>NC_141675.1:144905171-147331630 GCF_028749965.1 Puma concolor | reverse complement strand
TGCGTGGCTCAGTCGGTCAAGCATCCAACTTTGGCTCATGATCTTGCGGTTCATGGGTTCGAGGCCACGTTGGGCTCTGTGCTGACAGCTCAGAGCCTTGAGCCTGCTTTGGATTCTGTGTCTCCCTCTCTCTCTCTGCCCCTCCCCCCGTTTACACTCTGTCTCTCTCTCAAAAATAAATGAACATTAAAACAAAAACAAAAACAGGTCGTGTTAAAATCATTTCTCCTCGGTTTTGGAAAACGGTCAAAAGGCCCAGCTCAGGAACAGATTATAAGTTTTTTGACACCGCATATAATTCATCTTGGCATTCCCCAGCATGCCTGGCTCCTGAAAGGCCAAATGTATTGAATCGATAAATACCTAGGTTAAAAAACTAAAAATACCCAATTGTCTCAAATACCCTTCGACTCTGATCCCCCAGCATCCCCTTTCTGCTGCATTTCTCTTCCAGTTTGGCCCCGTTTTTAATTACCCAGAATATAAGTTGGTGACAGTGGAGAGAAAGCCTCAAATTACATCATCTAAAAGCAAATAGATACATGAATCCAAAAGATAACGGGGTTGGTTCGGCATGACTATCCCCAGCCAACGATCGCTGTCAATGTGCCGAGAAGAGCATCCTTCCTACTGCCTGTGTGGACAACCTGCCCCCCAGCCCTCCCTGACCAGCCTCTCCAAAATCACACTTGTCACTATTCTCTGTGCTCCTGTCATGGAGGCCATCATCATCCTCATTTGTTGCCTGAGCAGTTGACTCTTCCCCTGCCTCCTCTCCAGCAACCAGTCACCAAGTCTTCCAGAAGGTTCCTTCCCTGCCATGTCTACTGGTCTGGCCAGACTTCTAAGGGCTTCCACACACTCTTTCTGGGCTGCCCCCTTCTCTACATTGAGGCATTAGAGTTTTCTTTCTAAGAATGGTTATGATCATCTGCTGTGTTCAGAGACCTTTAAAATAAACTTGGTTCCTTAATGAGAAACTGAAAATCCTTCTTGATCTGGCACCAGCCCCTCCTTACTTTCTCCTCTTTTTTTTTTTGAACATTTTATTCCAACCATCCTACCAACTTTCACTGACCCAGCCACTTTCAGTCCAATATTTTCACATAATAGTCACAGTGAGACACAGTGAGACCACAGTGAGTCCTTAAGGTCTTGGCTGTTCTCTTCTATTATTTATTTTGATAAGACGCCTACCAGAAAATAAGCCATTATTAAGTATGTAGTTCAGCGGCATTAAGTATGCTCATATTTGTTGTGCGGACATCACCATCATCCATCTCCAGAACACTTTTCATCTTGCAAAACTGAAACTGCCAATCTCTTCAAAAAGTGGTGCTGGGAAAACTGGACAGCTACGTGCAGAAAAATGAAATGGAACCACTTTCTTACACCACACACGAAAATAAACTCAAAACGGATTGAGGACCCAAATGCGAGACCTGAAACCATAAAAGTCCTAGAAGAGAGGGCAGGCAGTAATTTCTCTGACATCGGCTATCACAACATTTTTCTAGATGTGCTTCCTAAGGCAAGGGGAACAAAAGCAAAAATAAACTATTAGGACAACAGCCTGCACAATGAAGGAAACAATCAACAAAACTATGCAAGTGACATATCCGATAAAGGGTTCGTATCCAAAATACATAACAAACTTACACAACTCAACACCAGCAAAAACAATCCAATGAAAACATGGACGGCAGAAGACACGAACAGATGTTTCTCCAAAGAAGACATCCAGATGGCCAGCAGACACATCAAAAGATGCGCAACATCACTGATCTTCAGGGAAACACAAATCAAAACTGCAACGAAATATTACCTCACATCTGTCAGAATGGCTAAAATGAAAAACACAAGAAACAACAAGTGTTGGTGAGGATGTGGAGAAGAAGAAACTCTTGTGCTCTGTTGGTGGGAATGAAAAACTGGTACAGCCATTACGGAAAACAGTATGAAGGTTCGTCAAAAAGTTAAAAATAGAGCTACCATACGATCCAGTAATTCTACTACTGGGTATTTACCCAAAGAATGCAAAAACACTAGTTCAAAAAGATATATGCACCCCTAGGTTTACAGCAGCATTACTTACAATAGCCCAATTATAGGGGCAACCCAAGTGTCTATCGATACACGAATGGATAAAGATGTGGTGTATATACAGACAATGGAATATTATTCAGCCATAAAAAATGAAATCTTGCCATTTGCACCAGTATGGATAGACGTAGAGGGTACAATGCTAAGTGAAGTAAGTCAGAGACAAATACCACATGATCTCATATGTGGAATTTAAGAAACAAGACAGACAAAGAAAAAAAGCAACAAACCAGAAAACAGACTCTTAACTGCAGAGAACAAACTGATCGTGGCTACTGTGAGTAATTGTTAATGAGATACTTTACGCTGTCTTTGCAAAGTCCGACGTGTGTTTTACACTTAGAGCACATCTCAGTTTAGATCAGGTACTTTTCCAGTGTTCAGCAGCTACATGTGGCCAGTGGCCAGTGCTGTCCTGACCCCATGGCTCTGGCAAAGTCATGAGCTCCAGAAGCAGCACACTGCCTGCCTGAGACACAGCACACAACCAGAACAACAAAAATCTGGTGAATGAATGAATGTGTGAAGAAATGCTCCACCGTCTCCTCTACCAACTGTGTAGGAGATTACCAGTCACACAAATTTGCAGTGAGGATGAAACTGTGCCTCTCGGAGCAAAACCAAGGCAGCAGCTGAGAAATCCCGGACAAAACAAAACAAAAAACAAACCTAACGTCAATAGACCTCAGACTGTTCATCAGTAAACTGGGGGGAATAACGGCCACCAACTTCTGTCACAGTCATGTGCTCGGTACACGGTAACCATTCACGAGCTGTAGTTAAAACTGAGCAAACACAGCGGACCACACAGCGGGGTGGGATATCACTGCTCTCTGCAGAGAGTGCTAACGGGGCAAGAAAAGAAAGCCAGTACCGCTCGGCGACAGAGGGCTATCTCACGGAAACCTGGAGGGATGGGCTGCTCCAGGTGGAAAAGACTTTCAGCAGCACCCCGCCCCCTACAAAGTGGGGGAGGGCAAAGGTCCAGGGGAGGGGCAGATGTGGTGGTTCCAGGAAAGGGGAGTCGAAATGACAGCTATGCATGAACTGAGCACAGGAATCCTTATCGGCCCTCCCATCTCCTGCGCCTGGGACCGAGCGAGCCCTTTCATACGAGGTCTTCAATAACCATCTGTAGATGGTTTCCCCACGCCACGTGCTCACAAGGCTTCCTTCCCCTCCACTGAAATCACACGCTGCATGTCAGGGCTGGCCCCAGTGCCTGTGTTCATCAGAAAGGGAAAGCTAGGGCTTTTCTTCCCCACTCTGCTCTGATTTATACGTGTGCATTTACGGTGTCAGTCTGTATGAAAGCAGAATGTGTGTTCCTGCAATGACACCATAAATCCTCCTGGCCTCCCTTCTACTCACTGGGAATACTGAATGCTCTGTGTCCACTGACAGGCAGATCATGGCTCTCGGGAAGGGCGAGGAATTCACAAGCAGATAACCAGGGAACTCGGTGGGAGGCGTGTGCATGTTAGCACGCACGTGTGCACGGGGCGGGGGGGGGGGGGCGGTGAGGGCTGCAGGGAGAGGGCCTGGGTGAAACCAGAACGCTCGAGCGCTCGATTCTCTTTTCTTTCTTCAAACACAGACTGTGCTTTCCATCATTTTAATAAACACGTCCCAGTGTCTTCGTTTGCGAAGGCTGCCATAACGTAACTGCTTAAACAACAGAAATTTATTTTCTCACGGTCCCAGAGGCCAGAAGTCTGAGATGAAAAGTGTCAACAGGTTTCCTCTGTGGCCTCGTTCCTTGGCTTGTAGATGGCTGCCCTACACCTGAGTCCGCACTTGGTCTTCCCTCGGTGCCTGTGTGCGTCCCAATTTCCTCCTATAAGGACACCAGTCTGACCGCATTAGGGCCCACCCTAAAGGCCTCATTTAAAAGTAATTACCTCTTTAAAGATCCCACATTCAGGGGCGCCTGGGTGGCTCAGTCAGTTAAGCGTCCGACTCCAGCTCAGGTCATGATCTCGAGGCTCACGAGTTCAAGCCCCTGCGTCAGGCTCTGTGCTGACAGCTCAGAGCCCGGAGCCTGCTTTAGATTCTGTGTCTCCCTCTCTCTCTGCCCCTCCTCCACTCGTTCTCCCTTTCTCCCCCTCTCCCTCTCAAAAATAAATAAACGTTAAAAAAAACTTTTTTTTAAAGATCCCATATCCAAACATAGTCACTTTCTGAGTTGCTGGTGGTTAAGACTCCAACATGAATTTTAGGGGAGACAACTCCCAGCCAAACTTCTCACAAATTTTAGCAATAAGAAAGGCAGTCACGAATCTAAAGGAGACACCTCCACTCCCAAGTGGAGGCAATGCGATTTGAGTAAACTCGAGTCCAACAATCACAGTGCTTGCAGCTTCTATCTCTGTCACCTGTTTTCCCTGCTAATGAGTTTCAATATACTGATTACTTTAAATCATTAACTTTACTACAAACAGGCATATCTTGTACATCTTAACTTCGCCTTTGCACATCCACTTCCTGCTTATCTTTGGAAAAGGAGGCCGCCATCTTTTCATCTGCATTTGTCACAGCGGTCTTTTCTTTTTCTTTTCTGGCTGCTGTTAGTAATGCAAAAAGTTTAGGAAACATCAGATAAATATGCCTCGCACTCTTTACCACTGGTCCATTTAAAGTTTAGCAAAAAAAAAAAAAAAAAAAAAAAAGCAGAGACAGAAAGGGGCTCCAAAAGTAGAACCAAAAAGATCTCCTGGGGGCGCCTGGGTGGCGCAGTCGGTTAAGCGTCCAACTTCAGCCAAGTCACGATCTCACGGTCCGTGAGTTTGAGCCCCGGGTCGGGCTCTGGGCTGATGGCTCAGAGCCTGGAGCCTGTTTCCGATTCTGTGTCTCCCTCTCTCTCTGCCCCTCCCCCGTTCATGCTCTGTCTCTCTCTGTCCCAAAAATAAATAAAACGTTGGAAAAAAAAAATTTAAAAAAACAAAAAGATCTCCTGAAGCAAATCCATGTCAAAAATCTGCCAGAATTTCAATATTTGGACATTAAAAAAAAAAACAAGCCCTTTGCAGTGAACAGTCATGACTTGAACACTAAACTAGGACAGGGGCGCCTGGGTGGCGCAGTCGGTTAAGCGTCCGACTTCAGCCAGGTCACGATCTCGCGGTCCGGGAGTTCGAGCCCCGCGTCAGGCTCTGGGCTGATGGCTCAGAACCTGGAGCCTGTTTCCGATTCTGTGTCTCCCTCTCTCTCTGCCCCTCCCCCGTTCATGCTCTGTCTCTCTCTGTCCCAAAAATAAATAAACGTTGAAAAAAAAAAAATTAAACTAGGACTAATTGCTTAGCTTCCAGGCACGGGGTGGGGGTGCTCAAGACCATTTAGGAAGAAACAGAATTGGCTCCTTCAAGAGGTCTTTAAACCTCTGGCAGTAACTGCAACTATTAGATGAGAAAGTCACACCCATCCCCAAAGGGGCTGTATTTTCTGTTGCTATTGTCTAGTGTTCTTAAATCGTGTCATGACTGAATAGTGTTCATCCCATTAGATACAATCTGAGTGTGTTTTAGAGTTTCCCTAAAACCTTTCTCGTATTTTCTGTAATCCTCTCTCATTTGTGAAAGTGCATTTCTCTTAGCCGATCCCTCTGAAAAATGTGACTGTTTAAGAAAGGATTGGGAGTTCAGTTTTGTTTCTGTTAGTGAGAGGGGTAAACCGTATTTAATAGAGGTGTGGGGACTTGCCCAGGGTGACACAATGTGGCAATTCCCAGACTGGAACACAATTATTCTGATTCTATCCAGGCCATCGATGTTCAGAACTCTTCTAAAAAGTGTAGACGTTTTTACCCATTATTCAGTCAACTGCCTCCTTGTAAAGGTGGTTATTTTTTTGGCAAGAATAAGTTAATCTGGCCAATAATTAAAATAATCTTCACCTCAATACTATTTTCAGTACCTAGCAAACATTTTTTTTTTTACTACTCCAATGGAAAAAAAGTAACTAATGAAACAATATAAGATATATGCATACAACAACATGAATATTTACATAGTCAAGTCCAATAAAAGAATCATTTCAAGAGAGCTATCACAGACTTCAAAAGTTTGTTTCCCACTTAAAAGTATGTGATCACTAACTCTGAAAATACGTTTTAAATTCTGAGCTATCTTTTATTTTTCACAGAGGGGTTCCTGTGATTGGGGTATTGTTCTTAGTTTGTGATTTCCTGTGCTACTGGGTCCCTACTGTGAATTTGGGTCAAGTGCCAATTATCTATTTCTTCCATCAAAATTAATGGAGCTTTGTTATGTCAAAATCAGGCTGGAAAGATGTTAATAGTGTCTTTTATAGGAGACAAGACATACTGGTTGTAAACCTCACCTCTCCCCCTCCATCAAAAAACAAAACAAACAAACAAAAAGCTAGACACTTTGATCATTACCATAGCTATTTATTTTTTTTTATTTTTTTTTAAATTTTTTTTTCAACGTTTATTTATTTTTGGGACAGAGAGAGACAGAGCATGAACGGGGGAGGGGCAGAGAGAGAGGGAGACACAGAATCGGAAACAGGCTCCAGGCTCCGAGCCATCAGCCCAGAGCCCGACGCGGGGCTCGAACTCACGGACCGCGAGATCGTGACCTGGCTGAAGTCGGACGCTTAACCGACTGCGCCACCCAGGCGCCCCTACCATAGCTATTTAAAGTAGATCAATAGTGATAATCTCATTAGATTGAACACATTTTTCTCATTACGTAAAGAAAATATTAACTAATAGCATAAATAGTATTAAAAATGCATGCTGTAATTAGGCATGGGTCTCCATGGTCTAGATCAATCAATCAATCAATGTAGGCGACTATCTGAATAACTCAAGCTCTATAAATAATCGAGCCAACTGGGGATCCATTTAGTGATCTAACTTACATAGTTTAGTTATCTATAAGCATAAAATTAATGAGCTATTTGGACAATTGCCATTTGTCTGTCAACTGCAGAGTGTGAAAACAAATAAAAAGGCACACGTGTAGACCACAGTCACCAAGCCATATAAATCTCAACTTGGGACCAGTCCCATTCAGCAAGCACTTGACAAACCACACTCCACAGGACATATTACTGCACGTTGTCCCCTGAGACTCCCACAACCCTATGAAGAAAACCCTATTGTTTTCCCTTTTTGTAGGAGGGAAAACCCTTGGTTTACACAGATTAAGAAATCTGCACGTAGGTCACCCAGACGGGACATGGAGCAACATGGATTTGACTCCCAACCCACAGCAAAGCTGTTTCTTGCCATTTAGAAGAGCTATGTGATCTGCGTTGGGGGCCCAAGCCGGTTACCCAGTGAGTTATTCGATTATTGTAAATAGCTAAATCAGGAAAGTCAATGTAACCAAGAAACACAAAAACTTATCTTACTACCCACAGCGGTCACTTTAAAAGTATAATCCCCCAGGGCACCTGGCTGGGTCAATCGATTGAGCCTTCCACTCGTGGTTTCTGCTCAAGTCATGATCTCACAGTTTGTGAGTTCGAGCCCCACGTGGGGCTCTGCCTGGCAGCACGCGGCCTGCTTGGGATTGCCTCTCCCCCCTCACGCTGTCTCTCTCTCTCTCAAAATAAATAAATAAACTTTAATAAGCAAATACATAAAAATAAAAACATAATTCCCAAACCGCGACATCACCCCACTGGCTCATGAGACATGCTTAGCCTCGAGGAAGTAGTTCGATCACACCTGTTACCGGAACTTGGGGAGCAGAGGAAGCAACGGCACCCGTGGCTCAGTGTGAACAGAAAAGAGCGAGTTACAAGTTCAAACGGGGGCTAAACACCGGTGTGACTGACGTCAGGTCCTCACCTCTGACATCTCAAGGGCCCAACGAGCCCTGCCGACCACACAGGCAGGGCCGACCACCGCCTGTCCCCCCAGGCCAGGCCGGTCACTCTTGCCAGCAGCCTGAGGCCTCCATGCAGGACAATGGCTGTCACCACATCAACAGCTGAGCCAGGCCTGTTTTCCCAGGGACGGAGGGGAACAGTGAGGACAGAATGGTCACCCCGTTCTCCTCACCTCCATCTTCTCTGAAGGCACCCCCCCTGCCCCCCGCCTAATCTGGCGAGCTTCAGTGCCTCACCTAAGGCGATCCAGCGGACGCTCCCCTCCAGGGAGGGCTGGAGCTTAGTACTTGTTATGGCTTGAACTGTGTCTCCCCCCCAAAAAGAATTCCACATTGGAGCCCTAGCCCCCCAGGACCTCAGAATATGACCTTCTTTGGAAACAGATGTAATTAGGTAAGATGAGGTCACTAGGGTGAGTCCCAATCCAATCCGATTGGTGTCCTTACAAAAAGGGGGAAATTCGGACACGGAGACACACACACGGGTCACAGATGAAGACGAAGGTCACGGTGAGGCGGCCACCAGCCAAGGAACTGCTGGAAGCTGGGAGAGAGGCCTGGAACAGATCCTTTCTGGAGCCTACGGAGAGAGCGAGCTCCTGTCAAGACCTTCATCTCAGGCTTCTGGCCTCCAGGACTGCGAGAGAATAAACTTCTGTGGTTCTAAGCAATCCTGGCTGCGGTACTTGGTTACGGCAGCCCCGGGAAACGAACACAGCACTCTGAGGTTACCAGGATCCCGTCCGTTCCAAAACCTGGGAAATTCTTTCCAGCCACTCTGCATCCAAATCCATCAGGAAGTTAAAAATAAACCACAATAAACCGGTGGCTGACTTTGGACAAAGGCTTGTTTCCAGAGTACTGATGAACTGAGGTATCACACGGGGCTCGATGGAAGGATGTTGTCCAGAGGAGACCTTTGGTCTGTGACAAAGCCTTCGAAATGCAGCCAGAGCCTCCACGGAAGACCTCCGTTCTACTGAGCGGTCCAAGTACCACCATTTGGGAAACATCAGGCCAGGCACAGATGAGAATTTCTTCTTTCGTGCCCAACACCTGGTTCTACCTAATTAATCCTACAAATTAGTGAGGAAGCAACGTCCAAAATGCCACGTGCAATGTAAAAGGTGACATTGCGGTAGGTTAGAAAAGGCTTCAGGCTGGGGGCAGAGCGGGGCAGGCAGGCCCCGTGGAAGAATGGGGCATTTCGGGGGGGCTTAGAAGGGAGGGTGGGCAGGAGGGGCGAGCGGGGAGCAGAGGCGCGTCAGCAGGCCCCCACGAAGGACACTCAGAGGACAGAGAACCCACCTTGCCTGGACCCGCACAAACGGTGTTGGGACAGAAGCGAGGACACAGCCCTGAGCACACAGAGCCCTGAATGCAGGGGACGGAACGTGGAATCCACTCTGTAGGTTAAGAAGGGAGCCAACTAATCGAGGGCTTTTTTTCTTTTAGCAGGCCTATGGCATGAGTAAAGTTCCTTTCTAAGTGGTGAAGATGGGTTATGGCCGTGAACGAGGAGACACAGAGGATTAACAAGGACTAAATCTGAATGGGGCACAGGGACCGGTTGGCAGGAGTGAAATCAAAAAGCAACACGGAGCAAAGGGGAGCCCGGGGGGCTCAGTCGGTTAACTTTGGCTCAGGTTGCGATCTCACGGTGCATGAGTTCAAGCCCCACATCAGGCTCTCTGCTGTCAGTACAGAGCCCACTTTGGATCCTCAGTCCCCCTCTCTGTCCCTCCCCTGCTCACTCTCTCTCAAAATAAGTAAACATTAAAAAAAAAAATTTTTTTTTAAAGCAACACAGAGCTAGAACTCACAGGAGATGCAAAGACCGAACGGGAGCAGCAGGGAAGGACAGAGAGGGGACTCACGAGGCACCGTGGTCAGTGGCAGCAGACAATTAGGGGGTTGAACCATGTCCCTCCAAACAGGTTAACATCCTAACTCTCTGTACCTCTGAATGGGGCCTTACTTGGAAACAGGGTCATTGCAGGTGTAATTAGAGCGAGATGCGATCAGACAGGAGTAGGAAGGGTCCCTCAGCCAATATGGCCAGTGTCCTTAGAAGAAGAGAACGGACATGCGGAGCAGGTCTTGTGAAGATACACAGAGCCTGAGCCATGAATTTGCAAGCAAAGGAAGAGTGAAGGTTGCTGGTAAAGCACTAGAGGCTGGGCGAGGGGCAAAGAAGATTTCCCCACGTTTCGGTGGACACACGGACCATTCTAGTCTCCAGAGCTCCGAGACCGTTTCTGTTGTTCCAAGCTGCCTGGTTTGCGGCACTCTGTCACAGCAGGCCCAGGAAAGTAACACAGAATAATGTAAGAACAGATCTAAGGGAGGTCATTTCAGCAGGAAATTGCTGCCAGCTTCAAAATCACATCCGCCACAGCATCAAGGGCAGCAAAAGCTTCTCTCCTTACGCTCATCTGCCTACAGAGAGCAGTGGAAGGGGGTGATAACTTCAGAGCAACTTGCAATCATTAAGACTGCCTCCACTACAACATACATTATAAATGTGTGTAACATTAAGCCGTCAAAGAGAGTAAGTTCACGAAGGGTGTTCCTCAAGAGACCCCTGCCAATGTCTTCAAGGGACACGGATCGGATGCTTTGTGGGGATTAAAGGCTTCGCTTTCAAACCAGCCTCTTTCAGGATGGACAGACACTGCCCTTTCTCTCAAACTTCCCAAATTCATTGCTTCACACAAAGCTAGTCTAACAATCAGCCTCTCTTCATGCTTCCGGAAGCCTCTCTCCTACCCCCACCCGCCCTGTCCCACCCCACAGCAAAGTTCAATGCTGGACCTCTCCACGAGGGTGACCAAGAGACAGAGAACAGGCCTCCAGCATCTAGAAGAAAAGAGAGCTCACAAAATGCATGTTCAACACTCCTACCTTTGCCCCGATAAAACCACAAAATACAAAGCTTGTCTTGATAATAACCACAAAACATAAAAGGGTCGTGCCAGGTACAGATTCCCCATAGCCATATGGGTAACAATAAGGCTGTGAAATACTGCCCTGTGTTGCTCACTTCCTTGCCTTTCTATGGAAGCCAGCCCACCTAGGGGACTCAGAGCCCTGTGTCCAGGGTCTGGTGCATCCTCGACGGGAACATCAGCATAACCATCTGCATTTCTACAGCACCTCTCTATTCCACCTGGTCTCCCAGCTTTCTCTCCCCCAAGTCAACTGTCACTCCACAGTGAGCCCCAAGCACCCTTAACAGTGGCCAGCATCCCAGAAGGGATAGAGTAAGTTCAGTGTCCCAGAAAGCTAGAACACAGGGGTCAGAGGTGATGAAGCACCGTGGAAGGTCTAGGCAGTGCTCTCCACCCAGAGCCCAAGGAACACCAATGCCCAGGCAGTGTATCTTTTGGTCCTGACCACTCCATCTTCTTCACCGTCCCCTTGACCTTGCCTGTCTCTTGCTCTTTGCTTTGAGGGTCCAAAGGCCATTCTGGGCTAGTGAGTGAATGAGACAGGACAAGGAGAAAAATCCTAGCATGATGTTATGGAGTGGGTTGGGTCTCCCCAAAAGATGCTGAAGTCCTCACCCCCCAGTACCTGTGGACACGACCTTATTTGGAAATAGGGTCTTTGCAGATGATGGAGAGGAGGTCATTAGGGTGGTCCCTAATCCAACATGACTGTGTCCTTATAAAGAGGGGAACTTTGGACACAGACGGTGGCACATACGCACAGAGAGGGAAGATGGAGGGAAAATGCCATCTACAAGCCAACGAATACCCAAGGCTACCAGAAGCTAGGAGAAAGACCTGGAACAGATTGCCCCCCCCCCCCCAGCCCTCAGAGGCAGAGCCCCCTGCTCCATCTCAATTTTAGACTTTCAGCCTCCAGAACCAAATAAGCTTGGTTTGGTTCAAGATGATAAATTTCTGTTGTCTGATCCACCCAGTCTGTGGTACTCTGTTATGGCGGCCTTGGCAAGCTAACACATGTGACAGAATACCATGAGCAACGACAGTATGTTCAACGTAAACGTTGCAAGAGGTACACAGAATAGCCTTGTCGGTTCACACAAATCATACGTGAATTATTTATAAGCCACGTTGTCAACATCTCATAAACAAACAAAATCTAAGTACCTCTATGGGCCGTCTTCATAATTCCGTATACTTAAATGTGTCCCTCAGGAAATCCTAGTAGAAACGTGAAACACTGTACTCTTCTGAAGGCTGTCGAAATAAATATACCAGGCAAACAGAAGTAATGTCGGCCCTGAGTATTTTCAGAGGGTCGGTTAGCTGGCTGGTTGGTTGATGACACGACTCCTACGTGGAACCAGACGGCAGGCAACACCACACAACAACAACAAATCAGGAGTTCAGTCAGCAAGATCAATCTCCTTACTGAGCGGAGGGCGTTGTTTCCAGGTATTATACTATCTGGATATAATGCAATTCACTACAGTGAAGTTGCCCCACGTGGTCCTGAGGCTGGTCCTAGCTCTCAGGACACCTAGCGAATCTGGATGTATAAACGCCGTGTGTGGTTGCCGGGCCACAGACCAGGAGGCTTCAGTGACAGGATTCACGTTCTCACAGTTGTGCAGGCTGGAAGTCCAGGATCAAGACGCCTGCAGGGCCGGTTTCCTCGGAGGGCCTCTCTCCTTGGCTTGTAGGTGGCCCTCTGCTCCCTGTGTCCTCACGTGGTCTTCCCTCTGTGTGTGTCTGTGTCCTATTCTCCTTTTCTTATAAAGACACCGTCAGATGGGACGAGGCCCGCCCCCACGACCTCATTTTGCCATAATTACCTCTTTAAAGGCCCCATCTCCAAATACAGTCACCTCGTGAGCGACAGGGGAGTTAGGACTCCCACATAGGAATTTGCGGGGGAGGGGCACACAATTCGGCCCAAACAAACACCTCAAGAGATCCAAGAGGGGGGCCTCCACATGAGGACGGTCAAGGCGACAGCGGCCTGACAACCACCTTAGAACCAGACGGCAGCTCACAAGCCCTCTCGGGGGCAGAAGTCACGCTGAGCCACGATATTCAAGAGATTGCGTGTGGTGTGCACCAATGAGGCACGGCCCACCCAGCTGTTTGTGCTGGATCAGAAGTGACTTTCCTGATGCTGAAATTCTCCTCTGTCACACGGAGACGGATGAGCCTCTCAGATTACACACAGAGAAACCCAAAACCGTCACGTTCCTTTCCCCAGGAGTGGGGTAGGGGGTGGGGGACCTACGTTCAAAGACCCTCGCTTTCCTTCTCCCCACTTGCAAGGGGTGGGCACTGACCCCTTATTAAACGGTCACACTATCCGCCCATCCAAGGAAGGAATGGTGCACAGGGGCTGATGGGCAGTCAGCATGTTGGGGGGAGTTTTCTCTCTGAGCTCACAGAGAGGGGTCTCTCAGACCCCAGCTGAACAGCTGTGATAGCTCTTAACACACAGGAAGTCTCAGCCTGGGGCCCCTCCATCAGGTTGAATGATGACTCAGGAGACAGGGGGTCACAGGTCTCGTGGCTCCAGTGAAGGGCACTTCCCCCCAAGATCTCCCTGGTTACGTGTGCTGGAATATGTCTTGTGTCTCCTGGGCAGTGAGTGACACAAACAGACCTGAATTGATTTCTCATCAGGCTTATCTTTCTCTCTCCAGCAAAGCAACAAAGTGGACTTTCCCAGAGAGGCACCAGGGCTGAGCCTGCAGAGTTTTATTGGAGATGCCCTAAAAGCCTAGGATACGCCATCTGTCACTTGTTAGGGAAAAACTGTCACCGTTACCACGATACGTTCTGTCTGTGGTTCACGGCTCGATTCGGACTCCGGGACCCAGGACTCTTGGAGGGACGATCTGACTCTTGTGCCCACTCACATTTGGTGCCTTACACAAACACATCCTTTGGAGGGG
Organism: Puma concolor; assembly: GCF_028749965.1. Taxonomy (NCBI): domain Eukaryota; kingdom Metazoa; phylum Chordata; class Mammalia; order Carnivora; family Felidae; genus Puma; species Puma concolor. The sequence continues at coordinate 147,317,776 of NC_141675.1, read as the reverse complement.
GCCGTTTGGGACAGAAACCCAGGCCTCACTTGGCTTGCCACCCTGTGTACCCTGGAGGAAATGTTTTGGTTTTTTTTTTTAAGAATTTTTTTTCTCTTAATTTTTTATTTCAGAGAGCAAGGGAGAATGTGAGTGAGCAGGGGAGAGGGGCAGAGCGGGAGAGAGAGAATCTTAAACAGGCTCCACACTCCGCACAGAGTCCGATGCAGGGCTCGATCCCACGACCCTAGGATCATGACCTGAGCCGGAATGAAGGGTCGGAGGCTGAGTCAACCGAGCCACCCAGGTGCCCCTGAAATGCTGTCTGCTCACCAATCCATGCCCCTTGGCACTGAAGCCACTCAGAGAGAGCACCTTTTTCTAACTGGTCTACCCAGGGGGGATGCCTTTTTCTAAATGGTCTGCCTAGTCATATCTTTTTCTAATTTGTACAAAAGCCCATACAGGTTAGCAGCAGGTCTGCATGAAGAAGGCAATCAATAGTGTTTGAATGCAAAAACACACGATCATCTCCAATGGCCAAGTAAAGAGAACGCTTTTTTGAAAAACTGGTTACAAGTGGGAAATTTCTCCAGCCGTGACCATTCTGACCTTATGGTACACCTAGCAAATGACTTTAGGTTAGGAAATCAATCTTAAAAAGGATGTGAAATCAGTCTTAAAAAGGAGGTTCTGGGGGCGCCTGGGTGGCGCAGTCGGTTGAGCGTCCGACTTCAGCCAGGTCACGATCTCGCGGTCCGGGAGTTCGAGCCCCGCGTCAGGCTCTGGGCTGATGGCTCAGAGCCTGGAGCCTGTTTCCGATTCTGTGTCTCCTTCTCTCTCTGCCCCTCCCCCGTTCATGCTCTGTCTCTGTCTGTCCCATAAATAAATAAAAACGTTGAAAAAAAAATTAAAAAAAAAAAAAAGGAGGTTCTGAAAACAGGAAGGGTTTTCAAGGGGTGTAGAGGGAATGATCTGACAAAGCAAGAAATCATCAGCCATTTTCTGTTTTCCCTTTTCTTTCTTCCTTTCCCTTCCCCTAAGCCTTAGATGACCTTCCCTTCCACAACAAAGAGATCACAGACGTGCTTTCTTCAATATTCGACATTTAATACTTAAAACTCCAAAATTAGCCCTAATTCAAGAAGTATTCCTGTCCCAGAGGCAGCAGGAAACAATCAAAAGTCTATTCTCCCATCCTGGGACAAAACAGGGAGCCAAACGCAGCTGAAAAAGGTACATGAACAAAGTAGCCTTTGGGTGGGGGGAGCTTTGGGGGACACCATAGGAACTAGACACACAGAAATTTTGGCAATAATAATCCAAGACAAAATTCTCAACTCAGTCTTGGAATTTAGCCTTAGATCACCATGGAAATAGTGGGGACTTCTAGCAAAGGGTCGGTTAACAAATGTAGCATCATATCTCCAAAACCACAAACACAAACACAGAAGAAATCGTAACAGTAAAATATTTTGTTGAGCGCTGAATAAAGATTTGGCTACCAAACCCAAACACGGGGAATTACGTGGTCCAATAAATTTCTCCACACCATGCCCATCTGGGAACTTGTGGAGAATTATCTATAGGTTTACTCTTTCTTCCACTGTTAAAATAACTTTATACCGTTGAAGGATGCTTTGTGCTGAGACGGTGACGAGAAGGTAAGGCCAGTAAGGAATCAATGATCATACCTTCCTAGCACTCTGTCACCGGTCGAAGAAATGTAAGGGAAAAAAATTAATACTTAGAGCTGAAAATGGGGTCCCAGGGTGGCTCAGTCGGTTAAGCATGTGACTTTGGTTCAGGTCATGGTCTCGCGGTTTGTGAGTTTGAGCCACGCGTGGGGCTCTGTGCTGACAGCTCAGAGCCTAGAGCCTGCTTTGGATTCCGTGTTTCCCTCTCTCTCTCTCTCTGTCTCTTCCCTTCCCCACCTCTCAAAAATAAATAAAGATTAAAAATTAAAAAAAAAAAAAAGAGAGAGAGAGAGAGCTGAAAGTACAAACCAGTCAGCAGAGAAACCACTGATAGTAAGCAGCTGTGAGGCAGAGGGGAGGGCAGACAGAGGAATATTCTGTAAGAGCCATGGAAATTGCTGAAAGCCCCAGGCAGAGGCATAGGAGGGAAGTGGAATTTATGGAATGCAGGTATCCAGGCCCCCTGGAGCCCTGAGTGGCAGGCATGTCCTCAGGGAGGTGTTGACTGTGGGGCTCAGAGATGCAGCCCCCTTTTCTTCCTCACCTCCCCTTATCTCTGAAATAAAACTTCATCACCCACGATAAACTCAGCGAGGATCTATTTCTCACTATCTGAAAAACCCTCATTCACACGCCTTTAAGGGTTAACCATAAACACGAAAGTCGAAGAGAAGAGAATAACCAACTGTGGTTTGTTCACTAACACACTAACATTGAATACATTTTCAGGATAAATATGTGCTTTACACAGATACATAGAAAGAAAAATCTATGTGGGGGCGCCTGGGTGGCTCCATCAGTTAGGCGGTTGACTTTGGCTCAGGTCATGATCTCACGGTTTGTGGGTTCAAGCCCCGCGTCATTCTGTGCTGACAGCTCAGAGCCTGGAGCCTGCTTCAGATTCTGTGTCTCCCTCTCTCTCTGCCCCTCTCCCTCTCACATTCTGTGTCTATCTCAAAAATTAACAAGCATTAAAAAATTATTAAGATAAAAAAAACTATGTGTATGTACATTGTATGTACATATATCATACATATGTTATATACATGTATATTATATACATGAATATGTATGTACTTTATCTATATGTATATTTTTATGCATAGGCATCTGTATGTATGTGTGTGTATAAAATCAAATGCCCATTGAATGCCCATGAGGTATTATCATTTTACAAACACAGAAACTAAAGTTTGGAAGGTTTGAATACCTTCCCCAAGATCACACAGCTACTAAGAAGCAGAAAGCGGGGCACCTGAGTGGCTCAGTCGGTTAAGCATCCAACTTCGGCTCTCATGGTTCGTGAGTTCAAGCCCCGCATTGGGCTCTGGGCTGACCGCTCGGAGCCTGGAGCCTGCTTCAGATTCTGTGTCTCCCTCTGTTTGCCCCTCCCTGCTTGCACTCTGTCACTCGCATTGTCTCAAAAATAAATAAACATTAAAAAAAAAAAAAAAAAAAGCAGAAAGGCGGTAGGAACCAAGGCTGTTTGTTGGCCCCTAAAGCCTGTGTTATCGATACCATTAGGTTCAACTGCAACAGGTTAGAAAATACAGTCAAAAATCCCCATCCCACAACACAAAGGATCTTCTGCAGACAACAATGAAACATTGACAAGACTCATACTTTAGTCAGCAGTAATAAATTCATTAAGCAAAACTAATAACAAACCCTCTAGTTTATTTAAGCATAAAAAATAAGAAAATACTAAAAAAAATTGAAAAAGACTAATTGGTTTAACTAACGAAAATTATGCCCCCCTTCAAAACAACAACAACAACAACAACAACAACAACAAAAAGGAGACATAAAATGAAATGAAAGGCAAATGACCAATTGGGAGAAAATATTTGCAACATACCAAAAATAAACAGCTAATATCCTTAATATGTTAAAAGTTTGCATAAATCAATAAGAGAAACAGGAGAAAAATGGGGAAAATCATTAACGGTAGGTAATAGAAGAAACACAAATTTTCAATCAAGTATACAAATTATGACTACCCCTACTAGTTACCAAAATGCACTTTTTAAAAGTCACTCCCATACATTGTGTCATTTGGCATAATCTTTCTGAAGTGCAACTTGCAACACGTCAAAAGCCTTCTGAGTATTTATCCTAAGGAATGGCTTACTGATGTACCTATAAGGATGGTAATAGCAGTATCATTTATGTAGGAAAATGTTAAAAATAACCTCAATACACGGCAGTTGGGAACTAGTTTGTACAATTACAGTAACTCTAAATAATGCAACGTTATTTATCACCAAAAATCTAATCTTAAAAGAATATTTAGGGGGGCCTGGGTGGCTCTGTGGGTTGAACATCCAACTCTTGATTTCAGCTCAGGTCATGATCCCAGGGTCATGGGACTGAGCCCTGTGTCAGGGTCCGTGGTGAGAGTGGAGCCTCCTTGGGATTCTCTCTCTCTCTCTCTCTCTCTCTCTCTCTCTCTCTCTCTCTCTCCTTCTCTCCCCCACTCGTGTTCTCTCTCTCTCTAAAATAAAAAAAAAAAATTTAAAGAATATTTAATAACATGAGAAAATGTTCTCTACATATTAAGACGGGGAAAAAAGTAAAATTGCAACATGAACATTGGAATCTCAATTTTGTAACATATGGGTTCAAAGCAGAAAAAAAAATCACCTCTATGTATATATGTGTATGTGTACATATCTCCATATCACACGTGCCCAGCCCAAACACCTAAAAATATTCACAGTGATTATTGCTGGGTTGTATGATGACAGGTGATTTTTATTTTCTTCTTTGTGCTTCTGTTTATTTTCCACAAGTAACCAGAGACAAAAACGTTTAATTATTTTTTTAAAAAAGGGGACAATTGTTAAGGTATTTTTTTTTTAATTTTTTTTTAACGTTTATTTATTTTTGAGATGGAGAGAGAGCATGAACGGGGGAGAGTCAGAGAGAGGGAGACACAGAATCTGAAACAGGCTCCAGGCTCTGAGCTGCCAGCACAGAGCCTGATGTGGGGCTTGAACTCACAGACCGCGAGATCATGACCTGAGCCGAAGTCGGCCACTTAACCGACTGAGCCACCCAGGCGCCCCAACTGTTAAGGTATTTAAAACAAAAAGGGAGTAGAAAATGAAATGTGATTGGTAAAGTGTGGCAGCATTATTAATAAAGAGGGTGTATGTAGGTAGCTACACAAGAAAAAAGACATAGCGATGAATGAATATTAGCCCAGGATTTATTCTGATTGGTTAATAACCTCAAATACTCTAGAAGGTACCTGTGACTGGCCCAGTTTAAAGAATTTTAAGACACAAAATACTCGGTCAAAAATCCTTTTACAAATTATTTAAAAAATATTTATAGTTGATTGTATGAAAAACAACTGTTTCATATTAGGTGATTAGTATTTATTTTTAAATACATATGCCCCATTGCAATCTGGAAGACAGTCTAAGTCTGATTACTGGACAGGAACATTTGTCATTTCACACACTCTCAGATGCTTTAATTTAACGGCCTTCTAAGATAAAAAGGAAAAAAAAATCATTCTGGATCTAGGAAAAAAGCATCTCAGAGTAATGAATTCGGCGACAGCACCACAGTCATATAGCCAATCCCTCCAGAGGGAAATTCAAATTTCATTACGTCAAACTGGGCTTGAAATTACAACTACTGCTCACAATGCTAGTTTTTAATAGAATACAATGTCATCCCGTGGGAATGACACTTCACAAACCTGGAGAAGTGTTTTGAAAACCAATCTGGGTTGTTTTTTTTTATTAGTATTACTAAATATAAATGTTCAACTGAGAACTGAGTCATAGACCAGTATCTCTAATTAAAGTTTTACCCTGGAAGAAAGAATGCACTTAGAAAGCTAGACTTCTACATCAGAGCAGCAGTAATGCTAACTAAAGACCAGATTACAGAAGTGATAACACTTATCTTTATCCGTTTGGTTTCACCCAAGTAGAGTTCAGATAAAATGCTAGAAGAGCCTGACCCCAGACTCCACGGCCAACTTTCCCTGTGGCCTCTTTTTCACCGGGGCACTTCCTCATTCCATTTGCCTCCGATGCCCCTTCTCGACCCAAAGGGAGCTTGGAAAAGCGGGTCGAGGTCCAGATCATCCGCATAGCACGTAAAGTGAAAGCACCGTGTTTTGCTTTGTCTTTCATAAGTAATCTGTGTTCGTTCTTGTAGGAGGGGGGTTTAACAAGAAGACTCCTAGAGGCTGTTTGGTAGGCTACACAGGACAGGCACCTGCAGCTGACCACGATTCAAACTCCTCTCTCCCCTCATATTTTTCCCCCTCCAGCACAAAAGCTAAGACTGAAGGCTAACCGGAGCTACTCAACGCAGCTACCAGTGCCCCTATTTCCTTCATTAAGAAAATCTGCTGCCAGAAGTTATGCATTTATATTTCTATTTAGCATAGTATTCTATGACTTCTATTTAATATGTATACACACACACACGTTTGTGTATATGTATACACATACATACATTTACGTGTGTATGATTTACACATAAACACATACTCGAGGCTCAAGCTTTTCAATTAACAGTGAACCTGTAAAACCAGACCAGAACCACTGCCCACACTTTGAGACTCACAGTGCACTGTGAAGCTGGCACAGTAGAGCCAGAGGAAAAGCACGCTTCACCTCCCGGGACCACACGCAGAGGCTGTCATCTACAACAAGCACCCCAGTTAGGTCTAGGACTTTGGGCTTTGGTTTATTCATTGCTGATTCATGACCTAATTAGCTGTTCATTGAAACTTTTATTTGAGGAGTGCCTGGGTGGCTTAGTTGGTTAAGCATCTGACTCTTGATTTCAGCTCGGGTCATGATCCCAGGATCGTGGGATCGAGCCCTGCGCTGATCTGTGCTGAGCGTGGAGCCTTCTTAAGATTCATTCTCATTCTCATTTTCTCTCTCTCCCTCTCTCCCTCTCTCTTTCCCTCTCTCCCTCTCTCTCTCCCTCTGTCTCTTTCTCTCTCTCTCGGGACACCTAGGTGGTTTAGTCAGTTAACCATCTGACTTTGGTTCAGGTCATGATCTCGCAGTTCATGCACGGGTTTGAGCCCTGCATTAGGCTCTCTGCTATCAGCAAAAAGTGTGCTTCAGCTCCTTCGTCCCCCTCTCTCTGCCCCCTCCCCAATCTTGTGCATGCTCTCTCTCACTCTCTCTCTTTCTGAAGAAAAAAAAAAATTTAAAGAAAAAGATTCCTGGGGCACCTGGGTGGCTCAGTTGCTTAAGCATCTGACTTCGGCTCGGGTCAGGATCTCACAACTTGTGGATTCAACCCCGCGTGGGGCTCTGTGTTGACAGCTCAGAACCTGGAGCCTGCTTCAGATTCTGTGTCTCCCTCTCTCCCTGACCCTCTCCTCTGCTCACACTCTGTCTCTCTCTCTCTCTCAAAAATAAACATTAAAAACTTAAAAAAAAAAAAAAGATTCCCTTTGCTCTTCTCCCCTGCTCATGCTCTCTCTTTTAAAAAAAAAAATTAATAAAAATAAAAATAATTTTTATTTTATTTATTTATTTATTTTTTCAACGTTTATTTATTTTTGGGACAGAGAGAGACAGAGCATGAATGGGGGAGGGGCAGAGAGAGAGGGAGACACAGAATCGGAAACAGGCTCCTGGCTCTGAGCCATCAGCCCAGAGCCCGACGCGGGGCTCGAACTCCCGGACCGCGAGATCATGACCTGGCTGAAGTCGGACACTTAACCGACTGCGCCACCCAGGCGCCCCTAAAAATAATTTTTAATGCTTAAAAAAACTTGTTTTTATTGAGTGAGAGAGGGTGCAAGTGAGCAGGGGTGGTAAGAGAGAGAGAGAAAGAGAATCCCGTGAGGGGCAGAGAGAATGAAAGGAGAGGGAGAGAGAGAGAGAGAGAGAGAGAGAGGGAAAGAGAGAAGCGGGGCTTGTGCTCACCCCATGTGGGACCCAGAGTCACGAATCCTGCTAAACTTGAGAGTCCTGGGCCCCACGGGATGGCCAGTCACTCTGCAAAATCAGTACAACAGTACCTACCATAAAAGTCCACTGTAAGGAAGAAATTACATCATGCAGCGAAGCATCTAGGACATAGCCCAGCAGATGGTACAAGATCCATAAGTGTTTATGATTATTATTGTTATCAGTATTACATCCACGTGCTGAAAGCAAAGAGCAAGCACTCATCGCTTTGCTGCAGGTTTTCGGTGATTTGGAAGGTCATGAAATCCCTGGGTTGCTCCACACACACGAAGGATTCGCTGGGATCTGACTGCATCCGACCATCCCTACCCAGAAACAGTTAAGACTCCTGGAGGGCACGACATGCCCTTGCTTCCTCTGCCCTCAGCACCCCGCTCTGTGCTCAGTGGGTGCCCATCACTGCCGTCCACTCTCCCGTGTTCCATTCACAGAGCTCGGCAAACAGCAGGAAGCGACCGAGAGAGCGCCTTCGTGAAACAAGAGTGGCTCAACAGAGGCAGAACGAAAGCCAGATGCCTTCCCGGAAAGCCACGGGATGGGATGTAACAGCACAAGAACTCAATACGGGATAAAAATGGCAGAAGTAACACAAAGAGGGAGACGAAAAGCAATCGAATGGCTCAGAGAATGGGCAGGAGAAGCAAGCAGGGTGGCAAAATGTTTTGGCAGCGATTTGGTTTAGGAGACCGATCCACTTATTTAAAAATTATAGTCCAAGAGACAGATCCAAACCTCCATATATCTCCATGGGCAACATCCAAAAAAAAATGTATGTTTGCAAATAGCAACTCTGCCCATCTGTCGCGGTGTCGGCATATTTTCTCTGGGAAGAGCTGAGGGTCCATCAACAGCCCCATGACACGGCAAGATATGCTTCTGCTTCTGGCTGGTCACCTGTCACTCTGCTACCTAGGTGCCTTCCTTAACAAATCCCTGCAAAAGGCACAGCTGTTCCGGGGCTGGGGTTTTCTCCCAAAGAACGCCGGCTGGACAGCCTGTCCAATCACCTCATCCCTCACACATGCGTACCCACACACTGCAAGGACTGGAGAGACAGCACCTGAGGAACCAGTCCCCGCCAGCTCAGGTTATCCACAGACCACCTTCGGGTCCTGGGAACATCAAAGCATTCTCTGATGCATCCAGAAAATATTCACAATGCACCTTGTCTGTTCCAGGTACTATTCCAGACACCAGGGAGACAGCGGCGATCCCTTCCTCACGGGGCTTACGGTCCAGTGGGGAGACAAACAACAAACACATCAACACATAAATATTTACCAGGGGGTCAGATGACGTCATGCGTTGAATTTTGTCCTCCCCAAATTCCTGTCTTTAAGTCTTGTCTTAATCTGTCCGAGATTAACAAAATACCACAGATGGGGTGGCTTAGAAACAACAGAAATTTATTTCTCGTGGTTTTGGAGGCTTCAAGGTCACGATCAAGGAGCTTACAGATTGGGCGTCTGGTGCGAGTTCTCTTTCTGGTTCACAGACAGTCATCTTGCTGTATTCTTGCAGGGGGTCAAGGGAGATTTCTGGGGTCTCTTCTACAGTTTTATTCATGGAGGCTCTGCCCTCATGCCTAATCACTTCCTAAAGATCCCACCATCACTGGAGCTTCAGCTCCAACATATGAATTCTAGGGGTACATAACCATTCAGACAATAGCAAGTCCTAACTCCCAGTACCTCAGACTATGATCTGATTTGGACATACAGTCTTTCTTAATTTTTTTTTTTTTTTTTTATTTTAGAGAGAGAACACAAGTGGGGGAGAGGGACAGAGGTAAAGAGAGGGAGAATCTTAAGCAGGCTCCACACTCAGCCCAACTCCGGGCTCAATTCGATGACCCTAGGATCATGACCTCAGCCAAAGTCAAGAGTCAGATCCTCAACCGACTGAGCCCCCCAGGTGCCCCCTGGACATACAGCCTTTACAGAGGTAATCAAGTTAAAGTAAGATCATTAGGATGGGCTCTAATTTAATATAGCTGGCGTCCTTCTAAAAAGGGGAAATGAGGATACAGAGACAGACACACGCACAAGGAAGATGACGGAAGAGTCACAGGGAAAACACAGTCATCTGCAAGCCAACGAGAGAGGCCTGGAACAGATTCCCCTTTACAGCCCTCAGAAAGAACCAGCTCCACTGGCACCTTGATTTTGGACTTTTAGTCTCCAGAGCTGTGTGGCAACGTGGCGTCTGGGTGGCTCAGTCGGTTCAGCGTCTGACTCTTGGTTTTGGCTCAGGTCATGATCTCACAGATCGTGGGCTCGAGCCCCATGTCAGGCTCCATGCTGATGGTATAGAGCCTGCTGGGTATTCTTTTTCCCTCTGTCTCTGCCCCTCCCCTTCTCTCTCTCTCTCTCTCTCTCTCGTTTTCTCTCTCCCTCTCAAAATAAAAAATAAACTTAGAAAAAAAGGGGGGGGGTTGCTGGGTGGCTCAGTCGGTTAAGCGTCTGACTTCAGCTCAGGTCATGATCTCATGGTTGGTGAGTTCGAGCCCCGTGTGGGGCTCTGTGCTGATGGCTCGGAGCCTGGAGCCTGCTTCGGATTCTGTGTCTCCCTCTCTCTCTGCCCCTCCCCCACTCATGTTCTCCCTCTCTTTCTCTCTCTCCTTCAGAAATAAAATAAACATTAAAAAATTAAAAAAAAAAAAAGAACTGTGTGACAATAAGTTTAAGTTTGAGCCACCCAGTGTGTGGCACACCAGCCCCCAGCAAACTAATAGAGGGGATGAGAAGCACTTTGAGGAAAGAGAAAGCAGGGTAAAGAAGGGGCAGAAAGCGACAAACGTCATCAGACCAAGGTCATGCTGACCTCTAGGATTCCAAACACCAGGGCCCACGTGTTCAGCCCACGAGCACCACTCTCCAGAGGGCTTATGGGTAGACAAAAGATCCCACAAGGTCCCAAGGCATATTTTTACCCGTGCCTACCCTTGACTTAGCGCACTTTATGTCCAAGTTAAGTGGCAAAAGTTTTCATTTCCCTCCATATTCCTCTTTTTCTTTCTTATCAACCACCCACCAAAAAATTCTTTCTGTTGACTTTCTCCTGAAGAGATCATGGGACCAGGATTCAGAGTCGTCCCAGCAAAAGTCAAGGTTTTCCAAAGATGTGTCTACACTCTATCATGCCCTATGCCCATGACCCAGGCATAGTGGGAGCAGGGGGTCAGAATCACATGCCTAGTCCAAGGTCATAGTTGTAGAACCAGCCTGCCTGGTCTGAGTGTTATCTGCAATTTCAGCCCAATCAGCACAGGAGCTAGCAAACCAAGGTGACTCAAATCTTCATTCCAACAATGCACAAACCTCCATTCAGTCAGCAGAGTCGACAGAGGTGGGCAACGAAGCATTGGCTCTTAATATTCTGCGGGTAAATAACACCTTTTAGAATCCAATGGAAGTCATGGATGCTCTCCCCGGAAATATAATTATCCACAAACAATTTACAGGGGTTCATAGACCTGCAAAGCTCACCTACGTTCCCTCTCTAGTTTGTGGGGTCCAGGGATATAACCTCTGTGATGGCAAGAATCACCAGGAAACAAGGACAAAGATTAAGCAGGCAGCAGGAGAAGATAGCTGCAAAATCTGTCACTGTCCTTAACATACAAAGGGTGTCTATAAACCGAGAAGAAAAAGACCAAAAACCCAGACGCAAATGGTGGACAGGAACAACGAACAGCAATGACATGCAAATTGTTGTTAAACATGAAAATATGCTCAGTGTCCTTGTAAATAAGAGAAACTGTAAAGAGGGGCACCTGGGTGGCTCAGTCGGTTGAGCATCTGACTTCGGCTCAGGTCATGATCTCACGGCTCATGGGTTCGAGACCTGCATCGGGCTCTGTGCTGATGGCTCAGAGCCTGGAGCCTGCTTCAGATTCTGTGTCTCCCTCTCTCTCTGCCCCTCGCCTGCTCACACTCTGCCTCCCTCTCTCTCAAAAATAAATAAACGTTAAAATTTTTTTAAAAAAGAGAGAGAAACTGTAAGGAAAACTGGATATCTTGTTTAATCTACTAGATTAGCAAAGATCAAAAAGTTTAAAGAGTGCCTTGTATTGACAAAGATATGGAAAGATACCCTCCACACACACACACACCCCACTCCGCCATGTTAGGCTGACATGTGCAGAAACTGGCCAAACTCTATGGAAGGCAATTTGACAGTATTTATTAATAGTTAAAAACAGTCATACCCTTTCACCAAAGACTGGGAACTTATCCCTCAGCTATACTTGAAACGTTTACAAAATAATGAGCACAGATGTTTACTGCAGCAGGGTTTGAGAATAACAAAAAATTGGATACAACCTAAATGTCCATTCTTTAATTGCCTTTAATTCTTTTTTTTTTTTTTTTTTTCAACGTTTATTTATTTTTAGGACAGAGAGAGACAGAGCATGAACGGGGGAGGGGCAGAGAGAGAGAGGGAGACACAGAATCGGAAACAGGCTCCAGGCTCTGAGCCATCAGCCCAGAGCCCGACGCGGGGCTCGAACCCACAGACCGCGAGATCGTGACCTGGCTGAAGTCGGACGCTTAACCGACTGCGCCACCCAGGCGCCCCTGCCTTTAATTCTTTAAGTAACGTCCATGGACTTCACCAACAGGGAATAATACAGTAAATACGTTAGCTCCGTACCATGAATAAAATGCAGCAATTAAAAATAATGAGGGGGCGCCTGGATGGCTCAGTCAGTTAAGCGTCTGACTCTTGGTTTCGGTTCAGGTCATGATGTCATGGTTTCATGGGTTCGAGCCCCGCGTCGGGCTCTGTGCTGACAATGCGGAGCCTGCCTGGGATCCTCTCTCTCCCTCTCTCTCTGCCCCTCCCCCACTTGTGCTGTCTCCCTCAAAATAAATAAATAAACAAAAAAATTATAATGAGGCAATCCCATAGTCGTTTGGGGGAAGGATGTTCAACACGTATTACTAAGCGAAAAAGGCAAGACACTGAACAGCATTTACGGTGTAAAAAAGTATAACTTTCTATACATTTACAATAACACAAAAACGACTAAAAACCAAAAAGAACGCACTAATGAGGAAGTGCATAGCTAAGTAGGGAAGGGCCAGCATAGTGAGGGGTAAGTGGACGTTAAGAAATGGCTCTGACCCAAGTAGTCTTTGGTCCCCCCAAATGTCCCAAATCATTAACTCTAATTGACAACAGTCCAGTTTCCCACAACAACTTCTCCCAAAGCCCAGAATGGATTGGGGGCGGGGGGGGGGGGGTCTCTCCCACTGTCTCTGAACTAGACACACTGGTCGACAAGTTAGCCAAACTCCGCTGACACAACGTTCTCCAGAGAAAACACAGAGAACGCGTAAAAGTATCCTAAAAGCACCCCCCCCCGCACACCCACACACAACAGAGCCCCCAAGAATTCCAACCGAAGAGAAACCTGCAGCCAGAACATTTCCCAAGACGCTGAGAGGGTTTGGAGTGGAGACCCCGTGGATGCTCCCTCGTTTCAGGTTGAGAGGGATCACAACGGGTCAGCAAGGTAGGGCGGGAAAGCTGTCCACTTTCTTTATGGAAACAGCCAGGTCTCAGATTCAGACTCCCTCCCACCTGGGGCCCTGGCCCTGTCTCCCCCAGGAAGCAGTGGACACCGGGCCGCCCGCCTTCTGGCCTTCAGAACTGTGATGGGATAAAATTAAGCCCCCTAGTGTATGGCTATTTGTTCCAAAGCCCTAAGAGCACAGATGTGAAGGCCAGAGGGAAAACCTACTCAGGGCTTTCCTCTGCTTCATCAACAGAGGTATGAACACCAGCAAGTTGGTTCCCATCTGCTCAGGGGCACCGCAAGTATATAGCGAGAAAATGCCCAGAAGACCCCCAAATAAGCCCCAAAACGCGCCACACCACGGAGAGGTGGCACTCGTGATACAGGAGATGCAGTGGCTCTGCCCACCTTTGTAGAGGTTATCAGCCTCCTCCGGGGCTGGAGGCCCCGAGGTTCACCTCCTTCCTCCTGGTCATCTTACCAGCCAGCAAGCCCCCCATCGGAGAGCGTGAAATTCAATTCAGGTCAGCACTCAAAGCGGCCAGGGCCCGGGGGCTGAGCAGAGGAAGAGGTTTCACCAGTTTGCTAAAAATAAGGCTTGGGTGTTTATCTATGGGTTTCAATTAGCCAAGGGAGCAGGTCACTTGGTTACCATGAATAATCCAGAGGGGGGTGTAGATCTCGAGGAGGTAAATGATACTTCGTGCCCAAATCACCTGGTCACAGAGAACACCCAGCCTGCCCATCCCTCTGGGGCAGACACAGCTGCCACTCCCCATGCCTTCAGGGGGGACAATCACCCCGATGGGGAGGCGGCCATCCCGCCCTGGAACAGCCAGAACAGAACGCTGTCGTCGAACTCAGCCTGTACGGTGACTCCACACCTGCGGACGAAATTTAGGGTTGCACGGCTCTTCCTGGGCACCGCTCAGCACTGCTGTGCCAACGCAAGGCTCCCTTTGAAGTCCACGGGACCCGAGCATCAATGAGCACGAAGAACTGAGCCCTACGTGCCAATTTCCATCACTCACACGTACTTGAAAAAGATGAGACAGGGCAGGAAGTTCAGAAAGAATGCACCCGCCACTGCAGCGTGCAATCTCAGAAATTATAGGCGCTGCCTTGTCACACGCGACACACAGAGCAGGTGTTTTTGCCAAACGCCTCCTTCTTGCCAAGAGATCCCTGCTGAGGATTAATAGGAATTTCCAGTTCTCGAAGCATTTTTTGTTCCTCAGAGCTATTACCCCTAAATTTCTAGCACTTCAAAAAAGAAAAAAAAAAAAAAAAAACCCACAGGATTTAGCACCTGTTTGTTTCAGAAATACTTGCTAAAAACAGATCTGCCAAAAGGCCATCTCTAAAATTAGTCCTATTTCCTGTTCTGCAACACATAGTAATTTCTATTTTTAGTAACTCCTTCACTCCAGGTATCTGGCACTGTCGTGCTCAAAGCATCATTACCGGCAACTTACGAAGCAGGCAACCCTTATTTTAAGCCCCAAAATAGCTCTGCCTTATTTTCCTTTTTTTTAAGCAAAGGGTAGGACAAGATATTGAGACATCTTAGCCAATCATTTCTGTGCCCACCCTTGTACCTTAGAAAGACTTTTAATCACAAAAGGAGATAACTGTGGCCTCCACCATTTTCCCCTTCGTGCGGTTCTGCCTATAAAACCAGCTCTCTACCTGAGATCTACCTTGCTTTTTCTCTGTAAGCCTTTCCTTTATTTTACCGAGTTTTTAAAAAAATGTAACAATAACCTATTATGTGCCCAAATGATGCATTTCATAGGTATCAGGGAACAATCTCAGTGACAGCAAGCCCAACCTCTCTGGGTCTTTCAAAGTCATCACTCAGTACCACCCCCCCCCCCAACCCCCGTTCAACAACTTTGCTCTTGGTCTCAACGCCACACAAAACACTTTTCAAAATCTGATTTTGCGGTCAGTTTTCCTCCTCCTATCATCAGGCTCCTTTAGTCACAGACACTGTCCTCAGAGCAGACCAGTTAAGAGCCTCACATGCCCAAGTGAATTATTTATTTTCAAAGCCGTATTAACAGAGAGGACGTCCACTCAAAGCCGAAGGCAGGCAAAAGTGGGTGTCACCCCAACCCATTCTTTCTTGTCAAGCAGTAACAAGGCCATCTAGATTCAAATGACTCTCAAACAAACCACTTCAGAGGAAAGGCTGGCAACTTGCTGTCCGGGAGACAGTGGCGGGAAAGGAAGCCTCTTGATGAGACAGAATTCAAAGTCAGGTAAGGGTGGTTTTCGGTCATCTGGACTGGGCAGTAACATCCGGCAAGGCACGGGGAGGTTCCTGCCCAAATCGTTTTGGAAACGTGCACCAAGTCGAAATGCAACACACACACGCACACACACTCCTGCACCCCAAGTGTCCCAATCCAGCAGTACCCTGGATTTTGGTATGAATCACCCAAAACACAGAGCATAGTTTGAGACTGCACCTGTGAAGTCCAAGGCCAAACATGGGTACCCCGTGTACTTCCCTTTCTCCACCCCGGCTTTCAACTTTTTCAAGGGCTGATTCCCCACAAGCTGCCTTGGATCCTGCCACTGAGGGGATGGCACCAGGGCATGCACCCATTTCTTACTACAGTGTTCGTGACTTCATTCCCCTCCCACTGTGATCTATGTCCTTTAAAACAGGAAGGAAAGGACAAAAGTGGCGTGCTCTATCCAAAGTATGCACTCCATAAAGGGGGGCAGTATTGGGATGAGAGGCTTTCCAGGGCCGTTGACATCACACTGTGAGGGACACCTCATTTCCCTTCCCCCAGAGTACTGTCACTTCAAGGTCTCCCCTTGCTAGGCTCCCATGAGTATCCCGTCTCCAGCCTGAAAAGCCTCTTCCTAGCTCACCTTGTAAAAAGGGGGCAAGGCTGCACAGAGTAGGAGGTTGACTTCACCTTCGTTTGGCTTTCGTAAGACAATATCCAGAGCGCGTGTGGATGGGGACTCACAAACTCAGCAATCCTTCCCAAAGTCGTGCATGCGCGCGCGCGCGCACACACACACACCCACACACACAATTTTAATCTCTACGATCTGCCCAAACCCTAATCTATTAGTTAAGCATCAAAGGTGTTGGATTTGGAAGATAAAAGCTATGAATGACACCCATTGTTTCCTTAAAGCAGGCAATTAAGCGAACTAAAATCCAGATTTCTCACGATGCTTGTACCCCCTGAAGCACTGATTCTCCTGGAGGACAACACATCAGAATAATCTCCCCAACATCCTCCCCCACCCTAGGAACCACCCTCAGTGACTAGAGCCAATCCAATAGCCTGAGAATGACAATTTTATATCCAATTAGTGCCACACACCCCCTGCTGAGATGAGGTGGAATTCATCATTTATGAAAGATGGGACGGCAGAGAAAGGGCATGAACACCTAAGGGTGAAGAAAGCTCCTCATCAGGACCCCATTTGGGCAAGAGCTCCCTGCATCCAGGCTGTCCTGGGGGCCCAGCACAGAGCTCCAGAAGCTCCGGACCGGGGCTGAGCTGTGAGTGCACCCTCGCCCAGTTCGGCCAAGGCTAACAGCCTTATGTGACGGAGCAAAAATGCACCAGTGAGGAGCTGGAGGCACGACGCGGCATGGGAAAGTGGAGAGAAGCCAGAAGAGGCTGAGCGGTAGGGCAGGCGAGATGAATGTGCTCGTCACGCTGCCCGTATGCCGTCGATATAAAGTCTCATCCCTTTCTGCTAAGGTTCAAGCGGGAACATGCACAACCAGACTGAATTCTGAAATGTCTCAAAGGAAAATCAAGTTCTACCACCCATGCTGGCAGGGATTTGCCCAGGGATGGGGAAGTGAGCAAGTTAGCAAGCAGGGGGGGAGGGTGGGGGGCCGGCCTGTGCCGGATGCACAAGTTGGCCAGTCCTCCTGGAGCCAAAGGAGTGAAGTATGCGGTGCTCCCTTCGGACTAGAATGAGGTTAGGAGTGTTTTTTCTTCTTCTTTGAAGAATTACTCAATTTGGTGAGTTCATTCCGCACACTCCTGTTTTACATGGAAATTCAAGCAAGAGGCACTTTTTAAACTACCCACTCTAACCCCACCTACCCAAAACAAAGGTACCCCACTTGGAGCAGCAGGTAGGAATAGATGGCCAGTGACAAGGGTGATAGAGACCTGCACTCAAATGCAAGGGGCTTCAGGACACAGTGGAGAAAGGAGGAGGGAAACCGAAGCCGGTGAGGCTAGCGACAGACGGGCAGGCCAGCTGGCTCTGGCATCAGGGGTCCAGTGTATGGCATTCCCAGGGACACCCAGGCTGGGCGGACGACCCCAGGTCAGTGGGCGGAAGGGTAGGTAGGAAGTCTATAGCTTCCCGATCCCCCCCCCCCCCCACAGGGCTGATGCTTCCCTGATCAATGAGCCACTCCAAGCCTCAGAGGAGAGCAGGGGAGTCTTGAGGCTGAGACGACCATGAGCTTGCCCCAAAACTTGGGCAACTCCCAGGCTGGAGCAGCCTCACCGCTTGGGGTGACCCCGTGCCTCTCACCTCCAAAGTCATCATATCTCGGGGTTCTCGCAGTTCCAAGTCACAACTGAGATCTACCTCGGCAGCACCTAGCAAGGGTTCACAACCGTCTAACTTCTCACAAGTCCGGAGAGGGTGCCCCTCTAGGTCTCTGGGTCTCCTCCTTTGCTTTCCCTTCTCCAAAGATATGAAGGCGACTCCCAAGCCCTGAAATCTGGGGGTATCAGTGTGCTCCCTGCAGGAGCGGGGTCCTTACTGAAGCTCCCACCCAGGGGCTGAGGAGAACGGGGGAGGGATAGAGGGAAGGAGATGGGAATGGCTGAGGGTGGAGGGGTGGGAGATACCCGAAAGCAGGAGTGGGAGGGAACGGGTGGGTGAAGGGGGGCCATGTGAAAACCCTCGTCTGAGCACGAAAAACTTCCCTAGTTGCCCCCAGCCCGCAGGTGGAAAAGGCCCCTGGGGTCTCAGCCTTCTCCCAGCTCCTAAGCCCAGGAGGGAAAATCGGACTCGCAGCTCCCCAAGCGGCTCTCCCACCCTCAACATAGTGGCCCGCGCGCGCAACGTAATGGCCCGGCTCCTGTCGCTCCGCAGATCTGGGGCCCCTGCGGACGCCAAGGGCAGAACCCCTCCACGACCCCCCCCCCCCCACGCGCTGGTGCCCACCAGGCGGCGCCCTTCGAGGAGCAAAAAGGCAGCAGGCGGCTTCGCGGGTCAACGAGCCGCCCCCACCGGGGAAGCCGACCCCAGACCGCCCCCCGCCCCAGGAAAGGCCGGCAGTCCGGCCCCGGGGGCCCGCGCGCGCGTTTGGCTCGTCCCCTCTTTCCACCCGCGAGGAAAAAACGGGATGAGGGGAGGCGCCGGGACTACGGGACTGGACTCCCCGCGCAGTGCTCCCGGCAGGGTCCCCGCCGCCACCCCCCCCCCACCCCGCCCCGGGGCCCGCGCCCCAGGCGGCTCACCTTCTCTCCGGTCAGCACGTGCAGCCCCTCGCGCACCTTGGCGAAGGAGCCCTCGCCCAGCTTCCTGCTGCCGATGAGGTAGTTGCCCACGCGCTTGTGGTGCTGGAAGTCGCGGAGCCGCTCGCGGGGCACGCCGCTCACCCAGGCGGGCAGGAAACTTCCCTCGCAGGCCGCCGCCGGCCTGGCCGCGTCCTCGGCGCCGCCGCCGCCCCCGGGCGCCGCAGGCTCGCCCAGCAGCCCGTCCCCCGCCGCCGCCGGCATCGCGCTCGCCCGCGGCCCGCCGGCTCCGCTCGGCTCCCGCGCTCGCGGCTCCTCCTCCGCCGCCGCCGCCGCCGGCGCCGCCGCCGCCTCCTCCTCCGGCCGCTCGGGCTCCTCCCGCCGCCGCCCTGGGCCCGGCCCCGCCCGGCCCGCGTCTCCCGCGCCCCGGGCCGCCGCCGCGCGCCGCGCGCAGACAATAGCCGGCGACGGGGTGTCGGGGACCCGCCCCCAAGAAGTTCTTCTTCGGAGGGTCGCCCGGGCCCCCGCCCGGGTCCCGTGCGGCGGCTGATGACAGTCGCCCCGCTCGCGCGCGCGCGAGGAGCCGGGCTGGCGGGGGGCGCGGTCGGGTACCGGGTCCCGGAGCCCGGGCGCCTCCGCAGCCTCCGCCCTGCCGCCGCCGGCTGGCCCGCGCGGGCTCGGGGCCGGCTCGCTCGTCCTAGCTGCGCGCCGGTGGAGCGCTCCCGCCCGAGAGCAGCGCGCGGCGGGCTGCAGGCGCCCTCTGGAAGGCAGCAGAAGAAAGCCCCATTCAGTTTGAATTTGCAGAAATTCAATCCGGTCGCGGGCGGCGGGAACAGATGCGAGCTCCGCTCCGCAGCCTGTGCACTTTCAAATCCCTCGTAGCCCCTCCTTCCCCCGCGCGCAACAGCCAAACTCGACCCTCGCTGGAGAGGGGAGGGCGCGGGGAGGGGAGCGGCGGAGTGGGCGGCGGAGGCACCTGAGCGCCAGACAGGGGGACCCCGCGCGGCCTCGCAGACGCGCGCTCCCGGGCCGCCGGAGTCGGGCTCCTCGGGCTGCGCCTCTCGCCCGGATTCTGGGCTTAGGCTTTCTGGACCTTTCGGCGATGAAATCCAACCCCCACCCCCAGCCGCACCCACCCGGGGCAGGAGGAAGGGAGGGCCGAGGGAGGGCTCTCGAAACCAGTGGACTGGGGTTAGGTGCTAGGTGTCCAGTCCGGGGCCTGGCACACAGTAGGGCCCTGTGGACCCTGGATAGATGGGTCTGTCCGGGCTCGCGCGCAGACCCGATCGCTGGGTTGGAGGAGGAGCAGCCGCAACAATAATAGTGGCGGCAGCAACGTAGGAACCTGGGCGTTTGCTGCCTCTGCTTGTGCGTTTACACCTTTGCTTTCCATCGAAACGAAGCCGGTGATTGCAGGAGGAGGTGGATCCGCGCCCCCTGCTCCTGAAGGCTTTTGTTCTGTGCGCGCCGTGACTGTGCTCATCTCTCATAAACAAGTGCAGCTGCCCAGACGACTCTGATTTTCTCCAGCACCCCCAACGCCTTCCTGAACCAAACATGAAGAATCTCGGGAGGGAGAAGCTTGGGGGAGGGGGAGGTACGTGAAGGGAAGCGTTTACAAAATACTACCTGTTGAGCAGCCAGATAAAAGGCGCCGGCGTTTAATGCATACTTAACCCCTGGCATCGCATCAGAGTTAAAAGGAGGATTCGGTCCTAATCAAGTTCCTTAATTGACTCCTCGGTGAATGAGTGTGGCACGATCCCCGTCAATGCTCTGATTTGGGGCGGGTGGGGCACAGCTGTCATTGATTCACTTGGGGGGGTCCTCTGACCCATCTGAAAGGCAACGCAGAGAAACGCCTATTTTAAATAGATCTAATGTGGAACACGCTGTAGTCATCTACTCACAAGTTACGAGTCACCAGCCTCGTTAATGACCGAGCTTGTGTTTTCTGTCCGGCTTCTCATTGTCCCCGTTTTCCAATATTACATGTTTTTCGAATGTTTTTTCTTGCTATGCTTACGAGGCTGTGCCACCACCCTACCCCCCACAATTTCTGCAAAACCAGTCCAATCGCTTTAATGCCTCTTGACTCAACAAATTTGAGGACAGTTACATGGGGGGAGGAGGGCGGGGGGGGGGGCGCTGTATGACCCGTGCTAGTGCATGCAAAGTAAAATGGCCAACAAATGTCTAGTGAATGAAGAATATAGAGCTCCCTTTGGGGTCATAACCATTCTGAATCACGTTTTGGAGTTTCCCCCAGTGTTGTTTATTAATAAAGTATGATTTTTTTTTTTAATTTTAGGACATTGTATATGAAAATTTGGAGGTTCCTTTATTATGGTATAAGGCAAATTTCAGAGACAAAGTTATCTTCTTGGCCTTAAAAAAAAGTTAGCCTCAGGCACAAAAATGGTTGAAGATGTTTACAGTAGAGATTTCCTTTCCTTTTAATTATGCTCTCAGGGTAGAGGTCAGAAAAGGGGTGAAGAAGAGAGAAAATCCAGGGGCGCCTGGGCGACTCAGTTGGGTAAGCATCCGACTTCCACTCAGGCTATGATCTCACAGTTCGTGAGTTCGAGCCCAGGTCATGATCTCATGGTTTGTGAGTTTGAGCCCTGCATCGGGCTCTGTGCTGGAGCCTGCTTCGGATTCTGTGTCTCCCTCTGTCTCTCTCTGCCCCTCCCACACTCATGCTTGCTCTCTCTCTCTCTCTCAAAAATAAACATCAAAAATTTAAAAAAAAAAAAAAGAAAAAAAAAGAAGGGGCGCCTGGGTGGCTCAGACGGTTAAGCGTCTCACTTCGGCTCAGGTCATGATCTCATGGTTCGTGGGTTCAAGCCCCACGTCGGGCTCTGTGCTGACAGCTCGGAGCCTGGAGCCTGCTCCTGATTCTGTGTATCCCTCTCCCTCTGCCCCTCCCCTGCTCACACTCTGTCTCTGTCTCTCAAAAATAAATAAATGTAAAAAGAAATAAGAAGAAGAAGAGAGAAAATCCAGGCCCATTAAATCTTTTTCAAGCCTGATGCCTGGGTTTGATTCAAATTCACTGCTAATTCCATCAGCTGGGATGAATGCCAAAGAGAAGTCCAAATCCTACCCCTGCCTGAGCTTAGGAACTGGCATTTGAACTATAGGTCCTATTCTCTGAAGCGGTCTTGGTTAAAAAGGAAACACCCCAGAAATTCCTTTATGTAAAACAAATTAGTACCCCAAACAATCTATTGCTCTCATAGATGTGCAGAAAACATGTGGTCGAAAAGCAACCGTGCAGCATTGAAGGTTCTCTATGAATTATCCTCAACTAGATTTCTCATCCTCCTGAGGGATCTCCCTGGGCACTGCATTTCAGTGATCTTCATCCAGAATAGGGCTTCCTCGCCTCTGCACCTCTCCTTATGCCAAACCCACCACACCAGTCTGCTGCCGACCCATTTCTACCCAGCACAGACGTTCCCTGTCCCATGATACCCTACCAAGGGCTCATCACTGCTCCAACCTCTTTTACTCTATATCACTCATTTCATACTTGTGTGTACTGCATTACTTACCACGAGTGTCTTTCTCCCCTCTTAGGCTCACTGAGAACCTAAGGAGCTGTGCCTTAATTTATATTTTATTTGCCCCAGGGCACCTAACACGGTGCCCAAGACGCAGTCCTTATTCAATAAATATTTGTTGAATAAACGAATGAAAGTAACCATTCGCTAATTCTCCAGTGAGTAGAGTTTCGTGGCTCCTGACAGCAAAACTCCATCTGTCCCGGGGAGGAACATTTCTAGTAAGTTCTAAAAGCATTTGCAGTTAGATTGTTGGTTGCCATTGAGGGGTCGGCTGAAACCATTTGTCTTGCCAAAGATGAGCCAGTGAGTAACTTGGGTGAGTGACCCCTGTAAGAAACATGACCGATTACGGTGGCCTGGAAAGCCACAAAAAGCTTTGTCCCATGGACTCGTACCAGCCGCTTCCTTCGTTCCCATCCCCTCCCTCCATATGGCTGGCGACTGTCTGTGTGCTCCCACAGAACACCAGCTAGGAGACCCAGCTGGAAGCAGTCAAAGACAATTAGAAGTAATCAGGCTGGCACGGCCAGGAAATGAAAGTTGGCTAGAGGGGGTTAGGCTGGCAGAAGCTGGCTGGTGACTGGAGAAGGAACCGAGAGTGAAGCAAAGAAAGCAGGCACGAATAAACCCTGCCTGGAAGACATTTTGTGAGCTCTACTCGTTAATTCTCCCCCAACGAAGCTGCCAATAAATTCTAGAGGCAGGATTTGCACCCATGTCCCCAGAGTTCATGTCTGCCATTATTCTGTCGCAACATCCAGCTGCTGAATGCGCCCCGTGCAGGGCTGAGGAAGGAAGGATGCCTCAGAAATAAAGGCGTGTGTGGAAGCGGCCTAGTGTCGTGCTGGAGAGCAAGCTGCCTGCCACACCCCACAATGAAGCGCTTCTCTGGAAATGAATCGTGACTCACCCCCTCTCTGTGCCTCGGTTTCCTTCATCTGTAAAGCTGCAATATTAAGGAAGTACGAGGATTGAGATTGTGCACCCAAGGCCTTCAGCCTGGTGCCTGGCACTTATAAGCATCTAGTGACCATTATCAATACTCCTTTTGATACCTTTATTAATAGTACATTAACAATTAATTAATACTAATTAATTAATTAATAATTATTTTAAAATATTAATAAATATTATATATTTTATTATATATGATATATTATATAAATATAATATATTATATATAATATTTATATAATATTAATATTAATAATATTAATACAAATTTAAAATATTAATGATTAGTGATTAATTACTTAATAATTAATTAATACTACATTAATACATCTCAACACTGAGAGAAGTCATGCGAGAATGCCCCAGAATTCCACCAACGCAGTTGTCTCTGTTGCTGAGGAACTCAAAGCATTTTCTCCAGGTTGGACTTCTTCCCTGAATCCAGACTTGTGTAGCCAGTCTTCTTCATCTCACAAGGCTGCTGGGATCTCAGACTGAACCTGGGCTCACCTCCACACACACACACACACACACACACACACACACACACACACTGCTCCTTTCCTAGGGCTTCACCCCAATTGCTCCCTGAATCTAAGGTTCAGCCTTTGCTTCCTGTCCTTCCCGACCCTCAGCAAATCCTACGGGCTCTGCCTTCATGATACCCCCGCACCTGACCTCTTCGCACTACCCTCAGCTCTGGCACCCCCTTCAAGCCGCCATTCTCTCTCCTCCCCTGACTGCCATGCCGTGCTCCCACACCAAAGCCAAAGCCATCTCTTAAAAATGGGAATCAGCTCACACCAGCTCCCCAGCCCAAATCCTTTAATGGGCCCCCACCACAAAAAGATCCCCTGAAGGGCTTATTCTGGGGCGGACCCTGCCTCCCCCTTCAGTGCCTGGCCTCCCAAGACCAGCTGCACATCCCTCTCCCTCTTCCTTCAAGCCACCAAGCTCGTTTCCACTTCAGATCCTTTGTCCTTGCTGCTCCCTCCGCCAGCAACATGTTTCTTCTAGAACTTTGAATGGTCTGTCCCTCCCTTCACTCATGGCTCTGCTGTCTCGATCTGAGAGCTGTCCTCTTCCCCCACACCCTGTGCAATGCTTCCTCGAGCCATTCATCAGGAGCTACAGAAGAGCGCACATGAGCTTATATGTTTACTGCCTCTCACTCCCTGTGGAACTTAAGGTCCACGAAGCCAGGACCTCTCTGAATCCCAACCCGAGTGCACACCTGGCATGTTGTGGGTGCTCAACACCCGATGATGTGTAACGTCATCTAACTCCTGATCCGCTCTGGGAGAGAGGAGAGAGCCCCTGGACTTTGGGTGGCATGGCGCCTGGAGCGTGATGGAGCATGGATGGCTCCAAGTCTGCCCTCCTATGGCTGCTTCTCAGCAGCACTGAGCTGATGTTCAGGACAAGGAGGGCCCATTCTTTGAACAAAGTGCTGATCGCCGCCCCTAGGAGAGCCAGCCTGTCACCACGATTCGTTTCCCTCAGTCCTGAAGAGCCAAAGGTCATGGCTATTTCAGTAAGAAAAAGGTGTCTCCCACCTCCCAGCCATAGGGGACCCAAGGCTTTAGGACTCTACATCTTGAGGTTTGCCTGCATCTTCCAAATTCCAGACAGAGGCTATTAAGAAGGAATGAAGGTTAGAATATTTTTTTTTTCAACATTTATTTATTTTTGGGACAGAGAGAGACAGAGCATGAACGGGGGAGGGGCAGAGAGAGAGGGAGACACAGAATCAGAAACAGGCTCCAGGCTCTGAGCCATCAGCCCAGAGCCCGACGCGGGGCTCGAACTCACGGACCGCGAGATCGTGACCTGGCTGAAGTCGGACGCTTAACCGACTGCGCCACCCAGGCGCCCCGAAGGTTAGAATATTCTACAGGAAGAGGGCCTCACACGCAATCCCCTGGACCGTTTCTCCTTGCTTGAATTTCTTATCTTCTATAAAGTCACTACCAGTGGGGCGCCTGGGTGGCGCAGTCGGTTAAGCTCCGACTTCAGCCAGGTCATGATCTCGCGGTCCGTGAGTTCGAGCCCCGCGTCGGGCTCTGGGCTGATGGCTCAGAGCCTGGAGCCTGTTTCCGATTCTGTGTCTCCCTCTCTCTCTGCCCCTCCCCTGTTCACGCTCTGTCTCTCTGTCCCAAAAATAAATAAACGTTGAAAAAAAATTTTTTATAAAAAAAAAATAAAAATAAAGTCACTACCAGCATCACTCCTGTGACCTACGAAGCGTCCTGCCCTATGAGGGACCCAAGCTCCTTGTCTTTTCACTTCTCTGACCTCACTTTCCCTGTTCAAGCTGCCCGGCCACACTGGCCGGCACGCTGCTCCCCACGGGTTACCGCAGTGGACCCTTTACATGGTCATCAGTCCCCTGGAATATTGTTCCTGCAGATATCTGAAGACCGGGCTCCCTTACCACCTTTGCGTCTTTACTCAAGCGTCCCTACTCTGCAAACCTGTGCCTGACCTCTTCATTTACCATGCAAACTCCCCCCCGACTCCCTATTTTCCCTTCTCTGCTTTTTTTTTCTTCACAGCCCTTAACACCATGTGACAAAAGCTGTGTTTTCCCTTGCTTATTTTGCTGACGATCTATCTTCCTTCCTAGGATGGAGGTTCCATGAGGGCTGGGATTTTTGTTAAGTGCTGTATGCACTTAGGAAGTACTCAGTGCAGATTTGCTGTGGTTGAATGAATTTGTAATTCACAGGGTCTCCCGCTGCAGAGGAGAAGACTGTAATACACGAGAAAGTAGAAAAAAAGAAACACGACAAAACCGAGTTCTGCTGGAGAAAGCATGCGTCATAAAGACACATTTTAAAAAAATCAATATTCATGCCACAAAGATAAACCTCCATACCAAGCTCCACATTTGTATTATGGCAGGAAGGGAAAGGCTATTATTAGCACTAAAGTCTTGAAACTTATGGCCTCCATTTATAGGTGCTGCTGCCTGTCCATTTCTTGCTGGCGACTAGGCAGAACCAGGCAGCATTAAGCATCTCCAGTGGGACCCAGAGAAGGAGCACACGCAATGGGGGCAACTCTAAAATGTATCCAGGGGGTGGGGAAGGGGTGAGAGGAAGAGCCCTCTGGAACTGAGAATAGTCACCAGTCACAAGAGGGGCATTGGGGCAGACTGATGGCAGAAGCCTGCTCTGGGCAGTCAGGTGGCCAGACGCAGCTGAGGAGAGGCAGGCGCCCCCTGCCGGTTGACTCGGCTCTGCTTTCGCTCCGCGGACCGAGAGGAAGCCCAAAGGAACCACGGACAGAAGAACACCAGTGTGGAAACTGGAACCTCCCTCACCAGCTGGCTCTGTGACCCTGAGCAGGGCGCTTCCCACCTACGATCGTCAGTTTTTCTCCATCTAATAGCTCCTGTCTGTCCTTCCTAGCCCCCAGGACACTTGCAGGGATAAAATAAGGCAAACACAGGTGAATGCGCCACAAAAACAGAGACTATCTTGGTTATTGTTGTCTTACGTCAAAATGGAAAGGTGCCTGGGACATAGATTAGAAAACAATAAATTTAAAAATAAGTAACGAACTAAATAAACAAATAAATAAAGTGAAGAGTTGACAAGACGTGGCTGTTTAGCGCCCCTTCCTTTCAAGGGGGAGGTTTTCTGGTGGTCCCTGGCATGGCTATAACTATCTTTATACTTTGTGCCCACTGTCTTAGGTCCAACCACATGCCCCTACCTCAGACCTCCTTAACCCCGATCTTCCAATTTTTCTCTTTCCAGGCTTCTGATCAACTGGCCAACCCATTTGTTGCTGCCCATGGGTCTCTGTGTATAGAAAGATAGATGGATGGGTGATAGATATTCCCCATCTAGACCAGGTATAAGCAAGTGTACCACAGAAACTCCACCCACTAGAAGGAATTCACTTCGCTGCTGTCTTTAAGGCCAAGCTGCGGGCAGGCACAGTGTAGTCACTGTCTGTTTTTTGGCTTCTACCCACACACACCATCCAAGAGCCAAGCTCCTGCTTCTTCCTCCTCCATCAATGTGTCATAGGGGATTTCCCTTCCCAATGTAGCCGTAGGTGTGGACAGCGGGTTGTGCAAACAATGGCGCAGGTTATGGAGGTCTAAGCTGCCTGCTTATATAGCTTGCTTGGACCCCCCCCCCCCCACACACACACACACATGTTCAGTTCTGGAGGCAGAACTTCTATCTTGCAGTGGAGGCTGCTGAGCCCAGGGGGTCTTATAACCTCATGACTCTGATAGAATCCAGCCTATGAATAGCAGTTCTGGAGGTATGGTCACTTGGTGTCCCATATACAGATGCTCTATCTCTCTCAGGGTCCAGTAGTGATGATGCACCAGGAGCCCCTTTTTGAAGAATGTGAAATTCCCCCATGGCAACTGCATGGCCTCACTCCAGAATCCGAGACGTCTGCTTTATGATTCTCCCATTGGGACTTATTGTCAACTGCACGTAGTGGTCTTTTCTCACCACTGATGTCTCTAGTAACTTGGGGGTCTGCTGGCTCGTATGGTCTATGCAAGCAGGGACACTTGCACTGCAGCCTGGATCTCCTCCAGAGCCCTCCCTCTGGGCCTAGCAGCTGGCAGCCTGCTGTGTAACCCAGTCTGTGGGTCAGAAGAATATTCCCGGGTATGGAATATGCCACCTCCAGGAATTATAGGACCTACAAGCATTGTGCTTCCTTCTTTGTCGTGGGAGGTGTGAAGTGCAATCATGCGTCCTTTATTACAGAGGGCACACTCCAGCTGGCCTCAGACCACTGGATTCCTACAGTGTAGGGGCTTAAAACAGCAATAAATATTCATTATCTTACAGAGTTTCCATGGATAAGGAACTTGGGAGTCACTTACCTGGGAGATTCTGGCTCAGGGTTTCTCATTAGGTTGCAGTCAAGATATGGGCTGGGGCTACAGTCATCTGAAGGCTTGACTGGGGCTGGAAGATCCTATTCCAGGATGCATGGCTGGGAAGTTCATGCCGGCTGTAGCAGGTAGTTTCAGGTCCTTGTCACATAGGACCTCTCCAAAGGGTAGTTTGACTATCTTCTTGACAAAGCAGTTGGCTTCCCGCATATGCAGTGATATTTAAGAAAGGGCAAGGTGGAGGGGCTCCTGGGTGGCTCAGTCAGTTAAGCGTCTGACTTTGGCTCAGGTCATGATCTCACGGTTTGTGAGTTCGAGCCTCTATGCTGACAGCTCAGAGCCTGGAGCCTGCTTTGGATTCTGTGTCTCCCTCTCTCTCTGCCCCTTCCCTGCTTGTGCTGCCTCTCTTTCTCTCAGAAATAAATAAACATTTTAAAAAATGTCTTTTTAAAGAAAGGACAAGGTAGAAGCCTCAATATCATCTTCCCTCTTTTATTGTTTTAGTTGACAGTTTAAAATTACATGTATTTAAGGAATACAACTTGATGGTTTTATATATTAAACACTGACATATTCACCACAATCAAGTCAATGAACATGTCCATCACCGCACCTACTTGCCTTCTTTGTGCCTGTGGTTGAGAACGCTTATGATCTTCCCATGTAGCAACTTTCAAGTCTATGATACAACATTGTTAACTATAGTCACATTGTAGTACATTAGATCTCCAGAACTTCCTTATCTTAAATAACTGAAACTTTGTACCCCTTGACCAACTTCTCCCCATATTCCCTTCCCCCAACCCCTGGTAACTACCATTTTACTCGGTTTCTTTGAGAGTGGCTATTTTATTTTATTTTATTTTATTTTATTTTTAACGTTTATTTTTGAGAGAGACAGAGAGACAGAGCATGCGTGGGGGAGGGGCTGAGAGAGAGGGAGACACAGAACCTGAAGCAGGCTCCAGACTCTGAGCTGTCAGCACAGATCTCGACCTAGGTCAAACTCACAGACCACAAGTTCATGACCTGAGCTGAAGTCGAATACTTAACTGACTGAGCCACCCGGGTGCCCAAAGATTGGCAATTTTAGATTCCACATGTAAATGACAGCATGGAAAATCTGTCTTTCTGCATTGAGCTGATTTTACTTCACATAATGTCTTCCAGGCCCACCTATGTGGTTGCAAATGGCAGGATTTCTTTTTTCTTTCTTTCTTTCTTTCTTTTTTTAATGGCTGAATAACATTCCATTGCATATATACACTTCCTTTTTTTTTTTTTTATTCATCTGTGGACATTTAGGTTGTTTCCATATCTTGGCTCTTGTGAGTCCTGTTGAAATGAACACAGAAGTGCAGAGATGAGTTTCCCTTTTCTCCGCCTCCTTTCCAACTTTGGTTATCTTTTGTCTTTCTGAAACTAGCCATTCTACCAGGTAGGAGGTGGTATCTTATTGTGGCTTCAAGTTGCAGTTCCTTGATGATGAGTGAGGCTGAGCACCTTTTCATGTACCTGTTGGCCATTGTGTGATTTATTTTGAGAAATGTCTAATCAGGTCCTTTGCTCATTTGTAAATCAGGTTGTCTGTTCCTTTGCTATTGGGTTGCATGCATGAGTTCTCGTACATTTTGAAGACTCATCCCTTCTCGGGTACATAAACCATATTTTCTCCCATTCCGTAGATTACCTTTTCATTTTGTTGATTGTTTCTTTTGCTGGGCAGAAGCTTTTTAGTTTGGTGTGGTCCCATTTGCCTATTTTTACTTTGGTTGCTTATGCCTTTGATGTCAGATCCACCCCCCCCCCACCCCAAATAATAATAATCATTGCCCAGCTTGTTAGGCCCAATATCCCAAGAGAGTGCTCCCAAGTTGATAAGCTCTTCCTTATCCAACTTTATGTTCCACTCTCCCTGATCCAGAACCTGCCAATCCAGTTCCTTCCGTTCTGTTTTTGGCTTCAGCCAACACATGTTGGCTAAGTCCTACAGCTTCTTCAACATATGGTCACATTGCTCCCTTATTCAGACCAGCCCTTCACTGGCTGTGTTAGGTTGTGACTTAACCCTAGCGACTGGCCTCTTGGCCAGGAAGGGAGATTGGATTAGGCTTTGCATCATCCTCCAGCAAGGGGGCTGTCCTAGCCCTAGGCAGGGAGATGAGACTATGAGTTCTCTGGTGCCCAAGAAATGCGAACACTAAGTGCTATCTTTAGATCAAAAGCATAAAATTCAAAGCAACAACTAACCTCAAAAGAGAAACAATAAAAAATAGGTACATCGACACTTGCACAAACAAATCTAAATGCACAACAGCCAATTCAGAGTCCAGACTTGCAGCAAAACATGTATTAAAGATTTCAATGAGGTCTACCTTATTTACAGCCTGAAGTATAGCTTTTCAGTGATAACACTACATAGTACAAAAGAAAATAGTGGTGACTGGCCAATGGTCTGTGTCTGCCCTTAAGAGAATGTTGAAGACTACTGAGGAAGAAAACTCCAGGCACCAAGGTAAAAGCAAAAACTCAATGGAAATACTCTGAGAGGAGATACTGGGCATTCCGCCCCCCCCCCCCCCCCCCCCGAAATGTGAGAAGGAGCTGTCATTCATGAGCTGAGAGAGTGCAGTAGTTCTATTTCAATTTATTTATGCTGTCCATGAGTTCCTGGGCTTCCTGGAATTTTAATTAAGAATAAAGATATTTTAGGGGCACCTGAGTGGCTCAGTCAGTTAAGCGTCTGACTTTGGCCCAGGTCATGATCTCACGGTTAGTGAGTTTGAGCCCCGCGTCAGGCTCTGTGCTGACAGCTCAGAGCCTGGAGCCTGTTTCAGATTCTGTGTCTCCCTCTCTCTTACTTCCTCCCCTGCTTGCACTCTGTCTCATGCTCTCTCTCTAAAATAAATAAATATTTTTTTTAATTTTTTTTAAAGAATAAAGATATTTTAGAAATATTTTTCATAATTTTTGCAAACTCTAAACAAGATCAGACAACTATCATGTGGACCTGAAACTTGGTGTGGGGACTATGGAAACATGTGGAACTTCTCACAGGCAGCAGGAGAGACACTTGAGTTGCCATGTTTCATGGCATCTGAGTTATGGATATAAACCATCATCATTATGAGGGTGAGTGAACTTCTATGCCAAGGGACTTCTGGATCCTATAAAAATGACAGGAAATAGTACAAACACTCCAAAGTATCCATGGTTATCCTTCAGAGCCCAAACATCCCAGAATCCCTGTTGACCTCACCCAGCTAGGACACCTTGTTACAAATGCATACTCCTTGAGTTATTCTAGTCCCAAAGTCCTAGCTGATACAAGGTACAAATGCTTCGGTATAACAGAGATTTGGTTGGTCTGACTGAAAAAAAAAAAAAAAAAAAAAAAATTGCCTCAATCAGTTGAATGAATTTACATGAACTAATTTGAACTAATTTGAGAAAAAAAAAATATTTAAAAAAAAAAGATCTTCGGGGCCCCTGTGTGGCTCAGTTGGCTAAGCGTCTGACTTCAGCTCAGTTCATGATCTCGTGGTTTGTGAGTTCAAGCCCCACGTCGGGGTCTGTGCTGACAGCTGAGAGCCTAGAGCCTGCTTTGGTTTGTGTCTCCCTCTCTCTCTGCCCCTCCCCCGCTCATGCTCTGTCTCTGTTTCTCAATAATAAATAAAGATTAAAAAAAAATTTTTTAAAGATCTTCAATTTTTTTTAAATTTTACCTTTTTAAACTCAATGTATACCCCTTAATGCACAAATTTTCACCTTCTTTCCAGAATCAGAGAAGTAACTGGGAGAAAGTGCCAATTCCTCTAAGGTACCGGTCAGGAAAACGAGAAAGCAAGATGTGAACTCACAGTCACAAACTCACTCATAGAAAACTGTGGCTGAACCAAGATTCCAACTACACCAAAGGATTCCTCATGATACCAAAAATCACATAACTAACACAAAAAGAGGGCATGCTAGAAGGGCAAGAATTTAGAAAGACATAGTAGGAAACCCCAGCTGAACAAAGATCTCAATACTGTTCATTAGAGGCTGGCATCAAGAATAGTGACAAGATCATTGAAAATTTGAAACGCTGCTACAGAGTAGTCATCTGCTGCTCTTATAATACTGCCAAAGAGAAAGAATACAGATCATCTCAATGGATGCAAAAAAAAAAAAAAAGCATTTGACAAAATTCATGACAAAAGGTTCCAATAAACTGGGTCTAGAGGTAGCATACCTCACCATAAGAAACGCCGTGTATAATAAGCCCACAGCTGACATCATACTCAACAATGAGAAACTGAAGCCTTTTCCTTTAAGATCAGGAACAGGACGAAAGTCTCCACTTTCAGCATGGTACTTACTAGAAAGAGTAATAAGAAAGAGAGGAAGAAAGAAAGAAAGACAGAGAGAGAAGAAAGAAGAAAGAAAGAAAGAAAGAAAGAAAGAAAGAAAGAAAGAAAGAAGAAAGAAAAAAGGAAAGAAGGAAGGAAGGAAGGAAGGAAGGAAGAGGGAGGGAGAGAGAGAGAGAGAGATCCAAACCAGAAAATAAGAAGTAAAACTGCCTCTATTTGCAGACGACTATATGAAGATGGCATACTATATATAGAAAACCCTAAAGGCTCCACCGAAAACTGTTAGAACTAATAAAAAATTCAATACAGTCATAGGATGCAAAAATCAATGTATAAAAATCAGTTGTTTTTATACACTAACAGCAAACTGTCAGAAAGAGAAATTAAGAAGACAATCCCATTTACAATTGCATCAAAAAACAAAAAACACAAAACAAAAAAACCCTAGGAATAAACTTAACCAGAGGTGAAATATTTGTACACTGGAAACTTTAAGGTATTGATGGAAGAAATTGAAGAAGACATAAATAAATGAAAAGATATTTCATGCTCATGGACTGGAAGAATTAATATTGTTAAAATGCCCATACTCCCAACACAATATACAGATTCAACACAAGCCCTATCGAAATTCCAATGGTATTTTTCACAGAAAAAGAAAAAAATTCTAAAATTTGTATGGAACCACAGAAGACCATAAATAGCTCAAGTAATCTTGACAAAGTGAAATAAAGCTGAAAGAATCATGCTCTTGGGGCGCCTGGGTGGCGCAGTCGGTTAAGAGTTCGACTTCAGCCAGGTCACGATCTCGCGGTCCGTGAGTTCGAGCCCCACGTCAGGCTCTGGGCTGATGGCTCGGAGCCTGGAGCCTGTTTCCGATTCTGTGTCTCCCTCTCTCTCTGCCCCTCTCCCGTTCATGCTCTGTCTCTCTCTGTCCCAAAAATAAATAAACATTGAAAGAATCATGCTCTCTGTATTCAAAGTATATTACAAAGCTCTGGTAATCAAAACAGTATGGTATTGGCATAAAAACAGACACATCTGTCAATGGAACAAAACTGAGGGCCCAGACATAAACCCACACATTTATGATCAATTAATTAATGACAAAGGTGGCAAGAATATACAATGGGGAAAGGACAGTCTCTTCAATAAATGGTGTTGGGAAATCTGCACAGATTGTGTCTACGCACCAAGAATGCAACTGGACCACAATCTTACACCATACGCAAAAATCAACTCAAAATGGAATTAAGTCTTGAAGATAAGAAACCATAAAAGTCCTGGAAGAAAAGATAGGCAGTGAGGTCCTGGATAACAACATCTTGACAACGATTTTTTGGATGTGATACAAAGAACAAAAGCAATGAAAGAAAAAATAGATAATTAGGACTACATCAAACTAAAAAAGGTTTTATACAGCAAAGGAAACCATCAACAAAAATAAAAAGACAACCTAAAGAATGGGAAAAATATTTGCCAACAATATAATAGATAAGGGGCTAATATCCAAAGTATATAAAAAACATGTGCAACTGAATAACAAAACAAAACAAAAAACATGACTGACTTTAAAATGAGCAGAGGAACTGAACGAATGTTTTTTGAAAGAAATATACAAATGGCCAGCAGGTACATAAAAAGATGCTCAACATCACTAATCATCAGGAAACGCAAATCAAAACTACAATGAGCTATCAACTCACCCCTGTTAGAAATGGTTATCATCAGGGATCTTGGGTGGTTCAGTCAGTTGGGCATCTGACTCTTGGTTTCAGCTCATGTCATGATCTCATGGTTCATGAGTTCAAGCCCACGTGGGGCTCTGCTCTGACAGTGCAGAGCTTGCTGGGGATTCTCTCTCTTTCTCTCTCCTCCTTGCTCCACTCATGCACATTCTCTCTCTCTTTCTCTCTCTCTCAAAATAAATAAATAAACTTTTAAAAAGAGAAATGGTTATCATCCAAAAGTCACGGGACAACAAATGTTGGCAAAGATTTGGAGAAAAAGGACCTTGTACACTGTTGATGGAACTGTGAATTGGCACAGCCACTATGAAAAATAGTATGGAGCCTCCTCAAAAAATTAAAACTAGAACTACCTTATGACCCAGCAAATCCACCTCTGACATTATATCTGAAGGAAATGAAATAATTATCTTAAGAGATATCTGTACTCTCATGTTCATTGCAGCATTACTTACAATACCTAAGACATAGAAACAACCTAAGTGTCCATCCACAGATGAATGAATAAAAATGAGATTATATATTATATGTATCATTTTATACAACGATGGGGGCCTGGGTGGCTCAGTCAGTTAAGTGTCTGACTCTTGATTTCAGCTCAGGTCATGATCTCACGGTTCGTTAGATCAAGCCCTGTGTTCAGCTTCAGATTCTGTCTCTGTCCCCTTCTCTCTCTGCCCCTCCCACACACTCTCACTCTCTCTTTCTCCCTCAATGTAAATAAACTTAAAAAAAATTCTCATAACAATCAGAAAAACTAAAAGGCAACCAACAGAATGGGAGAAAATATTTGCAAATGACATATCAGATAAAGGGTTAGTATCCAAAATCTATAAAGAACTTACGAAACTCAACGCCCAAAAAGCAAATAATCCAGTGAAGAAATGGGCACAAGACATGAATAGACACTTCTCCAAAGAAGACATCCAGATGGCCAACCGACACATGAAAAAATGCTCAACATCACTCATCATCAGGGAAATACAAATCAAAACCACACTGAGATACCACCTCATGCCTGTCAGAATGGCTCACGTGAACAACTCAGGCAACAACAGATGTTGGCGAGGATGCGGAGAAAGAGGATCTCTTTTGCATTGTTGGTGGCAATGCAAGCTGGTACAGCCACTCTGGAAAACAGTATGGAGGTTCCTCAAAAAACTAAAAATAGAACTACCCTATGACCCAGCAATTGCACTTCTAGGTATTTATCCACAGGATACAGGTGTGCTGTTTCAAAGGGACACATGTACCCCCATGTTTATAGCAGCACTATTGACAATAGCCAAAGTATGGAAAGAGCCCAAATGTCCATCGATGAATGAATGGATAAAGAATATGTGGTATATATATATACATATATATATGTATATATATATACATATATATGGAGTATTACTCGGCAATCCAAAAGGATGAAATCTTGCCATTTGCAACTACGTGGATGGAACTGGAGGGGATTATGCTAAGTGAAATTAGTCAGTCAGAGAAAGACAAAAATCCTATGACTTCACTCATATGAGGACTTTAAGAGACAAAACAGATGAACATAAGGGAAGGGAAACAAAAACAATATAAAAACAGGGAGGGGGCAAAACACAAGAGACTCATAAATATGGAGAACAAACTGAGGGTTGCTGGAGGGGTTGTGGGAGGGGGGATGGGCTAAATGGGGGAGGGGCACTAAGGAATCTACTCCTGAAATCATTGTTGCCCTATATGCTAACTAATTTGGATGTAAATTTTAAAAAATAAAAAATTAAATTAAAAAAAATTTTTTAAAAACTAAAAAAAAAATTCTCATTACTAGAAAAAAAGTCACTACCTGTGTATGAGTAGTGGATATTAACTAAACTTGTTGTGGTAACCATTTCACAATACCTACATATGTCAAATCGTTATATTGTACACCTTAAACTAAGACAATGTTATATGTCAATTACATTTCAATAGAACTGGGCAAAAAGAAAATTACTATAAATCATTTTATATTTAATATAAAGACTTGGAGCCTTTAGTATTTTATGTCACCAATCTCATTTGCTCTAAGGAAGATAGAGAGACATGCAAACAGATAGATGTGTGTTTTAGAGGCCATCTTCCCGATACGTTAAAGAAGTTAGACATCACACTGGCTAAGCTATGAAACCACCTGATTCATAGAATGTGCAAATTTTAAGCATGTAGAACTTAAAAAACCACTTTAGGGAGCGCTTGATTACACATAGATCATAAATTGTAACTGCAGCTGTAGCCACCTAAGATATATGAGATATGATATGATAGGATGATATGATACAATACGTGACAACATACTTCTTTACTCTGAAACTTTACTGAGACTATAAAAACTAGATTATGTATCAGTATAACACCCGCCATTAATATAACTAAGGGTGTGCAAAAATGAAAGAAACTGGATGATCCCCAACAAGATTAAAACTCACGGACTACTCTCGTGTTCTAAGGAATAAAGTGTCAAGACCACTGTCATGAAACTAAAAACTTGAATTTTCTCTTAGTGTACATCTAGACTCTGGGGTCTTGTTCAAACAAGTTTACAAGTCATGGGTAATGTGTAACAGTCACGCCTCTCACCGTGCAATTTTCTTTGCTCCTTAGAACTGAGATGAATTGGTTTACAGTGGGATTCAATTACTGGGGACACACTCCATTTTAAATCCGAACATTTTTGCAAAGATGTGATAGTTTTAGACAACCTCCTGGTGTTTCTTTTCAGAAGCACTTCTGATTTTATTGCAATATCAACTATAAAAAAAATCCTAAATATAAACATTTAAAAACAGAAGAAAATACATTTATGCTTAATTGTTTTAAAGAAAATAAATGCATGTCAAAACTCGCTATAAGACTTTTGTTGAATGTTCAGTTTTGATTCCTCAAAAGCGAGAAAATCATGGTGTTTGAATATATTTCCGAGATCTTGGAAACACACATCCCTTTTGACCCAGAAATTTTACTTCTAGGAATTTGTCCTTGAAAGAATTTCTAGAAAAGAGTTCAAAGACATGCACACAAATATGTTTATTGCAGTATTTACTTTATCGCAAAGTACTGGGGAAAATCCAATTGCCTAACACCAGCAGATCAAATAAATAAAATACGGTGCTTCCAAAAACGTGCAACTACAGAACCCTATTTTGGACTGGAAGAAAACCTGGGGACGTGGGAAAGTCATAATGTTAAGTGGAAAATATTGTAATGCTAATGGCACTTATAGAAGTAATCGTTGAGCAAAAAGAACATAGACAGTCCATGTGTTGAGAAACTATTTTAATAGCAATTATCTCTAGGGAGTAGAATAAGTAACATTTATTTTGTTTGGCTTAGGCTTTTCTGTGCATGCAATCAACAAACGTTTCTTGAGTATCTTCTACGCACTAGGAACCGTGTTAGGTGTCGAGCATGTGAGATAGTGTGAACATATCACCTGAAATTTTTTTTCCAGTGTTGTTGAAACGCACTGGAAATAGACCTTTGTGCAAGTTTAAAGTACAACGTGATGATTTGGTATATATATATAATAGTGAAATAATTAACACAATAAGGCTAGTTAACGCATCTATTATTTCACACAGTTACTCTGGGTGGGGGGGGGAGGTCAGGCAAGGACACTTAAGATCGATTCTTTTAGCAAATTTCAAGTGTACGAGACAGTATTGTTAATTAGAGTCACCACGCTGTGCATTAGGTCCCCAGAACTTGTTCTCTTATAACTGGAAGTTTGCATGCTTTGACCATCACCACCCACTTCTCCCAACCCTCAACCCGTGGAACCACCGATGTACTCTATGTGTCAACGCTTTGGGATTTTTTCTGATTCCACAATAAGTGAGATACAGCATTTTCTTTCTCCATATGACTTATTTCACTTAGCATAGTGCTCATGCGGTCCATCATGTTGTCCCCAAATGGCAGAATTTCCTTCTTTTTTATGGCTGAATAATATTCTAGTGTATATGCCACATCTTTTTTTCATCAATTTTTTAAAATCTTCTCTGATTCAGAGATCTGTGCTCTCTCCTCTTGAATCTGAGTCCAAGATGGTTGCCACCACTGGAGTACGACAGAGGTGATACGCTTTTGAAATTAGGTCATAACAGGCCAAGCCACTCCTGCCTGGCTCTCTCTGAAGCCTCACTGTCCAAAAACAGCCCTCGAAAATGTCCTTTATGAACCCGTCCTGTCAGACACCCTATGAGACACCCAGGTCCCATGGGAGGCCATGCCTAGGTGTGGCTGGCAAAGTCTCAGCTGCGTGCAAACCAAGCGAGACAATTACAGATGATCGCAGTGATGGAGAAAATAGAAGGCTATGGGTTTTCTCCATTGCATTTCTCACTATCTGCTGTACTGTATAATTTATTTTGCCTATTTATCTGGTCTATTTATTCATCAAAATTCTGCAGAGAAACAGAACAAATAGGGTGTGGTGTTTGTGTGTGTGTGCACAGAAAGAGAGAGGTGTATTTTAAGGAATTGGCTCACATGATTATGGAGGCATTGGCAACCCCAACATCTGCAGCAGGCTGGAGGTAGACTTCTTTCTTCTGCGGCCGTGGTCAGTCTCTTCTCTTCAATCTCTTCAACTGATTGGGTGAGGCCCACCGGCACGGTGGGGGATAATCTGCATTACTCAAAGCCTACGGATCTACTTGTTAATCACACCTGAAAAATACTTTCGTGACAACATCTAGACTGGTGTTGGATCCAAAATTCTGGGCACCATGGCCTCACCAAGTTGGCACACAAAATTGACCATCACAGGGGTGTGTGAGTGTCTCACTCGGTTGAGCATCTGACACTTGATTTCAGCTCAGGTCATGATCCCAGGGGTGTGGGATCAAGCCCCTCATGCTTAGGATTCTCTCTCTTCCTCTGCCCCTCACCCCTGCCTGCACTCTCTCTCTCTCTCTCTCTCTAAAATAATAATTAAAAAAAAATTAACAATCACATCTGTTGTTTGACCCTCACCCCTAGAAAAGTAACATCCCTGTGGGCAGCTATTCTTATCTGTTGGATCCACTGTTCCAACACACAGAACATGCCTGGCACATCATGGACACTTACTGAATATTTGTGGAATCACGAAGTAAGCGTGTGAATTGACTAGGGCAGCCGCTTTATTGGGGTGTGGAGGGGAGACCTCTCAGAGGAGGCAATTTATCTGGACCAAGACCCAAAGACTGAGAAGGAGTAAGTCACGTGAAGAGCCTTGAAGACAAAGAGACCCACGACTGCCACAGCACAGAGGTGGGAGCGAGCACATTCACAGAAGGAAGGTGCTCCCTGTGGCTGGAGCCCTGGGAACAAGGGCAATGAGAGATGGTGATGGAGAGAGAGCAGAAGGCGGCCATTAGAGCCTTGCAGCCAAGGCAGCTTTGCACAAGTTCAAGAAAGGCACCTTCCACTGGGAGTGGAGGTTCACCCAGCGGGCAGGACACAAAACAGGTCAGGTGGGATGTCAGCCCCCGGACCACGTCGGCCACGCATCCCAAGCAGGACCCTCACTGCCCAACTGTACCCCATGGCTTTGCTCATAGCTCATCATAAGGAGCCTGGACTTTGTTCTTAGGACCAACGGGAGTGATGAGTTTTGACCCACACTTTGACAATGCGAGTCTGGCTTTTCGGAAACGGGCAGAAGCGGGAAGGCCCTAAAAAGGCTCCTGTGCAGATGAGTGAGTGACAAAGGCCCCTGGGGGGAGTGGCATGGACACAGAGTGGCGGGAGGGGAACAGATTTGACATCTACTTTGGGAATCGGGCTGACGGGACTTCATGAGAGAGGCGGTGTGGGCAAGACAACGGGAGAGGGGAGAGGGGGAGAAACGGAAAATAGTCAGCAGTGGCCCTGAGTGTGGGGCTCTGGCAGCCGGGCAGGGGTGGGGGGTGCCTGACCACCACCGGCCAGCCTGGTGAGGAGCAGGGTGTCTGGTGGAGGGTAGCATGCACAGTTGGGCACAGAGATCAGGAGCTCCATCAGACACCAGGGGGATGTAAGTAGGCTTTTGGACATGCAAACCCAGAGCTCAGAAGAGAAGACCTGGAAGATGATGTAAATTGGGGGGGGGGGGGGGGGGATAAATATCATCGTCTAAAATATAAAAGTGCGTCACATTGAAGTTCCTTGCCATTAGAAACAGTTGGCACACCGGGAAGGGAAAATGGAAGATAAATCCATGAAGGGAGGATTGTCAATTAAAGGGTGGGCAGAGCTGAGGGAAAGTCCCAGGAAGGGAAGGGAAGCCTGCTGGGGCTGGGGAAAGAGGGGACAGTTCTCAGCCTGGGACTTGGAGGAACAAGAACACGGACGGATGTCATCAAGCCGTGGCCTGAGGCGGACAACTGCAGCCCTTTCATCAACAGCACCCACCAGGGAGGCAGCTGGGGGGCAAAGTCTCCCCTCCTCTCTCTCCGTAGCCCCTGGGGCCTCCTGATGCCCAAACCCAATGGGAATCCAGAGGGCAAGGAGCCGGGCGGTGTCCTTCGAGAAGCCCCAAGGAGGGTGGAGAATGCTGAGGGCAGCCCTGGTGGGGAAGGGAAGGGGACCACACAGGGTAGCCACCTCCGCTTGCCCCAGAGAGCAGCCAGCTCGCCACGGCACTCTTGAGCTTGAGGTTTTCCTGGCTCAAGTCAAACACCCGCCTGCCGGGTCCCTCCATCTGTGGGATATACAGAGCAAGCTGAGTGGTCCCACGGGAGCCCCTAGAGGAGTGCGCCTCCCATCACCCTTAAAGCGGGGAGAGATTCCAAATTCACCGACCTTCTCTAGGAAAATCCTCCTGCTGCTGCAATCTTACTTCTTTACAGACCCGATATTTTTGAGACGCTCGGGCTCACAAAACCTAGCTTGAGTCACCCTTCTGCCACCCCTTTGTGGCATTCCCACGCGGTACCTGAGATGTGGAAACTGCTCTCTTCAGAAGCCAGCTAAAATAAGACAAAATTGTTGCATTATCACCTCCTGTCACCTAGGTATAGGTGGAATTCATTTTTTTTTCAACGTTTATTTTTTTTGAGAGATGGAGACAGAAACAGAGCATGAGCAGGGGAGGGGCAGAGAGAAGGGGAGACACAGAATCCAAAGCAGGGTCCAGGCTTCGAGCTGTCAGCACAGAGCCCGACATGGGGCTTGAACCCATGAACTGTGAGATCATGACCTGAGCAGAAGTCAGACACTTAACCGACTGAGCCCCCCAGGCGCCCCTGGAATTTAACATTTGACACAGTGGGTGTTTAAATCAGGAGGGAAAGGGCTGGCCATTTAAGAAATGGGGATAGGACACAAGGTTATCACTTGAAGGGGGAAAAAAAAAACTAAACTAAATCCCCACTTAAATAAATTGTGTCAGGAGTAAAACCCTATTTTTAAAGTGTTAGCTGTAAATGGAGGATAATATGTTCATCTTCAGCATTCTTAAGAGACAAAAAGCAAAAACCACCACCAAAAAAAAAAAAAAACAAAAGATAAATGTGACCCCATCTGTGGAGGTTGTGAGAATGTGTCTCACAGACGTCCAGTTATGGGGAAGCATGAATGACCCAGGGCCCTGCTTGCTAAGCTCTGCAATTCATCACACATGAAGCTGAGGCCACCCTTCCCGAGGCCTGTTCTCGGGCAGTGACTGAGCACAGTGGTGACACTAAGGCAGCCAATTCCTGGGAGCAGGGCTGGCTTCATGGGACCCCACACTCAGAAAGATCCGTGCTTGGTTTAGTGATCGGTGGTTAACCACTTTTTAACAAGGGCCCCTGCATATTCGTTTCAGCCTGGGCCCCACAAATCATGTAGCTGGTCCTGCCTGGCAGACTGGTGACCCCCCCCCCCCCCCCCGAAATGGGCTTGAGGACTACTCGGCATCCTTGCAGAACCTTCATAAGCTGCAAATCGGTCTGGGACACTCCCACCCAACCTTTCCTCCCTTCTCTCAAGGTCTG
The DNA here is from genome assembly GCF_028749965.1 of Puma concolor. NCBI lineage: Eukaryota > Metazoa > Chordata > Mammalia > Carnivora > Felidae > Puma > Puma concolor. The sequence continues at coordinate 147,275,673 of NC_141675.1, read as the reverse complement.
CAAGCTCTCCCAAATTTTGGCTGGTCTCCCCATTTTCTCACAGTCATTTGCCCTAATAAAATCCTTGCACGCTTAAGCCCCTTTCAATGTCTGCTTCTTGGAGGACCCAGGATAGCTTCGGTGGTGGCCAGAAGAGGTCAGACAGCACAGACGGAAAGTGGGAATCTGTGACTCCCCCACCTGCCACCTGGTGGGCGGAGAGGATGCCCTCTGGGTTGGTAGGTGGGGGAAGGACAGTCCTGCCTCAAGGTAGCAACCCGCTTGCTAGATTTCACCAGTGGTAGCCCGGAAAAATGTCCCAGTGGAAGAAGCTTCTGTAACAGGTGCAATGATGTGGGCATTTTTAAAAATCTGGGGGACAAAACCTACAGAGAGAGCAGCGTTGGCTAAGTGACGCTAAGTCATGCTGGCGCCCCGCAGAAGGAAATGGATAGCTGGTCACCAGCAGCAAATGGCAGGTGGCAGGAGCCAGAGGGCTTTGGTGGGCGTTCACAGAGAGGCTCCTATCAGCTACAAAGGAAGGACGGACACAGGCCCACAGCAGGCTAAGACCTAATTCTGCAGAGATGTTTGAATGCTCAGCTGAGGCAGGTATGTTATGCAAAATCCAAGACCCAGATGGATACAACCCAGCCTGCAGAAAAAAGCCAAACAGAAATAAGGAGAGACAGGGAGACAGAGACAAAGGCCACACATTATTGCGTGAGCTCCTGCATCCAGCTATACCTGAGGCCAAATCCACCCCTGGACTTTTCAGCTTTGAGAACCAGTATTAGTCCCTTTGGCTGAAGATGACTTGAGTCAAATTTCAATCACTTGCACTATGAGTCCAATCATAGCTTTCCCTTTGCACCGAGATACATGTTCCCTCTGTGTAGTCCAGCTACAGCAAAAATTTCTATATGCTTTCCTTCGTGCTTTTGCACAAAAGGGGAAAATCATAGCTTCACAGAGAACATGACTCCATAAGTTGGTCTTGGTTCAATCAAGAAAATCCTCTTGGTAGTCTGGAAATCATTTCATTCCTTCATACTTTGCAACCCTTTGAGGCTTCCTGTTGGCGGACCATTTGTTTTACATAGGATGGCTCCAGATTACTTTTTAAGCCCTGTTTTATACAATCTGGCTCTGGAACTAAGCTCTTCAACTCCCTGGGGTTTACAGCCTGACTTTCTGCTGATGCAAATTTCTTCTTAATCCTTAGAAGTCCCAGACCTTTTTCCTTCTAATATTTAGAACTCATTTTGAAAAGGCAGAAGGGATGTGGGGTTGGGGGGATGGATGTTATGGCTTCTTTACCTGATGTTGAAGAGTAGTTGTTACTGTGTTGTGGTAATAAAAATGTTGAGATTATCTTAACCTGATTTCAGCTCTTCTCACAATTCACAATAGCACACAATTGTGCATTTCTACTCAAAGAGACTGACTCCTCTGGTTGGGATTTGAGAATGCATTGATACATGATTATGTATTGGATAGAGTTGTTTAATCAACAAATATTTGCTGAGTGCTACGGCACTTTGCATTATCATTTGCAAATATTTGCGGCCCCTCCCTATGGGAAGAGTATATTTCCTTGTGCCAATGACATCAGGCAAAGTCATATAACTGGCTTTAGCCAGTGAAAAGTCCATAGCAGTGGCATGTGTGATTTCCAGGCAGAAGTTGTAAGAGCCAATATAGGTTCTGGCAAGTTCTTTCACCCCTGCCATGGGCCAGGAAAGAGGATAGAGGATGCTCTGTCAGCGTACGTCCCAAAGTAGGATGACACGTGAAACACAGCCACAGATGTGCAATGGACATATAATATGAACATGAAATAAACCTTATATGTTTGGGGTCACTTTTTTATAGCAGCTAATGATAGCCACCCTGAATAACACACATACCCACTAGGTGTTCATCATTGTGCTGGGTGTACAATTTATTTATACATACAGCTATTAAGCCATGGTCCCCAAATAGCTTTGCTTAATAGAAACTTCTTTTAAAATAAGGGTGCTATGTCACAGAGAGAGGATTTCAAACTTTCTTTACACAGCAGAACCCCCTTACCCAGAATGCCAACTAGAAAACAGATACCAACAGGGCTGCTCTGGTTGAAAGAGTGAGGGCCAGAAACTTGGTGGTTCTATCTCCCCAATGACCACACTCAACCCAGTGCCAGACATCTGGCCAGCACTCAGTGAATATCTGTTGAATAAATAAACAGATAGGTTATTTCCTACAGGATATAAAGAGTCCTTAAAGAGGACTCTCTGGAGAGCTGTATAGTTCTATAGAGCAGAGTTGAACATTCGCATAGTAACAGTATAGTCCAGTAGCGGGGTTCAGGTTCAGTGATCAGATTCACATCTATGTAGAATAAGAGGACAAGAGCAGAGATGGTGAAGATTCAGACCCTGTTGTAGCCCACCATTCCTGTATCTTTCCAATTACAGTCCCATCAAAGATCTTAATGATTGGCCTGAAACTAATATAATGCTGTATGTCAACTACATTGGAGTCAAAATAAAATTTAAAATAAATTTAAATGTTAAGGATTGTTATTAAACAGTTTTGTTAAGTGTTTCCTATGACACATTTTCCATGGTCCAGCCAACAGTAGAGACGCTAACAAATAGAGAGGAATGAAGACAAAATAACTAATCATTCACACATCAAATAATTAGTCCTAACACAATAATTCAACCCCGTTTCCGCCTGTATGTTAGTGACGACGTAAAAAACAATAAGCCCTACTGAACAAGCTCAAAAGTATACCTTCAACGTAATGAGAATTTTCCTCCTTACTAAATCTCCCGTAAGTGTAGGCTGCTAGACATACTGAACCTAAAGCTCATATTGTTCCCGTAACAGTGACATGTTGGCAGAACTTTATTAAAAACAATGATGGGGAGGGGCAAGATGGCAAGCTAAAATAACACAAACCTCCCTCAATAAAATCCTAGATCCATTGCCTTTTTGAAACATAGGTCTTAAAAACTCATTTAAAAAAGTCATAGTTGAGCTCACAAGAAACTAGAAATCCTAGTGGGCCACATAGAAGACAGAACTGAAAACTGCCATGTGAGCTAACACTGCAGGATGTGACTGACAGGAGGTAGTTGTTGGTTCAAATGACCAAGGGACTTGGATTTCAGTGTTCATGTGGGGATAGGTGTTGAGGCCCAGGGCAAGATGAAGAGTGGTGAGCCAAAACCCCTGTTTGGAGCTGGATTGTCAAATAGCTGTAATCTCAGCTGAAGGGTGGACCAGAAAAACTTCATCTGTCAGTACAGCCAGTAGTTAAGAGAGAAAGCTCATCTGTTTTCTTCTTTGGCCCTGGGTAAAAAAAAAATTTAAAAATAAAACCTTTAGGCCATCGCTTCATGCATCTGAGATTTTAATTTATACTAATTGTAGAGGCCGGGAAAAATCAATACTGGAAATTAATATAAAAATTAGTTCTAGGCAGAAAAAAAAAAAACACAGAAGAAGAAAATGCAACATGCTCTCTCAGGTTCTCTGCAAGGAAACCGCTGTAGATTTCCACAAAACAGAAGAAGTCTGACTAAAGATGAACCTACAAATATATACTTTGCACACATGCATGCATATGCACAAACAATCCACAGGTATCATAAGACAAAAGAAACAAAAGGATTAGAGACCCTAAGACTTTAAGATTTAAAAAATCAACAATCTGGAAAATAACACAAATTAAATATGCTAAAAACAAGTAAAGGATTAAATAGGAGATATTTAAGAAACCCTAAGAAGCAAATAAACAACTAAATAACTGTAGAATAGAACACATAGGTTTGAAAAGAAGCCAAATAGAAATTCTACAGGTGTAAAATATATCCAATGACATTAAATCTCAATAGAAAAGTGGCAGATTAGACACTGTTGAAAAAGGAATTGGCAAAGTAGAAGATAGATGTGAAGGAATTATTCAGAATGTAATACAGAAAGAAAAACAGGTGGAAGGGTGGTTAAGGGATTTGGAGGATAACGTCAGAATATCTAACATAGATAGTAAGAATTTCATGGGTCATGGAAATATTGGAATACAAAGTGGGTAAGAATTTCCTAGGATCTTTGTATCTTAAACATGCCACTAAAAACACAAGCAACCCAAGAGAAATAGATAAATTGGAATTCATCAAAATTAAAAACTTTTGTGCTCAAAGAACACCACAAAGAAAGTGAAAAGACAACCTGCAGAATAGGAAAAAATGTTTTCAATTCATGTATCTAATAAAGGACTTGCACCTACAATATAAAAAGCTCTTAGAACTCAACAATAAAAAAACAACCCAGTTAAAATATGAGCAAATGATTTGATTAGCTGTTTCTCCAAATAAAAACATAAACTTAGACATAAAAATGACTGATAAGCACATGAAAAGATGTTCAACAGCATTCGTCATCAGAAAAATGCATATCAGGGATACCTGGGTGGCTCAGTCAGTTGGGCATCCGACTTCAGCTCAGGACATGATCTCACGGTTCATGGGTTTCTTGCCCTGTGTCAGGCTCTATGCTGACAGCTCAGATCCTGGAGCCTGCTTTGGATTCTGTGTCTCCCTCTCTCTCTCTGCCCTTCCCCAGCTTGCTCTCTCTCTCTCTCAAAGATAAATAAACATTAAAAAAATGAAAAATGCAAATAAAACCATAATGAGATACACTTACTAAAGTGACTCTAATCAAAAGATAGACAATAACAAGATAGACAATAACATTCTGGAAAACAGTTTCATGATTCCTCAGAAAGTCAAACATAGAATTAACATATGATCTAGTATACATTCCAAAGTATACACCCAAAATAACTGAAAACAGATGTTTAGAAAAAAATTAGTGCATGAGTACCCATAGCACCATTTATTCATAATAATCAAAAGTAGAAACAAAATGTCCATCAACCAATGAATGGATAAACCGTAGTATATCCCTACAATGGAATATTATTTGGCCGTAAGAAGGAAAGAAAAACTTATACATGCTACAACATAGATGAACACTGAAGATATTATGCTACGTGAAAGAAACCAGTCATAAAACACTATGTATTGTATGATTCAGTTTACATGAAATGTCCAAAAGAGGAAAAATTATAGAGACAGAAAATAATTCATGGTTGTCAGTGGCTGAGGGGAAGGGAGGAATGGAGAGGGACTGCTTAGTGGGTATGAGGTTTCTTTGTTGGGATGACAAAATGTTTTGAAATTAGATAGAGGAGGTGACTGTACAGTTCTAGAAATATGCCGAAATCCACTGAATTGTGTACTTTAAAAGGTGAATTTTATCCAGCTTCGGCTCAGGTCATGATCTTGTGGTTTGTGAGTTCGAGCCTGCATCAGTCTCAGAGCCTGGGGGCCTACTTCAGATTCTGTGTCTCCCTCTCTCTCTGCCTCTCTTTCTCTCTCTCTCTCTCAAAAATAAATAAACATTAAAAAAGAATTTAAAAGGGTGAATTTTATGATGGTAAATTATCTCAATATTTTAAAAGACTTTTAAAGTATATATGGGGAAATAGACAACCCTAAATACAATCATGCTTTGATTATAACACACAAAAAAGAAAGAGGTTATAAGTTAATTCTGATATTTGAAAAACAAAACAACAATCCTTTCAGAGCTTCCAGACAGTTTTCAACTCACTTTGATACTGATTTTTAAAGAGTGATCATCAGGACTGGCCTTCTGTTATGGTACTAAACTGGAAAGAAATTATTCATCTTTGGAGCTCCTATCCAGAGCTGAAGCATTAGTAGAGGGAAAGAGCCAAACCACACTGCCTGGCAGGGAGGGAGGAAGGTGAAAAAGAAAACCAAGTTCACTCTTCTTCTATCCGCTGGTCTCCCACCAGTGCTTTCCACTGGCCAAACACAAATGGAATCTAGAGGTCAAGGAAGTCTGCTGAGGTAGGCTGTAAATATCAACTTCCTAAGACACTGACCAGGGTGGGTGGCCAGAGAGTGGAACCAAAGAGATGATGAATGGAGAATGCCCGGCACCCATTCTTAGCCATTTTGCCTAAGATTTCAAGTCAGAGGAGAAGCCAAGTTGCCTGGATTGGACCCACTTCTTACCTCCTGGGCAGGGAAGGGCAGAGCATCTTGATTGGCTATCACAGTAAGACATCAAGAAGTAAGTGAAGATAATTTTAGGAAAGCAGACTGGTTGCCACACAGTGATGCCGGCCATGGGCATCTTTTCAAACTGTTTTAAACACTTCCATGCTTTTGTCATCCCTAACAACTGACTACAAGACAAAAATGAAAATGAAAGGGATTGTAAAACCAAGTGGCACCCGGTTGCCCTGACCATGACCGTCTGCAAAGTGGTCTCTGCAAACCATGACGAAGAAGCTGCTTCTCTCCTTGGCACCCACTGTGTTGGTGTATGTGTGGATTGAGGACAGGGGTCTGACAGCCCGAGTCTAGATCACAGAGCTGCGCTTCATGTCATCCCAGGGGCAGAGACACCCAGATCCTCTCTCCCAAATGTTGGGATTGAAGGCATGGAAGATGGAGAAGAGAGTTAAGGTTTTCTTCTACGAGTTTCACTGGCAACTCTGAGCATAACTCTGAGACAATACTAATTGATGAACCATGTGCCCTGGTGGGTGTAAGCACTAGCCTGGCCTGGGAGGGATTGAACTCTTTATGTCTGGTGGCACTGTGCCATCAAGGGCAATGTAAATAAGACCCAGACAGTTAAATAATCCCTGCTAACGATTTCCAGAAATTGCAAGCCTGATACAGGGTGGGAGTAGGCTAGATTGACTATCATTAAGTTACCTTCCTTCACAGACTCAGAGAATAGACAGACACATAGACTCACAAAGTCTCAGGGCAGGAGACAGTCTTAGAGATACTCAGCACCCAACATTTGAGAGGTACTTATTATATGTCAAGCACTGTCTAAGAGTTTTGCATGAAATCACCCAACAGCCCCATTTTGCTGATAACAAACTGTAGCACACAGTGGTGGTTAAAGTAATTTGTTGAAGATCCCTCAAGTAGTATGTGGTTAATCCAAGATCAAAAGAACCCTTGCTTTCTCTAACATACTTATACTGCCTAGAGATAATCTGTTCAGATAAGAGACTGGAGCACAAGTGGTGGTTAAAGTAATTTGTCAAATATTCCTCAGCTCGTATGTGGTTGGTCGAAGATCAAAAGGGCCCTTGCTTTTTCCATCATACAATACTGCCTAGAGATAGTCTAGTCAACGCTAAACTCAATGTCTAATGAGGCAACTAAGGACCAGAGAGAAGAGAGTCGCCCAACGTCGCATAGCTAGTTACAGAGAAAACTGAAATTAAATTACCTTCTGATTCCTGGACCAGTGCACTTCCCATTACACAATGGAGAATGGAGAGAATTGCATAATTCCACAGTTGCCTGCTATTCCCATCATGGAATGGAAGCAAAAGGAATGAATGAATGAGGAGCAGGACAGAACTTCTAACTGAGCTCTGTATTTTATCTCAGTTTGTGATTCTGTATCATCCCCCTTTTCTTTCTTTGGAGATGCTTGAGCAAAACTGACATAAATAGCTCTTCATGTTCTTCCAAAACTGGAGCCCACCGTATAGAGCAACGAGAGAATGCACCATCAGAAACTGTATGCAAATTTGGATGTGGGGAAAACTCATTTGATTCTCCATCTGTCTCCCAGTTTAATTACTTAGCCATAAATTAGCACTTTTTATAAGCTACACTCAGCAAATGTGATCAATTCCCTGACTTTAATGCCAAATGTGGAATATTTTTGACTTTCCAGTATTTAGCCTTTTGATTTATATTCATATTTGGAAATATAAATTAGCTATTGAAGTCTACCCAGATACAATGTTGGGGAATTTTTTCCTATTCATGTTCTCATTAAGATATTTCTTTGATTGAATCACTGATGAGATGCATTTTCAAACGTGGCATTTTTTCCTAAAGGGCAAGAAAAGAGAATGTTTTAACACTTAAAGGATACAGTTAGGAAGTATCATGGGTATTGTGAACTAAGACTTTAAAGACATGGAGCCTGTAACACTGCTCCCCTCTTTGCTTACAGCACAACAGGATGGCCATGCCCTACTGTCTCTACATTAACCTAACAAGGCTTTTATCAACAGAAGAGGAACACCATCTTCCAGCCCTCTCCTACACATATTCTCCTGAAGATGGCAACTTTCTGGTTTGTCTATTGGTGAGATCACCCCATGTTCATTGGGTATTCACTGTGTGTCCAAACCACTCTGTAGGCCCAATAAGGAAATAAAGACAATACGATCAAGATGACTTCTGGTATTCTTAGAATATCAAGGATGAGAATAAGCCCACAAGAGGTAGAAAGTGTTAAGGAAACATATAATAAAATAATATACATCTGCTAGTACACTGATTCCCTATTTCTTCTTATTCCTTGCCCACAGAATCCCAATTTTGTTCAGGAAACCCAATTTTGTTTAGGAAAGTAATGTGCCTAGCTCCAAGCAATGGATCAGTATTGGTTGAAGGTAATCATGACAATCCTGTTCCCTAAACTCTCAGCTCTTTTGCAACTACAGGGTTGTCCAACCATGGGACACAAATCTAACTAACAAAATATAATGGGGAGATTTCTGTGAGCTTCTAGGAAAGTTTCTATCTCTTTAATATAAGCTCTGGGGTGCCCTTCCTGCCCTTTCCTGTTATGAATGTGGGCATGATACTTGGAGTCGTGAAGCCATTTTGAGATAATGAGTGAAAGGCAAAAAGAACTGTAAAGATGCTAGCCCTGAAATCTTTGAGTGCCTGAACTAATGCCAGGAAACACCTACCTTTGGACTTATTATATGAGAAAAATACATCTTCTGTTCCATGCAATTGAATGCATCCCTAGCCAATACATATATGAATTGCAAAATATATGTAACTACAAAAGGACTAAAATACATTCACAAAAGGGGAATAGTTACTGGAAAGCTAAGAGTTAGTTCAATGCTTCCCAATTAGCCTTAAAATATCCAGCTGGTTCAATTTCAGTTCCTCAATTGGGTGCTGATTCATCAAGCACCACTAAGACAGTGGGTTCTAAAGTGTAATCTCCAGGCTGGAACAAATGCAAAAGAGAGATGTGTTGGTGTTTTGAATGATGCACTCAGCCAGTACTTGGAGAAAAGATAGGCACTGAACGTTCTGACTGGCTTACTCTTTCAAATTCCTCATGCACAGAGCGCTGGGAAGTTGTTAAACCTTCTGGTTAAGAAGTTTCAAAGGTTAGTCCCTCTGGAATGAGGTGAGAAGGCTTCTTGATCATCCTAATAGTCCAGGAAAAAAACAAGAGCTAGACCCACAGTGATCTACAAATTCAACACAATCCTATCAAAATTCCAACAACATTTTTTTAAAAATGTGGAAAAATCATTTCCCAAATTTATATGGATTACCAGGGGCTCTGAGTAGCCAAATAATCTTGTAAAACAACAAAGTCAGAGGACTCATGCTCCCCAGTTCTAAAACTTCAACTACAAAGCAAAAAAATCCAACAGTGTAGGATTGGCATAATGGTAGACATAGACACCAATGGAATAGAATTGAGAGTCCAGGAAAAAACCCACAAAATGTGAGCCATTGATTTTTAACAAAGACTCCAAGACTATTCAATGGAAAAAGAACAGTCTCTTCAACAGATGGTGCTGGGACTACTGGATTTCCATATGCAAAAGAATAAAGTTGGATCCTTACCTCACACCATATACAAAAATAACTCAAAATGAATCAATGACCTAAACATGAGACCTAAAACCACAAAATTATTGGAAGGAACATAGGGCCAAATCTTCATGATCTTGGATTCGCAATGGATTCTTAGTGATGACACCAAAGCACGAGTCCTTAAAGAAAACATAGAAAAACCGGGCTTGATTAAAATGAAAAAGTTTTATCCATCAAAGGACAAAAAGACAACCTACAGAATGGGAGAAAATATTTGCAAATTGTATATCTAATAAAGGTTGACTATATAAAGAAATCCTCAACCAACAACCCAATTAAAAAATGGGCAAAGGGGGCGCCTGGGTGGCGCAGTCGGTTAAGCGTCCGACTTCAGCCAGGTCACGATCTCGCGGTCCGTGAGTTCGAGCCCTGCGTCAGGCTCTGGGCTGATGGCTCAGAGCCTGGAGCCTGTTTCCGATTCTGTGTCTCCCTATCTCTCTGCCCCTCCCCCGTTCATGCTCTGTCTCTCTCTGTCCCAAAAATAAATAAACGTTGAAAAAAAAATTTTTTTAAAAAATGGGCAAAGGACTTTAATAGACATTTCTCTAAAGAAGGTATACACATGGCCAAATAGCCATGAAAAAATGCTCAATGTCATTAGTCATTAGAAAAATGCAAATTAAAATCACAATGAGATGCCACGTTACACTAAATAGAACGGCTATAATATTTTTTAATGGAAATTAACAAGCATGTGGACAAAGATGTGGAGAAATTGCAAGCCTCACACTTTGCTGTTGGGAATGTACAATGGTGTGGCCATTGTGGAAAGTAGTTCAGTAGTTCCTCAAAAAGCAAAACATGGAATTGCCATATAACCTAGCCATCCTACTCTTATACCTAAAAGAATTTAAAGCAGGCATTCAAACAGTTATGCATACAGTCATATTCATTACAGCATTATTCAAAATAGCCAAAAGGTGGGAATAACCCAAGTAAGTGTTCATCGATGAATGAATGGATGGGCAAAATATGGTCTATCCGTACAATGGGATATTACTGAGCCATGAAAAGGAGTGAAATTCTGAAACATGCTACAACATACTTGAACCATGACAACTTCATTCTTAGTGAAATAGGCCAGACACAGCAGGAAAAATACTGTATGATTCCACTTGCATGAGGCACCTGGAATAGGCAACTTCATAACAACAGAAAGTAGATTCGAGGTTACTAATGGCTGGAGGAAGGAGAGAATGAGGACTTATTGCTTGATAGGTATGAAGTTTGTGTTTGGGGTGATGAAAGCTTTGGAGCCAGATAGTAACGATGGTTCCCACAACGTGGTGAATGTGCTTAATGCCACTTTAAAGCGGTTAAAATGGCACATTTTATGTTATGTGTATTTTATCACAGTAAAAAAAAATTAAAATGAAAAAAAGCAAGAGCTGGGGCCCAGAGCCCTGGTGAAGGGGCTTATAGCCAACCTGCTGTTGTCTGTATGAGAGCCCAAAGATGTCTGACCCAGAGCCCCAAAACACATGCTCAGCAACCAAGAATTGAATGTCTTAAGGCTGCTGCGTTGAGGAAGTTGGGTTTTCTTCCTCCCTTTTATTTTAAACTTTTTTTTTAACATTTATTTATTTTTGAGACAGGGAGAGACAGAGCATGAACAGGGGAGGGTCAGAGAGAGGGAGACACAGAATCTGAAGCAGGCTCCAGGCTCTGAGCTGTCAGCACAGAGCCCGACGCGGGGCTAGAACTCATGGACCACGAGATCATGACCTGAGCCGAAGTCGGCCGCTTAACCGACTGAGCCACCCAGGAGCCCCTCTTCCTCCCTTTTAATTAGTGGTCACAAGTGGTTATAATTGAAGTATTCTTCCCATGGGTTTTCTTCTCACAGAACCAAGTATGAGCAACATATATAGCACAATCCTTTGGCCTGAGCATAGACCTTATTTCTTTCCACACTCTTCTTCTATAATTTGGGTTGCTGAGTAATCCAAGTGTCTGCTAACTAAATAGGCCCTATCCACAGTGCAACAAGGTTGTCCTTCCCCTACTCAAAGGGTCACCTTCCTTTTGGTCAGGCTTTCCAACATGGAACCCATGTGCTCCAGTAGCGATGCAACCCAATCCCCTGAAACACAAGCATAAATTGTTAGAACTCTCATGCTGATTTCCCATCTCTTTTTTTTACCTCAATTTTTACATGTGTTTTATAATGTCAATAGCAGAGTGGTATATAATAGACAAAAATAAATGCATATGCATATATATGGGGGAGGGCTCTGTGCCAAAAATTTTTCTTTACTGATAGAGTTATTTAATCATAAAAGGTAGGATACCACTGCTTTAGGACCTTCAGGGAGAGGGAGGATTCATGGCTCACCCCTTCTCAATTGGGGCTTACTACGGCCAGCTTCTCTGTTGGTTCCTTCCTCCTTACTGAAGCCCTCAGTTCCCTTTCCATGTTGGCTCCTAGGGTGGGCCTCTCCTTTCTCCACAAATGACTAATGGCACAAGACGGGTTTGTGAGACAGACTTACAGAGGGTTCCAGGGTAACAAAAAGAGATTATAACCTATAATAGTAAGCAACTGCAAATAGTCAACATTACTGTTCTAGAAAGTTCCTTGTTTATTCCCACCCCTGGGAACTTTGTTCAACCAATCTTCTACCCAAGCCCTGACGTCCTACCAAGTTGCTGGGCTCCTCGCTTCATCTTCCTAGCGTCTCCTCCTTCACAGGCTTCCAACAATTTCTAGATTCCTGTTACTTGACTATGCATGATGATAAGCACTGCACTGTCTTTGCTCACATCTCTTCTTCTAGACTCAATTCAAACACTTTGCCTTTGAGAAACCAAAATCTGCCTAGTAAGGTGCTTCTATAAACCAAAAATCCGTTCCTTCCTTAAGCAGATTCTGCAGGCTTCCCAAATGATGATTCCCAAAGTGTGTGTGGGCCAAGAAGATCCTCAAGCACCTGAATCAGATAAGCACTTATTTAAAACACAGATACCCAGGTCCCAGCACTAATGAGTCCAACTGCTAGTGGGGGGTAGCCTGGGAATCTGCTCCCCCAAATGATTCTGGAGCACACCAAGGTTTGAGAACCACTGGTGTTACAAGGAGGTGACTCAACATACAGATATTTATTTTCTTTCTGTTACAGCTGATTTGCTGCTGAATGTGTTTGGTCAAATTTACCTTTTGCCCTGTTCTCCATCCCACATCTTTGTTCAGACTTTTCCAAACCACACCTTTGATAGGTATTTAAATGTGACTCTTCAGGAGGATGTGCCCCATAGGTACACAATTTAGTGAACTTATGGAGCTTCTGTAAAAAAAAATTAGAAAAAGGCATCCTTTACTCTGGAAACACAGCCCCACTCCATGGCGAGACACTTGCCAAGTAGACATGGGCTGGGGTTCAACTGGGAACTCTTGCCAATAAACAACTTATACATCCCTGCCTTTGGTATAAACCAACTCAAAATAATAATCACCTTAGCTCCCTCTCTCAGATTTGTGCTACCCAGAAGTGGGTTAGGAGCTAGTACCTAAACTTCCTGGAATTAGCATGGAGAACAGCTGAAGTATCTACATTCAAGCCTCTAAGACAGGTTTGTCTTCTCGATTAAAGAAGAAAGTATTCTGACACTTGTTGAAATGGTGAGGAAGACTTTATTTAGGACTATTGCAATAGGCATCAAGACCATCCCAATAGGGGAGAGAGATTGGGCTCAACTCCTATACAAGTACAGGTTGCAATTCACAGCCAAAGAGCTGACTGAAGGGCCAATGGGTGGAAAATTATCAAGAGGAGATATCAAGGGTAGGAGGATTCTCCCTGAGGGCAGTCCAGAGTGGTCACCATACTAAGGGTGAGGGGTAAGGAATCTGATCAGATATTGAGGATGACCAGATATCAAGAGACCAGATATCTCTAAACCAACCTAGCAGGATTCTTGCCCCAACTAGATTATGCAGACCTGACAAGGACAGGCTAATGTGGAGGCCTTGTCAAGAAGGATGTTCAGAGGAACGTGGATAAAGTTTGGTCAGAGAGAGATTCTTTGTCACTAACCGATGGTATCAGAGTTTGTCTTCTTGATTACTCAATGGCGGCACCCTGGTCTGAAGCAGCCATGCCCTCAGGGGTTACTGAGGTATGCTGATTGGGTTGTTCCTCCACCAAATGTCTCCAGGAGCTGGCTTCCCAAATTCCCAAATCTGGCTCTAACGTTTTGGCCGTCGCTATTCTTATTATTCTGTTTGCTGTCATCTTTGCTCTTGTCAGCCCACTTGTCTTTCCAATTTGCTGTCTCCAGTTTGCTATGAACTAGGAACCAGACTGCTTGGTTAATTAGAAAGGTATTAAGTAGGATGCTAGAGTGCTGGTTGATCATTCTTGGGAGACCCTTGGTTGAATTCCCCTTTAAAGACCTGGCTTTAACCGTCCTCACCATTTCTAATTTTTCTCTCTCCTTGGGGCGGATGGTGAGATGGGGGTGGGAAACTAATTAAATTAATACCAGTAAGTGATGTATGCAAGAAATGAAAGCTAGGTATACTTTCTTCAGAAATGAAAATTTCACAGCATGCCAATAAATTTAACACATGCATGCTTGCAATGCCCTCAGGAGAACTCTGTTCCAAACCCGGAAAGGAGTGGGCCTCTTAAGCCTGTCCCAAACAGGTAATGGGAATGTGACTGGACCCTGTTGCCAGCAGACAAATTTCCCCCAAGATGCAGGTCTGGAAAGGTCAAGCACCTTTGTCCTCCTTCTGAGCAGACCCTAACTGCAGGCTCCTTACAAATTGGCAGCTTGGTCTGCTCAGACACACGCAGAAGTAAATCATCTCACCAACAGAACAGAAATCTGCATGATTATATCTAAAAAAAGGTATTACATTTTTTGGACAGAAAATAAGGAGAAGGCAAAATGACTCTGAGAATTCTAGGTTTCTAGATGTCCTGAAACATTTCCTTCATCACCAAGAATTAGAGTTGACCAAACGAGAGAATCCACTCCTGAGTTTGACCAACAAATACGGTCTCATGTAAAATGCTTTAAAGTTAAAGGAATACGGGGGCACCTGGGTGGCCCGGTCACTATGTGTCCCATTCTGGCTGAGGTCGTGATCTCGTGATTAGTGAGATCGAGCCCCACATAGAGCTCTCTGCTGTCAGTGTGGAGCCTGCTTCAGATCTCTGTCCCACCCCCCTCAATCTCTGCCTCTCCCCTGCTCTCCCTCTCTCTCTCTCAAAAATAAATAAACATTTAAATAAATAAAAAAATAAAGTTGAAGTAATACTTCTTTTTAAACTATTAAGGTCTAAAATGAGAATAAAGAAATTGTATGAGGGCCAGAGAAGCTTTCCTGTGAATACAGCTGGTAAACTTCAGGTCATGGATTTTTATGACATTGAGGCTTATTGACTTGTAAACTTTCTGGCTTTCTTCTATGCTCCTGGGTGAATTCCAAATGACTGAGCTCACTGGGTAATAAGTTGTTTGCTCTTAAAAATAAATAAATAAATAAAAACCAACAAAAATATTTTGCACTTAGAGCGTGTTGCTTTGTTCTGACACATTCTTTTGCCCCGGTAAAAGAGGAACACTAGGTTTCACATACAGAATAGGAGATTTCCCTTCTCTGTCTTGCCACTAAGGAAGCCACAGGGAGCCTTTGCTTGCTCTGGTTGAGAAGGTTAATGTCCTGTCACCACTGTCTCACCTGGATGGCTCCAGATGGTGTCCCAGGCTCACTTCCTGAATATGGAAATGTTGGGGCCTCATTCTAACCCAGAGTTCTTCAATAATTTTAGGCTATAAATCTAGCGTAAGAATATGTGTGTACGTGTGTGTCTGCGTGTGTGTGTAATTGAAACCAAAAGTCCACAGCATAATACTTACCCCTTGTATTAATTTGCTAGAGGTGCCATAACAAAGTTCCCCAGACTGGGCAGTTTAAACAACAGAAATCTGGGGCGCCTGGGTGGCGCAGTCGGTTAAGCGTCCGACTTCAGCCAGGTCACGATCTCGCGGTCCGTGAGTTCGAGCCCCGCGCCGGGCTCTGGGCTGATGGCTCAGAGCCTGGAGCCTGTTTCTGATTCTGTGTCTCCCTCTCTCTCTGCCCCTCCCCCGTTCATGCTCTGTCTCTCTCTCTGTCCCAAAAATAAATAAACGTTGAAAAAAAAAATAAACAACAGAAATCTATTTTCTCATAGTTCTAGAGGCTACAAGTTCAGATCAAGGTATAAGCAAGTTTGGTTTCTTCTGAAGCCTCACTTCATGGTGGGTAGAACAGCTCTCTTTTCCTGTGTCCTCACACGGTCTTCCTTCTGTGTATGTCTGTGTTCTAATCCCTCCTTATAGGGACATCAGTCATCCTGGACTAGAGCCCACTCCAATGACAACACATGACCTTAATTACACCTTTCAAGACCCGATCTCCAAATATGAGGGGGGCATATAAGTCAGCTCATAACACTCCCTTCATGCACCCAGTGCGGTCTGGTATTTTCTATTCTGTTCTATGTTGTTGTCGTTGTTGTTTATTTACATTCAAGTTAGATAACATATGGTGTAGTCTTGGCTTCAGGAAGAGAACCCAGTGATTCATCTCTTACATATGACACCCAGGGCTCATCCCAGCAAGTGGCCTCCTTAATGCCCATCACCCATTTAACCCATCCCCCACCCACCTCCCCTCTAGCAACCCTGTTTGTTCTGTGTATTTAAGAGTCTCTTATGGTTTGCCTCCCTCTCTGTTTTTATCTTATTTTTCCTTCCCTGCCCCTATGTTCATCTGTTGAGTTTCTCAACTTCCACATGTGAGTGAAATCATATGATATCTGTCTTTCTCAGACTGACTTGTTTCACTTAGCGTAATACCCTCCAGTTCCATCCACATTGCTCTGTGTTTTAAAAATTCATATTGAGATACTCTAAAATTTGATATCACAGTCTGAGAACGGGACACCACCCTGGTTTGACAAACCACGTGTAGTACCTTGTCTTTACCCTTCTATCTGGTGATTGGCCAAGATAACCTTGATAAGGTATCAGAAAGCACCTTTGTGCTTTCCTATTGAGATCCTGTTGAGATCCCTGACTGTCCTCAGGGCTGCCTGGTGAAGCGAAGAGAGCAAAACACTATACAGGACACACCCAGATAGAAATCCCAGCTTTATCACTCACTCACTGTGTGTTTCTGATCTGAGGAGGCCCCGATCAGAGGGGCCAGTCAAGCATTCTGGCTCCTTTCCTTCCTGACTTTATAAGTCCAAGATGTTAAACCCTTAGGTCCTGATCCCAAAATTAAATGTTGGTCATGTTATGTCCTTTGGTCTCCCCAGAAACGACCACACAGTTTATCAGAAGAACTGGGCAGTCCTTTCTCAAGGGAAATTTTATGCCTCACTCACACAAATTCCCCCATAAATCAGACGCTGTTCTCTGAAAGTCGGCTTTACAAGCCAGCCCTCTCCCCCATGTCTCAGAGAACTGTGTTTCATGTTATATAAAGGAGTTCCTATAATTAGTGTTTCTAATTTGAATTATTTTTTTAAAAAGATTGTTAACATCCTTACCTTTTTTTCAAGTTAATTCCTAGTGAATTAATTCTAAGTGAATTTCTCTTATGCATAATTAGATTTTTTCTTTTGAAAAAAAAGCCTTTAAGTATAAAAAAGGCAAGCTGGTTATTAAATATGAATTTCAATGCTCTCCTCCTACATCTCAATGTTCAGTGAAGCTTCTTGGGCCAAAGGCATCAAATGTTACTCTTCTCCAACGCAGGAAGAAAGTCCAAAGCTGATGCTAGTACGTTCCCTCGGAGAAATTAAGTACCCAGAAGGAGAAAGAATAGATCGGCTGGTTGGAGACCTGACAGTTAAGAAAAAAAGGAAAATTCAGAGGCAAGTGCCCAGGAAAAGTTAAGTACACAAGAAAACCTAAAAGGATGCCCTCCTTTGGGTAGGAAAGGAACATGGATCGGGTGGTGCCCTGAGCGCCTAGGACGGCAGGCACTCTTATCAGAACGGACATTGGGGCAGTTTCCACTTTCTGGCTAAGGAAATGAGGTGAAAGGTGTATTTGAGGAAGAAATCGGGGCAGCACCATTTTTAAGAACAGAAAGGCGACTCTCTGTTTTCCTGTGGCGACTGAGATGAAATGCATTTCTCTACCACTTTTTTTTTTTTTTTTTTTTTTTTTTTTTTTTTTTGGCGGGGGAGTGGGGAGTAGAATTGACCCAGGGTTGCATTAGTTTCAGGTGTACGTGGTGATTCATTAGGTGTTCACCACAAGCCTGGCTACCTTCTGCCCACAACACCCACCCCCCCCAACAGCGCTGTTACAACATCATCTCCACCACTCCCTGATCACACGTATGCCTTCCTCTCCGTCTTTCTCACTCACTTCTTTCCGCCTCTGTAATCTCGCTCTGTTCTCCCATCCCACCACCCCATTTCCAAAGTTTTCTTTTTACTTCTCTCTTTTGTTTTTCCTTCTCCCCCTTTAGAGGCATCATCAGGCATGTCCCAACACCATGCCTAAGTCCCTGCCCCCTTCCATACACCTCCAGCCCACAACATGGACTCTAGGGCATAAAAGGCTATTGCCCTCGATTCTAGACTTTGTGGTGCACATATTACCGTGCTATGCTGTTCTTTGGTCCTTGCCAGCTGAGCACTTATATCCACAATAGACAATAGGTACTGGTCAGCTTTTGCTGGGTAACAAACGATCCCCAAAGCTCAGAGGCTTCCAGCATCAAAGCTTTATTTATTTTTTTTCTCCTGTTATATATGGGCTGCAGGTCAACTGCGGCTTTGCTCCAGGTGACAGGATGACTTCAGTTCTGCTCCCCCTGAAACCCCCCACTCTGGAACCCAGGATGAAGGAACAGCCCCTACGCATCATGCTGTTCTCTGCCAGAAAGCAAGAGCACAAGTAGCCAAGGCAAACCACAGAGTAGCACTTAAAGCTTCTGCTCGGGGGATGCCTGGGTAGCTCAGCCAGTTAAGCATCCAACTTTGTCTCGGGTCAGGATCTCACTGTTCGTGAGTTCACGCCCCACGTCAGGCTCTCTGCTGAGGGCGCAGAGCCTGCTTTGGATTCTCTGTCTCCCTCTTTCTCTCTCTGCCCCTCTCCTGCTTGTGTTCTCTCTCTCTCTCTCTCTCTCAAAAATAAATAAATAAACATTAAAAAAAATTTAAACTCCTGCTCTGACATGCCCTCAATTATGCTCACTCACATTCCATTGCCCAAAGCAAATGGCATGACTGAGTCTGTCAATATACTCCACCTATAGGAAGGGAATAAATAGTTGTAACCAAAAATAAACCTACAACAAATAAATATGTGGGCATAAGCAGGAGATGGGCAACACCAGTAGCTGATGATTAATGCATCTATCTTTTCAGCAATCTGGGTAATACTTTGTCTTTAAAAAGATGTTATTTTTAGGGGCACCTGGGTGGCTCAGTTGGTTAAGCGTCTGACTTCAGCTCAGGTCATGATCTCACAGTTTGTGGGTTCAAGCCCCACGTGGGGCTCTGTGCTGACAGCTCAGAGCTTGGAGCTGCTTTGGGTTCTGTCTCCCTGTGTCTCTGCTCCACCCCTCCTCATGCTCTCTCTCTCTCTCTCAAAAAATAAATAAACATTAAAAAACTTAAAATTGAGATTGCTGGCGAAAAGAGGGAGGGACCAACATGGCAGAGAAGTAGGGGGATCCAAACTTCCTGTATCTCTCAAACAAAGAGCAGAAGCCAAAGGACTCTGAACACCAGAGCCTGGGAGGAAAAGAGACTGAATCTACTAGGAAGAAAATGGGGAAGCTGGAAAAAAGTTTAGGTGGGTAACTGCGAACTGGGGGAGATAAAAAAGGCTGCGTGGGCATGGAGCGGAGGGACCCCTTTTGCAGAGAGACAAAGGGAAGAAGAGAAACAGTGGCTGGGAAAGTGCAGGACCCTATCTGGCCAGGAGAGAGACCTCGGACTGAGGCTGAGAGGGATCCCATCTCTAACTGGGGGGCTTTCTTTGGACTGGGGCCGGCTCCCTGTTCACGCACCTGGGGAGGAGGGGAGCCAGGCCTGGGTGCGGTGGTAGGTCAGGGGCTCAGTCCGCAGCTGGAGAAAGCGGTTCCCTCCCTGGAGGGCTGCGCGATAGCACAGAACTGCCTGCGTCTGCCACCCTGGGGGCTCGCGGGGGCAGCGGCTCTGAGTCCGCAGTAGGAGAAGTCGGTCCTCCCAGAAGTGTGGCGGCACAGACAAAGCCAGCCGGGGCCACACATCGCCGCACTGAGAGGCGCTTTCCCAGCGTCAGAGCGCACGGAGCGGGACTTTGAATCCTAGCCAAGTGCGGGGTCAGGGGAGTTGGCCAAGCGAGAAGGACCTCCCAGTCTGTGCCCGCCGCACAGTGAGGACGAGTCAAACGGAGTCCACCGGGTGGGCTCCACGGAGAAGAGACTGGGGATCACCATTCCATTCCCCACCCCCCACCTCCCACCACGACCAAAGCGGGGCCTCAGGGATCACTCCCGGACCCACAGTAGCGGTGGGTTCAGAATACGCCAAACCACGCCCCCTTGCACTGGGTAACTGCTTACCCACCCGAGGGGCACCGACACTGCGGACACCTCCTCCCGACCAGACCAGCCACGCAGCATTGCCTGGATTAACTCTAGGTCAATTCTGGATATACAGATATATTCTCCCCCACCCACCCGCCCATTTCTCCTCCTTACCTCTTCCCTCCCCTAGGCTGGTTACTCTGGTTATTGGTCTGTCTAAACAGACATATTTAATCAGTTGTCTTGACACATGTTCTACACCTCCTTCTTTACGCGCCTTTCTCTCTGGAATAATCAAGCGGTAGAGTTTCTCTGTCTGGGTAACTGTATCTTCGTTTCGTTTTCCCCGCCTCCTTCTTTATTTTCCTTTCTCTCTCTCTGGATTAAGCCTTTTAGTCTCTCTGCCTAGTCAATGTTTATTTTTTCTTTTCTCCCCCGCTCCTGTCATTTCTCTCTTTGTATGTTCTCTTCCATCAGCACCGCCTCCACCCTCTTCTTTACTTGTAGTCGGTGTTTGGGGTTTTTTTGTTTTTAGTCTTTAGGTTTTTGTTTTTGTTTATTTGTTTGTTTGTGTGTTTGCATGTTTTTGTCTCCTGTTTGTCTATCTGTTTTCCTTTACAGGGATACTCCAAGGAACAAATCAAAGCACATCCGGTGGAGGGCCCAAAATATCACTACGAGTAGGGTAATAAAATAACCAAAGTCACAACAGAGAGCAAGTAACAATCCCCGAGAAAACACCTCCTGAAGGGCCAGGCCCAGGACAATGTATGACCTTCCTTTAATATAGCAGTGCTCACAGGTGCAGAGCACACAACAAGCTTTTAAAATGTGTAAGGGACAGAAAACTAGCCAAAATGACAAAATGGAAGAATTCTCCTCAAAAGAAATTCCAGGAAGTAGCGAGAGCTAATAAATTGATCAAAACCGATTTAAGCAATATAACAGAACAAGAATTTAGAGTAATAGTCACAAAATTAATTGCTGGGCTTGAAAAAAGCATAGAGGACTGCCGAGAATTTATTGCTACAGAGATCAAGGGACTAAAAAATAGTCATGGTGAATTAAAAATGCTATCAATGAGGTACAAAATAAAATGGAGGCAGCCACAGCATGGATTGAAGAGGCAGAGGGGAGAATAGGTGAATTAGAAGATAAAATTATGGAAAAAGAGGAAGCTGAGAAAAAGAGAGATAAAAAAATCCAGGAGTATGAGAGGAGAATTAGAGAACTAAGTGATGCAATCAAACGGAACAATATGCATATCATAGGAATTCCAGAAGAAAAAGAAGAGAGAGAAAAAGGGGTTGAACGTGTACTTGAACAAATCATAGCTGAGAATTTCCCTGATCTGGGGGAGGAAACAGGCATTGAAATCCAAGAGGCACAGAGAACTCCCTTCAGATGTAACTTGAATCGATCTGCACAACATATCATAGTGAAACTGGCAAAATACAAGGATAAAGATAGAATTCCGAAAGCAGCTAGGAATAAACGGGTCTTAACATACAAAGGTAGACACATAAGGGTAGTAGCAGACCTATCTACTGAAACTTGGCAGGCCAGAAAGGAAAGGCAGGAAATCTTCAATGTGATGAACAGAGAAAAACATGCAGCCAAGAATCCTTTACCCAGCAAGTCTGTCATTCAGGATAGAAGGAGAGATAAAGGTTTTCCCAAACAAACAAAAACTGAATGAATTCATCACCACTAAACCAGCCCTACAAGAGATCCTAAGGGGGACTCTGTGAGTGAAATGTTGCAAGGACCACAAAGGACCAGAGACATCTCTACAAGCATGAAACCTACAGACAACACAATGACTCTAAACCCATATCTTTCAATAATAACACTGAATGTAAATGGACTAAATGTTCCAACCAAAAGACATAGGTATCCAAATGGATAAAAAAACACCAAGACCCATCTATTTGCTGTCTACAAAAGACTCATTTTAGACCTGAGGACACCTTCAGATTGAAAGTGAGGGGATGGAGAACTATCTATCATGCTAGTGAAAGTCAAAAGAAAGCTGGAGTAGCCGTACTTATATCAGACAAACTAGACTTTAAATTAAAGGCTGTAACAAGAGATGAAGAAGGGCATTATATAATAATTACAGGGTCTATCCATCAGGAAGTGCTAACAATTATAAAATGTCTATACACCGAATTCGGAAACACCCAAATATATAAAACAATTAATCATAAACACATAAACATAAGCAACCTTATTGATAAGAATGTAGTAATTGCAGGGGACTTTAATATTCCACTTACAACAATGGATAGAACATCTAGACACAGAATAAATAAAGAAACAAGGGCCCTGAATGATACATTGGATCAGATAGACTTAACAGATATATTTAGAACGCTGCATCCCAAAGCAATGGAATATACTTTCTTCTCGAGTGCACATGGAACTTTCTCCAAGATAGATCACTTACTGGGTCACAAAACAGCCCTTCATAAGTATAAAAGAATTGAGATCATACCATGCACACTTTCAGATCACAATACTATGAAACTTGAAATCAACCACAGGAAAAAGTCTGGAAAACCTCCAAAAGCACGGAGATTAAAGAACATCCTACTAACGAATGAATGGGTCAACCAGGCAATTAGAGAAGAAATTTTCAAATATATGGAAACAAATGAAAATGAAAATACAACAATCCAAACACTTTGGGATGCAGCGAAGGCTGTCCTGAGAGGAAAATACATTGCCATCCAGGCCTATCTCAAGAAACAAGAAAAATCCCAAATACAAAATCTAACAGCACACCTAAAGAAACTAAAAGCAGAACAGCAAAGACCCCAAACCCAGCAGAAGAAGAGAAATAATAAAGATCAGAGCAGAAATAAACAATATAGAATCTAAAAAAACTGTAGAGCAGATCAATGAAACCAAGAGTTGGTTTTTTGAAAAAATAAACGAAATTGATAAAACTCTAGCCAGGCTTCTCAAAAAGAAAAGGGAAATGACTCAAATAGATAAAATCA
This sequence comes from Puma concolor, assembly GCF_028749965.1. Classification (NCBI taxonomy): domain Eukaryota; kingdom Metazoa; phylum Chordata; class Mammalia; order Carnivora; family Felidae; genus Puma; species Puma concolor. The sequence goes on along the minus strand of NC_141675.1, from coordinate 147,252,388 downwards.
TGGGAGAAAATGGAATTATTACAACCAATCCCTCAGAAATAGAACCAATTATCAGGGAATATTATGAAAAATTATATGCCAACAAACTGGACAACCTGGAAGAAATGGACAAATTCCTAAGCACCCACACACTTCCAAAACTCAAACAGGAAGAAATAGAAAACTTGAACAGACCCATAACCAGTGAAGAAGTTGAATCAGTTATCAAAAATCTCCTAACAAATAAGAGTCCAGGACCAGATGGCTTCCCTGGGGAATTCTACTAAACATTTAAAGCACAGATAATACCTATCCTTCTCAAGCTGTTCCAAAAAATAGAAAGGGAAGGAAAACTTCCAGACTCATTCTATGAAGCCAGCATTACTTTGCTTCCAAAACCAGATAGAGACCCAGAAAAAAAAAGAGAACTACAGGCCAATACCCCTGATGAATATGGATGCAAAAATTCTCAACAAGATACTAGCAAATCGAATTCAACAGCATATAAAAAAGAATTATTCACCATGATCAAGTGAGATTCATTCCTGGACTGCAGGGCTGGTTCAACATTCGCAAATCAATCCATGTGATACATCACATTAATAAAGGAAAAGAAATGAACCATATGATCCTGTCAATCGATGCAGAAAAAGCATTTGACAAAATAAAGCATCCTTTCTTAATAAAAACCCTCAAGAAAGTCGGGATAGAAGGAACATACTTAAACATCATAAAAGCCATTTATGAAAAGCCCACAGCTAATATCATCCTCAATGGGGAAAAACTGAGGGCTTTTTCCCTGAGATCAGGAACACGACAGGGATGTCCACTCTCACTGCTGTTGTTTAACATAGTGTTGGAAGTTCTAGCATCAGCAATCAGACAACAAAAGGAAATCAAAGGCATCAAAATTGGCAAAGATGAAGTCAAGCTTTCACTTTTTGCAGATGACATGAAACTCTACATGGAAAACCCGACAGACTCCACCAAAAGTCTACTAGAACTGATACATGAATTCAGCAAAGTCGCAGGATACAAAATTAATGTACAGAAGTCAGTTGCATTTTTATACACCAATAATGAAGCAACAGAAAGACAAATAAAGAAACTGATCCCATTCACAATTGCATCAAGAATCATAAAATACCTCGGAATAAACCTAACTGAAGATGTTAAAGATCTGTATGCTGAAAACGATAGAAAGCTTATGAAGGAAATTGAAGAAGATACAAAGAAATGGAAAAACATTCCATGCTCATGGATTGCAAGAATAAATATTATTAAAATGTCAATACTACCAAAAGCTATCTACACATTCAATGCAATCAAAATTGCACCAGCATTCTTCTAGAAGCTAGAACAAGCAATCCTAAAATTTGTATGGAACCACAAAAGAACCTGAATAGCCAAAGTAATATTGAAGAAGAAAACCAGAGCGGGAGGCATCACAATCCCAGACTTTAGCCTCTAACACAAAGCTGTAATCATCAAGACAGTATGGTATTGGCACGAAAACAGACGCATAGACCAATGGAATAGAATAGAGATTCCAGAACTGGACCCACAAATGTATGGCCAACTAACCTTTGACAAAGCAGGAAAGAATATCCCATGGAAAAAAGACAGTCTCTTTAGCAAATGGTGCTGGGAGATCTGGGCAGCAACATGCAGAAGAATGAAACTAGACCACTTTCTTACACCATTCACAAAAATAAACTCAAAATGGATGAAGGACCTGAATGTGAGACAGGAAACCATCAAAACCCTAGAGGAGAAAGCAGGAAAAAACCTCTCAGATCTCAGCCGCAGCAATTTCTTACTTGACACATCCCCAAAGGCAAGGGAATTAAAAGCAAAAATGAACTATTGGGACCTCATGAAGATAAAAAGCTTCTGCACTACAAAGGAAACACTCAACAAAACTAAAAGGCAACCAATGGAATGGGAAAAGATATTTGCAAATGACATATCGGACAAAGGGCTAGTATCCAAAATCTATAAAGAGCTCACCAAACTCCACACCTGAAAAACAAATAATCCAGTGAAGAAATGGGCAGAAAACATGAATAGACACTTCTCTAAAGAAGACACCCAGATGGCCAACAGGCGCATGAAAAGATGCTCAACGTTGCTCCTCATCAGGGAAATACAAATCAAAACCGCACTGAGATACCACCTCATGCCGGTCAGAGTGGCTAAACTGAACAACTCAGGAGACTATAGATGCTGGAGAGGATGTGGAGAAACGGGAACCCTCTTGCACTGTTGGTGGGAATGCAAACTGGTGCAGCCGCTCTGGAAAACAGTGTGGAGGTTCCTCAAACAAATTAAAACTAGATCTACCCTATGACCCAGCAATAGCATTGCTAGGAATTTACCCAAGGGATACAGGAGTGCTGATGCATAGGGGCACTTGTACCCCAATGTTCATAGCAGCACTTTCAACAAAGCCAAATGATGGAAAGAGCCTAAATGTCCATCAAGTGATGAATGGGTAAGGAAATTGTGGTTTTGGGGCACCTGGGTGGCTTAGTTGGTTGAGCGTCCGACTTCGGCTCAGGTCATGATCTCACGGTTTGTGGGTTCAAGCCCCACATCGGGCTCTGTGCTGACGGCTCAGAGCCTGGAGCCTGCTTCAGATTCTGTGTCTCCTTCTCTCTCTGTCCCTCCCCTGCTCGTGCTCTGTCTCTCTCTGTCTCTCTCACAAAAATAAATAAATATTAAAAATATTAAAGATTGAATTACCCTACAACCCAGCAATAGCACTACTAGGAATTTGTCCAAAGAATACGGGAGTACAGATTCATAGGGGCACACGTACCCCAATGTTTATAGAAGCGCTATCAACAATAGCCAAATTATGGAAATATCCCAAATGTCCATCAACTGATGGATAAAGAAGATGTGATACACACACACACACACACACACACACACACACACACTGGAATAGTACTCGGCAACAAAAAAGAATGAAATCTCACCATTTGCAACAACATGGATGGAACTAGAGGGTATTATGCTAAGTGAAATAAGCCAGGCAGAGAAAGACAGATACCATATGTTTTCACTCATATGTGGATCCTGAGAAACTTAACAGAAGACCATGGGAGAGGGAATGAAAAAAATATATATTGTTACAAATAGAGAGGGAGGCAAACCATAGACTTTTGAATACAGAGAACAAACTGAGGGTGGAAAGGAGTGGGGGGTGTGGAGGGCAAGGAAAATGGGTGATGGGCATTGAAGAGGGCCCTTGTTAGGATGAGCACTGGATGTTTTGTGCAAGTGACGAATCAAGGAAATCTGAAGCCAAGAGCACACGGTATATACTCTGTATATTAGTTAACTTGACCATAAATTATATTTTTTAAAAGATGTTGGGGCGCCTGGGTGGCGCAGTCGGTTAAGCGTCCGACTTCAGCCAGGTCACGATCTCTCGGTCCGTGGGTTCGTGCCCCGCGTCAGGCTCTGGGCTGATGGCTCAGAGCCTGGAGCCTGTTTCCGATTCTGTGTCTCCCTCTCTCTCTGCCCCTCGCCCGTTCATGCTCTGTCTCTCTCTGTCCCAAAAATAAATAAACGTTGAAAAAAAAAAAAAGATGTTATTTTCTGGGTAAAAAAGTTGATTGTGGTTATTATAAAAAGTTTGGAAAATATGGAGGTAAAATAATTTTTACCTTATTAAGTAAAATAAGTAAAAAAATTAAAAAATAAAAGGGAAAAAAACGTCCATAATACCACCACTCAGATAATTTTAGTGCATCTCTTTCAGGAATGTTATCTCCTAGTGGGTGTGAGGGGGAGACGGTAGTTAAATTGTGATTATATTTCAAGATTTTGTATCCTGCTTTTCTTCAGTAACATACTGTATGCCTTTCCTCATGTGAGTAAAATTCCATCACAAATCTCACATTATATAAATGTATAATACTTATTTTTATAATGTAAAAGAACAATTTACATTTTTCTATCACTGGGCTTTGAATCTACCTCTGAGTTTCTATGCTACTGTAAATATTTCTGCAATGAATATCCTTATAAATACATTTTTCTGGTGATTATTTTTTAAAGATGATTTCCTAAATATCTGTGATTATTTCCTAAAGATAGAATTTACTGAGTTATAATTGTGGTATAGTAAGCTTTGTATAAAGTGTGCAACTTGGTTAGTGTTGACACATGTATACATGAATGATGCATATACTAACATATATGCCACCATGAGCAGCAATCAATAATGAACATATCCCTCGCCTCCAAATCTTTATATTCCTCCCTGTCACTTCTCCCCACCTTACTCAACCAAGTAGACAGTTTCTTGTCACTACAGATCAATTTGCTTTTCTAGGATTTTATAAAACTTAGAATCCTATAGTATGAACTTTTGGGGCTGGCTCCTATCATTCAGTGATTCACCTGTGTTGCCATTGGGATGAATATGTAGTGGTATCTCAGGGTGGTTTTAGTTTGGATTTCCCTAATGACAAATGATATTGAGCATCTTTTAATGTGTTTATTTGCCATCCCTATATCTTTGGGGGTAAAGTGTCTGTTCACATTTTTCGCCCATTCAAACAATTAGGTTATAATTATTGAATTTTGATATTTGGTATATAGTCTGTATATAAGACCTTTATTTGATATAAGACTTGAAAATATTGTATCCCTGTCTGTGGCTTGTCTTTTCATTCTCTTCTAGGGGCTTATAAGAGCAAAGGTTTATATATTTTTTTAATTTAATGTGGCAAGAACACCTAACACGAGACCTACCTTCTCAAAAAATTTTTAAGTGCGTTAACTCATTGTTGACCGTAAGTACAAGGTCATACAGCAGATCTCTCAAAATTACTCATCTTGCTTGGCTGAAACTTTCTGCCCATTGATTAATAACTCCCAATTTCCCCTTTCCCCCAGCCCCTGGTAACCACCATTCTACTCTTTGATTTTATGAGTTTGACTATTTTAGATACCTCACACATTATTTACCTTTCTGTTTTTTCTGGCTTCTTCCACTTAGTATGATGTCCTCAAGTTTCACCCGGGGTTGTCACATCTTGCAGAATGTCCTTGAAGGCTGAGTAATATCCCATTGTATGTATACGTCACATTTTCTCCATTCATTCATCTGTTGGTGAACTTTTTGGTAGTTCCCACATCTTGACTATTGTGAATAGTGCTGCAGAGGACAAAAGAGTGCTAAAATCTCTTTGAGATCCTATTTCAATTCTTTTAGGAAAAAACCCAGAAGTGGGATTGTTGGATTATGAAGTACTTCTATTTTTAATTTTCTGAGGAAGCTCCATACTGTTTTCCATAATCGTCGCCCTATTTTGCATTGCCTTGACAGTATGCGAAGATTCTAATTTCTCCACTTTCCTGACAGCTCTTGTTATCTTTCAGGTTTTGTTTGTTTATTTTTTTTAACGTTTTTTTTTTTTGTTGTTTTTTTAAATTTTTTTTTTCAACGTTTATTTATTTTTGGGACAGAGAGAGACAGAGCATGAACGGGGGAGGGGCAGAGAGAGAGGGAGACACAGAATCGGAAACAGCCTCCAGGCTCTGAGCCATCAGCCCAGAGCCCGACGCGGGGCTCGAACTCACGGACCGCGAGATCGTGACCTGGCTGAAGTCAGACGCTTAACCGACTGCACCACCCAGGCGCCCCTAACGTTTTATTTATTTTTGAGAGAGGGAGACAGAGTGTAAGCGGGGGGTGGGGCAGAGAGAGAGGGAGACACAGAATCCAAAGCAGGCTCCAGGCTCTGAGCTGTCAGCACAGAGCCTGATGCGGGGCTCGAACCCACGAGCTGCGAGATCATGACCTGAGCCGAAGTCAGACGCTTAACCAACTGAGCCACCCAGGCGCCCCTGTTTATTTTTAATATAATGGCCACCCTGTTATACACCAACAGGTATGAGGTGATAGCCCCTGCGGTTTTGATTTATTTTTCCCTAATGATTAATGACATTGAGTTGTTTGGGGTTTTGTTTTTGTTGCTTTTTTTTTTTTTGACATTGAGTATTTTTTTCATACACCTGTTGGACATTGGTATGTTGTTTTGGAGAATCATCTATTCAAATCCCCAGCCCATTTTTTTCAATCAAGTTATTAGTTGTTTTACTGTTGAGTTCTAGGAGCTCCGTAAACATTTGGGAGACCACTTATCAGATACATGGTTTACAAATATTTGCTCCCACTCCATAGTTTGCCTTTTCATTCTGTCGATTGTTCATTTTAATGTACAGAAAACTCTTTAGTTTGATGTAGTCTCCCTTATTTTTGTTTTTATTGCCTGTGCTTTTGGTGTCATATCCATACAATCAATGTCAAGACCTAGGTCCTGAAGATTCTCCCCTATGTTTTTATCTGAGAGTTTTACAGTTTTGGATCTCACTGTTAATTCTTCAACCCATTTTGAGTTGATTTTTGTGTGTGATGTAAGAGTTTAGTTTCTTACATTTGCTCCTGGATATCCAGTTTTCCCAATACCATTCACTGAAGAGACTAAAAAGTGCTTAATTCTTTTTTTTTTTTTTTAAATTTTTTTTTCAACGTTTATTTATTTTTGGGACAGAGAGAGACAGAGCATGAACGGGGGAGGGGCAGAGAGAGAGGGAGACACAGAATCGGAAACAGGCTCCAGGCTCTGAGCCATCAGCCCAGAGCCTGACGCGGGGCTCGAACTCACGGACCGCGAGATCGTGACCTGGCTGAGGTCGGACGCTTAACCGACTGCGCCACCCAGGCGCCCCAAAAGTGCTTAATTCTGATGAAGTGCAACTTAACAATTTTTTCTTTTATGGGTCATGCTTTTTGTGGTGTATCTAACAAATTGTCGTCTAACTCAGGATCACAAAGATTTTTTTTTTTTATATTTTATTCCAAAAGTTTTCTAATTTTACTTTCACATTTAGGTCTATGACCTACTTGGGGTTGTTTTTGTACATAGTATGAGGTACTGACGTTAATTTTTTTTTTTGCATCTGGATGTATAATTATCCCAGCACCACCTGTTGCAGAGACGAGAAAGCTTCACTAAATTGCCTTTGTAGGTTTGTCCCAAATAAGTTGTCTATGTCTAGAGAGAGCATATATAAATGCTCTATTTATGAACTTTCCAGTCTATTCTCTGTCTATATTTGTCTATCTTTTAGCAAATAACACACTGCATCTTGGTTACTGGCACTTTATAACTAGTTTGAATGCAGGTAGTATTAAGTCCCCCCAACTTTGCGTATATTTTTTGAAGCTGTTATTTTGGGCTTTTTGTATTTCCATGTGGATTTTTAGAAATAGTTTAATAAATCTCTACTCCCCAAATAGGCTTCTGAGATTTTGATTGTATTGCATTGAATTTTTAGATTACATTGGAGATCATTAACATTGTAATAATACTGAGTCTCCCAATTCATCAACATGTATATTTCCCATCTATTTAGGTCTTCTTTCATTTATTGCAACAAGTTACAGAGTTTTCAGTGACAGGTCTTTCACATCTCTCTTTTTTTTAATTTAAAAAAAAATTTTAACTTTATTTTATTTTATTTTATTTTATTTTATTTTATTTTATTTTATTTTATTTTATTTTTTGAGAGAGAGAGAGAATGTGAACAAGTGGAGGAGGGGCAGAGAGAGAGGGATACACAGAATCCGAAGCAGGCTCCAGGCTCCAAGCTGTCAGCACAGAGCCCAATACAGGGCTTGAACTCACAAACCCTGAGATCATGACCTGACCCAACGTCGGACACTTAATTGACTGAGCCACCCAGGCGCCCCTCACATCTTTAGACTTCCAAGTATTTCATATCTGTTATGATTTTGTCAATGGCATACTTCAAAGTTTTCAATTTCTGATTTTCTTATCGCTAATGTACAGAAATACTATTGATTTTGTATATTCATCTTGTATATTGATTCTGCAATCTTGCTAAACTCACTGATTTCATACAACTTTACACAGAGATGACCATGTCATCTGTAAATAAAGCCAGGTTGACTTCTTTCTCAAAATATAAATGTTTATCTCTTTTTCTTGCTTTATTGCAGCGTATAGAAACCGCAGTACAACCTTGGCACAACCTTGCAGTACAACCTTGCTTACCATGGTAAGCACCTTTGTCTCACTCCTGATCTTAGGAGTGAAGCATTCTCTTTCCCAGCAAATATTATACTAGCTGTGGGTTTTCATAGATGTCTTTATCAGGTTGAAGAAAATTCTCTTTTGTTTCTAGTTGCTGGAGTTTTATCAGGAATAGATGTTGAATTTTGTCAAAAGCTTTTTCTGCATTGAGATGATCATATGGTTTTTCCTTTTTTGTTCTGTTAATGTGTATTAGTGCTCAGTTTCTTCTGTTTATTGTTATTTTGTTAATACAGATTACACTGATTGACATTCAAATGTTAAATCAAGCTTTCCTTCCTGGGATAAACCTCATTTACTCATGATGTATTATCCCTTTTACATATTGTTGAATTCAGTTTGCTAAAATTTTGCTCAGCATTTTTGCATGAAGTATAGTGGGGTATAGTTTTCGCATAATATCTTATGCTGGTTTTGATATCAGGGTAATGCTAGCCTTCTGGAATGAAGGCTAGAAGTGTGAGACTGGCCATAGTTTTACCTTAAATGTTTGATAGAATTTCTCAGTGAAACTAACGGAGCTGGAAGTTTTCTCTGTGGAAAAGTTTTAAACTAGATATGAAATTTCCTTAATAGCCATGGGCTACTTAAGTTATCTACACTATATTAAGTTTCTTCCTGGGTGACTTTAGTAGCTTGGGTCTTTAACAATTGTGTCCTTTTCGTCTAACTTACCAAATAAATTGGCATAAAGTTGTTCATAATATTATCCTTTTAATATCCTGTATTGACTAGAATCTTTCTCATTCTTAATATTGGTATCTCTCTTTTTTAAAATCAACTTTGAATTTTAAAATAGTTTTGGGTTTATAGAAACTTTGTGAAGATAACGCTGAGAATCCCTATCTACCTCCCCTGCTTTTCCCTATTATTAACATCTCATGTTAGTATGGTAAATTTGTCACAATTTGTGAATCAGGGCACCTGGGTGGCTCAGTGGGTTAAGCATCTGATTTCGGCTCAGGCCATGATCTCACGGTTCGCGAGTTTGAGCCCCACATCGGGATCTGTACTGGACAGTGCAGAGCCTGCCTGAGATTCATTCCGTCTCCCTCTCTCTCCCCCTCCCCCTACTCACACACACATGTGCTCTCTCTCTCTCTCTCTCTCAAAATAAATAAACTTAAAAAAATTTATAAACCAACGTTGATACATTCTTATTAACTAAACTCCATACTTTACTCAAATTTCCTTTGTTTTTACCTCATATCCAGGATCCCTTCCAGGATCTCGCATTCTGGTCAATCACCAAGTCTCCTTGAGCTTCTCTTGCTATGACAGTTCCTCAGATTGTCTTTGTTTTTGATGATTTCGATAGCTTTGCAGAGTACCAAGTAAGAATTTTTTAGATCATACCTAAATTTGGGTTTGTCTGATGTTAGTCTCATGATTAGAAAGGGATTATGGGTCTGGGGAAGGAAAACCAGAGAGATAAAGTGCCATTCTTACCACATGATATCAGAGGTACATTCTATCAGTATGACTTAACCCCTGTTGATGTTGACCTTGATCACCAGCTGAGGTCACATGTGTCAAGATTCTCCGCTGTGGAGTAAACCTTTTCTCCCCAGTTTCCATAGTTTACTCTTTAGAAGGAAGCGGTTCCTTCTAAAGGAATTCCACACTTAGGGAGTGGGCAGTTAGGCTTCACTTCTTTGAGGACATAATATCTACGTGAATTATTTGGAATTTTTCTGCCCAGGAGATTCCTCCATTCTTCTTCATGTATTTATTCACTTTTTTATATTAGTATGGACTTGTGGATATTTATTTTATACTTCAGGTTATAATCCAGCACCTTTCAATTATTTTATTGCTCAAATGGTCCCAGTTTGGGCCATTGGAAGGTCTTTCAGCTGTGTCCCTTTGACATAGCCCCTTGGGGGTGGCAGTTTAGCACTTCCTTATTCTCTGGCACTGCAAGAATCTGAAGATTCACCTTTACCCAGTCTTCTTTCTGATCAGTCAGTCTAATAATAAAACATTAAGTTCGAAAGGGGAATATTTCCAGAGTTGGTTAATATGGAGGTGAAACAAAACCAAAAACCCAGACTCTTTTTCTTTTTACCATCCTTAGTATGCTGGCTTATCCTTTGGAGAGCTCCTCTAATGGTCCGCAAAAGGCTGTCATCGTTCCAGGCATCACCTCTTTACACATCCACACCAGAATCTGAAAAAACAACAACAACAAACATGCCCACCTCTTCTAAAAAGAAAGGAAACTTCCCCATAAAATCCCTACCAGCTTTCCCCTCTCGTCTCAATGGCCAAAACTGTGTCACAGGGCCATTCATAAACCAATCCCTGGGAAGGGAAAACAACTCCCTAACCTAGGTCTGAAGCCACTGCAAGGCCATCCTAATCTGAATAGTGCTGCCACACTTTGGAGGGTAATTAAAAATGGGACGCTGTTCACTTGGAATAAGGGAAGTTGGGGTAACAGCTGTATGCAAAGTAACTAACAGTGCTGTCGTGCAAGCTATTAGAATTAGATATCTCAGAAATATGTCTCCCCTGATAGAAGAGACATCAGTCCACTGCTGGGAGTTAAGCAGAAAGTGTGTGGTGGGTGGGGGTAGGGGGTCATGTAGGTTTTGCTGACGATAACTTGTGAGAGCATGAAAATGCCAGTGATTCAAAAGACTCCCTTGTATCTTTTCTTTCCTTTTCTTCCATTGTCTCTCTCATTTTATTTTTACAACTGCCCTCCCCTCCCCTCCAAATTCTTTTATGACATTTTTGGCTTGAGGCCTTTCCTCTTCTCAAAGGACCATGTAAGTTTCTAAATTACCAGCTTCCCTTCTGGGCATTAAAGAAAATAATAAGCGAAGCATCTGTAAAAGTTTTCATGAGTACAGTGAAAGAGTTTAGGTGTCTGCCCTATCTGGAAAATTTTTGATAACTTGACAAAGGTAGAGTGAGAATCAACAAAGGGGAAATTTCTTCATTCCAAACCAAGTCATGGTGCATGGGGGCTTGATGTGGGCGAAAGGGAAGGGGGAAGTTAGGCGAGTACAGAAGGGAAAAGATAAAAACAGAAAAGAAAAAGTGACCCTGTCTTCAAGATTTACAACACATAAAGTAATGAGAAAACAAAGCCACATTCCCATTGGTGCCTTCACATCACCCTACACTCCAAATAAGTTCTCTCCTTCCTGCCTTCTCCTCACCATGCTTATTATATCAGTTAGCACATGGTCAACTAGAGGTAATGGAAAAAAATGTTAACTCCTAGGGATTTACTTTTTTCACATATTAGCAGTCTGGAGGGAAGCCCTTGCTGCCATTTGTTAGCTGCTCAAGTACATTAAGAACCCAGCTCTTTCTATCCTGCCACCTCGTTTGCTGGCTTTTTGTCTTTGTGTCTATTGCCTCATGGTCACAAGATGGCTACCACAGCTCCAGGAATCATGGCTGCATTCAAAGTCAGGATGCAGTAAGGCAGCCAGATAGACAGGGCTGATTTTCTTGCTTTCCATCAGGGCAATCAAAACCATTTTTTAAAAGCCCTCAACAGACTTCCCCGTTGTTTCACTGGCCAAAACTTGGTCACATGGCTGGCCCCCCACTAGCTGCAAAGGGGGCAGAAAAGGTGAGTACCTAACAAACAGTATTAGCTTAGCCATGATTGGTTTCAAACCAATCACAAGTCTCTATAGAAACTAGATACACTGTGGTTCCCCCACACTTTGCTTTTCCCAGCATGCCCCACCCCCCAAATCAGACGTCTGTTAGCAAGAAAGAAGGCAGAGAAATGGCAGGTAACCAGGTCTGCCAAACTCATTCACACATGTGCTTTTTATTCTATTCATCTCATATATAGTGGCCTCAGCAACCCCCTCATTTTACTGAAGACCAATTCATACTTCAGGATCCCAGGTGACCTTGCCTTTAGGACTCACCCAGGACCTGCAGTCCTACCCTGAAAAGAGACCTGAGCAATGCCTCTGATCCAGTGGAAAACCCCAGGCGCTGGAGTCTGCTTTCCTGGAATTGAATTCTGGCCAAGCCTCTTTCTAGTTACAGCCTTGATTTGACCTAGGCTGTAGGTCAGTTAAGTGCCGGGCGGCTCAGTCAGTTAAGTACCGACTTTGGCTTAGGTCATGATCTACGATCTCGCAGATTGTGAGTTGGAGCCCCGCATCGGGCTCCGTTCTGTTCTGACAGCTCAGAGCCTGGAGCCTGCTTCAGATTCTGTGCTTCCCACTCTCTCCGCCCCTTCCCTGCTCGCACTCTCTCTCTCTCTCTCTCTCTCTCTCTCTCTCTCTCTCTCAAAAATAAACTAAAAAACAAATTTTTTTTAAAGAATTGATTTGAACTTCTAGGAGTGAGGACTCTTCAATTTCCTCATCTGTCCAAAGAACATGAGTACAGTGACTAGCACAAAGCTGTCTTCAATTTTTAAAAACTTGTTAGTTGGGTGGATGGATGAATGGATGGATGGATGGATGGATGGATGGATGGATGATTAGATTGATGGAGGGAATGGAGGGATGGAGGGATGGAGGGATGGATGGATGGAAGGATGGAGAGTTGAGTGGGTGGATGGGTGGATGGATGGATGGATGGATCATATCCAGTCCCATAGAGCCACTAAAAAGATTAAATAAGATAGTGTAGATGAAAAGATTGAAGGATTCCTGGCGCACAGTAAATGTTCATTAGCCACAAGTAGAAACCGATCATATCATTTCCCTACTTCAAAACCTTCAATAGCTTCAGTTACCCTTAGGGTAAATAGTCAGTCCAGTCTAACTGCTTGCACAGTTTGGCCCTTGGCTTGCTCTCGGGCCCCTCCCTGTCAGCTCCACTCACGCTGTCTCTCGCTGGCACCTGCCCGCCTGCTCCTCCCACCTGGAACTGGATGAGCTTGTTCTTCCTTCAGGTCCTAGCCTTAGGAGTCTTTACCTCCTGGGGACCTTCATTTCTGCTCCTCTCACAAGCTATGCCAGATAAGGTTCCCAGAGCAGCAGGAAGCTGGGGTAGCCAAGAACAATTTATTCAAGGAGAGTTTTCAGAGCTGGGAAGCCAAAAAGCCTCCTCTCAAATCGTCACTGCCAAGGCCCCGGGCTAAACCAACAGGACTCATCTCCTTCTACATCTTGGAAAGTGGTGGGAGGCGGGGACTGCAGATCAGGCTGAGATACAGAGAGGGTTGGGACTACAAAAGACAGGCAAGTTCCTTAAAGAACCTGGTCCAAATAGAACTTGGAAAGATCCCATAATTATGTGGGAACCTACAATTTGCCAAGAGTTATAGTTGCAAGCTCCTGAGATCCCTCATTTTATAATATAGTAGTTTCTTATACTCCATACGTAGCCAAGGCTAAACTATTCATCTCTGCTTCCCTCCAGCCCCTCCTCCCTGACTCCCTATCTCTGCCCACCATGCTGTCATTCATTCTCCCAGGCATCCTTCATCTCTTACTCTTACATCACTGATTTCTGCACGGTGGTCCTCACGCCATTCCCATGGCACCCCCTCCCCGACTGGCCCACTGCACATGCTCAGACCCTGTTCTCTCTCCCCTGGAACTTCTCCCCACCCAGGGCCACTCCCTGCTCCCATCCATCTTGCTCACAGAGCCTGGTTACCTTCCTAAACTACCTCTCCCATCCCCTTGCTGTCTCCTCAAGTACGTTCAATGGCTCCCCATCGTCTCCCTTGTTAGGTCTCACCTCGTGCTCTGGACTCTTCCCCATGAGTGCCAGGGGACTTTTGGTCCTGTCTCTCATTTATCCTCCTCCCCTTTTGTCTTTATTTATTTTGAAACATGTCATACATTCAAAAGATTGTTCCTAAGGGATGTACAATTATTTTTATAAAGATCATGCCTGTGAAACCACCAGTCACGGTAAGACTCAGCTATGTTGGCTTTGTTAGATGGTCACTGACTTCTGTACTCCCCATTTACCTGTTTCCCTCCTGCCTCCAAGAACGAATTTTGCCCTGACATTTGCAGGATCATTCCCTTTCTTTCTTTTTTTTTTTTTATTACTGAAGTATAATTGACATACAATACCCTATAATATCCCCACAGTAAGTCTAGTTATCATCTGTCACTGTACAAAGTTATTACAATATTATTGACTGGATTCCCCTGATTTCTTTATAGTTTTGCCACCTATTCTTAAATGACATGTTGTCTAGTGTTGCCAGATTCTGAATTCTCTACGGATTGTATCATCTATATTTATTGTGCTGTGACTGGATTCTTTTTTTAGCAGCTTTTTTGAGATATAATTCATATACCATGAAATTCACTCATTTGAAGTGTCTAATTCAATGGTTTCAGTATATTTAATGTATTTAAGGTAACCATCATCTCAATCAAATTTTCGGAAATTTCCTTTTCCCAGCAAGAGCCCCTGTGCTCATTAGCAACCCCCCCAACCCTAGGCAATCACCAATCTGCTTCCCATCTCTGTAGATTTGCCTACTGTGTTCTATTTCCTATAATAGACTCATACTCATTTGGCCTTTTGCACACTCTGTGCTGACACGACATTGGACCACTCCTCTCCCATGATGTGCCTGAACACTGGTCACTCTGTCTGGAGAGCCTTCTTGGCCATTGCTTCCCACCCAGGGCTGGCCACTTCTGCAGGACCCAACTCCGTCCTCTCTCTTCCAGGAAGACTTTCCTCTTTTCTACTCCACTCCTGTGTGATTCTTCCCTCATCACATTCTCAAAACATGCTGCACGTGAGTTTGTTTCATAGGGTCTAGAGTCTCCCCAGCTGGACTGTCAGTTCTCTGAAGGGTCAAGGCCTTGCCTGGTTTTGTTCCCTGTTGTTCCCCAGAGTCGGCTGGGTCTGGCACAGAGGAGGAGTCCAATGGGTGTGCACTGAGGCAACAAGAGACGGATACGTTATTCTGCCTGAGATCATCGTTATGTGTGCATAGAACCAGTACTGGAAAGAGGGAAAATCACCAAGTACAATCAGAACACAGTGTTTCCTTACCCTAAAAGAGTGGGTTCAACCCACTGGAGGGGCTGGCTCTTTCTCTGCCACCATATGAAATCTCAGGCAGGCCTCGCGGCTTCTTGCTTCTCTCAGATAATACGTTCACAACATCCAGCCCATATAATGGTCAAATTTCCATTTAACGTTAAAGTCCCTCCCTATCGGTTTGGGCCTCCTTCTGGTGGGCCCTTGGAACCATGTGGTTGGTTTTTTCTCTCTTTCACTCACCTTGCTGGCTGTACCTCTGTCCTTGCCAAGGTTAGAATCAGAGAAGGGGCAGAGGAAGCAGCCTTTGGTCACATGACTCCTGTGTGAAGCCAATTCTTTCTCTGAGCCTCCTTCCTGCCCCCCAAAACTGGGGCTATTTCCCACCTATCATGCCTGTGACTCAGGCAGAAGAGTCCCATCTAGCTGGTCACTTAAAAGCCCTCCTTTGGCCCATGGTCACATAGCAATTCCTCTAGCTTCTTTCTGCTCTGGGCCTTCTCTATGATAATCCCCCAGGGCTCTCTCTCTCTCACACACACACTCACCTCTGGTCCACAGTGAACATGCATCTTTGGCCTGCAGTCAGTTCAAGTGCGGGCACACAGACCTTTTCTCTGTGGCCTCAGCCAACCTCTCACTCGTGAAAATCCACATACCCAGACTCTGGTCCCCTGAGTTACCCATTTTCCTTGGAATACCTGACAAGCTGTCCAAAGGTGTTTTTGAAGTCACCCTCACAGACTGAGGAAAGAAGGTAGCAGCACCACCTCCCCCTCCATGGAGGGATAAAACTCAGTGCACACTGCCTATTTCTCTTCAAAGGAGTCCTCTGTCTAACCTCCAGCGTCTCTCTTGGCCTCTCCAGTGTTTTGTATAGGCTGCAGCTGGTGGTCAGCTGGGGCCTCAAAGCTGGCTTCCCAGTGACCTCCTTTGCAGTCCTGCCTGGGAAACCACATGCCTCGCTTTGCAATGTCATTGCTGTTGTATCTATTGACTTGGTGCCTTAGCCAAAAAGAGAGACAAAAGTCCCATTTCAACATCCTGCGCTTCTCTTTTCTTTCAGGAGACTGTGTGCTCCTGGAAGCAGGAACTGTGCCATACACACCTTCACTGCCTTCTCCCCTCTTACCCGTGCTTAGTGGTGCCGTGCTCTAGGTACGTGGTATTTTGGAGGAAGACAGAAGTGGCAGTGACCCAGTAGCATGAAGGAGTTCTGAAAAGGAAAAAGCAGGAGAGTTCAGTTCTGGGGCAATGACTCAAAGGAAGACTTTATTATTATTTTTTTCATGTCTTTTAATAGCATTACATCTAACCTTTGTTTTTTTTTAAATATAATTTATTGTCAAATTGGCTAACATAAAGTGTGTACAGTGCGCTCTTGGTTTTGGAGGTAGATTCCCATGGTTCATCACTTACATACAACACCCAGTGCTCATCCCAACTAGTGCCCTCCTCAATGCCCATCAGCAATCCCCCCCCCCCCACACACCCCTCCACTCCCTTCCACCCTCAGTTTGTTCTCTGTATTCAAATGTCTCTTATGGTTTGCCTCCCTCTGTTTGTAACAATATATTTTTTTTCATTCCCTCTCCCATGGTCTTCTGTTAAGTTTCTCAACTTCCACATATGAGTGAAAACATATGATATCTGTCTTTGTCTCATTGACTTATTTCACTTAGCATAATACCCTCCAGTTATATCCACGTTGTTGCAAATGGCAAGATTTCATTCTTTTTCATTGCCAAGTACTATTCCATTGTATGTATATATACACCACATCTTCTTTATCCATCAGTTGATGGACATTTGGCCTCTTTCCATAATTTGGCTATTGTTGATAGTGCTACTATAAACACTGGGGTACATGTGCCCCTATGAATCAGCACTCCTGTATCCCTTGGGTAAATTCCCAGTAATGCTATTGCTGGGTCGTAGGGTAGTTCTCTTTTTAATTTTTTGAGGAACCTCCACACTCTTTTCCAGAGCCTCTGCACCAGTTTGCATTCCCACCAACAGTGCAAGAGGGTTCCTATTTCTCCACATCCTCACCAGCATCTGTTTCTTGAGTTGTTAATTTTAGCCACTTTGACCCATGTGAGGTGGTATCTCAGTGTGGTTTTAATTTGTATTTCCCTGATGATGAGTGACATTGAGAATCTTTTCATGTGTCTGTTGGCCATCCGGATGTCTTCTTTGGAAAAGTGTCTATTCATGTCTTCTGCCCATTTCTTCACTGGATTATTTGTTTTTTGGGTGTTGAGTTTGGTAAATTCTTTATAGATTTTGGATACTAACCCTTTATTCGATATGTCATCTGCAGAGGTCTTTCCCATTCCATCAGTTGCCTTTCAGTCTTGTCAATTGTTTCCTTTGTTGTGCAGAAGCTTTTTCTCTTGGTGAGGTCCCAGTAGTTCATTTTTGCTTTTAATTCCCTTGCCTTCGGAGATGTGTCAAGCAAGAAATTGCTGAGGCTGAGGTCAAAGAGGTTCTTGCCTGGTTTCTCCTCTAGGGTTTTGATGGTTTCTGGTCTCGCATTTAGGTCTTTCATTCATTTTGAGTTTATTTTGTGTATGGTGTAAGAAAGTGGTCTAGTTTCTTTTTTTTTTTTTAACGTTTTTTATTTATTTTTGAGACAGGGGGAGACAGAGCATGAACAGGGGACGGTCAGAGAGAGGGAGACACAGAATCTGAAGCAGGCTCCAGGCTCTGAGCTGTCAGCACAGAGCCTGATGCGGGGCTCGAACTCACGGACCACAAGATCATGACCTGAGCCGAAGTCGGCCGCTTAACTGACTGAGCCGCCCAGGCGCCCCCTTTTCTTTTTTTTTTTTTAACGTTTAAAAGTGGTCTAGTTTCATTCTTCTGCATGTTGCTGTCCAGTTCTCCCAGCACCATTTGTTAAAGAGACTGTCTTTTTTCCATTGGATACTCTTTCCTGCTTTGTCAAAGGTTAGTTGGCCATACATTTGTGAGTCCAATTCTGGGTTCTCTGTTCTATTCCATTGATCTATGTGTCTGTTTTTGTGCCAATATCATACTGTCTTGATGATTACAGCTTTGTGGTAGAGGCTAAAGTCTGGGATTGTGATGCCTCCTGCTTTGGTTTTCTTCGTCAATATTACTCTGGCTATTCGGGGTCTTCTGTGGTTCCATACAAATTTTAGGATTGCTTGTTCTAGTCAAAGGGAAGACTTTAGAAATTCTATTTTTAAAAGTTGCTGAAACTTGGAAGCTGTTTTTCAATGAAGTCAGGGACCTCTCTGGTCCAGGTGTTTCTGGCATTGAGTCAAAAACAATTATATGACATAAGTAATGTGATAAAGCAATAGTCTCGGTAATGCTGCGAATATACAACATAGGCACGATGAGGTTTAATAGGGAGCAAAGGATCACTTTCACTGCACCTGAGTCCCTCCAATGATTTTTCTAGATAACTCTGCTCCCCTAAATCACCAACCACTTCTTCAGGACATTAGGAAATATACTAGTCCCTTTGTTTAGACCTGATGAAGGTGTATGCTCAAGCTCTTGTGCACATAGAGAAGCAGAATTTATTAGCAGGCTTTCAACCATAGCTAAATTATGGAAAGAGCCTAAATTTCCATCAACTGATGAATGGATAAAAAAAATTGTGGTTTATATACACCATGGAATACTACTTGGCAATGAGGAAGAATGAAATATGGCCTTTTGTAGCAACGTAGATGGAACTGGAGAGTATTATGCTGAGTGAAATAAGTCATACAGAGAAAGACAGATACCATATGTTTTCACGCTTATGTGGATCCTGAGAAACTTAACAGAAGACCATGGGGGAGGGGAAGGAAAAAAAAAAGAGAGGGAGGGAGCCAAACCACAAGAGACTTTTAAAAACTGAGAATAAACTGAGGGTTGATGGGGGGTGGGAGGGAGGGGAGGGTGGGTGATGGGTATTGAGGAGGGCACCTGTTGGGATGAGCACTGGGTGTTGTATGGAAACCAATTTGACGATAAATTTCATATTAAAAAAAAGAATTTATTAGCAGGATGAAGAGCTCTCGGATAAGAAATTATTATAAAAAGTGTCACACTTCTACCTCAGCAGCGATCCTGGGTGTGACACTGAGGCTGGATCTCATCACCTTGCAGTCAGGGTATCTGTTATATCCTGAACTCACGGGCTTTCATCTGCACCCGTTTGTGTGTCGAGTATTTGTTGACATTAGGTAGGGATTCTGAGTTAAGGGGTACAAACTTCTCCCTTCTAGTAAATTCCTTGACTTAGTTTCAGCCATTAGCCTCCCAATGCCTCCCCAAACTACCAGCTCCTCTCTGTCCCCACCACAGCCCCCAATCAGGTCTTCACCATTACTCAACAAGTGAATTTGTACCAAAGAGCTTTAAAGTAGTTCATCACCTACCAGCCTTTGTTATCCAGCCTACCTTCAGTATGGATGCCTGTGATGGGCTGAATTGTGCCCCCACCTCCCCAGCCCCCGTCCATACTCGTGTGTTAAAGCCCTAACCTCCACTACCTCAGAATGTAACTATATTTAGAGATGGGGCCTTTTCAAGAGGTTGCAAGCTAAAACGAGGTCATCAGGGTAAGCCCTAATCCGATAGGACTTGTGTCCTCACAAAAAGAGGAAATTCGGACACAGACAGGCACACACCATAGAGGGAAGACCATGTGAAGACACAGGGAAAAGACGGCCACCTACAAATTAAGAAGAGAGGCTTCAGAAGAGACTGAACCTTCCAGCACCTCGATCTTGCACTTCCAGTCTCCAGGACTGTAAGAAAATAAATTTCTGTTGTTTCAGCCATCCAGTCCGTAGTACTTTGTGATGGCAGCCCTAGCACATTAATGCAATGCCCACTAGCTTCCTACACGTAGGTCTGCACATTCTCCTGTTTAAAACTCTGTTCTAGTTCTCAGACTCCCCATTTCCTTTGAGAGCAGGTTCAAAGTCCTTAGCATGGCATATCTGGATCTTCCTCCAAGTCCAACCTGTCTCTCTAATGTCATCTCCTGCTGACCTATCCTAGCCCATGCCATCATTCATAATCCCATGACACAACAGATCATGCCAAATGTCAGAACACACTGTGCCTCGACCACCTTCCTGACTTGGCACATACTGTCACCTCTGTCTGGGAATCACCCTCTCTGTACCTCCCTAGTTCTTCGAGAGATGCTTGTAATATATACAATCATTGAATTACTATGTTGTACGCCTGAACATCATGTGTTAAGTATATTTCAATAATAAAGATTTTAAAAAATAAACCTGAGGCAAAGAAATAATAATATGATAGACTGTGTAATAGTTTACCTAGTTGCTTATTATTTATTATCTTATTCCTCTAGAATATAATCACCAAAGGTCAAGTATTTTTGTCTGACTCATTGAGCGCCATGACCTTGGGCAGTAGAATAGGACTTTGTACTTGGTAGACACTTGATAAACTTTTTGATTGAATGAATGAGGTATGGAAGGAAGGAAGGAAGGAAGGAAGGAAGGAAGGAAGGAAGAGAGGAAGGAAGGAGAAGGGAAGGGAAAGGAAGGGAAGGGAAGGGAAGGGAAGGGAAGGGAAGAGAAGAGAAGAGAAGAGAAGAGAAGAGAAGAGAAGAGAAGAGTTGCTCAAATGTCACATAACCCTAATCCGTACACCCCCAAGCAGAGCCGGTCCCTCATCCTCTGTGCACCTCCCAGCACTTTCTCTATTAGTGCACTTAGGTCTTTGGGCTGTGATTGTTTGCACTGAGTTCCTTGAGACTGAGATGGTGTTTTACTCAATATAACTGTAGCACTTAGTAACTAGTGCTCAATAAATATCTGTTGAATGGCTGATGCTATATACTTATAATTTGTCTTCCCCTCCAAATTCACACACTGAAGTGCTAATTCCCAGCGTGATGGTATTAGGAGATGGGGCCTTTGGGAGGAAATGAGGGTTCGATGTGCTCCTGAGGGTGGGACTATGGTCTGATGGGATTAGGGCCCTTATAGGAAGAGATGACAGGCAGCTCTCTTCCTCCCTCCCTCTCTCCTTCCCCTCCTTTTCCCCTCCCTTCTCCCCTCCCCCTCTCCCACTCCATCTCTCTCTCTCTCTCTCTCTCCCGCCCCCTCCTTCCCTTACCCCACCTTGCCATGTGAGGACACAGCAAGAAGGTACAAACCAGAAGAGATCTGTCACTAGTAACCAAATCAGCCGGCTCCCAGCCTCCAGAACTGTGAGAAAAATAAATTGCTGGTGTGTAAGCCACCTAGTCTATAGTGTCTTGTTACAGCAGCCTGAGCAGACCTAAACAGCCGGATGGCTGAATAAGTGAACGAGACACTTTCTCCCATTTTATACAAGGACTCTTCCCCAGACCTGGTCATCATCCCCTTAACGTGGTGTCTGTGTGACACCCAATCACGGGCAGACCCCATCTGTCCTGTTCTTCTGACACCCATGAGCTGTCTTCAGGCCCCAGACCTTTTCCAGGTACACATTATCTGTGCTATATTCTCTTTCCACCCACTTTCTCCTTTCAGGGCTCAATAACTGCCTTCGACCTTCGCTAAAAAGTATGAAATTTATTTTTTCCACCCTGGAAACTCCTTGCTCCTTTCTTTTCCCAGGAGCCCGTTTGAGTAAATCCACCTTTCTCAACCATCTTCCTCGCCCGGGCTCTTTGCCAGTATCACCCGGGTCACACTCCGATGATTCTGTCCTGGGGAAGTGGGGCTTTGGTTGGAGGCTCAGCTCCCTCCTGAGCTGCTTTCCTTCGTGCAAACCCAGGACTCGTCAAATTCTTCTCTGGTTATGTAATCGCAATGCAATTTCCACAGGCTTTCTCCTAAAACATTTATAATGTCGTACCTTCAAGCATACATAACTCAAGGAACTTATATGAGTTTAAACACACATTAAACTGAAATAGAAACATCACCCACCTGAGACGTCGGGCATTCCATTTCGGGGTGAGCCGTTGCTCTCCTCACATGGACACAGAGAAAACCTGTCGTGTCAACAAAGGAAATGCCTGGTGGAGAACGGACGTTTTCTCACCATGTTACTGGCATTTCAGTAAGCCTCTCCCATCCCCCTCCCAGCCTCCACATGAAGGAGTCTGAGAGCTGCAGAAATTGTAGGGCAACAAGCTGAGTGTTTGCTTACTTCCTCTCATGTTAAGGAGCCTAGAGAGGGATGCTGAAGCATGCCAGGGTCACTTATAGTTAAAAAAAAAAAAAGCAAACTTGGGTTTGGAGGGAGCAGGGGAGGAGGAAAGCCTTGGAGACACATATATGCTCTGTAATAGCACTGTTCCCTAGGATAGCCTGCAGCCACGTGCAGCTATTTAAATTTAAATCAATTAAAATTAAGTAAAGTTTTAAATGTGGTTCCTTTGTCACGTGAATCACATTTGAGGTGCTCAAGGGCCACCTGTAGTGGCTACTGTACTGGACAGCGTGGATATAGACGATTTCCATCACTGCAGAAAGTTCTTTTGGGTAGCTCTGATGTATATTGTAAGTAAAGGGTTTTTTCTTAAGTCTATTCACTTATTTTGAGAGGGAGAGAGAGAGAGAGAGAGCACACAAGCACGGGGAAAGAGCAGAGAGACAGGAGAGAGAATCCCAAGCAGGCTCCTCGCTGTCAGCGCAGAGCCCCATGCAGGGCTCGATCTTGTGAACCGTGAGATCTCGACCTGAGCTGAAATCAAGAGTTGGACGGTTAACCGACTGAGCCACCCAGGCGTCCCTGTAAGTAACGTTTACATGGAATCCCAAAATGTGAAGTTCCTACAGCTGAAATGAGTGTGGGGAAAATATGGAGTGAACTTCAGTGACTGCCAGAAACATGATTTCTTTTTCATCACTCATAGGTTCTCTGTCAACACAAGTGAAAGAAAAGAATGAAAGGCAGAGAGAAGAAAGGAAGAGCAGTCAGATGGTTATCGGTACAGAGGCGTCTCACTGCAGATCAAGAGAACCCATCGTTTTTAGAGCAAAAGAAAACCAGTGGCCAGAGGCCAGCTTGTCTGAAGTCTGGTCAGGAGGTGGCACGCACTTTCCTTTCCAACAAAAGTGGCTGCAAATGTCTCTGTGTGATCATGCAGGCAAGGGTCATGGGTCATTCAGGTATTTGATGTGGCAATTTAAAAGACTTAATATGAAAGAGGAGTATGCTGTCACCTTTAAACAGCTCCTAACCCCTATTCACACAGCACTCCCTTTTCTTAAGGCCATGTCGGATGACTGAGTTGTGCAATAACTTACGTGGGCGCCGTTGCTGGGGGGAAAACACACTCATGTGCCAGGGAACTGACGGCACTTGCCTAAGCCCGTCAGAAAGAAAGCCAAAGAGTCTAATCCCAAGGAGTCCTTGGCATTCGGATTTCGGGGCTCATGACAGCGAATGGACACTCATGTTCTTGGCTTCTCCACTTCCCAGTCTGTCTCTCTGGGTTTTTAAACCGTTGATCTGCTTAGTAAGAGTTCACCTCTTCCTCCACAGTCACGTAGGAAGTGGCCAGTGTATTCCATCTACCACGTAGATTTTTCAAGACCTCTTAACAGCCATCCTGCGGGAATAGCCTCAACTTCTGGGCTTTACAAAACGTCTGAAGTGAGTCAGCTTTGCTGACTCCTCACTCCGTCCACCCTGTGTGGCGGGCTGGCCGAGGGGTGGGATCCTCCAAATAAATCTGGAAGCTGGAGGGCTCACGTGAAGGATTCGTATCTACTGCTTAGCAACGATGGCCTGGCAAACTGCTCCCAGTAGATGGGCAGATTGGCCAGGTGTCTGAGGCTGGTTATGGTTTGCGGTGAAACCCTCCTGTGATTCCCTCTGCCGTGAACTCCGACCGGGCGAGGGACGATGACAGGACGAGAGCCCAGCCTGGGTTCTGCATCGGTTGACTTCCCCCTCCCATGTCCCCAGCACTGTCACTCACCCTCTCACCAGAACGAGGAACAGGGAGATGTCTCGGCACCCACATCCAGGGGCTGGCAAGCCTGTTCACCAGCTGGGGCCCAGAGCATAACCACCAACTCTCCGGGATCCCTCAAGAAGGCTGTGTGCATACCCATGTGCGCATACACACACGTGGACATACACACGCACACGCCACATATACACACAACCTACACACACACATACTCACACATACAACATACACCATTCCCACACATGCGCACAAATACACCCATACACAGGTACACCCACTCACACACATACACACACACACATATACACCCACTCGCCCTACACATGTACCACATGCAACATACACACTCTCATACATACATATATGTATGTACATATACGTACACACATGCTTTGAGAGCTCAGCCCTCACCAGAGCCCTTTGACCCGGACCCTCAGGCAGTTGGCCTGAGCTCAGGGTGGAGAGGGGGCTGTCCTTCAGTGCTTTCAGCTGCATTGCCACATTAGCAGCTCTCTCATTAAAAGATATGTGACCTCAGGGGCGCCTGGGTGGCTCAGTTAAGCGCCTGACTCTTGATTTCAGCTCAGGTCATGATCTCACGGTTTGTGGGTTCGAGCCCCGCATGCAGCTCTGTGCTGATAGCACAGAGCCTGCTGGGGATTCTCTCTCTCTCTCTCTCTCTCTCTCTCTCCCCCTCCCTCCCCCTTCCCCTGCTTGCACACTCTCTCTCAAAATAAATAAACATTTTTTAAAAGCTATGATGTCTATTGAAATAGCATCTGGCCTGTGATGTCACAGGGATGGTTGATACAAGGTTATGATACATCTAGGAAGGAGATCTGTAAACATGCCAGCAACCAGCGAGGAGGGGGGACGAAGAATGCAAAGCCCCTAATAGGAGGTCGATGGCCTACTTCAGAAACTGGCCCCCCAGGCTGACCACCGGGGCCCGGAACCGGTTTGAAGCCCATTCCCATGGGTGGCGTCAGACACCGTAGCCTCTACTGTTCCCGTGAGACGCCCGACTCGCCTGAAACCTGAAGGCATCCGGCTCCCTCAAAGGAATGGGGAAGAAATAAGGGATGATGGGACCACTGAATTGTGGTTTTGTTAAGGTGGTGCTGACCGACTAATAACATCTGGGTTTCGGGGCGGGCTGCACACGCTCGAAGCTGCTGCAGACACGAGCTAATTATCCTGAACTCAGAGGTAGGTGCACACAGGCCCTGTCAGCAGTTGAGCCTGCAAAACCACTTACTCCCTCTCGCTTCTTGCAGCAACGTGCCAAGCAATCGCTAAGCGCACGCTCTGTCTAAAATACCCGGATTGAAACTACCAGCGCTGGGGATCCCGGAGGCCACCCGTGTATTTGTATTAGCATTCTCTCTCTCCCCGCCAAGCTCTGGGTCGCTGTACATTCTTCTAGATTCCAGCACCACTCCGCTTCTCTTCCTCCTCTGCAATGCCTTCCCCACCGTGCTTGCCAGCAAAGCCATCCTTCTCTATAGTGACCAACTCTCCCAGTTGGCTCCAGACTGTCTCCATTTTGGCGCTGAAACTCCCATACCTGAGGACACCTCCTAATCCTGGGCAGATGGGGACCATTGGTCATCCTGAGTCTCTCGCAGCCCTGCAGGATCGGTAGCATGTGATTCTGCTATTAATTAGACTGTATACTGTCTAGCAACATAACCTAATGACACAGGCGGAGTTTGTCCCAAGATCATAAACTGCCGGAGTCAAGGAGCTTTTATTGATCTCCTTGGTGTGCCTAAGAATTGCAAGTTGACTTCCATTTATTTTAACACCAGGTCTCTGCTTTGACACAGTTCAAAATGAGACCTCTAAAAAGGTTTTGTCCTCTAAAGACAGGATGGAGCTTTCCCATGAAATGGTGTCTTGAGTCCTGATCTTCAAGGTTGAAGGTCCAGACCAAGAAGGACCTAGGGGTTTTGCCCTGATCAGCAGGAGAGGCCTCGTGGCCAGCCTTTCTCAGCCAGTTCCTAGAAGTTTTATTTAAATACAGACTCCGAGGGCTCATTCCCAGAACTTTGGATTCAGGACTGCAGTTCCCCTGGTGGTTTTTGATTCCACCGGTCCTTGAAAAACAGAGCAGAAAGTCTTTAACCCAGGTGGGACTAGCTGTTGGTTGCCAATCAACAAAGGCCATGTACAGGGGCACCCGGGTGGCTCAGCTGACAGCAACTGACTCTTGACTTTGGCTCAGGTCATGATCTCTTGGTTGTGTGATCGAGGCCCGCATCAGGCTCAATGCTGACAGCATGGAGCCTGCTTGGGATTCTCTCTCTCTGCCCCTTGCACACGTGGGCATGCACTCTGTCTCTCTCTCTAAATTTTAAAAACTTAAGGAAAAAAAAGACCACTTACAGTGCAAATCCGTATTAAAAATGGAAAAGATGCATACTTGCCTTAACCACTTCAGTTTAACTTAAAATATGTAAAGTAAGGAATCTTCACCTATTTTCTGATAAATGCCCAAAACCTTTCTTGGGTATGGGTTTGCTGATTGGATGGCTTCATTATTTTTCTTCTATAAGTCACATCCATATATTTCTAATTTTGACTTCTTTAAAATAGAACAAGAATTTAAAAATACTTGTGAAGTGTTCTGAGTGTGGCCTCCTTCCAGATCCTTGCAATGTTTTTTCAAATCTTTTTACAGTTGTCGCAACCATACCAAATTAAGCAAAACTTTTGAGCAACTCACATTTGTTGAGTCTCGTGGAAGCAGGCAACTCAGAGACACACTCTGTAAGGTAGGTTATATCCTTTGGCGTAGAACATAAGTTGGGGGGGGCGCCTGGGCGGCTCAATCTGTTAAGCGTCTGACTCTATTTCAGCTCTGGTCATGATCTCACAGTTTTGTGAGTTCAAGCCCCACATCGGGCTCTGCGCTGACGGTGCAGAGCCCGTTTGAGATTGTCCCTCTCTCTCTGCCCCTCCTCTGCTCACACTCTCTCTTTCTCAAAAAATAAAAAAATTAAAAAATAAAGAAAAAAAAAGCATACATTACATGAGAAAAAGAAATCTTTGTTGCTTTGTTCACCAGCTGATTCCGAGCATGAAGAACAGAGCCTGGCACATTGTAGGTGTTCGATTTTTTTCTAAAAAGATGGTTCCCATCATATTTAATTAAATTAATTATTTACTGTAATAGTACAACCAGCATAAAAATGTTTAGGTGCTAACACAATGGACTCAGTAAGCACAGCAGATAAATCAGCAGGTGGGTGAGAGAGTGGTCAACTAACTATGAGCATACAACATGCTATGGGCATTGATTAGTGTGTGTTTTGGAGGTGATGGGGAGTGACCATTAAACTGGGGAGTCCATTACGCGAACATTTGTAATGAGACTCTTCGCTCTCCTGGTAAGTAAGATAAGAAGCCTCGGTCAACTGAGGGCTGAGAGAGTCAAAGGAAGGAGTCATTTTTGGTTGTCAAGAAACTCTTCTCCCTCCAAAAAAATCATACAACATCTTTCAACCTGTTCTAAATAACTAGGGGCTGCTGTGGTTCCCAACTGGGAGTAGACATCTTACCACCATTTTAAGAGCAAACTATCAACCTGCTTCTTTTTTTTTTTTTTTTTTTAATTTTTTTTTCAACGTTTTTTATTTTTATTTTTGGGACAGAGAGAGACAGAGCATGAACGGGGGAGGGGCAGAGAGAGAGGGAGACACAGAATTGGAAACAGGCTCCAGGCTCCGAGCCATCAGCCCAGAGCCCGACGCGGGGCTCGAACTCACGGACCGCGAGATCGTGACCTGGCTGAAGTCGGACACTTAACCGACTGCGCCACCCAGGCGCCCCTCAACCTGCTTCTTAATGTTCTTTATTCATGCCTTTCTTTGCCATGAAGGCATTTGAATAAAATGACTTGAGACCACATCTAGAATGGTGTCACACAGTCAGACTGCCTTGTGCAGATCCTGGTGTTATGTCAGCAATGTGAAACTTTGGACAAGTTCTTTACCTTCTCTCTGCCTTAGCGATGACTCCATAGGGTTATTGTAGAAACTCAGTGAGGTAACACGTGAAGCACTTAAAACTCAACACGTTGTTATCATGTTTTATCTGCGCTTCTTTACCAGGACTTAGTGAGTGTCAAAAACAAATAAGCAAACCAATAGAAAAAAATTGGCTGATTGAAGTTCTGTTCCTACCACAGAAGAATTAGTGTTCAGGGCCCTGGTCCATTGCACGTGATTAACTTTTGCTTCTTCAGACCACATTGATTTCTGGGGACAATCAAGACTTATATAAGGCAAGAGGCAAGTAGAGAATAGTGGAGTTTCAGATAGATTTGGAAAGGTTGCAGTAGAGTCAAGGAGTGACATGCGGCTGTCTCATTGTCCAATAGGCTCTCTCTCTCTGTCTCTGACCCCCACTCACTAGAAATGTGGTATTACATTCATTGAATGAAAACTTACCTGGCCATTAAAACTGATTGCATTAAAAAATTGTATTGATAATGGTAAATGATTTCAATATTAATTTAAGATCTAAAGGCAATCAAAGGCATTCATGTATTAAGGAGAAGCCATTGGCTAATAAAACAGATGATATCCTCGACCTCATGAAATACATGTTCTTGTAGGATGGCATAAGGTAAAGTGTTATATGATTCTTGGCCTGTGGGCTTTGGCTAATGTTTGGATGGCTAGTCATGAACTTGGAAGGAATAAGCTTGGATAATTAGTAAGAAGGAGGTTACTAATTGAGGAGGTATGTGGACGGCCTTCTAGGAAAGTGCCCTAAGTGCATACTCGCCAAAAGACTCTCTCTTGCAGTGGCAAAGGTGCTGAATAAACCAGTGGACAAAATACCCATCCCTGTTGCTATCGGTCAACCTCCTCCCCAGCTACCCCAGTCAGTGACTGTTCAATGAGTTCATGAGCAAAGTGGCCATGGAGGTGGGAAGGGAGCCTATTGATGAACTTAAGCACAAGGCTAGTCTGGCTGCTTCCAGTGCTGAGACCCAACTTAAAACAAGTATGAGCCATCCTTTATCTCCTAATACTGTCTTTCCTGGAGGGACCAGCCTGCCTCCTGAGGACAGATTGACTTATGTGACCCCTTCTATCATGGGGCATCAGCATTTGTCCTCACTGATATAAACATTCTTTCTGGATTTGAACTTGCCTTCTGTTACCTGCCATTCTTTGGTCAGCATTGCCATCCACCGTACGTATTGCTTCTGTCCAAGGAATGCACATTCCAGAAAAGAAATAAGACAATGGGCTGCTGCATGTGTATTTCACTGATCTTACACTATACATTTTCACTCAGAAATAAATTTGCAAACACACACACACACAAACCAAAAAAAAAAAAAAAAAAAAAAAAAGTGATGTTGGTTGGGATTGATTTCTCCTGACTCTCAAGGGAAAATAGAGCTTCTGCTACAAACTGAAAGCAACCTGAAGGTAGATGAACCCATGGATCCCTGGGCTATCTCCTGAAACCGCTGTGTCTAATGGTAAAAATCAATCAAGGGCTAAAGAAACCCTCTTCAGGCATGACCACCAAGATCTCAGAAGTCTTGAGAATGAAGGTGTGTATCATGTCCTCAGGTGCAGAACCCTGACCAGGTGAGGTGCTAGCTGACTTCAAAAGAAATCTGGTGCTAGAGGAGGGAAGACAGATCTACCAACTTGACCACATACAAAAATGAGCAGCACTATTTGCTCCCACTAAAAGATATATGTTGGTATTTTAACTAATTTTCTTCTCCTTTTGTCCCACTATTTCAAATAGGGTGGTGGTGGTTACTGATGCGGCTTTGGGGTCTTGGTGGGGGTTCAGTGATGACAGCCAAGAAAGAATTCTTGAAGATGTCTTTGGTGCAAAAAAGGTGATTTTATAAAAGCACGGGGACAGGACCCATTGGCAGAAAGAGCTGCACGGGGCTTGTGCCAAGCGACTGCTTATATATTGTGGAGTTGGGGGAGGTAAAGTCAAGAGAAAGTTTCTTAAAGGGATTTCCATTTACTAAAGAGGATTTACAGATTACTGGAGGCCTAGCTATTGTCAACCTAAGGTTGTTTTTCCCTCTAGCAAAACATTACATTAAGATCGTAGGGAGTTCCTGGGGCCCTGGGTGGCTCAGTCCATCGAGCATCTGACTTTGGCTCAGGTCATGATCTCGCGATTCACGAGTTAGAGCCCCACATCGGGCTCTGTGCTGACAGCTCAGAGCCTGGAACCTTCTTCAGATTCTGTGTCTCTCTCTCTCTCTGTGTTCCTCCCCAAGTAGTACTCTGTCTCTGTCTCTCTCCCTAAAACAAATTTTTAAAAAATTTTAATAAAATAATATTTTTAAAAGATAGTAGTGAGTTCCTTGAGATTAGGCTATTGATAAGACATTTGTAAACTGATGGAGACCATCAGTTTAACTGTTTGTTTTCTGTCCTTTCCTTTGTTCTTGGGCGGCCAGAAGTGCCTGAGGAATATCACACATATCCCACCTGGGGGTGAGGGGGGTTGTGCTAGCTTGTGCTTGGCCCTCAGTTTGCCTTATGGTCCCTCATCAGTTACCCTTACAAATTTTCCCAGAGGTTACAAAATATCAAGATCATTATGAAATAGATGAGAAATGGTCAAGACCCAGAGATCCTGAAACTCCAAGCCTTCAAGGAGGGAAAAACATATTTTCATTCAATGGTATGAATGATGGTTGTCATGTTAAAAAAATTTTTTTTAATGTTTATTTATTTATTTATTTATTTTTTAATGTTTATTTATTTTTGAGAGAGAGAGAGAGAGCACGAGTTGGGGAAGGGCAGAGAGAGAGGGAGACACAGAATCTGAAGCAGGCTCCAGGCTCTGAACTGTCAGCACAGAGCCCAAGGCGGGACTCAAACTCACAGAGCGCAAGATCATGACCTGAGCCGAAGTCAGACGCTCAACCGACTGAGCCACCCAGGTGCCCCGATGGCTGTTATGTTAAATGCAAAGGGTAAGTACAGGAATAAGAGTATTTGTTGATATTAGGCCGCCAGCGGTGTGCACTAAAGGACAACTGTCCATCTTCCTGTCTGTCCTGCCTCTCATTTCACCCATACTCCGAGTCCCCAGGGATGCACAGACAACCACCCCTGATAGAGGCCCGGAAATGGCAGACATCTTCCTCCCCAGCCTCCTCGGACCTAGGTATCTTTGATCAGACACATCCACCTGGACTTCAAATGAGGAATAAGTGCTGCCATGAAGCCAGAACGGCAGCAAATTCTCTATGCGTGTGTCGCCTGGGGAAGGAAGATTGAGGTGGGGACAGCAGCAGCAGTGGAAATGCCAGGAGAGTGGTGACTGAAGGCCCTGAGGTCTTGGGTCAGCAATGGAGGCCACGCATCCAGGCGGGCTGTGGCATCACATTCCTCCCTGTGTGGTGTCGTTTCAGGCATTTCCCCCTTGCTCTCTGGCTCCAAGCCTGGTTCCTCAGCCCTTCAGAAGTTTCCATGAGATAGACACCTGCCATACTTGCAGCACATTCCTTTCCTGCTTAAATCAACCAGTCATTTTATCTTGCATGCAACTAAGAATACTGACTGATTCAGCATGAGTGAGACTGGTAATTAAAAACTCATTCTATAACCTGACCCACGTCTCAGCCCCAACTCCCATGACCTGATGGCCTGGAATTAATCATTCTCCCTTCTTTCTGTCTTCACATTTCACAGCAACCTGTCTCGATCCTGACCCTTGCCTCTGAAACCCACCTTTACCTAATCCTTCTAGGGACTCATCCAACTCCAGAGCACCAGGGCACCTGGAAGAACAGGACTTTTAGACTCTGACAACTTGGGTAAAAATAGAGATTGTACTCGGTTTGAACAAAGCCTCACAAAGTCTTGCTACCATGCTTCTAAGTTTCCGCCAAATGTCTCCCCTTTCAGGAGGAGCCTCGTGTTTTTTTGCATCTGATGTTTTTGTTCTTGTTTTCATTCTTTTTTCCCACATTATCTAACGGCCTACAGTTTTTGCCACTGAAAGGTGATTAGCCACCCTCCTACCACCAACACTGGCAGCCAAACACTTCCCATTACAGCTACCGCAGGGCCCTCGGCACTGGCAATGTCCTCCCTCGGTGGTTCTACATTTCCAGGCCCCCAAAAGGTAGCCTCAGTCTTTCTGACTAGTCCACAGTTTATTTGAGGGACATCAGCTAGTACTACCTCAAACACATCTCTCGCTGCACCTGAACAGGAACCCCAGGACCAGCTAGGCAACCTCACTCAGGCCATGTTCCCTACCTTCCTGAAACACCCAACTGCCCCTTGACTGCAGCCAAGGTGGTCAGGCTTAGCCTCTCTGATTCACTCAATTAGGTATTCTGAGGCTCGACCATGAGTCCCAGGGATCTCCTTCCCATCTCTCCAAGGAGCCTTGGGGTCCTCATGCAAACAGGATTTCTGGTAACCTTCTAGAACCCCAGTGTCAGGAAGGCAGACAGGTGAGCCTAGATTATGCCTCTCCCATGCAGTAAGACCATCAGTATGGTCAGTAAGGAGCCCGCTTGTCCTGTTGGAAGCACCTGGGACTGTTCTGGTTTTTGCACTGGCAGCCCAGCATCCCAGGAAAATCTTAGTCTCAGGAAAACCAGGGGCACTCCTGGTCACCCTAGCAATCCTCCAAAGTGAAATAAAGAATGTTCTACAAGCTGAGGTCGACCACAGGTTACGGCAAAATGAATTGACGCCCTTAATGTTGGCACGAAGTAGTTTTCTTTCTTTGTATCCACACACGGGGCATCTTTTCAGACTTGCCCAAATGCTAAGGTAATTATGTTCCCTCTTTGTCAGAGCTTGAAAATATTCACAGAAGTCCTGGAGCCTGCTTTCTTCCAGCCGACTGACTACTTAGTGAAGCATTCCTCGCTTAGCTGCTGCAATCTTCCCCCTTTTCATCATTTTAGCTGATCTCTTCTGAACCTCTGCCAATTTATCTGCCTCTTCTTCATACCATGGCACTCGGATTGAATGCCAGGCACATTTATGTAGGCTTTCACCTCCTCGGCTCATTATGTGCCCCAGGCAGCAAATGCAGCAAAACCATGGAAGCATCTTATCCAATGACTTTGGAGAAGTCATTCCACCAGCCAGCTGGCTCTCCATTTCCTCATGATAAAAATGGACAGGTCATCACAAAAGTCCTTTCCATCATTGTTATTTATGGAAAGATCAATATTGCTTCAGGATAATGCCTCGCCCAGTGGCTCTCCATGGGGGTGGGGCTGAATCCGAATCACCTGCTGCCCTTTCACAATGTACACCTGCTTCTCCAGCTGGCCACCTGCTGACCCTCCAGGGTATGCGGACACTTGGAGCAAGGGGAAAGAGGCATTTTCTGCTTTATGAAAGCTCTTCTAGTGACTATGATAGGCAGAAAAATGTTCCCCTTCTAATCCCTGGAGCCCGTGAATATGTTAGGTTACAGGGAAAAGAGGAATTGAGGTTGTATTTAGAATTAAGATTGCCAATCAGCTGACCTTAAGATAAATGATACTGGATTATCAGGTGAATAATACAATGTAACCACAGGGATTCTTAAAAGTGGAAGGGGAGCGGGGGCCTGGGTGGCTCAGTCGGTTAAGCGGCTGACCTCAAATCAGGTCATGATCTCGTGGTTTGTGAGTTCCGGCCCGGCCCCGTGTTGGGCTCTGTGCTGACAGCTCAGACCCTGGAGCCTGCTTCCGATTCTGTGTCTCCCTCTCTCTCTGCCCCTCCCCTGCCTGCACGCTCTCCTTCTCTCTCTCTCTCTCTCAAAAAGAAATAAACCTTAAAAAATTTTTTTAAAAAGCGGAAGGGGGTAGCAGAAGAGTAGGTCGGAGTATTTCACGTGAGGACTCCACGGGCAGCCTCGAGAAACTGGAAAAGGCAAGGAACAGAATCTCCCCTGGAGCCTCCAGAAGGAATACAGCCCTGTTGACCCCATGATTTTAACCCAACGAGACCCATTTTGAACCTCTGACCTCCAAAAATGTGATAATTTGCATTGTTTCAAGCCACTAGACGTGTGGAATTTTGCTACACCTGCAACAGGAAACAAATACAGTGACCTCTGGGGCTAATGTGGAACACATACACTGGCTCTCGCATGCAAACACACTCTCTCACACACATCCTCGCATCCTCGTGTGGCCACACTCCCACACGTATCCCCACTCACCCGCGCTCTCTCACACACACACTTGTGGATGCACACTGACACGCATCGTCACACAGTCACGTACACACAAGCACACTCACTGCCCAGATACGCACACTCCCCCCAAACACACACTCGGTGCACTCACACGCGTTCACATACACTAACCCACACTGTCTCACGTGTTCACATACTCACATGCACACTCATCCCCCAAATACACACTCGCGTGCTCTCTCACATACACACACACACACATACACACACACACACATACATGTGAGTGTGTCACATGCCTTTAAAAGTCCATAGTCACATGCCTTTAAGAACTAATCCACTCAACCGTCCTGGGTTTTAAGGAATAACATCTATGGACTTTTCAGTGTTCCCCAGGGAAAACTTTAACCCACTTCTAACCGTACCAAGAAATGATTCGCAACAAAACGAGCTGTGGAATGTGAGGGGGGGTTCTGACAACCCCGACTTCAGCCAAGCTCACCCACAGCCTCCCCGGCCGCAGTCCTGGGGTGATGCCACATGGTCTTGGCCTCTCCGATGGGAGAATGTCTCCTCCCCAGGCCTTGCCAACCTCCCTCCCACTGGACACAGAGAACTCAGACCATGAGGATAACCCAGCCATAAAACCATCTCCATGTTCGTTTCCTTTGAGTCAGTGCCTCTCTCCTCCCCCAAGACACATTAGGGATGCTCTTCCTGATACCAAGACCTGACTTTGTCTTCTTGGCCTAAAACTCCTCTCAGCACTGAGGGTACAGTCTTGTACTCCAGGTGGTGGCACTCGTTCGGGTCAGCGGTGGCTGATCTGATGGGAAAAGTACTGGGCAGGCAGTCAAGAGGCTTAGGGGCAAGTCTTGGCTTATCCTGTTATTTTGTGGTCACTTAATTACAAAATATGTCACTCTCCACAAAGTAAGTTAGGCTGCTGGCCTCGAAACTCCACATGAAATGCTTCCTCACCATTGGTGTGTTTTCATTCATAGGGAATGTTCCATGTCCCCCAGAAATGAAAAGCTCCTTCAAGGCATGAGTTGAGCCACTATTTATTTTTAAGTCACCCCCACACCTAGTAAAATGTGCCATGCCCTGTGGGCGTCCAGTAAATGTGGGTTCGCTGGCCTCAAATGAAGAAGGCATGATTCAGTTCAAAAAACCCTTCAGGTCGTGAAGCACCGGGGAAGGGAAATTACTACACAGGCCTGCGTTCGGGTCTTCTGCCTATCACCAGTGACCTTTGGGGAATCTGGGTCTAAATTTATAAAATAACTTCTGGCATGCTATAAAATGATTCTTGGCATCATCTTATCTTCATGCTGTAATTATAGGTTTTTTAAGTTTATTTATTTTGGGAGAGAGAGAGAGAGACAGAAAGCACGCACACATGCATTGGGGAGGAGCAGAGAGAGGGAGAGAGAGAGAGAGAGAGAGAGAGAGAGAGAGAGAGAGAGAGAATCCGAAGCAGGCGCCACACGTCAGCACAGATCCTGACGTGGGGCTCGAACCCACAAACCTTAAGATCATAACCTGAGCCGAAGCTGTATGTTTAACCAACTGAGCCACTTAGGCGCCCCTGTAATTACCTTGATACCTTGACCTTGGACTTCTAGCCTCTAGGACTGTGAGAAAATAAATGTCTATTGCTTGAGCTGTCTAGTCCGTGCTACATTTTCACGGCAGCTGTTGCAAACTCATACAGCAAGTATATAGACTCGTTTGGTCTATTCTAGATGTTTGTGGAAAGCACATTTATTTCGGAATTACATACTTAATGCACAATTGTTGTAAAAAAATTTTTTTTGAAAACAGAAAGGAAAAAACTTGATGAAATTAAAATTTCCCCTTCCTTCACCGCTGATACATATCCTTCCCAAACTTTTTCCTAACAAAAATATATGCATATAAATAAAGTTTTGAATTACATAATACACTTACAGTCTATGATCAGCTTTTTTACTAAATATATGTCAGTTTTGTTCTTCCATTTTAATAAATACAAATTTAATTAAAAAAAATTTTTTTACACTCATTTATTTTTTGAGACACATAGAGAAACAGAGCACAAGTTGGGGAGGGGCAGAGAGAGAAGGAGACACAGAATCCGAAGCAGGCTCCAGGCTCCGAGCTGTCAGCACAGAGCCCGATGCGGGGCTTGAACTCACGAGCTGTGAGATCATGACCTGAGCTGAAGTCGGATGCTTAACCTACTGAGCCATCCAGGTGCCCCAATACAAATTTAATTTGAATGGCTAACTAGTTCTCCATTATATACACGTATAAAGCTTACTTCATTGGTCCTCTGTTGTTGAACAGCTAGACTTTTTTCTGGTTTTTACTTTCATCTGATAAACAAGGCACACTTGTTCATCCATCTTTGCCCATTTACCCAGTAACTTCCTTACGGTAAGTAACTAGGAGATTGCTGTATTGAAAATGAATGCACTTTAAGGGGTGCATGGCTCAGTGGGTGAAGCATCCGACTCTTTTCTTTTTAATTTATTTTTTTAATGTTTATTTATTTTTGAGAGAGAGAGACAGAGACAGAGCCTGAGCAGGGGAGGAGCAGAGGGAGAGGGAGACACAGAATCCGAAGCAGGCTCCAGGCTCTGAGCTGTCAGCACAGAGCCCAACGCGGGGCTTGAACTCACAGACTGTGAGATCATGACCTGAGCTGAAGTCAGATGCTCAACCGACTGAGCCACCAAGGTGCCCCAAGCATCTGACTCTTGATTTTGGCTCAGGTCATTATCTCAAGGTCGTGAGATCTGGCCTCGCAGCGGCCCTGTAATGGGCTAGAGCCTGCCTAAGATTCTCTGTCTCCCTCTCTCAAAAAAAAAAAAAAAAAAAAAAAAATGGAGTTTAAATACCTTTTTTAAGGGACTCCTTTTGTTCTCCACCACATCCCTCATACCTCAAACAAGGCGCAACACAAAATACAGGCCAATTGATATTTGTTGAATTAATCAATATTGCCAGATGAGATAGATGTACTCATGACATGTGATTACTAAATCTATTTTTGGATGCCATAATATTAAAAATGATTTGAAGAGGGGTGTCTGGGTAGCTCAGTCGGTTAAGCATCAGACTCTTGATTTCAGCTCAGGTCGCGCTTTCACAGTTCGTGAGTTTGAGCCCCGCATCAGGCTCCGCGTTGACAGCATGGAGCCTGCTTGGATTCTCTCTCTCCCTCTGTCTCTGCCCCTCCCCTGTGCTCTCTCTCTCTCTCTCTCTCAAGATAAATAAATAAACTTTTTTAAAAAGTGATTTGAAGACCTAAAATCTCGGTTAGCCTGATAATGGTAAACATGAGGGCCCACTGATGGGTGCACGTGCGTCACCTACCTGGCACCTGAACCAGAGCAATGCCTCTTCCAGGTGACATTGTTCTCAAAAATCTGTGCTTGGGGCAATGTGTGCACTTGCAAAGAGTGGAGGTGGGTCAGACTGAGTCAGTTGCCACTGTTAGATAAAAAACTAAACACTAAACACATACACTCGCACCTACACACCGTACCTCAGCTCAACTTTTTACACACAGACCACGGCATGCTTCTGTCTCGGCCCATTCAGACTGCTGTAACAAAATACCATAAACAGAGTGGCTTGTAAATAGTAGAAATTTCTTTCTCACAGTTCTGGAGGCTGGAAGTCCAAGATGAAAACGCAAGCCAGTTTGGTGTCTGCTTACTAGACAGCTGTCTTTTTGTTATAGCCTCACATGGCTGAAAGAGAGAGAGAGCTCTCTTTTATAAGGGCACGAACCCCACTCATCCGGGCTCCATGCTTGTGACCTTATCACCTCCCAAAGGCCCCACATCCTCATGTCACCACGTGGGAGTCAGGTCTCAGCGTATGAATTTTGGGAGAATACAAACATTCAGTCTATGGCAGCCCCCCGCGTCCCTCTTCAGCAGAGGTGAGAAAAGCAATCCTTTGTCTACAGCAGTGGACTCTCTTTATAGCAAATACTTGAATCATCTATTTTACTGTTCTGAAATGAAATCCATCGAAAGCAGGGCCACCCCACATCTATGTAAATACTCATGCTCAAGTACAATAGAAGACATCGGTAGGTATGCAAGCACTTGCCTTCCCTGTAAAACTCTGAGAACAGGACCATTACCACTGCAGGCTGAAACAGGTGGGCTGCACCAGCGACTCAAATCCCATGAGGACTGTTGCCATTAGCAACGTTCTCACAAAACAGAATACAACGTTATGTCAATGCATATGGTTATTACCCAACTGGGTTCATTGTATAAAAACAGGGGCACCTGGGTGACTCAGTTGGTTACGCATCTGACTCTTGGTTTTTGGCTCAGTTCATGATCACATTGTTCTTGAGTTCAAGTCTGCTTCGGGATCCGCATTGACAGCATGAAGCCTGCTTGGGATTCTCTGTCTGCCTCTCTCTCTCTTTCCCTCTCCAGCTCTCTCAAAATAAATAAACATTTTTAGAAGATGCATGGAAACAATAAAATATAGAGCAGAATTCAACTCTAGGATTATTACATCACCATCGACAAATTTTTCACTTCCATGAAATCCTAACAAGACATTCAAAAAGTTAATGCAGGCTGGGGGACAATTCTTCCTTGTGGAAGTAAACTCCACACACTGTAGATGGCTACCAATCCAGGCCCCGCCCTTCTTGGGACACTTGGAGTGTCCCCATTTATTGTGAGTACGAAAACTGTCCCACAAAGATTTAGAGAAACTGGAACGCTTGGGCACTACAGGTGGGAATGTAGAACAGTGCAGCCGTTATGGAAAGCAGTGAGGTGATTCCTTAAAAAAAGTAAACACAGAATTCCCATATTTCCGGCAACTCTAATTCTGAGTATATACCCAAAAGAATTGCAAGGAGAGTCTCAAACAGATCCTTGTACAACCTTGTTTATAGCAGCATCATTAATAATAATGAAAAAGCAGAAACCATCCAAGTATCCACCAACAGATGAAGGGAAAAACAAAATATGGCACATCCATACGACGGAGTATTATTCAGGCTTAACAAAGAAGGAAATTCTGCTACATGCCGCAGCATGGATGAGCTTTAAAGAGATCATGCTAAGGGAAATAAGCCATTCCCAAAATGGCGACGACTGCATGATTCCATTTATATGAGCTAGCCAAAGTAGTCAAATTCGTTGAAACGTACAGCAGAACGTGATTACCAAGGGCTGTGAATGTAGACTGGGGAGTTAGCGTTTAATGGACATAGAGGTTCAGTGTGAAATGATGAAACAGTTCTGAGAAAAGTTCAACAATGAGAATGCCACTGAAATATCCACTTAAAAATGGTGAAAGTAGTGCATTGTATGTTGTGTATATTTTAACACACACACACACACACACACACACACACACACACACAAACCTGGAGAGGTTGATAACAGAAAAAAATAAACAACACCAAGAAAACGTGCTTCACAGATTTCCAAAACACTCCAGTGGAACTGCCCGATTAAGCGTCACTGCATAAATATGTTTCTTAAAATAGAAAGCCCCAACCCTGTACTTAGAATGGGGAGTGATGGAAGAAGTGGGAAATAGAACATCTCAGGGATGCCACATTGGTTTTGTCTCAAGTGCCATTGACTGCAGGAAGGACAATTCATCAGCGGCACCTTCCACAGGCGGAAGATAACGGAAGGACGGTCCATGGGCAACAC
The DNA here is from genome assembly GCF_028749965.1 of Puma concolor. Taxonomy (NCBI): domain Eukaryota; kingdom Metazoa; phylum Chordata; class Mammalia; order Carnivora; family Felidae; genus Puma; species Puma concolor. Next base: position 147,212,525 of record NC_141675.1, on the reverse strand, counting down.
ATGTGCAGCCCTAGAAATGTAAACCTTATTCTAGACGCCTTTTGCCTGGGACTGAAGCCTAAAATCAAAATAGCATTTTAGCAGTAAAAAAAAAAAAAAAAAAAAAACAAAAACCTGCAACTGATATACCAAGCTCTATTTTCCCACATTTCACAAAACGTTTTGGATTTTAGAGCAAAGAGGAAAACATTGGGTTCAAATATTCAAAGACATATGTACTTCCCTGAACAAGAGAAACTCACTGTGACAAAGAAATAGGAAAAAATAGAACTACTTAGGAGATACTTAACGCATGGTTTAAGGAGCAGTCTGGAGGAATTTACACACAGGCAGCTCCCAAATTCAAGAATTAAATACAATTCTTACATTTATTAACTTTGGCCACATTTTCCTTCCATAGTCTGCCCCCTGGTGACATTAAAAGCAGCAACCTCATCTGAGATTGAATTTGCTGAGGGAAAATGAGAGAAGCTTCAGGTTGCTGCCCTGAGATCTTCCGACAATGGAGGAAAAACAACAATGCTGTGGCTGATATTGATGATGATGATGGTGGTGGTGGTGGTGCCAGTAATATCTAATACGTATGTAGTATTTCTCTATACCTGGCTCTACTGAAAATGCTTTATATGCATTTATTAATTTCATCCTCAGAATAATTCAAGGGGCAGGTAACTTTACGATTGCCATTTAAATGTGAGGAAACTGAAGAACAGAGAGGTTGTGTCACTTGTCCAAAGTAACACAGCCAAGAGAGAAATCGAGAGGCTGCTGACACCCTGTTCAAAAGTATTGATTAAACAAAGTTTCCCAAATAGGAACAAGAGTTCTATTTAGGGGTGCTTGGGTGGCTCAGTCGGTTGGCTGTCTGACTTCAGCTTAGGTCGTGATCTCACGGTCCGAGAGTTTGAGCCCCACGTCGGGCTCTGTGCTGACAGTTCGGAGCCTGGAGCCTGCTTCGGATTCTGTGTCTCCCTCTCTCTCTGCCCCTCCCCACCTCATGCTCTGCCTCTGTCTCTCTCAAAAATAAATAAACATTAAAAAAAATTTTTTTTAAGAGTTCTGTTTAGAGTTTCATTAAAGTTCTCTCTCAGAGGAAAATATAACCTGGGAAGTGGAGGCTATCGGTCATTCACACATATGAGTCAAACATTACTCAAAATACTTGGGAGTTTTCAGCAAACCTGGGAAGAGAGGGGTGGCATTGGAGAAGAGGTTTGGGGGAAAGGGGTGCTGTAGTTGGGGAGGCTTGTCTCCAGCAGCCAGAAGGTAGAAACGCTTAAGTCAGGAATAGGATGTCTGAAGGTGAGGGGGTTGCAGGCTTGAGGCTGATCTGCCTGTGAATTTTCCAAGACACCGTCAGTGGTATATATGGCTGTGGTTAATTTTTCTCAGACTATCTTGGATTCACTCCTTACATGCTGGTTATAGCACTTCCCAATGACCATGTATTGGTTAAAGTTGTCACTGGGGATCATTTCCATGTTCATTTCACTTGCCTAGTAATTGCAGCAGCCTCCCCAAAAAACCAAATCATGCATTTAGGAACAGGCTTAGAGGATTTATGTTTTCACGTCCTGAGTTTTAACAAAAGAAAGAGGAGGCAGGGTTGGGAGGAGAGAGGAGCCGACGCAGGGAGACTGGCCCTAACTTTACCTATCATGACTTCCTCGACATTTGGCATAGCTTAGATGCTCAATAAATGTTTGCTGCTAAATAACTAAAGGGATGAATACATGAACGATCCCAGGGCTATTGCTAAAGAAGGGAGTCTATTTAACATTGGTGACATCACTGTCAGTTCCCTAAGTAAGTCGTTTGTAGTCATATTTTGCACGGATTTCCCCCCAGATTCTGAAGTCACTGCATCTCTGAGTAGGGTGGAAATACTAAGGGGCTGTTGTGGATGATACCTCCATTACAAAACAACATATGCTTTTGCTCTGATACAGTTAATAGAATGATGTCAGTAGGTGGGATTTGTATAGAAATGCTTTATTAAGGATGTACTGTTTTGTAGGTAATATCAAGCTAGTGGTGAGTATTTCACAGAGTTGAGGTAGGGTGGGCGAAAAAGAGTGATTGGCTCACTACTTTTGACTGGAGGATCAGGGAGGACTTCCTGGAGAAGACGGCATTTAAGCTGATGCATCGAAGGAGCCAGCCCTGAGAAGATAAGAAGCCCACGTGTGCAGTATCCACAGCACAGAAGGAAGGCAGAGGCATGGGGTGTGAGAAGGAGGAGTCTGCAGCCACAGGAAGGGTGCGACCAGGTGGGGCTTAAAAAGCCAGGGAAGGGTCTTGGCTTTTGTGTTAAGTTTAGTGGAGAAGCCTGCAGGGAAAGTAGGGGATTAAGCAAGGGAGAGGCACGATGTGATTTGTTTTAAAGAACACTGGCTGTGTTTGAGGAATCCATTGAAAAGGAAAAGACAGGGAGCAGGGGGACCATGAAGGAGGCTCCTGGAAGAAAGAAGCCCAGGCCAACGAGCCTGGTGGCTCCTACTAGACTCGAAGCAGAGAGGGCGGAGGGAGAAGGCTGGAGTCGCAGAAGGAGAGTAGGCAGGACCTTCTCTGGATCAGAGGACTAGGAAAAAGCAGAATCAAGGGCTTGATTTCTGGTCTGAGTAGCTGGGTGAATACTGGTGTCACTTATGAAAGTAAGGAAGACCAGGGCTGGAGTGACTGACTTTTGTTTTCTTTTGTTTTGCTGGAAGGGAGGTAGGGAGCAGATCAATTAATTCTGCTTCAGCCCCATTAATTATGAAATGGCTGTTCCACGTTGGGGATGAATTCCAAGAAGGACGTTGGAGTTGCAGACCTGCTGAAATTCTAGAGAGAGGCCAGGCGTGGAGAAAGTGCCAAGCGCCCCATGCAAGGAATGCAGCATCTTACAGCTCACCGGACACCTTCTGTGTGTCCTAACTCCTCAACCTCACAGCAATCTATTACTCCTGTTTGACTGATTAATAAGATTATTTTGCATGTGTATCTCGCTTTAGAGTTGCTACAATATTTCCGCACAGGCGGTCTCTGTCCCATTTTGCTCCTTTCAACAACACTAGGGGACAGAAAGTCCTGGGGGATGGTGGCCACGAGCACAGTAATTACACCTGTTGAAACGTATACCTGCGGAGGCACACAGCTGACAACATGGTTTGCACACCTGGGCTTATTACACTCTTTCAAAGCAGTTAAAATTTTTGTGATGTACATAAGAGCCCTCTGCTGTTCAGACTGGGTTTATCCATCAACCGAAACTTTTCAGCTGAGCTGTATAAAAGTACTGAATCAGAGTTCTCTGTAATTTTTGTAAAATGCTCTTGGGATAGAAATCCCACTTGATGATGATCAGCAATTTTTAGAATGGCTTAATTTGCCATAACTGACAATAGTTCCTTATTAGAGAAGCCGGTAGTTTATTGCTCGAGAAAGCAACATTCGATGAGAGACAAAGTACTTTCTTGTTTGAGACCAATCTTCAATAACTGGATATTTCAAGAAATGGTTGGGAAACTGTCATATTTACCAGCGTGCCATACCCATTTGCGGGGAGAATAGCATCTGAACAGATCCCGAAGGGATGTAGATTCATAAAAGGGAAGGGAATGAATTGGTCCTCGATGATGAAGACGTGGCAGAAACAAGTGTGAAGAGTGTGCCAGACAGAAAATACCCCGAAACCAGGAGAATCCCAGACTCTAGAACTGGGACATGATGCTGGAGGAATATCTCAGTAGGGTTGGTCGACAGTCTTCAGGATCTGCCAACTTTGGCCTTCAGTGAGGACCCCAGGAGGCTCATTGACCGGCCAGTGACCTACATGAGCAGGTCTGAGATTTAAAGGAGGCTTTGGAAGGTATGTGTAGGGTGGTCAGGGGAAGGAAGGGGTAGAACGGAGAATGGTCATCTAGGCGGATCTTACAACCATCATGAAAGTCACCAGGTCCTAGGGTGGTGGTAAGGGAAAAGAGAAAACAGAATAAAATTGAGGGGAAGGAAGGAAAAAAGATGTCTGGGAGAAGGGAGGAGCCACTGTATACACTATTACACAGAAGTCTTGGAAAATAAGTTCCATTAAAAAAAAATTTTTTTTTAATGTTTATTTATTTTTCAGAGAGAGAGGGAGACACAGAATCCAGGCTCTGAAATGTTAGCACGGAGCCCGACGTGGGGCTCCTACTCTAGAGTTGTGAGATCATGACCTAAGTCAAAGTCAGCCGCCCAACCAACTGAGCCACCCAGGTGCCCCGAAAATAAATTCCGTGTTTGTCAATAACAAAACAGTAAAAATTTTGTACTCGTCAGGAGGCCCTCTATACACTCCATCTTCTTAACCCTGGCACTGACTGGCTTATAGCTGCAGGCTCATAGCAGGATATGAGCTTAGAGATATGAGCTTCCAGGATAACCTTAGAAGGGTGATATCTGAGTAGCAACTGAGAACATTACCACACTCCAGGGGGATATTTGAAAATGCATGAGAGCCTTTTGGACTGGTACAACGACTGAGGGTGGGTACTGACATTTAGGGGCAGGAACCAGGGATACTAAGTATCCTGCAATATTCAGGCAAGTCCCACACAGTGCAGAATTGAACCACCTGTGATGTGGTAGGTCCATCATCGAGGGACATCGCTGCAATCTGCCCCCAGGTCCCAGTTGGATAAACAGGCTTCTGCTGTGTTCTTTATGCCATCTCCAACAAGACTGGATGTATCCAGAGACCCCTGAACACAGGCCTTTGAGTGCCCACTTCCTGTAGTAAAGCCTTTGGTATTCTTGCCTAGATGCTCAGATCACTGCCTCCTGTCACCATGTTTTGAGAATGTACCAAGTGCCCAGCACTGTAGTCACAGCTGGTGGCCAAGACAGGCAGAGAAAGAACCCAAGATTTCATCCCGGCCTGCAAGGAATTTTAACACTCCACTGAGGAATACAAGGCTAGCCCACAAGAGAAATCCTTAAACCGGATGGGACTTATGTATATCAGCATTTAAATCAGAACTAAGTGGTTCCATATAAACTAGAAGGACTATGGAGTTCCAGAGAAAGGAATAAATGAAGATGGGGAAAAAGGGGGGAAGAATAGATAAATCATTGATAACTCCCAAAGTGGGTTCCTTGGAGCACTGGTTCATTGAAACAGTAAATATTGTTACTGGGGGGTGGGGAGAAAGGGTTTTGCCATCAAATAAGTTTGGGATTTGCTGGGCTGAGCAGAATTAATTGGGTTTCTTTACTCCAGGACATCTTAGATTGTCTAATATCTGATAATCATTGCAATTCTGAGCGTGGCTTTTACTCTAAAAAATTTGCTTGGTTTACTTGACCATGGCACATTTTTTTTTTTAACCGCAGATCTCATGGTCCTGGGGTTGTACGGCATACACTTGGGAAAGACCACTGTAATCAGAGTACCAGACAAGGGAAGGCAAGTGCATAAAAGGTGGGAACGTGCATGAAATTGCGAGATGAAGACACAGCCAGAGGGGAAGAGAAAGCGAGGCAGGAAATAAGTAATATCAGAGCATTTAGGTTCAAGTAGTGCCTCTGTCATCTACTAGCCACATGAACTTGAGCAGGACCTGTCTGTTCACACATAATATGTGGATAAGCTGTGGTTAGGATCAAGTATAGTAATACAGTATAAACCACTTAGGGCAGTCCCTGGCAGAAGGGGATGTTATTGTCAGCTAATACTACAGAGCTGGAGGCCAGATGGTGAAGGGTCTTTAAAGACCCTTCCAACTTAAGTTGGACAGAGCAATGTAGGTGCTTTAGGAAAGGCAGAGTCACATAGAAGTGTTTTATTTGTACAGCTGACCCTTGAACAATGCAGGTTTGAACCGCATGGGTCCACTTACACGTAGACTTTTTGTTTCAATAAACACAAAGAAGAACGGTAAATGTGTTTTCCTTATGATTTTCTTAATGACATTTTCTTCTCTCTGTCCTGCTTTATTGGAAGAAAACAGTATATAATACATATAACACACCAAGTATGTATTAATCAACTGTTTATGTTATTGATGAGTCTTCTGATCACCACAGGCTATTAGTAGTTATGTTTCAGGGAGTCAAAGTTATACCGGATTTTCAACCGTGCAGGGGATAGGGACCCCTAACCCAGCATTGTTCAAGGGTTGACTGTATGTTTTTCTACTGCTAAATATTTCATACAAAATAAAGAATATATGTATATATACAGGTGCGTGTATGTGTGTGTGTGTGTGTGTGTGTGTGTGTGTGTGCATAGTAGTAGATTCACCTAATGGACTCATTACCCAGCCTAAGAAATTGAACATCACCCATATAGTACAAACCCTCAATGACCCCTCCCAGGCTCTCTTCTTCCCTCCCATCAGAGGGAACTATGGGTCTGATTTGGGCACTTCTGTTTCCCTCATTTATCTTCATAGTTTAACTACATTTGTGGATTTGTATGTTCCCCCAACATATACAATTCCGTTTGTTGCTTTCTGAACATTACATAAATGCAATCATACTGTGCTTGTGTGACACACATTGTTCCGCGACTTTCATTTTTTGGTTAAACTTCATGTTCCAGAGATTCACCCATGGTGATTCACTGGCTCTGGTTCATTCATCTTCACTGATCTCTAGCATCGTAGTCCCTTCAACACATCCCATACTTTTCCATCCATTCTCTGGCTAGTGAACGTTTGGAGTGATTCCCATTTTTTTTTCTCTAACAAAAATGCTGCCAAAGGCATGTTTTTTGTCGCACCCATGCAAGAGATTCTAGATGGCAGCATACCTCCAGCTTTTCTAGGTCCTCCCAAACTGTTTTCTGAAATGATGAAATTCACTGTCCCCCCAATTACATATTCAAGTTCCTTTCTTCACATCACTTACCCTGGAAACTTTTGAGTGGAAAGTACTCACCAGGTAAAGGCTATATATTAAGGAAGATCTGTTTGCCAGTGACAGAGAAACCCCTTGTCAGATAAGAGAGCAGAGGACATCAACAGACACATCCCTGCAAAGACATGCCTGTGGACCTAACAAGGAACAGGCTTCTTTGGGGGCAGAACTCCCATAGTTTCTCTTTTATATATGGGTTGGTATTCACCAATAAGTTCATGACGCTTAAAATGGACCTAGAAATCTGCATGGCTTACAGAAAATCAAATACAGAGTTAAAAACTGGGAATTCCAACGTATGTCCCTGGCTCTGCTAAAAGAATCCGGCCCAAGGCAAAGTACTGTGCATCTTCAAACCTCCTCCTCCTCAATTATAAATCAGGCATCATTATCTGCACAATGGAATTATTATGTGGCATAATTAATTAATCGTAAAGGGCCCTTGGCACCTATAAAACCAGATGTAAATGTTTAGTAGTGCTCTGAAGCAAGAACAGGCTATGCACACATTTGGGTGGAAGCAGGTTGAACACGATTGGCTCAAATGATACGTCCCAGCTACAGCTTGAATCTCACCAAATTTTCAACTGGTTAGTTTTGTACCAACAGGACTTTTCCAAAAGCATTGATTTCCTTTGCCTCCTGCACCATCAAACAGGACAGTCCTGGAGAGGGAGGAAGGTTTCCTGAGAGGTCACACGTCTCAGTTCAAGCCTGGCCAGCTCACCCACTCAAAGGCCATGGCCTCATCTTCATCATTGGGATGATGCAAGCAGGTGTTCTCACACAGCCTAATAGATGCTCTGGGAGCAGCAGTGAGCCTCTCATTTGTGAACAACAGTGGGGCAAAAATGAGACAGAGGGGTGTGATTGCAGGACCCTCTTGCCCACAAGCATGAGGAGGGATAGACCAAGAGGTTCACTGGAGCAGTGTCTGTATATCCAAAAACACCCAGGACCAATCATAACATCAGTAGAGGAATAGATAAATAAAATGTGATCTATCCATAGGACAGAATTCCCTACAGCAATAGAAGGACATTAATTGGATTGGGGATGGGGGGTGTCAGCTCTCAAAAATATAAAATGAGTGAAAAAAGTAAATTTCTAAATGAATTTTTAGTATAGTATCATCTATTTTATAAACACATAAGCTAATGTTATATTTTGTTCGTGGAAAATATACATGAAGTTAGATACACTTAAAGAGTGTAATGTAGGGGCGCCTGGGTGGCGCAGTCGGTTAAGCGTCCGACTTCAGCCAGGTCACGATCTCGCAGTCCGTGAGTTCGAGCCCCGCGTCGGGCTCTGGGCTGATGGCTCAGAGCCTGGAGGCTGTTTCCGATTCTGTGTCTCCCTCTCTCTCTGCCCCTCCCCCGTTCATGCTCTGTCTCTCTGTGTCCCAAAAATAAATAAACGTTGAAAAAAAAAATTAAAAAAAAAAAGAGTGTAATGTATATATTTTAATGGGCCAGAGAATACTCATCAATCTATAGCAGAGATTGTCTTAAAAGAAGGAGAGGATATAGAGACTGAAGAAGGACAAATGGGACTTCCTTTTTTTGCTTTTGTTTTCCTTTTTTTTCCACAGTGAAGCAAGGCTTTAATCAGTGTTCTTGCAAAAGCCGGTGTCTGATGGGGCAGTTACAGCAGACAATTTATCTCCTAGCATGCAAGTCCCTCCCCTGGTTCCTCATTGGCTGAGCACTACAGAGGTTACAGCCTTACCTGGAGGACACCTATGCCCATGTAAGGCAAAAAAGTACATTCCTTGAGACGACGCACAGACTTTAGATCTTTGGCACATGCTCATTGCAAAGCCACGGAAAATAAGCCCGTGAAATGGAGTGGGGAAAAAGAACCAGGAAGTGAAGTGTCTAAGGGTTTGGGACTCCACTGTGTGCGGGGGGTGGGGTGGTGGTTCATATATATTTTCAATAAGTTGTAAACCTATTGTTAACTAGACAGCACTGCTTTTATTTGGTATTTCTGAAAATGAATCATCTCACTTCTCACAATCCCTCCTCTTCTTTTCTGAGTTGATTCCATTTTCATTTATAAGTTATTTTGGGCACAAAGCACAGACATTTGTTTCTTAACAGGAATCTTATGCCCAAGGGGGTTTGCTGTGGTCAGATGCTCCCAACATTGTTCCAAAATATGTGTGTGTTCTCGGGGGTTTTGTTTGTTTGTTTTTAGTTTTTTTTCCCACCCAGGGATTTCAGATCCTAACCTTTCCCTCTCTGCCTACTAAATCCCATCTTTTCCTATCATATTTCCCCCTTTGAACACATGACTCCTAACTGTCATTAGGAATTGGTACGACGACCGATCTTAACTGCTTCCTGCTGAAAGGGGGCGATGACAGGGGTACAGCTGTGAGAGCAGATTCAGAGGTCAATCCAGAGGTCCAAAATAATGGAAGGGTATTTGGAACATCTGGGCTAGCAAAATTTTGTTATTTTTCTGGCATATGCAATGGCTTCTACAAGTGACATCCAAAAAGAATATTAGACCAATAAGCATTAATATGCCAAATGCAATGCCTCCTAGGGAGGAGGTCACACCATGGGAAGTAAAGATACATTGTAGACATCCAAAAAGTCCCTGAAGTATCTGGTCACTTAATTTAACTATAGCTTTTCCTCCCTCTTCCATATTTATTTGGATCTTGTGATAGTGTTGCTTAGAATAATTAAGCATTTGAACTAGTTTTTGGTCCTCAATCCTCAAATCTTCCTTTGGTCATCCCGTTTCCATAGGAACAACTCCATGAGGCGTATTTAATTTTGCCTCAAGGAAAGACTGATCTTCGATATTCAGATTACTATAAGTGTAGGCAATTGTTTATCCATCCTGGAGCTCGTAGCACTATGGGACTTCCTTTCTATCTGCAATGTTTTGTTTCTTGTATCAAAAAAGGGGGGTGACGCAAAAAACTATGGTTAGCCATTATCCATCCTGATGGTAAGAGAAGAGAGCAGGAAAAGGAGAGACGAGAATAAGAGTTGCCTTTATTTGGTTGGCAGGGCTCTGGACTCATCCAGGAGGAGTCCCTCTCATCCTCCCCTGCCCTGTGAAGGGAGATGAATCTGTTCCCTGCACCCTGTATCCAGGTGGGATGCTTTAATGCAGCTCCCACCCCATTTCTGCAGATGCTGACAAGGATTCTCCCATCAGGCTGAAAGCCATGCTGTTCCCCTCTCCCTCTTCGAGGCCATGGACAACAACCTTGAGTCAGAAACACCTGTGATGTCAGCCCAGGGGTGACCTCTCAGGAAAGTGACAGAAGGGTCTTGTAGGCCAATGCATGCCCCTTCCTGGAAACATGTACAACAATAAAGCTGAAGTTTACCAACAGAAAAGAAAACAACAAGCATTGATCATCAGGCCAAGGGTAAATCGCAGCCTTTGCATCACACGTGAGGGTCACTGTGGCTGTGTCTAGTCATCCCAGCTCAGAGACCAATCCCTCAGTTCAGCTTGGCCTTGCTCAAGAGCATGGTTTTCCTTCTGCTTCGCCCACCTCTTCACATAGAAGGAGCTCGAGTGTCCACAGCTGTCTACCATTATTAGACTTTGGGGAGCCCACAGGTAGATCCCAGGGAGCCCCCCTCTGTTCTAAGGACTCGGCTCCCTCCACACCTATCCCTCACATCCTCTTCCTGCCCGGTGCTCCTTCCCAGTCCCCAGCTGTATCTCTTCAATGGAGCAGAGTCTATCTCTGGGAATAAGCACCCAGATCTTTCTTTCATCAAGGTCAGTGATATCCATGAGTCTGTTTGTGCTCCCAGGTGACCTGGAGACACCCTCAGCAGAGAAGAAGGAAAATGCACAGAAAACCAATGGTTTCTCTGCTCTGATAGAACCCCCTGCTCCCTGTGCATTAGCTGGGTTGACGCTTCCACACTTTGGGAGGTGAGCTTTGCTAAGACTCCTACTTGGCAGGTAAGGGAAGCAGGGCTTTGAGTCTACCCCATGCCTGTAATCACTAAAAAAAAAACTTCCATCTCTTTCCTTCCTCCTGCCTGCAAAGACAATCTTTTGGGATAGAGAATTAGGAGAATGTAGGGAGAGGAGAAGAAAAATGAGAGGTGGGCAGGGGAGAGGCAGGGGTGGGCGGGGAGGCCTTTTGGGTGAGGTCTTTTGAGAACAGCGCCTGTGGTGTACGTTTCAAAGTGAATGGGAGAGAGGAAAACGGGATTTCAAGAGCTCCCGTTAGGTGATTACGGATTTCCAGGTGTTCAAGAAATAGATGGAAACAAATGTGAGTTCTCTTGAAACTATGGTGGGGTTGTTTCGATGGCCTTGTCAGAAGACAACAGTGTATTGCAGCTGATCCATAAGGGTGACACCTTTTTTTAAATGTTACTTCATGTTTATTTTTGAGAGAGAGACAGAGGGGAGGGGAGGGGCAGAGAGAGAGGGAGACACAGAATCCAAAGCAGGCTCCAGGCTCTGAGCTGTCAGTGCAGAGCCTGATGCGGGGCTTGAATGCACGAACCGCGAGGTCATGACCTGAGCTGAAGTCAGATGCTTAGCCAACTGAGCCTTCCAGGTGCCCTGAGGGTTACACCTTTTTAAGCTTTGTAGTAAAAGGTGAGGGCCAGAACCCACCCCACGGCCTCTTAGCTTTGGCACCTTTCCACTGGTCCCAGGTGCCTGTTCCACTATGGGTGAGGCCTCAACCCAGTCTTGGGGCAGTTGGATTGTTGAAGAGTCTGTCAGTTAGTACACAGCCTCTGATGTGCAGAATCATGCCACCTAGGCCCCTGCAGCACCCGCTGGTGACTGGGTGCTCTCCCGCAGGCGGCTGGCTTTTGCTACAGCATCTTCTCTGCTGGAAGAAATTCTGCACCTGGGTCCTGAGCTTCTGTCTCTTCCTACACTGCTCTACATCCCCTCAAGGCCTCTGCCTGACCAGCCAGGGGCCATGGAATCAGGATAGAGTGGGGACATGTGTCACTGAAACTGTGGGTAAGCCAAACACACAAGAGAGTAGAACTTAGCAATGTGTGGAAACAGAGAGCCAAGGACCAGGATGACAGAAGGGAAGTCTGAAGAACTAGGAGCAGGTCCCAGATGGATGGTCATGCATCCATCTCTCCATTCATTCACTCATTCCCTCATGCATTCACTTTTTCTACAATTATGTTAGGCGCTAAACTCTGTGCTAGGGGTGGGGGGGGAGGGGCACCCGAGTGGCTCAGTCAGTTACGTGTCTGACTCTCGATTTCGGCTCCTGTCATGATCTCATGGTTCATGACTTTGAGCCCTGCATCAGGCTCTGCGCTGGTGGTTGGGAGTCTGCTTGGGATTCTCTGTCTCTCCCTCTCTCTCTCTCTGATCCTCCCCTGCTTGTTCTCTCTCTCTCAAAATAAGTAAACTTAAAAAAAACACAACTATGCGCTGGGGGCACTATGGGACAAAGAAAGCCTGGAGTGAGGCTGGCTCCTTCAGTTTGGGTGGTTAGAAAAGGCCTCTGAGAAGGTGATATGGCTGCTTGGATAAAGGGAGAGGGTGTTCCCGGCAGAGGAAACAGCAAGTGCAAAGATTCTGAGGCAGGACTCTGCTAATGGAGGCTAAGAAACTAGTGTTATGGTCCACAGGGAGTAGAGTGGCAGAAACTGAGAAGAAAGAGCAAAGCTTAGACCACAGAGCCTTTATCAGCCAAAGAAAGGACTTTCAGATTCTTTTGTTTTAAGCAAGATGGTAATCCATTGAACAGGGGTTTTTTTTGGGGGGGGGTTCATTATTTTTTTTTAATGTTTATTTAATTTAGAGAGAGAGAGAGGCAGACTGCAAGGGGGGAGGGGCAGAGAGAGAGGGAGAGATGGAATCAGAAGCCGGCTCCAGGCTCTGAGCTGTCAGCACAGAGCACGATGCAGGGCTTGAACCCACGAATGGTGAGATCATGACCTGAGTTGAAGTTGGACACCCAACAGACTGAGCCACCCAGGCACCCCCCTCATTGAACAGTTTTAAGCAGGGGAGTCACATGATCTGATTTTTCTTTTTAAATGTACTGCTAGCCTGCCACACTCAGGTCAGTTCTCTTTACTCTTGAGTCTCAAAGCCAGAAATCTCTGAAAGTAACCCATTTCACTGTCCTCCTCCTAAACTCCAGCTTTTGACTCCCGCTTTCCAGCTGTTTGCCCTGGTTTTCTCCTGCGTTGACACACACTTCCTGCCCCCAAACCCTGCCATCTCCAGCTTCTACAACTGCTCTGTCTCCTGTCTGTCAATTTTGGGCCCAGGAGACACAGCAGAAGTCACAAAAGGCGCATTTGCATCTCACCCGCATCAACAGAGCAAAAAGGGGGGGTAGCTGTAATAAACAAATAATTGGAGTAGGAAGCTCTCAAGTGAAAAGAGAAGGGGAAATTATCCAACCACGACCAAATATAGATTCTACCGCCAGCCATGTTGCTGAGGTGCAGACATTTACAGCAGGCGTTTACTTTTGCTTAAGACCCTTTGCAATCCTCTTTAAGCCATACAGCAAAGGGAGCCTTAGGTTAAGAACCCCACCCATCGCTTTGTCAATGGGCATCTTGAGAAGCAGGGAGGTGAAAAACTCACCCAAGGTCACACGGCTGCCAAGCATCAGGGCTCAGCTCCAACCTGGGCTCCGAACAACCAACCAAGACTTTTCTCAACAACCCCCTGTTGTCTCTCGGCAAAGATTTATGAAAGGCTGGACGATAATAAAATAAGCTTGTGCAACCCTGCCCCCTAATGCAAATGAAGACATCGATTTGAGGAACAGAAACTCAGTTAAGATTTGCCCACCTACAAACAATGCTGAAGAGAAAAGCTGAATGCTTAAAATAGAAGGAAATACAAGAAGAAACTAGCCTCTCATGTGACTGAGAGCATATTTCGACTCTGAATAAATGACAGGGTGCCTGTGAGAAGTGTTATCCTCTAAACGAGAAAGTTAAAAGTCTGCTGCAAACTTCTCTGATTTACTATAAAATCACCAATATTTGTAGAGTTCAATAGTTTACAGAATGCTATCATCATCATCATCATCATCATCATCATCATCATCATCATCCTCTCATTTGCTTCACAATCACCCTGAGAGGAGCTGAAAATCAGTATCTTCATTATCCCCATGCTACAAAAGAGGAGGCTGAGGCTCAGTAAAATTAAATCACTTCCCAAAATCAAGCAAAAGAGCCTTGAACCTCAGGCTGCTGAATTCTTTCTATGAGGTATAGTAGAAGGAAGGAAGGAATGAAGGAAGGAAGGAAGGAAGGAAGGAAGGAAGGAAGGAAGGAAAGAAGGAAGGGTGGAAGGAAGGAAGGAAGGAAGGAAGGAAGGAAGGAAGGAAGGATGGAAGGAAGGATGGAAGGAAGGAAGGAAGGAAGGAAGGAAGGAAAGAAGGAAGGAAGGAAAGAAGGAAGGGTGGAAGGAAGGAAGGAAGGAAGGAAGGAAGGAAGGAAGGGATGAACGAACGAAGATAGGAGGGAAGGATGGAGGGGGAGGGAGGGAGGGAGGGTGGAAATTAGGAAGCCAAGGATTGGAATTCTGACTTTGCTCCATACTTACCACACCAAGCCTCAGTTGACTCATCTGTAAAATAGGGAGACTAACACCTACATGACAGCTATTGTGTTTAAATGAGAACGTGTCAGAAGTATCCAGCTCAGTGCCTGATATGATGTAGGTCCTTGCTGTTGTTAATATATACAACTTCTAATTTTTATTCTTTTTAATAATCTCATTTGGTAGGTCTTCCAGCTACTAGCTGGATTACAGACACAGAGGGGAAACTCCTTTCCTGTGGTATCACTCCTTCATTCATTGGCTTGGTTGCTTATTGAGAAAGATGTTGGCCTTGTTGAAGCAGAGATTCATGTATCAAAAGAATCGGTCGAAGGGATCACCGGAAAGCAAATGTGCAGAAGATGGCCAGAACTCCATTCATTCATACACCATTCATGTTAAAGAAGTGTTCACCAACACTGAGCTTGAGGGAGACCCTGGTATAACTAGGTGGGGGGTAGCCCTGGGCTACAGGGAAGTTAATTATAGAGATGACAAATATCAAAGCAGGTCATTTGCCTCACCAACGTGGCTGTCTTAGTCTGTATAAGCTTCTATAACAAAATACAATAGACTGAGTGTCTCATAAACAATAGAAGTTTGTTTTTTACAGTTGTAGAGGCTGGGTGGTCCAAGATCAAGGTGTTGGCTGATTCAGTGTCTGGTGAAAACCCGCTTCCTGGTTCATAGACAGCTGTCTTCTTGCTGTGTCCTCACACGGTGGAAAGGGCAAGGGAGCTCTCTGAGGTCTCTTTAATAAGGGCAGTAATTCCATGATCTAATCTCCACCCAGCAGCCCCATTTCCTAATACCATCACCTTGAGAATTCCGACTTCAACAAATGAATTTTAGGGGACACACCATTCAGACTATAGCCATGACTTAGATACATCTGGTCTCCCCTGGCTCTTTGAGGATTCAGAATTAATGAACAAACAGAGGCATCTTCCTGCCCTCTGTTTCCTCCACTTATGGAAAAAATCATCTCCCATTAAGTAAGCATCCAACTGAAGCAGAGAAAATAATAATCCTTGGTGATTCCCATCTCTGCTGCTCACATTCCATTGCAGAGAACTAATCACATGACTATACCTTGGATGTTGTCCAGAGGGGAGGAGCATGAATTTTTGGTGGTCAATTGGCCACTTTTGCTGCAGCCAGAAAGAAGGCTGAACGTACTAGTAATCATAATACCTAATGAAAATAACACAGGAAAGTCAAATATAAAGACTTGAAAAGAGATTGAAAAAGGTATGCCAGATACATAGTAACAACATTCATTTCACACAAAGTAAAATCCAAAATGAAAAGCACTTAAGGAAATATTTCGTAATTATAAAAGTACAACCTACCAAATATGTCACAAACCTTTATGCACCTAACATCTTAGCCTCAAAATATATAAAACAAACCCTGATAGAAATGCAAGCAGACACCAACAAGGTCTCATAAAGGTGAATTCATTTTTTCCATTAAGATTTTATTTTAATTCCAGTGTAGTTAACATCCAGTGTTATATGAGTGTCAGGTGCACAGATATAGTGAATCAACACTTCCATATATCACCCAGTGCTCACGATGACAAGTGCACTCGAAAATCCCATCACCTATTTCACCCATCCACACACCCACCTCCCCTCTGGTAACCATCAGTTTGTTCTCTATAATTAAGAGTCTGTTTCTTGGTTTGCCTCTCTCTCTCTCTCTCTCTCTCTCTCTCTCTCTCTTTCTCTTGCTCTCTCTTTTTTTTACCTTTGCTCATTTGTTTTGTTTCTTAAATTCCACATATGAATGAAATCATAAGGTATTTGTCTTTCTCCGACTGACTTATTTCGTAGTCACTGTGGAAAACAATATGGAGAGAAACTAATATTACACTAGATGTTAACTAACTGGAATTTAAATAAAAACTTGAAACTACAAAAAATAAATAATTTTTTTAATTAAAAATTAAAAAAAAGCCCACAGTATGGAGATTCCTCAAAAAGCTACACTACTGGGTATTTACCTAAAGAATATGAAAACACTAATTTGAAAGGATATATACACCCCTATGTTTGAAGCCACATTATTTATAATAGCCAAACTGTTGAAGCAGCCCAAGTGTCCATCGATAGATGAATGGATAAAAAAGATGGGTATATATATACAATGGAATGTTATTCCACTGAAATCTTGCCATTTTCAATGACATGGATGGAGATAGAGAGTATTATGCTAAGTGAAATAAGTCATGATAAGTGTTGACTTTAAATATGTCTCTCAGGAATTGGCTGATCAACTATTACAGAAAGGAATAAGGCTCGAGAAGTCCAGGCTAATAAAATGAACAATTATGGCCTAAAAGATATAGAGAGAGAAATAACTTTTTCCCCAACAGAGATTATACATTCTTTTCAAACTCTCATAGGACATTCTCCTGGTGTATTAGGTCACAAAGGCACTCACAACAAATCCCCAGAAGGGAAACTCTGGCTCATACTCATGAACTATAATGGACTAAAATTAGAAATTAATAACAGAAGGGTAACCAACAAAAATCTATTCTCATGAGTATTTACATTACTCATAAGCTATAGGCTTGAAAGAAAATAAAACTGGAAATGGCAAGCTATTTAGAATCACAGTAACAGCACTGCCTACGTATCAAAGCCCATGGGCTATGCTAAGGCAGCATTCAGAAGAAAAACACAGAGTCTTAAATGCTTAGGGGAGAAAAGCAGAAGGCTTGAAAATAAATGAATCAACCAAGCTTTCAATTCAAGAAGCTTGGAACAAATAGGGGGGGAGAGAGAAAGAAAATAAACCTAAAGGAAGTTGAAGAGAAAAATCAAGGAAGATAAAAGTAGAAATTAACAAAAATAGAACACAAAAAGACAATAGAATTTGACGAATTAAACTGGTTCTTTGGTTCTTTGGTTCTGGATCTGTGTCTCCCTCTCTCTCTCTGCCCTCCCCCACTTGCATTCTGTCCCTCTCTCTCAAAAATAAATAAACATTTATTCATTATGAGAGACAGAGAGTACAAGCAGGGTAGGGGCAGAGAGAGGGAGACACAGAATTGCAGCAGGCTCCAGGCTCTGAGCTGTCAGCACAGAGCCCGATGCAGGGCTTGAACTCACAAGCTGTGAGATCATGACCTGAGCTGAAGTTGGACGCTTAACTGACTGAGCCACCCAGGCGCCCCAAAAGAAATTTTTAAAAAGAAAGAACTGATAGAAAGACAAATCTTTGTCAGGCCTGTCAAAAGAAAGAAAAGGGACAAAATCATAAGTCAAACATTGTAAGAATGTAAAATATAGAATTGTAAAAATTATGAAACTTGGAAGCATTGGCAAGCATTTTGAAAATCACTAGATAAAGTCACTAATTTCCTAGGAAAATATTCGTTATAAAGATTCATTCAAGGAAAAGGAGGAAACTTGCATAGAATGGGAGAAATTGAACAGATACTCAAAGATCCACCTCTGAAATAAGCATCAAGTCCAGAGGGCCTTTCAGAAGGTAGAATCTACCAGACTTTTCGGGAAGAACTAATTCTATATAAACTGTCTCAGAGCCTAGGAAAAAACAGGAAGCCCACCTAAATAACTTTATAGTTTCGATATAATACAGATACCTGATATATATCTCTATCTCTCTATCCAAACACATATATGTATATACCGCATAACAACAAAGATGCAAAATTCTATATCCAGCAGTGTATTAAAGGAATAACACAAAAGGTCATTCTAGGAATGTAAAGATGTTTCAGTAGTAAGACTCTATTGAAGAGATGAAAGTAGAAAAACAGTATGATTGTATTAACAGATGTTTTATTTATTTATCTATCTATTTATTTATTTATTATTTATTTATTTATTTTGAGACAGAGACAGTGTGAGCAGGGGAGGAGCAGAGAGAGAGAGAGAGAGAGAGAATATCTCAAGCAGGCTCCACACTGTCAGCTCAGAGTCCTATGCGAGGCTCCATCCCATGAACTGTGAGATCATGACCTGAGCCAAAATCAAGAGTCCAACACTCAATGGACTGAGCCACCCAGGTGCTCCGTATTAATGGATGTTTTAAAGGCATTTGCTGAAATTCAACCAGGATAGCAGCCCAGGGAAAGAAACATCTTAAACCTGATAAAGTATGTTAGTAACCTAAGGAAGCACCATTTTATGTGTCAACTATAATAATCTCTCCCATAAAAGTTGGAGATAAGATGAGATTCCTATTCAGCATTGTGCTACAGTTACTAGATAATACATTAAGGGCAGGAAAAGCTAATACTATTCACCTTTTTTCTTTTCTTTGGATTAATGAAAACAATACTGTTTTCACTTTACAGTTTACAAAATTCTTCCACAAGTCCTATCTCCTGTGACCCTCATAGTGACCAGGGTCAAGGTCAAGTATTGAGATCAGTCAATGAGTCAGTCAATGAGATCAGGTCAAGTATTGTCATCCCAACTTTGAGAATGAGAAACCCAAGCATCATAGAATTTTTAGATTTCTCTAAAGACACATAGCTGGTAAGCAGTGATGGGGAATAGACCCCATGTTTTCTTATTCTTAATCAAGCTTGATTAAGAATAAGTAATCAAACTTTAAAAAGAATACAGTTGACCCTTGAACAACATGGGTTCAAAGAACAACATGGGTTCAAACCACACAGGTCTACTTATACACAGATGTTTTTTTTTTTTTTTTTCCGGTTAATATAGTACAGTACCTGACAGGTATTTTTCTTAGGATTTTCTCCAGCTTACTTTATTGTAAGGATGCAGTACATAATAGATATAACATACAAAACATGTGTTACTCCCCTGTTTATGTTATTGGTAAGGCTTCTGATCAAAGTAGGCTATTAGTAGTTAACTTTGGGGGGAGTCAAAAGTTTTAGGTGGATTTTTGACTGTGTGGGGGTCAGTCCCCCTAACATCTACGTTGTTCAAGGGTCAACTCTATATCTCATTGCTACCTGTGACTGACCCTGGCTGGGTCACTGTCTCTCTGAGCAAGCTAAGTTAGAGCCCCAGGAGCTAACTGGGGTAAGGATGGGGGGACTTGGCACAGTAAGACAAAAGGAAGAGTCAGAGCACTGAGGACAAACTTCTTGATGCCAGGGCATATGTCCCTGGATGCCATTTGACAGATGGGGCTGGCCGACACTCGGGTTGTCCCTATAAGGCTCCTGGGACACTTCTGAATATCTGTCTACATCAACTCATTTAATCCTCATAAAGCCTCTCATGAGGTTGGCACTGTTACTATTACCCTCATTTCACAGATGACAAAACTGAGTAATGCATCCCAGTTTGTAGATTTAATAAGTGGTAGTGCCAGGACTTGAACCCAGGCCGGATGGCTCCAGAGTCTTTGCTTAGAATCACTACCTTACAGTGTCTTGAAGCCAGTTCCCTGGTTCTGGGAGTGAGAGTAGAAACCAACATTTCACTGGTGTGTTTTAGATATAAAAACAGTATCACTAAAAGAAAAAAGCCTCAATTTGCTCATTCAATTGTTTTGATGTTGCATGAGACCAGGAGGAGACATGCGCGCGCACACACACACACACACACGCGCACACACACACATACAATCTGCTTAGAAACATCCATTTTTATTATCTGTTTGGCTGCTTCCTAAAATTAGACTTAACCCAAAAAAGAAAGGAAGGAATGTTCTTCGTGGCTTATTTCCTTCAGTCTGTAGACCTGTATGCTAAGAGTCCTACTCAATAGAACCATGAAAGAAAATCAGAAAAAAAAAAAAAAAAAAAAGATGATTGCCCAGTTAAGAACCTAGATAAGAACCAGAAAGAAGTGTTATTCTAAAGAATCACTGACATAATTCTTTTTCATTGCCTTAAACTTCTTTCATTTGCAGCTATACTCAGAGGCCCTTGTTCTTCTTGGCCCTGCAACCTGTTCTAGACATTAAGATGCACTCCCAGGGAAGTCTGTTAACACTTGGTTTGGGCCAGCTTTTCCTGAAGCAGAGCCATTCATGAGTGTAGACTTAGATAGTCTAAAGTCTATGTCCCCGTGTACCTGCTGGTTACTCAGATTACTCAAACAGACATATTTTGCACAACGTGTTTTTTCATCGTGGAATACGTGTCCCAACCCAGCAACATCCTATTCTTCCTTTAGGACCTAGTTCACCTCTTCCAAGCCCTCCCTGATGATGTCAGCACTCGTGCTCCAGTAAAACCCATAGAACTCACTTGGAAGAGTAGCGCGCTTTTTTTTTGTCTATTTATTTATTTAGAGAGAGACAGAGAAAGCCCAATGAAGGAGGGGCAGAGAGAGAGGGAGACAGAGAATCCCAAGCAGGTTCCACACTGTCAGTGTGGAAGGGCTCAAACTCACAAACCATAAGATCATGACCTGAGCAGAAACCAAGAGTCGGATGCTTAACTGACTGAGCCACGCAGGCACCCCAGAATGGTAGCTTCTTTAGCACTTCCCATTTTGCAATTTTTTTAAAACTTGTCAGACTCTCAAGCCACCTGGGTGGCTCAGTTGGTTGAGCATTGGTCTTTGGCTCAAGTCATGATCTCACAGGTTCGTGAGTTCAAGCCCCTCATCGGGCCTGCTGCTGTTAGCACAGAGCCTGCTTCGGATCTTCTGTCCCCCTCTCTTTGCCCCTCCCCACTAATGCTCTGTCTCTCTCAAAAATAAACATTAAAAAAAATTTTTTTTAAATTAACTTGTCAGACTCTCACGTGAAATTGCAAACTCCATGAGGGTAGGGACTCTTCTGTTTTCAGGTCTGGACCTCCATTGCCTTTGGATTAAGAAATAAATTAGTATTTCAAGTTTAACAATTTGTCATGGAAATTGAAGATCAATGCTTTCAAGATATTAAAAATACATTATAGTCTTTTTTATAAATAGGCTTTGAAGTTTTAAGTTCCCATAAATATTAAACTTCAGATAGAGGCACTTTGGAAACAATTCATAATGCTTCTAATAGGGACACTATAAATAATGTTTATAAGGAAATAAAACAATGGTCCTTTATCATTAGCAATATATTTGGACACTTCCTTAAGAGTTTGCTCTAAAAGCCCATAAACTATCTCAATAAATCACAAGGCAATACAGGAATTGGGATAGCTGTTGTCCTTGAGGTAATAATATTTCTTTACCAAAAAGTAGTGATTAGAGAAAAATATCCAAGGAAATGGGTTAAGAAGAAAAATCTTTGAATTTATACTTTGCATGGGGGGGGGGAAGAGAGAGTTACGAATGATTCTGATAGATGGATGGCAGAAAGATCAGGTATTAAATCTTACCCAGGCTGGGATGGCAATAACGTCACTTTGCTAAAGAAGTCAATGAAAATGTCACAGATAGTAAGTACAAAATCCGTCAATCTGAATAGTAACATACATTAAAGATGGATGAAGTGATGTCAATGCACTATAGAACGATAGGAATTATGTCTAGGGGAGACAGATTCTCAGAGTCGTAGGTTCAGCAGAACACCAAGATAATTTTAAGAAGCTTTAAAGACAAATTGCTGAAAATTATCTGTGAAAAGCAATTCAACTAAAAGAACTAGTGTGGGACAACTCCCCGCAGCCTCTGTCTAATAGATCTTTTTTTTTTTCTGATTGATCATTTTAAAACATGAAACATTAGAACATTAAAAATACACAACGATATAGCCGCATGCCAGACACTTAAAAGCGGGTCGTCTATGCAGGAGATGTGTATCATGTGCCCCAAACTATTTTCCCCAGGGAAAAAAATAGGAAGGGATTTCACCTGATCCATCCCAATTCTTCTTGAATCTCGCATAAGCACAGATTTAGGAGACCAATACCCAAGAGGAAGGGGGTGATAATGCAATCATGAGAGAGTGGAAAGCTACCTGGTATAATGTAGGATCAAACTTGGGAACTGCTTTGCTCCGGGAAGTATCAGTGAGGTAAGGGGTGAGGAGGGCACAAGACCTAGGCCCCCACTCTGGCTTTGATCTGATCTCAGGAGGAGATGAATCACTCCTTTGATCTCAAGGGAGAGCCTCTGATCATAAGACATGTTTAAGGAGGGAAATGAGCCTCCTCAACACAGAAGAGCTGAACCCAGAAGCTTCTTGGCAGGCATGGGCTAGGCAACGGCAGTCTGTACTTGATATAATAACAGATTGATGATGGTAAAAATAACTGTCCCTTATCTGTGATATAGGAAAGGTGGGTGAAGTTTTGTGGGAATTGTTTATGTTTGTAGTGCAAGAGGAACAAAAAGGAAATATTTACTTTTTCCGAATTTAAAATGTGTGAGATGGGGCGCCTGGGTGGTTCAGTCGGTTAAGTGTCCGACTTCAGCTCAGGTCGTGATCTCAGTTCGTGAGTTTGAGCGCTGCATCAGGCTCTGTGCTGAGAGCTCGGAGCCTGGAGCCTGCTTTGGATTCTGTGTCTCCCTCTCTCTCTCTGCCCCTTCCCTGCTCTCTCTCTCTCAAAAATAAACAAACATTTAAAAAATTTTTTTTAAATGTGTGAGATGTCCTCTCTCCAAGACTTGAACGCTTCAAGTGTGTTTCTAAAAAATACGTTTCTAAAACAGGGGTCCGCAAATGTTTTAGGTAAAGGGTCAGATAATAAATATTTTAGGCTTTCTGAGCCATGCTGTCTCTGCTGTAAGTACACAACTCTGGCCCTGTAGCTTAAAAGCTGCCATAGGTGATATGCAAATGAATTGGCCTAGTTGTGTTCCAATAAAACTTTGTTTATAAAAACCTGCAGTGGGCCTGTTCCAGATAAGGAAACTAAGGCATGAAGAGGCTAAGTCACTTGCCTAAGGTCACAAAGCTAATCATCATAGAAATAGCATCAGAAGACACGATTAAAATCCTCCTTTCACCAATAACTGGCCAAACGGGTCTGCACACTTCTTGAAGTACCAGTTTTGTCCTCAGAAAGTTTTGATCATAATACTGCCCTCCCTCCCACCTGCACAGAGTTAACTGCATCTCTCAAATATGATGATGCATTTGAAAGTACTTCATTCCTTCTGTTTACCCTCAGAAAATGTTAGTTATTATCCACCCTCAGTTATCTAACAAAAATATAGAGAGAATATCAATTCTGAAGCACTGGGCTATAAAGACACACACCAATAGATTTGCTTTCGTTTTCAAATACAAAAATCAGCAACCAAAGTAGGAAATGAAGCATGTATTCTAGAACAAATATTCATGAATGATCAGTGCAACCATATCAACCTTCCAGGGTCTAGACTGACCTTTTCACCGCCCTGGGCTCTATATTTTCACATATATAAATTAATTTGATACTAACAATTGTTTTGCAGACTAGAAATCTAAGATTCAAAGAATGAAATTCACCTGCCTAAGGTCATATTACAAACCAGTTTCCTGGACCCTTTCCAACGACTCTTAATAATAAAATAGCTTAGAGGGAGAGAAAAGGTATGGCGAAGCTGAAGTAGGTCCCTTATTTGACTTTCATTAGTGTTTTCTGGCTGCTTAATAATGCTTCATTTATTTATATTACTTGGAATTGAATTATCAATACACTTCAAATTTTTGGTAGCTAAAGCCTATCTCTTTCATTATAAAAACTATACATCTGAACCTTTCTTCAATCAATATCTACTTCCTCTCTTATCAATATTCACATTTGTTATATTGCCCTCTCAGTCCAGATTCCAGCCATGCCATCTTGCAGGACAGTAGTGATTATTATAAGAGAACACCAATTCTGGAGCATGCCATTAGGAGATATAAACTCAGAAGTCTCTATATTAAATAAGTTTGGATATTTGCAATCACCAAGAGCAGAAAACCCAACTCAAACTGGCGTAAACAAAAAGGACACGTATTGGCTTTCATAACCCCAAGATCAGGAGCAGTGCAGGCTCCAGGGTTGGTTCGGTTTAGTAGACCCAGTTCAGTTTCTATCTAATTAGATCAAGATGTGTCAAATGCCTATACATAAACCAAACTTTGAGGTCAGAGGAATGCCCTGTGCTATCTGGCTTAGGTCTGAGTTTCTGAACAAGTCACCAGCAAGGAAGATTACGTTATTAAACTTGGCTTGAGTAAAGCATGGGCTACATTTGGAGCTGGGATTAATCCTCTAAGCCTCATTGTTGTTAAACAATAGAGGGGGGGAAATAAATTAGGGAATGCATTTGTCATTGTTTTTGGCTGAGCAACCTCTGAACCTCCTTCTTATGTTTGGGATAAAAATCTGGGTTTATTTCCCCAGATTGTAAATCCTGGTGGAAAGTAGACTCTACTTCCCACAATTGACACTGAAAAACAGATTTGCGATTCCCCAGTTGTTTTTGCAGCTGGGGTGTGGGCAAGTGACCCAGGCTTGGCCAACTTAATGCATCCCCTGACCCAAAGCCACCCTTAGATAGACAATCAAGTGCAAGGAGCAAGTAACTGAAAGAAGTAGGGCCAGAATAGAATCAGAATGGTCTGCCTCACAGGGATCTTTCACCATGGCTAACTGACCATACTCTCTCAGACCGAAATCATAAGGAGCTCACTCAGGTCTGATAAAGAGAGGCGCAATCTAAGCACTGCAATAGAGATTCTCAAATCCTAGGCTTGAATTAGTTCACAGACCCAGAGCCTCTTGAACGAAGGAAAGGCCAGAAACCCTTGCTTAAGAACACTACAGTAAGATCACACATACATCTTGTAAATCTTCATCCTGATCTTCCAGCAAAACAGATACCATCATTAATCGGGATTAATGTGTGCTATGGAAAAGGAAATACCTAGATCTTTGGAGGATTTACAGAATGCCACTTTTGTCCACCAGTCAGAGAGGAGATTTATGGGGAGTAAGGTAGTAAATTGAGTTTTGACTTCAGTTTGTCTTCACTGGGCTTAAAGAGCCCCCAAATCTGTGTTTATTTCCCCAGTTCGTGAAAGTATAAGTAGAAGCGATACACAGAACCAACAGCAAATCCCCACGTTGGCTCTCTACCCCATGGAATACGGGTCATTATAATAGGAATGGCCACATGTAAACGCATGGAGCTCTCTTTATGTAAAACAGCATATCACGCTGATATCACATCCCTAGTAGAATTCCAAACGTTAAAAGACCTGAACGATCCGGAGGTGATGACTGCTGTCACATTCCCACTTAACTCTCCAGTTTAGCCAGTGAGGAAAACCAGATCAGCCTTGGAGAATGACAATGGATTATCATAAACTGAGTCAGTTACCTCTGCTGTTCTAGCTGGCTTCACGGCACAAACGCAAACATCCAAAGACCCTGGCGCTTGGTATGCATCCATGGATTTGCCAAAGGCATGTTCTTTCTGTCCCCACACGAAAACACCAAAAGCAAGTGTTTGTTTGTTTATCTGTTTGTTTGTTTTACTTGGCAAGGACAATAGTATGCCTTTATTGTCTTACCTCAGTATTGTTACCTGTCTGGTGCTGTGCCACAGTTTGGTCTGTGGGAACCTCAGTCATCTCCCAGGACATCGAGCTGACAGAATCCAAGGAGCCGTAATAGCAGATACCCAGGATGCCTGGAAAAGAGAACCCCCATCAAAGGGTGGAAAAGAAGTCTCACAAAGCTACGGCAGATTTGAGGCAGTGGAATTGGGGCAGAAATAGGGGAAGGTTTCCAATAACCCAGGGCATGTAGGGCTCACTCTTTCTCCAAAATTAACAGTAAGCTGCTATACCTTGCAAGTCCTCTCATTAGGAATCAGGTGCAAAGTTTGCGGAACTCTATGGGACTTTAACTTATTTTATTTTTTTATTTTTTTAAATTTACATCCAAATTAATTAGCATACAGTGCAACAATGATTTCAGGAGTAGATTCCTTAGTGCCCCTTACCCATTTAGCCCATCCCCCCTCCCACAACCCCTTCCATAACCCTCAGTTTGTTCTCCATATTTATGAGTCTCTTCTGTTTTGTCCCCCTCCCTGTTTTTATATTCTTTTTGTTTCCCTCCCCTTATGTTCATCTGTTTTATCTCTTAAAGTCCTCATATGAGTGAAATCATATGATTTTTGTCTTTCTCTGACTAATTTCACTTAGCATAATCCCCTCCAGTTCCATCCACGTAGTTGCAAATGGCAAGATTTCATCCTTTTTGATTGCGGAGTAATACTCCATTGTATATATATACCATTTCTTCTTTATCCATTCATCCATCGATGGACATTCGAGCACTTTCCATACTTTGGCTATTGTTGATAGTGCTGCTATAAACATGGGGGTGCATGTGTCCCTTTGAAACAGCACACCTGTATCCCTTGGATAAATGCCTAGTAGTATAATTGCTGGGTCGTAGGGTAGTTCTATTTTTAGTTTTTTGAGGAACCTCCACACTGTTTTCCAGAGTGGCTGCACCAGCTTGCATTCCCATCTCCGGGACTTTAGACCTGCATGATACATTTGGGTGTGCCGTCTCACTCCATGGGGGACTCAACTCATGCTCGGCTTTGAGAACAAGAAGGTCCAGAGCTGGTCCAGGCTTGTAGGGCAAGCAACTCTACCATTTAACACTTGTGATTCAGCCCATCCAATAAGGTCTGAGTGCCTCTGGCCCCCTGGGATGTAATACAGCCTGTGGCAGGTGCTGAGCAACCAAATAGAAGACCGTACGGTTCCAGGGAAAGCAAAGACCCCTCAGCAAATGGCAAAGCTTTAGAGAACCAGTTCTTGGGTTGCTGGGCTAAGCAACCTGACATGGCGACAGAGAGCCTGGCTGGCTCTGAACTACCCGAGTTTGAATCTCTTCTCTGCTCCTTACTGGCTGTGAGGCTGTGGATCATAGCTCATCTTTCCTTTATCTTGGCTCCCCACCTGTAAAACTGGCTTAATACTAGAGACTTAATGGGAGGGTGAAACATGCTAATGCACGAAAAGTGCTTGGCATGGGGTCTGGCACATGTGAATGCTCAATAAATATTAGTTATTGTACCCAGTGTGTCAAACAAGCAGGAATCGTGCCCCAAACAAGCCTCAGTTCAGTGTTTTTCTGCTAACCCTTCAAACTTTCTCCGGCAGAGGTAGCAGTCTTTTTGTGAGCCTGGATGAAGTTCTAGCAGGTCCCATAGCTTTTGAACTCATCCCTGGGCAATAAATGAGTCACATCAAGTCACAGACAACTTTGATTTGGTCATTAGAGTTTCAAAACACTGAACTTGACAGTGTTAAACTTCCTTTCCTGACTCCTTGGCTGGGAGCTTGCAGGAGGAGAGAGGGGTCGCCCTCTACCCCTTCTCTCCCCGTGCTCACATTCTCCTCCACTTGCCAGTTGTTGGTGCAACCCCGCCAAGGTGAAGCATGAGTGTGGAAGAGGGCGATGGAAGGGTCGAGGCCAGCTCTAACTTGGCTAGTGACTTCATGCTGAGTCCTGGGGCTGGCAGATGGCACTCTCTCACAGATGCTTTGGTGGGCTCTTGGGTTGTTTTTGTTTTTTTTTTTTTTCTGGATCCTTTTCTCCCCCACTCCCTTTGACCACAAAGGGCACACTGATTCTGTGTGGTCTCTTGCAATTCTTTCTTTAATCCCTGGACATGCAACCCCGGGCAGCTCCAGCCTCTTCCTACTGAGCTCTCCAGGTGGTCTATCCAATAAAACCCAAAATGAACCATATCCCTGCTCTTTGTCTCCCACTGAATCCTGAGTGGACCTCAGGAAACCCTCAGTCACTTCTCCTACTTATCCTGAATCCCAGTGTCCCAGCATCTGCCATGAAAGTAGGTATTCAGCCCACTGCTCCCCTCTGGGTTTCCTCAGAGTCAGACCCCAGCCTTAGCTGTCTTAGACCTGGTTTTAGTCTTCAGCCCTCTCTCTGTCTCTCACCACAAAGAACCCATTTCAAAACCCTTCTAGTGACACCTGAAGTCTGCCCCATGAGTCATGAGTTAGAATAGAAGTTGGAAAACTTTCTCTGAAGACAGCCAGGTTGTAAACATTTTAGTCTTTGTGGGCTGTTTCTGTCATAACTACTCAACTCTGCTTTGGAGCTTGAAAGCAGCCATAGACAACACATAAACTACTCAGCATGACTGTGTCTCAATAAAACTTTATGAAAATAGGCAGTGACCAGATTTGGCCTGCAGTCCAAAAGTTTGCCGACCCCTGGGTTAGAGGTAGGGTTCCTCCACCGCCTCATTTCATTTCCCAGAGAGGGGAGGGCTGGAAGCCTGAGACCCTCATACCAATTTTTCTCTCTCTGTGTTCTGACCATCTTTATGGTCTCAAAGTGGGGGAGGGTGTTTAAGAGGCGTGAAACACTTCTTCAGACATCTCCCTCAACAATCTTCATATACGGATTTCCCTCATAATCACTTTTGTAACTGATAACAAACTGGCACCTGAATTGAAAATGAGGCGGGTAGAATTTCAACCGTGTTGGGCTCGAGGTAGCTGTGGACCCAGGCGCTGGGGCATCCAGTAGACAGCTGGAATCTATGCCTTAAAAGTCACAAGGATGACCTGAGCGTAGTTCCTTTCTCGAAAAGGGCAGAGCCATCTCCCTGCATTCTATCATATGCTGCCTCACTCTCGGAAACAGAGAATGCGGTGCATACGCTCAATTTCTTTGTTAACTGGGATCTGACATTACAAGCAGCTTTGCTGTGACTTGCTATAAAACAGGTGCCACCAAGGGCTATGGAGGTTCCTAGAACTAGTTTCCCTTAAACCAAGCGGACCTGACGGCTTTCCCTTTGTGCGCTCTCGCGTCTGCTGTCTTTGGATTTTTCTGTCCCCTCTCTCACTGTCAGCCCTGTCAACAGCCATTTCTTGTTGCTGCCAGTTTGCTTATCTCCAGCAGCCTCCTTCCCTATTTTGCTACTTTTAATGTGCTTGTACTTAAAAATCAAAGACTTGAGGGGTTAGAATTGTTAGATAATCATTCCAGGAGTGAGTGCTGAGTATCCAGTGGGTGGCATGTATGATCTTAATAGACGGACAATGAGACATCTATTTTGCATCTTTACGTACTTGTTTTCATATATTTGTTTAGATGGAACATCAATTATGGCTTTTTACAGACTTATTTATTTGTTCATTCCCTCATTATTCATTTATTTTTTTGCTTGAATTCAGGTACTCAGCCATGTTACTAACATGTTGCCCCCCAAATGACCTTGGTTTTGGAAAGGGATGGGACCCCCTTTTTAATATTCTACTTGATATACATATTCACGTATGTACAGAATTTTATATAAATATACACATGTGATGTATGTGGGGTTTATTTATTTATTTTTTGAGAAAGAGAGAGAGAGAGAGAGAGTGCATGTGCATGCACAGGCGGGGGAGGGGCAGAGCGAGAGAGAATCCGAAGCAGGCTCCATGCTCAGTGCAGAGATTGATGCCAGGCTCGATCTCACCACCCTGAGATCATGACCTGAGCCAAAATCAAGAGTCAGAAACTTAACCAACTGAGCCACCCAGGTGCCCCTCATCTATATCTTTTTTTTTTTTTTTTTTCAATGTTTGTTTATCTTTGAGAGAGACAGAGTGCAAGCAGGGGAGGGGCAGAGAGAGAGGGAGACACAGAATCTGAAGCAGGCTCCAGGCTCTGAGTTGTTAGTACACAGCCCGACTCAAGGCTCGAACTTGGGAAAGGTGAGATCATGACCTGAGCTGAAGTCGGACACTTAACCAACTGGGCCACCCAGAGGCCCCTATATCTTTTTAAGTTACTTTTTTTCATTTTTGCTTGACTCCCCTCCTGTTTTCACCCACATGAGAGTGTCCCTTTCCTCACTGTGATGTAGCATGTGCTCAAACTGGGTATATATCCTTTTGTATTTTCTGCATGCTTATACAATCATAAATACACGGTCACACCCATAGAATGTCTTTGTATGGCAATCAATCTTGCCCACTCAACAGTCATATTTTTGCTCCCTCCTCCTTCCTCCTTCCTGGCTAGCAAAATTTACTTGTTTGCATGTAGGCAAACAGTTCTTGGTCTGAAGGAAAGACACCCATATTTTAGCCAACAAATCCTGGTTTGGTTTTAAACAGATAATTCCATTCTTCTTTGTGTTTGTTTAGGAATGAGTATGTGGCTCAGTTCTGGTCAATAAGAAGTAAGGAGAACTGTGTGCAAGAAGTTTCTGGAATAGTTTCCTTTCTTTACATAAGGAAATGTAATATGATTGCTGGATTTCACAACGGGCCCACTTGAGATTCACGAATATTAACTGAGAATCAGATGTCTCAATCAAAACACCAATAGATTCATTTTTTTCTCCAAAATTGACAAGTTTAAGCTAAAATATATATGGAAAGGCAAAGGAACTAAAATAGCCAAGATAATCCTGAAGAACAATAAAATTGGAGGATTTACGTTTCTGGATTTCAAAACTCTAACAATAAAGTTATAGTAATCAAGTAATCAAATGTGGTATTAGTGATTAAAGAAGGGAATAATGACTTCAGAAATACACCTCTACATATGCAGCCATTTCATTTTTGACAAAGGTGCTAATGCAATTCAATAGCGCAAAGAAAGCTTTTCAATAAATGGGGACAGAACAACTTTTTTTAAAAAAATGAAACTTGAACTCTATCTCACATCTATACAAAAATTAATTTGAGATGGACCATACACCCAATACGAGCACTAAAACTATAAAGCTTCCAAAAGGAAACATGAAGGGTATCTTCAGGATTTCAAGGCAGGCAAAGAATTTTTAAACATAATACAAAGAACTATAAAAGAAAAAATTAACAAATGTTACTCCATAATAATTAAAAGCTAATTAAAAAAAAAAAAAAGAATACTGCCACGAATAGTGTTTGAGTGCCTGGCTGGCTCAGTGGGTAGAGTATGTTCAAACTATTGATCTTGGGATCATGAGTTCAAGCCCCACATTGGGCGTAGAGTCTACTTAAACAAAAAAATAAATAATTAATTAAAAAGAAAACCTTCTGGAAACTTCTACTTCTAATCATGAGGAAGTAACAAGGTCCAGAATTACCCTTCCACATAAAAAAATTATGTTTCCATATTTCTAATAAAACCAACAAAAAAACAGAAAACTAAAAAACACACAGAGAACAAAACAAAAACAATAGCAATACTAATATATTGTGCCCTTATAAAACATATGTAGAAGTAAAATGCACAACAACAATAAACACAAGGATTGGAGAGGACACAGGTTAAAAGAAAACACTTGTCATACAAATACAAATCATAAGGCCAGAGTAGTTATGTCAATGTCAGGCAAAATAGATTTCAGGGTAAGGACTATTGCCAGATAAAAAAGGAATTTTTCCTTATGTAAAAAGGGTCAATTGATCAAGGAAAAATAATAATCATAAATTTGTACACACCTGATAACAAAGATCTAAAATACATGAAGCAGCTACGGACAGAATTGGAAAGAGAAATAGACAAATCCATAAGCACAGCCAAAGATATCAATCTCCTCCTCTTAGTAACTGAGAATAAGTAGACAGAAAACAAAGACATAAATACTTAACACTATCAACCATCCTGACCTAAATGACATGAATAGAACATTCCATCCAACAATAACAGAATAAGCATTATTTTCAAGGGCACATGGAACCATCATCCAGATAGACCACAGGCTGAGGCATAAAACAAGCCTCGATAAATTCAAAAGCATTGTAATCAAAGTCTGATCTCTGACCACAATGAAATTAAATTATAGACCAGTAACAGAAACGTATTTTTTTTAGTTCCCAAATATTTGGAATTTAAACATTTCTAAATAAACCATGGATAAAAGAAGAAAACATAAAGGGATATAACAAGATATTTTGAAGTGAATGGAAATGGAAGTACATGTCAAAATTTTGAGAGGCAAATTTAAAACTTTAAATACTTCCATTCCAAAAGGAAAAAATGCCTCAAATCAATGATCTCAGCTTCCACTTTAAGAAACTAGAAAAGGAAGAGCAAGTTAAATACAAAGCAAGCAGAAAGAAAAATATAAATAAAAGGAATAGTGAAGATTGATGAACCAGAGAGCACGCAGACAATAGGATTAATTAATAATATCAAAAGCTGTTTCTCTGAATAGACCAACAAAATACACAAACCTCTAACTACACTGAATGAGAAAATTTTAAAAAGAACATACAAATTACCAACACCAGGAATGAAAGAGGAGATACGACTATAGGCATTAAAAGGGCAATAAGAGACTGTTATAGAAAACTTGTGTGGCGATAAGCTGTCAAACTTAAATACACAAATTTCTCAAAAGATACCAATTATCCAAATACACCCACGAAATAGAACATTTAAAGAGCCCTGTATCAATTTTTAAAATTGAATCTTTAATATAAAGCCTTCTCATAAAGAAAGCTTTAGGCCCAGATGGCTTCACTGGTGAATTCTAACAAAATCTTAATGAAGAAATAATACTGATTCTACACAAATTCCTTCAGAAAACAGAGTGGGAAGGACATTCCTCTCAACTCATTTGATGAAAACGGGCTGCTTAGACACCAAAACCAGTACAAGAAAGGAAACTACAGACCGGTATCATTCATAAACAGAAGGAAATATTCTTGACTCAATCTTTACAAATTGAATTCAGCAAAATATAAAAAGGGTAATACTCCATGACCAGTGGGGTTTATTTAAGAATGCCAAGTTGGTTTAACATTCAAAAAACCGTTCAATAGAATTCATATTAACAATAAAATAGAAAAAACATATGACTTTCTCAGTAGACGTGGAAACAGCATCTGACAAAATTCAACACCCACCCATGATTTAAAAACAAAACAAAACAAAAACACCTCTCAAGAAACTAACAGAAGGGAGCTTCCTCTACCTGTTATAGGGCATCTATGGAAAAACAAAAGACAACAATCTACATAATGGTGAGAGAATATTTGCCCCTGAGATGGGACACAAGGTACTCTCACTAATTTTATACTTTTATTCAAAATTGTGCTGGAGAACTAGTCAGTGCAGGCAAGAAAAACACGTAAAAGACATACAAGGTGGTTAAGAAAAGAAATAAACTCTCTTCATTTTCACAAGACATGATCATGAACAAATGACCAATGTGCATATGAAAAAAAAATGCTCAACATCAGGGCCAGGTGCTAGACTCTGGAAGAGTAGTTCCAGGAGAAAGGAACTTCTGTGTTTTTTACCATAGCATCCTAAACAGCTACCACAGTACCCATCCAAAGGGGCTGTCATATTTATTTTGTGACTGAATGAATGAATGCATGTAAGGGCAAATATCAGATTGGGGTGGTTCAGCCCTAGAAGGTAACATTTCACTACAGTCAGGACTGGATTTAATAACTTTCAATTTTGGAAAAAGTATCTTAAATCCCAATCTTAAGTCAGATAGGAAATTGCCCAAAGAAACTGTCTTGCTTTATCAGATTCTTATGATGGTTAATTTTCTGTGTCAACTTGACTGGGCCACGAATGCCCAAGTTAAATATTATATCTGGGTGTGCCTGTGAAGGTGTTTCTGGATGAGATTAGCATTTGAATTGATGGTATCAGTCAGGTGGATTGCCCTCTCCCATGGGGGTAGGCTTCATCCAATCTGCTAAGGGCATGAATAGAGCAGAAGGTACAAAAGGAAGAATTTGCTCCTTTTTTCCTGCCTTAGTGCTGGAACTGGGACATCTTTCATTTCCTCCTGCCCTTGGACTGGAATTTATACCACTGGCTTTCCTGGTTTTCAGGTCTTTGGTCTGACTGCTAGATTTCTTGATTCTCCAGCTTGCAGATGGCAGATCCTATAAACAGATACACGCGCACACACACTAATGGTGTATATATAGATAGATAGATATACATATACATATATATGTAGACAGAGAGGGAATATATATTAAAATATGAGAATAAGAATATATTATGATAAATTATATGTAATTATATACCATTATAGTTATATATATATAATATATATATAACATATATATAAAAATGCTTATTCATTTATTTTGAGAGAGAGGAAGGGCCAGAGAGAGAGAGAAAGGAAAAGAATCCCAAGTGGGCTCCATGCCCATGACTGTGAGATCATGACCTACGCTGAAATCAAGTCTGTTGCTTAACTGACTGAGCCACGCAGGCACCCTTATAGTTATATATTATTAAACATATAACATATTATATTTAACTATATAATAACAATTATAAATTATGTTAAAATTATATTACATATATTAGAATACATGTATGTTTGTGTGTGTGCGTGTGTGTATTCTTTTTTTTTTTTTAATTTTTTTTTTCCAACGTTTTTCATTTATTTTTGGGACAGAGAGAGACAGAGCATGAACAGGGGAGGGGCAGAGAGAGAGGGAGACACAGAATCGGAAACAGGCTCCAGGCTCCGAGCCATCAGCCCAGAGCCTGACGCGGGGCTCGAACTCACGGACCGCGAGATGGTGACCTGGCTGAAGTCGGACGCTTAACCGACTACACATTACTCATATGCTCACTCATACGCTTACTATCATAGTAAGATTATCAATCCAAAACATTATAGGTTTGCTGCACACTTATCTATATTTCCTTTTTTTTTTAAGTTTATTTATCTTGGGAGAGAGAGAGAGAAAGAGTGAGAGAGCATGAGCAGGGGAGGGACAGAGAGAGAAGGAGAAAGAGAATCCCAAGTGGGCTCCGTGCCCACGACCATGATATATTAGAATATATGTATGTTCTGTGTGTGTGTGTATTCTAATAGTTCTGTTTCTCTGGAGAACCCTGACTAATTAATACATTACTCATATGCTCACTAATCCAAAATATTATAGGTTTGCTGCACACTTACCTGTATTTCCTTTTTTTAAATTTTTTTCACATTTATTTATTTTCGAGAGAACAAGACAGAGCATGAGTGGAGGAGGGGCAGAGAAATGGAGGGGGGACACAGAATCCGAAGCAGGCTCCAGGCTCTGAGCTGTCAGCACAGAGCCCGAGGCAGGGTTGGAACTCACAGACCGTGAGATCATGACCTGAGCAGAAGTCGGATGCCCAACCAACTGAGCCACCCAGGCACCCTTATTTCCTTCTTTTTTTTTTTAAGTTTATTTATTTATTTAGAGAGAGAGAAAGTAAGAGAGCGTGAGCAGGGGAGGGAGAGAGAGAGAGAGAGAGACAGAGAGAGAGAGAGAGAGAGAGAATCCCAAGCAGTCTCCATGTTGTCAGTGCAGAGAGGGACTCGGAGCATTGATTTCACGAATCTTGAAATCATGACCTGAGCCGAAATTAAGAGTCAGATGCTTAACTGATTGAGCCGCTTACTCTTTCTGATTACAAAAGTAATACATGCCTTTGGTAGGGAGTCTAAAAAATGATGAAAACCTAAGAAGGAAATGAAAATTCCCTAAAATCCCATTGCCCCCACTACCACTGAGATCTTCCTCCTTCCAGTTCCTGTTTGCCTTGTAATCTGTTCCACTAATTTGGCACCAACAGCCTAAAGGGCATGGAGATAGAGGTTGACACGAAAAGGAATCAGGTGGACACCTTGGGGACAGATGGGGACATCCACGTGGAATCTACCAGTGGGCAGTTGGAAATGCAATCGTAAACCAGGAGAGATTTCCGATCCCTATGCGGGGAGGGAGAAGGATCCCATAGGTATCAGATGAAATCTCAGGAAGTGGGGGAGGCAAGCCAGAGAAGACAAGCAGACCAAGGAGAAAGGATGAGTCTTGTACAGTATAATTAGTATATTGCTCCAGAAAGTATATGGAATAAAGCATTAGAAAGAACTTATTTTCTATGGAATTCTTACCTATAAATGCTTTCCTGGGCTCTTCATGAGTGAGATGCTTCCTGTATTCTCTACACCTGTAGACTGTAGCCAGCATTACTTTCAAGAGAACAAGTTGGCATGTGAAGGACACAGCATTAACCAGAATATTACTTCCTGCATGCCATCTTTTCTTTCCTCTGAATATCGATTTCACCTACTCTTTTAAAACACAAGTTTGTTTGGAATGGCTTTTCAGACTGTCTCTTTTCACACCCACACTATGAACGCATGAATCTGCTTAAATCTATGTTCTCTGAGAGAAGGCAAGTTTGCAACTAGATAAAATGTCTTGCTGAGTTTTATCAGTTGTGTGTATTTATCATCCTCCAGCCATCTTTTTAATAGGCTGCATTCCTACTGCTCCAAGGTCTGCTCACAAAGGACAGCCCTCCTGAGTTTTTGTCATTTGCCAAAAATTTCCTATTGGAAGATTTGGCTTGTCTGCCTGGACAGCTAGAGCTAGAAGTCCAGCAGTAGCCGTACAAATGGCTGTCACGTATCCCCAAGCAGACAGAGGTGCTGTCGTCTTCCGAACAGAAAAATGGGAGACAATGCCGCTGGGGTACGCGCTATCTAGCTGATAACACACGTTCCCCAAACAAGTTGTTTAAAAGACTTCCCGAACACTAGCAACATTAAAATCAAACAACCCTATCCAGAAAAGAACCTCCTAAATCTAAATAATCTATATCAAACACAAGAATCCAAATCTTGTTCCTTATGCATTCAAATCTCGGTAGGATGGCTTACAAAAAATGTTCTCCTGTAGGCCCCTAATGTAATAACCATTCTATGGCCCAATCGCTACAATGCACTGAATCCCAAAACAACACATTTAAAACTGAATTCACCACCTTCCCCCACGCCTCTTTCCCACCCCAGCTCAAGAATTCAGCCTTCCTCAGCCAAATCTATTTCACTGACTCATAGGGGGAAAAAAAAAAAGATTCCTTGTATGAATTTGGGGGAAAGGGATCCCATTAGGCTTTGTGGGTACTTTTTAAAATTCTGCCACTGGTCAGAGAAAGGGGTAGAGGCAGGGTAGGGGCACCGCATGTCCAAGTAATGCAGACTTTTTTTTTTTTCAGGTAATAGCAATACAAGGTAAGAAGTGTTATTGCAAGGTCATGGACGCATATGGTAGGAGATGTTGAGTCTGGTTGGGAGGAGAGTGGGAAAGCGTTTCAGCACAGTACCTGGTATAAAGTAAGTGCTCGATAACTGATTAATGATGAAAAGGAGGTGATGTCTGAACACAGCTGATTGCTAAATGGGCCTACCTATGTGGAGGAGCAGGGATTTTACACGAGAGCAAAAACCAAGCTGTTCACACAGAGTTGTCCAGACAGTGACAAAACTTGGTTGTGCCCTGGCAGTGGGCGAGAAAGAAGGTGTGGGGATCTTGGATCTACTAAAAATTTCATTTTCTAATGCAATGTTGGCAGTCCTATGGATGACAACTCTTATAGAAGCAAAATGGGTTAAAAAAAAATGGTCATGGTGTGCCTGGGTGGCTCACTTGGTTAAGCATCCGACTTCAGCTCAGCTCATGATCTCACTATTCACGAATTGAAGACCCACTTTGGGTGAGCACGAGCCCTGCTTCTCTCTCTCCTTTCTCTCTGGCTCTCATGGGATTCTCTCTCTCTTTCTCCGCTCTTGCTCACTTGTGCCCCCTCTCTCTTTCAAAAAAAAAAAAAATTTTTTTTTAATGGGCATGGCAGTTGAGCAGAGATACAAAGATAGTAATATTGGGGGTGCTCGGGTGGCTCAGTCAGTGCAGCGCCCGACTCTTGATTTCAGCTCAGGTTTTGATCTCACGGTTTGTCAGTTCAAGCCCCGAGTCAGGCTCTTTGCTGACAGCATGGAGCCTGCTTGGGATTCTCTCTCTGCCCTCCCCTGCTCACACTCTCTCCCATAAATATTTATTTTTTTTTTTTAAATTTTTTTTTTTCAACGTTTTTATTTATTTTTGGGACAGAGAGAGACAGAGCATGAACGGGGGAGGGGCAGAGAGAGAGAGGGAGACACAGAATCGGAAACAGGCTCCAGGCTCTGAGCCATCAGCCCAGAGCCTGACGCGGGGCTCGAACTCACGGACCGCGAGATCGTGACCTGGCTGAAGTCGGACGCTTAACCGACTGCGCCACCCAGGCGCCCCATCCCATAAATATTTAAAAAGAAAGGTAGGAATATGAAGTGGATGATGGGTGGGAATGAAAAGAATATTTGGGATCTATTTTATTTGTTCCTTCAGCAAATAATTACGAGTATGTTTCTCTCATCCTAAAAGACACAGGCATACTCTTTCTTCATCCTGCAGCTTTTCCCTGGGGCCCTCACAACCAGCCTTCACGGCCAAGTTTCTGTGAAATATCTCCTGCCGCCTTCCTCTCTTGGGTGCAGGTCAATTGGGCTCACCCCACTCCTGTCAATGTTCCTGCTGAGATCCTAGATGCTGTCAGGTACTTTCCAGTCTACACCTTGCTGCCTTCTACCTCCAGCACCAGACAGGGCTGGCCTCATCTTCCAACTTGTTACTCCTTCCATACCTGTGTTCCCAGCCAGCTTTCCCTATTCCAGCTCCTCCCACCACTAGCTCTGCTGTGCACTAATGACTCCCAGGTCTCTACTTCCTCTCAGCCAGCTCTCCTGGCTCCACACATGTTTACCCAACTGCCTCCTAGACACCTTCACTTATCTGTCCCAGGAGCACCTCAACTCCAAAGGCCCCAGAAGGAAATCATCTGGTCCTGGGCATGTTAGTTAACTGAACTGGGCCTCACTTCCTCAACTATAAAACAAGGCATTACTGATAGCCTCCTCATACAGAGAAGCTTGTTACGGAGATTAAGTGAAACATCATAGAATTGCATGGCATAGATTCTGGCGTATGGTAAAGGATCTACAAGTGTTAACTATTATGCCACCTTCCCTCAAACACATTCCTTCCTCTCCAGAGTCCCCAAATTGACTCACAAATCCACCACCCGCAACTCTTACCAAGCCAGAACCTTGAGCATCCTCCTGATACCTCCCTGTTCCTTAACCTGTCATTCCGTCCCAGCCCATTCATTCCACTTCTTAAACATCTGACCTTGTCTTTCCTTCTCTGCTCCATTGCCTTAAGTCCTGGGCTCCTCTGGGACTTAGAGCCATTCTTTCCCTGACCCTACCCTTGCTGTTCTATACCCTTCTTCTGAAAGAGCACATTGCACGAACCACCCTCCTCTTAAAACTTTTCCAGGTCTCCCTTCTGCCTCGGGTACACAATCCAAACTCCTCGGCAGGGCACGGAGGCTCTTCAGGACCTGGTCTCAGTCACTCTCTCAGTCCACCCCACTCCTTAAGCTCCAGCTGGTCCTCCTTGGTGATGTCAAAGTATTCATCAGGTTCAGTCAGTCCACAGGGCCTTCTCCAACCGCTGCTGCAGTTTCCAGATGTAGCTTGGGTGCCACTTCCTCTGAGAAGCCTTTCTGGACTTCTAGTCAGATGAATAGCTTTCTTTTTTGTTCCCCTGGGTCTCTTCCCTAATACTTATCATGTTTTAGTTCTTATCTGCTCATGTGTCTGTCCTCCCCACTAAACTGAGTTGTCTGCTGGCAGAAAAATTGCCTTTTATTTCCATAACCCCAGAACCTAGCTCAGTGGCCAGCAGACGGTACTCAAGGTAAGTGAGCCAGAGCAAAGGGTTTCCACCAAAAAGGAAACGTTTGTTTGGGGAATCGGTATCAAGGCTTAGAGAATCCACTCCTGTCGCGGCACAAGCTGAACAAGGGTTCCTTCAGGCCTGCGTGGATATCCAGTGCCTGCACGTCGTTCTCGGGGCTTCACTCTCGCACAGTTAGAGCAGATACAGGGCTGCGCAGGCAGAGGCTGAACGGGCGCCTGCAAATGCACGCTCAGCGGGCTGAGGTTAAATCCTGCGCCCTTTGTTCCAGCCAGCGGTAAAGCTAGCGGGTCTGTGTCCGCCCGCCAGCCGCGGCCGGGTGCAGGGCCCGCATGGGTAGAATGGCACGAAAACGCACCCGCGAACGCCGCGTCGGGCAGGGGCGCGCGTGTGCGCTGGCCCTCTCGGTGCCAGCTTCCCGACTCTGGGATCCCGCGCTCTCCCGCGCCCTCGCCGGGGCCCAGCTTCAGTGCCAAACAGTCTCCCGGGCCCGCCGCCACCGCCGGCGGGAAAGCGCCCGGCGTCCCGGCGTCACGCGCCAGCAGCCGAGCGCGCGGCGCGCGGGGCGGAGGCGGGGCGGGGGCGGGGCCAGCGCGCCCGAGGCGGGGCGGGGCGGGGCGGGAGCCGGGCACAGGAAGCGCTGGGAGGCCCGAGCCGTCCCAGGGTGCCCCGCGCGGCGTGGACTCGGGCCGCTGCCGCCATCCCGCTGGCGAGAGGGAGAGAGAGGCCCGCCCGCTCGCCGGTCGGGCCAGTGTGGGCCAGTGCGTGAGGGCGCGGGGGGCCTTGTCAGCGAGACGCAGAGCGCAGCCGCCACCACCAAACGGACATGTTGGAGCCCAGCGCCGTCGCCGCCGCCTCCTTTTCCTTATCCTCCGAACGGGACTGAGAGGGGGCCCGCCACCCTCCGCCTCTGCTGCCCGCCCCGCCGCCTCGGCCGCAGCCTCTTCCTGCCCGGCCTCTGGCTCCGCCGCTCGTCGCCCCCCCACCCCCCCCCGCCCCTCAGGCCCGGCCGGTTCCCCGGCCCCGCTCCGCCGCGGCGCGAGGTCTATGTGACCGGCGGGCCCGGAGCAGCCGCCGCCGCAGCGCGAACATGGACGCCGTCAACGCCTTCAACCAGGAGGTGAGGAGTGCTCGGGGCGCGGGGGTGCCGGGCCTGCCGCGGGAGCCGGGACTCCGTTTCTCCCGCCGCCGGAGGTTTAAAGCTGTGGTCGGGGTGGGGACGCTTCCTGCCCGGGTTCCGGGGCGGCGGGGCCTGCGCGGAGAGGCCTGCGGCCCGGGAGAGGTCGCGGCGGCCACGGGAACCGACCCCACACCCCTCCCCCATCGCCCACCCCCGGGCAGCGACCTCGGGTTGCCCCCCTCGCCCCCTTCCGGTCTCCCCCAGCCCGCGTCGGCGCTGGTGCCTCCAACTTCGCCCTCTTTCAGGTCCCGGCGCTCTCGCTTTCTGCTCCCAGCCCGTTACTGGCTTCGCAGTGCCGGGCGTCCGCAAGGGGCTAAGAAAGAAGCGCGGGCGGGCGTGTGGGGTTGGGGGCGGGGGAGCGGGAGCATCTGCCGGTCGCCGGGCTGGCGGAGCGGCGGCCTCCGCTCTCCTGTTGCTCGGGCCCCGGCGCGGCGGCGACTGGACTCTGATCCCGGGTCGAGGAGGAGTCGGAGAGGGTGTTCATCCCCCCTCTCTCAGGATTCACACACTTGGGAATTGGGGTCCCCAAATGAAGAGGGGTGGCTCCTGATTTCGAGTGGTGAACACAATCCTTGTAATGGGCTCTTTGGCCCCAACGTGACACCTGAAAAGTTGAATGGGAGAGTGCTTGCCCCGCCTTAGTCCGGTAGAAAGCCGGCTTTGGCCTCTAGTCTCCCACCCTCGCAGTCCGGTCGAGGTAGTTAATCCTCGGCTCCCTTCTAGGGGAACATTTACATGTGAAAACCTCCCAAAACCGGGAACAAAGCTGCCTGCCGCCTTAAAGCTCTATAGTTTTATCTCCAGCCGTTCCAGGTGCTGTTTTTGGAGCGTAGAGTCCACACACCCTCTTCATCAAAATCGGTTTGGGGGGAGGGGACTTGACCATTGATAATTTAAAATACAATTACCGAATGGAAACTGTTGTCTTGTGTTGAGTTGGATTATTTTCCTTTTCCAAACACTAAAGAGGAACCCAACATTGAAAAAGTCAGATGGAGTACTGTAGCTCTAGATGTCTTGATATATTGAAAACTCGATGCATCTCACCATAAGATTTTGTAATTTCACTTGTAACAGAATTAAGGTGCGATAACTTTTCTTCTAGATTTGCAGTGCGGTAATATGCGACCCTCCAGTAACACTGCAGTTAGGACCTTTCATTGCCTTGCAAATTATCCTCTAGATGATTTGTCTTCAACTGTTGGGTACAAAAAATGTCTTAACTGTAGTGGCAACTGCTGTTGGACAGTGTGATGATTTTCAAAATAACGAAATAATATTTCCTAATATTTGATGTCTAGAGAATTTGTGATACTACTCCAAAGATTTCAGGTTTGGAAGTTGACTTGGTTTCCTGAAGGCAAAATTCACTGAAATGTTGACGCCATGAGGGCAGAGAGTCTGTATTCTTTCCTCCTCCCCTCACCATAGGAGGCAAATACTTGTTGAATGCATGAGGATTTGTATAAATGGTACAACAGTTTTTTAAAGATTGTAAATATTTATTTCCTCAGATAAAATCTTATGGACTCTTTTTAATGAAAAAGAGGATTTTTTAGAGTATTCTTAAGTTCGGAAGTACTTAATTGTGAGTTAGGCATTATGGCAGTTGACATTGAGCACATTAATAAGCAAAATATCTTACGTTAGTTCTGGAAAAGTGTGATTAGTTTTTACTTTGAAAAACCAAAATTAGGTATGATACTGCCTTTTCGAAAAAGGGAAATGGTATTTTAACCTTTTTAAAATACACAAAATGAGAATTTTCCTATCTTGGTACATTTTTCAGCTCAATTTTTATTTCCATTCCTAGTCTTCATGAACTGCAAATTACATTATGTTAGGTGTGTGTTGCCAATTCCATCTTTCTTCTGAAGAAACTTCCTTCTGGAGAAATTAGTCTGATTTTAAAATCCATCGTCTTGCGCCTGCCTGTTTGATTTGTAGTGCTTCTCAGTTTTTTCTCCCCATTCATGAAATGTTATTGGTTAGTTCCCTGTAATTTCAAATCTCCCCAATCTTACCTTAATTTTACAAACTTTCGAGTGCGTGCTCAGCTACAAAAGCTGTGTCCTAAATACTGTGGCACTACCAAGGATCTCTGTCCCCTAGGAGCCTAATGTAATAGAGAACACAAGACTTTGGCAAATAACTTTAATATGTGATAGAACAGCTTCTTTGGGGCTCTTTAAAAGTACTGTGGGATGGCAAGTGAAGACTTGGGAAGAAAAGGTTGATGTCAGTTTCAGAATTTCAGAAGGTGTAGGAAGTAGTGATTGAGGGACAACAGTGCTCAGGAATAAGTGAACAGTATAATAGTTTGGTTCCAGAGGCTACGGGAAAGTAAAGATGGTTAAGTAATTTGGTGCCTGACAAGTTTCATGTCCTTCTAATGTGTTTGAATTCCATTTTGGGGCTGTGGATAAACTGAAGATTTTAAGTAGTGTGATACAATCAAGAAAACTGCTTGATTTGTAGTGTATGTTATAAAGGCAGATATCTGAGGAAGATTGACATTTTCAGGACTAAGGTCGAATTAAGTAGAGTTTGGCATGGAGAGCAGGAAAAGGATATGGACCAGAGGAATCCATGGACCTTGCCATCTCGTAGGCTTATAAGCACCTTTTGCCCCCAACATTCTAGGTGCTGGGAGAGTGGTGATGCTACTAACGCAAGTCAAGCAGTCATCAAAAGCATACTTAGTGGAGGGGGAAATATGTTTGGTTTTTGAACAGGTTGGGTTTGAGATTGAGTGGAAAAGTCATGTGGAAATTTCTGGCAAGCAGTTGGGCATGTAGGACTCAAACTTGGAAGCAACCAATGAATAGAGGGAGACATCTGGAAGTCACTCTCAGATGTGCCCTGGAGGAAATTGAGAGGGGAGAGAAAAGAATATTTAATAAGCATCTCTGGCATATCAGGCATTTTATATATATATATCTAACTTAATATTCCCACAGCTTTGCACAGACATCCATTTATAGATGAGGAAACTGATTTTCAAATAAGTTAAATAATAACTGGCCCAAGGGCATACTGTTAGCTAATGGCAGAGCTGGGATTTGAGTGCACATCTTCTCATCATAATTGCTGCCTACAGATAATATGTATAATACCAGGGGAGAGGTTACAGGTTAAGACTTAAGAAAAAAGCAACTAAAATTTGAGAGTAATGGGATCGGAAGCTTAAGGTTGAATGGTGATGGAGATAAGGAAACAAATGCAGTCTTTTAGAATTTTGGTTATGAGGGATTTAAGGACATGAAGGGAAAGAGCAATTAACAGTATAGAAGGCACTGGTGCTGGGCCATTTGTATGCTGGGCCATTTGTATGCTCATATATAGCATATATGAGGTTTTAGCCTTAATAAGTGACATTCAGGCCCTGGTCTCTTAGATGCTAGTATAAGCTTGAGCATGTTGGGAGAGTGGAAGTGTAGAGAAGCATAGTTTAAAGCAACATGAGGGCTTGCTTAGAACAAAATTGTGGATAAAAGGAAGGGTACAGATCACAGGTAAAAGAGGTCAGTATCTCTGATACAGGAAGGAAGATAAAAGATGAAGTTACTAAAGACACCCACTAAACAGGACTTTTATGGTGAGACACTTTGTAGGGGTTGTAAAAAAGGTAAGTGAAAAAAGTGAGTGGCCAATTATAGCTGGTACTTCATTGTTTTCTGCTATGCTTATATACTCCTTAATGTGAAGAGTTTGGTATGTTGTAAGTTTGTTGAATGAATAAGAGTTATGGATTGGATTTTTTAAATCTATTGATTACA
Organism: Puma concolor; assembly: GCF_028749965.1. NCBI lineage: Eukaryota > Metazoa > Chordata > Mammalia > Carnivora > Felidae > Puma > Puma concolor. The sequence goes on along the minus strand of NC_141675.1, from coordinate 147,167,699 downwards.
TTTTAGCCTTTAACCAATCTTGTCTAATTCCAAAAGAGTAGATCTCCTCACACTTTTTTTTTTTTTTTTGGCAGCATCTATGATTTTGAGACTTTTAATTAAAGTATTAAAAAGTGCAGAGAAGATATAGCAGTAAGAATGGACAGTTGTAAATATTAATATTATAAGTGTTGTGGGGTTTTTTGTTTTTTGTTTTTGAGAGAGAGTGTGTGTGCACATGTGCCTCCGGAGCCAGCCTGGGGAAGGGGCAGAGGGAGAGAGAGATCTTAAGCAGGCTCCATGCTCAGCACGGAGCCCGAGCCCGATGCAGGGCTTAGTCCCACGACCCTGGAATCATGACCTGAGCTGAAATCATGGGTCAGATGCTCAACTGACTGAGCCACCCAGGAGCCCTAATAGGTGGTTTTAATTTAAATTTTAAAATATTAAAAGTTAAAGCCCTTTCCTCCTCCAGAGGCAATCAAAGTGAATTTAGTATCAATCTCTGGTACATAAGCAATATGTAATATTCTGTGTTTTGATATGCCTGAGTGGTATATTGTACATATTTGTGTTTTTCCTTAAACTTTACTAATATTATATATTAAGATTTCATTTTAACTGCTGGGGGGGATGCTGTCATTTGAATAAACCGTATTTTATTTATCTAGTTCCCCAGTTGATGAACATTCAAGTTGTTTCTCATTGCTGGCAGTGAACTTTTTTTTTTAATTTTTTTTTTTTAATGTTTATTTATTTCTGAGACAGAGCATTAATGGGGAGGGGCAGAGAGAGAGGGAGACACAGAATCGGAAACAGGCTCCAGGCTCTGAGCTGTCAGTGCAGAGCCCGATGCGGGGCTCGAACTCACAGACCGCGAGATCGTGACCCGGACTGAAGTCGGACGCTCAACCGACTGAGCCACCCAGGCGCCCCATGACAGTGAACTTTCTTTAACATGTCTTCATATATAAGAGTTTCTCTGGGGCAGCTATTCTCAAACTTTGCATTTTGACTTCTTTCGCTCTTAAAAGGTAAGGACCACAGAGAACTCTTATATTTGTGGATGATATATCATATATATTTTGGAGGTATTTACCATTTTAGATATTTAATCTGAAAAATGCATTTATTAAATATAACAAATCATTAGATGTTAACAAAAATAACATTTTTAATGAAAAATAACATTTCTGAAACAAAAGTGAGAAGAGTGACATTGTTTTACATTTTTGCAAATCTCATTTAAACTTTGGTTTTTAAACCTGGGTTCTCATATGTACTTCTTTAGAAGTTCAATCTCTTGCAATTACACACGTCAGGGTAGCCTCTAGAAAACTTTTGTGGTACACTTGTGAGAAAATGAATGAAAGGGGCAAGAAATGTCTTAGTATTAAAATGAAACCAGTTTTTACCTCATTGACCACTGAAAGGAACTCAGACCCCCAGGGATCCTCAGATTATTTTTAGAGAACTACAGCCCTGAGATACTGAAGTGGTATGCATATAATGATATGTTGGGAATTCAGGAAGAAAATATGAGAACTTTAACATTCATTTTTATCTTTAAGATCAGATAAATTAAGCTTTATGAATACTTTATGAATTTATGTTGGTACACTTATTCACTGGGCTGTCTAGAACTACCATGTTATCCTGAAGAGTTGAGTTCTACATCTCAGTGGGGAACTTGTCGCTCCTTCCTTTTCCCACTGGAAAGTTTTGTGTATGGAGTATTGTACCTATTAATTATTAGGTGCGTTTGTCTTCCCAGAATTTATGTATGTATGTATGTATGTATGTATTTTTTAATGTTTATTTAAAACATTAGAGAGGGAGACACAGAATCCAAAGCAGGTTCCAGGCTCTGAGCTGTCAACACAGAGTCCGATGTGGGGCTTGTCCGCACGAACCGCGACGACATGACCTGGGCTGAAGTCGGTCGCTTAACTGACTGAGCCACCCAGGCACCCCAGAATTTATTTATTAAAATTTTTTTTTGATGTTTATTTTTGAGAGAGAGAGTGGGAATGGGGGAGGGGCAGAGAGAGAGGGAGACACAGAATTCAAAGCAGGCTCCAGGCTCTGAGCTGTGAGCACAGAGCCTGACGTGGGGTTGGGGCTCAAACCCACAAACCGCGAGACGTGACCTGAGGCAAAGTTGGATGCTTAACCTGCTGAGCCACTCAGGTGCCTCTGTCTTCCAGAATTTAAATCATATGATAAAGATACCTTGTTGTTGTTATCATTTTAACCCGTAATATTAGTCGTTAGTTGTTTTTGATCATTCCTTTCTTCTTGGAGAGTTTTATCTAAAGCAGTGGACAAAGAGTTGACACAAGATTCTTACTGTGTGGAAGAGATACAGAGAACCAGGGCAATAGTTGAAGTAAAACTGGAGGTTTCTCTTCCCTCATTTGACCATGTTATGCTATTACAACACGAGTTTTAGATATTAAAGTTATCATTGTATTCTTCTGCTCTTTCTTGACCCTCAGTGAGTTGCTTATCTCCAACAACAGTAAAAATCCGGCCTTATAGTGCGTGGAGGGAAGCTGGCTTTTCGGAGCTTTCTGTTGCAGCATTTATCACTGATGTTCTTGTTGAAAATATCCCCTGCCCTAAAAGTCTAGAATTTTGCTTAGTATTTTGTTTCATTAAAAATGACATGGAGGGGCGCCTGGGTGGCGCAGTCGGTTAAGCGCCCGGCTTCAGCCAGGTCACGATCTCGCGGTCCGTGAGTTCGAGCCCCGCGTCGGGCTCTGGGCTGATGGCTCGGAGCCTGGAGCCTGTTTCCGATTCTGTGTCTCCCTCTCTCTCTGCCCCTCCCCCGTTCATGCTCTGTCTCTCTCTGTCCCCAAAATAAATAAAAACGTTGAAAAAAAAAAATGACATGGACACATGATTAAGGAACTGAATCAGAGAGAACTTGGAATGATGGAAAAGTTGACTTATAAGTCTTGTGAAACCAAATTCCTGACAGAAAGTTGACAAAATGGTAGTTGGTATTTGGCAGGGGTGGGGAAATGTTTTTTTTTACCAGATACAAATTGTAGGTGGTTCTCTGCCATGGAGCACAAGTGAATATACTTTACTTCAGCATTCCAGGTAACGTTTCTATAGATATCTGCACACACTGAAATCTCATTTTAAATATACCTTGATAACATGGTAGGAACAAAGTTGTTACATAAACAATGAACCTTTAATATTATTCATAACATTTGTTGAGATAATATGCTGGATTTTTTTTTTTTAGCCCACCTCACAAGCATACAACTTTAATGAGCTAAAAACAAGCTGTGCTATGTTGTCAGGTATATAGAATAAGCAGCTTACCTATTACCAGTTCAAATTTTTGGTAACATTGGTTGATTAATATTCTATTTTGATGGAACAGGAAAAGGGAGAATTTGGTAGTAGTTAGGCTTGTGTTAGACTAGGCCTTAAAAATATCTTGAAAGGTTAAACTTGGGAGGGGCGGTGCGTGGGTGGCTCAGTAGGTTAAGCGTCTGACTCTTGATCTTGGGTCAGGTCATGATCTCACAGTTCCTGAGATCTCACAGTTCATGAGTTTGAGCCGTACATTGGATCGGGCTCTGCGCTGATGGCATCGAGCCTGGTTAGGATTCTGTCTTTCCTCTCTGCCCCTGGCCCACTGTGTGCAAATGCAGGTGCACGCGCTCTCTCTCGCTCTCTCTCTCTCTCAAAATAAATAAACTTAGAAAAAGAAAGCTTAGATTTGAAGAGACATGTTTGCATTTTTGCTAATACTACATGTAATTAAAAGTGCACTGTCAACGACTTTTTTTTTGAGAACTATTAAGATTTCACAAACAATACTATAATTTATTATATCCTGGTCACCTTCGTCCTGTTAAATATTTTCATGGTTTATTGATTACATTTCATTGCTTTATAGCTAGAGCTTCTTATTGGTGATTGTGAAGGCATAGAAAAATATAGAAACTTTGATATTCCAGTGAAGCACATTGTGCAGGTTAGTAGTGAAGTCAGCAAGAAATCTACTGTAACACTGGAGTGAAGTTAGGAATTAGAAGCTAAGGGGCACTTGAGTGGCTCAGTCAGCTCAGTGGCTGACTCTTGGTTTTGGCTCAGGTCATGATCTTATGGTTTGTGAGTTCAAGCCTGCATTGGGCTCTGTGCTGACAGTGTGGAGCCTGCTTGGGATTCTCTGTCTTCCTCTCTCTGCTGCTTCTGCACTTTCTCTCTCTCTCTCTCTCAAAATAAATATTCCAAAAAAAAAAAAAAAGGGTTAGATGCCATCCATGGTTTTTTGTTTTTGAAAAAGAGCGAGCATGTGTGGGGGAGGAGCAGAGGGAAAGGGGGAGAGAGAATCTTAAGTAGTCTCCATGAGATCATGACCTGTGTCGAAATCAAGAACCCAGATGCTTAACTCACTGAGCCATCCAGGCACCCCCATGCTAAGGTTGTGATGGAGTTGGGCATCAGGGCTGGGGAGATGGCAGGGCTCAGTGAAAAGTAGAGAGCCATACAAGTTCCGCTCGGAGTTATCATTTGTTGGATATCATTGTTTGTTATCATTGTTTGGATAATTGGTGAATTTGGTATAAATCCATGTGGGTCAGTAATCCTAGTTGGAAGAAACTATAGAACAATGGCATGCCTTGCTTATTTGCCACCAAAGCACAATTTTTCTTTCTTTCTTTTTAATATAGACCTTTTCTACAACAGAATTACTTCATGCAGAAGTAATCATGAGATTGGCCAAAAAAAGAAACTTGAACTTTATGCCAGTTGCAAATAAATGTTATAGTGGAAAAAAGGAGTTAATATTTTTAAATTGCATCAGCACTTTTTTTTGGGAAAAAGTAGAAAAACTTACCTATTTACTGGTCTGTCATAATATTGACTTTCTATTATATTCCAGTTTCCTTTCAAGCCTTATTTCTGCATATTTGCCAATGACTGTCAAGGTGATCTTCACATATTTGTGTTCAGTAAACAGTTATAGCCAGATTCATCAATCTTACCTTCACCCATAATTGAATGAAGAACACTTTTTATTGGTTTTAATTACAAAAAGTTGTACATAAAGCAACACACATACACTGGTTAGGGAGTCTTAAAACATAAGTCACTTTTGGTACAAATTTAGAAAAAAACCCACTTCACAATACATTCTAGAAATCACAGTAGTACCATGTCTTTTTTCAGCATTGATTGTAATGACTTTGAAATGTCTCCTCAGTCAAAAAAATTTTTTCACTAAAATATTTCCACCAAAAAATTCAGTATAGATTTCTATTAGTTAAACATTCTTCAAATTAGGTGTAAATGTCTGCTTCCTTATATTTTATTGCATGATAATGACCTCCATGATTTTTGTTCATGGATCTTCAAGCTTTATGTTCCATTATACCTTTGTTCAGGGCCTATCCTGGCTATTAGTAAATATTTATACCAGAAAAAAGGATTTCAAGAAAGAATTGCACTCAGCTATCTTATTTTGAATGTAACTCTTTAATCTTTAAACACACACTCATATATAGGAACCACAGGATTGGAGAAACAAACTGAGCCTGAGCATAAGCTATACGAAATTTCTTTGTAGTGACTATCCAAATGTGAATTCACAGTTGTGGTGAATCTGCATGTTTTGGGCACTGACCACATAACTGGAGGGTTTCCTAATAAATTTCCACTAAGAATAGATTGCTTATTAAAAGAAATGTAATAAAAATGTACAGATTTGATGCTTCTATATTGTTAAAACTCAACAGTAACCACAGCAGTAGATTTAAACTTAAGCATCTCAGTCAACAACTTATTTTAGGGGAAGAAATATTCTGTCCCTGATGTTATGTAGAATTGCCAGTGTTTAGTAATGGTAAAATGATTTCAGTCAGTTTTTGTATTTAGAGGCTTTAGAGAGAATTCACCCACTATTGGTTGCCCTGTATTGGTTTCTCCCATTGTCCTGCTGTTACCTGAAAGACCAATAGTTGACCACCTCTATATAAAGTCTTCCTCTGCAAAATTTTTAATATATCTTTTTTCATTTTATCATGAGTATTCCACTTTATTTCCTCCTTTTGTCAGAGCTGAGTTTTAGCTGAAGTGGAATTCTAAGACCCTGCTGAAAGAAAGTCTATAATGGGAAAATTTACAGCAATATACCTTTTAAGCCTTGAGGAAACATAAAATACTCTCTAAACTTTAATGGCCATGTATCACCTCGTTCACCTTAATTAAGAGATGCTGAATGGTAAATCACTTTGGAAAGGACAGCCAACTTTGGGGTTCATTGGAGATATGTTTGAATCTTCATAAAGGCCTTTATTGTTTAATGTCAAAAATAGGCATGGAGTGCCTGGGTGACTCAGTTTGTCTGACTTCAGCTCAGGTCATGAGTTCGAGCCCCGCGTCTGTGCTGATAGCTCAGAGCCTGGAGCCTGCTTCGAATCTGTGTCTCCCTCTCTTTCTGCCCCCCCCCCCCATTAATAAACATTTAAAAAATTTTTTTAAATAGGCAAACTCATAGAGATAGTAGATTAAAATTCGTTGGTGGTGGGGATGAATGAATATGGAGTTTTTTGGAGGGGATTAAATTACTCTAAAACAAAATAGGGCTAATGGTTGCCCAACTCTGGGATATAGTAAAAACCACTGAATTGTATACTTTTTTTTTTTAAATTTTTTTTTTTAACGTTTATTTATTTTTGAGACAGAGAGAGACAGAGCATGAATGGGGGAGGGTCAGAGAGAGGGAGACACAGAATCCGAAACAGGCTCCAGGCTCCGAGCTGTCAGCACAGAGCCTGACGTGGGGCTCGAACTCACAGACTGCGAGATCATGACCTGAGCCGAAGTCGGACGCTTAACCGACTGAGCCACCCAGGCGCCCCAGAATTGTATACTTTAAAGGAGTGAGCTTTATAGTGTATGAATCATGTCTCAGACCTGTTTTAAAAAATAGAAAAATGTTAGTTTTTAACCCATTTTCATTGTTTTGTTGCTTGATCTGATTTTTTCTCAATTGAAAACAATATTTTTTAGCTACTGAGTGCCTCTGTAAATTATTTTGTTGATCTTGAATCCTAAGTTTGTTTTATAAGATATGTTTAGTTTTTACATGCTCTTTTAAGAAGTTACCCAGTGGGAACAGTTCACAGGAAGGACAGGAAATGATTCCTGCATTTGCCCATTAACTACCAGCCAGATGTCAGCTAATGGGTTAGGAGTTGTATATGGGTATCTTTGCATTCTTTCCATTTTAAACGTAAGGAAACTGAAGAGATGGTGTGAATTGACCACGGTCACACCGTATAGAATGGCAATTCTGAGATATGACGGAGTACTGTAAGTACCCTTCTGAGCTCAGTCCATAGTCCCACCTGGCTACTCTGAAGGCTTTTGAGCAGCTAGTTTTTGTCTACTGGAGTGTTTATGAGGGGAGAGGGCTCGCTAAACAGCTTTTGTACATTTGAAGCATGGTAGTGAGTGTACTATAATGTATACTTTTGGAAGGATTTGTAAAAATTTAAGAATAATGAAGTTTGGTAAGTTTTTAAGTCATCCATAGATGATCCATGTTTAAAATTTAAGATATGCTTTTAGACATGTATGTTTCTTTTACTAATTTATAATCACTATTTAAATTTTAAATTGGTTTGGGGATTTTTTAAATGCTAACATTTTTAATTTTAGTCCCATGCTTGTGCATAAATCTAGTCATGACAACTTTGTGGAAATAACTGATTATAAATAAAATATATGAAGTATGGGTAATTTTTATTTTTTCTTCTAATCAAATGATTTTATATCCAGGAACCAAGTTTTATTTCTTCTATTGAAGTCTAGGAGGAAATACTTAATTCACAAAAATGTTTTCTGGCCAATTTTGGGAGGGAAGACATAAAGTTCACTAGTGAGGTACAGTAAAAGTAATTTTGAAATCTGGCATTGGTGCTAGTAAAATAGAGCAGTGCCATGGATAAAATATTTGCCATTTCCCAAAATTGCCACCTGGCTGTTTCTTGGTCAAGTGAAAAGGAAGAAGTGGAGGATTGATTGCAGTTCAGTGAACCAAAATGTAAGTAAGGACTAAAAAAAAATGACCTGTTGTCCTAAGCTGGAACTGAATGGGTTAAATAAAAGCCCTGCTAAAGAGAGGCAGCTTTGGTTGTAAAGTGAAAAGTTTGAGTGGCTGGTTGGCTGGCTGGCCAGCCAACCAACTTAAAACTTAAAAGTTTGAGTGAAAGGTGGACCCTTGGAAATTGTAGGAGAGTTAGTCTTAAACGAAGAATAATAAATTAGGGCATATTGTATAGAATAAGTTGTCAGAAATTAACTGCTTAGAAAATCTGTTCTGCCAGCAGGAAATATTAACAAATAGGGGTGGGTGATAGAATTAAAAAGTGGGGAATAAAACATATGAAGTTTAAACCGTTTGCTATAATGCTGTTTTCTTAATTCACACAGAAATATAAGTAGTTAAATCAAAAGTGGTTTTGTATTTAATGTTAACAGTTTTCATTTGCACTTACATGTGTATTTTGTAGTGCATTTCTCTAAATTCTGGAACTAGGAGAAAAGCTCGAGTGTTTGTAGGAGGATGTAGGATGTAGTAAGATAAAGCAATGTAGGAAAAGTATGAAATTTTTTTTTAACTTGAGAATACTTTGTGCAGCATTGTTACTTGTAAAAATATCTGGATAGGAATCATGAGAAATCTGAAGAGTGAATTTTATAGAGAAATCAGTGGAACTATTTTGTAGTGTTTAAGTCAAATGAAAGACTGCTCAGTAGGAACAGGGAATAGTTTCTTTTTCCTGACTCTTTGTTTTAAAAAGCCTTGTAGGGGCGCCTGGGTGGCTCAGTCGGTCGGTTAAGTGTCCGACTTTGGCTCAGGTCATGATCTCACTGGTTCATGAGTTCAAGCCCCGCGTTGGGCTCTTTGCTGACAGCTCAGAGCCTGGAGCCTGCTTTGGATTGTGTCTCCCTCTTGCTGTCTGCCCCTCCCCTACCTGCGGTCTGTCTGTCCATCTGTCTCTCTCTCTCTCAAAAATAAATAAAACATTAAAAAAAAAATAAAGCCTTGTAAGTTTGCTCCATCTTAAGAATATTTCATATTAATGCCAGACTGTCTTGTCTGTATACTTTCCTCTAAGCAAGTGGAAAATTGGTTAATCATTTGGGTTTCAAAGGACTTTTGACTTTATAGAAAGTAAATACAATTTGCTTGGCAGTGAAGTGTATGTCAGTAATTAAAGAGATACTTTCTTTAATGTTTGTTTATTTTTGAGAGAGACAGAGACAGAATGCGAGTGGGTTGGTGCAGAGAGAGACACAATGTGAAGCAGGCTCCAGGCTCCGAGCTGTCAGCACAGAGCCTGACGCGGGGCTTGAACTCACGAGCTGTGAGATCATGACCTGAGCGAAGTCGGACACTCAACCAACTGAGCCACCAAGGCACCCCAAAGGGATACTTTGTTTAATGCACAAAGGTCAACAAAGTCTATACTAAAGACAGTGATTTCTTAAATTTGGGTTTTGTATCCACAAGGTATCCCTTATTATAAAGATTTAAAGGAACAAATTTAAAATTGATTTTTAAATATTTTAATAATTTTGAAAAATTTTATTGAAGATTTACAACCATTGACTTGGATATAAGTGTTAATTTCAAAGACAAGGTTTAAGTAATGAATAAGCTGTATCTGATAATGATGGTTCTATTTATTTACTTATATTTATAATCAAAAGTTGAGAAACTTTGTTTCATACAAAGTTTTTCATTTTTAAGTCAATGGGTTTGAGTATTTCAATTTTAATATTAATACAAGTATATAAGTTTAGGAAATAAAAGAAAATATCCCACTGAATACCATTAATATTTTTTCTAATTTTCAAATCATGGAAGATTTGAGTGCAAATGATTATTGTTTTAGATAAACTTCTAGAAGTGGAATTCTTAGTTTAAAAGATACTGACATTTTTTAGTTCTTGGTACATAGGTTTAAATTTCCTTCTGGAATTAAAGCTCACCAATTAGGTCTCATCAGCAGAGGGCAGTGCCGCCTTTGCTTGATGCTGATCTACCTTTGTGCCAGTTAGATAATTGAAGAATTGTGTCTGTTTGTTTTACTTTGTACTTCTTTGATTATTGGTAAGGTTGAACTTTTTTTCTGTATTTATTAATCAGCTGTTGGGGTTTTCTTTGTTAATTGAGTTACTTTCCTGTACGTATTTTTCAGTTTCACCATCTTGTACGTGTTCTGCTTTCAGGTAGAATGGCATAGTTGGGGGCGCCTGGGTGGCGCAGTCGGTTAAGCGTCCGACTTCAGCCAGGTCACGATCTCGCGGTCCGTGAGTTCGAGCCCCGCATCGGGCTCTGGGCTGATAGCTCAGAGCCTGGAGCCTGTTTCCGATTCTGTGTCTCCCTCTCTCTCTGCCCCTCCCCCGTTCATGCTATGTCTCTCTCTGTCCCAAAAATAAAATAAACGTTGAAAAAAAAAAAAAATTTAAAAAAAAAAAAAAAAAAGAATGGCATAGTTGGCAGGATGGCATTGTTTAATGTGTGGTGGTTTTGCAACCCTCTGTACCTCCCAACTCCTCCCCCATCATGTTGAATTGCCCAGTATTTTTTTTTTTTTAAGTTTATTTATTTGCTTTTGAGAGAGAGAAAGAGCAGGAGAGGGGGAGAGAGAGAATCCCAAGTGAGCTCCACATTGTCAGCACGGAGCCTGATATGGGGCTCAGACCCACAAACTGAGATCATGACCTGAGCCAAAACCAAGAGTCAGATAATTAATCCACTGAGCCACCCAAGTGCCCCTGAATTACCCAGTATTACGAAAGTATTAGTTCCAACAAACATTTGGTAAAGTGTATACAAAGGCATAAAGTGAAATGCCAAGTAAAAAGGAACTGTAAACTATCCCTTTCCTAATTGTTCCAGCAGTAAGAATTTTTTTTTACAGAGTTATCTTCAGGCTGTAATTAGATAGACAAAGCATCTTTGCAGAAAAGAGGATTTTAAAGTTTTTTTTTTCCTAATTATCTTCTGTTAGGAAATTTGATGTGTACTTCTGTAAAGTGTTTATATGTTACTAATAAACATTCAAGTTATGTTGGAGTTAACTTGATTTGGTTGAAGCTCATGTGTCTGATACATTGAGTTGAATGAAGAGGAAGAAAGACTAGAATTAAATGCTTTGATATCTGCATCTATCAGGAGGAAGATTTGAATACTAGCCTGTAAGTGTACGTGTTTCCTTTTGGAAGCATTCATATTTTTCTTTAAAGTTTGTAGTTAAGTATTAATAACAGGAGCTTAAGGCAAAATTTGTCATCTTGGAGGTGATAATAGGAAGGAAGGAATACTACATGTATGATCGATATAATTCATTATAAAATAAATGTTAGGAAAGCAAATATTTTAAAGTTTAGGGGAGAAAAGGTAGTGGTAAGTATGCCATTGAATGATTCCTAAAGAAAACATTGAGGGATTTAAGGTTAGAAGAATTACTTAGACTAGAATGATCTTCTGATTCTTTTACTGCTTTGACAGATCTTTTTAAAAAAATAGGAAAAGGCATATTCCAGAAATTGTAGACTCAATGCCAGTATTTCATCTGTGATGGTTGTTAGTTTGTTTTATGAACAACTAGAAATTTCTAGTCTAGGAGTCAGAACAGATTCACTAACAATTCAGAGCAGAATATATTAATCTTTTTTCTTTTGTGAAGTGTGTTTTGTGTAGTGAGGACTGTAAACCAAATATTTCAGAAAGATATTTGTCATGATTTCATTATGAATAAATTAGAAAAATATAGACAGGATGGAGTGTTAAATGAATTTTAGCTGACTGGCAGTGTCCAGGGAATATCAGGGTCATCCCACAAGTAGGTCCTGTTCTTATTTTTAAAAACATTGAGTTGGAGGAAGGCATATAAAGCACGTTAATGAAATTTACGAGCTGATTGGAGTAGCTACTACATCAAGTGGCAGAAAATTATTTCCAGATGGCCTGAGTAGATTGAAAGGACTGTCTGAAACCAACATAAAGTCAACATGAAGATCTAGTTTTGAGAGAGATTCCATTGGAAACAGTTTGAGGGTTTTGGTTGATTATAGATGTGAGTTAATGGATTAAGCACTGCTGTTTTTGGAGACCATAAATAAGCCCCCCCCCTTCAGAATCCTGGAACCTGTTAATATGTTACCTTACAAGAGACTTTGAAGATTTGATTAGGTTAAGAATATTAATTAGGATGGGTGAATTATCCTGAATTATCTAGATGAGCCCAATGTAATCCCAAGCGTCCTTACACAAAAGAGGGAGGAGAATCAGAAAGTGATGTGACAACAAACACAGAGGTCAGGGAGGATGGAAGAAGATGCCACCCCGTTGTCTTTGAAGATGGAGGAGGAGACCGTAAGCCAAAGGAGTCTACGTAGGCACCCTGTAGAAGCTGGAAAAGCCAAGGAATAGATACTGCCCTAGAGCCTCCAGAAGGAATGTAGCCCTGCTATCACCTCAATTCAGACTAGAGATTCTGACCTCCAGAACTGCAAGATGCATTTGTGTTGCTTTTATGCTACTAAGTTTGTGGTAATGTGTTTTTGCAGAAATAGGAAACTAAGAAAATACACTAGATTCCATTAACACAGTAATATATCTGGACAATGTCCATTTGGTGGTATCATACTTAAAAGAAATTAGCCAGGGGGCACCTGGGTGGCTCAGTCGGTTAAGCATGCAACTCTTGATTGCAGCTCAGGTCATGATCCCAGGGTCGTGAGACCTCGCTGAACCTGCTTGGGATTCTCTTCTTCCTCTCTCGGCCCCTCCCCTGTGTGCTTGCTCGCTCGCTCGCTCTTGCTTGCCCTCAAAATAAATATTAAAAAAAAAAAAGAGCCAGAATAGATCAAGAAATACCATTTAATAGTTGAAGAAGATAGGTGGAAGGGAAGTTGGTTTAGTTACCTTCGAATATTTTATCATGAGAGAGATAAATATTGTGCAGAATTGAAACAGGAGAGGGAAGGTATCAGAAGGGAGATTCAGGGTTAGTTCACAGGAGGCTTTTGTAACCACTGGAGCTGATTAGTTATGAGTTATTAAGCCTTATGTCACTAGGCGGGAACTGCAGATGTACTATAAAAGTGGTTCTAAATTCGGTGTGAGTACTGGATTAGATACTAAGGTGCTATACAGCTTTAAGAGTCTTTGATACTACCGTACCATCACTACAGAGAAGTTTTCTCTAAACGCAATCGTAGATGCAAAGATTCTCAGACATTGTATAGCTTTATTTAGTGAGCTACTTATGTGTCAGTTACTAGGTTGAGATGTCTGTATGTTATCTCATTTAATCCTAACAGCCTTATAAGATGTAATGTATACTATTAATCCCCCTTTTCATGTTTAAAAATCCTTGAAGTTTAAAGAAGTTAACTAAATTTGTCAAAGTTTATACTGTTAGTGAATAGCAGAGTATCTTGTTACTTTGACTGCCTCAAACTGAATTCTACAGGTGTCACAGGCCAAATATTCTTATTCTTTACCTTCTCCTGAAACTATTCTTCATTGAAATAAGAGTTTTTGATGAATGATTCTTAATAATTTGTAGACTACTTTGTCTATCAGGCATGTTGCAAGACTATATTCACATTTATATTTTTTATAGTCATTTAGCTAGTGACAGGGCAAAAAGCCAAACTCAGTCTGTTGTTGGCACGTATTTTTTTCCAACTGATGCCTTCCAAGGGGGTCTTGTACCTTTATCGGCCTACTGCTTCTGCTATTTTATATTAGAGAATTGCATGGTTTCCTCTGGCTGCTTTGACATAGTTGTTTTCATTGACAGATTACATTAATTTTGAATATAGGCTGTAATAGTAGGGAGAGTGCTGCTCCTAGGAATATTTATTGAGCACCTGTCCTGTTGCAGGTGATAACACTAGTCATTCCATGTGCAAGAACTAATTCAGTTCTCACTGAAACCTCTGAAGTAGATAACCACCATGTCGTTTTTACATAGGAGGACACTGTGCCCTACAGAGGTTACGTAATCTGCCCAGAATTGTGTTACATGGCTGGACCCAGAATCAAAACCAGGTCTTTCTGACTCTTTCCAGAATACCACAACGTCTGATTTTTTTCTTTTTCACTAGTAGTTTGTTGGAGTTATACTGAATTTTATGGTTCTCAGGCTTTTATATACAGCCAATAGATTTTTTTTCTTGAGGCTTGTTGGCTGAGACTGGATGTTGGTCAGAAATAACTAGAGCCTGAATTATCTCTACCCTTGTTTCTACTCTGAATATACTGCATATTCTAAACTTGATTGAAAAATATGAAATTTTTTTTTCTAACTTGATGATGCTGTTTTCCTGCAGTTTGTAAGAAATGTGTTCGTGGTTTAAGGAATCTTTATTATTGAAAGGTTACAGCAGTTAGTTTGGGCTGTATTTTCCTCATTTGGAAACAAAATAATTTTTCTCTGAGTCCTTGCCTTTCACATTTTTTGACTGTCACTCCCGTGGTACGACTTGAAGTTTTACGTAGAGTCAGGTGTTTGGGCACACACAAAACTAAGAAGTTTCACCAAATAGTACTTACCTTTGCTGTGCATAATGCTATTGTATTTTTTACTCTGTTCCACTAAAAAAGTTGTGTCACATCCATTGTTTATATTTTTATTCTAATGTACTTCACCCCACAGTTTGAAAAACACTACTTTGGACTATCTCCAGGATTGTTTTCTCCTTTCAACCAAATTATATGTGGTGGTAATAATAGGTGACATCTATTTGTATTTACTTTGTGCTAGGTGCTGCATTAAGTGCTTTTTAAATGTGTTGTTTGTGTTAAACTTCTCTAAATGTAGAGGCTATTATTTTCATTTTACAGATGAAGGAACAACTTCTTATAGCAAGTGGTGGAGCCAGGATTTCCCAGACAGTTGATTATTGATCTTATGTTCTGATCATTACTTAAACAGAAATTTATTGTTTTTAAAAATTCATTCAGTAAGTATAATCTGAGTCTTAGGTCAGCACAAGTTTGTGTGCTTCTGAGAGATTCCTCAGCCAACATTCAGTTAACTCTTTCTTTTCTAAGATTATTCAATTTCAGCTTCGCTCTAGATCCAGTTAAGGACAGTACATTGCCTCTTATTGCTTGTCTGGGCACATCCCTTTATCTCTAGGTCACTTTTTTTTTGTTACTGAAAAATTTTTGAGTCCAACTCCTCGTAACAATTATATTTTTGTCTACTTTCTCATTTGGGTCTCCATGCATGCATGTGTGTATATGTATATATTTTTAGTCATACAGTGTTTATCATCTTTAATATCTGTGTATTGTTCATTCCACTGGGGTAATGTATTATAGTATTAATTAAATAATTTGCTTATTCTTAGGTAGTTATTGGAAAGAACTTGAGCTTTGGGCAGTGGTAGACCACAGATTGAATTTACCACTTAATTAGCTTTATGACTTCTAGCTATTCTTGAACTTTTGTGCCTCAGTGTTCTCATCTGTAAAATGGAACTACAATATTTAACTATCATAAAGGCTATTGGTGTTTCTATTTAAATACATAGTGCCAGTGTTCATAGTTACAGTAAAGTCTATCGATTTCAGCATAATTTCTGAGTCTCTTTTTCCAATGAAGGCATTGATCTGGATACTAGGGACCTTTTTGCTTTGCAAAAGTAGAGACTGAAAGGGGTGTCTGGGTGGCTCAGTTGGTTAAGTGTCCAACTTCAGCTCAGGTCATGATCTCACAGTTGTGAGTTCAAGCCTCACATTAGTCTGTTTGCTGTCAACACAGACTTTGCCTCAGATCCTCTGTGCCCCTCTCTTTCTGCCCCTCCCCTCCTTGCGCTCTGTCTCAAAAAAAAAAAAAAAAGGTAGACTGATGGATAAATTTGTGCTTTGAAGAAGTCAATAAAATATTGCTAACATTCACTGAGCTTTTATTTTTTAAATTTTTTTTTTCAACGTTTTTATTTATTTATGGGACAGACAGAGACAGAGCATGAACGGGGGAGGGGCAGAGAGAGAGGGAGACACAGAATCGGAAACAGGCTCCAGGCTCCGAGCCATCAGCCCAGAGCCTGACGC
This sequence comes from Puma concolor, assembly GCF_028749965.1. Classification (NCBI taxonomy): domain Eukaryota; kingdom Metazoa; phylum Chordata; class Mammalia; order Carnivora; family Felidae; genus Puma; species Puma concolor. The sequence goes on along the minus strand of NC_141675.1, from coordinate 147,151,597 downwards.
GGGGCTCGAACTCACGGACCGTGAGATCGTGACCTGGCTGAAGTCGGACGCTTAACCGACTGCGCCACCCAGGCGCCCCCGTTCTTTCTTAAGATCCATATATAAACTTTTTTGCGTTCCTTTTCTTTGCTTTAAGGTACAGAGAAGGAAATAGAACAACAGTAATAATAAATTGTCTTAATTCTTCGTAAGTTTTTAAACTCATAAATGGTCAGAGTATATCCTTTATAAATGCATGCTATATATTTCATTTTTAAAATTCTTAGAATTTTACATTCACGTTTTTAGAACTTTTTTTAATGTTTTATTTTTGAGAGATGGGTGTGCAAGTGGGGGAGGGGCAGAGAAAGATGGAGATTGAGGATCTGAAGCGGCTCTGGGCTGACAGCCTAGAGCCCAGTGCAGGGCTGAGATCATGACCTGACCCAGAGTCAGACACTTAACAGACTGAACCACCCAGGTGCCCTACATTTTTAGAATTTGCATTTAAGTTGTCATACTTTAAATTATCTTTTATTTTTTTTTAATTTCTCATTAGTTTATATAATCTCAAAGATTACTGTCTCCTTTCTAATTGTTTTCTGTTAGTGAGCATTGTTCTCAAGGATAATTTTTATTACATTGGTAAATAATAAAGAATCATGACCTTATTTAGAGAACCACTTTTTTGAAAACAAAATTCCTTTCTTAATGTCTTTGTATTTCTCCTATTTTCTGTATCTTAATACTGCTTATGGAAAAATTCTTTCTCTGCTTAAACCAGAGTTTTAAGTCTTAAGTCTGGTTCTTGTATTGATTGTATCTGTCATTCCATACCTTTTCTAATATTACTGTTACCTGTAGTCCCTTTGTGTCTGTAGTTTTGAAAAGCTGTGAAAATTCTCTGAATTTTTAGGATACCCTACCAGGTAGGAGTGTTTACCGTATGAAGAGAGACTTTGTCCTTTAGGTTAGCTTCTTAGTGGTCTAGTAAAGGTCTGTGTCTTTAGAGATTCCATATTTGAAATATCAACATTATTTAGATGAAAATGGAAGGAAATATGATTCATATAAATCCCTGAAACTTACTTCAAAATATGTTTTTAGAAGTCCTAAGTGAGTGTTTTGCCCATGATTAAACAAACAAACAAAAAAAGCAGAAGAAGAATTTAAGAAGCTAGATATAAGCTTCTTCATGTCAGGGTTTTGTCTTTATAACCCTCTGTGGGCTCTCATTATGTCTTGGTTCGATTTAAACTTTGGGGGGAAGGAGTATATACATGGGTGGTTAAATCTCATGGGGAGCACCTGATTGTTGGATTTACTGTCATGGGATTTGTTCAGTATGGTGCCATTTATGGTGCCATTCCTGACTAATCCAAGAAATTGTGAATTCCAGGATTTTAAATGTCTTGCCTGATTTAATGAATCTTTCTCCAAATGAACCTTAGAATTATTTAAAGTTCTCTAAAATCTCAGTAAGGTTTGCATTAAATATTGAGTCAGATTATAGCTTTCAGTCCAGGAACATGGTATGTTTCTGTTCAAATCATTTTTGAGTTCTTCAGCAAAACTTTGCAATTATTTTAGTTATAGATTTTGTGAATTTCTTAATTTTTTTTTCTTCTTTGCTAATGTTTAATATTGTTTCCCCACTGTATTTTCTTAGTGGTGATGCAGGTTATATAGAAAAGTGCTTGGATTTTCTTTACTAGCTAAAATCTTAAACTTAGTTTCAAAAGTTTGTTATTCTTTTAGTTAATAAATTACAGTGTCTTTGTAGAGCTGGGAATTGACTTCTAACTTTACCTTTAATTTTTAAATTATTTTCGTTTTTTTTTTTTTAAGCTCTTTTCACTTATGGATATGAAACCTCCCATCTCTCGAGCCAAGATGATTCTTATCACTAAAGCTGCTATTAAAGCCATTAAGGTAAGAGTAAAAATATTTAATTTGAAAAATTTTTTTGGAAATTTTGAAAATATTGTTAAACATGAGAATTCGACCTGTTAGTTTAGGCCTGAATCAGAGAGCAGTAACTAGCTTTTGCTGAAGGTGTATGATAATAAAGTACAGTGTATTTGCGTTGTAACATATTATTTCAAAACCCGCTTTTTTCCTTTTGTTGTTCTGTAGTATCTCCCCTTTATATTGTTTCAAGCTTTGTTAAGTATAATTGACAAATAAAATCGAATATATTTAAGAATAGAATTGGACAGAACAGAACATGATGGTTTGGGGCTCCTGGGTGGCTCAGTTGGTTCAGCACTTGACTCTTGATTTTGGCTTGGGTCATGATCTCACATTTGTGAGATCGAGCCCTGCGTCAGGCTCTGCGCTGAGTGATTTTTTTGGGATTCTCTCCCTTTCTCTCACAATTGTTTAACATTAAAAAGAAAAGAGGAACATGATAGTTTGATACATACATACATTATGAAATGATTAACACAGTCAAGCTAATTAGCACATCCGTTGCCTCACATAGTTGCCTGTGTATGTGTGAGAGAGAGAGAGAGAGAGAGAGACTGACTCAGAAAGTTGAATTAACTGAAATGGAGAGTAGAATCAAAGGTGTTTCTATTATTTTATTACACTGTTCTTATCCCTCATAAAGTTGCTTGATACACTGCTTTATTAAGGCTTATTGATTAAAAATCTAAGAAAAGGAACTTCTTTTCCAAGGGAGGGGGGTGTAGTTTCTGTGTTATTTATTTATTTCATGTTTGTTTATATATTTGGAAAGAGAGTGTGTGAGTAGGGGAGGGGCAGAGAGAGACCCAAATAGGCTCTCCCTTATCAGTGCAGAGTCAGAAAGGAGCTTAATCCCACTAACCATGAGATGATGACCTGGGCCTAAATCCAGAGTCGGACAGTCAGCTGACTGAGCCAGCCAGGCACCCTAGTAGTTTCTGTTTTACTTAATTTCTTTCTGATTTATATTCACTTGTTGACTAAGGATTATTTCTCATGGTTCACTCACTATTATCTTGAGAATTATTCAGATTTTGCAAATTTTAAGGTTTCAAGTATTTTCTAACTATATTACTGAAAATGTGGAAATACGTAAACTATAGTAATTTTCTTCTAATTCTTTTCAGCTTTATAAGCATGTAGTTCAAATAGTAGAAAAGTTCATCAAAAAGGTAACTATTCATTTCATTATTACCTCATTTTAGTTATCAGTATTTGTAATTTACTTTTTTCATTGTAATCTGGATGCTTGCTTTTAAACCCACTCTACAAAAAAAAGTTGTCACTAGGCTTGAGTTTGTTTTTAAACAAAACAAAAACAAATTTATAGCAGTACTGTTGACTGAGCCCTGAGTGTGAGGTAGGTACTCAGCCAGTCTTTTGTACTGTGCTGGATGCTTCCCTGACATTCCTCCCCTGCTGTTTGCCCTGTCTACTTTGTTGACATTTAACTAATCCTGGAGTATTTCAAATGAAATCACTTTGTAAAGTTTTTCTTTCTAATTTTTTTCTGCTTCTGTCATAATTAAATCATTTTTCAGTTTCACAGTTGTATCTGGTTTTATAACCATGTGATTAGCACACATCTGTCTCACCAGAGGACTGAGAACGGATACTTAAACCTCTCTGTCTTCTTCCCCAACCTGGAGCTGTGTCGTGTGGTATATACTAATAAATGTGTGTGGCATTGTCTTTGATCCATGGCCTTTGAATACTAGCTAAGAGATGAGAATTAGAGTCCCAGTAGACCAAAAAAATGGCCAGTAGAAGTTTTTATAGTAGCACATCAAAGTGTAAATAAGTAAAAGAGAAAAAAATTAAAATTACCTGCATGCCACCACCCCAAATGACTTTGATATTTATATCTGGATCTACTCATTTTTTAATTGTGTACATGTACATTCATAAAAGGGAAAATGGTGACATTGATAACCTGTTTTTCCCCACTAAATTTATCATAAACATCTGTAGAGTATTCCATCACATGATTGTTTCCAAAGTTTATCCAGCTGGTTCTGTGTTGTTAGACGTTTCACTTCAGTGGCTGTCCTTAAAGAGAAAATTAGATGCATCTTAATGGTTTTCCTTATGGTAAATTTCTAGACGTAGAATGGTTGGATCAAATAAGGCTTTGCTTTTATTGTTAAATCATCTTCCAGAAAGATTGTACCACCAGAAATGTATATAAATGTCTCTTTTCTTGTTGATTTGATAAGACAAAAATGGTATCTCCTTTTAGCTTTTGTTTTTGCTGGTACTATGCTTTAGTAGAATTAAAATTGATGCTATTAAAATTATCTTTTTAATAATTTCAAAAGGCAAAAATTATTTTTTAATCAGGATAAGTTGGAGTAGGAGGTATCATAATAAGTGGATTTGTATGGAAGTGGCTTAGGGATTGGTAAAGTAATGTTGATTCCAGGAAATTGTGGGGAGATAGAAGGATCAGAGGGCAATGTAAATTATTGGGGATTTGAAGTATCAAGATAATTGATTGTTCTGTATGGATCTGTGAACTTTGACAGTCTAGCCAATAAGAGCTAAATATTCAGGCACTTTCTAGATAGAAACACTCATTGGATATATAGAATTCTATAAAAGGGAGATAAATGCGTGTCAAATTGTGATTTTGCTTTTCTTGTATTGACTTTACATTTTTACCTTTGTAGTGTAAACCAGAGTACAAGGTTCCAGGATTATATGTAATTGACTCAATTGTGCGACAGTCTCGTCATCAGTTTGGAACTGATAAAGATGTTTTTGGGCCAAGATTCTCTAAAAACATAACTGCCACATTCCAATATTTATATCTTTGTCCATCTGAAGATAAGGTATAGTAAAAATCATTTTTACATTAAAACTTGTATTATTTCTATATTTATTTGAATCTGTTTATATTATGTATTTGAAATGTACTGTACTATTAGAATTACGTGGTGGTCTCTGAACTTGAAACAAAATCCAGCGTTTTCTGTTGTGGTCATCTCATGTTTAATTTCTTGTGAAGTTCTTCAGGAATGTTGTACTGTTGAAAAAGGAGCACCATCTTACTTTAAAGAAGACATTGTTGGAAAGATTTACTTGTAGTTGAGTGATAAATTCTACAGTGGAGGAAGGCAGTACTCCTCTCATATTGTTGCTTATTGCAGAAGAAAGGGACCAATAATTGATGGCTTTCTCCTGCCTGTAGAGATGCTAGAGCATAAATGGTATTCATTAGCAATCAGACTACAGTATTTAATTCCTTGTATTTATAGCTGATTTTGCTATGTACCGTTGAAAGGTAGAAAAACTTTACAGACATTTATAGTAGAACTCCCAGTAGGTGGGAGAAATACACTGCTAAATCTACTCAGAATAATGAAGAATGAGGACATTTACAGTAAATAGTATATAAATTTGAGTGTTGTAGATACTGTATTTATGTTCTTGGAGGAGTATTCTTATGGGATAAGTATACAGGAGAAAAGATCGTATCTTGAGTAGGACATAAGAGTTACTCCCATGAATAACACATCTCTGGCTCTCCATATTTATTGCTCCATAAGATTACTTACCTATCAGTTACAGATCAGTTTCGTAAATATTTTAACTGTTATGATTATCCTGAAGAAATCCTTCTTCACTTCATTTACTTTCCTCAGATAACTTTTTTTTGTCGGTGATGGCATATTTTTGTAATCATAAATGAAATGAAAATTTCAAATACATTTTTTATTATTATTTGGATTATCCAGGTTATATTTCTTTTCTGATTCTCCCCCCCCCTTTTTTCCCCTTCTTTGTTTTTTACTTTATCAGAGTAGTTTTTAACCAGGTTGTAATTCTGAAGATAACTTTTTTTTTCTGTTTGTGAAATAGATTTAGTACAGAAATACTAGCCTTGGGATTTTTTGTTTTTTTTAGTAAGACGTATAATACATTATTTATGCAAATATTTATTGTATATTCATGTTTTGTTACACATAACAGAGTAAAATAGTTCGCGTGCTGAACCTTTGGCAAAAAAATGGAGTATTCAAAATTGAAATTATTCAGCCTCTTTTGGACATGGCAGCAGGAACTAGTAATGCCGCTCCAGTACCAGAAAATGTTACTAATAATGAAGGTATGGTCAAATATATCTGTGAGCTTAGAAAATGTTACAACTTTTTCTGCATGTGAAGTTTGAAGTCTGTTTGTACTGGTGGAATTTTTCCATAAAAAAGAAATTGGAAGTTATGGTTTACTTTCCATAATTGTTATTTCTAGTAAAAATATGCTCTTTCAGTATTTGCTGTAGTACCACGATCTGTGTTTTTACTATATATTAAAATGAATGGAATGTTGTTATAGTAAAAAAGCTTAATGGAGTTCAAAAAGGAAAATGTGTAGATTAAAGTTTTTGTAGGTCTTAATGACCTTTTCTTTTTTAGGCTCACCTCCACCTCCAGTTAAAGTTTCTTCTGAACCCCCCCAAGCCACTACAAACTCTGTACCATCTGTACCACAGTTGCCTAGCTCTGATGCTTTTGCTGCTGTGGCCCAACTGTTTCAGACAACTCAAGGTCAACAGGTAAACTACCTGTCTGGAGATTAAATTCCTTGCAGTTAGGTACTATTGTCAGTTTTGATTTTCCTTTCCTAACTAGTGAGGACATTCAAGGGAGGAAATATTTCTACTTTTCACCTGGAAAAGCCTTCAGTAGGAAGGTAATGGAAGAGGGATAAATAGAGAAGATGTGGGAAAGGTGAAAAATAAGGGAGCCACATACTGAGAAATGGCAATACCTCTTTGAAGAGAACCTCAGAACTGCTGACTGGTTGGTATTGTTGCTCATAATTCTAGCATTTCCAATTAACTTCAAAATTATTTGGATTGGAGGTGAATTTTACATTTTTCTAGAAAACGTTTATTTACCTTGTTTACAGTTCAATGTATTTTCTGTTTTTGACCATCATTTTCTGCCTTTGGGGTGTCAGCATATATTTTTAACCTTAAGTGACCCCAATCCCTGATATTTACGACAGACTTAACCATTACTAAAAGGTGTTTTCTTTTTCCAGTTTACTTTGTGCCTACGCTATTTTGAGTCACCTTTAAGAATTTTTTCTCTTCAGTAAATTAACTTTTGATACTATGATTATACTTTGCTATGTGGTTTATCAGTTTTCCCATTTTTTAAGCTTCAGCAGATCCTTCAGACTTTTCAGCAACCTCCAAAACCACAGTCTCCCGCCATTGACAATGCTGTGATGGCGCAGGTCCAGGCTATCACGGCTCAGTTAAAGACGGCTCCTGCACAGCCACCTGAACAAAAAGCTGCTTTCCCCCCGCCTGAGCAAAAAACTGCATTTGACAAGGTAGGCTTCACTCAATAACCCACCTAAACTGTTTAGACCACTCAATTTGGAATGTGGAAGTTACTTCTTCTCTACTTTCTCTCTAGATTGTTCATTTTGTTGTTTTTTGGTTGGAGGAATTTTCCCCCTCAATATCAAAGCATTGATTATTTTTCCTGGTTATAAATGTAATATATACTCGTTACAAAAATTTCCAGTAAAAAGGAAATGGAAAAGAAAACAGGAAAGCTTTCACCATTAACCCCCATAGTTGGGAGATAACTACTCTTTTCCGAACTAATTTCCCATGGATATATTTTTCTTTATTGGTCAGAATATGTTTGTATGTCACAATAGGTAATATTATAAATGTTATAAATATAAATTATAAATATTATAAAGAAAATATATACAGTTTTTAACTTGCTTGTTTTTATCTTAATCTTATTTCTTTGTTGTTAAGGTTAGTAGATTTAGTTCTACATTTTTACTGAGTGCTTATTAGGGATATCCTATTACATCTGTGTGTCACAGTTTAGCCATTCCTCTATTGGTAGACAATTAAGTTACCTTGTGCTTTTTGCTGTTAAAACTTAGTTACAATATGTATAACTTGAGAGTTTTGTTCAGTGTCTTCCAACTTTGTTGGCCATAGGCATGTTTAAGGAGCTGAGCTAGTAAGGGCATAGATGTGCTGAATTTGCACAGCTTAGAGCTTCCCATTGAAATGTTAACTCAAGCAACTCTATCTTAGCTGTTTTATGTCCTGTGTATTTATTGGGTTTATGACTATATAAACTTTGATTTCATCTTACAGGTCTCACTGCAAAAGCAAAAATATTTGAAAACCCTAGAACGAAGTGATAATTTTTAGTTTAATCATCTCTAAAATTTTTTATTCTTTCCAGATTTTAATTTTAAGATATAATAACTTTATTGCTGGTAGTCCAAATTAAAAATCCATTTTGGGGGTGCCTGGGTGGCTCAGTTGATTAAGTGTCCGACTCAATCTTAGCTCATGTCTTGATCTCAGAATTGTGGGTTCAAGTCCTGCATTGGGCTCTGCACTGGGCATGAAGCCCACTTAAACAAAAAAGAATGCATTTGGTATATACTGGTTGTCATTATATCTTAGTGATTTATGAACAACTACTGATTAAAAGAAGTTTGAATAGTGGCACCTGGGTGGCTCAGTTAAGCGTCCACTTCTTAATTTTGGCTCAGGTCATGATCTCATGGTTCAGGAGTCTGAGCCCCGCATTGGGCTCTTCACTGGCAGAGTGGAGCCTGCTTGGGATTCTTTCTTTCTCTCTGCCCTTCCCCTGCTCGTACACGCTCTCTCTCAAAACAAATAACATACATAAGTAGAAAAGGAATACATGCTAATAGGGAAGAAAAATTGCAAACAGGAAGTTCTAAAGTAAAAGGGGAAGCAATTCTCTGCTTTGAACAGATTTGTGTTTGCTCTTTCAGAGTTTAGGAAAACTCTCCCCGCTTGGGTTTTTTTTTTTTTTTAATATTTTGGTAGTTTTATATTTTTGTTTTCTATGTTTGTCTCTTCATTCCATCTGGAACCTAGTTTAGAATATGGTTCAAGACAGTTAAATCTCGAATTTTTTGGAAATAGCCAATTCTCCCTCACTATTTTTGTCATACACTGAATTCCGAATTCTCATTTGTTTCTGTGTCTATTTGTGGACATTAGGATTCTATTGTGCACAGCTAATACGTTTATTTCTGTTATCATAACAATTTAAATACTTGCAGCTTCTATACTATATTCTGTATCTCATTTCCAAGTATCACACACACACACACGCACCCCGCTCTGCTTCTTTTTCAGACTTTCTTTGGCATATGTATTAATCTGTATTCTCCAGGGGAAAATACTGCTTACACACACACAGAGGGAAAGGGGAGAAAGAGATTGGTTGATTTTTAAGAAATTATTTGACTCAGTTGTGGAGGCTGGCAAATTTGAAATTTGTAGGGCAGAAGGCAGGCTGGAAATTTATTAGGTAAGAGTTAATGTTACAGTTTTGAGTCTGAATTCTACAGAGCAAGTTTTCTATGTTGCTGTCTTGGGAATTCCTTGTTCAAGAAACCTAAGTTCTTACTCTTAAGGGCTTCAACTGAGTGGTTGAGGCCCACCCACATTATGGAGGGTATTTCTTTATTCAAATGCTATTAATTGTTAATCACATTTTTAAAAGACCTTCACAGGAACATCTAGATGAATATTTGACCAAACAACTGGGCACCCTGACCTAGTCAAATTGGTACAGTTAACCATCACAGCATACTTTTTCAAGATGAACATGGGGCACCTGGGTGGCTTAGTCGGTTAAGCGTCCGACTTCAGCTCAGGTCATGATCTCACGGTTTGTGAGTTCGAGCCCTGTGTTGGGCTCTGTGCTGACAGCTCAGGGCCTGGAGCCTGCTTTGGATTCTGTCTCTTCTTCTGTCTCTGCCCTTCCCCTGCTCATGATCTGTCTCTCTCTGTCTCAAAAATAAATAAAATATTTTTTTAAAAACTCTTAAAAAAAAAAAGATGAAATTTAGCATAAATTTTAAAATGTATTAATTTAAGAAGTGCCAAGAGCTTCTTATACTGCATCTCTATTGACATCATTTTTCATTTAAGTCTTATTCAATTATTGCTTCATTTATTCTTAAGGTATTTAGACCTTTTTCATGTTTGTTTCTTTTAAGTGGTCGTGTTATTAAACACTTAGTTTTCTAATAGGTTCTCTGAGATTTCTGGGTAGCTACTAAATTTGACTTTTCCTCTTCAACATCTATGCCTGTTTCTTTTTCTTACTGTATTGGGGGCTAGGACTTCCAAAAAAAATGTTGAATAAAAATGCTAATGGAGTCCTTATTTTTTTGTTGTTAATTTGAATTGTAATTCCTCTAGTGTTTCACCCCAAGTAGTTGGTTGGTCAGTGTTTATTAGTTGCATGAAGTTTAGAAAAAGAAATTCTGTGGTTTTCCTTTGACTAAAAGGTCTGTTTTAAGCTAGTAGAACAGCTTGACTGGGAACGATTTATTTCAGGTGCTTCATGGATCTTCAGTTTCCTAAAAAGCAACAAAAAAATGCCTTTTTGGATAGATTTCAGTTTAATTTTTTAATTGCTTCAAATCTTCTTCCAAAGCATTAGGTATAGATCTTAAAACTTTAAAGAACATATGTATATGTGAGGGGTGCTAAGCATCCAGCTCATGGTTTTGGCTCAAGTTATGATCTCATGGTTCGTGAGATCAAGTCCCGAGTTGGGCTCCGTGCTGACAGCGAGGAGCCTGCTTGCGACTTTCTCTCCCTGTCTCTGCTCCTCTCCCTGCTCACTCGAGCATATGTGCTCACTCTCTCTTTCTCTGAATAAACTTGAAAAGAACATATCTGTGTGTGTGATAAATGGCAAGGACCATGGGTTTTGTTTTTCATAGACAGTTTAGACCTTAGTTTTAATTTTGATTCCTATTATTGATACTGACTCTGTCTTGGTACTTAGTCCCTTAAATATTCAGTGTGCAGCACTGCAAAATAGTGATGGTAATACTTACACTTTACTATTGCTGTGGGGGTTAAACATACTAATGTGTGTGAAACAGCATAGTGTCCTGGTCATAATTAGATTGCTCAATATAATAAGAACTTTTAATGACATGGCCTAGCATTACAAAGAAACACAGTGTTGTCCAAGAAGGGGACTTCCCATCCTAATTTAGAAATCTGTTGTGCAGTAAAGTAGAACCATTATTTTTAGGCAGAACTGGCATGAAACAACTCAGATTTAAGAATTTGAAGTTGAAAATCCATGACAAGAATGGATACAGCTTGAGGGGAAAGTCTACTTGTTGAATGCCAGAGACTGAGAACTTTGAAGTCAAAAGAACAGTTCCACATCCCAGTTCTTCCATTCGCCGACTGTGCAATCTTAGTAATGATTCTTAATCCCCTATACCTTAGATTCCTTGTCTATAAAAAGAAGAAACTGTACCTAAATTATGTCTACATTGCAGGCTTCTTGTGATGTCATGAAGTATCATGTAGATAGTAAGACACAGTAGATAGTAATAGAATTAGTAGTAGGTGTTTGTGGTGTTACCTTCCTTTCTGAACGGATGTAATCATTTTTTTTTTTTTTTAATGTTTATTCATTTGTTTTGAAAGAGGAAGAGAGAAACCCAGGCAGGCTCTGCATTGTCAATGCTGAGCCCGATGCTGGCTCAGTCTCATGAATCCTGAGATCATGTCCTGAGCCGAAATCAAGAGTTGTATGCTTAACTGACTAAGCCACCCAGATGTCCTCGTAATCTTATTTTTAAATGCCTCTTCTTCTAGACATGATCTTGAGAAGTGCTGGGGTTCTTACTTTTCTTCTTTTTTTAATGTTTCTGGTAATCTGATATGTGCTGTGAAGTTTTAAGGAAGAAGCTAGTGCCTAGGTAGTAAGTTCTTCATGGCCCTGTCTATACCATTCTCTTTTTTTCTTTGTCATATTAGTATGTTCTTATGCAAGCAGTACATGGACATTTTTTATAGGCATTTACAGTCATTTGATAAGACAGTCTTGGTACATTTTACAGTTAATTGAAAACGTACACCCATTTTCTTTCTTTTTTTTTTTTTTCTAAGTTTATTTATATTGAGAGAGCACATACAGGTTGGGGAGGGGCAGAGAGAGAGGGGGAGAGAGATAATCCCAAGCAGGCTTTGCACTGACACAGGGCTCGATCTCACGAATGGTGATATCATGACCTGAGCCAAAATCAAGGGGACACTTAACCGACTGAGCCACCCAGGTGCCCCTGTACACCCATTTTCTTTCTTTATTTATTTATTTATTTTTTAAAATTTTTTTTTTTCAACGTTTATTTATTTTTGGGACAGAGAGAGACAGAGCATGAACGGGGGAGGGGCAGAGAGAGAGGGAGACACAGAATCGGAAACAGGCTCCAGGCGCTGAGCCATCAGCCCAGAGCCCGACACGGGGCTCGAACTCACGGACCGCGAGATCGTGACCTGGCTGAAGTCGGACGCTTAACCGACTGCGCCACCCAGGCGCCCCTATACACCCATTTTCATGTGTGCCAAGTTCCAAAAGTTTTTGGTCTGTGAAAGAGAATATTTTAATAAAATATTTATAGTGCTAAGTTAACTATAAAATAAGCATATAGAAAATAATCCGAAGAAAACACTGCATTTAAGTTGAGGAAGAAAAGCAGAATGAAAAATTGTCTTTTTCAGATGGGATTTGTATGGAAATTATCTGTAAACCAAGGTCCTAAGGGGCCAGTGGGAACGTGAGATTGTACATGACAACACAGTAGCATCATAGATGATAGTAAACATCTGTTGTTTTTATAAAGTCTTCTGTGCGGTGTATCCCAATCTCAATTTTAAAACGGAATATGGAGGGCGCCTGGCTGGCTCAGCCAGTAGAGCATGCAACTCTTGATCTTAGGGTTGGGAGTTCAAGCCCCATGTTGAGGATAGAGCTGATTTTTAGAAAATAAACAAAAATATTAAAAAATAAAATGGAATATTGGCATCCATATTCCAGAAGCTTCTTGATAGATTTGATTATGATGATGAGCCAGAAGCTGTGGAAGAATCAAAGAAAGAAGATGCTGCTGCCGCCGCAGCCGCCGCTGCTGCCGCCGCCGCCGCCGCCGTCACGGCACCTGCTGTGGCTGTTGCACCAGCACCTGCTGCTGCCACACCGGCTGCCACGCCTGCCGCTTCCCCTCCTCAGGCACCCTTGTAAGTGTCTTTTTTTCTGTTCCACAGGGGATTCAGTGGGAAACATGATGCAAGTAGAGTTGGCCCTCGCACAGCGTGGCGTTGAGGTGATGACCCACGCACAGTCAAAAATCCATGGTAGAACTTTGCCTCCCCCAAAACTTATATAGCCTACTGTTGACCGGAAGCCTAACCGGTAACATGAACAGTTGAGTAACGCATATTTTGTATGTTGTATGTATTACGTACTGTGTTCTTCCCAGTAAAGTAAGCTAAAGAAAAGACAACGTTAAAATCATAAGGAAAATATGTTTACGGTACTGCACTGTCGACAAAAAAATCTGTGAATAAGTGGACTCACACAGTTAAAGGTGATGTTGTTCAAGGGTCAACTATAACTTTAGTAACAAAATCATTTTTCATATAGTTTTTTAAAATTATATTTTGGGTTTTCTCTTGGGAGGAGATCCTATCAGATTTACAGTTAAAAATGGCTTTTATGTTGGGAATAATGCTGAGTATATAAATTAATGTGGGCAAGTACCTGATTCAGTAAGATGTTGATTATTGATGACTCCTGAGCAACATTCGTAATGTCTCTGTAGTATAAATGTGGCTAAGAATCTTACGTGTTTTTGAACGGATAAAAGATAACTCATCTTTTTTTAGTGGGTTTCCTGGAGATGGCATGCAGCAGCCAGCATATACACAACATCAAAACATGGATCAGTTTCAGCCTCGAATGATGACAATACAGCAGGATCCAGTGCACCATCAGGTACAGCTGAGTTTTAATAAGTGAAGATCTGTTCATTAGAGCATATGGATTGTGTTTCACAGACCACTATTTAGCTGTGTGTTTGGCTTCGTAGTACTGCAGCTGCAGTCAAAGCCGATGAGCATGTAATTGAGTTATTTTTTTAAAACTTTAATTAAAACAAGGATGCTAAATACTACATCCTTATATATTTTAATAGTAAGTATTTTTTGTTAAAATTGTTTAGGGTGAGATTATGGCTCTGTTTCAGGGAGTTAGCCTGCTTAGTTGTACACTTCTCCCTCGTGAGGAACCTTTTTTGGGGTAAATGTTAAGATGCTTTAGAGGGTTTTCAGCTCTCACATTCAGAAGTATAGTGTGAAATCTGCAGTCAGGGGAGCATAGCACACTGGAGAATTGGAAGAAGTTAGGTAGAGATTTATTTGTTCATTGGGTTTATTTTAGTAAATCCTCTATTCAGAGTTTCCTAAACTTGACTACGCCGCTAAATTATAGTTGTCGGGATCCAGGCTAAAGCCAATCTAGAGAATCTGTATATTTTTTTTAATTGTATACTACTTTGTAGCCTTATTTAGAAAGGGCTCTAAGAAATTTCTTCAGAGGATATTCATTTTCTTATGTACATTGTGTTTGGTCCATTCTATAATTCGGTAATATGAAAATGATACTATGATTTTGATGACTTATTGATGAATGAGGTTTGAGAAGTTTTTTATAAGCCTATTTAAAGTCTGAAGAAAACCTGGTGCACTTATTTCCAAATGTTCCAATTAAGAGTTACTGAAAATTTAAATTAGAAGGAATACTTCTTTGTGACAATTACGATTATACTTTTAATTTTGTTGGTATTGGACCAGCACATGCAGAAATATGTTACGTTGTGGCTTATTCGCATTATTATTATGATATTTTAAGCCCAAAAAGTAGGCATGTTAGTTGAAACATCCCTTGGAGTAAATTTTTAAAAAGTGAACCTGTACACATCATTGCTGTAGCCACTCCCCCTCCCAGAAGGCTTAGTTAATTGCCTTTGAGGTTGAAGGGAGATAGTTTGCAATACAGTACCTCTCTGATTTTTAAGTTTAGTCTGTCACTATTGTTCCTCATATAAATGAAATCACGTCTTTAAATCTATAAAGTCAAACCTTTTTATAATTTTTAAATGAGTTATAGGATTTTTGACCTATATACTTGGATATGTAACAGTTCTTCAGGTAAATATTATACCTATGGAAATTGTTAATCATTGCATCTCACTACAGTTTTCCCTTGATGAAAATTTATTGAAGATGTTTTAGGTTTTTTTTTTTTTTAATGTTTATTTATTTTGAGAGTGCACACACAAGTTGGGGAGAGGCAGAGAGAGAGGGAATCACAAGCAGGCTTTGTATTGTCAGCACAGAGCCAGACATGGGGCTTGAAACCATGAACCCATGAACCAGGAGATCATGACCTGAGCCGACATCAAGAGTCGAACGTGCAACCAATTGAGCCACCAAAGCACCCCGAAGATATTTTAGTTGTATATCAAGTAACTAAGGACTTTCTTAATTATTTTTGGTAGCTGTTATTTAAAATCTACTCATATGCTTTCTTTAAATTCAAAAGGTTCCACTTCCTCCTAATGGACAGATGCCAGGTTTTGGCCTTCTTCCTACACCTCCATTTCCTCCCATGGCTCAGTCTGTGATTCCTCCAACTCCACCCGTGCAGCAGCCTTTCCAAACTTCTTTTCAGGCTCAAAATGAACCACTTACACAGAAGACACATCAGGTAAAACTGTATTCTCAGATTGATGATCTTTTTGGTTGCTTCAGCTTATGTGCAGATTCCTGCCTGTTTGCTTGTTATCTTCATTTTTGAATGTGGAGAAAGACTTTGTTGGGCACATATTAACCCTCTCTGTGCCTAAAGTTTTTCATCTGGAAAGTGGACATAGTAATACCAATTTCCATAGGATTCTGTGAGGATCGAGATAGAATGTAGAATACTTAATCATTGCCTAGTTTACTGCTGTAGTCAGTGGTTTATTAAAACAGTATATGACTTATACAAATTTCCAGATGTGTTTGTTTCTTCTAATCTTGTAAACCATATGAAATTTTTTCCCTGCTGATGGACAGTCATTATTAAATTAGTAATGTGATGTCAAGTAACCAGAATAAATCTTATTTCAGAGCAAGAGAAATTTTGTAAGTTAGCAATTTTTAGATTTTGTCTTCTTGCCTTTACAATTTCCACTTTTCTCATTTAATGATGGGTGGTTGTTTTTGGTTTTGGTTTTTTAAAGGAAATGGAAGTAGAACAACCTTGTATCCAAGAGGTTAAGCGACACATGTCTGATAACAGAAAGTCAAGATCTAGGTCAGCATCCAGGTAATTGATAGAAAATGTTTTTCCAATCCTGTATGTCTTAGGAGACTAATTAAAATCAAACTGGATTATTTTTAGATATGCAGTGTTAATAAAATAACATTTGGTATATTTGTATGTCTGTATGTGTAGAATGGGGGCAGAGGCAGTAATAAAAAAAAAAAAAAACAACTAAGGTTGGTCATCTCACCCATGCTTTTCCCCTTGAGTTGCTGTAATCGCTGCATACAGCTATACATAGAATGATAAGAATTATGTATTCACAGTTCCTTCACAAGTTTATTAGCTGACAAAAATGGGAAGATAATAAGTAATACTATAATCAGGTAACATTTTTAATTGCTGCAGAAAAGAAGTTAACTGAGAAGATAGATATCAATAGTAGAAGTGTATCCCAATGATGACCGCTTCTAACACTACCAGTATGTAATTCAGTCTAGTACCGAATTATCGAAGATGAGAGATACTTTTATATGCTAGTAACCTTATTTATCTCATTTTAAGTATATGCATGCTTTCTAACTTTCAACATATTAAAAATGTTTAAAATGAATTCCCTGCTCCTGAATTATTACATATCCAAACATTAAACTATCTAGTTTTATATATATATGTATATTTTTTTTTTCCAGATTAACACCTGCTTACCTTTTTTGTTTTTTTTTTCTCATGTTCTACTCATTCTCTCCCTCATGAAAATGTTAGGTCACCAAAAAGAAGGCGATCTCGATCTGGCTCTAGATCGCGAAGGTCCCGTCATCGACGTTCTCGTTCTCGGTCCAGAGATCGACGCCGACATTCGCCTAGATCTCGGTCCCAAGAAAGGCGAGATCGAGAAAAAGAAAGAGAACGCCGACAAAAAGGCCTTCCTCAAATCAAACCAGAAACTGCAAGTGGTAAATTAAACTTCTTGCATTATTTTTTTTTGTGTCCTGGGTTTAAAATGTTTTCTAACTGATAGCAAAATACTATTTTATCGTATCTTGTTTGTGTTTTGGTGTATACCCTTGAGTTTGCTTTGATATGTTAAGCCAGCTGTAAAGCAGCAAATAGGGAGTGAACCAAACTAATAGTGATGAGGAATAAAATAATAGCATGTTTTGGGGCGCCTGGGTGGCTCTGTCGGTTGAGCGTCCGACTTCGGCTCAGGTCATGATCTCGCGGTCCGTGAGTTCGAGCCCCGCGTCGGGCTCTGTGCTGACCGCTTAGAGCCTGGAGCCTGTTTCAGATTCTGTGTCTCCCTCTCTCTGACCCTCCCCCGTTCATGCTCTGTCACTCTCTGTCTCAAAAATAAATAAACATAAAAAAAAAAAAAAAAATAATAGCATGTTTTTAATGTATGGAATAGAAAGCACTTAACTAGCTCTCCTATACATAATAGCAAGGTTCTCCTTTTTTTCCAGATTAACTAATAACCTCTTTTATAAAGATACAGTTTTACAGACTATATTATCTCCTGAATTTCATTATGTATTTAGAATATGTTTAATATGGTATGCTAGACACATTTTTTTTTTTAATTTTTTTAATGTTTCTTTATTTTTGAGAGAGAGAGGGAGAGACAGAGCATGAGCATGGGAGGGGCAGAGGGAGGGAGACACAGAATTCAAAACAGGCTCCAGGCTCCAAGCTATCAGCACAGAACCCGACATGGGGCCTGAACTCAGAAACTGTGAGATCATGACCTGAGTCAGAGTCGGATGCTCAACCGACTGAGCCACCTGGGCACCCCTAGACACGTTCTTGGTACAAGTTTGCAGTTATTATTGAAATTTTAATTTATAATACAAAGAGGGCATATGTAAAACTTCTGATTCTATAAGATTTATTACGTAGAACACAGCATAAGAGAAAAACCATCGTGTACACTCGATGGTCAGAAAGGGACAACTGTAGCAATGGACAGAAGCACTAGACTGGTTGTTGATCAAGAGAGCTGGGATCGGGTCTTCTCATGGCCTTGGGCAGGTTATTGTGTCTCTGGCCTGTTTTCATAGATGAAATCTTTAGATCTGTCCACAAAAGGGACAGAATTTTTCAACTCTTATGTTATTCACCATCCTACTCCCATTTCTGGAAGTACTACCACAATTTTCTAGAGTTTTTTTAGATGTATATAGGATTTGCTACTTAGCCTTATGATATCCTGTAACTTGTGCATTTTTTCTATAATGACCTTTTTCACTGTAGAAAAGTACAGTGCTGCCCATTATCAAATGTGTATATTTTTATGATTATAATTTTATTTCAAGTTTGTAGCACTACACTCTGGGTGGGACAGCTGGACAAACGGACTACTCAGCAAGATGTTGCAAGTCTCTTAGAAGAGTTTGGTCCAATTGAATCAATTAATGTGAGTGTTTATGTTTAATGTAGTGACAGTGGATGGGTGTGATTAATGCCATTTTATAAAATTAAGGACTTGAGGCCCAAGTTAAAATTTGCCCAGCTTTGTAGTAGATGTGGCTAGAGTATAAGTGTTGAGTCCATGTTTAGCATCCTCTCATTTATTTAACCACATTTCTTGGACAACCAAGTTTAATTTAAAACCTTTCTCTAGAAAAATCTGTGTTAATAAAACTTGGAGAACCATAGGTTTATTAAAAGTCGATAGTTGAGACCAAACTTGAATTTGCCAATTTATAACAAGTTAATCTCAGATGATAGAATCCTGGCTTCGTGGGTAGGTAATGGGCAGGGGAGTTGGGGTTGTTGGAACTAGTTATTTAGTATTTATTTTCTCTTGTTGCTCTTTGATTTTATTATATTTTGTAATATTAAAATGTTTTGGAGCAGATGATACCTCCCAGAGGTTGTGCCTATATTGTTATGGTTCATAGGCAAGATGCTTATCGCGCCCTGCAGAAACTGAGCCGCGGAAACTATAAAGTGAACCAGAAATCCATAAAGGTACATTTTTATCCCTTGTAATTCATTTTTTAAAAAGTTAACACAGAATATTACTTGGCTTTTTAAAAACTTATTTTGGACACTAAGGCATTTCATGTATATCTATTTAAGAGGTTGTATCTCCTAAAAGTTAACATAAAGTTTAAAATCTTTAATTTAACTTAATTTAATTTAAAATGTTAAATGTTGGGGCGCCTGGGTGGCGCAGTCGGTTAAGCGTCCGGCTTCAGCCAGGTCACGATCTCGCGGTCCGTGAGTTCGAGCCCCGCGTCAGGCTCTGGGCTGATGGCTCGGAGCCTGGAGCCTGTTTCCGATTCTGTGTCTCCCTCTCTCTCTGCCCCTCCCCCGTTCATGCTCTGTGTCTCTCTGTCCCAAAAATAAATAAAAACTTTGAGAAAATAAAATGTTAAATGTTTATTTGCAAGATTGTTTTGGATTTTACACATTTTAGTTTTAAAGTTTGCCATCTCATTCTTAGAGTAAACGAAAATATTCAACAGAGATAAAGATAATAGGTACATTGATACTCTTCCCCTAAGGGGCCAGAGTCAGCATTTCCTCAGTTATGTACCCTTGGATGATTGTGGTGCAAAAGGATTTTGTCTAATCTTAAATAATTTCAAAGTACCCAAGACTTTGGAAAGTGGTCCCCAGTATGCTGGGCTATGCAGGAAACCTCAGCCTTTCCCCAATAAACATTATTTTCCTTTTCTTTTTTATGTTTTATGTCAGTAGATTGGGGAGTGAATGGTTGGAGGAGTGGATAAGGAGGTGATGCCAGTTAAATTTCCACCAGGACAAAGTAGGAGAAAAGGTTAACCAATTAACTAGCATCGAAGGGAGATCCAGGGATAGGTCAGATTGCTCCCTTGTTGCCCAAATCTGAGTGATTAGAAATGTGAGGAACGGTTAATTCTCAAAACTGACGTTTTTTCCCTGTGCTTTCTTTTTGTATTTTAACTAATGGTGATATAGATTGCCTGGGCTTTAAACAAAGGAATAAAGGCAGATTATAAGCAGTATTGGGATGTAGAACTGGGAGTTACTTATATTCCATGGGACAAAGTCAAGCCTGAAGAACTGGAGAGTTTTTGTGAAGGAGGAATGTTGGACAGTGATACACTTAATCCAGGTAACGCAGTATTTAATTTCTTTTAAAATTCATCTGTTTTCTTGATAAGGCATGTGAAAAATGTTAATTCTTTGCTGTAGGGATTTTTGAGATTTTTCAAGTACCCACTATGTGCCATTCTCTCCATTAAAAATGAGGAAACCATGGTGAATAAGACAGATGTGGTCTTTGCCCTTAATGCAACTTACATTTAGTGGGATAGATTCAGACATAAGTGAAATAATACTGATTGTGGAGTTAATCATTAATTTCAGTATTAAGTAGATCTTAAATAGAATTTTTCGCTGTGAAAAACGTAGCAGATCCAAATGAGTCTTAAACTGAACATTACTGGTATTGTTTTCATCCAGTGTTTCATAATAATTTCTTTGAAAGCATTTAAATGTCCAGAGAAACAATTGAAAGTAAACATGTAAGGCAAGAAGGTAGTTACCTGTGGCATGAATATTAAAAATTCAGATTGACAGTAGGATTACAGTGGGGAAAATAGCAGCATGTGAGGGCATGACCTGGAGACTGATAGATAGCTGGACAAGGAGTGCAGGGTGGTGTGCCAAAATAAAATAAGCGACTAAAGGAGTTTCAAGCAAGCAGAGTTGGTTTGAGAGCCAAAAAGAGGTGGAACGATGTCGAGCCATTCCCATACCTTGACTTCTTTCCCCACAGTGCGTGATGCCTTCACTTAAGGGGAGAGCTAGGTTGGAACTCCTGGGTGGCACAGTCAGTTAAGTGTCCGACTCTTGTCTTCAGCTCAGGTCATGATCTTATGGTTTTTGTGAGTTCCAGCCCCCCGAGTCTGGTTTCTGTGATGACAGTGCGGAGCCTGCTTGAGATTCTCTTTCTGCCCCTCCCCTGTTTGCTCTCTGTCTTGCTCTCTCTTTCTGTCTCTCTCAAATAAACTTCTTTTAAAAAGGGCAGGTAGAGCTAGGTTTCCATTCACGCAATAGGTATTAGGGGTCTACTGTGTGCCAAACATTTTGGCACAGGCTCTGGTCAGGGTGCAGAGAGTCTTGCTCCTCCCTCCGGGGATCTTTAATCCAGACAACACACCATCATGGTTAAGAACATAGACCTTGGAGCCAGATGTGTGTATGTTGAATCCCATGTCTGCCACTTGTTAGTATGTGACCTTGTTTTCCTCAGTTTCCAAATTCTTTTCCTCACTTATAAAATGGGAATGATCATGGGACCTACTTCTAGATGGTTATGAGAATTCATTGGATTAATATATATATAAAATGCTTCAAACTGTGTCTGACACACAATAAGCATTCTTTTGCGTGTTATTATTCATTCATTTAAATAATATAAGATTAGCATAAGCATTTCTTTAGTAAATCAGACTGCTGATTTTTTTATAGAATCATTTAAAAATTCTAGATTTAAAGTTATAAAAAATTGTCAATTTTTATTGTTAAATTTCTTTAACTCATAGATTGGAAAGGAATCCCCAAGAAGCATGAAAATGAAGTTGCTCAAAATGGAGGGGCAGAAACCTCACATACAGAACCAGTATCACCTATACCTAAACCTTTACCAGTGCCTGTCCCTCCTATTCCTGTGCCCGCACCTATAACAGTGCCACCTCCACAGGTAAGAACATTTGGGGTGTTATTTAAACTTGTAAGTGTCTGAAAGGTAAACTTTTCTAAATCTTTTTATAGATGTATGTCTAGGTCAGTGTTCAAAGACGTGAACACATAAATGTGCATATTAATAGTATTTTGGTATGTCAGACCTACTGTTTATAAACTAACACATTTTTTCATAAACATCAGTAAAATCAATTCATACCGCCTTACATCTATCTAGGTTATTTAGTGTCTTTATAATGTTTCAGACTTGAGATGCAAACCTGATGGCATTTCTTGTATTCCGCTTCCCCTTGTTTTCTTTTATTGAATCTTTATTCTTTGGTGGGGGTTTATGTTCTGAGAGAACTTGGATATCCACCCAACAAGCAGCTGTTTTGAGAGAAAGAGAGTCTCTTAATCTTCTAGTTTGGGCGGTGCTATCATGAAGTTTTTTAATGGATGAGTGAGAGCTATTTAATAAATTGAGTGCTATTTAACACAAAGGTATATTCATAAACCTCTGCTGTGTGGTCAGTGAGTGCATTTATGACGTAGGAGGAGACAAACTGGATTCTGACAGAATGTAGTTTGAATCTCAGCTCAACTGTTTATTCACAGCAATGTGACATTGGGCAGATCACCTACCTAATCTAAGCTTCAGTTTCCTATCTATAAATGCACAAGTTCCCTTTCCTGGCTTTGGCTCCGGTGTTCTTCCTAGGTCAGAGTTGTTTTGAGGCTTAAATGAGATCGTGAATGTTAAATACTCAGCATGTTTCCTGTTACATAATAAGAGCTCAATAATGAACAACCGTTTGGTAAAAATTTTAAGTCCTTGACCCACAGTGTTATGATCTGTTAGGTTTTTCTTGTTTTCAGTACCTTTTTCAGTTTCTCACATTAAATCTGAATCAGATAAATCTGAGCTGTCACAAAAGTGGGTTACCTAGCCTCTTGATTTTCCCAGTGTAAGGAGAAAATTACATGCTCTGATACATACTTAGTGGTGACATTTTATAAATAGATTCCCTACATTGACAGACTCGTTATTTGATCTTTTGGACAGGCCCTTCCAGCACAAGTTCTAAATAAGATTCAATGTATATATCACCACTCACTTAAAGAAACCTGACTAATCTGTTAAAATTTTTCAGAGTTTTTTTTTTAATAGCTAACATTTGTAGGGTGTTTATTAAGTGACAGACACTAGCACTTAACATGTATTCCCTCTTTAATCCCTATTACTATGTGAGGTTGACATTTTTTCATTTTACAGATTAGTAAACTGAGGTCTAGAGATTGTAAATAGCTTACTCAAGGTCACAAAGCTAGTTAAAAATGGGAAAGGGGCAGGCAGTTTCACCCCAGGACCTGTGATTTTAATCACTGTAAATTGCCAGGTAGCTTTTCTTAGAGTTGTAGTTATCAAATTTACTAACCTGACCACGGAACATTTTTTAACATATAGGATATTCTGTCAGAACACCAGTAGATGCTTGTGAGATGCAGTGTGAATTTGCTGTCATAGAGACCAGAAATTTGATGACTGTCATTTAGAGTAGGTACTAATTACCACCTGTTACTAGATAAATTTACTCACATAATCACAAATTTCGAAATATCTTTTTCAACAAGATCTTCATCTCAACTTACTGTATGGATGGGAGGGTGGCTAGATATGTGGCTTCATTATTCTTCCTTTGTCTTTAGGTCCCACCACATCAGCCGGGTCCTCCTGTAGTTGGTGCTCTCCAGCCACCCACTTTCACGCCTCCCTTGGGCATTCCTCCTCCGGGTTTTGGTCCTGGTGTTCCTCCTCCACCTCCTCCTCCACCATTTTTGCGCCCAGGATTTAATCCGATGCATCTGCCACCAGGTACCGTGAGTTGTTCAAGAAGACATTCTTTTTAGAGCCCAAGATTAGTTGGCACAACATAAGTTGACATTATTTTTCTTATTGTAGGTTTTCTTCCTCCTGGACCCCCACCTCCTATAACTCCACCAGTATCCATTCCTCCTCCTCACACTCCACCAATAAGCATCCCAAACTGTAAGCATGTTTTTCTTTTGTGTTCACTAGTCCTCTTGGAGTTTGGGAGTAGGAGGGGAGAGTGGACCAGTAACAGGGTCTAGAGTGTGGCAAAAGAATGTTGATTGGGGAGATAATTATTCAGCTTCACATGTTGATGTAATTATATTCCTTAGCTACTATCGCTGGTATAAATGAAGACACTACAAAAGACTTATCTATTGGAAATCCCATTCCAACAGTGGTGTCTGGGGCTAGAGGAAACGCCGAGTCTGGTGACAGTGTGAAAATGTATGGCTCTGCTGTGCCACCTGCTGCACCCACGAATCTGCCCACCCCTCCTGTAACGCAGCCTGTTTCACTTCTTGGTAAGTTGATTTTTTATATCATTAGTTTTTTTTTCCCCACCCGAGTTAGGTTTTTTTAAAGAACAATGCTAATTTCTTTGAGGAAGATCTTCCTCTTAAATACGTGCACTTGGTCTTTACCAAGAGTAGCCCCAGAGACAGCCTCACAGATGAAATCATGTTCGTCCTGAATAAAAGTGTGGATTTGTACATCTTAATTTGGTATAGGAAAGTGATTAATCTCTGAGAGAAGGAATTGGTGCAAAGTCCATGACTGATACGACCCCAGACGTTCAGCTTTATAAAGAGATAGGATTTCTTTGACAACAGAATTTTTTCCTGTCTGGACCAATTTTTCTAAAACCCTGGGCTGTAGTAGCATTCTCTGTTGGCTAGCAGAGAACTTCTCTTAGGTACATGTAATAAAATGGCTTTATTGTCTGAATGACATTTGTACAGCCTAGGGTAATGCTTTCTCATTGACCCCTCAGTTTTCTCCTGCTAGTTTTATCTGTTGGACTTTTTACCCACAATTTTACTGCCACGATCAAGGGAAGTGTGATTTAGATTATTTACGTCTTTAAGAGGCTTTACTTTTGCTTGAATTATAAATGATTATTTTATATACACTTGTTATATTTTATACATTTGTTATAGTTATTAATCTATTACGTTAATAAATTCCTGTATTTTGAAAGTGGTTTTGCCAAGTATAATTAACACTTGATTCTCCTAATGGGTAGTTAGATTATACTAAGGTATAATCCTTAGTATTATAACATTCTAGTCCTGTGAGCCCATTCTATTTTTCAGAGGTATATGTATATGTACATATGTGCTTTCATAATCTTAGATTTTTTTTTTTTAGGAGAGAGCACATAGTTGCCTCTGAGAGGTAGGACTATGGGACATTAGGACTATAGGACATTAGTTTGTGATGTAGGACTTCTGCTTTTCACTTAAACCTTTCAGTGCTGTTGGAAATTTTTACTTTGTGCATATACTATATTTATAATAAAAATCAATTTGTTTTTAAATGGCATGCTGTCTTCTGCCCTCTCTGAGACTGAGCTTAGTCCGATAATAAACTTGATTTTTATTTCCTTTAGTACGCAGGCTGGGTAATGGTGAAAGAGGATTAGGGATTAAAATTTGTCACCAGTAATGTAGCAATAGTTATCATAATGATGGAAAATAGTTTGTTTAATGAGGAAGTTGCTTAAGGGGTCTACACTATAATGAAAATCATGTAGTAGAGGAACATTGTTCTAGGATCCAGGAGACCTTAACGTCTTTGGATATCAGTTTTGTTACGCATTTTGTTTTTTCATATTTGCACTAAGATGGTTACATAAGAATCACAGAATCTGAGTTGGCTAGACTTTTCTGATCAAACCCTTTTCTCCACATCACACCAACACCCATGATTATAAATTCTCTTTGTAGTGAAAATTCCTAGTCTAGCATCCCATGGATATTAGGCCACCTGAGAGTATCTACAAAATGGCATGCATTTGTGCTTTTTTTTTCTGGTCTTAGTAAACTCACTGAATGAACGATTTCTTCATCCCTAAGAGTTTAATAACCACTACTTTCAAACAAACGTAAAGAATAAGTAGCCTGCTTCTGATTTAACATTTAGGTCTTGACGGCTCTGCCCTTTATTTTACAACTGAAGTGCATAGTTTAAACTCTGCATCCAACATGTGAAACAAAATAAAGCACAGATCAAAAGTTGGTGAGCTTGAAAAGCAAACTTAGTAAGCTAAGCACTTAGCATTTATCATTACCTGGCATAACTGTGTGTGTGTCTTTCCCTCCTTCCCTCTCCCAGATACATACTAGAATGAAAACTCCATGAGAGAGGGACATTTGTTACTTGAATAAGTAGATAGATAGATGGTTTTCAATGCAGGGCTGTTTATACTTCACTTCTTTGTCTATAACTTTCATAACAAAACTTAGAAATTAAAGGCTGTTCCAAATCTGGAAAGACTAAAATGTGACATAACATAAAAGTGAAAACTTCTGTTACAATGAGTACTTTCAAGTAAAATGCAGTTGTTTAGTTCCAGTCAAGAAAGAAAGACTTTTGTGTCCCTTCAACTAGAAATCTTGAAAAGAATATCCCGTAGATTTTGACCTTTTAGAGAAAGGAGACCTTAATGCATGAGCAAATAAAGGAGGATTTATCCAAAAGAGTAATCATAGTTGCATCATTTTGATAAAGGAATGCAATAATCACATGCAGTATTGCAGCACTGAAGGATGGCTGATCAGGGTGGGATGTTGTTGCTGTTAACCAGGTTCACAGAATATTAGAACTAAGATGGTTTCAAGTTTCCTCTTGGTGCTCTAATGTTTTCTCTTATGATAATAAAAAGAAATGCTGTGCTGTACCAGAAACCTTTAAGCCTAGAAGGGGATATGAAACTTCAGTTTCTTCATCTGTTTTAAAAAAAAAAAAAAAAAAAAAGGAATAAAAATGACACACCAGGGTGTTGTGGTGATTCACTGGGCCTGTGTATATAAAACAACTGACACACGGAGCCTGCCACAGGGTAGGCTGTTCATGAATGGTGGGTGCTTATTACAGGTAAGGAGTGTTCTAAGTGATACTTAGAATACCTAGAGAAGAATATCTATACTTTGAAATTCGAAAATTATATCACTTTAGCCATGATTCGTTTTAAATTGTTTTGTTTGTTGGCAGAGGAAGCAAGCTTTTTAGGAAAAAATGTATCTTGACATAGTTGCCTTAGATCTTTTCATGGGAGATTAGACCAGGTCAGAAATTCACACATATTAAAGTTCCATCAGTTGTACTGAGAAAATATATGCCAGTCATAGTGGTATTTCACTGAACTAGCACAATATGATATCTATATTCTTCTTATTAACAGTATTCAGATAATTTTCTTGTAAGGGGAGGTGAACCTATCCTCGAGACTTAACTGAGTTCTTGGATTTAATTACTGAAACATGGTAATAATGATACTTTTAAAGTAGCGGGGACCAAACAAATGTTCAACAGATCTCCCAAAACTTAGTAGTAAGGCTGATTATACTGGGAGGAGGCAGTGAGTGCTGCAAGGATGCTTTGGCTTAAGGAATTTTCTGAGTGATCAGATGTAAGTGTGGGGTGTTGGTCTGGAAGTGAGGACTACCTGTTTCTGGAGTTGGGCCGAGGTAGCCCATGCTACCGTGTTTGTAGAGAACTAAACCTCCATGTTGTAGGGATTCTGATTATTTTAGTAACTGATAATCTGAAAATATGAAGTTATATGATGCACGATAATAATTCATTATCACGTCATTTTAAAGAAATCCATTCTTAGTCCCTCACACACCAAGATAGCTAGTTAGAATAGTGATGGTTTCATAAAAGCTGTTGGTAACTGTCTACAGTGGTTGATCATTTAGGAGAGAAGGAATATTAATGATAATAGCAATTCAGTTTATTCTCTTTACTGTATAAGTGTATGTGTTTACTTTTCAAAAACTTTTGTATAACGTGTATCTCTAATATGTATAGCATTTTTATTAAAAAAAAAAGTGCATTGTAAATGTGAAATTTGGGTTATTACTTTGGTGTTCCAGACAATAAAAAAGAAATACACAAAAAAATGTTTGTTTGTGTTACATATCTCTACTCTGTTACCAGTATATCCAGAATATCTTTTCAAGGAAAAATTATGGTAACTTGGACTCATTCCTTTTGTGGAAAATTAAAGCCTTTTCTCTTGTCAGATACATGTATTCATTAATTATTAATATGCAGATTCTTCCTAATTTTGTCACACTGCTGTAGATGATGGTGAAATTTGTAAGAATTGGGTAGTTCTAAGATTGCCTCCTACTTACTGGTATTTTTTGTTGCCAAAGATCTAAAGCAGAAGTCACAAATTGGTGGCCTCCAGGCTGAATTGTTAGACACTGGTGTGATGCCCTTCAGGCTTGATTCTACACATCCCTGCATGAACTCAGTAGGCATTTGAGTCAGTGTTCCCAAATTTGGACACTTCAAGAAATTATGTGCACAGAATTGGTTTGGAATTATCAAACAGGCATGTTTGCTTTATTGTAATAGTTATGATCCTTACAACTGCCTAGAAGGTGAATAGTTTTACCATCACGTTCTATAATTACTTTAAAATTGATACTTGATTTGTGGTGATTTCACTTAGCTTGGATTTCTCTGCCAGAATTTTGACTTTTTTTTTTTTATAGTTAGTACTTTTAACAACATTTAAATTAGAACATTAGAGCACCAATCTAGTGTGAATAACATTCAAAGAAAACCTGAAGAAAATCCTTTGGAAAGTGGTTTTTTAATGATAATACCTAACTTTTAATACAACTTCTACATGTTAGTATTTTTTCTTATTGTGAACTTTGCTATAATGTTTGGTTATTTTAAATTATAGTCTAGAGGGGCCTGCTAGGTATTTGTTTTGGTACCCCCCCCCCCCAAAATCTGTTGACTTTATTTATCCTATAAGGTGTTCTTTCAAAAAGCTCTAAAATACTCAAATCGGTACTCTAAATATTACACTGGTAATTATTCCACTAGTGTTATATAGTAGAAATGGTTCCCAAATAGTCATCACAGTACCTTCAATATAGTATATAACATTGTTCAGTGGATACAGTGGGTAATTAACTATTAATCCACAACAGATACTTGCCTTGGATTTAAATTTATGGACGAATACCCTATATTTTCTCAGAAGGTGAGGTACTTCAGATGAAACCTACAGGGAAGGTCTTATACAGAAACTTGAAAACTGCTTATCACGTTGTCTCCATGTCCCTCTGTGCTTCCTGGGCTATAGAACTCCAGCCTCGAGTCTCAAATTTAAATCTCTCCGACATACATCACTTTGGGCTTGAGGAAGGTGGGAGGGGCAGGCACTCTGGGCTCTAGATTGATTTTGGTAGACAAAGATGTGGCTGTGAACAATTTCAGGTAAGATTTTTTCCAGCTAACATTGAAAATAACATTCCCTGTCGAAAATCTCATTCAGTGATAGGTTAATTGTTTATTCGAAACTTCTTGACTCAAATAGTGCAACTCTTAACTTAGAGCTGTTCCATTTTGCCAGTTACGGTAACATAGCAATTGGTATACAAATTCTAAAAAGTCACTACAAATGAACTGTAGGGAAGTTGACCAGACAAAATCTATTGTGCATAATTTTGCAAAAAGCCAAGGAGTCATTTTGAAATAATCTGTCTCTGATTTCTCTTTATCTGAAATTCTGGTTTTCGTGTATTGGATTTCAGCAAAACATAATGTACCCCTCTGCTAAAAATAGATACACCTCTCCCATATATTTGCATTATATATTATTGAAAACTCAAATTTCTGTTAAAGATTTCTCATTAACATCCTAAGCACCAATTTTTTTGGTGTAATCTTAATGTATGATACTATCTAAAATGTGCTTTCTCATTCTTTGAAAACTAGCTCCTTACTCTTGTTCTCTTCGGCTCCCAACATAGTGCCTACTGCAAGAATTGCCTGGGAGCCATCTCAAAATAGTTATGCTCCAAATGTTAATAAACAATGAAATCTAGGCAAAGGAAATACATGTATGGGTTGCACTGTTACTGCAATTTTCTGAATGTCTCGGATGAAGAAAAACAATGGTTTTTAAAAATTATATGCATATATATATACATTATATGCATATATATACACACACACATATATATGCATGCTTAGGGATCTTAGGGCATTGGTGGGAGAGATAAGAGTGGTTGGTAAATTTTTTTCCTCGTGTGGGATTTCATTTTAGGCTCATGCAAATGCCACAGTGACATTTTATTTGGATCAGATCAAAAAATGTCAAACTGCCAACTAGAAACAGAAAAGGAGGTAGTTAAAGAAAGTTGCAGAATTTCTCAAAATAAATTTCAGATCTTTGTAGGTTAACAATGGAAAGCCACCGCCCTGGGGGAGAGACCTGGACCTTCTAGCCTCTGCTCTTGCAGCCTGAGAGATATTTTCTCCTTGAAGAATTTGGTCATCACTCTGCCACTGCCATTCATACATTCTTCGTGTATTTTATTCAGTAGCCACTGTGTGCCAGGTATCCTTCTGGGTACTAGAGATACCTGAATGAACAAGACAAAGCCTGTCTTCCTAGAGCTTATATTCTAGTAAGGACTTAGATAATAAACTAATAACTTCACATGGAGATAATCCTATGATGAAGAGTAAAGCAGAGAACACTTAGGGAACTGGAGGAGTGTCACATGGGATGTTCTATTTTAAATGGTATATGTATGGCCCAGGAGGGCATCTAAGGCGGTAATATGGAGAGAAATGATGGGGGAAAGCCATGGAAATACAGAGAAAAGATAGTTGAGGTAGAAGAACAAAAGGAGGCCTGAATTGGGAGTGAACCTGGCTTGTTTGAGGGACCACAGGGTGCCAGTGTGGCTGGAGCAGGATGAACAAAGAAAAGAGTTGCAGGCTATGAGTTTAGAGAAGGTTGTCAAGGGCCAGGTTGAGAGTGCAGTGGGGAATGTTGTAGTTTCAGTCTTATGTATACTTTTTAAAGGGTAATGGCTATTACGTAGACACCAGACTTTAGGAGTTGGTTAAGAGTGGAAAGAGGACCTAGTTCAGATGCTGTCGCAGTAGAAGGTGCAGGCTAACTGCTTGCATTGGGGTGGCGCAGTGGAGGAAATGAAGTGGTTGGACGTCGAATTTATTTTAAAGATAGGGCCTTCCTAATTGCCTGACTACTTAAGTGTGGGATATGAGAGAAAGGAGTCAAGACTGAGCTCGGTATTTGATGTGAGCAGTTGATAGGATGTAATCTCCATTTCTGAGATGGGCAAATGTCAAGGAGGACTGGATCTGCAGAGGGGATATCGAGTTAAAAGGTTGGCTGTTTTAACTTTGAAATTCACGTGCAGATGATAAGTAAACAACTTGAATACAGTTGAGATATAATTCCAGATATCCTCCACAAACGATCTGCAAAGCCACAGGAGCCAGTGATTACTTAAGAAGGGAATGTAAATACAGTGAGAGGGATGAGCCTAGGAAAACTTCAGCAACTTAGCCGTTGAGAATACAGTACTGAGAACTAAGACAGACATAGTTCCAGATGCCAGGAACTCTGGTGAAGAGTTTGTATGTGTGAGTCATTTGAGCGTTAACAGCCCTAAGAGGTAAGTACAGTTACCCCCGTTTTCTAGATGGGGAGGCTGAAGCACAAAGCTGAGTAGCCTGCCCAGGTGAACAGCTCCAAGTGGTGAAGTCAGAATTTCAGCTAGCATTGCTCCGACACCTGTGGTTTTAACCACTGTTCTGTTCAGCAGAGGATACTGGAAGGCGCAGCTAAAGTAGAGGGGCTTTTCTGGCAGCCAAATAAGAGTTCCTAGGAAGGAGGGGGAGGGAACAACTGTCAGTCACATAGGTGGCTTAGGGAGAGCACTGGAACTTGCTGCCTGGGGTTAGCAGAATGAAGGCTCTTGGGTAACCTTAGAAATGTGATTTCCTCAGAATAATGGATCCAAAAGCCCAGTTACACAGGGGCAGGAGAGAATGGAAGGTGAGGAAATGGATACAGTGATTTTGGGCATTTCTTTGAGGAGATTTGTTATATAGAGGAACAGCAAAATGAGGTGAAAGTTGGAAAGAGATGGCAAGGTAAGGGAGTTTTTGTTTTTATTTCTAAAAGATGGGTGAAACTACAGCATCTTTATTACTGGAAAATCAGGGGAAATTTTTGCTGCAGGAAAGAAGAGGTGTTGGCTAAGCTGATAACCCTTATGTAGGTAAGAGGGCATCGGTTCAGGGTTTGAATAAAGGACTTAATTCTTGGAGCATAGCTGTTCTCAGACAGAAGGAGTCATATGGATACAGGTACAGGTAAATTGGTAGGTGGGGTGGTGGGTAAGTGAATGAAAAAGTCTTTTTTCCAAAATCCTTTTTTTTTTTTTTTTTTTTTTTTTCATGGTAAACCAGACAGGATAAATAAAATTGCGGTATATCCCTATGATGGAATAGTACTTGGTAATTTAAAAAACGGAAGCACTTGTACATGCTGCAACATGGATGAACCTTGAAAACATACACTAAGTGAAAGAAGCCAGTCACAGAGCATCACATATTGTATGACTCCATCCATATGAAACGTACAGCATAGGCAGATGTAGAGACACAGAAACCAGGGTATGTGGTTGCCTGGAGGGAGGCGTGGGGCGATCACAGGGAAATGGGGGGTGATACAGAACTTGGTTTTTTGAGATAATGAAAATATCCTAAAGATTGTGATGGTTGCCCAACTCTGAAGACACTATAACCCATTGAATTAGGTACTTTATATGGGTGAATTGTAAACTACGTAAATTTTATCTCCCTGGATTTGTTCTAAAACCCCCTAAGGGTAGACAGGATTGAGGAGAAACATGAGCACGTGAAGTAGACGTCTAGGGAAATGAGAATGTGAGCTGCCTACGAAAATTAGGATCACTAACCAGAATTAAGGAAGCACTTGTGGTTGAGGTTATAAACTTAAAATGAGGCCAGTCGATGTGTTGGGGGTGGGGTGACCCCCAGCCCTGTCTGTGTACAGATTGGGTAGAAGAGTTGCATTCAAAACCATTGAGGTTTTACCAGACAACTGTGGTGAGGGGGAACCGTGGACTCTGAGGCAGGTAAGGAGGAAAGTAAAGACATTGAAGGGTACTGTGGGGGCCTGACTCTCACGGGATCAAAAATGATTCTAGGAAGGGGATTGGAGAGTTAGGGTGCTTGCAGTTGAGGACACGTTGGTAATGAAAGGTGCAGGACTTCCTAGAGGCAGCGACTTTGGTAGATTGGAGGACAAGATTGTAGAAGAGGTATTTAGATGTCCCGTCCACCTTTTCTCCTCCTCCTCTCTTCCCTCCCCTTTTCACCTAGCAAGTCCTTGCTCTCCTTAAAAGATTCCACTTTACATCCTCTTTTTTTTTTTTAAAGTTTGTTTATTATTTTGAAAGAAAACATGCAGGAGGGGCAGAGGGAGAGAGAATCCCAAACAGGCTCTGCGCTGCCAACGCAGAGCCCAACATGGGGCTCGAACTCAACCAATCATGAGATCTGAGCTGAAACAAAGAGTTGGGATGCTTAGCCGACTGAGCCACCCAGGTGCCCCTATATCCTCTTGAAGAGCGTCCAACTATGACTGAGGCAGTTGGTCACACCCACAGTATTTAGTTGAAACCTTTGTGTGTCTCCCTGCCCCCACGCACTGGTACTTGGCAGAAAGATCCTATTTGCATCCCTTGTTTATGTTCCCCT
Source organism: Puma concolor (assembly GCF_028749965.1). NCBI lineage: Eukaryota > Metazoa > Chordata > Mammalia > Carnivora > Felidae > Puma > Puma concolor. The sequence goes on along the minus strand of NC_141675.1, from coordinate 147,118,132 downwards.
GAGATTTCAAGGTCCACATTGGACTCCAGCCATGATCCCAGTCACCCCCCGCCCCCTCACTCCCCCTTCAGCCTTTTAACACACTTGTTCTTTATTTCACACAATTCTGAACGTCTTTGCTCTAGATAGCAGTCACCTCCCCTTTAATCTTTACTTTGTTTTTTAATGGTGAAATGACTGGTTTGGGGCTCATCATTGGAATATCCACAGTTAAGTCTTGGTTATGTTGAGTTAAAGTCCAGTGTATTTCTCATTCGTCCTCAAATTTGAATACAGATATTTGCGGCTGTCACCTTTTTCTGCATTAAAATCTTACTGTGTTAGGAATCTCAGAGTCTCTAAGGTGGTGTTTCCCAGGTCTGAATTCCCTTTTTCTTGCCTGTGCTGTGGGTAACACTGTGACTCTTGTGAACTCTAGGTATACATGCCAGTTTCTTCACATTTCCACCAGATCTAAGCCAGGCCCCTCTAACTTTCAGAAATTTGGGGGGGGGGGTGGAGGGAATGAAATTTGTCATCTGTCTCCCAAAATAGCTTCTTTTCTTAGATTCCTGCGTTGTATTGATGCTTCCATCCACTTATTCAGAGCAGAGAGCTGTGTTCCTCCTCTCTGTCACCTCTGTTTCTGTTCAGTCTCTCATTTCTGTACCCTAGATTCTGAGAGTGAGAGTCCACTTGCTCTCCAGTGTCTTTCCCTTCCTTTCCTGTACACTGCTTGCTAGAAAGGTCTTTCAAAAATGAACACGGGATCATGCCTGCAAAAAATTTCTTGGTAAGTCCCAGGTTTCTTCCTGTGGCATGTAACACCTCTGAATTGCCCTGGCCTGCCTGCTCAGCCTTATGAACCTCTTTTTTTCTTTAATTGATAGTAATTTGTATTTACACAAATTCTTTCCTGCTACTTCAGTAACAAACCTCATCTTCTGTATTTGTTTCTCTCTTGGCAAAAGACATTCTATTGCAGTTCTCTTGACCAGTGATGTCTTTCCGCCCTTTCTTTCAAGACCCTATTCAAACGCTCTAGGACTTGCACTGAGACTCATGCCCACCAGCTTAATCACTTCCACCTCTGTCACCAATACTAGCTCGTGTCATCTCTTCCAGCAGTTTCTTTCTACTTAGGCTATGTCCTGTTTAAAGGAGAGGGCCTTGTTTTATCTCCAGCACATGAAATGAGTTAATAAAGTTCAGATGTTCAATATGTGTGAATTCTTTTTAACTTGCAACTCTAGAAAACTTGGCAGTGACATTGCATGTCATACTTCCAGATAAAATGAATAATTGGTTTGAATGCCCTTTAGACCTGGGTAACTCACTATACAATCCATTGAATATGCATAACGTCTGCTTTCCTAATTAAAAATGAAATTCATGGGGCGCCTGGGTGGCGCAGTCGGTTAAGCGTCCGACTTCAGCCAGGTCACGATCTCGCGGTCCGTGAGTTCGAGCCCCGCGTCGGGCTCTGGGCTGATGGCTCCGAGCCTGGAGCCTGTTTCCGATTCTGTGTCTCCCTCTCTCTCTGCCCCTCCCCCATTCATGCTCTGTCTCTCTCTGTCCCAAAAATAAATAAACGTTGAAAAAAAAAAAAAATGAAATTCAGCTAGCATGCCTATCTAGGGCTTTATGCCACCTGGTATATTTTTAGTTAAATAAAACTTATTAAAGCAATACTTGTCCACTACAGAAAAAAAAAAATTGTAATCCACACTTTTATCACTTTTGTGGCCTGAAAGCCAACGTTTAGGACTATGGGGTTGGATATTCTGTCAGGGGAATCTGTAAATGTTGGTTCATGAAGGATTAAAAGGAAATCCACTTATTTACAAATGAGGGAAGGGATTTGAGTGTATAGTATTAGGCAAATACAAATATCCATACATACAGAATCAAATTAGGCAATAATTTTGCTGTATAAAAATACTGCTTTGTAGGTAGTTTAAATATATGACTGTAAATGTTAACCCTATCAAATCGATGTTCGTGCACTCTCAGATGCATGTTATGAAGGACTTAAGAGCTGCGTTCCTAGAGACAGGTTTATATTTTATGGAGAATGATTGCCCATTTTGTCTGATTGGCACAAGGGTGAGGTGGCCATACATCCTTTGGCCACTGTCAGATTGGTAGCTGAGGAAGCCAGTCTTCCTGGGTAAATCAAGAAACAGGACCTTTCCATTGTCCTGTACGAGTCATCGTTTCCTCTTAAAGGTTCATCTGAACTTAATTCTTTAACAACAATAAGATGCTTTGAACCTCTTCCACATTTTTCTGGTGTTACTTAAAAATTTGGCATTGGTCTCTTAACCCTATAAACAAGTACTCAAATCTCTGAAAAAGGCCTAATCCCACCTCAGTGGTCATTTTACTCCTTAAGGACTGGTGGGAAAGTAAAGTTCAATTTGTTTAAGTGCATCTGTGCAGGATTTCTTTGTTTAAAGGGCAGTAATGGGGTACATACATTTTATGTTGTTTTGAGGTATAGTCTGTAAATGTTGGGGCGGATTCCTTTTAACTTTTTTTTTTAATTTTTGCTTATTTTGAGAGAGCTAGTGAGTGGGGATGGGTTAGAGAGAGAATCCAAGCAGGCTCCACATTGTCAGCACAGAGTCCAACTCGGGGCTTGAACTCACGAACCGTGAGATCGTGACCTGAGACGAAATCAAGAGTTGGATGCTCAACTGAGCCATCCAGGCGCCCCCGTACTGATTCCTTTTAAAAGTGAGAGCAAGGACATATCTTAGGGGCTTTTGCTGTCCCACTGTATGGTATGCACTCAGTAAAAGTTTACTAAACAATAGGAATGTTTGCCATTGGATTTATTCAATCTGAAATACGGTATATAGGTGGTGGTTCTGTATATGTTAATTGGGGTTTTCCTAACGAACGTCTGAAGAGTGTGTGAAGCAACTAGGTCTTTGCTTCATTTATCCACTCCATAATTTGTAGCTTCTTACTGAAGTCATTTGCATTTTTAAAATTAAGACCTGACACGTAGAAGCTCGGTGTATTCACATTTTTCCCAACTGTCAAAGTGCTGGACTTTAAACTATGGTGGGTATTGGGGGACCGACCACAAGAGGTTAATAAGTCCTATCATAAATGAAAAATGCATTCAGTTTTGCGAAGTCAGATATTTAATGTTAGGATATTTATCATCTGTCAAGATAGATGTGAAAATTTCAACATTTAACTGTGGACAAGGCTCTGAGCTCAGTCTTATGTATTTTATCCCACTTAATCTCCACAAGAGGCAGGTACTGTTTCTGAGGCACACGTCCAAGGTCATTCCTAAGTGAGATTGTATTTCACCAGACATAATAGACTTCATTGTAAGCATTTGAAAGAAGGTATTGTGTTTAAGTAAATACCACAGCTGGTGAGTTGTAAACTGGTATACGTAGATTTTCAGGTCCATTCTATTTAGTCCTTAAATCGGACAGAATGGGATTGGACTACATGTTGTGAGGATCCGAAACTGAAGTAGAAACTCTTGTTTAGGTTTAGTATTGCTGATACAGAAAATTTAGGAGCAAGCAGGACTTGTTTAATGTATGCTAAAGCACACATGAAGAAGTGGTTCTGTCAACATAAAATAACCTGCTGTCGGGGGAGGGGGCAAGAAAACTTCCTATTAAAGTATTGGGTATCAGTGTCCCCAAAGCATTTCTCTTAACCATCGGTGGTTGAGAGTCATAGCCCCTAACTTGCTCAAAGGCCTTTCTGCATGCAGTACATGGGTAAATAATATATTCTGACAATATCTGGAACATTTTCCATTGTTAGAGTAACTCCTATTCGTCATAGTGTTTGCCTTGTGGTGTTGATATTTGCAAAGAAATAGAGAGGGGGATGATGTCGTTCTGTTACTGAAGTGGTGAACCAAAACCGAATCTGTACTATTTTGCCATATCGTTTTAAAGGATGGGTGGTTTTATTCGTAGGACTTAACACCAAAACCTGAGCCAACCCTCATGAAAACAGGAAATAAAACCAGTGAAGTCCTTGTCACCTTCAACAGCACCGACTTCATTGGTCTTGCCACCTTAGGAGGAATGAATAGAAAGTGAATGGCCGGACTTTTCAGCATAATTCCATCATTTCGGCCTAGCAGGTTTATGCCTTAGGGTGTGCTTTGAAAAAGGACCTGTAAAAATAAACTCCCCACTGGTGTGTTGATCTTTATTTTATAAGCTTTACTGTTCAAGTGATGTTTACCGTTTAATAAGGCATTTTAATGACATGGAATCGGAGACCTCCCTCTTCAGTGGATTTTCTGGGTTAGTGACCCTATTTTTTTCCAGTAAGTTAAGACTTCAAAGTGTAAAATTTACTAAGAGTACACCTGAGATGGCCTTCAGTTGGCTCACATAGCATAGTTCAGCTCTTTGTGTCATGAGGACCCGTACATTGTCTTTCTCAAATGTCTTAAGTATTTTGAGTGTTTTAAGTATTTTTACCAACCACTAGTGATGGACATACTCTTTCCAAAAATTGGTATATTGCAGTGTCCTTTTCCATCTTACTTTGACCTCTACCATTATTAGATCCTCATCATCTACACACTAATACATATCTTTATATAGTATGTAATCTATCTTTAAGACTACATGCTATGGGTTGTTGGCCTCACGTTGAGTTTTGCGCAGGTAGACTGGCAGACAACTTTGAAGATTTGGGGTTGAACTTCATTTTGATTCAGGCTCCACAGGAAAGAGTTGAAACCAGAATGCCATCTTCTGCGTTATTTTATAGACATTTTTATTACTCTCTTTTAGGTACTCAAGGAGTTGCACCTGGTCCTGTAATTGGGCTCCAAGCACCATCCACTGGTCTCCTTGGTGCCCGACCTGGCCTAATCCCACTTCAGCGCCCTCCAGGAATGCCTCCACCTCATTTACAGCGATTTCCTTTGATGCCACCTCGTCCCATGCCACCGCACATGATGCATAGAGGTCCACCGCCAGGCCCCGGGGGCTTTGGAATGCCTCCACCTCATGGAATGAAAGGCCCCTTTCCACCGCATGGCCCCTTTGTTAGGCCTGGGGGAATGCCAGGGCTTGGGGGCCCGGGGCCAGGCCCAGGGGGTCCCGAAGACAGAGACGGGAGGCAGCAACAGCCACAGCCACAGCAGCCGCCACCGCCACAGCCACAGCCACAGCAGCCGCCACCAGCTCAGCAGCCGCCACCGGCTCAGCAGCAACCACAACCGTTTAGAAACGATAACAGGCAGCAGTTCAATTCAGGTAGAGACCAAGAGAGGTTTGGAAGAAGATCTTTTGGAAATAGGGTGGAAAATGACCGGGAACGGTATGGGAACCGTAATGATGATAGAGATAATAGCAATCGTGAAAGGAGAGAGTGGGGAAGAAGGAGCCCTGACCGGGACAGGCACAGAGACTTGGAAGAGAGAAATAGACGCTCTAGTGGGCATCGAGACAGAGAGAGAGATTCTAGAGATAGAGAGTCTCGTAGAGAGAAGGAAGAAAACCGAGGAAAGGAGAAGCCTGAGGTGACAGACAGGGCAGGTGGTAACAAAACCGTTGAACCTCCCGGTAGCCAAGTGGGAGACGTAGACACTGTTTCAGAACTTGATAAGGGGGAGTCTGAGTCTGCAGTTGTAAAATCTTCTGAAGAGTTACCTGCTGAGGCTACCTCATCCGTTGAACCCGAAAAGGATTCTGGCTCAGCAGCAGAGGCTCCTCGTTAGAGACTGGAATTTGTCAAAATGTGACAGTGACGCTTCTGGAGTGTAGAGCTTGAGGTGTACAGATGCTGTATTATATTTGCTCCTGCTATATCACAGCCCCGCAGTAGTTGGTGGGGAATTGTAAGCAATTTGATTGCTTCCCTTCTATTTAAAAATAGCCACAAAATAACAAAAAATACTGAAAATATGAATAAATATTACCCTTTTTGCTGTAACTTTTTAAAAGTTTTGACTTTAAAAAGTTTACAAATCGTAATTAGAAGTGCTCTCTATTTTTTTTTTTTTTAATTTAAGACAAGGTAACGGTGAAAGCTCCTCAAAACAATAGGGATGTTTTTAATAAACTCTATTTTCATAACAAACTTTAATGTGTGCTATTCTTCCTACACTGCATTAAGGTGGAAAAGGATTGTTCACCATCAAAGTTTGAGCTGTTAATACTGTATTGGAGTCTAAATTAGACTTGTTTACTTGATGGAAATAGACATCTTTATGTAGTTACTCTCAAACACTTCATTTGTAATACTTTTTATTTTTAGCATTTCAATCATAAGGTGTAAAGGTTCATGGTTTTAATGTTAATGGAAAAGCTTGTTAGTTTCGCACTTCAATCAAGGATTTCTTTTTTGCCATTGGCTTTGTGGTAAATGTTGCCCTAATTAATTTGTAAAGAGAAATTTTGCTGGGGGGAGGAAACTGGATCCCAGAGTACCCGTTTGTACTATAAAATTATCCGATTGCCTGGGTATTACTTATTTAGAAGGTTGAATGTTTTCTTACCATCCCATTAAATTTTTCAAAAGGGTGAAAGAAATCAAGGTTAAATTTGCAACCTAAAAGCTTTTTGTCTTATATGTTTTAAGGACTTAAAAGCAACCTATTGTTTCCTATAATATAGGCTTTGCCTGTTGCCTTTCTTTACCATTTTTTAAACTCCCCTGCTGGGCAGAGGTAGACTGAACTTTTTGTCACATATGAGAACATATAAAATATTTTCTCTTTTGCTTAAAATTGTTGGGTTTACTAGGAAAAATAGATGTAGGTTATCCAAGAACTATTACATGAAGTCATCCAAAGCCAAATCAAACCTGTGTCTGAAATAGTTCAGAAAAGCAGTTCCATAAAACTGCTTTACTCAGTGCCAAGGAAAAGACCACACAATCCAAGTATTTATGGCCTTGTTGAAGCTTTTTTTTCCCCCTAAATTACATTTTTAAACTGTCCTCGTGTCATTCAGTGTGTTGAGCAGTAACTTTTTCTTTGCCCTCATCCCCAGGCGAAGCTGCTTTATTACTTTGGTTCTTAAATAGTACTCTGCAGCAAGATCTTGGTTTTGACAGGGAGAATATATCTAGGACAATGTTCTTGTGTTCCCGACTTTAGAAAATGAGAAAAAAAAATCCAGGTTCGTATCTGCACTTAAATGATAAAACTTGTCCTTTGTTTGATGTTGGCCCACGGAGAGGTTTTAAAAAGTCCTAACTGAAACTGCTTCTGGAAAGAAACATACATGTGATCATTTAGTGGTCAGATTTCAGGGATTTAAAAAACCCGTGTTTCCAATTGTAAGTATTGGGATCATCCAATTTGCACATGACAAGCCCCCCCCCACCCCCAATACCAAGTGGTAGTGATTACACTGGAGACTTGAAAGGTCACAAGCAGGTCCCTATATTTGAGTCCTATCCCACATATGTACTCCAAATTGCACATTAGTGAAATCTGTTCATATTTTTAAATCCTGACTGATTTTAACCACTTATTCTGAGCATATTCTTTATCACCAATTTTAAAACTTTGAAAGCACTACAAATTATCCTTTTCCAAATTTGCTTTTCCCCTCCCAAGCGATATCCTACATTTGATTAAGTATATCATATATTTATGATCAATCAGAACTGTAGCTTCTTTCTGGTTTCTCTATTAGAAATAATGTTCTGCAACTCTCAATAAACGACTGTGCTCCAGAGTCAAATCTGAAATAGGTTAACATTCATTTAAAAGCAGTTTCTCATAGGTACATAGCAAGTACTTACAATAAGAGAACTAGCCTTAAATTTACTAATTTGATGTATAAATCCTTAGGCATAACCCACATTTAAACATTTCCTTGGTTCCATCTTAAAATGCTATGGTAGATTTCTTTAAATGGCTAATGTGAAAGCAGACTGGCACAGATGGAGTAACTGTTCATGTGTGTATGGAGAGAAATATGTGCCACTGTGGCAGGTAGGTAGTTTAATCCTACTGAGTCAAAATGCTGAGGAGCTAATCAGAGAAACCATCTTAATTTCCCTGAAGCTGACAAAAGATATTTGTCCAAGATTTAAATTGAGGTTAGTCTTAGCTAAAAGACCGGCTGCTAAAAATTTAAACATCATTTAAAACACTTTGAAAAGTGACCTCTATGAAACATGTAATACCTGTCAACCTACTACTAAATCTGTTCTGTTCAAACTCTATGTAGGGTATCAAGAGCTAATTTTGAGTTTCAATCTGGATACTTCACTAGGTTCAAAATTCAGTGCCATATGGTATATTTGTTTATTGCGGGCTTGAATGAGAATTGAAGAAATTCAGACAATGAAGTTTAATACCCATGATTATTAAGCCTGGCAAAATACAGAGATCATTGAAACAGACATTTTAACTGAATAGGAGTTTTATAAAATTATACAAATCTTCCAAGTGATCATAAATCAGTTCTCATTACAGGTACTTAAAGCAATTAAAAAGTCACACAAATTATACTTTTAAAGTTACAGTGTTTAATGTTTATCAAGTTAAATTTCTACAACTAGCAAGATAACATAGGAGTTACTAGGACTCAGATCGCATCCTAGGGAATATTTACTTGGCGATCCCAATGACACCACAAGCCAAACGACTCCCAGCGTTTCCCGTTTGCGTACTTTCTTCATTTCCACCTTTGCCCAAGTCATCTCGTTTCTCGTGGACCTTTAAAAAGTTTTAAGAACATTAACATACTTAGTGCTAGCAAGTAATTACCACCTCTTCCCAACAATACCCAAAAGACTTTTAAGAACCACTTAATGTTAAAAACACTGTGTTAAAATAATTCCTAGCAGGGAAATACGCTAATATTTAATCTAGTAGTAAAAAATAGCAACAACTACTACTCAAAGCTTTCACTTGATGATTCAGATGGAAGTTAACTGTCCATGCTAGGTTTGAGCTGCTATCGCTAAAACCCCAACGACTCTTCTAGGCCACCACATGCCAATGTTAACCCTCCGTGAGACATGTTCATGGCCTCAATTACACTTATTCTCTTACAATAAACATTGTTTTGGAGAGAAAAGAAAAGGAAAGTGAATTTTAAAAACTCAAAATTGTGCCTAATGAACTAGAAGTCTAAATGATCTTAAAAATATCTCAGGACTATTTAAATAACAGCATTTTCAATTTGGCTCATCTAACACTGATCGATGATTTTTCTGCCTCACAACTACAGCTGAAGAAAAGTCAAGGGTCAGCTGTAAAGAAAGGAATACAGGCAACAGAAAGCCTAGACTACTTGGTGTTTGTGGGAACCAGATGCAGCTCCCAGGCAGTCCCTTCCACGTGTTAGACAAGTGACCATAACCTGCAGATGAGAATAAGGAATACTGAGGCCTGTCTCAGATTTTAGACCTAACAAAATGTTCTGTTTAACTACAAGGGGGGGGGGGGGGGGGGGGGACATTCAATCGTGGCAAGAAAATACGGCCATTTAAAAACCAGACAAAGACGACTTCTGCTTCCACAATATGGATCTAATATGATCAAACGTAACCTACTTTACTACTGCATCTTAGCAGAACAGTGTTCATAACCAACCTAGATCATTAGTTCATCGTCACTGTCATCAATAGGTTAACTGCTTTTCCTAATCTGAACTAAAAGTACAATGTATGTGGATCAGGATCAATAATCATGAAATCGTGAGAAGATATAGGACTGTTAGAAAAAACTGTATGCATACCCTATTATATGAAAACTCACCACCATCGTGCGGCCAATGATGGAATGGTCTCCTGAGAGCGCAATCAGAAAATCTTCCATAGACACGTTGGCCACACCGTCCTTGCCAGCAGTTACGTTGCCAAGGTCTCCAACATGCCTAACATTGAAAAAGGGTCAGGGATTAGGACTGATTTCCATTTACCTTACCATCAGGCTAGTTTGTGAGCTGAATTAAAAACTGAGTCAGATACATAAGGATGGACAAAGAGGTGGATATAATATGTATCAAACAGGACCCACTTTTTCAGAATGACAAAATTTTGGAACATACAAACTAGGAACAACTTGACATTCTAGACCCATTGCTCTTCAAAGCTTCAAATCTACAAAGTAATACTCTGGGAAGAATCGTGGGATGGGGGCACATCTAGAATTTCAGAGGTAAAGTACCAAAGGGTAAATTCTGAGTTATGCCTGTTAATTCTTGGCATGGCTAAGAAAGCTATGCCCCAGGCCTGTTATAAAAATAAATTACTCCCAGTCCTTAAATTTAGTATTTTCCTGAAAGGCTCTCTCAGGAAACACACATACAAATGGACTCACTGAATTTTCAGTAACAATTTTATCTACAAGGCTACCTATGTTTCACAATGATGGTTTATGTTGCTAGTGGTTGACAGTACTGTTATTCATGACATTTCCTGTATTAGTTCCCTTTGGCACTTGTATTAGTTCTATATTCAATAAATGCTACAAAACCAAATCGTCTTAAGTGTCCCCATTTGTCAATTACCAGCCCAGGGAATAAGCCGCTCCAGCACTTGGGGATACAGGGTTACTTGGGGCGGGGTGGGAGGCATACTTACATAGAGGGCCTACCTAGAGGGCAATGAATTCAAGAGCAGAGGTGGGGAAGACTACTCAGTTACGTCAGCGTGCAATCTGCAAGTATTATACCCGCTCTGACCCAACAAGCCAGTGCCATACTTTTGATAAGAGTTAAGCACTTTGTCACTCACCTCTCTTGATCTTTTGGCCCACCATGTTTTTTGGATAGAGGATTAAAGTGAGGGCCTGCACTGGTACAGCCTATTTGCCAAAAGCAAAAACAAAAAGGTAGCTAAATTATGAATCAGAATTCCAAAATAAATTCTTAAAACAAACTGGTCATTACTAAAACCTCAAACAGAGAAAATACTGACCTACATCATAACTTCTAGGTTCATAAAAACAGGAAGCAACACCTTAAGACAAAATAAAATAGGCAAGCAGTAGGGACAAGCTCTAACTAGTGTGTGTGACAGCGGTAAAGGTAATACCCTTCTCTGGGCTTTGATTTCTTCACTGCCCCGTAAAACAAGAGGGCCAAGACTTGATCTTCATGGTTCTTCTATCGTTAAAACCCCAGGATTATGACTGTAGTTTATAAGGTAGCATACCTTAACTACAAAAACTCACCTCCCCAGCAACACACTACCAAAGAGCCCTACTGTGGCCTTTACTTGGTACCCGCAGAATATAAAATGGCACCTTCTGTCTAAGGGCCAAGGCTGTTGCCTCACAGAACTCCAGGAGTTGGCATTCAGAATATATTCTGTAAAAATGGCACTCTTGTGCTCCAGGGAAGGCCTTTCTCACAGAACACGACAATGCAGAAAGTGCTTTTGTGACATGGCTTTCTTCCCTCAGCAGGTGACGGAAAGTCTCCATTGTTTACAGCTACTCCCCAGCTCCCCCAGGGAGAAGACACACAGGTTAACAGGAAGCAGCACAGTAAGTCCATGGCACACACCTCCCAAAGCAGAGCCAGTAAAAAAGTAAAGAGCAACCTGAGGAGTTTTAGTAATGTTGAAATAGATCAAAGCGTGTCATTAAATCACAATTTTTACAGGAACTAAATTACAGAACAGTAAAAACAAATTCCAGCAAGATGAATCAAGTTTTCACCATAAAAAGTCTCAACACCCAGTTCAGATTACTCAAAAACGGTAGAAGAGGATTAAATGCATTTTAACCCATAAACTTTTGTTAACTTGCTTCTAATTAATGGAACTCAATCCAAAGCATCAAGAGTTTACATTCTTTTTTCATATTTGACTTTACTTCTGTCCCACTAAGACCCCTGCGTCGGCAGCATGGAGCTATTCTTACAGGATGATGCAAATAAATGCAGACCCTGTGCTTGAAGCACCCACCCTCAACCCCAGCTCACAAACACCTGCGATCACTATGGCAGTAAGAAAGTAGCTTTTTTGTTTTCTAAAAAAATACTTGAGACTCTTTTATAATCAAGATATGATCATAAAAAACAAACAAAAACCACATCAACTTCTTCCTCTTCCTTTCCACACTTAAAGAGTCCAAAGCCAGTGCTATGGCTCATTTCCCTAAGGTCGACCTTAGTAATCATATTATCTTGACTTTTTTTTTTTTCATGTTAAGGGGTAGCTCTACTCAGTACATTTATCTTACTATGTGAAACAGGTAGGAGTCACTGGACCAACACAACACCCACCTTGTGTATTATCTCCAAACTGATGGACGTGGAATCCATGCTCTCCTTCAGTCAATCCTGTAATGGTTCCTGATACCACAACAGGCCCATTGCCCTTTAGTCAAAGAAAAGTGCAAGAAGTTTGAGAGAACAAGTGCTGCTAAACAAAGAAAACAGGTGAATGATCTTTACCAGTCACAGGAAAAGAACACGGGAGTTGAAAGATCTGTGTCCAAATCCCAGGCCCACCCCTTTCTAGCGAGCTATTTAACTGTTCCAGGCCAGGGACCCAACACCAGGGAGATGTGACCTTGTTCTAAGACAGCCCAGAAGCCCTGAAGCCAGCATCACAATTAAATAAAAGACCCCAGTGGCGCCTGGGTGGCTCAGTGGGTTGAGGATGAGTATGTGACTTCCACTCAGGTCATGATCTTATGGTTCTTGGGTTCAAGCCCCACATCATGCTCGCTGCTGTCAGCTAGGACCCTGCTTCGGATCCTCTGTCCCCCTCTCTTCTCTCTCTGTCCCTCCCCTGCTTGTTCTCTCTCAAAAATAAACAAACATTAAAATAAATAAAATAGCCCAGAAAAAGCACCTAATCAGAGTGGCAAGTAGAGTGAGCACTTAAATGGTAGATTATAGACTTTGTAGGGATTGACTCCCTTTCAGTGAATATGTAACATGAATAAGTTATTTATTTTGTAAATACTTTGGAATATGCTATATCTGCACATGCTGAATAGGTGTATATATCAAACTTTTTAAACCAAATGTCAACACATCATAGCACCTTTTTTTTTTAAAAATTTTTTTTTTTTCAACGTTTATTTTATTTTTGGGATAGAGAGAGACAGAGCATGAACGGGGGAGGGGCAGAGAGAGAGGGAGACACAGAATTGGAAACAGGCTCCAGGCTCTGAGCCATCAGCCCAGAGCCTGACGCGGGGCTCGAACTCACGGACCGCGAGATCGTGACCTGGCTGAAGCCGGACGCTTAACCGACTGCGCCACCCAGGCGCCCCCATAGCACCTTTTTTTATTCATGCAGACCCTCTTCCATAAAGCAAACATACAAATTTGCCTCCAAAAAAAAAAAAAAAAAAAAAAAGGAAAGAAAGAAAAAAAAACAACAAAACGAAACGACACTAATCATATACAACTAACCTAGGATCCCTGGTTCTCCACTCTCCCCCTAGGTGGGTATTTATCAGTTTCCACCAGAGATATTTTTTTATTAATAGCCAGAAAATATCCTGTCCCACTGTCCCCGGGGGACTGATTCTGCTCTAACCAAAGGTACTGTCTTCTAAAGTCATTTTAGGCATTCAAACCCAGATAACCTTTCCACTCTGACAGCACAGAGAAAGGGCAATGAAAACACAAAGGTAGAAAAACACATAGGGATCACCACGCAGGCAACAATAGGTAACAGTACTATACAGCTACATACAGAAAGAAAGAAAGTTAACTAGTATAGCTACAAAGAGATCTTAGGAACTAAAATAAAACACACACAGAAGTACACATGATGGCGTCTTTGTTTTTAGCTTGGTTTGTTTTTTAATAGTCAGGGCCAACAGTTACAAGAGGTGTTGGCCTTGAACATCTGACTTCCCATTGGATACAAAGCGCCGCTCAAAGAAAGTAGTGTGGCAACTGCTGCCCTTCTTTGCTCTGCTTTTTGAGGACAGATACACTAGAATTTTCTAAGCATAAGCTTTAATTCTGTAAAAACCAAAACGAGAGTGTTACCCCCCCCCCCCCCCCCCCCCCCAGAATACACAGCGTTACCAAGAGCACAGAGACAAAGGGCAGGGTCTTCCCAGCATCTGTACACGGGTCCTGGGTAAAGGGAGAGCACACGGGAGTAGCTCAGCAGTAAGCTGCCTAGTTACAGCCCTACAGGGGCCGCACTATTGTCTTAAATGAGTAAAAACAGGTCAGGGAAGTGAAAGGAATATAAACCAACTGGTCCCGCAGAGTGCTGTCCTGCGCTAATGAAGGCTCAAATTTTTCAAAAGATCTCCAAATTTTTCAAAAAGAAGCCAGGAATCTGGACTTCTAGGTGAAAATTTCAGATTTTTAAAAACTGGAAACTAATCCAAAAATATTTTAAGTTTATTTTTATTTAATTTGACAGAGAGACAGCAAGCAAGGGAGGGGCAGACAAAGAGGGAAACAGAATCCCAAGCAGGCTCCGTGCTGTCAGCAAAGAGCCAAATGAGGGGCTCGAACTCACAAACCATGCTTAACTGACTGAGCCACCCAGATGCCCCACTAATCCAAAATTTTAAACGCTCTCTAAACCAAACAAATATGGTTTATTTCCAATTTAACACACCTGCATATCCGTAGAGCTGTAATGCTGAACTACACAAGGATCTTTTATCAGGTACAAACAGCACCACCAAAATGAAGTTTGGAACTTGAAAAAGGAGAGTCATACATGCAGCTCAGGGAAGGTGGGTAGACTGAGTTACGTATGGATTCACAGCTCGGCTTCTGAATGTAAAGCAGAAGCCATTTCTCCATAGCCAGAGGGAAGGGATCCCTCAGAAGCTGCCTAGATTCTCTAGTATTTTGGCAAAATTACACAAGGAGAGAAGAGGAGCAAAACAAAGTCTGGCAAATGAAAGCAGCAAAATTTAGTCAACTGCCAAAAAGCCTCTTCCAGAAAATTTGCAAACCACTCAAAGGATAAAATTAAACTCCCTTGCATAAATTTCATAAACAGGGACACTTACAAAGATTACTTTTCCTGTCCTCTCACATTTCTGTAAGCCCCTTTAAAGATTAAACCTCATTCATATATTGAATATCATGATTATCAAGCAAAGTACGACAACTTTCCATCAGTTCGTAACCTTGCTAAGATTTGGGAGACAAACACCTTCCTTGTAAAACATGTGTTTCATAATACAATTAATGAGTATTTCTGTATACTTTATTCTTTGACCATCTCAGTAGGGGGCTTGTTGGTAGAGCAATTTCAAAACCACTTTACGGAAAATTTGGTTAAATCAATGTCCAGACAAGCAAGTTGAGTGACACTCCAGGTCTCCTGACTTCCAACTCAAAATCCCATCCGCTACCCTCTAAAAGTTCTCAAAGCTTGATGCAAATTAGTACTAGTGTAGAAACTAAACCCAGCAATGCTCAGGGGCACCGGGGTGTCTTAATGGGTTAAGCTTCGGACTCTCGATCTCAGCTCAGGCCATGATCTCACAATTCGTCAGATAGAGCCCTGCATCAAGCTCGCTGCGATGTCAGTGCCAGGCCTGCTTGGGATTCTCTTTCTCTCTCTCTCTGCCCCCCCCCCCACCCCCCACTGGTTCTCTCCCTCTGAAAATAAACATTAAAAAAAAAAAAAAAGCCAACCAGCAATGCTCATATTGCGCCCTGACAGATTTTGATATAATTGATCTGGAATTAGTATCAGTATCACATTTTTTAAAAGCTCCCCAAATGAGTCTACTGTGCACCCAGGGTAAAACATCGCAGGTCTGGAAAACACCCAAGGGAGTAGGTTAGATCTCTGGCTTCTGGAGCTTTGGAGGAGGAAAAGGAGCTTTGCCCAGGGCCATCTTCTTTGACTTTACAGCCAGACCATGACCCAGAGCAAGGGTCAGCAAACTTTTCGGCAAGGGGCCAAGGTTTCTGTCCCCTTAAAATCAAAAACAAACGGAGACCAGCCTTGATAATTCCCTGATCAGACAAAACCAAGTTAGTCATACAGGCAAAAGCTTAATTGGCTTATTTGGCAAGACTAACTTGACATGGGTCATTTCTTATTTATGCCTTGTGGAAATGGTAAGCAAAAGTCAAGCTGTTTCCCAAGGTCAGTATGTGGTAGCCACTAACCAATTTCTTAGCATCTAAGAAAACTAAAATCATAACCCATCACTGCGAAACATAAAGTCACTGCCTTCTCACTACAGAAGATGCTTTATGACAATATATACCCCTCAGCCGCGTTCCATGAATTGGTCTGAGTGCTCCCGGTTCACGACCATCTTTTGGTGTGTGCACAATAAACTTTCACTAATCAGTACTTCAGGGATTCAATGGTTTTATTTCTTTGTACAGTCGCATGACTCTTGTTTTTTAGGAACCTCTGAACTAACCATATACAAACCACTCTTAGCTCCGGGGCTGTACGAACACCCGCATGGGGACGGGCTGTGCCCACAGGCTGCAAGCTCCAGACCTCTTGAGCGGAAAGGAAACCCCAAAGCGGGGTAACGGATGCGACTATACCCAGGTGGCTCGGCCGCACTCGCCACCACCAACCCCTCCCCACCCGCCCCCGCCGCCCCATTCCCGAACCTCAAGGGCGGCCAGGCCCCGGACTGCGCAACTCCGAATCTGCACGAGCTTCAGGACCCAGAAAACGACCCCGCAAGGAAGGGCCACAGCCTCTGCAAAAACGTCACGTCTCCGCCCCGGCCTACCGACGCGGCGGCGCCGGCCCAGGCCCTCGGGGCAGCCGGCCTCCGTCCGCGCTCTCCAAGCACCCCCGGGGCCGCCCGAGGCTCCTTCCCTGCACCCCTGCCCAGGCCTAGCCACGCAACCGCCGCCCCTGCCCGGCCCGCCCGGTGACTCAGCACTCGGCCGCCGCACCGCCGCGGGGCAGAGGCCTCGGGCGGCGCGAACCCGCAGACTCCGCGCGGCGGGGGCGTGACGAAGGCGGCTAGAGGCCCGGCGGGCCGGCGCTCCGGGGCACAGGTGAGCGGGCGCGGCCTTCCCGCCGGCCTCCGCCCCAGCCCTTGCCTTCTGTACGAAGTGGATGGTGCCCTCCACCGGGCCCTGGCCCTTCAGCACGCACACGGCCTTCATCTCCATGACTCTCGGGGTCCGGTCCGAGCTTCGAGGGCTCCGAGGACACCGGAGGACGCCGCAGAAGACGCCGACGCAAACCGGGGTGGCCGCGCCGCGCGCTCTTAAAGGCCGAAACTCTGGCTCCGCCCACCCTGGCCCGGAACCAATCGTCCCCCGCGCTCAGCCCGCGCCCCACAGGGCTTTGGCACGCGAGTGGCCTGGAACGACCAGGGGCGGGACTAAGGGGCGGCGTGGGGAACCTTGCGTCCCGCGCCGCCGGCTCCCTCCGCCCCGCGGCTCGAAAACGCCCAGAAACATGGAACTGTGGAAAAAATCAGCCATTCCCTTCCAGCCTGTGGATTGCAGTACGCGAACCTGGGGAAATGAGGTATACGTGGCACGCCTTTAATTTCTTAAGTCACTTTGTCTGGAAATGTCATCGGTTATAATGACCTTGTCTCCTCTGTTGCTTGGAAATTGGGATGCGTCAAGCTGGTTGCTTTTTGTGGTTTTCATGTGTGCCTTGTTTCTTGGGTTTCTGAGGGTGTGTAAGGTCGGCGCATCTGAATCTCTGCCCTTGCCTTTTCTTCCCTGCGGTTGTTTTAGTCCTCAGCACACCGCGTTGGTAATCTGGCTAGAGGAACTCTGTGTTCTCTTCACAGTTTTCCTGTTAGACCGAGAAGGCCACAACCGGTGAGAATCCCAAAACGTCAGCTGACTGACTTTCTGCACGTCTCTCGTGTTTCGTGCGGCCCTCCTGCCCCAGCGGTCGGGGAGGAGGGCAGAATGAGCACACAATTTATACCTCCAAACGCCGGAATATTGCTTAGTCTTCCAGAAAGATATTTCCAAATTTGTTACGAAATGAGCAAAAACACAAACTACTTGTGTGTGTATGTTATTAAAGGATAAACATATTCACTGTGTGCTCCGAAATGTCTAGAAAGATGGACAGGAGACTCTGACACCTTTGGGGTGCAAATTTAACTTCTGCTAGGTTCTCGTAGAATTTTTTTTTTTTTTTTTTTTTTTTTTTTTTTACAGTGAATGTGAATTTGTTTGCAACGATACGGCTTTGAGAATCCTATCCACCTTCCTCCGCACACACTTTTGCGGGGAGGCTAGTTTGATAGGCCATGGGAAGGGGGCGGCGCCTGAGTGGCTCAGTCTGTTGAGCATGGGACTCTTGGTTTTGGCTAAGGTCATGATCTTATGGTTCCTGGGTTCAAGCCCCACCTGGGGAGGGCAGAGCCTGCTTGGGATTCTCTCTCTCCTCTCTCTCTGCCCCTTCCCCTGCTCGCTCTCTCTCTCTCTCAAAAAAAGAATAATAAACTTAAAAAAAAAAAGTTGATATTTTAAAATAAACCACGCTGGGGGCATGGAGGAGAGTAGGCATCTTCATCTTCCACCCCGACAGGGCATGCCTGACTGAACACCTACAAAGTTGACTAAACTGTTTTTGGAGGTGGGATGAAGTTACCTTAAAGTGGAAGTGTGCATTAGAGTCACCTAAAGGGCTCGTTAAACTGCAGGTTGCTGTGGTTCTGGAACTTTCATTCCTGACTTGTTCCCAGGTAGCACCGGTGCTGCTGGCCTGGGACCTCGCTTTGAGGACCTGTGGCTTGCGGGAGTTCTTGCCCACGAAAGCAGGAAAATTGAGGCAAAGGGCTGGACCCTACTTGACTCCAAAGAGGAGATGGGGAAAGTGTCCTGAAAAGAAAAGTGGAGACAAGGAGACCCCGATAGGGGCCAAGAAGGGACAGACATACAGGAAAAAGAGCTCTGCTTGCTGGGGATTTGTGTTCTGTTTGCTTTGTGGGTTTAAATCCTCCCCATTTCCTGAGAACTCTTCACCATGAGATCCGTATTTCCCTCAGTCGGCAGGATTCAGTGGTGAGGATGACAAAATACTGAGACCTAATCCAAGGCCACAGTGACACCAGGGCAGGGAGTGCTTCAGCCACATCTGTGTTAAACTTTATTTATTTATTTAGATCCTCAGACTCCAAGGCTTCCTCTACCAGAGATGCACAATCCACATTTTTTATCGTCCTCTCGAAAGTGCACATATTTGTAATTTTGCTGCTTATACTTACTAGTATTCTCCAGGCATATGCCAATAGAGAGTTGGATAAATGTGTGCATGCCAGCCAAAGGGCCTTTGCTCAAGGTCTGAGTTTCTTTGGGTTCCAGGAAGTTAGAGACTCAGGTTTCAGTTCATCAGGAGTACTTGGCAAGGATCCAGCCCCCGAACCAGCCAGCCCATGGATGCAAAGAACGGCCTGGGACAGGGCCTTGGTTCTCTCTTGAGCTATTCAGATGAAGCCTGGGCATCCCCCTGTTTTGGTCAGTGGAAGGCCTTTGTTGTCCTGCCAGTTTAGAGGACCCGGGAGGTTCATTCCCAGCACTGCCCTCCCTCCTGGGCAAGGGAGTTCCTGGCCCTGGGCCCCATACTTTAGAAGACCCTGTCTGCCTCTCCTCAAACCAGCTCTCCTGAGGGGGAAAGAGTCTGTGGAGCCAGGAGGGTGAACCTTACCCCTCCTTCTAGAACAGGGTTAAGGAATTTAAATACAGGCCTACCTCATTTTGTTGCACTTCACTTTATCATGCTTGGCAGATGTCGCATTTTTTGACGGATTGAAGGTTTGTGGCAACCCTGATCAAGCGTGTCTGTTGGCACCATTTTTCCAACAGCCTTTGCTCACTTTGCTCACTTTGCTCACTCTCTGTGTCACATTTTTGGTTAATTCTTGCAGTATATCAAGCTTTGTTATTATCATTACGTTATGATCTGTGATCAGTGATTACGACTGGCTGAAAGCCCAGATGATGGTTAGCATTTTTTAGCAATAAGGTATTTTTAAATTAAGGTGTGTACATTTTTTTAGACTTGATGCTGTTGCACACTTACTGGACTTTCATATAGTGTAAACAAAACTATAAATTAATCTGACTTCCTTTATTGCAATATTCACGTTATTGCAGGGGTCTGGAACCAAGCCCCCAATATCTCCAAGGCGTGCCTGTATGTGATCTTGAGCAGATATGAGCAGGATATCTCAGTCTTGGCACTATTAATATTGGGTCAGATAACACTTGTTGTTGTTGTTCTGTACCTTGTAGGATGTTTAGTAGCATCCCCAGCCTCTACCCACTAGATGCTCTAACACCCCCCTCCGCAAGCTGTGACAAGCCGAATACCACTACAAATTGCCAACTGTTCCCTGAGGGGCAAAATTGCCCCCAGCTGAGAACCACTGTTCAGAACTGTCATTAAATATGTAAGACCTTGGAATTTCTTGGCGCACTAGACCTGTTTCCAGGGCTTGGACACACTAAAGATGGACTGTGCCACCGTGGGTATGTATCTGAATTTGACCATAGGCCCCCTCAGTGCACCTTGCAGCCTGGGGCTGGGGAAGGAAGGAAGGACCAGGGACAGAGGACTGGCTCTCATTCTTTTGCTGCCTTCCTACATAGAACTCAAGAAGCCCAAGAATTCCATATTTGAATCTGCCTTCTGGGTCTTTATGAAGGTATATTTGTTAAGGCAGAGGATAGGGTATATTTTATTTAGCTGTTATCTTGATTTATATCATTTAAATATTTAGTGTATGGTGCCCTTGCCCCAGTCCTGTAAATGTTAGGGCAGGCCTATTCGTTTGAACCTTGGGATTCCGTGATCGCTTTGGACTCAATTCCATAATTTAGCCCCAGAGTTCGTGTGTTTCAAACTGGAGTGTGACCAGAGTACTCAGACGGGTAATTTTGAAAAGTTCACTGTTGTACCAGGCCAGTATGATTGAGAATCATTATCTCCAAGAAGTCCAAAGAGTCCTAAAGTAGCTGGGGTTGTCTTGAGCCCCAGAATGTGGCTGGGATTTGACAGTCAGAATAGAGCACAGGTAATCCAGAGAGACTTTGATTTTATAGGGAATGATGAAGGGGGATAGATGTCTCCGATATTACTGCAGCCTGTGTAGATGACTAAGCAGCTTGCGATGTGTCATTCTGGCATTCCTGAGAACGAAAATCAGTGTTTTGGGGACCTCTGTCGTTGAGAGGTGAGTGAGAAGGTAGACTAGAAATTCAGTCTTGCGTTTCCATTTTCCCCTTCCTCTTCTTCCTTTCCTAGGGCTCATTTTTCTACTTTTCTCTTTTATCTCATCTTTCTCTTTCCCTGAATCATTTGTATTTCTGTGACTGAAAGTAATTTCCCCCTTATATCTTCATCATTCTCGGTAAATATTTAGTTTTCTATTAATCTCCTTCATATCACACATCACAAAGGGATTATCACCAAGGCCTTTGCTAATGAAAACATATTTTTATATGAATTGTAGGAAAATGTCCGAGCTAGGGATAATCCAAAAGAAGCAAAGTAGAAAGAGAGAGGATTTTTTTAATGCTAAGAAACAAATGCACCAACAACTAGGAAGCCCACGAGAAACTGTTAAAAGTGGTATTAGCTAGTTTTTCTGCAGCTGTTAAAATGCAGATGATAGTAAATCCCCCAACCTGAAACCTATTCCCAATAAACCCTGTAAGAAGATTGTATCACAGAATCATGAAGTATCGGAGGCATTTTTAAAAGTTGGAAAGTAGGGGCGCCTGGGTGGCGCAGTTGGTTAAGCGTCCAACTTCAGCCGGGTCACGATCTCGCGGTCTGTGAGTTCGAGCCCCGTGTCGGGCTCTGGGCTGACGGCTCAGAGCCTGGAGCCTGTTTCCGATTCTGTGTCTCCCTCTCTCTCTGCCCCTCCCCCGTTCATGCTCTGTCTCTCTCTGTCCCAAAAATAAATAAACGTTGAAAAAAAAAAATTAAAAAAAAAAAGTTGGAAAGTGAATAGCATAAGAATTAATGTAGATTGTTACGTTAGTAAGCAGGAGTGAACAGTCTGCAATTAGAAGTTTGCAAACTGTGATTGCCAGTTAGCTGGATATTTAATAATCTCATCAATAACATATGTCATATGCTTTATTTTCAGCAGTTCCAAGCTGGTCTCTGGCTCAGTCTGGCCCACAGTGTCTTCTTGGATAATTCTGTCTAGATCTCGGCTGTAAATCGAAGCTACCTGGGCCCCACATTAGAACCACCTGGGAGTTTTTTGGGTTTTTTTTTAGACACTGGGCTTGTGGGGGGCAACTGGGTGGCTCAGCTGGTTGAACGTCTGACCTCAGCTCAGGTCATGATCTCTGGGTAGCTGGGTGGCTCAGTGGGTTCAACATCCAACTCGGTTTCAGCTCAGGTCGTGATATCATGGTTCATGGGTTTGAGCCCTGCACTGGCAGAGCCTGCTTCAGATTCTCCCTCCCTCTCTCTCTGCCCCTCCCCCGCTTATGCTAGCTCACTCTCAAAAATAAATAAACTTGAAAAAAAAAAGACATTCCTTCTGGGGCACCTGGGTGGCTTAGTCGGTTAAGTGTCCAGCTTCAGCTCAGGTCATGATCTCACAGTTCATGGGTTCGAGCCCCATGTCGTGCTCTGTGCTGACAGCTCAGAGCCTGGAGCTTGCTTCGGGTTCTGTGTCTCCCTCTCTCACTGCCCCTCCCCTGCTCACTCTCTGTCTCTCTCTGTCAAAAATAAGTAAACATTAAAAAAAAAAAATTTTTTTTTTAAGAAACTAACAATGGTTTTCTTTGAGAATGGGTATTGTTTTATCACATGAGAAAAATAACACCTTTTTTTGGTGAAACAAGCATAACCAGGTTTCTGTTATGTGCAGTCAAAAGCAGTTTCTAACTGATAAAGAGGAGAAGCCACCCAAGGAGTTTTAGCAGGAAGCAGCACGATTGTGTTCATATGTGAGGGTGATTCCTAGGATATCTGAGTGTAGGGACTGACCAAGTGTTGGGTGGACTGAAGGCAGAGAGGCCATTTGGGAGCCATGATAAGGTCCTGGCCTAAGGCCATTACTGGAAAAAAAGGGGAGAGATAATGGAAATGCAACTGCTAGCCTCATTGACTATCAACGGTCAGGATGGGGGGTGGGGGTGGGGGCAAATGTAGTTTCCGGGTTCAGGGTTGGGGCACAGGGTGTGGATGGTGGTGCTATTTACCAAGGAAAGCAAGTGGAAGGATAAAGAGCCTCATTCAGGACAGGATGCATCTGGGGTGCCTGAGGAACCTTGGAAGTGCCAAGCTGGCATTGTCCACCTGGATGTGGGTCTGAACCTCAGGGTCACTTCTAAGTCCGGGCTCCATATCAAATTTAACACACATGCTATTCAGATTTATAAAGAAAATATAGGGGCGCCTGGGTGGCGCAGTCGGTTAAGTGTCCGACTTCAGCCAGGTCACGATCTCGCGGTCCGTGAGTTCGAGCCCCGCGTCGGGCTCTGGGCTGATGGCTCAGAGCCTGGAGCCTGTTTCCGATTCTGTGTCTCCCTCTCTCTCTGCCCCTCCCCCGTTCATGCTCTGTCTCTCTCTGTCCCAAAAATAAATAAATGTTGAAAAAAAAAAAAAAAAAGAAAATATAGTAATTTGTTCCCTCTAGGCGGATGTAATTGTCTTCATGATCCTCTACCACTTTAGGTGGGTAAGAACTGGGTGAGACTTGGATGTGCCAGTGATGTTATGTCAAGTTCATCTGGTTTAATCAGTTTAGGGCAGTGATTTGCACACCTTAGTATAAGAATTAGCTAGAAGGCTTTTTAATACCCAGGTTGTAGGTCCCCACCCCCGAAAGTTTTTATTTATTTTTATTTTTTTATTATTTTTCTAAATGTTTCTTTTTGAGAGAGAGACAGAGTGTGAGTGGGGGAGGAGCGGAGAGAGAGGGAGACACAGAATCCAAAGCAGGCTCCAGGCCCTGAGCGGTCAGCACAGAGCCTGATGCGGGGTTCGAACTCACAAACCGCAAGATCTTGACCTGAGCTGAAGTCGGATGCTTACCAACTGAGCCACCCAGGCGCTCCCCCCAACCCCGAAACTTTTTAAAAAGAAATACCTTGATTAAAATATAATTTATATACTATAAAAAAATCACCCATTATAAGTGTACACTTCAGTGATTTCTTTTTTTTTAAGTAAATTTGCATAGTTGGCAATCATTACCAAAATTCAGTTTTAAAACTTCTCTGTCAGCCCAATAAGTTTCCTCCTGCTGGTTTTTGCTTAATTCCTTCTCCCATCCCAAGCCCTAGGCAACCACTGATCTGCCTTTTTCTCTATAAATTTGCCTTTTGTGGACATTTTTTGTAAATGGAACCATACAACATGTAGTATTCTGCATCTGACTTCTTTCTTTTTTTTTTATAATTTTTGTTAATGTTTGTTTACTTTTGAGAGAGAGAGAGAGCACAAGCAGGAGAGGGACAGAGAGAGAGGGAGACACAGATCTGAAGCAGGCTCCATCCAGGCTCTGAGTTTTCAGCACAGAGCCCAACGCAGGGCTTGAACCTGCTAACTGTGAGATTGTGACCTGAGCCAAAGTCAGATGCTTAACG
The DNA here is from genome assembly GCF_028749965.1 of Puma concolor. Taxonomy (NCBI): domain Eukaryota; kingdom Metazoa; phylum Chordata; class Mammalia; order Carnivora; family Felidae; genus Puma; species Puma concolor. Next base: position 147,093,701 of record NC_141675.1, on the reverse strand, counting down.
AACTAAACCACCCAGGCGCCCGACTTTTCATTTAGTATAATGTTTTAGAGCTTAATCTGTGTTGTAGCATGTATCAGTAGTTCATTCCTTTTTATGTCTAAATGGTATTTTATTATATGTATATACTACAAATTGTTTTTCCACTCACAAGTTGATGGACATTGGATTTGTTGTGGGTTGAATTGTGACCCCTCCAAAATTCATCCATTGAAGTCTAGCCTCCCTTACATTGGAATGTGATCTTATTTGGAAATAGGGTTTTGTAGATTGCTGATCTAATGACTCTTTAATCACTATGAAATATCCCTCTAACATCTTATTTAGCTGATGTCCATATAATAGCCACTTCAACTTTCTTATCATTATTATTTTCATGATATATCTTTTTTCATTTTTTTACTTTCAGACTATTTGTGTCTCTGAATCTAAATGTGTCTCTTGCAGAGAGCATGTATTTGGATCTTGCTTTTTTTTATCCAATCTGAATATCTCCACTTTTCGATTGGGATGTTTAGGCCATTCACATTTCTTAAATTTTTATTATTTTTTAATGTTTATTTTGAGAGAGAGAGAGAGATAAAGCATGAGCAGGGGAGGGGCAGAGACAGAGGGAGACACAGAATCCGAAGCAGTCTCCAGACTCTGAGCTGTCAACATAGAGCTCAACACGGGACTCAAACTCATGAAGGGCGAGATCATGACCTGAGCTGAAGTCGGACATCCAACCGACTGAGCCATCCAGGCACCCCTAGGCCATTCACATTTAATATGATTAATAATATGTTTGGATTTACATTTGCTATTTTGCTATTTGTCTTCTATATGTCTTCTTTCTTCTTTGCTTCTCCGTTCCTCTTTTATTGCTTTCTTTTGTGCTAAATATTTTTTGGTATAGCATTGAAATTCCTCTGAACTTTTTTTAGTATTTTAAAATGAATTTTCTTAGTAGTTGCTCTATAGATTACAGCATCTAAACTTACCAAAATCTAGTTGAGATTAACACTAATTTACTGCTGGCAAAATATAGAAACTTTACTGCAGTAAATCTCAGTTCTCTTTCCCTTCTCATGTATTACTATTGTTGTATGTATTACATTTATGTGTGGTATGAACCCAACAATACAGTGCTATGAGTGTTGCTTTACATAATCCTATATCTTGTAAAGAAGTGAAGAGGCGAAATGAGGAAATAATGTTTAAAAAGTCTTTTATATTAACCTACATATTTACCATTTCCAGTGCTTTTTATTTTTCCCTGTGCATCTAATTGCCATCTGATGTCACTTCCTTTCAGTCTGAAAGACTTCCTGTAATACTTCCTGAAAGGCAAGGCTGTCGTCTCTTCCACTGACAGTGTCACTGGGCATGGGCATCATGTCCCCTACACTGGGGCCCCCTGGGCCCCCCTCAACCACAGCAGCATGGCTGCCAGCCGTCACGGCCTCTCCTGCCCCGGCAGAGCCTTCACACCCACTGGGCTGGCGGGCATAGAAGCAGTCCCAGGCCAGAATGCCTTGGACATCCTCTGTTCTGACCCACAGGTCAACAGTTTTCAAGCATAAACACTTCTCAGATGGTCGTATGCCTCTGGCCGATTTCCGGAGCACTGAAATTGTCATTCTTGTCAATTTTGTCTCGCTTTATAATTGCATTCTGGGGAGAGGATTCACTGACCTTTTCACTTGGCCATAGCCAGAAGTCACCTTCCTCTCCCTGTGTTTATGATCCGTTAGACCTGGGTGTAGCTAGAGAATTAACATTTAGTGTATTCTCAGGTAATGCTGGTTGTCCCAGAGAGCACACTTTTGAAAACCACTGCTTTATTTATTTATTTATTTTTTTTACCAATTTGATTTGATTTGATTTATTTAGTGTTTATTTATTTTGAGAGAGAGAGAGAGTGCGCGCGCACACACATAGGCAGGGGGTGGGACATAGAGAGAGGGAGAGAATCTCAAGCAGGCTCTGCATTGTCAGTGCTGCCCCGCACAGGGCTCCATCTCGTGAACCGTGAGATCATGACCTGAGCCAAAATCAAGGGCCGGATGCTCAACCGACTGAGCCACCCAGGCACCCCCAGAAAACCACTGTTTTAGATGACCTCAGTGCTTTTTAGACGCTAAAGCAACTTTCTCATGAACTTGTTATGAGCATGCATAAAACTTTATTTAAATTTGCTATAGGGGAGCAAGGCATGGAATAAAGCCAGTTCAGAGATTTCTTTTGGTAAAAACTTTTGATAGAAGTAAGGAGACGAGAGGCATCTGGGTGGCTCAGTTGGTTCAGCGTCAGACTCTTGATTTTGGCTCAGGTCATGATCTCACAGTTGTGAGATTGAGCCTAATGTCAGAACCCCCCCGCCCCCCACAACCTTTGCACTGGGCGATGAACACGCTTAAGGTTCTCTCTTTCCCCCCTCTGCCCTCTGTTCGTGTGCATGCACTGTCTCTCAAAAAAATGAAAAAAGTAAGCTAATATTGTTAACGTTAGGTTCAAAAAGGACTGTCAGGTGAACGATTATCTATTCAGTATCAGCCTGATGGTTAGCGCTTCAGGTGATTCATAACAAGACAGTGCAGGTAAATCTAACTGCCCTCAGAGGCTTTTAATCTCATCAGAGTCTATGAGAAAATTGCTTAATTATTTTCTCATAAATGCTAGTCACTTTCCAGAGGAAGTTATTAATTATCCCAAACCCCACACTTCTCCATCTGGAGAAGCCTGCCTTTCTCAGACTGTGGACAGTCTCCTGTCTCACTGGTAGATGCTGAGTTTCCCCCCATTCCTGAGAGTGCACTCCAGGATAGACTCTGGGCACCAGTGGAGGAGGGCATCTTCTATCCATGTGATGTCATCAGGGTCCTTGTTGGTTTCTGCTGCGGAGCAGCTGGTCCAGTATGGTTCTGGACTGGGTGACAGCTGTGGTGTCACTGGTCCCACCTGTGGTTCCAACCATTTGCCTCATCACCAGGTCCCTACTTCTTTGCATTGCCCCCAGTCTTCTGCTGGCCTACCAGTTGATTTGGCCTCTTTGTATTCCGACACTGGGGCCCACAGAAACCTCAGGTGCCGTAGGGACCAGGCATAGGCCACGTGAAGCTCTTCAGACCTCCCTCTCCGACATTTCCCTCCATACCCGGCTGCACCCGCCTGGTGCCAAGTTGAAATGTCTCCTCACATGGACCTTCTCCAAGACCTTTGATCTTCTTCCGCCCGCTATTGTATGCATGCCACTAACCCTCTTAAAGTTCTCAAGATCTTCCATGTCTCTCTCTGTGTTTCTGCCTCAGCCCTCAGAACTAGGGAGAGAGGAAGTACTTGTTTCCTGTACAGCTCTCTTTTTCCCTCGCTTCCCACAATATTGAGGAAAAAGTGTTTCACTTTCTCCACCTCAGAGGACCTCAAACTTTCTGTGCGTCAGAACCCTCTGGAGAGCTTGTTAAAGAACAGATGAGTCAGCCCCACCCCTCAGCGTTTCTGATTCAGCAGGTCCAAGATGGGGCCTGAGAATGTGCATTTCTAATGGGCTGCCAGGACCTGCTGCTGCTGCTGGTCTGCTATGCACACTTTATTTGGTTATTCTAATTTTGCATGTTAAATACAATTAAAGGAACTAAATATCATCAGACTCCCATGAGTCTTGATTCAGACAAAACACACACTGAGTACCTAAGGTCTGTAGAATATGTTTGGTTTTACCAAACTATTACCAAAAATGATAGTAATTTTTTTTAAGATTTTATTATTCTTTAAGAAAACTTTTTTAATGTTTTTTATTCTTGACAGATAGAGGATGAGCAGGGGAGAGCCAGAGAGAGAGGGAGACCCAGAATCTGAAGCAGACTCCAGGCTCTGAGCTGTCAGCCCAGAGCCCGACGCGGGGCTCAAACCCACAAACTGTGAGATCATGACCTGAGCCAAAGACGCTTAACTGACTGAGCCACCCAGACGCCCCTAAGATTTTATTTTTAAGTAACCTCTATACATGGGGCTCAAACCCCCCAACTGAGACCAAGAGTCACATGCTCCACCGACTGAGCCAGCCAGGTGCCCCCCTTCAAAATAACAGTTACCTTCCTTCATATGCCACTTGATCAGGGCTCTTTTCCCCCTTACAGTTTTCTCATAACATGTGCTTTCTGTTAACTTTTCAGTGCCTTATAGTACAGGGCTTCGAGTCACATTAATTCTTGGGGTGCCTGGGTGGCTCAGTCAGTTAAGCATCCAACTTCGACTTAGGTCATGATCTCATGATTTGTGAGTTCAAGGCCCACATCGGACTCAGTGCTGACAGCTCAGAGTCTGGAACCTGCTTCATATTCTCTTTCTCTCTCTCTCTCTCTCTCTCTCTCTCTCTCTCTCTCTGTCTCTCTCTCTCTCTGCCCCTCCCCTGCTCACACTCTGTCTCTCTTTCTCAAAAATAAATAAACGTCAAAAAAATTTAAAAAAGAAAAGTAAGGAGGTCAGCTCCACTTCTGGGCATAAACCCAAAAGAATTGAAAGCAGCTCATGAACAGGTAGTTATTTGTATACCCATGTTTCTTTAGCAGCCTTATTTGAAATAACCACAAGGTGGAAGCAACCCAAGTGTCCCTGGACAAATGGGTAAACAAAATGTGGTACAGAGATGCAGTGGAATATTACTCAGCCTTAAACAGGAAGGAGGGAAATCCTTACAATTGCTACAACAGGAATGAACCATGAGGTTACCTTCCATTATGCTGAATGATAGAAGCCAGACACAAAAGGACAAACACTGTGTGATTCCATTTGTATGAGGGACCCAGAGGAGGCCACAGACAACAGAAAGTAGAATGGTGGGTGCCAGGGGCTGGGGGAGGGGAGAATGGGGGGGTTGTTGTTAAATGGGGATAGAGTTTCAGTTTCGCAAGACAAAAAAAGATCTGGAGGTAGATGGTGGTAATGGTTGCACAAATATGAATGTACTTGGTACCACTGAACTGTGTACTTAAAAATGGTTATGAGGGGCGCCTGGGTGGCTCAGTCGGTTAAGCGTCTGACTTTGGCTCAGGTCATGATCTCGTGGTCCGTGAGTTTGAGCCCCGCATCGGGCTCTGTGCTTACCACTCAGAGCCTGGAGCCAATTTCGGATTCTGTGTCTCCCTCTCTCTCTGACCCTGCCCCATTTGTGCTCTGTCTCTCTCTGTCTCAAAAATAAATAAATGTTAAAAAAGGGTTATGGTAGTAAGTTTTTTGTTATGTGTATTTTATCGCAATTAAAAACAAGTAAGCGAAGGAACAGGGAAGAGTGAAGAGGGGTCATTTTTGCCTTGTTTCACACCAGGGAATTTCACACACGAGGGCCTGTCCAGGATCGTGGCCCCTGTGAGTGATGTGCACTCACTCCTTTCTTCCTGGGCCCCACCTCCAACCCACTGGCCATAAGAAGTCTTCCTGGAAATCAGAAATGGCTCCTTTTCTAGAAGAGCACTGCTTAAAGATGAAAAATTGGTCATTCACTGGGTTCTTGTGTTGTGAGGTCTGTTTTATTTTTGTTGTTGAAGGGAAGCGCAGAAACACGTGTTCGTTTTAGAGCCATCGGTGATAGCCACTGACCCCTTGCACTGCCCACTTCCCAACTTAAAGCTCTTTAGTTTGCAGTGAGAGTAGCAAGAAGGCAAACGTTAAGCCAGGCACTCGTCGCCCCCCCCCACCCCCCGCTGCCACCAGCTCTCCACCTCCAAGAAGGAAGATTTACTCATTCCTGTAATTTACTTTTCATGTTTGCATTTCACCGTGTCCTCCCACGTTAGAATGTGAGCTGTCATGGGTGCAGAGACTTGTTTGTTTTACTGGCCAGTGTATTCCAAATGCCTGGATCAATCAATACGCATTTGAGAATGAATGACTTCTATCTCTACTCCCGATAGCTGATGGGGTATGAGAACTCAAGGCCTCATGTGGGGACTGGGGACTTGTCCTCACCCCCGCCCCCTTTGTCCAGCAAGCCAAAGCCCTCGGGTCCAAAGATCTCAGATAGGACTGAGGAGAAGGAGAGCTGGCCAGGAGACCCCACTTAGGCATTAAGTCCAAAACTTCACCTAGCAGCCCTGGGAGAGGGAGCCAGAAACAGGGTTGGGAGGGAAGGGAAGGACTTTTACCTGTATAGCCTTTTGGGCCATTTGACTTTGCCATGTTCATGTACTGTGCTAATTTTTCCAAAAAGATTATAGTTTTTTTTTAAATGCTTAACTATTAAAAATACTACAAAGCAAATTTTTAGGATATAAGATTCACCTTTGGTTGGAGCACCAGGGTGGCTCAGTCAGTTAATCAGACTCTTGATTTCCACTCAGGTCAGGATCTCATGGTTCATGAGTTTGAGCCCCACTATGCTGACAGTGTGGAGCCTGCTTGGGATCCTCTCTCTCCCTCTCTGCCCCTCCCCTGCTCACCCTCTGTCTCTCATTCTCACTCTCAAAATAAATAAATAGGCATTAAAAAAAAATTCACCTTTGGTTGGGACTTAAAAACAAGCCAGCCAGCCCAAAATTGAGTTGCTTATGTTAAGCCCCACATCACCAAACCGAGAATTAATTGAACTACAGTTTTGGCTCTCCCAGAAATGGAATCTTAAACCAGTCAGTCAGGAATCAGCAATAGTTAGGTGTCCTGCCTGAGAGACTCCCTCCCGTCCCCAAAGAAAAGTAACCTTTCAGTAACCAACCCACTTTTTTGCCCAGTATAATTCCCTTGTTCCTGTTCCCTTCTGCCTATAAAAGTCTTTCATTTTCAGCTAGGAGCTCCTTGGGGCTCCTATCTGTTAGATTGGGTGCTGTCTGATTGTGGTCGATTTTTGTTCCAAGTCTTAAAATGTTTAATATGCTTCAGTTTACTTTCAACAAGACTGAGGTAAGTTTTTCAGTTTTCAGAGAGTCTTTTCCTTTAGAATTAGAAATAACTGAAAGCCAGCTCACAGGAGTGTCCTTCTTCAACCTTGACCTTGCCTGTCTTACTCATCATGAAACCACTAGTGCCAGCATAGCACTGGCACAGAGCGAACTCTTAATAAATATTTGATGGATCAATCAATCGGTATCAAAAGAAGATGCAGGCTGCTTATGTTCCTCAAGTCCGCATTTCGCTAAGGAAAGGATATTTGTGTCCAGTGTGATACTGTGCTGAAATATATATGTGATCTTTTTTCCATGTCTGGCACAGAGCTCCTTTAAAAAGCCCTTGCAATTCCATAAGTGATAAGAGCATTAGTGAGGTGACTTTTGAAAGCACCTAAGGATGGAAACCGGTTGCCTTGAGAACCAACCATGTGCCTCAAGGGTCAGAACTTAAATTCGCCTCCCCTGCCCTACACTGGGGGGGGAAGGGCTGGAGGTTGGATCTCACCAGTGGCCAGTGGTTTAATCAGTCAGGCCTATCCAGCGAGATCTCCACAAGATCCCAAAAGGACTGGTGTACAGAGCTTGTGGGTGGGTGGAGATTCAGGGAGAGTGGCACCCCGGGAGAGGGCATGGGAGCTCTCCACCCTTTCCCCACGCTTTGCCCTATGCATCTCTTCTAGCTGGCTGTTCCTGAGGCATATCCTTTTTTGATAATAAACCAGTAATCTAGCAAGCGGCATGTTCCTCTTCAGTTCTGTGAGCCGCTCTAACAAATTAATCAAGCCCAAGGAGGGGGCCATTAGAACCTTGGATCTACAGCTGGCTGGTCAGAAGCACAGGTGATAAATTGGGCTTATGATCAGCTTCTGAGGTTGAGGGGTGGTGAGACCATTCTTGCAGGACTGAGACCTCAACCTGTGGAATCTGATGCTTTCTCTGGATAGATGGTAGCAGAATTGAGTTGAACTGTAGGACACCTAGCTGGTGTCCAGATACTTGTTGAACAGTGTGGGGAGCCCCTCCCCCAACACACGCACATTAGGATTGGTACTAGAATCATTTTACACAGCAATCAGCAGAATATATAATATTTATTGTTCATTAGTTGAGATGACGGATGAGAACCTTAGATTTTAAGTTGGGCCAAGATGCCCAGACTCTTAAAACTGGAGAAAGATGGAAGGTATCTGAGCAGTCAGGGAAGCCCTAAATGCTGGTTGATTTCCCTTAGAGCGTCTAGAATGGCCCACATGAAGGGAAGTCATATTTCGATCATGTCACGTTCATATTGAAGGAGCTGACGATGAAATGATCATTGGGACAGATTCCGTCTCTGGAGTCAATCCACCAACTGCAGATTTGGAGAACTGTAGCAGACCCCTGTCCAGGAATAACAACTGATGCTCCAAACCAAGAATATAAGTGATATGTGACAAGACCCTGACATTCTTTTTTTTTTTTTGATGTTTATTTTTGAAAGAGAGAAAGTGTGTGTGTGCATGAGCAGGGGAGGGGCAGATTGAGGGAGACAGAGAATCCAAAGCAGGCTCTGCACTGACAGCAGAAAGCCCGCTGTGGGGCTTGAACTCACAAACCATGATCACGACCTGAGCTGAAATCAAGAGTTGGCTGCTCAAATGACTGAGCCACCCAGGTGCTCCAAGAACCTGACATTCTTTTTTTTTTTTTTTAATTTTTTTTTTCAACGTTTATTTATTTTTGGGACAGAGAGAGACAGAGCATGAACGGGGGAGGGGCAGAGAGAGAGGGAGACACAGAATCGGAAACAGGCTCCAGGCTCTGAGCCATCAGCCCAGAGCCTGATGCGGGGCTCGAACTCACGGACCGCGAGATCGTGACCTGGCTGAAGTCGGATGCTTAACCGACTGCGCCACCCAGGCGCCCCGAACCTGACATTCTTAAGAGAGGTGTAGGGACCTCCCCTCATAACTTGCTAAGAGGTGGCCGGACCAGTTTTTGACCTGGAACCATCGCCTCCTATGGGCTCTATTGGAAGAAGGGAGTGATCTGTCAGCCAGATCAGAGTGAACATTTCTTTGAAGAGCATGTTGGCTTGTGGGCGGGAGGGTGATTTTCCACTGCCACCCCCCAAACTCCAGGCAAGTAATGCCTAGAGTGCAGGGGTTGCCTGCCTGCAGAGGAGAAAAACCCAATACCAGGCCAAGCTGGAGAAGGTTCAGGGAGTGGCTGGGGGTGGGGTGGGGCAGGAGTTGTGGGATGAAGAGGAGTTGGGGAGTGGAGGAGGACTTTGCTTTTTCACTTTTACTTGCTGTTCTGCTTAATTTTGTTTTTAAAGATTTCATTAAGTAATCTCTACACCCAGCATGGGGCTGGGACTTACAACCCATGAGATCAGGAATTGCATGTTCCACCAACTGAGCCAGCCAGGCACCCCCTGGTTAATTTTTAATTGTTCAAAAGCTGGGTATATTTATTGGTTGTTTGGCAGCACATATACTAAAATCGGGACTATACGAAGAAGATTAATATAACCCCTACACAAGGATGACATAAAAATTTGTGAAGCAGATTTGATCATTATGAGTAATGTATAGAATCATTGAGTCATTATATTGTATACATGAAATTAATACAACACTTCATATTAACTATACTTGAATAAAAAATAAAAAGACTGAGTATAGAGACAGCCCATGTTCCTGGATAGGAAAATATTATAAAGATATCAATTCTCAAATTATTTTATATTTTTAATGCAATTCTAATGAGAATTCCAATGGGTTTCTTTTTTGGCAGAGTGCTTACAAAGGATTTGAAAACTTGTTGGGAAGAATAAATTGGTGAGAATGATTTAGCAAATTAAAAAAAAAAAAGCTGTTTATACTTATATTTAATTTGTTTAAAAGCCACTTTGGCCCCTGTCTTAGGAGAGTGACTCTCAGGGATGTTAAATGCTTCCCCAGTTCTTTTTTTTTTTTTTTTTTTTTTTTTTTTTTGGCTTTTTAAGTTTCCGTTTTAATTCCAGTTAGTTAAGGGGCACCTGACTGGGTCCAACAGTAAAGCATATGACTCTTGATCTCAGGGTCATGATTTCAAGTCCCACATTGGGCATAGAGCTTACTTAAAAGATATAACAATAATAATACTTTCAGTTAAAATACAATATTGTATTTCAGGTATGCAGTATAACGAATGCTTCCCCAGTTCTCACGCGCCTAAAATCACCTAGAGATCTGGTTAATAATGCAAGCTCTGAATCAGCAGGTCTAGGGTGGAGCCTGAAATTGTGCATTTCCACCAAGCTCCCAAGTATCTTTCTACTGCTGGCACACGGACCACACTTTGGGCAAGGGTTAAGCAACTTGCCCAAGGCTACCCAAGCAGGACTGGAATTCTGATCTACTGTGTCCCAAAACAAGATGGGCTTACTTTTGCCTTTTTCTTTCAGTTTATGTTGACAATCCCTAGAAATCCGAACCTTACACATGGTCACAAGCCACCTGCATTGCCTGTTTTGCTGGCTGTTTCCATGTTGGTGTGGGGAAATGATGTTTTTTAAAACAATTACAAATGGTTCTGTTAAATCGCAGCCTTCAGTAGAATTATGTTTCCCCATAAGCAGTTATATAACCAGTTATGTAACAGCAGCGTGAGATAGTGCCCTTTGGCCTTTGCCAGGAGTTTGCTGGAAGAGAGCCCACCAGATTGTAAAGACATTCCTTACTCCTTTCTTAGACCCTGACCCTAACCCTGTCCCTGGGGCTGCCAAAGGGAACCCTACTTATCCCTCTGAGCAGTCCTCCTGGGCCACCCCAAGGGCTGGGCACTGCCCTTTGTGGTCCCTTGTGCCGGGCCATCGCATCTAGCCCTCCTGACCTCCCTGAGTGGGAGAGTTCATTATACCCCTTTTACAAAGGAGGAAACTGAGGCTCCAACTCATTAAGTTTCTGCCTAAAGTCACACACTCAGAATTCAAAGATTTATCCGTCTGATGCCAGCGTCCCTGCTCATTACCACTTCACTATGCTGAAAATAATGCAGGTCCCCACTGGGGCAAATCTGGTAGGAAGACCCTGGAGACTTTTTGGTGGGTTTCAGTAGAGCAACCCACAGCCCTGTTCTTTAACCTGCCTCTCCCCCTCTTGGAGAGAACTGTAGCTTTCTTAATTTCCTTATTAACTTCTCTTTCACTCATTCCACAAGGTGTAGAAGCCATGTTTCAGTCAGTTCAGTTCACCCTAGTTGATTCCACACCTTCTGGGGCAAGTCAGGGCTGGTTCATCAAGTCAAGGTTTTTTTCCTTTTCTTTCCCCACAGAAGCTCTTAACATTGCTGGCCCATTCTTGTCTTTCAAGTCTTTATTTCAATGTCACCTTTTTTTTTTAATTTTTATTTATTTTAAGTAATCTCTATAACCAATGTGGGCCTCGAACTTATGACCCTGAGATCGAGAGTTGTGTGTTCTTTTGACTGAGCCAGCCAGGTGCCCCTCAGTGTCACCTTCTTAGACCATTCCTGATCATGGGAAAACCACCCACCCATTCTCTACCAAACACTATTTTACTCACCTGTAAGTAATGGTCACCCACTGGTATTTTTCTGGTTTGTTTTTATCATTTGTGTCTCCCCATCATCACTCCCATCGATGCTTGGCATTAATAGATGCTCAGTTAATACTTGTTAATCAATAAGTAAAGTATCCCTGGGAGGAAGGTTCTGGTTCCTTTGCGGGAATGAGACAGGGAAGAGGAAGGGGGCAGGGAGGAGCAAGTCTTGAGTAAGAAGTCTTATTTCAATCTTATGCCCAAATAAGCACCCACCAACGCTTTGGTAACCCAGGTGTTGGGTTTGGGTCTTTCCAGGCTTCTGTGTTATGAAGAAATAAAACAGCTGCCTGTGGCTGTGGGGTCCTTTCCAGGGAAGGCTGGAAGACAATGGAAATCCTGAAAAGAGCAGCTGGGATGGGCTCAGGGAGCCGGAGCAAAGGTCTCCCGTCCTCCTTCAGATCACACAGTAGAGGAAGCTCTGAGGGAAAGTGAACGAGACTTCTCTGCTCACTCCCAACTCCCTGTCGCCCCATCCTCTCCTTCTCCTCTCTGTTGTGGCCCCTGGCCTCATCTCTGTTGAACTTCATCCTATTTGGGGGTGGAATATTTTTCCAAATGTCCACAACATTCCCACGGCTAAGATTTAAAAAGCGAATAAAGAGGCGTACTCAATACCTTTTGCACAAATTGCAAGCCAGTTTTCACCGTAACAGTACCTCAGCAGGAAATGTGATTTGATAGAAGGCTGAGGTTTGTTAATCTTTTGGATTCCTTGTTTTTGTTTCTTTGTTTTTTGTTTGTTTTTTTTTTAATTTGCTTCCTAAACTGAAAATGGGCACCACCTAGGGGTCCCGGATGCACTCAGAGAATGATACTGAGGCCAGCCGGGCCTGACCCAATAGACAGGGTGCTCAAACTAGCACTTTTCTTCCACCCTTGGTGAGCAGAGAAAAGTATCAGATGCAAATTCTCAGTCACCAGTATCGATTGTACTTTTTCTTGACAAAGGCCATCATTTAGTTCACTCCTGAGTTCCCCTGTGCCATCCTCCCTTCTGTTATGCTTGGATTCCATTCCCCAGTCCTGGTGCTCAGCCAGGGGGATTACTCCATCACAGATGCATGGGTGCAGAGGCCGAGCCCTCTGCGACGGTGAGCAGGTACCCCCACTTATAATGGATTACAAGGAAAGGGCACTGTGCAGTAAAGAATTAACCTTGCCCAACGAGAGATCTCGTCTTTGCCCTCAGCCAGGAGGTGGTCTCTAAACCCTGAGAATGTCCTCCCTGATAAGAGTGATTTTGTTTAGTTGGATCCTTGGGCCGTGCCAGATGGTCTAACAATGTGATTTGTGTGGGGGTGTTGGTCATGCAGTATCAGCTCAATCCTTGGATACACTGGAGACTGAGGTCAGCCATGTGGGCAACTGACCATGTCCTCACGATCAGAGCCCAATTAAAATTAACTCTACACCATGGCTTGAGTAAACTTTCCTGGTTGGCAGTAGTCCATGCATATTGCCACACATCGTTTCCAAGAGTTGACACTGTCCATGACTTCACTGGGAGAGGACAGCTGGAGGCTTTGTGTGTGGAACTCTCCTGGACCCTCTGTGTCTCTTCCCTTGGCTGATTTTAATCTGTATCCTTTTGCTTAATAAATCATAGCAGCGAGTATACTAGGTTTCAGCAAGTTCTGAGAGTCCTTCTAGTGAATTCTTGAACTTAGGGTGGTTGTGGGAATCCTTGGACTTGCCAGTGGTGTCAGAAGTGAGGGTAGTCTTGGGGACTGTACCCTAACTTTACAGGCACTCAGTAGGGACCCAAACGTGTGATCCCTAGTCCTAAATTCTCCACTTACAGGCTGGACAAGCCACTTCATCTCCTTGAACCTCCTTTTTGTCACCACTCAATGCGGAGGGTGTTGTCTGTGTGCCCCCCAGAGGAGGCTGCTGTGGATATTGAGATGGAAGATGTAAGAGATGGAGGGGAAGCTGTCCAGTTCCGTGCCAATGTACCACTGGCACAAATGTATTGAGTGCCCTCTCTTGTCTAGGCAGATTTGATAATGATGATGATGACAGTGAGGATCCCACTCCTACAATCTGACTGAGCTTATCTGTCTAGACAGGGAAGAAAGGGGGGTTGGGGTTGAAGAGCAAGTACCTACCTGGAGCCTAAGTGGAAGCCATTTCTCTGAAATAAGGTCTTAGGAGCCACTTACCTGGTAGAAGAATGAAAGCCCTGTGCATGTCACAAGACACGAATTTAAGCTACAGTGCACCTGTCATCAGGACAAAACCTCAAAATCTTGACAAACCACTCTGTGGCGAGGCTGTGAGGAAGTAGGCTTTCACACATGGTGGTGGGAATACAAAATGGTACATCCCCTGATGAAGGGAATTGAGCGGTATCTAACAAAAGTACACAGTATTTACCTTTGACCTAGAAATAGCACTTCGGGTATTATCCTGAATTACACTTCTCTCTCTGTCCCTCTCCCCCTCTCTGTCCCTCCCTCCTTCTCTCTCTCTCTCTCTCTCTCTCTCTCTCTCTCTCTCTCTCTCGATATCACTATAGATAAGCTCTATCTATACAGCACTGACAGGTAAATAGGATCTTGCCAAGTTCAGGGAGACTTCATTTTTTTTTTTTTACAAGAAATAGGTTGGTAGGTGGGTAGATAGATCGATATTCTTTATACCTTTTATCTAGATTCAACCGATTGTTAACATTTTTATTTATTTTAAGGTTTTTTTTAATGTTTATTTATTTTTGAGAGAGCGATTGATAGAGTATGAGCAGGGGAGGGGCAGAGAGAGAGAGAGAGAGAGAGAGAGAGAGAGAGAGAGAGAGAGAGAATCTGAAGCAGGCTTCAGGCTCTGAGCTGTCAGCGCAGAGCCTGACACGGGGCTCGAACTCACGGACCGTGAGATCATGACCTGAGCTGAAGTCAGACGCTCAACCGACTGAGCCACCCAGGTGCCCCAACATTTTTATTTTTATGTCACAATTGTTCATGAACACTCTCTCCCTATATGTATGTATATGTGTCTGGATATACATGTATATATATGTATATTTATGTGTCTGTCTAATAAAAGAGACATTTTTGCCGAATCACTAAGACTACTAATATATACCCTTTACACCTAAATAATTCAGAATATACTAACAACAAAAACATTCTCTTATATAATCTCAGAAAAATCATCTAATTCAAGAAATTAGTATTAATACAATACTGTTTTTTTTGTTTGGTTTTGTTTGCTTTATTTTAGAGAGAAAGAGAGAGAGAACTCAAGGTGGGGAGGGGGCAGAGGGAGAGAGAGAGAGAGAGAATCACAAGACAGCATGGAGCCTGTTGTGAGCTCAATCCCATGACCCTGGGATCATAACCTGAGTTGAAATCAAGAGTTGGATGCTTAACTGACTGAGCCACCCAAACATTTTCCATCTGAACATGGAAAATATATTAAACAATAATATTGTAGGGACATCTAGGTGGCTCAGTCGGTTAAGCATCTGACTCGTTGCGGCTCAGGTCATGATTTCACAGTTTGTGGGTTCGAGCCCTGAATCGGCCTCCATGCTGACAGCATGGAGCCTGCTTCAGATTCTATCTCTCTCACTGTCTCTCTGCCCCTCCCATGTTCACACACTCTCTCTCTCAAAAGAAATAAATAAACTTTAAAAAAATTTTTAGATAAATAAATATATATATATATTTTTTTTTTCCATGTTCATATTTTGCCAGTTGTCCCAATAATATCTTTTATAAACCTTTGTTTTCAAGCTTGGCTCCAGTCCTGGATTAATCAAGACATTTAATTGTCAAATCTCTTGAATCTCCCATAATCTGGAAGCATTCCTCTGCCTTACTTTGTCATGACATGTACATTTTTTAGAGGACAAGTGCCTAGTTTTATAGAGGGCCCCTTAATTGGGGCTTATCTGATTGCTTCCTTGAGATTATTCTGGTTACACATTTTGGGTCTGGAGTATTGTGATCTCAGTGTGTCCTATTATTATTATTTGAATGTTGGACACTTGCTCTGTGGTCAACATTATGATATCTGGGATAGTTCTCCACTATAAAGGTGTTTTTTCCTCTCTATAGTTAATACCTCACTTGTGGGGAGCCACTTAGAGCCTTAGTTAATATCGTGCTCCAGTCCATCTCACCCAAAAGAATCAGTGAACTCAGACCTTGTAAAGAAAATGGATTCTCCCTGAACTTGACAAGATCCTAAAAATTTACCCATCAGTGCTGTATCTATTTTCAGGGGAAACAGGGCACCCTCAAGCTCAGGAACCTTTAACTGGTGTCCCAGGAGTCTTTAACTGGTGTCCCAAGGGGTCCTTGGATAGAACTCAGGAGGCCTTACACTTGGCTGGGAAAGCAGTTAGGTTGATATTTCCACCAACCTCGAAGAAAAATTCATTAGTCTTGTAAATTATGAAGAGACAGCAAACCATAGCAGTACCAGTGTCTATGTCACCCATGGAATTTCCAGATGTTTTTGTATCACATTACAACTGATACGGACTATTATTTACACTCATCATTCCTTTGAAATCCTAAGTTATTAGACTCATCACTAGATCTTGTCATTCTGTGTATTAATAAAGAAGCACATATATTACATATCAAATTTTAAATACATTTTGATGCTAGAATTTCAACAGTGTTTCCTTTGTCAGCCTGTGCACTTGACTTTCTGCACTTGTCTTAATGCATTAATGCATTCAGGCTGTCATAACAAAGTACTAGAGGCTGGGTATTTATAAACAACAGACATTAATTTCTCACAGTCCTGGAGGCTGCCAGACAGATCAGGGGGCCGGCCTGGTAGTGTTCTAGTGAGTTGCAGACTGCTGCTTCCGGCTGCGTCTCCATATGTGGAAGGGGCAGGGAGCTCTGTGGGGTCTGTTTTAGAAGAGCACTAATCCCACTCGTGGGGTTCCACTTTCCTGACTGAGCACCGCCCCAGAGACCTCACGTCTTAATTATCACCACACTGGGCGTTAGGAATTCAACATGTGAATTTGTGAGGGACCAAACACTCAGACCACAGCAGCACCTAGGGACATTATCCTGAGCAGGAGCCCATGGCACAAAAAAGGTTAATGACCCCTGCCTCTGTCCTCTCTCCTCTCTAGCTGGTCCTCCTTACCTCTCCAGAATCACCTTTTGAAAACACAGCTTTCCTGGTTTTCCTCTGTGGCCCTCGAGCATTTGCTGCTTTGGGCACCAGAATCAAAGAAACTGCTTGGAGGTTTGCCACGATCTGGTCTCGGGTTTTTTCATCTGCTGCTCCCACTAATCTGGCCTCACCCAGACACCCCTTTGTTCTGTTGCTCATGACATGGCCTGCTGTGTGTCTTCTCTTCTGCTTCAAAAAGAAAACCTGCTGCCCTTCCAGACTTGGTCTTTCTTGAGATGATCCCTGTACCCCAGCCCAAATCAGTCCTTCCCTTTCTGTTCGTTCAGTGCTTCATTTATTTGCCTTCATAACCCTGATCAGCACCCACAGGTTTTTGGACTTTACCTGTCTCTCTACTGTCTTTCCTACAGGATGGGAAGCCCCTTAGGGACATCCTTCATCCTGGCAGCTGCTAACCCTATGCTGGAGCACTACACATGGTTGGAAGTTAGGTTTGTGCGGTTGAACAGATACAGATCCCCACTTTGCAGTAAGAATAGGCAGGCCCAGGTGAGAAGCCCCAGGCTTCTGGAGAGCCCAAGATTCCTGGGCCCTGAGCTGGAGTTCCCAATCTACTAGAGAGCGCTGGGTGTCTGGCCAGTTTCACCACGTTATGACCTAGAATTTCTCTTAACAACCGGAACTTGTGTTGTCTTACTGTGTCGAGGAAATAATCTTTCTGAGACAGGTTTAATGGAAAGATAAATATGTCAGCAAGAATTAGACCCACCATTTTCTGTTTGGATGTAACATTTATATGTGAAATGATTCCTAAAGCTCCTGAATTTCTTCTTCCCAAGAGCCCCACTGGCTCTTTCGAATTTTCACATATGAAAAATTCTAAATATTCAGAAAAGTACAGAGAATGATTTAGTGACCCCATCACCTACATTGAACAATTACCATTTTGCCACTTTTTGCTTCATGCTTTGTCTTATATAATTTATTGAAGCATTTTATTCATTTTTAAAAAACGTTTGGTTATTTATTTTGAGAGAGAGACAAAGGGTGAGCAGGGGAGAGGCAGAGAGAGAGAGAGAGAGAGAGAGAGAGAGAGAGAGAATCCCAAGCAGGCTTTGTGCTGTGAGCACAGAGCTGGACGCAGGGCTCAATCCCACAAACCATGAGATCCTGACCTGAGCTGAAATCAAGAGCCGGATGCTTAACCAACTGAGCCACCCAGGCGCCCCTCCTGAAGCATGTTAAAGTCAGTTACAAACATCACAGCAGCTCAACCTTAAGGGACAGTGTCTTCCAGAATAATTCCTTCGTCGCCATAAGAAAATTAATTCCTTAGCATCTTCTTCCACTTAGCCCACATTCAAATTTCTCCAGTTGTCCTTAAAAAAACTTTAGTACAGGGGCGCCTGGGTGGCGCAGTCGGTTAAGCGTCCAACTTCAGCCAGGTCACGATCTCACGGTCCGTGAGTTCGAGCCCCGCGTCGGGCTCTGGGCTGATGGCTCCGAGCCTGGAGCCTGTTTCCGATTCTGTGTCTCCCTCTCTCTCTGCCCCTCCCCCGTTCATGCTCTGTCTCTCTCTGTCCCAAAAATAAATAAACGCTCAAAAAAAGAAAATTAAAAAAAAAACAAAAAACTTTAGTACAGTTGGTTTGTTAGAATTAGCATAGAACAACTCCCAGTTTTTTCTTTGTTTCATATCCTTGTCTTATTGAGAAAACCAAATCAGTTACTCTGCCATTCTGAATCTGGCTGGTTTCTTCCTCATGTGGTCATTTAACTTGTCCTCTATACTTCCTGTCACGTGGCATTTAAATCTAGAATCCTGCTTAGACCTAACAAAAATATTAAATATTTTTAGTAAGAATATTTAAAAGTGATGTTGTGGGCTTCACCAGGTTGCTTAGAATATCTGGCTGCCCTATTACTAATGATGCTAGGATCTGGTGAGTTCTGGCAGCATGATCGCTTGTGTAGAATTGTGTTTCTCGGAGCGCCTGGGTGCCTCTTAGTTCGTGAGTTCAAGCCCTGCATCGGGCTCTGCTCTCAGCACAGAGCCTGCTTCAGATCCTCTGTCCTACCCCCTCTTGCTCTGCCCTTCACCCACTCTCTCTCACTCGCACTCAAAAATAAATAACATTAAAAAAAAATTGCATTTCCCCCTGTCAACCAGCAAGTAATCTCTGGCATGACACTTGGTACCCTGTTTGCCGTCAGTCTTTCACCTAAAGGGTGTGTCATCTGCTGATGGATATTGCTTGAGTCAGTTTTTTCATTAGAGTTTGCACAATGGGGATTTTATATCATGACTTTTGTACATTTATTAACCGGTTTCCAGGGCGCCTGGGTGGCTCAGTCAGTTGAGCATCCAACTTTGGCTCAGGTCATGATCTCGCGGTCTGTGAGTTTGAGCCCCGCATCGGACTCTGTGCTGACAGCTCAGAGCCTGGAGCCTGCTTCCCATTCTGTCTCCCTCTCTCTCTGCCCCTCCCCCACTCGTGCTCGGTCTCTCTCTCTCTCTCTCTCTCTCTCTCTCTGTCAAAAATAAACATTAAAAAAATTTTTTTTAATTAACCGGTTTCCTTCTGTAAAAAGCAGAGACTTTTCTCATCCCTCAGGCCCATTTGGTCATCCTGAAATACAGTTTCTGTAGGAAAGGTAAAATAAATGTTCACATATTTCTCTTTAATGATCCATTTTCCAAATAAGGAGTTATAGCACTGGCTACCATTAGTGGTGGCAAATGCATTGTTTTAGGGGAAGGAACTTTCTCTTTTTGTTGAATATCACAGTGAGTTTATGATTTGGGGGTTTTTTGATGGGGGGAGATTTTTTAGGTCTCATTCTAGAGTCTCAATAAAAATAAGTTTGTTTCTTTTGTTTTGTTTTTTACCTTGTTACCTGATACTGATCGTTTTTTTCTGTTTTATCCATATGGTGATATGAGACAATTTCATTGCTTGCAGCTGGTCAGCAGTACATTTTATGCTTTCCATTTACTACACTTTAATTATAAATCCCCTTGGGCTGAGCACCTATGTTGCTACCAATACTTCTTATGATAGTTAACTTTATGTGTCAGCTTGAGTAGGCCATGCCGGTGCGGGGTACAGACATGTTGTCAAACTTCATTCTGACCATCTGTAAGGCTGTTCTTTTCTTGTGAGAATAACATTTGAATGTGTAAACTGAGTAAAGCAGATTGTCCTCCCGGTATAGGTGGGACTCATGCAATCAACTGAAGACGTGAATAGAATAAAAAGATTGAATAAGAGGGAACGTCTCCTGCCTGACCCTTTGAATCAGAACATCCGTCTCTTCCTATCCTCTGACTGGAACTTCGATGAGTTCTCCTGGTTCTCCACCTTGCCAGCTGCAGATCTTGGGACTTCTCAACCTCCATAATCAGGTGAGCTGATTCTGTATTTTATACAGGTATACACATACGCACGCACACAGGCATATGTGCATCTTGTTGGTTCTGTTTCTCCAAAGAACCCTGACTATGCGCTTTGCTACCAGATGTACCTTCTCATGCGTGTTTCTTTGTGTCCCTGAGTAAACATGGACTTGCTGCCCACTGGGCAGGCACACACTTAATGTCTCTGTGTTCTGAGACACTTCCCTCCAGACTGAATGAACTCGGTCATACAACTGCAGCTGTGTGAGAGTGTGTGATTCCTCCCATTTTCATTGACACTTGATTTTTATTTTTTCAAGTTTATAACATGTTCTTTCTGCCCAGCAGCCCCACTGGCTTCCTTCAGCAGTAAGTCCACACATATCACAGGGCCCTCCCATGTCCCATGTCCTGCCTTCCCGCCGGCCAGCTCTTTGCCCCATCTCTTACTCAAGAACCACGCTCTCCGGCTTCTAGCCAAGTGGGCCTCGTGCTGCTCTTCTGCTACACCATCGCCGTCCCACCTCAAACCCTTCCCTTGGCTGCTTGCTCTGCCTGGATGCCCTATCACTTCTCCTCGAAGATGTCTGTGATACTGTGATGTCCAATAAATACATATTTGGTCTTTGTCCCCATCTATAGCCCAGAGCTCCAAAAACCCTTGGAATTTCCGAAGTGACGATAGCGATAAAGTGTTTTGATACTCATAACAAACCCCTCTCAGCCGCACATGGGTTTATATCAACCAGGTAACTTTTGGAAAGCGTCTAAGGATCAGGGCCAGTTACCAGGAAAATAGAGGTTGAATAGAGGTTGAAAATGTCAGCCCTGACCCCTGACCTTTGAGGAAGGGAGAGAGAATACAGGTTGAATCGGTTGCCATTGGCCAGTGATTTCATCAATCCTGCCTATGTAACGAAACCTCCGTAAAAAGCCAAAAGGACAGGGTTCAGAGAACTTCCAGGTTGGTGAATAAGGGGAGGTGCTAGGAGAGCGGAGTTCTCAGGTCATGGAAGCTCCACACCCTTTCCCACGTACCTTGCCAGACACATCTCTTCCATCTGATGGTTCCTGAGTTGTACCCTCTTATAAGAAACCAATAATTGGCGAGTAAAATGTTCCTCTGAGCTAGTTCTGTGAGCCTCTGTAGCAAGTTAATTCAACCCAAGGGGGGATCGTGGGATGCTCCAATTTATGGCAGGCCACCAGAAGCACAGGTAACAACTTGGACTTGTAATCAGCATCTGAAGGGGCGGGGGTGGGGGAGAGTATAGTGGGACTGAGTCCTTAACCTGTGGGACGTGACACAGTCTGCAGGTAGATGGTGTTAGGAGTGAGCTAACTGCCTGTGGTGTTGGAGAAAACACATAGTGGAATTTCATTCCCTTATCTTTGCCTCTGGAAGTGAGCGTAAGTTTACCTGACTTCTGTTCACTCATATTTACCTTCTGCTCTGGGTTTTTTATATAACCCACTGCTTCAATCAGTTGTAGTCATTATTCTTATTTATTTATTTATTTATTTATTTATTTATTTATTTAATTTATTTTTTTGCCCTTACAGTGTATGTATTAGATTAAGAGAACATCTTTCCTGGCTATAATCATTTCTAAGAATTCTCTTCCTTTTAATTGCAGTAAAATATACATAACATAAATTTACCATTTTGAAGTGTACACTTCAGTGGCATTAAATCCATTCACATTGTTATGTAACCGTCACCGCCATCCGTCTCCAGAACTTTCTCATCATTCTAAACCAAAACTGTATACCCATTACACAAGAACTCCCCATTCCCCTCCCCCAGTCTCTGGGGTACCCACCCTTCTACTTTCTGCCTCTGTGAATCTGGCTTCTCTGGGCATCTCCTGTAAGTGGAATCATACGGTATTTGTCTTTTTATGACTGGCTGATTTCACTTAGCGTAAGGTCCATCCATGTTGTAGCAAGTGTCAGAACTTCCTTCCTCTTAAAGACTGAATAATAGGGGCGCCTGGGTGGCTCAGTCGGTTGAGCAGCCGACTTTGGCTCAGGTCATGATCTCGCCGTCCGTGAGTTCGAGCCCTGCGTCGGGCTCTGTGCTGACAGCTCAGAGTCTGGAGCCTGTTTCAGATTCTGTGTCTCCCTCTCTCTGACTCTCCCCCATTCATGCTCTGTCTCTCTCTGTCTCAAAAATAAATAAACATTAAAAAAATTTAAAAAAAAAAAGACTGAATAATATTCCTGTGTATACGTATATACCACACTTTGTTTATCCATTCACCATCAGTGCATTATTGGTTTTGATGCTCCCTTAGACCCATGGCAATTCCTTCAAGTTGGTTCTGAGTTTTCATGACAGGACACCACTGCTCTTTGATCTTGCTTTCTGTGGTAGAAATGTCCCTCCTCTCCTACATTCCCTGTTTGGTCTTTCTCAAAGAATCCTGGGTTCCTCTTCATTGGGAATGGCATTTAGCCATCAAAATGTGGGTCTGTGTACTACATGTGTCTTAATTTTCCTACTAGAATCTATTCCTTGAAGAGAGCGGCCACATCTCACTCACCTTTGTTTTATGACAGTACCTTGCCCGTAACAGGTACGAAATCAATTTTTACTCCTTTAGATTCAAAAAATACCTTCACATTTGATCATAGATTGAATACCTCAGGACTATAAATGTTTACAATTGCCAAATTCAGGGGCTGGCACATGAATTTAACTACCCAAACAATTGCAAATGTGGTCTACTTTTATTTATTTTAATAGCCCCATGTTAGGTGTAGAGACTACTTTAAAAAATAAAGTCTTGGGGCGCGTGGGTGGCTCAGTCGGTTGAGCATCCGACTTTGGCTCAGGTCATGATCTCACAGCTCGTGAGTTCGAGCCCCACGTCGGGCTCTCTGCTGACAGCTCAGAGCCTGGAGCCTGTGATTCTGTGTCTCCCTCTCTCTCTGTTCCTAACCCACTCGCATTCTGTCTCTGCTTCTCTCAAAAATAAATAAACATTAAAAAAAAATTTTTTTTAATAATAAAAAAATAATAAAGTCTTTAGGGGAGCCTGGGTGGTGCAGTCAGTTGGGCATCCGACTCTTGATTTCAGCTCAGGTTGTAATCTCATGGTCATGAATTCGAGCTCAGCACAGAGCCCGCTTGAGATTCTCTCTCGCTCTCTGCCCCTTCCCCACTTGCTCTCTTTTTAAAAATAAAAAAATTTAGGGAACCTGGGTGGCTTAGTCGGTTGAGCGGCCGACTTCGGCTCAGGTCATGATCTCGTGGTCTGTGGGTTTGAGCCCCTCGTCGGTCTCTGTGCTGACAGCTCCGAGCCTGGAGCCTGCTTCGGATTCTGTGTCTCCCTCTCTCTCTGACCCTCCCCCATTCGTGCTCTGTCTCTCTCTGTCTCAAAAATAAATAAATGTTAAAAAAAATAAAAATAAAAATAAAAAATAAAAAAATTAAAATCTTAAAAAACAATTGCCAAATTGAAATCGTGGACTGAAAAAAATATTTTTATAATGATACTCAGTTTTTAATGTCTGCAGATGTATCTAGGCACTAATATGACTAAAGAATAAAAGTGAAAGAATCATATCAATTATAAACCACAGGAATGGATATCATGCATGATTAGTTTTGTCATTTTGCCGCCACATAACTGATGTTTGAAATAAAATCATGTTCCTGTATTGTTCATTGTTGTGAACAAATCACCCCACATATAGTGTCTTTACACAGCAATAATCATTTATTATCTCTGATCATTTCTATGGCTGTAGATTTCAGAAGTGGTATGGTTCAGTAGTTCTAGCTTAAGGCTACTCCTGAGGTTGTAGTTAGACATTGGCTGGGCTGCTATTATCTGAAGGCTCAACTGGGGCTGAAGGATGTGCCCGGGTCATGGCTCCCTCACTTGCCTGCAGGTTGGTGGGAGGCTTCAGTTACTCCCTGCATGAGCCTTTCCATGGGGCTGCTTGAGCATCCTCATAGGATGTCAACCACTCCCCTCAGCGTGAGTGATCCGGGAGAGCCACCATGTCTGTTATGACCCAGCCTTGGAAGCCACACACCACCACTTTTCACAGCATCCTACTGGTCCCACAGGCCAACCCAGGTTCAAGCTAGGAGGGTGGACACCTGTGCAAGGGTGTGGACACCAGGAGGCAGGGGTCAATAGTGAACATCTTAGAGGCTGGCTACCAGTTTCATGTTCATATTATATAAACCTTACCAGACTTAAATTACATTTCTGATGATAACTTCAGAACTGATTAAAAAATAAAATAAAATTTAGCTTAATTCAAAGATGTTTGAGAAGAAACATAACAGGAGATTTTATCAGAAATTTCCATTCTCAGGGTGCCTGGATGGCTCAGTCAGTTAAGCGTCTGACTTCAGCTTAGACTCAGGTCATGATCTCACAGTTTGAGAGCTTGAGCCCTGCATCAGGCTCTCTGTTGTCAGCACAGCAGCCACTTCAGATCCTCTGTCCCCCTCTCTCTCTGCCCCTCCCCGGCTCACGCACATGTATGCACACTCTCTTTAAAAAATAGACATTAAAAATTTGTTTTCCATTCTCTTTTGTTGTGCACAGAACTACATTTGAAATTTTCATTAGACTCAGGATTCAGGAAAGCTAACAGAAGTGAAGCTGCCTCTTCCCAATGAACATATGTATCATATCATATGTGTATTTTATGTCTCATTTGAGATATACATCCCATAAAGACTGACTGGCTGTTAAGAATCACAGCTATCTCAAAAAAAAAAAAAAAGAATCACAGCTAAACTCAGTTTGAAAAGTCTTTCTGCCAGTGTTATGAAAAGAAATGTTAAGGATATTATTTTTTACTATAAGCATAATTATTTTTTCACCTCTATAAACACTTTTATATGCTAAAAGTAGATTATATTTGGGGCACCTGGGTGGCTCAGTCGGCTAAGCATCAGACTTCGACTCAGGTCATGATCTAGCAGTTTGTGTGTTCGAGCCCCAGGTCAGGCTCTGTGCTGACAGCTCAGAGCCTAGAGCCTACTTTGGATTCTGTGTCTCCCTCTCTTTCTGACTCTCCCTGGCTCACACTCTGTCTCTCTCAAAAATAAACAAACATTAAAATAAATAATAAAAGTAGACCACATTTGTAATTGTTTGGGTAGTTAAATGAAATTATAGAGCTTCTATTCCCTAGAAGATCTTGAGTCTTTGGAAGCACTTAGACCAATGGTTGCAGAGTCCAGTCTGCAGTTTGTAGGACAGATTCCATGGATCTACATTTGCTCGCATTTTTTTATGCCAAGATCAGAGTAGTCTCTTACACATTTCTACCCAAACTCAAATAATTGATGACCCCCCCCTTGGGGACAGTTATGAAGAGGCCTCGTACTGCAAGATCAGGCCACTTTAAAGCACCGCCCTAGGGGCGCCTGGGTGGCTCAGTCAGTTAAGCATCCAACTTTGGCTTAGGTCATGATCTCACAGTTCATGAGTTTGAGCCCTGCTTCAGGCTCTGTGCTGACAGCTTGGAACCTGGAGCTTGCTTCAGATTCTGTGTCTCCTGTTCTCTCTGCCCCTCCCCCACTCATGTTCTGTCTCCCCCTCCCCCAAATAAATAAACATTTAAAAAAATTATAAGTAAATAAAGTGCGCCCTAGTCTCGGGCAATTTGTTTAGTCAAATCTGACAGTAGCCTCAGCTATCACTCTTAATGTAGGATCACTTCCAACATACATTTATGTATAACTTACATGAACTTAATTATATATGCATATTGGGGGCAGGGGCAAAGATAGAAAGAATGAAAGAATATAAATTTACATCATGAAGGAGATTTTTGCCTACTATTCCCATCAATAAGTCTATGCCCTGGAGTAGAAGGGAGATTGAATCAAATATTTCTTCACATGCTCTCAGTTTCTGGGTAACTCTCATTGTGTGAGCATTTCACACTGTGTGTGTGATTCTACTATTTTAAGTACATATTTTTTTTAAAAAGTTACTAAGGTATAATTGGCATATAACATTATATTTGTTTCAGGTATACGACATAATGATTCCATACTTGTATATATTGTGAAATGATCACTACATTTCTACTTAACATCTCTCACCAAATGTGGTTATAATTTTTTTTCTTTTCTTTCTTATGATGAAGACTTTAAAGCTCTACTCTCTTAGCAACTTTCAAATACGAAACACAGTATTATTAACTACAGTCACCATGTGGCACCTTACATCCCCAGGACATATTTATTTTATAGCTGGAAGATTGTACCTTTTGTCCTTCTTCACCCATTCCTCCCCTGACCCACCTGTCCCCCCCAGCATCCACAATCTGTTCTCTGTATCTATAAGCTTGGTTTTTTGTTTGTTTTGTTTTTTAGATTCCACATATATATGGATTTTTTTAAGTTTTATTTATTTAAGTAATCTCTACACATAGAGCTCGAACTCATGACCCCGAGATCAAGAGCTGCATGCTTTTCTGACTGAGCCAGCCAAGTGCCCCTACACATAAATGGGTTATATGATGAGATTATATGGTTATTTGTCCTCTGTCTGATTTATTTCTCTTAGCTTAATGCCCTCAAGGTCCATCCATGTTGTCACAGATAGCAGGATTTCATTGTATACCACATCCTGTTTATCCAGTCATCCATCAATGGACACTTAGGTTGTTTCCACGTCTTGACTATTGTAAATAATGCTGCAGCGAATGAACGTGGGAATGCATATATTTTTTCAAATTAATGTTTTTATTTTCTTAGAATAAATACCCAGAAGTGGAATCACATGATATATTAGTTTTATTTTTAAATTTTTAAAAAATATTTATTTATTTTTGGGAGAGTGCAAGTGGAGGAGGGGCAGAGAAAGGGGGACAGAGGATCCGAAGCAGGCTCTGTGCTGACAAGCTGACAGCAGTGAGCCCCATGTGGGGATCAAGCCCACAAACCACAAGATCATGACCTGAGCCAAAGTTGGACGCTCAACCAACTGAACCACCTAAGTGCCCCTATTTTTTAATTTTTTTAAAGTAAGCTCTACATCCAATGTGGGGCTTGAACTCACAACCCCAAGATCAAGAGCTGCATGTTCTACTGACTGAGCCCAGCACCCCTCTATTTTTGATTTTTTGAGGAACTGCCATACTGTTTTCCACCATAGCTGCACCAGCTTGCATTCCTAACAACAGTATACAAGGGTACCCTTTTCTCTACATCCTCACCAACAATTGTTATTTCTTGTCTTTTTGATATTAGCCATCCTGACAGGTGCGAGGTGATATCTCATTTTGATTTTGATTTGCATTTCCCCATGATGAATGATGTTGAACATCTTTTCATGTGTTTGTTGGCCATCTGGTTGTCTTCTTGGGGAAAATGTCTATTCAGATCCTCCACCCATTTTTAAATCAGATGGTTTGATATATTGCTATTGAGTTGTGTGAGTTCTTTATATATTTTAGTTATTAAGCCCTTGTCAGACAAATGATTTGAAAATATTTTCTCCCATTCAATAGGTTGCCTTTTCACTTTGTTGATTATTTCCTTTGCTGTGCAGAAGCTTTTTAGTTTGATGTAGTTTAGGTACTGTATACAGGCCCTGTATACCCAAGTGGTTATTTCAACTGATGCTCAATTGAAAATAAACATAAAAACAACAATCTGTTCATCTCTGGTATCGGGGAAGAGGACTATTATTTTTAAGTGAATAAATTTTTATTTAAGGAATTTTACATGTGATTTCTTCCACTGCCAATCACCCTAGTTCCTGCAAAGTCATAATCATAATCTTCAAAATAGTCCCTTTAAAAAGAACTTTTGTTTAATCCACAGTTGCCATTATCAGTCCAGAGTTCTTTCAGTTGGGCTTTTTTTTTTTAAGTCTATTTATTTATTTTGAGAGAGAGAGAGAGAGAGTGCACGAGCAGCAAAAGGCAAAGAGAGAGGGAGAGAGAGAATTCCAAGCAGGCTCTGTGCTATCAGCACAGAGCCCAATGCGGGGCTTGATTCCATGAACCATGAGTGTGACCTGAGCCGACATCAAGAGTCTGACACTTAACCATCTGAGCCACCCAGGCACCCCTCTGTTGGGCCTCTTTGATCTCCACTTGAATATAGACATTCTTCCAAAATTCCCCACCTGTAATCTTTGGAATTCAGTTTTTTTACTTTAGGGCCCTAGAAGTCAAACTGTAGGAAGTATACCAATTGCTATTTTGGCAAGTGATCTGAAATTCTTATTCCTTAATTGTTTCTAATATTGGGAAGTCTTGTTACTTTCCCTCTGCTCCATGAGCCTAGCAGAAAATGTTATAGGTCTCATGGTCACCACTGCAGTAAACTTGCTGTGATGGAAGGATCACCTATGTGTCAGTGTAGCCACAGAGGACTGTTTTGGACAGCTCATGTGTCAGTCATCAAATATTGTGTAAAGATGGTCCCTATTGAAAACTTAAGATTCATGAGGTAATTTTGGCAATACTAAATTCCAGCCTTTTATGTAGCCCTTAAAGTTGCTGAGAAAGTGGAGTCGGCTCTTTTTATCCTACTGTGTCAGTCAGTGTTCTCCAGAGAAGCAGAACCAATAGTTTGTATGTATGTATATACACTGATTGATTGGCAGGGCCACCGGGGTGGTTCAGTCAGTTGAGTGTCTGGCTGTTGGTTTCAGCTCAGGTATGATCTCAGGGTCGTTGGATCAAGGCCCACATTGGGCTCCACACTGAGCATGGAGACTGCTTGGGATTCTCTGTCTTTCCCTCTGTCCCTCTTCCCCATTTGCACTCTCCCTCTAAAATACAAATAAATAACTAAAAATAAATTGGTTTTAAGAGATTGATTTTAAAGAACTGGCTCATATGATTATGTGGGCTGGCAAGTCTGAAATATGTAGGGCAGGCTGGAGACCCAAGGAAGAGTTGCAGTCTTGAGTCCACAGTCAGCCTGGAAACAGAATTCCTCTCTCTTCTGTGGACCTCAGTCTTTTCTGTTAAGGTCTTCAACTGATTGGATAAAGCCTACCCACCTTGTGCAGGGTAACTGACTTTACTCAAAGTCTAAAAATACCTTCACAGCAACATCAAGACCGGTGCTTGATCAAACAACTGGTACCGCAGCCCAGCCAAGTTGGCCCATAAAATTGACCATCACCATGCCTACAGTGGGAATCCACTGAATCAATTAACGCCCAGTTAATCCCTTCATTGACTTATTCCCTTTTCTTTGTCACCAAAAGCGACAGTTTCTCTTTGACATACCAAACCGAAATCGAAATGATGGAGGAAAAATACCAACTACTTTCCCTTAGAGTCTTCAAGACATAGTCCTTGGAACTCTCCACGGACAGTAATGATACCTTTAGAAGTGAGATTAGAAGAGGAGTTTGAAGACTAGGTTCCCAAGGAGAATCTCAACAGAACCAAAGGACATGCTGTCTGCTGACACTTCCTTTTGGAAACTGCAGTCAAGGATACAAAGGCAGAAAACCCCAGGGAAAGAGCTTCTGCCAGGCCGGGGGAACTTCCTGAGGAGGGGTCATGGGTGCCGTCTTGCATGGAGCCATCCAGCTGGAAGGGCTGCTAAGAAACCTCATAATCAATTTTATTAAACAGATTTTATGTTTTTAAGAACCAAAAATATAGGGGTAAATCTGTGGTCTATTTGTGAATTATTAAGTAGAGCTCAGCAGAATGTGGAGCAGAATGGGCATTAAATAAATGTGATGTGTTTAATTAATGTATTTAATATATTAATGATTTATGTAAATATATTTTATTAAATTTGTTGATCTCATGGTGGAATCAGCCTGGCCACATTTTCTAATCTAGAAGATTGCACACCAAGCAAGGAAATCTCACCAACAAATAAAAGGTTGATTCCATTCACTACGTTGTGTTTTTGTTTTATTGATGGTTTCTTTTGCTCTGCAGAAGCTTTTTATTTGGGTGTGGTTCCAATAGTTTTATTTTGCTTGTGTTTCCCTTGCCAAAGGAGACATATCTAGAAAAATGTTTTTACAACCGATACCATCAACAAAACAAAAAGACAGCTTACTAAATGAGAGAAGATATTTGCAGAGGACATGCTCAATAAAGGTTAATATCCAAAACATATAAAGAACTTATACAACTCAACACCAAAAACCCACAAATGATCCAATTAAAAAATGAGCACGGCGGGGCGCCTGGGTGGCGCAGTCGGTTAAGCGTCCAACTTCAGCCAGGTCACGATCTCGCGGTCCGTGAGTTCGAGCCCCGCGTCGGGCTCTGGGCTGATGGCTCGGAGCCTGGAGCCTGTTTCCGATTCTGTGTCTCCCTCTCTCTCTGCCCCTCCCCCGTTCATGCTCTGTCTCTCTCTGTCCCAAAAAAATAAATAAATGTTGACAAAAAAAAAAAAATGAGCACGGGACACAAATAGACATTTTGCCAAAGGAGACATACAGACGGCCAAAAGACACATGAAAAAAAATGCTCAACATCACTCATCATCAGGGAAATACAAACCAAAACCACAATGAGATATCACCTCACTCCTGTCAGAATGGCTAGTCTCAAAAACACAAGAGACAAGTATTGGCAAAGATGTGGAGAAGAAGGAACACTTGTGCACTGTTGGTAGGAATACAGGCTGGTGCAGCCATTGTGGAGAACAGTATAGCAGCTCGTCAGAAAATTAAAAATATAATTGCCATATGATTCAGTAATTCCACTACCAGGTATTTACCTAAAGAAGATGAAAACACTGACAGCCAAGATATGGAAGCAACCCAGGAGACCATCAGTAGATGAATCGATAAAGAAGGTGTGGCATAAAAAATGAAGTCTTGCCATTTGCAACAATATGAATAGATATAAAGGCTATAATGCTAAGTGAAATAAGTCAGTAGGAGAAAGACAAATATGATTTCACTCATGTGGAATTTAAGAAACAAATGAAGAAAAAAGAAACAAAAATACAGATACTTAACTGTAGAGAACAAACTGGAGGTTGCCAGGGGGAGGTAGGTGGGGGAATGGATGAAATAAGTGAAGTGGATTCAGAACATACTTATTGAGGGGTGCCTGGGTGGCTCAGTCGGTTGAGTGTCTGACTTGGGCTCAGGTCATGATGTCGTAATTCATGAGTTTGAGCCCTGCATCAGGCTCCGTGCTGACAGCTCAGAGCCTGGAGCCTGCCTCGAGTTCTTTTTCTCCCTCTCTCCCCCTCCCCACTCACACTCTGTCTCTCTTTCTCTCTCAAAACTAAACATTTACAAAAAATTAAATATTTTAAAGTTTTTTTAATTTAAAAAAGAATATACTTATTCAGATGAGAACTACTGAGTAATGTATAGAATTGTTGAATCACTGTATTGCACATCTTAAACTAATGCACTGTGTGTTTATTAAACTTGAGTAAAAAAATATTTTTTAATTTTGGGGTGCTTGGCTAACTCAGTAGGAAGAACATGCAACTCTTTTTTTTTTTTTAATCAGAAAAGGTTTGTTTCTTTTAGGGACAAACAATTAAACCACACCCGAGGCCTAAATATACAGACACAAACCAAAGTAGCCATTTAGGATTGCTTGTTCTAGCTTCAAGAAGAATGCTGGTGCAATTTTGATTGGGATTGCATTGAATGTGTAGATAGCTTTGGGTAGTATTGACATTTTAACAATATTCTTCCAATCCATGAGCATGGAATGTTTTGCCATTTCTTTGTATCTTCTTCAATTTCCTTCATAAGCTTTCTATACTTTTCAGCATACAGATCTTTTACATCTTTGGTTAGGTTTATTCCGAGGTATTTTATGCTTCTTGGTGCAATTGTGAATGGTATCAGTTTCTTTATTTGCCTTTCTGTTGCTTCATTATTAGTGTATAAGAATGGAACTGATTTCTGTACATTGATTTTGTATCCTGCGACTTTGCTGAATTCATGTATCAGTTTTAGCAGACTTTTGGTGGAGTCTGTTGGATTTTCCATGTATAATATCATGTCATCTGCAAAAAGTGAAAGCTTGACTTCATCTTTGCTAATTTTGATGCCTTTGATTTCCTTGTGTTGTCTGATTGCTGATGCTAGAACTTCCAACACTATGTTAAACAACAGCAGTGAGAGTGGACATCCCTGTCATGTTCCTGATCTCAGGGAGAAAGCTCTCAGTTTTTCCCCACTGAGGATGATATTAGCTGTGGGCTTTTCATAAATGGCTTTTATGATGTTTAAGAATGTTCCTTCTATGCCGACTTTCTCGAGGGTTTTTATTAAGAAAGGATGCTTTATTTTGTCAAATGCTTTTTCTGCATCAATTGACAGGATCATATGGTTCGTTTCTTTTCTTTTATTAATGTGATGTATCACACTGGTTGATTTGCGAATGTTGAACCAGCCCTGCAGCCCAGGAATGAATCCCACTCGATCACAGTGAATAATTCTTTTTATATGCTGTTGAATTTGATTTGCTAGTATTTTATTGAGAATTTTTGCATCCATATTCATCAGGGATATTGGCCTGTAGTTCTCTTTTTTTCTGGGTCTCTGTCTGGTTTGGGAAGCAAAGTAATGCTGGCTTCATAGAATGAGTCTGGAAGTTTTCCTTCCCTTTCTATTTTTTGGAACAGCTTGAGAAGGATAGGTATTATCTCTGCTTTAAATGTCTGGTAGAATTCCCCAGGGAAGCCATCTGGCCCTGGACTCTTATTTGTTGGGAGATTTTTGATAACTGATTCAATTTCTTCACTGGTAATGGGTCTGTTCAAGTTTTCTATTTCTTCCTGTTTGAGTTTTGGAAGTGTGTGGGTGTTTAGGAATTTGTCCATTTCTTCCAGGTTGTCCAGTTTGTTGGCATATAATTTTTCATAATATTCCCTGATAATTGGTTGTATTTCTGAGGGATTGGTTGTAATAATTCCATTTTCTCTCATGATTTTATCTATTTGGGTCCTCTCCCTTTTCTTTTTGAGAAGCCTGGCTAGAGTTTTATCAATTTTGTTTATTTTTTTCAAAAAACCAACTCTTGGTTTCATTGATATGCTCTACAATTTTTTTA
The DNA here is from genome assembly GCF_028749965.1 of Puma concolor. Taxonomy (NCBI): domain Eukaryota; kingdom Metazoa; phylum Chordata; class Mammalia; order Carnivora; family Felidae; genus Puma; species Puma concolor. The sequence continues at coordinate 147,060,738 of NC_141675.1, read as the reverse complement.
GATTCTATATTTATTTCTGCTCTGATCTTTATTATTTCTCTTCTTCTGCTGGGTTTGGGGTATCTTTGCTGTTCTGCTTCTATTTCCTTTAGGTGTGCTGTTAGGTTTTGTATTTGAGATTTTTCTTGTTTCTTGAGCTAGGCCTGGATTGCAATGTATTTTCCTCTCAGGACTGCCTTCGCTGCATCCCAAAACGTTTGGATTGTTGTATTTTCATTTTCATTTGTTTCCATGTATTTTTTAATTTCTTCTCTAATTGCCTGGTTGACCCATTCATTCTTTAGTAGGGTGTTCTTTAACCTCCATGCTTTTGGAGGTTTTCCAGACTTTTTCCTGTGGTTGATTTCAAGCTTCATAGCATTGTGATCTGAAGGTGTGCATGGTATGATCTCAATTCTTTTATACTTATGAAGGGCTGTTTTGTGACCCAGTATGTGATCTATCTCAGAGAATGTTCCATGTGCACTCGACCACAAAAGACCCCGAATAGCCAAAGTAATATTGAAGAAGACCAAAGCAGGAGGCATCACAATCCCAGACTTTAGCCTCTACCACAAAGCTGTAATCATCAAGACAGCATGGTATTGGCACAAAAACAGACACATAGACCAATGGAATAGAATAGAGACTACAGAATTGGACCCACAAAAGTATGGCCAACTAATCTTTGACAAAGCAGGAAAGAATATCCCATGGAAAAAAGACAGTCTCTTCAACAAATGGTGCTGGGAGAAGTGGACAACAACATGCAGAAGAATGAAACTAGACCACTTCCTTACCACTATACACAAAAATAAACTCAAAATGGATGAAGGACCTGAATGTGAGACAGGAAACCATCAAAACCCTAGAGGAGAAAGCAGGAAAAAACCTCTCTGACCTCAGCCGCAGCAATTTCTTACTTGACACATCTCCAAAGGCAAGGGAACTAAAAGCAAAAATGAACTATTGGGACCTCATGAAGATAAAAAGTCTGCACTGCAAGGGAAACACTCAACAAAACTAAAAGGCAACCAATGGAATGGGAAAAGATATTTGCAAATGACATATTGGACAAAGGGCTAGTACCCAAAATCTATAAAGAACTCACCAAACTCCACACCCGAAAATCAAATAATCCAGTGAAGAAATGGGCAGAAAACATGAATAGACACTTCTCTAAAGAAGACATGCAGATGGCCAACAGGCACATGAAAAGATGCTCAACGTCACTCCTCATCAGGGAAATACAAATCAAAACCACACTGAGATACCAACTCACGCCGGTCAGAGTGGCTAAACTGAACAACTCAGGAGACTATAGATGCTGGAGAGGATGTGGAGAAACGGGAACCCTCTTGCACTGTTGGTGGGAATGCAAACTGGTGCAGCCGCTCTGGAAAACAGTGTGGAGGTTCCTCAAAAAATTAAAACTAGATCTACCCTATGACCCAGCAATAACACTGCTAGGAATTTACCCGAGGGACACAGGAGTGCTGATGCATAGGGGCACTTTTACCCCAATGTTTACAGCAGCCCTTTCAACAATAGCCAAATTATGGAAAGAGCCTAAATGTCCATCAAGTGATGAATGGATAAAGAAATTGTGGTTTATATACACCATGGAATACTACTTGGCAATGAGAATGAAATATGGCCTTTTGTAGCAACATGGATGGAACTGGAGAGTGTTATGTTAAGTGAAATAAGTCATACAGAGAAAGACAGATACCATATGTTTTCACTTTTATGTGGATCCTGAGAAACTTAACAGAAGGCCATGGGGGCGGGGAAGGAAAAAAAAAAGAGAGGGAGGGAGGCAAACCATAAGAGACTCTTAAAAACTGAGAATAAACTGAGGGTTGATGGGGGGGGTGGGAGGGAGGGGAAAGTGGGTGATGGGCATTGAGGAGGGCACCTGTTGGGATGAGCACTGGGCATTGTATGGAAACCAATTTGACAATAAATTTCATATTGAGAAAAAACAAAGTAGCCATTTAAAGCATTAGCTACTGAGGTACAATATATACGTTGGAGAAAAATGCTTCACCATCTGACCATATATCAAACTTTGCTCCATCAACAGCTGAGCTCTGCTAGTTGAGGGTAAGAACATTATCCGCAGAACCAAAGGAGAACCACTCTGTTCCACAAGTACTGATGCATTTTAGACCACATTGTGGGGACAGGTTTCCCAGTGAAGGGAAGAGGGGGGAAAAAGGCTGTGTCCCTCCCCTAGGGCATGAGGCCGCCTTGCAGAGCACCACAGGACAACGGACCTCCGTTGCTCACACTCAGACCTTGGCGGCCTCCTGCAGCGATGCATCCTCTGAACCGGTGCCACGGTTTACCGGAAAAGGCATTTGTCCATCGAGAACTGGCCATCCACATTGGTAAACAGCATCAAATGGAAATTCACTCTGCCATCTCCCCGACATTGGCCTTCCTGTGTCACAGCACCGTGGGCTGCCTGAATGGCCTCATTCTTTTCAAAGCATTTTGCTCTGCCTTCAGGGGACAGCTTCTCTGTTTCAGAAAGAATCTGTCCTCACACTCCAGTTTGTCTTGGTTACTGGCCACCGCCTGTGTAAGTCCAGTGGTACCCCGCAAGTTCCCGATGGTCCGCTTCATGAAGTGCCCCTTAGGACTGACTTCTCTTCCCTTCTGGTCTCCAGTCTGTTTTTTTCCTCAAGGTCTCCTGCTGGGCCGTGAGGGGAAACAGCAGCAGCAGAAGCAGCAGTGCTCAGGCAGGCGCTGGTCCCAAGCCCAGAGCCGCCTCCAGCCCCAGCACGTCCTCGAAGCGCCCCTGGCCGGCGACCCCCAGCCAGGCCAGCACTTTGTTCAGCATCTCGAGGTTAATCTCCAGCAGTTTGAGCTGCATCTTCATGGACCGCAGGCTGCGCCACTATCCAGAGAAGAAGAAAAAGAGCCGAGAACATGCAACTCTTGATATTGGGATTGTGAGTTTGAGCCCCAACTTGAGTGGAGAGATTATACATAAACAAACAAACTTAAAAACAATTTTTAAAGATGCATAAGCTTCAAAAAAAGTAATTTGCATGAAAAAAAGGTTGATTCCACCTTTCCCCAAGGTTGGAGGAATTGATCTCATGTCGATGTATTTCTCCACACTGAGCAGCCTCCAGTAAGTCCACCTTCCTGATGTGACAGCAGGTGGAGAGAAGAATGAATGTGCGGTGTAGCACGTGTAGAGCCGGGCCCCTCTCAAATCCACAGGGCTCCATTTTCTCTCCTTGATCTCACTGACATCAACAACATTACACCATGTCAGTGACGAATAAAAGAGAAACCATACCACAATCCTGTGACCCCTTCCTGCCCTTGCCCATGGGCAGAGCTTTCTTAAACTGAAGGTGCACTCAAACGGAACTCTGGAAAGAATTTAACAAAGCATCCGTTTACAGAGCGGCACACAAGGATAATGGATACAAAGAAGGAGAGTGAAGACCCTTGAGACCAACAACCGTGATGGAGGCAAAGAGAGGGTAAGCAGAGGCAAGGGGAGTAAACAGGCTTGCTGAGCTTCGTGGAGCCCGAGAGAAGGAGCCAGGCGCCAGTGCATGGAGCACAGATGTGGGGGAAGAAAGACCCGAGCTCTCTGATCTCTCCTTTGTACCTCTCACTGGCCACACCCACAGGAAGTCAAAGTAGAGGCAACCCAGAGGGTCATCCACAGGGGCCAGCCCCGGAGGGCACGTAACAGGGCTGAGAAGGGTGGACCATGGGTGTGGACGACAAACGAAGAATAACCCACATGGCATCCTATTGTGCCTCACTCTCGGTGGAAACTCTTACAACTAGTGTGCAAGGAAGCAGCCCCCATGACAAATTCCGAAGGAGTGGGTTGCCACCTGCACTTGTTAAGCTAGAAACGCCAGAACCTAAGAAGGTGTTCATTTCTCAATGGCGGTGTCCTTAAAGGGGTGAGGGTGGGAGAAGGGTTGTGCCCTGAGCCCTGCGTCCCTGGGAAGTGTGGTGGTGCTTCTTCAGCCTGGCCCCATACCACAATCGCCACACAGGCTTGAACAGGGGAGACTCTCGGAGGCGGGGAAGGGAGGCAAGCCAGTGGGGACAGGGAGATGGTTAACCAAGCAAGGACCTCAGCACTGCTAGTACTGATTCCAGCCTCTTGAAATGTGTGCTGGTGCGGACAGCTCCAAAACTCCCCATGGAGGGGCGGCTGGCTGCCTCAGTAGGGAGAACGCGGAATTCTTGATCTCAGGGTTGTGAGTTCAAGCCCCACGCTGGATGTAGAGATTACTTAAAAATAAAATCTTAAAAAAAAAACAAAACAAAACCCTGGGGCACCTGGGTGGCTCAGTTAAGTGTCCAACTCCTGATTTTGGCTCAGGTCATACTCTCATGGTTCATGAGTTTGAGCCCCGCATCAAGCTCTATGCTGACAGCCCAGAGCCTGCTCTCCCTCTCTCTGCCCCTCCCAGTCTCTCTCTCTCTCACAAAATAAATAAATAAATTTTAAAAATAAATGAACATTGGGGCGCCTGGGTGGCTCAGTCGGTTGAGCGTCCGACTTCGGCTCAGGTCATGATCTCATGGTCCGTGGGTTCGAGCCCCACGTTGGGCTCTGTGCTGACAGCTCAGAGCCTGGAGCCTGCTTCAGATTCTGTGTCTCCCTCTCTCTCTGCCCCTTCTCTGCTCATGCTCTGTCTCTCTCTGTCTCAAAAATAAATAAAAACATTTAAAAATAAATAAATGAACATTAAAATAACCTCCCCATGGAAAATAATGAGCATTGGCAAGGATGTGGAAAAACTAGAACACTTGTGCATTGCTGCTGGGCATGTGAAATGGTATGGCCATTGTCGAGCAGTTTAACTTGTAGAATTACCATATGATCCAGCAGTCCCACTGCTGGGACTGTAGCCAAAAGAACTGAAGGCAGGGACCATTTATAGCAGCATTATTCGCAGTAGCTAAAGGAGGAAACAACCCAAATGTCCATCGACAGACCATGGGAGGCGCAGAGGATGATATAGCTACACAATAGAATATTATGCAGCCTTAAAACAAATGAAATTCTGAGGGGCCCTGGGTGGCTCAGTCGGTGAAGCATCCGACTTTGGCTCAGGTCATGGTCTCACGGTTCATGAGTTCGAGCCTCGTGTCGGGCTCTGTGCCAACGGCTCAGAGCCTGGAGACTGCTTTGGATTCTGTGTGTGTGTCTCTCTCTGTCCCTCCCCAGCTCATGCTCTCTCTCTCTCTCTCTCTCTCTCTCTCAAAAGTAAATAAACATTTAAACTCAAAAAAGTGAAATTCTGATACATGTTACAGCTGTGGGGAGAGAGAGATTAGCACAGACCTAGGGCTCTGCCTTTATTAGGGTCAGAGGGTGGGATGTCTCCTGGCTAATTTGAAGCATCAGAACTGAAATTAGGGCATTGGAGAGCGGGAGCAGGGTCACTTGAGTGGTCAGGTATCTAGGTTGTCTAGAGTTTCCATAAAAGGAACTTCGTGGGTAGGAGAGTCCTACCTCTTTATCTGGTCATTTTATTGGTAGCTGTGTCATATCGCTGGCAATATGTTTATTCACAAGGAATGTCTTTTATTTTTAATGTTTATTTATTTTTGAGAGAGAGAAAGAGAGAGAGAGACAGAGTGCAAGCGGGGGAGGCTCAGAGAGAGAGGGAGACACAGAATCGGAAGCAGGCTCCAGGCTCTGAGCTGTCAGCACAGAGCCCGACGTGAGGCTTGAACTCACAAACCATGAGATCATGCCCTGAGCTGAAGTCAGACACTTAACCAGCTGAGCCACCCAGGAGCCCCAGGAATGTCTTTTTTTTTTTTTTAATTACTTTTAAAAGTTTCTTTATTTTGAGAGAGAGAAAGAGAGAATGCACGTGGGGGAGGGATAGAAAGAGAGAATCCCAAGCAGATCTGCATTATCAGTGCAGAGCCTGATGCAGGGCTCAAACTCACAAACCACGAGATCATGACCTGAGCTGAAGTCAGATGCTCAACCGCCTGAGCCACCCAGGCGCCTCAAAAGGAATGTCTTTTTAAATGAAAGCCTCCCCACGCTGACAGCGTGGAGCCTGCTTGAGATTCATTCTCTCTCTGCCCCTCCACCCACTCGAGCGTGCATGCTCTCTCAAAATAAAAAACAAATTCACTTAGTTAAAAAAACAAAAACAGAATGCCTCAGCATCAAAAGCTTAGTGTCAGATATTTACACTACATGCTACATTATGAATGAGCCTTGAATACATTATGCTAAATGAAATAAGCCAGTCACAAAAAGACAAAAACTGTATGATTCCACTTACATGAGGAACCCAGAATGGGTTCTCCAGGCCCTCTAACTGGCCTGCTGAGCTCTCACCTCCCGCAGGCCCTTCTGCCTTGAGGGTCAGGAGCACTCCATGGGAGACCCCATGCTCCTTGTATTTCCCCCGAGTGAAAATGAAATTCCTACATGGAATACAGGAACTCTTCCTTATTTGCCTTTGCTTCCGTGCCCTCCATGAAAACTGGTAGGAGCCGTGGTAGGTGCTGTTGATGCCCAGCCTGATTCCCTTGATTAGAGCAGTGGTGCTCCTAATGTCAGCTCCTGCTCACAGCTACCCCTTCTCCAGAGAATCGCACTCTGCGGGGCAGGAGCACAGGGCCCAGGGGGTTATCACGCTCCTCCAGCCCATCCCCAGCAGCCCACAGCTGGTGACTGCCCGGCTCCCTGCTCTAATTGGAACCAGGTCTGTGGTGCGATTCATGGCCCAGAGCTCCCTGTGGGACCAGTCTCCTGCTGCAAGCACACCTTTGCTTAGTTAACCATGTCCCTACCCCACCCTGCTTCCCTCACTCCCCTTCTCCTGAGAGCCACCCCTCAGGAAATCCCTAGAACAAGACTCCCCGAGGCCCTGTTGTAGGAAACCTGACCTAACACAGTAGCGATCACGTACTTGCTTTGCACTGGACACTGTTCTGAGCACTTTACCTATATTAATTCACTCAAAACACATATGTTAATAATGAACAAGACCTATGACTGATGTATCTTTCTAACCCCTAGAGCTCAGTGCATTCCTGCTGTCTGATAGATAATGTGAAGCCTTCCATCACGCTGGCGCATCCATTCTCCATTCTGCCTTCCGGTAGGATTCTTGCTCTTTCTCTACTCCTTCACTCTCACTTCCAGGGGCTTGAGTCGAGCTGACCCTTTCCTCGGGTTCAGGGTGGGCACATGACCCAGACCTACCCAATCAGGGGCTTCCATTCCCACAGCCATTGGCTCAGGGATGGTCACATGATCTAAGCCAGGCCAATAAAACCCAATTCCTGCACTTTCACTGAACTTGTTGGGTCGGAAGTTTTCTTTGCACTGGGATTGCTAAATTAGGAGGGTGGGAGCCCGGGACCACCCACAGCCATCTTGCCACCTCAAGGGAAAGATTCTCCCTAAGTGAAACCGGCAGAGAGGAAACTAAAACCAGAACAGCTGGAGAGATGGGATTTCCAAAGTCTCCAGCCAAAGATATGAATCCAGCCACCCCAGCCTTCTAAGTCTTTGGCCAATAAATTCTCTTTTCTGTTTAATCCGGTATGAGTCAGATTTTGGTTACTCACACTGAAATTATCCCAGTACAGATTGGTTTCTTACCAGGGTGCCAGTGAACATTTATGGGAATACTATTACTAACAGGGCCACCTTGTTCATGTTACATGTGTTATGTCATGGATTTTCAAAACCACTTTGCTAAAACCAATTGGTAACACTGGTGATTCAACATTTTTATTCACATCCTAGAAGAACTTTGAAAAACTGTTCCCCGTGTTGTTTTTTTTCCTTTTTCCCTGCCATATGCCTTTAAATCCTTTTTTAATGTTTGTTTATTTTTGAGAGAGAGAGAGCACAAGTGGGGGAGGTACCAAGAGAGAGAGAGAGACGAAGACATGGAATCTGAAGCAGGCTTCAGGCTCCTAGCTGTCAGCTCAGTGCTGGGCTCTGGGCTCAAACCCAGGAACCTGGAGATCATGACCTAAGCCCAAGTCAAGAGTAGCTCTCCACGGATTAAGCCACCCAGGTTCCCGTCCCATATGCTTTTGAAAGTTTTAACACTTCACTTAATTTTTGTTTGCTTTAACATTTTAAAAACCACTTTTCATGTTAAGTGCAAAGGATGTAATTTCTCCTGTATTGGAGATACTGACATTTTCAGGTAAAACTCTTAGATCATTTTTTCAGGTGTAAAGTCTCAAGTTGTAGAAATTTGCAGGACAACACTGTGCTTACAGTTAACAATTCTGTACTGTACACATAAGAATTTATTAGGAGAGTAGATCTCATGTTAAGTGTTTTTTACTGCAAAACAAACTTCTGGGATCACCTGTAAATGTGTTTGATGGAACCTGAGTACCCCAGAGATTTAACACCCATCATTATCCATTTACAAAACACTGAACAAACTCATTTTAACAGCCAGAAATTTGCATCATTTCCCCCTTCAACTGATATTTTTATGCCATATCGCCTACAGAATTCTTCCTAATACAATACATGTTTGAAGACCTTTTATTGATCATCCATCATTTCTGCCCAACTAAATTATATAAATTGAAATATTTTCAATTTCCTATGATTATAGGTTATAAGGTTTGAGTTTTCTTTATTTGGATTAATTTACAATTACAGTGATCAGCAGTATATAATTGATTAAAACAAAAACGCTGACAGTTATTAAACATAGAAAGTTGTGTTATTAGAAATATGTATCTTCGGGGCACCTGGGTGGCTCAGTCAGAACAGCATGTAATTCTTGATTGCAGGGTCGGGAGTTTGAGGCCTACATTGGGTGTAGAGATTACTTAAATAAAAATAAAACTTAAAAGAAAAGAAAAGAAATACATATCTTCATGAGATGGATGATTTTTGGTGACACTGAGTCAGTCTATCTTGTTGGTGATAAAAATTACTGCTAGAATGAATAGGGCTTTGGCATCAGTTCTGTCCCCATTCTTCGTGTAGAAAGACGTACACATCAGCATACAAAAAGATTGATTCATGTACCAACTTTGATGGATCTCAAGGGCATTATGAAGACTAAGAAAAAGTCAATCTGGAAAAGTCAGATACCGTATAACTCCATTTATGTAACATTCTTGAAATGACAGAATTCTATTTGGGATTTTTCTTGTTTCTTGAGATAGGCCTGGATTGCAATGTATTTTCCTCTCAGGACTGCCTTCACTGCATCCCAAAGCGTTTGGATTGTTGTATTTTCATTTTCATTTGTTTCCATATATTTTTTAATTTCTTCTCTAACTGCCTGGTTGACCCATTCATTCTTTAGTAGGGTGTTCTTTAACCTCCATGCTTTTGGAGGTTTTCCAGACTTTTTCCTGTGGTTGATTTCAAGCTTCATAGCATTGTGGTCTGAAAGTATGCATGATATGATTTCAATTCTTGTATACTTATGAAGGGCTGTTTTGTGACCCAGTATGTGATCTATCTTGGAGAATGTTCCATGTGCACTCGAGAAGAAAGTATATTCTGTTGCTTTGGGATGCAGCGTTCTAAATATATCTGTCAAGTCCATCGAAATGACAGAATTCTAGAGATGGAGAACAAACTAGTGGTTGCCAGGGGTTAACGATGGTACCGGAAGGGTGGATGTGACAGTCAAGGGACAGCATAAGGAAGATCTTCAAGGTGAGCTTCCAGACCTTGATTGTGGTGGTGGTGATGCACATGTGTTAAAAAGGCATAGAACTACACACACACACACGTTGCCCCCACGTCTGTTTCCTGTCCTATAGCTACAGAAGATTAATCACTGGGTGAAACTGGGCGGAGGGTACATCATTCTCTCTGTATTGCCTTTGCAACTGCCTGTGAATCCAAAATCATTTAATAACAAGTATAAAAAGGGGGCACCTGGATGGCTCAGTTGTTTGGGCATCCGACTTCAGCTCAAGTCATGATCTCACAGTCCATGAGTTCAAGCCCCGCGTCGGGCTGTGTGCTGACAGCTCGGAGCCTGGAGCCTGCTTTGGATTCTGTGTCTCCCTCTCTCTCTGCCCCTGACCCCCTCTGTCTCACTCTCTGTCAAAAACAAAATAAACATTGAAAAAAAATTTTTTTTAAATAATAAGTATAAAAAGGATGCATCCTCTGAGAGACCAGCTTCACATAGATCAGTAAGTGGTCTGGAAGTTTTATCACACCGATATCCCTCTAATTCTTTTAATTCCTTCAGCATAATATGTCAGAAATCATTAAGTGATCTTTCATTAAATTAATTTTAATGATCTAGTAACGAGCCGTTCAATTATGTCCTCCTCTAATTTTGCTTAAGACAATGCATGGGAAATGACCTGATTTATCAGGACTGGCTGTCCTGTCATTAGTCATTCATATTCTCACTGCAGGCACAGAGATTTCCATTTGTCCCTTTGTTTGATGCTCCCCCCCTCCCCTGCCCCCGCAACAGCGCACTTTAGTTAGACTAAGGGTGGATTCAGGGAAGAGCCCTAGGAAGGGGGAGGGAGACTGAAACCCAGCTCGACAGTTCATCCACACTAGTTGTCAGGCAGATCCATAAGGGACAGAGGGCAAGTGCAAGTTGAGGATCTGGAAACTTGCCCCCCTTGCAAAGTTATCAAGATACTCCCCATCACCTGCAGGCGGACATAGCCAGATTCCATTCAACGACCCTGTTAGTAGCTCTATTTTTACAGCAGAGGAAAGGAAGCTAAGAAAGGTTAAGTAATCCACCCAAGACCCCCAGCAGATGGCCGAGCTGTGATCGGGGACTCAGATGCCTAACTCCAAAATCCACTGTCTTTCAGCCACACTGTCCTGTCCCTGGTTATCAAATCCAGCTTCAGTCCCCACAGAATTGTCTCCTGGTGACCACCAGGTGGCACCACCACCTCACAGTTGTCCTCATGACCGCACTGATGGCCGACTCCTTGATTTGGGGAACAGAGTTTGCAGCCTTGGGCTTCTCTCCCACTGTTACATTCTCCTCTCAAAGATGGGTAGCCTTCATCTCTAGCTCTCATTGATTGGATTTCCTTGAATTTCACTTCTTTGATGCCAAAGGTGTACGCTGGCAGTTTGGCCATGATTAATTAGGTGAAGAATATATATATCATTATAACAACTCACGTACTGAGTGCTTACTGTGTCCCGAGCACTTTGCTCGGATCGCCTCATGTAATCCTTACAAAAGACAAGGTGGCAAATTCTGTTTTGTTAACAGTCTTTCGGGCCTGGGGCACCTAGATTGTTTTATTGTTTTACTCTTCAATAACTAACCAACATGTTTTTGGAAACGTTAATAAAATATTACTTCAGCTATTCTCATGGCAGACATATTTATAAACTTTTATTGGATAGAGTGGTCTATTCTGGGTAACTATAATAAAATGATGAAAACCTAATGGTTCATAAATATTATATATATTTGCTTTATAACCAGTATGTGTGCATATATTTATATTTATTATAGAAACATACGTGTGTGTGTGTGTGTGTGTGCGCGCGCGCATGTGTGTGTAAAGAAGACTGGGCGAGGTGAGTGGGTACCAATTCTCACCCACTCACCTGGTACCACACCAGCTCCAGGCTTTAAGGAAATATGTACATGGCTCCTTCTCAGATGAAATACCCTTACTAAATTTCACTATATGACAAAAAGATTTCCAACCCCAAGTTCAGTACCTCACTTAGAATCATCAGATTGACCTGGTATTACCTAGCTAATTCCTTCACCCTGCACATGAAGGTATCGTGATCCAAGGAAATGGTGATTTCCTTTAGACACACAGTAGTGCCAGTGGCAAAACCCCGATTCCCTGACTTTACAACAGAGTTCATTCCACATGGATAGCTCTGACCTTGTGTGTTTACATTTTTTACTTTTTTTTTTTTTTTTTAAGTAGGCTCCATGCCCAACGTGGGCCTTTCACTCATGACCATGAAATCAAGAATCGCATGCTCTACTAAATGAGCCAGCCAGGTGCCCCTCTGACCTTGTGTGTTTAAAAAAATTCCGAATAAAGGGCTTCTCATTGAATTCTTCTTAAATGTCATCTTCTCGCTTTGGGTTTTGTGACTATTTAGATTTCTTTTTAAATATCATATCTGCCATCTAACTAACAATATATCAAATTTTGTGCTGTTTATAAATTTCATTATGTTTTCTATGTCCTCTTCTGTGACTTTAAGAAAAATGTCGAGTGACCAAGTTTGAGAATACAACTTACATACAAAATCCATTTACATACAGATTCCATTTAGGGTCACACTGGTTCATTAAACCCAGAACTGACTAATTTGTGGGCTCCAGCACAAAATGAAAATGCAGGGGCACTTGGCTGGCTCAGTCAGTAGAGCATGCGACTCTCGATTTTCAAGGTTGTGAGTTTGAGCCCGACGTTGGATGTAGAGATGACTTTCAAAATAAATAAACAAAATGAAATTGCAGGGCCTCATTTTCAAAAATTATTTAGAATTTCAAGATAAAGATAAGGGAGCATTAAATAAGTGTGGGCCCTTCTCGGTGTGCACCCTTGTGTGATCACACAGGTCACACACCCATGAAACCAGCCCAGATTTAACTTCTCTGATTTCAGTCATCCAACTTGCTACAAATTGGCTTCTCTGAAGTAAGTCCAGTGGGATCACCTCCAGCTGTGAGTAACAGCTATTCCAACAGGGGATATCCCAACAACAGTTATCCCAACAAGCAAGAAAGATTTTACTTTTTCCATGTCACAAGAGATGTCGAGGCAGATAACCCAGGACTTCTGCCCTCTTCCACTTTCTTTAGAACCCAATTTCTCCTCTTGGCACAGGATAGCTGCTGAACCTCAGACAATCATATCCACATTCCAGGCAGGATAAATGAGACATGACAAAGCACAAAGAGCAAAAACCCTCTCTTAAGTATTTGCCTTTTTAATTCACAAGAGAAAACCTTCCCAGAGATTTCTGCCCATATCCCATTGGCCAAAACTGTCACATGGCCACACCTAGCTGCAAGAGAGGCTTGGAATTTGAGTGTCCCACTTTCTAGCCTCTGGGGTTTTGTTTTGTTTTTAAAGTTTATTTATTGTGAGAGAGAGAGAGGGCAGGGAATGGCAGAGAGAGGATCCCAAGCAGGCTCCATCCTTGTCAGTGCAGAGCCCGATGTGGGGCTCAAACTCACGAACTGTGAGATCATGACCTGAGCCAAAACCAAGAGTCCAACGCTTAACTGACTGAGCCACCCAGATGCCCCTGGACTGTTGATTAAAGCTGTCACAAACCTGCCTAGATCCAAAAGAGGAGCCATAGACCCAGTAGGGTAGTAGAGCCAGCATAATTCTCAAAAAATTGTGAGTCAATTGTTAAACACAGCCATGTTAGACATCGATCATGGTGGGAATATTTACACCATAGGGGCCCCCGACTGCCTTAATCAGTAGAGCATGTGACTCTTGATCTCTGGGTTGTAAGTTTGAACCCCATGTTGGGTGTAGAGATTACTTAGAAATAAATTTTTTTTTTTTAATGTTTATTTCTTTTTGAGAGAGTGTGATCAGGGGAGGGGCAGAGAGAGAGAGGAGCACAGAGGATCTGAAGCAGGCTCTGTGCTGACAGCGGTGAGCCTGATGTGGGCTTGAGCTCACAAACCGTGAGATCGTGACTCTAGCCGAAGTGGGACGCCCAACAGACTGAGCCACCCAGGTGCCCCAGAAATCAAATCTTTCACAAAAAATTTTACACCACAGAAACTGGCAAATACTAGGAATCAGGGCTTCTTTCCTCAGAGAGGAGGCTGTTAAACATGATGCTTCATAGACCTCACCGCTCTATACAAAGGGCATCAAAACGTTTGCAGCCACGCTTTACATCATCCACAGCAAACCAACCTCAGTATCTATCCTCCACATAAACTTCCTTTGGGCCAGCTAACATTTCTCTTTGGCCCACAGAGATAACCTGAGAGATCTTTCCAGATGTTTTCTACAATCCATGACCCACTAGCCTAGTAACTCTATGCAAAACCAAATTCAGATGCTTTTGGCTCAACTTGATCTAAATAAACCCATGCTGGCGCCCAGCATCACCACTTTCTTTTCCAAGCCCTCAAACTGTCAGTTTTGTAACTTATCCTAGAATTTTTTTTTCAAGGGTTCTTTTGGTTTGCAGTTTCTGGAAGCTTCCATGTGTTTGTTGAAAATTAGAACAAACTATTTTTTTAAAGCTTTTAATTGTGTAATGCCACACACTACATAAAGGCGCGTAAAGTATAAATATGTACTAATTGATAAATAACTATGCGTCAGACATCCCTGGAACGATTCACCGTAAGTAAGCTGAGTGTTGGAAGAATCCCAGAAGCCCATGATATGTCCTGCCCAAAGAGGAATTCCCTCCTTCCTTGCGGGGAACCACTTTCCTGACTTTTCTGGCTTTCACTCCGCCACTTCTATACACATTTCTGGCAAGTTTCTGCACATTTTAAAGTCACATAGTTGATCCACTGAACATTCAATGAATGGACCCAGACCGTCTGTGTAATTGGGACACACTTTTGCCCAATGCTGACCTTCTAGTGCTTCTTCCTTTCTCTGTAGTTTCTCCAAGATTAACGAGACCGATTTCACAATTGTAGTTGAAAAATCTCTCAGACAATTTGAGGCCAAAACCTCCTACATCTTTGATGTGCTGTCGTGAGATTTCATCAGTATTCGTCAAGATGTTAGCCTCTCGGGAAATAGGAGATTGAAATTTAAATATGGTTTTTGCTGAGCCGGGTCTAAAGTTTCTTAATCATCTATCAAGTCTATTTTGAGGAAAGAAAAAAACTAATAGTTAACAAATATTAGAATATGTATAAAGTATTATAAATAAGCAATGGATAAGATGTTATGCATAGTTACAGATATTGTACAAGGTAGTTTAGATCTGTATTCTAGCACCTGTGTAGCCCTCCAGTTCCCACCCTGTGTTTATGTGCTTCTCAGTTGGGGCTGCTTTGACAAGACTCTCCTAGACTGAACTTCAGGTTCATCTGGGGCTTCTTCTGGACATTGATCTTGACCCCCACCCCCTCCCAGTTTTAGTAAGAGTCCTGCTATGTTACTTTAAAGAGACTCCCCCATCCTTGCTATCTGGTCACTCTTGCTCTCTGATTACGTTTCCCACCCACAACCTTTGAGGTACAGGTCCTTGGATGGCCTTTAGTAGGAATCCTGTCGGGGCCGATTTAACAAGAATCCCCCTACCCTTGATGTCTCCTCTTCCTAAGTTCCCACCCACTGGCCCCCTCACGCTGCTCCTCGACTAAAACTCCCCACCTGTCAGGGTTGAGCCGGCTGTGTCTTCCCTATTGCAATAGTCTTGACACCGACAGCAATCATCCTGAATAAAGTCTTCATGCCATTTTAACCAGAATCAGAGTAAGTTTTTCTTGACAGCTTTTTTTTTTTTTTTTGAGAGAGAGAGAGAGAGAGAGGGAGTGTGTGTGTGTGTGTGTGTGTGTGTGTGTGTGTGTGTGAGCAGGGGAAGGGCAGAGACAGCGAGACACAGAATCCGAAGCAGGCTCCAGGCTCTGAGCTGTCAGCACAGAGCCCGACACGGGGCTCGAACCCACAAACCGTGAGATCATCACCTGAGCCAAAGTCGGAGGCTTAACCGACTGAGCCACCCCAGGCACCCCGTTCTTGACAGGTTCTTAAATCCGGTTATCATACCTGGTGTTTGCTAATCTCTGGTTCTTTTCTTTCCATACGCCAAGCACTGAAATCCCAATTTTTGTTCTTCAGATGCCTCAAGCCCCACTGTTTAAATTTGGTCTTTTGTTTTCTTTTGTTTTGTTTTGTTTATTCTAATGTTTCTCAGCTCATTTTAGCCAGTCTCATACCTGGAAACCTGCGAGGGCCCAGAAGGAGAGGGAGAGGAACCAGCCTCCCACCCCAGGCAGCCATCTGTCCACTGTGTCCCTGCTCACAGCCTCATTAGGCACGCATGGGCACGCGCACACACGCACGCCCCCCGCCCCCCCCCATACCCATCTGCACGGCACTTGAGGGATGTCAGCCACCCCAGCACTCTCAGAAGTACCCCCGAGACTGAGTCTCCCAAAGGATTTGGAGAACCTACAGTCATAATCACTTCTGAATTCTGTTAAACTGCACAGACCTTGACACGTGCAGGTACGTGAAGAATGAATGTGACTACAACACACGGAGATAGTTCACCAAGCGGTAAAAGAAGGAAAAACGAATTTCTCTCCCTTCCAAACAAGCTTGTGAAATGCTCCACAGTTCACAGCCTGGTAGGGACAGGGGATCCTTCTGCACTGAAACACAGGTCCCAGGGTGAGGAAGGTCTCTAAGATGTGCGCCTGTGACCTGGGGGCCTGCGGGGGGCCTGGCTGAGCCTGATTGATGGTGGAGGGGAGAGCTTAAATCAGTGTGCAGAAGCTGGCTTCCTCCCCATGCCTCCCACCCACCCCCAGCCCGGTTGTCCCTGTACAGTAAAACCTTGGATTGCGAGTAACTTGATCTATTAGTGTTCCACAAGAAGAGCAAACATTTCTAATAAATTTTGACTTGATAAACGATATCTTGCAAATAAGCCATACAGGATGCCAAATGTCACATGATCACAACTGAGCCAATGGTTCTTGAAATTCACTTTGATACACAAGTGCTTTGGATGACAAGCCTGTTTCCTCAGTGAATTATGCTCTCAAGCCAAGGTTTTACTGTATTCTCCATTGTGTTCCTTTTCCAGGGCAGCTGTAACAAAATGCCACAGACAGGGAGCTTAAACAACATTTATCATCTCATAGTCTGGAGGACAAAGTCCAAGATCAAGATGTCGGCAGGACTGGTTTCTTCGGAGGCCTCTCTCCTTGGCTTACAGATGGCCGCGTCCTCTCTGCGTCCTCCCATGGTCTTTCCCCCAGGTGTCTCTGTGCCTTTCTAGGCCCTGATCTCCTCTTATTAATAAGGACACCAGTCATGTTGGATTAGGGCCCATCGATATAGCTTCATTTTACCTTAATCACCTCTTTAAATGCCCCAGCCCAACTACTGTCACATTCTGAGGTACTGGGGGTTAGTACTCCAACATATGAATGTTGGAGGGGAGGACACACATCAGCTTCTAACATCTGTCTCGGTAGGTGTTGTCACCATTCAAGACCATGAGGCAACAAACACAAGACTCAAAGTTAACCATGTTGTGGACAGTTTGGAGTGGAGTAGGAGTTTGGAAAAGCTGGGTCCTTGAAGACATCAGTGCCCATCTCCCTCCAGACTACTTGTTAAGTGAACAACGAGTGTACCTATGGTTTAGGTCCATTATGCAACGAATTCTCCTGCTTCAGTAGCTCCCTATCCCCTTGGTTATGGAACTGAAACTCCTTAGCAGATCCTTTAGGACTTTCTTTCTGCTCAGTGTCTGGTCTCATCTTCTGTCTCCAGCTTCACCTCCTCCATGCATCCCTTGGGCAGAGTCAATCCTTTTGCTGAGGGCAATTAATCAAGAGAGCTGCAGAGAGAGCAAAAGGCTGAATGTGCATTTCAAGGGCTCGGAGAGGCAGAGGTATGTGTGAAAGGCACAGAGGAGCCACAGCCCTAGAGTAGGAGGAAACTCTGCTAGCAGACAAGCTCATTGGATGGACACAAGCTTTGGCGAAAGAGTAGGAGGTCTTTGAAGAGACACAGGAAGAATGACAGATCACAAGGTTAAGGAGAGATTACTCTTCCTCCCACAAAACAGGAACCACAGCGAATTGGAAGGCGTATGTATTCCCTTCCTGGGGCTACCATAACAAACTACCACCAGCTGGCTGGCTCAAAACACCAAAAATGCCTTCTCTTGAAGTTCTGGAGGCCAGAAGTCCAAAATCAATGTGCCAGTTGACAGAGTTGCTTCATTCCTGGAGGCTCAAGAAAGATTCTAGTCCATGCCTCTGTTTTAGCTTCCGGTGGTTGCCAGAAATCCCTGACATTTCCTGGCTTGTGGTCATGTAATTCCAGTCTGTGCCTCCACTCTCATATGCTCTCTTCCCACCACGTGTCTCTGTCTCTGTGTCTCTTCTTCTCATAAGTACATCAGTCACATTAAGGATCAACCCCACTCTAGTATGACTTCATGTTACTTTACATGTCTCTCTCTTTCTCTCTCTCTCTCTCTTTTCTTTTTAAGTAATCTCCACCCCCATGTGGGGTTCAAACTCACAACTCTGAAGTCAAGAGACACATGTTCTACCCACTGAGCCAGCCAGGCACCCCATACATCTTTTTTTTTTATGTTTATTTGTTATTTTTGAGAGAGGGAGAGAGAGTGTGAGATGCTGGGAAGGGGCAGAGAGAGATGGGAACAGAGGATCTAAAGCAGGCTCTGTGCTGACAGCATCGAGCCCAGTGTGGGGCTTGAACTCACGAACCATGAGATCACAAGTTGAGCTGAGATCAAGAGTCAGAGGCTTAACTAACTGAGCCACCCAGGTGCCCCAAATATATCTTGATTTCATACACAAATAAGGTCACACTCACTGGTACCAGTGCCGTAACCTGTGCGGGTTCCTCCTGAGAGCCACGAGAGAAGGATCGGGTCCAGGTCCCTCTCCCTGGCTTGTAGGTGGCTGTCTCCTCCGTGTCATTTCACACGTCTTCCCTCCATGCGTGCTAGGATTCAGCATGCCCTTTTGTGGGACACGATTGAATGCTGGACAGTTCTTTGGAGTGTTCCTTCCTGCTAAGGGAATGTCCCGAATGGTTGCTGTTGACTGCCTGAGGGCTCTCTGATTGGAGGCAGGGTGGGTGGGGGGAGCTGGGGGGGGGGGGATTTTTCATGACACTTTTTTTTTAATGTTTATTTATTTATTTTTTTTTTTGAGAGACAGACACAGAGTGCGAGAAGGGGAGGGGCAGAGAGGGAGGGAGACACAGAATCTGATGCAGGCTCCAGGCTCCGAGCTGTCAGCACAGAGTCCGACTCGGGGCTCCAACTCATGAACCTTGAGATCATGACCTGAGCTGAAATCAGCAACTTAACCAACTGAGCCACCCAGGCACCCCAGTGACATTTTAAACAATTGTCTTAAAGATTGGTTGTTTCTTTCTCTGCTATACAGTGAGCTATCTTCTTGTGTCTTAGTCATTTCATTTTTTTTATTCTGCACAGCTCCTGACATCATTCGGAATAGGGTTTCAGTAGAGGTCCATGGAGCTTACTGGGGTTTTTCTGTGTAGTCCCGGCAGCCGGCCTGGTGCCTGGCATTTATAGTAGAGGATGTGGTACATGCTGGGAATTGGGAGGCTAGACTTTCAGTGGGACAGATGGAGTTCAAATCCCAGCTTTGTCTTATTTTGGCTCTATGGCCCTGGATTAACCCTCTAAGCTCACCGTAGAGTGGGCTCCATAAGAGCACCCCAGGTGGTTGTTATAAGGATAAAAGGATGTAATGCAGATGTAATGTTCAGGGCAGTGCCTGGCTCGTGACACATCGTGACACATGTTTAACAAGTGCACAGATGCAAATGTATTCACTTGAACTGTGTGGAATCACAATGTCCCCACTCCCGAAATGCATTTACCTTTCAACATTTCAGTGTGGACCATAGAACTTGGGGGCAGTGCCTGCATTTTCCTTTGGCGAGTCCAGCGCTCACATACTTGCCCAGCCTTAGCGTGCACTAGATAACCCTCCACCACCGCCCAGCCCCCTCCCCGTGGCGTGGCCGGCAGCAGGAAAGGCAGAGGAAATGCCTGGGCCTCGCTCATCTGAATGCAGCAATCATCTGATGCAACAGTTCATTTCCATGGTTACAAACTTCGCTTGGGTTTGTTTGATCTTGGACTCCAGGTCTGGGTTAGTGCGTGTGTTTCACAACTCGACTTGGAGAGAAAAAATATCAGAGGAAGAGCTACTTGGCCGGAGATACACCTTGTTTGAGACACACCATCAAGGGAGTAGGTGGGGTCTTGTCTGCCTAACAGCCCCAAGAGAGGGTGGAGAACGTTTGCTCCTAGCGTCCTTGGCAGATCAGTGCACAGAGAAATGATGTGATGCTGGGGCAGGATTCCACCTGCTGAGGCAAACTGAGGGGCTAGGGAGGGAGCAGGGAAAGTTCTTTCCATTCTCAACCTGGACACCCCCACTTTGCAGGATCTGATGGACCTGGGTTGACAGAGAGCCTGCAGAATAATTTTAGGGTCAGCCCTGGGTCAAAGTGGATTTGGGGTCCCAAAAGACAAGAGAATGAAGCCAGGGGCAGAGGGGCTTGATTTCACATAAAGCTGGCTTGAGATCCGCGAAACAGACCTAAAAAGACCCTCACCTGCCACCTCTGGGTGGAAGACAGTGGTTGGAGCTTGCAGAGGAGGGTCTTTGCTCCTCTGAGTTGACTCTGAGATTTCCTCAGAGTGTGGGGCTGGGGTGGGTGGGGCAAAGGAGATGGATGGGGCAAATACAACTACTAGATTACAATCCTTTCATTTTCAATAATGAAGATGAGAGTTACCGTTTGTGAGATTTGCTGTATGTCAGGCCCCAGATTAGGTGATTTCCATGTTATCTCTGATCCTTATAACTCTGAAGGTGGACCGCCTGGGTCCATTTATCCACAACCGCATAAGAAACCAACCCCAAAACAGCAACACGAAACTAGTCATTTATTAACTCAGAGACTCTCTGGGGTGGGATTTGGGAAGAGCATCCAGGTGACTGCTTATCTCTGTTCCGTGATGACTGGGGCCTTAGCTGCTGTGTTCCAGCACCAGTTCTCCCACTCCAACTGCCACCAATCATGTCCTTTTATAATAAATCAGCAAAACAAGTAAAGTTTTTTTCCCCCCGGCTTCTGTGAGTTGATCTAGAAAATTGCCAAACCGGAGGTGGGGGTGAGGGCAGTATGGGAACCTCACATCTATAGTCAGCCGGGCAGAAGTATGAGTAGTCTGGACTTGCCGTTCACAGCTGGCATCCGAAGCGGGACTGAGCCCTTTCACTGTGGGTAGATGACGTCAGCCCTTTAGCTGCATGCATAGTATCAGCAAGGGATTGAATTGTTGGACACCCAGGTGGCAGAGAATTGGTTGTCGGTGTAGAAGAAAAAAAACTCCACATGGTCTCCCATGAGCTTCTACGTGCCAACTCTGAGTTCTAAACCCAATCTACCTTGATTCAAGGCTCTCCTCTGTCCACAACATTGCATCTCGATACCAAAATCTCCAAAGCTTTGGGTTCCCTTTGCGTATCACCTTCTCTTGCCATCTGACCGTCATCTGACCGTATCACGATCCCTTTGATTCTCTTTTATCATCCATGAAGCCATTTGTTCTCAGATTTCATTTCTGCCCGGAAACAAGGGACAGACATGTCCCTGTGCACAATGCATTCCCTTCGGGGTCCCAGGCCACAGGCATAGATGAGGGAGCTCTGGGGACAAGACACAGAGCTGACACTGACACCCCTCCCCTTCATTTTCTCACAGGAGACAGGTGCAGACAGGGAGCTCACTATTGGGATAACACTGCTGTCCGCTTTAAAACACATAAGAAGTGAATCCTTTGCCACGTCGGGTACTTAAATATTTTTCCTTATAATCAACGAGCAGCCAGCTTTGCCACTGGATGAGGCACTGTGGTTTGAGTTCACAGCTTAAGACACTTGGCTGTGGTGGACCCACCAGGTCAGTAGTTACATTTTCTTGTATAAATGCAATTTGCAACCATCCCCATATTGGTGGTTTTATCGTTCACACATCTTACATATTTCCCTCTTGAAGACCTGAGGATCTTTTATCATGTACAATATGCCTCTAACTTCCTTGCTTTCACCAAATTTCAGCGTAGCATCCCTGTCCCCTCCTGACTGAGTCATCCCTTTGTCCTATATCACTTGAAATCTCTACATCCTCTTTTATTGATTTCAACCTGCTTATTCACATCTTCCGAGGCTAAAAGCCTCCTCAGTAGGCTCCTAATGTGTAAGAAATTATCAGAAATGTGCTGTCTCAGCTGCAGTGAACCAACTCAGGAGACACAATGCCTCCCACAGCACTGATGGGTGCATTTCAGGAACCTGCCATTAGCTTTTAAGCTTCAACATCTTCCCCAGGGCAACCTGGCAGTGCAAATGGGAAAATACAGTCAATTGTTCCAAAGGGGTTTCTATTAAGATTTCCCAATATCCCATTTCTCTTGTGCAGTAGAGAGCGGACGGGTTGGGAGACACGCTACCTGGGGTTAGGAGCCTAGCTTTTCTACTTACTGGCTGTATGACCTTGGGCACAGAGTTTAACCCCTCTGTGCCATAATGTTACCTACCTTGGAGGATAGTTGTGGGGGAGGGGGTTTGCAGGACATAAGACAGGTAAAGAACTTAGCACGTAGAGCCTTTAAAAAATGTTAGCTATTATTTTTCCCATTTAATGGTAGAAGTGAGCTAGTTTCCTGTTGGAAGAGAAGAGAGGTAGAGAAGCAAAGAGGAAGGGAGGGGCTGGAGTAAGGGGACAACTGGGGAGGTCATGGGGCTGGGATGACCGTCTGGAGGATTTGCCCATAGATCTCAAGCAGCGCTATCCCAGAGACATTCAGTGCAATCCACAAATGTGAGCCACAAATGCTAGCTGCATATGGAATTTTAACTTTTCAAGTAGCCACACTAAAAAAGAGATAGGGGTCATCAATTTTAGTAATGCATGCTACATGCAATTTATTTAACCCGGTATTATAACCAAATTTATAACGAGATACATTACTTATTTTTTAAAAAAATGTTTGTTTGTTTGTTTGTTTGTTTGTTTGTTTGTCTAGAGAAAGCGTGAGCAGGAGAGGAGCAGAGAGAGAGAGAGGGAGACAGAATCTGAAGCAGGCTCCATGCTGTCAGCACAGAGCCCAACACGGGGCACGATCTCACCAACCATGAGATCATGAACCAAGCTGAAACCAAGAGTTGGTTGCTTAACTGACTGAGTCACCTAGGCACCCTGAGATACATATTTTAAATGTTTATTTATTTTTGAGAGAGAGAGAGAGAGAGAGAGCGTGAGCAGAGGAGGGGCAGAGAGAGGAGACAGGATCCCAAGCAGGTTTCGCCGGCTGTCAGAGCAGAACTGGACACAGAGCTTGATCCCGTGAACTGCTAGATCATGACCTGAGCTGAAATCAAGAGTCGGATGTTTAACCGACTGACCTGCCCAGGCGCCCCTATAATGAGATGTTTTATATAACTCGGTATTTCACGAAATATACCGACCAATGCACAGAATCAATCTAAAAATATGAATGTGATCTTTTCATATTCTTTTTTCATACTGAGTCTTTGAAATCCAGTTTGCATTTTGTGCTTATAGCACTTTTTTTTTTCTCTATGGTGGTATGATAGTTTATTTGCATATTTTAAGCTGCTTCAGTTATTTTGCCATTATGAATAGTGAACATATGGACATCCTTGCACATAAATCGGTCTGTTAATTTCCTCAGAAGTGAAATTTCCATGTCAAAGAGTAGAACATTTTTAGACTCTTTTAGACTCTTGATCTATTTTGCAAGTTGCTTTCTAGGGATTTTTCCGTTTACATTCCCATCAGCTGTGTATGACTTCCATCAAAAACAAAAGTTTGTTAGCTTGAATCATAATAAACAGTGTTTTAAACTTCCCTTCATTTAACTTTTTAAACTTTTAATGGCAGTTTTAATTTGCTTTCCTTTGATTACTTGTAGGAGAAAACACTTTAATGTTTATTAGCCATCTGTATTTCCTCTGGGACTTGTTCATTCTACTACTGGGGCATTAGAACACCATCAATTTTTTGTGTACTTTATATGTGATCTTTATTGATCTTTATTTCCCATTTTTATGTGGTTTTAAATTGTATTTATACCTATAATTTTATAAAAGCTGAAGCTTTTTACAAACTAGCAACTGGTGGACATTTAAGTCCTAGAGATCTAATGCACAACATAGGGATTATAAACAGTATTATATTATAAACTTCAAAGTGGCTAAGAGACTAGATCTTAATTGTTCCCACCACAGAAAGGAAATTATAATTATGTGATATGATAGATGTGTTAGCTGATCCTACGGTGGTAACCATATTGCAATATGTATAATGAATGTGTCAAACCAGTAGGGTGTTAACTACATTTCAATAAAAATGTTTTTTGTTTCTTTGTTTTAAAAGAGAATGTTTCTAAAAGTACCTACCTTGGGGCACCTGGGTGACTCAGTCAGTTAAGCCTCCGACTTCGGCTCAGGTCATGGTCTCGTGGTTCATGGGTGCGAGCCCCACGTCGGGCTCTGTGCTGACAGCTCAGAGCCTGGAGCCTGCTTCAGATTCTGTGTCTCCCTCTCTCTCTGCCCTCCCCTGCTCGTCCTCTCTCTCTCTCTTTCTCTCAAAAGTGAATAAACATTAAAAAAATTTTTTTAATGAATAAACATTAAAATTAAACAAAATAAAAGTACCTACCTAGCCTGAAGGTCATATCTTTTTGATTTTTAAATTAGTATTTGTCAAAAAATATCTCAGTAAAAATGTGGGGTTTTTTGTCTTTCTTTCTTTTTTTGTTTAAGAGAGGATATTTCTAAAGGTACCTACCCAGCATGAAGGTACTGGGTTTCTTTTCCTTTTTAAAATTAATATTTGTCAAAAAAAAAAAAAGCTAAATCTTTTAATTTTTTGTAGTCAAATCTGTCCTTCTCTTTGCGATTTCTTCTGTTGCTCATGCTCAAAAGTCACCTGGTTTCCTGTAGATGCTTCTGCTTTTAACTCTTAATCCTTCAGGAGTTTATTTTGATAAGTGAGATCCAAGACTGACACCTATTCCGCTACCCACCCACGATGGCCTTACCCTTATGGCACATCTTCATTCAGGCCAGCCACATTGCAAGTGCTCCATGGCCACATGTGGCCAGTGGCTGCCATATTGGATAGTATAAGGCTAAAGATCAAGACATTCATTCTCATTTCGCTGAGTATTTGCCATGGATTTGCAAGCACCACATAGAGAGAATATTTTTAGCAGCTGTTAACAAATTGCAGCTCTAGGCAGCAACCATCCGGCTGGCTGCTGCCGCTGTTTCGTATCCGGTATTTGTCCCCTGTCATGACGTCGCCTGATTTCTTTTAAGGTGTTGGAGCATTTCTTTTAGCTTCCCACTTGAGGGCTGATATTTAAGGGCCTGTTTTGGTTCCATCCTTCGTTTTGAATTCATGTAACCCATGGCAACAGTAAGGTTCCTGAAGCCGACTGCTGTGTTCGGTTCCTACAGCACTGAATTAAGAGTCTGAAAAAAAGCAGTCGGCAGCAGCAAGGAAGAGGGGCCGCAGGGCCGCAGGGAGACGTTGCTTTGGCAAACTCGGTGGCACTGGTGGCCACACACCCTCCAAAGGGGCACGTGAGTCCTCCTCAGAGCCTTTGTTAGTGGGGTGAAGTCCCGAGAGCAGAGTTACACTGAGGCCAGGATCTGGGGGTTGAATCCACATGAGTCGCTTGGCTGCAAATGGAGAAGCAGTGTTTCCACAGCCACAGCCTGCGTCACCCACCTGGGTCAGTCTTTCAAAAACCAAGTTCTTGGGGCACCTGGCTGGCTCTGTTGGGAGAGCATGCAACTCTTGATCTCCGGGGTCGTGCATTCTTTCCCTCTCTTTGTCTCTCTCAAAACAAACAAACAAACAAACAAACAAACAAACAAACAAACAATTAGTTAATTAACTAACTAACTAACTACAAAAAAAAGATTTTTGTATTCTTAAGTAATCTCTAACTCCCAGTGTGGGGCTCAGACTTACAACCCTAAGATCAAGAGTTGCGCGGTCTCCCAACTGAGCCAGCCAGCCGCCTTCCCACCCTGCCTTTCTTAAACAGTTCATCCTCCAAGCCAGCCCATTTAATTCTGGACAGTTTCCTTGTTAGTAAATGCTCTGTTACAGCAAGGAAAAATCTGATTTCTGTTTTATCTCTCGATGCATTGGTTGGGTTTCTATTTCAGCTATAAAATATTTTTAATAGAATATTGTGGGTTTTTTTAAGTTTATTTATTTTGAAAGAAAGAGAGAGAGGCAGAGAGAGAGGGAGAGAGACTCCCAAGCAGGGTCTGCACAATCAACCCAGAGCCCAACACAGGGCTCAGTCCCACAAACCATGAGATCATGACCTGAGCCAAAATCAAGAGTTGGATGCTTCACCAACTGAGCCATCCAGGCTCCCCACTAGTATATTGTTTTTATTTTAGGGACCCAATATTGTCTTCTTACTTCTCTGAAAAAAAAAGTAATTATGGATTTAAAATTTTTTGTTATTCTGTTCTCTGGTTTGTCTCTGTTGCCTTCCAAACTTCCAAACACATCTGTTTGGTTTTGGTCTTTGCTTTCATATTGGACAGCAACTAATTGTGGTCATGTGACAGTGCTGGCCAGTGAGCCACAAAGGAAAGCAGCTAAGAACTGCTAGGGAAGCTTTTCCTCTCTTGGTAAGAGGGCAGTGTGACCTGTCCACTTCTTCTCATCTTCTTGCTTTGAGTTTAGATGAGATGCCTGAAGCCAGAGAAGCCATAAGGTGGTAGTTCTCAAAACTGTGGGGACCCCTGGGGATCCTCAAGAACTTTCAGGGGGGTCATCACAACTATTTTTTTTAATAAAAATTTGTTAAGTTTATTTATTCATTTTGAGGGAGAGAAAGCACAGGTGGGGAAGGCAGAGACAGAGAGGGTCAGAGAGAATCCCAAGCAGGCTCCGTGCGGAGCTCAACGTGGGGCTCAAACCCATGAGTGGCAAGTTCAAGACCTGAACTGAAGTCGGACGCTCGACGGACTGAGCCACCCAGGTGGCCCAAAACTAGTTTAGCAATAATAGTAAGACTGTGTACAGTCACAGCTCACCCCCCTGGAGTCTGTCTTTCCCTCGTGGCCTCGTCCGCTTTGTTTCCTATCACTCACGTCATGCTAACGACACGAATGTCTCTAACGACACGACTAGAGGATGATGCAGAGTCTTCTCCTCTGGCTTTGGTGAACTTCATTCAGCAAAGCCCACCCTACGCTGGCTTCAGTTGGGTGGATGCGGGGAATCACCCTGTTGATGGGTTTGGTACAGATGGATGTTGTAGTAAACTGAACATTCTAGGCCTTTTTCGTGAGATCAGCTATTTTTGTACACTTGGTATTCCGAACCTGTGGGCCAGACTTTACTTTATCCTGATGAAATTTCAAATGTTAGATTTCATCCATTATTCCAGCCTGTCAAGATATTTTCCAATCTTAATTCAATCGCCTGGGATGGCGTTGATCCATCTGAGCTCCTGATAAGCCGCCATCACAGCCCGCAAGCACTAACGGTACCAGACCGAAACGGACGTGCTCTGTGGCTGGCAGGCTGGTGCCCACAACCACTGCTCTGTTCAGATAAAGACAGAACGGATGGCGGAAGGGGGCCTAATCAAGGATTTGGTATTTAAAGGATAAAGTCTCTGATCCTTTTTTCTTGCACTTCTGGCTTTCAGTTCAAGGACTCCGTTTCTGGACCTTTTCCCCAAAGTGTGTGGACCAGAGATGGGAGTTCTATTTTTTTTTTTTAATGTTTATTTATTCTTGAGAGAGAGAGAGAGAGAGACAGAGTGTGAGCAGGCTCCAGGCTCTGAGATGTCAGCACAGAGCCCGATGCAGGGCTCGAACTCCCGAACCGGGAGATCATGACCTGAGCCGAAGTCAGACGCTTAACCTACTGAGCCACTCAGGCACCACCCCACCCCCCCACCCCCCCGCCAGAGATGGGAGTTCTAAAGGAAAGTTTCCAATGCAAGTTTCTGAGAGGGCCCAGATATATTAAACATAGAAGTAGTGGCTTTCAGGACACCTGGATGGCTCAGTTGGTTAGGCGTCTGCCTCTTGATTTCTGCTCAGGTCATGACCTCCCAGTTCATGGGTTCGAGCCCCGCATTGGGCTCTGTGCTGACAGCCCAGAGCCTGCTTGGGATTCTCTCTCTCCCTCTCCCTCTGCTCCTTCCCAGCTTGTGCGCACACATTCCCTCACGTGCTCTCTCTTTATCTCTCAAAAATAAATATTAAAGAAGAGAGAGGTAGTGGCTTTCTGGTCACTCTTTTTGACTTCCTTTTCTACCCCTAGAGTCACAAGAAACATGACCAGGATGGTAGACTTTTCTTTTCTTTTTTTGTTTTTAATTGTTTTTTAATGTTTATTCTTTGAGAGAGTGAGAGACGGTGTGAGTGGGGGAGGGACAGAGAGAGAGGGACACACAGAATCCAAAGCAGGCTCCAGGCTCTGAGCTGTCAACACACAGCCTGACGAGGGGCTCGAACCCACAGACTGTGAGAACATGACCTGAGCCGAAGTCGGACGCTCAATGGACTGGGCCGCCCAGGTGCCCCGGAATGGTAGGCTTTTTGAGCTGCATTAGGCAGTGTACCAGAAATCAGCCACCTTAATTGTCCAAGTAGAGAAACTGAGGGGGCAGTGAAATCGAGTTCCTGGCCAGGTTTGCCCTGGGACAGGGCGATGGAGCCAGGACAGGAACCCCCATCCCTTTGCTCCACACTGAGCCATCTCAGTCAGTTGACCATGATCATGTTGCTGCTGCCACTTCCTAGAGAATTCGTGTGCATCCAGAATCTGGGAGGAAACATTAGTCTCTTATGAAAATATGCAAGAATAGGGCACCTGGGTGACTCAGTCGAGTAAGCCTCCAACTTCGGCTCAGGTCATGATCTCATGGTTTGTGGGTTCAGGCCCCGCGTCGGGCTCTGTGCTGACAGCTCAGAGCCTGGAGCCTGCTTCGGATTCCGTGTCTCCCTCTCTCTCTGCCCCTCCCCTGCTTGTGCTCTCTCTCGCTCTCAAAAATAAATACATAAACTTAAAACATATTTTTAAAAATAACGCAAGGATAGATTATGACATAGAATGCAAAAATCACTTGGATTTTCAAGATGCAACAGGAGGATTCCAAGAAACGTGCATTTGCTAGTTGCTTGGGCCTGAGATGCCAAATCTCCCCAACAACACAAAAATAGATTCTTTTACCTCATGAAACAGTCTTGAAGCAGAGAAGTAAGACTTCAAATAGACATAATGAATGTAACAGCACGGTTTATAGAGACATGTCAAAGGGAAGTACGTGGGGGGCATAGCATTGTTTCCCTCATACTATATTTATTATGATTATGATTATGATTATTAGCTCTATAGAGAGTGTGATCAGTGCACAGAACATAAAAAAAAAATGCTTTCTTCCAGGTAAGAAGCTTTGTAAGGTGACCAGTATGCCACTGAGTCCTGTCTGTGATACACAGCTTCATTCATTTTACTTTATGAGGACGTCATCGGTCAGTTCTTGCAAAATTCCAAGGAGGCAGAAAGGCTGCTTGACTGAGACTCATTTCCCCTGGCTGTGGACTGACTTTATTATCCATAATTAATGGTGAGTAACTCGGTAGATGGTATCCCTTTGTAAGCATGAATTTCTAACCAAAGAACATCTTTCAGCTCCGATCATTGTTCAATTGAATGTTGCCATGGGATTACAGCTATTTATTCCCGCACAGTGTTTTTCCAGAGAACTGTGATGTGGCTCTGGTGACAGAGTGTATGTTTCATAGCTATGCAATCCTTTTCTTTTTTCCTCTCTCTCTCTTATTTAACGAAGAGAAACAAAAGACCCTCACCATATGTGTAACATTTCCCATGAATACGTTAGAATGTCAGAAGGGAGACCGATGCCGGAAGATCCTGGCAGGGTAGAGGCCCCTCCTGACCGTTTCATTTCTGTTTTCATCTGGTGATGTGCTAGAAAGTAGATTTGACATGAAGAACCGAAGATCATCCAGAAATTGCTGAACACCCCGATCGTGTGCATCAGCGGTTCCAAACAGATACATCCTGGAATAATAAGCCCATGGGTTTTATTTATTTTTTTTTAATTTATTTTTCAACATTTATTTATTTTTTGGGACAGAGAGAGACAGAGCATGAACGGGTGAGGAGCAGAGAGAGAGGGAGACACAGAATCTGAAACAGGCTCCAGGCTCTGAGCCATCAGCCCAGAGCCCGACGCGGGGCTCGAACTCACGGACCGCGAGATCGTGACCTGGCTGAAGTCGGACACTTAACCGGCTGCGCCACCCAGGCGCCCCAGCCCATGGGTTTTAGAGTAAATGCATTCCCTTTCTCCTCCTCAGTCAGGACCCTGGTGCCCGTCTATTTCACAATACAGATGTGCGTAGGGAACAGCTGTTGGGTTTGCCTGCCTTTTATTCATCCCGTCTTTTTCAGCTAAAACACTTCAGTTTTCTTTTGGGGATCCACCCCTCTCTGGGGGTGACAGTCAAAGTGTATAACAACTGGAATGACATGGGTATTACCACACCCACACAATCGGAATGGATGCTGACTGTGACACCTGCTGAACCCAGATTCGCTCATCAGTTACTGTTTTGATGAGTCCTGACATCAAGATGCCCTGACCTTCCTTCTCTAAGGGCCAAGCATGGACCGAGCTAAGCCAAACAGACCCTCTGCCCTGAGAATTTGCATGCTGACAGGCAACACACACAAGGGCCGAAAACATGTGGCACAGGTGGGTCCCAAACATGTTGCCTGGAAATGCCAGCTTCTCATGTACCCTGCTTCCTGTCCTTTCCAAGACCTCATTGTTCAGCTTTTCCTTTGTTCTATAAACTATATCCATTCAATAAATTTTATTTATTGACTTACTTATGTACTTCTTATTTATTGCTTATATTGCACCCAGAATTCATTTCTGTTGCTTACCACCAAGGCACTCTAAGACAGTTATTCAGAAAGTAAGATATTAAAGCAAATTTTCTGCAGTGGGAATCCTGTTTCCCTGGGTCATTTTGTTATAAAATTGTAACAACGATCCTGTGGAAGGAAAAAAGCCTTCAAGAGAATAAGTAGGAAGTACGATAAAAATATAATTAAGAAAAGCAGGATCGTCGCGGGGGTGCGGGCAGGGGGAGCATGGGAGGCCTTAGTTTACTCCCTGGTGTGGCACAGGGCTTGACCAGGTGCAGCAGTAACACTAAACTTTCCATGAGTTGCTATTTCTACTTGTTTTGTTTGTTTGGTTTGTTTTTTGGTTTTTTTGTTTGTAATTTCTTTAAAGTGGCTTTCTACTTCTAGGGGCACCTGACTGGCTCGGTCAGTGGAGCGTGCAACTCTCGATTTCAGGGTTTTGAGTTTGAGCCCCACGTTGGATGTAGAGATTACTTTTAAAAATTAAATTAATTTTTTAAATCTTTAAAAAATAATAATAGTAAGGGCACCTAGGTGGCTCAGTCGGTAAGCAGCCGACTCTTGATTTCTGCTCAGGTCACGATCTCGTGGTTCGTGGGTTCAAGCCTTGCATCACGCTTTGGGCCTGCTTGGGATTCTCTTTCCCTTGCTCTCTGCCCCTCCCCCACTTGTCTGCATGTGAATGTGCTCGCTCTGTCTCAAAATAAATAAATAAACTTAAAAAAATAATAAAGTAGCCTTCCTTTTCTTTTTAAGTTTTTTTGTATATTTTGAGAGAAGGAGAGAGAGAGAGAGCGAGCAGGGTAGGGGCAGAGAGAGAGGGAGAGAAAGTCATACGCAGGCTCCGCACTGTCAGCACAGAGCCAGATGGGGGGCTTGAACCCATGACCACAAGGTCGTAACCTGAGTCGAAATCAAAAGTCGAATGTTTAACCGACTGAGCCACCCAGGCGCCCCAGTAAAGTATGTTTCTCAGCTCTTAGTCACTAGATTAAATCTTCCAGGACATGTTTGTTGCACTCTGAGGCACATACGATCACCTGGAGGACCTCATAAGAATGCAGTCTGATTCTCCATTTCCAGCAAGCTCCCAGCGATGCCAGGACTGCTGGCCCAAGGACCACACTTGGAGCATCAAGGATCCAGGTTACAAGATTCCTTTCCAGCCCAGGTTTCCCAGATTCCCCACTTAGGGGTTGCAGACCACCTCCCTTTGTGTGTGCAGATAACACTTGCCATACCACCCCTAGCCAGCAGGTGTCACCAACGCACTCTAAGAGTCCCCGCTGGACTGATTTCCTTGGGGACCCGTTGATAGGTTCTGAAAGGACGCGAGCCAAGTAACTTTCACAATCTCCAAAGTAAGCCTGTTCCATAGCATCTAGTTATAGTTTGAACCCGCAAGCAAAACGACCAATGAGGGGGATTCTCGGTAAGTGTTGCTGTAACCATTTTTATTTCTGATGTTCAAATCATCTGTTCGAGCCTCACTGTGGAAATCTGGCTCTTGACGCTTGTAAGGGGGAAGTCAGAGGTGCTTTAGCAAGGCTCGCAGCAGCTTGATTTTTAGAGGGCTCTCTCATGCATTATCTTATTGCTAGAAGAACCTTCATAATTCACAGATTGGAAAAATAAAGGCACAGAGGGGAGAATGTAGTGACCTGTCCAGCGCAGCAAAGATAGTGAGGGACAGAAATGAGATTCAAACTTGAAGTTCTGAATCCCTCCATCTTTTTTTTTAATGTTTATTTTTATTTTTGAGCGAGAGGAAGAGACAGAGGGTGAGTGGGGGAGGGGCAGAGAGAGAGGGAGACACAGAATCCGAAGCAGGCTCCAGGCTCTGAGCTGTCAGCACAGAGCCCGAAGTGGGGCTCGAACTCACAAACCATGAGACCATGACCTGAGCTGAAGTTGGAAGCTTAACTGACTGAGCCACCCAGGCGCCCCCTTAATCCCTCCCTCTTTACCCTACTGTAGATGGACAAGCAAAAAGACTACCAGGGTTCTCTTCTGTATTAAACCTTGTTTGTTTTTTTTTTTTTTTCAACAAGATTGAAAGTTAGCTAATGTTTATCAGGAATCAGAACCCATAGTTCTGGACATAAATTCTCCCCAAATACAATGATGCACTTTGAATACCATTATCTGAGATTGCAAGGTTTCTATAAACATTGTATTTATTTGCTATAACCAAGGAGTCCCTGGCCCACATATTGTCACAGAGCTCCTTTTGAAAAATTTGAGGGGAGGTTGGACATTAGCAAAGAGGTAACATTTTGAGTAAATTCAAATTACGCCTGAGGGGAGAGGAGAGGAGTTGATGTCTCTCATCCTGGGGGTTGCAGCCACAGTAAACTGTGAGGGCTACTCCCGACCCTTCCCCATCACCCCCGCACCATGTGGCACAGAGTCCTTGCTGTCACTGGTCTGGCTAAGTGGAGCAGATTCTAGAGCACCAAATCTCAGGATAGGAAGCACCCCTATGGGTGATTGCTAAAGCCCTCCACCCCCAGCTCCAGGAACCTCAAGATCATAATTGAGCATTTTGCAAAAATGGTTTCTGTGGGACGTTAATATGGAGAATTAGGGAAAAAATGTTTCCATGGTCAAGCAAATTTGAGCAACTCTTTCTTTCTTTCTTTCTTTCTTTCTTTCTTTCTTTCTTTCTTCCTTCCTTCCTTCCTTCCTTCCTTCCTTCCTTCCTTCCTTCCTTCCTTCCTTTCTTTCTTTCTTTCTTTCTTTCTTTCTTTCTTTCTTTCTTTCTTTTAATGTTTTATTTATTTTTGAGAGAGAGAGAGAGAGAGAGACAGAGAGACAGAGTGCGAGTGGGGGAAGGGCAGAGAGAGAGGGAGACACAGAATCCGAAGCAGGCTCCAGGCTCTGAGCTGTCAGCACAGAGCCCAATGCTAGGCTCCAACTCATGAACCATATGAGATCATGACCTGAGCTGAAGTCAGATGTTTAACCAACTGAGCCATTCAGGCACCCCAGGCAACACTTATTTAAATGGAGTTACATGCAGGGCTTTTTCATCAGGGCTTCTGGGAATGGGGCGTGCGCCCTGCTCCCCAGTTAGGAGGTTAAAGGAAGCTTTAGTTTCTGCAACATCTGAGGCTTACAAAACACTCCTTGAAAATCCTGGTTCTGTTCATCTTCCTCTGCAGGACAGGCCATGGGGGCAACCTGCAGAGTCTCATGGGGGCCTCACATTGGGTTTAATGCTCTGCTGTCGCTGTCCTGAGATGCTTAATCAGTGTGGAACAAGGGCTCTGTATTTTAGTTTTGCATTCAGCCCCACAAATGTGTAGCTGGTCCTGCCTGTGGATACCTTCCTTGGAGGAGACCCTGGAGGCCCAGGAGGAGCTGGGTCTTGGCCTAAATGTTGTGGATGCTTTCCCCATTTTTTTTTTTTTTCCTTTCCGAAATTTTCTCTCTTCCTCTTTCCTCCTGTGCTGGCTCTCTTCTCCCTTACTTCTGCTGCTTCCCTTCTCTTTGCACCCCCAGTCTTCTCCTCCCTCCCTTTTACCCTTTCTCTTCTACCCGGGACCGAGGATCCTTTCTTCAGCCTAGTTTTATCAATCACTGGAATAACGTTTGGTTTCCTTAGCTCCCCTTGCCCTTTTAATGATGGGAAGTGCTCTATGCGTTAGCACATGTTTGTGGTCCGAAGGGAAGTCCGTTACACTGATCTTGTGCTCTGTCAACACAAGGCTGGCGTGCCAGCCCTGCTCTGGCCACGGCTGCATTCTCTAGTTTGCACCTGGCATTCAGGGAGGCAAGCACAGAGCGGAGTAGAAAGCAAGAAGGAAACACAGTGCAGTGATCATTAAAGCAGCACTAATCACCTCTTTTGTCTAAACTTACACAGTCAATGGTGGGCCCCTGGGTGGCTCAGTCCATAAGCATGACTTGGGCTCAGGTCATGATCTCACATCAGGTGAGCTCCTGTCCCGCTTTGGGTAAATCACGAGCCCCGCTTTTCTCTTTCTCTCCCTTGCCCTCTCTCTCTCTCTCACTGCCCCTCGTTCACTTGCACCCTCTCTAAAAAATAGATAAATAGATAAACAAACAAACAAACAAACAAACAAACAAACAAACAAACTTACACAGTGTAAGTTCAGCTCAAACCACTGTAAGGAAGAAGACATTGTTTTCTTCTAACTGAGCAATATTGCTTACACTGAACAAGAGAGCAATCAAAGGGTGTGAATGGCTTCAGGTATAGCTGGATTCGGGATACCAAATGATACCATCTAGACTCCTTTCTTGCCCCCTCTTTATCTGTGATCCCTGCTTTCCTTGAGGGCACATTCACTGTCTAGATCTCTCCATGTGGAGGCCAGGATCATCCCCAAGAGCTCAGCTCACGCTTTCTTCATGGCTTGTGGTCTATAGCAAGTGTCATTCCCCCAGGGGTTCCATAGCACAACTGAAGGGGAGATTTGGATTGGCCTAGCAGGCTATGATCGTATCTGATGAGCCCACCCCTCAGTCAATTACAGTGACCTAGAGATTGGAACATGCTGGTGAGGGTCATGTGCCCAGCCATATGGTGGTGCTGGTAGTTCTGGTCGTTCTGGAAGGAAGACCAAGCTCTTGTCAGATCACACAGAATGGGTTCTCTTTAAGAAAGAGGGTTCCTAGTGCTAGGAGAAGGAGAGGAATTTGTTTCAAGCAGACGAAAATTGACAACTCTATGTAACTACCCCCTCTCGGTTTTGTCCCTAGACTCCTCCCTTCCTCCCTTGCTTTGCTCACCTCTGCTTCAGGGTCTTTGGCTATATCACCTCCTTTCCTCCACCCTCCCAAATCCCATCAGACCTTCAAGGCTGAACCCACAGTGAATGCTCAGAAAGTATTTTGGGGGGGTGGTTGCTGATGGAACACCAAAGTGGTTTCATGAAGGAGGCAGATCTTTTGTTGAATCGAAACGAGTTGGTTCTACTCAAGCTACTTACTTTCATCACTCTTATGTGAGACTCTCTTCTGGTCAAGGCTTTTTAGTTAAAAGGATCAGATTGTGGTGCCGCGGTGGCTCCATCAGTCAAGTGTCCAACTCTTGATTTCGGCTCAGGTTGTGATCTGAGATCGAGCCCTGCATGGGCTCCATGCTGGATGTGGAGCCTGCTTGGGATTCTCTCCCTCCCTCTCCCTCTGCCCCTCCCCCACCTGCCCTCCTCCTCTAAAAAAAAAAGGATCAGACAGACAAACGAGTAAATATAAATGAAAGGGGGGAGACTAGAAGGAGCTGAGGACATCTCATAGAAGCAAAGAACAACTGAGCCTCAGGGGAATCTGGAAGCCATCAGGCGATAGGATGAGACTCAGTCTTTCTAGTGCTTTGGAGAGAGACATGGTCTCTAGCCCTTGTATCTGTCCATCTGCATGGCTCTCCTGCTTCCTCAGCAGGCTGCCATTGTCTGATGACTCATCACTCTGCTCTGTGGGGAAGACGACCACCCCAGCCCGGTATCACCATCTTTTAGAATACATTCTCTGGTCTCTTTGTTCAGGTTTCGAAGAGACAGAGAATACATTTGGTCACTGACCATCAAACGTATTGGCTCTCCTTGGGCATGCCCCATCTGTCCAATAATCTGTTCATTAGGGTTATATAGCATATATATGGTTGCCTCAGCCATTGGTGGCAGCAAGGCTCCAAGGAGGAGCTGTGGGCTGGGCAAGCACCCCCAGACATGCCTCTCATGGAAACATGAACAACAGCTGTTCCACAGGTTAAATCAACTAAAGGGAAGAGAAGTTAAATGACTCATGCAAGGCGTCCCAGGCAGGGAGAGGTAAAGGGTGGCCTGAGACCCAGCTGTCTGACCCAGGAGCTGCTTTTTCACCCCTTCTAAGGAAGAGGGATGCCCAGAACCCTAAGCATGGATTCATGACTTCACAGTTTTGTGAGTTCAAGCCCTGTGTGGGAGGCTCCACACAAGCCGTGTGGAGCCTTCTTGGAATTCTCTCTCCCTCTCTCTCTGTCTCTCCCCAGCTCATGCTGTTTCTGTCTCTCTCAAAATAAATAAACTTTTAAAAATAAAAAATAATGAATTCTGGAATAGTGCACTGTCCAACGGTTACATTAAAATGAGTGGAAGAAAAGTCCTTAACTTGCTACTTAGATAAACATTAAGCACTCAGATGCTAGTATATTTCAGAGAAACTAGGAAGTATGTACTAACTAGGATCTGGGTTGAAAAGATGCACTTAATAGAATAAAATTCAAGCAGACAGCTCTATTGAGGGATTATTAATACGGGCAAGGCATTTTCTAAATTGTAAGGAAATCACTTATTTCTGGTCATATTAAATGCATTTTGCCCTCCAGAGCTCTTCATCAATCAGGAATGTTCTTAGATGCTCGTAATAGAAAATCTAACTAAAACCAGTTTAGATAATACATTCTGTCTCGGTGAAAAGGCTGGGAGTAGGCATTTCCAGGGATGGTTCAGGTGATCAACCATATCCCCCCGCACCCAGACTGTATTTTTCATTTCACCTGATTTTTCATTCCAGTCACGGTTCCCTTATGGTTTCAAGATGGCTCTGGAAGAAAGAGAAAGAGCACCAGAAAGTCCCCCTCTTGCAGTTGTCCCTTTTGATCAGGAAACACGTTCTCTTTTTCAGAAGAACCCCGGCAGATTTCCCAAAGTGTCAGTGAAGAGACCAGGACACTTGGCCAATGTAGCTGCTAGGGAAGCTGGAAGTGTCACTGTCCAGCAAAATGGAATGAGATCGATATTCTTGATACGCTGACTTCAATCGTGATCTATCCCCTGGGGATATGCCAGAGTTGGACATATTCCCCCTGAGCAAAATCTGTGTTCCATTAACAAAGGACACCAAGAGTATCTTTTGCCTCCTCATGGTGAAGACAAGTACAGCTGAAGGCGTTGCGTCAGTGTTAGGCTGTGTGCCTGAATCAAAATGATATTTTGGAATAAGACACATTTCAGCACAAATTACCAGCGAATACATCAAAACTCCTACTTAAAAAAATTGTTTTTTATGTTTATTTTTGAGAGAGAGAGACAGAGAGTGAGCAGGGGAGGGGCAGACAGACACACACAGAATCCAAAGCAGGCTCCAAGCTCTGAGCCGTCAGCATAGAGCACGACATGGGGCTTGAACTCACTAACCGTGAGATCATGACCTGAGCCAAAGTCGGATCCTTAACTGACTGAGCCACCCAGGCGCCCCTCAAAACTCCTACTTACCACTTAAGTAGCTTGGGTTTGCAGATACAGTGCTCTTTAGTGAAGGAGTAATTAAAAAAAATTTTTTTTAATGATTATTTATTTTTAAGAGGGAGACAGAGTATAAGTAGGGGAGGGGCAGAGAGAGAGGGAGACACAGAATCGGAAGTAGGCTCCAGGTTCTGAGCTGTCAGCACAGAGCCCAACACGGGGCTCGAACCCATGAACCGTGAGATCATGACCTGAGATGAAGTGGGACGCTTAACCAGCTGAGCCACCCAGGCGCCCCAGGAGTAATTTTTTTTAACGCGACAGTTCTTTTATTTTTTATTTATTTTTGTTTGTTTGTTTTGAGAGAGAAAGAGAGAGCAATGGGAGGAGAATCAGAGAGAGAATCTCAAGCAGGCCCTGTGCTGTCAGCACGGAGCCCGTCGCAGAGCTCTATCTCACGAACCGTGAGGTCATGACCAGAGCCAAAATCAAGAGTCGAATGTTTAACCCACTGAACCACCCAGGCGCCCCTTAAATGACACTTCTTATGCCTGGTTTATATTAAGGACCTCCATCCATTACAAATGTGTCATTACTCGTGTTAATGTGTCACGATGTCAATGCCATTGGTTCCTTTAAGAATGAGTGTTACCCATATCCACCAACACCAATTACTTGGTGATTCTCATGGATGGGGGACATCACATTGGGCTGGCTTTCTTCTCATTTTAAAATTCATATTCACTACTGGAATAAAAATAAAATAAATGTGTATTCAGGACCTATCAAAGTATGTGTAATTGAGAGATTCACTTATTTTGGTTTTAATAAAAGGTTATCTGATTTGTTGACATTAAAAGCAAAAGAGAGTTGGGGCACCTGGGTGGCTCAGTCAGTTGAGCTTCTGACTTCAGCTCGGGTCATGATTTCACGGTTCGTGGGTTCGAGCCCTGTGTTAGTCTCACTGTTGTCAAGGGCACCTCACAGAGCCCACTTCAGATCCTCTGTCCCTTTTTCTCTCTGCTCCTCCCCTGTTCTCTCTCAAAAATAAACAAACATTAAAAGAGAGAGAGAGAGAGAGAGAGAGAGTTAACTTAGAAGCCTTGTTCAAATAATTGAACATTATTCAAAATCTAGCAATTGCCCAAACCTTCCAGGTTTGAGAGGCCTGCTCCCAGGGACCGGCGGCCTGGTGGGGGTCTCTGTACATTGCTGGGCTTGTGACATGTCCAGTGACTGGCCTTGAAGGGAGTGCGGTCAGAGCTTCTGGTTTGTTTGTTTGTTTGTTTAAGAAAAAACAGAAATCTGGAATCTGGGGGAAATCCCACTTTTATGAATATTGGCAATGAAGCCACAAAACTTTAAAACACTGAAGGCCACTAGAAATCAGATATACAGGCCTGATTGGGTGGGAGGGCTGTCCCCTTCAACTTTGATGTAAGCCCCTCATTAGAGAGAGAAGCCCAGGGTAGAAAGGCAGCAAGTCCAGAAGCACAGATATTTCCTGGGACCCACTCCAGGCCAGGTAGGTGGTCCCCTTCACTGAGAGGTAAGTGGCTTGCTTGCCCAAGTTGAGCAGAAGGTCATATGGATTCTGACTTCCCCTTCAGGACTAGAGAATTTTTCCTCCTAGCTGCTGGGAAGGTTGTCGACTGACAGCTCTCAGTCATCAGCCTTCTTTGGACACTGGTCCCACTCAGAAGAAAACTGTCCCACCCAAAGGCCCAGCCCTTTCTCGGGGCAGCCAGTGTCCAATGAGCCCTCGTGTCCTGATAGACCAGCTCAGCTCTGAGCTCACCACAGGGTTACCTGAGGTCTTCCCAAAGACGGTATTGCAGAGAGATTTTCCCTCTTCCCCATCCGGCCCTTCCCTCCCCAGCTGCTCCTGATCCCAAGGGCACTTCCTGCAGGCTCATTTCCAACTCAGCTCCTGTCTCCCCTGGAACATGATCTGTGACACTTGACTCCTCTGTCTCCTTTCCATGTCCCAAGTCAGTATATTTTAATGAGCCAGGCCAACCTGAGATAGTAGCAGTCTTTGATGGAGACATTGTCCTTGCCAAATTAAAGATTTTCAAGAGATGTAATGTGAAAAGATCCCCCCTTCACATACACTTATTACAAATACACACCTTGGGGGCGTCTGGGTGGCTCAGTTGGTAGAACATGCAATTCTCGATCTCAGGGTTGTGAGTTCAAGCCCCACACTGGGCATAGAGCTTGCTTAAAACAGATACACACAGGACAAAAAATGTGTGTTAGAACTGCAGAGGGACTTTCTGCAATGCCTGTTCAACACATGAACTGCTTCTTCCATCAACTATCAAACCTGAGCGAGCTTGCAGCCTCTGGGACAAGTATCTGATGAAACAATATTCCACCAGCCCATCGTAAGACTGGAGGCCAAGACGCAAACCAACATGTGTCTACTTGGGTTGGATGTTGGGATCCCCGTGAGCCCGGTTCCTAGAATCAACTCAAGTTGATATGAAAACTTTTTTTTTTGTTAAGTTTATTTATTTATATTGAGAGAAAGAGAGCACAAGCAGGTGAGGGGCAGAGAGAAGGAGAGACAGATTCCCAAGCAGGCTCCACACCATCAACACTGAGCCAAATGTGGGGCTTGAATTCATGAGCCGTGAGATCATGACCTGAGCTGAAGTCAAGAGTCAGAGGCCTAACTGAATGAGCCACCCAGGCACCCTGATATGAGCTATTTAAATAAACCAGGTTCAGGAAGAAAAAGCAGTAGTTGGAGATGCTGGAAATTTTGTTTTCCCTCATGATTGTCAAAATAAAAGTTACTCAGTTGAGCCTTTCCCTTCTAAATCTATGCAACCCCACACTGAGGGGTTTATTTTATAGCACATATTTGGAAGGGCCATTCATTTTTATGAATAGTGGTAATAATACTGAAGTAGATATAATAGGGGAGAAGATCCAAACAGATAAGAATAAAAAGGAAAATGATTATCTCCCTCTGTTACATTTGCAGATTCCAGCGGGAAAGATGTCAACTGAGATCAAAATGACAGATGGCACACATACTCCCAGGTGCGGCTAGACATAAATATTGTTTCCTCTTCAGTCCCACTCCTTCTTCTTTGAAATATCACTACCAAATGGTCCACTCGAAACTCAGGGGGAAAAATTAAAGAGTAGTGCAAATTCTGAATGTACTTAATGTTGTAATGGATTATCATTTCGGGACCAGAATTTTCTGGTCTTGGCCTACAAGTATTTTCATGATCAGAACAAGAAGAGGGAACATTTGTCATTTTTCTACTTAATGACTTCAAAAGTATCTGCCCTTTTCAGAATCTCCTACTACAAACCCAACAAATCCAGTACACAGCCAACTCTCTTCCCCAGGTCTCCGTCATCTCCAAAGTCATAATGGAAATTGTAAGGAGTTTCTCTTTTTTTAAAAAACCTTTATTTATTTATGTATTTATTTATTTAGCGGAAAACAAACTGAGGGTTGATGGGAGGGGGAGGGGAGAAATGGGTGATGGGCACTGAGGAGGGCACTTGTTGGGATGAGCACTGGGTGTTGTATGTAAGCAATGAATCACAGGAATCTACCCCCGAAACCAAGAGCACACTGTATACACTGTATGTTAGCTAACTTGAAAATACCTTTGAAAAAAAAAAGTTTATTTATTTATTTTGAGAGAGAGAGAGAGAGAGAGAGAGAGAGAGAGAGAGAGACAGCATGAGTGGGGAAGGGGAAGAGACAGGGAAAGAGAGAGAATGCCAAGCAGGCTCTGCACAGAGCCCAATACGGGGCTCGAACTCACGAACCGAGAACCAAAATTGAGAGTCAGATGCTTAACTGAGCCACCTGGGGCTCCCCAGAAATTGTAAGGAGTTTTAAAGATGGGTTTTTCAAATAAGAGGTATTGGTGAATGTGAAGTTAAGTATGGTAGAGAGTAAATAAATTTAACTTGTCCGTGGCTGAAAACAACTAGCCATCGACAAATTTATTAAATTGTGTCTTGAATAAGGGATCCGTTTTTCTGAGCCAACAATTAGGACTGGTAGGTTTCATGGAAAGGAGGATACTCAAGCATCTCTTTGTAACAAGCCCTTTGGGGAAAAAGAGGGAAGTGCATTTATTTAGC
The DNA here is from genome assembly GCF_028749965.1 of Puma concolor. NCBI lineage: Eukaryota > Metazoa > Chordata > Mammalia > Carnivora > Felidae > Puma > Puma concolor. The sequence continues at coordinate 147,018,679 of NC_141675.1, read as the reverse complement.
AAAGGCAGGAAGGAAATGGCATATACCATTTCGATTATGTTACATCCATGTAGATTGCTTGACTCCAGTTAAGACCTAAGAAGATAGAGTTCTGTAACTGGCTTAGAATTCTGAGTGGAAACATCCTGGAACTATGGTATTTGATAAATTCTCCTTCCAGAAAGGTTTACAGCCCCAGAAAGTTGTTAATCCAGATGTCTTGTCTGTTACTCACTGAAGCTGAGTTTTAAGAGTAATAGGGAAGGAGCATTTCGTCACATATGTAATTATCACTTCACTGTGTTCTATACCTGAAACTAATATGTCAACTATACTTCAATAAAACAAAAAGGGTAATGGTTGGGGCAGGGAGGGGGGGAGTGTAATAACTCTAAATATACAGATCTAGATAAAATAAACAATGTCCACATGATTCCTGAAATACCTTATATTTTCATCACTTGCCATAACTTTCATCACTTGGGGATAGTCGAAGAGTAGCGACCTCCCAAGATGCTCTTGTTCTGATCCCTAGAATGTGGGACTACCATAGATTATGCCACAAGGAGGAATTAAGATTGCAGATGGAATTAAGGGTGCTAATTAACAGACTTTGACATGAGATTATCCTGGATTATCCAGGTGGGCAGAGCATAATCCCCCAAATCCTGGAAAGTGGAATGGGGGGGAGGGGCAGAGCAGAAGCAGAGTCAGAGCCCTGCAGCATGAAAGTCTCCACTGGTGGTTGCTGGATTTGAAGAGGGGAGGGCTCTGCGGGGCCCGAGGAGGGCGGGCGCCCCTGCAAGGGAGCGAAGGGAAGAAAACGGATCCTCCCCAAGAGCCTCCGGAAAGGAAGACAGCCCTGCCAGTGCCTGGATTTTAGCCTAGTGAGACCCAGTTCGGACTTCTGACCTCCAGGAGTAAATTTGTGTCATTTCACCAAATTTGAGATCATTTGTTACAGCCGCAGTAGGGCACTAAGGTAACAGGTCAGTCAAGTAGAAACAAAATTCACTTGAGAGACAACCTCTCGTTAAAGTGGTATTTATCAGGGGCACCTGGGTGGCTCAGTGGGTTAAACACACCTGACTCTCGGTTTCCGGTCGAGCCCCGCATCCGGCTCTGCGCTCAACGATGCTGAGCGCGTGGAGCCTGCTTGACATTCTCTCTCCCCCTCTCTCTGCCCCTCCCCAACTTGCTCTCTCTCCCTCTCAAAAACTAAATAAACTTAAAAAAATAAATACAATGCCTTGCAATAATATCCAAGGTCTTGATTTCCAACCGGGAATTATGTTAGAGTGGTGAATGGGGGAAAAATAGTTGTGAACATTTTGTATTCCTGACGATTGGCCAGAGAAATAATATAAGAATCATAACTAAATACATGGGGACAAGTGCCGGGGCGGCTGCATCGGGCATTTGTTTTCAGTTACTGGTTTTCACGTTTGGGAGCCAGCGTTTTGCGTTCGGCCAATCAAAGGAAATAATCGCAGTAACAGGGACTCGAAGGCCCTGGAATGTTGCTTCTTACATACCACACGTTTTGAAACATAAAAGCAACAATTGTTTTAGAGGAAAAAACTTAAATTAACTTAAATCCTAAGAATAGGATTAATGAAGCTATTGAGAGGCACCTATAGAGGGCTGAGTCCTGACCTGAAATAATGCGGACTAACTATGTGGAGCACCCTGAGAAAGGGCCCCCCTCCCCAGCAGAGGCCAGTTCCCCCTGGGGCCCTGAGAACAGAACTCCTCTGCCCGGCTCCTCTCTCTCTGACACTAGAGCCCAGTGACCGCCATTCTCCTTCCCTCTCAGGCTCTCAAAGAAACACTTAGAAATCTCAATAATGTGTTTCTTCTCTCCTTTTCAAAAAGGAGGGAAGAAATGCTTCCGAGGGGAGAGGACACGTTTTCAGTGGCCCTTTGCTACCTAACCAAAGAATTCAATCCAATTCAACAAACAACTACTCGACTAAGAAAACAGAGCTGAACACGCTGGGAATAGGGTTTCTACGCTGACTCCAGACGCTCCCAGTTGTGTGTGGGGTGGTGGTACTTGTTAGGGGCTGAATTGGGCCTCCCCTTCGAATTGCTTTGTTGGACTCCTAGCCCCCAGCACCTCAGAATGGGGCAGTATTTGGAGATGGGGCCTTAACGAGTTAATGGTGTTAAAATGGGATCCTTAGCAGGGGCTCTGATCGGTATGACTGTTGTTCTTGTGAGAAGAGGAGGTTGGGACAGAGAGGAAGGTACCCGGACGCTTGCACACAGAGGAAAGACTGCGTGAGGACACAGGGAGAAGGTGAGGACACAGGGAGAAGGTGAGGACACAGGGAGAAGGTGGCCGTTTACAAGCCAAGCAGACAGGCCTCAGAAGAACCCAGCCCTACTCACACCTTGATGGTGGAATTCAGCCTCCAGAACAACGAGAGAATAAATTTCCCCAGTCTGTGATACTTGGTCATGGCAGCACCAGTGGACTAATACAGTCCTTAAAAAGTCAAATTGTTGGGGGGGCGCCTGGGTGGTAGTTGGTTAAGTGTCCGACTTCCACTCAGGTCATGATTTTGCGGTTCATGAGTTCGAGCCCTGCCCTGGGCTCTGTGCTGACAGCTCGGAGCCTGGAACCTGCTTTGGATCCTGTGTCTCCCTCTCTCTCTGTCCTTTCCCCACTCATGCTCTGTTTCTCTCTCACTCTCTCTCACAAATAAATAAACATAAAAAAAAAAATCTTGGGGCACCTGGGTGGCTCAGTCGGTTGAGCATCCGACTTCAGCTCAGGTCATGATCTCACAGTCTGTGAGTTCGAGCCCTGCGTTGGGCTCTGTGCTGACAGCTCAGAGCCTGGAGCCTGCTTCAGATTCTGTGTCTCCCTCTCGCTCTGCCCCTCCCCTGCTCATGCTCTGTCTCTCTCTGTCTCAAAAATAAAAACATTACAAAAATTAAAAAAAAAAATCTTTAGGGGCGCCTGGGTGGCTCAGGTGTTCAGCATCCAACTTTGGCTCAGGTAGTGATCTCATGGTTGCTGAGTTCGAGCCCCACGCTGGGCTTTGTACCGACAGCACAGAGCCTGCTTCAGATTCTCTGTCTACCTCTCTCTCTGCTGCTCCTGCTCCCCCATCTCAAAAACCAATAAACATTAAAGAAAATAATAATAATAATAAAATTAAAAAAAAAAAAAGAAGTCAAACTGTTGAGGCAACTGGGTGGCTCAGTCGGTTGAACATCCGATTCCTGATTTTAGCTCAGGTCGTGATCTCCCGGTTCGTGGTTTGAGCCCCTTCTCCGGCTCCGTGCTGACAGCACGGAGCCTGCTTGGGATTCTCTTTCCCTTTCTCTCTCTGCCCCTCCCCCACTCCCTCTCTCTCTGAAAATAAATAAATAACCCTCAAACAAGTCAAACGGTTATACCCCCTCGAAGACCCCACTGATCTGACTTCACAGCAGCCGGCACCAAAACTCTGGGGTTCCCGTGCAGAAGCCTGAAGCTGCTTCCTGCCAGACACCCTGCACCTCCCTTCCGGGCCCGGATGACAGCGTTTCTGTTCCTGCTTTCCCTGCTCGCCTCTCCCCCGCTGCGCACTCTGGAACTCTGGAAGCCCGGAGAAGCCAGAGCTCTGCTGTCTTTGCATTTCCTCTTGCCTGGAACCCTGGCACTTCACAATGCACAGAGGGCAGTTTTAAATGCTTGCGAAACTGGGGCGTGTCCCTAATCAGTGCTTACCTTCCCCCCACCAAAGTGGTAAAGACACCTGTCCTGGACCCACTAAAGAGGCCCACAGACCCTCTGGGAAGCTAGGACACTGGGTCCCGACAAGAAGCCGGGCCTTCCAGCGGAGATTCCTGCGAACGCCCTCGTCCACGTTTTGTTCCTCCAAGATTGATTGGTCTCCTGCCTCAAATACAATGTGGCAAGTGTCATGCACACGGGCTGTGTGTGTCAGCTCTGAAAATGGAGTGGCAGATTCTGTCGGGAGGCGGGGAAGCAAGGGCTAGGAAAACAATCAGAGGCCTCCCTCTGGGAGGATCTCTCATTAGTGCTCTGACCTGGGGCAAGTTACTCAATCTCTTTATCTTTTAAATGGAGGTTATAGGACACATTTTGAAAAGTTGATGTGAATATGAAATGAAAAGTCAAATCAGAAACTGCGTAATGTAAAGCCTCACACATGGCAGGTGGTCAGTAGCCATAAGGAAGAAGAGGGTCCCTCAGAGGAGATAATGGTCCAGCCTGACCTTGAGCAGAGAGCAAGATCATACCGGACAGAGAGAACTGGGACACAAGGAGGTATTCCAGGCAGATGGCCGAGGAGAGAAGAGGTTGTCTGGGGAGCCCTGGGTCATTTCAGGTAGATGGGGAGCAGGACAAGTTTGGAAGCAGTTGGGGGAAGTCAGAAAGGCAGGATGGGGACACCTGGGTGGCTCAGTCGGTGAAGCATCCGACTTCGGCTCAGGTCACGATCTCACAGTTCATGGGCTCGAGCCCCGTGTCAGGCTCTGTGCTGACAGCTCAGAGCCTGGAGCCTGCTTTGGATTCTGTGTGTGTGTCTCTCTCTGCCCCTTCCCTGCTCACGCTCTGTCTTTCTCTCTCTCCCAAAAATTAATATTTAAAAACATTTTTAATGAAAAAAACAAAACAAAAACAAAAACACAGGATGGGTCTTCCGTGCCAGGTCAAATAAATGTTCTTTGTCTTACATTCGGCAGAGAGACTTTCCCAAAGAGTGACCAGGATGGAAAGCGGATCGAGAGGGACCAGTGAAAAGGTTATTGCCATTATTAGAGATGGGGGTGTGAGCTGGTCAGGGGCAGTAGCAGTGGCCTGCAGAGAGGAGGGTTCTAGAGTCCTTTCAAAGGTTGGATTTACCCATGGATACTGCTTGGGCATTCGTTGATGAGAAGCAAGCCCATGCTATCTCCCATTTTTCTAGCCTGGACACTGTCCCTCTAGGTGGCAAGGTTATGGGAGTGGGGTGGGAGGCCGCGCTTGGCCATCTCAGTCAGTGGAGCAGGCCACTCTTGATATCAGAGTTGTGAGTTCAACCTCCATGTTGGGTGTTAGAGATGACCTAAAATAAAGGTTTTTTAAAAAGTTTATTTATTTTGAGAGAGAGAGAGAGAGAGAGAGAGAGAGAGAGAGAGAGAGAGAGAGAGGGAGAAAGAGAGAATCCCAAGCAGGCTCTGTGCTGTGAGCTCACAAACCTCAAGATCACAACCTGAGCTGAAATGAAGAGTCAGATGCTTAACCGACTGGGCCACCCAGGTGCCCCTAAAATCTTTTTTAAAGTTTATTTATCTATCTTGAATGAAAGAATGGGGTGGGGGAGAGGGAGAGAATGGTCGTGCAGGAGCAGGGGAGGAACAGAGAGAGAGAGAGAGAGAGAGAGAGAGAGAGAGGAGAGAGAGGCAGAGAGAGAATCCCAAGCAGGCTCCATGATGTCATCACAGAGCCCAACACAGGTGTATCCCACCAACCAAGAGATCATGACCTGAGCCAAGACCAAGAGTCAGTCCCTTAACTGACTGAGCCACCCAGAAGCCCCCCAAAATAAAATCTTAATTACAAAAAAGAGGTTTTGGGGGTAGCTGGGTGGCTCTGTCAGTTAAGTGTCCAACTTTTGATTTAGACTCAGGTCGTGATCTCAGGGCTCCCAGGATGGAGCCCTGTGTGGGCTCTGCACTGACAGTGCTGGCACATTCTTTCTTTCAAAATAAATAAGTAAACATTTATTTTTTTTAAAGAACGTTTATTAATTTATTTTTGAGAGAGAGAGAAGGAGAGAGAGAGAGGGAGAGAGCGAGAATCCTAAGCAGGCTCTGCACCATCAGTGCAGAACCCAATATGGGACTTGAACTCAGGAACCATGAGATCATGACCTGAGCCAAAATCAAGAGCCTGTCACTTAACTGCCTGAACCACCCAGGTGCCCCAAATAAATAAACCTTTAAAAAAGGAGGGTTATTGGGATTTGTTTGTTGTTGTTTGGGGAAGGTGTTGGAGCAGATAGAGATTATGGACATGTTAAGTTCATGAAGGTTTTGGGGTATCTTGGGAGAGATGTGCAGTGAGCTTGTCCAAAATGAGTCCAGGGGCTCCTGGCTGGCTCAGTCAGAAGAGCATGTGACTCTTAATTTCAGGGTTGTAAGTTCAAACCCCACATGGGGTGTAGAGATTACTTAAAAATAAAATCTTAAAAAAAAAAGGAAAATGAAATGAATCTGGCTTTCTGTAGATGAGTCAGGAATCTGTCGTCTGTCGTGTCTCTAAATGTGCACAAAGTGCTATTCTAAGTTCTTTACTATTTCAAATCATTGCATCTTCACAAGGTCCCATGAGATGTGCGGGACTCTGGGCCTTGCTTTACTGATGAGGGCTGTGATGGACTGAATTGAGCCGCCCTCCTCCAATTCATAGGTTGAAGCCCTAAGCCCCCAGTGTGACTGCATTTGGAGACAGGGCATTTAGGGGGTACTTAGGGTTGAATGAGGTCACAGGGTAGGGGCCCAATCCAATAGGGTTAGTGTCCTTATGAGAAGAGGAAGACATACCAGGGTCCTCTCTCTGTGCACAGAGGATAATGCCAGGTGAGGTCACTGCAAGAAGGCAACTGTTTGCAAGGCAGGAAGAGAGCTATTGCCAGAAACCAACCTGATGGCACCTTGATCTTGAACTTCTAGTCTCCAGAACTGTAAGAAAATTAATTGCTTTAATTTATTCTAAATTACAATAAATGTTTAGGGGCACTTGGGTGGTTCAGTCAGTTAAGTGCACGACTTTAGCTCAGGTCATGATCTCGCGGGTCGGATCGTAGGTCTGAGCCCCGTGTCGGGCTCTGTGCTGACAGCTCGGAGCCTGGAACCTGCTTTGGATTCTGTGTCTCCCTCTCGCTCACTGCCCCTCCCTCGTTTGCATTCTCTCTCTTTCTCTCTCTCTCTCTCAAAAATAAACATAAAATTTTTTTTTCTTAATGTTTTTTATTTATTTTTGAGACAGAGACAGAGCATGAACAGAGAAGGGGCAGAGAGATAGGGAGACAGAATCAGAAGCAGGTTCCAGGCTCTGAGCCATCAGCACAGAGCCCGATGCGGGGCTCGAACTCACAGACCGTGAGATCATGACCTGAGCCGAAGTCGGACACTCAACCGACTGAGCCACCCAGGCGCCCCAACATAAAATTTAAAAAATATATATATATGTGTAAGCGACCCAGTGTATAGTACCCTGTTACAGCAGGCCTGAGATAATACAAGGGCAATTAAGCACAGAGATGTTAACTAAACGTCCTCAAGGTCACACAGCTGGTAAGGAACAGAGACAAGATTTGACTTAGGGCACAGTCTTTGTTTTTCTCCGCGCCCCCCCCCCCCCAGCCTCTCTGTCTTTAGCTACGGCTTCTCTAGAGAACGTGTGTGTGCATGTGTGTCTGTGTGCGTGCATAGTGAGAAAATGGGCTGTCACTTTATTCCAAGAAGAGAGGTTTATGGCTGTGGCTCCACTGCACCACTTTGCTTCCTGGTAAAGCTTCTTCTGGGTCCACTGGTTGTTTTGCTGAGGCAGCGTGGCTACCTTCCAACCGTTTCCATACCATTCTGTGAGACTGGGGGTTGGATAACACTTGTGTGGAAGTGAAACTAAATGGATGGTGTGGGGCAGGTGGACAGCAAGCGTGTGTTCTGGCATGTTCCAGCCAGGTGCTGGTGGGGGGGGGGGGTGGGAAAGAGTGGGAATGAGGCAGCTCTGACCTGCTCTTGCCCTCCCCGGGCCGCCAGGCGTATAAATGAAGGGAGAGTCGCAAAGGCACAGCAGAGGGATGTTGGCAGTGGTGTTGTATGGGGACAGGGGGCGGCCACACGCGCGGCGAGCCCAGCAGAGTGTAGAGACTTGTCGAGTCACTATGTTGCACACCTGAAACCAACATAATGTGTGTGTCAATTACAATAAAAAGAGACAGCGGGGGTTCATTAGGCCGAGACCTGGTAGGGCAGCCCAGAGACCCACGGCCATGCAGTAGTTCTGGTCTGCAGAGGAGATTTCGTTCTTTCCCGTGTGGATCATCAGGCTGGGAGGGGGGCTGAGGTGGAAAACATAGTATCTGATTGGTTTTCTTTTGAAGACCCCCATGGATGCATTCCCGGTAACTGTTTCTGATTCCCAGCTCTTTCGCCCTAAAACACGTTTCGAGGGATTTTTTTCTTTTTTGTGGTTGTTTGTTTGTCCCTTTGCCTTGAAGTTTCTGAAATATTCCACAGTGCTGTCCTTGCCAATTCTGCAGAAAGTGTTGCTGTTGCTCAGAGCCTGTTCACAGCCAAGTGGGAGAGTTTCTCCACAAACTGCCATTTCAGTGAAAACACAGAAAATAAAACGCAACCAAGCACATTACACAGAGGAGGGAGTGCTAAGTTCCCCGGCTGTGATGTGGCCTGACTTGTCTGGCCCGGCCTCTTTGACCTTGAATTTCTATGCATTGGTTGGGCATGCTGGTCTGCATATTGAGGCTTCCTCCATCTTGTCTCCATGACTGAAGGCTTGTCACAGCTGGGAAAATGTCCTGGCTTCCTCAGTCCTTTTCTGGACCCTCTTTCACCCTGCTCTCCACATGTCACCTCAGGTAAGAAAACACTGATTAAACTAATTCTTTTATTAGAGTTTTTTTTTTTTAATTTGTTTTAAGGTTTATTAATGTATAAGAGACAGAGACAGTGCAAGTGGGGAAGGGGCAGAGAGAGGGAGAGAGAGAATCCCAAGCAGGCTCCACGCCCAGTGCGGGGCTTGAACTCACGAACTCACAAAATCGTGACCTGAGCCTAAATCAAGAGTCAAACACTAAATACCGAGCCACCCAGGTGCCCCTAGGAAGTTGTTTTTAATATTGTTGTTACTCTTAGGTGGCTTTCGTTTTCAAAGAAGGCTGATGTGTTTCCCAATTTATGTGTGGATGAATTACTTGAGGATTTTAATAAGATGGGGGGGATTCAGATTCAGTGTGTCCGCGATGGGGACCAGGAGTGTGCATTTCTGAAATGAGCCAACAATGCTGCTGCTGGTTGACAGACCACGATTTCAAACGACCAGCTGTTGAGAAACACTGAATGGTTGAATGGTTGTAGGGAACACTGTTGGGATGTGTATTAGCCAAAGTTCTCTAAGAAAGCAAATCAATAGGAGATGTTTGTTTATACAAAGAGAGAGAAAGAGAGAGAGAGAGAGAGAGAGAGAGAGAGAGAGATGTAAGGGGAGAAGGTTTATTAGGAATTAGTTCATGTGATTATGGAGACTAACAAATCCCAAGCTCTGTCATCTGCAAGCTGGAGACTCAGGAGAGCTGATGGTGTAAGTTTCAGTTTGAGTCTGAAGGCAGGAAAAGATTAGTGTCACAGATCATACAGTCAGGCAAGAGGAAGTCCTCCTTCCGGGAGGTTCAGCCATATGGTTTTATTCAGGCCTTCAACCAATTGGATGAGGCCCATCCACATGAAGAAGGGCAATCTGCTTTACTCAATCTACTGATTGAAATATTAATCTCACGTAAAACACTCTCATAGACACATTCAGAATACTGTTTGACCAAATGTCTGGGCACTCTGTAGCCTAATCGAGTTGACTCATAAGGTGAAGCATGATGAGATGGGAAGGGGTATCCTCCCCGGGGGTCGTCATGGCTCTTGGATTGTCCTTGGTTATCTTCTTGGAAATCTTTAGTCAGAAGATCCAGATGTGTCCCCTTGTCAGCTTAATGTCATTGCTGCCCCAGATCTCCATGCTCTCAAAGGCAACTCTCTATGTAACTCCTGGGCTTGACCCATCAATTCTGACATATCAGTGACAGATGACACTCTACATTTATGTTGAACCCCTTAATACAGTTGTGCTGAGTGCCTGCTGTGTGAAAGCTCCAAGCTGGGGGTCCAGGAGGACGGAGGATGAGACCACCCCCGCCCCCACAGTGGAAGAATGTGGGAAGGACAGTCTACATAATTGGCGGGGCCCAAAGTAAAATGAAAATGCAGGGCTCCCTGTTCAAAAATTAGGATTGAAGAAATAAATTAGGAATTTCAAGACCGTAATAGCAGAGCATTAAACCAGGTGTGGAGCCCTTCAAACCACACAGGTCACATGCCCATTAAGCTTGCCCTGGATAGAGTCAGCTCAGGAGGCAGACGAGTTTAAATATCCTGATGGAAATTCCAGAGTAGTGTTTTGTGTCTCTTTTTGTTTCTTCCTTCCTTTACTTCTTCCTTCCTTCTTTTCTTTTTGTTTCCTTCTTCCCTCCTCCCTACAAGGTAATTTCAAAAACCTTATCACTTTTCAGGGGCACCTGGCTGGCTCAGTCTGTAGAGCATGCAACTCTTGATCTCAGGGTTGGGAGTTTGAGCCCCACGTTGGGTGTAGCAATTACTTAATTTAAAGCAAATTGTTAAGTAATCTCTAGATCCAACGTTGGGCTCAGACTCACAACCCCGAGATCAAGAGTTGCATGCTCTACAGACTGAGCCAGCCAGGCGCCCCCAAATTCATTATCACTTTCAGTGAGATAGCGTGTTCATCATCCTTTACTTGTCATTCCAGATGCTTATAAAGTAAGCCAGTTGATGTCACTTTTATGTCACTTGGAAACCCTGTGGTAGCAGTGGGTAGAGTCACAGTCCTATCTACTAAGTTTGTGCTCTCTGGATGGGGTGGGGTGTTGGCAGTCCAAAAGGTGGGGCTTTTGGAAACACCCAGGTCAGGTTTTAAAGAGGTCTCCAGCTGTGTGACAGAATAATACACAGCAAAGCTCTAGAGCATCGTACTGCAGAAGAAAACCACCCAAGCAATGGCTTACCAGGTCCCGAAGGCAGAGATTTTAGCTTCTCTGAACCTATTGTCAGGAACTTAGAATTCAGTAGTGACCTGGCTGGTTTGTTAAAGAAAATCTCAGGAACGTAAGAAAGGATAAAAAAACAAAACAAAACAAAAACTTGATGTATTTTGAGAGAGAGAGGGAGAGAAAGTGTGCTTACATGCGAGCAGCAGAGGCAGAGAGGGAGGGAGACAGAGAATCCCAAGCAGGCTCTGTGCTGTCAGTGCACAGCCGAGTGCCGGACTTGATCCCACAAACTGCAAGATCATCCATCACCTGAGCGGAAATCAAGAGCTGGGCACCTAACCGACTGAGCCACCGGGGTGCCCCAGAACTTTCCCATTTTAGATTTTAGCCCTGTCTAAAGGGGGTTAATGGGGCAAAGGGGGTCTTGGCAAGAGACTGAGGGTGAATCAGAACAAACTTATCAACAGTTGCCTTGGCCAACCCAATTCTCATCTCTCTCCTGGTTCTGAGTACATGAGAACTCAACCGGTGAGTGCTTTTGTAGGAAACATTTGTTGAACGCATACAGTGTACAAGCTCCAGGAGAGCCAAGCATAGCCTCAGGGAGCCTAAATTTAGTTGGAGACAAAACTACACTGAAGCTGCCCTCTCTACCACGAAGGAAGTCCTGCTGGAGATGGATGGTCTCATGGGCTGCCTCTCATTCTTTTTTCAAAAAAATGTTTAATGTGTATTTTTGAGAGAGAGAAAGAAGAGAAACTCAGCACAAGCAGGGGAGGGGCAGAGAGAAGAAGACACAGAATCCCTCCTGACACAGGGCTCGAACTTGTGAACCACAAGATTATGACCTGAGTCACAGTCAGACACTTAACCCACTGAGCCACTCTGGCATCCCTGCTTCTCATTCTTTCTTAAAGAGGACATTTGCAACTAAGTGACAAAAAAGAAAGTAAACGCTAAAAGTCCCTGTCACAGGGAGTTCAAGAGGGTCAACTTCATTCATTCCATGAACATTTATTGAGTGTCTTCTCTGTGCCAGACTCTATTCTGAGAGACGTCTGAGAGACAAGGATTACAGCAGCGACCCAAACAAACACCAGCTGTGCCCCTAGGGGGCACCTGTCCAAAAGGAAGACCAGGTCAGGAACAGAGGCTGCTGGGAGTAAGGACATGGGCCCATCTCCCCGGTGTAGCCTTACTAGGGAGGGCCACTTGTGACTTACCTACATTTATATTTTGCGAGGCTTTCAATAAATAGCGGGGAAGAAAATGTTGACTTGTGGTTGGAGTTGAGGTCAGGTACTAGAAATGTAATTTCTTCTGGTTCTCTTGTCCTAAACCCTTAATTCCGCCTTTGACCACTCCATGTTTTTCCTTAATGCCAACGCTGTGTTTTCTTGAGATGTCAACCATGCCCTCAGGAGATGGGATGCCAGACTACTCTGCCAGATGGCATTTGTCTGTGTTTTAATCAAAACGCCCCATTCTCTGCCACAGTGTGGAGTGGCAAGCTAAGTGTGTTTAGCAAAGAAACAGCAGAGATCTACAGTTGCTTTTCCGGTTTTTGAGGTCAAGAAATGTACCCGAAGGCCGGAGAAGTTTGATTCTGTTAACCTCAGTGGTAGAATTGTGATTGTGGGAAAGGCTCCCGTGCTCAGCCCTGAGCAGATTCTGAGTGTGTTGATGTAGGTGGGGCTCAGAGAGAGAGAGTGGATGATGGAAAGAGCCCAAACGGTGGTTTCCTCTGTAACCATCTCCCTTTTATGCAAAGAGCTAAGCTTTTCTCATACCATCTCATTCAGCGTTTTCAAACACTTAATGAAATGTCATTATTCAGTTTTCTTTTTTCCCTTCCTTCCTTTTAAAAAGTAATTTCGACGCCCGGTTTGGGGCTTGAACTCATGACCTTGATATCAAGAGTTGCATGCTCTACCCACTGAGCCAGCCAGGCGCCCCTCATTATTCCATTTTAAAGATGAGGACACTGTGACGCAGAGTGTTTAGTTAACTTAGCTAAACCCAAGAGCTAACTTTTATGAGTGTATACCATGTACTGTGTATGACTTTTTATTACAATTTTTTTCACGCTTATTTATTTATCTTGAGAAAGAGAGTGAGCGAGCAAGTAGGGGAGGGGCAGAGAAAGAATCCCAAATGAGTTCTGCACTGTCTGCACAGAGCCTGACCTGGGGCTCGATTCCACAAACCGTGAGGTCATGATCTGAGCTGAAATCAAGAGTCAGTCGTTTAACCAGCTGAAACATCCAGGTGCCCCTGTGTGTGACCTTTTTTTTAAGTCCCTCAACATCCTTATGGGTTAGGGGGTTACTTCTATTTTATAGAATGAGAAAGTGAGGCTTACAAAAGATTAAGTAACCTGCTCAAGGCTTCAGAGCTGGTGGAGCTTGGGTTCAAATCAGCCAGTCTAACTCCTGAGTTCTCTTAACTGCTTTTCAGATTTCTTAGGAGCAGCAAGAGCTATGCCCAAGGCTATGAGATGGCCACTCAGGATTAATCTGAAGTTCACCTGGCAACAGTGATACGTCCTTAACAACAGGTAGCAGCCGGGAGTGAGGCAGAGAAGAGAAATCCAACTGCTTACTCCCAGGAAAGCCTAAATGTAGTAGCCTGTCACTGACACGGATGGCTTCAGCAGGTCCCGCCACATGTGTCTCCAGTGGAAGACGTTTATTTAATGAACATTCTTTAATGTTACCATATGCCAAGCACTCTTCTAAGCTCATGACTGATCCTAACTCATTCATCCCGATACCAACCTTATATAGTGGGGACTGTTGTCATCTCCTTTATAAAGATGGGCAAACCGAGGCACAGGGATCTGAGGTAACTTGCCCAAGGTCACAGCTAGAAAATGATGGGCTATGATTTGAGAGTAGGCAGTCTGGCTCCAGAGAATAGCCAAACGCACTTTTGAACATACTTTGGGGAAAACGCTGAGCTCAGAAGTATGTGTGTGTGTGTGTGTGTGTGTGTGTGTGTGTGTATTCCCCCCCCCCCCCCCCCCCCCCCGTCCAATATGATGGCTTGTAACCACTTAAATACTCTTGGGGCACCTGGGTGGCTCAGTTGGTTAAGCATAGACTTCAGCTCAGGTCATAATCTCAGGGCTCCTGAGTTTGAGCCCTGTGTTGGGCTCTGTGCTGACAGCCCAGAGCCCAGAGCCCAGACCCTGCTTCAGATTCTGTGTTATCTCTTCCTCTCTCTGCTCCTCCCCTGCTTGGGCTCTCTCTCTCTCTCAAAAATAAACATTAAAAAAAAGAAAAGAAAAGAAAAGAAATTGCTCTTTCTCCTGGGATGAAAAGCTTCACCCAAGAATTATCTCCATTGAGAAGCTTGGGCAAGGTATTCGCTGAGATGAAGGTAGTTTTTTGAAAGGGTGTCTTTTTTTAAAAAAAAATTTTTTTTTCAACGTTTATTTATTTTTGGGACAGAGAGAGACAGAGCATGAACGGGGGAGGGGCAGAGAGAGAGGGAGACACAGAATCGGAAACAGGCTCCAGGCTCTGAGCCATCAGCCCAGAGCCCGACGCGGGGCTCGAACTCACGGACCGCGAGATCGTGACCTGGCTGAAGTCGGACGCTCAACCGACTGCGCCACCCAGGCGCCCCAAAAGGGTGTCTTGGAAAATCTCACAAACTTCACTCAGAAACCTCCCTGCAACACCCATCATGGCATCTGGCTGACATACCCCTCTTCCATCTACTATCCTAACTCTACTTCTCAAAACTGATGCTTTAGAAGCACTTCAAATCTTCAAAGCTCTTACCTCTAATTATAGCTCGTCTATATTTATTGACTGAATATTTTTGAGTGCCCCAAATATATCAAGTACTGTGCTAGGCACTGGGAAACAGCAGAGGACAAGACAGAGAAGATTCTGGATGGAATGGAGTTCTGTGCTGGTGGCGGAGGACATACTTAACTGGCAATTTCAGCCCAGGTAATATAAGGAGGGAGTAGGAGCTTGGGGGGGGGGGTCTCTAAGTTTGACCATACAGGAAGTTTCCAGTGTCTACAAGACTGCTGTACTGTGGAATTCAGCAAATGTCTACTGCATGAATGTATTGCCTGCAAAACTGGGTTCTGAAGAATGGGTAGGAGCTGTTAAGTGAGGGAGGGGAGGGTATTCTGGGGAAAGGGAAGAACCCAATGGTGAGGGCCCAAAATACGATTTTTCAGTTTAGAAGGATGATTCCGCAGAGGGGAGAATAGATTTCAAGAGGGTGGGGGCAGAAAGACCTGTGGTCGGGTGAGAAAAAACCTGGAGGAGGGCATGGATTTGGGAGGCAGGCAAGAAGAGAAGGAGGAGGGGGAAGTCAAGGATGATTTTTCGTTTTCCAGTTCAGGTTTACCCTGTAGGCCACTGGCAATTCCTTTTGCGGTTCCTTTTGTTTTCAACCAGATAACCCCGGGAGCCCAGGTCTTCCCACCCCTCGGGCTGTAAAGAATAGTCTCCCCAGCCTTTGTTCTTAATGGTGAAGTCCAAGGCTCTTAAGGTGAGGAGGAAGCACTGGCCCAGCGTGGGGAAAGCTTCGTTAGTGTCTCCACTGTCAGCGTCCCGGCTTCGGTGTCGCTCGGAACCTCGCGAAAGGTAAACTGCCAGGGTCGTTTCCGGATTTTACAGAAGGCAGCAAGAGGTCCGTGTGAACCTAGCCCGAGTCACGTACTCTGCCCAGTGGGTGGATGTTAAGGCCCAAGCCCCACGCTGTGATTTTAAGTTCACTCGCTGGGCAAGGTGGGTCATCCCGGGGAGTCGAGGACTCCCCAGGATTCCGTTCAGGCCACGGTGCCCCACCTGGAGCTCGGTTAGCGCAAACATCCCCCAGCATCCACAGGGAGGCATTACGTTAGGGTTTTCCTGCCTCGTAAAAAAGTTCCTGTCTCCCCCTAGAGCCAGACACACGCCTCCCAAGCCAGACCACGTGTCGCAGGTACGTTTTCTGGCTCTTCCCCTTCCCCGTTCCTTTCCCCTTTCCTCTCAGCCTTAGGTGGCAGGAAAATCCTTTACCTCCGACCAATCCCACGGATGCCGAGCCGCGCGCGCGCACGCCAACTCGAGCTCCTTCTCTGTACGTCATTGGCCACCTCCACCTATGCAGAGTGACAGGCAGCTTCGTCGACCTATAGCCGGAGGAGGCGGAGGCCGCTCGGCCCTCCCGAAGCTGCTTTGTTAGGGGCTCCCTCGCGGTTCCCCAGCCCGCCGCGCCTCTGCTACCTTCCCCCGCTCTCCCAAGGCCGCGCTGCCAGACCCTCGTGGGGTGGCAGCGCCGGAGCGCGCGGCACCCGCATCCTTCCAGCTTGGCGCCACCGGCCGGGATGCAGCCCGGGTACCCAGCGTGCTCCTGTTGTCACTCTTCAGCCCAACTCCGAACGCCCCGCTCCTGTATCCGCCGCCTCCGATTGGCCGCCTGGAGGCGGAGCGATTGTCAGGCGGCCCAATCGGAGCTCCGTTTCCCACGGGTTCCCGTGGCCCCGCCCACAAGGCCGCCGGCAGAGGCGCCCTGACAGCTCCCATTGGCAGACGGCGAGCGGGCCGGAGTGCGGCCGGGCCGAGCAGCGCCGCCGCCGTCGGGCGCGCAGCTCTGCAACGCCGCGAACGCCTCGGCGCCCGCAGCCCCAGGAGCCCGGCGTCCCCGCATTGTCCCCGGCGGCGTCGCGGAGATCCGGGACGAGCGTCGCGGGTGAGTACCGCGGGCCTGTGCCGGCTGTCCGAAGCCGTCCCGAGGGATCGGGGTGAGGATGCCCGGAGCCGCTCTACCCGTGTCGGGCACGTCCTGACCCCCGTCTCCCGCACACTGGGGCTCCCGGCGGGTCCTAGCTCCCCCCGATTGGGTTTTACTCGTATTGTTTTCGCGTTCACACACTTGGAAGGTGAGGAGCTGGCGAGGGTAAGCTAGAGGAAACATCCCTCGTGCGAGGGAGCAGTCGGGAGGGGGACGAGCCAGCGGCGCCCAGGTGCCCGGTGCCGAATGAAAGTGACAGTGTGCAGGCGTTGGCATTTGGTCTTCTCGGCAGCAGGAGGTCGGCGCTGACCTGCGGCGGCGGAGGCAGTTTGTATTTGTCGGCTGATTTTTATCAACTTCGGGGAGGGCGTGCGTGTGCGTGCGCGTGTGTGTATGTGTGTGTGTCTCCGTCCCTGACTTGGGCACCTCCAGGCCTGGGTTTTCGGCGACGTTGTCGGCTCTCACCTTGGCGATCCGTGCAGCGCTCAGGGCGGGACACGCGGGACGGAGAGCCTGGGGGCCGGCACACCGGGCCGGGGACCCGTGGCTAACCTGGGAGGAGGCATTTAAAACGGCCTTCTGCGCGCGCGCAGACAATGACTGGTCCGGGTGCGGGATCCCGGGGGCTGTGCGAGGACTCCCGGCTCCCGATCCCGACCCCGCCTCGCCCTCTCGCGGGCTCTGCCGCCAGGGTCGTGCTGCGCTGCGCAGCTCACCGCCCTTTGGGGGACCCGCGTGGGGCCCGCTTTTGTTTACAGACCTCGCCATTGGGCGAGAGCCGCGCGCTGCGCTTCCCCGGCCCGAGGCTGCCGCCACGCGCCCCCTCCGAGCTGGGAGAAGTTGGTGCGTGCTGTCAGGTGACGCCCCCTCCCCCGGCCTCCTGGAGAGATGCTGCAGGGAAAAGACGACTAGACGGCGCCTTCGCGCCTAGTCCCTGCCGCGCACGGCGGCCCCCAGGCCCTGTGCACCCAGAGGAGCCTTGTCCCTGCCAGGGGTCCTCAGATTGACGGCCGTCGGGGCGCTGACCGAGCCAAGCTCACCTCCCTTCCAGTAGCATCCTCTGGCCTTGCCTCCGGATCAGCCCAGGTTAATTCCGAGCCTGCCTTTCCCTGCGTGCTGCCAAGTCTTGAAGGACGCGCGCGAGCCCTTGGGGACGCTGGCCAATCCATGCCCGCTTTTAATGGTACCCACGCGGTCCCGCAGAGCAGCTGTGGGGCATCCTTGAGTCCGAGCGGTAGCGATCGGGTTACCCGAGTGTGCTGACTTGGTGCACAGTTTGAACTGGAGCAGAGGTTGAGAGCCTGGGCGCAGAGGTCGGACAAACTCGGGTTCCCGTATCTGCTCAGTGTCACTCACAAGCTGAGTGATCTAGGCTGAGCTACTCAGTTTCCGAGTCTGTAAAGTGGGAATAACGTGTATTCCCATTTGTGGCGGGTTTTAAACGACAGTTAAAAACCCCTAGTTTTAGCACAGCACTGTCACAGATGAAACACTGGAATGGTGTCTCCCAGTTAGAGGGAATCTATTCTAGAGGATATAGCTAGCCTGTGTCTTTCCCCCTTCTCCTATTCTCCACTTCCCTGGCTCCTATTTTATTTTAGAAAGCTTGAAGACTGCTTTCAGCTTCAAACAGGGCTTGTTTTACTTGGCCTTAGGTTTAATTATAGTTATCTAATCGCTTCCAGCTCCATTTTATGTGTTTGAATTTCCATTAGGTTTTAGTTGTTTCTTCTTTCTTCCTTCTTCCTTTAAGGCTATGCAGAGGCCCAGGCCTGGGTTTGGAGGAGGGAGACTTGTCCAGGTGGGAAGCGGTTGCCCCATGAACCAATGGCCACTGTGCAAAGTGATTAGGACCCGGATGGAGGGAGGTTTGAACAAAGAGATACCTGGAGGCCGGGAGGGAACACTTCCTGGTAGAAGCGAAATTTGAGCTGTGTCTTGTGGCAGAAGTTTAGTAAATCTCTGGTTTCTAGAATATGCTCTGTTGTACCCCATAATGAAGAGCCCCGCCAGGGAGTTTGTTTTTGACTGGTAAACACCAAAGTTGCTAAGTAATTATCTTTGAATAAAGGAGAAATAAACTAAAGGTGCAGGCTGTTGACTAACTAAGGAAGGTAGAAAGGGAGAATTGATTTCATTGAATATCTTCAAAATGCCGTCAATGTGTTTTGACTTGTTTTTCCTCGGCTCCACCAGCCCGACACCGCTATTTTTTTTTTTTTTTTTTTTAAGGTTAAGAGAGAAGCCAGTTTCATACAGGAAAAACAAAAACAAAACCAAGAAAAACTCCTGTACAGCTCATAATCAGATAGTTTAAGAGACACAATCTCAGACTTGGCTACAACATAGGATATTATTGAAAAAGTGTTTCCAGTTTCAACCCCCTTTTGCTGGTTGGGGCAAATTACTGGGTTAGGTCCAATAACATATTCTTTGAATGTCAACCTCAGAGGTTTTTTTTTTTTTTTTTTTTTAAAGCTTATTTATTTATTTTGAGAGAGAGAGAGAGAGAGAGAGAGAAAGTGAGTGGGGGAGGGGTAGAGAGAGGGAGAGAGAATCCTAAGTAGGCTCTGCACTGTCAGTGTGGAACCCAGTGCTGGGCTCGAACCCTCAAACTGTGAGATTGTCATGAGCTGGGCCGAAACCAAGAGTCCAACGCTTGACCGACTGAGCCACCCATGTGCCCTGACCTCAGGGGTCTTAACTGGCCCCCAAAAGCCAACGGACAGACAGAAACTAGGTGAGTGACTGGAACCCAAGTCTGTCCAGCGGGTGCAGAAGCCCACAGAGAATGCTCCCAACCCTGTTCTGCTCCCCAGGCCTGCCTCAGTCACCCCAAGAGGTGGCCGACTCCTGCAAACAGAGGGGCCAGTGGTGTTATTGCTAGGTCTCAATTAATGTACGAGATAACCTATTTAAAGTTCTCCTAGCCATGATTCCGAGCCTTCCTGCACTTGTTCTGGGAATTCTCTGGCCCTTAGGGATGCTGAAAGGCAGCTGTGCCCCCTGCAGCCATCTGGGGATCAAATCAATTGGGGGCCTAGACTTAAAAGGGAGCACGTGGTTAGGAAATCTCATTAGCTGACAATTTAACTCCTCTCTAATGCTCCTGCAAGGAGCGGGGACAAAGACTTCCTCTCCTTTTCCCCTGCAGTTCTCCCTCCCAGCTTCCCTCTCCTCCCCTCCCCGCCTGGCCCAGTCTCCTCCTGGTCAAAATTCCTGCAGTTGGGGCGGCTCACTGAACCCCAGGCTTTCCGCAGCGCCTGGCCGGAAATCTCTTCCCCAGAGCCTTGCTGAGGGCCTACTGGGTGTGCTGGTTGTGAACACTTGGTTCTTTCCTCTCCACAAGGAGCTTACTGTCTGCAGGAGAAGGGTTTGTGAGACTGCACTTTAATAAATGGAAAGTTCAAGCCTGTGCTTTCCCAAGCGAGGAAGGCAGGTGAGAACACAGGGATCACATTGAAACCTCAAATAGAAGTCCGCGAAGGCAGGGGCTTCTGCTGTTTGCGAGTGCAGGAGGGGCAAAGGTGGGAAGGCTGAAGGAGAATTTGGTTCCTGTGGGGGATGGACAGATTCCTGAACCCCACAGGTGCAGGCTTACAGTGGAGAAAGATCCTCATTTTCACTGTCTCTGGTCATTGGACTCCTGCATCCTCCCATCCAAGTACTAACCAGGTCCGACCCTGCTTAGCTTCCGAGATCAGACAAGATCGGGCGCGTTCAGGGTGGTATGGCCGTAGACTGGACTCCTGTATCCTAAACACTGTTCCATGGGAGTTGTGTGTGTGCATGTGTGTGTATACTGTACATGTGTGCATTTAATTTTCCTTTCCAAATTAAGCAGATGGGTAGAGTATATGTTTCTGTGTATGTCTGTCTTTTTGTTTGATTTTTCTCAATACAGGACCAGAAAAAACAGGCCCCAGCAACACTTTTCTGTGTCTTTTTTGTTTGTTTGTTTGTTTAACAGTTCCAAATTAGAGGTCAGTTCATGCCTAAATAATCAGTTTTATTTAGGTAATGACCCCTGTATTTAAAGAAAAGTTCTCTCTTGGGGCGCCTGGGTGGCCCAGTTGGTTAAACATCAGACTCTTGATTTTGGCTCAGGTCATGGTGTCACGGTTTGCTCCAGGAGTTTGAGCGCCAGGAGAAAGAGTCTGCTTGGTATTCCTTCTCTCCCTCTTTCTCTGCCCCCCCCCCATAAATAAATGCATTAAAAAAAAGTTATCTCTCATCGTTGTAGGCCAAATCACTTATTTAGAAAAATGAAAAAAACTTGAATAAAAGAGGCACTCAAAAATTAAGCAGTACTCAGCCAGGAACAGAATGTTTTGAAAACAATGGTCTAGTGTGAAAGGTACCAGATATTACTAGTTAGGTGGGTTTTTCCCTTCTATCCCCTTCCCAATCTCCTGTACCTTCCTCCACATCCCTCCAGCATAAGACTTTCACTGTTCTGGGTCTCCAGGGACCTCGTTAAGAAACTCATAAAGGTCTAGACTGTGGTTATGCGAAGATTCCTCCTGTGTTCTTGTGAGATTCTTCTAGAAGACCTTGGAGCTCTTTTGCTAGGTGAAGAGGTTCCTTCCTCGTGGACTGAGCCTGAGCTCAGAGGCTTGCATTCATCTGCAAGGGTCTCAGTTCCTTGAAATGGTAGCAAAAGTGTTGGGGGGTGGGGGTGCACAATACTGCCATGATCTGAGAGCTGGTCAATTGTGTGTCTTCAAAGGACGTTTAACAGAGTGATGACTCAGGGAACAGCTCTGTGGGAGGAAGGTTCTTTCAGCTGAGTGCATCCTCAGTTTCAGAATGGGCCAAGGCCCTTTGAGTTTTAGTGCTGTCACAAAGTTTCTTTCCATAAAGGGACACTTGGGTGTAGTTGGGGGAATGGGGGTCCTAGCGTTTTGCAGACCCCTGGGAAAACCAAAGTATGATATGAAAGATATTGCATGTTTTTCTGGCCGGGGCCGCTTTGACTTTATGAAGGAGAAGGGTTTTTAAAAAAGCCTCTTGTATTATTTAACTACATCATCTGCCCCCCAAAGAACATGATTTTATATAAAGACCTACAGATCAGTATACAGATGTGTGAGGAATTAAGTGGTTGGAAGACTGTGGATCTGGGTGCCCCAGCTTGGCTTGCGATGGGTGGGGGGAGGGGATGAGTGATTAGGTTCTGGAAGTTCAGTTGCTTTTCCTTAAAACCCCCAAACACTGTTCTCTGTGCCCACGGAGGAGACAGGAAATCCTGCAGAAGGAACCTGTCTTTGCAATGGCTGCCTCCAGCCCCGAGCGCTTCTGTCTGCCCACCCGCCCTCCCCCTCCTCTTCCTCTTCCTCCTGCTCCACTGGGAGCTGCTAACCTTGTAAATATAGATCAATTCTGGTGCCTGTTTCTAGTTTCCTCTGCCCTCTGCAGAGGTGATAATGGCCCTGGATAAGCCCCCAGGTCAACCCTGGGGGAGGGGGAGGTTAGGGTCTGCGAATGGGTCTGGGAATTCTCCCTGTGGAATTGTCCACCACGGAAATGGGGTCCATGGGATTTTCTACCCTTTGCCCTTCAGAAGAGGGGGTGGGGCGGGCCTGATGTCTGCCTCAGGTTGAGTCTGAGGGGCCCTGAGGGAGGGGGGTCTGCCTTGCCTCCCCTTGCCACCGTGGAGGCCTCCCATGTCTTTAGGATTCCAGCCCAAAGCCTCACCATCTCAGGGCTTCTTCATGTCCCTTATCCCCTGTCCCCGGAACACGATCTCATCTGACACAGCCTCATCACCTGGGCTGGGTGGAGAGCATTGGCTGAATTGCGGCCAAATGAAGATTTCCAGCAGGAAGCTCTGGGAGCCTCTGGAACTCATTTAGCCGGGGCGACTTGCCTTTTGGGCAGTGTTTGAGAGGCCCAGAGCTGTGGGATCACTCTGCCTTGAGCTCTGTATGTGGATTTTGGGTTTTTTGGACTTAAAAGGAGCCTGACCCAAACCGAGGCAATGTGTTAGTGTTTGCCTTTTTTTTTTTTTTTTTTTTTGCAAAATGTGCATCTCTATGTCTTTCCATGGCACAGGGATGGTGAGGACTTGGAGGGGCCCCTAGGTTCTGGTCCCCGCGGAGCCCCTTTCCATGCCTGTGAGGCCCCAAGCGCTCTGGGACACTCCTTCGTGCCCACTGCCTAGCGTAACCATTGGACACCCTCAGAAGCGTCCTAGTTTAGCTGTCCAGAATCATGTCCCAGGTGTCAGAGTTGTAACTGTGATGAGGTTTTAAATAACTGAGTGTGGTACTTCCCCGGTGGCAAATTCTGCTGGGTTTTGGTGCTGAGCAGTGTTCACCTTCCCCCTTTCGTGGTTTTTTTTTTTAATGTTTATTTATTTTTGAGAGAGAGTGTGAGTGGGGAGGGGCAGAGAGAGAGAGAGAGGGAGACACAGAATCCGATGCAGGATCCAGGCTCTGAGCTGTCAGCACAGAGCCCAGTGTGAGGCTCGAACCCACGTCAAGATGGGATGCTTAACTGTCTGAGCCACCCAGGTGCCCCTCGCCCTTTCATTTTTAATGTGTGTTTAAACAGGGGTCCGTTGTGAGGGAGAGAATGCCATATGCACTTTCTTTCATCTGAAATGCCCTTTGGATCCCACAGTGATCTTAGGTCTTTTGAATATTCTTGCCACCCGTGCCCTGACCCGCGTGAGGATTCTTAACCGTCTGTCTGCCATGCAGAGAGTAGAGGCTTTGTGCATGTTTCTTGGTCCCTTAAAGATCTAACATACATTTCCAGGTTTGCCTTAATATGGATGCAGTCTCTGGCTGTAAAACTTGAGTCAATTTTGCTCAAATATATTTGCTTATTTTGCTCAAATATATTTACTTATTTATTTTTAAAGGGGATAGAAGTTTACTGGATACACCGCAAGGAGGGGAAGGCAGGACAGCGAAACAGAGACTGCTGCTTGGTTAGATTTCAATCACAGTTTTACTCAGTGGTGATGATCCGGTTTAATATTTTTCCTGCCATCAAGGTATATTCTTATTTCATCCATATTCCTAATCTCAAGTAATGCCAAGTTTGATTTCTTTCTAAAAACAGGGTGTGAAGTAATAATAATTCCATATAGCATTAACAAACTCATAGCAGACAAGCTTACGTGAAACGTGTTTTTGTTCCCATGCCTTTTCTATTCCCGCCCACTCTGTACTCTCCTGAAATGATCACTTTTGTTCATTTTTGTTTTTTGTTCTTCTGGTGGTTGTCTTTGTATCTCTAAATAATATGCTTATACTATTTTTATTTATCGGCTTCCTGTTATGATGAAGGACAATTAGGCTGCTTATTTCTCACCTCCTTCCTTCTCCAGATTTTTGCTGCTGATATTTATAGTTCTTATATTGATTAGTCTTCATTCTTTGTTACTTACATAGACCTCTCATTTAGTTTCGTCAACCGAAGACTGTGACATTTGACCTCCCCTTTGTCAAATAAGAATATCGGTGTCTGGATCTGTCTTTCCTCTCAGCTCTCCCCTCTCCATCTTATACCCCCAGCTTCTGTCACCACCAGGGTTTTAAGACTGTGTTCTGTAAGCATGATTACGTCTTCTATGCCTTGTCTATAGATTGCCTTTTTTTTTTGGTAAGATTTTATTATTATTTAAATATAATTTATTGTCAAGTTGGCTAACACACAGTGTAGACAGGGTGCTCTTGCTTTTGGGGGTAGATTCCCATGGTTCATTGCTTACATACAACACCCAGTGCTCATCCCAACAAGTGCCCTCCTCATTGCCCATCACCCATTTTCTCCTCTCTCCCACACCCCCATTAACCCTCAGTTTGTTTTCTGTATTTAAGAGTCTCTTATGGTTCTCCTTCCTCCCTCTCTGTTTGTAACTACTTTTTTCCCCTTCCCCTCCCTCATGCTCTTCTGTTAAGTTTCTCAACATCCACGTATAAGTGAAAACATATGGTGTTTGTCCTTCTCTGACTGACTTATTTCACTTAGCATTCATTATACCTTCCAGTTCCATCCACGTTGCTGCAAATGGCATGATTTCATTCTTTCTCATTGCCAAGTAATATTCCATTTTGTATATATACCACATCTTATTTATCCATTTATCAGTTGATGGACATTTAGACTCTTTCCATAATTTGGATATTGTTAAGATTTTATTTTTAAGTAATCTCTACACCTGACACGGGGCTCGAACTTACGACACTGCGATTGAGAGTCACATGCTGTACCAACTGAGCCCTCCAGGTGCCCCTAGGTTGCTTTTGTTTTATAACAGCTTTATTAACATGTAATGTACATGCCATACAATTTAGTTCCTTAAAGTGTACAATTCCGTGGTTTTTGGTATATTTATAGAGTTGTGCAGCTATCCCCATAATCAATTCTAGAACATTTTCATCACCCCTAAAAGGAACCCTGTGCTCATTATTATGCACTTCCTCTCCCCATGCCTCCCTCTCACCTCTGGTGACTACGGATCTGTGTCTGTAGATTTGCCTGTTCTGGGCATTACCTGTAAATGGAATTATATAAAATGTGACCTTTTGTGTCCACATTCTTTTGCTTAGCATCATGCTTTCAAGGGTCATCTGTGTTGCAGCATGTGTCAGAATCCCTTTTTATTGCTTAGTAATATTTTACTGTATGGATAATGCTGCATTTCATTTATTCATTCATCAACTGATGGACATTGGGATCGAGCCCACCTTTTGGCTATTGTGGATAGTTACTGCTCTGAGCACCAGTGTAACAAATATGTGTTTGGATACTCATTTAATAATTTTTTTTGGTAAACACCTAGCAGTGGAATCACTAAGGTCATATGGTAATTCTATGTTTAATTTTCTGAGGAGCTGACAGATTGTTTTCAAAGTGGTTGCACCATTTTACATTTCTATCAGCAACGTGTGAAGATTCCAGTTTCCCCACATCTTGGCCAGCATTTGTTCTCTCTTGTCTTTTTTTTTTTTTTTTTAAGGGGCGAGGTGCTGGAGGGGCAGAGAGAGAGAGAGAGAAAGAGAGAATCCCAGGCAGGCTCTGTACTGAGCATTGTTAGTGTGGAACCTAATGCAGGGCTAGAACTAACGCACCGAGCCAAAATGACTCATGACCTGAGCTGAAATAAGAGTCAGATTCTCAATGGATGGAGCCACCCAGGTGCCCTGCTGTTGTCTTTTTGATGATGGCCATTCTGACCCATGTGAAGTGATACCTCACTCTGGTTTTGATTTTCGTTTCCCTAATGATGACTGTGTTGAACATCATTTCATGTGCCTGTTGGCCATTCATGTATCTTCTTTGGAGAAATGTCTATTCAGGTCCTTTGCCCATTTTTAAATTGGGTTATTTAGCTTTTTGCTATTGAGTTATAGGAGTTCTTTATGTTTTTGATACTCACCTCTTATCGGATAAATGGCTTGCAAATACTTTTTCCTCTTTTGTAGGTTGTCTTTTCACTTTGTTGGTTTCTTTCGGTAGGTAGGTTTCAAGTTTGATGTAAGCCCACTTGTTTTTGATTCTGTTGCTTGTGTTTTTATTTTTATTTATTATTATCATTATTATTACTTAAGTAGGCTCCATGCCCAACATGGGGCTTGAACTCATGATCCCAGGATCAAAAGTAAGATGCTCTCCTGACTGAGCCAGCCAGCCACCCCTTTTGCTTGTGTTTTTAGACATGATTTCCAAAAAATCATTACCAAGGCTCATGTCAGGGAGCTTTCTTCCTGTGTTTTCTTCTAGGAGTTTCATGGCTTTGGGTCTTACATTTAGGTCCTTAATACATTTCAGTTTAAGTTTTGAGAGGTGTAAGGTAGGGGTCAAGTTTTGTTCTTTTATATGTGAATATCCAGTTTTCCCAGCACCATTTATTGAAGAGACTGTCTTTTCTTCATTGAGTATTCTTGGCTCCTTGTGATTTGACATTAAAAAAAAAAAGAAAAATAGCCTGTTTACTTCAAAAACTCAGTGCATATGATTCAGTTATTTTACTTATTTACCAAAGGCACATGCAGGAAATATTTGCAAAGTAATTTGAAAGTGAGGTGTCTTTGGGTATCAGCTTTTGGGCATTACATTTCTGCTGGGTGATATTTTTGTTGTGTTAGGTGAGGACAGAAGTTCTTAACAGAGGGCAGTTTTGCTTGCCAGGGGACATTTGGTATCATCTGGAAATATTTTTGGTTGTCACATTGGGGAGGTTATACTGGTATCTATCTAGATATAAGGAGATATCAGGCATCTAGAGGCCAGCGATGTTGACATTCTGTGATGCATAGGACAGTCCCCTAGAACAAAGAATTATCTGGTCCATGGTCAGTAGTGCTGAGGTTGAGAAACCCTGCATTCAAACTTTTTTCTTCTTTACATTTATTTATTTTTTATAGAGACAGGACAAAAGTGGGGGAGGGACAGAGAGAGAAGTGAGACACAGAATCCGAAGCAGGCTCCAGGCTCCGAGCTGTCAGCACAGAGCCCGACGGGGGCCTTGAACTCGTAAGCTTTGAGATCATGACCTGAGCCGAAGTCAACCGACTGAGCCACCCAGGCGCCCCCCAGAAACCCTGCATTCAAAAGACACAAATACCATTAGAGAACGCATATGTAAATTTCTTCACTTACAACAGGAGCTGATGTTTTTTAGGTATTTGGAAGTGAGCTGTCAGATTAATAATGAATCATCTGAGGTATCAGATTATTTTGGTTATTATTTTAGCTGGAATAAATGAAGTATCTTTTTTAGGATAGAAAGTTTTTTTAAAAAATGGATCATTTCAGGGGTTTTGGGCCCCTCAGTGCTTGGGCAAGATCATCCATTTAATGACTTCAGAATATTGCTGTTAACATACCGTGAAAGGCTCATCCTTAGCCCTCAACTCTGCTGTGGTCAGTGTTATGTGAGGACAAGTATTTGTAGTCTGATCATTAGAATGTCATACCTCTTAAGCAGTCCATGGAGCGTCAAACATTTTTAGAAAAAAAAGACAGTGCGAGATGCACTGTGACATTTTAGAAAATTTTTTTGAATGTAAGAATAATTATCTCATCTTGATATCTCTGATTAGAAATTATCATTTCAATCTATAAATATCAATTGAACTTTAACATTTCACCGCAACCTAAAACAACTAAAACCTCCTAATATTGACTTAAAATATTCAATCTCTGTTTTGTTTTGTTTTTCCTTCCCCCTTCCCCGTCCCCCTCCTGACAGTTAATGCTTTTATTTGGGGATTCAATCGGCCTGTGACTGCTTACCACCAAGTTGCCTTAAAGAGAAAGGTTTGTGGGAGCCTGTTGTGGGGTTTCAACTTGCTTCGAGTAAGAATACCCAAATGGCCTTCTCTCTCTTCGAGAAAATGGGGTTAAAATAAGATGAGCATATTTATGACTGTTGCAGGTTGGTATTAGGATCTTGGAGTTCTTCTTGCCAAAGACATTAGAGATCTAAGTTAATGGCCCATTCTTTACACCAGAACCAGTTCACAGCTTATTAGAGAGAGAAGGGCTAACATTATCCCTCACGGACAGCCTCTGAATTTTAATTGTGGTCATCGCTGTCTTCGCAGCCTGTGATGCAGCAGTTCTGAATCCCATCCAAGTCAGGAAAAGTGAATTTATGGGCCTCCTAGCAACTAGCATCTAGCAGTTTACAGTGCTTGGACTTTATTAGGGGTGCAGAGAGAGCCAGCTCCCCTAACATTCTGGGGCCCAGCCTGCAGCCACGACAGCTGAGTTACAGGGGTTTGGGGAGACTCATTCCAGGAGTGTGTCTTAATATGGTCCTGGTTGCTATGTTATGGTTGCTAGAAAACCATACATGATTTGGGGGAAAATGAAAAGCTCTCAAGGAAATATTAAAAGTACAGTTTTTCCATTTGGAAAAGTTACTTTCTGGAATTTAGAACTGGAGAGCTTAATTAGGACATGAGTCAGGTTGGATGGTTTAATACCGTGAGTATTGCAGCAGCCTGTCTGAGTCAGATCTTTGAATTTCCCCCTTTAATTTGAATGAAATCTCTGACATCTAGCAAGTGTTGAAGTGGCTAATGGCTTTTGATTACCTGGCTTCAGCCTTTTGCATTTTCCCTAGACAGTCTGTGGGCTTCCCCCGCCTCCCCCCGCCTTTTATTTTTTTGGTCTGTCTCAGTGATTCTTCCCAAATATCTCATCAATGCCTTTTTTTCCCTTTAATTGTAAAGTATTTCTCTTAGTTACATCAGGCGCCAATAGTAAATGCTGTGTAGCCAAAATCCCAACAATAAATATCTTTCAGTATTGAGATTAAGGGTGATTCTTACTTTCTTATGCATAGTTTTCTCTAACTTAGAAAGATTTTGCAGTGAGGAGGGGTTCCTTTTCTGATCAGCAAATTGCATTAATTAAATACACATTCATCTTTGGGTTGGCGGTGGCTAGTAGAAACTTAATCTTCCAAGTCATATTTTCTTGTTCCATAATCCACTTACACATGGGGATTAATAGCAAAGTGCTCCTCTCCTCGATGAGGACAATGGGAAGAATAAAGAATATGTGTATTCTGGCCTGAGTGAACAAAGATGAGAAAGCCTGTGGGGCAGCCAAGTAGCCCAGTGATTAAATATCAATGGAAGGATTAGCCCCATTGTTGATGGATCCTTTCAGGCAAAGATTGAACCCAGACCCCTAGTCATTAGAAAGTTGCTGACCTTCCAGTGTTGACTGTGTCCCTTTCTTTAGAATCCTTTCCCCAGAGACAGTGGTCTTACACCCATAGTTCCCAACATGGTTGTGCCTCTTGACCTCGGTTTTTCCCTAGGATTGCTTCCTTGCTCGTGATCTAGCCCATCTTCTCTGGAGGTCCCAAAGAATGGATGATTTTCAGGTCAAGTTTAATTCATGTCCGTGTTAGTTTTTTAAGGCTGTTGCAAAAGATACTTCAAACTGGATGTCTTAAGACAATAGAAATTTATTCTCATAGTCGGGTTGCTAGAAGTCCAAAGTCAAGGTGTTGGCAGGGCTATGCTCCCTCCGAAGGTTCTTAGGGAGGGGGGGGTCTTGCTTCTTCCAGCGTCTGCTGGCCCCCAGGTCTTCCTGGGCTTGTGACAGTATCACTCCCAGCCTCAGCCTCCTTCTTCACATGGCAGTTGTCTCTTGTGGCTGTGTGTCTGTCTCTGAATCTCCTCTCTTGAAGGAGGCCAACCATAAGAGACTCTTAAATACAGAGAACAAACTAAGGGTTTGCTGGAGGGTTTGGGTGAAGGGATGGGCCAAATGGGTGATGGGCATTAAGGAGGGCACTTGTTGGGATGAGCACTGGTTATATGTACGTGATGAATCACTAAATTCTACACCGGAAATCATTATTACTGTATGTTAACTGTATATGTATATGTAACTGTATATGTATATGTTAGTTGTATATGTATAACTGTATGTAGCTGTATGTTAACTACCTTGGATTTAAATTAAAAAAAAAAATCTCCTTCTCTCTCTTATAAAGACACCAGCTATCGGGTGTAGGGCCCATCCTCATCCTTTATGACCTAAACTTGGTTACATCTGCAAAGACTCGATTTCCAAATAAGGTCTTATTCATAGGTGCTAGACATGTCCTTTTTTGGGGGGGGACACATTTTAACCCACAAGAGCGTCTAAGCACCACTCCATTACATGGCCTGTTTAAAGCAGGTAGGGACCTGCAATGTGGATGTGTACTTACTGCTAGGAGATTAGATTTTCCTAAAGCTGATAATGTCATCATGAATTTATTACTATTTTTTTTATTGTGGCTTTTTGCTTTTGTCTTTTTAATTTTTTAATTTTTATTTTTTAAATTATTTTTTTAATGTTTATTTTTGAGAGAGTGAGACAGAGTGCAAGCAGGGGAGGAGCAGAGAGAGAGGGAGACATAGAATCTAAAGCAGGCTCCAGGCTGTGAGCAGTCAGCACGGAGCCCCACGCGAGGCTCGAACCCACAAACTATGAGATCATGACCTGAGCCAAAGTCGGATGCTTAACCAACTGAGCCGTGTAGGCGCCCCTGTTTTGTTTCTTTTTAAGTAGGTTCTATGCCCAACGTGGGGCTTGAACTCATGACCCGAAAATCAAGAGTCACTTGCTGTACAGATAGAGCCAGGCCGATACCCGTATGTCACCATGAGTTTAAACTTTCAAAGGCCCTTTGGTCCCAGCCCTGCATTCTGCATTTCATCTCTCAGGACTCTTTTCTCAAATACTTTGAGCCAGTGAAACAGAAATCCCTTTTGCTTTGGGTTGTATCCTGTTTTCTACGTTCCTTCCTTCCCTTCCTTTTTGTTTTTTGCTCACATGGTCTCTAGATCTGGACTATTTATTTTTGAGAGAAAGAAAGAAAGAGAGAGTAAGAGAGAGACAGAGAAGGGGCTTCAGGCCCTGAGCTGTCAGCACCGAGCCCTATGTGGGGCTTGAACTCACAAGCTGTGAGATCCTGACCTGAGCTGAAGTCAGATGCTTAACTGACTGAGCCACCCAGGCGCCCCAGGATTATTCCCATTTTTGCTTTTCCCATCTACCTCTTCTTGTGTCTCAGTGAACTCTTCTTGGAGTCCAAACTCTTTGAATTGATCTTGCTTTCTCTTTGAATTGATCTTGCTTTCCCACAGCTTCACCACACAGAAGCTTGATCTGTGTTTGCCCTGATTTACGACATCAGCAGTCAGTCTGTACGCATGGTGCATGGGTCATTGCCAAGAGGGCAGTCTTTGGAGGACAGCTAAGAGATAAGCCCAAAGCAAGAAAGGGCTGTACTCAGGAGAGACTAGAGACACACAGGCAAATTCTGCCAGGACCCGCTGGCAAGAGGGAGGTGTCTTAGTTGCCGGTGAGCAGTCTTTGGCCAGGATGAGTCTGATGCTGTCACAGGAGTCAAAATGAATGAGGCAGCATGCACTCTGAGGGGAAGGGTGGGTGGGTTTGTGTCCACATCGAGGCTGCTACCTAAGGAAATGTCATAGGCTGGGTGGGTCAGACAGCAGACTTTTATTTCTGGCGGTGTAGAGACTGGAAGTCCTGAGATCAGGGTGACCTCCTGGTTGGATTCTCAGCGTGGGCTCTTCTCCTGGTTCTGTCGCCTTCATCTTATACTGTGGCCTTTCTCGGTGCATGCACATTCAGAGATCCCACGTTTCTTTTCTTTTCTTCTTCTTTTTAATCAGTTCCATCAAGGGGCTCTACCCTCGTGATCTTACCAAAACCCATCTCTCAAAGACCCAGCCTCCAAACACCATCCCACTAGTGATGAGGGCTTCACCACCTGAAATTTTGGAGGACACAGACATTCAGTCCACAGCAGTGAGCAAGCAGCCAGGTACGCAGTTTGGAACCAGAAGAGAAAGAGAAACTAGGAGACACGCAAACAAAAGAATCTAAGTCCATCGTGCCAATATGCCTTTGATTCCAAGGTGAGCTCTTGGGGACCTGGGCTTAGTTAAGGGTTGCCGAGGCTTGGGGACGGGTCGCCAAGGACCGAGCCTGCGGATGGATGGGGAAGAATTTGTGTCTGGATGCTGAAAGTATGCGTAGAAAATCATGGAAGTTCTGAGGGGTGGTGAGGGATAGGGGCAGGGAAAACAGTGAGGGGCTGAGGTGTGCGGTCTTAGGAGAATCCACTTTTGCCTGGAGGTAGGACTACCCAACAGGCCAAGCAGAGAGGGAGACAGAGTGGAAAGGGGATGTTCATGGAGGGGGTGCCTTGGAGTGTGGTTCGCGGCACGTGGTGGGTGTAGGGTTGAGGGCATAGCGCTCATTGCAAATATCCACTGAGGGACAGAGGCAGGCGGCTGGTTCCAGGGAAAGGGAACACGCTGCGGATCGAGTTCTGATAAGGGTCCAGGCCTCTGCTTTGGTATTCTCAAACTGCTTTACTGGGCAGGGGCTGCAGGCAGACCTGAGCAAACATGCAGCTTCTAAATGGGACTTTGAGTTGCAAACATATCAGCTTAGTCTTTAAAATGGAGTTTTCTTTACTGCAGGATTATTAAGAACAATCAAGTGCATTTAAAAGGGGGCATTCTCCCACATTCCTACTGTAGGAACATGTTGATTGCTTTTGGGTTTCTCTGTTCCTTCTTATCCGTAATTAATTGTCATGTCCTTTCAACATATTTGTAACTCCTGCATAGATACAGCTTTGTGTTTTGTTTCTTTTCACGTAACATCGCAGTGTCAACATGTGCATTCTGGCTGCATTGGCCCCCAACTTGTCATTTACGACGATCGCACATTCCAGCGATCATTTACTTAACCATTCTCGTATACTTGAATATTTATCTTGTGGGCTTTTTTTTTTTTTTTTTGCCGCTATTAAATTTTTTTTTTTTTTTTGACGTTCTTTATGTCTGTATTGCCTTTTTTTTCTTTCTTTTTTAAAACTTATTTTTTTCAGGATAAATTCCCAGGATGTGGTATCTGTATTAAATATGGCATTAAAAAAAAAGGCTGTTAATTTGCATTGCCAAACTGCCTTCCAGAAGTCTTGATCTGTTGATCTAGATGAGTCTCACCACAGCGCTGGGTCTTAATCATTTATTCTGTTGCTGTTTTTTTGTTTTTTTGTTTTTAATTTTTTTTAACATTTATTTATTTTTTGAGAGACAGAGACAGAGTGTGAGCGGGGGAGGGGCAGAGAGAGAAGGAGACACAGAATCGGAAGCAGGCTCCAGGCTCTGAGCCATCAGCCCAGAGCCCGACGCGGGGCTCAAACTCACCAACTGTGAGATCATGGCCTGAGCTGAAGTCAGATGCCAAACTGAGCCACCCAGGCACTCCTATTTTGTTACTCTTAATTGAATCTCTCTCTCTTTTTTTGCTTTCAGATAGACTGAAGTTTTTGGGTTTATTGTTTGAACATTGTTTTAAAGTTTTAGAAAACACTGCCATTGGCTTGTCTTTTAATTCCTTAACGTACCCCGTAACAAAACAAATCAATGGAATAAAACAAGGAACAACTTCCTTTGGATTCCTCATCTGTGAGACGTTGAGGTTGAAGCCAGTCATTCCTGAAGGTCTTTCTAGCTTCCAGCATCCTGCATCTGATTTGATGAACCAAAAGTGTAAAAGGGGAATGGGAGGCATCCCTAAGAGTTCCGATGCACCAGCTGGCGAAATGGCTGTAGGTGACCTGTTGTTGGCTGGGTTTTGTTGTTCGTTTATTGACTTTGTTTATTTTTATTTTTTTAAAGTTTATTTATTTTGAGAGAGGAGGCATGAGTGGGGAGGGGCAGAGAGGGGGGAGACACAGAATCTGAAGCAGGCTCCGGGCCCCGAGCTGTCAGCACAGAGCCCACTGCAGGGCTCTAACTCACGAACCGGGGAGACCATGATGTGAGCTGAAATCAGATGCTCCACCAACTGAGCCACTCAGGCACCCCTAGAGTTTATTATGTTTTAGAGCAGTTTTAGGTTCACATTAAAATTGAGCAGAAAGTTCAGAGAGAGTTTCTGTATCCCTCCTGTCCCCACACATACACAGTCTCCCTTGTTATCAACATCCCTCCTGGCGTGTACATTTGTTACATTTGATGACCCTACATTGATGCATGATTGTTACCCAGAGTCCATAGTTCATATTCAAGTTCACTCTTGGTGTTGTAGATTCTGGGTTTGGACAAATGTGTCCAAACATGTCCAATGATGTGTATCTCCCATTAAAATATCGTACAGAATAGTTCCACTGCCCTAAAAATCCTCTATGCTCTGTCTATACGTTTCTCCCTCCTCCTTTGCCCCTGGTAACCACTGATCTTTTACTGTCTCCATAGTTTAGCCTTATCTAGAATGTCATACAGTTGGATTGCGGTTGGCTTTGAGGAAGCTGACGTCACCTTTGAGAGTCTCTCCCCGCTATTTCCTGGCCTTCTGCTATGGTTGCCTCTGGTTTGGGATTTTAGAGTCGGAAGGATTGATAAGGCTCTCCAACCCACGAATCTTGTCTGTGACACCGTGGCTGAAGAATGTTACCTGAGCCTTTGTTGTGGTTTCTGTTATGGAGCCAAGGGAAGAACAGACACCCTGCATCAGAGAGTCCGGGTTCCATCTCCTGTGCCGACTCCCGATTAGCTAGTTGACCTTGGTCAAGCCACTTCCCTCTCTGAGGCTGACCCTATCTGATCCCTCTGTGGAGTGATGTTGGAGCAGTGCGTGCTCCCAGGTTGTAGGGGTGACATGGATACAAGGTGGGCTGGCCTTTGTTAAGCCCCAAAGGAAGGCACAAAAGTCCATCAAAAAGAGCCTGGACAGCCTTGAGCTTGGCTGAGCAAGTGAATTGTTACAAAGTTGTTTACTGCAGGGAATGGAGGTTGCCTCCCTGAAACTTCCAGTGATGGCCATTCTTCTGCCCCCCACGTGCCCCCCGCTGTCCCGGGTCGGGGGAGTAAGTCAACCCCCCAACCTGTAACCACTTACTGTCGGCTCTCATGCCTCCCCCATCTCACTCCAGTGCGCCTTCATCTGTCCTTTGTAGCACGTGGATTCTTTTGTTCTGTGAACACCCGATTCAACACGGGCAAATTTCAGTGTAGACAAGTCAAATGGGCTGAATCGTATCCCGCCCCCCCCCGCCCCCGCCCCCGGCAATTCATGTTGAAGTCCTAAGCCCTGTGCCTTAGAATTTGACTGAATTTGGAGACCAGGTTTTTAAGGAGGTGACTAAGTTAGAATGAGGCTATTACAGTGGACCTAATCCAGTATGAGTCGTGTCCTCATGAAGAAGAGGGAATGTGGGCACGCAAGGAGGCGCCACGATGCTTGAGCACAGAGGGAAGACCACGCGAGGGTGGAGTGGGAAGGCGGCCGTCGGCCAGCCAAGGAGCGAGGCCTCGGAAGAGACCCACCTGCCAGTGCCTCCATCTTGGACTTCTGGCCTCCAGAACTGTGGGAACAGAAATTTCTGTTGTTGAAGCCACTCAGTTTGTGGTGTTTTGTTATGACAGCCCTTGAAAACTAGTCCAGGAAGGTAATGTAGTTTTGTCCCCACTTTCCTGCCCCTTTTCATCAGTGTCTTCCTGCGGCCCCTTCTGTGCTTTCCTTATTGAGCTTTTCTGGGGGAATTAATGGGACTTGCAGGTCAAAGGCCGTCCTTCAGTTTATACTCTCTTCTGGGTAAAGAATGAGTGGCCATTTTTTTTTTTAAAGTAAGTAATTAATTATATAAATGACTTTTATGACTATGACCGTTATGCTTGGCTACCTTTTCTCTTTAAGTTTTTTCTTTCTTTTTTTTCTCCTTTTTAAAATGTTTATTTATTTTGAGAGAGACAGCTCTAGTTGGGGAGGGGTAGAGAGAGAGGGAGAAAGAGAATCCTAAGCAGACTCCATACTCGGTGTGGAACCCGACATGGGGCTTGATCTTACAAACCGTGAGATCATGACCTGAGCCAATATCGAGTTGAACACATAACTGACTGAGCCACTCAGGCACCCCAGAAGTTTTTTATT
This sequence comes from Puma concolor, assembly GCF_028749965.1. NCBI lineage: Eukaryota > Metazoa > Chordata > Mammalia > Carnivora > Felidae > Puma > Puma concolor. The sequence goes on along the minus strand of NC_141675.1, from coordinate 146,982,698 downwards.
TTTATTTATTTTGAGAGAGAAATAGAGAGCAAGCGGGTGAGGGACAGAGAGAGACGCAGACAGAATCCCAAGCAGGCTTCCTGCTGTCAGTGCGGAGCCTAATGAGGGGCTTGAACTCACGAACCGTGAGATGGTGACCTGAGCTGAAATCAAGAGTCGGACGCTTAACCGACTGAGCCACCCAGGTGCCCCTATGCTGACTACCTTTTATAGATCCTTTTCTTTGTGCTGGGATCTTTACACTTTATCATTAAAAAAAAATCTCTGCAGATGGGTATTGTTATCCCATTTTACAGATGAGAAAGTGGGGAAGCGAGCCAGCAGATGGCATGAGCAAAGCCATGTGGTGTGGGTTTTGTGGATCCCCAAAAACTACGCTCATCAGCTGATGACAGCACCGGGGTGGCTCTGGGGGGGCTGAGATTGTCGATTCCCCCACCCCCCCTTCAAGGCCACTACATTACCCACCCCCTTCGCATTTATACCCCTCTACTGGTCAGTCCAGTCTGCCCACGTGACCCTGTGCGCCCGAGCAGACTGTTTATTGTGGAATAACCAACCCATTCTCTTTTCTCCTCTCGTTTAACACATCCAATGGCTTGGAGTAGTCTGTCAAAGGTATTTTATTTAGGCAAGGCCGTTTAAGAATGGCAGAAATTTCCTGTTGAGAGGTTTTATATATGTGGTGTGTGTGTGCTCCTGAAGGCAAATGGATGTTTAAGTGTGTGTGAGGCGACGTTCAGCAGGCTCCGGAAGTCTGGGGACCACTTAGGTCTGTAACCCTCACTCTCGCACCAGCTGTCCCGTTCTGCGAGGCCTTCTGGGTTTCCCATTTATGGGCCCTTTTATTGTTATGACACCAGTTTAAATCTGGTGTTTCCATTCCGGGAGGCCTGCTAGGTGGCTGCCTCGAGCAGCCGTGCCGGGTTCGACGTATGCAGGCCGCGAGCCTCCTCCCCCTGTCACTTCTTGTGGAAAATCCATTTTTGGTGTTTCGTTTCAGTTAAGAAAAGCATAGAAATCTTTCCGGGACCCCCTCCCCCCTTCCTGCTTAAGGCTAAAATTTCAGGCTGTGACAGTGGAGGCCAAATCTCTCTCGAAACAAAGGCAGCACTAATCAAAACGTTGTGATATGCACGTTTCTTTTGGGAAAAAAAGATGATCTCTTAGAGCGTGTCACATGGACTTTGTTCCGTGAAATCCCATGATGTTACATTTGCATGGCATCCGCATCCTGTGTCATCATCCTTAGAATTATCGATATTGTCGGCGAGGAGAGCTTTGCTGTAGACGCGGGGGGATCTCACCCGCGTTTTGCAGAGAGGAAGCTGGTCATCAACATTTGTGTGTATACGTGCTTATTTAGTGAAATGGCAACACAACACACATACAGAAAAGCGTGCATTTTTGGAAGCATCTGATTGGATGGATTCTTACAAACGACATACCGGTGTAAGCGGCGCTCAGATCCAGAACCTGCTAAGAACTCAGAACCTTCCTGTGGTCCCGTCCTGTGAGAATGCCCCGAAAGGCAGCCCCAGACCTGACTTGTAACACCACGGCTTGAGCTTCACCCTTGATAATCATGGTAATCAATAAGGATAATGATTTTTCATCCCGTGTTTTGGATACGCTTTGCGTTTCTGCCTTTCCGTGGTTTCCGATAGATGCTCTGATAAAGTATACACGAAGGTAACTACTTTTCTTGGTCTCTTGTGAATCCTTGCTGTATCGCTTTATGTAAGTAAAGGTGTGTATTCTGATTTTTGCACTCTCCAGGAAGACAGCATCCCATCCTTGCTTCTCTACACCTTCCTCTACAATGTCCCTTCGTCTCCCCATTCAGTCCTACTATCCCTGCCACTGGTCTTATGTAGTGAGTTGGGTGGTGTCCCCCAAACTCATGTCTGCTAGGACCTCAGGATGTGACCTGGCTTGGAAGCAGGGTCTTGGCAGATGCAGTTTATTTTTTTTTTTTTAATTTTTTTTTTCAACGTTTTTTATTTATTTTTGGGACAGAGAGAGACAGAGCATGAACGGGGGAGGGGCAGAGAGAGAGGGAGACACGGAATCGGAAACAGGCTCCAGGCTCCGAGCCATCAGCCCAGAGCCTGATGCGGGGCTCGAACTCACGGACCGCGAGATCGTGACCTGGCTGAAGTCGGACGCTTAACCGACTGCACCACCCAGGCGCCCCATAGATGCAGTTTATTAAGAAGAGGTCATGTGGGAGTCAGCTGGGCCCAAAACCTGATGATTCAGATTCAGAGACATGACACGATGGGAGGGGGCTGGAGTGATGCAGGCAGAAATTGAGATGATGTGCCTACAAGCTGTGATTGCAGGAGCCACCAGAAGGTGGACGAGATGGGGAAGGGGCCCTCCCTGGAGCCTCCAGTTGGAGCACAGCCCTGCCCACATCTTTGTTTTAGACTTGTCTCCAGAACGGTACCCACATTTCCAGTCTTTGACATCATTTGGTGTGTGTTGCTTTGTTACAGCAGCTCCAGCTGACTGATACACTCTACTTACCCTCTCTCCTGGCTGCATATCACCGCCTCCTCCCTGTCGCTGCATCTTCTCCATGGAGGTCAGCCATCCGTCTTAACACATGTCTGATCACGTCAGTCCTGGTTATAACCTGTCTGAGTTTTCCCCAGTATTCATTGGGTGAAGCACCAAGCTTCTTGATCTGGCGTATGTGCCCTGCTCTGCCCCTTCTTTTTTTTCTTTCTTTAAGTTTATATTTTGAGAGAGAGCATGCGTGCGTGCAAGCGGGAGAGGGACAGAGAGAGAGAGAGAGGGAGAGAGAATCTTAAGTAAGCTCCACGCTCCGCTTGGAGCCTGATGTGGGGCTTGATCCCACAACCCTGGGATTATGACCTGAGCTGAAATCAAGAGTTGGACTCTTAACTGACGGAGCCACTCAGGTGCCCACTGCTCTGCCCCTTCTGCCTCACCTCTCGCTCGCCCCAGCCTTGCTGACTCAACCCCGAAGTGGACACAGATTGGCAGCTACCAACGGGGTGGCTGAGTCTGGATTGAAGAGTGCCAGATGTGACTTTGAATTTGATGTACGTAGCTGGCTCTTCTGGGCTCCAGTGGTCCTCGACTGTCCTCGTTACTCTGCTCGGAAGTTCTTGCATTTAAACTACCTTCCTGGCCGCCAACGTGGTCCACGTTACAACCTCCACTCACAAGTCCACAAACATAACATGCTCCCACATGTGCAGCTGCAGGGCTGTCGTGGTTGCAGTGCTCGGTTTGCATGGTCTGCTTGTCCACTTATTCACAGAATGACCTTGCTCCATGCCTCAGTTTTCTTATCTGTCAAATGGGGATAACAATAGTACCCACCTGCTAGGGCTGTTGTGAGGAGTAAATGAGTTAATTCCTGTAGATGTTTCCAATGGGCTTGGCACCCAGTAAGAAGCTCAAAAAGTGTTGGCCCCAAACTTCTGAGTAGCATTTTCTCCCCTTCGGGTCTATTCTTGCTTACTTTTTAAGGTTCAGTGCAGGCACCGTTATCTCTTGAAAGCTTTCCAAGATCCTCTCTGCTGCCATAATCACCCATTGTCTTCTTTTAATACGTTCGTGTGTCTCTTTTCATTGGGGCCCCAGGAGGTCTTGAGGGCAGGTCCATTCTAGATTCTGTTCTGGAAGCCTTTGCTTGCTCGGAAGAGAATAAGTAATGATCTGAGTGTCTTCCCAAGTACGGGGATGTGCCCGGGCTGGACCTCAGACTCTCCTGTCAGCTGCAAATGCTTGTCTGGTGGCTGTTGTGGTCCCATGGGGACGTGTGGAGAGTCTGAACCCCAAAAGAGATCAGGGCAATAGGAAGGGAAAAAAGACTTGGGTGGAGAAGCAGCCGTCAGGCTGACTTGACAGTTAAAGGGACCTGCTGTGGGCACATGAGTGGCTCAGTCAGTTAAGCATCCGATTTCAGCTCAGGTCATGATCTCACGGTTCACGAGTTCTAGCCCCGCATCAGGCTCTCTGCTGTCAGGACAGAACCTGCATCAGATCCTGTGTCCCCCCCTCCCTCTCTCTGTCCCTCCCCGGCTTGTGTGCTCTCTTTCTCTCTCAAAAATAAATAAACATTAAGCAAAAAAAGGGACCTGCCGTGATCCCAGAGCTCCCATGGGATCTGATAGCCAGGGGTCTCTGGGGAGAGGGGGGAGGGGTGGGGAGTGGGCACACTTATTACCCAATCCACAGTGCCTCAAATGGGGTCATTTTCCCACTAAGCAAATGGGGTCATTTTCCCACTCAGCTTCACAAAGCTCAATTTCGATACCTTTCATGAATTTTAATCAGAGTATTGAAATAACTTTCTTCTAAGGTGATATGAGAAAAAATTGGGTTAGCGAGAACTTCCTGGATCAACTTAGAGCAACAAAGACCCTGAGTAAAAACTGTCAAACACGGCAGATACGCTAACAGTGATGATTCCTTTAGGGCTCGTGGGGTGCTGGAGACTCAGTGATGGGCAGGCAGAAGTGAAGATTCTGAAGTGCTGATTTTGGATTCTTTGGTTTATCCTGGAACTTGGAACAGGGCAGGTCATGAACGCAGGGACTCAGTTTCCTGTAGTTAAAGATGTCTGCTCTCTCAGTGCAGGCACTGAGATTTAACGACCATTTATTTATTTACCTATTTATTTATTTTTTAATGACTTTCTAATAAGGCGTGGGGCTCCACAAAAGACAACGTCCCCTGGCCAGAGTGTAGGGGGCTTAGATGTTACTAGTGAGTTTGGACACATTTTGTGTAAGCCCTTAGCATGTTTTTTTTTTTTTTTTACTTGGGAGGTAATATTTTGTGTTTTCTATCATATTGAGGGTGTTGGTTTTGGACCTGAAACTCAGGACCCTGGAGAGGTTCTCCCGATTCCAGGCAGTTCTTTCCAAAAGACTGGAGGGCATCTTTGTCCCTTGAAAGGGCCATGAAAAGGAAAGCTTAGCATGTCCTAGAATTGGGCATTTAGAACCTCAGGAAATCCTCACACTTCAGAAGTTCTGTATCGAGCCTCGTTTCCTCCTGGCTACGTGTATAGTCAGAGGGGCTCTAGCTCTACTGCCCACTCTGGTGACTGCCAGCCACATGTGGCTGCCGAGCCCTTGAAATGTCTGAATTAGGATGTGTTGGACATGTGAACTACAGATCAGATTTCGAAGACTTAGTAAGAAAGACTTAGTAAGAAAAATCTCAACTGCTTCTCAAAAAAAATTTTTTTTAAGGTAGAAATTCTTGGGGCTCCTGGGTGCCTCAGTCGGCTGAATGTTGGACTTCAGCTCAGGTCATGATCTCACCGTTGGTGAGTTCAAGTCCTGCGTCGGGCTGTGTGCTGACAGCTCAGAGCCTGGAGCCTGCCTCGGATTCTGTGTCTCCTCTCTGTCTGACCCTCCCCCGCTCACATTTTTTCTCTCTCTCTCTTTCTCTCTCAAAAATAAATAAACATTAACATTTTTTTTTAAAAAGTAGAAATTCTTCTTTGCTTTTAGTTTAATTTTTTTATGTAAGCAATCTCTATGCCCAGTGTGGGACTCGAACTCACCACCCTGAGATCAAGAGCTACGTGCTCCACTGACTGAGCCAGCCAGGTGCCCCTCAATAACTTTTATATTGATTATATGTTGAAATAATATTTATGATATATTGGGTTGAATAATATCGGTTATTGTATTTAGTTTTACTTTTTTTTTTTTTTTTTTTTTTTTACTTTTTTTTAAATGTAGCTACTACAAAATTTGAAGTGATGTTTTTATTGGATAGCCTTGCTCTGGACAGTGACCGCCTACTTATTTTCCTGGGGTAACTTGCAAGAGTGGGTGAGTTATCTCTTATTTTAGGAATATCTTAGCTCTGACGGGCCTTGCAAAGCATGTTGGAAGCCAGGGTTTGGGGAAAATGACAAACAGGGGGGAGCCACTTCCGAAACAACGAGTTTTCCTAACTAGCTCATTGGAAAGACAGAAGGATTTTCTCTGCAGCAAAATTAATTTAGGCAATGTTGGACGATCGGGTAGACATGGTATCAGCACCTACTATGAGTGATCATAGGGCCCCAAATTTCATTGTTTGACTCCCCTTTAAAAGCTTAGGAATAAAGAAATGAGAGTAGTCCCCCACGAGAGTTTAGGAAAAATGAATCAGGAGTGTGTAAGCTGTAGCATAGCGAAGGAGAGGAGACATCCCGTATCAAGGTGAGATTTCATATGCTGGTTTGTCGTCTCCGTAATAATGCGTCAGTGCTGGGCTGTTTGGGTGGGGGCATCTGAGACCGAGCCTGGTTTAGTTGGTCCAGAGGGAGGTTTCCGTGAAACCTCTACTCTTGCTCCTTGGCCAGAGTAATGCGTTAGCCCTAGCATCATTAAAGGGCTCTGCAGGAGAATGAATGATAGGCCTGTTCGCCAGGCTTGCTGTTGGTTTCGCGTTTGTTTCCCTTGCTGCTGGTTGCTGATTTGTTTCTCCCGATGGATGCCAAAATCCTTGCCATGAGAGATCTTGTTTCCTTTTTCTAAACTCCTGTATTGTTGGGGCGCCTGGCTGGCTCAGTCGGTGGAGCCTGTGACTCTTGATCTTGGGGTTGTGAGTTTGAGCCCCACGTTGGGTGTAGAGATGACTTAAACACACCAACAAACAAAACTCCTGTGTTGTTGCACATAATACGCACCGTCACTTGGTGTTTGTTAGTTGATACAGTTAGTGGCTAATAAAAAAACCCCAAAACCAGACCATCCTCTTTCCTCCCCTCCTGCCCTCCTTCCCCTTCTGGCCCTACTTTCTCCATTTCATCTATGCTCTCTCCTTCCCTCCATTTCGTTACTGCTTTTTATTAATTTCTTTTTCCCTCTAAGGTCTGGGTTACATAGAGAAGTCCTGAAGAATGTGTGTTTAACTGGCCGGTCCGTGCCCTTTCTTTTTCTAATAAAGCCTGGCCTTAACTGGGTGTCACTTTAGTGTTTTCTTTGACCACCTCTGCCCTTCCTTGGGCACAGTCTCCTCACACAGGTGGCCGTGGGGGTGGAGGGCCCTCACGTGGTACCCAGTGGCTGGCTCAGCACAGACTTGCCTTGGACAAGGGCCAGGCCCGGGGCTGGAGCTGGGCAAACACTGTTCCACTGGGAGCTGATTGGATGGAGGCCCAGGGTGGAGTACCCATGGGCTCAATGGAGGCCTGGTTTTACTTAAGATATTCCAAAGAGTGAAGGGGGAAGTAAACAGTCTGCTAATTAAATCTGTAGGTGGCCGTAAATTCAGAGGTGTTGCAAAGCCCTCTGCACACATCGAGGACGTTGGGAAAACACAAAGAGCCGTAGAAAGGTGAGGCAAGGCTTGGGGAGATGAGATTCCGCCTGGAAAAGTACAAGCCGCCATCTGGAGAGCAATTAGCCATGGTAGTGTGCTCCGTGGGGCGTAAGTCAGTGGCGCTGTGATTGACTTGGAGCCAGAACCGTTAAGTCCTGTTTCTTGTTCTTGATAGTTAGTAGTAATCATTTATTTTTTTTAACCCCTAAATGTATTGCATAGGAATCAAGCCAGTCCCACTATACTCTGTGTTTGTAAGGCTTGGCCTGAAGGGTGAGCAGATAAGAAAGAAGTGTGTTCCTCATATCACTTGCCCTCTGCTTACGTTTCCTTTGGCTGTGTACCCCTAGTGTGGCCAGGGGGCCAGGATCTTGGAGATTGGTTCTGAGCACTGGAAGCATGGCTGGCCAGCTGGTGGGGGCAGGCGCCTGCTTGGTGTAGATCGGAAGGCACCTTGCTTCTGGGTGGGTGTAAGTCCACCCGGAGGGCACGTGCAGTTGGTCTCAGGGGCACCCCTCGGTTTATAGGTTTATAGATCTGCCTCAGCCTTTGTGGCCTTGCTTCTTCCTAGGATCACCATAATCATACAAATATGCTTGTAGTGCTCTGCACTGACTTCCATTGGCCAGTTTGAAAAACTAAACCTAGTGATGGGGAGACACGATTGCCTTGAGGGTGAAGAGCTGGTTTTTGGTGTTAGATCTGTCTGTTCAAGTCTCTGGGCAATCTTGACCACCTTGCTTCATTTCTTAGCTGCCATTTCCTTATCTGTTAAATGGCAACCATAGGGTTGAGGAGGTATTCTAGATGGAGAACTTTGCTCAGTAGGGAACTTCAGCTGGATAACCATTCGCCATCCTTGAAGTAAGTGCAGGTCATGTTCAAAACCTTTTCGGTATGAGTTCAGAGGAGACCCTCCCAGGTGAGGTTGTCCTGGGAGGTGGCACTGAACAGTGGACAAGAGCCACGAGAGCAAGGATGTATCTGGTCCTGCCGTGCTCGTGCTTGGACAGGACCTAAGTTCACTTGTGAGTTTCCTGATGTGGTTGTTTGAACGCCAAGTTATCCTCTTGCCTTCCGACGTGCTAGAGTAAATAAACGTTTGCAGGGAATTTACAAAAGCAATGATCGCGGCCAGTAAACCATGTGATGGTCATGATGGAGACTGATTGGGGGGGTGGTGGCGGTCACAGAAGGTTTGGATCTTGCCTGCGAGAGCATTTTGCATTGTCTCTTGTGGACGTTCCTCTGAGAAGGAAGGGGCACGACCCAGCCTTTCTCTGGAGCTGGAGGAGGAAGATGGCCAGGTTGGAGGTGTCAGGCTTACTGTGCATAAACACGTGTCTGCGTGTGCCGCTTTGCAGTGACTGTGACTCTCTGTGTTTGAGGAAGGACTTCTGGGGAGAAGGGTGGGGCTGCTGGGTGACCTGATTTGTTCCCTCTGTTCCCTTCTGGCCTAGACTGGGCAGGTAGCCCTGACCCACAAGGTCTTAAACTGCCCGAAAGGAAATCCATTTGCTGATAGGGAAGATACACTTAGAGATAAAGAAGAGAATGTTTTGTTACAGCTTCCTCCTCTGCCTGCCTCCAGAGCTGGTGACTGGACCATTCTTTCTGGGTTCCTGAAATCTCATCCTTGGAACTCAAACCCCGACCATAATTACCCTGGTGACTGTCTCCTAATTGTTTTATCTGCCTTCATTTTCTCTTCCCTTTCCAGTGGGACCGAGGAGCCTTTGAGGACAGGCCTCAAGACCTCTCTTTATTTTCCACCACACAGGACTCCCTAAAAACCTGGCTGAAGGATTTAAGAGGCGTTTCATTTCTATAATTTTTTTACTTATTTATTTTTATTTTAAAAAAAAATTTTTTTTTCAACGTTTATTTATTTTTGGGACAGAGAGAGACAGAGCATGAACGGGGGAGGGGCAGAGAGAGAGGGAGACACAGAATCGGAAACAGGCTCCAGGCTCTGAGCCATCAGCCCAGAGCCTGACGCGGGGCTCGAACCCACGGACCGCGAGATCGTGACCTGGCTGAAGTCGGACGCTTAACTGACTGCGCCACCCAGGCGCCCCTACTTATTTATTTTTAAAAGCCTGTTTATTTATTTTGAGAGATAGAGGGAGAGAGTGTGTGTGTGTGAGGGGAAAGGGGCAGAGATAGAGAGGGAGAGAGAGCATCCCAAGCAGGCTCCATGCTGGCAGCACAGAGCCTGATGGAGGGCTCAAACCCACAAAACAGGAGATCATGACCTGAGTTGAAATCAAGAGTTGGATACTCAACCAACTGAGCCACCCAGGTGCCCTTAAGATTTTTTTTTAATGTTTACTTTACTTATTGAGAGAGAGAGAGAGGGGAAGAGAGAATCTCAAGTAGGCTCAGCACTGTCAATGCAGAGCCTGACTTGGGGCTCGATATCAGGAACCGTGAGATCATGACCTGAGCCAAAATCAAGTCGGACGCTTAATGGACTGAGCCACCCAGGCGCCCCACATGTCTGTTACTTAAATAATGAATTGTTTGTAGTTAAAAAAAAAAAAAATTTTTTTTTTTAATGTTTATTTTTGAGAGAGAGAGAGAGAGACCGAGTGTGAGCAGAGGAGTGGCAGAGAGAGAGGGAGACACGGAATCCGAAGCAGGCTCCAGTCTCTGAGCTGTCAGCACAGAGCCCGGTGCGCAGCTTGAAGTCACAGACTGTGAGATCATGACCTGAGCTGAAGTTGGACGCTTAACCGACTGAGCCACCCAGGCGCCCCTAGATTGTTTGTAGTTTAAATTGCCTCTGTCGGGAGTCTGTAGGACTCTTTATTTTGAGCGCTTTCCACTAGGCTTTGCAACTATGGCACCGCTTCTTGCAAAGTTGAGGTGGGTGAGTGTCCTGTGATGTTGGGCCTTCCCTGAGGGTCTAATAACCTGGGTCTCCCCCAGCCCCCCTGCCAAAACTTGCTTTCTAGAACATGCCTGGGTGTCAGCATGAACGAGTTCCAGTGAGTATGATGATGAGCTGTAGCTCATGGTGAGGCAAGGAAGCCCCAGCTGCTGGGTCCGCAGGGGTGACCGCCTCTGGGCAAGAGTGTGTTAAATTGATTCTCTGAGCTGCAGCCCACCTCTCAGGTGTCAGCTCCTAAGTGGGTGGCCCTGGCGTCTTTGGGAGTTCTTGGAAGCCTGACAGAAGACCAGGAAACAGAGACCACAAGCTTTTGAGAATCCCACAGATATGCTGTGAGGGTAAAGTATGTGATGATCTATGTGACCCCCCCCAGACTTACTGAAGGATTCCTTCATGTGGGTATTGGAGTCGTGTGTAAGACTGGGAAGCATTAATATCTTATTTTATTTTTACTATTTATGTGTGTATGTATGTATGCATTTATTTATTTAGTTTTATTTTTTATTTATCAACGTTTATTTATTTTTTTTGGGACAGAGAGAGACAGAGCATGAATGGGGGAGGGGCAGAGAGAGAGGGAGACACAGAATCGGAAACAGGCTCCAGGCTCTGAGCCATCAGCCCAGAGCCTGACGAGGGGCTTGATCTCACGGACCGCGAGATCGTGACCTGGCTGAAGTCGGACGCTTAACCGACTGCGCCACCCAGGCGCCCCTAGTTTTAGTTTTTAAATTAATCTCTACACCCATTGTAGGGCTTGAACTCACAATCCTGAGATCAAGAGTCATATACTTTACTGACTGAGCCAGTCCAGTGCCCCTATATTGTTTTATTTTTCATTTCATTTTATTTATTTTTTAAATACTTGTGGGGAATCTTTATTTATTTGGAGAGAGAATGGGTGGAAGTGAGCAAGGTGCAGAGAGAGAGAGAGAGAGAGAGAGAAGGAGAGAGAGAAGCAGGGCTCACCTGAAGGGGGTGGGGTGGGGCTTGTGCTCACCGGATGCGGGCCTCAAACTCAACAAACCATGAGATCATGACCTGAGCTGAAGTTGGACATTTAATCGACTGAGTCCCCCGGGTGCCCCGCGATTCTTTTTCTGTTCACAATGATGTAAAAGATTTAGAAGGTCATTAATTTGTCAAATGAACTCAGCTGGTGGAGCCCCTGGCCACAGACAAATAGCTACGTATAAGCTGGACCAGAAGTGTCCACCGCGCGCAGTATGTGTTCATCAGAGTCAGTAGAAACAGATGATTGGGCTTGTGCTCTCTGCTCTTTACTGCCTCTACTTACCTCTTGTCCTTCCCTTCTTAGTCCGCTGTTGTGGGTTCCTGATCGTGTTTGGTTATTTGTCTGCTCAAAGCCAGTGGTGCTGTGTGGGAGCACATATCTGCTAGCCAGGCCCTAACAGGAAAGCATGGCTATAAGTGCCTGGGTGATGAGGCCAGGTGAACCAGGTTCAAAGTCACCAGGTGATGAGGCCAGGTGAACCAGGTTCAAAGCAAGTATGTTCACTTGGGTGGGGTATTTAACATCTGCCCCCCCCCCCCCCCCGTTCTTTCTTCTTGTGCAAGATGAGGGGGGGATAATGAGTCCCTCATGTAGGGTTAATAGCACAGACTGGCATCAGACTGCTTGCGTTTGAATTCTGGCCCCACTGCTGCGGCTTCATAACTTTGAGCAAGTCACTTGACTCTGCCTCAGTTGGTGAATCTGCAAAATAGGATGCAAATAGTATCTCACCGGAATGTTGGGAGGAGTAAATGGCTCATATGATAGACGTTTAGAGTAGGGGCAAGGCAGACACCAAGTCTGTGTAACTTTTTGGTTTAATGAACTACCTATAGGGACATTACATAATAAAATGAACATAAAACACTTGGGCATAGTATGGGCTCAAAACACTTTCTAATTAGATTTTCCATTTTCCTGTTTCCAAGCTCTCAGGGTCCATAGCATCACCAGCAAATGAAGGGAAGGCGAGGAGGACAGAGCATTGGCCTTGGAGTTAGAATTGACTTTTGGGTTCTGGTTCTGGCATACACTAGCCATGGAATGTGATTCTGTCTTGGCTTTTTTGTCATCTGAGCGATGGGAATCATGAGGCCTGGAGGGTAAGCTGGGTATGCATTATTATCTCCGCTTTATTGAGGACCAGACCGGGCTTCAGAGATTTGCCCACAGTCACACAGTTCGGGAAGAGCTCACTGAGGCCCACAAGCCCTTCAGACTGTGTCCGGGATTGTCCAGGAGTCCTCCTTTATTTCGTCATGCTGCTGCTCTGCAATGGTGTTCTTTTTCTCTTAATTTCCAAGGCCAGACACCTTCCTTCAAGGAGTCGTAACTGGGTGCTTCATATGACTTGACCTCAGTTGAGAAGTTCTGCTGCTTGGATCAATGCATTGGCTTCTTTTCAATCTCTTTTCATGGCACTATTTGCGATTTCTCCTGTAAAAGCATGGACCTATTTAACTATTCAGCTCATTAAGCTGTAGTTAGTGAACACTGCACCTAATAAAGTTTCAGGGGGCCCTATTCCATGTCTTGGTCTGCCTGTGTTCTTTGATGACATTTGTAAAGAGGAAATCCATGCAACAAGATGTTTCGTTTGATCCCTTCTCTTTGCAGGTGCTTTGGTAGGGCGTGAGAAGTTGAAAAGAGCAGTCTTGGGTGCCATGACAAAGCCGTCTGTAGCCCTGAAGGATGACGGTCCATCGAGAATGATTGAGACTGTGCAGAACTTCCTTTTACAGATAGTCAGTGAATTACAGATTTGGTGGTTGTGGCTTAAACGCTGGTCATGTTGAGCTACTGGGTGATACTAGTTATCAGGATGGAGAAACAAAATGTTAAAATGTTACTGAAATTGCTCAAATCAGAAGAAACTTCCCAGTCATCACCGTTTTCCATTCTTTTTGTTTTCTGTCCACCCTACCACCTGTTTTCAACTCTTGATATTTATTGCCAGGGATCCCATTTGGATAAAACTATTTGCAAAGGGCAGCTTCAGTTGAAACAATGGAAGCCTAAGGCCCAGAAACAAAGACTCTCCTAGAACATACACAAGTATGTTTAATAATTTCATCCTGGGGACATGACAGATAATTTCTTTCTTTGTATATTTATTTATTTTGAGACAGAGAGGCGGAGGACAAGTGGGGGAGGGGCAGAGAGAAGGCGAGTCAGAACCTCAAGCAGACTTTGAGCCCTCAGTGGAAGCCCCATGTGGGGCTCAAACTCACGAACCGTGAGATCGTGAGCAGCTGAGATCAAGAGTCGGATGCTTAACCGACTGCACCACCCAGGCTCCCCATGACAAGTAACTTCTTAACGATTAAAGTCCCTGCTGGCCTTTACTTCTTCAAGAGGCCCAATTGTGTACACGTGTTTTAGGTCCTCATTTGTGATGTCAAAACCAAAGGTCACAGAGGTGAAGTAATTTGCCCAAGGTCACACCTGTAGCGAGTGCTGGAGCCTTAGGTTTTCTGGAATTTTAGAATATGATCTTTAAGAAAAACTCTAAAAACTATTTTCTAATTTAAATGAAGACTTCCAGCTTGATTTTTTTTTCTTTTTTTTTTTTTTTAGCCAGCGTTTTGTGATTTCCAGTTATCTGACCTGAAAGTAGAAAGCCAGGATCATTACGAATTTTAGGATAAGTGTACTTTTTAGAGAAGGTGGTGGCGTTGAGGTCATTGAGAGTAAATGTGGCAATCTGTTCCACGTTAAGAAGTTCGGGAATAAACAAGCATAAAGCCACTTGATGTGTGAGTTCATATACTCGTGGAAGGAAAGGAAGCAGGCGTGGATCATTTATCAAGCACCTGCTCCATGGCAGGCTGTGCTCTTTCACTCGTGCTGTGTATATACCCCTGACGTTTGTAACGTTTGTAAGCCATGGGTCCTTTTCAGGATTTATTGTCACCATATGAAGCAGGTGTTGTTTCGCCTGTGGAAAAGGTGGCAGACGCCTGAAGGGTTTGTAATTGGTCTGGTGTGGGGAGTCAGTGGGTGAAGCCAGTCTTGAATTCAGCATCTGATTCCAAGACCAGCGTTCTTCCCCTGCCTCGCAGCTTATGTTACATAATGTTTCTTTATGTTTATATGCAATATAAATCTCTAATCGGACGTCTGGGAAGTGCTTTTGGCCAGCTTTGTTGCCTCAGCTGTCTGAAAGGAATGGCTTTCATAAACACGGAGCGGGAATTGGATTTTCACTTTGTGATAATTCATATTACAGAAGTGGGAAGGGCCATTACCCCGGGAATTCCGTTAATCCCTGAAGCTGTGGGTCTTGAATGAGTTGGTTTGCCCTCGACTGTTCCATTTTCCCCCCTCTTTTGATATTTAATGCCACGTATGCCTCTTTATAAAAAGAGAAATTTCATGAATGAAAATTTAGAACTCGAAAGAAGAAATGGAACCTCACCCGTAAACTCACTGATCTTAAATAACTGTTGTTAGTATTTCTGTTTTTTTATTGTGGTAAAATACATGTAACAAGATTTACCATTTTAAGCACTTGTAAGTGTCCAGGTGAGTGGCATTAATACACTCACATTGTTGTGCAGCCGTCTCCACCATCCGTCTCCACAGCTTTTTCCCCTTCCCAGACTAAACCTCCACACCCATCAAACACTAACTCCCCAACCCCCCACTCCCCAAGTTCCTGACTGCCTCCATATGCTTTCTGTCTCTATGAGTTGACTGCTCTAGATATCTCATGGATGTGGAATCATACAGTATTTGTCCTTCTGTGATCGGCTCATTTCTCTTAGCGTAATGTCGTCAAGGTTCGTCCATGTTGTAGCCTGTCTGAATTTCCTTCCTTATTAAGGCTAATCATATCCCATTGTGTGGATATACTACATTTTGCTTATCCAGTCATCACATGATGGATGCTTGGGTTGTTTCCATATCTTAGCTATCGTGAATAATGCTGCTACGAACATGGGTGCACTAGTATCTTGAGTCCGTGCTTTCATTTCCTTTGTGAATACACCTAGAAGTGGAATTGCTGGGTCATATGCTAATTCTATGTTGAATTCTTTTGAGGAACGGCCATGCTGTTTTCCACAGTGGCTACGCCATTTTGCATTCCCACCAGCTGTGCACAAGGGTTCCAGTCTCTCCACCTCTTTGCCATTTCTTGTTATTTTCTGTGTTTTATTAATGGCCATTCTAATGGGAATGGGGTGGTATCTCATTGTAGTTTTGGTTTGCATTTCCCTAAGGATGAGTGTTGTTGAGCATCTTTTCCTGTGCTTATTGTTAGTATTTAACCAACTAGTACATCCTTCCAGGGTTTACCTTGGCATCTGTTTTTATTGCACGCATGTGATCGTGGTCCACACAAAAAACTATGTTCAGTATGTTGCATATTTTCCACCAACCATCATCATCAACAGGTTTAGTGTTGCAGTAAAGTGTGAAGGTGGTTGGTTAGCTGGCTGGTTGATTTATTTATTTATTTGAGAGAGATTGTGGGCAGGAGAGGGGCAGAGAGAGAGACAGACAGAATCCCAAACAAGCTGTGAGCTGTCAACAAGTAGCCCGATCGATGCAGGACTTGAACTCACAAACCGTGAGATCATGACCTGAGCTCAGAACAAGAGTCAGACACTTAACTGACTGAGCCACCCAGGTTCCTCGTGAACGTATACTTTAAATTCAACTGATTGAGAATTCAATGGTAATTCCTACCACCCCAAATTAATTTCCTTAGGAAACCTGTGATCATTGGTTTCAGCAGCCCTCTGCTGGTAATACCACAGGGCCTTGTGCGATGTGAATACTCTCCTGGATTTCAAAGTGGAGGGTTCTGGGGTTTATTACGGAGGGAAGGGAGCCTTATGGCCAGTTACAACTTTTCTTGAGATGCTGATGCCCAGAGAACAGGGGGCAGCTTGTCTGTGATGTTATGACCAGGGAACTTGGACCCTTCAGTGAGCGGGTTAATTGCATTGCTTCAGTTTCTAAGAGGAAAACTGGGCTCTGGGATGAGCACACTCTTCTCCCCCATGGTGGTGTTCTCAACTTCCTCTTTTATTTGGAATCTGGAGAATGTTTTTCATAGAAACAATGTTACCGGGGTGACTGTTTCCCAGGTTACTTCTAAAGGCCAAGGGAACCCACATGTCGATTCGCTGGAGCCAGCACAGCATGTTGAGAAGATCAGATGGACAGAGTTTTCACCTGGCTTGCCCTGTGCCTGCAGTTGTGAGCTCGCTGCCCGTCCTGCTGAGCCCGAGCTTCCTTGTCCATAGGGTGGGGGTAATACCGGCTAATGTGAGAAAAAGAAGTGATGAATGAGTGTGTTAGTTTCCTAAGCCAGAGACTTAGTGGCTTAAAACAACACCAGTTGATTCTCTCCTAGTTCTGTAGGCCACAAGTCTAAAATCAGTTATCACTGGCTCAAAATCAGAATTGTTGGCAGGGCCACACCCCCTCCGAGGCTCTCAGGAGAACATGTTCCTTGTCCCTTCCAGCTCTGGTGGCCATCAGTGTTCCTTGGCTGGTGGCTGCGTCGCTCAGTCTCTGCCTCTGTGCTCACATTCCTGTCTTCCTTTCTCTGTGTCCTTCTATCTGTGAAGTCTCCCTCAGCCTCCATTTCATTCGGGTGCGGGTGATTGCCTTTTGGTTAAGATCCTTAAGTCCATCAGGGACACCTGGGTGGCTTGGTCAGTTAAGCGGCCAACTGTTGGTTTCGGCTCAGGTTATGATCTCATGGTTCGTGGGTTCGATCCCCACATTGGGCTCCTGACAGTGTGAAGCCTGCTTGGGATTCTCCTTCTGTGCCCCGTACCCCCCCCCCCCCCCGCCCCTCCTCTGCTCATGCTCTCTCTCTCGCTCTCTCAAAATAAATAAATAAACCTCAAAAAAAATATCCTTAATTCAGTTGTATTTTTTATCATATGAGGTTCTGGGGTTTAGGGTCTGGGTCTATCTGGGGGGTACATTCCTTCTGGGATGAGGGAAAAAAAGGTAATAGTGTTCTCCATCAGTGTTTTTATGTGATGGGATTGCCTGGAGATACTTGAGATCCAGCGATGGAGCAGGGAACTGTTTTGGCTTTAACGCTCATGAGTGTTTAAGCCGTTGGCTCAGTGCCTGGTACAGAAAGATGCCCCATATACACTAACTTAGCTTTCTGAGAATGTTCTGCTGTGCTGTCCTGACTCTCACTCCTTTCCATTCTGATTTCCTTTTGCCCTCCTCCTCCTCCTCCTCCTCCTCCTCCTTTTTTTCAAATCCTTTGTGGGTGCCAATAGTGTGATGGGTTTTGCAGAGTTGGGACTTGGGATCAGTGGCTCTGATGAGGCAAGAGGACGTCCTAGGAGATATATTAATCACATTTAGGCAATTCCCTTCCTTGGTGAGCCTGTGGGGATGACTCAGCCCTACTGTTCCCATGGAGCCAGCGAAGACCCCTTCGAGGACATAAGCCGGTGTTGTTCCCAACATTTCCTGGGTGTCTTTTTTACCTGCCCACGGCAGCTAACCTTGTACGATGGCCATGACCTGGAGCCTTGGATTCATTTTTCCCATGTCCCACGACAGTTCTGACCAACCCTGGTTTTATTCTACGGGATTCCTGGGTGTTGCCGCCATTGTGTGCCTGAACACAGAGGTGGAGGTTCGGTGGCCTGTAGTTCACACAGAGCCCTTTCCGGTTCTAGAAGAGATTCATTAGGTGAATTCAACAAGCTTGTGTTTCTGTGGTGCCTCCCTTGTGCCAGGCTCTGAGGGCCTTCCAAAGATTGAGCCCCGAAGCTATGTAGGTAAAGTGTCGATTATGACTGTGGCAGTGGGTGCCAGGCTTGAGCAGGCGTCAGAACCACCTGGAGCTTGTTAAAGCACCAACTTCTGGCTCCTAGTTCCTGGGGTGGAGTGCCAGAATTTTGGTGCTGCTGGTTCGGGGACCACACTTGGAAAATCACCGTGTAGTGGGCTCATGGAGGACAGAGCACCTAACTCAACGCGGAGGTCAGGAGGGCTTCCCAGAGGTGGGGTTTTCCAGCTGGGCTTAGGGTGGGTCTGATTTTCCTAAAATGGACGAAAGAGGACGGGGCATTTCGCGTGTAAGGGGTGTGTGTGTGTGGCAAGGTAGGGAATGGAATGGTGGGATGTGATTTTGGAGGGGTTCCCTGTGGCTGGATTGTGAAGAAATGGGGAAAAATAGAGAACTAAGCATAAGACTTTTTTTTTTTTTTTGGTTGGTCGAGGACATGTGCATCTAGAGTTTCTGTAAACGTGTAGTCACGTCTATGGAAAGCTAAGAAAGAGTGTCCTCTGGCAAAGAGTTGCCAAATCAGGCGAGGTCCTTCCGACTGTATCTTGTGTCGGGATGCCGAAGTGAGTTTGGAAACTACCTGTATGTGTGTGATAGAAATAAGGAGAGCTGGAAGCAAGAAGTAATGGGATTCTATCTCCCTTTCCATCTCTGCCATCGTCCAACACAGGCTCTCTTCTTGGAACAAAGTTGGCTCTGTCTTGTGGTCCCACCCAGCTTCGGGCTCCAGGAGGTCTGTTTCTTGCAAGGAGAGGGGCAGCTCAGCCACCCCGGCAGGGACACACCCTTACCTGTAGACCCCAGCCGTTCAAATCCTGAAGGACTTAAGGATCATAGTTGTTTCAAAATTGAAATCAAGATGGGTTTTTATTTCCTTTCTGCCTTGTAACTTAACCATTTTCAGCCGGCCCTGAGCAGTTGGTGGCTCACCTTTAGAACCCCGGAAGCAAGAACCTGGAATTTGCAAATTCTCTCGTTCAACCAGTTTGGTTGGATAATTGCCTTTTCAGTTGAAAACAGTTTTTACTTTCTTTAGTCCTGGGTTTGCATTACCATTTGGGGCCAACAACTTTGGTTCTACAGTCTGTTCTTAATTTCAACTCTCAGATTGTGAGGTAGAAGGAATTGGGGAAGTGTGTGTGTGGGGGGGAGGGGGGGACGGGGAAGGGTGGGATCAGAGCATGTTTTGAGATACAATGGGATATTCCCCCCCCTCCACCTCAGAAATGTCCCTCTGTTGCAATCCTTTGGGGGGAATGTGCTAGAACCTTGTTTTTGCAGGCAGATCTGGTTTGATGTAAAGAAAATAGCCCACAGGCATGATTCCTATACAAGAGACTCCTTTAAATCAGAATTTTACTCTTCCATACTCTTCCAGTACCATCTGGTTTCTAAGGAGCTTATACTGACAGTTTGATCCCACTGCTAAATAACTGGGAAGGAATAACTAGGACAGGGAGGGTGAGACCCTGTAAGTTACCCTCTTGGGGGGGCCGTGCTGTCGTGATTGAGAGTTTGCATTGTAATGGATGTTAACTCGACTTAACCATGGGATCATTTTGCAATACAGGCGTATATTGAATCGGTATGTTGTATACGTGAAACTTCCGTGTTACATGTCAATTATATCTCAATTAAAAAATTAATTTAAAAAACTTTGCACTTTAGCAAGGAAACTTCAGAAGGAACTCTGCTTAATAATGAACATGGGCATCTGAGATAGAAAATTGAGAGATCAATTAAAGCAGCATGGTCTAGTGGGAAGGAGCATGGAGCTCAGTTGTGTGGGCGTGAATGGTGGCCCGTCACGTTGGGCTAGTGGCTTCTTAGGGTCTTAGTTTTCTCATCCATAAGATGGGTGTAAAATAGTTCATCTGTCTCATAGGGTTGTTGTGAAGATTAATTGAGTTAATATTTATGAAGAGCTTAAAATAGGGTCTGGTGCATGGCACTTATATGTCTATGGTGCTTGTGTATAAATGTTTATTAACCAAATCAATTTCTAGAGGGTAAGAATGATGAAAAGAAGTTAGATTTTACTAACTTTTAAAAAAAATTCTCTTTTTTAACGTTTATTTATTTTTTTGAGACAGAGAGAGACAGAGCATGAACGGGGGAGGGTCAGAGAGAGAGGGAGACACAGAATCCGAAATAGGCTCCAGGCTCTGAGCTTTCGGCACAGAGCCCAACATGGGGCTCGAACTCACTGACCGTGAGATCATGACCTGAGCCGAAGTCGGACGCTCAACCGGCTGAGCCACGCAGGCGCCCCTAGATTTTACTAACTTTCTTGAACAGAGCTGTTAGCCCTCTGGAAACCCTACATTGTCTTTAAGTGTCCAAGCTTATGTGGTTTGTTTTAGAGCATTCAAGTTTCTCTGTGTTGAGAGAAGATTGTCTTAGACTTTGGAAAAGAAAAGAAAGCCTTAAGAGTTGTCCTCAGAATTTAGTTTAAGTTAAATATTTTGAGGGACAAAAAGAGCATGAAGAGTCTTGCAGAGAGGGTCCTGTCCCTGGTTTTCAGACTGGGTTGTAAGGCACGTGTTGGTTTATGTGGGGCTGTTGCATTTAAAAAACTGCAGTAGAATAGAGAATTCCAGTGCATCCCGCATGAGGAAGGCAGGTATCTTGTAAAAGATTTTCTTGTGTTACATACCTGGGTGCCTGTAACAGGTTGCCATGTGAACTTTCTTACCATGGACTGCAGTTTACCATTGGGCCCTGACTTACAACCCTCTTTTGTATCCACGGGGCTGCGAGAGTGCCTCTTGTCTGTTTCTGCCAGCCACTGCCCACTACCCGTCAGTTTCATATGGATTCTCAGATTAGATTTATTTTTTTATTATGTTTATTTATTTTTGAGACAGAGAGAGTGGCAGAGTGTGAGCAGGGGAGGGGCAGAGAAAGAGGGAGACACAGAATCCGAAGAAGGCTCCAAGTTCCGAGCGGTCAGCACAGAGTCCGATGCGGGGCTCGAACCCACGGACTGTGAGATACTGACCTGAGCTGAAGTCGGACGCCTAACCGACTGAGCCACCCAGGCACCCCACAGATTAGATTCTCTTAAAAATATTTTCTCCTTGCTCCGGCAGCCAGGTGTAAACTTCGGATTTTTAATAATTTTGGAATGCTTCATTAGTACTCTTAAATTTTTCTTTTTGCTCTCCTCTGCCTGGAAAATTTGGTAAATTTTGGAGTTGCACGTGATCAATCCAGGATGGGAGGGGCCCGATGAAGGATTTTTAGGGATGTTACATACAACTGAGAGAAGCATGCCTTGGTGACATAACTCTTTGTGAGGATTGATGAAATCCCTTACGGCCTGGACTCCGTGGGCCAGGCATACGGTGTTTTACAACAGTACCTCATTTGATTTTTTTTTTTTTTAATTTTTTTTAATGTTTATTTATTTTTGACAGAGACAGCATGAGCAGGGGAGGGGCAGAGAGAGAGGGAGACACAGAATCGAAAGCAGGCTCCAGGCTCTGAGCTGCCACCACAGAGCCCGACGCGGGGCTCGAACTCACAGACCGCGAGATCATGACCTGAGCTGAAGTCGGACACTCAACCGACTGAGCCACCCAGGTGCCCCTCATTTGATTTTTTAATAGGAGTAGCTAGATATTATGATGATGATGATTATTACCCTCTTTTTTACAGATGAAGCAAACCCAGACTCCAAGGGCAGGCCTCGGCCAGGGCGGGGTGGCTGCTAAGTGACAGAGTGCGGATCTGAGCTCAGGCATTCTGGCTATCGAGACAGTGCTGATAATCACTCTGCTATGCTGTGTCGTAAATCATTTTCTGAATTTTATTAAAAGCTAATTGTTTTGATTGGGCCTTTCTGTGTATTGCTAAGTGGCTTCAGGAGACCTCACCTTCATTGTCAACAAACTGCTCAACTCAGGGTTCCTAGGCCTTAGTTCCTGGGCTTGCGTCACTAAGGTATCACAAACCGGGTGACTTAGTAACAATACACAGTTCTGGAGACGAGGGCTCCAAGATCAAGGTGTGGTAGGGCCTTGTTCCCTCTGAAGATTGTAGGGGTTAATCTGTTCGTGCCTCTCTCCTAGATTAAATCCTTGGAGCTGGCAATCCATGGAGCCACTTGGTTTATAGGTCTGTCACTCCAGTCTCTGCCTCCGTAGCCACATGGCCTTCTCTCCTCCTGTCTTTGTCCCTTCTTACAAGGAGACTAGTCATATTAGCTTAGGGGGCCCACTTCACTCCAGTACCTCCTTAGCTAATCACATCTGCAATGACCCAATCGAAATGTCAACAATTTCCAAACATGGTCACTGTTAGGGGCTAATTGTGACCCCCCCCCCCCTTGCCATTCATGTGTTGAAGCCTTAATCCCCAGTACTTCAGACTGTGACCATGTTTAGAGATGAGGCCTTTATTATTATTATTATTATTGGTGTTTGTTTATTTTGAGAGAGCACGCACACAAGCAGGGGAGGGGCACAGAGAGATAGGGAGACACAGGATCCGAAGTGGGCTCTACGCTGACAGCAGACAGCCCGATGCGGGTTCGGAACTCACGAACTGTGAGATCATGACCTGAGCTGAAGTCAGACACTTAACCACCTGAGCCACCCAGGCACCCCTAGAGATGGAGCCTTTAAAGAGGTAAGTTAAAAGGGTGGCCCTAGCACTTGTACCCCAATGTTTATAGCAGCACTCTCAACAATAGCCAAATGATGGAAAGAGCCTAAATGTCCATCAACTGATGAATGGATAAAGAAATTGTGGTTTATATACACAATGGAATACTACGTGGCAATGAGAAAGAACGAAATATGGCCCTTTGTAGCAACGTGGATGGAACTGGAGAGTGTGATGCTAAGTGAAATAAGCCATACAGAGAAAGACAGATACCATATGTTTTCACTCTTATGTGGATCCTGAGAAACTTAACAGAAACCCATGGGGGAGGGGAAGGAAAAAAAAATAGAGGTTAGAGTGGGAGAGAGCCAAAGCATAAGAGACTCTTAAAAACTGAGAACAAACTGAGGGTTGATGGGGGGTGGGAGGGAGGGGAGGGTGGGTGATGGGTATTGAGGAGGACACCTGTTGGGATGAGCACTGGGTGTTGTATGGAAACCAATTTGACAATAAACTTCATATATTGAAAAAATAAATAAATAAAAGGGTGGCCCTAGAGTCGGTCCTAATCCAGTCCAGTTGGTGTTCTTATGA
The DNA here is from genome assembly GCF_028749965.1 of Puma concolor. Classification (NCBI taxonomy): domain Eukaryota; kingdom Metazoa; phylum Chordata; class Mammalia; order Carnivora; family Felidae; genus Puma; species Puma concolor. Next base: position 146,959,496 of record NC_141675.1, on the reverse strand, counting down.
GTCGGAAGTTTGGACACACACACCGATATCACGATGCACTCTCACACACACAGGCCTCAGGAGAAACCGGTCCCATCAACACGGTGATTCTAGATGTCCAGCCTCCAGAACTGTGAGAAAGCAGATTTCGGTTGTTAAACACCCAGTCTGCAGTACTTGGTTATGCCAGCCTCCCCGCACACCTGTCACATTCACGGGGCGTAGGGGTGAGGACGTTAACATGTGGGGGACACAACCGAACCCATAGTGCCGGGGCTTGATTCTGCCTCCCAGATTAGGAGGTCCTCCGATGACCCTGCCTCACGGGATGCTGGTTCTGCTCTGGGCTTCCATGGAAGGCAGCTCTTCACCTCTTCCCTTGCCTGGGCACTAACATACCTGCGCCAGATAAAGGAGGAGGAGCCTGGGGGTGGCTGGGTACGCAGAGGTTGCAGCCACCTCATCCACCAAGTTTGCAGGCTTGAGGGGCCCAGGGGAGCTTGCTGACCGCAAGAACTGTCATTCTAGGCCGTTCGGCCTCTCGAGGGAAAGGAGCGGGTATGTATGTAGTGGTCCTGCAGGGGAAGAACCTCCACTCCTCTCCTCTTTCAGGATGATCTTTTGGGGGCGCCTGGGTGGCTCTGTCAGTTAAGCGTCCAACTTCAGCTTGGGTCATGGTCTCCCGGTTGGTGGGTTTGAGCCCCGCGTCGGGCTCTGTGCTGACATCTTGGAGCCTGGAGTCTGCTTCGGATTCTGTGTCTCCCTCTCTCTGTCTCTGCCGCTCCCCCACTTGGGCTCTGTCTCTGTCTCTCAAAAATAAATAAATAAATAAATAAATAAATAAATAAATAAATAAATAAATAAATGTAAAAAAAATTTAAAGATGATCTTCTGATGGCTCAGACAAAGCTCTGGGGATGGGTCTGGCGCTCACTCTTGGCCAGTCCCCTTCCTCACCCTGCCCCTCATTGCCCGGCCTCTTGCCCCTGCCCTGACCGTCCCTCCCTCTTCTCTTCCCACCCCCCCCCTTGCCCTACCTCTTCTCCCTGCCCCATGCCTTCTCACCCCATCTCCTTACCTTGCCTCTCCCCTCCCCTCCTCCTCTCCTCCCCTTCCCTCCTCTCCCCTTCCTTCCCCTCCTCCTGCTCCCCTCCCCTCCCATCCCCTCCTCTCCTCTCAGGTCCCACTGGAGAATGGGAGAGGCACGTCTACCCTGGGGAAGGGGATGAGCCATCGCTATGAGAAGCCTGGTTATTTTTGCTTCCTGCCTGGGTGTGGGCGTTTGTGTTGACAGTGGCGGGGGAGGCGGTGACGGGCGCTGGAACAGTTGGGTGCCCGTGGAGCCCGTGGGAGGCAACGCCTGTGCCAGGCAGGTGACTTGGCCCTCACGTGGCTCCTGGGGCCTTGTGGAACTCTAGGGGGAGCTGGATTTGCTCCTCTCTGCTGGGGGTCCCATTCCCTCCTCCATGTCACATGCGGGGGGCAGGGGGCTGCCTGATGTCACCCACCCCCAACAGACTCATGGGGTGCAGACGTGGCTAAGTGGGTGATTCTGACCGGGGTGGCATCTCAGCAGGGAGGGTTTGGTGTCTGTCCTGACTCTTGCCCAGTGCTCTCCAACCATTATCTCCATCAAATATGCTTCTAGTACATTCAGACATAAATCCTGGGGAATATCAGTGTGCTTACTCTGACTGCACCCCGGATGGGGGTGGCTCTCAACTCAGTGCTGCCTGCGTAGAAATATGTATTCATTGGGGTGCCTGTGGGTGGCTCAGTGGGTTAAGCAGCTGACTTCAGCTCAGGTCATGATCTCCCGGTTCGTGAGTTCAAGCCCCGCATCGGGCTCTGTGCTGACAGCTCAGAGCCTGGAGCCTGCTTCGGATCCTGTGTCTCCCTCTCTCTCTGCCCATCCTTCACTGTGCTTTCTCTGTCTCAAAAATGAATAAATGTTAACAAAAATAAAAAAGAAATATGTGTTCATTATATTGGGGTGGGGGGCAGAGTAGGTTACTAGCGTTTAGCCCAGTTTACTAATCATCCTGCGGTGTTGTCACACCCGAGTGCAAGTGCCGGTTCCGTGTCGCCCTCCTGGGTGAGTTGGAAAAGACCCCGGGAATGCTGAAATCCAGATCCTGTCAGTATTAGTCTCCCTGGTGTCTAAGGCACCCTACTCATTCAGCAGATTTGGCAACTGAGATTCAAATCAACGGGCCTGGATCGTAAGTGCTTATTTGCTTAGAAATTTCGAGATGAAAGTCTATTTCTCTGTCTTTCTACCTCTGTGCTCCTACCACAAGAATCCCAGTCCAGGTCTTTCCCCATGTTGCACCCTGGCTACTTTCCTGGCTGTGGTCACAAAGTACCACAAACTGGGTGCCTTAAAAGTAGACTTCTCGTCTCACAGTCCAGGAGGCTAAAGTCCGAAACGAAGGTAGTGGCAGAATCATGCCCCCTCGAAGGCTCTAGGCAAGAACGCTTCATTGCTCCTTTCTGGCCTCCGGTGGCCCCAGCTTTGCCCACCTTCTCCTGCCTGTAGCTGTGTCACATCAGTCTCTGCCTCCATCTTGATACGCCCTTCCCCCTGGGTCTGTCTCTTGCCTCTAAACATTCTCTTTTTATAAAGACACCCGCTGTTGGATTAGGGCCCATCCTAATCCAGTGTGACCTCGTCTGAACTTGGTTACAGCTGCAAAGACCCTGTTTCCCAATAAGGTCATAGTCACGAGTACCCCGGGGTTAAGACTGAGAGATCTATTTCTGGGGGTCAGGGTTGAACTCATAACACCCCCCCCCCCACCATGGCCCCTGTGTTCCCACTCTACCATGGTTGCTCCGAATATGACTGATGGTAGAAGAGTGGCTGCCTGCATCAATTTTATTATTGTGTATCTGTTACCCTCTTCGTTTGAGCTCGGAGGTATCCTTTTGATTAAATGTCCACCCCCCACCCCCGCCCCCACTCCTTTGCTGCTGAATCTTTTTTTTGTTATTATTCTTTGCTTTGTCAGGTCTTGATGCTAGCATACTTGTATCTGGACATTCCTGTTTTGTCCCGTTCAAGGGGAAGTGCACACTCTCCCAGGGTCCTGCATGACAGGGGCCATAGAGCCCAAACAGACACTCGCTCATCTTCTGATTCCTGTCTGGCCTCGTAGACTGTAAACCCTCACAAGATGAGGGACCGTGACTTTAGCTCGTGATTGAGTATACTCCTGGTACCTAGGCCCAGGCCTAGCAGGTAGCTTGTGTTTTACAATGTTATTTGGAACATGGCCTGGGTGCCTCAGTCGGTTGAGCATCCGACTTCGGCTCAGGTCGTGATCTCACGGTTAGGGGCACCTGGGTGGCTCAGTCGGTTAAGTGTCCAGCTTCAGCTCAGGTCATGATCTCGAGGTTCGTGAGTTCGAGCCCCGCGTCGGGCTCTGTGCTGACTGCTCGGAGCCTGGAGCCTGCTTCGGATTCTGTGTCTCCCTCTCTCTCTGCCCCTCTCCTGCTCACACTGTGTCTCTCTCTCTCTCTCAAAAATAAATAAACATTAAAAAAAATTTAAAATGTTATCTGGACAGGGTGCCTGGGTGGCTCAGTGGGTTAAGCGTTGGGACTTCAGCTCAGGTCGTGATCTCACGGTTCGTTAGTTCAAGCCCCGCATCCGGCTCTCTGCCCCTCCCCAGCTTGCCCTCTGTCTCTCTCAAAATAAATAAATAAACTTAAAGAAAAGAAAAGAATAGTTGGATAAAAAGGGAGACATGCTTTTCTATCAATTATAGTTAGGGAGAAGTGTGATGTGATTTTTAAAAGATACATGTGCCGCCAGAACAAGTTAAAAATAGAACTACTGTAAGATCCAGCAACTCCACTTGTGGGCTTACATACAAAAAAGTTGGAAGCAGACTCAGAGAGGTATTTGTGCACCCATGTTTGTAGCAGCATCGTTCACAAGGGCCAAAAGGCGGAAGTGACTTGTGTCCATTGACAGATGCGTAGGTAAGACGTATATATATGGAATCGATATTATCCAGCTTCAAAAAGGAAGGAAATTCTGACGCGTAGATGAACTTTGAGGATGTTAGTCACGTGAAATAAGGTAACCACAAAAAAGAGGAATGCTGTAGGATTCTATTTATATGAGATTTGTATGATCTAATCAGATGCAGGGAGACGTAAAGTAGAATGGGGGGCGGGCGGGGGAAGGGGGAGTTAGTGTTTAATGGGAATGGAGTTGCAGGGTTGCAAGACGGAGAGAGTTCTGGAGATGGATGGGAGATCCGGTTGCACAACTGTGCGAATGTACTTGATCCCCCTGAAATGTACGCTTAACGATGGTTACGATGGTGAATTTTACATTCTGTGTAGTTTACCGCAATTAAAAAAATGAATATGGAAGGATGTTTGCGCACACACACACAGATGTGTGTATGTATGTGTGAAAGACGGAGGGTGGGTTTCAAGAGGGTGCTCTGGAGGAAAGGAAGGGAGATCGGAAGGGAGAGGCAGCCGGAGTTGCTGACATTGCCTGCAGGGAAGAGAAGTAGCGGGCCGGGCCGGAGGGAAAAGCACCAAGGGTAGTTATCAGTACCTGGGGTTATAATCAGAGCTCTGTCTCCAGCTAGCTGTGGGATCTTGAGCAAATCAATGGTTTCCTATCGTGGGCATCCGCTTTTAAAAGGAGCTGGTATAGTAACCTCTGAAGATCTTTCCAGCTCAAAAGCTTCAGAGGTTTTAAGCATCTAACAAGGTAATGCTGATTCACTGAGGTTTTTCACAGTTCTTTGCAACTGCTACACTCGGTGTGTGCTCCCTAATTCTGCTGGCTCCAGAGTGTGTCTGTTTAAAGCAATCATCCTTTGGTTAGGAATTCCTGGTGATTTTAATGGCACCCGTTAGTTTGGCTTAAGAAGAATACGTTCATTTATTTTCCCCCCTTAATCTCTCTTTGTTCCTATCCATTTGCCGGGTCTTCTGATTTCAAGATTACCTTGGTCCTTTTTCTTTCTTTTAACATTTATGCATGTTGGGCTTGTATTCTAATTATTTCATGCTGACAGTAGTATCTCTTGTATATCGCTGAGCTTTTGCATGCGTGATATTGCATCCTTATGGCAACACTGTGAGGTCAGTTCATGGTCTCTGTTTTATAGACAAGGAAGCTGAGTGGTTAAGTACCTCGCTTGGCCTTGAGGTCACCCAGCTAATCAGTGGTTGAGCTGTGATTGTACTTGGGTTGTTCTCATGGGATACTGCCCCAGGCGCCTTCAGTCCTTGTTCCTTGGGTATCCTGGGTCCTTTTATGGCATCGACTGTTTTTATTTTTGGTACTTCTAAGGTCTCTAGTACAGGCCTGTTAGAGACTAATAAACTTTTTTTCAAAGGTAACTTGCTCATTTCTTTTAAGAGGGATCATTCCTGTCTCACTCTGTCAGGGAAGGAGTATCTGTTGTGCTGAGCCGACCACAGCAGTCAAGTTCTTAGCTACTGGGGAGAAGAGTTAGGGTCCTCTAAAAGTTTCCTTTGTGGGCGGGAGAGCAGTTGTCAACCAAGTATGGGATCCAGTGGAAAATTCAGGAATACTCCTTTAACATCTGAAGAAGCAAGGATCACTCAGGGTCTGGGCCCAGAGAAGCCAAAATGGGGTGCTCTTATTCCCTCCCGCGTAGACCTCATCAGCAACTTTTGATTGCCAGAGACGCTCACGTGGACAAGCAGCTTTAGATCCACTGGTTTGAGTTAACCAGGAAGTAAGAGGTTTCCCAGCTTTGGAAGTTTTTGAAGTTTTTGCGTTACAGTCTTTGAAAAACTACCAGAAGAGGGCCCTTGAGTCCCGGCCACCCATAGTGCTTTCATTTCACAAACTGGCACTTTCGAACTTGGGGGGCCGGGGGCATTGTTCTCCGAGTGGCTTCGGAAAGGCCGGGTAGAGAAGTCACCCATCAGAGCCACCATCTTTCTGACAAAGTGGCAACCCATCCTTGAAGAGTATCAGGTGAATGAGTGACCCTGAGGGATTGGATTCTTCGCCCTAGGCTCACATGCCCACCTTGTGGATATGCATCTCCGGGAGGGTTAGGTCAGGCCTCTCGTGTACCTGCAAACGCAGCTAATGTTGGGCTCATCGGTTTCCTGAACGGGGCTCTGTGGTAGGGTAGTGTAGGTTGCTCTGGGATGCATTCGCAGGCAAGCAGGAGCCTGTAATTCTGCTAGCAAGTCAAGACAGACAACAGGCCGACCGTCGGCTCGCTCATATCTCCCTTGAAAAGAGGGCATGCTTCCTTTGGAAGATCTAGGCCCTTGTTCACGGTCAGGTTGGGCATGGCGTGAAAGGACAGACAGTGGATCTTTTGTCCGTTTGTAAGCGATCCCCGATAAGCATTCAGGATCTGCTCTGTAAAGTGGATGAGCTGGTCCCAGCTCCTGCACTGGAATACCTGTAGTGTTCCACATCTCGAATCATCCTTTGGGATTTGGTGTTGGAAGGGGCCAGAGTTTGGCCTTCACATTTAACAGTTAGGAAGACATCAGCTCTTTGGCACCTTGTGTGTTCTTTCATGAAGTGGGCTGTGTTAAGCTCCTCCTATATGTTCTTCCCAAAGTTGTATGCCGTCTGTCCTAGGTTCTTTCCTCCTGTTCTGTACTGGCAATGTCGCAGCCCCAGGGCCACCGAGATGGAAAGATAGCCTCCTGGAAGCTTGGGGTGCGGGCCAGGCAGGAAGTATAATCATGAGTCAGATAACACCGAAAGTACTAAGCTGGAAGTCCTCACACACAGGGACCCTTGGGTCACTTTTCACATTTGCTTCATGCGCAGCGACTCTTGATTTATTGGACAGAGCCTGGGATGAGTCCTTCCAGGTGTGACGTGTGGAGTCGCTCGTCCAGAGGGTGTGTTCACGCCAATAAGACTCAGCAGGCCAGACTTGTGTGGCCTGACAGGGCGAGGGCAGGCCACCCCCTGGTGGGAACAGGGGTAGAGAAGTGTTACACTTTCCCACGTAATTGATTTAACTGCTTTCCTCCTTGAGTGCATGTAATCAGGACCTGACGCTTGGATCAAAGCCCCTTGCGATGTTCATTTTGTTTGTTGAAGACTCACCTGGCACGGGTTTGGTGCTGAGTTCTGAGCAGGCCTCCTGCCACACCTGTATGTTTATGGTCGCCGGTGGTGGAGTAGGAGGCGTGCCCTGCTGGGGACGGAAAACCTGGTCAGTCCATGAATGGGAACCATTTTTGTGAGTTTTGGCCCATGCTCAGTACCTTGGTTCTCTTAGCTATAAAATGAGTGGAGAATCGATGATCTCCAATAATGAAATATTCTGATCCCAAGATTCCAGGATTCTCCTTTCTGAGATTTTTCTTTTTCCTTCTCTTTTATAGTTTCCCCCCCCTTTTTTTGAATCGACTGCTGCTAAGGCAGGTTCGCCATCTTAACTCCACTAAGAGGTATGAACATGAGGATTCCTTGCTTGACTGATTGCTGCTCCTGAAATTTCCTTTGCCCTCGCTCTGATGGAGATGCTGCGAAGCCGAGGGACGGCAGGCAGCCCATGTCAGAGAGTTCTAGCACCTGCGTTAGCCGTCCTGAATAGTCAGGATCTGAGTGTACAGGGAAGCCATGAAATGCATTCCAGGGTGAACCAGGAAACCCAAGACAGATGATCTGGGCAAAAAATATCATAAGGCAGCTTCTTGAATGGAGCAGAAATTTCTAGAACCCACCCGACCCATTATTTCAGCGTCATGTTTCCTCTTTTCTACAGCTGAAATCCTCCTCTTCCTTCTCTCTCTGCCCTAGGGCTTGGTGTGGCCCTGGTTTTGGAGGATCGTGGTGGTGCTGGAGGTAGAAACTGGTGCCTTCTTAAATCGCTTGCTTCCTGGCAGGGATTGTGGGTCCCAGAGTGTCCTCTCTGGTATTTCTGCCTTCACTGTTCTCTAAGGTGGGTCACCCGGTGGACTGGTTTGGTAACCTTATTAGAACCAGCACTCCTGAGTCATTAAGTCTGCAGTTGTATTCCTCGACCATGGAAAGTTCCCCTGAGGCCTCCAGACGTCTAGGTGAAAGCTGGAAAATCTGGGGAGAATAAAATGATGTCCAAACACCACTCTTAGTGCTCACACTTAGTGAGTCTTCCTCCACTTGAATTTTAACAGGGCTGGTAACTGGACAGACAGCCAGTTGGACCCACATATGCAAACAAATGGCTTCTTGGTTGCAGGTAAAGACCACTTTGTGGATTTTGCGGACTCCAGCGAGAATGCCAGTTTTGTGGTGACGGAATAGCACTCTGTCTGAGTCTGTTCGGGCTGCTATAATGAAGTACCACGGACTGGTTGGCTTAAACAACAACAGACATGGGGGGCGCTGGGTGGCTCAGTCGGTTGAGTGTCCCGACTCTGGCTCAGGTCACGATCTCACAGTTCACGTGAGTTCGCGTCGGGTTCTGTGCTGACAGAGCCTGGAGGCTGCTTCGGATTCTGTGTCTCCCTCTCTGTCTGCTCCTCCCCTGCTCACACGCTGTCTCTCTCTCTCTCTCTCTCAAAAATAAATAAAGATGTAAACAAACCAACAAACAAAAAACACAACAGACATGTATGTCTCACAGTTCTGGAGGCTGCAAGTCTTGAGATCAGGGGGCCGGGCCGCTCAGCTTCTGATGAAGGCCCTCTTCTGGGTTGTAGACTGCTGACTGCTGGCTGTGTCCTCGCATAGAGGAAGGGCCAGGGAGCTCTGTGGGGTCTCTTTTATAAGAGCGCTAAGCCCATTTGTGGGGGCTACATCTCATGACCTAAGCACCTCCCAAAGGTCACCTCCTTATTCTGTCACGTTGCGCCTTCGGATTTCAACATAGGAATTTCGGGGGATGCGAACATTCAGACCATAGCACAGGTGGATGTGAAAGGCCCCAGGAAGGGGGTGGGCTGGGGCGAGTCAGACCCGAGCCTCACTGTGCTTCCTTTTAGCCGCACAGACATCCAGAAAGTGATTTTCTGCTTCAGATTGTCTCTGGGCCCCCTCTTCTCTCCATCCCGATTGACCTGTGGTTTGCTGTCAGCAGATTGTATTGAAAAAATCCAGGGCCTTCCTCACCCCAAGGTGGCCATGAGTCTTACTGAGGGGGGCGTGTTTCGGGGTCTCCTGGGAGGTGGGCCGCATGTGGGATGTGAACCAGCTTATGCGGCGATGGGGTTTGCGGTCCTGACCTTCTGCACGGCATTAGAAGGTCATTCTTCTCCTCCTCTTCCTCCTCCTCCTCCTTTTTTTTTAATATGTAATTTATTGTCAAATTGGTTTCCATACAACACCCAGTGCTCATCCCAACGGGTGCCCTCCTCCATGCCCGTCAACCGTTTTCCCCTCTCCTCCACCCCCCCCCCCCAGAAGGCCATTCTTCTTTAGCTGTGCCTTGATCCCTCTTGGAAAGTAGGAAGAGCCCCAGATGGTGGCGGCTGCTCCTGGTAGGAGAGGGGCAGGGAGGAAAAGGAGACAAAAGGAAAAAGAAAACAAAAAAAAGAACCAGGAGAACACTCCTATTTCACATACCGCTCTTTCGTCGCAAAGGCTTCTTACCAAAGATTGCCTTTCCTGGCGTGTTATTTGTATTTGTGAAAGTGTCCTGTTTCCTCAGGGGACTCAGGAATTTCATTTTTCCTTAAAAGAGCAAGAGGAGAAAAGGATGTAGTCATTTCCTGAGCTGCCCTGACAAAGCACCACAAACTGTGTGGCTTAAAACGACGATGTGTTCCCTCAAAATTCTTTCTTTCTTTTTTTCTTTCTTTCTTTCTTTTTTTTTTGGTGAGGCAAAACATAGGATACTTTTATTTATTTTTTAATATAGTTTTTTAATGATACAAAAATTGCTCACTGTTTTATTTTATTTTTCCCTCACGATCCTGGAGGCTAGAAATGCAGAGTCTCAAGGTGTCAGTAGCCTTGGCTCCTCCTGGAGGCTCTGTGGGACGGTCTGCTCTTTGCCTCCTAGCTTCTAGTGGTGGCTGGGAGTCCTTGGAGTTCCTTGGCTCGTAGGTTTGTCTCCAATCTGGGCTCTGTAGTCCATGGCTTCTTCCTTTGTATCTCTTCTCCTTTTAATTTTTTTTTTAATGCTTATTTCTTTGAGAGAAGAGGGGAGGGGCAGAGAGAGGGGGACACAGAGGATCTGAAGCGGGCTCCGTGCTGACAGCAGAGAGCCCGATGTGGGGCTCGAACTCACCAACCACGAGATCATGACCTGAGCCAAGATCAAGAGTCGGATGCTTAGCCGGCTGAGCCACCCAGGCGCCCCATCCTTCCGTTTTTTGTGATTGATGTTTTTCTCCCACTACTAGACGGGGAGCCATTGTTTTAAATTTGTGGGGAGAGGAGGGCCCTCTTTTACGGAACCTATATATACCCTGCTTTCTTATATCCCTTACCCCCATTCAGATGCAAATATCAATTAATTTTCTGATTGCAGTTCATGTGGCAGTTTCAGGCACAGACACAGGCATGTGCACCCAAACAGTCCCCCACAGTACGAGACTGGAGCCGAGATCCTGGCTCAGAGCAACCACGGGCTCCCTCAAGGGAGAGAGAGGTACTGTGGGGTCCCTTGCCTGGTGTTCTGACAACCAGAAAGCCAGATGAGCTCAACCACCTTCTCAGCCTGGCTTTTCTGGACAGAATATCCTCTTGTCTTTCTACTGTTGTCTGTGAACTTGTTCAGTCCCCATGAAGTTTAACAGAAGAGTCTAGAAGTTCCATTGACCTGGACCAGTAACCATGGACCTGGTTAGAAGGTCCGTTTCCCCATTCTGAATTACCTGGCTTTGCCATGCACGATCATCTTGGAAACTCTTTTTTTTTTTTTTTTAAATGTTTATTTATTTTTGAGAGAGAGAGAGAGAAAGAGAGAGACAGAGCATGAGTGGGGGAGGGGCAGAGAGAGGAAGACACAGAATCCGAGCTGTCAGCATAGAGCCTGATGCGGGGCTTGAACCCATGAACTGTGAGATCAGGACCTGAGCTGAAGTCGGACGCTTAGCCAGCTGAGCCACCCAGGTGCCCCATATTGGAAATTCTTTTTTTTAATAATTTTTTTTAAACTGAGTTGAGTCCTCAGCAGCTTTTTTTTTTTTTTTTTTAAGTTTATTTATTTTTGAGACAGAGAGAGACAGAGCATGAATGGGGGAGAGGCAGAGAGAGAGAGGGAGACACAGAATCGGAAGCAGGCTCCAGGCTCTGAGCCATCAGCCCAGAGCCCGACGCGGGGCTCGAACTCATGGACCACAAGATCGTGACCTGAGCTGAAGTCGGACGCTTAACCGACTGAGCCACCCAGGCGCCCCCCCCCCCCCATCTTGGAAATTCTTAAAAAATAGTTGCACGGATCCAAGAGTGTCTTCAGTGACGCAACCACTGGATGGCTTGCTGGCCGTTATCTGCAGGGATGGTGGCTCCCAGTGAAGGCAGACGGATGCTGTTTATGTTTGGGTCTGTCCCGCTGAGGAGTGGGTTTGCACCAGCTCCCAGTGCTGTTCACCAGGGCATAGCAGGTTGTGGCATCAGAGGCAGGACAGGCATGCCATGTGTCAGATGATTAAATCTTAGATCGGGGAATCTGAGCTTGGAGAACAGGGCTATGGGGAATCGTCTGTTGTAAGTAGATTACATAGTTTATTTTAGGGGACATTTCTATCCAATTTAGGCTGAAACTTGATAGAATGTGCTTTCCTAAGCCCTCGGCTCTACTTGTCTGGAATGAGCCCTTTATAAGCAGGCAGCTGTCCAAGCATGGCGGCCCGTGGGGTCACATCTGGGTAGCACCCTGCCAAGTGGCTTTAATCCTGTTTGCTATATTTCCCTGGCCTAAGTTACCCCAAACCATATGCCTGCACTATTATTTTCCTCTAATGTTTTAAAAAAATTTTTTTTTTTCAACGTTTATTTTTATTTTTGGGACAGAGAGAGACAGAGCATGAACGGGGGAGGGGCAGAGAGAGAGGGAGACACAGAATCGGAAACAGGCTCCAGGCTCCGAGCCATCAACCCAGAGCCCGACGCGGGGCTCGAACCCACGGACCGCGAGATCGTGACTTGGCTGAAGTCGGACACTTAACCGACTGCGCCACCCAGGTGCCCCTCCTCTAATGTTTTTAAAGGTCATTTTATTTTATTTGCATATTTGACTAGGTAACACATTGACATGATTCAAAATTCAAAATATGTAAGAGTTTAAAATGAGAAGTTTCCCTTCCCCCCAACTCCCAGCTACCCCATTCTTCCCGACAGAGAAGCTCTGTGATGTTTCCAGTTTCTTAGGAGTCATTACAGGTGTATTACCCACAAATGATTGCATATGGTGGATGTGTATCTGTAAATCTGTATCTGTATCTATATGTCTTTTTCCTCTCCACCTCTTACACAGATGATAACATTCCATACATTCCATTCTGCATGGATTTTTTTATTCACTTAACATCAGGTTTTAAAGATCTTAATCACTATATAAATAGCTCTCTCATTCTTGTAACTATTTGTTTTACTGTTATTTTAAACTTACAGAAGAGTTGCAATAATACTGTAAGAAACTTTCATATACCCTTTACTCGAATTCACCAATTGTCTGCATTTTGCACTGTTTGCATTATAATTTGTACTCCATGTATGTGAGTACCTAGCACCCACATTTACCCTTGCGCACATTTATCCTTACACAGATTTACACACATACATACGCGTTTTTACTTTCGGATCCATTTGAGAGTGTGTTGGGAGCATCATGTCCCTTGCTGTGTGAGTTCTTCAGTGTCGTTCCTAAGAACAAGGACATCCTCACACATACTCATCCTTTAATCCCATTGTACTTTAATTGCACTTTTGTCCAAGTCTCATTTTATGGTTAGGTGGGTATGTTTTTTTGTTAATTTTTAGGACTTCTTTTTTTTTAATTAATTTTTTTTTTAATTTACTTTTGAGAGACAAAGTATAAGCAGGAGAGGGGCAGAGAGAGAGAGGGAGACACAGAATCTGAAGCAGGCTCCAGGCGTTGAGCTGTCTGCGCAGAGCCCGACATGGGGCTCGAACCCATGAACCACGAGATCATGACCTGAGCTGAAGTTGGACGCTTAACCAACTGAGCCACCCAGGCGCCCCTCCATTTCCAATGACACCTCTCTCATTAGTCTTTGCTGAAATTCTCAACTTAAGACCTTTTTCTTTTAAAGTCCTCTGCCATCTCATATGTTAATATCTTTGTGTGCCTTATGTTAAATATTTGTGCATTTACCCCTCTTATACCTCTTGCTTTCTCATTAGATTGCCCTTTCTTAGGAGGGTAAATCCATTCTCCTTCCCACTCTCCCTTATTTCTTGTGTTGCAGAAAGAATCCAGTGCCACTTGGGCTGTGTCTGAAACATAGTTGAATTCTCTACAGACCAGCCCTGCACGTGGTATGGAGTTGACCCTCAGATATTTGCAGTTTCAAGTACTGGAGATGTCTGGGAATGGTCGTATATGCATTAGCAGCTCAAATAACTTCGTTAAAAGACGTACATACGTTAACTATCAACTTCATTAAAAAGGCAACTTCATTAAAACACACCTTAAGGATCTTTATTGACCAAATTCTCTTGTCTTTTTTTTTTAAGCTTATTTGTGTATTTAGAGAGAGAGAGAGAGAGAGAGAGAGAGAGAGCGAGCAGGAAAGGGGCAGAGAGAGAAGGAGAGGGAGAGAATCCGAAGCAGGTTCTGCACTGAGAGTGTGGAGCCCAGCACGGGGCTCAAACTCACCAACCATGAGATCGTGACCTGAGCTGAAATGAAGAGTCGGATGCTTAACTAACTGAGCCACCCGGGCACCTCTCTCCTGTCTTTTCATCGGGCATGTGTGCACTTCTGTTTGGAACCAGCATGTGTGTGTGTGTGTGTGTGTGTGTGTGTGTGTATTGTGGATGCCTGGATTTTTTTCTCACTTAGCTTTTCATATATACATATTAAAGTCATTCTTTTAAAAAATTTTTTTTTTTTTTAACGTTTATTTATTTATTTTTTTTGGGACAGAGAGAGACAGAGCATGAACGGGGGAGGGGCAGAGAGAGAGGGAGACACAGAATCGGAAACAGGCTCCAGGCTCTGAGCCATCAGCCCAGAGCCTGACGCGGGGCTCAAACTCACGGACCGCGAGATCGTGACCTGGCTGAAGTCGGACGCTTAACCGACTGCGCCACCCAGGCGCCCCTAAAGTCATTCTTTTTAATGCTTAGGTAGTTTCAGGAAACTTGTTTGTGAAGAATAAAGTTACAGGCACATAGAAGAGAGATTTTCTTTCTAGTCAAATGGTGTTATCACTTCTTCTGTGTCTGTTTTCTGAGGATAGAGAGCCTTACATGAAATTCATATCTTTAGCAAGATGATTTATGTACTGACTATTATCTACCACTTATGGCTCTCACCAGCCTCCATTCCCGAACAAATTACTTTGGAAATTTTCCTTCCCCAAGCCTTACAGATTCATGAGTCAGTTTATTTAAAGTCTAAATTTGGGGAGGACTTTTAGCAGCTGGTAGTTTATGAATTGCTAAAGCAGAAGAGAGAAAATGTGTAAGGTCTTTGGGATTCTGGCTTGCACTGCTCTTCTCGGGTGGCCATAGAACACCTATTTCTCTGTCCTGAATACGTCTTAAAGGAGGTCAGCTGCTTAACCTCTGCTGGAGTGAGCGATAGACAGAGTGTGGAGGATGCAGAGTTGGGAAACAGATTGGTGATTGACAGGAAGTCATTATGAAAGTTCTTGTCACCTATCCTCTCACTGACTTACTGGGGATATGGTGCCAATGATCTGACTCATTCTCTTTTGGCCTTAAGGTGTTAGTAAGATCCCAGACGCTTAGTAATGAGTCTTAGCATAGGGTTCTATCAGTTAGAATGTGTGTGTGTGTATATATATATTTTTTTTGGAGAGGGAGAGGGCACAAGTGAGTGAGGGGCATGGGGAGAGAGAGAGAGGGAGAGAGAGAGAGAGATTCCCACAAGGGGCAGAGACAGAGGGGGAAAGAGAGAAGTGGGGTTTGCCTCTCCGAGCTCATGAAGCAGGGCTCCAACTCATGAACCGTGAGATCGTGAGCCGAAGTCAGATGCTTAACTGACTGAGCTACTCAGGCGCCTTAGGATATTTTCAATGCCAGAAACAAAAGACCCAACTAACATCTTAAACAGTACGGGGGGGGGGGGGGGGGGGGATGGGGCAGTTAGTATCTCACATGATGGTTCCAAGGTTAATCCCGCAATTCAATGACGGCATCAGAATGGAGTTCTTTCCATTTTCCTGTTCCACTATCCTCAGGGTATTTATTCACTTGATCCTTGGGCTTATTTCCACACAGTGGCAAGCATGGTAGCCGGACTTGCAGCAGTGGAAGGAGGCGCAGCGATACCTGGCCAAAAAACGAGGCCATTTCCTCCACCTTGCTTTTTTTCCATCTGCAGTGAAAACTCTTCCCAGAACCGCGGTTATAGGGTATCCTCTTCTTTTATTGGCTAGAGCTGGGTCACGTGCCTGGCTTTAACCCAATCACAGGCAAGGAGGAGTGGGATGCCCCTGATTGGTTCGTGTCAGACCTGATTCAGGAAGGTGGTTCTGCAGTGCATTGCACCCCTGAACATGACTTTGAGATGGTCCGCGTTCTGTTGGCATGGAAGGAGGCCCCAAGCAGGGGCTCTAGGGAAGGCAGCTAGCGATTTATTATTTTTAAAAATAGGTGTAGGCTTGCTGATGGCCTAACATGAGTTGATTCCTTGCCTTACCCCATGGTGACATTTGGACGTTTTGCATTTCTGCATTCTGGGGTGTGACATCTTAAACTTTAGAGATCCTTCGTGAAAGGTGAAGATAACTGCAAGGATTTTTTATAACTCTGACACACTTAAGCATTTTATGCAAGGTGGAATTAGAGACGGCCTCACAATGACCCCAAATGGTGAGGGGGAGGTTAAGAATAATAGCGAAAAAGGTGGAGTAGATATGGGCATCTCTGCATAGAATAGGTTTTTATGGTGGAAACTGACCTTAAAATAGTGCAAATACAAATTCTGTGGGAAAAAATAGGAAAAGCAGACTTTTCAGTGTATCCTAGTGTTCTCCTTTTTTTCCTAAAACAAATATTCACATTAGTCTGGACCATAATTTTTTCTTTTTTCCTGTGTCTCCTACCGGTTAATAAAACTGTTGAAAGGCAATTTTAATGATCTGGAAACCTTACTTTTCTGGAAGTGGTGTTTGAGCCTTTCGAGCGTGGAAACAGTCAGGCGTGGCGGGGGTCTTGACCTCGCGCCTTCACGGCTCTCCCTCTCCCCGTCCTCTGCTGTGAGATAGATGAGGAGCTGACAAGCTGTCTCGGATTCCAGCAGCATCTTTCTCTTGCAGGTGTGCTGTGCACATGGCCTCCTGGGGATGACTGCCCCACACGGCTGCCATCAAGGCGGCGATGGACCTGAGTGACCACGGGTGTCCCCTCATGTCTGTTGCGGGGTGGGGGGGGGGGGCGGTGTTCTGCATTTCTTTCCTAGCACAGTTATTGATGCCTTATAGGTGCCTGGTGCTGACGACAGTCTTGAGATGTATGCTTGGCAGGTGTTTTTGTTTTGCTTATGACTTTCTTTCTGCCCGTAAAAGGCGTTTTCGTTGGACGGAATGTAGAAATACAGAAAGGCACGGAGAAGAAAACAAAAGATGCCCAGAATCCACCACTTACACATTGTGGCTGTTCACACTTCCATCCGTCTTTGTACAGTCTTTCTTCTCATGCATATCTCTGCCCTCCCTCCCTTTCTCTCTTCCCATCGGTTTTTTCTTTTTTCTCTCTGCACATAATGAGGACCACACAGAATATAGGTACAATGTTGTGTTTTTTTCTCCCAGTTAACACACGGTGTGAGGCCAGACTGATCAATTCAAACCGCAGCTCATCTTCTAAGCAGTATGGGATCCTTCTGTGCCTCAGTTTTCCTAATCTGTGAAAGGGGGTAATGGGTGTTTGAGGACTAATTGTAAACATCTCTGTGGGTTGCTCAGTCCGGTGTCCAGCACTGATGTCTCTTAGCAGGTGACCAAGCTTTATCACACCAGCCACTCCCTGCCGACCTACTGCCCAGCTGTCAAGTAGGGCTGAAAACCCTACTTTCTGGCAAAGGAAAGCTGCATGTCCTGGGTAGTCCAGACCAGGGCTTCTCAGCCTTGGTACTGCTGACCTTTTGGGCCCAGTGCTTTGTCTTGACAGGCTGTCCCGTGAATTGTAGGGCTCCACCCACTAGATGCAGGTGGTGCCCCCCCCCCCCAACTCCAGACATTGCAAAATCACCTTTGATTGAGAACCACTGGACTGGACGACACAGGATTTATCACCTGGCGCTGCCCAGGGCCACCCTGCACAAAGCTGCCAGGCCGCCAGGATGAAGACCCATGAAGGTCAAGCACAGACTCTGACTGCCCACACTCCCAGACTCGGAATATCATGCATTTTGTTTGAAGGGTGGAAGCTGCAGGGTCCAGCTGTCCTAGATAGAATGAATCCGGGGGAAGATCTCCCCGTGGCTGTGGCACCACATCTCAGCCAGGGCCACTGCCTGTCTTTTCATGACTCCAGGTGGAGACACCTGTGGTCCCAGTGAGTTATCAGGGGAACGGGCCACACAGCGGGAATGTCTCTGAGCAGTGGCAGAACTTAAGCTTTGGGCAAGGCAGCTTCACGCAAAGTGCTTCTGCCCCAGGACTCCCCCAGATCAAAGACCACTGGGCTCTAAGGGTCCATGAAGGGAGGGTGGCTTGGCCCACTCCCTTCTGGGAGGACGGCAGGGCAGCAGCCACCCCCCCTCCCCACCCCCCAGCCAGACTGCTGTGCTCAGTGCCAGGAGCAGT
Source organism: Puma concolor (assembly GCF_028749965.1). Lineage (NCBI taxonomy): Eukaryota > Metazoa > Chordata > Mammalia > Carnivora > Felidae > Puma > Puma concolor. The sequence goes on along the minus strand of NC_141675.1, from coordinate 146,941,634 downwards.
TGAATGGAACACTGCTCAGTGCAAGCGCGCAGCTGAGCCCAGGGCAGCACCTGAGGACACAGGATATTTGTCAGATGTAAATGAAGCGCTTAGGAAATCTCGCTTCTGCAGGCTGAGCTGCTGGAGCTACCTTGGCCCCTCTTGTCCTGACCTGGAAGGATGGCCCAGCCCAGCTGGATGGCAGATTCTCCTGGCGATGGCTCCCCTCCGGGGACTCAGTGGCAGGATGGGGGGGGGGGGGGGGTCAGAGCTGGCCTCCAGGGGGCAGCAGGGGGTTTTCCAAGGCCACCCTCCAGCCGTCAGAGGGCGAGAGTTTACATTCTTTCCCAGAATGATGCAGACTGGAAGATGGTTGGTGGTCCAGTCTGGATGGCTCCCAGCCCTCCTGAAGGCATGCCAGCTCCACAGGGTAGCATACTCTTCAAGTTTTGGGTTTTATGGTGGACGAGAATCAGTTCCAATTGTGAATCAAGTGGTAGAGGGCTGGGGTGTGCAGTTGATTTCTACTTGTTGATGAGCGGCTTATGCCTGAACCCACGTAGCACTAGATGGTGTTGATGAACACGGTTCTGGGAATTAGCCAGTGAGAGCTTCTTGAAACTGCGTGGTTAGGTGGCAGCTCAGAGCTAAGAGGACAGGCTGTGAAATGGGCTGAGACTTGCACCCACCAGCTGTGTGGCCTTGCATGGGGCCCTTACCCTCTTTGTGCATCAGTTTTCTCATTTGCAAAATGGGGATGATTGCGGGACCTGCCTCTCAGGAGTGTTCTGGGGATTGAATGCTCCTGGGCTAATATCTGGCCTGTGGTTGGCATTCAGTAGCTGCTGTTTGAGTTGTTGGCTCTGGGCTGCGTCCTTGGGACACCAAACTTGCAAGCCCCGTCCGTTTGGGCGTGTACAGTTTTGCAGAATTGGGGGTGTGGGAGCTGTACGGACGTTCCTGCTGCAGGGGCGGCTATTAGAGTCCCCCAGAGAGAATATGGTCATTTGAGGTTTGAGCTTCCATGTTTAAATTTTGAGTTGTGATTCTAGAGTTAGCCTTTGGCTTCTCCCTGCCTCCCATCCCCACGTGCTCAGGCAACATTGGTATTAAACATTGCTCTCTCTCTCTCTTTTTTTTTTAATGTTTATTTATTTATTTTGGGGGGAGGCAGACAGAGAGGGAGACAGAGCATCCCGAGCAGGCTCTACCGTGAGTGGGGAGCCTGACATGAAACTTGATCCCACCACCACGAGATCACGACCTGAGCCCATATTAAGAGTCGGATGCTCAACCGACTGAGCCGCCACCCACGTGCCTCCATATTAAACATTTCTTAAACATTAAACCTCTTTGCTCCTGGGCTACCACTGGATTTATATAGGCTTCTAGAAAATCTCCATAAATTATAAAACATTCACCCTACAGCACAGCCCCTTGGAATCTGAATCATTGCATGGTCTCTACCATAAGAGATAAGGGTGGCCCGCATCTGGGAGACACCAGGGGCTGCTCTCCTGGGACCAGTTGGAATTGGTAAGCTGCGGAGTGAGGAGTGGGAAGGCAGCTTGGAGCCTGACTTGCCGTTGACACTCTGTGGGATTATTACTCCAAGAGTAGCCTTTGTGGCCCACACTGCCTACACCACCACGTGCGGTCTTTTCTCTGTCTTGTAGAAGCAGTTGTACCTGTAGGCTCTGTTCCTGGGCCATGAATGGCAAACGAGTGGAGCATCTCTGTCTAGCTCATCACCTGGCCCTACCTGGGTTGGGGGTGGGGGCTTGGAACATGAAGATGACCTGGCTCGGGGCAGGGTCCTCAACGGTTTATAGACTCCCCTTTCTGGGAATCTGAAATTTCAGGACCCATAGTGCTGTGGGCTTCAGGTGTTGATTTAGTAGCTGGGCCTTGAGCAGGTCTATCCCGGTAGAAAGTGGTGGATGAAGGATTTGAGCCCCGCGTGATTCCGCTCCTGCAGACTTCCACAAATCCTTTCTTTCTGTTCCTCTCCCTGTCACGCTGGAGGAAGACCTGATGTTCAAGTAAGGTTCTTGTGCAGGAGGCAGAGCTGGGTTTGGAGGCCACCCACGGTGCCAGCCCCAGTTAATTTGACAGGCAGGCATTGAAGTCTGGATGTGTGGACCTCATACCTGTTGGGTATGTGCCCTCAGATGGAGTGGGGATCAAAGCAGACACAGTCCGCATCCTTGCAGCCGCCTGGTGGAGGCCAAGATTGGGGAGGAGCAGTGCAGGCTTTGTGGGTTTTCTGACTCCTCGTTCGGGAATCTGGAATGCCTTGGTTTACCCCCTTTCTCCGGGCTGCCTCGGTTCTGCACTTCCCGTGCTGGATTTTGCTTTCTCACCCGCGGGGACAAGGAACGTTGTCCGTTGTCCTCTGTGCACATTTATTGGACTCTCGCAGCATCAGCCAGATCTGCAGAAGTCTCCTCTTGTTCCCGATTGTGCGGTTCTCCGGAGTGCTCGCGGGCCACACAGCGCCGCTGCCCCAGGGGGAGCAACCTCTGAGTCTTTGCCCTTGGGGATCCCAGCGTGAATGGAAGAGGCTGTCACAGAGGAGCTGCTCCTACGCGCAGACATCCACCGAGCAGGGAGTGGGTCTCACCATGGTGAAACTGTGACATGTGTTTGAAAATAAAAAGTTTTAATTAGCGGGAGCATTTCTCAGCCTCAACCTGGTGCTGGCTGTCTTAACACTGAGACTAAAATAAACCGGCTCCAGCTTCTTGGCACGAGACCCACTCTGCCATTTACACACTGACTCTTGGGTTGGAGCATGTGGTGTAGTTGTGTGTGTGTGTGTCTTCCCAAGAGCTCAGACTTCGTGAAACAAAGGAGAGGGACGGTGTTTGCCCCCACGGTGGGTGCCCCCAGGAGCCATTTGCTCTGGGACCTGTTGGTGTTGGCCAACATGTGTTCACTTATGTGTGTAAAGCGCCCCCTTCTTTATAAATGTAGGAGCCATGAGAGGCAGCACGGCATAGGGTAATGCCAGGGCCGTGGCTTCTGCAGATACATCTGGGTTCGTATTCCCGTTCATTAACCAACTCTGTGGCCTTGGGCAGGTCACTTGGTCTCTGAGCCTCTGTACCCTTATTGTAAAATTGGTATAACTCCTTCTTTACCAGTCTAACAGCAATGATTATAGATTATGTATGGTGCCTGGGGCTACGTAGCAGGGTGATGAATGGTACCCATTATTATTACAACTTAATGGTGAGCGCACTTCTTACCTTGCTCTGTCTGGGTCACTGCCATGGTCTCCCATGGTGTTTTCAGCAGTAGGGTGGCCTTGACTATGGATGCTTCTCATTTAGTTAAGGACTGGCAAGCCTAAAATTAACCTACTCCAGATGTACATGGGCTGGCGAGTGGGTGTGTCCCCGAATGTCAGCCTTCTGTCCCTCACGTCTCCCACCGTGTGCGCTCTCCACCCTGCTCCCAGCGAAAGCCATCACAGACACAAACAAAACAAAGTGGTTCAGTCTAGGGAATAAAAAAATAAGCCCTTTCTTGGTTTCCTTTGGCCAGTCCCAGGTGACTAAAAGGTTGGGTCTTGAGTTTGTGTGCAAAGCAGAATTTCTGGTCAAGATACAGGATTGGGAACAGGTCCCACCAGAAGAGCTTAAGGGTCACGGGAGGCATTGACTGTGCCCTTGGCGTCTGGGTTGGATTTTATTGAGCTGAGGAGGACACTGATGGTCGTACAAACTCTCTTCTCCCCCACCCCAGCCGCCCTTTATTGGGTAAGCATCCTTTGTCAAATATCTCTGACCTGTGGGCCCCTGTCTGTACCCGCGAATACTGCCTGACATCAAAATTCTATCAAAAAGCAGCCCCTTTCCATTCTTGGGGGGGCATCTCTACTTTTAACTTAATACTGAGCTGAAATTCGTCTTCCAGGGACTTTACATGTTGGCCTCATGGTCATCAAGTATCTGAAAATCATTACTGCGTCTCTCCCTGTACCTCTCATTCAAGGTTAAATGTTACTATTTGCAGGAGCGCCTGGGTGACTCAGTCGGTTGGACGTCCGACTTTGGCTCAGGTCATGATCTTGGCAGTTTGTTGAGTTTGAGCCCTGCATCGGGCTCTGTGCTGACAGCTTGGAGCCTGGAGCCTGCTTCAGATTCTGGGTCTTCCTCTCTCTGCCCCTCCCCCTTTGTGCTCTGTCTTTGTCTCAAAATAAATAAACATTAAAAAAATTAATTTTTTTTTTTTTACCATTACCTCAAACTCTCATTCCTTGGTCTTTGTTTTTAGTTCACACAGAATTCTTGCTGCTTACTTTTTTGGAGTTGTTGTCCAGATTGTCAAAGACCCACTGGCAGTGGGTTTCATCCCTTATAACTAATCCCATTATTCCAGGATTAACCTTCCTTTCTCTAGATGCCTTCTTTTTTTTTTTTTTAAGATTTTATTTTTAAGTAATCTCTCCACCCAACATGGGCCTTGAACTTATAGCCCTGAGATCCACTGACTGAGCCAGTCAGGTGCCCCTCTCTAGATGCATCCTTAGCTTTTATAGCATGCATTTCTTTTCTTTTTCTCTTTTTTTTTTTAACTTTTATTTTTTTCTTTAAAAAAAATTTTTTAAGTGTTTTATTTATTTTTGAGAGAGGGAGAGGGAGAGGGAGGGAGGGAGACACAGAATCCAAAGACAGGCTCCAGGCTCTGAGCTAGCTGTCAGCACAGAGCCCGACATGGGGCTCGAACCCACGAACCGCGAGATCATGACCTGAGCCGAAGACGGACGCTTACTCGACTGAGCCACCCAGGCACCCCTTCTTTTTTTTCTTTAGCAGCCACATGACCCTATTGTCTCCTGTAGCTTCCAGTCACCCAGACCGTGGGAATCCCATCTGAACCCGTCTTCCCCATGTGTGCCTGTGTTGTTGTTTGCACTTAAAGTTACAGGTAGCCGTTTGTAGAGCTCTGGATGAAGTTCTCAGCGTGTCTAGATATTTTCCTTGCCTCCGGCGGGTAAGGTAGTGAGTCAACAGCCATGCGGTGCTTTTGTTCTGGAGTCTGGACATAGGGTGGTTTCTTAAGGAGTCATTCATTTCAGAGTGCTCCCACCTCTTTAGCCCCGAAGTTCAGCCTCGTGGGCCACCACCAGCGAGTCTAGACTATCAGTAGGTAGAAGCAAGAAGAGAGGAAGAGGAGATACGGAAGTGTGGTGGGAAGTGGAGAGTTCCTACCAGATGTGTTTTGTGTTTTATCTTTCTTTCTTTCTTTTTTTTTTTTAAATAGTGGCAGCTCATTGGGAGTCACCAGGCCAGCACAGTGTCTGTGTCCATGTGGCTCTGGACCGGTGTTTCAGTAGGACTGTACCGGAACCAGTCTCACTAATAAGCCTGGAATCGAATTTCTCCCAGCCTGGAGAAGCTGTGTGTGCTCCCTGGTAGTTCAGTGGGTGGCTGAGTGGGTGGCTGAGTGGGTGGCTGAGTACTCTTTGGCTTGGAAGAAACTCATCACTTTTATTAGCTTTCATTGGTAAGTAAGTGGAGTTTCCCTTCCACTCCACTTAAGCTCTTTACCGAAGATGTGCCTCTTTTCTCTCTTCTTCTTGTGTATTTGACCCGCTATGAGTCAGAACAGAGATTAAAAAAAAAAAGTTAAAAAAAAATTTTTTTAACGTTTATTCATTTTTGAGAGAGAGAGAGACACACGGAGTGTGAGCCGGGGAGGGGCAGAGAGAGAGAGAGGGAGACACGGAATCCAAAGGAGGCTCCAGGCAACGAGCTGTCAGCGCAGAGCCCGACGTGGGGCTCGAACTCACGAACCATGAGATCATGACCTGAGCTAAAGTCGTGTGCTTAACCGACTGAGCCACCCAGGCGCCCCAGTACAGAGATTTTTTTTTAATTAAAGAAGGTGGGATTCGCTGGGAGAGGACCTGGGTTGGACTCCTTGGCTGTCCTGTCCGGGAGTCCTGGGACTACAGGTAAGAGACCAAACCCTCAGGAGCCTTGGCTGCTTGTGGTGGTGGTATGAGATCGCAGTGGCAGAGCGATGTGGAGGGTGCTGTTGAGTTTTGAAGGGTGATAAGTAATCGCCTCTTCTCTTCCCAGAGTTTAGAGCCAATTGCCAAATGGAACAGAGAATCCAGACAGGTGGGACATCACAACAGATAAAGCTGGTTGGAGAGCAGGCTTACAGGTGAGGGCTAAATGGGCTCGCTCACTGCTCTGCCCGACCTGCAGGGCCAACCGCCCCTGGGAACAGGGCAGAGAAGGAGAGGTGAGTCCTGACGATGATCAGCTCCAAAGGAGAGAACTCAGAAGGCTCGAGGCGTGCAATCTGTATTTTCTTCCAGTCCGCCAAGCAGGAAAGTCCTCTGAGTCCCTGGGAGGAAAGACTTGGGAGATGTTGAAAGAGAGCTTGTCTTACTTTCCTGGGGCTGCCATAACAAAGAACCACACGCTAGGGGTCTTAAACAATGGAAATTTATCGTCTTTTGGTTCTGGAAGTCCGAGATCCAGGTTTCTTCGAAGGCTTCTGTGAAGGACAGTCTGTCCCCACCCTTTTTCTAGCTTGTGGCTGCTTGCTCAGTCTTTGGTGCTGGTTGGTGTTTCCTGGCTTGTGGAATTGTCATCCTGACCTCCGCCTTTTCCTTCACCTCTCGGTGTTTTCTTACTTCACCCTCTCTTGCTAAACTTCCCCTCTTTTATAAGGACACTATTTTTATTGGCCTTATCTTAATTGATAACATCTTCGATGACCCTATTTCCAAATAAGATCACATTACGAAATATTGGGGGTTAGGACTTTGACATTTGAATTTAGGCAAACACAACTCAACTCAGAATTGAAGTCTAGGGGCAGCTGGGTGGCTGAGGAGGTTGAGCATCTCAGTCTTGGTTTTGGCTCAGGTCATGATCTCACAGTTTGTGGAATTGAACCCCACATTGGGCTCTGTGCTGATAGCGTGGCTTCTGCTTGGGATTCTCTGTCTCCCTCTCTCTCTGCCCCTACCCTGCTCGCTCGCTCGTTCTCTGTCCCCCTCTCAAAAACAAATAATAAATAAACATTAAAAAAAAAAAAAAGAATGGCGATCTGGCTTTTTCCTTTCAGGGGAGTGGAGAGAGATCTATCCCTTGTGAGGTATCCATACCCAGTAGGTGTTGCGTGGTTGTCTTCTGTTACGGCCTAAGTTGTTTCCCCCACCCTCCTATTCGTATGTGGAAGCCCTAACTCCTCATGTGACCGTGTTTGGAGATAGGGCCTTTAAGGAGATAATTATGGTTCAATGAGGTCAAAAGTGTGGGGGCCTAATTCAGTAGGGATAGTGTCCATATGGGAAGGGGAAGAGACGGGTGAGCTGCCCCTCTTTCCACGTGCATGTGCACAGAGGCAAGGCCGTGTGGGGCTACAGTGAGGAGGCAGTGGACTGCAAGCCAAGGAAGAAGGGTCTATCCGGAAGCCAACCCTAATGACACCTTGGCCTTGGACTTCCAGCCTCCAGAGCTGTGAGACCATACATTTCTGTCGTGTGAGGACCATGCCTCCCTCCGCCCCCCCCCCCCCCCCGCCCCGTGTGTGGTACTTTGTACAGCAGGCCCAGCGGACTAAGACACTTTCCTTTCTTCCGAAGGTGATAGGCATGTGTGACTCCCTTTGCAGTAACGTTAGCATTGTTGAGGTCAGGCCTGGCAAGCCTGCATTTGCCCTGGCACGGGGCGGAGGCGGGGAGGGGGTGTCTCCTCTGTGTTACATCCAGGCCCTGGGTTCATTTAATGGATTGGATAGCTAAGGATGAGAAAGCATAAGCAGTTTTCTCAAAGCCACTTTAGTAGATTAGGCAATGAACCTGAGGGTGCATCCCAGCGCTGTCAGAGCTCGCTTGGGTAAATCCAGGACAAATATATTTAATTCCTTATTTAAAAATGCAATTCACAGTGACAGGTGGATGTCATTGAGCAGCAAAGAGATGAAAAAAAGTGGGTCAGTGACACACCGCACTGTTTTGTGATAAATGTAGGTTAACTGACTTAATGGAAAGCCATAATCTAAGGGAAAGTGGTCTTGAAAAGCTGAAGCCCTCGAAAAATCTCCCAACTACCCACTTATGTCTAGGAGAGAGTAGTGCAGCTCTTTGAGCCTAAACCTTTTATCAGCAAATTCTTTTGTGCTGCCTTGTAGTTAAAACCATTGCTTTAATTTAAAACATGTTTATTGGATGGTGATTATGTGCCTGGCTTCGTGCGAGGCATTAAACACCCAGAGCTAAAATGTATGGTTGCTGTCCTGAATTGGGTGACAATTTAGTGGGGCTGGTTAAATGGACGACACTATATTATAGGTACTACCTGAGAGGGCAGAGGGAGGTAATTACAGCATTCAGGAGCACATTGCGGGGGGGGGGGTGCTATATGTCACACAGACTGAGGGTAGACACCAGAGATGGCTTTCCTAAAAGAGGTGAGGCTTGAGCCGAGTTTGAGGCAAGAAGTCTGGGTTATTCAGTCAAATCTGAATAATGGTGTTATAGGCAGAGAAAATAGTAAGCATATCAAGATGGAGATGTGGGAAGCCAGCCCACTTGGAGACTGTGTGCATACAGATACTGTCCCTTCCTTTCATTTCTCCCCTTCTTTTCCTTCCTCCTCTTTCTTCAGTGATGTTTTGGTAAGCTGACACTGCAGGGTGAATACAAAGGCCTGATTTGTAGTGTTTGCCAATTTCCGTGGTGTAAATACTCCTTCCATGGCTGATTCCAAGCTACCGACATGATGTTGAATGTGCCCCCAAATTTCTAAAGCTACAACAATTGATCACAACCATTCACAACAAATGGTACAATCCCATTCAGTTGACCAATGCCTCCCATCCATCCATCATCTATTTATCATCCATCCATCCATCCGTCCATCCAACTATCCATTCTTCATCCACCCATCCATCTACCCACCCATCATCCATCTATCCATCCTTCATTATCCACCCATCTGTCTGTCCATTCATCCATCCATCATCCATTTATCATCCATCCATCCAGCCTTCATCCTTCCATCCATTCATCTAGCCATTCACTCATCATTCATCATCTACCCATCTGTCTGTCCATCTATCCATCCATCATCTATCCATCCATCTATAAACATCGTTTTAACTAAACAGAATCTTAGAAATAAATTACCTTATGGACTTTAGAGTTTTTTTTAGTAAAGTCTTCTCATATTATAGACAAGAAAACTGATACCTAGAGAGAGGAAGTGACTTTTTTTTTTTTTTAGAAGGGTTTATTTTGAGAGAGAGAAGCTCTGTGCTGTCATCGCAGAGTCCAACGTGGGACTCAATTTCACCAATCATAAGATCATAACCTGAGCTGAAATTAAGTGTCAGATGCTTAATCAACTGAGCCCCAAGGAAGTGACTTTATTAAAATCTATTTGTAGAACTTAGATTAGGATGATGGTCTTCAGAATTGAAGTCTGCAGCTGCTTCTCTTAAGTGAAGAAAGCACAATCTTGAATATAGCTTTGTAGTTTCTGAGTTGGAGCAGTGTGGAACCCTTGTACGCGCACTGCTGTTCTGTCATCCCTGCTTTTCTGCGACAGTCCTAACGCTCATCCAAGTGTTCCTGTTGTTCTTGTGTCTATAACTGCGGCTTCCCAGCAGGCTCACCGTCTCCTTCACAGGGGGTTCAAAATGTCCCTGTTGAAATTACATTCTTCTTCTAGTTTGTAGCACCGGGCTTCGGAATTTAATTTAGCAGTTGGTTTTCAGTCTTTGATGTTTCTGGATTTCATTGGCGTCTCTCTCTCTCTCTCTCTCTCTCTTTTGTGATCTGGATCTCTCTCCTTTGGGACTCCCAACTCACTCACCCATTTATGGTTTTAACCAGTTGCTGCTCAGGGGCTCCATTTGTGTCACGCTGAATTTCTGTAACTGTATCTATGGGGTTGAAAATGGCTTTCCTCCTTGTTGGGCTTCTGGCGGGAACTTCCAGGGAGGTGAATAACTGACCCTACTTTTGGTGGTCTTTAAACTGGGGTGCCTGGGTGGCTCAGTCGGTTAATTGCCCGACTTCAGCTCAGGTCACCATCTCACGCTCCGTGAGTACGAGCTCCGCGTCGGGCTCTGTGCTGACAGCTCAGAGCCTGGAGCCTGCTTCGGAATCTGTCTCCCTCTCTCTCTGCCCCCACCCCCCTCACGCTCTGTCTCTCTCTGTGAAAAAATGAATAAACGTTAAAAAAATTTTAAATTGTTGTTAACTCTGAGACACTTGGGTGGCTCAGTTGGTTGAGTGTTCAACTCTTGATTTCAGCTCAGGTCATGATCAGGGTCATGAGATTGAGCCCTGTGCCGGGCTCCATGCTGAGTGTGGAGTCTGCCTAAGATTCTCTCCCTTTCCCTCTGTCCTACCCAGCTCACACATGCACCGCCCCCCCCCCCCCAATAAATAAATAAATAAAACATTTTAAATTGTTAACTCTGAGGGGCGCCTGGGTGGCGCAGTCGGTTAAGCGTCCGACTTCAGCCAGGTCACGATCTCGCGGTCCGGGAGTTCGAGCCCCGCGTCAGGCTCTGGGCTGATGGCTCGGAGCCTGGAGCCTGTTTCCGATTCTGTGTCTCCCTCTCTCTCTGCCCCTCCCCCGTTCATGCTCTGTCTCTCTCTGTCCCAAAAATAAATAAATGTTGAAAAAAAAAAATTTAAAAATAAATTGTTAACTCTGAGAGAGGAAGGGTCACTCTTCCTCTCTGAGAAGCTTTATTTTGAAATCAGGGACAGAGTGGCTGATGAATTGAGTGAGTGCTCCAGAGGACTGTGTTGAAAACTAGCTTCTGTGTTATAATGTTGAGTGAAAAGGGCAGGTTGCTGAGGTATGCATTACGATGCCACTTTTGTAAAAGAGAAACAAGTTGGTGGTTACCTCTGAAGGGTGGTGGAAGGTGGAAATGAGCTGGAGAGAAATCTCTCACCTTTTAAGTTTATATGTTTCCGTATTGTTTACTTCATTTTTCTTTTTAGTTATAAGCATGTCATCTAAAGCAAATCCGGACAAAACGGCCTGCTTATATTTTAATCAGGCTCATCTGGGCAACGGCGATAAACTTCCTGTTGCCTTCTTACCACGCTTTGCCATTTGCCCAATATAAACTTTACAGGTGCCTTAGTTTATAAGTTGTAGCCTAACAATTTTAGACACAATTAATTTGGATTGCTAGAGAGTTGCAATTGCACAGGTATTCAGACCTGTTCAATAAGGCCAGAATTTAAACCTAGGATTCCCTGTGTATGCTCCCTTCACCTAATAATTTTTACCAATTCTTTCCTAATGAGGTTAATCATCTACTCGAATGCATTGCCTGAGCTGGTCATTATTCAGGGCTTCCAACAGAGATTCTAAAAACCTCCTGGATTCATTCTGTGAGCTGACATAGGGCCATTATTTTCTTCCACCGTTCCTTGACTGTGGTGCTCTCAGCTGCCTTGGAAGGGGAGAGTCATTAGATTTCACTGGCTTCCCCGGAATAGCATCATGTTCCGTGATACCAGCGCCCCTAGCCTCCCCTCCTTTTTCCCCTTAGATGAACTTCTCTCGTGTACCCGGCAGTTCCTTCCTCATCTTTAGAATGTCCTTTAGCATCTCCATTCTCAAACTGGGAGAAATAAATCTAGTCTCATCGCCCGTGGCGCCGAACATTTGAAAAGGCAGGAAGGTGTGGTTATTTACATGAAATCGATCACTTTGTAGTAGTCTGAACTGGGGGAAAAAATGTGACTTCTTACTCAGGCGTTTGTGTGACCACACAGGTTGTCTCTCCCAGCTGTGTCTTATAAGAAGAATTTTCAGAAACCCATGGACCACATGAACGATATCTTATTGATACGAAGCACTGCTTATGCCAGTTTCGCAGTCTGTGGGACCTCTTTTCAGTTGTTAGGTTGAATTATATGAATTGTCAAACTGAGCTACTAAAAGGGCAGTTTCATCCAGTTCCACCTAAGAGAGCCTCTTTGCTGAGTTGTAAGACATGGAAAATACGTGTCTACATTAGGAGAGGCACGGGATGACCGTGCTTTAAGGAAACTGGGCATCCTTTTTTTTTTTTTTTTGTTTTAATTTGAATCTGTCTCTCCTGGTTAGTGTTCACTTAGTTGACACTTGCTTGTTGCCTCACTAGCTTTCAGAAAGTATCCAGAACAAAATTGGTTGCCTAGCAACATGCTCCAGCCCAGGAGGGTTGGAGAATGGGTCAGTGATTAACAATTATGTACAATCAAGTTTAAAAATGCATAGCAGCCGGCAACATTCATGCTCTGACCACCAGAAAAATCCCAGCATTCCGCGGGCCCGGGTGTGTGGCTATCGTACGTGAATTTATTGCAGTTGCGGTCTGGACCTTATGGTTGCAATCCAGAAACACTTTGCTGTGGACTGAAATGGGCGGCTGGTGTCCCCCTGAACATCGGTCCGTTTTGCGGAAGGCATCTGACACCCATCGTGCGTTTGGCTGCCTATCTGGACGCTCATCCCCTTGGAAAGTGAAAAGAGAAGGCGAAGAATTTGGATATTTATGATTGTTGTCATCTCAACAGATTTGGCCCCTATTAGTGAATCTGTAATTTGCCAAAGAACAAGTACACACAAAATCAGTGACTGCGGCCCACTCAGCCCGGATCATTCTTTCAAGAATTACGAATGCTGTGCAAACGTTCTCCCTGAAACGGCCCCAGCCCTTAATCGTTTCTCTTCCTTCCGTTCCAGCAGAAGAGAAGACAAATTTTGCCTAATTCAGTCCTTACTTAATCTTTCTGTCAGCACAAATATCGATGGTGTAAATCCCGAAAGCAGCAGTAAAGCCAGGAGGCATTTTTATAACTCTGGCAAAGCTAATAATGCACATTTCTTTGTTGAGAATCATTGACTTTAATTGGCTAATCAATTTTTAGGCCCTCTCCATTTGTATTTTGTTTAATCAACAAAAATAAATCGCCCTGCCAACCTTGAAAGTGCCAAGTCGGAGAACAGTGGCAGAGACTTCGTTTGTCCTGCCCAAAGTGCTTCCCAATAGAAACGTCTTAATTGAAGATGATTTATATTCAGAAGCGTGGATGTTTTATCATTTGTCTGAAGAAGGAAAAAGCTGTGTAAGCAAGCAGAATGCAGCCGTTTTAGGCATTGTTTTTGACATTTATCTACTCTCTTCATCCCTCAGACGTTTCCAGAAAAACGACCTCTCTGCGTCCTTCTCGCTAATGATTCAGGCTCCAGCTCCTGAAGCACTTGTCAAGGGTTCTTCATAACCTTTGCTTGCTGTTGGTTTTTGTGAGAGGACTTCCTCCCGGGTTTTACTGCCCGTGACTCTTGTCTTCTGGGCCTTTGGTGGGAAGTGGCTGACGTGTCGGGGCTGGAAGACAGACCCCATTCACCTTCCCCCGGGAAGGGGGCCGCTGGCTTGCTTTGTCGGCAGGAAGACCTCAGTGGCCATGGCGGGCTGCGGGGTCTCGGGGCACAGGAGCTTTGATGTGGGCCGGTGACAAACTTCCCTGAGAGTGGCAAGAGGTCAGGTTTTGCTTCTGCTGCCTTCTCTTCACTCTGGGGAAGGAGGACAGATGACAAGAAGTAACGTTTATTTAATGCCTGCGTGATGCCTTCTCATTTCTCACAACAACCCCGTGAGGTAGCGGAACCCCATTTTTCTGGTGAGGAAGCCGAGGCTCAGAGGGCGTTAGCAACGGCTTGTATGTGGAGCGCCTGTGGTTGGAATCTCTGTTTCCAGACGTCTTCCCATTTCACTGGCTGCTGGAAGCTGGACAAGACACCTCCTCCCAGCAGTGTCACTAACCCGGGTTTTCCCCTGCGGGGCTGCTAGGGTGCAGGTACCAGAGTGTGATGGTGGCCAGGGTTGTTGACTCTTTTCCAAGAGATTCCCTTAATCCCTACTCGCCTATTAGTTACTGCTACCCTCCTTTTACAGAGGAGGAAACAGAAGGAAAGAGTGGTTGGGGCATTGGCTCAAGGTCACTTGGCTAATAGCTGGGGATACCAGGATTTGAATCCATGTAATCTGACCCAGCACCCATGATCACAGGAGTCACCTTGTACCTTGTCTGTTCAGCATTGTCCAAGCCTCCCATGTAGGGAGAAAGCAGTAAGATGAAAGAGGAAGGGAAAACAATGTAGTTTGATAGAACTTGCTTCGGACAGTAGGGACCGTTGATGTACCAGTTGCCTTCATTCTGGGCTCATTCACTGACCTTCGGCTGCTCTGGGTTGCCCTTTCTGCTGCCTTTTCTCCATTCTGAGTTGCCTTTTAGTGCCTCTGCTAAAGTCCCATCCTCCCCGGGTCTCTCTTCGACTGATGGGAGGCCAGCTGGTCTCTAGAGGCCACCAAGAAACCCACATCATGACCCCCCCAAGTTATTCTATGGGCAGAAGCCTGAAATAAACCCCAGGAACCAATGTGATGCAATTTAACAATTTCTGTAAGGAATTAGTTCTAGGAACCCGGTGCGATAGTAAAAACCCAGCCTCTGGCTGAAGCCCTGTGCTATTTTTACTGGGGCTGTAGCTACTCACTCGGCAGCCCTGAGCCACAGCATCCTTGGGTACCAAGGGTCAAGCGGTCCCTGTTTCGAGGTGGAATGTGGAAGAATGTTCACACTGGGAGTGGAAAGCCCTGCAGCAGGTCAGGTCGGTTAATATAATGATGGTGATCATAACCTGCAGAGAACAGTTTCTGATGCCAAGACCTGTTCCAAGTGTTTTGCACGTATTAACCAGTAATTTTCCACCAATCCCATTAGGTAGATGCTGTAATCTTCATTTTACAGATGGGAGAATCGACAGGGTTAAATGTGCACGTGTAGCGTAATTTTAGGAACATTAACATACAAAACACATCTGAGAATCAAGGACATATGGTGCTTGGCTCGTGGACTGGTGGAGCCAGTGTTTGGCTACTCTTTGGAGCACAGATGCCTCCTTATTAGATGGGCCTTGGAAACTAGCTTAAATGTGCGGGGCAATACCACAGCCGGCATTTATCGAGTTATTACTGTATGCCAGCCTCTATTTTAAGAACTTGGCATGAATTGTTGTTAATCCTCACAGAAAGGTAGCTAGTATGATCATGATTATACCTGGGTCGTAAATGGAGGAACTAAGTCAGAAGGGTAGTTTATCTTGCCCGAGGCCACCCAGTCAGGACACGGCAAGGCCAAGAGTCAGCTGAGGTCATCGGGCTTCCGAGCCGGGCTCTGAATCGCAGCGGCTCCTGCCTCTGAGCTAAGACCCCAGGTACAGTTGGGAAAGGGGTGGTGGCAGAGGGGATGGACACAGTCACAGGGCTCCGTGTGGGCTAGAGGCTGTGTGGTCCCGGTCAGGTGCCCTTGCCCACGTGGCTTGTCACATTTTTGGGGCATCCGCTGTGGAGTGGAATGGAGGTTGATTTTACCAGTCTTCTGTAGGCTTCTGTTTGTTTGGTTGCCAAGACCATCCCAGTGGGGAAGGAAATGAAGGAGAGCTTTGATATGACTTGTAAAACATACCTGGGAAGGCATGTCCTGAGTCTCGGGTGCACATCATCTCCCTGATGACCCCCACAACGACCCAGTGAGGTTCCCACTCAATGGTGATCGCCATGTCGCAAGGGGGGGGAGTAGTGGCCTGGGGAGGGCCAGCCACTATTCTTGTATCCTCAGGTCACACAGCAGGGGGGGGTGCAAAATAAGGTGAGGACTGACCCCATGTGGGGGCTCTCCCGGGGGGGGGGGGCCTGGGATGGGGCATCATCTCCACTAGTCAGCTGCTTCTGCCCTCCTGTTGTGCTGCACCCACGCTCTCCTGCTCTCCCGTGCCTCCATGTCCCGAGCTTTTCAGAACAAAAAGAATGAGATTTTCCACCGCCCGGAACTGTTTTTGCTACTGCTTGTGCATCTGAGCACCTGCTGGGCTGATGAGCTTTTGAAATGTCACTTGGCTGTTGGGAGGGAGCTGTGAGTGATTGGCGGGAACACACCATCCCAGCTGCCTCCAAGGGGTGGGTGGTGGCGGGTGGGAGTGTGATGGTTCCCAGGCCTTGGTAGGAGGAGGTGGCTGTGTTTCTGCTCATGCAGCTGGCACAGGTACCCATCGCCTGCCTGGTCATTTTCTTGGGCAGATGGAGGCCGTTTCTGTGCCGTGTTGTTCTTACAGCGTTGGCTCTGCGGTTTTGGGTCACCTTTTGAGAATACAGTAGAAATTTCGACCTTTTTCCTCCCCGGATTTTGCTTTTCAGAAAAATGCGCGTGTACATTTATAGGCCATTCTGTGTGTAAATTCTGGATTTTCACTGGCACTCTTAAAACCAGAGGCTCCTTGGCCGTATCCTACCCTCCATATTCATACCGTGAAATCTAGTTCAAGAGTTGGGTTTTCTTCCCTCCTCCCCCGCCCCAGTTGAGGGCAAGTATGGGAAATTAAATTTTTGATTTCCTGCCCCTTCTCCTTTTCCATTGTAGTTAGTCAGAGGCCTGGCGGGAAAATATACGGCACACTCAGTTGACAGAAGAGGGTTGAGTGAAGCCGTGTCATGAGGTCGGGAAGCAGAAAGGGTGCGTGAGGTGCGGGGGCTACCTGAGGAAGCCCCTCTGTTTTAACCTGTTCAGACTGCTGTAATGATACCACAGACTGGGAGACTTTCACGTGGCAGAAATTTCTGTCTCGCACAGCTGGAGCCTGAGAAGTCCAAGGTTATTAAGGTGCTGCAGATTGGGTCTGGTGATGGTCCACTTCCAGGTTCATAGATGGCAGACTTTTCCTGTGGTCTCGCATGGTCGGAGGGGTGAGGGAGGTCTTTGGGGTCCCTTTTATAAGGGCACTCATCCCGTTCATGGGGGCTCTCCCCTCCCCCCTCATGTCCTGATCACCTCCCAAAGGCCCCACCTCCTAATATCATCACACTGGGGGATTGGATTTCAACATACGAATTTGGGGGGGCATAGTCTATGACACCATCCAACCCCTAGAACTAAGGACAGGCAGGGAGGGTTCCTCAGAGAGGCTGTGCCCTGTGGTGGAGAGACTTCCAGGCAACCCTGGAGAGAGGAGGCAGGGAAGGGGTGAGTGTGGGTAACTGTTCCTTCCTTCTTTTTTTTTTTTTTTTTTTAATGTTTTTAACTTATTTTTGAGAGAGTGCAAGTGTGGGAGCGGCGGGGGGGAAAGAGGATCTGAAGGAGGCTCTGTAGTGACGGCAGAGAGCCTGTTGTGGGGCTCGCACTCACAAACTGTGAGATCATGACCCGAGCCGAAGTTGGACTCTCAACCGACTGAGCCGCCCAGGTGCCCAGTGCTTCTTCCTTCTTTACCCTTCTCTTCCACTCCTGGCTTCTGTGGTTAGCTCCCAAGGGACCCGAGGGCAGGGGAGCCTAGTTGATGCAGATCACGGAGGTCAGCTTCCCAGGGCTCGGATCCCAGTGGACAACCATGGGACATGAACAGGATGTTTAGCGCATTACTCTTCAGATGTTTCTGTCCAATAGATGGCACTTTTGAGGCTGCAAAGGAACAGCTTTGTCATCCTGAAGTGCTCTCCTCGGGGACTGGACGTCATGGGAAGTTGCATGGCTTGTGCTGTGAAGGTTTCGTGATCCTGTTCATGATTGGTAGCGTCCTGGTTTTCATCCAGATGCTTTTAAATCCAGGCTTTTAGGTTTTGTTTTTGTTTTTTTCCCTATTTTATTCGTATACCTGTTATTACAAGGCTACTTTGAAAGGCTGCATTGCGACTCACGATGATGAATCAATCTGCCTCATTATCACAGGGAATTATATATAAATCACTTGCATGGCATTATGTTCAAAGGTAGTTTTCTCTTACGTGATAGCTGGATGTAATGAAATGGGCATTTCTGGATTTTGCAGAACAGAGAGATTATATGCGGGGAAGCAACTGAGAAGTTAAAAAGCGTTCGGCAGGGTCAGGTCACTAGCAGGTGTAAGTCACACCCCCAAGCTTGGATCTGGGGTCTGGCATCTGCTTCCGGCTTCTGCTCCTGCATTGTGACCTTGGACAGCATCTCTAGGTGTCAGCAAGAATCCTGCTAAGTCAGTTTAGAGAGAACCCCCACCCTTGGTGTATGAGTACCTTGGTATGCAATACCTGGTCACCCTGGGCTGCCTTCAGCAGGAATCCTGTTTTCTCTTGGTTTAGTAAGGACCCCCACCCTTGCTGTGTCTGCTGAGTAGTGACCTCAGTCTGCTTGTTTGTTATAAGTCCCCAGGTGTCTTTGCTGCACTGGGATTTGCACCTCATCTCTCTCCTCAATTGCAACAGCCCTGAATAAAGTCTTTCTTACCGTTTTTTAACAAACATCAGAATACTTTTTTTTTTTTTTTTTTAACATTACCACCCCGTAAAACCTTGGAATTGTTTGTGATCCTCAGGGACTTCCAGTCCAACCCGCCCAGTGTTGAGAGCCCAGCGGGTCCCATGGTGAGGAGCCTACTACCCTCTCGTGGGCTGGTTCTCAGTGTTGAGATGCCTCGCCTCAATTTCAAGCTTGAAACTTACCTTCAGTTTTCCTCATTGATCTCAGTGTCGCCTTTCCTGGGAATCTGTTAACTCCCTCATTAAGGGAATAAATGAGCTTCGTAAAATTTTAACCATCGTAATGAAAATAAATTTGTTTTATTTATTTTTTTATTTCAGAGCGAGAGCGAGAGAGTGCACAAGCAGGGGGGAGGCAGAGAGAGAGGGAGAGAAAGAATCTTAAGCAGGCTCCACACTCAGCGTGGAGCCCAATGTGGGGCTCGATCTCACGATCCTGGGATTGTGATCTGAGCTGAAATCAACAGTTGATCGCCTAATTGACTGAGCCACCCAGGCACTCCAATGAAAATAATTCTCAAGTAGTGTCTATAGTGACCTTCTTGCTTTCTCTCTCCTTTTTTTAATGTTTATTTCTGAAATGGAGAGAGACAGCACAAGTGGGCGAGGGGTAGAGAGAGAGGGAGACACAGAATCTGAAGCAGGCTCCAGTCTCTGAACTGTCAGCAGGGCTCGAACTCACAAACTGTGAGATCATGACCTGAGCCGAAGTTGGTCACTCAGCGGACTGAGCCACCCAGGTGCCCCACCTTCTTGCTTTCTTTATAACAGGACTCTGAGCCCGGCTGGAACATTGTTGCCAACTCTGGGATATTGTTACTATAGGAAGCTGCTCCAGGGTGATGGCCCTGGGGGTTGAGTCCCTGGGGACTCTGTCTTTGTTATAAACTCCTGGGTGGCTCAGCAACTGTGCTTCTACTTCTGAGTGCTCTGCTGCTTTCCTCTGCGATTGGTTCTTGATGATGCCTTGTTTAGATACCGTTTTATAAATGACATGCTTCTTTTTCTTTTATGGAGTAAAGTGCATGGGGCTTTTTGAAAGCTGTTTGTCACCCAGAAGTATTTCTTTCTTTCTTTTTTTTTTTAATTTCCAGATGGCTGTGTTCCAGATATTAACATTATCAGAAGCCTGACCTGCACATGGTGAGCAGTTTAACTCGCCTACATGCTTTGAAGGACTTTCGAGGTGCATCAAGGGTATATAAATCCATTTGCTTTCTCATTTATTTGTTTATAATATAGCCCCTAAATCTGTGCCTGGTGTTTTGTTGATTTCCACTGTCTATTTTTTCTGCATCACCGCATTTATGGGTATCTTTGAGAAGCAGTGACTTCCATAGGATTAAAACAACCAAAGTCCTTTGCTTGAAGGAGAATTTTAAGGTGCAGATTTAAAAAGGAAATCAGATTTATTTATGAATATGTCACTATGTGTCCGAGAAGATAACATTCTTTTTGTTAAATATCAGCGTACTGTATCACATGCAAAAAAAAAAAAAAAAATCACTCAGTATCACTTAATATTCACATTCAGATTTCCCTGATTGATAAATGTTCTTTTCACAGTTAGTTATAAATCCCTCAGGGTAATCAAAGGATTTAAACAAAGTCCACAAATGGCATGTGGTTGATAATGCCTCTTAAGTCTCTCTTTTTTTTTTTTTTTTTTAATTTTTTTTTCAACGTTTTTATTTATTTTTGGGACAGAGAGAGACAGAGCATGAACGGGGGAGGGGCAGAGAGAGAGGGAGACACAGAATCGGAAACAGGCTCCAGGCTCCGAACCATCAGCCCAGAGCCTGACGCGGGGCTCGAACTCACGGACCGAGAGATCGTGAACTGGCTGAGGTCGGACGCTTAACCGACTGCGCCACCCAGGCGCCCCTCTTAAGTCTCTTTTTATATGTAGGTTTCCTGTCCTTGTTTGTTTTCTCTTGCAATATATTTGGTCAAGAAGCTGGATCTTTTGTCCCGTGGAGTTCTTCACGGTATATAAGTATATATAGACTTTGCTGCCAGGATCCCAGTGTTGTCATTAAACATTTTATTGTCTTCAAAATGTCCTATAAACTAAAGGCTTTATTAGATTCAGATTTGTATTTTTGGGCAACAGTATTGCATACATGATAATGTAACTTTATCAGGTGACATATTTTGTATCCTTTCTGAAATGTTAATATAGGCAGGTGCTGTTAATCTGATCATCCTTCATTAGGGTCCCCATCAGCTTTTTCCCTTATGGTTTCGGCAGCTGTTGGCGGTCCATAGCGGATGCCTAGACTCAGTTTTCATTTAGGGTGTTTACAGAAGGGTGATAATCTCATTCTGTCATTTCCTCTGCCTTTATTAGCTGGAAAGTTTTATAAAGAACTTTGTTTCAATCTTTTAAAAAAGTTGCCTCAGGGTATATAGTTGGTATATAAAAGGCAGAATGCTGGCTTGATTTTTTTCTTTCCTTCACCAGAATAATGAATCGATTCCATATTGTCCTTCAAAGATGGTCAGTGAGTTTTTAAGGAAAGATCTTATTGCAAACTCTTAGATTCTTTATGTATTTGACATTGGAGCCAGGATGTGGTTAGAAACAGTAGCTTAAAAAGGCCTCTGTTTTTAGATGTATAAATCTACTTAATAAACACTTCTAGATAATAAGAGAAAGGAGGGAAGGGAAGATGTGGAGTGAAAAAGGAAGAGACAAGAATTTATAAGCATGATTAAATAAGGATGAAAGAAGGATAAAAAATAAAGGCGTGGGGCACCTGGGTGGCTCAGTTGGTCAAGCGTCCAGCTCTTGGTTTTGGCTCAGTTCGCGATCTCACGGTTCATGAGATGGAGCCCCAAGTTGGGCTCTGTGCTGACAGTGAGGAAACTCTTTGGGATTCTCTCTCCCTCTCTCGCAGCCCCCCCCCCCCGTTTCCCCCCGCCCCACTTGCACACGAGTGTGTGAGCAGGCTCTCTCTGTCTCTCTCTCAAAATAAACAAATAAAACATGTTTTATTTATGTATTTATTTTTAAAATGTTTATTTGTTTTTGAGAGAGAGAGAGAGAAGTGCAAGCCGGGGAGGGGGAGAGAGAGAGGGGAGACAGAGCATCCGAAGAAGGCTCTCTGCTGACAACAGCCAGCTCGACACCGGGCTCAACGCGGGGCTCGAACTCATGAAATGTGAGATCATGACCTGAGCCAAATTTGGACACTTAACCAACCGAGCCACCCAGGCCCCCAATCAATAAAACATTAAAAAAGAGAGAGAGAGAGAGAGAGAGAGAGAGAGAGAGAGAGAGAAAGACGCTAAAAATGAGGAATGGAGGGGACAAAAAAGGAATCGTCTAAGATACTCCAGGGAAGATAAACAGAAGGGAAGTAATTTATTCACCAAGTGCTTTTTTACTACTTTTTAACTTTTTTTTTTTTTACTACTTTACTTTTTTACTACATGCCTTTCTCTTTTACTTTTTTTTTACTACTTTACTTTTTTACTACATACCTTTCTCAGTTCTAGGTGCTGAGGCCATACCTCCTGCCCTCACCGAGCTTACCTTCTAGCATGCGTGAAGTCTGAAGTCACGGACGAGCATGTCCGATGGTGATGGACAAGAGCAAGGAAGTGTGCTAGAGCATCCTGGAGGTGGGGTTGGGGGATAGGGCTGTAATTTTCATAGGATGATCAGGGAGGATCTTCCCATGAAAGACAGGATCATTGAGCAAAGACAGGAAAGAGGTGAGGGAGGACGCCAGGTGCCTTTCTGGGAGAGAAGGTTCCAGGCCGAGGCAAGAGAAGTGCGGAAGCCCCGAGTTGCAGCTGTGTCCCGTTGTGAGAGGAACACTGGCGTGTGAGAGGAACAGGAGGAGGCCGTTGCAGCTGTGACAGCGTGAATGAGCAGGAGAGGACTGAGGGGGCGATTGGGAGACACTCGACAACGGGGGGCTGTGTGGGTTAGGCTCCAGATTGCACAGGGCCTCGCAGGCCATTGGAAGGTCTTCGGGGACCATGGATGGACTTGATTTCACTCACTTTATACCATGAGAATAGACTGTTTGGGGGGCCAGGATCAGGGCAGAATCAGCAAGATGAATTAGCAGGTGGCCGTGACCAGCATACGGGTGATGGAGCTGGTGAAATACAGCCAAATTCTGGATACGTTTTGAAGGCAGAGCTGACGGGATTTGCTGATGGATGGGGTGTGAGGTGTGAGGGAGGAGGGAGGTGTCCAGGAGGGACAAGAGCCACACGTACTTGGGGGACGAGCGGTGGCGTCGGTGGACCTTGGCTGCTCCAGGCAACCTGGGCCTTCTTGGCCGTGCGGCAGGAGTTCCAGGCCAGCAGTGGGAAGGAAGGCTTGCCTATGGAGTTCTCCATTCTTGAGGAGTTTACGAGTGGCTGGATGGGTCATTCCATGGTGGCCAAGTCACCTCTTTTAATTCAGTGGCCACCATCTGTACCCCTGGCCCCGGCCTCGTGCCAGCCACAAAGGCGGCCAGGGTTTGAGGAGGTCATGACTGAACCTCTAACAGATGCCCAGTTCAGAGGACAAGCCCCGTGATAGAGGAGAATCTGCTTCTGTGAGGGAGAACCCCTTGGATCCGGAGAACGAAGGTTGTTGAGGACCGATTCCTACCGCGTGCGTCTAGACTTGGTTTTGGTCTCGGAAAAATACTTCTGGGCGTGACGGGAAGAACCCTCTTGGGCTCAGCGTGTTGGTGGGTAGTTTCGGATCACCCACACATCTTTGCTCGTTCCTCCCGCTTTTCTTTTCTTTTTTTTTTTTTTTTAATTTTTTTTAACGTTTATTTATTTTTGAGACAGAGAGAGACAGAGCATGAACAGGGGAGGGTCAGAGAGAGAGGGAGACACAGAATCGGAAACAGGCTCCAGGCTCCGAGCCGTCAGCACAGAGCCTGACGTGGGGCTCGAACTCATGGACGGTGAGATCATGACCTGAGCTGAAGTCAGACGCCCAACCGACTGAGCCACCCAGGCGCCCCTCCTTCCGCTTTTCTACAGGGGTGTCTGAAGCGTACTATCCCACCCGTCATTGCCAGCACGCTGAGCCCTGGGCCAAGGGGAGGCAAATCCTCACCCCCAGGCCTGGTTTCTTGTTTGTTTGTTTAAATTAAGTTTTTAATTTTAATTCCAGTATCCTTAACATACATTGTTATATTAGTTTCAAGTGTACAGTATAATGATTCAACACTTCCATAAGCTATCCAGTGCTCATCATGACAAGGGCACTCCTCACTCCCCATGACGGGGAGTATTTCACCCCCCACCCCCCCACCTCCCCTCTGGTGATCATCTGTTTGTTCCCTGCAGTTAAGAGTCTGTTTCTTGCTGTGTCTGTCTGTCTCTCTTTTTATTTTTGTTTTCCTTTGCTCGTTTGTTTTGTTTCTTAAATTATACACGAGTGAAATCATATGGTATTTGTCCTCCTGTGACTTATTCTGCTTAGCATTGTACTTTCGAGCTCCCTCCATGTTGTTGTAAATGGCAAGATTTCATTCTTTTTGATGGGTGCATAATATTCCATCACATACACCTTGTCTTCTTTATCCATTCAGGCAGAGTCGAGTAACTGCCTGGACAAAACCTGAAATAGTTACTCTTTGATTCTTTACAGAAAGAAAGTTTGCTGACCCACGGGCTAGAAAATAAGAGGATGAGAAAGGCTATCTGGGGATGGAGCATACAGAAATGTTCCTTGTCAGTCACTTGAACGCCGCTCAGCCTTAGTGTGTGTGAATGTGAAATTCCATACCTCACAAATTGTGGCTTAACGTTGTTAAGATTTTACTTTTTTTTTTTTGTTCGTTCTTCTACAGGTTAGAGGACGTTATTTTTATACTTAATAGGAAATACAATTCAGCACGGGTAGGTTCACATTTAATATTGGTGTCATTTTACTGGGCAGATGGTTGTATATATTAGTATTCAGTTACTTTAGTATGGAATATTAGTGTTGAACCTTCCGTAATCCCAAAGTTTAGCATTTAAGTCCTGATTTGCCATTTGGTCCTCCTTGGATAGTAGAAAGTTTCTCTCCCATATGAGTGTATTAATATTGTGTGGTTTGTTTTGTCTTTGTGTGATCAAGAATTCTCCATCCCCGAGGCGCCTGGGTGGCTCAGTCGGTTAAGCATCCAACTTCGGCTCAGGTTATGATCTCGCGATTCGTGAGTTCGAGGCCTGTGTCGGACTCTGTGCTGATGGCTCAGAGCGTGGAGCCTGTTTCGGATTCTGTGTCTCCCTCTCTCTGCTCCTACCCCACTCACACTCTGTCAATCTCTCTCTCAAAAATAAACATTAAAAAAAAAAAAAAGAATTCTCCATCCTTTTAGTAAATGCAAGGGTTTTCAAAATAAGTAGACTTGCATTTTCTCCCCCCTAAATGGGACTTAGATAGTTTTATCTAAGTTGTTCCTTTTGTCTTTTAGCTATATTGTGTGCTATGTTATTCTGGAAGGCTATGGAATTCTTCATGTAAGAAAAAAAAATAAAAGAATGAAATAGATTTAAAATATAAAGGACTTTTCTTTCTTAATTGCATCTTAATGTAATAAAAGCCAGAGAGTAATTATTAAAAATGATAGAAGAAAAGAATTAAAACAATAAAATTGCTTAGCAAAGATCCTGTTTCATAATGCAGTCGGATATAATTGGTATCATAATGTGTAATTAACAATCTTTCTTTGAAGTATGAGGCGTGCATTTGGGCAGGCAGGGGACCTCTTAGGAGCGGTGATGTCTGAATTAGTTCTTACCGTAGTGCTTCTGAATCTGTGCACAGATTGTAGCATCTTGCTTCCTGCCTTGTTAGTTGCTTTTTGTTGGTAGAGAGAGATCATAAACTAAGGGCTAGGAGAGATGGTTCCCCAAAGCTTGACCAGCCACCCAGCCACCGCTGCCCCCGGGATTGATTAGGGACAGGAGAAGACAAACTCCTGGATACCCGCTGTGGTTTTAGCTCACACCTCAGGGCAGTTCCCTGGCGTAGACCAGATGGGGGACCCTTCTTGCCCTGGTATCAGGTTGGCCTGGGGCGTGTGCTTTAAACGAGCTGAGAAGCCTCCTTGACTTCATTTTCTAGACCCACCCCCATTCTGGCCCCATGGATCTTACTGCAGATACGGCCAGGAAAGATGAGTCCAAGGAAAAGTACCACCAGGAAACAGAGGGGGAAGGTAATGGATTCACAGGCTCGGAGCCTGAGTCTCACTTTCTCTACTGCCCACCTTGGCTCCATCTGACTCCTTGAAGACTGGGGCACCAGAACACTCAAGAACGCAAATAAAAGCACTGGCAGAGACCATTCCAGGCAGATCTGAACTTCTGTTCACTACTTCTTTGGTTCTAGAGTTCCGTGCCCACGAGGCACCACGTATAGGCTTCTGCGGGAGGCGTGGTGGTGGGTGCTCTTCATCGCCCCCTGGTGGGAGAAGCTGGCTCTGTGTGACTGTAGAGGGGCTGAAGGGGAAACGGCCCACTCCAGAGCTTAGCTTTTGAAAGAAATCATGTGATGGGAATGCGGTGGCCGGGGTCGGGTGTGCAGCACTGCCCAGCACTTATCTGAAAGAGACTACCACTGCTCAGAGATTTGACACCTCTTCTTTGGAAATAGATTGTAGAGTCTGGGGCGTGTCCTTTGGAATATCTTCCTCAGTGGCAACTCTTTCTCTTTTTGGAGTGGTTTTCATTTTTGGTAAAATTTCTTTTCTTTTTTTTTTTTTTTTTAACGTTTATTTATTTTTGAGATGGAGAGAGACAGAGCATGAACGGGGGAGGGGCAGAGAGAGAGGGAGACGCAGAATCGGAAACAGGCTCCAGGCTCTGAGCCGGCAGCACAGAGCCCGACGCGGGGCTCGAACTCACGGACCGCGAGATCGTGACCTGGCTGAAGTCGGACGCTTAACCGACTGCGCCACCCAGGCGCCCCTCTTTTTTGTGTGTGTGTGTGTGTGTGTGTATTTATTTTATTTATTTTGAGAGAGAGAGAGAGAGAGCACGCATGAGCAGGGGAGGGGCAGAGAGAGAGACTCCCAAGCAGGCTCCACGCTCAATGCCAAGCCTGATGCGGGGGGTGGGGGGGGGGGTGGGGGCGCTGGATCTCTCACTGCGAGATCGTGACTTGAGCTGATATCAAGAGTCCCACGCTTAACCGACAGAGCACCCAGACACCTCAATTTCGGTAAAATTCTTTTTTTTCCTCCCGGTAAAATTCTTAATGCAGTTTCCTCTCAATTGGTTTCTCCTGTTCTTGTCTGCCTGATGTCCACTGTCCATGGTGTAGTCTGAGAGATCTCAACGGCAGTCAGATCTCACTACTCCTCTGCTTGGAACTTCCGGCGGCTTCCTCCTAAACACCAGACTCCGCCATGACTGCCAGGCCTCCAGTGATTTGTCCGATTCCCCCTGCCCTCACCACCTCATTTCCTCTTAACTGTGGGTCCTTCCCATACCTCCTTTCTGGGACTAGAATACAGCCAGACTCAGGTCTTCCTCCTGGATGTCAAGGAACGTCATCTTCCAGCTGGCCTGGCCAGTCCTTTACTTCCTGTAGGGCTCTACTCAAACATCCCCTCCCCAGAAAAGCCTCCCAGAGCATGGAGTATGACGTAGCCACCCCTCAGCACACGATCTCCCCAAGCCCCTCCGCACCTCCCATGACACCACTCTAGTCTCATCATGGCCCTGGGGGCCATGGGGACTCCCTCTTTTACTCACTGGCCCGTTCTTTGCTTGTCACTTTTAGAGCCAAAGAGTCCCAAGGTCGCTAGTGGTTCATTGCCACTATGAGGCCTGCCACAGCACAGGTGCTGTCACCCAGAGATCAGTCCCTGACGCAGCGTAAATTCTTCAGTTGGATGGGTCTTCTCAATAATTTCCCGGGATGACTCCATTGAGGGAAGGGTTCAGATTCAGAAATACGTGCTCTGATTTATCTTGGTAACGAAAGCAAACCAAAGCGAGGCAGTCTCTTTATCAAAACCTCACGTGTGAGACTGGTCTTCGGTGCAGAAGCTTATAACACAGGGTGTGTATCCTGTGGTTTTAGACCTCAGTAGCCGCCGCCTGAAACCCGAGCACAGCACAGTTTCACTTGGGTAACAAGGGGATTCTCTCAGGGTTTCTCAACCTCAGAACTGCTGACACTTTGGGCTGGATGATTCTTTGTGGTGCACGCTGTCTTGTGTATTGTGGGATATTTAGCAGCGCCCTGGGCCTCTGCCCATGAGATACTAGCACATCGCCACAGCTGTGACACCAGAGTGTCACCAGATGTTGTCAGACATCCCTGGGGAAAGGGAAGTAAAATCTCCCCTGTTAAGAACCACTGGTCTAGAAACATCTACCTACCTAAGGTTCTACCATTAACCTTTTTTTTTTTTTTTTTTGTGCAAAAATGTGGTTTATTTATTTTTTTTTTATTAAAGCATGGGGACAGGACCCGTGAGCAGAAAACACTGTTACTATTTATCTTTTGTGTCATCCATTATCATTTTTGTAAAGCTTATTTGTTTATTTTTGTGTGGGGGGCGGGGGGGGGGGTGGTGACAGGCAGAGAGGGAGAGAGGGAATCCCAGGCACAAGCCCTGAGATCATGACCTGAGCCAAAGTCGGACGCTTGACCGACTGAGCCACCCAGGTGCCCTTGTAGCATCCTTTATCATGTATCCACTAGTGTGGCTCAAATTTGAGACAGTAGCATGGTATTCAAATTTAGATTATGTCGATGACTGATGTGCTATTTATAATCAGCATTTGTGAGTTCCTTTGTTGTTATTGTCCCATTTATGGACTGTCTCCCCCCTCCCCCAACAAAGGAGGGGGGTGTTCTTTGCTAGTGCGTTGTGTGAGTAGGATACTTAAAACCACACTCTTGACTGGAAGGAATCTTGAAGGTTCTTTGGGCACTAAATACCCAGTTAATGTCGGTGTCCTCATTGTTATGTTGTTCGTCTTTGTATTTTATTTATTTATTTATTTATTTATTTATTTATTTATTTATTTATTTATTTAATGTTTCTTTCTTTTTTTGGGAGGGTGGGGAGGAAGGGGCAGAAAGAGAGAGACACAGGATCCAAAGCAGGCTCCGGGCTCTGGGCTCTGAGCTGTCAGCACAGAGCCCGACGCGGGGCTCAAACCCACGAGCTGTAAGATCATGACCTGAGCCAAAGTCGGATGCTCAACCGACTGAGCCACCCAGGCGCCCCCCAGCAGCTTCATATTTTAAAGATGAGGAAACTAAGGCCCAGTGAAGGACAGTGATTCACCCAAGTCATGGCTAATTGCAGAGCAATGCCCATATGGGTTTTTTGGGGGGATTTTCCTGCACTTCTGTTTTCTGTGTAGCTTGGTGGTGTGATTAGTGGCGCTTTCTGGGGGCTCTTACTCCTTGTCTTCGGGGTCCCTGCTGGAGCCTGGGCAGCAAGTACCACTGTTCCAGGCATGTCGAGGATTTACGGACAAAATATGTTTTAAAAAGATGATCGGGGAGGAGATTAGTGGAGTCAGAGGAAGGGAGGGACAGAAGAATACCTTAAATGGCATAGACATTTAACTGAAAAGGGGAAACTGAAATGCCAAGGAAATAAAAAGAGGAAGAAGGAGAAAGTTCTAAATAAAGGAGTTGACAAATGAGCCAAACACGACGTATGGGTCTTGTTTACAATGTGATTTGAACAGACCCACTGTGTGTGTGTGTGTGTGTGTGTGTGTGTGTGTGAGAGAGAGAGAGAGAGAGAGAGAGAGAGAGGGAATATCAGAGACATTGAGAAACTAAATGGATCATTGGTAGCAGAGAGGAATTTTGGCATAAAAATTGTGTTGATGTTTACAAAAAGGTCCTTCTCTTTTAGCGATACATTGTGTCTTTATGGATGGCATAGTTCGATGTTTGAGATTTTCTTCAGCATAAAGAGTCTGGTGTGGGAGGGTTACAGTGAAACAGGATTGAATAGCTGAACTTGGGTTATGGATACGTGGGGATTATGTAACCATAGTTGTTTATGAATCGGAAGCTGATCAACTTTGGTAAATTGCAACGTTGTTTGCAGTTAAAAAAATGTAAATACACTATGAGACATTTGTCAGTTTTGTAATCTTCTCTCAAAGAGAATTCCCAAGCCCAACAGATGCTGCCAGTTTCGCTGGCAAAGTCCCTCTGTCTGGAGCCACAGGCGGGTGTGGGAACAGGAGCCGGGGGAAGCCTGTCCTCACCAGGTGGCAGGGGGGCTGCCTCCACACCCCTCGGCCACTGCTTTCCACCAGGTCTCGCCCTCTCTGTGCCTGCGGTGACCCTGGCGAGAGGTGGGGCTGTAGGTGGGCTGGGTCCAAGGACCGGGAGGGGGTCCCGCAGGGCCAGTAGGGTCTTTGGCTTTGCGTCGGATAGAAGTCACATGGGAGCTGAGAAGTGAGAGCAGGGTTTATTGAAGTCATAGATACTGAACATCTGGAAGACTCAGAAAGGGGAGGAGAGTGAGTGTTGGAGTGAGTGTCGTCTTTGCCTGGGGCCTGGGGTTTTTATTTTGTATTTTGTATTTTTTTTTTTTAGTGTTTATTTTTGACAGAGAGAGCATGTGCGGGAGGGGCAGAGAGGGGGACAGAGGATCTGAAGTGGCCCCTGCGCTGACAACAAGTGAGCCCGATGCGGGACTCGAACTCACGAACCTCGAGATCATGACCCGAGCTGAAGTCAGATGCTTAACCAACTGAGCCACCCGGGCTCCCCTGGGTTTTTTATTGAGGATTATGCTCTGGTGTATGTGTCATTTCTGTGGACCAACTTTTCTCCCCCCACCAAATATTTTATTATTTAACTACCATATAAATAATATATGTTTTGTGTGTGTGTGTGTATGTGAAAACAATGCAGAGTAAAAATGAAAGTTCCTCTCTCTGTTTCCCCATGAATTTCATTGCCCTTTCCAGAAATAACAATTTATAACAAAACGACGAGTATCTCTTTAGGCCTTTTTGTTGTTGTTGTTGTTGTGTTGTTACCCCCAGACAGCGTTTTTATTTATTTTTATACTTTTGTTTTTTAAAGTTTTATTTATTCAAGTAACCTCTGTACCCACCACGGGGCCCGAACTCACGACCGTGAGATCAAGAGTCACACCCTCCTCAACTGAGCCAGTCGGGTGCCCCAAGTGTTTTTTATTTTTTGATTTTTTTTAATTTTTAATAATGCAAAAAAAAAAAGCAGTCACAGAAAGTTGGGAAGATAGTCCCAAGAGAGGCCTCTCCTCCCTTGCCTGCAGCCTGTTGAGAGGAAGTTGCTGACTGATGCCCCCCCATCCTGGAATTCGTGGTCATGTTTCCTACAACCACGACATTCTGTGAGTAATTGTAATTATAGGCCTCAACATCAGGATATTAACACTGACCTACGACTCCCTCCTAATCCTCAGACCAGAAGCAGATTTCACCTGTTGCTCACATCACGTCCTTTATAAGCAAAAGGATCTGGTTCCGAATTATATGTCGCATTTGGTTGTCATTTCTCTGAGTACCTGTTTTGAGCTATGCCTTGTTCTAAGCACTTGGAATTTATCAGCAGAAAATATAGGCAGAACTCTGTGAGGCAGGGGAGACAGAGAAACGGTAAACATAGCAAATACTGAATCTTGTAGAATGGTAACAGGGGCTCGATGCTGTAGACAAAAATACAGCAGGGCACAAGGCAGCTGGAGGGCAGTTTTAAAAATGCTGGTCAGGACTGCCCTGATGAGAAGAGGCTTCTGGACAAGCACTGGGAAGAAGTGTGGGTGTCAGGGAAGAACGTTCTGGGAGGAGACGGTTAAGAGCCAGTGCTGAGGCTCTGAGGGGAGCATCCCTCTGTGTCTGAGCAAGGAGGCCAGTGTGAGGGAGGGGCGGGTGGAGAAGGATACAGCCAGGAAAGGGAGGCCAGGTCATTCAGTCTTTGGAGGCCAGTCGGCTTCCTCCCCTTCACAACCCATGGAAATGCCTTCGTCCTCCGGTCGCTCCTTTCCCTGATACTTCTTGGACTCCTTCCACCGATGCTCCCTCTTGCCTTGATGGGTGTGACTTTGGACTGTGACAGCACTCACCCTCTTGGCCACTTTCTGTCTGACCCTAACTTTGCCCTTGACTGATCTTTTTTCCTCCTTTGTTCGTGGCTTTGCCTCTCTTAGCACTTTCTGCCTTTGAGAACTTAACCCAGCCCCTCCCCCAACAGTGCTTTCTCTGGAGCAGGAATTGTTCTGAGCATGAAACAGTTACTTGCTGATAACAATCATCAGTAGCAACCTTGGGCAATAGGTACTATTATTCCCCCCCCCCCCCCCCCATTTTATGAATGAAGAAATTGAGGTATGGAGAGAATACGTAACTCGCTCATGACCACCCAGCTAGGAGGTGCTGGGGCTCAATCCCAGGCATTTACCTCCAGCATGTGGGCCCTCGTCTACTGTGTTACAGACGCAGGTCCATACCTGACTTCTCTCCTGAACTCTCCTGAACTCCAATTACTCTAGTTTCTGAGAAATTCATAACAAGTAACCACAAACTTAGGGTCTTCAAACAACACACACTTAGGATCTCACGGTTCCGTGAGTCAGGAATCTGGGCACGGTTCAGGGGGTCTTAAGGCTGTAACCTAAGTGTTTGCCGCTGCATTCTCATCTGGAGGCTGGCCTGGGGGAGAACTGGCCTCCAAGCTCATTCACGTTGTGGGCAGATTTCGTTTCCTTGGGGTTGTGGGACTGGGGGCCCTGGATTGTTACTGACTCTTAGCTGGAGGCCACCCTCACCTCCTAGCAGCCGTCTACATTTCCTGCCACATGACCCCCTCTATAGGCAGTTCACAGCCAGGCAGTTTGCTTTTTTTTTTTTTTTAAGTTTATTTATTTATCTTGGAGCAGGGGAGGGGCAGAGAGAGAAGCAGAGAGAGAATCCCAAGCAGGCTCCACATTGCCAGCGCAGAGCCCCACACTGGGCTCGAACTCCTGAACTGCGTGATCATGACCTGAGCTGAAATCAAGAGTTCGATGCCTAGGGGTGCCTGGGTGGCTCAGTCGGTTGGGCGTCTGACTTAGGCTCAGGTCATGATCTCGCGGTCCGTGAGTTCGAGCCCCGCATCGGGCTCTGTGCTGACAGCTCAGAGCCTGGAGCCTGTTTCGGATTCTGTGTCTCCCTCTATCTCTGACCTTCCCCCATTCGTGCTCTCTCTCTGTCTCAAAAATGAATAAACGTTAAAAAAAAAAAAAAAAAAGAGATGCCTAATGGACGGAGCCACCTAGGTGCCCCTGGCAGTATGCTTTTTAAAGGCCCTGTCTGCTGGAGCACCTGGGTGGCTCAGTCAGTTGAGCGTCTGACTCTTGATTTCAGCTCAGGTCATGATCTCATAATGGTGATATCGAACCCCGCATATATGCTGGGCATAGAGCTTGCATAAGATTCTCTCCCTCCTTCTCTACCCCTGTCCTGTGTGCACACACAAGTGCTCTCTCTCTCTCTCTCTTTCAAAAAAAAAAAAAAAGGCTCAGCTTACTAAGACAGCTCTTCTAATGTTTATTTTTGAGAGAGACAGAGACAGAATGCGAGGGGGTTAGGGGCAGAGAGAGAGGGAGACACAGAATCCGAAGCAGGCTCCAGGCTCTGAGCCTCCAGAACAGAGCCCGATGCGGGGCTCGAACTCACGGACCATGAGATCATGACCTGAGCCA
This sequence comes from Puma concolor, assembly GCF_028749965.1. Classification (NCBI taxonomy): domain Eukaryota; kingdom Metazoa; phylum Chordata; class Mammalia; order Carnivora; family Felidae; genus Puma; species Puma concolor. The sequence goes on along the minus strand of NC_141675.1, from coordinate 146,908,629 downwards.
AAGTCGGACGCTCAACCGACTGAGCCACCCTGGTGCCCCAAGACAGATCTTCTAAAATGAAATATAACCAGTAGGGTGATGTCCCATCACCTTTGCTATTCCATTGTTTAAATTCAACTCTTGGGTCCTGCACACAGTCGAGGTGGGGGTCGTACAAGGGCGGGGGTCATCAGGGGTCCCCTTAGCATGTGCCCTCCATAGAGTGGCTCACTGATCTGGGAATTTCATCTTGAAACCAGACTCACTGTTTTTCCGCTTCTGACTCCCTTGTATCTATTAGCATAACCGCCAATCTTCCAGACACCAGGTGTTTGTCCTGAGTGTTAGTGTTGACATCTGTTTTTCTTTGTCATTTTATTACCCCTTCACTTACTGAGTCCTTTTATGTTCCTTGAAATGCCCTTTGAAATCGTACTTCCTAAACCCTGATATTTGTATCTCTCTCTCTCTCTCTCTCACACATGCGCGCGCGCACACACACACACACACACACACACACACACACACACACACACACACACACACACACACACGTTGGGTTTTCCTAGAGTCTGATGTTAGCCTGATTGGCCAACCTTTTCGCGATGAGCCATTTGCCTCATTCTTGAATTCCTGCCCTGATGGTTCGGAGCTTGTCTGTCCCTCCAGGAGTGTCCTCGGGAGCGCCCCCCCCCCCCCTTGTTAATCCTCTGAAGCCATCCCTTACCCCTCCCTAGCCTCCTTGATTGCACTTTTCTCTGAACACCACTTACACCTGGTGCTTTTCACCCTTTCCCCCTCTCCCCACCCCTACCCCTCTCCACCTTCCTGTTGAAATCATCAAGGTCACTTGAATTGGATTATTCAACCGTGTGTAGACTTGGCTAACTTCCCTATAGACGGTACTATTTTTTTTTTTATTAAAATAATGTTGGGTGAATTAACTGAATTAAAAAATGCATGAGAAAAATGTGATGCACTAAATCAAGCATGCTCTTTGGCAATCTGAGTCGCTCATTACGCCTGTCCCTTCGGCTGGCTCTGTCTGTGGTTGGGCATCCCAGACAGCGGGCATGACTGATGGCCAGCACCGGAACGCCTGTGGCCCCCTTGCCGGCCACCCCTGCTACCTGACTGGTGCTCACCTCAGAGCTACAGATCACTCTGTGGTGTAATACAGGTGGTGAGGTCTGTCCCAGCACGTGGGGCCTCAGCCTTATCCATCTTGGATGGCCCGTTTTCCTCTTCAATTCTGTTTACCTTCTTAGCTTAATTGACTTCTGGATTGATTAGTTGCTGTTTAACGATGTCTGAAGCCCCCAAGGACTGTTTTCATGGACTCTCAAAGGGGGAGAGGCCGCCAGTGTCCCTGGCCTCTCTGAGAGTCAGGGCGGCTCTTTGCGTTGGGGTCTTTTGGATGCCTGTTGTGTTTTCTGCACTTTGCAAAGCACCCGGAAGCAAGATGCAGAGAGTTCTGCCGTGAAGGAACTTAGATCTGGGTGGGTGGGAAGCAGGGCGCCTGGGAGAAAGCGCAGCACTCCCTAACAGCAGTGGAATTGCTGTGGTTACGTAGGACCTGCCTCCTCTGGAATGTCAGGGAGACTCTTTGGAGAAGTGGGTCTTAGACTTACTTCTCTGGAATAGGAGACAATGTCTTGTTTATGATAAGCAACTTGGGTGCGACCCCTTTGAAAGGAGATGGTTTGGGGTGCCTGGGTGGCTCAGTCGGTTAAGTGTCTGACTTCAGCTCAGGTCATGATTTCACGATTCGTGAGTTCGAGCCCCGCCTCGGGCTCTGTGCTGACATCTCGGAGCCTGGAGTCTGCTTTGGATTCTATCTCTCTCTGTGCCCCTCTCCCAATCACGCAGTGTCTCTCAAAAATGAATAAATGTTAAAAAAAAATTAAAAAAAAAAAGAAAGGAGATGGTTTGGGGGGGCGGGATCCCAATTCTTTTGGTAGGCTCCGAAGTTATCTGGGAGGGGGAGGGAGTGGAGCCCTGCCTCTGTGAAAGGACAGCCAGTGGGGGGGAGGGCAGAAGGGCAGTAGTGCTCCGCAGGGCTCAGGGAGTCCTGTTTTCTACAGCTGCAGCCTTCACGAGCATCTCCGACATCCCAGAGATTCCACACTGAGCAGGGAGGCGAGGTGGTCGGGTATGTGGTTGCTGGCCCCCCCCCCCCCACCACCCCCCGGCCCCATGCAACTTACTTTTTTTTCATCGCCTGCCAGACATTTGCTTTTCTGCCTCATCCCGTTATGCCTGTGGGAGAGCAGTGTTTGCTTGCCCTTGGTCAATCTGTCGGGTGCTCTCCTGGTACTTTGTGTAGTAGACAGTCCTGATGCCAACCCCAGCCCTGCCCAAGACAGAAGAGGGAGTTGTGGCAATTGCCAGGCAGGTTTCTCTGGGGAAGTACCTCGTAGATTTTCTGAGTGGAAATGTTGTGGAGGGAACTAGGGGTTAATTAAAAACAACGGCTACTTTTTTTTTTTTTTTCGAGTCTCTACTCTGTGTCTGGCGTTGGATGAAGTCCTTAACGTCCATTGCTTCGTTGGCTCCCCAGAACAGTCCATGCAGGTGGATGCTGCTAGCACATTTGGTGTTGCAGATGGGGAAACCGAGGCAGGGAGAGGTCAAGTTCTTTGACCATAGCGATCTTGAGGAGTGGAGGCCAGGGGACTCAACTGGGTAGAGTTGGACTCTCTGACCCAAAAAACTCATGCCCAGAATTTGGGGATTTTCTAGCCTGTCTGGTCCTAGTTCATGCCTCCCGAGAGCTGCTGTGGTTCTGAATGTGGAGTCCTGAGTGATAGGGAAGTTGTACCCCGAAGTCACAGGCAGAGTTGGGAACGTTTGCACAGCACCTCCATGGTTGGCCTCTGTCATTGGGTTTCTCTGTGGTGGTGTACTTCTAACTTAGATTCTCTTCTCTGATCTTTTCTTTCTTTTTTTTTTTTTTTTTTTTTTAATTTTTTTTTTTAACATTTATTTATTTTTGAGACAGAGAGAGACAGAGCATGAACGGGGGAGGGTCAGAGAGAGGGAGACACAGAATCTGAAACAGGCTCCAGGCTCTGAGCCGTCAGCACAGAGCCCGACGTGGGGCTCGAACTCACGGACCGCGAGATCATGACCTGAGCCGAAGTCGGCCGCTCAACCGACTGAGCCACCCAGGCGCCCCGATCTTTTCTTTCTTTTAAAGAGTTTATTTTTTGAAAGAGAGAGAACACAAGTGGGGGAGGGGCAGAAACAGACAGGGAGACATAGAATCACAGCAGGCTCCAGGCTCTGATCTGTCAGCACAGAGCCCGACGCGGAGCTCGAACCCACAAACCGTGAGATCAGGACCTGAGCTGAAGTCGGATGCCCAACCGACTGAGCCACCCAGGCGCCCCTAACCTGAAATTCTTAATAGTAAACAAGGCTGCAGGTCTTGGCCCGCTCCAGAATTTCTGAGAATGTCTCTGGCCACCCTATTCTCATTAAATCTGCTTTTCTTTAAACACCAGCTTTTACTATGGATAAAGTTTTTCCTTTTGCACTTTACTGTTTCGCTTTAATTTGCACGCTTTACAGCTTTTCTGTTTTTAGCACTTCTCATTGAAGACATGCAGCACATCCTGGATGGAAAGAGCTTTGGTGGGCTGGCTGAGAGTGGCCTGGGTGCTGCAGGGGGCCTGTCACCGGAGCGGAAGGCCTTCCCTGTCCCACTTCCCGACCGTGGTGAATGAATACCTCTCGTCGGTATGTTGTGGACGCTCCGTGCCATTTCTCTGTGTCCTTTGCATTCTTTGCGTTTTACTCGGGGCTCCCTGTTCCTTGTTCAGTAGTACCCATCACCTTGTACTTGGTCCTGTGGTGCTGCCCCAGCAAGAAAGCCGGCGTGCAGGCTTCCGGTGCAGGTCCAGTGAGCTCTGCGGGAGTGAGCGCACAGAATTGTGGGGACAGATGGCATGGTGCGCGGCCCCTTGCCCCTCGAGTGGGCATCCAGGTCAGGGCGCGTGGGATAGCCGGAACTCACATACCCATCTTTGCTACGTAACTGCAAGAGGTTGCTGATAATTTTTAGCTGCAGGAATTGTAGCTAAAGGCAGAATTAGTTTAGAAAAGAAAATAATGACAAAAAAACCCCTCCTGCAACTCCCCAAAGCCCAAGCCCAAATGGGCAACAAAACCCGTCTCCCCTCCAGTGCCCTCCTCCCCCTGACTGCCTTTGTTTCCCTGCGTCAGGGAAGGCTACCTGATAAATTCAGTGGACACATTCCAACTCAGGACGTAATGGATGGTAGCATGGATGCTTGGATTTTTATTAGGATTTGGGATACCGTGGGTCTCTTCAGAATAGAACAGGCTTGGGGCACCTGGGTGGCTGAATCAGTTGAGCGTCCGACTTCGGCTCAGATCATGGGTTCGAGCCCTACTTCATGCTCTGTGCTCACAGCTCAGAGCCTGGAGCCTGCTTTGGATTCTGTGGCTCCCTCTCTCTCTGCCCCTTCTCCACTTGTACTCTGTGTCTCTTTCTCTCTCTTAAAAATAAATAAACACTAAAAAAAGAAAAAAGAAAACAAACTTCTGGGTGTTGCCAGGAGTTTGAGTGTTTGAAATCTCTGCCAGGTACGTAGTGTTGGGGCGGCATGTGGGACAATAGTCAGGATTCTATGTGGCTGCTAAAGGCCTGAGTCTCTTTTAATTGGAATTATAGGTAACATCCAGAATGGCAAGGGGAAGCTTACCATTTCCTTGATTTACCAGGTCATTTTCCATAAAATTTGCACCTTACATGAAGGAGTCTTCCTGAGCATGTGTTGCCCTCCCTTCAGCAAAATCAAAATGTAATATGAAAGATCTGTGGTGAAAGAACATTCTGGAAGACACTTGTCCTCACCACAGTAAGGCTTGTGATGGCATTACAGGATGTGCTAGCAGGGGCATAATGATAAAATGAATTTAGATCCTTTATTTTACAGATTAAGAAACTGAGGCCCCAGAGCTGAAAGGTTTCATGACCCATAGACTGTTTCTCACGTTAGCCTGTGACACTTGATGCATTCTGTATGGTAGGTAACGTTTCCCACAGAAACGTTACCTAGTTGTTACTGAATGTAAAACTGTCTGCAGCAAAAGCAGTAGTTGAATAAGTTTTCTCTTGTTCTTAGAAGGGGTTGCTGACCTATTTTTTTTTATTGTTAAATAGTTAATGGTAGCCTTCAGTTAATTTGGATATTAGGTCATTATCTGAGGTCCAATCTCATTTTCCTCAAGCTGACAAATTTCACCTCCTTGCTTTGGGGAATGTAAATATGAAATTACTACTGTAGCAATTAGCCATCTATCCTGAATTTTTTCCTTGTAAATTCCCAGAGCGTGAGCATGAAATTCATTAGTCCGGACCCCCGATCCTTTAAAACCATGGTGGCTATTGCACCCCTCCTCTGCAATTTAACGCAGTAGGGAATTTAGTAGAAGCCTGCCTTATTGATCTATCAGTTTTAACTCAGGAAGCTGTATTCCTCAGTTGCTGTTTTCCTCTGTTGGTGCAGGCTGTCGGCACCGTGCTTTTTCACGGCAGGAGAGCCAATGCAAATTCTAAATCGAAGCGCATCTGCTTAGGAGAGTGTATTAAAAGTTGCTTGACAAACGCCGTTGTAATTTCTGCTGTTGTAGCTTTAACACCATCCATATAAACATGGGTCCTGTTGCTGGGAGCTAACCTGGTTAGGATTGATTTTCCTGAATCTTTTCTCTTAATGAAATCTCCTCAGTTTCTATCCTCCTGGCTCTTTTAATTTGAGACCGAGGAGGGTCCAGGGATGAACGGTTTACAGACCGTGGCTTCTCTTTGACTTTTTGGAGAGGTTACACTTCCTGAGGTCCAGCTTTCATGGAATATGTTGTAAATGACTTGCATGGGAGCCAACTGTGTCTGATGTTTCATATTACATGACGAGTCAGATTTATGCTGCCTTCACTGAATTCCAAATCCTGGTTTTTAGGGATTTGCAAGAGGGGTAGGGATACTGTTAGCCTGCTTGAGAATGAAAACTTGGAAAACCATAATAATTAAGGGCTCGGTGTAGAAACCATGGCTATGCAATAGGGACCTCCACCCCCACCCCCTTTTTGGTCCCAAATTAGCATGTCAGAAATTATACTTTGAAAGCTGCAAGAGATTCACAACTTGAGCCACAAGAGTCTAAGGTCTGGGGATTTTATTCCAGAGGTGGTGGTGGTGGGTAGATGAGTTTCTTACAAGGGGACATTTAAAATGGGCATGCAGGGCTTGCTGGTCAACAAGTCTTCAACGGGCAGATTTGCAAGGCAGAGAAAGAGGCTAGAAGCAGAATAGAGTACCAAAGGAATATTAATGCTTCACTCTGCATGATTATTTGTTAGAAACCATTTTCAGCGGTGCCTGGGTGGCTCAGTCCTTGAAGCATCCGACTCTTGATTTCAGCTCAGGTCATGATGTCACAGTTTGTGAGGTCCAGCCCCATCTCAGGCTCTGAACTGACAGTGCGGAGCCTGCTTGGGATTCTGTCTCTCTCCCCCATCCCTCTCTCTCTGAAGATAAATAAATCAACTTAAAAATTTTTTTTTCCAAAAAAATTCAACCCCTTATTCAAAGGGCAAAGCATTAAGTTAGGATATATAGAAGAATGATCGATAGACTCTGAACCCAGTTCTGAAAAGTGTTTAGACTGTGGGGGTACGTGGCTCTCTAAGGTTAAGAGTCTTGTGGGAAAATGTTGTCTCCCCCCACTTCCTATTGTTTTATAATGTCTGGGGATCTGACTCTGAAACGCCTCTTCATATTCTTTGCATATTACCGGAGGGTCCAATTATTCCCAATGACTACAGACAGTTGGGGAATCTGACAGGCCTGGCCATGCCTCACAGTGGGCTCTCCTGTAACCCGTTCCTTCCCAGACCTTCTTGGCTTTGTTCTTCAGAGTTAAAACTGCAATGTGAAGGGGAAGAGTCCAGGATTTCCACCTTTTAGGTTGGGATGCTTTCTGCTTAAATTAAAGCAGTTAAAAGTTGCTTTCGATCCTGGATAACCTATGTGGATAGAGTCGCAGTTGAACTTGGTATTTAGTATAGCGGTTCACTAAAACACTGAATCGAATCTGACTGATCACTGGAGACTTCTAGTCTTGGCTCTTTCGATATATTTGTCTGTGTGACCTGGTATAGTAGGGTACTTCTCGCTGCTCAGATGATTTTCCTTCCTAAATCTTAATAACATGCAGGATTCCATGGCCCTATCTTGATGAAGTCTCTTTTCTGGACCGAATTTAATCAGCTCTCTTTAATTGAGCTCTCTTTCTTCCTAGGCCTTGACCCTGGCCCCTGCTTCTCTCTTTGACCTGCCCAGCCCAGTCTTTGCAAAGAATCCTGCTAAGTTATCCCCACCCTTGATATCTGATAAAATTCCTCATCCCCCACCTTTTACATCCTTGGCCTGCCTTTACCAAGAATCCTGTTATGCTAGTTTAGCAGGAATCCCTGATGGTTGATGTCTCCTCATGCTGATTTTCCTATTGACGGACCCCCTCACCCGAGTGCTCCTTTGCTATAGATCCCCGCTTGTCCTTGTTGTATTTGAGTTTGACTTCTGTCCCCTATTGCAATATTCCTATTGATAATGTTCAATAAAGTCTTCCTTACCGTTTTAACAGCCATCAGAATGATTTTTCCTTAACATCCTCTAGAATCTTACCTGATGTGTTCAAGATGGGACGTTGTCTATGCATTATTCACAGGGAAGGCACACTCCTGAAAGAAAATCCATAATGACAGTGGCTTAACCCAACAAAGTTTATTTCTTGTCCAAATAAAGTTCTCTCCCAAATGTGATTCCAAGATCGTTTTATATGGTTGCTCTGTCATTCCAACATGTGCCTTCCTTGGTTGCCGTATTCCTGTGAGTCAAATCATGGGAGGGGAGAGAGCGCAAAGGCTTGTACGAGGGAGCACACATTTTTTTCACTCATATTTTATCAGCTAGAATCATGTCACATAGTCACATTTCTCTTTAAAAGAGGCTGAGAAACGTAGGTGAGAGGAAGAGGGTATGAGTTTTGTTCGACACCAACTTGTCAGTCTTCGTTGCAAACAAGGGTCCATGTAATTCTGATGTAGGGGTTACTTTGGCCACACCTTGAGAAACCATGTGTAGAATGATTGCCAAGTACCTTCTAGACCCAAGGTTCCATGATTCTGTCGTGCTGGGATTATTCACACAGAAAACAGTGAGTCTTTCCAAAGTGAAAAGAGAAGTTGAGCAAACAAAATCGCAGTTGATTTTTCTGTCCGTGTTCTGGGTTTGGTAACATGTGTAGACCTGTTCAGATCAGCTCATCAAATGGTCAGGGTTGTCTCTTCTTCCCCGTGGCCCATCGTCATCTTGTTGATACTCTTCTGCTTTGGGAACACACCAGGATGTTACCTTATGGCACCTCATTACATAATGGGGTGCTGGAGACCAGAATGAGGAGCACAGGAGGTGTGCTCCTTTTCCTCAGCAACTAACTACAATGGATGGTTTCCCTCTCTCATTTGTCTCTTCAAACCCATTGAAGACATAAGGATTTTCTTAACCTCTTCTGATCACTGATCAGGGACCATGAAAACTCTGACAGCATCTGCTATGGACTTGGCCATTTGTATTGTGATTTTTATTTTTTATTTTTAAAATTTATTTATTTTGAGAGAGAGAGAGAGAGAGAATGAATGAGTGGGAGAGGGGCAGAGAGAGAGGGAGAGAGAGAATCCTAACCAGGCTCCATGCTCCGTGCAGAGCCTGACGTGGGGCTCGATCCCACAACCTTGGGATCCTGACCTGAGCTGAAACTGAGTCAGTCTCTTAAGCGACTGAGCCACCCAGATGCCCTTGTGTTATGATTTTTAAATGGGCTGAGTTTACTTTGTCAGAAATCAGGCCAGGGACATACCTGAGGGTGGGGAGGGACACGTGTAGACAGTTTTCCCAAACTCCGGCAAGGAAAGTTGGTGGAGTGAGAAGGAATATTTGGATCTTCAATGAGAAAATGGTTTGGGGAAATCGCAATTGTAAGGGGAAACTAGATTGTGAATATAGAGGCTTTGAATGAGACTCTTTGTGGTTTCTAATCTCTCAGCACCGTCCGTCGCTAAGCTACGGGCGGGTGGAAAGTGGCAACTGACGCAGGCTAGTGGATGCTCTCTAGCCTGAATATAGTACTGACACCAAACACTATTAACTGACACTAATGGACCCCCTACTGTCTATAGCCTTGGTTATTACTTCCTCATCCTAACAACACTAGAAGTTGTTAGTGCTGTGTATTCCTGTTTTACCAGGTGAGGGAAACCGAGGCTGAGGCACAGGGAGGTTAGTAACGGTGCAGGGTTACACTGTGGAGAATCAAGAGCCTGTTCACCATTGGAAGTAGAAGTAATCCATACTTTTCTTCTTTCTCAGTTTGATGTGTTCTGCATCAGTCCTTATATTATTGTACAACCAGTGGTTTTTGGAAAGTGTCTTCTCTCTGTTTCTTTACACATGGATTACTTGGTGCAGAAGAGAGTGGTTCCGTTTCCTTTCATGAAAATTGTGGTTTTTTGGGTTAGCATTTGATACTGCCAGCTTTTTGAGGCTGTGTGGGTAGAGTCAGCTCTGTTTCTTACCAGCCTCTAGTAATGTGCAGCTTGCTCAGATAGTATAGGAAGTTTAAAATTTGTTCTTTAACGTTTATGTATTTTTGAGACAGAGAGAGAGAGAGAGAGAGACAGCATGAGTAGTGGAGGGGCAGAGAGAGAGGGAGACAGAATTAGAAGCAGGCTCCAGGCTCTGAGCTGTCAGCACAGAGCCCGATGCAGGCCTCGAACTCACGGACCATGAGATCATGACCTGAGCCGAAGTTGGATCCGACTGAGCCACCCAGGCATCCCAAGGAAGTTTGTAATTAATGACAAACAATTATGTTTCTCTTAGGGATCATTTCATAGCATGTTACCAGTCAAATGGATTTTTATTTTATTTTATTTTATTTTATTTTATTTTATTTTATTTTATTTTATTTTATTTTATTTTATTTTTTATTAAATGTTCATTTTTTGAGAGAGAGAGAGAGATCGAGAGAAAGAGAGAGACAGAGAGAGAGAGAGAGAGAGCGCACGCACCAGCTGGGGAGGTGCAGAGAGAGAGGGACAGAGGATCTGAAGCAGGCTCCAGGCTGTCAGCACAGAGCCTGATGCGGGGCTCAAACTCATGAACTGTGAGACCATGATCTGAGCCGAAGTTGGATGCTTAACTGACTGAACCACCCAGGCGCCCCTTAAATGCATTTTAGAGTAGAATGCGTTTAAGGTTTATGTTATTTTTCTCATGGAGTCAAGGGCAGATGGCACTGGGTCTCTTTGCAGGCAAGTTTTAAATGTTGTGCCAATCCCCACCTTCCGTCCAGCTGGTTTGGTGAAGAAATGGAGGCGGCAAATACCCATTCCCAGCCCATGGCAGACATCACCAATCAACTGTAGCCCTTTTCCCTGGACATGATACCAGGTGAACACCATCGGTCAGTTATCGTTAGCAAAGTAGTTGAGACCAGATTCTCAGTTCTGGCTGGCCATATCGCTGCCTTTATCATCAAACAACTAAGTGGCTAATCAGTGGCTCTCAGCTGCAGATGAAGTTGCCCTTTGGAACTTGGCGGTGTCTGGAGTTAGTTTGACTATTGCAGCTTGGGGTTTGCTACTGACACCTACTGGGTGGGGGCCGGGGATGTTGCTAAACATCCTACCGTGCCCTGAGCCCCCTCTACTTTCTCCATGACTGGGGATTATCCAACTCAAAATGTCCATACTGCCAAGGTTATGAAACTCTGATTTGACCTTGGAAGGGCTTCTGAACAATTAGTAGGGAGTAAGGAGGAGGCTGTGGGAGAGAGATTTCTGGAAGAAAAGAAGAAAAAGAGTTTACGTCTTGACGCATCAGTTTAAGGTAGGTCTGTGCACAGATCTGTTAACTCTCTCCAGTGCCCTGTTTGAGAAACACAGCACAAGAGTGTCAACCCCACAAACCCACATGTGTGACTTAGTAACACGGTCACCTCTTGGGCCTTTTTGTTGTCTGGTGCTTTTTGTTGTCTGGGGGTTTGTAAGGACTAGATGATGAAGGTTGCTGCTTATTCACAAGTTCCTGTGTCTTCACTTCCAAAATGGTGGATCTTTTCTTAATAAAGCAATCTGAGATTTGCACAAAGATCTACCCGTATAATGTCCATTCCAAGCTACTGGAAGTCCAAAAATGAAGAAATTGATGTAGGCAGGCTGGGTCCAAGGACCCAGAGGGGGATCCCTTAGGATCAGCCAAGAGGGTCCTTGGCTTCTTGCGAGAGAGAAATCAAACTCAAAGCCAGGAGGAAGTGAGAGCAGAGTTTATTGAATAGTGGATGTGACATATTCTACTCTGTATATGGCAGACAGGGTATCTGGGAGACTTGGGAAAGAAAGGAGAGTTTCCTTATCGCTTGGAGGTAGAGGGTTATTTGCAAAGGGATCCAAGGTATGTGTTCCTTCAGGCATCCAGGGTAGGAGCCAATCAAAGGGGAGTGTCATTCCGTGAATCACCAAAGGTAGCAGGTATTGACGTCATTGTCAACCAAGGTTTGTCTGAAGCTAATGTCCTGGAACACGCTCGGGACCTGGTTCTTCTCAGATGTTGTCAGGTGTATGGGGGCCTACAGTGAAGCTCAGAGAATGATTAACTTTCTTGCTTCCCCCTTTGAGTAGGAACATAGCTTCTTTGGTTTACTCAGATGCCAGGTGAGATATAGAATGTGAGTAAATGGGGTGTAGCAGAGAAATAGCAGAAATGGAGTCTTTCTAAAATGGAGTCCCTTAAAAAAAAAAGAAAAGAAAAAAATAAAAAAAAAATAAAATGGAGCCCCTTTAAATTTCTCTATCTGGAATTAAGGAAATGATAGAATATCCATATAACATAATTTAAATAATTTTTTAATGACATGGGAGCATTTTTAGGGTATGTTAATAAAATAAGTAAGACAAATAACCGGATATATAATATGTTCTTCACTTGGTTATATTTATACCAAAAATAGACTTGGAAGCCTGGCAGTTTGAACAGTAAAGGACTGTTTTTCTCTATTGTGTGATGTATTTTCCAGATTTTAATGGAGACAGGTTACTTTTGAGATGAGAAAAATGTAAATGTTTTAATGTTCACTGCAGTGATGACGTTTCTTTGTCTAAAGGAACTTATCACAGGGGCTGAGGGTCAGCTGTTCATCAGGTGGCTGCCGTGTGGCAGCTGTGGGGCGCGACACAACCAGAGGCAGATGCGTGGATGGAAACGTGGATGGAAACACTTCCTACGGTGGATGGGATGGGCTAACATTCTGTGGGATGGCAGAGGACAGAATAGCCGAGTTTCCTTACAGATGTGAAGGGAGGCTTCATGGAGCAGGTGACATGTGAGAAGGGTCTTGATGGCAGACCCTGAGTTCACAAAGGCAAAGAAGGGCTGAGAAAGCCCAGGCCATTTTTCTCATCACTTCCTGGACCGTGTCTGTTCAGTTCTGTCACTGATCTGTTAGTTGCTATGTGAGTGGAAGTCATTTTATTATTAACGCTGTGTGTAGCAGAAATGTGTGAGCCACCCGGGACTTACTTCCCACTGGTCCTTTCTGTGTGATGATTGGATCAGTTATTTTCCCTGAGTTAATTACAGTTTTGTTTGTATCATTTATTTATTTTTTTAATGTTTATTTGAGACAGAGAGAGAGAGAGAGAGAGAGCGAGCGAGCAGGGGAGGGGCAGAGAGAGAGAGGGAGACACAGAATCCAAAGCAGGCTCCGGGCTCTGAGCTGTCAGCATAGAGCCCAACGTGGGGCTCGAATTCACGGGCCATGAGATCATGATTTAAGCTGAAGTCAGACGCTTAGCCGACTGAGCCACCCAGGGGCCGCTGTTTGTATTTTTTAATGTGAATTGATTGATTGATTGATTGATTGAGAGTGGAGGGGAGAGAGAGAGAGAGAGAATGAATGAATGAGTGGGGGAGGGGCAGATAGAGAGAGGGAGACAGAGAATCCAAAGCAGGCTCTGCTCTTAGCCCAGAGGTCATGACCTGAGCCAATATCAGGAGTCGGATGTTTAACTGACTGAGCCACCCAGGCGCCCCACAGTTTTGTTTGTATTAATTGACAAGGCATTGAGTGGCCTTATAGCTACATATCTGTAGAGTTTTATATGTTCCTGGGTCCATAGAAGAAACCCCCCACCTTTTTTTTTTAAAACTTGTTGCATTACCTTGTTGCTTTAAACTCTAGCGCTAGGAGCCTTTCAAAGGCTAACTTGAATGAAGTTGGATGTTGGTTTTAAAGACTTGAAGACTGAAGTCTCAAGCTGCTCTTTGTGGAATGCGATTCCATTGTTCCTCTATAAACAGGTTCAGTACAGGCAGAGGGGTGCACGGCCGGTGGCCCTCAAGTTCTTGATGTGACCCCTGGGGATCACTGTCAGTGAGGAAGTGAAGAATTAATCCGCTCAGGACGGAAGGGTGTCTAACTGGTTTGTTTAGGTTGACCTGAACATGAATAGATTATGAATTGAGAAAAGAAGATACATGTTGCCTGAGATTTTTAACCATAGCATTTTATTCATTCACTAATGAACGAATGAATGAATTCAGGAATTATTCATTGCGTGCCTACTGCCTGCCAGGCCCAGAGGTCACCAGTCTGGCAAACCCAGAACAACACAGAGAGTGGGAAAGGCCGAGCTGTTAACACAGATGTCCCAGCAGTGCTCTTGGCTTCCTTCTGTAGCCTGTGGGTCTTGCCCTGAGTCCGCCCCCTTCCCCCTGTGCCATGGAGTTTGGGAATTGGAAAAATGGGAGATGCGGTGAACTGTAACTGTGCTGGGAAGTACATCATCTGGGGGCTGATGTTGGGAGGGGACAATGATCTGTTAGGAAAAGAGGAAATCAGAAGTCATTATGAGGTCACGCCTGGACTTTGGGTTTAGGAGTGTGGGGAAGAAGGCTTTCCAGCTCTTCGCCATGGTCTTCATGGTGGTGACCACTTGTCATCAAGAAACACACGGTTCTGCGTTCGGTAAGCTCGTTGGCCTGCTCGTTTCAAATGGCAAGGTGGCACGTAATCCATCTGAGCTTGGTCTCCTACACTCTGGGCGGCCCCACCTGGGTTCCCTCTCCTGGGCAACAGTAGGGCTCCCCTCATTGTGTCCAGTCCGTTGGGGGTCACTGTCCTGGGCTCCTGTTGGCTGGATGTGGAAGACCTGTAGTATATTTGACAGTGCTTTCTTTCCCTTTCAAAATAGCTTTTAAGAAATTAAAAATAAAAGTTTGGACGTTTGGAAATACTGAGCTTTAGTTGCACGGCAAATTGACTTATGCAGAATAAAAGCACGTTCCCTGACCGTCTTTGATAATGAAGTTGTTTTGTGTGTATGAGCTTGGTGTTCAGATGTGTTGGAGTGTAAGTCAATTATCACCCTTACCTTAAAGCATAATTAAAACCTCTCTTCTCAGCCATCAGGGGATCAGTTCCTTTTTTTAATTTGCTGCCTCTTCTTCGTATGTTTTGAGCAAATTGTTCTAAAAGAAAAGCTTGAGTTTCCAAAAGTTTGGTAGGCCTTGTCCTCTCTTTGGACTGGAAGTATGGACTGCAACACACAACTGCATTTGGAAGTATAAATGAAATTACTTGATCTGTTTTCAGAGGTTGTACTCACAAATGGCATAACTGATGTGTGTATTTTCATCCTCTCTGTAACCAGTGTGCTCTTTCTAATCACCCAAATATGTTGTTAACTTGGGAGTAAGGTGCATTTTGGAAGATTCTGGCTTTTCTAAAGAGCCAGTTGAATTTTGCCCATCTGCAAAGTCTCTGAGGATAATAGCAATAACTATAAATGCACCGTTCATCCTGGTGAAGTCTTTCTTATCTGTTAAAGGCCGGGATCATATTCTTGGAACACTTGCCTGTCTCCCTGGCTCTCAAGAGGTCTGGTTTTCAATTAGTTCTTTACCTACCTTAAGTTGTTTTTAAAACAAGCTGAGATAGAAGGAAAAGAGAAAATAAAGGCCTTTACTTCAGTAGTTGATAAAGACCTACCTCTAGCAGTCTTGGTGTTTCACGTTCCCTTTGCCAGTTCGCTCAGTGTATCTTTGGTTATCAGTGAGGCAGAGCATGTCTCTCCCAAGGCCTCTTTCTCATTTATTCGGCCCCCAGAGTTGTTTTTCCAACATGTGGGTCTGATCATTGTCACTCTCCTCTATGACAGGAGTTACTACATACAGATTAGAGTCTGTTTGTGACGTGGTATTTTAGACCTTCCACCGTCTGACCCCACATTGTTTTCCAGTCCTGGCTCCATTACATGGTACATTTGAGCTACAGGGCAAATGTCCTGGTGTTGCAGGGACATGCCATATGTTTTTTAACGCCTCTGTGTGTTTGATTCCGTTGTTTCCTTGGAAAAATCTTTCTCCCTGTGCCCTCTTCTCTCAAATCATGTGTGCTGGGACATCGTCTCAGCCTTCACAAAAGGAATTGGTTCCTCTCTTTTCTGGATTCCTTTAACTTTCTCCCCCACTTGGCTTGAAGGTATGTCTGGGAAGGTGATGGTCACTGTTACCAGGAAGGTAATTTATAAGCCTGGAGGTGAGATTACCTGAGTGCTGCTCCCAGACTTAGCACTGCCAGTCAACCATATAATTGTACAGGTAGAGGAGGAGGAGTAGAATAAAAGAGACAGCAGGGCATTTTGGAAAAAGGTCTGGGCTTTTAATATCAACAAGTTGGGAGCAAAAGAAGAACCAGGTGTTCTCTGTCCATCTCCTTATTTCTGGCTTCATTTCCTGGTGCCTGGAGCCGCAGAGAAAGCAACGGCAGCTACATAAAACGGGGAGAGCTTTTCACAAAAAGTGTGTACGAGGGGCGCCTGGGTGGCTCAGTCGGTAAAGTGTCACACTTCAGCTCAGGTCATGATCTCGTGGCTCATGAGTTCTAGCTCTGCATCGGGTTCTGTGCTGATGGCTCAGAGCCTGGAGCCTGCTTCAGATTCTGCCTCCCTCTCTCTCTGCCCCTCCCCCCACTCATTCTTTCTCCCTCCCTCTCTCTCTCTCTCTCTCTCTCAAAAATAAATAAAAAAAATTAAAAAAAAAAGTGTGTACGAATGCAAGGAATCTTAGATTTTTGATATCTTCACCTCACACTTACTAAGGTTTCCAGATTTCACAAAGGTATGAACAAGGACATAGTTGTAAGATTCCGTATAGCTCTGCACATCATGTTATATACTGCACCCTAGTGATGACGGCCATATTATTTTAAAAAGTAAAGTAAACCAAAATACCTTTAATCAATTCTGAGCACCTGCTAAGTGCCAAGCACTGTTCTTGAGCCTTTGGGATGCTCTGATGAGTAAAGTACAGTCCCACCTTCAAGGGTCTGGTCTCAGCTGTTCTCACAGTGTGGTCCCCAGGCCAACAGCATTAGCATTATCATCTGGGAACTTGTTAGAAATGGACATTCTTGGGTCCCACCCCGGACCTACTGAATCAGACCCCCTGGGGGTGGAGCCTCACAATGGGAATTTTAACCAGCCCTCCAGCTAGAGTTGGACTCATCTGATACGGATTGGCCAGAGCAGCTGTAGGCGAGTCAAGTATATCTGGGGGTAACTGGGAAGAGGAAGCTGATGCCACTGGAGAGTCAGGTGGGTCTTCAGATGAAGGAAGTTCAGGTTAAGCCTTAATTGACGAGCGGTTCTTCTTCAGATGACTCATGGTGAGAAGAACAGTGTTTTTAGGCCGAGAGAGAATCACATGCGAAAGTGTAGAGCAATCAAATGGATCACAGTTATTATCATTGTCATTATGTCATTATTGGTATTATTCTTCTGTCAGGGTCATAAGATGAGTAAGCTGGCAGATTATGCCAAGAAGTTAGTGGCCAGATCATGCCAAGAAGTTTGACTTTTCTCCTGGAAAATAGCTGAATGGTTTTTGGCAGTGAAATGGAATAATGTCAGATTTGCAATTCTATTGGATATACACAAAAACCAGGGCCTTTTTTTAAATTAGAAAAAGTTTTTGTGATATATTCAAAATTTAGGGGAGCCTGGCTGGCTCTTTAGGTGGAGTGTGGCATTCCTGATCTCGAGGTTGTGAGTTCAAGCCCCACGTTGGGGGTAGAGTTTACTTTATTATTTTTTGTAACATTTATTTATTATTGAGAGAGAGAGAGAGAGAGAGACAGAGCATGAGCATGGGAGAGGCAGAGAGAGAGGGAGACACAGAATCCGAAGCAGGCTCCAGGCTCCGAGCTGTCAGCACAGAGCCCGACATGGGGCTCGAACCCACAAACTGCGAGATCATGACCCGACCCGAAGTCGGACACCCAACCAACTGAGCCACCCAGGTGCCCCTAGAGTTTATGTTAAAAATGAACAAATAAATAAATAAATAAAATCTAAAAAAAACAAAAAAACAACAAAACCAAACCCCGAGGGAGGAAAAAAATAGAGTTTAGAATTTAATTCTTGCTATATATAATGATTCTTAAAGAATTAATTAATTTTTTTATAGACCATTTTTTTACAGCACTTTTAAGTTCACAGCAATATTGAGCAGAAAGTACAGATTCCCTATATATTCCTTGCCCCCCTCCCCCCATATACATAGCCTCCCCCTTTATCAGCATTCACAACCAGAGTGGTCCCTTGGCTACCACGGATGAACTTGCATTAGTACATCATATCTAAAGTCTGTAGTTTACACAGGGTTCACTCTTGATCTTGCATATTATATGGGTTTGGACACATTTGTAATAACATGTATTTACTAACATTATCATTATCGTACAGAATGGTTTCATTGCCCAAAAAGTCCAGTGTTCACCTATTCGTCCTTGCCTCCCTTCCCAAAGCTCCTGGCAACCACAGATCTTTTTATCATTTCCATAGTTTTGCCTCCAGTATGTCACATTCTTGGACTCACACAGTACATAGCCTTTTCACACTGGCTTCTTCCAATAGTAATATGCATTTACATTTACATTTCCTCCATGTCATTTTGTGGCTTGATAGCTCATTTCTTTAGCACTAAATCATATTCCATTATTTGGATGTAACACAGCTTACCCGTTCACCTACTGAAGGGCATCTCAGTAGCTTCTAAGAGTTGGCAGTTATGAATAAAGCTGTGCTAAGGAGCTGTGTGCAGATTTTTGCGTGGACCTAAGCGTTCAACTCCTTCAGGTGAATACCTATGCATGTGATTGTTGGATTGAGGATAGTAAGAGTATGTTTGGTTTTATAAGAAACTGGCAACTCTCTTCCAAAGTGGCTATGCCATTTTGCATCCATTCTACCACTGAATGAGAGTTCCTGTTGCTACACATCCTTGCCAGCATTTGGTGTTGTCAGTGTTCCAGATTTTGCCCATTCTAACAGAAGTGAGTGGTATCTCATTGTCACTTGAGCTACGTCTCCCCAGTGACATATGATGTGTAACATGTCCTCACATGCTTATCTGCTGCCTGTATATCTTCTTTGGTGAGGTGTCTATTAAGGTCTTGGGCCCATTTTTAAAATTGGGTTGTTTGTTTTCTTACTTTGAGTTCTAAGAGTTCTTTTCGGATAACAGCCTTTTTACCAGATGTGTCTTCCGCAGATATGTTCTCCCAGTTTCTGACTTGTCTTGTTCTCTTGAGTTTTTTTCAACGGATGTTTTTAATTTTAAAGAAGTTCACCCTCTCTGTTATTTCCTTCATGGATCATGCTTCTTGGTGTATCTAAAATGTCATTGCCACACCCAGGGTCGTCGAGATTTTCTTCTGTGTGATCCTTTACAGCTAGTTTTTCCACTAGCATTTTACATTTACATTTAGGTATGTGATCCATTTTTAGTTGATTTCTGTGCCAAGTCTGTGTGTAGAACCTTCTTGTTGCACGTGGATGTCCAGTGTTTCTAGCGCCATTTGTTGAAAAGACTGAATTTTCACCATTGCATTTTCCTTGCTTCTTTGTCGGAGATCAGTTTGCCCACTTCTTCATGCTCAGTTCATCTGTGTCTGGGCTCTCTATTCTGTTCCTTTGATCTGTTTGTTTATTTTTGGCCAGATTGTTCTTTTGCCACAAGGTCTTGATTACTGTAGTTTGATAGAAAGTCTTAAAGATGGGTAGTGTCCGTTGTCCACCTTTTTCTTCTCCTTCAATATTATTTTGGGTTTTTTGGGGGGTCTTTTGCTTGTCTGTATAATCCTAGAGAATTTTAGTTCTAAGAAAATACGTAAAATGCCTAGAAAAATTTTAAATTAGAAAATACTAGAAGAAAGAAACAAAAGAAAAGCGATTTCCTATTTCCACCTAGATTGAACTACTGTTTACCTTTCTGGTGTACTTTAATCAATCTTCTTTCTCTTTGGTTTTTGCTTATTATATATAGTGTGAATAATAAATTTGAATTTTAGCTTGATATTTTTTCCCATTTATTGAGGACAGTGGTCTTTAAATACTTTGTAAACATCTGTTTTAACAAGTGTTTAACATTACATGGAGCGCTGTAGTTAAGTTTACTTAACTCATTTGCATGCATTTTGTGCCTCACTTAGGATTTGGTGATTGTATTAGGGTTCGCCAGAGAGACACAGCCAATAGGATATATATATATATATCTATAGATATCTATAGATATCTATAGATATCTAGGTGTCTATAGATACATATCTATGTATATCTATAGATATATCTATATCTATATATATCTCCATAATCATGCGATTATGGAAGCCAAGAAGTCCCATTATCTGTTTGCCGCCTGCAAGCTGAAGGATCAGGATAGCCAGTGGTGTTAGTCTGAGTCTGAAGGCCTGAGAGCCAGGGGCACCTGTGTCTGAGGGTAGGAGATGGATGTCCCAGCTCAAACACAGAGACTTTGCCCTTTCTCTACCTTTCTGTTCTCTTCAAGCCATCAGCCAAGTGGATTGGATGATGCCCGCCTGTATCAGTGAGGGCTGTCTGCTTCACTCAGTCTACTGATTCCAATGCTAATCTTTTCCAGGAACATCCTCACAGACAGACCCGGAAATAATGTTTTACCAAGTGTCTAGGCATCCTTTGGTCCAGTCATGTTGGCACGTAAGATTAACCATCGCAGTGAGGGACGTGGAAGAAGGATTAACCATGAGGTTGTGACCCCATGCATTTGTGGGGGCTAGAAGAAGTCTTTGGAAGGCTGTTGTCTGCCTCTGGCTGGATATGTAGTCAGGAAGAAAAGATGCAGTTGACGCTGGAAGAGCCACAACACATGGAAGCTCAGTCTGTCTCTCGTCACTGTTCACCTTGATGACTTGGGGTGATTTTCAGAAGACCCCATCCATGCCCTTGCCCTGGGGGTTCCACGTGGGCCTACCTCAGGAGCTGGAAGGGCTGTGGCCCCACTCCAGCCCCTTGTGGAGCTCACCACCCTGACCCTATCCGCTCCTCCACGTGTGCTTTCAGGGCACACTCCCCTCATGGCTGACCCTAACCCAGGACCGTCCAAGAGAGGGGGATTCTGGGAAATGTAGTTCCCATTTAGCTACAGTCACATGGAACCAAACTCTCAGGGCTTCTCTGTAATTCTTACTCTGTTGTTACAAAATACCGCAGTGGCTATCTTTTTTCCATGTGGCACCGTTCCTGAATTTTGGATCATTTCCTTAGGATAGATCTGTAGAAGAGGAATTATTGGATCAAAGAGTCTACACATTTTTAACTTTTACCAGTCTGCACAGAAAAGGTTGTATCAGACACACCACGAGGCAGAGTATGGGAAGTCTCACTGCAGTGTGGCTGGTACTGAGCACTGTTCTCTCTGCTTTGACCTTTGAATTGTTTATTCCTTGTCCCTTAAGGTAAAGGCATTTTTAAAAAAAATTTAATTGACATCGCAGCAAGCAAAGACTGGTGGAAGGTGTGTGCTTTGAACCTGAGAGAATCACTTAATAGATATTGTGAGTAATAGGTAAGCCACCCGCTTCTATTTTGGGGCCTTGCTAATCGTCATGGCAGTACAACGAAAGGGCTAACTAATTGACACAAATAGAGGAATGGGCATTAACGACTGCAGTGGACTTACAAGCTCATTTGGTGCAAAGTTGCAAAGTAGCCACCCTTAGTTTCTGTAGAATATTTGGGGATAGTCTTTGATTGCGAGGAGCCGATTCGTTGCTTTCTCTTTTTACGACGCTTTGTTGTCTCCACGCAAGAATAGTTTTAAGTTTCTACGGTGACCTCGAAACCCTAAAAACATAATCTGTCATTTTCTTTCCTCGTTGCTCGTCTTTTCCTCTGTCCTACTGATTGCAGACTCTGGCCCTTACAAACCTCTTGTCATTACCGTTCAGATGTCTTTTCTTCCCGGTTAATTTTCACTAGGTACTGGCATGAAACGAAACCTTCATGGAAATCAAGCTGAAGAAACATCTTGTCTGTGATTCTATGTAAAACAGAATGTTTGGGCTCTGTCTGCGTTGTGGCTTTGCCCACTATGGCTTACCAAGAGTCGAGTTGGTGAAGCAACTATTATTAGGCCAGATTCCACCTACTTCTGAGTCTTAAGTCTGATTTAATATTCCCTTTAAAGAGTGGACCACAGTTGGTTTCTTCCCCACCTGCCCACAATCCAGCAGCCAACCTACTGACCCAGTTTTAACATAAATCAAACTTAACATTTTCATAAATCATAAAATTAGAACGCGTATGTTTCCTCACTCAGGCTAAAATGAGCCGAGATTTCTTGGCTTATGGCTGTATGCTTAGTTCTACCGAAAATAGAATGATTCCATGGAGCCCCAAGCCCTTGAGGGTGGCTTCTTGTGTGGATAAAGGAGTGCAGTGTGGACTTTCATTTCTACCCTGGCTACCGGAAGTGCCCACGAGTGGTGCCTTGGACCAGCATCACACCTGCAGCATCTGGGCGCTTGTTAGAAAGGCCAGGCCTCATCCAGGTGAATCAGAATCTGCATTTTCCCAGGAAGTTGATCCCAAGGTTGATTCCTATGCTCAGTTAAGGCTGGAGGGCTCTGTCCTGGCAAAGGCAACCTAACCCGCTCTGCACCCATCACCCGCTGTCTTTCACAGCCATCCAATTACCTCCTGGCTGGACTTTGCTCAGGGCAGACCCAGACCTACGGAGTAGCCTCTGTTTTATTGATCTGTATACTGAGATTTGTTAAACTTCTTGAAATGTCTTGGAAGCGGTGGCTTCAGTCCCTCTGATTGACCGAGCAGAGCCCGCTGTCCTCACCTGGGCATCCTGCAGGGTCTGGGAGAGTCATGCTGGAGAGTCTGGCCAGGGCAGGAGTTCTAGGGGGCTTGAGGCTGGCTCTCTTGTTTTTCAGTTGTGGTCAAATACACAAAACGTAAAATTCACCATCTCAAGCATTTCTAAGTGTGCAGTTCAGTAGAGACAATTCACCTTATTGTGCAAGCAAGGGTCAGAGCTCTATAACTCGCAAAACTGAAACTCCGAACACATAAGACAGCAATCCCCATCCCCCGCCCTCCCCTGGCCACCCCCTTCTACTGTCTGCCTCTGAGGGCTTGACGACGTCCCTCACATAAGTGGAATCACACAGTATTTGTCCTTTTGCATCTGGCTTTTTTCATTTAGCAGGATGTCCTCCAGGTTCATCCGTGTCATAGCATGTGTCAGAACTACATCCTTTTTAAGGCTGAATAATGTTCCCTTGTATTTATGTACCACATTTTGTTGCCCATTTATCCATCCGTGGACACTTGTGTTGCCTCCACCTTTTGGCTGTTGTGAATCATGCTGCTGTGACTGATGTTTGGATGTTAAGCTGTCCCAAACTGGGTACGAGATCTTAGACAAATTCCCGAACGTAGGCACCTCAGTGTCCCATACTTTATTTATTTTTTTTATTTTTATTTTTTTATTATTATTTTTTTTTAACATTTATTTATTTTTGAGACAGAGACAGAGCATGAACGGGGAAGGGGCAGAGAGAGAGGGAGACACAGAATTGGAAGCAGGCTCCAGGCTCTGAGCCATCAGCCCAGAGCCCGACGCGGGGCTCGAACTCCCGGACCGTGAGATCGTGACCTGAGCTGAAGTCGGACGCTTAACCGACTGAGCCACCCAGGCGCCCCAGTGTCCCATACTTTAAAAAATAAGAAATGCAGACCTGATGCTTTCAAGTATTCTTTTATTTATTTATTTAAAAAAATAAAAAAAAATCTAATCTTCATTTATTGAGAGAGAGAGAGAGAGAGAGAGAGAGAGAGCATGAGCGAGGGAGGGGGAGAGACAGAGGGGGACACAGAATCTGAAGCAAGCTCCAGGTTCTGAGCTGTCAGCACAGAGCCAAACACAGGGCCTGAACTCACAAACCATGAGATCATGACCTGAGCTGAAGTTGGATGCTTAACCGACTGAGCCACCTAGGCGCCCCACCCCCCAATTTTTTTTTTTAATGTTTATCCATTTTTGAGAGACAGAACATGAGCAGGGGAGGGGCAGAGAGAGAGAGGGAGACACAGCATCTGAAGCAGGCTCCAGGCTCCGAGCTGTCAGCACAGAGCCAGATGCTGAGCTCAAACCCATGAACCGTGAGATCATGACCTGAGCTGAAGTTGGGTGCTTAACTGACTGAGCCACTCAAGTATTCTTTTAAACTCTAGTTATTGGATACTAAATAAAAGAAAGTCTGCGTCTATTAATAAAAGAAAATCCTATGTCTTCTAAAGATGTTCATGGTTTCTCCTAATGATACCATTCAGCTGTCTTGAGCAGACTTCATTTTGGAGTATTTGTACCAGTAGAATTTCTACAACCGTTTTGAGATATAATTCACTTACTGTGCAATTCACCGCTTAAAGTGTATGATCCAAGGATTTTTAGCATATTCTCAGGGCTGTGAGAATTATTACCACAGTCGATATCAGAACATTTCTGTCCCCCCTACTCCAGAGCCCCGTATGTCAGCATTTATTCCCTATTTCCCTCCACCCCCCTCATCACTAATCTACTTTCTGTCTCTATGGATTTGCCTCTTCTGGACATTTCGTATTAATGTGATCGTACAATGTGTGGTTTTTTTGTGACTGGCTTCTTTCACTCAGCATAACGTTTGCAATGTTTCTGTGTGACTTTCTAGGATGTCTGCTGGTCTCACCTGTGAGAGATTCATACATCACCATCTGGGCGTTCGTAGTGCTTCGAGCCAAATGCAGGGCCGGGGCCTAGAGCTCTGGCATTGAATATCAGACCCATCCCCTGGTGGCACAGATGCTCTCAGTCTTGTGGGAAAGATGGGCATTAACTGAATTAGTACACAGATGTTAACCACCAAGGACTGATGTCTGTAATGGAGAAAGCTTGGATATTCTGAAAGTGTCTAATGGGGGGAGGTGAGGGAGGCTGCTGTGACTTCAGATTTGCACCTTGAAGACTGTCCACACATCTCACATTGGGAGATGCCTTCAGTCGGTGTTTACAAAGTGACTGTGTTAGATAGTGGTGACACAGTAAACAGTGAGAGTCAGTCCGTGTCCTTGAGGAGCTCACTGGGTGACAGGGAAGATAGCCATCTATGCAGGGTGCTGGTTGGCAAGATGCTGGGCCGTGGGCATTCAAGGGAATCCTTACGGGGGTGGTGTTGATGTTTGATTAAGGTTTTGAAAAATGAGTAAAATTTCTTGGGGAAGCCATCATGTGCATGGTGGGAAAGCCAACTTGTAAGAAGAGGCCTTGAACAAAAGTGACAAGATGCTCAGAGTGTTCACAGGGGAGGAGTAACACGGAGGCTCTCACGGCCTTGGTGTGGAGGAGGGCCATCTGAAGAGTCTGGAATGGCAGGTTGCCTCCAGTTTGCAAAGTATTTTAAAGCAAAGGTTAGAAGCTTTGTCCTGTAGACCTCAGAATTTCAACCTTTAATTCTGAGGACCTTGGCTCCCGTATGAGGCATCTGCGTATTCCCCTCCTGACCCTGACTGCCCGTGAGTGGGGGTGGAGTTAGCATATCCTGTAGAGTCCCTTCTAGAGGGCACCAGACTTTTCTGGAAGGAGACTCTGGAGTGTCAGTGTGGAAGGCAGCAGAGCTTTTCTAAGTAGTAAATGATCAAGCAGGTTTTTTTTTTTTTTTAATGTTTATTTTTCAGAGAGGTAGAGAGCCCAAGCAGGGGAGTGGGAGAGAGAGAGGAAGACAGAGACCCCCAAGCAGGCTCTGCGTGGTCAGCTCAGAGTCCCATGTGGGGTGAAACTCACGAAGGGTGAGATCGTGACCAGAGCCGAAGTCGGATGCTCAACCGACTGAGCCACCCAGGTGCCCCTGATCAGGCGGTTCCTATGGATTCACTGGGATGTAGAGACAGGATGTTGGGGCAGGCAGAAGGGAGTTGAATCGTGCTAGCAGCTCCAGGGTCTACAATATTTCCAGGCCCAGACCTCTCGGTAGAAAGGGCTGCAATGAGCCACCCTGTACGAGAGTCACTGTCATGCTCTGTTGCCTGGTAAATAGATGGGAAACTGTGGACAAGTCCCTCATAGCTTTAGGGTACATTTCGTCACACATCTCCCAAGTTGAGGTCTAGGATCCAATGGGATGATCAAGAATGTCGTGGCATGCGAGGCCCAGCCATTACCGTTTCAGGGCAGTCTGACCGTTGTGCTGTGTTTTGGTGCATCGCTGTCGAGGGCCATTTGCAGACACATTCCTTTATTTGTCCAGCGTGACGTTTGTTACATGTCCCTCGCTCTAGTCCGTGTGCACTCAAAGATGGACGCCTTCCCACCCTCAGGGAGCTCACTGCGTAATCGGAGAAGGAGCACAGGTTTGCAGCCTGTGAATCCGAGGGTCAGCAGGCCTCACTGGTGTGTGGATTCGGTGAAGTCACTTTGGCATTGATAATTAAAGGTCCTGTCCTTGTGCCCGTGTGGCTGTGTGGAACTTGTATTCCCCCTGCAGTGTTTCCCTTGGGATTTCTGCAGATTCCTAAAGGATGATGTCAAGTGTAGCCGAGGCTGGTCACGGTTGGTCACAGCCAAGCCACCAGGAGCTTGTCCTTCCTTTCTGGGCATGTGTCCAGCCATTAGCCCCGTGCTGTAGGAGATGCTTGAAGGACTGTCTTGCTCAAATCTTTAGGATGAGGGAACGCCTGGGTGGCTCAGTCAGTTGAGCGTCCGACTGCGGCTCAGGTCATGATCTGCGGGTTCAGTGGTTCGAGCCCCGCATCAGGCTCCCTGCTGTCAGCCTGTCAGCGCACAGCCTGGTTCGGATGCTCTGTCCCCCATTCTCTGACCCTCCCCGGCTTGTGCTTGCCCCAAAATAAATAAATATTAAAAAAAATATCTTTCTCTGATGAGAATATCCAGGTCTACGCCAAGAGGCGAGATGCATGCAGAAGTTCTGGCTGTCTGCCACCTGGGATTTTGTCCTCTGGGAGCTGAAGTAACAGAGTTGGATCGTGAGACTGGCCAAGCCTCGTGACACAGCTCCTTCAAGGGCTACTGTAAATAGTGCTCCCCGTCCCATGATTTCCATCCCGAGAGAGAGTCCCACGCTACTCCGTCTTGGTCCCCTGTGGATTTTCCTCATAGTACGTGTTAGAATCTGAAATTATCTCGTTTATTCAGCAATGATGACCTTTAATTGCACCCTTACGTGTATTGACTCGCTGAGCCTGAACAACAGCCCCGTGAGGGACTGAGCATCTTGTCTGGGGATTCGAGGATGGGCAGTCCGGCCCCAGCGTGCAGCTCCTGTGGCCACTCCACGTACGTTCATTTTGTCTGTCTTTAAGAATATCAGCTCTGAGGTGCCTGCGTGGCTCAGTCGGTTGAGTGTCCGACTTGGGCTCAGGTCACGATCTCACGGTTCGTGGGTTTGAGTCCCGCGTCGGGCTCTGTGCACGGACAGTGCAGAGCCCACTTGGGATTCCCTCTCTCCCTCTCTCTGCCCCTCCCCCGCGCGCTCGTGTGGTCTCTCTCGCTCTTTCTTGCAAAATAAATAAATAAACTTAAAAAAAAAATCAGCTCTGTGCACCTGGTGTCATTGTACCAACAACTTTTGCTCATACTGGGCTCTTGAGACGATGCCCAAATGAGCAGAAGATCAGTGAGTGGCCAGGAAGAGCTGCTCGAGGCAAGGAGGCGTGGGCTAACGCGTGCACAGGGAGGGGGTGCAGGTGGAGGTGTGGGACATTCCGGGAGTATTCATGGAGAGTGTGAACTCAGTCACAAAGGGATCGTGTGCTTTGGGGTTGCTGGAGAGGGACTTGAGAGAGACCAGCCTGGGGAGTTAGATAGATGGGCTTCTCCAAAAAAGATGTTTCTATTATATGTAGAATTCCCAGTGGAGTCCTTCTAAGTGTGATCGGGAAGCCAGCTTTGCCAGAATGTGGGGGTACTTGTTAAAAATGTAGCATTGATTGCATCAGGCTCTGGGGTGGGGGCTTGGTGATCTGCATTCGAACACTCTTGCCAGGTAAGGCTTATGCACCCTGATGCTTAGGAACCGCTGCCCCGAGAAATAAGGACACTTCTAGTAAAACCTTAAAACTATTATTTTTTTTAGATTTCACTTATTTTGAGAGAGAGAGAGAGAAAGTGAGGGGCAGAGAGAGAGGGAGAGAGAGAATCCCAAGCAGGCTCTGCACTGTCAGTGAGGAGACTGACACGGGGCTTGAATTCACCAAACGCAAGATCATGACCTGGGCTGAAATCAAGAGCCGGATGCTTAACTGACTGAGCCACGCAGATGCTCCTAAAATTATTTTTATCTTTCAGTTTTCCTTCATAATCCCCCACCCCCCATCCCCAACTCCGAGTCTGAAATGGAGTTGTAAAGGAACATACATTTCTTAACAGAGTCTCCTCCTGAGTTAGCTTGGGCTGCTGTAACAAAAATACCACAGGCTGGTGGCTGAAACAGTAGATATTAATGTCTTACATCTTTTTTTTTCCTTAAAAATTTTTTTTTTCAACGTTTATTTATTTTTGGGACAGAGAGAGACAGAGCATGAACGGGGGAGGAGCAGAGAGAGAGGGAGACACAGAATAGGAAACAGGCTCCAGACTCTGAGCCATCAGCCCAGAGCCTGACGTGGGGCTCGAACTCACGGACCGTGAGATCGTGACCTGGCTGAAGTCGGACGCTTAACCGACTGCGCCACCCAGGCACCTCCTTAAATTTTTTTAAATGTCTATTTA
Organism: Puma concolor; assembly: GCF_028749965.1. Lineage (NCBI taxonomy): Eukaryota > Metazoa > Chordata > Mammalia > Carnivora > Felidae > Puma > Puma concolor. Next base: position 146,880,404 of record NC_141675.1, on the reverse strand, counting down.
TTAACATTTTTTAAAATTATTTTTTTAATGTTTATTTTTGAGAAAGAGAGAGACAGAACATGAGTGGGGGAGGAGCAGAGAGAGAGGGAGACACAGAATCCTAAACAGGCTCCAGGCTCTGAGCTGTCAGTGCAGAGCCCAGTGTGGGGCTCGAACTCACAAACCGTGAGATCATGACCTGAGGCGAGGCCGGATGCTCAACTGACTGAGCCACCCAGGTGCCCCTATTTGAAAAATTTTTAATGTTTATTTACTTTTGAGAGAGAGAGAGAGAGTGTGTGTAAAGGGTAGAGAGAGGGAGACACAGAATCTGAAGCAGGCTCCAGGCTCTGAGCTGTCAGCACAGAGCCAGATGCTGGGCTCAAACCCATGAACCGTGAGATCATGACCTGAGCTGAAGTCAGATGCTCAACCGATGGAGCCACTCAGGCGCCCCTATGCCTTCCATTTCTGGAGGCTCAAAGTCGAAGATGAAGGTGCACCTGATTCAGTTCCTGGTGAGAGCCCTTCTTCCTCATTTGCAGAGGGACGTCTTCTGTTGTATCCTCATCTGGCAGAGAGAGAGATCATTTCTTTCTTGCCTTTTGTTGTAAGGGAACTAATCCCATTCATGAGGGCTCCACCTCATGACCTAATCACCTCCCCAAAGCCCCGTCTCCAATTACTAGCACACTGGGTTTGAGGACATAGGAATTTTAGGCGAGGACACAAACATTCAGTCCGTAGCAATCCTTTGTGTGTTTATCTGGTCTCATCTCATCTCTGTGACTTTTGCTTGTAGATTATATTCATTTTCTAGGGCTCCTGGAACAAACCACCATCAACTTGGTGGTTTAGAGCAATAGAAATGTATTCTCTCACATTGCTGGAGGTCAGAAGTCCAAAGTCAAGGTGTTGGCAGGTTCATACTCCTACTGAAGGCTCTAGGGAAGATTTTAGCTCCCAGGAACTCCTGGCATCCGTTGTCTTATAGTTGGAACCCCAGTTTCTGCCTGTGTCTTCACATGACCCCCTTCTCCGTGTGTCCTCTCTTCTTATAAGGCACCAGTCACTGGATTTGGGGCTTATTCTAATCTGTGAACTCATCTTAATTTTATCTGTAAAGACCCTATTTCCAGATGGGGTCACATTCTGAAGTCATGTGGACACAACTGGGTAGACATGGATTTTGTTGGGGGGCGGGTGGGTGGACAGTATTTGGTCCACTAACTCCAAGGGTTGGTTCTGAAGGCAGTTCTACTTTGTTGAATAAAGATTTAAGAAGGATACACTTGGGGGGGGGGGTGCCAGGTGGCCCAGTCAGCCGAGTGTCTGACTCTTTGGCTCCAGCTCAGGTCACGATCTCACAGTTTGTGAGTTTGAACCCTGCGTCGGGCTCCACGCTGACAGTGTGGTGCCTGCTTGGGATTCTCTCTCTCTTCCTCTCTTTCTGCCCTTCCCCTCCTTGTGTGATGCCCTCCTTCCCTCTCTCTCTGGCTCTCTCAAGATAAATAAATAAACTTAAAGAAAAAACAAAAAAAGAAGTATACACTTGGCCAAGGGGACCTCTACCTGTCACCGTTAACAACAACAGAGCCACAAGTAGGTGGCCATTTCAATTCCAAATTTCAGGTCTAAATTGGTGTGTTCTTTTGGACAATCTTTGCATGCCTCACTGAGAACCTATATTGAATTCATTTGCCTCCAGAGTCTTCAGGTTGATTGCATATGAGATGCTGGAAAATTCTTTCATGGATATCCCTTAAGTAAGCTTTCCTGAAATAGCGGCTTCTTTTTTTTTTTTTTTTTTTCCCAGAGACAGGGAGGACAAGTGGGGGAGGGGGCAGAGGAAGAGAGGGACAGAATCTTAAGCAGAGCCCGATGCCAGGCTGAATCTCACGATCGTGAGTTGATACCCTGAGCTGAAATCAAGCGTCAGACGCTTCAGCTCGCTTCAGAACCACCCAGGCACCGCAGTCAACTGATTCTTTATGCTCAATTTCTGGATATTTTTTGGAGCCTGTGTTCACTGGCATCCAGAAGGGGTGTCAAGAAAGTGGGAGGCTCTGGCCCATGGGTTCCTTCCGCAGGCAGAGTGGCTGTCCTGGGCCATGCGTGTTGGCTCTGAAGAGATTTCTTGGCTTTCCAACCTTGTTTTCTGTACCGTGACGTATGATTATGTGACAAAATCGCGGGTGTGCTTCTAATCCAGTTGCTAATCCAGTTCTGATCCACTTGCCAGGTTCGCAGGTAGCTGAGGCTCTCCCGACAGGTATTTTTCCTGAAGTTGCCCTCTCTCAAATTGCACAGCAAGTTTTACAAGGATGTAACTTGTAGTTTATTTAGCTTCTGGTTCAGCAGCCAGTTTTCCAGTGTCTCTTTTACTAGTTGTGGGGCCTATGAACTTCCTTCCATGTGAGTCTTTGCAACTTTTATTATAACTTTAGGTATAAATCTTTGTATCTTTTATTTTATCTGCAGCTTTGTTCATGAGGGGTCCAGACCTCGGGGAGGGTGGCCGCTAGCCGGAGGGGGGTCTTCTGTTTGAGTACATGTTTAACATGGCGTATCGAATGCAAGATGTGTCACCTGCTTTTAATCACTATTATTTAATGATGACACATCTTTTGTTTATTGGTATCAGTGAATATTGGGGTGATTTTACTTTGCTTGAAATAAACACATTTCTCACGCATTCCCAGACAGGTTAAGAGAATTAACAATAACAACCCCAAGAGAAACTCCCCAGTGTTGAGTGGCATCCTTGTACTAGGTGTTTTCTTGCATGGTCTAATTTTTATTTTTTAAGTTTATTTATTTATTTTGAGAGAAAGAGAGGGAGAGAGGGGTGGGGCGGGGGAGGGAATGAATCCCAAGCAGGCTCTGCACTGACAGTGCAGAGCCCAATATGGGGCTTGAATCCATGTACCATGAGATCATGACCTGAGCCTAAATCAAGAGTCAGACCCTCAACTGATTGAGCCACCCAGGCGCCCCTTGCATGGTCTAACTTCATTGCCACGGTACAGAGGAGGAAGGAGGAGGCTGGAGGCGGTTAGTTACATGCCCGGGGGCTCTTACGTGATTGGGCTGAGGTGGTTCCAGAGTGGAAGCTTTTGCCCAGGAGGCAGTGGGGTCCTGGCCAGCACGGCTGTGCCTGGCCGTGTCTGGGGAAGGAGGAACACAGAAGAGTGGTTTGCTTGAACCTTCAGCCTGTGATTGCTACAATAGAGCTGGGGGGTCTGGGACATAGCTGGGCTTCAAAGCCACCTGAGTGTGTAACCTTGACCCTCCTTTCTTTCCGTCGGAGAAAGGACAGTTCTAAGAGGCCTCACCACCCGGCCAGCTCCAAAGGGCTGTCTCTGAGACTGAGTTCCGTGCAGAGGCCTGCACTGTCTGTGTCCGCAGGCCGCCTTTCTTCTCTGGCGGTGCGTTCCCCCCGACATATCCCACAGGGCTCCCGGGAGAAGCTTGTTTCTCAGTTTCCTTTTCATGTGAGGTGACCCCTCTGACTCCCTGTGTTTAAAGCTGGACGAAGCTTGCCGCTCACCTCTCTGATCAGAGCTTCTGTGCACTTGTCCTGAAAGCTGCACAGCGTTCCCCTTTCATCCGGAGTCTTGTGCTCTCCCTTGCTGGGCTCTGCTGCCTTGCTTCTGTCGGGAGCTGCTGGTGTGGACACCCAGGGGGTGTCCTCACATCCATGCAGGCAGCTGGCAGCTGGTGCGTAAACCTAACTCGAGATGGCAGCTGTTTAGTGTGTGTGTGTGTGTGTGTGTGTGTGTGTGTGTGTGTGTGTGTATGTGTGTGTATGCATAGGGCCCTCTCTCCTGGACCACTGCTCCGGCCTCTGAATTGGTCTGTCCTCCCACCATCTGTCTTTTTTTTTTTTTTTTTTTTTTTTTAAGATTTATCTATTTATTTATAGCAAGTTGGGGGTGGGGCAGAAAGAGAGAAAGAGAGAGCATCCCAAGCAGGCTCCATGCTGTCAGTGCAGAGCCCGACGCAGGGCTCAAACTTGTGAACCACGAGATCATGACCTGAGCCGTCATCAAGAGTTGGACGCTCAAGCAGCTGAACCACCCAGGTGCCCCTCACCATCTGTCTTAAGCCAGTAGCCAGAGGGCACCTTTTAGGTCAGTGTCAATCTGTTCAGAACCTTCCTGGCCTTCCAAATGCCCAGCAGAAAGACCGAGGTACAGTGGTTTCCAAGTGGACAGGAGCTGCCTTTCTGTTCTGTCCCTCTGTCCCTTGCTCACTACACTCTGGGGAGCCCTCGTCCTGGCTGTCCTCCACCTGGAGCTCTCTTCTCCAGGGAGCCACAGGGTGTGGCCCTCCCCTCCTCCAGGTGTGGGTTCTATTGTGTCTCTTTTTTAGTGAGACTGTCCCCAGCCGTCCTGTTGAAAACCAGCACGAATGTGTCCCCCACATCCCTGACTCCACGGGTACAATGTGGCCGCCAGTGTTGGGTACATCCACAGCGACTGTAGGTGTGAACTGACCTGCAGGTGTTCTGGAATGTGTGCATCTGTTCTCAGCTTGATGGCAAGAGCTTTTTCCTCTTGCAGAATCCCTGGTAGCCACCATGTGTTTCATTCAACATCAGACCAGGATCTTTGCTTGGCTCACATTAAATGGAAATTTGATTCACTTTAGGGGCCTCGGTTTCATATAGAACGAGAACAGCGCTGTTGAATCTCAGTGGCAGGTTGATAGTTCTGAAAGTCCTTACTATGCTCCAAGCATAGTTTTCGGTCGGGTCTGATCCGCCTCCAAGGTACAGGGGAGGGACAGTTTGCACTCCCCACTCTCTCCCAGCGTTTCAATTGACTGTCCTCATTTCCAGTTTCAGTACGTATCTGTCGATTGTTTACTGTGTGTGAAGCAGTGGGATTGGGGATGATTCCTGTCTTCAGGGAGCCTCTAATTTGCTGGAGAAGGTAGACCTGATCGTCAGTACTTAGACAAAACTTTAATATGCGTCAGACTCTAAGCAAAACCCTGGGTAAGGAGATCCCTCGTGTCCAGGCATCAAGGTCACTTTGCAGGATGTTCACCTGAGCACATCCTGCAGCAGAGTGGATGTTAGCAACAACTGGGTGGGGGCAGGACCCCAGCGGGGTAGGGAAGGTGTGCAGGGCGGGGCGAGCGGCACAGGGGAATGGCGGATATGTGAAAACGTTTACAGGGCTGCCTGGCGGAGGAGGAGACATACTGTGGGGCTGGAGTGCAGGATTTGTGAGGGGTCGTGTCGGAGGGAAGAGGGAAAGTGCAGCTGGGGTCATGTTGCGGAGACCTTTTTTAAAGGAAGTGCCAAGGAGCCCGAATTTTACTGGCAGAAGATGGCCAATCGCTGGAAGTCTGCCAGTAGGGGAGAATGACGTCCGCGAGCGGTCTCTTAAAGAAACCCTAGGGTAGCATGTAGAAGGCCGGTTGGCCGGTGGAGGTCTAGGTGACAGGGAGGCTTGTTAGGAGCTTGTTTCCATGACCAGGTTAGAGATGAGCTGGAGGTACGTGGTGGTCGGGAAACCGTCATGGAAGAGAAGGGTGGACGAGACCGTGTGGGGAAGGCATTCTTCTGGGTCGTGGCCACAGGGAGGCCAGTTTTCTCCCAAATCACTCGGGAGTTCAAAAGAACCAATTCTTAGGGTGCCTGGCTGGCTCATTCGGTGGGGCATACACCTCTTGATCCCGGGGTTTTGTGTTCAAGCCCCACTGATGGATGCAGACATTACTTAAAAAATAAAATCTTGGGGCGCCTGGGTGGCGCAGTCGGTTAAGCGTCCGACTTCGGCTCAGGTCACGATCTCGTGGTCCGTGAGTTCGAGCCCCGCGTCGGGCTCTGGGCTGATGGCTCAGAGCCTGGAGCCTGTTTCCGATTCTGTGTCTCCCTCTCTCTCTCCCCTCCCCTGTTCATGCTATGTCTCTCTGTGTCTCAAAAATAAATAAACGTTAAAAAATAAAATAAAATAAAATAAAATAAAATAAAAAAAATAAAATAAAATCTTTGGGGCGCCCGGGTCACTCATTCGGTTGAGCACCCATGCCTTGGCTCAGGTCATGATCTCACGGTCCATGAGTTTGAGCCCCACGTCGGGCTCTTTGCTGTCAGCGTGGAGCCTGCTTCGGACCCTCTGTCCGTCCCCAGCTCTGTGCCCCACTTGTGCTGTTTCTCTCAAAAATAAATAAACCATTAAAAAAAAAATAAAAAAAATGAAATCTTAAGGAAAAGAAAAAAGACCAAATTCTTTCTTAGACGGTGAAGTGGAGTCACAGGACCCTTGAAAGGAAAAGAATATGAAGAAAAGGAAGTAGCAGTTGAGAATGTGGAAACCAGAGGAGGCAAGAGCAAACCTGTCCTTTCATTGTGTGACAGAGGAGGAAGGAAGGAGAGAAAAATCCTGGTGAGAGAGAAGGAACCTGGGAGAAGGCAGTGTGTTGACTTTAGCCGCACTGGGGACGTTGGTTTCTGGCATTAGTATGTGACCACCCGCCTCCCTGATCCCTGGGTTAGAAATAGCAGGGAAAGGAGGGACGCATACTTGACGTTTTTCCATGTGGGTGTGCTGACTTTGAGAGAATATTTTGGATAGCCATGGGTTCTAGAATGTGCTTAGTTAACTAACTCAGTGGACTTGCTTAGATTATAACTTAGTTTTCATCTCTGGAAGGAACACATGCTTCAGTGACCGTCATGAATATTATTATTGGCATTGTTAGTAAGACAATGTTATCATAAATTCGACCTAACTTTACTACAAATTCCCAGCCTTGTGTTAACCATTTTATAAATGTGTCTTACATAGAATTCCATGAGGATTCTCTCTTTCTTTGGAGCCCGAAGGTAAGAAGGCCGTCTAAAATTCCGTCTCCTCCCGTCTCATTTTATTTTGTAGATGTTTATTTATTTATTCTGAGAGAGAGAGAGAGAGCGCAAGCAGGGAAGGGGCAGAGAGAGAGAGGGAGAGAGAGAGAATCCCCAGCAGGCTCCGTGCTGTCAGCACAGAGCCTGAGGCAGGGCTCGAACACACAAACTGTGAGATCATGACCTGAGCCGAATCCAAGAGTTTGTTGCTCAACGGACTGAGCCGCCCAGGCATCCCTCCCCCCATTTATTTTATATTGAGTGCTTCTTGTGTGTTTGTTTTAGTTTTACAGGTGGAAGGAGACACTCATTTTTGGACGCATCAGAGAACATTCCCCATCTCTCAGGGGTACCCCTTTTTGAGTGGCTTCCTGACCACTTGCCCACACAGGGCTTTCTCAGGGGCCATTTGCAGAAGGCTCCTCAGTGTATTGGCTCTTTTGAACTGGTGATTGCTTTCTCCTCTCGTAGGCGGTATGTGTCCGCCTGCACATTCTGGGACCATCTTAGTTTGGTTGATAGATTTGTTTGGACGTGACCTTTGTCAGTTCCTCTTCCCTGGGTTTTTGCCCGCTGAGGAAATGATCCCCGGATCCCATCCATCTGCACTGGTGGCAACAGAAGAGAGAATTTGTCTTTTCTGTGGTCCAGGTCCAACCGCGCAGACACCTGTCCTTCAGAGGCTCCTATTCTGGTTGGGATCGCTTCCTGACACAGAGACTTTTTTACTTCCGAGTTCTGGAAGTCATCAAGTTGGATGTGGGCCAAGGAGGAAGGCGTCGGAGGGTCCTCGGCCGACCTGGGGCGCTTTTACTGATTGCACGCCGGACACATAGAAAGAGCCGGGTCCCCCCACCTCCAGCCGCAACCTGGCCCTGTTCGTAAGCATTTCCCGTTTGTGGTGGATTCATTCTGAGAGCTTTCCATGCCCTTTGGGATTGTTCACTGTTAGGTTTGAGAAGAAAAAGGACAGCTTCTCTTTTAAGTCTGATGAAAACCATCTGAGCCGGACATGTGTATGTATGCCGTAGATTAATGCTTTTCTTATGGGTACTTGAGGACTCCCCTGGCTGTTGAGGAAATCCGTAGGAGGAAGGGAACCTTTACTGTGGGACTCTTAGATCGTGCGTCCTGATATCACAAAAGAAAATGAATTCTGACCATTTTTGAGGCTTGTCAGGGTTTTTTCTCCGCAGCTCTGGAATTTTCTCTCTTGCACTTTCAGAGTGGCCAAATCCATGGGCTCCTGGGAGCATTGCTCTGGAGAGATCCACTGAGGTGGGGATGAAGTGCAGAGCTGAGCCAGATCATAACTCTCGTAGGCCTTCGCCATCTGCCCAGGGTCACGTGTACACGGTCCCCGTGAACTTGGAAAAATGCTCCCTGAGCACTGCTCCCATCCACCAGGGTCGTTCTGTGGATTTCCAGATGTTGGACTCGTACAGGTGACGTAACCCCAGCTGGTGTTGCCGCGGGCGGGGGTGGAGGGGTTGGTGCTGGCTGAGTCAGGCTCCTGACTTCCAGATTGAAGCTCCAGGAACCCTGTGGAGGGAGGTGGAGCTCGACTGGTTTGTTTGCATGTTCTTTTCCTGAGCCTTCCCCCCCAACTCTGAGGTCCAGACGCTGTATCAAGCGTAAGCACCCGTGTTACACTGGAGGCGATCGGTCAGCTCTGGATATAGTCCATTTCATTTGCTTTTTTTCTCCCCAAGGAACAGGATGATAATCGATTTCATAATATCCCTTTCTCAGGGACAAAGGGGGGCGGTGGGGCTTGGTTTTGGGCGAGGATGGTGTAGTCTTATCGGACGTACTAAGACGTGCAAGGAAGAGGCAAATTAGCGTGTGAGGCGCACCTTCCCATGAAGACACAGAAGTGTCTGCGAAGGGAACGTTATTTTATGGATACATCGTCTGGTTTCTTGAAAAGAGCAGATGAAGTACACTTTCTAGCACTGCCCAGTTCCGCATAACACACATGCTTGATGTCCCACGGTTGCCAAACACAGGCCACGGGCCAAATCTGTCCTGTCTCCTGTTTTTGTAAATAAAGTTTATTGGAAGATGTCCATGCCCCATTGCTTTATTTTAGTGGCTACTTTCACACTTGAAGTGGCAGCGTTGACAGAAAGAATGGGTGCCAGAGCCTGAAATACTTCCTCTCTGGCTTCTTATGGAAAGTTTGCCAACCTTTGCTCTTTATCTGGACGGTGAAATCTAGGACATCCCCTTTATTAAAAATCTCTAGTTTTTGGGGGGCGCCTGGCTGGCTCAGTTGGTTGGGCGTCCAACTTCGGCTCGGGTCACGATGTCACAGTTTGTGGGTTCGAGCCCCGCGTCGGGCTCTGTGCTGACAGCTCGGAGCCTGGAGCCTGCTTCCGATTCTGTGTCTTCCTCTCTCTCTACCCTCCCCTGCTCATGCTCTGTCTCTCTCTGTCTTAAAAATAAATAAAACATTTAAAAAAATAATGAAAAAAAAACCCATCTCTAGTTTTTAATGTTGGCTGCTTCGAATCCAACCCATTGCTTCCCGTTGTTCCTCCCCTCTTAGCTCTGAGATCGTATCAGGAGTTGTATTTTTGGTGGTGTGCTGGTTCCCTCTGGAAGACGTTTGGACTCGTGGGGGAGTTTTATGATCAGGAGCCACCCCAGGTATTGTGGGGGCGGGAGAAGTTCCAGATACCCCCCAGACTCCAGAACAGCCTCACCCCCACGTCAGGAGCTCACCCACTCTGAGCGCCACTTACCCGTTTCGGTTTTTGTCTCTGAAGTTTTTCAGGGGATCTTTGTAACATTTCCCCGTGATGAGACGGTCCTTACTTACTGCTTTGCAGTCCAGATGCTTTCAGGCATCTGTGTGCCTTATTTTAGTTCCTATCTGACGCAGGAAACGTAGGTAATTTATGTGCCTGCCAGTGACGTGGAGAACTCACTCCGACTTCTCTGTTACACACATGCGCTCACTCATATGCCCTCGGTGCTGCCTTCTGTCCACCGTAATGACTCTGCTGCCCTCAAATCCCAGGACAGGATGCTTCTCTCATTTCTCAGGCTGCTGGAGAAAACTTGGATCTCCTGCTCTCTCACAGGAATCACCAGCCTTTGTAAACCCCCGCTTAAAAAAATAAAATAAATAAATAAACGGCTGTTTGACCTCCCCTCTCACCTGGCTCTGGGACCAGGCTGAGGGCCTTTAGCCAGAGGAAGTTCGCTGGGCTTCCCCACCAAAGAGTGAGGCTCAGTGGGAGAGGGAGGTTTCCTACAGCCCAGAGACTGCAGCCAGCGCCGCACCCCCCCCCCCCAAAAAAAAGGTGGAGATGGGGGCAGGGCTGCAGTTGCTGGAGGGAGGGAGCCCGATAGCGGTGGTCCCAAGGGGAGGGGTGTGGCCCTGGCCCACGCGTGGAGGTAAGAGAGGAGGGACAACGTGTCCCGCATGTGAGGAGCATGAAGTCTGTATTGTGACCACGGACTGTGGACAGTCAGTCACTGGGACAGAGGTGGGCATCCTGTGAGAAACAGCCCACTTCTGAGACTTCCGGAGAGACCCAAGAAAGGAAGAAGGCTTGAGTTTCTGCCACTTGGGGCGGGGGCAGTGAGGGACATAGGTGACGTGGGGGGAGCAGTGTGTTTGCGACTTGCTCAGGACCACCACCTGGTGAAGCACAGAGGGACATTTGAATGACACAGCGGCTGGGGTTTCCATGGCCTAGGGCCTCGTGCTCACTCTTGGGTGCACCCCAGTCACCCTGGAAGCCTTGTTAAGTGGAAGAATGCCGGCCCCTAGGGTTTCTGACTCAGTAGGTCTCCAAGTAGGGCTCGAGAATTTGCACTTTTAACAAGTTCCCAGGTGCTGCCTCCGCACATCTGGGGACCACACTTGGAGAACCACTGGCCCATAAAAGAGCGAAACAGTGAAGCAAAGCCCCTCCGTGTCCGCAAAATGAAACTGAGCTAAGAAATGATTAGAAGATGGAATATAAAGCTAGCTGTATATTCAGAACAAGAATTTGGTCCCCATTGGGTCGATTACTGTGTCATCATTTCTAAGTTCTAGAAAGGCTTAAGCTAGTTTTAGCAAAATGCTATTGAGCAATAACACGATAGTAGAGACTTTCATTAAAATCTAATTCCTGTGCATTTGGGGAATTTATTCCCTATAAACAGGAAGAGTGTTTCAAAACTGAGTTTCTGGCTCTTTGTAATTTTGAATCCTTTTAGCTGACTCAGGAAAGAGAGTCCCTCATTTGAGCTTTTATTTATAAAAAAAGATAATTCAGGGGTCTGAGTAGCTCCCCTCTTTTACTGTCAGGGTTTGTCCTCTTACAATGATCATTTGATGTCAGTGGGCCTAAATTTTCAGCTGACAGACTCTGATATTTTCTCTTTTTATTTCTGAGTGTAATAAAGGTTGATAGGAGATTTTGGCCACAAGTATAAACATAACTGAAATAGAAACAAAAGAATGAGAGACAGATGCATAACAAACAGTGTAACTGTATGCTTCAAAAATATCTTGAATGCTCTGGAATGATCTGGAATAAATGCCAGGTGTTTAACAGAACTGATGGCTGTGCCCTAAGTTAGGATTTTTTTTCTGTAAGGGGCAAATACATCAAAAAGGCCAGGAGCCTTTTAAAATGCAAATGTGTACATTTCAGAAGAGCTCTTAATTATTTGTCTGTTCACATTAGGCAGGTCAGTCATTCACAGAGTCCTCAAAAATCCCTGAAAGGATTAACTTGAGTGCAAGTGACTCATTTGAAAAGGAAAGGATTGAAAACCTTGACCTTGGAATTGGTGCCTGCTGCCTGTGGCTTGAGCCGTTGACTTTCCGTTTTACCCAGAGTATCCATTTGGTCCTCCCTCAGCACCGGTGGTAGCAATAGTGGGACTGAGTAACACGCAGGGTCCTTGAGAGCTTCATTTATTTACAAGTTGTTGGGATTTTGGCCAAGACTCTCTGACATCACCATGTATCCGTCCCGCCATCTGTGAACCCTATTGACGGTGTATAAATTAATAAAGTGCTCTGTGAGCACTTTTGGGGTGCCAAGAGGAATCATAATAAATAATATTAAACAACCCCAGGGATCTTAACAATATTTACAATTTTGGTTTTCACACACTTAGGGATTTGGAATCATTTTTATAAAACCGGCTTGACAATCATGCATCAGGCTTCCTTTATGCGATTGGCAACATTTCAGAAACCACAAGGATCCCTGCTTCTCAGAGTTGTTTTGTGCAAGCCCCTTCTGTACGGGTCGAAACTCTGCCTCCCCGTAATACAGGCGTTTCTTTATGGGAATTGCTGTCTTGATCCCAGGGACGTCCGTGGTGGTGGTGGTGGTGAGTGAACACGAATGTGTCGAGAATGGTGTGCCTAGTAGTTTCGGTGTTATTGGGGTGGCTGGTGTTTTAATAGAATTATCTGCAGAACTTGAAAAACGTGTCTGACGGCTCCAGCTTTGTGAGGGGCGGTGCCTCTTGTAGGGAATTTGTTGACTTTTAAGGTGAAAGGTGAACATGGGAGGGGTAGGGCAATACATACCATTGTGATTTTTACAGGTTTGCCCTGTTGGGGTTTTGTCCAGGTTTTGAGATTTCTCAATCTTAGAGCTTCATCGTCTGTGACTCACAGGTTCTCTGTTAAACACTCCGTCCAGAAGCTGAAGAAGTGGTTCTTTGGGGTGGGGACGCCAGCATGGTGTGCTACTTTCCTGTCCCCCTCATTTGCTAATATGTGGATTCTTCTGGAATAATGGCTGTTCCGTCTTTTACCTCGGATTTGTAGAGCTGGGCGCTCCATAAAAGTTTCTTGAAATAGGGGCTGCTGGGTGGCTCAGGCGGTAGGCGTCTGCTTCGGCTCAGGTCATGATCTCAACGGTCCGTGAGTTTGAGCCCCGCGTCGGGCTCTGTGCTGACGGCTTGGAGCCTGGAGCCTGCTTTGGATTCTGCGTCTCCCTCTCTCTCTGCCCCTCCCTCCCTCACACTCTGTCTCTCTCTCTCAAAAAATAGGGGCGCCTGGGTGGCGCAGTCGGTTAAGCGTCCGACTTCAGCCAGGTCATGATCTCGCGGTCCGTGAGTTTGAGCCCCGCGTCAGGCTCTGGGCTGATGGCTCCGAGCCTGGAGCCTGTTTCCGATTCTGTGTCTCCCTCTCTCTCTGCCCCTCCCCCGTTCATGCTCTGTCTCTCTCTGTCCCAAAAATAAATAAACGTTGAAAAAAAAAATTAAAAAAAAATGTTAAAAAGAAAAGTTAAAAATAAAAGGTTTTTGAAATAACAACAATGACAACAAACATAATGATAACAAACAGTTTATTACATTAATAGCAATAGTAGACAAATTTATTGCATTAATAATAGTAATAATAGCACTTTAAGGGTGCTTGCTACGTGGCAGGTGCTGTTCTGAACCCTTGAAATTCACTTGTTTTATCCTCATGAGAATCTTGTGCAGCAGGATCCTGATCCCATTATTGTCTTCATTCTGCAGGTGGAAACAGAGCCACTGAGTGTTTAAGTAACTTGCCAAAAGTTATTCGGGTGGTAAATGGTGGGCTGTGCATCTTGGTAGATCATCAGATTCTTTGTTTTTAATCATTGCATCATAGACCCAGTACCAAAGTTCTCCTGAGTTTAATCTGTTATAGCGATGCTTGGATTTTTGTCTTGGAAACAGCTCAAGAATGTCCACATCGGGGTGGTAACGTTTTCCTTAAAGATTTTAAGTCTGAAGACATGGAACTCAGTTCGCGTTACCTGACACTGAGGGGGACTGGGAGTTGAAGAATAAGCTATATTAATAACTGCTAAGGAACGATCCCCAAGGGGGCTTTGCATGTTTGTGTAGCTTTGAGAAGAGTTGAGGAGGACAGTCTCTTTGAGCATTTCTTGTGTTTTGAATCCCGTAGGAACTCAGTTCTTTAGACTTTTATTGCCAAACTGGTTGAGGTTCATTCAAGCAAGTTAAGTCCTGGGAGTCGGTTTTGTGGGTGAGAGATTCTGCCAGTTTCTGCTGGGTTTGAGTTTTCTGAACATCTTTAAATGCCCCTTATGTGTGTTGTGTGTATGTTGGGGGAGCAGGGTAGGGAGGGGATATCGGTGGCCGAGCAAAGCAGGGAGTTCTGTAGGGAAATCGGTCCATGGTGGGATTAGGCTGAGGAAATTAACGTTCTTGGACTCCGTGATGAGAGCGTGGACTTTGGCGGAAATGCCCCTTGCTGGCTGCCCTTCCCAGGACTGGGGTAACCGTGTTTGCAGAATTGCCTCTGCAAGTTTTGAGGTTCAATATCCAAGTGGAATCTGGGAGGACAAAGGAACTGCTGGATGCAGACAAGCCCTGGGAAGCTAGCTGCGCATTTGATAGGTGGCTTTTCTCTTTGACCTAAATAATTACCGACTCACAAGCAGTTACAAACAACAACAACAAAAAACAGAGAGGTCCTGTGTACCTATCGCCTCGTAGTGACATCTTGTTTGACTATAATTAGCGTATGTCAAAACTAGGAAATTGATATTGGCACGATGCAATTAACAAAACTACAGGCCACACTGGGCCTTCACTAGTTTTTGCATGTACCTGTTTTATTTTATTTTTGATCGTACTTAGACTATATAATTTTACTGGTGTTCCTTGACGGGAAGGCGAACCTCTGACAAAAGCTGTAATAAATATTTTACAGACACATGATTTTTAGTTTAACGTCTAAATGTTTTTAACACGGGAAGCAGTTGAGTGGAATGTGAAGTCCAGCAGCTGAGTTAATGGAATAGAGACCAAACCGTCTGGTTATTTTCATTTATGGCCTTGAACACTTGGGGGAGATTATCTTCATTTTTGTTGCCTTTTCAGAGGGAGGAGACTTTCCAAAGATAAAGGATAATTCAAGGTCATTGTGTCATATTAAGAGCTCTCGCAGAGAACGATAAACAGATGTTGTTATCCCTGAAAAAGGGAGAGATTTTGATTAATCAGATAAAAGGTATGGACTGGAGGGACTCAAAGATCCTGGATTCCATTTCATGATAACTGTTAAGAGTGGATTTACTTTGAAAATGACAGCCCTGTAGGAGGTGAGCTAAATGTTGGCTGCTGGGCTCACTGTGATTGATTGCCCCTGCCTCTGTGGTCCCATCACGCTTTGCTGAGACTTCCAATTAGCCTCCGTCACTATCTGCTCTGGATTTGAGCTGTTTGTGGGAGCGCCTGTCTTCTCGCTAGACTAGGAATTCTTTGAGGGCAGGGACTAATTCATTTTTTGACTTTTCTCTTCTTCCTTTTCTCATAGTTTCAAGTAAGGATGCTGAAAGCATTAAGGATCTCTAGTTCTCTGCCTCTGGCAATTTCCAAACTATTCCTTATTCTTGCTTCGCTTCTTTATGTGTTTCACCGGGCATTTGTTTGCATGTTATGTGTATTTGAAATCAATACAGCTTAATTCATGATAGCTTATTGTGTAATTTGGAGCTATCATGAGACAGGCTGGCCTTGTTCTAGAGTTTTATTGAGACAGCATTAAAACGACCCCAGAGCTTGGTTGGTTTTCTTCTTTTTTTTTTTTTAATTTTTTTTTTTTCAACGTTTATTTATTTTTGGGACAGAGAGAGACAGAGCATGAACGGGGGAGGGGCAGAGAGAGAGGGAGACACAGAATCGGAAACAGGCTCCAGGCTCTGAGCCATCAGCCCAGAGCCTGACGCGGGGCTCGAACTCACGGACCGCAAGATCGTGACCTGGCTGAAGTCGGACGCTTAACCGACTGTGCCACCCAGGCGCCCCTGGTTTTCTTCTTTAATAAAGCAGTGGAAAGTTTTCGTTTGTTTGTATGTTTCCCTGTGGTATAGAATTTTTCAAAAAAAGTTAATCATCTTTTACACTTAATGGTTAACACCTGGGATAATTATTTAAAATTGTTCTAACTCATGGCCGCCTTTTGAGGTTGGGTATTAAGGATGTTGGACATCGTCTATGATTAGGACCTCTCCAAATTGTCAGTGGTGCTGTGGGGCCTTGCCTTGTGTGAGAACTTTAGGAAGTTATGTTTTTTGGTCACTTTTTCTAATGAGGCAGTCACAAGGAGGAGAAATGCTGTGTCGTTGGGATCATTTGGTTACAATGCAACGGAAAGAAGTTCTCAAATACACCTATGGAAAAACGGCACTGGTCAAGCAATGTGGGGAAAAGTTGTGGGTAGCCAAGGATGTGCCCATGAACAGATGAGAGCAGGAAAATCAGGAAGGGATGCCATCCTCCCACTTTTCAGAGGCCCACGCAGCCTGTAATTTTGGCTTTTCTTACAAGGCTCTGCCATCTTCTTGCCTCTACCTGCAGACTGGCTTCCTTGTTTGAGCTCTGACTTCTCAGGTTTCATATTCACTGCTCGCCAAATGGTTTTGACTCGGTACAAAGTCCTCTAGTCCAATACAACACGATCTTTCCTTTAGATAACAATCTTGGTCTCTTAGTATCTGAATTCCAAAATTTTGAGTGGGAGTCTGGCCCATATTGAGTCATATATCCTCTCCTGGTCTCCCCAGCTACTGCTGGGATGAAGGGGTCATTTGTATGTTGGGTAGTCCCAGACTTGTCTAGGCAGACTCTCGAGAAGGTAGAGTTGGTGGGAGGCTATGATTGGCATGGTTACCATATCCCAATCAAGGAACAATTCACCATTGTTTGTGTTTGGCTCTAGATCGCATTGGGAAAGCAGGACCCATTCCTCTTTGGCCTGGTCCTGGCCTCCCAACCTTTCCCAGTTGGAATTTCAGGTCTAGGCAGTAGAAGTGCTGTAGTCTGTTTGTTGGTAATGAAGAGCTGCTTACTAACACTAATTAAAAACGGGTGATTGGATACATGGCATTGCCAATCAATACTTAATTCAAAAGATATTTTAACTCATGCCTTTGAATTAAATTAATGCCTTTGAATTTTTCTTTCTATGTAAACTTACTTACTTTTTGAGTCCTTAACTTTGACTTGAGACATTCATACTCATCATGCAGAGATTCCAGTTTTACAGCCAAGAACTTCTGTTGTGTATCACAGTTATTGGATGGCAGGGGGACAGTGACAAAGCATCCAGAAGAGGGGTGGATAAGATCTGAAGGCTCCATTTCCCCACTACCAAGCTGGGTCATCTTGGTAACTTAGGTTTTTGAAGCTAGGTTTCCTTACCAGTAAAATCAGTAAGAGAAGTATCCATCTCCTAATATGGTTGAGAGGGTTCAATGGGGTAATATTCTAAGGCACGTTTTAGGTACTCGGGATATAGGAGCAAACAAAATACATGGTAATCATGTCTTCCTGGAGCTTATATTTCAGCATGTTCTGCTACCCCTCTAGCTTATAAATAAAAAAAAAAGAGTAGTATCCTTATATTTTCTTCCAACGGTATAGAAAATCAGGTTTTTAAAAAGTTGGACATTGTAGCAGACACATGGGCTTCTTTGTCTTGTGAAAACAGGGTATGTGAGTGCATGTGTGTGCAAGAACATGATCAGGAGCCATTTGGAGTCAGTGAAAACGTCGACCTTCTTTGAAAACAGTTCTGTTTTTCAAGGCAAACATTAAATGGGCTTTATTTGAGTTAAGAGAGTAAGTGAAACTTGTGAGAGATATTTTATGAGCTGATTATCTTGGCTTTGATGACCCAGGGAAAGACATTCCTGGCAGTGCAGGGGGTAACTCATTTTACTTTTGTGAAATCAAAGTTAAAAATCTTAATGGCTTTTAATAACCCTAAATGTCATATTGAATTTAAAGTTGGACAGTTTCAGATAACGCATCTATCTGGTGCTATGGTTTACTCGTCTCTTGGGGTATAACATATAACTCAAGATATAAAATCCTTCATTTTTAAAAATTTATGTTTTGCAACCTTTGTTGTTATGAAAGAGAAACTTAGGTGGGAGACAGGCTCTTTTAGATGGGAGGAAATATATTTTTCCCCCAGTGGATCCCAACAAATCATTCTACCAGCCAAAGGAAGCAATTTCCTTTCTTTGCCTTGGGATCTGAAGCAATAATATATTGTATACAATTATTTAACTTCATTGACCTAAACTTTATTCTTTGTTTAGCATTTGTAGATTGTTATATACCCTAAATCCAAATGATTACAGTTTAAAATGGTATAAAGAATTTAAGGATATGCTGGTTGAAATTTCTGAGGGAGAACTTATCCAAGCTGGTATAAAAAATAATTTCATTGCTTTACAAACAAATTGTATGTATATCTGTGGGGTCATCGATGTCACATTTAAAATGTTAAAGCAAGATCCGTAATAACAGAAGGTTACTACTCTTGATCACACATTGTTAGTATTAATGAGTGAACCAACCAGTTCCATCTTGTGGAAGTAACTTGGTCTTTGTAATTTCTTTCTCATTTCTGGAAAAAGGTATCTTGAATTGAGAAAGGACAGAGCTTGGTGACAAGGGATGTTGATATTTAAGTTTCCCTTTTTCCTTCATCAGCTTCACAGGACAAGTGATCACTTCCATATTTTCACATCACACTAAATAGTTCTCCAACGTGGCCGGTGCCCTTGTTGTTATAATTGGTCATAATTTCTCTCCTTCACTGAGTGAACACAGAGTAATCTTCAGACCCAGGAACAATGCACGTTCCTGTGAGGCTGGTAAGGTTCTGCCGGGAGCAGGAATTTAGCAATTCAGCAATGACTCTTGCACCCCTTGTCTATGTGTCTGGCTGTGAGCATGCTTAGGTATTTGAATGCGAGGGAGAATAGAACGATGTGGGCTACTTCCGAGGGTTGTATTGGTTTCCATTTTTAGTGGATTAAAATTCTGTGCCGACTTATTTAAAAAATCTGCACATTTCCATCAGTAACGTAAACCATTACCCTTGTGTGGGAAATTGGCCAGTCCTCCCTCCGGCCCTTCTCATCCACAGCTATTCATTCAAAAGGACGGCATAAAAAGTAAGATTGTTTAAAAATTTTCCACGCCATTCTGAAAACAGGTGCTTCCTTTGTGAGTTCAAGTTAGTGAATTTATGTGGTCATTTCAACCCAATTTAAACCGGCATTCTAAAGAACAAAGACATTTTCTCTGCCCTGAAGATTGACATTTGCTTGCAGAGATTAGGCACTTCCTGTGACCCTGGGTCCCGTTCTGCTGGTGCAGTTGTGGAGGTCAGAGGGAAGGCAGCCCGCTGGTGCATGGTCTCTTGCAGCAGGAGGTGCTCAGAGTTGGTGCATCTCCGCACAGAGGCAGGCCAAAGCTTGCTGAGATCTTTATCAGGTACTTTATGGTGCATCCATTCTATAAGTTAGCAGTGAAAAGTCTGAAGTCCTTTTGTCCTCAGAAAATGGTCCGTGTTGCAACCTGTTGCTTCTGCCCTTCTGATCTCCTCCTGCCCTTTCACTTTCCCTGCCAGAAAGCTGCCCCAGCATCTTCACATTCTGACTTCTGGAGTGGAATGAAAGAGTTTCTTTCTGTGTAGAGAGGTTTGTTTTACACAGAGCTGCCTTTGACGGGGAGCCCCCCCCCCCAACTGATTTAGAACGTAGCATTGGCAGCAGGCCAGAGAGGACAGTCATAAATAGTCATTTGAACGAGGTCTCGTCAAGTCTTTGTCCTGCGATCTTATTTCGGAGAGGGAAAATTGGGCACTCTGTTAAACCAAGAGCTGCTTTGGTCGATGTGATTGCAAATATTTTTGCCTTAGAGACACCGCATTGAGATCCACAGTGTGAGATTCAGGTATTCAGGCAGTTAGCAAAAATATTCTAAAGCGTAGGAATAATGATTCCAAATTGATGCCAAGGAATGCTTTTAACTCATACAAAGTTCTAGTTTTGTGAGTGGCAGGATGTCTTGCCAACCCTTTCTTTGTCCTATCTTTGCGAAAGAGAATAGGTGATAGGATTTCTGGGAGAGAAACTGAGAATGAGCTTTCTTGGCAAGTTTGAAATTTCTAGTTGAAAAAAAAAAAAGGTGATCTGGAGCAAATCTAACAAAATGTAACGTGTTTACTTTGGGGGGGGGCGGGTATAAAGATGTTTGTCTCTGGGTCTCTACTTGCCCGAATTTTTTTCAAAACAAAGGAAGAAACAGGAGGGATGTGGAGGAGAGAAAAGAGGGAAGTGAGCAATTGAAGCGTGAACAGTTAACAGTGGTAGAGTGACCTGTGTTGGAATTTGGGACCGTATGTGTGGCTTTAGCTAAGCCAGCTTCTCTGCCTCTGTTTTTGTCATTTATAAAATGACATTTGTAAATGGGTGAGATAGTCCTTGAAGAGTTAATATCTCATTAAGAGCCAAACACAGTGCCTAGTACATAAAAGGTACCCCTCCCCGTCTTAGTTCCCTACTTTACCTTTTTGATGTTGCATCTCAGATCTTTGGCTGAATTGGCAGACCTTTTTCTGCCTGGCCTTTTTTTTTTTTTTTTTTTTTTTTCTATTTTATTTAGTTTTGAGAGAGAGACAGAGAGTGTGAGTGGGGGAGGAGCAGAGAGAGAGGGAAACACAGAATCCAAAGCAGGGTCCAGGCTCTGAGACATCAGCACAGAACCCGACGCAGGGCTCGAACTCACGAACTGTGAGATCATGACCTGAGCCGAAGTTGGACGCTTAACCGCCTGAGCCCCCCAGGCGCCCCTCTTCTGCCTGGTCTTAATATCAGTTTTGCTACATTGCTATTCATTTATATATAGCGAGATCACAATGATCAAAGGAGCTCTTCCTTTGTTTTTTTCCTAGCATAGAAAGGTGGTAGGGTAGAAAAGGTGATCCGCCCCACCCCCTTTTAATTTAACCATGTTTATTGAGGTCCAGGTCAGGACTAGGCTGTGTTCTGGGAGGGAGCTAAAGGAAACAGTGGGAACAAGATGGACCGAATCCCTACTTGTGTGGAACTGACAGTCTGGTGGGGAAGAGACCGTATAAAACAAATGTCAGGTGGCAGGAATGGATGAAGAGGGCTAATGTGGGATTCAGAGGCTCGACATCAAGGAATGGTGGTGTGCGTATCTATTTTAGATGGCGAAGACTGAGAATCCTTCTCCAGCCAGGTATCTTCACGTCATCTGCACGGAGGGACAGAGCAAGCTTTATGGAAATCTGGGGAAAGAACATTCCAGGCGGAGGGACCTAGCAATGTGTTGAGGGACTGCAAGTGGCTTGTGTGGGAAAGGCAGGGAAGAGTAGAAACGAGGCCAACTCACCTGCAGGAGGTTCTTGCTTGGATTTTACTTGCGGGAGATGGGAAGAGACACAGTCGAACCACAAAACCGGCCTCCGTGCCGGTCTTCAGAGACTTTGTTCAATGTGTTTTTGCAGAGAAGATGGAAAATAATAGTGTATCTGTTCCTTTGATTACAATTCCCATCATATAATAATTAACTGCTAGCTGTAATTATAGGACTTGGTCTAATTTAGTTTAGCACCCTTGGGACCTCTATTAGCCTATATCCCAATCAATTTCACAGCTAGTAAGAGGGAAAATGCCATATTTCCTGTTGGAATTTTAAATCTAGCGGGAGCGTGATCCGCCTGCTTATTGTCACTGTGCTAGGCTGCTTTATTTCCCCCCTCCCCCGCTCAGGCCCTCTCCTCTGGCGTGCTGATTCAGGCATGTAGTGTGTTGTTCTCCTAATTAGGCTCTACTTTCACAGATAGTTGTTAATGAATTCCATGCATCTCACGTCCTTTCGGTAACCTCTCCGATGCGTGTAACAAAAATCCTCAGCTGCCAGCCAAGGGAACACGTGTCCCCTCCTCTAGATGGATGTTTTAGTCAATATTTATTCTCACGTCTGGCACCTTTTACCAGCCTCATGTCCTCTGCATTAAGTTCACTTCTGCAGAGTAACGTAATCACATCTGTTTTCTCAGTCGGCGGAAACAAGTTCTCCTGTCATAGGAAACACGGGGATGATGGTCCTTTCGGCCTCTCTGGCGGATCGGGTGACTAACTGCGTTTAGATAACCTTGGCCTCCGAGGGCTCCTCTCTCGTCTGATTTTCTCTGCCGCTCTCGTGGCAGAAGCTGTCCTTGCCTTGACACGTCACGGCCGAAGCGTGCGCTCCCTGTCCCCCGCAGACAGCATCTCGCTGGAGGCGAGCAGCAGTCTCTGGGCTGTTTGCGACTTCACTAGAAGTAGCCCCTTGGGAAGCAGGGCTGTCTCCAGACAGCTCAGGCTCAGTCGTTTTGAAATCCAGTCTGTAGCTTGTGGGTAGGAGCTAGAGTCACTCCATACCAGAAAGGAAGAAACTGGGAGTCACAGGCAAGGAATGGTTGCCCAGTGCTGGCAGCCAGGGTCATCATAAACATGAGCCGTGAGTCTGCTTGTGTGTTCTAGCAGGCGTGTGTGTGTGTGTGTGTGTGTGTGTGTGTGTGTGTGTGTGTGTACAAATGAGTAGGTTGTATTTAAAAAAAATTTTTTTTTTTTTTAAATTTTTTTTTTTTCAACGTTTATTTATTTTTGGGACAGAGAGAGACAGAGCATGAACGGGGGAGGGGCAGAGAGAGAGGGAGACACAGAATCAGAAACAGGCTCCAGGCTCTGAGCCATCAGCCCAGAGCCTGACGCGGGGCTCGAACTCACGGACCGCGAGATCATGACCTGGCTGAAGTCGGACGCTTAACCGACTGCGCCACCCAGGCGCCCCTAAAAAAAAATTTTTTAATGTTTTATTGATTTTTGAGAGTAAGAGAGACAGAGTGGGAGTGGGTGAAAGGCAGAGAGAGAGGGAGACACAGAATCCGAAGCAGGCTCCAGGCTCTGAGCCATCAGCACAGAGCCTGACGTGGGGCTCGATCGAACCCACGGACTGCGAGATCATGACCGGAGCCGAAGTTGGCTGCGTAACTGACTGAGCCACGCAGATGGCCCTGAGTAGACTGTAGTTTTTAGAGTAGTTTCAGGTTCACAACAAAACGGAACAGAAGAAAGCATGGGGAGATCTCATATACCGCTTAGCTCCCCTGTCCCCCAGTCTCTAGCCTCTTGTACCCCCTACTGCCTACCCCCTGCCCCCTTCTGAAGTGGTTCATTTGTTAGAATCTGTGAACCTACATTAGGGTTCATTCCTGGTGCTGTACATCCTGTGAGTTTTGACATATGTACAGTGACATGTATCCATCATTACAGTATCACACAGAGTAGTTTCACTCTATGTGCCACCTGTTCGTCCCTCCTTATCCCCTTAACCTCTGGCAACTGCTGTGTCTCTAGTTTTGCCTTTTCCAGAACGTCATGCAGTTGGAATCATATAGTATATAGTCTTTTCAGGTTGGTGTTTTTCACTTAATATGCATTTAAGGTTCTTCCGTATCATATCTTTTTTTTTTTTTTTTAAGTTTATTTTGTTTTGAGAGAGAGAGTGAGAGCAGGTGAGCAAGGGAGGGGCAGAGAGAGAGAGGGAGAGAGAATCCCAAGTAGGCTCCGTGCTGTCAGCACAGAACCCGACACGGGGCTCAGTCTCACAAACTGTGAGATCATGACCTGAGCGGAAATCAAGTTGGACACTTAAGCAACTGAGCCATCCAGGCACCCCCCGTATCATTTCGTTTTGTGCTGAATAATGTCCCATTGTATGATGTACCCTAGCTGACTTATTCATTCATGTACTGAAGGACGTCTTGATTGCTTCCAAGTTTTGGCGATTATAAATAAAGCTGCTGTAAACATTCATGGGCAGGTTTTTGTGTGGATAATATATATATATATATATATATATAATATATGTATTTTTATGTATATTATATCTATTAATGAAGTCTCATTTTTTTCTGACTATGAAAAAGCACACGTTCAGCTGTGTAACATTTGGAAAATATAAAAAAGAAGAAAAATTTAAAAATTCAGTCTGAGTCTGTGTATGAATTTAATGTAATAAAACACATGAAATTGAAGCTGTCCTGGAAAATGCAGAACATACGGTTATTATATATTATAACACTTCCTGGTAAAGACAGGAAAGATTTAGGGCATTCCAAATGCTGGTTCTGTTTCCATTAAAAGTGCTTCTTAAGTGACTCTTTATGATAATTGACATTCAGACAAACGGTGTCAGCTTTATAAGT
This sequence comes from Puma concolor, assembly GCF_028749965.1. Classification (NCBI taxonomy): domain Eukaryota; kingdom Metazoa; phylum Chordata; class Mammalia; order Carnivora; family Felidae; genus Puma; species Puma concolor. The sequence goes on along the minus strand of NC_141675.1, from coordinate 146,856,507 downwards.
CTCTTGAACAACTGACCTCCAAGGAGGTACTGAAATTCCTCCCTTACAAAACAATCCAGAACTGCTTTAGCAATGACCCTTAGTCTTGCCAGTGGCGGAGAATCTGGTCGTTCCTGTGGAATCTGGTGGTTCAGTCGCACATGTATTTTATAATGCTTGATGTGACTGCTTTGGGTTATGGGAACATTTATTAGTCCTGGCCCTCTTCATGGTGGAGAGACGGAGGGTGTTGCTGGGGAGGTGGGGACCGAGGGACTAGTAATGCCTGAAAAGCAACCCCAGAAGTGGACATACGTTGACCTGGGCATCTTTTCGCTTTTCACTTTTCATTTTTAAGAGGTAAACAAAGCCTGACTTAACTCAGTAATATCTTTTTATGGTTTCCATGAATGAGAGTGTGTGTCTAGCAGTTTTTTTTCTTTTTCTTTTTCTTTTTAAGTTGTAATTATCCATTGTGTCTTTTTGGGGGAAGAAAGCAGGTCTGGGGCAAAAGTACAAACGAAGGCTCGTATAACCTATGTCTGAATATATAAAATGTTGTAAATGAAGCTAACAAAGTGTAAAATAAACCATGTTTTATTCTCCTACCTTGACAGGCTTTCATAATGACCTAGAAAACTGGATTCAGATGTAGAACGATTAGGGTCCTTGAAATAAAGCAAGGAATTGTAATAGAGGTAAAGGATAGCCAGCCCCCAGCCCACGGCCATTTTTATGCGCCCACCCCTGGCTCCATCTTGGACCATATGAGGCTTCGTGGACCCTAAAACCTACACAGACAAGCTCCCTCTAGAACCCCCACTGATGGCTGCCCTTGGGTATTAGAGTGCACATGTCTCCTCCCTGCCCTTGGGAGATAGAACAAAGGAGGTCTTATGGAGGGGCTTGGGTGTGGGCACTAGGGCCAGGGTACATAGGGATGGTCTGGAAAGGGGTCAAGCTGGACTCTTTGCATATGTCTGCTTGTTTTCCATGAGGGCATGGCTGGTGGAGGGTCAGAGAAGGCCCTCTGATATGAGTGCCTGGGTCAAGGGCCCTTCTTCTTTGGGTTTAGGGATGATTCTGGAAAAAGGGACCCAGGTTCTTTGCTACTAGGAATCTTTTAGCTTTCGTTTTGATCTTAAAAAATTTAGCTATTACTTTTGACATAACAAAAGTAGAGTGAGAAGCATCCATTCCAAATACACTGGAATTCAACAGGATGCAATTCAAAAGCTGTTGTTTTTAATATGTCATGTTCTGGCATTTGTTCATTTAGAAAGCTCTAGGCTTGATCTAATAGTGAAATATATGATATGTTTATACCATGATGAAGATTTTCGCTTTTCACTTTTCAAGAACCTTAATGAAGGTTTGCCAAAGAATGGACTCTCTGTCTTTGATCCCTGGGATCAGGGTTTCCTTCCAAGCTGATGGAATGATTCACCTTTTTCTTGGTGAATCTTCCTTGACAGCATTCTTAAAGCTCACAGCATCTGTGATTGTGTGGATGTTCTCATGTTCTTAATTGTTGCTTTGAAGGGGATTCTTATGAGAAGAGCTAATTTTAATCCATTGGAAAACTCAAAATCAAGATCAAGTTTAAATTGTGTGTGTGTATATATATATATATATATATATATATATATATACACACACACACACACACACTGATAAATCACTTGTCATTTTTGGTAATAATAATACAAAGGTTTTACAAATTGTTTATTAGAGAGGATCTCAAGTACTTTAGGGAAAGTATGGAAAAGCATGGAAAGTAGGGAAAGCATGGAAAACAATGTTAGGGGTCCAAGGTTCTGTTCTCCTGATGATTCAAGGGTATTAAAATAATGCTTTGTTTTTTACATCATCAATTACCTACTCATGACTGAAAACATGATGTCCATTAGTACTTTATTCAGTGAGGTGAATCTTGAAGATGAGTAAATATGACATCCCCTCCCCCATCCTCCCCAACCCGCCCCACCGATCCAGAGTGCTCACTCATATGTTCTTTCACTCTTGCTAAAGAAAGTCTTCGTGCTTTCCAGGCACCTGGGTGGCTCAGTCAGTTAAGTGTCCACCTTCAGCTCAGGTCATGACCTCATGGCTCATGAGTTCAAGGCCCACATCGGGCTCTCTGTTGTTAGTGTGGAGCCCACTTTGGAGTCTCTGTCCCTCTCTCTCTCTCTGCCCCTCCCCTGCTTGCGTGCTTGTGTGCCTGCTCTCTCTCTCCCTCTCAAAAAAATAAATAAACTTTATAAAAGCAAAGTCTTTGTGCTTTCTAAAAATTTTTTTGATAAGATTTTTAAAAAGTCTATTTAATATGAGGAAGCTCACACAGGAAAGGGTAATGTTCCAGGGTTTTTTCCCCACTGCCAAAGAGTATTCCTGATTACAGAATATAATGAAATAAATTTGTCATGTTGGACATCTTGCGTCTAGAGCACAGAACGAAGCCTAAAACTCACAGTGGAGGCCTGACATTTATAGTTACAAATGAGTACCTCAGGAATTGATTTATAAAGAAAAATACCAGCGCTAAAGTAGATAAATTGAAGCATGTTCTCACTAAAGAGGTGAGATAGTTCATCAAATATTGGTTAAAAATCTCTCTCTCTCTGAAGGTAGAAAATAAGAGATTAAATGTCAGTGTCCAAGGCAGGGGACTTTGAGAGTCCAGCCGACTGGTCGTGTCAGAGGAATATAAAATGTAGTTGGGTGCTTAGCACAGGTTGTTAAGCAGCTGAGGGCCCAAGGACCAAATTCGGTCAGCTACCTCTTTTTTTGTGTCCCTTAGGCTAAGAGTGGGCTTTTCATTTTTAAATGGTTAAAAAACAGGGGCGCCTGGGTGGCTCAGTCGGTTGAGCGTCCAACTTCAGCTCAGGTCATGATCTCACGGTCTGTGTGTTCGAGCCCCCCGTCAGGCTGTGTGCTGACATCTCAGAGCCTGGAGCCTGCTTCCGATCCTGTGTCTCCCCCTCTCTCTGCCCCTCCCCCACTCTCACTTTGTCTCACTCTGTCTCTCAAAAATAAATAAATTAAAAAAAAAAATTTTTTTTAAAATGGTTAAAAAACAGAAGAATACTTTGTGATAGGAGAAAACTATCTGAAATTCAAGTTTCAGTGTCCATGAATAAAGTTTTATTGGAATGCAGCCACGTCCATGCATATATGTCCTGCCCAAGGTTGCTTTCGCATGACAGCGGCAGAATGGAGTGGGTGGGCCAGAGACTGCCTGGCACGGAAAGCCTAAAATATTTGCTATCTGTCCCTTCACGAGAAACGTTAGCTGAGCCCTGGCTTAGTGGAATCACAGCTAAGGTGCTGCTGGTAGCCTGTGCACCGCCCCCCCCCCCTTATCATTCTTCTGATGTATGAGTGGATGAGTGTTGAATTATAATGACAGATAACACTTATATAGCGCTTAACCATTTTCCAATTTATTTAACATCCTGTTATTCAGATACAGTTAGAATCCCCATTTTACAGGTAAAGAAGTCAAGGTACAGGGAACATAAGCGACTACACCAATCAGTTGAGGTGGACTTTTGTTAACTTTTTGTTGACTCTGATTTTTAAATGTCAAACAAACTCAAACTGTATAGTCCTGAAGCACAAAATAAAATCTAGAATAATTTAAGGAAGTTGGAACATTACAAAGAAAAATTTAGGCATCTTCTTTCTTGATCTTGGACACTTTTTTATGTGATGATGTGTTTATTTGATTACTTTTATTTCCAAAGTCCCTTCATATGTTATGTATTAACCTGACTGTCTTAACTCTTTGATTCATTCATTCAACTCAGACCGACTGTGTGCCCAGTGCTGTGAACACATTAACATCTGTGAACACAACAGGGTACATGGCCCAGAGTGAGTTACAAGAATATGGTCATCTGCCAGCAAATGTCTTCACATGCTCTACTTAGATTTTAGCAATTTGTATGGCTCCTTAGGTGTTCAATTGGTATGATAATTTTGAAACAGCAGGTCCCAACAGATAGAGGAGCAGCTGTCAGATCAGGAAACCTGTCCATTGGCCCAGATTGTTCTGATGATTTGCAGCATACTTGGAAACATCTCTTTTTCCATTCCAGACCTGCATTCAGGAAAGTGGAAAATACCAGCAAATTAAGCTGGTCTTAACAAAGTCAAGTGCCCCAAATGATGTAATGGGCTCTGCTTTATATTTCTCATGCTTTCCTTGTTTACATGGACACAAAACTTTCTGGTATAGATACTGTTTGTAAGTAGATACATACACGGAGTCGTACAATCTGATGTAGATACGAGAACGGTTTGTTTCCCTGGGCGTACTTGCAACTGCCGTTGGAGAGGATATTTAGCTTGAACTAGGTAGGCATGCATTGTGGACAAGGGCAGTCAGTTTGTGAAGTCTACAAAAGCACTTTTGGAGCTTGTTTGTAAGGCAGAGTGATAAAACTGGATGTCTGAAGAGATGTTGGGAAGGATTCATCTTACGACTTTTTTTTTTTCTTTCAATGTTTATTTTTGAGAGAGAGAAGGACAGTTTGAGCGGAAAAGGGGCAGAGAGACAGGGCGACACGGAATCCAAAGCAGGCTCCAGGCTCTGAGCTGTCAGCACAGAGCCCGATGTGGAGCTCGAACCCACAGACCATGAGATCGTGACCTGAAGTCAGACCTTAACCGACTGAGCCACTCAGGTGCCCCCTCTGACTTTCTGATTTCCTGGTGATTCCGTATAGTCTCTGGTCAGGCACAGAACAAGTGTTCAGTAAAGGTCATTCTGCACAGTATACTGCTCAGTGGCCCCTGGCACTGAGGGAATCACCATAGTTTAGACTGAGAGGGCTAGGATTAAAATATTTTCTGTTAAGTATTCTAAGTTTATGAAAATGGTGATTATATTTTACACTTAAAAAAAATTTTTTTTTTAACGTTTATTCATTTTTGAGAGACAGAGAGAGACAGCATGAGCGGGGAAGGGGCAGAGAAAGGGAGACACAGAATCCAAATCGGGCTCCAGGCTCTGAGCTGTCAGCACAGAGCCCGATGCGGGGCTCGAACTCACAGACCTGGAGATCATGACCTGAGCCGAAGTTGGACGCTCAGCCGACTGAGCCACCCAGGCGCCCCTATATTTTACGCTTTTTAAAAATGTTTATGATACTGAGAAATATGTTTTCATTTATTATTTTGTGTGTGTGTGTTCTTTGCTTTTTTTAAGCTTTTATTTTGATCACCCAGTGCTCATCATGACAAGGGCACTCCTTAATCCCTCTTCCCTATTTCACCAATCCCCCCATCCACCTCCTCTGTGGTAACCATCAGTTTGTTCTCTGTAGTTAAGCATCTGTTTCTTGGCTTCTCTCTCTCTCTTTTTCCCCCTTTGCTCATTCGTTTTGTTTCTCAAATTCCACATATGAATGAACTTATATGGTATTTATCTTTCTCTAACTGACTTATGTCACTTAACATTATACTCTAGCTCTATCCACGTTGGTGCAAATGGCAAGATTTCATTCCTTTTTTTAATGGATGAATATGTTCCATTGTATATACATACCACATCTTCGTCAATTATCCATTCATCAATTCGTGGACACTTGGGCTGCTTCCATATCATGGATATTGTAAATAATACTGCTATAAACATAGGGGTGCATGTATACTTTTGAATTAGTGTTTTGTGCCCAATAATTCTATTGCTGGGTCATAGGGTAGTTCTATTTTTAACTTTTTGGGGAACCTCTGTACTGTTTTCCACAGTGGCTGCACCAGTTTGCATTTCTGCCAGCAGTGCACGAGGGTTCCTGTGTCTCCACATCCTTACCGACGCCTGTTGTTTCTTTTGTTTTTGATTTTAGCCATTATGACAGGGGTAAGATGATATTTCATTATAGTTTTGATTTGCAGTCCGCTGATGTTAAGTGATGATGAGAATCTTTTCATGGGTCTGTTGGTCATCTGTATATCTTCTTTGGAGAAATGTCTGTACATGTCTTCTGCCCATTTTTAAATTGGATTATTTGTTTTTTGGGTGTTGAGTTTTAGAAGTTCTTTATATATTTGGTATACTGATCCTTTATGGACTATGTCATTTGCGAAATCTTCTCCCTTCTAGTTTTGTTGATTGTTTCCTTCACTGTGCAGGAGCTTTTTATTTTGATGTAGGCCTAACAGGTTAGTTTTGTTTTTATTTCCCTTGCCTCATGGAACGTATCTAGAAAAATGTTTCTACAGCCAGTGTCAGAGAAATTACGCCTGTGCTATCTTCTAGGATTTTTATGGTTTCAGGTCTCACAGTTAGACCTTTAGTCAGTTTTGAATTTATTTTTGTGTATAGTGTAAAAAAGTGGTCCAGGTTCATTCTTTTGCATGTTGCAGTCCAGTTTTCCCAGCACCTTTTGTTGAAGAGACCGTCTTTTTCCATTGGATATTCTTTCCTGCTTTGTTGAAGATTAGTTGACCATGTAATTTTGGGTTTATTTCTGGATTTTTTAGTCTCTTCTGTTGATCTATGTGTCTGTTTTTGTGCCAGTACTGTACTGTTTTGATTACTGTAGCTTTGTAATATAACTTGAAGTCTGGAACTATGTTACCGCCAGCTTTGTTTTACTTTTTAAAGATTGCTTTGGCTATTCAGGATCTTTTGTAATTCCATACAATACTAGGATTGTTCTAGTTCTGTGAAAAATGCTGTTCATATTTTGATAGGGATTGCACTACATGTGTAGATTGCTTTGGGTACTGTAGATTTTTTTTTTTTAATATTTTTTTAAATTATTTATTTTTGAGAGAGAGACACAGAGAGACACAGACAGGATAGGAGCAGGGGAAGGACAGGGAGAGACTGAGACAGAGAATCCGAAGCAGGCTCCAGGTTCTGGGCTGTCAGCACAGAGCCTGACGTGGGGTCTGAACCCATGACACGAGCCATGAGATCATGACCTGAGCGGAAGTCAGGCACTCAACTGACTGAGCCACTCAGGCGCCCCCAGGGTACTGTAGATATTTTAACAATATTTGTTCTTCCTATCAATGAGCATGGAATCTGAGAAATATGCTTTAAAGCAGTACACTGTAATAGTTCACCAAGGTGAAAATGATTAATTTTTCATGTTAAAGACACAGAGGCATACTTCTTAAACCAAAAATGTTGCACGGGTAGCTATTTCACATTATTTTGAATCATATACTTTTATTTTTCAATTTATTTGCTGTATTTTTATAGCAAATATTTTGTCTTTGTATATTATTTTCCCCAGCTTTATTGAAATATAGTTGACAAAAATTACACAGTGTGGTGTTTCAATATATGTATACACTGTGAAATGATGAACACATCAAGCTAATTAACATATAAAGTATCTCATATAGTTAATATTGGTTTTTGGTGGTAAGAATACTTAAGAACTGCTCTCTTAACAAAATTCAGGTATATAATACAGTACTATTAACTATAGTCATCATGCTATGATACCATTAGATCTCTAGGTCTTGTTCATACTGCATAGCTGGAACTTTCTCCACAGACCAACATCTCCCTATTTTCTCCACCCGCCCTGCCCACACCCCCCCCCCCCGCCCCCCCACCTGGTAACTATCATTCTACTCTCTGCTTTTATGAGTTTGACTTTTTTAGATTCCACATAAGTGAGATCATGGAGTATTTCTCTTTCTGTGTCTGGCTTAATTCATGTAGCATATAATGCCCTCCCGGTCCTTGCTGTAAATGGCAAGCTTTCCTTCTTTTTTTCATGGCTGAACCATATTCTATTATATCTGTCTATCTAAGTCTATGTCTATGTCTATGTTTGTATCTGTATGTAGGTATAGATATACATCCCATTTTATTTATCTGTTCATCTGTTAACAGATACTTAAGTTGTTCTGTATCTTGCCTATTTTAAATAATGCTACACTGAACATGGGAGTAAGATATCTCTTCAATATCCAGATTTCATTTCCTTTGGATACGTCCTCAGTTGTAGAATTCTGGTTCATACGATAGTTGTATTTTTAATTTTTGAAAAACCTCCACAATGTTTTCCACAATGACTGTGCAGAGTCCTATCAACAGTATACAGGGTTCTCTTTTCTCCACATCTTTACCAACACTTCTTACCTCTTGTCTCTTAATTTTTTTATGTTTATTTATTTATTTTGAGAGAAAGAGAGCGAGAGCGAGAGAGAGCGAGCAAGCATGCAAGTGGGGGAGGAGTAGAGAGAGAGGGAGAAAGAATCTCAAGCAGACTCCATGCTATCAGTGCAGAGCCTGACGCAGGGCTCGAATTCATGAACTGTGAGATAATGACCTGAGCTAAAAACCAAGAGTCCGATGGTTAATTGACTGAGCCACCCAGGCGCCCTTACTTCTTGTCTTTTTGATGATAGCCATCCTAACAGGTGTGAGGTGATATCTGTCTGTGGTTTTGATTTGCATTTCTCTGATGATTGGTGATGTTGAACACTATCTCATATACATGTTGGCCTTATGCATGTCTTCTTGGAGAAATATCTGTTTAGGTCCTTTGCCCATTTTTAAATTGGGTTATCTGATTTTTTTGCTATTGAGTTGTTTGAGTTTCTTATGTAATGTGGATATTAACCTTTTATTAGATGTGTGGTTTGCAAATATTCTCTCCTATTCCATTGGTTGTTATTTTAGTCTTTTGATTGTTTCCTGTGTAGCTGTGTAGAAGCTTCGTAGTTTGAAATAGTTCACCTATTTATCTTTTGTTGCCCATGTCAGATCCCCCCAAAAAATCTTTGCGCAGACTGATGTCAAGAAATTTTTCTCCTGAGGTGACTGGTGGCTCAGTTGGTTAAGTGTCCAACTCTTGATTTTGGCTCAGATCATGATCTCAGGGTCATGCGATTGAGCCTTGTGTTGGGCTCTGTGCTGCTTAAAATTCTCTCTCTCCCTCTCTCTGCCCCTCCCCTGCTCACATTCTCTTAAAGTTTCTTTTTCTTCTGTGTTTTCTTCTATTAGTTTTATAGTTTCAGTGTTTACATTTAAGTTTTTAAATTATTTTGAGTTGATTTTAATACATAGTGTGAAGTAAGGATCCAGTTTTATTCTTTTGCCTGTAGCTGTTCAGTTTTCCCAAGAGACTGTCCTTTCCCTATTGTATATTCTTGGCCCCTTTGTCATAAGTTAGTTGACCATATACGTGTGGGTTTATTTCTGGACTCTCTAATCTGTTCCATTGGTTAATATGTCTGTTTTTATGTCCATACCATACCATAATATTTTGAAATCAGGAAGTGTGATGCCTCCAATTTTGTTTTTCTTGCTCAAGATTGTTTGTGGCTATTTAGGGTCCTTTGTGGTTCCGTATGAATTTTAGGTTTCTTTTTTGTAGTTCAGTGAAAAATGCCATTTGAATTTTGAAAGGGATTTCATTGACTCTGTAGATCACCTAATATCTAACAATATTAATTCTCCCAATCCATGAACATGGAATATCTTTACATTTATTTATGTTTTCAGTTACTTTCATCAGTATTTTATAGTTTTCAGTGTACAGATCTTTCTCATCACTGGTTAAGTTTATTCCTAAGTATTTTTTTTTTTTTTGATGCTATTTTAAATGGGATTATTTTCTTAATTTCTTTTTTGGATAGTTGTTAGGGTATGGAAATGCAACAGATTTTTGTATGTTGATTTTGCATCCCATAACTTTACTGAATTTGCTTTGTAGTTTGAACAATTTCTTGATGGACTCTCTAGTGTTTCCTACATATAAGAACATATTACCTGCAAACAGAGACAGTTTAATTCTTCCTTCCTGATTTGGATACCATTTATTTCTTTTTCTTACCTAATTGCTGTGGTTAGGACTTCAGTAATTAGTTAAATAGAAGTGGTTAGACTGGCTATCCCTGTCTTGTTTTTGATCTTAGAGGAAAAGTTTTCCAGTTTTCACCACTGAGAATGATGTTAGCTGTGGGCTTGTTATTTATCCTTCTATACTTAAATGTTTGAGAGTTTTTATCATGAAAAGAGGTTGGATTTTGTCAAATGCTTTTTGTGCATCTATTGAGATGATTGTATTCCCCCCCTTCATTCTCTTAATGTGGTATATCACATTTATTAATTTGCGTATGTTGAACCATCCTTAACATCCCAGGGATAAATCCTATTGGATTATGTTTAGTGATTCTTTTTTTTTTTTTAATGTTTATTTATTTTGAGAGGAGGTAGAGAGAGAATCCCGTGCAGGCTCCATGCTTTCAGCACAGAGTCCGATATGGGGCTCAATCTCATGAATTGTGAGATCATGACCTGAGCTGAAATCAAGAGTTGGACACTCAACTGACTGAGCCACCCAGGTGCTCCTGTTTAGTGATCCTTTTAATGTGCTTTTGAATTTGTTTTGCTAGCATGTTGTTGAGGATTTTTACATCTGTTTGATCGGGGACAATGGCCTGCAGTTTTCTTTTCTTTTTGTGGTGTGTTTCTCTGACTTTGGTATCTGGGTAATTCTGGATTCATAAAATGAGTTTGCAAATGTTTTCTTTTCTTCAGTTTTTGGAAGAGTTTGAGATAGATTGACATTAATTCTTTATATGTTCACCAGAATTTACCACTGAAGCCAAGTGTAAAGACTTTGACTTTAATTATCTCATTTTATATATCACCAATTGACTGACCATCTTTTGTGTGTGTGTGTGTGTGTGTGTGTGTGTGTGTGTGTGTGTGTACAGTATAAAAAGAAAGAGCATGGATACTTCAAGTCTATTTCATTTAGTGTGCTACATTCTTCTTATTGGCTACCCTTCAGAGAACAGTGTCATTGGAGTTATCCCATCTTTGGGAAAAAACAGACCAAAGAGTTATTAGGAGATTGCCAGGCTCTGTGATAATTTTTTCTTTTATGTCTTAAAAATTTTTTTTTGATGTTTTATTTATTTTTGAGAGAGAGAGAGAGACAGAATGTGAGTAGGGAAGGGGCAGAAAGAGGGGGAGATACAGAATCCAAAGCAGGCTCCAGGCTCTGAGCTGTCAGCACAGAGCCTGATGCAAAGCTTGAACCCAGGAGCCACAAGATTATGACCTGAGCTGAAGTCGAATGCTTAACCAACTGAGCCATCCAGGCACCCCTCTTTTATGTCTTTAATGAGATACAGAGGAGTCTGATAGCTAGTGTTCAGAAATGTTGAAATTGGAGATTTTATGTATTTGATTTGCTATTGTAATTTTGTCAAAATATACAATTAATCTCTGTTGTTCATTTACTTGTGCCCTTACGTTGGTACTAAAGAGGGTGTGAGCCTCCACGGTCATGATTTGTATCACCTGTGAATTTAAACAGCGGTTTTCATAATCCCTCGTGGTTCTTCATGCAGATATACAATGTACTGGCAAGTGCTGAGACCTCCAGCCTCATGGGTCTCTGGTGTTTGTATTTGAGCTAGCAAAAGCATTGCATGTGAGGGGTGCTTATCGTTTTGTTTCATTCTTACCCCCTTTTCAATCTCTAATTCAGGATGCACAAATTTCTCATAGTGTTTTATTGAGATCTGCTTGGAATGATAATTGAAGAAGGGGACTGCATTATCTATGTCCTCTCAAAAGGCTTGGTTCATTGTATGTAACTGCTTTTTGTTTTGTTGTTAGTTTTATGTACGTATGTGTTTATATATTTATACAGTTAGTATTAGAGTGCTGGTCTGTGCCAGGTACTTAGCAGTTCATGAAAGTTATTCATTTTTCACAACAACCCACTGAGAGAGGGCACTATTATTTTCCTTTTTTACATATAAAGAAACTGAAGCTTTGAGAAGTGTAATGGGGGCATTCAAGGTCATTTAGCTTGTGGGTGGTGGGGTTGGGATTCAGACCTAGTCCTGATCCCTAAGCCCCTGTACCTAACCAATCTGGTATAATGCAGGTTATACTGAATTAAACATATAGACAGCTTTATGAAAGTTGTGTATATGTCAGATTTAGGATTTTAACCAACATTTTAATGAACTGGAAAAACTAGAGTACCAAGTACATTCCTTTTCTTTATACCATGACTGCCAATGGTATTGACCATATTCTAATAGACCTTTTCTTCTAAACGACTTTCGTGAGCTACAATTCACATATCATATGCTTCATCCATTTGAAGTATACACTTGAGTAGTGTTTAGTTTATTTACAGAATGTTACAACTATCCTCACATTTTTAGAATGAAAGAAACTCTGTACCCATTACCAGTCTCTTCTTGTCTCTCCCCAAGCCGTCCCAACCCTGTCGCCAGCCCCTGGCAACCATTAATCTAATTTGCCTCCAGGGGCACCTGGGTGGCTCAGTTGGTTAAGTGACCAACTCTTGATTTGGGTTCGGGTCACAAGTTGGCGCCTGCAGCGTTCGGCTCTGCACTTACTGCTTGGGATTCTCCTCTCTCCCTCTGCCCCTCCTGCTCTCTCTCCTTCTCTCTCTCAAATTAAATGAAATAAACTTCAGAAAATATTTGCCTCCAGATTTGTCTGATCTGGACTTTTCATATAAGTGGAATCATACAATATATGACCTTTTGCAACTAACTTCTTTCACTTAGTATGATATTTTCAAGTTTCATTTATGTTGTAGCATGTATCACCACTTCCTTTCTTTTTATTGCCAAATAGTATCGCACTGTATAGATATGCTGTACTGTGTTTTCTTTATCCATTCATCAGCTGATAGAGATTTGGGTTGTTTCCACCCCTTGGCTATTACAAGTAATGCCGCTAGGATCCATGTGCAAGCTTTCAAGTGGACTTATGCTCTCATTTACTGAGTAAGGACATTGCTGAGTCATATGGTAACTCTAGGTTGACCGTTTCTATCAACTACCAGACTGTCTTCCAAGGCGGTGGCACCTCTTTACATTCCCACCAGTGACGTGAAGGCTCCTGCTTCTTTACATCCTTGCTAACACACTTGTTACCCGTCTTTTTGATTCCAGGCTTTCTAGTGGGCATGAAGTGGTATGTAGTTGTGGGCCTGATTTTTGTTCCCCAAACAGCTAGTGCTGTTGGACGTGCATCTTTTCATATGTAACTGACTTTTTAAGTACAGATCTTGTCTACGTTTTCTTTCTGAAGTAAGGCACAGTCTGTGTGGGTTTGGACATTTCTCTCATCTCCTTTGTTCTTACCAATCTGGATCTAGGGTTGGATATACCTGGCATAAGGTTCAACCTCTGTGAGTCTTTGGCTGCAGTGACGGCACCGTGTTTTGGATGGAGAAATTATTCATTACTTCATTGATGTATTAGGTAATGTGTTGGCCAGACTGCATGGCTGAAAACACGCGTGGGAGAAGGACAGGCTTTGGGGCTCAGGGGAAGCCAACTAAAGAGGAGAATAAAACAGTTAAAAGTCTTGAGGGTTAAAAAGTTAAAATGTCCTGGGGAGAGCATAAGATACGTGTCGGTTGGATTCGAACAGAAGAATGTTAATTAATGAATCAGTGCCGGACTGGGAAGATGTCTGTAGCTTACCCCACAAATTGCTCAATACCTAAGGAATAACTGCCAATGGTAACTTACATGGGACACTCACTTTTTTCTAAGAGAATACAGTTTCTTTCTTATCCAGGTCTCATGTTTGTAAGCAACAGAAACCAACTCAAGATCATATAAGTTTTTCTTGTGTTTGTTTTTGGTTTCAAAGAGGTTGGTGTTAATTTTTATGAAGATACAGAATGCCTCCTAGACATCATTGAGAGTTATGGATCTGTCTAGAAAATGTGCCTGTTGGGAAGGCCATCAGGATTCTGGACGCCCTGACCCGCTTGGTTCCTCTGGTCTTTGCTTATCTTTGTCACTCTTCTCTCTCCTGTAGCCTTTAATTATTTTTTTGCTTGTTCTTGAATTGACATGGCCCAAAATGTGGCTGCCCAAAGTTTCTGAACTTGAGTATCACATCTGGATGGGAGACCTGTGAGGCTATCGGTACAAACTCTGAATAACCTCAGCAGCCCAGGATGGCAGGCAGAAACCTGTCACACAGTATTTAAAAAGCAGAATGTAATATCCTGCATGAGTTTGGAGAGAACGAGAAAGAAGAGAGTGTTGTACGCATGATGGAGAACTGGGAAGGCAGGACTTGTAGCAACATGGGTCAGAAGGCATGATGTGTGTTACTAGAAATATGTGAACCCATTAAAGGGCTAAGGGAAGCATTGTGTCCTGATACCACTGGACGTTCAGCAAGTCAGCCAGTGTGGTGGCATGTATGAAAAACCAGAAAAATATGGGGTGCCTGGGTGGCTCGGTCAGTTAAGTGTCTGACTTAGGAGGCTCAGGTCATGGTCTCAGGGTTCATGAGTTTGAGCCCCGCGTTGCTTGGGATTCTTCTGTCTTCTTCTCTGTCTGCTCTTCTCTGCTGCTCTTCTCTGTCTGCCCCTCCCCTGCTAGTGTTCTCACTGTCTCTCAAAATAAATAAATAAACTTAAAAAGAAAAACCAGAAAAATAGGAAGAAGGGGAAATAATTGCCTATTTACCTACTGTTAAAAGTCATGCTCACACTTTGGTATTTTGTCCATTCTTTCTTCTTATTGCTTGGACATACAGTTGTATAATATATGGAGGTATGTGCATATACATGCATAAATGATGTACATTTTTGCACACAAAAATACTTCAATTTCCTGTATATAGATGATCATGCTATGTTAGTATCTTTCAGTCTGTTGGGGGCGACTGAAGTCACTTTTTCTATTAAACATTGACTTTCTGATAGTTTGTTTTTCTGAAATGTTAAATTCACCCCCAAACTGTATGCTTCTCAGAATATTATTTAGTATTAAAGAATGTAAAGAATGAAGAACCAACATTAAGAGTTCAAAAGTGGGAACATTTCTCTGCTTGTGTAGAAAAGATAGAATTCTGGTTCAGGGTGAAACACTGAAGTATCTATTGCACTGGTTATAAAGTATAGACCATAGTGTCCCAAAGGCCAGAAATTTTGCCCTTTCTTTCTCATTTCTTGCTAAGTTGGTCCCTGCTCCCTGTTACCACTTAAACCTAGGCCAAACTTCATTTTTAATGGTTGGAAATAGAGTCTGAGTATGTTTTTCAGGAGGGATGGATAGGAGCATAAAATATATTTAAGATAATTTAATGGTCAGAGAAATAATGAATATTTGTTTTTCTTTTATAAATACATTCCAAAATTATTAGTTGGCTGGTTGTAGCTTTGGTCCCAGAAGTTGAATAAATAAATTCTGGGAATTAAGTCTTGTCCCATGTTACTTTGGGAAAAAGTTTCTCCCTGCCGAGAACTTGATGTTTTCCTTCCTGCCCAATGGTGTTTTGACAGAATGGGCTTCTCTGAACATAGGCAGAGTAATGGGTGGGAAACGCTGAACCTGTATTAGAATGTCCTAGAGAATCTCAAGATACAGCACTTCGCCCCCATCTCTTCATTTTTATCTGTCCCTTTCTCCACCCTGATTTCAAGTCAATCTAGGGGACATGTCAGATTCCTTGGTTCTGGGGTGAGGGATAAGATGTGCGTGCGAGGTTACAAAAGTTCCCCATATGGTATCAGTGTAAGAAAAGGAGAGGGCTCCAGGGGGCAGTTGTATGCACGCAGAGGGAATATTCTGTGCACACGGGTGTACAACGTGGTGCGAAGAAAGGGAGCTAAGAGGAGTTTGAGAAGAAATCGTCACAACTGTTGGACAGAAACCTTAGACACTGGTTGTGGATGTAATTTTCATTGCCTACCCAACATTCGTTTCCCATCTTCTTATCAGCACCCAGTATATCAGCACCCTTTGGGAGGAAGGGATTCTACACTCAGCATTGATTCTCTTCATGTTGCCGAGTACCGATCCTATCAGGCCTGAAGCTCACTGGAATTTTCAGTAATTGCTACAGAATTCAAAAGAGGAGGCTCTCCCAAAGGAAGGCCATGACTGTTGATTTCAGGTGCTATGCAGATACCAAGGAAGGTGAAGATCTTTCAGAGTGACCATTGGGATAGTGTCTGGTGACTTTGGCTGGGATTACGCACTTGTGAGAAGAGCAGACGCAACCAGAGGGAGGTGTTGCTTCCATGACCGTGGTCTCCATGGGCTGGGCAGTAACTAGAGTGGTTGTAGGACTAAAGGAGGGGCCTCTATATTAGAAGATGGGGGGTGGTAAGCATATTCATGTAGAGGAATGTCTATATCAGATCATTTTCTTGAATTATCCCCAGTTTCTTCTGCCCATTAAGATTTCACATCAAACCTGGCATCTCCCCAAATGAAGTTGTTCTTCTCATCTTTACTTCTCCCTTTTGAAATAACAACAAAATCCCGACACCCATCCTGCTTCTGTGTGTGTGTTTCCTCCTTGATCTGTCCTGCTCCCTATTGTACCCTTGGTGTTTTACATAGTAGCTGTCACATGTTAGGTACTCAAGAAATATTTATTTTTATTTTCTTTTACGTTTATTTATTTATTTTATTTATTTATTTTTTTTTAATTTTTTTTTTTCAACGTTTATTTATTTTTGGGACAGAGAGAGACAGAGCATGAACGGGGGAGGGGCAGAGAGAGAGGGAGACACAGAATCGGAAACAGGCTCCAGGCTCCGAGCCATCAGGCCAGAGCCCGACGCGGGGCTCGAACTCGCGGACCGCGAGATCGTGACCTGGCTGAAGTCGGACGCTTAACCGACTGCGCCACCCAGGCGCCCCACGTTTATTTATTTTTGAGAGAGAGAGAGCGCGCAAGCAAGGGAGGTGCAGAGAGAGAGAGAGAGAGAGAGAGAGAGAGAGAGAATCCCAAGCAGGCTCTGGACGGCCAGTGCAGGGCCTGACATAGGGCTCAAGCCCACAAACTGTGAGATCATGACCTGAGCTGAAACCAAGAGTTGGATGCTTAACCGACTGAGCCACCCAGGCACCCCTCAAGAAATACTGTGTGAACAAAATAAAGGTTGGGTTATATCCTTCTGTCATCCTGGTGTGTGGTATGTCTACCTGCCTTGTTTCCCAAGCCCCTCCCCTCCCTTTCATCCCTTTTCTTCTCTGTGGCTGCTGTTCCAGTTTAGAGTTTTGTCCTCTCTTGCCAGACTGATTCCCATGGCTGTTTTCCACAGCTCTTCATGGTTCTCAGGTTCTGGTTGAGCAGCGGTTGGCCACAGATGCCCCCTTAAGCCCTCAAAGCCTTCATATTGTGTGTTGGGATTCACTTCAAACCTTTTCAACTTCCCATGGTGGTAGGCAAAGGATGAGTCATAACCCGTGACTAATTACATATCAGACTAATGTAATATAACCACCGATGATTGGTCCTGAAGGCTTTTCTCAAGTCCGGATGCTGAGGAAGCTGAGGAACCCTGGCTGGTGATTGCTGTGGTGCCTTTAGACCTCGGATGGCAAAAACAGATTATGTTTTCCTACATTTTTAATGGGAGAAAAGCATTGCTAACGTTAGGTATGTGGAAGTCCTGAGAGAGTGAGTGAGGCTCTCCAGCCAGCACAGGAAGTGTCACCAGAGGATGACAGCAGCTCCCCATTGGAGGGTCAGGAGTGCTACTTGTACACCAGGGTCCTATGTCACGTATCGCCCTGCGTTGTTTTTTCTTCTTCTGACTTATTTGCTTTGAATTAATTACATTTCAATGACAGTGTGTTGTTAACGAGGTAAGTCTGCTTTGGGAAGTGCCCAAGGTCACAGAGGGCTGGATCTGAGAATATGGTGGTCACCATAGGACTCTGAGAACTTCCTTGGACTCAGCTTGGTGGAGCTCGGTCTGAGGAGTGAGTGAATCTGAGAGCTCGTAGGACGAACCTAGGATCCGAATCTTTAGAGGAGTCAGACGGACTGACCTTATTTGTTTTGTTGCTTGATGAGAAGACAGCTACTCAGACACGTGAGGAATGTTGGTAAGGTGTTAGAAGATCTTGTGAACAGTGGTTCCACCTAGCGTGGTCGGTTAAACAGGAACATCCGAACCCAAGTGCCTCAACCTTTGGTTCCGGTCAAGGTTCAAAGCCTATCTTTTTCTAGGAAACATTGCACTCCAAAAATATTTGAAAGGGACTAGCAACATGCAGGAGCAGATTGTGTCCAGTATCTGGAGCATGACGTGTGTTTTCATCCCCACCCCTTCCTCTTTTTACCCTCTGGAAAATGGGTGGGTGAATCCCTCAGCCTCCGTTGGCCGGACCCTCAGCTAGAAGATGAGGGTAAGGAGCTAAGCGAGCCCTCAGCGCCTTTCCTGTCGGCCAGCTGGGAGTTTGGAGTAGAACGGGAGCCACCCCTGTCGCCTGAGCGATAAGGACAGGCAGCAGAGCCGGCCAGAGGTCCCAAGCCAGATCAGCTACAAGAAGTCTGGAGTTTTCTTTTGCAGCGGCTTGACTCTCCATGTGTTTCCAATCACTGCCTTGTGTAATATAAACTAAAACCGTCCAAGTGCTTGTATTGAGGAACTTTTGGTTACTGTTCAGAAAACAAAGCTCTAGTGGTTTGGGCTGATAGTGGAACATGTTAATGCTGGAGACTCTGGCCCTCTTGTTGGCACTGTGTTACTGCTCCGAGGAGCCCCGTACACTGGGGGCCAAACTCGAATGATCACAGACCAGGGAGGCCGTACCAGTGGATGCATGCCAGGGAGACCAAAGGTGGTGGGAGGCCATACTCCAGGGCTTACTTCTATGGTCCCGCATTGCCAGACCTCTCCGTTTTTCAAGAGAAGTTGGAAATCCTGATTTTTATGGGAAATCTTCCTTATTTTCAAATGTTGGATCAGAACGGAAAAAAAACATTTTTTTAAAAGCCGTCCCCCACAGTCCAAACAAAATATGTCTGCAGGCCACACACGCCCTCAGGCCACCCGGAGGCATTTTCTGGGCACACAGACCACAGTATTTCTTGTACATACCAATTTTAAGAACCTTTTTATTATGGATAATTTCAAATATTTTACAAGTGGCGAGAATAATATAGTGAGCCCTCATACAAACTCTTAAGTGCCCATCACCTGTCTTCAATGATTATCAACCCATGGCCAATCTGCTTTTATCTACAACCAGCCCCCCCACCCCCCCAACACACACACCTTAGACTGTTTTGGTGCAAATCTTAGACATTGTATTATCTCATCTGTAAATATATCAGTATATGTCAAGAAAAGGTACAAACATCAAAAAAACATACTGACTGTAACTCCTTAATATTATAAAATAGCCTGTTAGTTTTCAAATTGACCTCCCTTATAATTTTTTAAACGGCTTATCTCTTTGAATCATAATCCAAATAAGACCCACACATTGAAATTGATCAACTGATGGATATGTGTCTTTGTTACATAATCAGTGGTTCCCTGCTACCCTCTCTTTCTTCCCTTTTACTTTATTTGTTGAAGAGACGTAAGTCTTTGACCTGTAAAAGTTTCCCATATTCTTTTTAAAAAATTTGGTTTTAACATTTATTTTTGAGAGACAGAGCGAGACAGAGCATGAGCGGGGGAGGGGCAAAGAGAGAGAGGGGGAGACACAGAATCCGAAGCAGACTCCAGGCTCTGAGCTGTCAGCACAGAGCCTGACATGCGGCTCGAACCCACGGACCGTGAGATCATCACCTGAGCCAGAGTCGGACGCTTTACCGACTAAGCCACCCAGGCGCTCCTAGGTTCCCATATTTTGGATTTTGCTGGTTGAATCCTTACGGATGTGTTCAAAATTTGTATGCTAATTTAATATCTTCAGTTTTGTAGTGTAGAGGAGTCTAGATACTTGTGTTTTAGCAGTTTTTCCATATCCTCCTCCTGCAGCCGCCTAGTTTACATGACAAGCCCCTGTTTTACAGGGTTTTTCTCCTGATAATATGATACTGTTAAATGTGTGCCTAATGTCCTTTTGCCTTTACAAATAAAAGTGTAGTGGGGATGACCAGAGCTAAGATCTTGTCAGGCTATAGCCGGCTTCTGGGATCTGTTCATGGATCTTTTTGAAGCTTGGATGTTTTCCTGAAATGCTCTCTGCTGCCTCGTGATGTGAAAACTTGGTTGCTATTTTTAGCTTTCCAAACTCCCAGCAGCAAATAGGAAGCCTAGTGAATCGTTTTGGATTGGAACATTTCAGATTTGAAATCAAGGCACACCATGGCACCCTGCTTAAACATGGTATATGCCTGTAGCTGAGCTCAAATGAATAATTTGTTGGGTACCCCATTGCGGAAATGATTCACCTAGATTTTTAGATAAGGTTATTTGAAAAGCTTAGGATCAATTATTTTGAAATATTCAAGGTCTTTTAAGAACAGAGCCCAAGAAACAAAGTAGGGAGTTTAATACCAACTTTAAATGTTTCCCCTTAAGATCTTTCAGGAAGTTAAAATGATGGATGAATTTCTTTTGTCCACTTACCGTCAGGTTATCTCAAGTCCCTTTAATGTAATATCATTAAGCTTGAATTCGAGTGAAGTTGTTCAACATGAATTATTTTAATATGACTCTTTGCATGAAGCGTACTGAGATGAGCCTGCTGTGGAAGGAGATTTATAGATGGGCTCTTAGTGGATCTCACACAGTGACTCACCGAGACTCAGGGTCTGATTTCTGTTCGTTGGGCATCCACTTGGATTCCACGCAGCAGCTTTGGGAAGACAAACGACCAATAAACAACCATATTGTATTGATCATATAATTCAACTTAAGATGTCCTCTGAAGTAAAATATTGTAACACAGTGGCCCACGAGGACGCAGAAGGTACCAACACACAAGGACAAAGGTGTAAATAACGTGAACAATGAGCTGATCTGCAGCCACGACGTGATAAATGA
This sequence comes from Puma concolor, assembly GCF_028749965.1. Taxonomy (NCBI): domain Eukaryota; kingdom Metazoa; phylum Chordata; class Mammalia; order Carnivora; family Felidae; genus Puma; species Puma concolor. The sequence goes on along the minus strand of NC_141675.1, from coordinate 146,835,772 downwards.
TGATGTGGCCGCCTTTGTTGAGAAGCAGGTGGATGTCTCTAGGTTGTCTGTTATCCCAGGAAGAGTGCACGGGGCCTGTCACATTTCTAGCTACTCGCAACAGCACTGTGTGTGCCCGTAGTAAGAAGAGACCGTTCTTGCCAAATTCATTGGGCGGGTAAGCTTGGGTTGAATACCAAGGTGTTCAGGTTTGGTTGCTATGGAGATATCTTCACAAAGAAAAAGAAAACAAATACCATTTAGAATGGGTAGCTGGTGTGGTCTGTTATTGTGGTCTGTCTGCCAGAACTTCTAGTTCTGCTATGTTGACTAGGAAGCTAAGTTTTAGTGTAGCTCGATTCAAATCTAGCAGTTACTACTGATGGACGTGGAATATAGAAGTATGGTGTCAGCCCCTCTCTTAATTCTGGGCCCCATTTGTTCTTCATAGCACTTATAACCCCAAAGTACTGTCTGGTCCCTTTATAAGAGCCGGTGTGGGTTGGGGGAGTGCTGACCCAGTGTGAGTGATACCATTGGTGTCATCTCTCCCTTTTCACCTCCCTTCTCCTTCCTTCTCTTTTGTTCTTTCTTCTGTCTTGCTTACCTACCTGCCTTCCTGCCTCCTATTACAGTTATAGCTCTGGGGCCATACTTTAGGATCTATTCAAATCTGAATAGTCATGAATCACTTCCGTGCAGATTCCTCTATGCTTCTTTATATTCCCTGGGTACACAGATTTGATCCCTGACATGCTTCCATTTAAGATTTTTAGTGACGTATTTGAAATAGTCCTAAGCCACATCCTGTTGACAGACTGTTTTCCTGAGAAACATGAAGACTGTATTCAGGGTATAGCTACAAAATGGTCATTTTGAAGATGACATTGAGCTTCCCCTCAATGGATGGATGAGACTGGAAAGAAAATGCTGGGGTGTGTTCCTTGCACGTTGATCTCCAAACTCAGCAGTCAAGGGCAACATGTTTTTTGTCCTCTGCTAACGGAGGGGCCTGTTTCCTTTCATTCAGGACAATGCATAAATTAAGTAACATCCATGAGGCCATGCAAGAAAATGAAGTGTTTTCTGCCTTGTTTAGTGTGATAACTTAAGAGTTGCTTTGGACAAAGGGCAGAATCCAGCTTCGGGATAACGTGTGCAGTTTACTTTCTATGATCTTTGTCAAGCATCCCAAGGGAATAATATTCATGGCTATGATATCAGACCATGAGAGGCTTGGTAGCTGGTGCGTCTACTCCTGGTTTGCCTCTCATGTCACACTTTGACAGCAGAATCAGGGAATATGGTGTCAGGGAATATGATTTAATTCAGGGGATATGTACCAAGTGCCTGTTACGTTCCAGGTACTATGAGAAGTGCTACATATAAAGGAACATGTGAAACATAGACCTTGCCCATAAAGTGCTCACAGCCCGGTGTGTGAAACAGACACGCAATCACATAGATGGAGAGTGGTGTGTGATAAAGGCAGAAGGGGACATATAGAGAGTAGAGAGAACATAATTAGAAAAATGCCCTTCATGTTGGAATCTACTGGAGAGATCTCTTCTGGTCACTGTCTCGAGTGCTTGGAGGATGAATCTGGGATCCTCCAACTACAGTCTGACCACCAAATTCTTGCTTCCAGTGTTTGTATGAAACTGTTCCATTGTATGAAATTCAAATTCCAGTATCCGTGAATAAAAATCTTTATTGGAACTGAACCGTATGGTTTATTCCCATATTGTCTGTGTCACTTTTACATTACAATGGCTCAGTTGAATAGTCGCCATAGAGACTTTATTGCACACTGTGTTAGTCTACTCTGTTGCCATAACAGAGGAGCACAGACAGGGTGGCTTGACCAATATAAGTCTATTTTCTCACAATTCTGGAAGTTAGAAGTCAGAGATCAAGGTGTCGACAAGGTTGATTCCTTCTGAGGCTCCTCTAGATGGCCTGTAGATGGCCATCTTCTCCCTGTGTCCATATGTACTCTTTCCTTTTAATTGTCTGTGTCCAAATCGTCTCTTTTTAAAAGGACACCAATCATATTGGATTAGGACCCACTCAAATGGGCTCATTTTAACTTAATTACTTCTTTAAAGACCCTATTTCCATACATATATGGTCACATTCTGAGGTATTCAAGGTTAGGACTTCAACATATGAATTTGGGGGGGACCCATTTCAGCCCAGAACACCCACAATTCCTAAAATATTTACTATCTGGCTCTTCACAGAAAAATTGGCCCCCTCTGGACTGTGTCATTACTTAATTATGGTGTGTTTTACCTGTCTTCCTTCCTCTCCCCTCCATCAGCAGACAGCCACTTAGTTGTGACTGTCACCATTCTCATTCCATCCATCCATCCATCCATCCATCCATCCATCCATCCATCCACCCATCCATCCATCCATCCGTCTGTCTATCCCATCCAACCACTCATCTGTCCATCTGTCCATCCATCCATCCACCTGTCTGTCCAGCCAGCCAGCCAGCCAACCACTCATCCATCTGTCCATCCATCCATCCATCCATCCATCCATCCATCCATCCATCATCCATTTTTTCTTCCTTCCTTGAAGATGCACTTCATTTAATCACAATTTCAGATTGAGAGCTGGAGCCCCATTCATTAAGCTGTGAGAGAGCTGTCTACAAGCAATGTCATTTTCAAATGGCCCTTTGCTTAACAAATTGTCTCCACCTGAGATACTTCTTAATTTTTGGTGGCACATAGAAATGTAGAACAATGCAGTGCTGGGGCCTCTAATCTTGTCTGTAGGAACTGGCAGTACTGGGAAGCTTACCATGAAATGAAGAGAGTGATAGGTTGGTGTAACTAGGAATGCGTTTTTACCTTCCTGTTAATTGCTGAAATTCTGTTCTGTATTATCAAGATAATGGAGAGATGTGTGAAGTCAATGCAAATGACTCCTGTGGCCGTGAACGTTTGCACGTGTCGTCATGAAGCTGTTTTGCCGTACGCTTTTCCTCATAATGTTTCTTTCTTGAAATCCAAAACCACTGATCTCTCTTGAAGCAAAATGTTTCAGAAAATGTACAGGAAGAGGCTTTTTTTTTCTTTTTTTTTTTCTTTCTTTCTGTGGTTCCGTTGCATGTTGTGTGGTTTTCAGAGGCACTTCCTTTGGTTGCCCCAAGCTTGGAGTGTCCTCAAAACCAGAGAGCTTTCTTTTGGAAGGACTAAAAGATCATCATCTTCATACTGCAAAAGTACCTCCAGCTGCTGTTCCATGTTCAATTCTTTAAATTTTTTTAACATTTATTTACTTTTGAGAGACAGAGAAGGAGCAGGGGAGGGGCAGAGAGAGAGGGAGACACAGAATCCGAAACAGGCTCCAGGCTCCAGGCTCCAAGCTGTCAGCATAGAGTCCGACACGGGGCTTGAACTCACTGACTGCAAGATCATGACCTGAGCCAAAGTCAGACGCTTAACCAACGGGGCCACCCAGGCACCCCTGCATGTTCACTTTTTAATTCGGGGGTGATCAGCATTGTCACAGAAGAGAGAAAAATCTAGGACAGTCACCATGTGGTCATTCAGCATTTAGGAAAGGGAAAACAAGAATTAAGTAAAGAAATAAATAAGGAATAAGGCAGGAAGAAGACACATAAAGAACTGTTGTGAAAGACACGAAAAGAGAAAGCTTAGGGACTCGCAAACTAGTTTTTCAAGAACATGTAGTATGGAGGTGTGCTGTGAGTCCCATAGGCAGATCTTTGCTTCTTACCCCCAGCAAAATGGCAACACCAACAGCAAGACCATTCAAAAACAAACTAACAAACAAAACAAAACCCAGAAAGAAAACCCCAATTCTATTAGTTAGACCTTTTGCTTCAAGGGTTAGAGACCCAAGTTGGGGCTCCTTGGGTGACTCAGGCCGTTGAGTGTCCGACCTCGGCTCTGGTCATGATCTCATGGTTCATGGGTTCAATCCCTGCATTGGGCTCTCTGCTGTCAGCATGGAGCCTGCTTCGGATCCTCTGTCCCCCCTTCTTTCTGTCCCTGCCCTGCTTGTGCTCTCTTTATCAAAAATAAATAAACATTAAAAAAAAAAAAAAAAAAAGGAAAGAAACCCAAGTTGATTTAAGTGGAAACGAATTGGTCCCTGTAAGAAACATGATAAAGCTGATGGTAGGGGACAGCTGGACCTGGAGAAGTCCAGCATATCAGGCCTCTCTTTCTGGTTTTCATCTTTGTTTTCTCCAGTATCAGACTAGTTTTTCTCAGTCTGGCTTCAGCCTGGGAGAGGCATGGCTGCCAGCAGCTGTAGGCTGATATTCTCAGTTTTAAAAGTTCTCTGATTGACTAGTGTAGATCATTAACCCACCTCTGGACCAATCACTATGTCCATTATCCTGAGGTTCAGTGATTTTTCCCTCCCTGGATCATGCCCATCTTTGTGCCTGGGGATGGCGGAGAAGAAAGTGTGGAGGTATCCTTCAGAGAAAAGTAGTCACAAATAAAGGAGGAAAGGAAGGGTCCTCATCACCGATCTTAGGCAAAAAAAGACATCAGAGAACTTGATGTTTTATTTTATAGGCTGGATACTAATTAGAAAATAAAGCAATTAACTGCCTCATGGTGCAGGTAGGAAAGATAGGGTGCTCATTGCCTCAAGAGGTGAGAGGTGGGGGCACTTGGGTGGCTCAGTCAGTTAAGAGTGTGACTCTTGGGGCGCCTGGGTGGCTCAGTCGGTTAAGCGGCTGACTTCGGCTCAGGTCATGATCTCGTGGTCCGTGAGTTCGAGCCCCGCGTCGGGCTCTGTGCTGACAGCTCAGAGCCTGGAGCCTGTTTCAGATTCTGTGTCTCCCTCTCTCTGACCCTCCCCTGTTCATGCTCTGTCTCTTCCTGTCTCAAAAATAAATAAAACGTTAAAAAAAAAAAAAAAAAGAGTGTGACTCTTGGTTTCAGCTCAGCTCATGATTTCGTGGTTCATGAGTTCAAGCCCCACATGGGGCTCTGCACTGTCAGGGCAGAGCCTGCTTGGGATTTCCCTCTCCCTTTCCCTCTGCCCCTTCCCCCCACTTGTGTCAAAATAAATAAATAAACTTGAAAAAAAAAAGAAGCGATAGATGGGCATTCCTTTAAACATAAAGATATAGCATATTCAAAGGTAATGGATCCATGATTCGTTTTGAAGAGAAAGGCAGTATTGGGTGAATGGCTTGAATCTTTGGGCTCAATGTAGGGACAACCACCACACCTTTCCCACTTCCTTTCTGGGTTGTAAGCATCAGATCCCGAAGCTTGTCCAGTCCAGTGACACCAGAGGTGGGGAAGAGAGTGGGTGTACTGAGTCCCCTCTTAAATGCTTCTTTTATTTTTAAATAAAGTCACAGCAAGGGGTATATTCTTAGGTTGGCCACATATTCATGTGTATATATGTGTGTGTGGGTGTATACATACAGAAATACATACATAGTTTATCTGTCTACCTACCTACCTACTTACCTATCTATCCATCTAATCAATTATGTCTCTGACAATATTGCTTAAAGAAGAGTCACCTGCATCTATAACCATATGATCTACTGTTGGTTGAATAGTTGGAGGAGAATGCCTTCATGAACTAAGTATCTTCTTTAGAACAAATATGTTATCTTTTGTGTCATTATCTGCCTTACTGAACTTTACAGAGATTTAATGAAGAAGTTATTTATACAGGATTTTATACCTAGAGCCTAAAATTAAGAGGCTTTCTTGTATGGGAGGGGGGTTAATATTTGGTGGGAAATATTTTTTCTCTAAGATAGTTTTAATGTGATTTTACCTACTCTTAAAAAATTTTTTTTAATGTAAAAAAAAATTTTTTTTAATGTTTATATATTTTTGAGAGAGAGTGCGAGCAGGGGAGGGGCAGAGAGAGGAAGACACAGAATCCGAAGCAGGCTCCAGGCTCTGAGCTGTCAGCACAGAGCCCAATGTGGGGCTTGAACCCACGAACCACAAGATCATGACCTGAATCGAAGTTGGATGCTTAACGGGCTGAGACACCCAGGTGCTTCCTCCCACTTTCTAAGGGTAGTAATTGGGCTCAACTTTTATGGAATTGTGTTTTTGCTTTTTTCACAGTTGTATGACTCAAACATGTATCTCTAAGCACTGCAGTTTAGTTTTGCTTGTTCTTGAACCTTATATGAATGGAATCATTTTTTATTTACCATTCTAGGTCTGGTTTCATTTCCTCACCTTTTTAAAAAATGAGATACATTTCTTTTGTGTGTAGCTCCATATTCATTATTACACAGTTGTATTGTGTGAATAGACTGTAACTGATGTAGCCATTCTAAGACTGATGAGCACTTGGGTGAGTTCTAATGCTTGGCTATTGTGAATAATGCTGCAAAGAAAGAACTTTCTGGGACATCTTCCCTAGAGCACGTGGGCATGCGTTTCTTGGGGTATCTCTTGGAGCGGAATTGCTGATTCTTCATCTTTTACAGGTTAGGTAGTTACATTCTCCCTAGGAGGGTAAGGGAGTTCCTGTTGCATCATGTCCTCACGGACCCCTCATTATCACTCATTTGAATTCTAGCTATTCTGATAAAAAGTGGATTTCTTGATTTTAATTTACATTTTCCTGATGATCAGTAGCATTAAACCCCTCTTCATAGGTTTATTGGTCATTTGGAATATCCTTTTTTGTGGACCGCCAGTTCAAATCACTTGTAATTTTCCATTTGGTAGTTGATCTTTTCTTATTGATTTCTGTGTGCATGTGTGTGCGCGTGCGTGTGTGCATGTGTGTTTAACGTATTCTGGATAATATGCCTTTGTGGGTTGTATGAGTTGCAAATATGGTTTCCCAGCATGGTTTGTCTTTTATTCTCTTACTTATTTTTAAGATAAATAATTATTTTTTAAATAAATGCATGTTCAGTCTGAATATAATCAGAATTATTATTTACTTTTATGTTGGTCTTAAATAAAGTCTCTTTTTTTAAGGATTTTATTTCTTTATTGTAATTTTTTGAGAGAGAGTGTGCATGTGCACGGGAGAGGGGCAGAGGTGTGGGGGATAGAGAGAGAAGGCGGGGGAGAGAGAGAATGAATCTTAAGCAGGCTCTACGCTCAGCATGGAACCAGACACGGGGCTCAATCTCAGAACCATCAGATCGTGACCTGAACCAAAATCAAGAGTTGGATGCTTACCCAACTGAGCCACCTAAAGATTATATTTTTAAGTCATCTCTGCACCCAACATAGGGCTTGGTCCCACAACCCTGAGATCAAGAGTTGCAAGTTCCACCAAGTGAGTCAACCAGGTGTCCCTAAAATCTCTTTCTGGTCCAAGATTACCATCATTAACTTAGATTACAAAGTCTTATGTAAATTGGTACTTTTATCCCTTCCAGACAATACTGGGGCATTAGAGTATTTTAACTCCTTTTACTCCTACCTGGTATTAGGATATTGTTGTGGCATAGCTTGTGTTCTTTCATATTACTTGAAACCTCCCAAGATATTATTATTTTATCTCTGTTCCAGATGGTCTTTATTTCTACTCCGCGTGGTATTCTAGGTTGGCAGTTATTTTCCTTGAACACTTAGGAGATAACAGCTCATCTTCTGGCTCTTGTTTGTGGTGAGGAGTCAGCTGGCAGCCCAGGGTTGTCTCCGTGTAGGCCCGCAGGCTTCCTCCTGCTCTTTGTACAGATTTTCTCTTCGGTTTTTCCAGTTCCACTATGACATGTCTAGGTGTAAGTTTCTTCTTCTTTCTTCTCTTTGGGGTTTGTAGGGCTCCTGGAATCTGTGGATCGGTGTCTGTTGTGCATCTTCGGAAATTCCCAGCCTGTATCTTTTCTGCCCAGTTCTCTTTGTTTTCCTGAATATTAGACTTTCTCACTGTAGTCTCTTTTACTTTCTCTTTCTTTATTTTTCATATTTTTGTCCTTCCCTACTTCATTCTGCCAACTGGTAGGAAAAGGAAATAGTGTTTTATTCACTCAGCATTTGGTCTTTTAGGTCCTGCATTGTGCTCGGCACTGTCCTACGTTGTTGGGATACTTCAGTGAATAAAAGAGACAAAGATCCTTGTCTTTGTGCGTTACCATTAAATAATAAACAGTTGTTTGTTAATCGCATTTATTTATTCATATTTCTTTATTTCAATTAATTAATTTAGTGCTATAACGTGCTAGAAGGTGGTAGGTGTTCTCGTAAAAAGGAAAGGTAGGGGCACCTGTGTGGCTCAATCCAACTCTTGACTTGGGCTCAGGTCATGGTCTCACGGTTCCTGGGATTGAGCCCTGCCTCGTGCTCCACACTGAGAGCAGGGAGCCTGCTTTGGGATTCTCTCTCTCCTTCTCTCTGCCCCTACCCTGCTTGCATGTGCACACTTCCTCACCTGCGCCCTCTCTCAAAATTAATAAGTAAACTTAGAAAAAAGATAGCAAAATTATCATGGAAAAAAGGAAAAGTAGAGCTGCTTTGGGAAGAGGGGCCATTTTGGGGGGGAAAGTTTGAGCCACTTAGGATACAGTCATGAGAAAGTACCATCTGAATGAGGACTTAAAGGTATTAACTAAATGAGTATCTGGAATTTTCCAGAAAGAGGGAGTGTGTCTGGAAAGTTCGGGGACCATCAGAGAGGCCAAGTGTGGCTGACGTGACATGAGCAAGGGGAGAAGGAGCAGGAGGTGAGAGATGACAGGCTTCGTAGACCCTTCCAGGGAATTTGGCTTTTACCCCTTGATTGAGCAGAGGTTAGTGTGCTCTGATTTGCACATCAGAGAGACCCCTCTGGCTCTTGGGTGACACTGGACTGTATAAACAGGGAGACTTGTTAAGGAGTTTTGCTCTAGCCTAGCAGAGAGAAGATGGTTGCTCAGAGTATAGTGGCACTGGTGGGCGTGTTGACAGGTGATTTGGATTTAGAGGAAAAAGGCATCTCTTCCTACTGCTGGGATGCTCCAGGAGAGCAAAGAAATTTGATAATGTAGAGGAGAGAGAGGGAAATTGCTGGAACATTGTCCTTGAGTGCAGGAAGGGGTTGTGTAGGGTCTAGTCATAGGAGGAGGGATTGGTTTTAGATGGGATGTGGATTGTTTCCTGTAGAGCATTTGGGTACAGACAGACGCTTGTTGGTGTATATACACAGGCTTGGAAGTTGTGATAGTCCTATCCAGTTGCTTCAGTTTTCTCACAGGAGGAGGACAAGAGATCATCCGCTGAGAAAAAAGGTGAGGAGAGATTATTGGGCACTCGGGACAAGAAGGGTAGATGTGAACTTCACGAAGGGGTGGATGGACTGGGAACTTTGGTATGAGATTGCCACTTTCATTTAGGGCGGACTTGCCGTTAGTGGTCATGGGTTTAAAGGAGGACCAGTGGACTGTTTAGCTCTCTGAGTGCAGGTACCCACCGGGGAATTAGTTGGTTGGATCTAAGCAGGTTGGTATCTTTGTCAAATGGATGTGACCAAGTGGTAGAGGGGCCAGGGAGTTAAGGAAGGGAACTCAGTGACAGACCCGGGAGGACTGTGACAGACCCCAAGGTGGTGGTCTGAGGGGGTTGGTCTGGAAAAATGGGAGGTGGTGAGCTGAGGGTGGGATGCGTGATGTTGACTGTATGGAGAGATTACTGGTCTTTAGGTTAACAAAATGGCGTTTCAGAGATTTAGCATGCTGCGTCTTGAAAATCCTTAGCTTACGTTGAAAAGTCCAAGCACTTGCATATTGTTGGAATAAATGTACACTTCCCTCCTTGTTCCCTGTTTCTCTTCCTGTTGTTTGGGGTTCAGAAGAAAGTGGTACAGGACTTTATTTCTGGAATTCAAGGAGCGATCTCAGGCCTGGGTGGTTCTGATCATGCTTCTGGTCTTCGTTATCATGACGAGAGTGTATTCAGTCGAAGTCAACAAATATTTGTTGAGGGTCTGCCATGTGCTAAACTTTCTTGTAGGCACTCAAGATAGAGTTGGGAGAAGAATGGATCAACATCCTTGCCCACGTATGTTTACAGGAACAAACAATGAATTAGGGAAGTGAGAAGGGAAATGAGCCAGGGGAGAGTGGTGGTGGGGGGGGGGTGGGGGAAGGGTTGGGGAGTGGCTAGGAATATCTCACTGAGAAGGTGACAGTGAAGAAAGACCTCAAGTCCAAGGTCACGTGTATGCTCAGAGTAAAGGTGAGTCCCCATGGAAGCAAATAGCACAAGTTGGTACCAAGTCCTTATGAAAACAAAGCCGATGCTAATGCTAAAGACCAGGAATCTTGTTTTTGGTTAATATTAAGAAATAGAATGATCCAATAGGATCTACGTATGTGTCAATATGTATCTATGAGACTGTGGAAATGGGCAGTTCATTAACAGTTATATTTGACTTTCTTGGGGATAGGGTAGGCTGTCTGGTGAGTGTTCCTTCAGGAGGTTGCTGACCTCAGACCCAGCCAACCTGACTAATTTTTGCCCAATGGGAAGTTCTGTGGGCAAAAGTTTACAGTTGTTCTTTAAGGGGCTGAGTTCCATCTGTGGCCAGAAAAAAGAACAAAGGCACTCAGGGTCCAGGGCTTTGGCAGGAGCCAGAAGTCTGAATCATACGCCCACCTCTAAGAAAGGTGTGTGACTTCGTTGGAGCTAGAAAAGTGAAAGTTGGAGATGGCTTGTCTTGGTCATGGCCGGCCCTCAGGCCAGCCCTCAGCAAGGATTCTGTCATTGCCACCCAATGTGGAGGAAATCCTGTTTCTCAGAAACCAGATGGCTGGGAGGGGAAGGCCGAGCCTTGGTGTTTCAGGTGATCTGGTGAAGTCTGTCCACCTGCTTGTGTGAGCCTACCCCACAGCAAATGGCCGGCGTGTGTCACTCTCGGTGCCTGCATCGGGGACACTGTGTCATCCTGTGAGTCACCTGCCATGTTTTACTGGGAAGTCTGGGAGAGCGGGAGCAAAAATTCTGTTCCTTATGGTTTTTTTTTTTTTTTTTTTTTTTAATCGTGAACCACCACTGTGAATGGTGGAATATAAAATAACCACCTAATGGTCAATTGTCTCACTCCAGACCTTGAACTTGCCTTTTGCAGGGGAACTTGGTTCTGCAAGAGGGTCCAGTGAATCCATTTATGAGATTCCTACACATACCTTGTGCATATTCTTTGTTGCCCAGTTTCACTTGCTTCTCTTAGATCCCTTGTTCGTCACGGAGTGACGGTTACCTGCCAGGAGCTTCGTGGCAAGCCCCGAAGTATGTCGCTGGCCTGCTACGTTTGGTCTTGAGAGGGGCGTGAGGTGCCCCGTGAGCAAGCTCAGGCTTCGAGAGTCACGTTTGGCTCTCTGACGTTGCAAGCCCAGCATGTGTGACTGCTAAAGATGATGGCGATAATAAAAACACACGCAAGGTGACAAGAAATAGGCCAGATGTAGCAGTCAAATGAGGGACAGCTACCGTCCCCGCCTCAGAGAGACCAGGTTGGAATTTCAGACCTGACTCCTGCGTGCCAGGCGGCTTTGTGCAGTTCACTTAACCTTTCTGTGCCTCGGTCTCTCTATCTGTGAAATAGTTCTAGTGTCTATGCTTTGTTGGCATGAGGACCGGGTACAAAAACGGATGAGCAGCCTCCCCTCCCCCCACCAGCCCTGTGGTTTTCACGAAGTGCTCAGGAAACGTGATTCACTCTTGAGTAGCGTCACGAGCGAAATACTATTATAACCCACTTGAGAGATGAGAGGCTGAGGCTTTCCAAGGGTTAGGTGATGGGCTTATGACTAGAAAAGGAATTCCTGGCCATTTCGGGTCCGTCAAATGTGCAAAATGTGGTTGCCCAGATGTGTGCCATTTCATGTATTCGATTGGTCACTTGAGTTTGATTTATTTCTCTCACTCTGATGGTGCCGGACTTCGGTCCACCCCTTGTAGGTTTCTTGATCTGCTTTGAAATTAGGATGGGAACAGGTTGGGGGAAGCCGATGTAGGGTCAGGAGTGTTGCCTACAGGTGTGACTGTGATGCCTGCCCTGCGCGCTGTGAAAGCTTTGCATGCGAAGAGGTATTCCTTGTTTTACCTTTGTAATTGCAAAAGCCTGAATTTCGTCGTTATAATTGCAAAAGCCTGAATTTCGTCGTTATGATTGTAACAGCCTGAATTTCGTCGGTTAGACAATCCTATTTAATCTCTTACAATCAGAGAAAATCTGCTCTTTTAGTTATGAGATTAAGATCATGGTGAAGTGACAGGGAGAACAGGTACATTTTAAAGCTGGTTAATGTGCTTAGATTAACGTTTTGATTCCTTTTGGTTTTTGAGCAGCAATGTCTTGAAAAGCTGCGTGGTCCTGAGCCAATAGATTGAAAATGATGTGGGGTTTCTTTTCTTTCTTTTTTTTTGGGGGGGGGGGGTCTTTAAAAAAAAGTTACGGTAAAATCTACGTAACATAAAATTTGCCATTTTGACCATTGTTTCACGTACTGTTCCGTGGCATTGATTACATTCAAAGTATTCTACCATGATCACCACTATCTATGTCCCAAACTCTTTCGTGGTTGAAACAGTAACGCTCCAACCATTACGCTGTGATTCCCATGCCCCCTGTCCTCCACCGCCCCCCCCCCCCCCCGGCATTTGGTAACCCGGAGTCTTCCTTTCGGAGAATTTGAATTGGCCGATTTGTAGATATTTCGTATCAGCGGAATTATGCAAAGCGTTGTTTTGCTTTGAATCTTTTCAAGATTCATCCTTTTGGATCCTGTTCTGAACTTCATTCCTTTTGATGGCCGTGTATTCATCTGTCGTATGGATGGGCCCCCTTTTGTTCATCTGTTCATCTGCGGATGGACACCTGGGCTGTTTACACGTTTTGCCAACCGTGCAGAGGGCTACAGGTGCACGTTCTGGTGCAGGCGAAAGGATGCTGTTTTGCAGTATCCGTTGTAGTATCTGTAGAGACAGGTTTTAATTTCTTGGGCAGAAATTGGAGGAGGCCTTGTCTTTGGCCAGGATGCCCACATGACCCCTTGGGCATGTACGTACGAATCCGTCCTGCGTCTCCGCCAGCCTTACCTGCAGTCTCGCCAAGCCTAGCACTGTAATTTGTTTGGGAGGATGCTGGCTGCTGCTGAATCAGGCTGCCTTCAGCCGTCCCGGCTTGAATGCGTCCTTCCGTCCCAGGTCTCTGAGCCTCTTTTTGGCCATCTGGGGCTGAGCCAAGCAGTGTCTCAGGCATCCGGTTATTATGGTTTGCTTATTACTTTTCGATGGGCTCCATTTCTATCATTCTTTATTTATCTGTGCCTTTTGTACTGTGTTGGGGCCAAAATTATATATGCACAGGCTGCATTTAATGTTTATTTGATGGATTTTTTTTTTTTTTTTTTAAGGAGGGAATAATGGAGTGGGCAGGACATACAGCAGATTTGTTTCAGTAGATCTGGGTTCTAGACTGGATCTGCCATTATTTTATTATGTGAGCCTGAGTGAGTCACTTAACCCTTCTGACCTCAAATGGGTGAATAATCAGAAGCCCTTCCTCACTCCTATGTATTTGGGTCTGCCCCTCTGTGTTGCCCACCCCGTTCACTTGATATTCTAAGATATACGCTTGTTGTATTTTCTGATTGAAAATAATCTTTGCATGTTGGAGTTTTGTTTACGTTAGGGAAAATGCCACCAAGTACTCATAAGGTCCATAAAATCAAATGTCTATGTTCTTAGAAAGGAAAGCAAGACAAGTGGATTCTCATTTGCATGTTTTCTCTGACATTAGAAGTCACCTAATTTTAGGGGTGCCTTGTGGCTCAGTCGGTTGAGCATCCGACTTCAGCTCAGGTCATGATCTCACAGCTTGTGAATTCAAGCCCTGCGTCGGGCTCTGTGCTGACAGCTCAGAGCCTGGAGCCTGCTTTGGATTCCATGTCTCCCTCTCTCTCTGCCCCTCACCTGCTCGAGCTCTGTCTCTCTCTCTCTCTCTCTCTCTCAAAAATAAATACACATTAAAAATTAAATAGAAAATTTAAAAAGTTAAAAAAAAAAGTCACCTAATTTTCACTGATTATGGGCCCGTCCTGAGCAGAGGACTGTGTAAGATGTCAGGTGCTAGAAACACATCCATGCGCATGGTCCTTTTCACGTCACCATCGCACCCATGTGCTATGTGTGTCCGTACTATCTATCTCACCTTGTTCCCACCTACCCTTCCTCCAAAAGGTTTTGGCCCATGAATTATGAAAGGATAATTACCAATGTTTTAATATAAAAATCAAAATCATCAACCATAAAAACGAGTACTGTTTTTTTTTTTAATGTTTTATCTTATTTTTGAGGGATAGTGACAGAGCATGAGTGGGAGGAGGGGCAGAGAGGGAGATAAAGAATCCGAAGCAGGCTCCAGGTCTCATGCTGTCAGCACAGAGCCCGACGTGGGGCTCGAACCCACAAACCGTGAGATCATGACCTGAGCTGAAGTCAGACGCTCAACCGACTGAGCCACCCAAGAGCCCCCAAAACAAGTCCTCTTAATGTTGGTTATCTTTGGTGAGCTCCAAGGGCCTGTGTGTCTCGCTGTGGCAATCCTCATGAGGGGGCTTGCTGCTTCCCCACAACAGGGACTCGAGCAAGGGCTCACGGGGTCTCTCTGAGGCCCCGGGGTGTTGGAAGGGCCCCCACTCTCTCCCCAGGTGCATAACCAGTATCTGAACTATACTTCTATCCGTGACCCAAATAGCAATACGAAAACCTCAAAAACATTTAAAACACTAACATGGTTGCTTACTTCCTGACTGCAAATTGTATTTGTACGTTTAGTGCCTCTTAAGGAAATCTCTGGGCATGTGCCTCACGCAAAGCCTGTTTATCCACACAACCCGATGGATTGTCCTTAGGCGTCGATTTCAACTTCCCATTTTACCGAAAGGGAAGCCACATGGCTTGGCTCTGCTTGTTGGAGGAGGCCTGGACTTGAACAAGGCCCTCTCATTACACACCCTGGCTTCTCCCTTGACCAAAGGAGGCCTCCTCAGTGGGACTGCTCCCTGAACGCCCCCTGGGAGCACTCCCTAGGGGCTACATTGAGGACTGTAAGGCGATCTCGGCTGCACATTCTTTGGAGAGAAGGCAGGACTGAAATTAGAACTTGACTTCTTATCTTCTTACATGAGTTTATTCAGCACGATCTCACTGTTAGTGCCAATAATAATTATTATTGTTTATTGCTGCCGAGCAGAGAGGTGTCTGAAAGAGCCCACGCCAGGGAAAACCCAGATGCTCTCGCCCCCACGAACCACACGTACCTCTTGTGCAAGGCTCACAGGGCCTTTGGCACCAACAGCCTCGCTGTGTGTGTGGGCAGGACAGCATCTGGCCCCATATGGTTTATTGCTATTCAGTGCTAGAGGTTCATGGACTTTTCCTTTGCCTTCTTTGTTACCTTTATCCTTGGATTGCACTTCCTCCCTTTTCCCCTCTCCCCTCCAGTTACAAGCCTGGCTTCAGTCATAAGTGCGTGAGCCACCGGTGAGTCCTGAGACTCTTGACTTTGGCGTGTGGGACAAATGTTGTTGGGCAAGGCGTTGTCATTTGGGGCCATGAAAGCAATGGGAGTTTTACAATCCTGGAAACACACAACTGGAAGATAGAACTAGGAGGCCAGAGAATATTAATTGGGATATTGCCATTTAATAGTTGGAGAAAATCAAAGCCTCTGGATTGTAAGGAACTTGCTACCCATTCAGTCCCTGAAGTGTATTCTGGATCCAGGTGGCATTTAAAGGCTGGTGAGATTTTCTTGGTGTGTTTCTGATTTTATATTTT
This sequence comes from Puma concolor, assembly GCF_028749965.1. Taxonomy (NCBI): domain Eukaryota; kingdom Metazoa; phylum Chordata; class Mammalia; order Carnivora; family Felidae; genus Puma; species Puma concolor. The sequence goes on along the minus strand of NC_141675.1, from coordinate 146,820,026 downwards.
TCAGGATTACTCTGCTTATTTGTTAGGCATTTGGTTTTCAGATGGAGAAAACCGTATTCAAAGTCACTAAGGTTGGTGTAAGATTTAAGTTGTAAAACATTTTTGTATCAAATCAAAAAAAATTTTTTTTTAATTTTTTTTAACGTTTATTTATTTTTGAGACAGAGAGAGACAGAGCATGAACGGGGGAGGGTCAGAGAGAGAGGGAGACACAGAATTCAAAACAGGCTCCAGGCTCTGAGCTGTCAGTGCAGAGCCTGACGTGGGGCTCGAACTCACGGACCACGAGATCATGATCTGAGCCGAAGTCGGCCGCTTAACCGACTGAGCCACCCAGGTGCCCCTGAAATCAAAAAATTTTTTTTTAAATTTTTTTTTCCACTTTTTTAAAATTTATTTTTGGGACAGAGAGAGACAGAGCATGAACAGGGGAGGGGCAGAGAGAGAGGGAGACACAGAATCGGAAACAGGCTCCAGGCTCTGAGCCATCAGCCCAGAGCCTGACGCGGGGCTCGAACTCACGGACCGCGAGATCGTGACCTGGCTGAAGTCAGACGCTTAACCGACTGCGCCACCCAGGCGCCCCAAATCAAAAATTTTTAAAGTCTATTTAATTTGAGACAGAGAGAGAGAGGGAGAGAGAGAGAGAGAGAGCATGAGCAGGGGTGGGGCAGAGAGAGAGAGAGAGAGAGAGAGAGAGAGAGAGAAAATCCCAAGAAGACTCTGCACTTTCAGCACACAGCCCGATGTGGGGTTTGAACTCACAAACTGTGAGATCATGACCTGAGCTGCAATCAAGAGTCAGATGCTTGATCGACTGAGCCACCCGGGTGCCCCTGTATCCAATCAAATGTAATGAGGGTCTGCAGTTGAAGACATTGTCTGAAAGGAAGGGCCTCGGTTTGTCTCTCAGAGAGAAGGAAGGCCTCATCCAGTGCTGAATCAAGGGTTTTCAAACATGTCCATGTTCCTGGTGATCCTCACACCGTCCGGCACAAGAGTGGGTCGGATGGATCCATAGTTAGACTTTTAATCAGTTTCAAATAGAAAAAAATTGATCTTGGCAATCCGTTGGTAGCTAGCCACAAAATGTATTCATGGAGAAGCTTCTCAATTTCCAGAGCGATGCTGGATAATCCAGGGGATCTGGATTTGGGTCTGCAGTCATCGCGGGGGGTCATCTACTTGGGTTCAGATCATCTGTGTTCGTCGGCACCCCTGGTGGACTTCCCCTAACTTGAGGAGGAGAATGCTCTTTTTCTCCAGCTGGGCTGTGGGCTTGCTGTTGCTAGGCGACAGCAGGTTGATGTGGACAGTTGTGGACGTGTTCCTGGGAGCCCACCACAGCTTTCTGAGCTTGCCGGGGTAGGTGCTGGGGCAGGTGCAGGTAAGAACCATTGCCGGAGCTGGCATCGAATTCTTGGACCTTGTCGGCTCTGCTGATTGCAACGCTTTTTCGGTTAAGTTGCCCTGGTGTTTGATCACGTTGGTTCTGAAGATCCTTGAACAGAAGTCCAGAAGAGTCTTGCTTAAGGAGGGCATTTGTGGGGGCGCCTGGGTGGCTCAGTCGGTTAAGCGGCCGACTTCGGTTCAGGTGATGATCTCACGGTTCACGAGTTCGAGCCCCGCGTCGGTCTCTGTGCTGACAGCTCAGAGCCTGGAGCCTGCTTCCGATTCTGTGTGTGTGTCTCTCTCTCTCTCTCTGCCCCTCACCCGCTCATGCTCTCTCTCTCTCAAAAAGCAAGTAAGCATTAAAAAAACATTTTTTTGATTTAATAAAAAAGGAAGGCATTTATGTCATTGAGGACACAGTTTGAAAGGAATTTTAAAAGTCGGCTATGGGAGGTCAAATTTAGAAAACAGCACGATAAAGACTGAATTAAAATCTATGGGGAAAATAACTTAAATAAACTCCCCATCGTTTTTTGCTTCTGGGCGTAAATTCAGCTGACAAAGGGAAAGAGAGATGTTTGGCCCTTTGTGAGTTTCCTCCCCCACCTACCAAATGTTGTTGCCCAATATCTATTTATTTATTCGTTATATGACCTTCTTATATCTGTGTAGCTGGCTCTTGTGTAAATATCCATGAACAGTACAAATGCCTCATAAGGGTGTCATGACTTACAGTTTTTCAAAAATAGTTTTACATAAATCTTCTTATTTGTGGTAATGGTTGATTATTTTTGTGCCTTCTATCACTTAACACTGTCCCCAGGTTTATGCTGATCTTGGGAAATTGTTAAAAACAAAAGTTGACTGTGCTCCCTCTACTGGTTGCATTTCTTTGGAACAGAAACACCGTACATTCATGATTAGGTTCATTGCTTTTGGTGGGACTCATAACCGTGCTCACATTCTCATTTCCTTCTCCTTTCCTTGGTTTTCAGAAACAAGACCAGGGGCGCCTGGGCGGCTCGGTCGGTTGAGTGTTCGACTTCTGCTCAGGCCACCATTTTGCCGTTTGTACGTTCCAGTCCCGTGTCGGGCTCTGTGCTGACAGCTCGGAGCCTGGAGCCTGCTTCGGATTCTGGGTCTCCCTCTCCCTTAGCCCCTCCCCCACTTGCACTTGGTCTCTCTGAGTCTCTCTGTGTCTCTCAAAAATAAATAAACGTTGAAAAAAAAAAAAAAGAAGCAGCAAGACCAGTGGCTTTTAGAACCGCAGGTTAAGAAGGTGATGATATAATGAGGGATAGGGTGTCTTTACCGCCCATTTGTACAGGGGTGTGTGGAGAGGGCCACTGCTTAGCACCCTTCCTTCCTTTAATGCAAAGAGCAGCCCTGCCGGGGGCTGGCAGCCGCTGCTCGAGGACCTCTTGGGTTCTGATGTTGGTGGGCTTTCACCTGTGTCGGGTCTTGTGCAATCTCTCAGCCCCTGAACGAAATCAGCAGGATTTTTAAATTTTTTATTTTTTTAATGTTTATTTATTTTTGAGAGACAGATCATGAGCGGGAGAGGGGCAGAGAGAGAGAGAGAGAGGGAGACACAGAATCTGAAGCAGACTCCAGGTTCTGAGCCGTCAGCAGAGAACCCAATGTGGGGCTCAAACTCACGAACCATGATATCATAACCTGAGCCGAAGTTGGATGATTAACCCCAGGCGCCCCTCCAATTTTTTTTTTTTTTTTTTATGTTCATTTTTGAGAGAGAGAGAGAGACTACAAGCCGGGGAGGGGCAGAGAGAGAGAGGGGGACAGAGGATCCAAAGCAGGTTCCGTGCTGACAGCAGCAAGCCCAATGTGGGGCTCGAACTCACAAACCCCGAGATCATGACCTGAGCTGAAGTCGGTCGCTCAACCCACCGAGCCACCCAGGCGCCCTGAAACCAGCAGGTTTTATATGTGCTCACAGGTAGTTCAGACTCTTGAACCCAGGGTGCCCTGAAGATTCCTCCAGAAGTGACTATAGGAGAGTCTTTACTTTTAGGCCTGAGAGATGGGCAATGAGGTGAAGACTGATTTAGTTCTATGCAACATGCACTTATCACATATATACTGTGTGTTAGGCTGCAAGGGGATTTCAGAGGAGCCAACCCACTGTTCTGTGTCCCCTTTTGAGAAACACTGAGCAACAAGGGCAAGGCTCCTCTCCCTCTCCAAGCAGAAATTAAGTAATATCAGAAAGAGGGGCGCCTGGGTGGCTCAATCGGTTAAGCATCTGACTCTTGGTTTCGGCTCAGGTCACGATCTCATGGTTTGTGAGTTTGGCCCCGTTGGGCTTTGTGCTGAGTGTGGAGCCTGCTTGGGATTCTCTCTCTGTCTCTGTCTCTCTCTGTCTCTCTCTCTCTCCCCCTTTTCCTCCACTTGTGCTTTCTCTCTCAAAACAAATAAGTAAACTTAAAAAATAATATAAGAAAGAAGGAAAAAAAAGCGTATATAGCATTCTAGAGTTAAAGGAAACACTTCTTAGGTAATGATGAGACCAGAAAACCTGTAGAAAAGATATCTTCACTTTGTAGGTCCTTCACCCTAACTGGTAGACAGTGGTGGTGCTTGTATTCTTTTTCCTGTAAGCGGATTTGTAACTTTCTTTTCGATAAGCTGTAATGAGATTAAACATCCTTCCTGTTCTCAATGGAGCGTCTCCAGCTAAAGATTGTCAGTGGAGAAATGGCTGGTGACTGTGATAAGCCTGCTTTGTCTGTGTATCTTTCATATCTCTTTCAGCAAGGTATCATGCCTCCTCCCCCCAGATGTGCTCTCTGTGATTCTAAAGCTGATACCCAAGCCTGACGTCATCTTCCTCCCCACCCCCATGATAATTTCCATCCACATTTGACACGGGTCCTTAACTTAGTGAGTGCCTGGGCCCCCAGCTGTGTTCCGTATCCCTGAATGCTTTACTGCTTCTGACTCCCATGCCCACCGTCTTCTGGTCCCACGCAGATGGTCCAGCCCTCAAATGCTGCCCAGTGGAAGAGGAGAAGAAATGCTATTCTATATTCTTATAAGTCCCTGGAGAGCCTCATCATAATGTTGATGATCATATACGGAATGAATAAATTCAGTGACTGTTGATGGTGAAATCTGTCTCCCAGGGCTTCTCAGTAGCCAACAGTCTTGGCATTTGGGGCTGGATAATTCTTTGTCGTGGGAGGCTTTCCTGCACAGCATCCTTGTCTTCTGCCTGCTAGAAGCCAGTAGCTCCCCCAGGTGTCGCAACCAAAAATTGTCCCCACTGTTGTTGAGTGTTCCCACGGGGGCAAAGTCCACTGATTTTCCCAGCAAGGGACCAGCGCTGATTCCAAGCACCCCCTCTGTTCATTTTGTTCTTTCACGATTCTTCATGGGCGTTCTTTTGTTTATTTACTTCATTCATGGAACAAATAGTTATTAACTTTTCTACTTATGCCAGCTTCTTATGCCATCTATGTAGGGGAATATAAGGATGAACTAGGTATCTCCTTCTTCATGTATATATATATATATGAGTCAATTTTGATGTATCATGGTTTACATTCTTTTGATTTTTATCATTATTATCTCGAAAGTTCCCTTCTCTGAATGTCATTCCCAACCTATAGCCCTGGCCGGCATTTGAGTAATTAGGACTTCTTTAATGAATGTTTTTTTATTTCTGTAGCCTGGGTCTTTGAGGGATGCCCCTTGCAGCCTGGGTCAGTATTCTTGACTTTGACACAGCTATTAACCTTGTAAAATGATAATGCTCTATTAATCTATCAATTTCACCCATGAATGCTTCACCTGTTACAGATATGGCCTCCACTTGTCATTCTAGATCTCCTATTTTCTTGTATTGTGATTCCTTTCATTCTCTTTAACCAGCCACCTGAGGCTTCATTTAATGTGTGCGGTCATTTTTAGTTTTATTCCATGAAACTTCTGTTTCAGAACCGAGGTCAGGCCTAGCAAAGGGATGATCGTTGGACTGCTTTTGGGTGGACTTTTAAGTTAGCGCGTATCGTTTAGAGTGCTCAGGAACTGTGGTATAAATATTGCTGGTGGGAAACCAAATTTATGGCATTTTTCTAGGGGGAGGGAAAGTGGGAGGTCTTTCAGGGAGGAGTTTACAGATGGCTCTAACTATGTTGGTAATTTTAATTTTTTGTGCTACATGATAGGTACTTGGGGGCTCATTATTTTATTTTCAGGTGTATTTTCGTATGCCTGAAATATTTTGTAGTAAGTTTTCAGGGAAACAGGGGCAGTTGTAAGTGTTTTGTTTTGCCTTTCTGTCCCCCACTCTTTTTCAATAGATGTTTAGGAATTAGGCCTCCACTGACTAACCTATCCACATTCCTGCCTGTGCTGGGGTGGGGAGCACGGCGCAATTATTTAAGATTTCTAGCCTTTCAAATCCAGAAAGAGGCACTGCCTTCTTGCCATGTGCGAAATAAATGTGACAGGAACTTATGCTGTCTGCAGGGTGCCCAGGTTCATCTGTGAAGTGGTTAAGATCTGTTAGGAATAAATGTCTTCCCCTAAGGTTGTGAGGAGCCCAGAGCCGCGACCCTGAGTGACAGCCCGTCTGGGCTCTTGGTCTGGGGAACATGGAGGGGAGAATTAAATTGGGGAAGGAGGTGGAGAGGAGGGAGGTGGAGGGGAGGGAGGGGACGGTGGGTGGGGAGGAGCGACAAACCCTCTCCAACACACCCAAATGACCAGATTCATCACAGCACGAAACTTCACAAGTTACGCCCACTCCCTCTGCCAGAAGCCGGGGAAGGCTGCTGCTTCCTCATTTCTGTTACTGGAAGTTTGGAGACGTGAAGCAAGACGGGGAAGCATGCGCGCCGTGCCGAGCAGTGGTGAGCGTTAATTTCAAGCCCATTCTTTCCACCGGCGAATTTCTTTGTGTCGGGTGGCGAGGGGCAAGCAGCCGAGGCGGCTGTGGACAAGCAGAGGCCGATGGGGTCCTGAGCTCGGCGGCGGCGTTGAGGGGACCTGTGCGCCCGGAGCCCGGAGCCCCGAGCCCCGCGGAATCGGTGAGCAGCGTCTCCACGCTGCGCCGGGATCCCTGGGGGGAGGGGGGGAGGACACTGCCTGTGTGGGTCCCGGCTCCAGGGTAAAGAGAGGATGGGGGCTCTGTGAGCCCTTCACCTTTACCCCTTTGCCTTCGGTATCCAGGGATCCTATGGGGAAGGGCGGGAGGGAGGGAGGCTGGGGATCAGGTTACCCACCAGAGGTGCGTTCTGTCCCCACTGTCCCCGCTGTCTGACTGCCCGTTCTGTAATGCCAGGTCAGTGCCGTTGACAATGAATCCATTGGGATTCAGTATTTCTGAAGGAATGTTCTGAAGCTGGGGCGTCCGACAGGCCCCCCGGGTCAGTATGGGAATTCTTTAGGGAGGCATCCAAAGTCTTGGGTTTCTCATTAATTTTGTGTCTGATTTAGTTCAGCTCAAGACTTCCTAGCCATTGAGGTGTCATTTGTGTATCCAGAAAATTTTTTTGAAAAGTATGAGTTTTTCTATGGCAGCTGCTTTATCTCCAGGTTGATTGCCTAAGTCAGATTTGGGCGGGGTGGGGAGAGGAAGTTTGGGTGGAGGCTGGCACCCTGGTTGGGATCATTGCAAGCGACACTTAATATATGTTGCAGCAAATGATAAAGTTGGCCAAAGGTAAAGTTTCTTGTAAACATTCCTTAGATTTTATTTTGGAGCCCCTTTTAGAGCTTTGTGGTTTTGCTTCCGCATGAGGGTCCGATGGAAGCTTTTGGGCTAACTTACCCAATTCACCTGTTTCATATCTGATCAACAGGTTGGTGCAGGGCAGTGGGAGCTGTGTGTGTGTGTGTGTGTGTGTGTGTGTGTGTGTGTGTGTGTGTAGTTTAAGCTAATCCTTCCTATGAATTCTTAGAGAATCATCTTATTTTTAGGGCACCTTCACAGAAGGGAAGAAATGTGTGGCTGTCATTATGCTGATAGAAAACCAAATTTCATTTTACAAGTGTTTCTCCCAGATCTGGGGTGGGTGCAGTTAGGAGGATATCAATAGTTGATTTTATCATCTTCCTGATCCGACAGTGGGGCAGCCTGGCTTTCTCTTGGCACCTTCCATTTGAACTTTGGGGTCAGGGGCCGGGTTGCTGTGGCCACAGTTTTACTTAGTTTACTTCCACCTTCAGCTTCCCTGAAGCTAATGATACAGAAGTAAAATGAAATGACTTTAAAAAAAAAATTTTTTTTTTTAACATTTATTCATTTTTGAAAGGCAGAGAGAGACAGAGTGCAAATGGGGAGTGGGCAGAGAGAGAGGGAGACACAGAAACAGAAGCAGGCTCCAGGCCCCTAGCTATCAGCACAGAGCCTGACCCGGGGCTTGAACTCATGGACCGCGAGATCATGACCTGAATGGAAGTTGCCACTTAACCGACTGAGCCACCCAGGTGCCCCTGAAATGAAATGACTTTTAAAGCAAAGTAGACGCGTCCCGGGAAAGGCCAACAGGTTGCATGGTCCAGGCTGTCACAACCGCTAGAGTCCTGTGTTCCTTGAGGGCTCAAGAAAGAGCATGGCATGGAGATGGGAACTTGATGCGCGCCTGAAGTTGTGTGGCCTGCTTCCTCCACCCCTAAGAAGTCTGTAGCAACTCACTCAACAGGAAAGACAACCACATTGGATCTCGTGATAGTGCTGGTGAAACTAATAGACCCTTGTTCACATGGAGTTTAATGGAACGATAATCCTCAGCCAGAGAAAGGGAGTGTATTATTCATAAAGGTATTTAGAGATCACATGGGACTGTTTCATGTAGACATTTGAAATTGGATTACTTCTCCTATATGAGTTGGTAGGTGTAGGTAGGTGCGAGAGAATGTTACAATTTCCATATCATTATTTTTTTCCTCAAGGTCCTCTTACCTCTCCCATAAAGAAGAGGTTTGGCTCTGATTGTGTGTGTGTGTGTGTGTGTGTGTGTGTGTGTGTGTGTGTGTGTTTGAAGTGGCAGGTTCAATTTGTTTAATAGAAATAGAGCCATTAAGATTATCTTGTTTTAGTAACTAGATAGTCTTTTATAGGAATTTTTCTATTTCATGTAAATATTAACATTTATTGGTAGAAAGTTGTACATAATATCCTTTTATAATATTTTAAAAGACTGTATGGCATCTGTAGAAATGTTTTCCTTCATCATTCCTGGCATTGGTTATTTGTGCTTTTCTTCTTCTTGGTCAATCTTGCTAATGTATTATCAATTTTACTGGCATTTGAAAGAACCAACTTTGGGTTTTGTTTGTATTTGAAATGAAACATAAACACTGCCTCCTTTCTTAAGTTTACATGCATTTTAAAAATTCTGTGCTGTGGAACACTGTCAAAAAAGATGTTAAGAGCCTTTAAAACTAAGTAACTGAGTCTCCTGGCTGTAAGGAGGCAGACATTCTGTATTCATTTTTATGTGTCTCTGAAATAATGTTTCTTGGTTTTATTAAACCATACCTGGTGTTCTTGAGAGTCCTACCCAGTGCATCAAATTGTTCTAAGATGGTTTTGTACATTCACTGGGGCACACCCTGTGAAATTGTTTTGGAAACTTCTAGCTAGAATTTACATAAGACTTGCTGGTAATTTAATGTGAATTGTAGGTACCCTTCAACCTACTTGACAATACAGATTTATTTTGTACTAGGGCAGAGGAAATTTGCTGTAATGACCAAGAAAGTTTCATTTTGGTTCATATTTAATACATGAGTCTTGGCATTTTAACGTTTTTCTCGGAAAATCTTTCTGAGTTTGTGACCGTGTAAGAACGAGAACATAGAGCCAGAAAGACCTGGGTCTGAAGTCTTTTTTCTTTTAAGTTTATTTAAGTAATCTCTACATCCAGTGTGGGGCTCAAACTCACAACCCTGAGATCGAGAGCCACGTGCTCTACCCACCGAGCCAGTCAGGTGCCCGTGGATCCGAATTCTTGCTCTGCCACTTGTAGCTAGCTCCGTGACTTCCAGAAAGTTGCCTAACCCCTCTGAGCTTACATTTCCCTTCCTGTGAGATGGAAATAATGAAAATTGCTCAGGGGGCTGTTGTGAGATTTCTGAGTACTCCTGTAAGGCACCTGGCTGGTGATTTGGAACAAAGTGGGCACTTAATGGGGTGCAGTGCGTTGCGTGTTTTCGCCTCCTGCCCTTTCTGTTGTACTTGCAACCTCACAGCTTCCCTGGGTGCCTGCCTTCCAGAAGTGTGAAAGGTTATTGCAACAGAGTGAAACAAAGCCACTTCTCCCATCTGTTCTCTCCATATTTGGGGCAGATGGGCTACCGAGGTCCCTTTTCATATTTTCAGTATTTTCGTCTTATTATCCTAGTTGATTGGTGGTATACTGGCTGTATATTTTTCCACTCTGAGTTTTTAAATTAAATGTTTTAAAAATCTAACTTTATTTTATTATTTCTTTAATGTTTATTTATTTTTGAGAGAGAGAGAGACAGTGTGAGTTGGGGAGACGCAGAGAGAGAGGGAGACACAGAATCTGAAGCAGGCTCCAGGCTCTGAGCTGTCAGCACAGAGCCCAACGTGGAGCTTGAACTCAGGAACCATGAGATCATAACCTGAGCCGAAATCAGACATTTAACCGATGGAGCCACCCAGGCGACCCTTCAATTTTTTTTTTTTTAATGTTTATTTATTTTTGAGAGAGAGAGAGCGCGCAAGCCGGGGAGGGACAGAGAGAGGTGGACAGAGGATCCAAAGCAGGCTCCATGCTGTCAGCAGCAAGTCCAGTGTGGGGCTCAAACTCACAAACCCTGAGATCATGACCTGAGCTGAACTCAAGACGCTCAACCGACGGAGCCACCTCGGCACGCACCCCTTCCACCCCAATTTTTACGTTACCTTCCTGGGATTATTATTTTTGTCTTCAGTTTATCTCACTTCCTTGAGAGTCTCACTGCTCTGTTATTTCCTCCCTCCCTCCCTGCCTCCCAGCCTCCTTTCCCTTCCGTAGAAATGAAATGAGTACTCAGCTCAAACTTGGCAGAGACGGGGCTGTAAGTTAGTGGGGTTGCTTCTCCGAAGGGAAATTGGTAAAATGTAGTTATTCCAGAACTCCAGTTACTCTAAAAGAGATGCTCGATGTCACTAATCATCAGGGAAATGCAAAGCAAAACCGCTACGAGATACCAGCTCTCTACCAGAAAGACAAGAAATAACAAGGTTTGGCTGTGGAGAAAAGGGAACCCTCATGCACCATTGGTAGGAATGTAAACCAGGAGGCAGATGGGGCTGAGGATAACCATATCAGGGTTTTATTGCTATAGCATTTTCTGAGAGTGTTTTTTCCAGAGCTTAAAGTTCCTTGGTACTTTGGGGGTGTGTGGGGGGGAGGAGTGTGGATTGTTTAATGCTATGGCTGACCTCATAACCAAGAAAGGAAGTGAGAGGCATAGGGTGAGGAAGTTGGCTGGGTAATATTCCTCCAGAAAGGAATATGGCATTCTTGAAGTGATCCAACCCTGCGGCTGTTTGCTCTTCTTGGGGTTTGTCAATTGAAGAAGGTCCCGGGGAATATATGGCATGATCAGTTAGTGTTTCTTCAGGTGTCTAATAATGCAAGGGGCTGGACTGGGGAAGGGAAGGGGTCGTCAGCTGGGAAAAGGCTTACCAGTGCCATGCCAACATCATTCAGTGCTCTGCTCGAGGAGTGAGTCTTGGCTTACATTTTTTGCGGTGAATCGGCCTCAACAACAGATTGACTAGCTGCCTTTGATCTGGCCCGTCAGCTGTGACCCAGTGTGCTGAGTAACTGTGCTGTTATTTGTATTGGTTGGTGTTTTTATGAGAGTAGGGGACAAGGAGGCGTATAGTCTTCATGAGTGTTTTGCAACATGACGCCTCTGGTTTATTTTGATGCTGTTGCTTGAAAACAAGTGTCAGCATGGTATTCCCTGGTAAAACTTTTGGGGGAGAGATCATCACTTTTGGAAAGTTTGGTTAGGAGTGGGTTTGTGAGATCTTGTACTGAAGCATGGAGCCTCATGCAATACCTTGGAAATGTATGCTCCAGTGTTTGAAATCTCTGTAAATTTACTTCTGTAAATCCAGAGATTTTGGTGGGCAAGGATAACTATGGCCAAAGTGCTTTCTCCAAAGCCATGGTCGAATAAGGGCCTGCTAAATACTTCTTTGATTACTAAAATACTAATACTAAATACTAATTTACTGAGCATCTACAACATACCCGGTACTTTTCCCGTGTTCTCTTGTTACTGTCTCAGAGGGTGATACTGCATTCTCTAGAAGTACATAAAAAATGAGCATAAAACCCATTATTTTCCTGTGTCTGCTCTTGTAGGTAGAACTGGTGTGAACTGAGGCCCACATATCTAGACCTGAAAGCCAGGAGGAGAGGAGGGTTGGTACCATGTGGTGTGATATTCTGAATCCTAGTCTCTTATCTAGGACGTGATCGGCCTCTTTGGATGGCACATATGGGGATCTTGAGAGAAGCCTCTTCTCCTTGGGATGGGGTAAGTGAGGCATTTGCAGAAGGTTGGGAAATGAACGTTCAAGTTTTTATTTATTTATTTTTTAAAGTTTATTAATTTGTTTTGAGAGGGAGAGAGAGAGAGAGAGCGAGAGAACAAGCAGGGGAGGGGCAGAGACAGAGAAGGAGAAAGAGAATCCCAAGCAGGCTCTGTGCCGTCAGAGCAGAGCCCGATGTAGGGCTCAATCTCATGAACCGTGGGATCATGACCTGAGCCGAAATGAAGAGTCAGATACTCAACTGACTTAGCTACCCAAGCGCCCGAGGATTCAAGCTTTTAAAGTCCTTATTGTTTTAGGACCCTGTCGAAATCCTCCTGTCCTGGGACAATAGGAGGTTCGTTATTTGTGACTGCCGTTTTGTGGAAAGAGGCGTTGCTGATTCTCCTCATTCACAATTTGGGGCTTTGAAATTGATTTCCTGGGAACCATTGGATGTGTAGGGTCCCATTGTTGGATCATTCCACGGACAAGCCAATGTTTTGGGCTTGATGAAGAGGGCACAGTGGTACAACCCATGTCAGGGACCCCACGGGCTGGGTCTGCCCCTTGTGAGTGACCACCGATTAGCATTGATTCTTTATGCTTTGAGTCATGAGGAAGAAGATTCCCCCTGATTCTCAGGTTATATTGTTTCAAAGACCTCACGGAGTAGTCTTCCGACCTTTGTCTTCCTGGCATCAGTTTTGCCTGCCCTTGTGATACCAGGAAAGGAGAAGAAGAAGGAATTGTTTTGGAGTGCAACAGGGGAAACTTGGTATCAGCATGGGCTTTTTCTGGGGCTGTGGCCATGAGATCATGTTACTTTTGATAGAGCTTCCCACTGAAAGGGTCAAGCCGTAAATCTACAACCTTACAGGCACTCTGAGCAGAGAAATAATGCCGCAGACACCTTCCTCCCTCACTTTCCCTTCTGCCAAGTGGGGACAGGGCCATGTCAGTCCTCCTGTACTTCCTGGGGGTGGGGGGAGGGAATGAATTAGACCACAAGGGGCTTTATGACTACACAGAGTTGCAGGTATTCTTTTTGTGTTTGCCTTCCTCCCCATGAACAAACCCACCCAAGCCTGGATGTTGGGTAACAACGCCACACTATTCACCCTTTATCACGTTTTGATCGTATGCCGGCCGATTCAGAGTTTGAACAATAATATGGGACTACCCGCTCAGGGGAGAGGAGGAATCGCAGATGCTTCCTGAGGCACGATCCCCACCGTGTTGTTTTTCTTTTGATCTGACTGTAGTAAGAGCAGTTAGCCTGAAACCAACCCAGTTAGCCTGAGACCAACCCTTTTAACAGATTTTTAAATGTACAGTACAGTGTAATTCACTATCGGCACAGTATTTCACGGTGGATCTCCAGAACGTTTTCATCTGGCATCACTGAAATAACGTCTCCGATGATTAGCACCTTCCCACTTCCCCCCTCCCTCCGGCTCCAGGCAAGCACCATTCTGCTTCCGTGAGTTAGACTATTTCAGATGCCCCCATGTACGTGGAATCATGTGGCATTTGTCTTTCTGTGACCAGCTTATTTCACATGGCCTCATGTTCTCCGGGTTCATCGACGTTGCTGCAATACTGCAAGACTTCCTTCTTCTTAAAGGCTGACGAATATTCCATTGCGCCCGTACCCACTGCATTTTTTTTTGCCCCCCATTCATCCGTTGCTGGACATTTAGGTGGTTTTTACATTTCCGCTGTTGTGAATCGTGCTGCAGTGAACACGGGAGTGCTCGTATCTCTTTGAGATCTGCTTTCGTTTCTTCCCGATGAAAAATACCCATGAGTGGGCTCGTGGATCATATGGTAGTGCTATTTTTAAGTTTTTTGAGAAGCCTCCCTACTGTTTTCCACAGCGGCTGCACGCTTTTGCATTCTGATGCCCACAGTTTTTATAGTTTCCCAGCCGGCGTGGCAGGCCCTGCTTTTGCGGGTCTTGCTGTGACTTGTGCCTCCGGTCTTACCTGTTGCTCTTGAACCAGACCGGCGGCCTTTCCCACTCCACTCTCTGCGTGTACAAGGCAGCCTGGGGACCTCCCTTGCAGCATGTACATCACACTGGATTATCATAATTGGGTTCCTTGGCTTTTTCAAGGGCTAAAAAAAACTGATATAAGTGATAACAGTACAAGAATATTAGAACAACGGCGAGCCCCTTCGTGGCACCTGCCTTCCGTGCTTTGCCCCAGCGCCTCGGATTCACTTAGCTTTCGTGCATATTTGTTCGCTGCCATGTGCTTTCACTCCCATGAGGCTCCTTCTTTGCTGGAGGGGCTGCCCTTGGGGGTGGATCCCCCTTTGACCAAGGAATTCTTCTACTTCCAGGGCGGTCCTTAGGCAGGACTAACCATGGGGGCGGGGCACGCGGATTTTAGGACAACTTTGAGGTTTCCTTTGTCCTGTTTCCAGAGAACCCTTCTGGCTTCCTTTTCCTGCTCCCCAACTTGTTTTCTGTACAAATGCTTCCTAATAAATAACTTAGACAGGAGTTCTAACTCTGGCTTCAGTAACTTGTTTAAAGCAACAGAGGTAGAAAGTGGGGAGCTAGCTAGCAATTGGAGCCCCAGTCACCTGACTCCAGGATCTGTGCTCTTAGCCAGAATGTTCCTGTGTGTTTCTGCAAGGCAGGACTGCGTGCCCTCCCTCTTCTGTACATTTGCCTCAGCGTGGATTAGAGGGGCTGCCTTGGGGTATTCCGTAATGACCTGCTTAATGAGTGACTGACTGTCTCGCTGTCCGCAGGCTGTTCCCCCAGTCAGCCCTACCTGAGTCCTGTCTCTGGGCATTTGTCCACTCACTTGCCCCCTAACATGGCCTTCTCTTAGCTCTCTTTCAGAGTCTACCCCAACCTCCTTCCTCCTTGCCGCCTCTCTGGTCTGGCCCAACCTGCTGTCATTTTCCCCTATCGGAATGAGTACTACTTGTATAGCAGTTTCCCCTTATCTGTGGTTTCACTTCCCCCTGGTCCATGGTCAGCCATCATCCACAATCAGGTGATCCTCCTTCTGACCTGCCGTCTGCAGGTCCCGTAGTAGGGGCGCCTCGGTGGCTTAGTCGGTTAGGCGTTTCCAAGTCTCGGTCTCAGCTCAGGTCTTCATCTCAGCGTCGTGAGTTCAAGTTCCGCACCAGGCTCCTTGCTGGATGTGAAGCCTACTTAAAAAAATAAAAGGTCAGCAGTAGCCTAACACTACGTCACTGTGTCTACATCACTCACCTCACTTCATCTCATCATGTGGGAATTTTATCATCTCCCATCAGCACAAGCAGAAGGCTGAGTATAGCACAGTAAGATATTTTGAGAGACCACATTCACATAACTTTGTAAATTACAGTATAGTTTTTAGTTGTTCTGTTTTCTTAATAGTTAACTGTTAATCTCTTACTATGCCTAATTTATAAATCAAGCTTTATCTTAGGTACATGTAGTTAGGAAAAGCCATTGTGTATATAGGCTTTGGTACCGTCTGCGGTTCAGACATCCACTGGGGGTCTCAGAATGTATCTTCTGCAGATGACGGGGGACTGCTGTGTATCTTCTCCCCCACCCCACCCCAGCATGATTGTAAATCCTGGAGAGCTACCATTGCGTGCCCTGAACCACAGGGTAAGTATTTGGCGACTTGACTCTTTGGGGATTAATCAGAACCTAGTCAGAGCTGTCCAAAGAAATGCCAAGGTTGTTTCTAGGTTCTGTGAAATAATGTGGTCAGAGAACAAAATTGAAAAAAAAAATAAGCAATGGACAAATCTAAAATTTGTTAGCCCATTTTTGTGTGAGCCCATGTGCACATTTTCACGCTGCAGCTGTCCAAGTTGAACCACAGAGTGGATGTCTCATCCCTTGGCTTCAAGCACAATGGCTAGCCATCCCCTACCACCGCTACCCCCCTCTGCCCCCCCCACCATGGGAATTTAAGGAGATTTATGTGATGAATAATGTGGATTTTCTTCCAGTTCTTGGGTTGTGGTTTGACAAACTTCATGCAAATCATGGGTGAAACATGTCAAGTGTCTCCCCTCACCCCACCCATTTGAAACATAACAAAGATGTCTTCCGGCGTCAATATATTACATTTTGCTGATGGCTGCCACCTGTCCACAGTGACCTCCCCTCCTTGGCTGACTCAGACACACTTTGTCTCCTCTTGGGTTTGCCTCCACCTTTATGTCCAGGAAAGAGGGTCAGTCCAGAACTGAAGATACAGAGGAAAAGAAGCTACATATATGTGTGTGTGCCTGGCATTCTGCTAAGTGTTCTCTATCAGAGTATATGACTGATCCCCATGACCATGCCGGCATGTGCTATTCTCTCCAAGTCCAGTCAGAACCCATGTGATCTCACTAAAACCACATATTGTGGTGACCCTGGATTTGAACTGTCTTTTGTTTGACTTCTAAACCCATGACTCTTTCATTCTAATTAGACACAGGTGTTTGGATGATGATTCTCATGATCCTATTAACTCTAGAATTCTGAGGCTCCTGGGTTCTTTTCTGACCTTTTCCTTTTCTACCGTAGCCAATTCCTCTTAGCACTTCGCTTCTTGTGATTTGCTAAAGTCAGGATTGCCTGAAATACCATGTTTAGGTGGGGCTTTTTGGGAGTGGGGTGTCCAATACTTGAAAAACTGTAATATTAGGGATCTGACTTTATTTTTAGATAGCCATCCACAGGTGAAACATAATCAAGACCATTCTTTGAACACCCTCAGGAAAGTTAAAAGTTCTTCCTTCTTTTTAAGAAGGAACCTCCCTACCTAGACTGAGGACTTTCTCATCACTGTCTTATCCTGCAGCACATCGAGCCTGAGATGTTGGTGCCTTGGGCCTGACGCAGCAGGACACCCTGGGTCGTTTGGCTCTTCTGTGCCTCTTGTGCCCACATTGCATAAACATTGGCATGGCAGGGACAGATGGCCACTCGGGAGGCTCCTTTGATGTCACATTTGGTTGCCTGGGTGGGGGGTAGGGGTGGCTGTATCCAGTCTCCACAGGAGGAGAAGCTGACTGGGAAATACCTACCTGAGAGTGGGTAAACAAAAGCTTAAGTCCAGAAAGCTAGGGACCCTGGTACGTCCACAGGCCGGGCACTAATGGAGTCAGGTTTACATAAGTGTGTTTAGCTTGGGAGGAAGCCAGTTGGCTCAGAGCAAATCCTTTTCTCTCCGCTCCTAATTGATGCTTTTGGAGTTCTGTTTTCTTATGAGACAATGTGAATGGTCTGGGGGTGGGGGTGGGGGTGGTGAGGAAAGTGATGGGATTGCAGATAATTACTTTCAGAGCTAGCAAGAGCATTCATTCCTGAGGGCTGGGTTAGCTTTGCTGGAGGCTCCGGTGAAAGTACCTGAAATCCCAGGAGAGTCGAGATAGAGCAGTGGGGGCCCTTCTCAGTGAGAATCAGCTGGTCAGGCAGCATCAGTCTGCGTAATGGGGACTGAAAGCTTCGGTGGAAATAGGAAGGATGGTAATGAAGAACCCCCAGACAGGGATTGCGTGAGGCAGCCCAATTGTGCCTGAAAGAAACATCCAGAGTTGACAGCATGCGACACTTGAGCGGGTTTTTGGTGGTTTTAGCTTTAGAGGGAACATCGGAGGTAATTACGGTCGCCTACATGCAAAGCAAGCATGGAGTTCAGTCACGGTGGAAAAGCCAAAAGCCACAAGGGTTGATTGAAAGCTTTTCCTACTCTAGCCTCCGGGTAATAATAACCGTTGCTCTTTATTTCTCTAATGCATTTACAGACGTCGCAACAAACCGAAGTAAGGTAATGTATTCAAGTTAACGCAGTGACGTCCAGTGTCTGGGCTTCATGTTGATTGGGAGGCGGGAAGGTAGTTCATTGATTTATTCATTTCTTCAAGTCACTCGTTGGGTGGCCCTGGGTATCATCCTTGGAGGTGTCCGTGGAGGGGTCAGTGACGTGTGACACACAGCTCACACTCCCGCAAGGAACTTACAGTGTAGAAGGGGAGAAATGATAACGCCGTGGGAAAGTTCATAGGGAGCCACCTGAGAGCCATCATCGAGAAGTTTGGTGTTTTGGAAGGGTCAGGACGTTAGCCATTCCACGGTAGAATGGTGGAACGATCGAGAAAGCTATTAATGATATTCCTGATTTCTGTTGCTTATTAAGAGCTCACTCTCTGCCTGGCACAGTTTTAAATGCTTAATGTGTATTAACCACGTTAATAACCCAATAACCCACTGAGCTATTAGCATCTCAGTTTCACAGCTGAAGAAACTGAGGCAGAGAGAGGTAAGAGATGATGCAGCCAGCGTATGGGCGGTCGGCCCTCCTGACTACCCCATGCCTCTGTGGCCCTTTCCATTTCCCATCTTCCTCTGTTGCTGGAACTGTCGGTGCACCCATAGTATTTCTTTCTTTTTAAGAAATCAGGGACAGACATCCCACGTGAGGGCTTAGTTTTTCTGTTCCACTTTCTTCTTTTAATCTGAAATTTAAACACTGTTTTTTATTTTAATTCCCTGCGTTGCATTAGTCTCATGTGAACAACACAGTGTGATTGGACAAATCCATACGTTATGCGGTGCTCTCCACGAGGTGGCTACCATCTGGCTGTTCCATTTTTTCCGCGTTTAGAGAAATCTAGTTTATGCGGGTGCCTGATGGGCCATTTAGTCATGAGTAACCAGCGGACTTTTTTTTTTTTTTTTTTTTTAGGTCCTTGGAGGGTGATTTTAATTATCATATAAATAGCATGAATATGAGTGTGGGAGTTTTATTACTCAGTTCCTTGGTGGTGGTTTGAAGGTTTTCTCTGGGTGGTTCCAGTGTCAGTGTTGACACTGCTGGAAGTTGTCTCTTGCGAGGGCACAGCACTTTTTCTGTTTCGGTGAAGGGCCATTTCTTTGGTTGTGGTTTTGTTTGTTTGTTTTTTTTTAATTAGGTGAGAGAGGTAAATGCAGTCATTTGTATTTAAAAAAAATGGTTATTATTTGCCAGTTAATGTTTATGGAAGAAAATGGAAGGCAGAGGAGAGTACCAGGGTAGAAGTCCAGTGACCTGAGTTTTTTTGGGTTTTTTTGATTTTTTGATGTGCCCTTCCTAACTCTTGGACATTAGGAGAGTCCGCTGTTGGGGCAGTGAATTATGTGGTCAGGGTCCTTGTGATGTACGGAAGTCTCTTCCTGTACGATAGAGCCTGGAATAAGGATATTATGTATCAAGACTCGACTTTTTAACCTGGTATTACTACATTATTTATTTAAATGTGTTGTTTTAGACCCAGATGCTGTGGCTGCGTTTTATATTTTTGGTGTTATACTTAAAACATTGTGTCACCCTCTGGTTGTGTTTTCTTTCTCTCTCTCTCCTTTGCACTCCAAGAATGGGTTTTCATGTAGGACGAAAATGGAAACTAAAGAAGAGACAAAATCTGGAAGTAATTTTCAGCAGTAGAGAAATTAAACAAAATGAGAAAACACACCATTTTGTTGCTAGCTGCGTAAAGGGAACATAGGAGTGTATGCTTGCTTTTTCCCAGCGGTGGCTACATTCTATGTGGATTACTTTTTCATTGGGACTGGAGAGTGAAAAGAACGCACAAAGCAGATCTGAATGTTAAATATTTCCATCTTGTCAAGAGCACATCAACTTGGCATTTAAACTCTGATTGCCTGCCTCTTATTTCTATAATTTGAAATCAGATGGCAATCCGGCAAGTGAGAACCTTGGTTCAGGTGACCCCTGTCTATTTATCCATCTGGCCTCCTCTCCAGTTCCCTTTTTAACTCACAAATGGGAGTGGGTGGGAATGCCCAGGAATACTTTGAATGTGGTAAATACAGGATGTGGGGAAATTCATCTGCGAAATGTCAGCCTTCAGGAGACATTTTGTAAATGTCTACGTTTACAAATGGAAAATGGAAGGCCTGCTAAAACGCCCTGTGATTTGAGTTTTTAAAGCTGGTGTGGCACAGTTGGGGATTCCCGATCCTGAGTAGTAAGGCGATGTGGGGTCTTGGGTAGTAGGAATGCATTTCGATTTCAGAAATGTTGAGAATGAATTTTGATTTAAGAAATCATTGAGAAAATGGTTCCTTCTGCTATCTGATATCTTATCTTAAAATATGTTCGAGTTCCTGGGCATCATATTTTATCACATTTCATCCTGAGAGATGCCTTGAGGAGTTTTGGCCTAATGGCCTGTGGTCTATGTTTTCATGTGATGGGCTGGCTCCCCTTTTCCATGACATGGATCTATCTGACTTGAGATCCCCACATTTCTTATGCCTTTTGTTTAATAATTATAATGGGATTTTGATGGAATTGGTTGAATGAATGCTTACGTTACTAATTAATTTCTATATCTGTGTCTAGGGACTTCTGTGAATTTTTGTTTTAAAATTTTTTAATATTTATTTTTGAGAGAGAGAGAGAGAGAGAGAGAGAGCGAGCGAGTTGGGGAGGGGCAGAGAGAGAGGGAGACACAGAATCTGAAGCAGGCTCCAGGCTCCAAGCTGTCAGCAGAGTCTGATGCCGGGCTTGAACTCATGAACCGCAAGATTATGACTTGAGCCGAAGTCAGATGCTTAACCGACTGAGCCACCCAGGCACCCCTATGAATTTTTGTCTTAAAATTTGTCATAATCTTGGTTGAATGTTGAAAACGCATTTACCAGCCAACAATTTGCTTAGCACCTGCCATGTGCTATGCCCAGTGAGAGGCTCATGGAACTCAGGCAGGGATATGGCCGATCTGGTGGGTCTCTCAACCGAAGTCACAGGCTAGTGGCACCAGTTGAGAAAAATGGACTGAGGGTAATGGAATTGACAGCAAAGTCCCACCGACAGATTTTTTAAATAGGGACAAAAGAAAACATTCAAAACGTTTTACATTTCAGAGTTCGTAAATCCATTTGAAGTGCTTGAGGAAAGCATAGCATGCAGAATGGATGCACGTATGTATAAAACTGAAACCAGACTTCTTTGATGATTTAATGTCTCAAAAAAGGTTCTTAGAAAGAGGGACTTTCCTCTTTCTAAGTATGGAGATGTTTTGTCTTCACCTCACTAGGGTTTTCCTTTCCATGTCTCTTGGTTATCTTTTTGCTTCCGAAAATGCTGGTAGAGACCTACAAGCATCTATCTGCACTGAAACCTACAGCACACAGTTGTCCATAGCAGCTGCATTCATAACTGCCCAAACTTGGAAGCAGTTTAGTAGGCGGAAGGCCCTTGAGCAGCTGAGTGGATAAGTAAGCCATGGTCATCTATACAACGGGATATTATTCACCGCTAAAAAGAATGAACTATCAAGCCATGAAAGCAGTGGAAGACCCCCAAGTGTAAGGGACAATCTAAAAAATATATAAGAGGACACTTGGATGGCTCAGTTGGTTAAGCATCCGACTCTTGATCTCGGCTCAGGTCATGATCTCACATCACGGTTCGTGGATGGAGCCCCATGTTGGGCTCTGCACCGACATCATGAAGTCTGCTTAAGATTCTCTCTCTCTCTCTCTCTCTCTCTCTCTCTCTCTCTCTGCCCCTCCCCCGTTCGCTCTCTCCCTGTCTCTCTCGCTTTCTCTCTCTCTCAAATAAACCAACTAAAAAAAAAGAAAAAGTACATACTGTCAGATTCAACACTGTGACATGCTGGAAAAGGCAGAACTATGGAGACAATAAAAGTCAGTAGTTGCCAGGAGCTTGGGGGACGGGAGGAAGGGGTAAACAGGCTGAGCGCAGGATTTTAAGGGCAGTGAAACAACTCTGTGTTGTCTTTATAATGGTGAATATAATGTCATCATACATTTGTTACAACCTGCAGAATGTACGATACCAAGTGTGACCCCTGACGTAAATGATGGATTTGGGTTGATCATGTAGCAGTATCGGTTCACTGAGGATAAGAGCTGTGCTACTCGGTGGGGGTTGTTGATAGTGGAGGCAGCTGTACGGGTGTAGGGGCAGGAGGCCCAGGAGAACCCTACATCCTGCTCACTTTTGCTACAAACCTGAAAGTACTCCATAAAATAAAATCTACCCAACGATAGCCACGTTGTATACCCAACATACAAGCCACGGTTGGGGAAACAGCTGTGAATTCTCTTCACGGTGCCCAGTAAAATGTCTCTTGATTTGTATTACTTCTCAAAGTCCTTTCTGGCCCCTCTGCTTGGGCAGCAGCTGGCGGACGGCACGGAGGGTTCCTTATCAAGCAGGAGACTCTGATGTTCAGAGAACTGGGGTATCATGAGAATGGAGATCTTGATCCCTGGCACCTTCAGGGCTGTGAAAGCATTGATTTCAAGTTTCTGTTTTTCCCTTCTGATCTTGTATCGTGCCATTGTTGGTATTAAGGATGCAGTTTTGATGAACTTACCCTTTGGTATGTTACAGGTTAGTGGGACTTTCCTGCAATGGGCATGGTGATGGAGGAGTTGACTTCGGTAGCATTTAAAAATACTATGGCCCGGAGACGGGAAACCGTCCACTCCTGCCTTGATCGTGTGACCTTTCCCTGGGGAGTTCTCTTGGAAGCTGTGTGTACGGGGCGCACGAACATGGGACTGAGCGATTACACAGATTTTTCTGAACGTTTTCATCAGCGTTTCTCCTTACAGGTGGTCTGTCACTTTTCTGAGGTCCTCATTCATGCCTTCAGCAAATAGTTATTGAGCATTTCACTTTATGCCAGGCCACTTCCAGGTTCCAGGGGCATAGTAGTGAACGAGACCTAGAAGAATGTGCATGCATGTAACTGGCATCCTGGAGGCAGAAGACAGACAATGAACAACTGGTTAGAACATGGAGTGTGTTGGGTTATCACCACAGTGGGGGGCCACGAAGCAAGGAAGGGGCTGGGAAGAGTCCAGGGAATTGAACTTTGGAATGGGGGAGGGGAAAGGCCCACTGCAGGGGTGACTTTGGAGCAAAGAGGTTTTTGCTTGTTTGTTTTTGTTTTTTTTTTTTGTTTTGTTTTGGTTAACAGACAGGGGTGATCTCTGTGGAGAGAAGCAGGGGGTCTGGTGTGCTGGAAAAGTAGCTTGGAGGCCACTGGGGCTTGGGTGAGAGAGCATTCTGGAGAAATGGGAGATGAGGCCAGGAGGGGCCAGGAGGACTGTTGGTGAGAAGGGAAGCCTTTGGAGGGTTCCAGTAGTTGCCATCAGACGTGATCAGATTTAGGTTTCAGGAGGGTCTCTCTGAGTGTGCTGTTGAGAGGTGAGGCAGCTTTCTCACTTTGACCCTCCGACCATTAATGACCCTTAAGTCTGAGCAGTGATGTTGGGTTCTTGCTCACACAGCCCCGATCACACTGGTGCTTTGGGGGCTTTATTAAGAAGTATTTTTTTTTCTACCTATGTGAGCACAAATCTCTTTCTTTCTTAAAAAAAAAATTAAAAAAAAATGTTTATTTATTTTGAGAGAGAGCGTGTGTGCAAGCAAGGGAGGGAGAGAGAGAGAGAGAGAGAATCAGAGAATCCCAAGCAGGCTCCGTGATGTCAGTGCAGAGCCTGACATGGGGCGCTAACTCATGAACCATGAGGTCATGACCTGAGCTGAAATCAAGAGTCGGATGGATGCTCAACCAACTGAGCTACCCAGGTACCCCACAAATCTCTTTCTTTATAGTTCTTAAGAGAAGGGACTTTCCTCATGCAAGTGTAGTTAGCCTATGCGTTCTGTAATGAGTCCAAAAATGCTCAAGAAATGCTTGAAAACAATTTAGGGTTCTCTGCAGCCCTGTGTTGTGTTCACCTTCAAAACAGAAAAATCCTCCTCCCTACATGTGGCTCTGTTTTGCCTCTGGGAGCCCCCTTCTTGCCTGTAGCCAGATTCCACTCTCTTTCCATGACACTCATCCTTCTTTGTTCGGGTTGCTCCTCAGGAGTCTCCATTCTGAGAAAAGTGAACATGTGTCAGGTGTGTAATTGTCTCACCTAAAAGTGAGCCACCCAAATCGTGGCCTGCACACAGCTGGCGGGCTCTCTGAGCCTCTCGGAAATCCAAACCCGAGTTTTTCTGGCGTTTGACCCTTGTCAGCCCGTTCTGAGTCGCATGCAGTTAAATTTGTCCACAGATGTTAGTTTACCAGTGTACTTTGAACAGAATAATAATAACTTTCGCATCTGGTCCCCTTTTCATCTAGGGATTTTAAAACCCCAAGTGCATATTAATTAAACCTCACATCACTGGAAGGTAGAGAAGGGGTTTAATCACCACTGGGAAGAACATAGAGGGACAGCCTGTGGGCCCAGCACTAACAGGCGTTTTGCATTTCACCAGTGCCTTTCATCTGGCTTCTTAAATACTTGGCAAGTATTACCTGGTGGGAAGTGCATTATTATACACATCTGCAGGGAGTGGGGACTCTCCCAGGATACGGGATACGGAGACTTGTCCTGGCTGTTTTCAGTATTGTCACTTCAGAGGACTTCTTCGTTTCTGGTTCATGGGTTGTTATGGCTTATTATGGATTACCTGGGGGCTCATGGTGTGGACAGAAGGCTAGTAGAGTTGACTGGTAAGGTTGTTTGCTTTTTTCCCTTTTTGGTTTGGTAAGCAGGTAGGTAGGGAGTTTCTTTTTAAATTTCAGCCATCTTCCAAGCTGGTAATGAGTCATTCTCATTTAGGGGACCGGGGACATCCCCTTCACCCTAACTCTCTCACTCCAGAAAGTCCCCCCGGTGAACTGGGACAGGCGGAAGGCAGGGGAGAGCCATGGCTTTTCCCAGAAGGAGCTGCTTGAGTCCATTTCTGGTAAATGAGGGCACTGATGTAAAAAATGGAACAAAACTAAAAACCAAAGGAGAAAGTGTTGTGGTCATGTCATTAGTAGGTAGAGAATTCACCTGCTAACCTGTGGGAGGGAGTCAAGGGTGTGGCTCCAGCTGAGGTCAGAGTGTTTATATGCAGAGCCACAGGGCTTCGCCACTGAGGGCTGGGTCAGTCTTCAGGGGGTCGCCTCACGGCAGGCCTTAGCAGAACACGGGAATGGTGCAGGATATACCGTTGGCTTGTGAAAGAATGGGTTATTTTGATCAGCAAAATTTTTTTAATGCTTGTTTATTTTTGAGAAAGAGAGGGGGAGAGAATGCAAGTGGGGGAGGGTCAGAGAGAGAGGGGGACCTGGGATCCGAAGTGGGGTCTGCACTGACAGCAGAGAGCCCAATGTGGGGCTCAAACTCAGGAACCATGAGATCATGACCTGAGCCAAAGTCGGATGCTTAACCGACTGAGCCACCCAGGTGCCCCAATGTCTTCTTTTGATTTTAAATAGAGTCCTTATATCTGTTTTTTAAAAATTCCCTCATGCCAGGGACACCTGGGTGGCTCAGTCGGTACGTGTCCCACTTTGACTTAGGCTCAGATCATGATCTCATGGTTCCTGAGTTTGAGCCCCATTATTGGGCTCTGTGCTGACAGCGTGGAGCCTGCTTGGGATTCTCTCTTCCTCTCTCTCTGCCCCTCTCCAGCTTGCTCGCTCGCTCTCTCTCTCAAAATAAACATAAACTTAAAAAAAAATCCCCAATGCCACTGTAAAGCATGCTATTGATTTTATAATAAAATATTGCCTTTATTTAGAATTGCATGTGGAAATAACGTAATGGAAAAATGTTGACAGACACAAGTTCTTTGAATGTTCCCTCTATATGATGTCCCAAACCCCTTGATTCCTGGTCTCTCTTTGTGACTTAAATGTAGAAAGATTACCCATATGTCTGCAGATAAGAGATATTAAACATCTATATATCATTTTAGACAAAGGCCCTCTGAGTAAATTCTAAAGGCACACCCCGTAAGAATGTTTCCTTCCAGGATTCTTATTTAATAGTATTGAACTGTAAAAAATACTTTGGGTCTTTAATTTGACAGTGTTGATGTGTTTTTTGTTTACTGGGGTGGAAATACAGTGGAAAGATGATCTGTTCTTAATATATGGTTGTGGGTTAGGTATTCTCCATTGCCTTGTATTGTGGGAGCTCCAGTTGGCCGGGATGTTACTGGCATGGTCCTTAAATAGATAAATAATTGGATCAAAGAAATGACTTGGAAATGTACTTCGTTGTTTAGAAGCCAAAATAAACCAAAATCTTTGTCTTCAGCATGAGCGTCACACTTTCAAGTTGAATAGTTAATCCCTTTGCTCATGGCAATGCCAGGGGCCCTGTGGATGGAATCCCAGAATTCTGAGGTAACTTTGATGCCTTCTGAAAGTAGAGACAGAAAAGAAGGCTAAAAGCTGCACCCTGAGAATGAAACATAACTCTACTGTTTACTAGCTGTGTGACCTTGAGTAAGTCACTTAAACTCTCTGTTCTTTGGAGTCTTCATTTATAAGTTGGGGGTAAGTCCTTTTCTTCTAGAACAGTTAGAAAGATTAATGCCCTTCTTTAGTGTCTGATTTCTAGTATGTCCCCCAAAAGTGTCAACCTGTGTTGTTACTGTCCTTGTTGACATTGTGGTCATCTTCTCTCTGCCCTTAGGCTGGAGTCAGTATTGGGAGTTTTTAAGAGATTTCCTATGTCTTCTCTACTAAGCCATTGTAAGATTGTTGTTTTGCAGCCCTCCCGGGAGCTTCCCAGGTAGGATATGAAACCGGCGCCATACTCAGAAGGCAGGGAGAGACTGAAGAAAGGCAGGCACACTCCAGGCTGGTAGGTTTAATAAGCAAGGGAACTTACATAGGAGGCTTGTCTTAGGGGGCAGACGAATGGATCCCTGCACTCGCCCACCAAGTCTTAAAAGTTGGTGAAAAGCCCTCCCTGGATTCAGTCACCTATACCACACAAGTGTTCTCAACACCACATCACCATCTCAAGGCCGTATCCTTGGAGCAGCCTCTGGGAGCCGGAAAGGCAAGGGGAACCCACATTCCTAGAACAGGAGAGGGTGCGAGGAGCCTCCGAGTGCCGAGTTCAGCTCACAGGTCAGCGCAGAGCCTGACTCAGGGATTGAGCTCACGATCTGGGAGATCTGACGTGAGCCGAAACCAAGAGTCGGATGCTTTGCTGACTGAGCCACTCAGACGCCCCTGCAGTCATGTCTTTTTGAAGAGGTTCCCCAACGAGGGTTTAACCATTTCTGAATCCAGGTCCCTCAGTTTCCTGCCTCTGGAGCCTGGAGTCTCATCTCCATTATCCACAGCGTGTGGGCATCATGAGATTTGAGATGATTGCTAGCTAGGCTTCTCTTTTCCGCTTCCTCTCCTGATGTGTCTACAGCACTAGTTTTTAATGGCTTCTCTCTGAGTTTTCTGTTCTTTCTTGACTTTGGCTGTGAAGGCCCAAAGTGTACATAGTCCTATACCATGGACTTCACCTGCAAACTCCCAATTCCCTGAAGAGAAATGTGGCTCACTCCCCATGGCTGAGGGAGTCATGCCTGACCTACGTGGGAGAGCCATGAAACTCGCTCTAATTATCCGTGGCCGCTTATCACTCTTAAGGAAATAGAAATGGAGACACATATGTTGCATGAGCAAGTTACGGACCATTGAACAATAACTCAGTTCAGTGGATGTTCTAGCGACCGTGCTAGCGGATGGATATTCGCAGTGGAGATTCGTAGGTCGCAGCTCCTATCTTGCGGTGCGGCAGAGGTGACAGAAAGTCCGTGCCTGGTGACAGAGCGCCAGGCAGTGACCACCAGAGCACTACATAGGAGAGGGGAGGGGGTTGAGGCTAAGAGTGGGGATTCGGAAGCCATATGGCCTGGGTGTGAAACCAGCCTTGTCACTGATGACTGGGGACTTGTGGACAAGTGACTGTCGTTTTGGGGGCTTCCGTTCCTTCTCCTGTGAGATGGGGGGATGGTGCCCACCTCATGAGCTCTCACAAGGAGTAAACACGTGAGCCTTTGTGAGGACGGAGGGGAGTGATCAGCGCACGCGCACACCCTCAGTAAGTGGGAGCTGGACCCATCCTCTGCATCATGACCAGGCAGAGGGATCGCAGTGAGGGGTGGGCTGTGGTGGGGGAGGGGAGGAAGCAGCAAGGAAGCCTCAACTTCAGGCTACAGACTCAACTCCAGAGCAATTTTTTTTAAGGTTGTTTTTAAATGTTTATTTATTTTGAGAGAGAGCACGAGCAGGGGAGGGGCAGAGAGAGAGGGAGACCCAGAATCCGAAGCAGGCTGCAGGCTCTGAGTTGTCAGCACAGAGCCCGACGTGGGGCTGGAACTCACGAACTGTGAGATCGTGACCTGAGCCGAAGTCCGATGCTTCACCGACTGAGCCAACCAGCCACCAGTCGCCCTTTTTCTCTAGTATTTTTAAATGATCATGCATCATTCATTGCAGAGAGATGAGACTATATAGATAAGCAAAAAGAAGGCAGTCAGAACTCCCCTTTGGCCTGCTTCACCGCTGTTAACATTTACCCTATTTCCTGCTAGACTTCTTTTCTCCTCCTCCGCGGAGTCCGTTTCTGAAGGATGTCAGGGAGGGTTAATGTTTTCCTACACTTAGTTCCACCAGTTTGGTTTCTTATGTGTTATGTAAGGAGCAAGTTTTACTTGCTCTGAAAGTTCTGTCCCGAAATACTGGAAAAAACGCAGAAGGGCATGGCGATAACACACGCTAAGAGGGCAGTGTCTAGACTGAGCTCTAATGACATGGGGAAGCCTGCGGTCTTAGGAGGGGGTGCAGGCCAGTGAACCTGTGTGGAGCGTTTGCTCTGGCCTATCCCTGCACTGAGCACTTCAGGGAGGTCGCTTCCTGTATCCCCAGGGTGACCCTCTGAGGTCATTGCTCCTCTTTTCCAACCCTGTAGCTAAAGAGGCTCTAAGAGGTTGGAGGACATGCCCACCATCGCAGGCCCCTCGATGCAGAGCTGAGATTGTCCCGTGAGCCTGATACCATCTCACCCGTGTGCCGTTTCCTGCTCGCACCTGCCTCAGGGCCCACTGACTCCACCGCCTTTGCTCAAAACCACCTTTTTTTTTTTTTTTTTCCATGTCGTGGATGTTTTTCTTGGCTGATTATTTTTGGAAATATAAAGTGAATAAAACTGAGCTGCTCTTTTTGGGTGTGTGGTAGGAGAGATGTAACAAAAAATTTACCGCTTTAAACGTTTTTAAGTGCAAAGTCCGGCAGAGTTAATTGAGTACATTTATGATGTTGTACAACCGTGACCACTATCTGTTTCCAGAACTTTTTCAACCTCAAAGACAGAAACCCTGTACCTATTAAACAGTAACAGCCTCCCCACCCCCACCCATAATGTCTATTCTACATTCTGTCTCTATGAATTTGTCTATTCCACGTAGGCAATTTCTCATATAAGTGGAATCATTCAATGTTTGTCTTTTTCTGATTAGTTTCTTTCACTTAGCGTAGTGTTTTCAAGATTCATTCAAGTTGTAGTATGTATCAGGAATTCATTCCTGTGTGTGTGTGTGTGTGTGTGTGTGTGACTAATACCTTATTATATATACATACTACATCTTGTTTATCCAGACATCCATCAGTGGGCATTTATGTTCCCACCTTTTGGCTTTTATGGATAGTGCTGTTATGAACATTGGTCATTCAACTCAACCAACACTACAAAAAAACAAGCCAATTAAAAAAAAATGGGCAAATAGACCTTTCTCTAAAAAAGATATACAAATGGCCAATAAGCACATAAAAAGATGTGCACCATCATTAGTCATTAAGAAAATGCAAATCAAAACTATAAGGGGAAACCATTTCACATCCAGTAGAATAGCTATAGTTACAACAAAGGAAAACCACAAATGTTGGTGAGCATGTGAAGAAATTGGAAACCCTCGTACATTGCCGTTGGGAATGCCAAATTGTGGCAGTTGCTCTGGAAAACAGTTTGGTGGTTCCTTAGAATGTTAAACATGAAATTACCATTTGACACAGCAATTCCACTCCTAGGTATATTGTCCAGAAGATGTGCAAACAGGGATTCAAAAAGATACTTTGAAGTTGTATTATTATTGTCTATCAATCCTTTTTTAAAAAAATCTTTTTAATATTTATTTTTGAGAGAGAGAGAGAGAGCATGAGCGTGGGAGGGGCAGAAAGAGAGGGAGACACAGAATCCGAAACAGGCTCCAGGCTCCGAGGTGTCAGCACACAGCCTGACGTGAGGCTCGAACCCATGAGCCATGAATCGTGACCTGATTCTTAGTCAGATGCTTAACTGACTGAGCCACCCAGGCGCCCCAATTCATCCTTCTTAAAGATGATATACTTATGTGGCATTTAGCATGTGGAGCCATGGAAATTAGCGCTGTAGAAAAGAAAAAAAAAAAGCCCATCCATGTTATCACTGACGTTAATGACACAAAGCCACTTGAGAAACACCAAGCTTGGTTCAAACCCTGGAAGCCACCTTGTCATGTCAAGACACACAGGAAACATTCTGCACATGACATGAGGCTGAATCAGATTTTTTTCTTTCTAGTAACATTACCAGGATAATGACAAGTAGATGTATATGTACGGAATTCTTTTCTCCTAGCCTCACATCCCAAAAGATTTATTTCCTAAGTCTTAAATTTTTGTTGGATGTACCATGACAAAATTGGCATGTGTTGTTCAATCAGACCTGGAAATGGAAAATCTAAGTAGGAACCAGAACCTTGGCTTTGGGTTCTTGGATAGTTATTCTATCTCTGGCAGTGTGGAGTCTGTAGAGCAGCTAGTAAGCCATTGATAATTCAACTTTATTAGCCTTAGGGGGTGTATCAAAATAGTCACACCTGAATGTTTGTTGTTCTAAAAATTCACTTTGGAGGGTAGAATGAAGTCCTCTTTCTGCAGAGACCTGGAAACTCTAGCTGCCCGAATGTTAAACTGCCCTCTGCAAAATTCGTGTTAGTTCTGTCACTGGGCAGTAATGGAGCGGAAGGTATCTTCTTCCTGAAATTCTCTCTTGAGCTGGGCCGGTGGTTATAGGCTTTGGTTTCCAGAGACTTCTCCGCTGGGTGGCAGCTGTGTCACAACGGGGCTAGGCAGTTGTCTGATCAAGTAGGCACAGGTCATCTAAAATTGGAAAGTAACAGCCGAGTCAAGCGCACAATTGGATGTGTTCAACCCACCTAAAACCCCGAATGTGGAGAAGACCGAGCTGGGTGGGATTGGAGAGGCTCTTATCCCTGTGCAAGTTCTGGACCAGCTGGATGTCCAGATGGAGGAGTCATCGGATGGAGATCAAATGATCCCCTTGGTTACTATTAGATGTGGGATCAGAGGTTGTGATGTAGAGGTACAGCGACAGTAAGATTCAGGAACAGAGTTAGATGCAGGGCAAGCACTGGACAAAAGTAGGCATCCTCCCATGAGGCAAGCCCTCTAGAGTTACCCGCTCTGTAATCTAGAGCAGGCCAGACCTTGGGTTCTTTGTGGGCCTGGGAGATCCCAAAGAGGGGAAGTGGAGGCTTGAGCTAGGCATGCGTGTGGGTCATTTGTCCAAACTGGGTGAGTGACTCTGCCTCCCCGAAGCAGCAGTCCAAAGTCCGAGAAGTCAGGACGTTTCTATAGGAGAAGACATTTCCTACGAGAGGAAACCCCAGGACATGGCACACATATTCCATCACATTGAATGCTATCTTAGTCCTGAGACACAATTATTTTTTATCAACTTTGATCTGATAAGAAGACTTGATTAATATTCAGTGAGAGGGCTGATTGTGCCAACTGCAGGGTAAGAAGAAGGCCATATTAAAAAAATTAAAAAAAAATTTTAATGTTTTTATTTTTTTATTTTTTTAATGTTAATTTATTTTTGAGAGACAGAGAGAGAAGAGAGAGAGAGAGAGAGAGAGAGAGAGAGAGAGAGAGAGACAGGGCATGAGCTGGGGAAGGGAAGAGAGAGAGGGAGACACAGAATCTGAAGCAGGCTCCAGGCTCTAGGCTGTCAGCACAGAGCCCAATGCGAGGTTTGAACCCATGAATGGTGAGATCATGACCTGAACCAAAGTTGGATGCTTAACAGATTGAACCTCCTAGGCGCCCCCCCCACCCAAATTGTTTTTAATGAAAAGTGGATACCTCTTTTATCTGAGGGTGGCTACATTTCATGATTGTTTAAATCAGTGTGAACCTTTTCTTGATGTATTGTTAGCTGATAATCAGGAACAAGCAGTGATAAAGCAATGATTTTTCTGAAAAGTAATTACCTTGGGGCATCTGGGTGACTCAGTCGGTTAAGTGTCCAACTCTTGATTTCGGCTCAAGTCATGATCTCATGGTTCGTGAGCCCCACGTCTGTCAGTGTAGAGCCTGCTTGGGATTATCTCTCTGTCCCCCCCCTCCCCTCCCCAATAAATAAATAAATAAATGAATGAATAAATAAATAAATAAATAAGCAAATAAATAAATAAATAAATAAATACCTTTTAAAAAAGTAATTACCTTCACATTCTGCCAGTTCTGCGTTGGAGGCAGGAAATGCAGGTAGGTGATAATCTTAAATTTTGCAGATTTTAGAATCATGGTGTCCTCACGCTGGGACATCAGGGATATCAGGGACCCTGTCATTAATCACCCCTGGGAGACACTTAGTTTTGTAGAGTAAATGAAAGAGGTCCTATGTATGTCCTGCTGAATTGCTCCTCTCTGTTCTATAGCACAGTTTCGTGGCCATCTTGGTTGGGATACTCTTCTTTCCTGGAATGTATTTACACGTAGGAGAAGTTTTATGTAGTTTCCTTGCTGGGTTTGGTGACCCTCACAAAATGAATACATTTGCATATAGAACTTTTGTGGGTTCCCTCATTTGAAAAGCGGGTAAAAGCCATAGAGCTGCTCCTTATACAAGTGTAGAGATGATCATGCACATACTTTTGGGTCTAATTCTAGAAGGTTCAAAGGCCTTTGAAAGTTCTCCTGGGATCTTACACTAAAAACCTTTGTATTAGGTCCATTCCCAGAGTCTACTGCAAAATTGCTGAAGTTAGCAAGTCTGTGTGACCCCTACCCTTTAAAAGTATGAATGTTTTTAAAAATACTAATAGCTCCATGTGGAAACTTGTAATTTCCAGCTGGGTAGTGGTTTTTTTGTTTGTTTGTTTGTTTGTTTGTTTTTTTGTTTTGTTTTTTTTTTTAAGTGGAACTTAAAACACTTTTGGGGTTTATAAGGTAATTTTAGTGGTTCGGGGCCAACATTACCAAAAGAATGTAATGGAGCAGAATAGAAAGGAACCAGGCTATGTGTCTATATATCTGTATGCTGGGTTGAGATGAAAATTATGGGTCCCAGTTTGAGAAAACTATGTCTGCTCTCTTTATTTTGCTGTATATTTAGGGCAGTGGGAGCAATTTAAAGAAGTCCATGTTTTCTTTTCATTATATTTTTGACTACACTGGCCCTTTTCTTTTATGAAAAATGTTCATTTTTATATCTTCACATCCTATCCCCAGTGGTGGCTTTGCCATAGTCTTTCTGGGGATACCTCTCATGTCAATAAGCTTAACTCCTGTTGAAGGCTCTCCTGATTTTCCTTAATATTCAAACTCTATTTTCCCCCTTCAGCTAAGGATCAGTGTGATCCCCACCCTACCACCAATTAACTACCTCAGACAAGAGACTTAATGTTTCCTAGCCTCAGTTTCCTCCTCTGTGAAGTGGTCCGAACAATGATAATATCCCTCCCTCAGGATTGTTGGGGATATTAAATGAGCTTATGTGTATAAAATGCATAGCATAAATCCTCAGTAAACATTAATCACTGTTAGTAGTAGTTGAACTGTTTGTTACACCATGCAGGAATCACATTTTAGAAATTTCTCAGAATGTGTTGAATCGTCCATTCTGGCTGCGTTAACCAAGCAGATGAGCACTCTGGGCTTAGTAGTGTGTTTTAAAAGCATCTGTTTAATCTTCCTCTTTTATTTTTTTAAATGTAGTCTACTTAACTCCTGATTTCTTGTATAAATTATTTTGCCCCCACACGTCATAAATGACATTAAAAGAGCAATCTGTCTTTCTTTCCTCTATATTGTGAACCAACATTCTGTTCACTTACAAATGTTGCAAATGTTGATTATTTGGATCCCAGATGGGAGTCTCCTAGAAAACTCCAAATACCGTCGAAACACAACTGCCAGGATCTGTTATTAAAGTAAATGTGGTAAAAAAAAAAAAAAGAAAACCACACACACACACACACACACACACACACATACACACACACACAGCTAAGTAATTTTCCTGGTGTTTTTACCCCCCAGAAATACTTTTTGTAGGCATTGTGTTAATCTTTAAGGAAAGAAGTTTACTGAATTCCAGGATTATCAAACATACTCAAAGCAAATGTCTACCCCAAATAAATGTATTCAAATTCTTAGAAAAGATGATTCATGCATGAAAACCTTCCTCTTCCACCACTTTTAAGAGGGTTGCAAGAAGATTTAAGCTTGAGCTTGCTGTGTCTTATAAAGTAATATATAGGACATACGCTATGCATATAAACATGCTTTTTGCACCAGGCTAGTGAGTGGCTGCTATAATTTAAGGGTTATGTGTGATGTGGGTTTGAGAACATTGCCCAGCTGTCTCCCATAGGGCTGCCTGCCCTTCGTTAAAATTGGGCCTCCTGACATTCCTTTCTGTATCATGCCCTCCTGTGTCGTCCCTCCTATTTATATAATGTCCTCTTCTCTTTTCTCCCTTTCACTCTCTAGCTATAAAATCTTTCTCTTTGGAAGGTGTGCAGTTACTAGTATCTGGCAGAATTCTATAGGCCAGGGACGTGTCTCTAGGGCCCAGTGGACCTTGGCTGGAATTTCTGCTCCTTCCAAGGACTTGGGTGACGTAGGTGACTTCTCGGAGCTTTGATTTGCTCTTTTGTAAAATGGGCTTCTTGTTATCTCTGGATTCAGTGACCACTTCATGCTGGTAAGATTCAGGTGTACTTCTTTTTTAAAATTTTTTTTTTTTCAACGTTTATTTATTTTTGGGACAGAGAGAGACAGAGCATGAAGGGGGGAGGGGCAGAGAGAGAGGGAGACACAGAATCGGAAGCAGGCTCCAGGCTCTGAGCCATCAGCCCAGAGCCTGACGCGGGGCTCGAACTCACGGACCGCGAGATCATGACCTGGCTGAAGTCGGACGCTTAACCGACTGCGCCACCCAGACGCCCCTGTACTTCTTTAAAAGGCTTACGTTTCTTAAGAATAGAAATAAAAATAAACATGTAATGGTGGATTGTGGAGTTATTATTCAACTGGGTAGGAAATGTATTTTGTGAATAAGGAGGGTCTTTTTAGAACCCTTGAAATCTCATTACTTCTCACTTTTCCTACTGTTTGTGAGAGTTCTGACATAACATGCGGCATATTTCCTACTAAGCGATAACTAACATTTATTGATCATCTTTAACAATTCAAGGCTAACATCCTGTGCTTTCTAATTCTAGTGCCCTAACCTTCCTAGCTCACTTGGGGGTGAGGTGGTGGTGGTGGTGAGGCTTTATTAGGAGGAATCATTAGAACGGATTTCTCATCATTTACAGATGAGAAGTTGAAGTTCAGTGATGTTAAGACACTCACCCAGTGGTCTCCTGGCCACTGCCCTATCTGTCTCTGTATGGAGAGGTCTGTGGAGATGGACGGACTGGTGAGTGAGGAGTAGAGTTTTCCTCCCTTCCCTCCCCATCCCCCATTCATGGGCTGCTCTTTGTGCACTGATATATTCCAATGCGGAGGAAGTGGAGCCCTTTTGAAATGTTTGCATAGACCCAGGAGTAAGAGGATGAGTGTTTTAAGAAATTATAAACTAAATTTCATCCAGGGTGATGGTAAATCACCTCTCATTGCTCTTTGGGCCAAAATTTGTAACCCCGGTTCCTGGAAATCTTGGTGGGCATTTTTGGAGTGAATTCATTTCAGCATTTAGAGCTTTAGTCTTTCACTGGGTGGCGTCATTAAAGAGAAGACAACTTCTTAGTAATAGGATCTGTTCCCAAGGTGGAGTCCCTCCCCTTTTTAAGAATCTGGCAGCTTAGTTCAGGGCCTCTGTTCTCACTTTGTAGCATATTAATTGCCCTCTTGAGTTAGCAATTTTTGATGGCATTCCTCATATTGCACTGATAGAGAAGTGTCAGAAAACATTTCCTGCCAGTGAAGACAATGGGCAAGAGAATCAAGGTTTTCCTCCTGGGTTCTGGAACAAGCATATTGGTAGTTCATTGTTTACATGGTGTGAGCCAGTCCTGCCAAACCAGTGCAGGTGTTGCTTACTTGTTAAGACAAGTCGACTCTCTACTTTCCCTTAAGAAAATTTGGAATGCAGTTCTTTGTCACAGGATCACATTGTGCTAGTCACCGAGCTAAATTAAAAAATATATATATAAAAATGCAAATTATACTTTGCTTTAGAAGTAAACATTTTGACACGCTGCCTTAAACACTTTTCCTCAATGAGTATTGTCAGTGCTGTCCTCCTTCTCACATCGCGTGTTGTTGGTAACCTTTCCTTTAGGGCTATTGGCTACGACATAATGAGAACACCGTAGTCGGCCTTGTTATTTTGAGGTCACTGAATTGGTAGAAGAGAACACAGTAGCTAGGAATTTCCATTTGGGAGTCGCTGACTTCTGATTCTGAAGAGTAGCTGGTAATTCTTGGTGTTCAGCAGCCAAGGCTGTAAGTCTATGAAGTTGATTTAACCCCCATGACGGTAAATTTCCAAGATATCTTTGGAGCTGGTAGCTTTATGTCCCTCCAGGAAATGCTCACAAAAGCTCATTAACCCAAGGCAGCTAGTCTGACTCCTTAAATATACAATCCCAAATATCAGTGGTTTCATACATTTGGAGGTTTACTCACTGCTCTTGTCATGTCTACTGTGGGCTGGGGGTGGGAGCGGGTGGTATAGTTTCTCTCTCTCTCTCTCTCTCTCTCTCTCTCTCTCTCTCTCTCTCCAGGGTTATTCAGGGACTCAAGCTTGGTTCATCTTGTTGGACCCAGGTTCTTGAAGTTTTCTCCTGGTTTCTCTGATTTGGTACAAGGAAGAAGGCGCCTATAGGGTCCCCGGGGAGGTGTAAAGGGCAGATTCTGGAAGTGGCCAATGTTTGAGCCCACATTCCACTGGCCGTGATGTAGGCACGTGGCCCCCACATAGTGGTGAGTGGCCTGGGAAGCCACATTTCCTTACTTCTCAGGTGAAAAAGGAATTGATGTCTCTGCCACAGTTGAGTATTTAAAGCTTAACCTTAAGAGTTTCTTTTTTTTAAAAAAATTTTTTTAATGTTTATTTATTTGAGAGAGAGAGAGAGAGAGAGAGAGAGAGACAGAGCGTGAGTGGGGGAGGGGCAGAGAGAGAGAGGGAGACACAGAATCGGAAGCAGGCTCCAGGCTCTGAGCTGTCAGCACAGAGCCCAATGCGGTGCTCGAACTCACAGACCACAAGATCATGACCTGAGCCAAAGTCGGACGCTCAACCGACTGAGCCACCTAGGCGCCCCGACCTTAAGAGTTTCTAAAGGTGAAGTATTTCCATTAGGAAGACATTAAAAGAAGAATTTACATGGCTCGGTAGCTAGGTATTGGATCTGAATTCCAAATTCATTTTTACCTTAGGCATTTATGAGCTTTCCACAAATGGAGAAAAAGGACTTTTTTCATTTCACTTTATTTTCTTTTTCTTTTTAAAGTGCTACATTGGGTGGGAGCACCTGGGCGGCTCAATCGATTTGAGTGTCTGATTCTTGATTTCGGCTCTGGTCATGATCTCACAGTTTGTGAGTTCGAGCCCTGTGTTGGGCTCTGCGCTGATGGCAAAGAGCCTGCTTGGGATTCTGTCTCCCTCTCTCTCTGTTCTTCCCCTGTTTGTTCTCTCTGTTGTTTCAGAATAAATAAAAGTAAACTTTTGAAGTGCTGCATTAGGGACTTTTCTCTTTGCCTAAAGATGTGTTTATTACCTGCTCAAAGATCCAGGATAAATGTCTGGTCATGCATCATACCTTCTGGATATAATCAAATTTGGGTTTTTCAGACAGTTCCTCTGGGGATCTGTGCTAATTTCAGAGATTCCCTGAAGTTCATCTTTGTATCTCATTTTTCCCAGAGTTTATCAATGACCATGGCCTTTCAGGGTTAGAAGGCTATATCTTCATGTTTCATTTGAGAGACAGCTCTCTTGACTTTAAAGGAGGAGTTCTTCAGCCAGACTTTACAGTCTAGGGGTGTAGAATTCCAGCTATGTGATTTTTCCTGACAAAAGATTTTTTTTTATCCCTACAGATTCTGAAGCTTTTCATTTTTAATCACTTTCGAATCATTTAAAACTTTTCATATGTTACCATTCATGTTCAACAGAGTCATGTTGAGCAACAGTTAATCCTCAGTTTTTTGTTTTTGTCTTTTTTTTTTTTTGTCCCACAGAATTGATCATTATCTCATGCTGAGATTGGTAAAGCAGAGGTTAGCGAGGTTGGAAGGGGCAGAATGGCGACGCTTCGGAGCTCATTGGCTTGTCTCGTTTCTTCTTGTCATATCTGCTGTGGTTCCGAGTCCTTTCTTCCTGCTCCCTCTAACTCTCCCTGCCCCCTCTAACTCTCCCTGGCCCCTCTAACTCTCCCTGTGCCCTCTAACTCTCCCTGCTGTTAATTTACCATGGGCTGTCACATTGGGTAATCAAGCTTGCTAAATTGAGAATCAGCGAGCTGTAAGTGAGGACTACAACAACAAGACTCCCATTATCGGTGGAATCAAGTTCAAGCCCCTCATCCGCCATTTACAGCCTTTGGCAGCCAGCTAAGATGGCCTTTGCTGGGTTGCACACGTTATAGTAACCCCCACGCCCATGACACACACACCGCACTCTCTTCCCGAGCCACGCCACGTTATGATCACCGTACTGCATATACTCATCATACATATCGACAAACATTGAGTACTTACTATGTGCCAGGGTCTCTTGTAGAATGTATTTAAAACATTTAACCCCCTCCCAGGGACCAAAACACTTAGATTATATTAGATGTAGGTCAAATGATCAAATATTCTAAATAAACAACAATTTATTGTTGTATGCAATTAATATATAATTATACATCAACAACTTAATAATTAAGTGTAGATTTAAATGTTAAATATATAGGTAAAATGCAATACATGAAAGCATTTAACTGTTTCAGCGATGAGCTGGGTAATGTTATTATGTCCTTTTTACAGATGAGAAAAGGAGATGCATCAGACTTTGAATTCATTTCTTTATAGCAGATGAGGAAAGTTACGCAGATGACATAATTTGTCCAGGGTTACATAGCTAGGGTGCACTAGCACTGGCCATTGTGTAGCACTGGCTAGTGATGCTGGTGAACTCTCCTTCTCATCCTTTTATGCTACTTGGTGGAGCTCTTCATTTCTATCCTGAGAATTCAATGGAGACTTCATCTTCCTGTCTTTCCCTTATCTTAGACTCTCTTCTCCCTGACCAGGATCAAGTCTGTGCCTACAACTGAGACTCACTCATTACATTTGTTTGTAAGCCCTTCTCCCCCTGCTGGACTTGAGCTTCTTGAGGACACGGTCAGGGCTGGGGAGCCCTGTATTAAATGCCGGTGGAATTGATCAGCATTATTGATTACCATGCCCAACCTCCCACTTTCCAGATGACGAAACTTGAGGCCCGATGAAGTTCCATCCCAGAGCTGTCTGGGGTAGATTTCACATTAGAACCCACGTCTTCAGGGTCTGTGACAACACGGACTTCGAAAGCAGTGATTTTGGGTTTGTTCCTTAATTCCTGGCAATGTTCTGGATGGCCCACTGGGGGCTCTCAGATGTGGGAGGTGTTCCTGAGCGTTCCGTGTATTTAATGTGTACTCAGAATGTTCACAGTCGTGGGAGTGGCTTGGCATGAAAAGACAAAACAAGGCTCTGAATTTACCCACACCTGCTGACTGATGGTTCACGTGGTCTGGTGAAACAGAAGGGCATATGAACACGTGTGGCCAAAAGGGTTTTATTTATTTTTTCTAAGATGAAACTCGCCGATTTTATGCTTTTTAAATTAATTCTCATCTAATGTAGTAAGTCACTTGTTCAGTTGTTTCATTAGCTCATTATACAAATGATCCATAACTGCTAATGTAGAATAAATAAGCTGTCATGCTTGAAATTTTGTTTGTATTTTGAAGTTGTCACCGGCTTTGAGAAAAGTTGGCAGTACAGTATGAAGCATTTTATTTTCTCTAAATCCTTTGAGTTAGTTGCTATTACCCCAGACGCGAGTGTTTTTTCCTATACGGGAGGACACCCTTCTACGCAACCACCCTCTAGGGCTCAAAATCACAAAATGAATGGATACGTTGCTACCAACTCCTCCTCACACCCCTTTGCGGTTTCGCCATTTGCCCCGAGTGTCGGAAGGATGGTGCCCTTTTATTTTTATTTTTATTTTTTTTAATTTTTTTTTCAACGTTTTTATTTATTTTTGGGACAGAGAGAGACAGAGCATGAATGGGGGAGGGGCAGAGAGAGAGGGAGACACAGAATCGGAAACAGGCTCCAGGCTCCGAGCCATCAGCCCAGAGCCCGACGCGGGGCTCGAACTCACGGAGCGCGAGATCGTGACCTGGCTGAAGTCGGACGCTTAACCGACTGCGCCACCCAGGCGCCCCATGGATGGTGCCCTTTTAAATAGCAAATGTGTCCAGTAGAATCATGTGTTGTGTTGGGTGTGTGTCTTTAGATTAGACTCCTTCTGTCAGCAACACCTCCTCAGGCTTACTTCTCATGATCTTGACACTTTTGAAGAGCTCAGAGCAGTTTTGTGGGGGTTTTTTCCCGTCAAATGTCCTTCCATTTGGTTTTACTCAATGCTTCCTGCAGATCAGATCTGTGTTCTGCATCACTGGTGGACACCCGAGGTGGCGATGATGTGTCTTCGTGTTTTCTTCTCTGGGAACTCTCCATTTTGACCTGTTTCATTTCTGATGATGGCCGCTCACCTGGGGCTCTTAGTTAGAAGATGCTGTCCACCAGCTTTATCTGGTAGGAAGTTACTCATTTAACTTTTGTAATTAGTAAATTAAAAAAAAATTAAGTTTATTTATTCATTTTGAGAGAGACACAGTGAGTGAGCAGGGGAGGGGCACAGAGAGAGAGGGAGAGAGAGGGCATGCCCACTGTCAGTGTGGAGCCTGATCCGGGGCTTGAACTCACGAAATGTGAGATCATGACCTGAGCTGAAACCAAGAGTCGGACACGAACTGAATGAGCCACCCAGGCATCCCATTAGTACGTTTTTTAAAAAGAGTTTGTTTTTAAGTTAACTTTGCATCCAACGTGGGGCTCGAACTCACAACCCCGAGATCAAGAGTTGAGCGCTCTACCAACGAGCCAGCCAGGTGCCCCAGTAAATGTTTTTTTATAGAGTTATTTTGAAATTATGTAGATCCCCTATTTCTCATAGAACTTTCAGTTTACTTATTTATATCTGTTTAGACTCACGGCTTTCTATTTTAGGCAATGGGTTATATTCTATTAGTAGTGGTATTTATTTTGATACTCTTGTCATTCCTGATATGACCTATGGTGGTCCCTTCAAGCGGGCTCCTCTGTCCAGTTTTCCCCTCCCCCCCATCCCTCACTCAGAGTCTGCTTGGACTCTGAAGCACCCTGCCTGCTCCCTTCTGTGGGACACCCCCCCCCCCCACCCCCCCCCCCCCACGCTACCTTGCTTGGACTCTGACACCTCCATGCCAGGCCTGTCCCTTGGGTGGACACCCTCCTCTCTCTCCTGTCACCAGGTTTTATATTTCATGCTTACCTTGGGGTCAGTGTACCGTGGATATTTTTATGAAGGTTTAAGGGACAATTGGTTTTGTTGTTAAATTGAAGAAACAGTGAAGCCTGTTTAGAATTTGTAAGCTGGCCTGGAAGGGTAGTGGCTGTTCCTTCAGGCACATTCTTACACAACTCATTCCAAGACTTAGGAGAAGCTCAATCCTGTTGAAACCCAAGTTTGAAAACTGTCGTCATCACCTTTTCTGTCCACAACGGGGGTGCTGATAAGATTTCTAGGGCGATCTAGAAAGGTGACTTCTCAAGGAGAGCCTTGGCTGAGCTGAGGGAGAGGAGGGTTGGGGGCTGTCAGAGGAACCTGCCAGCTGCTAGCCGTGGTTGTGTAAGGACCAAAGCTGAGAACCAGTTTCTCTTCATTGTCTGTGCCTACCTCTCCTTCCTCCATTTCTTCCTTGCTGCACCCCCATCGACCCTATGAGCCTTTTTGCTCAGCTTTAGGAGCATCAAATGCTCATTCATTACCACTTTCTTTTCTATACAGTTTATTATAATGTGACACTTTCAAAATAAGCAACTAAAATTCTTGGCCCCAAATTTAATTTTAAAAAATTGTTCATAGATACATGTTTTTAAAAAGGTGGTGTTGAGGCCCCTGGGT
The DNA here is from genome assembly GCF_028749965.1 of Puma concolor. NCBI lineage: Eukaryota > Metazoa > Chordata > Mammalia > Carnivora > Felidae > Puma > Puma concolor. The sequence goes on along the minus strand of NC_141675.1, from coordinate 146,777,745 downwards.
GGCTCACTTCGTTGGTTGAACATCTGATTCATGATTTCGGCTCAGGTCATGATTCCAGAATTGAGCCCCACATCAGGCTTTGTTCTGAGGCATGGAGTCTACTTAATATTTTCTCTGTCTATTCCTCTGCCCTTCTCCTCTACTCATGCTCTGTCTCTAAAATAAAATAGAATAGAATAGAATAAAATAAAGTAAAATAAAATAAAATAAAAATTAAATAAAATACCCATGCTGTCTCTAAAATAAAATAAAATAAAGTAAAATAAAATAAAAATTAAATAAAATACCCATGCTCTGTCTCTAAAAGAAAATAAAGCAAAATAAAATAAAAATTAAATAAAATACTCATGCTCTGTCTCTAAAAGAAAAGAAAATAATAATAAAATATAGAATAGAATAGAATAAAATAAAAATAAAGACAGTATTTTAGTGAGTGGTACTCATAATGAACACTTTCAGTGCACATCCTTGTTAAACAAAATATTTAAAATTGTTATCATGTATTTTATAAACATAGGTTTTCTCCCTCTGTCCCTCCCTCACACACACACACACACACACACACACACACACACACACACACACACACACCCCAGGGTGATATCTGAGATAAGAGTTGGGTAAATTTAGAAATTCAGACATGTCAATGATGTAATATTCAAGTCTGTTATCAGAACTTGCTAGAACTAGAAAAATTCTTTTTGTCCTCTTGAATTTTCAGTAACCACACCTATATTTTAAAAAATCTTGACCATGTTCTCATTGTAGTATGTCACTCTTGACGTGGAAATGTTGGGGCTTGGTACTGACGGCCAAGAAAGAATTCTTGAGACATTTTCGGTGCAAAAGGGTGGTTTTATTGAGGCACAGGACAGGACCTGTGGGCAGAAAGAATGCACTAGGGTTGTGGTGGCTGACTGATTATATGCCTTCAGGTTGGGAGGGGGTTAGGGATAGCGTAATCTCTAAGGAATTTTGTAAGCAAGGTTTCCAGGACCTTGGGGGGCTAGCTGCTGTTAAGTAGGAAAAGGTCGTTAATTACTGTCTAGTAAAGCCTCTGTCATGAGACCCTTCAGATGTCTATCAGTGAGTGGGCCACAAGCTTAGAGTATGATTGCTAACATATATATCTTGGGGGTAGAGATAAAGGAAGTTTGCAAAGGAAATTTTATATGTTAAAGTAGACTTACAGGCCCTTAGCAAAGTACTAACATGGAAGCAGCTGCATTCCCAGAGGAAGGTCATTCGACCTGCCCCAAGGACTTGTTAATGGGCTGTAAGTTGTAAGGAAATTTAATTTTTTCTTTTGCCTTTGTTTCTCATATCAACTCTTACCTATGACACATGGTGGGTGCTTGACTCCATTGAACTGGGTCCCAGGTTTTGAAGCTAGTAGGATTGATTTCTTAGAAACAGATTCTGCTTCAACTTTATGGCCCCCTAGAAACACAGAGCATTTTGAAAACTTAAGACTAGGATTTAATGGTGTATCCTGATTCCTTTTGGAGTCTATGTTTCTGAGATTTTCTTCCCTTCCCTTCCCTTCCCTTCCCTTCCCTTCCCTTCCCTTCCCTTCCCTTCCCTTCCCTTCCCTTCCCTCCCCTCCCCTCCCCTCCCCTCCCCTCCCCTCCCCTCCCCTCCCCTCCCCTCCCCTCCCCTCCTCTTCCCTTCCCTTTCCTTCCCTTTCCTCCTCTTGCCTTCCTTCCCTTCCATGAGTGCTGTTTACCATTTATCATACCTCTAGTACTGGTTTAGATAGGGAACTCATAGGTCAGTCTGGAGTTTCTGAGGAAATCGAAACAAAGGGCTTTTTCTTTGCTCTAGGATTAAATAGAGTATGCCAATATATCTGTAGCTTTCACAGCCAAATGGAGACCATTCCTTTTAAGAGACCCACCAAACAAATGTCTTACATTTCATTGCTTTTGGTGAGCAGGAGTGGGGTAGAATTTCATATGTATTCACTATATCATTTACTTTCTGCTTTATCTTAATCACATTTGCTATGTTTTTTAAAGGTCTTTTTTTGTTGAGGTTTTAACAATTAAGAGTCATTTTGACGCTAACACCTGTGAAGGCAGTGTTGTTCTGTAATCCAGATCTAAATCCGGAAGTGACTTAGCATTGACTATGGATAGCATTGCAGGACAGTTTCACAAGATATCTGAGATCTCAATTGCCTGTTGAATAATGATATTTCTATTCTCAGAGCCTAATATCCCACTTGGATAGCAGGGTCAGGTCACCTACATTTGTCTTGTATACTTTGATGATTTTGCCTAGAGCATAATTCCTATCGGAGTTCCTTTTCTTATGCTCCTAAATCCCAAGGGTGTCCTCATTTAATGCCTTTGTCTGTATTCCATAGTTAGGGGTTGCTTAAGAAGAGGGTCTGGAGAATGATAAGAAATTGAGCCCAGTTTTTTGTTTGTTTGTTCATTTATTTATTTTTTTGTACAGTTTTAAATTCCACTGTATTAATCTAGCTCTTATAAACTAGGCCTTAAAGAAATAGGTCACTGGTTTCTAGCCTTGGGCTCATGGTCTGGGTTCTTCCTGGCTGACTGGTGAGGACAGTCATACCTGTGTCATAGACTTGATGGCCTACCCCACCCTCTTCCCAGTCCTGAGCACCGGGCATGTAGTATCTCGTACGTAATAGCTGTTCCTTATTCTTGTTTAACAAAAAGTGATCATAGGATATAATCTCACTCTCCAGATGAACTCTGCTCTAAAATTCACAATTCAGATCCGTCCTTGTTATCACTTCCATACATACCTAGGAGTTGTCTCCTCTGAGTCATATTTTGATGCTGGATTCTCTGAGTCCCTTTGGCCGCAAACACATTTTATTTTATAGGCTCCTGCTTCCTGAGATACCAGGAATCTCTGTTTTGATCCCTTAAAACTATGATCTTTTAAATCTAAATATTACAGAATTAATATTTTGGTGTATCTTTAGTGTATTTATGTTTAGTAAGTCTGATTTGCTTTGTGCATTCCTGACATGTTCTGGGATAATGAGTAGTGTACTGCCATTGGCGATATTCTTTCCAAGATACTTAAATTGTTGTCTCTAGTTAACTTTAATCAACAGAGGTTATGTTTAGAAGATGAAGTTTCTGTCTTTAATTTTGGGTAACAGTCACCTTTTCAAAAAGTTTGCGGTAACATAAAAGAACTGAAGAATTGGTGTATTATTTTACAAGGTTATGGTCTTTTGAGCTGTCATTTCCTATCCTTATGATTTATATCACTGAAGACTGGATACTGGATGACCCTCATGACCATTCCATGTGAAGGCTTCGTGTATTTCCATTGCAATCCGTGAGGAAGGAGATTTCAGAAATTCAGGCACTAATTTCACAGGTTATTTTTTCAAACTTGCTTATTTTTTTTGAAAAATTCTAATTATGGCACAGGAGCCTCGAGATTCTGATTACTAATCAATATCTCGAGATAATGAAAGAACCCACATTTACCATCTGTTGATCACTTCCGTGGCTCAGACAGCTGGTTGTGTGGTTTCCCATGGATTGTTCCATTCACTGTTGGTATTTCCATCTTACCAACGAGGATACTGAGTCTTGGTGGTGTGAAATAACTCTTCACACCCATTTAGGTGTTCAGTAGCAGAAGGAAAATTCCCACCCAAGTTTGTCTGGCTCTAAAGTCTGTTCTCTGAGCACTAATCTCTCCTAGTCACTTAAGAGCTAATGAAATGCAGTGGAGCTTGAGAGGGCTCTGGTCTGGGAACAGTCCTTCCTCTGACTGATGCTGTTGGGTGTCTTTCATTCACAGTTGCTCAAGACCTGTTCATTATCTGTTTCAGATTTCATTTTGAGATGAATAATTAACCCTTAAGGGCTTTTCCCATTGTGTCAAGTTCAAACAAAAGAAGCTGACAGGCTCCCTTTATAAATTGAACATACGTAACAAACAAACAGCGCAAGCCCCAACAAGAAATAACAGTCGACAGGTTTAGTGTTTGTGGCACTGAAGCCTGGGCCAATGTCAGCAGTTAGTTGCATTCTGAGAAATGTCATGGAAGCTGGGGGTGGGGGGAGTGGGGGGAGGGTGGTGGCGTGGATACATTGCTAGGCTTACTCCTTGAAAACCGGGGCTGTGTTTCCTTCATTCTGAGAGGCATGGGGCAGATTTATATTTGATTGAATCCCAGAGGGAGATGGTGGAGCTTCTCGAGAAGTAAGTAGACATAACATATTACAAATGATTTTTGAATCATTCATTGCTGCATCTTAAAGGTCTTTGGATGCACGGTGGTGAAAACAACACAAACCCATCATTAGAAATTTTGACTGCAGGTTGTTGATGTTTTTGTTTTAATTATCAGGGAGAAACTGTGAACTCCAAATCTGAGTATTGCTGCTGCACAAAATCACCTGTAAAACTTGTATTCCTGGTCACCTGTACCTCCCTTCTCCAATATAGGTATTTCATGCAGAGTGATGTATTTGTTTCTTTCTCTGACTCATTTATACCAGGCCTTATTAAATAGGATTCGGGGTGGGGACACATATACCATTATCCTTCTTTTAATTTATTTAAAAGCACATATGCCAGTTATTCCATACACATGTAGACATGTGTGCGTAACCCCGCCCCCAGCACACACACACGCGCAAACCCTGGAATGGATCTCACTTGACCCATGCCCATGAGTAAGAAGTCTAGGCCAAGGATGATGCCAGGTTAGTCATTCTTATCTTTCTCAGGGTCTGTTTTATGGATGATGGAGAGGTCTGGATGAAGGAACATAGAAAATTGAGAAGGAAGGCTACCAGCTGAGGGTAGTGCTGGTGATGACATTGATGCTTGGAACTGCCAATTAAGTAAATACCTTGATGACTTGGCTCTTTATTCTGCAAGAAGACAGAATTTCTAGTAATGAGCACATTTTTGTTAGATGGTTCCCCACAGTAATAGGGTACAAAGGTTATTGCCCACAGGCCATTGATAGCTACTCCACAAAAAAAGGTTTCCTGATTCAGAAAGTCCCAGAAACACTTGGTTAAATAAAGTGAAATCAATTTCTTCACCACGAGAGCTAGAGTTCCCAACTTTGACCATGGAATGCGTTCTTCTTGGGGCACCTGTGAACGTTTCCTGGGTTTCTACAGAATGTGTTCAAACATTGGAAGACGGTGTGGAGTTGAGAAATGAGCACAACGCATGTTGGAGAATATAGACCTGAGTGTGGATCATGGGCGAGCTACTTGTTCCATCGTCTAGGCAGTAGACCTGTCACTTACAAATGGCTCCGAAATAAACACATATTCCCCTTTCAGGTTGCTGTGATCATTAGATGATGTAGTGTGTATGGAGATGCTTTTCAAATTTTGAAGTGGCCTGGAGATAGGAGTTTTTAATATACCCTCTAATTTTTTTACTGTGCTATAACATACATACGATTGACCATTTTGACCATTTTTTTTTAATAATAATTGTTTCTTTTTTTTTTTTAATGTTTATTTATTTTTGGGACAGAGAGAGACAGAGCATGAACGGGGGAGGGGCAGAGAGAGAGGGAGACACAGAATCGGAAGCAGGCTCCAGGCTCTGAGCCATCAGCCCAGAGCCTGACGTGGGGCTCGAACTCACGAACCGCGAGATCGTGACCTGAGCCGAAGTCGGACGCTCAACCGACTGAGCCACCCAGGCGCCCCTTGACCATTTTTATGTGTACAGTTCACTGGCATTGAGTACGTTCACAGTGTCGTGCAGCCATCACCACCACCCATCTAAGCCATTTTCATCATCCCAAACTGAACTCTGGGCCCATTAAACACTAACCCTCACTCTCCTAGCCCCTGGCTACCACCATTCTACTTTCTGTCTCAGTGATGCTCAGGGGACCTCGTGTAAGTGGAATCGTACAATGTTTGTCCTTTTCTGTCTGGCTTATTTCACTTAGCATTATATCTTCAAGTATATCCTCTCATTTGTTATGATGTAAGATTTTGATTTGATTTGATTTGTTTTCTCAGTTCACTCACTCCTGGCCCCATTCTCCTAACACATTGCACGACAAAAGAAGAGTACGTGTATTTCTGGGGTGTTCCTCTGGAATGTCCCTGAATAGGAGTTACCCGTGATTTGAGGAGAGGGCATAATATGGATGTGCCTATAAGAAGAGCTGATCAAGAATCTAGTCCATCCTGGGGTGCCTGGGTGGCTCAGTTGGTTAAACATCTGACTTGTGGTTTTGGCTCAGGTCATGATCTCATGGTTCGTGGGATCGAGCCCCATGTTGGGCTCTGCGATGTCAGTTGCTTGAGATTCTCTCTCTCCCTCTCTCTCTGCCCCCCTACCCCACTCACATACACACTCTCTCTCTGTCTCTCAAAAATACATTAATAAACATTAAAAAAAAAAAATCTGGTCTATATGCAAATTAGAACTCAAGTGACCTGGGGATTTCCCCTGACAATGGACATGTTTTGTTTCTTCTTCTTTTTTATTTAAGTAATCTCTACACCCAACATGGGGCTTGAATTCGTGACCCTGAGATCAAGAGTTGCATGCTTGGGGCACCTGGATGGTTCAGTCGATTAAGTGTCTATTTCACCTCAGGTCATGATCTCAAGATTTGTGAAATTGAGCCCTATGTCTGCCTCCGTGCTGACAGTAGCCAGTCTTCTTGGGATTCACTCTCTCCTTCTCTCTCTGCCCCTCCCCCTTCCCTCTCCCCACCTCTCTCTCTCAAAATAAATAAACAAACTTAAAAAAAAAAGTTGCATGCTCTTCTGACTGAGCCAGCCAGTTAGGTGCTCCGTGTTTTGTTTCTTCTTAAGTCAGTATTTGGAATGGAAGAGATGTGAATTTCAACACCTAAATATTGTCTCTTGGTCATGTAGATGATTAGCAGGATTTAAAAAATTTCATATTTCATCATTTTTTCTTGTCTCAAAATGGCAGCTGTTGGTATTGGGTTTCTTTCAGGGGAAATCTTCTTTAACTTTTAGGATGAAAAGTATCCATTTCAAAATTAAATAACCTAAAATATGAGATGACCTGTTCTTATTTATTCAAATAAGGCTTTGAAAATGTGTGTTTTTAAAAAGAATGAATATTCTCCTCTATTCCATGATTTTATAGGAAAATTATTCCCAAATGTCCATTATTAACCCTCACAATTAGAAATGTTTCCTTTTCTAAGGATTTGAGCAGTATTTTGATTATGGATTAAATAAGATACCATCAAAGGGGGACCTGGGTGGTTGAGTCAGTTAAGCATTTGATTTCAGCTCAGGTCATGATCTCATGGTGGTTCATGGAATTGAGCCCCTTGTCAGGTTCTGTGCTGACAGTGTGGGAGCTGTCTCTCTCTCTCTCTTTCAAGATAAGTAAACGTTAAAAAGAGGGAAAAAAAAATAAGAGACCAAAATCATCATCATCTTTTTTTCCCTCAGTAACCATAACATTCAACTTCAAAAAAATCACAGTCGCATTAAACTGCCATCTTGTCCTATTGTGTGTATTACCATAATCTGTATGTGTTTTTTACATTGCCCTGTGAAGAGCATGTATTTCTTTGTAAAGGACATTAGCGGCATGAACATCCTCTTGGCAAAGAATTTTGTTAAGTCACACCTTCATTTTTCATGTACTCTGAGCTCATTGTAGGCACCTAGTTTTGGGGTCTAAGACTGCACTGTTTTGTTTCTGTTTCATCCCCCCGCCCCCCACCTCCCCGTCCCCAAGATCCGTAAGGCTGTTGAAGGAGCCTGAAGCCTTCCCCATCGTAGCATCCCTGTAAAGTCTTGAACCAGGCATGGAAGAGCAGGTGCTCAGGACCAATTGAAATGGCATTAGGTTGAGTTGAAATGAGATTGAGCTCTGAAAGGAATACTTGGAGGAATTTTTTTATTTTTAATTTTTAGACGAAAACGTCATGATCTTATTTACCTTTATGGAAAACGGAGCCGAGCTGGTACAGCACAGATGGCAGCCTGTTCCTGTGAGTGTGGGGACGGAGTGAGAGAAACAGAACAAAACAGGTGGCTCTAGAGCTGGCACCCTGGTGCCAACATTCGTCGAGGCCGCACACAGTCCCCACTTCCCTGTGCCTGTTCGAGTGAGACATTGGCGGAACCAGAAGGCTGATATTATTTTGATCATCGTGCTCTATTTAATGAATACACTTGATTAATCCCCTCCTTCTCATGGATGCTATTTTGAATGGAAAATCACTAGTGGAAAAGCAAATCCTTACATTGATTATGGGCACAATACCTTTTCCCTCCCAGTATATCCCCCCAACCCCAGCAGCTCCCTCTTCTGCAAAGCCCACATTTTGGAAGGGCTTACTAGGTGGTGAATTTTTTTTTAAGTTTTATTTATTTAAGTAATCCCCTTACCCATTGCGGAGCTTGAACTTAGGACCCTGAGATCAAGAGTCGCCCACTTCTCTGACTGAGCCAACCACGCGCCCCATGTTGCTAAATTTTAATGAGGAAGAATCTGAAGCCATGAAGAAATTGAGTGATTTGCCCCAAGTTGTCCAGTTATCCTGGACTGGTTGTGTGTGTTCTTCGGTTTGGTCCTTGAAAATTAGAGCTTCCTGCCCTACGGAAAAGCAGAATTAGGACTCCCAAGCCAAATCTCTCAGCTTGTTTTCTCTCAAGGTGAGTAGTTTCAGAAAGGGGCACATTTAGGGCTCTGAAGGGCTGTGGTGACGCCTGAGCTTTCCGAGGGTTGGTTTGGTTTAAATGTGGACTTGTCCGTTCCAGCTAGCTGAGAGGAATTGCTCTCCCAGTGTGATGCATTAGTCATGAGCAGGGCGTAGGAGGGTGTTGAACAATCATTCTGACCCTCCTCCCCATCACTGGGCTTTCAAGCTCAACTTCAAGCCCAGCTGCATTAGAATTGAGGACGTGCTGGGGACATCCCCCGCCCCTCCCCTGCTTTGTGCTTGAAGTCTTGGCTCAGGGGTGGAAGAGGGTGGTAATTTCAGATCCAGGGCGACAGCAGAAATGTCACCACAGGGAAGCTTATGTACCCAGGACCTCCATAATTTGTGTATACGTGGTGGGGGGTGGGGGGAGGATTTAAGGGTGGGGATTGGTATATTTGTGTTTTCCAATTTGCAAATAATATTTTGATACCATTTTCCATATTGAAGCAAAAGAGTGCCATAACTGTTGATGACGTGGGCTACCAGGAGACATAAACTCAGAAGGATGCAGTTATCTAGAAATACATGACAGGGGCCTCTGGCTGGCTCAGTTGGTAGAGCATGAGACTCTTGATCTTGGGGTTGCAAGTTCTAGTCCCACGTTGGGTATAGAGATTACTCCAAAATCAAATCTTTTAGGGGCACCTGGGTGGCTCAGTTGGTTAAGCGTCCGACCTTGGCTCAAGTCATGATCTCACGGTTCATGGGTTTGAGGCCACGTCAGGCTCTGTGCTGACAACTCAGAGCCTGGAGCCTGCTTCAGATTCTGTGCCTCCCTTTCTCTCTCTGCCCCTCCCCTGCTCACACTTATCTCTCTCTCTTTCAAAAATAAATATAAAAAAATTAAAATCTTTAAAAAATATACGTTCTTCTAAATATATGGCAAAGATGACATCGTGAAAGTGAGACCACTGTCCTCAGTGATCCTTTCATGCCCTGCAGCTTGGGGCTACCAGGAACAGCCCAAGTAGCCCTTTTTTCAGAGCTCAAATCTGGTGGATCAGTCAAGAGTGCCTGCTGCCTATTCTACAATAAACATTTGTGGGGGAAATTATTTTTATTCTTTTGGTTTAATTCTTTTGTTCCTTTGGCCACACGTTGTGCCATTACTAGGTGCTGGAGAAAAAGTCTGTTAGGGCATGTGGTGGTTAATTTTATATGTGAACTTGGCTAGATTATGGTGCCCAGTTGTTTGGTTAAACAGTTAAACCAGTTTAGATGTGACAGTGAGGTAATTTTTCAATATGGTTGGCGTTTAAATCAGTAGGCATTGAATAAAGTGGATTATCCTCCATAATGTGGATGGGCTTCATCTAATCACTTGAAGGCCTGTAAGAGTAAAGACTCAAGCCTTCTGGAAGGAAGGGATTCTACCTCCAGATGCTTTTGGATTCAAGACAACAGTATCATCTCTTTCTTGGGTCTCTTGCCTGCCGATCTGCCCCTCAGATTGTGAGCTTAGGAGCCCCTACAGTTGCACGAACCAGTTCCTTAAAATATCTGTCTCTCCATCCACCGATCTCCATCCACATCTTGTTGGTGCTCTTCCTCTGGAGAACCCTGCCTCACACAGAGGACATGTGTCATGGAACACCATGTCAAAAAGTGATAAGCTGTAATCCCTTCCCTCAAGGACCTTGTGATCCTTCTAGAAGAGAGGGATTAAGACAAGTGTTCTGCTAACTGATAACTATGGGGATTCAGAGGAGGCAAGTGGTAAAGCAAATCTTCGAAGCCCAGAGCTTTGCACAATTTTCCAATAAAACACACCCCCATAAAAAGAGAGTTAACTTGCAACCACTCCATGTGCCATTTTATTTTGGGAAAAAGATGGGTATTTCACCTTAAAAAATCATACACATTTAAAAGTTTATTCCATTGTCAATTGGCCCCAACTTCTCTGCTCTCACTAACCTCCTAGTAAATATTTTCTTTTTATTAAAAAAAATGTTTTTTAACGTTTATTTGTTTTTGAGAGAGAGAGAGAGACACACACACACACACACATGCAGAGTGTGAGTGGGGGAGGGGCAGAGAGAGAGGGAGACACAGAATCTGAAGCAGGCTCCAGGCTCTGAGCTGTCAGCACAGGGCCCGACGTGGGTCTGGAACCCACGAATTGTGAGATCATGACCTGAGCCGAAGTCGGATGCTTAACCGACGGAGCCACCCAGGCGCCCCCACCTCCTGAGTAAATCTTTGAGTAAAAGTGACTCTTCAGAAAGATGCCCCTTTATCCCTATGGCTCTTCTCTCTGCTGGCTATGCCAGGGTGTTTGTATGTCAGGTAGCAGAGCAGGGATTCCAGTGGCTACATTCTGTAAGGATATTAAATGCACATTGAATATATGCATTGGTTTGGTTTTGCGGTGATGAGTGCACTGAGTGGGCAGCAGAGAGGGATGTTAGTGATGGGGATTCAAGGCAATGAGACCTGAACTGAAGGATCAAATACAAAGGGGCAGGGTATAGAGAATACTTCAGGGACCTTGGAGGAAGAAGAGGGGAAGAGGGAGAAGGTGGAAAGGAAGAAATTAACGTTCATGGAAACCCCAATGCAGTACTAAGGAAGACTGTTTGCACATACATTGCCTCACTTAGTTCTCAGTACAAACCCTCAAGGCAAATTTCCCATTGGGTAGATGGAGAAAGTGATCTATAGGAATGTTAGGGGACTGGCTCAAGGTCACAAAGACATTCGATGGCAGGTGAAGATTAGATCTGACTGATCCCAAAGTCTGTGTTACATTGACAAATCTTGCTGCCTCCTGGGAAGAATCGTACGTGTGGGAGGTGTTGACCCTAAATAGTGCGTCAAATTTGAACTATCACTGGTTAGCCCCATGGAGGTGTCCAGAAGGGGGTTCCAAAGAGGGATTTGTGCTGAAGACTGAGATTCAGATAGTTGAGAGGGTGGAAGGAAGGGAGTCTGTTAAGTAGAAAAGTTTTCCGTCTGGAGAGTTTGGTAGGAGGCTGTGGGCAGGTCAGGGTCAGGGACAAATTGGTGAAGTGCGTGGAATCCAAAGGAAGGAATCCTGTGCTGTTGTGGGAGGGGGCAGATGCTGCTGGGAGGCCATGGCCATTGGAACTCTTCAGTGAGAGCTCCTTCAGTTGCCAGTGGTTGTCTGGATGGGGAGCTGGCCAGACAGAATGAGGATTTCTTCCAGAAGACAAAACCTTTTCTTCCCACCTAGGAGGACCAAAGTTTTGTTCAAAAATATTTCAAAAATGATTTTTCTTTGTGCGTTGTTGTTGTTGTTGGCCTTTTTTCTTCCAGACCATTTGACTGATATTTCTTGGCTACTTAGCCTGGCTGCGTTTTGGATTCCGCACACCAAAAAATGCAACCGTCGTTGGAAACTTGTTTTTGCTTATTATTGCCTCTTGGCCAGTCATTGTCTTGTGGTGGGTGGAGAGAAGGAAGTTGCAAAAATGAGTCCCTCTTCCTATAGCGTTTTCTTTTGCTACATATGGCATTGTTTTATTGAGTATTGGTAAAAGGACTGATATCTTGATGGCAAAAAGTACAATTTAACGGCCCCTCGTGAGACCTAGGCCTATCAGCAGAGGAACTTCAGAGCAGCCTAAAGTTTTCAGCACGTTTCCAAACCTGGTGATAGGTTCCTGAAGATTCTGGGAGATTTTGACAGTGCTGTGATGTTGCTTCATAAGAAGGCTGAGATATAGGTAAAATTTAGAGTGTACAGATGGGGAAACTGAGGAATTTGTCACATAGGCTTAGAAAACAAAAATTAGCAACAGATTTGGGGATGGTTTCTTTTTTTTTCTTTTTCTTTTTTTTAAAATCACGATGACCTTATATCTGCTGCTAGAGAGTTCTTTTGCAACCCGTAGACCCCACCTGTCAGTTATGCCCCTGGAAGAAACGGAAAGCCTGTCTTAGGTGAAACAAGACAGACAGAAGCAGGAGGAGAAGGAGTAGGTACCCTGGGTGGTTTTGTTCCTGCTGGGGTCATGCGGCCGGGGAAGGAGGCATTCCCGTGAGCCTCTTTTCTTATTTTGTCTTAGTTTCCAGATCAGCTTCCTCTGCACCGTAACTGTAGCCGTCCGTCCGTGTCAGATGGATGTGCGAGATGATTTCAGTAGGGCACGAGAAGGAAATTTCAGAATTGATATTTTCTTTCTATCTTGTGCATTTACATGTTTGTGTATTTCTGTTTGGCTCACATGAATTATGCACATTATAAACATACACAGAAATTTAAAATGTGCATAATTTATTTGAACAACAGCTCATGTATGCAATTCGTACGTTAATTAGATGAGTAATGACACACACTCACACTGTTTGAGGGGGGGTGTGCTCCGAACTATTTTATTGAATGAGGATGCCCATAAAAACCATTTGCACACTAGTGCCCTGGACAGGAGTATCCTCATTAGTTCTTAGAAGGCAGGCTGGTGTCCTTTTCACTTGCGTTGTGTGTGGTCTCATAGATATTACTTGGCAATGAACGTCAAGCTTTCTAAGCTAGTTGCCGTCATACAAGAAACAGATTTGCTTCGCGATGTTCTGTATCAGTTTTTCTGCACGGGGACTTTGATGTATCACTGTTTCAGACACGTTCCCATGGTTTCCCAGGAACTGTCTTTATGTGAGAGAGGCTGATTATCCTCTTCTGACTACAGGGAGTAGTCATAAAAAAGTCATGTGATTTTTTTTTTTTTTCCCTTCTACTTTTTAAAAACCCAGTCTGCAGCCACCTCATGTGCTTTTCATTTCCCTCCCAATTTTTAATTCAGTTAGGATGAATGTTGGTCGTTATTCAGCCCAAAAGATCTTGCACCAGTGTTGAAAGTAAGAATCGGTTATTCCGTCTTGTGTTTCTGGGGCCAAGCTCCCTGGCACTTTTTGCCTTGATTTTCATGTGTTTGCTGGAAAGAGAATCTCATGATGGTTCTCATTATGCCACTTCCACACTGTAACTTAGGCTGGTTGAAGACACATGGACTTCTTTTCAAGTATAAGGAGCATAGAAGCTTCCAGACCCTCCTCTTCATTTAAGGAGAATGGGCGTTCAGGGAGGTTGTGTTCAGCTTGTGGCTGTGGAGTTAGTCCACGTCCTTCCGGCCATCTCCATGAACCCATCGCCGTGTGCCACGCTCCCAGGCTTTTCCGACAAAACCAGAACTCTGCCCGAGGTCCGCTGTCCACTTCTCATTTCACTCACTGATGGAAGGGGAAGTCATTGTCCTCAAATGCTGCGTTGGAAGGAGTGTCTGGTGTACTACTTTGTGCATTGTGCATCCCAGATGCACTTCACTACGACCTGGATGGCTTTGGAGCATCCGCCTTGCAATCGGTGGTCTTACTTGAATTATAAGCCCAGTCTCAGGGTGAGGCAGGGGCACAGTGGGTATCCTGAGTTTTAGAGAGTTTGGGCGGCTGAACTCAAATCTGATTTACATTTTAACGTGGTGGCACCGAACCTGAGGCAGCGTACTTTTATTTTTGTGTTAAATTATCGATGCTATTTAAGCCAGTTATTATAGCCATTGGCTTAGTCAGTAGGAGTAGTTGAGATCATGTTTTAAACTTCTGGTCTCTCACAGGTCATCCGAGGTTTTGTGTGTGTGTGTGTGTGTGTGTGTTTAAAATTCTTCGATTATACAATGGAATTGGCCAATATTTGTGCCTCCATAAATCTTTCCTGATCCAAGCTTTTTGACAGGGCTTCCTTCCTTCCTTTCTTCCTTCCTTCCTTCCTTTCTTCCTTCCTTTCCTTCCCTCCCTTCCTCTCTCTTTCCTTCCTCCTTCCCTCCCTTCATTCCCTCCCTTCCTCCCTTTCTTCCCTCCCTCCCTTCTTTCCTCCCTCCCTTCCTTCCCTCCTTCCTATGCCATGCTAATGTGTTCCTCTGTGCTGAGGCCTTGCATGGAACGGATACTGCATCTCTAGTAGGATCACTATGAATCCCCACCTCTCAAGGATAACACTTTTGAATTGGGTGCTCTATTTGGCCTCATGGTGGAAGGTGTTGTTGTCACCTTCTCTGTCAGTTATCAAACTAGAAACTTCAGAAGCATCTTTTCCTTCTTTTTCTCCTTCCCTTCCCATTTCTCACAGTTACTTACGTATGTGGCTACTAAGTCCTGTTGACTCCACCTGCCTTTCTTATTACTTCAGGGCTCTCCATTGGCCCAGTTTAGGTCACTTTATCTCCAGCTAAACACTGCCTGATTGGTTCCTTGCGACAAGCCTCCACCTTCTCTCCCCTGCTACCCAGGGGGCTGGGAGAACATGTTCAGTTATGTAACTCTGCTAATAAAGTCCCATTACATATTCTACCCCGCATCCTGTCTGATTCCTTTGTGTGGCATCCATAGCTCTAGCCCATCTTTTTAGCCTCATCACCTCCAGCTCCTTTTTTTGTTAAAGTTTATTTATTTATTTTGGGGGGGGAGGGGCAGAGAGAGGGAGAGACAGAATCCCAAGCAGGCCCTGCGCTGTCAGTGCAGAGCCTGATGCAGGGATTGAACTCACGACTGTGAGATCATGACCTGAGCCAATATTTTTTTTTTTTAATTATTATTTTTTTAACGTTTATTTATTTTTTTGGGACAGAGAGAGACAGAGCATGAACGGGGGAGGGGCAGAGAGAGAGGGAGACACAGAATCAGAAACAGGCTCCAGGCTCTGAGCCATCAGCCCAGAGCCCGATGCGGGGCTCGAACTCACGGACCGCGAGATCGTGACCTGGCTGAAGTCGGACGCTTAACCGACTGCGCCACCCAGGCGCCCCTACCTGAGCCAATATTAAGAGTTGGATGCTTAACCGACTGAGCCATCCAGGTGCCCCCAGATCCTTTCCGTGCATCTGCCTCTCTACAACATTGGACTAATGCTTTCATCCTTTAGGGCCTTTGCTCTTTTCCTGGAAAGTTCTGCCGTTCTCTTTTTGCAGATCCCCTCCTGTCCCTGTTTATGTCCTCCCATCCTCACAAGCTGAGCCAAATCCTATTAGCCTGTGAGGACCAGGTTCAAATGACAGCTTCTCTTAGCAGAATTAACCTGTTTCTTCTTCTTATTCACTCTTAATGCCAGATGAGCCTTTACAGCCCTGTTACTAAGTGGATAAGTGACCATTGTTTGTATTCTCAGAGTTGGGGCATCATAAGGAAATGGTCTGTTTCCTCATCCCAGACATACAATAGGTGCTCAATAAGTGTTGGTCAACTATTGGTAGGAGTCAGCAAAATTATATAAGCTCTTCTCCAAACCATTCACAAGCAGTTTTCAGATAGCCATAAGCATAACTATTTAAAAACTATTTTTATATGCTCTATTTCCAAAAAAGTTTTTTAATGTTTATTTATTTTTGAGAGAGAGAGAGAGAGAGAGCGCGCGAGAGCGAGCGAGCAGGCGCTTGAGTGGGGGAGGGACAGAGAGAGAGGGAGACACGGAATCCGAAGCAGACTCCAGGCTCTGAGCTGTCAGCACAGAGCCCGATGCGGGGCTCGAACCCATGAACTGAGAGATCATGACCTGAGCCAAAGTCAGACACTTAACCAACTGAGCCACCCAGGTGCCCCTATATGCTCTATTTCAAAAGATGCTCTCAATTGTAGGAAACACCACTATTTTATGTACCACTAAGAAAGAAAGAAAATGGTGCCAGTTAAACCACACTACACCATTGAGATTGTAAGGGACATTCAATTTCAGAAATGTTCAAAGTGAAAAATGTGTTTCTTAGGACCAGTGGAATAAGGAACTGTGTTTTACCTGCTGGAGCTTATAGTCTTAATTTTGTAACTGCAAGACAGTTGGAAGTGAATTGCAAATAAAAAATTGAGGTCATTTTAAAAGTTTTGTTTTGGTTTTGGTTTGGTTTTTCCTTTAAAATGAGAGCGTAAAGGAGCATTTGGGGCTGAGAAGCCTGGGAGTGACTTGGGATGCTAGGTCTGTGGAACCTTGTCTTGTTACTCGATTTTAGGAGTGAGCCCTAATTTCTTCCTTTTTAGAAGATGAAGACTTATATAGGAAAAGAATCACCCCCATTTTGAAAATCCTTGGGAGGAATTCCTTTAAGAATTTGTTAAAAAATTATTTTACTCGACATCGAAGTAGAAGATTCTTTGCTGCACTAAAATGTTTTCCTTAGTCTTTGATTAAAATTCTACGTTACCATCTAAACACGTATCGGGATTGATGTTCCTACTGTCCCCTTACCAATGGTATTGCACAGGACCCATTACACCGTCACTTTTTATGTAGGGCAGCTACATTTGCCAGCTGTCATACTTGCTCATTGAGTTTTGGTACTAAATTATGTTGTTAATCCAATATTCACACTCACTTCGTATTTTTAGCTTCTCTTCCTTCCTTTCCATCCTTAGTATCTGGTTTACCAAAATCTCTTTGGCCATTTTCTCTTAGAGAATGTTGCCGTCTCATACATGCCTTCTGCCAAGACAAATACCACCAGCAGCAGGAGATGAGCCAAGGAAGGGGTACCAGCTGGGGTGGGGGAGTGACTCTGATGGACCCTTTAGGCTCAAGCACGAGAGACCAACTGTGCGAGTTTGGTGCGCCCCAGCCCAATAAGCTCTCCAGAGAGGCTGGCGGTGTTTTCTGTCTCTTCTATGCTGTTGAAGGCGGTCCTGATCCTCGTTGCTGGCAGGCACAGTTGCCACACCGGCTGCTTGGGTGCATGGCCTCCCCCAGGGAGCTCTTCCCTGACTCACAGAGTGGCCCTCCCATTCTGCGTGGGAAAGGCAGCTCCAGGTCAGGGGACTGTTGCGTCTGTGTGGTGGCAAATGGAATAAAATCGCCAGGAAGACCACATCCTGCTCTGACCCCGATGACATCTCAGTTATATTTTGGGCTGAGAGACGTCCCTCCTGGCTGCTCGGCGAGAAAACAGGTGAAGGGAGAGGCCAGGTTGTAGGGGTGGGAGACCAGCGTGGAAGTGGCAGCTTGCCCTTTCTCGAGGGCTGGGTCACTTGGGAGGGCCTGGAGAAGGTGTCTGTTTTTAGCCTGAGAGTCTCCTCTCAGCTAAGGCCGTGTCCTTCAGAGTGGAGACTCCCCTGTCTCCAGGCTACACACCGCGGCATGGAAAGCCAGAAAGAACTCAAACCAAATTCCCTTCTGGAACCGTAGCCTTTGACAGTGAAAGAGGAACTGCTCTAACCCACCACGCCCATGTCACCCAGTGGCTTGGGATACGAGGCTTCTTCCTGTGCCTGGGGAGGCCTTCTCCAGCTGGAATGGGAAAGGGAGGCAGGTCTGCTCAAGGAAAGAGACCTGGGTGACTTGATTTTGGGAAAGACGTCATTTGAAATCTCTCCTATCTAAGGCATTGATGTGTTCTGGAGAGGATTATTCTCGTGTGCGGTTTAAGATGGTACAGTCTGTTAGGTCTCACGGGAGGTATGGAAGCACTTTCGACAGAGTCCTCTCCTCTCCCGGGTACTGGGAACACCCTGTGAAGTTAAGCCACAGTGTGGTGTAATGCTGAAGGACACATGTCAGCATTAGCAGTTAACTGTGGTCCACATCCATTTTCTTTGGAGATCAAATGTTCTGTTCCCTCTTGCAATGACATGGATGTGCTTTTTTGACGTGACTCAAACTTGAAATTGAGCTGAGCAGGCTCTGATACCACATGGTCACTACTCCAGGAATGTTGGGTGGAATTCTCAAGTGTTCAGCAGCTTCATGGCTTCCTAGTGGGAATGATGCTACTTAGATTTTTGAGAAATTACGTGGTTCTCATGGTCTGTCCTGAAAAAGCTGTTAAGTCCATTTCAGTAAGCTGGGTGCCATTTGAGCCCTTGTTGGGCTGGGCTGTGGGATATTTGGGGAGATTTGATGGCCAGCTGTGTAACACAGCCCCTTGGGACTGACGATTTCCAAACACCCTTGGACGAAGCTGGGAGGGAGCTTCGTAGTGCGTGATGCAATGTTGGAGTTGTATGCATGGGCAGTTACCAGTGTCCAACTGTAGCTGCAAGACAATAAACACCAAGAACTGAGGGAAACTTAGAAGAGTATTTTGGCCTAAAGCCACTGACTCACTGCCAGACAGATAGTAAGCATTCCATAAATGGTAGATCGCGCTTAGTTGGGGTAGAACATGTTACTTCACTTTGAAACACACTGACTTTACTCCTATGAAATATGGTAATGTCTGTCCCAGCTGAACCTGTTGGTTAAGTATTGCCAAAGATTCACCGTTCTAAAATTAAAGTTATTATTTTAGCGGAGATTCCTTGACTTATAGCTGGCTTAAAAATACTGATTCTATGAACATGTTTCCTCAGTTACCTCGGGATACAGTTGGATCTACTAGGAAATAGCATTGCTCGAAACTAGTGCAGTGTTTGGATATGGGAGCTTCCAGGGATTTTGTTCAGCCGATTTGGGTGCCTGTTTTCACCTGTCTTGAAAATGTGGCCAGGCTGAAGCCATGTATGTCATTCATGCGCTAGGAGTTTGGAGCCCCCATCGTGGCTCGTTCTTCTGTGATAAGAATCCTGGTTCTGCCCTTAGGGGTCACATGGTTCTCCTGGGAGGGGAAGATGGGCCTGGAGTGTCCGTTTTCACACAAGGCAAACAGACTCCTCCCTTGTGGAACCCTCCCCTCATGCCAGATGGGGATGATTGTCATAGCTTGACACAGTGATAGTTGGGCGTGAGCCAGAGAACCCTACCTTAAGCTCACCACCCCTCAGCACTCTGTGGAGAGCAAACAGTGATTAAGGAAAATTTCCTGGAAGGATGCAGCCTCTCTGCTCTTCAGCAGTGTCCTGCTTCTTCAGAACTTCTGTCACTGAGTTGTGATTTTCTTTTTTAATCGGCTATCAAGAAGAAACGTCCGTATGAAATGTGTCCCTGAGCCCATGTGGAAGGATGTGGTCCACGGCATTGCTTATCGTATCACAGTGGCCTCAGAGGATCTCAGTGGGAATTCCTGTCTGATTTTAGTACCAAGAACATTCATCCTTCTTCTGAGCAATTGATTTGGAATTGCGAATTTTATAAGTGCCATGTTTTCCCAATTTGAGTTGGCTTGTAGTAATTTCTTCTATTCTGGTTTAGATCATGTATCTTGGAAAGTCACACACTACTGAGTCCTTTGTTGAATAAAGTAATGGTATAAAAATAAGTAAAGAAGATGACCAGTGAATTTTCTTTAATTTCTGAACCATGTAAAATTTTTCAGTGACTCAGATTCATCCATCCATCCATCCATCCATCCATCCGTCTATCCAGTACTGGTTTTTAGACTAAGTGAATACTAAAAGTTATTTTTTGGGGTGCTTACTACATACAAATATTCAGGATTCTGACTTGTTCAGAATTTTGATCCGAGATCTCTATAACCCTCCTCCCTCTGCTTCTTATTTTTAAGGTTCAAGGTGAGGGGAAACTTCCTGATTCTCATTAATTCACTAATCATGGAATCATTTTGGGCACTAAGTCATGATGAATAGCCTAAGAGTGAACACACTTAGGGGCGCATGGGTGGCTCGGTTGAGCGTCCAACTTCGGCTCGGGTCATGGTCTCACGGTTTGTGAGTTCGAGCCCCACGTCGGGCTCTGCACTGACAGTTCAGAGCCTGGAGCCTGCTTCGGATTCTGTGTCTCCTTCTCTCTCTGCCCCTCCCCTGCTTGTGCTCTGTCTCTCAAAAATAAATAAATGTAAAAAAATTTTTTTAAAAGATTAAAAAAAAAAGAGTGAACATACTTATGTAGCATTTTATAGTTCCTGTAATGTTTTGTGTTGATTCTTTAATTTCTGTCTTTTAACAATCTTTGTAGGTCAGAAAGTAAGGGAGATAATCTCACATTTTCCCTGTTGAGTTTCAGGATGGATACTTGCCCAAGGTCACATACGTAATAGAGCCTTCTACACGAGCTTGGATACTTTGAGGGCAAATACAGTACCCCTTTCTCTATATACTTTGGTGTCTGGAACTTGTAAGGACTTAAAAACGACAGGCTGCCCCTTATGAGTGTTTTTTGAAGGTGAAAAAGAAGAGTTCCGGCCTGGCAGACTTTTTAGGAAAAGCTATGGATTAACTGTCATGGACACACTATTTCTGACACCCGTCATATTGTTAGCTCCCATCAGACGGGAAGGTGGAAGCAGCGGGACCCCTCAGCCCTGTCTATTTTTGCAGGTAGATGAAACCTGAGATTCCTTCTGGTAATTCCTTTCCCACCTCCAGCACATGCACTTCCCTGTGGAAACTGGTTGACACCTGACACAGAAACTGACTGTGTGAGTTGACGATGAATTAGAACGAGACTGAAAAACCTGGTACATTCCGCGTTCACGTCCCATCAGCGTAACGTCAACGGGCCGCTGGTGCTGCCAGATTGAGTCAGTGCAGTGCGTGCGCTGTGACAGATCGAGTAGATCACATCTTCCGGTGGCATTAATCAATTCCCTTGTTGCCTCGCAACAGATTTAAGGTGACTTGTGAGCCCAGTTTCAGTGAGTTAGGCATCATGTTTTAAGGAAGTCCCTGTAACGGTGGCCTTCTATAGCGAGTATTTTTACAGCTTACAAATGTTAAATAACGGTGGAATAATAGCTAACGTTTACTGCAAACTGACCAAGGGGTAGGCACTAAGCTAGTCATGTCACGTAGGTGATCTTACTCAGTGCTCGTAATAACCCAGTGGTCTGGGAGCCATTCTGTTTGTAGAGGGGTGATATTTACAGTTTACCCCAAACCACCCTGCAAGTAAATGGTGAAGCCGAGATTTGACCTGATGCATGTGGCAAGGACTCAGGCTCAAAACCCCCCAGCGCTGAGCTTGGTGCATTGCTGCCTTCCATTGAAACTGAATTCTTTGCGATTCTTGAAGAAAACTCAGAGGACTAATAGTTCTCAAGGTGCCATGGCGCACAGTCTCAAGGCCGCGGTGGAGCTAACCCACAGTGGGCAAAGTGGGTGCCTTTTGGCACATTGCAGCCGTAGCATATCTGCTGATTGCAAAAGAACAAACGTGAGGCTCTTCGTTAGTCCACGTCATAGGTCAATTCTGCACCCTGGGTCTCAGGTAAAAATTTTTTTTCCCACCAAGATCAGGCAAAAATGATTCCAGATACAACTCAATTTTGTTTTCCTCCATGTTTTATTTATTTTATTTTTTAAAATATTTATTTTTGAAAGAGAGAGAGACTGAGCACGTTGGGAGAAGGGCAGAGAGAGAGGGGGGACAGAGGATCCGAAGCGGGCTTTGCGCTAACAGCAGAGATCCCGATGTGGGGCTCGAACTCATCAACTGTGAGATCAAGACCTGAGCTAAAGTCAGATGCTCGACTGATTGAGCCACCCAGGCACTCCTCCTGCATGTTTTATAAATAATGCTCTGTAACTTTCATCTTCTTCCCCATAGTCTTTCTTCTACTCAGGAATTACAAGGATATAGATAAAGTTTTCGTTCTGGTAGATAAAATGTGTACTTTTTAAAAAAGTGTTTAGAAAATGCATTATCAGCTTCTGTTGTGCAGGTGGAAAGGGCAGCCGCCCACAGGCCCCGTTTGCCAGCAAGAATCCAGCCTTGCAAATTATTGGCAGCTGGCACCGTAATGAGTCCATTTCAATATAAATGGGCTGTTGCTTATTAATTTCTGCCAGTTCCTAAGCAATTCGGGAACTGCTTTGAAAATTGGAAAATTTGCAGCGAACAGCTTCAGGAGGATGCCTAGGGGAAGAGTGAGAACAAGCCAGCGATGGGGATATTATGGAAAGGGCACGTATTGTAGGCTAATAATGGGGTGTTGCCGAGGCCGAGTGCTCCCTTTCTTGCAAGCGTGAGTCACCAACTTCAGGTTCAATAGCCCGGTTTCCAAGATAAGGAAGCAACCGCAACTTTACTTACTGTTCTCTGTGGATGTGTGCATTTATTTATTGGCTGCCCCTGTGGGGTTGCCTTCCACAAAATAGGCAGTTTTCTCCGCGTTCGTGCTCTAAGCGTTTGGTGCCTCGTGTTCTCGCCTTGCTGAAAACACCAGTAATGGGTGGCTGCAGCGGGCTGCCCCACAGATGGGTGCCCAGGAGGACAGTGGTGAGGTGCAGCCACCCCAGGGAACCCGCAGTCTCTCTTCCTTTCTCACTCAGTAGCTGCTGAAAAACCATCCAAACTGCACGTTCGTGGAGTTATCCTTGTCAGTTTCTCTTCTGTGTTAAATAACAGTTTAGGTATTTTGCTAAGTTCTTTTCTGTACATATTCTTCATGAGTGGTCTCTGAAGTTTGCCAGCTGCAAACATGGAAGCCACGAGGTCTGTGTATTTAATTAGGCCTTTGGTTTTCCTGACTTTTAACATTTTCTTCAACCTTCATTATAAATATAGCCCTGCTTTGGTAATAGCTGAGACTCCCTTGTTTCCTTGTATGTGTGTCTGTCCGTTGAGACCTTGTGGAGAGGAAGAAGAGCCCTGGAAATCATCCGAAGTAACCTGTTTCTGTCATCGGAGACTTTCGTCCACAGAAACGGGGCAAAATGATAACGTAGCTCGTGGGACTGTTTCTTTCCGTCAGTATAAACACACTCATACTTATTTATTTTTCTGATTATGCCTGTCACTTTGTACCTGCGGCCAACTGTTGCACTGTGTGATTTGGGGTGGGGTATTGCACACAAGATGGATGTTGGAGAATTGAGAAAAATGGGCGCCATAAAAAAAAAGGCCCACTTTCTGTGTTCTGGCTGACCATTTCCTTTCTCTTCTTGGTCCTCTCCAGGTTTTTGGCACCTCCTCATAGACTCAGATGAGACCATGACGGCCTTCGCGAGGGACAGGTGCTGATACCTTGCCCCAGCCCCTGTCACTGTTTATCCTGGCCATTTCCAATCTCAGTATCTAAATGCCACAGTGCTCTTGGGGCACGTTGGGCTGGGAACCACTGTTGCCTTGGAAGGTAGGTTTGTATATGTATTTTCGAGCCTGTATATGTGTCTGCATGAATTAATGGAAATGCTTCAAAGGTGGGGTTGGGAGGGGGGAGGGACAGATATGTTTTAGCATAATTGGAATTGCTGTCTTGCATGGAGCTCATGGGAAAAAAGAATTTGGAACCACTTCTTTGGATTAGGGTTACACCCATCTAAGAATTCAAAAGCATTAGCATTAAAGCTTAAAAAAAAAAAAAAAGAAAGAAAAAGAAAAGAAAAAGCCTGGTACCTATGAAATCTTTTCTCACCCTGTGAATTGCCCTCGGGGTCTTTTAAATTTATCCCTGAGCTTCAGCATCTTTATATTGGATTATGTTTGAAAAAGACAAACCTAGCTGCAAAATCTTAAATTCAAAACAATGATATATTTTGTTTGTGGTTTGGATAATCTTTAAAAAGCAAAATAAATACAGTCAAAATAATAATCTTTCTAAATCAAAGATCATCTTTTATTTGTTGCAAAACTTTCCTGTTTAGTCTCTCATGTTAGGGGTGCTCGCGTGTGACTTGGCAAAAACATTTTTCATGGGTTTGTAAAGATTGAGCAGAAACTTTCAGAACTTTGTCTCCATGTAATCTTAGCTTCTCCCCCCCCCCAACCCCCCCCCCCACCCCTGTCTTCAAGCTCAGCCTCCAGGAGAGAAAAAACAGGCTTGAAACCAAAGACCTCCCACCAGAAGCTAATTTTAAATTTGCAATCTGTTGTCTTGTGATTTTCGCTTCAAATTTAACTTTGAAATAAATACATTTCATCCTTTCTCCTGCAAATGTGGAGGTCTGTTTTCAAGTCATAGAAGGGTGATCATTATGTTTATTTTAATAAGTTTTTAAATACCTCAGGGGAGTGAAAAAATTGTATTATTAATAATTATAATTTACATACATCATTAAATGCCTTATGCTTGGATTTCACGATGTCCTTGCCAAATGACAGAGAAACCTGGCTTTCATAGTTGCCTTCTGACTTGAATCTGATGCGAATTGGGTCATCTCGGGCCCACTCGTGAGCTCTAACAGTTGTTATATTTGAAGTACCCTTGTTACGAGTTGGGCTGCGCGGCGACCACTCCCAGTGAAGAGAGCTGTGTTAATGAGTAATGACATGGATGGGTAGAGCATGGTCCCTGCCACTGGAGAATTACAATAAAATGGGAAGGGGATGCATAAAAAGCAAGAGCAGCACATCAGTGGACAAATAACCACATCGCGGACGCCACGCGAACAGGTCAAGCCGAGTGCTGTTGGAATGTAGGGAAAGCGTGATTAAGTCCAAGCTAGATGGTGTTCTTTTTACCTTAGGTAATTTCCCCAGCCATCTGTTTTGAGTTTGGGTTTGGTGTCGTTTGTTGTAGCTGTCAATGTAGTGCCCACATCCTCACTCTCTTCAATTATCCAAAAAACCCAGGGACTTATAACATGTTAACATGTTTTACTTATTTTTCTTAAAATGAATTCCAGGGTTAGTGTAGAAACTTTAGAAAATCCAAAAAATATAACTTTTGGAAATTAAAATTTCCCCTAATCGCTCTATCTGGAATAGTTGCCAGTGTGTGTGCTCACGTGTGTGTGAGAAAGTGAAATATTATTATTATTATTATTATTATTATTATTATTATTATTTTAAGTTTATTTATTTTGAGAAGTATGCACATGCAGGTGTGTGCAGGGGAGGGGCAGATAGAGAGAGGGAGAGAGAGAGAGAATTCCAAGCAGACTCTGCACCCTCAGTGTGGAGCCCGACTTGGGGGCTCGAACTCATGAACCGTGAGATCGTGACCTGAGCTGAAATCAAGAGTTGGACGCTTAACCGCCTGAGCCGCCCAGGCGCCCTAAGAAAGTGAAATACTATTAATATTCTTAAAGAAAATTTTAACCTGCTCAAAGCCAGTTTCTTGGATGCGCTTCGCAAATGTAAGTTTTGCTTCCTGAGAATAAGAAGGGTTTTGCTCCAGGGATGTTCCACCGCAACAACAGTAGAATTCTCTTTTTTGATTGTCTACTTCTGAACAGGACAAACCTTGGCAGGCTGACGCACAAGACTGGGCTTTGACCACTCGGAGCCTTCCCATTCTTCAGGGAAAGGGCTGGGCCATTCTGCTGTGTGTTTGAGGTACCGCTTGAATCGCTTGACTTATCTAGGGACTCTGACATGCCGTACCATAAAAGTATTATTCCAGGCTCCTTAGTCCTCAAGATGATGAGGTTTTTTCTGGTTTCCATTGTATCTTCTTCTTTCTCTCCCCCTTTTTCTTTTTTTTTCTTTAATTTTTTAATGTTTATTTCTTTTTTAGAGAGAGAGAGAGAGAGAGCGAGAGTAAGGGATGGGCAGAGAGAGAGGAAGACACAGAATTCAAAGCAGGCTCCAGGTTCTGAGCTGTCAGCACAGAGTCCGATGTGGGGCTCGAACTCACAGACCACGAGATCATGATCTGAGCTGAAGTTGGATGCTTAACCAACTGAGCCACCCAGGCGCCCCTCTCCCCCTTTTTCCTCCGAATAATGTAAAGTTACAGGAATATTTTTCTTTGTTCCTCTCTGCCCAGAGACCTTGGCCATGGGGTGATTTTCTATTAACTGGAATGTTTTCTCATGCAGTACGGGGGACAGCGTAACATCAGTGTGATTAAAGACGCAGCTTGCGTGTTCTCTCTTGGATCATAATACGTTTTACCTTTCTTCTTTGTGTTCTGTTCTTCTGCTCGTATACAATAGTTGTGTTCATAATGATTTTGTGTAGACACTGCAAGCAATTGAGGATTCCATTTATTTCAAGAGTGCTTACCTTTACTCAGGGAGCACAGTTAGAGTAGCTGCTTTATTTTAGTTAATTTTTTTGGAGAGGAGATTTCAGAAGAAAAACATTTTAACCTCGACGAATTTTTCCTCACTCCTTTGATCACTTTGGGTGCGCTTTGCATACATTTCCTAGCGTGGGAGTCTCAGAACACATTGGGCTGCGGTTTCAACCATGTCATAGCGGCTCTAACAGTCTTTGTTTGATATGCCAACACCTGGGTCACTTGAAGATTGACATCTATGGATTGTCTTTTCTCTTGAGAATTGGTTAGCTTTTCTTGGTTCTTTGGAATACATCGTGGACATTTTAAGTATTATATCGGGAGACCCTAAGTCCTGTTGAAATCACCCGGAAAATGTTGGTCTTTCTTTTTTCGCTGTTTTGGCAGGGAATCAGCCTGGCTAGGTTCAGATCACAAGTTCTGCCTCCCCTTTGGTGGGTGGTGGCTCCAGTGTCACTTTGGTCTCACTTGTCCCCCACATGTGCCACTGGCTCGTCTGGGACGTGGGCTGTGGTTTGTATCATAATTCAGTTCTCAAAGCCTTTGCCGTCTTGCTTTGGGTCAGTCCGAGGCATGTGCCTCTGAGGGGTGAGCCCGGAACTCATGTGGATTTATACGCGGCCTGAGTGGGTTTGCTTCTCCGCCTCTCTGTTCTCTGAGATCCCCCTCACTCCTTTGGTTTCAGGGACCACTTACCTTGGTTCTCTGGCCAGAACAGCCGGGCGTGTCCTGAGAATTTTTGCTTCGCCTCTGTCTGGGTATGCTGGGTGCACGCCTTCCGGGCAAGGCTGGGAGAGAAAACCAGGAAACTCACTCCCGTGTGCGCGGCCTCTTCAGGTTTTGACTCCCTTCCCCAGTCCGCTTGCTTTTGCTTACACTTTGCAGTCTTTGGGTACTTGCTTTTTTCCTTTGGTCCCAAGTTTTTAGTTTTTATCAGCGAGGGAAGGGTCCGTCCTGGTGCCATATTGCATCTGAACCTCGGCTGGCACCAGACGATAGCAACTCAGTTTTGCACACGACTTTATTTATTAAGACAGAAACGCATTGCCACTCAACTCTACCTCTCAGTTCAACCTCATTTTAGACCATTGGTCTGTGTTTGCTTTGTATTTCCTAATAATAGATGCTAGATGATGCTCAGTGCATGCTTATTTCTTATTGCCTAATTTGTGGAAACTTATATTAGAATGTTTTTGATGGCTTTAAGCTGTAAAAGCAGATTTTAGGGGTGCCTGGGTGGCTCAGTCAGTTGAGCGTCCAACTTCGGCTCAGGTCATGATCTCACAGTTCACGAGTTCGAGCCCCGCGTCGGGCTCTGTGCTGACAGCTCGGAGCCTGGAGCCTGCTTCGCATTCTGTGTCTCCCTCTCTCTCTGCCCCTAACCCACTTGCATTCTGTCTCTGTCTCTCTCAAAAATAAATAAACGTTAAAAAAATTTTTTTAAAGTTTCATTTTGCAGAACTCTCACTTTTAAACAAAAATTTTGTTTAACCACAATATTTCAGGTAAGACTTTGTTTTTTCAATTTGGAAATAATCACAGGTTCAGAGGAACTCGTATACTGAAAGTATACCCTTCACCTAGTGTCCCCTGATGGTTGCCTCTTAAATAATTAGAGTAAACTATCAAAGCCAGGAGTTTGACATTTTTTTTCAATGTACACATGTAGTTATAAGTTTAAGCAGGCTAATAAATTGAAAAAAGCAGTCCTTAAGAAAGGACCACTTAGCTGATGAATGTATGAACCACCCTAATGACCATACTTCTTGATAAAGTTCCTTGAGATACCTTTTCACTGTGTATTTCATTGGGTGGATTTACAGGAATTTGCAGTGATTACTTGAAAAATTGAATTGATCATATTAAGAGACAGATCGTGGTGTTGGAGAGTCATGTTCCCTTTAGCGCCCTTGAGCTCAGACCCTGAGAATCTCGGTTTTCTGACCCTGTCGGAATGACCCCCTGCCTGTGGCCCCACTATGTCGCCCATGCCCCCATTGTGTCTGGATCATCTTAGGCTGAGCTGTCCTGCACTGTCCACCCACACAATGGGGAGGGGTATCCTCTCGACTCTTGAGCCTTTCCCTAAACCCCTGCAAGGTCCTCTCTTAGAAGAGGAGGCAGCTATGAATTGAGGGCAAGAATTAAGTGACATGAGGCAGGTGCCAGGCCTTCATTCTTTGGCCAGGTAATTGGGGGTTGAGGGGAGCACAGTGGGGCAGGGTCGAATGGTCTGAGATGAGGGACCTACACAGGTCTTCAGGTGGAAGGGACACAGAGCAACAGGCACGTTGAAGACTGGAGTGTCTTCAAGGCACCCTGGTGGGAGAGGCCAGCGTGTTTAAGTCTGATGTGTGTTTTGCTCTAGTCCACACTGTGGTATTTTTACCCAGTGTGTGTGGTGTTAACATTCACACCTACATTTTATTGTGGTTGTAGGAGTTTTTGCATCCTAGGTGAAAGTTCATTTTATCATTCATTCATTCATTCATTCAGTATTTTTCCACTGAGCACCTTACACCTTTTACCTTTCAGGCAATGTTCTAGGCACTGAGGATACAGCAGTAAACAAGGCAAAACTTTCAGCTTTCCTGAAGCTTAGGTTGTAGTGGGGAAGGACAGAGGATAAAAAAGGATAAGTGAAATACATTGTTAACCAGTGTGATAAATTCTAAGGAGGAAGAGAAAAACAAAGAAGAGGGATAAGGATTGAGGTCTGCAGGAGGGGTGGTCATTTTGGGTAGAGAGGCCGGGAAAGGTCACCCTGAGAAGGCAGCATTTGAGTCAGAATTACAATGAACTGGAGCGTGAGCGCGGTAGATGCCTGAGAGGAGAGTTGTGGGTAGAAGGAAGATCATGGGCAAAGGCCCTGGGGCAGGCTAGAGTAGCCAGAACTCAGACCTTTGAAAAGAAAGTGTGAGAGAGGTTTAAATACTGAGATTTATTCTTGTAATAAAATCTTACCCAGCACCCTTTTCAATACCCCTCCCACTGCCCCCTGAAAGTGCAAGCTGTTAGGAACCACTAACATTCGACATAAGGAAGTGATAGTTTTAATGAGTTTAAAACTGGTGACGGTTTCTGGTTTGAGATTGAGTACTCCTTTTTTTTTTTTTTTTCTCCCTGATGCTCTTCTTTTTAATTTCTATCCTGGCTTTTGTATTTCAGTCTCACCTTAAGTTTTTCTTCTCTTACCTGCTGATGGTGCCATGATCACGTTGGTGAGGTACCCTTTGCTTTTGTTACTAAAACGCATGAATGTTTACTGACTCCTTGTCTCGAGTCGAACCCTTCTAGCCTCCATAGAGGCCACCAAGAAATTGAAAGCCACTTTTCTGCCCTGAAGTTGCTTCCTGCTTCACAGGAACAAAGCTGGTGCAAATGTAAAATACAAACGGGGTGTTTGTTTGTTTGAAATGAAAATAAACGATAGGGTTAAACCGAGAACAGGGAGGTACTCAGATAATGGAAGTAGCTGGCATTTTACATTTGTACATGAAAAGGATTGGACAACGTTCTGGGGGTTGACTCTGGCAGGGGGTGGGGGGTTGTCCCTGCAAGGGGAGATTGTGTCTGTCACATGCAACGGGCAGTTTCAAGTTTTCATGCTTCTGTTATTTCTGAGTCCTCCACCAAGGCCACATGGGCCCTCGTGGTTGTCACCGACCTTTCTGGAAAAGCTTTCCAACCAAGGGCTATTTCAGCAGTCCCTAGAAACTGATTGTTCTTTAGCGGCCTCAGACTTCCTGCTGACTCTGTGTAGGTCATCCCCTGAGAATTTCTCTCGGTAGGATTTAGGAGATTTGGCATTCATCTCTAAATTCTAGTTCTGAAGATAAAAATGGCTTCTTTCCTACCTTGGCTGGCCGAAAAGAATCTTGCTACTAAAAATGCTATTAATATAACAGGACCCGTCACGATGATGCATGGAGACGCTGTAATTCTTGAAGGTTGGGGCCATTTCCTTTAGGAAACTTCTCCTGAGGCTTTTAACTTGATTACTCTTCTCTTGACAGAAACAAGCCTAACCAAAAATTTGTTGTTGGCAGTATGTCTGTCAATTTATATTTGCAGACTTTTGGTACGTATGGTAGAGGAGGGTCCCCCTGGTGGGCCTGAAGTGTGAGGTGACAGTCTGGCTTTTCTCTCATTCACTTTTTCCACACTCATTCTTTCCTGCTTTTAAACTTAAATCTCTGTGATTCTTAAAATGGAACCATGGCTAACACTTGTTCTGAGCTCTGTATTATTTATTGGTAAACCATAGATACATCGATACATCCAGGGATCTTAACGTCTATTAAAAAAAAAAAAACACCTCTAAGAAATTAGTCATGGCCTTTAGTTATGGAAATGTTTATTTGTTTTACTTTAAAAATGCAGCACATGATATTCTTTGGACTCTAGATCCCATAAATGGTCGTGTTTGGACAGTTGATCTGTTTCTTTTCCCTCCAGTGAGTTGAGGTTGTTTTTTTTTTTTTTTTTTTCTTTTCTTCTTAAAGATGCCAGTCAGAGAGGCATGAGTTTAACTGCTTTGAAATATACTTACTGCCAGTAAAAAGGAGATCCTCCTTCTTGGAAAGTTCCCTCTGAGAATCATATGATGTGTGACCTGGTAGGGAATATTCCAGTATGGGAATAGCTTAACATCTGGTGCCTGTATGAGTTACCTCTGAACTCACTGGAACACGAAATGGAGGTTTTCTCTTCCTGTTGCCACTGCCTTCGTTTCCGTGATGATGCGCTTGTGGCGGTCAATGCAGTGTTTCAGACAGAACAGTGAGATTAGGGAATGATTCTGGATCAATGTGAACGTGTATTATATAGTCCAGGGCATTCCAAACTGTTTGTCGTGGTCGTAAGGGAATTCATTCTCCATTTCCCCCTGGTGCCTTTCACTTTTATTGTGTGCCTTCCCGGGGCTACGGTATCAGTTTCACGAGAGTAGGGAATGTGTCTCTTTTGTTCTGTGTTGTATCTCTGGCTTCAAGAACATGGTAGGTGCTCGGTGTATATTTTCTGAATGAATGACTGTGTAGGTGGTTGGAAAAATCAACTCAGGAATATGTCCAGCTACTATATTTTTCTTCTTTCCATTCTGGCCACTTTTATGTGTATATCTCGAGTGCCTACAATTTGAATGGTACAGAGAAAGAGCAGAGCAAGGAGAATAGGCCAATGGAGTCACAATCGCTGAGCTTGGAAGGTTTGTCTCTTTTCTATGGTGGATAAGGTCACCAGGTCAGTGCGAGAGACTGGAAAAATGTTAAGGAAGGGCTTGGATTAGCCTGGGCAGCCCCAAAAGGCGGAATCACATTTAGTGGTTTCATGATGTGAATGTCTGTTTGCAGGCACTCTGTACCAGATCAATGTTCTCAATTTGGGTTTGCTGCCAGAAATAAACCCATTGGTCTGCTGCTAAGCAGAGAGCGGGGTTTCTATTTTCTTCTGCCCGCACCCCCTCCCAAACACCGCAAGTTAAGGTTTTCAGAGTGCTGTGGAATTTAAGGTAAAAAAAGAAATGATAATAAAAAGCAGCAAGCCCATTTCCCTTTTTGACTTTGAAAAACTAGGAGGAGTTGATCGGACTTACATCTTGACTTTTCCCAGTTCTGATTGATTTTTGAAGTCTGAGTCAAGCAGACGCATCGGGAGGGAGGGAGGTTATCACATGCACCTGTGAGTTTTGTTAACTGTTGTTTGAAATACGGGTAGTTTCAAGCAGAAAGTGACGCATTTGCCCGACCCCTCGGTTTGTGCTCTCGGGGTTTGAGAACTTTGTTACGTATAGAGTTTAGGGCTGGCGGCCTCATGGAGGCAGCGCGGTGGCAGGTTCCCCATAGGCAGCTGCCCTCTGGACAAAGACGAGTTTCCTTGTCTGAACACCTTGCTGAGGCTCCTCTCACACATCTCGGGAGGGCCCATCTCAGTGGATGACGCTGGTTCTCACCTGCCACCGGGTAAGAGACCGAGCACCTGCCGGGTGGGTAGAGAGAGGTGGGTACGCTGTGACCTGCCGAGCCGTCTGCCCGCCCTGCACCCTGAGTTCTTTTCTGTTGAACTGCCCGTACCCATTGGTGACTCAATTATCCCCTCCTTTTTCCACCCCCTCCCCCTCCCCCCCCCCCCCTGTGCTACAGACCATAAAACCATGGGAAACGCAGAAAGTCAAAATGTAGAGCATGAGTTTTATGGAGAAAAGCACGCCAGCCTGGGCCGCAAGCACACGTCGCGCTCCCTGCGCCTGTCGCACAAGGCGCGGCGGACGAGGCACGCGTCCTCGGGGAAGGTGATCCACAGGAACTCCGAAGTGAGCACGCGGTCCAGCAGCACGCCCAGCATCCCCCAGTCTCTGGCCGAAAATGGCCTGGAGCCCTTCTCCCAAGAAGGCGCCCTGGAGGACTTCGGCAGCCCCATCTGGGTGGACCGAGTGGATATGGGCCTGAGACCCGTGTCGTACACCGACTCTTCTGTCGCTCCCAGCGTAGACAGCAGCATCGTCCTCACAGCCGCCTCTGTGCAGAGCATGCCAGACTCGGAGGAGAGCAGGCTTTACGGGGATGACGCTGCGTACTTGGCTGACGGGGGCAGGAGGCAGCATCCCTATACATCCAATGGGCCCGCTTTCATGGAGACGGCGAGCTTTAAGAAGAAGCGCTCCAAATCTGCAGACATCTGGCGGGAGGACAGCCTGGAATTCTCACTCTCCGATCTGAGCCAAGAACATTTAACAAGCAACGAAGAAATCTTGGTTTCCACTGAAGAGAAAGACTGTGAGGAGGCTCGGGGGATGGAACCCCGGGCGAGTCCGCGGCGGCTCAGCGCCTGTCAGCGTGCCAATTCCCTGGGTGACTTGTACGCTCAGAAAAACTCCGGGGTGACGGCAAACGGGGGGCCAAGGAGCAAATTTGCAGGCTACTGTCGGAATCTGGTGTCTGATATCCCCGAGCTTGCAAACCATAAGATGCCACCGGCTGCTGCTGAAGACTCTGTTCCTTACAGTAATTACAACACACTCCCCTGTAGGAAATCTCACTGTCTTTCCGAAGGTGCCACCAACCCACAAATTAGCCATAGCAACAGCATGCAAGGCAGAAGAGCAAAAACAACTCAGGTAAAGTGACCGAAGTCTGTTTCCATGTTTTGGAGTCGGTGCATGACTTTTAGTGCATGATTGTGCTCCCGCGAGATTCCCGTCTCTTAGTGGCTTGTGCCCTGTTTGCCCGGTGGCTGCTGCAGGTGGTACCGCTTTCCCCGAGGGCTGGCCTCACCTCTGCTTCGCCCCGCTTCCCGTTCCGCGGGCAGGGGTGGGATGAAGGGAGGAGTGTGTGTTTGGCGGGGGGTGATGTGGCGGGAGTGAGAATAAAGCTGCTAAGTTCTTACTGGGAAGTGACTGCCTGTCCAACTCCGATCTGCCGCAGCAGCTCGCTGGTTCTGAGCTTCCTTCCTCTCCCCGGACAGATGGGCATGGTGGGCTGTGGCCTCTTACAGCTCCTGTCTCCAGCACCGCAGGTGGGAAGGGGTTAGTCGGAAGCTCCTTTGAGGAGGCATTTTCGACTCAGGGCGGGCTCTGGTCATTTGTCAACTTCTCTCGGAGGTTGGCAGCCTTCCTGCCTTACCAGGAGCCATTTCAATTTCCTGTTCCTTGCGATGCTGGCCAGCCCTGTCTCTGGAGGGAGGTGTAGCGGAAGGAATAACACGGGCGGGTTCCAGTTCCTACTCTGCAGCCAACTAGTTGTGTGACCTTGGGCAAACCCTGCCTTCTAGTTGCTCCTCTGAAAAATGGGAGTGAAAATGCTCAACTTGCCTGCCTCGGGGTCTAGGGCACAAGAGGGTGGGTGGGAAGACATTTTTCAAAGGTTTTTAAGAAGCGTCTTGCTAACGGAAAGAGGACTCCCCACCTTAACCGGTAATGATACCCACACGAGCATAAGGACCTGTCAAGCCCTCCTGCTTGGACCAGGTGGGACCAAAGTCCTCTTCTGGTCCTGCTGTGCCCCTGTAGCAGAGTTCTGGGAGGCCTGGCTTGGGTCTAGGGTAGGCTCGTGGTTTGCAGGATGGGGCTTTGGATCAGAAATCCAGATCAAGCCCATTTGCATCGAAAGGCATGTCAGCCACCAGGGTGACCGGCTAACGGCAGTGCGGTCTGCCGGGGAACAGCAGGTGCCCTCTGACCCGACCAGTGGTCGGTGTACCTCTGGTACTGCTCCTGTGCAAGCAAAACAGGCATTTCAAGGTGAAGTTCTCTCGGAAAGGGGGTCTAAGTATGATGGGCAGATGGTGGAGAACCTAAGGAAGGAGGCAAAGAAAATTGGCATTAGACTCTCTGTGTTCTTGCTGGAGAGCAGATTTTTTAATAATGGATTCTTTTTTTTTTTCTTTAACGCTTATTTATTTTTGAGACAGAGAGAGACAGAGCATGAATGGGGGAGGGTCAGAGAGAGGGAGACACAGAATCCGAAACAGGCTCCAGGCTCTGAGCTGGCAGCACAGACCCCGACGCGGGGCTCGAACTCACGGACGGCGAGATCATGACCTGAGCCGAAGTCGGCCGCTTAACCGACTGAGCCACCCAGGCGCCCCGGAGAGCAGATTTTTTAAGTGTCCAAAATCTCAGGTTTCTAATTTTATCTCGGAATTTTATTTATTTTTTAAATTAAAATATTTTTTTTAAGTTTATTTTTTGAGAGGGACCGAGACAGCGTGAATGGGGGAGGGGCACGGAGAGAATTCCAAGCTGGCTCTGCGCTGTCAGTACAGAGCCTGATGGGGGGCTTGAACCCACAAAACCGTGAGACCATGACCTGAGCCGAAATGGAGAGTCGTGTGCTTAACCGAGCCTCCCAGGTTCCCCTACTTTGGAATTTTAAATTCTCAGGTATAGGTCATCAGGGGGTAGTTTTGTTTTGTTTTTTCTTTTACTGCTCTAGATTTCTGTATTTGAATAATTAAAAGTTAACTGTATGTTCCTCTGGGTTTATATGGACTAAAGGGAACGTGTTTGACCTCTCCCCTCCTTTTCTTTTTAAAATTATGTTTCATTGTGGGAAAAATATACCCATAACATTTATCACGTT
This sequence comes from Puma concolor, assembly GCF_028749965.1. Lineage (NCBI taxonomy): Eukaryota > Metazoa > Chordata > Mammalia > Carnivora > Felidae > Puma > Puma concolor. The sequence goes on along the minus strand of NC_141675.1, from coordinate 146,742,232 downwards.
GACCATTTAAAAAAAAATTTTTTTTTTTAAATTTTTTTTTTTTCAACGTTTTTATTTATTTTTGGGACAGAGAGAGACAGAGCATGAACGGGGGAGGGGCAGAGAGAGAGGGAGACACAGAATCGGAAACAGGCTCCAGGCTCTGAGCCATCAGCCCAGAGCCTGACGCGGGGCTCAAACTCACGGACCGCGAGATCGTGACCTGGCTGAAGTCGGACGCTTAACCGACTGCGCCACCCAGGCGCCCCAAAAAATTTTTTTTAATGTTATTTATTTTTGACACAGAGAGACAGAGAGAGAGAGACAGAGCATCAGCGGGGGAGGGGCAGAGAGAGAGGGAGACACAGAATCGGAAGCAGGCTCCGGGCTCTGCGTTGTCAGCACAGAGCCCGACGTGGGGCTCGAACCCACAGACCGCGAGATCATGACCTGAGCCGAGGTTGGACGCTCAACCGACTGAGCCACTCAGGCGCCCCACCACGCTGACCGTTTTTAAGTGTCCAGTGCGCTGGCATTAAGTCCCTCCACACTGCTGTGCGGCCATCACCACCATCCATCTCCAGAACCCTTTCCGTATTGCAAAACTGAAGCCCAGTACCCAACCTCTCTCCTCCCCCCCAACCCCCGCCCAGCCCCGGGCAACCACCATTCTATTTTGCATCTCTGAATTTGACTACTATAGGGACCTCATATAAGTGGAATCATATAGTATTTGCCTTTTTTGTGCTTGGCGTCTTTCCTTTAGCATCGTGCCCTCAAGGTTCATGCATTGTTGTAGCACATGTCAGAACTTCCTTCCTTCCTTGTTTTTTTTTTAGATTTTTAAAAATGTTTGTTTATTTTTGAGAGAGAGAGAGACACACACACACACAGAATCCAAAGCAGACTCCAGGCTCTGAGCTGTCAGCACAGAGCCCACTGCAGGGCTCGAACTCACGAACTGTGTGATCATGACCTCAGCCGAAGTCGGATGCTCAACTGAGTGAGCCACGCAGAGCTGATAAAAAGAGATGGTCTGCCGGCCTTCAGAGTTCAGAGAAGGCGAACATCACCTGTGACTGTCCCCTTTCCCTGGAACAGTGCCACGGTAGCACATATTCTGTGTGGGATTTGAGAGGCATGCCTGGCCGTATTCTGGCTCCGGGTCTCCACTGCAGGGGACGGCTGGACCCTCTGCTTCACCCCACACCCCGCGGGTGGGGCTTTGAGCCTTTGAGTCACGGCTGACTGCACCCAAAAGAGAGGGGCAGAGCGGTTCTCTCCTTCAGAGCGGGTGCCACTGAAAGCGCTCACGTGTAATTGTTCTATGACGTTTCCATCTTTGGCTTGTCGCCTTCTAAAATCGTTAATATATGGAAGTGAGATCATCTGAGTGTGGTCTCATAAAGTCACTGCTTGGGCAGCTTAATGTAACGCAGAGTGCAACAGACGAGGCATCCTGACGACTCCATTTACATCCTGGCTCACTCCTCACTGACCGGTGACCTTGGGCAAGTCTCTCCATCTTGCGTGCACCGCGGGCTCCTTCTCTGTCTAGGGTGAGTGCCACCAGCCTCGGACAGGACCACTGGGAGAACCAAATGGGATACTGCGTATGGAAACCTTTTGCGGAGTCTGTAAAAAAAACGGAAGTATTATTTTCGTATTGACTTTATATGTTGAGTGAGGATCTTTAATGACTTGAAACAAACCCCAGAATTATGCACAACACTATCCCTCCACCCACGCTTCCTAGTCTAAGTTTGGCGTGTTCATCCAACGCGATTTCTTGAGAACCCACTATGTTCCAAACAGTGTATTTTAAGAGACGGTGGGTGTGGAAGCTTCCTTGAAAAGAATTCTTTTTTTGTTCTTTTTTGTGTTGTTGTTGTTGGTAAAAGTTTCTGACCCAGGGGATCTCTCCAGTGGGCTTGGATCATAGACATTAAAGTCGCCTCATCTGCCCTGGTGACGTAGTTGAATCTGGAATTGTCTGTCAGCAATATTACTCCCCAGAAAGAAGAGTTTCTGGCAGACATTTGGCCCCAGAGCATGGCCTCTGAGCCTGGGATAAAATATGTTTTATCTGAAATAATGCGAACAACTTAATTTGATTTGAAAATGATTGAAAAAGAGTTTTTGACCGTTTTCCCTGTTTTTGTATTTGTTCAGTAGTTGGACGTGTTACTAAAACATGAGGCACTGGAGTGCATGTTTAGGTTTGAAAAAGTGACACATGTCATATGTCTGCTGCACAGTGAGTGCTGAGGAGTTATTTCTTTAATTCAATATGTTTGAGAGAGAGAGAGAGAGAGAGAGTGTGTGTGTGTGTGTGTGTGTGTGTGTGCGCATGCGTGCACCATGCCTAAAAATTAGTCTTGCGAATCAGTTTGGTATTCATTTGTTGGGAGGGTTTACCCACACCACTTAAAGCAGAGTTTACTTGTATTGATTTCTGCAGAAATACAGAGGAAACTGCCCCTTGATTTGATTGATGCATTACCGGTCTTTCGGACTGAACTTTTACCGTCTTGATAATTCCTGTGGTTAACAGAGTTGGGGCAGCCTGGTGTCACGCAAAGAGGTTCTGAAATCCAGCAGATCTGAGCTCGTCCGTTTGAGCCCTGTTATCTGTTGATCGTGTAATCTAGATGGATCTCGGTGCCTCTTTAAATAGGGTAATGTGAGTTCCACACGAGAGAACGCGAAACTCCCGGCACAGTATATGGCACACTGTACAAGCTCAGTCAATAATGATCATTAGTTGCGATGGAAAAGTTTGACTTAATATTTTAGAGCTCAGCCCTCCTCTGTCTCTGAGACTTTCAGTGGGTGAGGTGGAAGGAGAAAACCGCCAACTGATGGGGCGTCTTTTAGCCAGGTTCCGTGTTTCAGAGGGAAGCTTTGGCTTGGCTCCATTGTGCATAACTTGTGAGCAGAGCTTCATTCATCCTCTTAGGAGATGAGAATGGGGGCAGCTGTACCAAGAATGTCTCAGGGAGACACAGCCTTGAGACAGCGAGGGGACCCTGCTCAGCGCCCCTTGTGGAGATGTGACGCTCTTGGTAGTTTCGTGTGTTTGTGCAGCATTTGACTACCTCAGTGTTCCCAGAAATCCTTCACACTGTAGTATGGAGTTGGAACGGGGTAAGGCAAGAGAGATCTCCACTGGTAAGACCAGAGCTTCTGGTCTCTGTGGGCCACTGGCAGGGATTCATTTCAGCCTGATTTCCAGCTCACAGATCACCTCTGTGTCCAGCCCCCTTGCTTTTCATGGGAAGAAGTGTATGTAAAGAGATGAGATGACAAGGTGTCCCAACTAGATGAAAATCCAGGTCTCCTGCCTCACTGACCCAGGGCCATTCTTCAGAATCCCACATCCCACGGCATGCGACCTCTCATTCTTGAACAGATTTCAACTCCTGTGTCCTCAGATTTTAAGATGAGGATCCTCAGTTCTGGTACAGAAGCAAAAAAGGGTGATTGGCTGAAAAGAACACGGGAATATCCACCCCCATAGCCCGAGACGGTGGTTCCTGAGAGGTGTTCACAACAGCTTTAGAAGAAAGCTTTGCTTTCTGGTTTGGAGAAGCAAGTCACAGAATCCGCGATTTCAGCAACGTAGAGGGTACAGCATTGTCAGAAGACGATCTTGAGTTCCTAGGAAAATTGTGTTGGTGTTTAAATTTTGATTTTGCTTTCCACTTAAAAATGGCTCAGGAATAAGTATGTTCCCTGACCTCAGCATCCAAGAGATGCTTAACCTCTGGTCACAGACTCCTTTGAGAATTGTATAAAAAATTTGGATCTTTTTCTTAGAGAAACACATGGACCCCTCTTCTGCATTCAATTCCTGGGGCTCCATGGTTTCCCCAAAGTCCATCTAGAAGCTTCTGGTTAATAACCTCAGGTTAATTCTTCACGAAACAACGTATTTTCGTATAAAGTTAAACACCAGCGACAACAACAAACCCTCCCTTCCTTCCCTTCTCCGACTGCTGTTTGGTGCTGCTTTTTTGCTTTACCCTTGATCTTCCTCTTTTCTGGCATCTCCGTTAAGCAATGAGGTAGTTTTGAAAGCAAGCCCATCCGTGTTCGGCAAGATCTCCTTTTGGGAAGTGGGTGGGGCGAGCAGGTGGTTGAGGGGTGGCTCTGTCTGGCATTTCAGACCCCTTTGAACTCTTAAAAAGTATGGCAGACTCCAGAAGACTTCTGTTTCTGCTTCTGGGTTATATTCATACATAGTTATCACATTAGAAATTGAAAAAGAAAAGTAAAGAAAATGCTCGTTGAGTCGTTTTAAAATAGCCCTAATACACCCATTACGTGTTCACGCAAATAACTTTTTTATTTAAATTTTTTGTTTTTCTAAAATTTAAAAAAAATTAGTGGGAAGAGAGGTGTTATTTTACATTTTGCAAACCTCTGCAGTTTCTGGCACATAAGTCCTGACAGTTGCCTATCTGCTTCTGCATTCACTCTCTTGTGATATGCTAGTTTGGTCAGGCGGTCGGGGGAAAATGTGGCCTCGCCCAGGTATTTGGAAAAGGGAGAGCCCCCGTCTACCCTGAAATGATCTAAGGATCCCTGGTCCACACTTTGAGAGCTGCTCGTTTATGCTAATGTAGGCTGGGGAAGTTCAAGCCTTTGAAATTCACATTTTTAGTTTAGTGCTTGAAGAGGAGGAACTGTGTCCCTTGATGAAAATGCTGGTTTCCTAGCATCACTGGGGAGGAGGAGGGGTTGGGATTGGGAGTTTAGCGCCCTCCCAGCCAGCCTGCTATGAAGAGCTAAGAGGGTCTCCATGTAGCCCAAGGTAGAACTTAGGAAAGAGCCAATATAGGCTTTCCATCATCATTTGGGCCCCGTTTGCTTTGGACCACTGTTGGCAGATTATCTAAGATGGGCCGTAGGACAGCCCATCATGTCTTTCTTAATTTGCTCTATTTAAAAAAAAAAAAAAATTAAGTTAAAAATATTAAATCAACTCTGGTTGTTCCCATAGACAACATAATCAAATGGGATTGCTTGTAGATTGCAAAGTTAAGCATGAGAAGTAGGATTGATTTGTCACCTCAGCCGTAGCCGAGCATGAGCTGAACCTGGAAATGACTAAACCATTTAAATCAACCAAAATGTAATCCGCGAGAAACTGTTTTCCCTGTTTGGAGATTCTGGCAGAACATGAACAGCAGTTCATTCATTCCAAGGTGGGTTTATTTGTTTGAAGTGCCCTTGGGGATGTGTCAACAAGAAAAGGTCCCTGAGCTCTTCTGGCTAGTTCAGGGTGAAATGGGGGTGTATACGCAGAACACAATTAGCATAATAAGCATTCAACGTGCTGTGGGACGGAGAGCAGGGCCAGGAAGATGCAGTAATGGGGGACACGGGAGGCAATTTGGGACAGGGTGGTCAGGCCTGGCTCCCTGTGGAGAGCAGACTTGGGTAGAGACTCGAAGGAAAAGTGGCCACTGATTTGGAAGGTGGGAATGTGCCCTTTGTGTTTGGGGCACAGTGAGTGAAGAGGCCAGTGTGTCTGGAGCACAGCGGGGGCGGGGAAGGGGGTTGAGATGCTGCAGAGAAGATGGCCTGGCAACTGGAGGAGGGAAAGAAACATCTTCAAGCTGCGGAAGGGAGGGGTGGGATCCGAGCCTTGAAGGGTAAGCACTCCTGAAAGCGAGAAAGGTTGGGAACGTGCGCTGCAAGGACTCCTTCAGTTTCAGGTACATCCAGCGCTCCAGTGCGAGGGCTGGACATTCGCTGGGGGCTTTGAAAGGCAGGCTGAGGGGCCTTCCGTGCGCTCCTGGGAGGTTACCTAGCAGCTGGCGTGCAGGGTGCAGTGAGGAAGGATGAGGGAAGAGACAGCTTGTTGCCGAACCAGAGGTGTGGCTCTAAGAAAGGTCGCCAGGAGCCTGTGGGACCATGTGATAGATACATCGTGGGGAGGGGAAGGATGAGGGGAAGGATGACTACAGGGTTCGAGGCACCTACATAGAAACCCAGATGAAAAGAGAGAAGATGATTCACTGACGTAGACAGAAAGGCGGTCCCCGCGCTGCAGTCACCTGAAGCAACGTGCCAAGCCTTTGCCAACTTACTTCTGCCTCGCTTTTTAGCAACGGTAAAAACGTTGCTTCCCGTCCTTGTGATTGAGAGAAATTTTGAGTCACTCCCGTTGGGAATCATTAGAGAAAAAGGGAAGAGGTTTTGGAAACATAACAAGGTCTGGAAATTTTGCCTTGGGAAAGGGAGAAGGGGGAAATAGAGTCGGGTTTCAGAAATGCCTCAAAAGGAGTTGGGACATGTGCACGGGGACTGATAGCAGGAAGCCTAGGGGTAGAATTTACAAACTTCAGAATTAGAAATGCAAAAAGGCAGTGGACATTGGGGGTGGGGGGGGAGCCTTACAGCGATGCAAAAGTAGCACTGAAATATTTCTAGCAAATTATTAGTGACAGCGACCTGGACTTATCAATCTACAGTGTAGAAAACGTCACCATTTTCTTAGGTCATTATGCTGTTGTGTGAATGTGAAAATACTTGAAAGGGGTTTCATTGGTTCACACCAGCCTTGGTCGGCCTGTTTTTCCCAGGAGCCCTTGTTTTCCACAGTTTTTTCATCAGCCACCTCTTTTCCATGTTCGTGCAGGGAGCTAGGGAGCGAGGTCAGCTAGTGCCTTCTGTCCTTGGGCTGAGATGAAAGTAAGGCTGAGGATGGAAATGAACGGTAATTAGAGTTAACACTTCAGAGCAGGTACTGTGTGCTGGGCACAGTTCTAGAAACTTTTGTTGGATTAACTCCACATTATCTTATAAAGTGTCTTAAAGAATAGATGACTGTTATCCCCATTTTATAGATGGGGAAACTGAGGCACAAATTGGCCCAAAGTAACTTCCCTAGGATCAGTATTGACCATACTGAGATTACCAAGGAAGAGCATACTAAGAATATACTGAGTATACCAAGGAGGGAATGCTGGGAGCCAAAGACAGTATTCATTCATGTGTGTGCATGTGTGTGTGTGTGTGTGTGGGGGGGGGGGTACTTACTTACATTTTGGGGATAAAAATAAGATGAGAAATCAGGGGAGGAGGATTTTATTTTGTTTTTATTTTTATTTTATTTTAAATGTTTTTTCAATTTATTTTGAGAGAGAGAGAGAGAGAGAGAGGCAGAGAGAGATGGGGAGAGAGAGAGAATCCCAAGCAGGCTCCTTGCTGTCAGCACAGAGCCCAATGCGGGGCTTGATCTCATGAACCTTGAGATCATGACCCGATCCCAAATCAACAGTCAGACGCTTAACTGACTGAGCTGCCCAGGTGTTCCGAGGGAGGAGTATTTTAGAATTTATTTAACACGGCAAAAATTGTTCTAATTCAAAGCTTCTGCAGGTTGAAATTTCCTCAACCCACAAATTCAGTGAGCTCTTCTTGACTGAGCTTCTCTATACAGGAGGTCAGCACCTCCATGTTCCTATTGGAGCTCATTTAGGCATTTGTGGCCCAGCTATGATGAAAGTAAGCTGGATTCATCAGGGACATTAAAGTAACCAACAAAATAGTTGTTGGTTGTTTCTTTTTTTAATGTTCATTGTTTGAGAGAGACAGAGAAAGAGCGAGCAGGGGAGGGGCGGTGGGGGGGGTTGGACAGAGGATCTGAAGCGGGCTCTGTGCTGACAGTAGAGAGTCCGACTCAGGGCTCGAACTCACAAACCACGAGATCATGACCTGAGCCGAAGTCAGATGCTTGACCGACTGAGCCACCCAGGCGCCCTGCCAACAAAATAGTTTCTAATTGTATTCAACTTACAACTGTAGTAAATGATCGATCGATTGATCTTACTGGTCCTTGAATTGTCCCACGGCCCTTGAACTTTGTGGCTAATTAATTACCTTTTCAAAATTGTGCTCACCTTTCATTAACACAGAATCCCTGTCCTTAAGAGTATTTTGCAAGTCACCCCGAAACAACTTGAGCCTTGCCACAGTGTATCATTAGCCCACACTCTTCTGCGTGGAAGGGCTGCGTGGCCCTTCGCTTTACAGAGGTGGTGAAAACGGGCTTGAAATTTGCCACTTGCTTCCCCCATGTTCATACTGGAGCTCATTTAGGCATTTGTGGCCCAGCTAGGATGACTATGAAAACTCTTGTTGCCTCGCAGCTGTAGCGGGCCTTGGGCTACAGCTGGCCACTTGTGCATCCAAGAGGAAAGTGTGTACGTTAATGCTGGGAAGCTGCCAGTGCAGTGGAAACTGGTGAGTGCTCTAAAAATCTGGCTTGGGAGGATTTGTCCAGAGACAGCAGGATTTAACAGCCTCTCTACCCCATGAATGTTGTGTATAATCGGAAGCCTCTTCAGTGGAGTGTTTCTAACACGGAGACTTTATTTTGAGCAATTTCCTAGAAGTCTCTAACCAGACCGTGCACCATGTTGGGAGTTACTTCTTGGTGTAGCTAGGGTCTTACCACTTCCCTTGATGTCCTTTGGCTTTTTTAAAAAAATTGTTTTAATGTTTATTTTATTTTTGAGACAGAGACAGAACATGAGTGAGGGCAGAGAGAGAGACACAGCAGGCTCCAGGCTCTGAGCTGTCAGCACACAGCTGACACACAGCTGACTCGGGGCTCGAACTCGTCAACTGGGAGATCATGACCTGAGCCGAAGTTGGACACTCAACCGACTGAGCCACCCAGGCGCCCCAGATGTGCTTTGACTTTTGAATTAAAATTCAGTATCTGATTAAATACTAGGACCTATCAGACGCTAGGATGTCTCCGGTGATATGTAGGAACCTACTTTGCATTTGCTACAAGCACTGCTGAGGCTCCCATGAGACTCTTCCCAGGGGTTGGTTTTCTAGATTCCTTGCTGCCGGGAACAGTGGGAGGTTCTCAGGGGCTTCTGAAGAGAGAGAGAATCTGAGACTGAGGTGGGTAGGAGGAGGAGCCCTTGGAAAGATGACCACCGAGGAATGTTTCCGTGACCCCGGTGCTGCCTTTCTTCTGAGCTGTTGGAAAACGCTTTACAGTGAAATGCATCCTGGCATCTGAGAGTGATGGGCATCTGGGATGCAACCATAGAGGGATGCCTGGTGTTTTGCAAAGTGTGAACCCAATGAGTACAGGGGGATGTATGGAAATGTTGAATGACTCTATCGTACATCTGAAACATACATACAACACTGTATGTTTACTAACTGGATTTAAGATGAAAACTTAATACAAACAAAAACCAAAGTGTGAACCCAGAGCCTCTCTGTCAGAGTATCTGGCTTTGGTTTGTCCTAGACCTATAAATTTGTATTTCTCGTGTGGCACTTAGGCATCTGGGTAGTAGAGTTCTACAGATAATTCTTCCCCACACTGAAGTTGGAGATTGCTGGTGTCATGGGAGCCCTCCATTGACCATTCAGGTGTTGAGTAGTGCCTCTGGTTTCCCATGATGCTATAATCCAGGCCTCTGAGTATGTGGGACATCCCAAGCTTCATGACCTAATAGGGGCTGGGGCTGGGCAGCCGGCATGTTTCCCAACAGGCTGGGTCACATATCAGTGGGGGATGTGTACCACTTAGCCTGCTTAGCCACTTGTGGAGACGAGGTGGAGTTGGCTTGGATCATTGGTCCAGAGCATTCCTCGGTGGTTACACGGGTTGTGCGTTGTATAGGTATGCATGCTCGGCTGGGGCCAGCAGGCCTCCTACCTGGGGTAATCACCTCTGCTTAGTTTAGTGGTCGGCCGGGAGGTGAACACACAGAGCCTGGGCCACTGCAAGCTTAGAGCATCAGTTGTTATGAGCAGATGTTCAGGTCTGACAGAGAGGTGAGTGTCTACCGAGGTCTTAACTCCTAGTTTCAATAGAGGCCTCAGGGCATTCTGTAAAGGGGGAAATGGTTTGTGGGAGAGTAGACGGTCAAGACACATGCTCTTGAGGGTTTGGCCTATCTGGTCTCTTCTTGTTTCCCTCCTTCTCTTTTATCCCTTCTCTCCCCTTCCCCCAACTTTGGGCTTTGAGTTCTTTGCCTGGCAAGTCAAGGCATGTAGATAGTCACTCAGATTTTGCTGGGAAAACCCGGAAAAAGCAGTGTTGGCCAAAAAAAAAGGTGGGGGGCAAGGCATGGAGTTGACTATTGAGACAGAATCTGTGAGGTGCTGTCGCAGCTGAACTCTGGGCATTGCAAGACGCCTTTTCATTCTCCCCCACATTCGGAGGCCTTTCTCTCATGGACTAGGGAGGTTACCCATGTAGCTGATCTCTCCCTGTCTTACAGAGAAGCTTCTCGCCTTTTTGCATTTTAGATGCGACTTTGTCGCGGATTGCTTTGCTTCTTCCAGAGAAAGATCGAGGCACGTGAAGATGAATCCAGATGTTTAGGAAATTCACAAACTCCTCATCTCCCACTACTCATGGTTATCTTGAGTAATCAGTAATGGTGAATTTACCTACTGTCTTATTGACATAGTCAGTATCCCTGCTGGGAGAAATGTGAGTTCTTAACTGTGTTTCTCTGTTTGTATAGAGGATGTTTATCCACTGGATCTGGCTCCTTCCTGACCATTGCTGGCAGTTAATAGGCGGGACGGCAGATAGCAAAATGATGGGAACAGCAGATGCAGGGCAGTGTGCCCCTGAGTGGCACCCACAGTTTCTTTATCCCCCTTAAGGCTCTGTAAATCCCATGGGTCTCAATTCCACTGGAAATGTAGTTGGTCCTTAGAAGATATCTTAACCACTTCCTGCTACTGTCTTCCCTCCTCGTTTTATTCTTTTCTTTCTTCTTCTTTTTTTTTTTTTTTTTTTAATGTTTATTTTTGAGAGCAAGTGGGAGGAGCAGAGAGAGAGAAGGATACAGGGGATCCGGAGCAGGCTCTGTGCTGTGAGCACAGAGCCCAATGTGGGGCTTGAACTCACAAACCGTGAGATTGTGACCTGAGTTGAAGTCAGATACTTAACCGACTGAGCCACTCAAATGCCCCTTTTCTTCCTTCTTTTCTTTTCTTTTCTTTTCTTTTCTTTTCTTTTCTTTTCTTTTCTTTTCTTTTCTTTTCTTTTCTTTTCTTTTCTTTTTTCTTTCTTTTCTTCTTTCTTTCTTTCTTTCTTTCTTTCTTTCTTTCTTTCTTTCTTTCTTTCTTTCTTTCTTTCTTACTTTCAGAACAGTTGTAGATAGTAGAGAGGGTTCCCAGTTAATCTTAAACACCTGGCTGAGATAGCATTTGCAGCTATATCCACTATAAAGTTATGTATTTTTCTCCTTTTGCATACAGTTCTCTTTGTTGTTGTTTTTGAAGGTGCAATATAATGATGTAATATATGTATATATTGTGAAATGATGACCACAATCAAGTTAATTAACACATTCATCACCTCACACAGTTACCTTTTTTCTTTTGTGGCGAAAACACTTAAGATCTGCTCCCCTAGTAAATTTCAAGTGTACGTACAGTATTCACTATATATATATATATACACACACACACACACACACACACACACCATGCTGCACATTAGATTCGTAGAACTTACTAATTTTATAACTGAGTTTGTACCCTTTGACCAACATCTCCCCATTTCCCCCCACCCCCGGGCAGCCACTGTTCCACTCTCTGCTCTATGAATTCAACATTCTAATATATATATATATATAATTTGTTTTAAATTTTTTTTTAACATTTATTTATTTTTGAGACAGAGAGAGACAGAGCATGAACGGGGGAGGGGCAGAGAGAGAGGGAGACACAGAATCGGAAGCAGGCTCCAGGCTCTGAGCCATCAGCCCAGAGCCTGACGCGGGGCTTGAACTCACGGACCGTGAGATCTTGACCTGAGTTGAAGTCGGACGCTTAACCGACTGCGCCACCCAGGCGCCCCTGAATCCAACAGTTTTAGATTCCACCCGAGTGAATCATAGAGCATTTGTCGTTCTGGGTCTCCTGTTTGTCACATCTGGCTACGCCCATCTTTCAGTTGTTCACTTAGTATCTATTCACGATGAAGGTGAAGTGAACTTTGAGGCCCTAACTTAGAACTGCCTGTGATGCTTAGAGATCCGGGCTCAGCACCTGTCTGGGCTTCACGCAGGACAGTGCTCGTCTGTGGCTTGGTTCATTCGGCCCCACTGCCTCTCAGCAAATATTTGAGCCCAAAGCATTCATTTTTATGCCAACCCAGAACTGTCAGTTTTTACATTTTCGAACCACAATTAGATGCTTACGAGACTTAAGGCTCAAAAAATGGTTAAATCCCCAAAGCATGTATTACTTTACCATCTATACCACTATGTCAGACCCCTGTTCCTGTTCTCTTCCTTTGAGAAAAATCAGTCTGACTTCTTATCCATGAGGCTGTTGAGCTGTCTTGTCCAACAGTGCTATCATTATCCTTCCTTGATGACTACCATTATTTAATTATTGCTTATGGATATGCCGGTCGCACTTTAGTGCAGTTAAGACTCTGGTTTAAGAACAGACCTGTCTGTGTCCCGGAAGTGTTCAACCTGAGAGCAGGGACTGTGCTTTGGAAGTTCCAAATGTTTTTAGACTGGGAATTGATACCCCCCCCCCACACGCTGGCAGTTGCCGCAAGCTGTCACTTGGCCCGGGGGCAGTGAGTAGCTTGCTTTGGGCTCTTAGCATCCCAGCTTTGAAAGGGCAAGGTAATTGGAGAGCCTGTACTGGAGCTGTGGGCCCCACAGACTTATTTAGCTCCATGCAGGGTGAGAGGCTGCTTGTTTTCAAGAAGTGAAGCTGGTTCCAGCATGAGGACTCTTGCCTGCTCGTGGGACATGGGTCCTTGCTGGGTGAGTGGGTGAGGCGGTATGCTAGGTATCTTTTTAGTCCCCACATTACAAAACAGACTCCTAACTCCAGGCTCTTTATTTAAAAAAAAAAGAAAAAAAAGTATTAGCTGTAAAGACCTTGTTCTCCATTGTAACCCCTACCTCTGCAAGCACTGATCAGCCTGCAGAATTTCCTGGAGTTTTGGGCAGACTGATGAGGGGCGCCCAGCCACGGCGGTGGGAGAAGCTCAGTAGCGGATTCGCCAGTTAGTTAATTACCTAAGTCAGATACATGGTGAGTTCTCTGGAAGGTTCCTTGTTTTTAAATACATAAATTTCTTGAACATTTCAGCCTGTTCAGATTCACGCCAGGGTGGCGTGGTGGTCTTCCTGAGCCGCTCTGCGGGCAGGTTAGGTTCGCGTGGGTCGGGGGCTTGAGGAGTCATTGGTCCAGGACCGAGTGGGAGCAGCAGCGCCCCATGGGTCTCGCGCAGCCCTGCGGCCACACGGTCTGTGGCTTGCTTCTCTGCGTGATGTACATCTTCTTTTTCTCCCTTTTCGGCTCCCAAGGATGTTAATGTCGGCGAGGGCAGTGAGTTTGCGGACAGCGGGATCGAAGGGGCCACCACCGACACGGACCTCCTGTCCAGGCGATCCAATGCCACCAACTCCAGCTACTCGCCCCCCACCGGCCGCGCCTTTGTGGGCAGCGACAGCGGCAGCAGCTCCACTGGGGATGCGGCCCGCCAGGGGGTGTACGAGAATTTCCGGCGGGAGCTGGAGATGAGCACCACCAACAGCGAGAGCCTGGAGGAGGCGGGCTCGGCGCACAGCGACGAGCAGAGCAGCGGCACCCTGAGCTCCCCGGGCCAGTCGGACATCCTGCTCACGGCCGCGCAGGGCACGGTACGCAAGGCCGGGGCGCTGGCCGTCAAGAACTTCCTGGTGCACAAGAAGAACAAGAAGGTGGAGTCGGCCACCCGGAGGAAGTGGAAGCACTACTGGGTATCCCTGAAAGGTAGGAGCGGGAGCCCCGCTCCCCCAGCGCGTGATGCACCCGGCGCTCCTTGGTGCACCTGCGCACATGATGTTTCTTAATTACGTGGAGTTTGTGTTTTATACCAATTTTTTTTAAAGCTTAAAAAAATGTTTATTTCTTGAGAGAGAGAGAGAGAGAGAGAGAGAGAGAGAGAGAGAGAGAGAGAGAGAATGAGAATGAGAATGAATCCCAAGCAGGCTCTCTACTGTCAGCATAGAACCCCACACAGGGCTTGATCGCACCTACCGTGAGATCATGACCTGAGCCAGAGTCAAGAGTCAGACGCTTAACGGACTGAGCCACCCAGACGCCCCTATTTTGTATCAGTTTTAACCAGTTTTTTTTTTTTTTATTGTGATAAGAATACTTAGCGTGAGATCTTAAGTTTTTAGGCGTATGTTACATTATCATTGACTGTAGAGCTGATCTCTGGGATGCAATCATCTCACTTAACTGAAACTTTATGTTCTTTGCTTATTTAGTAACTCCCCACCCCGGCCTCCCCACCAGCTGTTTTCTTCACTTTTTCACCCTTAAGCTAGAGGAGCATCACTAACCCAGTTTCCTCCTATATACAGCTGCTTGGGATGACAGTTTCGAGGGACATGTTCCAAAAAAAATTTCTTTTAATTATTCAAGGCATTGGAGTGCCCCCTGAAGTGACTGTCATAGAGGCAAAGTCATTAGTTTGAAGCCCAAGAAATTACTGTTTTTAGGCTTAAAAAAAAATGATGGAATATCACTGATTTCATAAGGTTTGACCTAATGCATAATAGAATGTCTGAGCCATCATATGTTTGTGAAAAGTCACTGTTGTAGAGTCACACATTGATTATACACTTTTGAAGCAGGTGTATATGCTCTTGTGCACGTCTGCATGTGTCTCAGTAGTATAAAAGTCATAATGCATTTGTGAGCTCTGTGCCTTTTTTAAAAAAAATTTTTAGGTTTACTTACTTATTGAGAGAGAGAGGACGGGTGGGGTGGCGGAGGGGGTGGGGGGAGGAGAGGGAGACAGAATCCCAAGCAGCCTCCACACTGTCCGCGCAGAGCCCGATGCGGGGCTGGAACTCACAAACCGTGAGATCATGACATTAGTCGAGAGCAAGAGTCGGAGGCTTAACCGACTGAGTTCCCCAGGCACCTCTGAGCTCTGTGTCTTAAAAAGAATACTTGAAGGCCACTTAGACTTTTTGTCACAAGCTCCATTCGAAACAGGGGTAGGGTTTGGCAGGACAGGTTAGATAGGTTAACGGGCATGAAGGGCAAGTGCAGGAGGGAGCCTGGGCTTTCCAGATGTGGCTCACACTCCGGACCATTCCATACTCAATCACATCAACTGTGGCTGGTGTCGGGGACACCCAGTCCTAGAGGCACAGGATGCCCTGCAGTCTGTGGTGGTGCACAGGCCAATCCTGGCAGGACAAGCAAGGTGTAGGCTGGCCCCATTGCTATCGGTGCCAAGTGTTGCTTCACCGCCTGGTGAGACGAGATGGGAGCTTGTTAACTAGACTGTACGCTTTGCTGCATGTCACAGAGACCCACAGTGACAACGTGTTAAGCAAGATGGAACTGATTTCCCTCCCATCTACCAGGGGTAGACCGTCTGAAGTCGTCTACCCCTGGTGACTCCTTCCTCTGAGTCATCTGGGTCCCAGGCTCCTTCTGTCCTGTTGCTCAGCTATTCCCAGAGCGTGATCTTAGTCCCTGTGGTCAAGACAACTCACCACCGGGGCCGCATTCCTGCAGAAAAATGGAGGTGCACCCCCCTACCCTGTATTAGGGCTGCTGTCTCAAAGTACCACAGACCGGCTGGTTTAACGAAAGAAATTTATGTTCTCCCAGTTCTGGAGGCCAGAGGAAATCAAGGTGTGAGTGGGATTGGTGCTTGCTGCCATCTCCTTCCTTGGCTTATAGAAGGCTGTCTTCTTCCAGTGTCTTCTCATGGCTTTCCCCTTCTGCCTGTTTGTGGCCCAATTCCCCCTTCTTATAAGAACGGCAGTTAGATTGGATTAGGGCTCACTCGTATGACCTCTTTTGATTGTAATGACCTCTTTTGACAATCCTACCTCCAGATATGGCCACTTTCTGAGGTACTGGATTAGGACTTTAACATAGGAATTTGGGGTGATAGAATTCAGCCCATGACAGGCCCCGGATGTACGTGTGAAACAAGCTTCCCACATCATTCTGACACTAAGTTCGAGAACACCAGTGTCCGTGTCAGAGAATAACAATAATTAGGTGATTTTTAACTTGGGACACAGAAGAGGGAACTGTTTTGTTTCTGCCGTTCCCTTAGAGAATAAATGATCCCGGAAGCCAGCGTGCAGGCATTTTGGAGCCCAGCTCAGGAGCCCGTTAGAGGAGGGAGCCTTCACTTTCTTAGTGACCCAGATCTGAGTGACACAGTCTGTCAGGATCCAGGCCCAGAACCCAGAGCCACCGAGTCCTTCGTTTCTTAATCCTGACGGGTTCCCATTGTATATTGACATGCTCACGGCTCGTTCTTGCCACTCAAAGGCACAACGTGCTGCTGGGTTGTTTTTTTTTTTTTTTTTCTTTCTTAGCAACCCTTGGATATCATGAAATCAAAAGCATAGCACCTGGGAGCCGTGGGGGTAGATTTCTCCAAAGATTCTTTCACTTTAGACAGAATAATTAATTTTTTTAAAAAAAGATCTCATTTAGCACGAACCTCTGGGGTGTCTCTGTCGACAACTGCCGAGCATACAGATGACGCTCAAGTGAAGTTGAGGGCCGGTGGACTATCAGGGAGCGTGTGGGTCCTGGATGTGTTGCTTCGTGTGCGTCTTCTCACTGGAGCAAGGAGATAATTAGAGGAAAAGCCGATTTTAACCACCTGCTGTCGTGGGTGATTGTAAACCAACTTTGGAAGATTCTAAAAACAGCCATTTGAGGAGACTGTATAAAGTGTTCAATGTTTGCACATGCCAAGGTTCGCGGATGTCCCCTCTCCATTATCCACAGGCCTCCTTCTCTGTCCTCACCCTCTGGCACAGCTGTGTTTCTCCTTCTCTGCTCACAATCTGCTAATCATGACTGTAGTGTTCGTCCTAAAGATCAGAGCGGGGTTTCGTAACGGGGGCACTCTTGACATTTTCTGGAAAATTCTTTGTTGTGGGGGTGCTATCCTGGGCGCCGTAGGATGTTTAGCAGGATCCCTGTCCTCTACCTGCTGGATGCCAGTGGTATCTCCTCCCCCACCCCCTACACCCAGTGACAGAGCCAAAAATGTCTCCAGACATCGCCACATGTCCCCTCAAGGGCAAGATTGCCATACTTCAAGAACCTCTGATTTGGAGAAAAATGGCGTCCCCTTTCCATTTTCTTTCTTATATTTATCTCTGAGTCTGTGCTAGGTTAAGAAGTAGAAATAGGTTCAGATGATTCTGCCATGTGTTACATGGGTTTCTGAAAAGACCTGAGATCTTCACAATAACAGGGATTATGGGAAAAACAAGGTTGGGGCAGACTACTCAATAGGTAAGTAATTCAGTTACGTGCTTGCAACTTTTTAACCCAATGCTGGATAGACGGAGAGATAGATAGATGGATGGACGGATAACTAAATACACTGCTAAAAATATTCACATAGTTCGCATCTTACTTTTTAGCAGTAAATACTATAGAAAACATTGGACTTCACCTTTAAGAAAAAAGAGAATATATGGGATACCTGAGTGGCTCAGTTGGTTAAGCGTCCAACTCTTGATACTGGCTCTGGTCATGGTCTCACAGTTTGTGAGACTGAGCCCCAAATCAGGCTCTGTGCTAAAAGCTCAGAGCCTGCTTGGGATTCTTTCTTCCTCTCTCTCTGCCTCTCTCCTGTGCATGCTCGCTCTCTCTCGCTCTCTCTCTCTCTCTCTCCAAATAAATAAATAAACTTAAAACAATTAAGATAAAAAAGTGAATATAACACGAGTGGGTAGAAAGAGGAATCAAAACACCTGGATTATCGAGACAAGAACAGGAAAGAAGAAACCGTAAAGCCTAGGACCACCATACGGTAGGACTTGTGAGGAAAGCTTTTGGGAAACTCTGCCAAGGGAGAATTCATGCAGTGCGTGGACATGGCATCTGCCACTGTGCTGTATTCGGCTGTGTTTGGGGACTTTGCATTTCAGCAGCTGTTACCATGTGAATGTGAAATATTATGGGCTAAGAAAAATTGCCTCTGAACTAATGTGACTTTTCCATCGATACCCATCATTCTGCGTTACTAATCACATATGCGCAAATTTACGTTATGGAAGAAACCCCTCTTACGGCTGAATAGATTGTACTTTCAGGGGCTTTGTCAGTCACATAAAGTGGGGCCCACGCTTTCCCTGAAAGTGGTTTTGATTAGTTGACAGTAAATGTTCAGGTAATAATTACTATGAAAGTGAGCCTCACGTTAAGGAGACCATGGAGGCCATTCACTGAAGCCACCTTGGCATAAATCTATGGGAGGTTTTTATTGTTTCTGTCTCATTAGTTTCACAGGGCCATTAAGTTCGGACCAGGTCTTGAGCACCGCCCCCCCCCCCCCCCCCCACCGCCCCAGGCCTTCATATGTGCGCCATGCCATTTTTTCTTTCAGTAGGAACAGGACATGGTTTATTTCTAGAAGAACATTCTGTAGGACATATTTGAATAAAAAAATCTATCATTTCTTTCCTTATCCTGAAAGCACCCAAAGCTAGTTTTGTGAGTTGTTTCCTCCAAGGGCCTAGCCAAGAAACCCCCAGAGTTGTGTTGCCTGGTTGTATATCATGTGAGCCACTGGGAAGGGACTCCAGTGGGCCAGTACTGATTGGTGGTCCTCACACAGCCGTAGTTTTAGTTCTGACCAGTTGCGCCGGGTTCCTAGCCACCATTGGCCAAAGTTGCTGTAGGACCCCCATATGCCTATGAGCACACCTGTGATGAAACACTCTTAAGAGATTCAGGGTCTTTAAGAACTTGAGGGCGTACATGAGGGAGTCTCATGTGGCCTGAGAAACAGTGATTGAAAAATCTTTGCCTTCCTCTCAGTCCATCCAAGACTTCAGTACAAGCAAAACCCCATTCTTTTCTCCCTCGGTTTCCACGCACTTTAATTTCCAGACTCTTCCTTGTGACGGGACACAGACAATAGATTCCTCTACCGACTTTTTTGTTGCACAAGCGCTGAATACTCATGCAGACCCCTGTTTTGTTTTCTCAGGGTGCACACTCTTCTTCTATGAGAGCGATGGTAGGTCTGGAATAGACCACAACAGCATCCCTAAGCACGCCGTGTGGGTGGAGAACAGCATCGTGCAGGCTGTGCCTGAACACCCCAAGAAGGACTTCGTCTTCTGCCTCAGCAATTCCCTGGGTGATGCTTTCCTCTTTCAGGTTTGTTGGGCGCTTCCCGTGTAGGCATTTCAAACCTCCAAACCAGACATCTTCCTCTCCGGCCTGTGGTACCCCACCCTGTTTTCCTTTTCTAGTGGGTTTTTATCTTCTGCTCATTATAGAAACAAAAAAAAATGATCCATGACAGAATAAACATCTGTATTGAACTCAGAAATGAGAGAAGTCACCCAGAAGGTTCCATGGGAAGCCTACGGAAGGATGTGAGTTGAATTTGAGAGGCTTGCGCTCTTTGCCGTGGGTTGAAGGATACGTCAATGTAGTCTCAATACCATTTGTGAAGAGCTTCAGAAAAAGATGATGAATTCCTTAATTTAGAAATGATTTGAGCTGTCAAAATTTTTCATCATAATGTTCTCTTCTAACATTACTCATAAAATAAAACCGTGACATCCCAGAAATGACTAGCTGTACCCGAATAATTTCCTCATCTTATCAGAAATTTGTACCCAGTGTTCTTGAAGTTGGAGTGTTAATTGTGTTTTTAAAAAAAAAAAAAAAAAAAAAACCTGCTAATCACTGCAGGGTTAACATTTGCTTTTATGGAGAATTGTTTGAGTTTGGTCGGTTCTGATGCATTCTGCCAGAACTTCTTGCTGTGGTAGTTAGGAAGGCTGCCCTCGTTTATTTCCATAATGCAGAAATGCAACTTGTAATGCAACTTGTAGTCCGTGCTTCCTACATGCTTCTCATGGTGCTATTGAGAACAAGAAGATTTTGACACAGTTCATGCTCTCAAAAGTGTTCATATGTGACATGGGAGATAGACACAGGGATAGATCTTTGTAGTATAGGAAGGCCTGGTCATGAATATTAAAGGATGAATTGGGGCAATGGCCAGTGAGAATATTCCATGCAGAAAAGAGAGCTGGATTAAAGGCGTGGGAAAGAATAATAGGTTATTTTACCAAGTTTCTGGGTTTGGCCCCTAAGTTATTTGCATTTGGGCAGTTAAAGTGAGAAATATAAAGTGGTCATTTGTGTGTGGACAGCCAAAAGCATCTGTTTTTTTGTTTTTTGTTTTTCTTTAAATCAATGAGGTAAAGGGGCGCCTGGGTGTCTCAGTCAGTTAAGTGTCCGACTTCGGCTCAGGTCATGATCTCAAGGTCCGTGAGTTCAAGCCCCGTGTTGGGCTCTGTGCTGACAGCTCAGAGCCTGGAGCCTGCTTCGGATTCTGTGTCTCCCTCTCTCTCTGACCCTCCCCCGTTCATGCTCTGTCTCTCTCTGTCTCAAAAATGAATAAACATTAAAAAAAATTTAAAATCAATCAATCAATCAATGAGGTAAAGCACACATAAAGGGTACCTGGGTGGCCAAGTTGGTTAAGTGTCCGACTTTGGCTCAGGTCAGGATCTCATGGTTCGTGAGTTCAAGCCCCACATCCGACTCTGTACTGACAGCTCAGAGCCTGGAGCTGCTTCAGCTTCTGTGTCTCCCTCTTTCTCTGCCCCTATCCCACTTATACTCTGTTTCTCTCTCTCTCAAAAATAAGTAAACATTTTAAAAAATTACAAAAAAAGGACCTCTGCTTATTCCTCCTCCATCATTAAAATAATTATGATCTGGCATGCCTGGGTGGCCCAGTTGCTTAAGTGTCTGACTTTGGCTCAGGTCAGGATCTCTTGGTTTGTGAGTTTGAGCCCTGCATCAGCCTCACTGCTGTCAGTGCAGAGCCCACTTTGGATCCTCTGTCTCCCTCTCTGCCCCTCCCCTGCTCTCTCTCACTCTTTCTCTCACTTTCAAAAACAAATAAACATTGAAAAAAAAAATAAGAGTGTACAAAACAGAAATGTATTGGTCAGTGAAATGTCACAGAATGAATACATAACCACCACCTAGGTCAAGAAACAGAAATTTCTAGCACCCTATAAGCCATTCCTCACCCACAGACACACATGCAGGCTACTAGCTGGATAGAGTAAATCTGGATCTTATCATCCAAGCCAGGACACTTTTGTTTATCTGGGAATGTCTGCATTTCTCCTTCATTTTTGAAGGATAGTTTTGCTGGATATAGAATTCTCGACGGACGCTCTTATTTCAGTGTTTTGAAAGTATTCTTGTACTGCCATCTGGCCTCCATGGATTCTGATGAGAAATCAGCTTTTAATCTTAGGAGGATCCCCTGTATAGATGAGTTGCTTCTTGGGGCGCCTGGTTGGCTCAATTGGTATAATATGCAGCTTTTAAACTCAGGGTCATGAGTTCAAGTGCCACTTTGGGCATGGAGCCCACTCAAAATAAAATAAAAATCTATTAGATGCGTTGCTTCTCTGTTGGTACTTTGGGAATTTTGTCTTTGTATTTAAACAGCTTATGATATGTCTCTAGGTATTGATTTCTTTCAGTTTATTCTCCCTGGAATTCTTTGAGCTTCTTTGATGTTTAGATGCATGTGTCTAAACCACAATTGGAAAAATTTCAACCATAATTTCTTTAAATAGGTTTCTTTCCATTTCTCTTCTCTTTTAGGACTTCCATTATGTTTATGTTAGCAAGCTTGATAGTGCAAGTCTCTGAGACTCTGTTCATCTTCCTTCATTCTTTTTTTGTTCCGTTTCTTAGACTGGATAATTTCAGTTGACCTACTTCAAGTTCACTGATTCTTTTTTGCCAGTTCAAATCTGCTGTTGAGTTCCTCTGGTGAAATTTTCACTTCAGTTTTTCTACATTTCAACTCTAGAATTTGTATTTGATTCTCTGAAAAAAATTTTTTTTTAATTTTCTATGGATATTCTCTGTTTGGTGAGATTATCATTCTTATGCTTTACTTCCTTAGACATGATTTTCTTTAGTCCTTTGGATATATTCAAAATAGTTGATTTAATGTCTTTGTTTAGCAGTCTACTATCTGAACTTCCTTAGGGATAGTTTCTATTAACTGTTTCTTTCCTTGTGTGTGTTCCATGTTTGGTTGTTTCTTTGCATGTTTCACAGCTACTTGGTTGAAAACTCCATGTTAAATAATATAATGTGGTGACTCTTGAAACCAGGTCCCCCCTCTCCCCCCAGTGTTTGTTGTAGTTGATTGTTGTGACTCTTGCTTGTTTGTTAACTGCCTTTCCTGAAATCTATAAAACATTTATTCTTTGTGATGTGTGGCTACTGAAGTCTCTGCTCAGTTAGTTTAGTAGTCAGCAAATGATTGCAAAGATTTCCTTAAATGCCTGGAAGCGATTAGACATCCATTCTTTCCCAAGGACTTCTATGTCTTCAACACTCAGACAGCTGATTAATAACTTGCCTTAGCCTTCACCTCTGCTTGCACAGAGTCTCAAGGGCAGCCAGAGGGGTGAGGGTAGGGCCTTCTTAGGGTTTTGTGAATGTATGCACAGTCTTATACATGTACATGACTTTCTAGATTCCCTGGACTATGGATAGCTTATGAATATCTTATTCCCCAGCTATTAAAAAACTTCCCGGGGTGCCTGAGTGGCTCAGTCAGATAAGTGTCTGACTTCTGCTCAGGTCATGATATCAGCGTTTGGGGGTTCGAGCCCCATGTCCAGCTCTGTGCTGACAGCTCAGAGGCTGGAGCCTGCTTCAGATTCTGTGTCTCCCTTTCTCTCTGCCCCTCTCCTGCTCTTTCTCTCTCCCTCTCTCTCTCCCTCTCTCTCTCTCTCTCTGTCTTTCTGTCTCAAAAATAAATAAACATTAAAAAAAAGTTTCTTGGTTAGCTTCTTTTCTTGCCCCAACTGTCATCACTGTCTCAGGCAGCTGTGATATTAAACAGTTGTTCCTGATTAGTTTTCAGAAACTCCCCTTGGAGTAATGACTAGCTGCACAAGTGAGTTCTGAGGTCAAAGAGCAACAAGCCCTGTGAATGGGGGTTTCCTGCGAACTGTCATATGTCAAATGATGACAATTCTTTGAGGACATTGTTTTGTGGGAGCTCACTGCCCCCTCCAGTGGTTGCTAGGCCGCTGTCTTTCACATGCTTGTGGAGATGGGGAGATGAAGATGGGAATAAGCCAAGCGAAAATGTCCTCAAACCTTTCTGTTCTGAGACTCAGCTATTGCTTTTTTCCAATAGAAGCACCTGATTGTTGCAAGACCTAATTAGTTGCTGGAGCTCTGAAAAAGCCAATTTTGAAGATTTTTGCTGATGTTACTGGTTTCACAGAGGAGCAGTTTTTTGAGGTCCTTTATTCTACCATTTCTACTGATGAACTCATCAGGACACTTCAGAGACTAGCCAGTTTTGAGAGATATGGCAGCTCAATAAACAATTATGCCAGGATAACAGGTATAAATTGCAACAGATCCAGGCTACCTGGGTTGTGTAGCATCCTGTCCCTGGGTACATTTGGGTTGATCCCAATTTGGAGGGACCATGAGCAGTATTGCTAGAGTAAGCTTGTGTCTGTGTTCAGGATATGTTTGTCCACATTTCTGCTGGCATATACCTAGGATTGGTATCGGTTTGTCATGGGGTCAATGTACTCATTCGTTTTTTTTTTTTCAATTTTTTTTTTTTTAATATTTAATTATTTTTGAGAGAGACAGAGATAGAATGCGAGTGGGTTAGGGGCAGAGAGAGAGGGAGACACAGAATCCAAAGCAGGCTCCAGGCTCCGAGCTGTCAGCACAGAGCCCGACGCAGGGCTTGAACCCACGGGCCGTGAGATCATGACCTGAGCTGAAGCTGGACACTCAACCGACTGAGCCACCCAGGTGCCCCCGCATTCGTATTTACTAAATACTGCCAGTTTCCAAAATGATAATTTATGTGCCGATCAGCAGCCTAAGGGAATTCAAGGAGTTCCATATCCTTGTCTGCACTTGGTATTGTCAGATCTTTTTAGTTTTTCATTTGTAAGCCATTAGTGTGCAGCTGACCATGTTTTGGTGGTGGGGGGGGTGGTTAATGCCCATTTCAACATCATCTTTGTGAAATGCTTATTTTAGTCTCCTGCTTGTTTTTCCATTGGGTTATCTTTCTTAATGATTCATGACACTTCTGTACATACTTTGTGTATCGCTTTTTACTGTGCTTTTACTGTGGCTCGCTTTTTACTCTGTTAAAGATATCCTTTGTTAATCTGACTATTTAATTTTTATTATTAGTTTTTTTTGTTTTTTTTTAAATTTTTTTTTTTCAACGTTTATTTATTTTTGGGACAGAGAGAGACAGAGCATGAACGGGGGAGGAGCAGAGAGAGAGGGAGACACAGAATCGGAAACAGGCTCCAGGCTCAGCCATCAGCCCAGAGCCTGACACGGGGCTCGAACTCACGGACTGCGAGATCGTGACCTGGCTGAAGTCGGACGCTCAACCGACTGCGCCACCCAGGCGCCCCTATTATTAGTTTTTAATTTTATTTTAAAATTAAAATAAAATAAACAATTTAAAATAAAATAAATATTTTATTTATTTTTGAGACACAGAGAGAGATACAGAGTGTGAGTGGGGAAAGGGCTGAGACAGAGGGAGACACAGAATCGGAAGCAGGCTCCAGGCTCTGAACTGTCAGCACAGAGCCCGACGCGGGGCTCGAACTCACAGACCGTGAGATCATGACCTGAGCCGAAGGCGGAGGCTTAACCGACTGAGCCACCCAGATGCCCTGTGACTTTTTAATTTTAATGTCTATCATTTCTCAGGTCTTCCTTAATGGATAGTGCTTTTGTGTATCCTATTTAAAAAATCTACGTGCTCTGAGTCATGAAACTATTCTTCTGTATAGCTTATTAACCACTGTTTTTCTGCATCCGGCATCACTTTTTATTATTTGGATTTCTTGTATATGAGGGAATAGCTAACAATGAAAGAGCTAACAATGACAACAATAACAATATTATGTGATATCAGCAGCTCTCTTTTACTGAGCCCTTCTTGTATGCCACCATCTTGGAAAGTGTTTTATAATGTGAGTCACATATAATTCTTAAAAATTTTTTTAATTTAAGTATAGTTGATATATCATAGTTTTAGGTGCCACCATGGTGATTCAGCAATTCCATACATTAGGCAGCGATTATCTCCATTAGCATAGTTCCCATAGTTCCCATCTACAACATCATTGCAGTATGATTGACCGTATTTCCTATCCTGTACTTTCCATCTCCGTGGCTTATTTATTTTATAAATGGAAGTTTATACCTCTTAATCTCCTTCACCTGTTTTGCCCATTCCCCTTCCTCCACCCCCCAGGCAACCACCAGTTTGTTCTCGGTATTTATGGGTCTGTTTCTGCTTTTGTTTGTTCATTTGTTTTATGTTTTTCAGTTCCACATGAAAGCAAAATCATAAGTCACATTTAATTCGTACAGCAATCAGTGACTTGGATGGTTTATCCATATTTTAGCCAATTAATGTGGACTGTGTCTCCCATTTGGTGAAGCTGAGGCTTTTATAAAGGCTAATAATTAGACGCCAAGTGACACAGTCACTGAGTGTTGGCTGGATTCAAACCAAGCCCCTCTTTCTCTAAAATCTGTTACTGTCTAAGCATACTATTTATCTTATTTCTATTACTGTTTACCCTAAGAAGAACATGGGCAGGAATCACTGACCACGGTCAAAAGGGTCTGTTTCTCATTCTTGGAATTAAGCCATTCACTGGGGAATGTTTCAATATTTCAGCCGTTCTCGCCTCACTGCGCGGTTTAGATGATAATCTAACCGGTTTCAGGATACTCACTTTACTTACACTCTGCTGATGTGAATTCCTCTTGAAAGGACCGTCTTGGCCATAAAATTGCTAGTACAATCTAAATATCCAATAGGTCACGTTGAATAAAATTCTTTTGTGGCAACATAGCACCTATTCATGAAAACCTCTGTGTCCTCTTGTGGTGGTGAAATTTTTAGGCTACTTACGTGGGATAGAGCACAAAATGAACCTCTTCAGCAGAAATTACTGCTGTTCAGGACCTATGAGGGCATTTTCTACCTTCTACTTGTTGTAATCCACATGACTCTAGAGGGGCTAGGTTTGAAAGAAACCTGTGTGGGTTAGGGGTGAGGTTAACACAAGGGAGATCAACCACGATTATGGAAATAATTTGTAGGTTATTCCAGCCCCGGGGCTCAATTCACTGTGCATGGTTTACAGAGCCAGTGTGCTGCTGATTTGATGCTGTTATTCAGATTTGCCCGTGGTAAGGAGATTCATGCTACCGGCAAAAGCAGAAAAGGGGTTTTATGGGCAGGATGGGGGTGGGAATGGGCGTGAATATTAGAGCTGCTTGCGTAGAAGAGGTGCTATGCTGTCTGCAAAGGGAGGCTATAGTTCCTGCACTGAAACTGCTTTAGAGACTTCCCTCCAACTGGAAGGCAGAACCAGCATCTACCACGTACGAAGTAGAGTTTCCTCTCAGGGCCTTCCTTTGTCCATTACCGCCGGGTGTTACATACAATTCCAAAAAGCTCCATGACTTTTATGGTAACATATCCTAATATTAGGTTTTTATTTCTACATCACATGTCTTAGGAACATAATTCGCAGGCCGGGTAAGAATGACTCCTGACTGGATGGAAAATCATATGCAATGATCTATCTAAAGAAGTGTAGAGAATATCTCCGTGGGGGGACTGCCTTTCTATAGAAAGTTTTCGTATCATTTAGAAAGTCACTTGTATGAGGGTATAGTATGCGTATGAAAAAGAGACTAGTGAACAAAAGAATAGTATTTACACCATTATGGTGGGTTGGGGATTGGGTGTAATAATCCAAGTCAGATGTCTTATAGATAGCAGATGCTCATTATTTTTAAAATAATTTTTTAAATAATATTTTTTAAATGCTCATTATTGTTTTGAGAGAGAGAGAGAGAGAGAGAGAGAGAGAAAGAGAGAGAACAAAAGGAGGAGGGGCAGAGAGAGAGGGAGAGAATCCCAAGCAGGTGGCTCTGCACTGGCAGTGCTGGGCTCGAACTCCTAAACCACGAGATCATGACCTGAGCTGAAATCAGGAGTTGGATGCCTAATGGACTGAGCCACCCAGATGCCCCCAGCAAATGCTCATTAAATGTTATTGTTGCATTTTAACAATAAAGAAAAAGTGACTAGTTCCTTTTATTTCTGTTAAATAAGGATCTTGGGGCGCCTGGGTTGCTCAGTCGGTTAAGCGTCTGACTTCAGCTCAGGTCACGATCTCGCGGTTTGTGAGTTTGAGCCCCGCATCGGGCTCTGGGCTGATGGCTCAGAGCCTGGAGCCTGCTTCTGATTCTGTGTCTCCCTCTCTCTCTGCCCCTCCCCTGTTCATGCTCTATCTCTCTCTGTCTCAAAAATAAATAAAAACGTTAAAAAAAATATTTATATAAGGATCTTTACAGAAGTTGAGTGTGGCTTCCCTGGGAAAAGGCTAAGGCTTTGAGTTTTATTAGGCTCTTAAGCTCTGGATGGTTATCCTGAAGTGCCACATCTGGTTCTATGTGGACTTGACAAAAGTCACTGGCACACATGTCCTGAACAAGGCCAGCCAGATTGAGGAAAATTCTGGAAGTCATCTTTTACAAAGAGGCGTGAAGTGGGGCGCCTGGGTGGCGCAGTCGGTTAAGCGTCCGACTTCAGCCAGGTCACGATCTCGCGGTCCGGGAGTTCGAGCCCCGCGTCGGGCTCTGGGCTGATGGCTCAGAGCCTGGAGCCTGTTTCTGATTCTGTGTCTCCCTCTCTCTCTGCCCCTCCCCCGTTCATGCTCTGTCTCTCTCTGTCTCAAAAAAAATAAAAATAAAAAAACAAAGAGGCGTGAAGTGGACTTGGTAGATACTCCTCCTTGTAAATAGTTCTGGAACCCAGCACCCTGTCTCCCTTGAGGTCAGTGCTGTGCAGCCTCCCTGCAGTTTGGTTCCTGCTCTTCCCATTTTCTTCCACAATGCTAGTGTCAGTTCCTTAATTTATTAGGATCCACACCTAAC
Source organism: Puma concolor (assembly GCF_028749965.1). Taxonomy (NCBI): domain Eukaryota; kingdom Metazoa; phylum Chordata; class Mammalia; order Carnivora; family Felidae; genus Puma; species Puma concolor. The sequence continues at coordinate 146,714,173 of NC_141675.1, read as the reverse complement.
TGTTGACTCATACTGAGCTTGTGGTGTATCAAACCCATAGAATCAACTCTTACAAGGTCTCTACCATCCTATTTTAATAGATGTTTCCAGAACTCTAAGTGCAGAAGTTAAATTGACTTCTTTGAGATTTTATGTTTGTGGTTTCTGTCCTTCTAATGAACTTGTCGAAATCATCCTGGATCCTAATTTGGTCTTCCCTCTAACTTCATGCTTTCTGCAGATAAGACAAACTGGATGTTTGGTCTTTGTTCTTTCTGTTGGTTTAAATGCTGCCTTAGTCTGTAGCTAAGTCCTGTTTTCTCATCGCTGTAGATCATCTCCCTGCCCCTAGCCAGTTTTCTAAAAAGTTTAGAAATATTTACCTTTGGTTTTGACATGGATTAGTTGTGAAGAAGGGTGAACTCCTAAGATGTGTGGAGCCCCAGGCAAAATTTTTTATCTATATGGAGAATTTGACTCACCCCATATCAACTTTTCAAACCATTCTGGTGGCTCATCTCATGCAATCTAGTGAAAGAAATACCACATAGGCTATTGGGAACAACCACTAGGCATTGACTCATGTCCAAGAGCTCCTTAGCATACATACCTTATTGAACTCCCCAAAGGGAAGAAAGTATACTGGGTGTGGAGGGTTCCTCCTGGACCCTGTCCTTTTCAGGCACCAGAAGGGGTATTTTCAAAATATGGGGCTCCATTTGCCTAGCTCTTAGGAGAGTATTGATGAAGAGTATAGATGTTGAAGTACAAAATGAATACACAGGGCAGTAAATGTTTACAGCACATGCCCTACTATTAGTGTGTTCAGACATTTCCTCACATATGTTAAAAGGACAGTGAATATAATTGTGGCTGAGCTTGATTTTAGTATATGATTTGTATACTATTAATGTATTATCCAAATAATATATTACTGACAGTATTCATCTTCCTTTTCTCATTATTTGAAATTTGTATAAAGTCAATATGAGCACATGGTTTTAAAGAATTTAATTAACCTTAAAAGAAAAATTAAGGGGCGCCTGGGTGGCTCAGTCGGTTAAGCGGCCGACTTTGGCTCAGGTCATGATCTTGCGGTCCGTGAGTTCAAGCCCCGCGTTGGGCTCTGTGCTGACAGCTCAGAGCCTGGAGCCTGTTTCGGATTCTGTGTCTCCCTCTCTCTGACCCTCCCCTGTTCATGTTCTGTCTCTCCCTGTCTCAAAAATAAATAAAACGTTAAAAAAAATGAAAAAAAAAATTAAGAGTGAAATTCTTATCCTTCTTTAACCTCTTCCCCCAGCCTTAGTCCTCCAGAGTAACTATGTTCAATTATTTTAGCTAGGTTTTTTTTTTGTTTAGTTGTTCTTTTTCCCCTTGCATTTACCCTCATTTCTCATTAACATGCTTATAGTATTTTTAAATTAACTTTGGACATTAACTACTGACTTTCTGTGATGACAGATGAATATTTAGCTATATTATATATGAATTCTCCTTTCTTCATGTTCCTATATAGTTATATGAACATTTAGGATTAAATCAGTAGTCTCTCTTATACTGTTAGGGTGTTCCATGCTATGACCATATAAATAATATTAGCTGCTGGGCCAATTAGTATACTATCATTTGATTTCCTTTCTTGAACAACTTCTTGTTTTTTTTTTCCTGTAGTTAATGCCTGCCTCTTTTTTTCTGCTCCATTTATTTACTTTTACACTTACTTAGCAGTATTTTCTACATCTGTACTTTATTACCTAGTTGCTTAGTACTGTTTTGTTCCCTGGAGACCACCTATCCCAGGTCCTTTATTGTCCTGCTCCAATCTGTTTGCTCTCTAGGCCACAGGCATAATAGTTACCTTGGATTTTCCTTCACCATCCTAGTTAGAATCTTGGATTGCAAGTTATCCTTTTTTTCTCCTTTATTTTCATTAACGAACAAACCTGTAATAATTTCCTACAAAATGGTTCATATTTGAAAATGTCTTTATTCTACCTTTTACTTGAATAACCTTTGAGTAATTTGAAATTTTGGTTGGAAAATGTGCTTTGTTCACTTATTATCATTTCTGAATAATTTGTGTGTGCTTTATTTTCTCTTTTGAAGCTTTAGAATAATTTTCTATCACCAGGGTTATGATTTCTCAAAGAGATTTTAATTTTAGTTATCTTTTTTTTTATTACTAAAAGCTTTCCCTTTCTCTCTCTTCCTTTCCTTTTCTCTCTCCTTCCCTTCTCCCTCCTACTTTTCCTTCCTTCCCCTTTCTCCCAGTCTCTTCCTCCCTCCCTCCCTTTCTTGTTCTCTCTCCCTCTCCTTCCTTCCCTCCTACCCTTCCTCCTTATTTCCTTTCTTCTCCTCTCCCTCTGTCCTTCTCTCCTTTTCTCCCTTTGTCTTCCTCCCTCCTTTCTACCTTATCATCCCTTTTTCAGTGTAACCTATGCATTTGTTTATTGTTTATAGCTTTAGATTCTTTTGTGTCTCCATCTTTGGGGATGTTGCTGAATATTCAGGAAATGTGGCTGCAGGCTTTGTTTCTCTTTTTTTCATTATGTATTTTCTTCTGTGTGCTCTAGTCTCTGCCTTTCATGCTGGAGGCTTTCATCAAATGGCGATTCTTCATTATCTGATCATATTTAAATGTGAAATATCAAAAAAGTGCTTGGATATCGTTTGTGCCATCTACTGGGGGCTTTTATAGCATGAACAGATGGTAAAACCTTTTTTGTTGAGGGTGTCCATTTGACAGTATTTGTTGGCCTTTTCTGTGGGGCTACTCAGCTTTGCCAGAGATGCATCCTGCCCTTGCCATTTAACTGGGCAGGCTTCCATTTATTCCCCTGTTTGGAGCAAAACGTTCCTCCTCCTTTTGTGCCTGTTTTCCTAGAGTTTGGAGCCTCTCTTCCCCAAAGAATTTACCTTGGGTGAGTGAGCGGGTAGAGAGGTGAGGGATTGGGGGGTAGGGAGGGAAGAGTGCCCAGTTTATGACTTTTTCCAGTGGATGAGGCAAGCCCCATATTGTTCTCTTTACACGTGTTAAAAATGATAGCTTACTGGGGCACCTGGCTGGCCTAGTCAGTAGAGCATGTGACTCTTGGTCTTAGGGTTGTAAGTTCAAGCCCCACTTTGGGTGTAGAGATTACATAAGGAAATTTTAAAAAGTGATAGCTTACTTAAGCCTTGTATAAGTAGAATTCTAGAATATGTTAAAGAGAGAAATAATGAAAGAAAAGACTTTCAAGAATTCATACAGGAACTTCATTCCCAACTAACCTTTTAAAAACACATAACTTTATTCCCTTTTGTTGTTGTTCTTTTTAGATGGAAAAAAGAAGTTCAGTCTACTTTCCAATTATTCCTGTGCTCCTATAAACTCAAATTATCTGAAATTTTAGTTTCCTAGATCTGGCATATATTCCCTAGTATTTCTCTCGTTTAAAATGAATTTCCCTTTTCCTGCCATTCACGTAAACCATTGATTATCTGAAATCACTGAGTACCCTCCATTCGGTTGGATAATTGAAGCTAGATCTATTTAAATACATAATGAATACATAAAGTGCATCTTAACTCTGCACTCAAAGAGGCTCTTAGGCAAAATGCATTTCTTTTTTCTGATTATATCCCTCTGTTGGCAAGAACTTTGCATATTCCCTTCACTGAACTTTATACAGTTTTCATATAATTTCTAGAAGACAGAGGAAGAATCATAAAATTCTGTCTGCTACCTTTCTGCTGCTGTTTGTTTAATTGAAGCTGATGACCGTGGAGGAAGTCAAGAGGATTCCACCATGGGGAGGGGGGTGTCTCTCCTTCCTGCCCTTTTAACCACTGGATTCTGACAGAGAGCCCTTTAGTAGACCCGATGTCCCTAATTAAACTTGCCTGCTTCAGCAAGATAATGCAAAGGTAGCGGCTCTGAAAAGCTTTCTCTAGCATGTCAGAATTTAAATCCTGGGGAGTCCACACTGGGAAACATTCTATCAAGTTGGTGATCTGCTGTGAGCAGCTCTGGATTGTTAAGCCTATAAACTGCCATGAACTATCCAGAGTTTTGTCTACTTAACTCGCTGTTGACAGCAGTCAGGTGGACTTAGCCCACCCTCTCTGTGTATGCCCCTGGGAATGGACAAGCCCTTTCAGAAAGCTCATTTAGTGAATTGCGCTTCTTAGAAATAGATGTGGCTTAATGATAGAGAAAGGCCGAGACTGCTGCGTTGTTTATACAGGGCAGCAGGAGCAAAAGTTCTCTCTAATGGAACTGCCTTCAGCCACCGACAGGTTTCAGAGAAGCTTGGAGGCCCGAGGCATGCCGAATGGTTAGAACGAATGATGGATAAATTTTTCAGGAAGCGGTGATCAGACTTTTCTGCGTATCCTTCTCTAGGTTATGGGGTTTGGTGCTTTTGTTTGTTCCTTAAAATTTTAGTTGTGGTAAAGTATACGTGACATACCATCTTACCTGTTTTTAAATGTACACATCAGTGGCGTTAAGTACGTTTGCATCTTTGTACACCCGTCACCACTGTCCGTCTCCAGGACTCTCCTCGTCTTGCAAACCCGAAATTCCGAATGCTAACTCATTAGTCCCACCTTCCCCTGGCCCCTGGCAATCACCATCTTTCTTTATTTTGAATAAATAAATTTCAGGATAGCTGGTCTACCCAAAGTAAATAAACATCTTTCAAAGGATGTTTAGCTTCATTGACTAGTATCAGTTTCCTTTCTTTCCACTTCTTTTTTTTTTTAAGATTTTATTTTATTTTTTATTAAAAACATTTTTTTAATGTTTATTTTATTTTTGAGAAAGCAGGGGAGGGGCAGAGAAAGAGACAAACACACACACACACACACACACACACACACACACACACACACACACACAGAATCCGAAGCAGGCTCCAGGCTCTGAGCTGTCAGCACAGAGCCCAATGCGGGCTTGAACCCACGAACTGTGAGATCATGACCTGAGCTGAAATTGAGTGCTTAACCGCCTGAGACACCCAGGCACCCCTTTAAGATTTTATTTTTAAGTAACCTTTGCACCTGTCGTGGGGCTCAAACTTACAACCCTGAGATTAAGAGTCACACGCTCTACCGACTGAGCCAGCCAGGTGATTTCTTTCCACTTCTTAACTGGGGTGTAAACATAAACTCTAAGGCATCAGATTGGAGTCTGTGCTGCCCTTGGCTGAGTTTGGCAGAGACCCTCAAAGGTGGAGGGAAGAAGGGGCCTGGGACCCTGCTTCCATTAAGTAAAGAGAGGAAAAGGCTGTTGCTCTATAAAACCTATCAGATTATGGCTCTTCTCGGAGGTTAAAAGTGTGTTCTATAGACTCTTCTAAAAGCATTTCTTTAGAAGGGTTTTTGAGCATAGTTAGTGCATCATCAGTCACGGTGGTTAGGTTATGCGTAGTAAGGAGCAACCCTCATACCCCCATGGCTTACCACACCTCTTCATTGTCTGATGGGCATTGGCTATGAAGCTGTATTTGTCCTGGACTTTCAGGGACCCAGGCTGACAGACGCTTCATCTCGACACATGCTTCCATGACTGTAAGCCAAGGGACGAGAATGGGGGCAAATCCGGCTTTTGTTTTGTAATGACACACGCCGCTTCTCCTCAAATGCATTGGCCAAAAAAACAAAAAACAAACAAAAAAAAAAACAAAACCAAGTGACATGGCCACACCGAACTTTAAAGGGAGCAGGAGAGTTCTATCCCCCTACATCCTTAGGAGGGGCTCCAAATATTACAGGTATAGCACTAATGACACTGTGGGGGCCCAGGCTTTGGGGTAATTGCTGAGAACTAGGGGTTCAGGGGCAGTGTAGCATATTTAATAAAATGTTTTTTTGAGCACAGAATTGGTAGAGATCGAGGTTTATAATAAATTACTGTGTTATCCCTCATTCTTCTGAGCTTTGGTTTCTCCATTCATAAAGTTGCCCTGGGCCCCTTCTAGAGGCATATTTTTGTTTTAAAATTTAAGTTTGTGGGGCACCTGGGTGGCTCAGTCGGTTGGGCATCCGACTTCAGCTCAGGTCATGATCTCGCGGTCCGTGAGTTCGAGCCCCGCGTCAGGCTCTGGGCTGTCAGCTCAGAGCCTGGAGCCTGTTTCAGATTCTGTGTCTCCCTCTCTCTCTGACTCTCCCCCGTTCATGCTCTCTCTCTATCTCAAAAATAAATAAACGTTAAAAAGAAATTTTAAAAAAAATAAAATTTAAGTTTGTAACTTAAAAAGCAGAGCCTGTATCAGGGAATTTCAGCTCTTTCCATCAATTCTTCACATCTTATGTCAGACTTGTAGGGATTTCCTTTTCTTTGTGCCTTGGGGCGGGAGGAGTTTGGGAGTGGAGGGTTCTAATGGAGGCAGAGGTGGGCGAGGGGCAGCTGGCGGTGGCAGGGGTGGGGTGGATGCTGACCTCACTCTAAGCATCCACGTACCTGCTATTTTTACAGGAGACACGGTCTCTCCTCCTCAGTAGCACATGCCGCCTCTGCACGGATGGCATCTGAAACGCTCCCAACAGTGTCCCTTTGTAATAGGTGAAAACACCATCTTTCCTAAAGTCTATAAAAGCTCCTTGTTTCCACTGAGCTGCATGTACCAAGGAGAAAGCATGTTTCAGCTCAAGGAAGCAGCTATTTTTATCAGATACTGCCTGACACCGTGGACGACAGAGACATAGCCCCGCGAAAGGGTCGTGCTGTTTGGGACTTCCATTGCAAAATTATAGGGAACACCTTTTAAAGAAAAATGGAATCTGAAATATATTATTTTGGGGGATAGCTACAGAGAAATTAGATGTAAATTTAGGGTAATATATCTTAGTGTTTTTTAAAAAAAACTTTCTCTTAAAGTAGAATATCTACACAGAAAAGTACACCTTTTGATGGTGTTTGATTAGCTCGTACACCCACGTCATACATGCACATAACCAGCACCCGGACCGAGAAGCTGAACTTGGCCGGCACCCCAGAGCCCCCCGCCCCCCCTGGCTTGTGGGTTCTTCCATTTGCTCTCCACCCTCCCCCCGACACCTACCAAAGAGGTACTCTTCTGACTTCTCGCATTGCTTTTGCCCATTTTTGTACTTTATATAAATAGAATCCTAGTCTGTATTCTTGCATGTCGGCCTTCTTGTCCTCAGTGTGTGAAATTTATTCAGGTTGTAGTCTTTCATTCTCATTGCTGTATGGTATTTCATTGTGTGATTCTACCACACTCATTTCTCCATTCTGCTGTTGACGGGTGTTTGGATAGTTTCCCGTTTGGCCCACTGCAAATTATGCTGCTATAAACAATTTGGTACCTGTGTTCTGGTGAGCATATGAATGCATTTTTGTTGAGCATGTGCCCAGGAGTGCGTTTTTGGGGTCGCAAGGCATGCATATATTCACCTTTTTTTAGGTAGCTTCAAAGAGCTTTCCGAAGCACGTAGACCAGTTACTTCTCCAGCCAGCAGCCAGCAGTGCGTCGTAATTCTGGTTGCTCCGTATCTTTGCCATCACTTGGTATTTTCTTCCTGGAAGCTTTCCTTTTAGGAAAGAATCCTTATGAGATTCTTTTTCCATCTGAGCTGATACCTTCCCTAATAAACACATTTAAAAAAAAGAAAGAGGAAAAATAACTCCACTTTTTAGTAAAGAAACGCACTGATGCTGTGGCACAGAGAGACTCCGAGGTCCAACACTGTACCTTGTCCTAGGCGGGAGCAAGCGTGGGGCATTTATCTTATGTGGGAGGACCCGGAACTCTGAATTTTTCTTGAGTTACTTTGTTATTTATTTATTTATTAAAAAAAATTTTTTTTAACGTTTATTTCTGAGAAAGAGCATGAGTGGGGGAGGGGCAGAGAGAGAGAGGGGGACACGGAATCCGAAGCAGGCTCCAGGCTCTGAGCTGGCAGCACAGAGCCCGACGTGGGGCTCGAACTCACAGACCGCGAGATCATGACCTGAGCCGAAGTCGGACGCTCAACCGACTGAGCCACCTAGGCGCCCCTCTTGAGTTACTTTAGAGTGATCTACCAAGATAAAATGTAAGACAGTGACTTTCTAAGAGGAGATACACATTAAAAATTTGAAGCAAAGTTATTTAAGCCTTAAAGATGAGTCTCCTGTACAGACACGGGCACCCTCCCCACCCCCGCCAAGAAGTATTTACCTCTGATTTCCAGTGTTGCTATCTCCTCTTCTCCCACTCAGTTTTCACAAAATGATTCCATTTGCTTCCCTCTGCTGTTTTTTCATGAGGATGTCTAGCTTATGGAAATCTTCTTTAGACAGAGGCACGTGTTTTGTTATATATGTAACAACGGCCACATTGTTTACATTTGTCCAGTGTGTCGGGGCTCTATTGGCTGATGCCATTTCGTAACATTTGTTGTCATTTTCTTTGTGGAATACAAAACTGATGGAATTCAGAAATAATGTAGACACCTGGGGTGGTCTTTGGTTGTCGGTACAGAGTAATAGGCGGATGGGGACCTGCTGGTGGAATTTTGTTTGCAGACTTTCACTCAGATGAGTTTGGAAACTAAGAAGACGCATCACAGAGAGAGGAAAAAAAAATGAGTGTTTTGTGTGTGAAAATGATGTTGGCTGTTACTTTAGTATTGAAGTGGCTGAATAGACCTTTTCTTCAGTGATCTAATTTCTGAGTGTTTGTTAAACCTCTCTGGGCTTAAGGGGATACCCGGAACATTCTAGCGTGTCCTTACTTATAAATACTCAATTGACTGGGTTCCTAAAGTCTTAGTGATCATGTGTTTCTGCAGATGAACTGTCTCCCCCAAGCTGTATTTTGACTTTTGCCTTTCAGAGCACCTCGAGTCACTTGGAGGTTGCTTGTGTGTTTTTGGGGGTTACCATTTTCTTTAAAGTGACCTGGCCATTCTTCACTGCCAGGTGGCCCCTCTTCCTGGGTACTCCCGTGTGTCTCCGAACATAATACTGCATCTGGCTGCCTTGAACTTCTTCCACAACCCTAGTTGTGTCATTGCTGCTTGACTCTGGCATAGGGCCTTGGGATTTGGGTCACAGCAGTTCACTGGGGGCAGGGCTGTTGTGCCTTCCTTGGCCAGTAACGTCCCTTGGCCTCATTCCCACTCTGGAACCACACATCCCTCTCTGGAAACTGACCTTTGCTTCATAGCAACCCTGTTAACTAGAAACTAAGCTCTTTGTGTAGGATTATCACATATACAGGCGTCTTAATTTGGACTGCTATAACAAACGGATAAATAAATAAACAGGTGGCTTATAAATGACAGACGTTTATTTCTCACATTCTGGAGGCTCGAAGTCCAAGTTCAGGGTGGCAGCGTGGGAGGGGCAGGCCGGCTCCCTGATTCGTAAATGTTGTCTTCTCTCTGGGTCCTCACTCGGCAGAAGGGGACTAGTTAGCTCTCTGGCCTTTTTTTTTTTTTTTTTAATTTTTTTTTTAATGTTTATTTATTTTTGAAACAGAGAGAGACACAGCATGAGTGGTGGAGGGGCAGAGAGAGAGAGGGAGACACAGAATCCCAAGCAGGCTCCAGGCTCTGAGCTGTCAGCACAGAGCCCGATGGGGGGCTCGAACTCACGGACCGTGAGATCATGACCTGAGCCGAAGTCGGATGCTTAACCGACTGAGCCACCCAGGCGCCCCTCTCTGGCCTTTTTATAAGAGCACTAATCCCCTGCATGAAGACCCTGCCCTCATGACCTAATCCTCTCCCCGAGGCCTCGTCCTCTAACACCACTCTGGGGGTGAGAATTTCAACCTTTGCATTTGGGGGAGATGCACACGATCATTCCATCACAACAAGTGAGTTCAGGGAGTACACAGAGTGAGCAGACACGGAGGAGGCCTCCTTCCAGACAGCTCTTGGGGGCTGGGGGTGGGTGCAGTTCGTCTGGCCTAAGGCCTAATGTACTGTCTGCAGGAGGAGGTCAGGAAGGTTAGCCTTACTCATGAGGTGTCCAGACCCGTCACCTTGACTCCGTGCCATTGCTTCTCTCGAAACGCCCCTGGTCCACTGCCGATAACCTAAGAGGAGGCTGTTTCTTCTTGCCCCCCCCCCCCCCCCCCTTACAGACCACCAGCCAGACGGAGCTGGAAAACTGGATCACCGCCATCCACTCTGCCTGCGCGGCTGCCGTGGCGAGACATCACCACAAAGAGGACACGCTCCGGCTCCTGAAGTCCGAGATCAAAAAACTGGAACAGAAGATTGATATGGATGAGAAGATGAAGAAAATGGGCGAAATGCAGCTGTCTTCGGTCACCGATTCGAAGAAGAAGAAGACTATATTAGATCAGGTAATCGTCCTTCCATGTTTCGACTTGGGCGGGATCGTTATGGGTCTTTCAAGTGCCTCCACGTCTTGGCATCACAGAGCATCATCGCTTATCTTGTCAGCCTGTCATCCGGGCTGCTGAATTCTTTATTGTGACTGTCAGCGTTCCTTACCCGTCGTTCGCAGCCGATTGTTACGAGCTGAAGGGAACAATATTACATTGAATGGGAGACAGAAATCTAATAGAGGAGCCTGCCCCCGCTCCCACCACCACTGCTGTGCTATTCTGGGGCATCTCTGTCATCGCCACGTCTGCTGGTTTTCCTTCCCCACCTTGTCCGGTTCACGAGTGAGCTCCACTGTGGGGAGATGCAAATTTAGGCAATTTCGGCAAGGTGGAGTGTGTTTGAAAAAGCGTGTGCCTAGCTGCAGTATAGGATCATAAGTAAGTATATTTCATGCTAAGAAAAGAAAGCAGTCACGAGGTAACAGGAAGGTTGTGCCTTCTACTCAGTTGTTTCAAAGTCCACGATGAGCCATCTAGTCGCGCTTTGAAACTTTGTCTTAACGGTTAGGAAATCATCGTGGGAATCAGTGAGTTTCAGGAATGGAACAGTGGATGGTGTGGGCCAGCAGCTGGTTTCCCGTGGTTTCTCTCCCTCTGTTACCTGGCGCTGTCTTTGTTTTCACTGAGGCAAAATTCACGTAGCATGTTAAGGCGTACAATCCAGTTGCATGTCATACGTCCACAGTATTGAGCAACCACAACCTGTGTCTAGTTCCCAGATGTTGTCATTCACCCCAGAAGGAAACTCCATACCTGTTAAATTGCTCCCCTATGCTCCTGGCATGCTGCCTCTACGGATTCCCCAATTTCGGATGTTTTTATACAAGTGGAATTACACAACATGTGACCTTTTGCGTCTGAATTCCTTCACTTCACGTCACGCTTTGGGATGGACCCACATCGTAGGGTACATCAGTCAGTTCTTCATTCCCTTTTACGGCTATGATTCGTTGCCCACACTCACCACAGTTTGCTTATCCGTTTGTCCGTTGATGGGCCATGTTGGCTGTTTCCACTTTTTTTGCCGCTGTGAACAGTGCTGCGAACATGCATAAGTCACAGTAAAAAGTAGACATCGGCCATTAACCACTGTCCACGTCATCGTTAACATCACTGAGCCTTGGCCTATATACCACATCCTGTGCCAAGCTTATTCTTGCATTATCTCATCTAAATATCACTTCAGTCTTAGGAAGTAGGTATCGTTTTGCCACTCTGAAAAGCGAGGAAATATCTTGGACACACTCTGTGGTTGGAAATTTATTCCAGAGCCTGGGTCTTCACCTTCTAGTGTCTTCTGCCTCCCACCGTGGGCCATGTGCCACTCCCCTGTTCCCAAAAGCTGTTGGGCTCTGATCTTTAATTCACCTCCCTTTCCTTTTTCTCTTTGTCTTCCTATGAAAGGTCATCTCCTGGTAAGTCCTATAATTCTCCAGTGGTAAAAACCCTGCAGATTTTACTTCCCTTGGGTTTGTGGCCCAGAGCTTGGAGCTGATGGCCTAGAAAGCCCAGAAACGTGACATTGTAACCAGAGGACACAGAGCAGCTGACATATACTTTCTGTTTACCAGACCGAATTTATGACTGTGGGTCTTTGTGAAAAAAACGTGTAAGCTACGAAAACAGTGATACTTGAGATGCTGTTCCCTAAGAAATTCGGGGTACCTGTGGTTTACCCCTTAGGATTAAAATCAATACCTTGACAACGTGTGGTTTTGTAACATTCGTGTGGGATGAAGCTGTTAACACTTGTTTTCCCTTTTCCTCGCCTTTCCTTTTTCCATATTTTCACCACCGTAGATCTTCGTTTGGGAGCAGAATCTCGAGCAGTTCCAAATGGACCTATTTCGTTACCGCTGTTACTTAGCTAGCCTCCAAGGTGGGGAACTGCCAAACCCCAAAAGGCTACTTGCTTTTGCAAGCCGACCAACGAAAGTGGCAATGGGCCGCCTTGGAATCTTCTCTGTATCATCCTTCCATGCCCTGGTGAGTCGAAGCCGGTGTGTTTTTAAGAAATATTTCTCTTTACTATTAATCCTGAGCAGGACTTGACAGGAGCCGCTGAAGTGTTTTTCTAGTTCACTGCTGGGTGTGGATTTCTGACACGTCCTCTGCGGTGGGTACAGATCTTCATTTGAGTCTGTTCTGAAATGTATTCCTTAAGCCTCTCTTGATGGGGCCTAAACTATCGTGCGAAGAAAATAGGAAAGGTATTATCTTAAGAGATCTCTGCATGTAGTGTTTGTTCGTAACTGATGTCCTCTTTAGGCAGTGTTCTGGTTTTAATCCAAATACAGTTTTTTTTTATATTAACCTTATGTAAATGTTAAGCGGAGAGCTCTCTCATACAGAAATGCATTCTCTCTCTCTCTCTCTTTCTCACACACACACACACACACACACACACACACACCCCATATATTGAACACAGATCTCTTTGGTGATCTTCCTTTCATTTTATTTTTAAATACTGTAATTTCAGAAATCAGTTCTTTACAGTCATAACTGTACCTGCTGCATTTGAGGAAAGTAAAGATCTTCCATGATTTTCCAGCCCAACATATGTATTTGCTTGGGAAGGAGAATTTGCATCTGACCTCCGGAACGGCAGATTGCATCGTTGTGTTGTGTGTTTGCAATCTGTAATTTTATGTACTTGCTAAATTGCGAACAGCTTTATGTACGTTTGGCTCCTTTCTTCTCAAAAATTGCTATTGCGAGTAACATGGTTTCAGCCCATCCAAGTCAACACCCACTTAAAATGTACTGCACCTTAGCACATTTGCTGTGGAATTAAATGTTAAGTCTCAGGTTCCAGAAACTGCTTTGGAAAACCTTAGCTCTGCTGGGCTTGGCTTGCCTCCCCTCGTCAGCTGTACCCTTCAATTGAATTCAGAGCTGCAATTCAGTCAAAGGCGTTTGTATTCTTTATAAATAGATTAGCGTCATCATTCAGATAATTAGGGGTAGATTTACATTTTTAAAGAAGTCTTAAACCAATTTCTGGACTTATTAAAACTGGCACCCTGATTTGTTCTGCTAATTACGACTCAGCTCTTGGTCTTTCTTGGTCTCCCTTGGTCTTTCTTGGTCTCCCACCTCTTCATATAGCTGTTAAGTGCTTTTTTTTTTTTTTTTTCTTAGTAATGGGTCAGTGTGCTGTGATGAATAAGTCTTCCAAATGTTTTTGAGTTTGAGGCTCTAGGACTGTTTCTCTGAGACCCAGACACCAATTTGTAACTTGACCAAATCTCAGTTTTTGTATTCTGCAAAAAAAATAAATTAATTAATTAAAAAATAATAATAATAAAAATTCTTGTCTACTGCATGGTAAGAATGTCGTAGATTGAAGTGGCATTTTTGTAAGAGAGCTCATGCCTCCAATGATGCAGAGTCCGTATTAATTCTAAACCCCAAGCATCCAAATGACTTTTTCCTGTTACTGGGCCTGATAGATTTGGGAGAGAATAAGTTTGCTATCTATCTAAAACTTCTTTTCTTTAATTTTCTTCAAAGCCATTGGAGCTAACTTTATTATTATCCTTCCATAACTTATCTTCAGACCTTCTAATTGCCTCTATCTCAATATCTGTGATTTGTGTGTACTTTTATTTGGATGGGCAGACTGTTAAAATCTGGCCAGCTGAAGATAGGGATGGGAGGGTTAGTAATTTAGGCATTTTGGTGAGTGACTTTAAAGAAGAATATTTATTTATTTATTTAGGTTTATTTATTTTTGAGAGAGAAGGGCAAGCAGGGGAGGTGCAGAGAGAGAGGGAGACAGAGGATCCAAAGAGGGCTCTGCACTGACTGTAGAGAGCCCGACACGGGGCTCGAACTCACGGACCGTGAGATCATGACCTGAGCTGAGGTCGGACTGTTAACCAACTGACCCACCCAGGCGCCCCTTAAGAAGCATATTTAAGTCCTTATGTGCAGCTTCCTCTTCCTTACCCCCCACCGTCCTCAGCTGCAGTGTGAGTCTGGGTGTCTATATGCCTGTGTGTCCTCACAAACTTCTCTTTTCCACGAGGGGTTTCACTTCACACAGAACAAGTTCAGCAGGCCGGTTAGGTGTCTGCCCCTGTTTGTTGTTCCAGTTCCTGCAGGAGATCCCAGGAAGGGAATTTTACAGTCTGATTTATTAGATACTTATTTTTTCCTCTACTTGTTGTCATTTGACCCCAGAGAGGTCCCCCCCCCCACCCCCCATTGAAACATGTTTCAATTTAGCCTTTGTCCAGACTTATTTTTTTTCTTCTTTTAAGTGAGGGGCAAGGGAGGAGGAGGTGTGAGGGCAGGCGGGCTGGGGGTGGGCGGGGAGATTTGGGCTACAATTTAAGCCCCATTCACCAGGAGGGCTTCCCATAATGCTCAGTGATTTGCAGTAATTAACTGAAGGGTCCCCGCTGTACTCTTTGAAAGAAGGTTATCATTGTTCTTGTTTGCACAGATGAGCAGAATGATAGAGTAATCAGGTTCTGGCCACAAAGGGAGGCATTGTCTGGGCAAAGATCATTGAGAAACTCTTGAGCTCTTGTCTGCTAGTTCTTTTGCCAGCTTCCCCCCCCCCCCTGTAAATCCCTTTGCTTATTTTGAGTCATTATTGTGTTGGGGGTAGCAGTTACTTTTGCAGTTTACAGGGCCCCCAGCAGTGCAGCATAGTTACTGTGAGAACCCCTAGTGAAGGGCCCATTTGTTAAACAGACTCAACCAACTGGTCAGCCGGTAACTGAGAACATTTACGTTGTGTAAGTTTCTCTGCTGGACTCTGTCTTTCTAAAATTGTAAAGAATTACTGTTGTGACCATGTTATATGTAGGATCTCTGCTTTTGCTTTTTTTTTTTTTTTTTTTTATGTTTACTTATTTTTGAGAGATAGAGAGAGAGAGAGAGAGACTGAGACAGAGCAGGAGCAGGGGAGGGGGAGGGAGGGGGAGGGAGGGGGAGATACAGAATCCAAAGCGGGTTCCAGGCTCCTAGCCGTTAGCACTGAGTCTAACGTGGGGCTCGAACTCATGAAACAAAACCATGACCTGAGCCAAAGTCGGCCACTTAACCAGTTGAGCCACCCAGGCTTCCCCCTGCTTTTGCTTTGTGATGTTGGTTTATGTATTTTATTCATTGAATCAGCAAATACATGTGAGGCCTGGCATATGTCATTTATTCTTCTTATGATTAGGGTTATAGCAGCAAACAACTCAGAGTTCTTTTCCTATTGGAGATTCTTATGGGGGGAGATGCATAATAAATGAGTAAGCAGTTAAATAGACAGGGTAGGTGCAGGTATTGATGTATGCTATGAAGGAAGTGAACAAGGTAATAATACATACATATATATATATATATATATATATATATATATATATATATAAACAGTGATACAACAGCCATATATTTGTATATGACTGCCTGTAGGTGTCTGTGTATCTACAGATAGATTTGTCTATTTATAAGTAGATATACAAATAATGAGACCGAATAGGCATTTTTGTTTCCTCTCAGACTTTTAACTTTCACACCACTTATTTAGTGGTTCCTAGCCTCATTTTGTGATGATAAGCTTATCTGATACTGAAATCGTCATGTGTGCGTGTATGTATGTCAGCACATTATAATTTATTCCTTTTGCAGCTTTTGTTTACCTTTGACTCAGAAAGTGATGAAAATAGGGAAGAGAAAATGTGTATCTATTTAAAGTAAACACGTGTCTTTTGGTCTGTGATTTTGTCCCCCTCATCCCCTTGAGCACAATCCTAGTCTAGACCTCTTTCTCTAACGTGGTGTTGGATGCTGCGTTTTTACATGCCTCAAGCTCGGAAAATATAAGACCGCTTCCTCATCTTCCTATCTTCATTTGGGACCAAAATCTTCCCCCTCTAATACCTTTGCAGGGAAGCTGTTCTGATTCCTGTTTTTAGTGTCTTTGCCAGTCTACCCATGGAGCGTCCAGGGTATTTACCCTGTCAGTACTGAAAACCCCAGAGAGGCGTGCCTTCTAACAAACGTGCTGACAGCTGGGGGGCCCCTCTTGTTCCCCAACGGGGTTTCATCCCCCAGTCTGATGCCAGTTGGCACCCACCACACTGGGAGTTGCCCGTGTGGGAATCTGTGACAAGTAGGTTCCAAGACTCATCCCCAGCAACAAAGGACGGGTGGGGAGGTTTCATTTCAAGTCTGACTCGCTGTACCTCCTGGCACTCCCTTATTTGAAAGGAGAGCCTGTGGGTGGCCTATTGAGATTTCCTGGCAGAAGTTCCCTCAAGTTCCTGGGACTTTGCTTTTAACCTATGGATACACTGCAAGCACGAATGTTGGCCTGGGAAGGACTTTGTGGGATCCTCACAGAGATTCAGGGTCTACTTGAGCAGTTTGTAGAGAAGCAGATTTGAACTTGGGGTGTTCCTGTCTGAAATATTTGTCTGGGCTGTTGGCATCTTGCAAATATCTCAACAGAGTGGAGCTCCTGCTCCCCACTGCTTTTTTTTTTTTTTTTAAACAAAATAGAACTTTTATTCCCTTGTATCTAAACATGGGACATGTAAGGCTAATAAGGTGGCTTCACCATTTTCCCGGACTTGGGTCCCGTCCATCTTCTTGTTCTAAAAACCGTGAAAAGGGTTCTGTCTGAATGTCCTAGAAGAGTTAACCCACGGACCTTCCTTTGTCAGGAAGGAGAGAAGTGAAAGATAACGGAGATCCCTCCCTCCTCTTAAGGACGGTTCCTGGAGGTGACAAATAGCCCTTCTGCTTAGCTCCCGTTGACTGGAAGTTAGTCACAGGCCCATGTCCTGCTACAAAGGAAAATAAGTCAGCGTTGGGTAGTCATGTGCTCAGCTACGTGTGGGGGTTTCTCTGACTGAGCTAGAGGGAGAATGATATAGGGGGACAACCATCACTTCCCTACGAAGGAAATTGTGTCGTTCTGAGAAAACTAAATAGAAAAATTGGTACACTTAGATTTCATGTGGAATCACAGGAACCAAGAGGTATTGTTTTCGCTATTTTTGCCGACACTCAGACACCACTCTTCTAGAATGTAGAAACAGCTCTAGAGCATTTAGGGAGAATCTCAAGATCGTATGGTTAGCTCAACTTGCTGCTAGAGTTCAATCCTGTGACCAGAAGGGCATTGAATTCTTGGAAACATTACATACGCATCCTATTGTTATTTTATATATTACTGTTTTCCTGATGGTTTCAGACAGTGGTTGAGTTTGCCAACCTTTCAATTATATTTGGACTCCATGAAGGGCCCTCGAAGTCCCAATATATGGGAGTCACAGATTAAATGCTTTGGTGATGGGCTGGCATGATGGAGGTATGGTTGGTCTTTTTAAAAATTTTTATGAATTTGAAGATGTAACTGGCTTTATTAAGTCATTCACGAACGGGCAGCATCCCTCTAGCAAGTAGAGGGATGCTCCCTGGGCGTGTAACTTAGTAGGGACCTTGAGGAAGAGGTGAGCGGTCCTGACGCATTTCTCTTGTCGATGCTGTTCCTCGACGACCTCAGGTGGCAGCACGCACTGGTGAGACCGGAGTGAGACGTCGTACTCAGGCCATGTCCAGATCCGCAAGCAAGCGAAGGAGCAGGTTTTCTTCCCTTTGGGGTCTGGACACTACCTCCAAAAAGAAGCAGGGACGCCCCAGCATCAACCAGGTGGGTTCCAGGGTGGGCGAAAGAGCAGGCACAGATTGCTTCCATGGCCACCTCAACTTGGGATGCATGTGCATGTGTGGTGATTTATTGGTACTGGGTGGTATTTCGAATCAGCTCACTGACACAAAGACGTTGGTTGTACTAGACGCTTTTAATAGCTAATGTGTACTCATGACTTTGAACTCTGCTATTAGTCTATCACCAAGCTCCAGTCTCCCACCTGCATCCTTTGCAAACCCTGGCTAATTACAGACCTCCTGAAAGTGCACAATTCATCCTGAGTCTTCGGAAAAAAGCGGGGCTTGTTGATGAAGCCAAGTGGGCACCTGAGCACAGGGCTTTTTAAGCTGCTTCTGGCGTTGGATCAAAGGTGGCCTCCGGGGAGGTCAGATTGTTCCTCTGCCATTAGCTTTTTGGGGTTGACATGAAATGGGGAGTTCCCTTGTCTTCCAGTATGAGAAATCAGGAGTCTGAGAGTCCTCACCACTGCCATGATGCCCTTCTACCCAGATGCTGGGGCTCGAAGGGGATCTCGGTACCTCACGAATGGCATCACCGAGAGGTGTACCACAGGGTCAGTCCTCTGATAGCCACATGCTGTGGCCTTGTCCTTTTTATCCCTTTTAGCCAAGACCGCCATCCTGCTAGAGTCACTTCTAGGAACTTCTCTCCATTGTCATTGTCATTCTTCTTTGGCTTTGTGAAGCAAGTGGCTCCGGGACTGCTTGCTCGTGATTTAGGGACTGAAGGAACAGGGGTCTTGGTCTTTTCAGGAGAAGGAGAATGTTGATTCATGGGTTATGGTGGCCGAAAAGTGAAGCACTGAGCATGTTGGAGGTCATGGCTAGGATTCCCAGTTTGACCTGTTCACTCTGTGCCCTTATGCAAAGTGAGAAGCCAGTTGACTAATTTGATAAAAAGATCCCTCATTGTTTGTTCTGACAGTTCCAGCCATTAGCTTACACAAGAACTGAAATTTAGAAGAGACAGTCCTGAAAAGTGACGTCCTACGTTCCTAACTGACCACCACACTCACTGTTTAAACGTGGGTATTCTGTGTCGCTGATGGACGTTGCAGGAGACCAGATGAGCAGGTGATAAGTGAGCCTTAGACTGAGCATTCATGCCGTTTGGTCTGTGGTCTTTGGAGAAGGCAGAGCATCAAGTCTGCTACCAGGTTTTGCTTCTGTGTAAACCTGAAGAAGAAACAGTGTGGAGGAAGGTCACTGATTTATCAAAACACTCACGCAAGAGACTTGATGTCTCTGGACGAAACGTACGTACAGAAGGAAGACATTCGCCACTAGGATTTCTCCCCTCCCTTTGGCAGGTGGTGGTGGCGTTTTGCGTGAATCCTCCTGTGATGGCAGGTGACTCAGAGCACCCACTAAAATACATGCCAGGACTTGGCAGTTGGGAACTGGGTTCGAACGTCTTTTCTGTCACAAGCCTTGGTTCATGCGGTGGTAACTGTATCGGGGCCAGCTTGTGTCAGAGTCCATGGCTGCTGAAATAGATGCCTCAAGTTAAATGAGGTCCAAGAGAATGTTTTAACGTATTTCAAAAATCAAAGGACGATACCATTTCCTCGAAGCAATTCTTGTTCCTGTCTCTTAAAGTAAGAGTTTATAAAAACTTCCTACTTAGCCATGAGCATACCAACAGAAATCTACTTGTTAATTCAGGACTCTGAAATGGACACAAATGGTGTGTTTCTATCTATCTCATTTGCATCGTGAGAAAGGCTTTTTCTTAATCATGTGTAATATCCTTAGAGTACCTGGCTGGTTTAGAGCCAGAATATAAAACTTTCTCTTGTCGACATGTTTAGATTTTGACTACTGAACAGAATTCATTTAATTTCAAAGAACAGACAAATTTCTGTCTTTTTTTCTTTTTCTTTAATTAAGAAAACCTTTTCTGGGATGTTACGGAAAGCACTCTAAATGGATAGTCTCAGGTTCTGCTCAGCAGAGTATGAAAAGTAAACTAGTTGTTGATGAATATCTGATTGTATATGTGAGGGAATTGTGGAAACTGTTCAATGTGAGCAAATCTAGTCCATTGCTTTTGCAAAAGCTTATTTTCTTTACAACAAAATGACTTATCCAGATCTAGAAGCCAACTTTTTCTTTTCTTCTTCTTTTTTCTTTTGAGTTTGTTAGAGTTATGGGAAGTGATCCAGATAGAGGATCATGTTTTTCCTGGTCTGCTACCATGAATTACGTTCCCTATTTATGGAGCTGATATAGGAGGATCTGGAGACTTCTGTCATGTGTTCCAAGAGCCACGCTCATTTTCCATCCCCCTTCCCATGCTTCATTTGCCCTCTTGCCGACAGGCCTTTTTAAGATGATACTTTTGTATATGCAGGTGTTCGGTGAGGGAAGTGATGCTGTAAAGAAATCTTTAGAGGGAATATTTGATGACACTGTTCCAGATGGCAAGGTAAAAATAAACCCATTCCTTTTCTAAAAGTACCGCGAATGTGTCAACATTACACAATGCATTGGTTTCTTGGGATCCTAAAATTAAGTGGACTGTATTAAATGCTGAAATGATCAAATCTTTAAAGTTATGTAACAGGTCGGTAAAAGGTGGACAAGCATTTTATGCTTAAAACTTGGTAACAATAAGGACATTCTCCTGCCAACATAACATTTTCAATACTTATCATTTGGATGTATCATTTTCCATCTAGAATATAAGAGGAAATTTGGGTTCTGGGGAGCTGAATATCTTATGTCCTTGCCAATTGCTTTTATCTACAACTTCCATTCCCAAGAGGTGAGTTCGTACTGCCCTCCCTCTCTGCCCACACATGCTGTGTTGTTCCCATTAATTCAAAGAACTGTTCTGATAGTATATTCTTTAAAAAAAAAAAATGCTTTTGCCTCCTGAAGACAAGTATTCAATTAAAGATTCACAGACTTGTTCTAACCTTGTGCCTGGATTTAAAAGGGGTGGTCACACTGCTCTGATTGAAAGCCCATGAAGAATATTGATTTTTGTTTCCTCTGGGCTACTTTTTTCAGCCTCTAATTTAAATGGACATCCCAAGCTTTAAAGACCCTAATAGTGATACCAGTAACCTCTTTGTTCAGGGGGTTCTGTTGTTGATAACGTGACCTTGGAATGATCCCCCGGTTCTTGGGCTCAGGATCAATATGACAGAGAGTTCAGCTCTCGGTTGCTGTGCAACCAAGCAGGGGCGGTCAGCGGTAGCACAGCCCTGTGTTCGAGATGGAGCCTCTGAAACAGAGTGCAGCGGGGAGTTCTGGCCTTTGGAAGGGGTGAGGGGAGAGGAGTGGCCAGGGACAGGCCTGTTGTCACTTTTGTGCTCGAACTACTTCTGGATTATGTCCCTGTAGATACAAATGCAGCTGTCCTTGGAAATACCCATCCATGCCCCTTTCTCTGAAAAACTCTGTCTCTGATGAAATCTGATGAAATTAAATCACTGTACCTACGTGCAACACAAGCATTGTTTTTGATGTTAATGAAGCCATTTCTGAAGTTAGCTAACTCATCTTGCATACTGTTACTAGTTCCCTTTTAATGTTGGGATAGCCTCTCCAGGCAGACAGATCCTGGACCCCAGGCACAGAGCACACAGATCCTGGAACCTGCACATGTTTTTCCTTTGGATTTCTCTGCCCCTTTTGTTTGTCCATTTCTCTGAGATATTTCTTTATTCTTCTTCTTGGCTGGAGTGCCTTGATCTCAAACAGCAGTTTAGATGCAAAACTTGAGTTGATCCAGTGCTAAGGGGCACTTATTTAATATGGCACATGGGGACAATAAAAAGATTCCAATTATAGTTCATGGGATTTAGCCAAGTTGATTGCTTTTTGCTTTTTGACAATCCCTTCCTTGGGGTTCAATTTATCCGCAAAAGTGACATCATTCAAAGCCAGAGCTGAAATTGTCTTCTTGGTTGAATTTAGTTAGTAGCCTTTGCAAAAATATTTCCCCCATTCTCGGATTCATTCTTGTTTTGAATAGAAGCTATGACGTTACCGCCTATCAGCCTTAGTTTTAAAAATTGTTTCTTGTAATTTTCTAATACCAGCCTTGTTCTTGGTAACCTATAGATTTGTATTTACTGATCAGTGGCCTGGTTATAAACCAATAATCAAGTCTTGTCTAAGTACATCTTGCCCATCAATATTGTTTTTACATTGCTGAAATCTGACATCATTCTTTTTTTTTGTTTTTTAAGTGTATTTATTTATGTTGAGAGAGAAGGGGAGGGGCAGAGAAAGAGAGAGAATCGCAAGCAGGCTTCACACTGTCAGCACAGAGCCTGATCCGGGCTCAAAACCATGAACCAAGAGATCGTGACCGTGAGGTCATGCACCAAAACCAAGAGTTGGGTGCTTAACCGACTGAGCCACCCAGGCTCCCCTAACATCATTCTTTGTTTGCTTATTTCAAAGAAGTTGGCCCCTATTTCATTGTTCTATGGAATGTTTTAGCTTCGCTTGCTTGGATTATCCCAGCTGCTGAACAAGTACATCTTTTCCCATCCTTATAAACATGACACTACTCCTTGACCCTCAGGCCGAGTAGTGGAAGAGGATGGAGTGTGGCAAAGGCCTAAAAAGGCCACACAGCTCATGCTTTGAGGTTCTCTGAACCTTGTCTGGGAAACGGAACTGTCTCCCTCCCAGAGCTGTGCTGGAGGTCAAGTGCAAGCACAGAAACGATGCTCCCTGTAAACGTGTAGTGCTAGAACATCATCTTTTCTTTAATAATTTCCTTGGGGCCTCATTGTTGCTTTTGAAACATATAACCCACTCAGTAGATATTCTTGTAGATATTCTTGCTGTAGGAATTCCCTGTTTAAGGTGGATTTGTGGGGGAAATCCTAGCAAGAAAGCTGAGCTGAATGAATGATCCATTTCTTTCCTTCTTCCAAATTTCAGTACCCTCCCCGCCCCCCCCCCCAACTTACACAGTGCCCACCTGTGGATGCTGTGGACCGGGTGAAAGGTCTGCCTCACATCTGAGAAATCTCTCCTTCCCCCATTAAAGCTCCTTTGTCAATAGTTTCCTCTCTGAACATCCCCCTCTGTCCCTGACCAGTGCTACCATTTCCACTCTGGGCCATTTTCATGGAGACAGTGAATCTCTGTGTACAATCCGGATAGCAAAGCCTGATGACTGCCACCCGACTAACTTCATTTCTTATCGTAGAGGGAGAAAGAAATGGTCTTGCCCAGCGTCCACCAGCACAATCCCGACTGTGACATTTGGGTCCACGAGTATTTCACACCATCGTGGTTCTGTCTGCCAAATAATCAGCCAGCCCTGACGGTCGTCCGGCCCGGGGACACTGCCCGGGACACCCTGGAGCTGATCTGTAAGGTATGAAGGTATTGGGGGTTGCCTCCTTGAGAGGAGCAGAGTGGGCCAGAGGAATCATCTGTGGCACGCGTGAGGATTCAGAGACGTGTGAGGGAGGAAGGCGCTTCGAAGGGTACCTCCATTTCCTCTCACAGCTTTGATTTCCTCTGTGATCATATGCATACTAAGTGGAAGTGAATTCTTGGGCTTTGGGAGGAGAGGGATTCTTTTTTTAAATAGCTTCTTTCAATATGCATGTCTCATAGATTTGAAATAAGTGAATTATATGCTCATTGCAAAAATGTTAGAAAATTTGGGTGAAGAGCAAAGAAAATGAAGGCCACCCCTACAAGGTCTAGAAGTATCGCCGTAAACATTCTGGCATTTGCCTAACTTGTTTTGTGCGCGCGCGCGCACACACACACACACACACACACACACACACACACACACACACACGTTTAGTGGCATCATATTATGTGTACTGTGTGTAACCTGCTCTTTGACAGTAACTGACGCCACAGCCATATGGGTAGGGAAAAACTGAAATAAATATGTTTGATCTCCGTGATGGGAAGTTCCCTTTCCTGTAAACACATAATTAGCCTCTTACTATGCGTGTGTATGTGACAAATGCCTGAGTTCACTTTCTCTGCTGTCACTTCTAAGCTGCAGAAACTTCCGATTCTTTTCCAAAGTCAACGTGGTTTTATTTTTCACCCCCCTGAAGGGCACCAGATGAATTGCCTGGAGTGAGGGAAGGAAAAGAGAAAGAAACGAGCCTTTTTCGTGTGCTTGTTTTTACTTGTACAAAAGTATCAGCACTAATAGTTTTATTTAGGAGTTCTGTCGAGTCTGAGGAGGAAATGATGTTTGCCCATTGTACAGATGGAGAAAGTGAAGCTCAGAGAGCCTTAGCTCCAGGCCCAGCACTCAGTTGCACGCAGTCAGTTGCAAAGGAGAGACTGAACCCACATCTACCTGGTTGCTCTGAGCCTGTATCCTCTCCTGCGCCAGGGTGGTCATCAGGAAGGATGGTCCATTAGGGTCAGAAGAATCCAGAATATATTTTTTAGAGAGCATGATGGCTTTCCCCAGGACCCCTAAAGGGCAAGCAGAAACCTTCCCGTCATAATTTTGTCCTAGAAGAAGTTGGATGGATACAGTGACATTTTTAGGACCTCCTCACTCAACACAATGGTTTATAAAGACTGAATCTATTTCACTACCAGAACAAGTACCTCAATGCTGTAATTCTGCAATCAGCAATTTCGGAATTTTTTAAAGAAAACAAATCACTAGGGCCTTTGTAAAGAAAAAATATGGCTCTTTATATGAGTGGGAGAAATGAAACAGTCTGGCTCAAATAAGCCTTATGTGGAAGAAATGTAGAAGGGCCATTTGTTTTAGGACAAAGCTAAACTCAGCCCCCACATAGGTGTTAAAAATAAATGATACTCTGTTACATGCTTCGAATCCTTCATGTACGTGAATTCCAGCTTTTTGAAGATAATGGTATTTCTGTTCACATTTTTCATTTTAATTACTTAACAAAATTAGTCTATTGAGGATTTCTGCATTCTTTTATTTATAGATTAGCACGATTCTTTAGAGACCCATTAATATTCCGCAGAGCTGTGGAAGTCGTTCTCAGAACTGCAGCTGAAGGTGTCAAAAGTAGGACTCCGGTGTTTTTTTTTTTTTTTTTTTTTTTAATAAAGTCAAACCCTGGAGGTCTTTCCAAGGGGATAGCATTGCTTAAGCGCCTCCTGTGTACATTGGCCTTGGATGCAATTAGGGATCAGAGGGTAGGTCATAGTTTTCCAGTGACCATTGATTGGTGGAAACTTGAACAATGAGTGGGGAAAATAGTGATGGGCCCAATTTTAGGTACTTTTCAAGCTTTGTTTTGATAGAAACTAAGAGAATGATGAATGGTATTGTCACGACAACTAGAGACTATCTTTGGACAGCAAGTGGGACCTGTCCCTGCATAAAGTGTTCATATCTATCGCTGGAAAGGTTTTTGATGGCATCGTGAGGGCACAAATCCCTCTCTCTAACAACAGAAGGTCATCCCGCCCAATTTTCCCTTGGGTCCTCAACTCTTTTCCCCCAAACATGGAAATAAAGACAAAAACAATGGTGTGGAACAAGCTAAGTGTCGTGAGTTTAAAAATGGAAAACTTTTGTATGCACTTGAAGAAATTGATGGTCTCTGGAAAAGCACCCATGTAGGATAAATTATATAGTGTGCTGAGAACCAGGTGCCTTCTAAAGCTGGCTCCTTCTTTGGAAAACACTTTATTGTAATTAGTGGAGCCAATTTTATTCTTAAGAGGGAAAGAGATAATGGGGTAACAGTGCCACATGTTATTAATGATCTAATTAGTGGTGAGTGTTTTTCTCTTTGGAGGAGGAGGGACTGAAAAAAAAGGTGATTGTCAGAATGTCTGTCTTTTATTTCTTTATTGTCATTCTCAACGTCGGTGATGGATGCTTTTTCTAATATTTAATAATCAATCTCTTTCTTCTGTCTCTTGCATTCAGCTCATTCTTTTTCCTATTCTATCTGATCCACATCCTTTCACATCAGTTTGTCATCTGCCATCCGAGCACCAGTCAAGTTCTGGTATAGTAAATGTTTCAAGATCTACATTTCATGTACAGTTCATGTTATAGATGTTACGAAAATGATTGTTGCTAACTATAGCAGGTAACCACGTTGGCCTGTGGGTTTTCGATATATTCTGATCATTGCAATTACCAAAATAATTGCAAAAAATTCATTCATTCATACTCACTGATACAATTCATGTGTGACCATGGGATGAGTTTTATTTCATGCCATCACTGTATTGGCCTATGACTTTTTGATTATTCTAAAAACCATTGGCATTAAAAAAAAGAAAGGTCACCTTGAAGAGGAAGATCAATCTTTGGAAATTCTGCAATAGCACTTGTGTGTGTGTGTGTGTGTGTGTGTGTGTGTGTGTGTGTGTGTGTGTTTGCATGGATTTCTATATGTGGTAACTTTTATGTTTCCCCAAGAAGTTTGACTGAATTGGAAGAGAAAACCCTGATGGATTAAAAGATCATGTTATTATCTCTTGTAATTGGCTCAAACTATTTATTGGGAAAAAAAAAAAGTACATTGTGTTTGCTATTTCATCCTTTGAAGTGGATGCAAATTAAAAGAAGATATATGCCAACTAAACTAATACTTGTTCTATGGTATTTTTATCTTCTGGTATAACTTGTGGCTACATTGCCTCAAAATGAATCAAATGCTCTCTGAGTAACTTAAGCACATGCATATTGGAACACAAATTGGTACCACTTAAATTTTTCCCTGAGTTTCTCTTGAATTAGGAAGTTTTCTCTTGAATGTTTCACAAGTCTGTAGCAGGACAAATATTTGGACTTGCTGTGTTAACATATTCATTGATACTTGGAATTCTTTTTGCACAAAGATGTATTGTGAACATGGTAAATTTGCTCAACCTGCAGATATTTGGGGAGCAGAAAATTCTTCTTGAGAGTTCTGATGATCAGATTTAATTCATCAGGATCAATTAATTCATTAGGATTTTGCCTTTACGTTAGAGCAGCCATGACTAGTGAGGGCTTGTAATTGAGAAATCTTTACCAAAATGGGAGACCCTCAGGTACACTACCCATTTTTAGGGTAACTGTTTACTGACCAATCTAAGGGCTCCTTGGGTGCAAGTAAGACCATTAAAAGTTTTATCTGTTGCATGTGCCATTTTCATTTTTTAAAATTATCAAGACATTATTGTAACTTAAAGAAGTTTGACAAAGATGATGATGGAGGGGAAGGTGCCAAGAATCGGCCTCATTACCATTGCTGTATTTACCATTCTTTTGTTGTCCTTGCTGTGTCCCTCTAAGTGAGGTACCTAGACGGCTGTTATTTTTTGCTCTCTGTACATCTGTATAAATGTTTCAGCACAGCAGCATTTAAGGCGTGATGAGAACCTCTCTACTCTTCATCAGGACCATCTTAAGATCTTTGGTGCCTGACAGGGGGCTGTCTCTCCCACTGAGGGTTCAGGAACCACACGCTTCTTAGGTGAGGTTGCTCCTTGGGTCTGACTTCCAGAAAACGGTTTAAGTGTCAGCCTTATTGAGAGTGTCCACAAAGTGTTTATTAATGATGACAGTAAGGTTGCCAAGTGAATTTGTTCCTGTTAACCAAGACCCCATGAAGTTTCATCGCTCTTTTCATCCCACCTCAGTCAGAAACAGATGGCAAACACAACTTTTTTTTTCTATTGAAAGATTTCGGTGAGGACCTAGGTAGGTGGGAAGCATTTGCAGCTTCTGTCTCTGGAGGGAAACTTTTCCTATCATCTTACCCTAAATATTATTATTTCATTTGTTTGTCTCAGCAGCCCTCCTGTAAGTACTAGGTAGCCCACTGTAAAACTTCACTGTTTTGGGGCACCTGGGTGGCTCAGTCAGTTAAGCATCCGACTCTTGATTTCAGCTCAGGTCATAATCTCAGGGTCGTGAGATTGGGCCCTGTGGTGGTCTCTACGCTCAGCTTGGAGCCCGCTTAAGATTTTCTTTCCCTCTGTCTGTCTGTCTGTCTGTCTGTCTCTCTCCCCACCCCCGCCCCTCCCCATGCATGCATGCTCTCTCTCTGTCTCTCTCTTTCTCAAAACAAAAACAGACAAAAAAACCAACAAAAGCTTCCCTGTTATACGCTTCTTGGGATTACCCATAATCATTCTTATTACCTTAGACACCATCCATCTGGGTCTGTCAGACCCTGAGCATTTGACCTCCGTAATACAGACAGTGACAGCCTGAAAGTCAGGTACGTGGGAATGTGTTGGCTCAGCAGTATCTGTGGTCACACAGCGGGTTTCAAACTATCACTTTACTCAGGAGAGGATGCAGGGTAGAAAACTTCTTTATCATTCTCCTAGGTGCTCAGAACGAACTCATTTCCACTTTCTGAAAATGTGCTTTTGTAATAATGCAGGATGCCTATGTTGCATGTATTTTTTTAAAAAATTTTTAATGTTTATTTATTTTGGGGAGGGAAACAGAGCATGAGCACGGGAGGGGCAGAGAGAGAGGGAGATTCAGAATCTGAAGCAGGCTACAGGCTCCCAGCTGTCAGCACAGAGCCCGACGCGGGGCTCAAACCCACATACCGTGAGATCATGACCTGAGCTGAAGTCGGATGCCCAACCTACCGAGCCACCCAGGCACCCCTGTTGCATATATATTTATTTAAAAAGCAAAGCCACCACCGCCCCATCTTCTGTTTTCTGCCCCCCTCTTCCCCACAGCCACACACACGGTTGAAGGCTGCATTTATGTTTTATTAATTTTTATATCTGCAGTGTTTCACACAGCATCTGGTACCCTTAAGATTTCGTTAGATGGGACTGAATGACTACTATTGGAATAATTATCGGAATTTTCTTAGTTTAGCCTTTAAAATTCGGGGGGGGGATCAGGGTAGGTAGAAAGAGGATTAAGCCAGCAAAAGATTAATTTTCACTTATATTGCAATAATTCTCACCAGTAGAGCTTTGTTGTGAAGAGATCTAATATTTATGAAAAATTTCAAACTCATGTAAGAGCAGAGAATAGTGTAATAAACTCCTGCGTATCTGTCACCAAGGTTCTATAATTAACCAAAATTACCAAATTATGCTTCATCTGTTTACTCATCCCCTCCCACCCCCTGCTCTGGATTCTTTTGGAAGCAAGTTTTAGACATCCTATCTTTTATCTACTAGTGCTTTGGGATGCATCTCTGAGGGATAAGAATGCTTTAAAAAGTGGCTTCACTTAAGCGTTTTCTAGCAATACATTTTCAAGCTGCCATGTAACTTTCAAAGAGCATTTTCTTACATTTTTCTCTGCATCTTCACGAATGCACGTGGAGGATTATTTATAAAGCCACGTTGCGACTATTGCTTTTACCGCAACATTAAATCGAGGGTGACTCTCTAGAGGAGAAAAATCCGTCGACCCATTCTGAACCAAAGGAGTAGGCCTGGAAATTTCAACCCTTAACTATTTTAGAATTGTTTTCTTTGGGTAAGTCATTCAATGTGTTGCCAGTGCTGGACACATGCCCGTCTGCACTGCCCCCGGAGGGAGTCTCACTTGGGGTGTATATAAATAAGACTGAAATCCAAATGCCTTGTCTTCACGCTGACTCGCCTGCAAATGAACTATTAGCAACTGTCCCAGTGTCCCCATGTGGCTAGAAAAACAACGTTGCCAGGGCACAGCTTTTCCCTGTCACTGTGAATCTTTCCTTACTGTTTCTGTGACTTTTTCTTTAATCACCTCTGTATGTTTGGAATTATGTTGAAGGGCCTCCCTGATCTGATGGGGTTCTGTTGCAAAACCAGTGTTAAAGAGGGTAATGACTCAGATAAGCAGAAGTGAAGATGTGACTCAGTTATTTCCATTGAATCATAAGCTGTCCGTGGAATATTACTCATCTGTTCAATGAAAATTCGTTTCAAGTTTGAGTTTTAGAGGTAAACCTCCTAGGAGGTGTAGAAACCATACGCCCTCCCCAGTAACAAATCTCTATGATTCTTGGGGGATAGTGATAATATGTCAGTGGTGCACTAAATGCTCCTGTTTACTATTGAACGTTTTCTTTTTCCTTTCTTTTGTCCCAGACACATCAACTGGATCACTCTGCTCATTACCTGCGTCTGAAATTTCTAATAGAAAACAAAATGCAACACTACGTTCCAAAGCCCGAGGAGGACATTTATGAGCTGGTAATGTTTATGACGGTTGTCCAACTACATTCTGTAGGAGATTATTTTTAAATTATATGTGTGCTTGTACTAATTGTGGTTGGTGAAGTAGAACGAATTCTAAAATAAATGAACCTCATTCAGAGCTCGGAAGTTTGCGAAGATGGCCTTACTTATCACAACGTGTCTGTAGAGTAGAAATGCCACCTTTGTGTCTGCAAGGAGCGAGGCTGTGCGATCGTGAGAAATTGAAATCCAGAGCTGACCCTCAGGTAGAATTTTAGTTATTATTCCTAGCTTTCCTGGCAGCATGGTGACTCAAAGATCAGCTGGCTGTTGTCAGGAACAAAAGCACTAACTCTGGTTTTGAATGACTTCTACCTGGGTATTGAAACCGATGGGTCGAATCCTTCTGGGTGAAAATGCTGCCGTGTGATTCTATGTCCCAGTCTTTTGTAATTGTATTTATATAGGTGCCTGGGGACATTTAGGTATGTTTGGGTTTCATTATGAGACTTGGGTTCTAAACTAGAGATGGGTTTTATATCGGCCCCGTTGCTTACGAATTTTGTGATATTGGCAAAAGATGTGCTAATACAGTCGACCTTTGAACAGTGCGGGGCTTGGGGGTGTTAACCGCCTGCACAGTCAGAAATCCAAGTATAGCTTTTGACTCCCCCGACACTTAACTACTAATAGCCTACCACTGACTGGAAGTTCACTGATAACAGTAACAGTCAGTCAACACACAGTTGGCATGTTCCATGCATTAGGTACTGTACTCTTACAATCAGGTAAACTAGAGAGAAGAAAATGTTATTAAGAAAGTCCTGAGGAAGAGAAAATACATTTGCAGTAACTGTAAAAAACAAAACAAAACAAAACTCTGGAAAAGTGGACCCATGCAACTCAAACCCACGTTGCTCAAGGGTCAACTGGGCTTAATTTCTAGGATTTTGCAAAGATGAGAGATAGATACTAGTGCACATAATAGATGCTCAGTAAATGGTTGTCATGGAAATAACACAGTAACAAGCTCTTCTTTGTTAGCCGAGTGGTATAGTTTTCAGTTCCAGGAAAGAGACAATTTGGGAGCAAGGCGCCTCTATCTTAGAATTTGTTCTTCTCTCTCTGCACTTAGTCATTCCTCTGGGGGCCACCGAGCTGCTGGCTGTGGATATGTGAATGATAACAGGATGACTTCAGACATGGTTGCACCACAGAAAGCAGAATTGAAAACTTGAACCCGCATAGTCTCTTTCTGAAAAGGAGAAGCGTGATTTAAAATTTAATAGGGAATTTTGTTTTCAATCAACTTTTTGACGTTTACTTTATATGCAACAAAGCTCACCAATATCTTTTTAATGTTTATTATTTTTGAGAGAGAGGCAGAGAGCAAGCAGGGGAGGGTCAGAGAGAGAGGGAGACACAGAACCTGAAGCAGGCTCCAGGCTCCGAGCTGTCAGCACAGAGCCCGATGCAGGGCTCGAACTCACAGACCGCGAGATCGTGACCTGAGCTGAAGTTGGCCACTTAACTGACTGAGCCACCCAGGTGCCCCTAAAGCTCCCCAGCTTTTAAGCACACAATTCAGTGAGGTTTCACCATACCATCATGTTTCCACCACTGCAGTCCTACTTTAGAACGTTTCTATCATCCTAAAATGTTCCCTTGTGCCCCGTTAGGTGTTTCTAATAAATAGGAGGGGGAGGGTGTTTGTCGCACTTTTCCATGTGATGCAATCCATGAAAGAAGATCAAAATGATGAGTCTATTTTCAACCATCGCCTGAACAATTAAGCGTTAACAGGAGAGGGAGCTTTTAACAGAGAGAGTAGCTGATTTATTTTTTTTCCTCTGGCTGGCATGGGGCAGAGCCCTGACTTTGTTCTCTCTGAGCAGAGGAAAGAAAACCCTTTTCCTTACTTAAAAAAGGAAAGTGCGGGGCTGGTTAGACTGGGATAGCTCTTTGACCACCAGTATGTTTGCATCTTGATGGTTAAGACTTTCATATGTTGCCTCTAACTGACTTCCATGGCCCTCCTATTTCACACATAGTAGGGACTTAAGACATGTCTTTTGAAATTATATTGATGCGCTTATTATTTTCGAGTCTTGGCCATTGGGTAGCTCATCTGGTGTAGGAGACTGAGGCGCACCAAGCTTGGTCTGTTTGTATCTGCAATTGCAGATGTTCTCATCACAATTTTTTTTAAAGTGTCTAAAATGCAGAGAGAGCATGGCATCTTTCCTGCTCTTTGCAAAAGGGCTCCAGCTCAGAGGTCCCTGAGGAAGCGAATGCCATAGGCTCGTTCATTTTATCGTTCAGATTGCAAGTGAGTATTGCTTACTCACATCTCTGCTTTTACCAAGTTTCTTCACTTTTTTGTTCTTAAGAATACCTTGGGCAACTTGGCAAAGTTTCACGCTCCCTTCTCAGATTACTGTTTTCAGTTGCACGAAATAAAACACATAGGATCACCTATGGCATAATTATGTTGCAATAGTTATCCAAGATATTTTTAAAATTATAGATAATACGTGTGCTTATTTATTGGCTCCTTAAATAATAAGACCTAGCGGGAGATCCGATAGCTACTACTGTTTTGAAGTACTGACAGCAGCCTGAATGTGATTGGGAAACAACCATGATTTTTACTGGTGACAAGGTCATAGTCACTGCCAGTACTGTTGTATTCGTTGCCTACATTTATTTATGATTGAAGGAAATGCTAAGTTTCAGTTACAGGTTAGTGGATATAAAGATGGCATTTTTTTCCCCCACCATTGAAGTTCACAGACCCCTTGGATTCTACCCAGGGGTCCCTGGCTTCCAATCCCCCATATAGGCCATTAAACTTGTTCTAATGTCATTCCAAGGCAGGGGGCGTCTGAACACACAGCGCTCCTGGAGGCTTTTTGAGAGTTTGCAGATTTCAGGCTATTGACCCTTACTGAATAAGCATCAGACCATACACGGTCGATTAGTTTCTGTAGCCCACCTCCATTTTATTTTTGACAGACTAGCGAAACTCGCACACGTATGAAGCTGTTTCCTTGTAAGTAACTCATTCATAGATGGCTGTCCTGATATGTTTTATTCTCTGACACTTTTACCAGACATTCTTTAATAGTAAAGTCTGTAGTTATTAGGAAAAGTGTGTATTAGATTTGAAAGCTTTGAGGGGTCTAGGATGTATCTTTGGTGGGTTAGGGGATCCTCTTGCTTGTGAATGACCATGACTAGTCGGTCGTCTACTTATCTGCTCTGCTGGTTATGTTTTAATAGAAGTGGTACCTGTTTGGCCACTTTTTTTTGTATTTGGTTAATTGTTAGGCCCCATCGATGGATTGATAATGAATAGGGAGGCACTGGCTTTTCAAGACCCTTATTCAATGTGTTTTTCTTAAAGTGACAGGTGGGAATAAAGAGTTTGCAGAAACACTGGTCAATTGATTTATTTACTCATCCAGCAAATATTTATTTAGCATTTATGTGTGCCTGGCACCACTGTGCCTGTTCTGGGCACTGGGATACACAATCAAAAATCCCTACCCCTCGGGGCACCTGGCCGGCCTCAGCCCACAGGGCATGTGATTCGTCATCGCAGGGTCATGAGTTCAAGCCCCACATTGGACATATGCCTACTTAAAAGGAACGAAAATGAAAAAAATCTCTACTCCTTGTGGAACCCACACTCAAGTTTGTGGAGACATACAAAAATATGTAGATTTTTTGCATAACGACATGTAACTGTGCAGTATTTCAGAGGATGTGAAGAGCTTGGAAAGAAAAGGTTAGGTCAAGTGGAAAGAGAGATGGGGCATCCAAAAACAGAGTGTTCTGCCCCTTTAGCTGTGTTTGGGTTGATGTGTGAACAGAGCGAGGTGAGAGAGTGAGTCGTAGAGGTATTTTGGAGGAAAGTGTTCTAGGCTAAGGGAACAAAGCTGGGTGAGGCCCTGGCAGGGGGCGGATGGTGAGGGTGGAGGTTGTTTTCTTGTGTGTGAGGAGGGTCAGTGGCTGGAGAGGGGGTGAGGCTGCAAGAGAGGAGGGAGGAGGGGAGCAGGATGGGCCATGTAGGGCCTACATGAGAGGGGAAACCCCGGAGGAAGAAGGACACTGGTTGACTTCTATTTTAGTAGGCTCACTGTGGCTCTGTGTCCGTAGGACATGTGCCACATGGCCAATGGACCACAGGGCACAAGAGAAGTTGCTGAGAAAGAGCAGGGGGTTAGTGCGTTGTAATTGGGGCAGCGGGTGATGCTGGCTTGGACCAGGGCACCCAGCGGGGATGTGTGAGACATGATCCTGACTTCATGATAACTCGAATGCCTGGCAATCAAGTTTGTTCTTAAATCTGATGATCTTTTAATCTGCTCTTTGAGAAGAGGGAAAGGGACACCTGGCTGGCGCAGTTGGGTAAACATCAGACTTGATTTCAGTTCAGGTTGTGATCTCAGGGTTCATGGTTTGAGCCCCACTTCGGGCTCTGTGCTGACAGTGAGGAGCCTACTTGGGAATCTCTCTCCTTCTCTCTCTGTTCCTCCTCTGCGTGCTCTCTCTCTCTCTCTCTCTCTCAAAATAAATAAACATTAAAAAAAAAAGGGAAGGAAAATGTGACACATCATTGACTTAATAAAATAAAGGGAACGCGTGTGACGTTTTGCTGTTAAAGATATTTGTATAGGGGCGCCTGGGTGGCGCAGTCGGTTAAGCGTCCGACTTCAGCCAGGTCACGATCTCGCGGTCCGTGGGTTCGAGCCCCGCGTCAGGCTCTGGGCTGATGGCTCGGAGCCTGGAGCCTGTTTCCGATTCTGTGTCTCCCTCTCTCTCTGCCCCTCCCCCGTTCATGCTCTGTCTCTCTCTGTCCCAAAAATGAATAAACGTTGAAAAAAAAATTAAAAAAAAAAAAAAAAAAGATATTTGTATAACACCTATGAAATTTCAGCATTTGTAGTTTCAGATAGGGATTGTAGTTGCATTGAAAAAATATATTTTAAAGTGCATATCCTTCTTGAGATTTTATGTTTTTATTAGTGTTTTTTACCAAACACAATTTTAGTCTAACCACTCTGAGAACATACTGTGGCCAAGAGGGCTTATATCTAGATCACACTTAGGTATTGTCTGGGGCTGGTAAAAGACACAACAGCTTTCACACCGTTCCAAAGAAAAGTAAGAGGCAATATTATGAGAGAATGGGAAAGATTATTCACAAAGCTGTATTCCCCCTGGATCTGTGGCAACCATTAGGAACTTTCTGGAGATGATTGCAACAGTGATATACTGCCACCTAGGGTAAGAGTTTGACTCTTGAGGAAATTTGTAAAAAGTAAAACTGAGGCTCAAAGTAATTTGAAGGAAACACAGTGCATAGCATTTATTGCACATTCCATGGCGTCCTAAAATATTGCATAAAACTTTATTATATTTGGTATTTATAACTTTGGTAACTGCATTTTCTGAACTAAAGATCAGTTTCACAACTGATTTCTTCTGATTGCAGAATTTATTCGTATGAACATTTTTCTGAAGTATAAAAGGAAAAAAAAAACCCATGAAATGACACCCCTAACACATTGCATTTGGCGGAAGTTGCATTAAATTAGGATGTTCTAGAGGATCTGGGCTGTGTGGTCGTTGTTCCCAGGACTCTGCTCCCCTTTCTATTCTAGCAGCCTCTTTCCAAGGCTCCTTCTTCCACCTGTCAGCCTCCCTAAGAAAGTGAAGAGAAAGAAACTACCATTCTTTTCTACTTGCCTGAATTACGTTATTGCTGGGTGAATGACTGTGGGGTCAGAGATGCGAGCAAGTTTCAATAACCACCAAGACTTCTCTTTCGTACTAAAGCACAGCCTTCTGTTATTGACCTTGGCACCAGAGTTTTTCATTTCAAAATTGAATGACAGTTTTCCAGTTCCATATGAGCTTTGACACATTTATTTGTTTTGGAGTTTTTATCATAATCTTTGGAAATGGCCTTTGTCTTGCTTACCTAAGAAGTTGTGGTACCTCTCAGCGCCACCTGGAGGTGGTCTACCGGGCACTGCGGTATAGTGGAGAGAACTTGACCTCTGGAGCCAGCGAGACCTGGGTTCAAATCCCTGTTCTGCCCATTCTGGCTTTAAAACCTTTAGCAAAGTGCTTCCTCTCCAGACTTATTCCCTTGCTTGTTCAATGGAATGACACTTGTGTGGCACATGGACACCTGAGAAAACCTTCATAAGTTATTGTCCATGATGCTGATTGTTGTAGACATATGAAAGTGAATTAAATTAAATTGAAGTAAAGTTTCTGATATGTGAACTACAGCTTTCTGTTATCTTTCCCGCCCCTCCCCGTACCCCCCCCCCCCCCGCTTTATTGGGTTTCTAGAGAATTGATTAATTTATGTGCCTTAATTTTCTAGCTAACTTGGTATAATCCAGTGGCTAAAAGAGAATCTTCTCCATTTATATAAATTATTGTCTGTTTCAGTGCTATTCTTTGTCGGCACCTATTTGTGCTACTATGAATCTTTAGGGCAAAATGGCATGTGAACAGAAACTTATCCTATTTCTAGGAATCCCTTGTCAAGATCTTTTTTTTTTTTTTAATGTTTACTTATTATTTTTGAGAGAGAGAGAGAGAGAGAGTGAGTAGGGGAGGGGAAGAGAGAGGGGGTGGTAGACAGAGGATACAAAGCAGGCTTTGCACTGACAGCAGAGAGCCTGACGCGGGGCTCAAACTCACAAGCCGTGAGTTCATGACCTGAGCCGAGGTCAGACACTCAACTGCCTGAACCACCCAGGTTCCAACCAGGCGCCCCCTTGTCAAGATTTTTATAGCCTCTTTCTGATTTTAATGATTTCTTTCCCCAGTACTGGAGATTTTTGGTTACTTTAGCAATAGTTTTCAGGTCTGTGAGAGATCTAGAAGGGGAAGAGACATTATTTAGAAACTGGAACGGTAGCCAAGTTTGGGAGCGTGCATTTTAAATTTCTCTTTTGACTTTTACTGGGTTCGGTTCAGTAAAAAGGCTGTGATGTGATGAGAATTTACTTCCAAGTATCAATTGTGAAAAAATAGACTTACAAAATGATGTCTATTCCTAATAAGATATTTGTAATGCAATCCTAATCAGACTCTTTGTCATTTTTCAGCTGTACAAAGAAATTGAAATTTGTCCAAAAGTCACTCAGAACATCCAGATTGAGAAGTCAGATACAGCCAGTGATAATTATGGTATGTTTATTTTTCTCTGATCTTTGGTGTTTTTCAAGTTAAAGCAATTCTTGTGTAAACAGGCACTTACTTACAATTCAGTAAAACGTCTTTGGGGCCTATTTAAAACAGATAGCACATCTGGCTTCTGTGCTATATACACAGAGGCCAAACCGAGGGGGGGGGGGGGGAAGGGAAGAGATTTACTGTGGGTACCATGCAGACTTCAGCCTAAACTTCATAGCTTTAATCATTGGGGTTAAATTTCATACCTTTGGGTCACTGGGGTTCTGTCGTAAATAGGAAATGCGTGTATCAGGAATAGATTGTAGTATGATATACCCTAGTAATGAAGAAATGATCCCTTCACACCCCTCTTCCTCAAACATACTCATTATTCTCCCTTCCCCCACAAATAATGTAAAAAGAACTTATTTCGGTGTTGTGCTGGGGGTCCCCAAGACCACCCCTACGTTTGCTGATCCACTAAGAGGACGCATAGGACTCAGGAGATCGTCCTGGTCATGACTGTGAGTTATTACAGAGAAGCTATAATAACAGCATCAATAAAGGGAAAAGGCACATGGGGTGAGGTCTGAGGAAAGTGGGTGCAAGCTTCCAAGAGTCCTTCCCCAGTCATACGGGACGTCCTCGATTCCCCCAGCGACAAGCTGGGACAGTGCACGTGGGGTGTTGTCTAGCGGGGAAGTTTGTTGGAGACTCAGTGCCCAGTCATGTAGATGCACTCTACCTAGCATGTACCAAAGTTTCAGGCTCCCAGCAGGGGAAAGCTGGAGTTCGGCGTCAGCCGTATTGTTTGTACAAATTTTAGGCCCGGTGAGTCTCGTCAGGGTGTTGGGAACCCACCCAAAATTCAAGTTCCCGGATGGCCAGCCAGGGGCCAAACTTATAAGCAGGCCTTTGAAAGAATAACAGATCTGCCATGTTGATGGTTTTCTACACAGTTGTCTGCATTCTGGCATAGCCGAATATGTCGTCCCTTCATATGTCCCAGACTGCTTAGCATCACACTGTATGATTTGAATAGCAGTGGAGTTGGTGCTTGAGGAAACCACGAGGGGAAATCCAGACAGTGATATTAGTCAGGAGTGGCGAGGTTGGCCGAGGTGGCTCAGAACAGTGAAATGGGCTTCCTGAATTCACCGTGCATCCTTTGTGGCTTGACTCGACTCTATGTTACCCTCACTCTCGGGCACAGGCCTGCAGCGGCCGCCTGGGGCGTTGTCTGTCTCTTGGCGGAGGGGAAGAGAGAAGGCGCGGTGAGCCAGGTGCTGGTGACCTCACAGTTTATTGTCAAAGCCAGTCCCCTGGCCCCGCCTGCCCCCAAGGGGCGGGGGACTCTAGCCCTGCTATTTGTGGGAAGGAAGAGAACCAGAAAGCCTGATGCAGACACGTGGAGCTTACCGTCTTTGCTCATTTACGGTTTCTCTCTGAATTAAGTTAATTTGGCTTCTTAGCATTTGAGCATCTTCAGAACTTTCACTGACCAGCAGGATGGCAGAATCATTCTGCAGTCGCTCCCACAGGCCACTACTCTTCATCTCTGAACATTCCTTAGGGTATTTGGCCTAATGAAGAGAACCTCATTTTGGACCCTGGTCACTTGCATTGCACCTTCATGCTGTTTACTTCTTGACCTTGAAACTAAAGACATCATACACCCAGAGGATGTTTTTTGATGGCAGAGGATAAACATCTACAGAAGGCTTATTATGCATCGGAAGCGTGACCTTGGTAATTAAAGCAGTAGTTGGTGGCAGTGCTGTAACTTAAGTGTCTGGCTTCTCCAAAGTGAGATGCACCGTGACAGTTATTCTTTTCTCTTTAAGTAGCAAGAAGCAAGACAGGGCTGAATTTAAAGGTCTTGGAATGAAACTGTAAGATTGACGGGTGCTTGGACTCGGGAACTGGGCATAAAGCCACTATGCTTTTGAGGCGTGTGGGTGGCTCAGTTGGTTAAGCGTCCAACTTCGACTCAGGTCATGATCTTACGGTTCGTGGGTTCGAGCCCTGTGTCGGGCTTCAGACTGACAGCTCAGTGCCTGCAGCCTGCTGTGATTCTGTCTCCCTCTCCCTCTGCCCCTCCCCCATTCATGCTCTGTCTCTCTCTGTCGCAAAAATAAATAAAACATTAAAAAAAAATCTCTAAAAAAAAAGCTATACTTTTTATATGTTTTTATCGACTCAAGCGCTCACAGACCCCATTTACATTTCCACCCTGAAGGTATTTTAGCACCTCAGGCGTCACCCTGGAAAGTATCGTCAACAGTGCTTCTCAAAATATCTGAGGTAAAGAAGCAGGGTGTTTTGTTTTGTTTTAACAGTCTGTCGTGGACCGCCACTGCTTTTGTAAACTCTCAAAGCTCATGCTTGGAGGTGTGCCATTGTCTAACGGCTGGGCTCACAGTGCTTAATCTCAGTTTCTGTCTATGTTACTATCAGTCACCAATGGACTTCACTTTCTAGAGCCTGCTATGTGTGGCTAATAACCTCAGCATAACCATTTATTCTGAGCGCCCAGTTCATGCTGGTGGAAGGTGTTCCAACAGCGTATTGACGGAGAAGTTAAAGAGTCCCTCATCCTAAGAGACTTACTTGGTTGCCTCTGACCTCAGAACTATCAAGGATTCTCTTTTTTTTTTTTTAATTTCTGAGAGAGACAGAGCATAAGTGGGGGAGGGACAGAGAGAATCCGGAGCAGGCTCCATGATCCGAACTGTGAGCACAGACCCTGATGCGGGGCTTGAACTCAAGGACTGCAAGATCATGACCTGAGCTGAAGTCAGACGCTTAACCAACTTGGTGCCCCCAAGGATTCTTTTTTTTTTTTTAAGTTTATTTATTTATTTTGAGAGCAAGAGAGCACTTGAGCAGGGGAGGGGCAGAGAGAGAGGATCCCAAGCAGGCCCTGTGCTGCCAGCACAGAGCCCGATGCAGGGTTTGATCTCATGAACAGTGAGATTATGACCTGAGCCAAAATTGAGAGTCGGGGGCTTAACCAACTGAGCCACCCAGGTGTCCCCAGAACTACCAAGGATTCTAAATTCAGCTCAGCAGTATTTAACGTTAGCACCTACTCAAGTCTGGCTTCCTGCCGTACGTTGAGCTCAATATATATACAGTGCAGTATATATATAAGTTACTAGCATATGCCAACATACAAAAATCCAAACACAAACTACATGCTGTCTTCTATTTTAGAACACTTTAGGGAGGAAAATAGGGCTTAATAATCCAACTGACTGAACCAGTGGAAAGATTTGACACTTCCTTTTCTTTTCTTTTTTTTTTTTGTTTATTTATTTGAGAGAGAGAGAACGAGCAGGGGAGAGGCAGAGAGAGAGGGAGAGAATCCCAAACAGGCTCCACACCGTCAGTGCAGAGCCCAATGTGGAGCTCAAACCTGTGAGCCTCGAGATCATGATCTGAGCCATAAACAAGAGTCGGCCACTCAACTGACTGAGCCACCCAGGCGCCCCAAGATTTGGCCCTTCCTTAATCTCTCTTAGTCGCCCTTCCCTGCATCTCAACCTGAACTGATTGTTGAAATTAGTTCACAGAGTTATGACATAGACTAAGCATGACCCCCAGGCTGCCTTGAAGTAAAGG
The DNA here is from genome assembly GCF_028749965.1 of Puma concolor. Classification (NCBI taxonomy): domain Eukaryota; kingdom Metazoa; phylum Chordata; class Mammalia; order Carnivora; family Felidae; genus Puma; species Puma concolor. The sequence goes on along the minus strand of NC_141675.1, from coordinate 146,673,230 downwards.
ATGCATCGTTGCAGCAAGTGAACATTCCTTCTTCTACGGGGACTTCTGCTGTTGCATTTTTGGTCACATGTACCATTTCTATCAGAGGTGTCCACACTTGTCCTATTTTCTGAATTTCCCTGTATCCTGGAATCTGGTTTTGAGTACTCCCCTGCTGTTTCTGATGACGCCATGACTTTTCCTCGGTTATAGGTTTTAGTATGAGGGACCTTCTGGTTGCTCATCACAGGCGTTTGTCTTCTTGGTTTCTCTTCTTAGTTTTAATCACTTCCTTTCATTCTTGAGAGCATTATTGCCGCTCGTGGTGCCTCCTCCTGGTGGGTTAAGTTGGGTTTATTTTGAATAACTCCCTCTGCCTCCTGTTGGCAGTCATCTGGGGCTATGTTACGTTTATTGGCTGGGAATTAGATTGTTGCTATCCTATTTGAAAGGAAGAAAAAAACTGTGTTTTCCAGTGATCTCAAAATAATCCAACGGTAGGATATACAATATTTTCCTTACATGTGTTAATTTAGGAGATGGCTGTAATCCCCCTCCGCTGCGTGGGCACAGTACTGGCATCTCAAAATGGAGGCTGCTCCCTGAGACTCTGAGAGCCCGAGGTAGTGTGTGCTGTGTAGCTGAGTGTGGGGAGAGCTGCCTTTCTGAATGCTGGGAGGGGGTCCTGTTTGCCTGACCCCCCAACAGGTGTCTTCCAATATGAATTCCAGTGCAGAGCCGAAGTGCCGTTTCCCTTTGTGAATGTTGGCTTCCCTTGAATGAACTTCCAGAAAACTTACTGCAAAAGCTTTCTTCAGCAGTCCTGTCACAGAGATTTCCCACCAACTATAGGGGTCTGATCTCTTTCTCGGAGCCATGCTTGCCCAGCACCAATCTCATAGTCGCTTGTAGTCATTATTATTATCTTTTGATTATTTAAAAAAAAAAATAGACCAAGAAAAGAGGGAAGGGGGCAAAGGAATAGTTCAGCCATCTCCACTGATTTTGGCCTCATGTGGTTTGTATCAGGCTCTCAACTGTCACCTCTCCTGGCATCTTCTGATCTTGTCCCCTGGCACCTTGTCATTTGCCCACTTTTTTTTTTTTAATGTTTATTTATTTTGAGAGAGAGAAAGAGTTGGGGAGGGTCAGGGAGAGGGAGAGAAAGAGAGAATCCCAAGCAGGCTCCACGTTCAGCACAGAGCCCGACATGGGGCTTGATCTCACAGCCACAAGATCACAACCCGAACTGATCTCAAGAGTCAAACGCCCAACCAACTGAGCCACCCAGGTGCCCCTGCTCACTTGTTTTAATAGAAAAAGAAATGTGGTCTCAAAACTTGACAGAAACTCGGCATTTCAGAAAGGAAATGCCTATATTTTAATGAATTTGTATCCATTCTTTCTCTTGGCATTGCCCCTGATTCTGCATCTACTCTAACAGATAAGGGAAATTCTCTACTGAAATGCAAATAGATAAACCTGTGTTAGGGCTAATATCACTTAATTGGCTCATGTATAAAATTATTTTTACTTGAGTGAGTCTTCTTCTTTTTTTTTTTTTTTTTTTTTTTTACTTTAAAGTTTATTTTGAGAGACAGAGAGGGCACGAGCAGGGTAGGGACAGAGAGAGAGGGGGGGAGAGAGAGAGAGTCCCAAGCAGGCTCCTCACTGTCCGTATAGATCCGAACGTGGGGATCGAATTCACGAATCATGACCTGAGCCGAAATCAAGAGTCAGACGCTTAACCAACTGAGCCACCCAGGGGCCCCGATTTGAGTGGGTCTTCTTGAAACATAATCTGAACGTTACAAGTTGCTGTAAGAATGGAATTCAAAGTACGAGTCAAATAAAGACCAGAAAGTCCTCAGGGTATGGCCTGTGTTTCCCCATCTGAGGGAGTTATGATACTGTAGTGGGCGAAGACAGTTGGTAGTTTTGCCTAAGTGTGGGTATCTATTTCCTGATCCTGTGAACTAAACAGAAAAACCCATGTTCTTTATGACATGGCCTGAAAAGTCTTGATGACTCCCTGGGTCTCAGTCCTGTAATTTATTATTCAGTCTTGTTGTTATTTGCTTATTTGCTCTTCAAAAGCACTGTGATTTTTTTTCTGCCTTCACCCTTAAGGTAAGTACCTATATTAGGGGATTATTCTTCTCCCAGACCTGAAATTATGTCATATCTTCACAACTGCATTAATTCTGATTGCTCTTTTAGGGGTGTTTGCCACAGTCTCTTATTTGAGGGAAAGGAGATAACAGATCAGAAAAGACTTTTAAGTAATCTCGGGGTGTCTGGTGGCTCAGTTTGTTAAGCCTCCCGACTCTTGAGTTCAGCTCAGGTCATGATCTCACAGTTCGTGAGATCGAGCCCCGTGTCGGGCTCTCCACCGAGCCTTCTTGGGATTCTCTCTCTCTGTCTCTCTCTTTCTCTCTCTTTCTCTTTCTCTCTCCCCTCCCCTGTTGCACTGTCTCACCCTCTCTCAAAATAAATCAATTTACATTAAAAAGATAATAAAAATCTCTGTACCCAGCTTGGGGCTGGAACTCATGACCTTGAGATCAAGAGTTGGATGCTCCACTGACTGAGCCAGCCAGTCACCCTGATCAGAAAAGAGTTGTAATGAGACTGTCTAGAAACTGAGGTGCCCAGGGCTTGTGGCCACGGAATTAGAAGCCCCTCAGATCCCCAAACCACCTGGAAACTCAGGGTCTGGTTCTGCGTTTTTTCCCGAAGGATGTAGCAAGCCCAAGATTGATTAGCTAATGGGCTTTGGGCTCTGGAAGGCTGGACAAGTATAAGATAATCTTATGATCACACTCTAGTAGAATGTGCAATCAATGAATTTGAGTATAAAATAAGATTTGTAAAGTAAGTCACTACTTAATCCCCATATGCAGAGATTTATTAAATTAAACTCGGTGTCCATATAGCAATACATACGGCTGGACACATACCATATAGTTGTTCAGGTGTAACATATCTTAGGACAAGGATTGCCTGCAAAAAGCCGAAGGACCCAGTTGAGATATATGCTAATCATCCCGTTTGCACTGTGGAGGGGACAATGGAAAAAATAAAACTGTGGCATTTGCTAGCCAGCAAGGTAAAACAAAATAATTTTCTTCCATTTGGGTTGATAGGTAGGTGGTGTGAGGAGAGATGTACCTGGTAATGTTAATTTTTGCAAGTAGTGGCTTTTTTAGAGTGATCTAAAAATACATTTTTTTTTTGTGCTTTGTAAAATAATACGAACAAGGAAAAAACAATCGCTCCAAACTGTAACCAAAAACATTGAACATACTTAGTTCACAGCAGATATTTTGTGTTGTTTGGCAAACATTCGGAAGGTGTGAGCTCTACCATTCTGTCTTTGTGTTTTCTAGGCTTTTCCCTTTCCTCTGTGGAAGAAGATGGCGTTCGAAGGCTCTATGTGAATAGTGTAAAGGAAACTGGCTTAGCTTCCAAGAAAGGTAAGTGACTGAGTACCGTAACTGTCTGTCTCTCTTGAAATCCCTTGGGAGTTTCTCTGGTTGGTGGATGAGAAAGACACCCCCAAAGGGTTCACCGGTAAAGATTATTTGAACGTTGTCTCCTTGAAAACCCTCCCAGGGAATATGCATATTGTTCTATAAACGCAAGTGTTTAAGAAATGCCACATTTTGGATCTTAAATCTGATTCTGCGCCCATTTCCTTGGGGCTGGTGGGAAATTCCATTCTAATCTGACATGATCATCTTTCGATGGTATGGAGGTCCTAGGGGTTTTCCTGAAGCAGCATTTGGGAACAGCCCTCTGTGCTCCGGTGGCCAGAGCTGATGCTGGCTCTCCCCTGAACCTGCAAAGCTCCTTCAGAGTGGCTGTGGTCCTGCTCCCGCTCATGAAGGGACCTTTGCAGAAGTTGAGAACCTAGGGTTTCAGAATCCAGTCTTCTTGCCCCACGGAGAGAGCTCTGTTCTGCCACACCACGCCTGTGGCCCTCCCAGGGCTCACTGCGGTCTGGGCTACTTGCGAAACCCCAACTCTCTTTCCTCTTTCTACTCAGAGAGAATCTTTTCAGCCTAGATTTTTTTGCTTCCTGTGATGGTTTCCTAGGGCTGCAGTAACAAATTATCACAAACTGAGTGATTAAAAACAGCAGAAATTTATGTTTTTACGGTTCAGGAGGCCAGACGGTCAGAATCCGAGTATGGGCGGGGTTGTTTCCTTCTGGCGCCTCTGACGGAAGAATCTGTCCCATGCCTCCCCCTTGCTTCCAGTGGCTGCTGGCAGTCCTTGGCAGTCCTTGGCTTGTGATTGCGTCCCTCTAATCTCTCTGTCTTTCATCACATGGCCTTCTTTCCTATGTGTCTCTGCATCTTTACATGGCCTTCTTATAAGAATACCGGTCATTGGATGTAGAGCCCATCCTAATCCAGTGTGATTTCATCTTTAACGTAATTACATCTGCAAAGACCCCATTCATTTTTTTTTTTTTTAAGCTTATTTACTTATTTTGGGAGACAGAGACAGTGGTGGAAGTGTAGAGAGATGGGGGCGGGGAGAGAGAGAGAATCCCCAGCAGGCTCCACACAGCGCAGAGCCCGACGTGGGGCTCAAACTCACAAACCGTCTGATCATGACCTGAGCCGAAATCGAGTCAGACGCTTAACTGACTGAGCCACCCAGGCACCCCAAAGACCCTAGTTCCAACTAAGGTCACATTCTGATACTCTGGATGGACATGAGTTTGGGGGGTGGGGGGTGCACTTTTCAGCCTACCATACTTACCGTAAACAAATCAGGCTGCTAGATAGGGCTCAAAACCCACTTTCCTTTCATTCTCCTTGCTGTGGAACTTTTCGTTTCATCCAGGCAGCAGCCATATCATACCTGTCGAATAAAAGACCAAAACGTCTGGGTCAGTTGCACTTAGACGTAATGCCTTGCATCTGTCTGCTCTAGCAGACAAGAATGGAGGAGACAAGAAAATGGTGGAGTGGCCTACCTTGCCAACTCCTTCCATGTCTTGGTACAGCTCAGTTCTGGGTGTTCACGACCTTCGAGCTACCCACCCAGGTTACTTCCCCCTGTGCCGTAAGCCTCGGAGAAGGGCAGCCTGCACACTTGGCTGTGCACAGAAATGGCTGAAGTGTGACAAATGGGGAATAAAGTCAAAGTCATGTATTCACCGCCATCACAGAGGAGGATTTTCCTTCCATACTTTTCAAGGCCAAAGGCAGCCTGGAGGCGAGTCTCCACATTCACTAAGCTGTATCTCAGCTGGGAGCAGATGTGGCAGGGTTTGTTCTCCCACAAACCCAAAGTCTGATTGTTATCTCTTGCAGCACGATGAGTGTGCCCGTTGGCGTGGTATGGGGGTGGGGAAGTACGCTGCCTCAGTTTCAGTCACATCCTGTTTGAGTTCTTTGAATCCAGGAGCCCTGGTTTTAGATAAAAACAAATGGTTGTCTGTTCCAACCCACTTGCCTTGTATAGCACTGTCCTCTATAGATTTAAGAGTGATGTCCCTTTGTCCACTGGGGCCACAGACACACCCATGTAGAGGGCAGTGGCAAGCAAGAGACTTGGGTTGGGGCACCTGGGTGGCTCAGTTGGTTGAGCATCTGACTTTAGCGCAGTGGTGATTTCGTGGTTTGTGAGGTCGAGCCCCACGTCGGACTGGCCCCTGCTGGCAGCCCAGAGCCCGTTTTGGGTCCTCTGTCCCCACAGCCTCTACCCCTCGCCTGCTCACGCTCTCTCACAAAAATAAATAAGCATTAGAAAAGAGAGAGAGATTTGGGTTTTTTAATGTTAATTCTAGCCTCTCTGTGCAGATGTCTGGATAATGGAGAGCTCACTATAGACCGTAAGGCCTCTTCTTGGAGATCTCTAATCACAAAACATTCTCCTTCTTCAGCTTCCATTTACCATTTTACCTTATTCTTCTCTATAGACAGCCTTGGATGTCCATCATGTTATAACTAAGTCTCTTATTTATTTTTGTTAACCACCTGGGGCTTTTGGCCTATAATGAACTAATGGTGAATCCCCCTTTAATATCTGCCTACCCGTCCCCTGGATCTCGCGTTGGCTATACTTACGGAATTGACTCTTTGAACCAAAACCATGACACTTAATCTCTGTTCAACTTGGGTGTGCTCATTCTGGCCCATCATTCTTCTCTTGGGGTCATCTGAGGCTGGGAGCTGGCATCTTGTTTGCTGTCCTCCCGAGTGTTTCTCTGATGGCTCCACAGGACAGAGCCCGGTTGAGAAAACCGTGTGCTTCTTTCTCCAGGGCAGAGTATCTTCTAGATACTTCACAGCTTTTGCCACGGTCAATTATGGGGATTGCTTCTAAGCAGGCTGTGGTTTTCTGTTAGAAAGAAAACCTTTTCCTTTTTCTTCTGCTACATACTGATGAGAGCTCATGTCTAGTGAATACCTTCAACGTGCCAAATGCTGTGCTAAGAGTTTTACATGGGTTACTTCACTTAGTCTCAGCGCACGGTCACTTTTACGTATGAGGAAACGGGGGCTGGGAGAGATTCAGTAACATGCCCGCGGTCACAGAGCTGTTACGCGGTCACACTGTGACAGCAGGACCCCAGTGAGGCACTTCATTGCTCACTACTGCTGGGCTGTCTACACTCACGTATTAATACTGAGAATAACTCACTCAGGCAACTGCCTGTGGTCATTGTCTAGGTCTGCCATGACAAATGACCACAAGCTGGGTGGTTTAAAACAACAGGAATGTGTCCTCTCACAGTTCTGGAGGCCAGAATTCTTAAATGAAGGTGTCAGCAGCTCCCTCTGAAGTCTCTAGGAAAGAATTCTTCTTTGTCCCCTCCAGCCTCTGACAGTTCTAGGTGTTCCTTGACCCCCAGCAGTATCTATCACCGCCCTGTTCACGTCTATCTTTTTTCTGTGCCTCTCTTCAGAGGACATTTATCAGTGGGTTTTTGACCCACCAGACAATCCTGCATGGTGTCATCTCAAGATCATTTATTTAATTATAACTGCAAAGATCCTGTTTCCAAATAAGGCCCCACTCACAGGTTCTGGGACATGGACATATTTTGGGGGGGGGGGGTCACTGTTCAACCCACTATACACTTTTGCTACACCAGTCATGGTAAACCTGGAACTTCTTTAAAAAACAAAACAACGGGGCGCCTGGGTGGCTCAGTCAGTTGGGCCTCCGACTTCGGCTCAGGTCACGATCTCACGGTCCGTGAGTTCGAGCCCCGCGTCGGGCTCTGGGCTGATGGCTCAGAGCCTGGAGCCTGCTTCAGATTCTGTGTCTCCCTCTCTCTCTGCCCCTTGCCTGTTCGTGCTCTGTCTCTCTCTGTCCCAAAAATAAATAAACGTTAAAAAAAAAATTTTTAAAAACAAAACAAAACAAAACTCCTAGATGTTTAAGTCCTGTCTTCTGTTTCTCCTTATATTACCTCCTCTAATGTCTAACCGAAAGGGTTGTCTCCGAGAGAAGACTTAAAAAGCACCAACCAAACAAACTACGTTCCACATGGGGGAATTTTGTGTTTTCATTTCAAATGCTGTGATGCCAAAATCTGTCACCTAAAACTGGAGTGCTTAGCTTCCCAGAATTCCACCTCTGAGTAGAGAAAAACATTTGTCTTCCGTTGCCTCCCCACTCCAAGCGTTTCCTGGAGTGTTTTATGGTAGAAGGTTGATGTCAAGTGTTTTGGAAGCCCGAGTACAGATAGCCAAGGGCTGTGACTCGGTGAAGCCGGGAAGTACGAACTTCTCTGTGGAAACACTTTCCCTCAGACTCAGAGGTGGGATCTGTGGATACCTGAGGAGCTGAGTGGCGTCTCACATCTGCAGTTTATTCATTTACCTTTGCCCTCACTCACTTCCCTTTCCAAGTTTGTTCTTCCACATGAGTCTTTAGAGTGAGAGTTGGACTCTTGTCTTCTTCGTAGCTGAAACAATATTTCCTTTCATGTTCTGCTCTAACCTCTCCCTTTCTCAAACTGCTGGAATGTTCTTTTAATACCAGGTTGAAACGCCGCAGGGTCCGTCACAACCTCTTGTTCTTTTGGGTTGGGCTAGTTCCCTTGGGTCCCAGACTTTGGCAACTCCCCCAGCATGCTTTGCAAAAGCAGCAGAACCTTTGGGGACCTTCCAAAAGATACTCACCCCGAAGCCGTGATATAGTTACAGAAAAGGCGGGAGGGGGGGTGTGGAGGGCAAAAAATGATCACATGTGGTTCTCTAGATTGTGTTTGAATTTGGAATAAGTTGATTTTCTATAGTCGTAGCCAGAAGAAGCTCACTGCACTTTGGTTCCATAGCAGTGAGCAAAGAGATGTTAGCTGGCCGTGCCACATGTGTGCACTGTCGCACGAGTGTGTACAAAACATATTGATTATAGCAATCAGAGCATTTGTTTTCTTGTTTTTTTAAATTTTTTTAATGTTTATTTATTTTTGAGAAAGAGAGAGACAGAGCACAAGTAGGGGAGGGTCAGAGAGAGAGGGAGACACAGAATCCAAAGCAGGCTCCAGGCTCTGAGCTGTCAGCAGAGAGCCCGACACGGGGCTCGAACCCACGAACCGCGAGATCATGCTCTGAGTTGAAGTCAGATGCTTAACCAACTGAGCCGCCCCAGCTACCCAGAGCATTTCTACCATTTCCCCTCAAAACTGAGGATGATAGCCGGAATTAGCATTTGTGAGGAGAAGGTGCCCAGAGCAGGTGGATTCGGGAAGGAGAAAATGTGTTTAGTTGGTGTGTGTGCAGGACAGACAGGCACGCTTGTCACGACCGAGTCCGGAGCCTTTGAGACCAGGGCCCGCATGATCACCTGGTGATCACTGTTGAGGACCAGAGCCTGTTTGCGCTGGTGCCCGGGGCCGTGGGGCCCATGACAGGTGACTCCACGTGCCCTTTACAGCAGGGTTTCTACGCTGTTGTGATCTGACTCGATGCTGCGGCCGCCACTGCTTTTATGTGCGTGTGAAATGAAACATTTTCCGTCTCGCGTTGGCAGGCCTGAAAGCCGGAGATGAGATTCTCGAGATCAATAGCCGGGCTGCAGGCACCCTGAACTCCTCTGTGCTCAAAGATTTCCTCACGCAGCCGTCTCTGGGCCTCCTGGTGAGGACCTACCCCGAGCTGGTCGGGGGTGTGGAGCTGCTGGACTGCCCGCCCCACCGAGCGGACGGCCCCGCGGATCTCAACGACAGCCCCCTGGCCTTCCTCAGCAGCAACCCAGGTATGGCTGTGCCGTGTGCCGGACCCGCATCTGAGCCCAGGTCAGCCGGGACCTGCTGGGGGTGTGTGTGTGTGTGTGTGTGTGTGTGTGTGTGTGTGTGTTCCAGTGGCCTAGGGCCAGCAGGCCTAAGATGTACGAGTGAAATGAACTGGTTACGGAGTGTGTGCTTCCTGTTAATTTCCAGGGGTCGGGGGACTTGTGTTCTTGCGGAGTAACCGTTTGTCCACTAATCAACCTGTCACACATGCAGCTGCTGCTGCTGTGTATCATTTTGGAGAAAGTCGAATGGGTAGAGGCCCCCGTGTCTCGGCTGTGGGTGGAGATGACAGAGATTCACCAAGGCTCCGGGTCCCCCCTCTGCCTTCCACGCCACCATCCCCCAAACCGTCGAGCCCGTGCTTTCCCTTCTGTGTGGGAGAGGGTACGGGCTGCCCCGCGTGGAAATACGCCCAGAGCTCTCATTTGGTCAGCTTCTCTTGGGCTCACCCGGTCTCCAGTCGGAGCAGGAGTCCACAGGTGCAACCGTGCCCTGCCTTACCCGCTGCGCTTCCTGCCCTCAGCCTTTCTCCCTATCCCTTTGTAACCTTGTGCTTACCCTAAAAGAAGCAACTTGGGGGCACCCGGGTGGCTCAGTCAGTTAAGTATCTGACTTTGGCTCAGCTCATGATCTCATGGTTTGTGAGTTTGGGCCTCGCATCAGGCTCTGCACTGACAGTGTGGAGCCTGCTTGGGATTCTCTCTCTCTCCCTCTCTCTCTCTGCCCTCCCTCCCCCCAGCCCCTGCCTCAAAATTAAGAAATAAACTTAAAAAAAAAAAAAAAAAAGAAGGAACTTGTATGCTATCTGCCCCTTGAAGCCTCCCTGCTCCGGGTCCCTAGGACCGTGCAAAGACCTCTTTCACGTGGGCCCTAGTTGTACAATACTGTTCTTACTGGTTTGTCTCTCTGTCCTGAGTTTGTTCCTGGGACTGGGCTTACACCTGCTTCACTTTGCTCCACGCACCCCGTTCTTGTTGAGTGAGGGTCCGTGAATGAGCCCACCAGTCAATAGCATGTTGCTGTCACTTCTTTCTCCATGACCTGGTTCTAGCAGTGGGGTTGATTTAGTAAGTTGGGGTCTTTGGATTTATTTTCTTTTCAAAACTTGAATTAAAAAAAAAAGTCTTTGATTTCAAACTCTGGGTATAGGTACTTTGAATATTCTTTGCCCTGCCATTGATTTTTTTTTTTTCAGTTTATTTACTTATTTTGAGAGAGAGAGAAGGAGAGAGAGAGAATCCCAAGCAAGTTCTACAGTCAGTGCAGAGCCCAATGTCATGGACCACGAGATCATGACCTGAGCCCAAGTCAGACACTGATTGAGCCACCCAGGCACCCTCCTGTCACTGTGTTTCAAATTCCCTTCTGAAGTTTGGCTTGATGAGAATAGATCCCCAGCAGAGCCCTTGTGAGAGCACATTCTTTTGTTCAGTGGCTGTTGCAGGAATTTGACAAGTTGAGGCTTCAGAAAATTGATCACACTTACTGCTGTTGACTTCCTTGACTCATTATGTCATTGCAGTACCCGCACCCCAATCAGATTTTTAGAAAATGTTTCCAGGGAGCTGTGTACCCCTATGGGGAATGGAGACCACGAAGGCTATTCTTTTGTGTGACCACAAGATGGCAGGATTGATCCCATAAAACTCAGTTCACAGAGACTGATGTTTCTATCTGTAATATGACTCTGAATGAGGCTTGTTGTGTTAGGTTAGGTTGGGTTATTTAAAGGATTTTTATAAGATCTGGATGTACGTACTATGTACATACAGTGTATTTCAACTTTCTTTGAATTTTTTTTTTCCATCTGAGCCCTTCCTGTGGGCTATGGATATAAAGCAGGGGTTGGCAAACTACAACCCACAAGCCAAATGCAACCCATGGCCTGTTTTTACAAGTAAAGTTTTTTTGGAACTGTTTAAACAAACTGTTTAAATAAAGGTTGATTGTCCCTATTTTTGGGTGTTTCTTCTTTAAAAAATTGTGTGTGTGTGTGTGTGTGTGTGTGTGTGTATGTGTGTGTACGTTTTGCAAATTTTTATTAAAATTGTTTTAATTAAAATGTATTTGCATGCGTGTATTTATTTTAGAAATATTGAGTATATTCTGTATATATAGTAGCTGTCCCATCTTTTATATGATGGAGTTTTAAACCTAACTGACCTCTACATAGTACACATTACCTCCTTCAGGCCAGTCACCTTTGAAGGCTGAGTGCTTAATCCACCAAATCTACCAGTGTTTAAAACACATTAAAATTTCCATTTTGGAATCATTCTTAGAAGATGTATCCATTCCTTTGCTTCTTTTCCAGTTAAATGATACTATTTTGCGATGATCAAAATCCTTCAGAACACAGTCCTCTGGGTCAAATTGAGGTCATTAAAACTGGTTCAAGCATAAAGCAAAAAGGTAGTCATCGTGTTAGTTTTCTTCAGCATTAACACGTTCCAGAAGAATTCTCAAATGCCCTGGGCAGTGGCGGTCCAATTGGAGCAGCTGAAGCCTCTTTGCCTTCTTTCTGGTCGCTAGCAGCTCCTGGTCCCCATTTTACCATGAAAAATACAAGAGGCAAGGAAACAGGATAAAATGATCTGAAAGACTGCTCCGTAATGAGGCAGAGATAAAGCAGCATCCACTGATGGCTGCAGTTAAAATAGTAAAGAAAACAACTAGACAATTTGTACAATGGGGAGGCTGGACTATCGCCTTAGTCTAAATTTAGAAGGAGCTAAAAATAAGAAGCATCCTGAGTGCAGGTTTGAGGTGTGATGCAGGGACCGTCTTAACGGTGGTCACAGTGGATGTTTGGCCACCTTGACGGAGGGTCAGGCAGTGTCTCAGGGACCCTGGGGTCCACGTGGAGCCCTGGACGGTGCCCAAGTAGGCAGGCGTGGCCCGATCTTGCCCTCAGAACCCTGAACTGAAATATGGGACTAACTTTCAGCACTGGATTATTTCTGAACCCCTTTGTTGCATAAGTTTGTTTCCTCTCTGAAAGCCCCACACCCTAGTGAGATTGAATGGGCTCTGGGACCACGTGTCTTGGGACTAAGTCCTGGTTCTGTGTTTATTAGCTTTCTGTCTTTGAACAGGTTATGCTTAATCTCTCTGTGCCTCAGTGTCCTTGTGCACAAAATGGGGATGATACCACAGTATTGTCTCACTAAGTTGTTGTGAGGGTTAATTGAGTTATAAAAGTGAAGTGTTTTGGGGTGCTTGGGTGGCTCAGTTGGTTAAGCATCCAGCTTCGGCTCAGGTCATGATCTCGTGGTTCATGAGTTCAAGCTCCACATCAGGCTCTGTGCTGACAGCTCAGAGCCTAAAGCCTGCTTCGGATTCTGTCTCTCTCTCTCTCTCTCTCTCTCTCTCTCTCTCTCTCTCTGCCCCTCCCCCACTCATGCTCTTTCTCTGTCTCTCAAAAATGAATAAATGCTAAAAAAAAATTTAATAAAAATAAAAGTGAAGTGTTTAGGTCTTAGTGCTCGATAAATGTTACGTGTTCAAAGCACAGTCTCTTATGGAGACATGAAGATTTGTGGCTTGTAACCGGAAGCTGCTCACTTTTGATCTCTCTGGTCTCTACTCCATCCACCTCAACGTGCAACAGGTGAATTGTCTGAGAACTAAGTTTATGAATACCTTACTTAAGTATTTCCCTTTCCCAGGCAGAAAGAAATGAATTCTGCTGACTAGGTGCTGAGACACCTGGGCCCCTTTTCAGAGATGGTGATTCCCATGACCCGGGGAGGGGTCTGGGGGTGCATTTGTACTTGTGGTTACTTAAAACTCAGGGGATTCTAACGTGCAGCTGGGATTGGGATCCACTACCTTTGCTCTCCAACGGTCTTTGTTTGTTGATACTCTTTTGATTGTCTTGGTAGAATGACAAGGTGATTGGAAAGTTATGGTCATACGCAGACCATCTGTGGTGGCATTTGTTGACATCATATTGTGGCCTGAGATTTTTGTAATGGAAATCCGTTAGGGGATGTGGAGTGTGTCCCCGCCCTTGTGTCCCTTGAGAAGGAAGCGTGGCAAATGGGTTGCTGTGTTGGCTTAGAAAATAAGAGATCTCATCCTCTGTGTTCTCCCTGAGACTCAGCTTCCCATCCTCAGTCATTGACCACCTGGGGTCCTTGTCAAAATCTTTCTTGAGCTACTTTCATCCCCCTCCCCCCACCTTTTTTTTTTTTTTTTAAATGTTTGTTTACTGATGTACTGGTAAGAAAATGGAGGAAGGATGTCTAGACAAAACGACAGTCCCTTGAGTGGCTGTTGTTATAGAGAGAACCTTGGAGTGAAGAGGAAGCTGAGGTAGGAAGTTGCAACACTGTTTGTGTGAGGTTTCCAGAAAGCCTCTCGAATGCTCCTGTGTGATTTATTTTGAATACTGGTCTCCTCTGGAGCTACTCACATTTGGAGCCAGGTTATTCTTTGTGGTGGGGGGGGGGGGGCTGTCCTGTGCATTAATGTAACCACTGTAAGTTAACGGTAGCCCCTTCCCCGAGTTGTGCCAACCAAAATCTCTTCACGTATTGTCAGCTGTCCCCTGAGCAACAAAATCTCCTCCCTTGGAGAGCCACTGGCCCGCTTTACTAGAAGGAAAACCCACATTACCCAGTTAGGGAAATATTCACAGTGAGCATCAATATAGAAAAGCAAATCTCGGTGTACAATAATTTTTAAAGGTTTTTATTAAACACTTATTGAGGGAATTCTAACACAAATACCCTTCTCTGGCATCTCCCCCTGGGCCTCCCCCACCCACTGCCTTTTGAGTCAAGGGAAGAGCAAAGAACAAATAAATGCTTATTCTGAGGCCTTTCTCCCAAGTGTGAGGAGGATTGTTCTGACATAAGATATTTATCATTGAAATTAATTCTTGGCACAAAGGTATTTCTTTCAGTAATTCTGCAATCCCCACATTTTACGCAAGTTGAAAGAATCACTACAGAGCATCAATGGTGTCTTTCCAAGGCTTCAAAACATCTGTTTGCGTCTTTCATTTTAAATCCCGCCATCAAGGCTTGCATCCATTTAATTTTATGCAGAGGTGCATGCAGCTCTGCTTTATCTTCTCTAAAATTCCTCTCGACGGGTTGGGGCAAAGCCGGTGCCCTCATTTAGCTCAGTGTTACAATAAAAGTGCCAGAGTTCAGCAAACTGGAGTTGGTTCTTGTTTGAAAAGTGGTCATTATGGAAGCCAAGCTGGGCATCTGCAGCTCACTCCGGCCTATGCGCGTCAAGGACAGTTGGGGCCATCGTTGTTTGGAGAGTCAAGCGCCTCCCTCCCCCCTTGATATACCTCAGGCACATCTGTCTGATGCTAAGTGGAGGATTAGAGTCTGTCCGAGTACAAATACCCCTCCTGGAGGAAGTAGATTAAGCAGAGTTTGTTGTAACAGGAAAGGCTTCTGTGACAGTTGGGAGAGCCCAAGGCACCTTGGCCAGAGGACTGGTTGAGCACCCACCATGGACAGTTTGATTTGCGGGCAGAGCCTGCTTCCCTCAGTGCCTGTGGAACATACAAGTCTATTTCAGACCGTTGTTCCGTGCAGATTGTCTGGAGCTCGATTCTGAAAACACAAGACAATCAGGCAGCAGGGAGACACAACAGAGAAATAGGCACCGCACAGATTTTTTTCCTGCAAACAAATATGGCCCCATCCTTCGGAGGCTCTGAAGTCTCCCAGATACCAGTAGCACACGGTCTTCTGTTTGTTTGTTGATAAAACTTGGAGCCATGTGCGTTTTGTAAACTGTCTGGGCCCCATGGTTTTGTCACACAGCACCTGGCTTGCTTCCTGAGGCCCTGCTGGCGAGAGCCAAACATCTAGTCTTGATTTCCGGCTGGATTGGGTTGACGACACCCTCGAAATCCTGTGTGTGGGGAAAAATGGTTCAGAATTTCAGAGCCTCCGTGTGTGTATTTTAAGAGAAAAGTAATGAACCTTGTATTATATGGCTTTTACAACAGATTAACAGAGTCAGTAACGCTTAGATCTACGGTTTTTGGGGATGTAAAAATTTCCATAGAGAAACGGACACTGAGATTGTGTGAAATTTGGCTGGGAACAAGTTATTTGTCAATGAGGTCAAAGTTGGAGCACTTTAACCTATTCTTTTTTTTTTTTTCTCTCTGTAATTACTTTTGCTTTTTAGCTTTGTTGTGAAAAGAGTGTTTATGCTGATCCTATACATATATTATGAGTGTTTCTATGGAATTCTTATATGACAGTCAAGTGACTAAAAAGCAAAATAAAATCCTGGCCTAGTGGTTAAATTTCAGCTAAGTGTTTTTATTGACAGCATCTAACCTTTTCTTGCCTCCTTGTCCTCCAATCATTTTTTTTTTTTTCCCTCACAGAGCTTTAAACTCAGGCATTAATCAAGGCGTTATGAAAATCAGTGTTATAATTGGTCCCTCTTTGGAAATGTTTGATTTGGAGAATCTGCTTATGTAGTACACATTGTTAGTACATCTCATAAGCGAAAGATTTTTATCTTCTTTCTTTAAGTCCCAAAGGGACTTAAATGGAGCCAGAGTGAATGTGTCTCAACCAAGTAAATTAAAGATAAATCTAAACGTAGGCTTACATTGATGTGTGCATCCTGCTAGTTGTGAGTGGGCTATGCTCGTCACAAAGGTTTTCTTGGTCACCAGAGCATTGTTATGATGTGAAAATCATTGTAAGGATTTTCTTTTGGAGGGGGAAGGGGCAGAGGGAGAGGAAGAGAGAATCCAAAGCAGATTCCATGCTTAGAGCGGACCCCAACGCAAGGCTCGAACTCCCGAACTGTGAGATCATGACCTGAGCCGAAACCAAGAGTCTGATGCTTAACCGACTGAGCCGCCCAGGTGCCCTGATATGAAAATCATTTTAAAAAGTGAAGAAATGACCACACCTGTTTCCAACAATGAATGTTATTTATGGTGCTTCTAGGTCCCGTCTCCCCCAGCCTCAGCCCTACTCTGTGCTTCCTCATTCTCTGGGGCTGCCCAGCCCCCTGTCAACCCACTGTCTCTTCAGATTTGGCCCCGCTTCTTCTCTGTGCTGCCACATGGCTACTGGGCACCTCCTCTGTGCCAGACGTTGTGCTAAACGTGGGGATGGAATGGAGGTGAGGTGGCGGCTCCCTTGCTGTGACCACTTCTTCAGCCACCTCTCAGCCTTATCTTCGGCTCTCCCATCTCTCTGATGGTCAGCAGAGCCAGTGTGTGTTGGGCGGTGCACTAGGGAGTAAATGGGGGCAGCTCCCTCCGGGACAAAGAAGAAAATTCCTTCGGTGTCTGTTGTTGGAGGCAAGTCTCTTGTAGTGAAGGCGGTGGAGACCTGAGATATAGGATGTTGCAAAACTGTACTGAGGCTGCCAAAAAACCCCAGCGGTGTTTTTGCATAAGCCTTTTAAGCTGGGGGATGTTCGGAGAAGGCCTTGAAGCATAGGAGCCAGAACATGACCTCATCTCTTTGAAGTCCCTGTTCCTGCCTCTCTGGCTTTCTTTGATTACTAAATCCCCCTGACCCATTTCCTGGTTATCTTCTGCTGGGTACCAAACCATCCCAGGACAGTCAATTTCCTTGCTCGTTCTTCTGGGTTTGGCAGTTTCGGGCGGGGCTCAGCTGGGTCCTTGCTGCCCTTGCCCGGAGTGGCACATTTGGCTGTGTCGTCTGGTGGCTTGACTGGGGCTGGGTTACAAGACTGCCTCACTTGTACATTTGGTGCTTGGTTGGCTGGACCTCAGGAGGCTAGGCGGCGGTTTGTCTGGTGAGCTCAGAGATCCTGGGGGCAAACCAGAATCTGTGAGAACTCGCGAGGCCTTGGCTTGGAATTTTTGTCTCACCATCTATGTCACGTTCTGTCGATTGAAGCAACTCACAAGGCCAGTCCCAGTTCATGGGGTGGAGAAAAAGTGACACAGGAGTCTGTGCTCAAAGGGATGGACAGAATCATCAGTTTGCAAACAGCTCTACCAGCTGCATTGCTCTTTCTCTCTTATTTTATTAATTTTTGTCTTCAGCTAAGGGCAGAAGCATCGCATAGTGAAGTGGGAAAGAACACTTGCTTTAGAATCGGATATACCTATAGATACTGATTCATAGGAGTCCCTTTATTAGATATTAATGTTTTTGCCAGTTATATGTTGAAGATAACTTTTCTCAGTCTATACTGTGTCTTGTTGCATTTTGACAAAGAAGGGTTTTAATTTAATTCGATTTATTTATTTTTTAAAGTTTATTTATTTATTTTGGGTGAGAGACAGAGGGGCAGAGAGAGAGGGAGAGAGAGAGAATCCCAAGCAGGCTCCACACTGTCAGCGCAGAGCCCGATGCAGGACTCAAACTCACGAACCGTGAAATTGTGTCCTAAACCAAAATCAAGAGTTGGATGCTTAACTGACTGAGCCACCCACGTGCCCCAGAAGGGTTTTTAATTTTAATAAAATCTGATGTTTCTGTCTTCTATGATTTGTGCTTTTTATATCTTATTTAAGAAGCCCTTCTCTTTCCTAAGGTAACCAACCTTGTCTTCTGTATTTTCTTATAAAAGATTTTATACTTGGGGCTACTGACATTCTTCTGGTGTATACCTCCCTGGTATTGATTTTTGTGAATGGTGTGTGTTAGGGTACAACGTTCTATTTCTCCATGTGAGTAGTCTTCTGTCATAACGTTTAGCAGAGGTACCATTCTGTTCCCTGGGGTCTGAAACGGCACATTTACTGTGTATATCATGCCCCCCTATGCGGAAGGGCCGTTTCTGGGCTCTATGCTCTGTTAGTCTGTGCTTTATAATACATTTTGGGATCTGGTAGGGAAAATACTGTAACCTTGTGTAATCTTGTTCTTTTTCTCTAAAACTGTCTCTGGTGTTACTGGCTTTGTGCTCTTTTGTCACAAATTCAGTTCCCCCAAAATGCTGCTAAGTGTAGTCTGAGGCTAAATACAGACTCTTTGAAATTTGTTGAGGTTTATGTTGTGGTCTGATGTGTGGCCTGCTTGTATAAATTGTGATCCTTGGGGAAGATGCACACTCACAAATTCTTAGAAAAAGGGTTTGAAATCTATTCATGGATCAAGCTTAACGATTGATACATCTTCACGTGGTGGCTAAATCTGTTTTGTCTGACATTTGTTGCGCTTTCTTTACATTGGCCAACTATATCTTCCCGTCCCTTTAGTTTTTTTTTTTTTTTTTAACGTTTATTTATTTTTGAGAGAGAGAGAGAGAGAGAGAGAGAGAGAGAGAGACCGAGCGTGAGTGGGGGAGGGGCAGAGCGAGAGAGGGAGACACAGAATCCAAAGCAGGCTCCAGGCTCTGAGCCTACCGTGGGGCTGGAACTCATGAACTGCCAGATCATGACCTGAGCTGAAGTCAGATGCTTAACAGACTGAGCAACCCAGGTGCCCCTAAAAATAAAATCGTCAGAGGGTGCCTGGGTAGCTCTGTCCATTAAGCGTCCAACTGTATTTTGGCTCAGGTCATGATCTCACGGGTTGTGAGTTCCAGCTCTGCACTGACAGTGCAGAACCTGCTTGGGATTCTCTCTCCCTCTCTCCCTGTCAATCCCCCGCTCACTCTCTCTCTCACTCAAAATAAATAAGTAAACATTAGAAAATCAAACTTTTTAAAGACACAATGCTATTGCACACTTAATAGACTACAATGTAGTGTAAATATAACTTTTATATGCACTGGGAACCCAAAAAATTCATCTGACTTGCTTTATTGTGATATCCACTGCATTGCAGTGGTCTAGACCCAAACTCAGAATATTTCCAAGGTATAGCTGTATATCCCTTAGAGAGGTGGGGTTTGTTTGTTTGTTTGTTTGTTTGTTTGTTTGTTTTGTTTGTTTTAGTGAGGTTCTATTTGTAGCAAACTTTCTCACCTTTGTTTCTCAAACAGAGAACATTATATTCTCCTTATTGAATAATATTTTAGCTGTAAATACAATTCTATATTGGTCGTGTTAGCATTTGAAGATTTTTGTGCTTTCTTCAGATAGATCTTTTATTCTTTCTTGAACTTTTATTCTTACCTATTGAGCATTTTATTTCAGTGGTTAGTTCTCATTTTTAAAAACTCTGTGAATTTACCTGATCTTTTCTGAAGTTACCTCTTGTCCCTTTTAAAAAAATATATTTTTATGCATACTTGCCATTCTGTATCTGATGATTACAGTATCATTCCTTGGGAATCTGCTTCTGTTGTTTATTGTGTCTGCTGCTTCTCACTCATGGGGACCTGGTTCTTCCTGGGTTTTCTAATAATGGATTAGGAGTTTTTATTTGATCAAGCTTTATCTCTGGACATTACATGATACCGTTTTTAAGAGTGAATTCCTCCAGAGGGATTTGGATTGTGTCTTTGCCAGAGCCCTTGGAATACAAATCTACCATGATTTTAAGATAGTTTGTTCATCTTAAGTGTCACAGACTGAATGTTTGTGTCCTGCCAAAATCTATACATTGAAGCCGTGAGCCCTGTGTGATTGTTCTTTGGAGTTGGGGCCTTTAGGAGGTAATCAGGCTTAGCTAAACTTGTGAAAGTAGGACCCCACCCATGACGGGGTCCCCCCACATGGGGTTAGTGTCCTTGTAAGGAGAGCAACAGAGCAGAGCTCAGTCTTCCCTTACATGCGTGAGGAAAAGGTCATGTGAGCACATCGGGAGATGGTAGCCTTCCACAAGCCGGGGGAAGGGTCTCCCCCAAGAATTGAATCTGTGAGCCCCTTGACATTGGACTTCCATCCTTCAGAACTGAGAGAAATAAATGTCTTATTTAAGCCACCACCTCTGTGGTCTTTTGTTACAGAAGCCCAAGCTGACTAAGACATAGAGTCTTCTGGAGGCAGTACCTGGTGTAAATTTGAATCTCAAACACCCGTGGGGTCAGCCTGTGGTTATCCTCTTTGGAGAACCCCCCCCCCCCCCCGCCCTTGCTCCCTCCCTGGTCTTCTGTCTCAGAGTGTAGGCAGAATCAGACAAGCTTCCTTTCCCCTCCTCCCCTCCCTCCCCCTCCCCTTCTCTTTCCTCCCCTTCCCTTCCCTTTTGCCAACGAATACCTCTTTCTTTTATCTTTTTACATCTTTTTAGACCAAGGGTGTAGCCCTTCAAAGGAACCGTGTGAATGAATGCGGGAGATTCAGTTCCAGGTCTCCAACTTGTGCCGATCTGACACCTGTCTTCTGTCTCTGGTCTTTACAGTTGAAACCAGAGTCTCCAGGACATTGGCTCCCAAGCTGTGATGGTACCGCTGTTGGGAAATGTGTGGGTGCATTTTTATTGGCACAGAGATTGGGGAGTGCTAATTGTATTTAGTGCCCAGGAGCGAGGGAGACTAAGTGTCTGCCAAATGTGCAATTTTGTACCCCGCCGCCCCGAATTGTTCCTCTCCTAACACCCATAGGTCTCTTTCTCTCTTCGGGAAACACTGCTCTAGGGTTTGGGGACTGATGGATTTACTCAATATCGCCACAGCTTTTAGACTGGCCCCACCACACCAGCTTCTTTTATTGTCTTCATTTTGGGCCCTGGGACTCGTTGGAGCTCAGCTCTATGTTTAAAAGGATTTTGTTATGTTTTATTTATCATTCTTAAGTGTTGTGTAGAGGTGAAGTTCCCTCCTTTCTTTCCCTTTCCTTCCTCCTTCCTTCCTTCCTTTCTTTTCTTTTCTTTCCTTTTCTTTTCTTTTCTCTTCTTTTTTCTTCTTTCTTTCTTTCTTTCTTTCTTTCTTTCTTTCTTTCTTTCTTTCTTTCTTTCCCTCTCCCTTTCCCTGTCTCCTTCCTTCCTTCCTTCCTTCCTTCCTTCCTTCCTTCCTTCCTTCCTTTTCAGGATACCTAGCACCACTGTATCATTAAAAATGAAATCCTTTCATCTGTTTTCTCACTACCTTGTGAGCATCAGCTGTCCCCCAGGCATTGCATTACACAGTGGGGTCTGTAGAGTCACAGCAGTTGGCTGTACAGGCAGGGGGGTTGCCATTCTGCAGACTGCAGTGTGAATGGTGTCCTGTGGGCTGTGCATCCTGGCTATTTAGGACAGTGCTGAGTGAGCCGTGGTTTCTGTGATCCAAGAGCTCAGTGCTTAGCAAAGTGTCCCTAAATGAGCTCATCCGCTCCTCCGCATTGGAGATCAACTCTTGCCCGTTTCTCTGGCCCCAGCCTCTAAGCCATTGCCCCCGTACAGAGTGTTCAGTCACTTTTTCCCCATGAAGGTGACAATATGATATAGTCGATAGCCACCAAGTTGACTGAGCTGCTTTCTTTGACTGCTACTGCCATATGGTAGAGTGAGCCAGTAATTAGAAAATCCTAGAGCCAGAGCAAAAGGGAGGACACAGACAGAAACTTTCATTCAGAGTGTATTCACTTTGTTGGTGCTTCATTCCAGAGGAGGAGGGGAGACCACAGGATACCATCTTGGAGCAGTGCTCACTGGGAGGCGGGCTTCCTCCCTGTTTCCCAGCTGACTTCGAGTCCAAACAGAAAGTGATGCCAGGCAGGTTATGACTGTACTGGTGTCACTGGATAAGGCAACCTCTTTGCAAACCCAGGCTTTCTCATCGGAAGAGTCAGAAAGTGGCTCCCTTACCTCTCTCATCTTCCATCCTGTCCATTTATAGTGATGGTGCTGTCGTCCCGGATCCAGTGCCAGACTGGTTTGATTATACCACTGTCTCATCAGATTAGCTAGAGGTTTTTAAATGTCTTAGAGCCTTGGAACTCCAGGTGTGGTCCGTGGACCTACAGTACTGATTGGTGTCATCGTGGGACTTGTGAGAAATGTAGAATTTTCGGTTCGACCCCAGATCTTTTGAATCTGAATCTGCAGAGTGTGATCCCCTGTGGGTTCAGATGCTCTTTAAATTTGAGAAGCCCCCCCCAGAGGCCTGTGATTGCAGTGTTCTCTTCCTTCTCTTTTACATAGAGTATGCCGGGAAGTATGGAAGTTTGGTGTTCTGTTTATAGCTTGCCAGACTTCGCAAAAACAGGTATCATACGTATTGTGGACCGAATGTTTACATCCCTGGGTCCACCTCCAAATACCATGGCGTGGGAGGTTAGGGCTTCAACTTGAGTTTGTTGTGGGGGGGCGGGGCGCATCATAACAATTAGGTATTGGAAAAAAATATATATGCTATAATATAAAAATAATACTAGTAACAATAAAAACACACTTACTGAGCCAAGATCGTGGAGCTCGTATTTGGAGGGTCTCACAATGTATGTACCTGTCGTGAGCCTGACCCCGTGCCCCGCTTTGCCCAGGCATGGCTTTTAGCGGTTGGTGCACATGCCGACCCTCATTTTCCTCTGATGTCGTCTTGCAGGGCACGGCCTGTGCGGCGAGCAGGGCAGTGGTGCTGAGACCGCTCTGGAGGAGACCGAAGGGCCGGACCTGGAATCCTCAGATGAAACTGATCACAGCAGCAAGGTGAGAGATTTTCATTTTCACGTCCCACGTGTCAAACCACCGAAGAATCACAACTGACACGTCACCTTTGCAGCCGTATGCGGTCAGGAGGCCTCTCCCCGGGACCAAGTGCTTTTACTCTGAGAGGTCACGAGATAAGACACAAAATCCAAATTACCACCTTGGTAACAAACCTGTGCGTGAGCTTACAGGGCAGAAGTCCCTTTGCATGGATTCAAGTCTCATTTCATCCGATTTCCTTCTTACGTCTCCGTCTGTGCTTGAAAAGGCAGCATCCAGTTTGTGTGCTGCTGGGTCAGTTACACCTTCTTGCTCTTCTGGTTTCTGCACTGAACTCTTCTTGGATTGTCTGTGTGTGGCTCCTGTTAAAGGGAAAGAAACCATCTTTTAATTTATTCAAATAGCATGTTCCTTGGTTGGCTGAGGCCTTATTCTGCCTCTCTTTGGTGGAAGGCTGTGTATTTGTTTCCCATAATTCATCATGCTTCCACCCTTCCACCCTCACTTCCCAGAGGGTTCTGTGGATCAGTAAGTAATGTCTTCTTAGCACAATCTCCAGAGTACGGCAGTTTGAAAACCTGGTGTTACCTCCGTCCAAAGGCCGTTCCGCAGCAAAAGTCATTGTATGTGATTCTGTTTCTGTATTTATTCACCTTAAAAAAAAAAAAAAACAAATAATATGCACATGTTTATTTTGATCCCTCCACCTAGCTTTTGTTCTTCTGTTTGATATTTACCACTTGCCCTGATCAAATCCTGTAACAGGGTGATTCTTGCCTTCGCCCAGTGATTGGATGACTGGGGAGGTCAAATAATATAACAGTAGGAGAGCACGTTGGCCAGGGAAATATATGATTCAAATATGAACCCTTATTTTAAAAAACCTGCATTTCTCTATGTGTCCTTTTTTTTTGTTTGTTTTTTTTTTTTTTGGTCTCTCTTGGTGTTTCTGTCTCTGTAAGACTCTCTTGAGTGCCCGTGTCACTTTTACCCATGTGTGTGTCTTTGGTCCTCATGGGATTACCTTCCTTGGTGTCCTTTCTAAGTTGGGCGCAATATAAAATGTAATATTTGAATATAAAATTTAATATTTAATATTGAAATTTAATATTTGGAAATTTAATATTTGAACTTTCAAATTTAATATTTGAAACTAACTTTAATATTTGTAAAGGGCTTTACGTTGGTTATTAATTAAAATGCAGATGATTGGGGGCGCCTGGGTGGCACAGTCGGTTAAGCGTCCGACTTCAGCCAGGTCACGATCTCGCGGTCCGTGAAGTTCGAGCCCCGCATCAGGCTCTGGGCTGATGGCTCAGAGCCTGGAGCCTGTTTCCGATTCTGTGTCTCCCTCTCTCTCTGCTCCTCCCCCGTTCATGCTCTGTCTCTCTCTGTCCCAAAAATAAATAAACGTTGAAAAAAAAAAAATTAAAAAAAAAAAAACGCAGATGAATGGTAGGGCACCTGGGTGGCTTCGTTGGTTGAGTGTCCCACTAGGGCTCAGGTCACGATCTCGCGGTTCGTGAATTCGAGCCCCACATCGGGCTCTCTGCCGTCAGCACGGAGCCCGCTTTGGATCCTCTGTCCCCCTCTCTCTGCCCCTCCCCGTCTTGCATTCTCTCTCTCTCTCTCTCTCTGTCTCAAAAATAAGCATTTAAAAAAAAACCCACAGATGAATGGAAATACACACATTTCATTTAAAGCCAAAAAACCCCAAACAAACAAAAACTTGCTTAAACTTAACTTTTTTATGTTTGTGGCCCTTACTTTACTTTTACATACTTGGGGGAGGAGACAGGGACATCCCCCCTCAGGGAGAAATGGATATTTCCAAACTGGGGTCAGATATTTCGAAAGGTATTTATTAAGTTATTTTGTTATTGAATGTTAATTCTCAGTTTCTAATTTGATTTAGGAATACGGCTATTTTTCCTATATCTAAAACATTAATCTCTGAATACTTTTTAACTTGGATCATTTTTACCTCACTGTAATAGCCCCGTGTTCTCATTCCTTGTGGATTTTGAGATTGTTTTCATTTAAAATTTTGTGAGTCATGAGGTCCTAAACAGGGTCCTCTATAATATTAGGTCTGGCAGTGGAGAGGAAGGAAGGGGCCCTGGGGTTTTGTTGACTGCCTGTGGATGCCTGTCTGACTTCATGGTTCTTTCTCCAGAGAACAGGCCCTACAGCTCACCTGGAACAGACAGGGTCAGGTGCAGGAACAGGCCAGCTCGTCCCTGGATTTCACTGTACGATGCTCAGTGCGCTTTCCTGAAAGAGAACTGCTTCAGAGTTATTGATGACAAGTTTGGGTGATGATCAGTATTTTTGAAGCTAGTGCAGTGACCCGTGCTAAAACCATAGGTTAATCTTTTCTTTTCACCAGGTCGGAGGGCACTGTGTGATTCTGTACCTGAAAATACTCCCTAGGTTTGCTTCGATTCACATTTTATCTTTATTTGAATGATTTTGTCACTCAACCCAAGTTAGTTAACTAAATTAGCCTTTAATGAGTTACTTTCTCACTTTGGATATTTGGAAGCAAAAATCTTAAATTGTGCAAATGGTTCTTCTGGAGTCTGGGTCCTACTGTGGATTCTTCTACATATTGGGCACCATTCATATTAACTTCCCTCATCCTCTCAATACCTCTGAGAGAGAAATCCTGTTATTCCCTCTATCTTATAGGTAATGACATTGGAACAGAGAGGTTCACAACTCACTGAAGGTCACACAGCTCTGAGATGGCAAAACCAGGCCTTGTATTGTTATCGGCTATGCTAAAACTATCTTCTGGCCAGATTGGTTAAAGTGTGGTGTTAAATACCAAGTTTCAGAAAAAGGAGTTAATTAATTAATGTGCCGTGTAAGTCAATTAGCTAGAAACTCATTAGCCACTTAAATATTTTCTTAATACTTAAGCTTTTGGGGTGTCTTTTCTTATGATTTAAAGTAAGGAATACCTGGGGGTGCCTCAGTCAGTTAAGCTTCCAACTTGGGCTCAGGTCATGATCTTGTGGTTTGTGGGTTCGAGCCCCGCATCAGGCTGTGTGTTGCCGGCTCAGAGCCTGGAGCCTGCTTCGGATTCTGTGGCTCCCTCTCTCCTGCTACCCCCTCCCCCGCCACGGACGTGCCTGAGCTCTTGAGCACACATGCGCGCTCTCTCTCTCTCTCCCTCTCTCTCTCCCCCAAAAGTAAGTAAACATTTAAAAAAAAAAAAAGTAAGAGCAAGAGTTTCTTGATCAAGCTTATTCTTTTGACATGTCTCCTAGATCAGTAATTCTTCTTGAGAATAAACCACATGTTAATTTTTAAGTTGTAAGCTGCCGTAAACACGGAAGGATGGTTTAGCCTTTGCTTCGAATGCACCAGGCTGGGTGTAGAATGTAAAAACAAGTAAATAAACAAACAAGTCAAGAAATGACATGAAATGAAACAAGCAGTCATTTTTTTTCTTTATTCCTGCTGAGTGTGTGAAGACTGTTGATTTTTTTGTTTAATATTTTTGTTGCTCTTCCGAAATGAATTGCTTTACGAAACATTGGGCAGAATACAAGAGAATGCAGGCTTGAGTGTAATGTGTTTTTTGATTTTTTTTTCTTTTTTGTAAATAGCAGTTTTCGCTATTTGTGGCCTTTTGGGGTTAAGCAAGTAGATAATTATGAGCTTGCCGGGCATTGGTGGCCCTGGGGTGGGGGTAGGGCTCCCACACCGCAGGGGGGCATTCTAGCCTCTTTGTGAGCCACCTCCCTCCTCTTGTGACTGTGGTGATAGCCTCAAAGGGGGCTTTCTCCACCGGCCACTGGTTTCTCTGCTTCTCCTGGAAAACTCTTGTCTCTGGAAATGAATGCTGATGAGCTCCCGGCTGTCGTTATGCATCCCAGGCCCCCTGGCAGCTGTGATTTTGTTTTCCATTTAGCCAATATATTAGAATAATTTTCAGAACATTTCCATTCTGAAAGCCTTGTTTCTCTCTCTCTCTTTTTTTTTTTTTTTCCTTTTTAATCCAAATTGGGATTGTCTTGGAAATGTCTGCTTTAGTAACAAAGCATTAGCGGAAGATGTGAAAACATAAGCTGTTCCAAGAACGTAGTTTGTTTTTATTTATTTATCTATTTGTTTTTTAGTGCCTGCTCCCGACTCAGTGAGAGAGGGGTGTCTTCAAAGTTGTGGGAGCCTGCCGGGTTGAATATCCCCGAGCACGGCGTGACGCTGGCCAATCAGCTGATCTTGGCCGCAGAGCAGACTGCTCACATCCTGGGCAGGCTTTTTCGGCTTTGTGTTCTGGTCCCTTTTGGTTCTCCCTTTCTGGAACTTTTGTTGGTTAGCCAGGTGAAATCAAAGCATGAATTCGAGTCCGCGAGTTAGCCTTTGACCCCATCCCAGAAGCCGCTGACGGGAAGAGGGGTGCTGGTCTGGGGACGGGGGGCGCACTGCTGCCCTCCTTGCTGTGTTGAGATGCGACAGTAGGTTTCACCGGCGAGCCCGCATGGGCTGTCTGTGTGAGAGGATGCTCCCTTGGGAACTGGAAGGCGTTTGGCGCTCTCGGGGTATTTTAGGAAACTTCTCTTTCTGTGCGGAGCATGTCAGGTGGTAGCATTACCATGAGAATATATTCCTGATGATGTCTGCACTGTGGAAAATAAAGCGCAAGCCCAGGATCGAAACCAGTTACAAGTCCGGGGACTCTGTGTATCAGACGCTTCCTCTGGTGAGCATGTTTGAATTCTGTCTTGCTAACCTTGTTTGTTATGACTTTCCAGCTGAATTGTCTTCCAGCCCCATTTCCCCATATTGCGTCTTTTTGCCCTCCAGTTCCCCTTGTTGATAAAGAGACATGTAGTTTAGCATGGGGGTGGGCATTGGTAGTTGGTGTGAAGCCGAATTTGCCTCGAATCTTCACATTTACATATATATTTTTTCATTCTTAAATGGCCTGAAGATGTAATGTGTATTTTGTTTAATAATTTTTAAAAATGTTTTACTTATTTTTGAGTGAGAGAGAGACAGAGCGCGAACAGGGGAGGGGCAGAGAGAGGGGGAGCCACAGAATCCGAGGCGGGCTCCAGGCTCCGAGCCGTCGGCACAGAGCCCGACGCGGGGCTCGAACTCACGGACCGTGAGATCATGACCTGAGCCGAAGTCGGACGCCTAACCAACTGAGCCACCCAGGGGCCCCAGTAGTGTGTATTTTTAAAACGAAGTGAGAGTTGAGTTTTCCCCCTTTCTTTTGGTTGTTGAGATTTCGAGTGTGTTTGTATTATGTGTATGGCAAATCTCCCCTAACCCCACGTCAGAGTGTTCCGCATGTGTTTCTGGAAGAAGGGTGTTCACCTTGCCTCCTATAACGTTTTAAGGGTTTTGGACTTTATCTCTGCTTACTTGAGAAGGAGATGTTTATAGATGCGTTGGCGCAGGGAATGTGTTGGTGGTTTGACGTCCACTGACTTCTATTGTACGTGTCAGTTCCTGTAGTAAAGTGTTGAGTCCCTAATAAGACAATCTGGTGGGTTAATGACAAGGACTAATTTAACCAAATCACATTGAACTTTTAAAAATAGCTTCATATTAACATTGGAGTCTGCCCGCCGTGCGATCTTTGTGTCACTTAGTGCAGCTTGAACTTTGGCAGTAAGTACACCCGATTTACTCAGTTGAGCCTTCGTCCTTCCTAGAGGTCTCTTCTTCAAAGTTTGTTCAAAAGGAGACAGAGAAGGTGATGGAAAACTATGGGGATTGCCATTGTGTATAGTGGTCTCTGAAATTATAGAGAACACGACTTTGGTGTTTGTCTCCAAAAGAGCTTAAGTAAAGGTTATAAGATTTTAGGCCACTCTGGCCTCTTTTAAATCTGTGGGATGTGTTAAATCGGTCACACTTAAAGGACAGTTTTAGGACTCTGAACTCCTCTAGAGATAGAAATTGCCCTCGGTGGTTGCATAACAGGAAGGGCTTAAACAGCTGGGTAGCTTGAGTCAATAGTGTGTACTTAAAAGCCTCCCCCTTCTTTTTGTACTTTCTTTTCATCTTCCACAGGAAGAAAGTGATATTATAAACATTGAGCTTCACGCTGGCCCCAGTAAAGTGGTCCATTTCCTCCTGCAATTGTGTACTCTCTTCTGCATGGTGGTTGGATAATTCTGAGCTATGGCAGTAGAACGGCTTTGCTACCTTGAACAGTCTCTAACCGGCAGCTCTGAAATGCCTGAAAGTGCTTTTCTGTTTCCAGGGTGACTGATTGCAGTCCTCAAGCCGGGAGAGGTCTGTACTTCTCCCATTGCAGAAACCTCGCTGTCCCCTCCTCCCGAGCTGCCCTTCTCCCCTTGTCCTGGTTCCAGGACACTTGGCTTTCGGGAGTGTGTTGAGAACCCCCCACAGCAGCCGCCTCTCCGGGCATCTCTGACCCCAGAGCTTGGTGTAGAATAACGAGGAGACCACAAAACGCTCCGTGACAGAGCGGGGGAAGCTTTGCGTTCCTCGTACATCCTACATCGTGGCCTAGCTCCCTAGGACCTTGATGTTAAAAAAAGAAAAAAAGTTCTGGCCACAGCATAGGGTCAGGGGGACTTAAAAGTTGGGCCACAGCATACAAAATCTCTGCATTCTTCTAGAAAATACCTGCATTTCATACTTCCTTCTAAGGATGTTTTCTGGGTCAGATTTTAGTAAAACAAAATTCTCAAACTTGATGACATCATTTTAGGTTAAATGTTTCCAAGCAAAAGTTTCCTTATGAGCTTTGTAAAACGTGCTTTGCCAGTATGCACTGTAACTTGGAATTCTGTCTTTTTATTCCTTATTTAAATAACATGGAATTGACAGTAAGCAGACTTCGTCCATGTTGAGATTACGTCCATGTTCCTCACGAGAGTTTATATCTTGAATCAGAGAACAGGGTTGCCCATGTTGAAACTTCATTAACCCCCTCCTCTGTGTTAGAGACCACCTAGCTAAATCTGTCCTAAGCTGAGGATTGTGTCTAATAAGGAAGGGATGTCTAAGGCTTTGAACTCTCAGAAGAGGACTTAAGGGAATTTGGGGGTGTCTCTGGGATGCTAAAGGTTTTTCCTAATAGAATCCAGAACTTGGCTCAGAGCAGGAGAAAGAGGAGTAGGCTGGGTGTTTGGAGTGAGGTTGGATAGGACGTGGCTAGGTTTGATGCACCATAGCCCTAGCCCACAGCCCACTAACCTTAGCTCTCCCCTTGGACCTGCTTAAAATAAGGATACCAGACCTTAGGAGTAGTGAACTTCACACAGGTAAAGTCAGAAGCTCTCCTCACACTCTTGAAAATGGAAACCTCAGAGTGTGGTGAAACCAAGGGAATAAAAACCTGGAAAGACCTTCCCGCACCTTCCATTACTATACGTAGATGTTGGGGAGAATGGCAACAGGTCAGTGTAGTGAGAACTGGGAGCACAAAGAGAAGTGTCTTCTGGACTCCTGTGCCTTTGCTATGTGTCAGAGTCCCCAGGTTGTAACTTTGGCCCCTCCTGAAAGTGTGAGGCGCCCTTGGTATACCATAGGAGGACACTGGATTTCACGTGGTAACCTGTCTAAATGATAAAAGTGCAGAAAGGTGCATTGCATCTCTGATGGGAACGAAGGGATGGATTTATTTATCATGAGGAGTAGCTTTGATGTTCATCTGCAGGGAAATGACAGGTAGCTGTGGTTAGTGCCGGGCCGGTTAGAAAAGCTTTGTGAAAGGAAAGGTGCCAGTTATACGTTTGTTGCGTTAGTTTCCTTTGCAGAACGCTAAATCTAAACGGTAAAAGTCAGGTGGGAAAAGCTGGAGAGCAGGGCAGTTACTTGTCAGACTTTCTCACCCACAGGATTTTAGTTTTGGTGAGGTTTTCTCCCCCAACCCTCCTGTCATGTCTATGTTATAATGCAGATGGTATAAATCATCACTGGATCATTTAAAAGATGTGTGAGCATTTTTGTTACAACGGGTCTTTTATTCCTGTGCCATTTTTAAGACAAAGCCATATTTAAACTGGATGTTTCAGGGTGACAAGTTAGTAAAACACTAACATAACTAAATAAAACTGTGTAGTTGGTTTCTACAGAAACAAGCTTTGATTAAATTCTTTTTTAACAGCCTTGTTGAGATATAATTCACATATCATACAGTTGAGCCCATTTTGGTGAGGTTTTTTTTTTTGTCAGTCACTGAAGGGAGGATTCTTCATGGGAATATACAATGTCTGGAACACTGAATCCATAGAGAACATTGAACAGTGCCCCTGACAGGTGACTAATACCTTCTGGCACATAAGACTAGGGTTAGCGCTAGCAGCGAATAAGCTGCGGTCACTGCAAGAGAATTGAAAGAATAATTTTGTGGATTTGGCTCTACTCTTGGCTTGTCATGCCATTGTTGTTAACGTATCCTTGTGAGGTTCTGATTTCCCTAGTCCTTGTCCTGCCTTTATTCCAGGCTCCCTTCCCTTGGGGATGTGCTAATGGAGAAAAGGCATATTAATGTTGGCTGCCCTCCTCTGCGTTTAAGAGATTGCCCCCATGGGGTCCCCTTGGTTTTAGCTCCTCTGCCCTGCACAAAAATGCCAGCATTGACTTTCAGCTCTGGGCAGCAACTGTTGTTTTGGGGAAGATGTTCTTCTCATGTTCTTCCTGGGTACGTGGGTGATAGAAGTCGTTCTTTATTTGCACACGTGTTGATTGGGAATAGTCTGTGCTGAGGGATGAATTAGAGAATGGAAGCCGGGGAGAGGAGGAGGAGGAGGAGTGGACAGCCTGCCTTCGAGGAGATATCTGGCAAACATTTGTAGGGTGGCACATTTGGACAAATATTAATAAACTAGATTTTGTGCTGCGAAGTAGCCTCTGGAGTCATTCCACCAGGGGCTTTAAAAAATATGCTGGCTCATCCCATCCTGGAGATCCTGATTGAATTGACCTGGAGGGTTAGCTGGGCATGTTCCCCAGGTGAGTCCCATATGCAGCCGAGGTGGCCAAGCACTGGGCCCAGGGATTTTCAGCAGCACTTCTATCACCCACGCTCTGGAGAACTGTCTTGCATAACTTGGAAAACTGGAACTTTAGAATCCTAGAACCCTCAACTTCTACCCGAATCATCCTGGACAGAGACTAGGTGGAGGCTGGACTCCCCCACGGAAGCCTTATTCAGGGCCCAACAGCCTTTATTCCCACAGAGGAGGTATCTTTCTGTTCGGAGAAGCTATAGAGACAGAAAAATTTTTTTTTTTTTCTTAAAATATATGAGTGTCTGTCATTATCTAGAAGGTTGCCTTAGGGCCAATCTTTAACAGAGCCAGAAAGAATCTTAGCTTATAAAATCATCTTCTGACGTTGCAAAGTATAGTTTACTTACCTGGGGGTGTGCTAATTAATTAGCCTTGTATTTTGAGTGGAATGCGTTTCATTTTTCTGTTTCTCTGTCCCCTTATTTTTATGCTTCTTGCAGAGTAGTTATGAACACAGGCTTTGATCCACACTGCCTGGCTCAAATCCCAGCTCTGCCACTTTGGAGCTGTGCAATCTCAGATGAGCTCCATAACCTCTCTGGGCCTCCTTTGTCTCAGCTGTTTTGTAGGAATGCTAATAGCCCTTACTCACCCTGCGGGAGGGTTAACTACATCAGACAAGTGCCTGGCATGTGGTGAGCACTCAGAATGTGTTAGCAATTATTGTTATGGTTGTTTTGAGCATCCGAGCTCTCATATGTGCAGAGCGGTGGGGGGCGGGGGGGCGGGGAGGGAGAGATGTAATTCATGTGTGGCAGTTCATTAACCAGGAAGGACATCTTGAGGCGGAACAGATGTCAGACAGGTCTCTCCAGCGAGGGGTAACTTCATCTGCCTTGCCTTTTAAACCGTGCTCCGCAGAGCACGGAACAGGTGGCCGCATTTTGCCGCAGTCTGCATGAGATGAACCTCTCTGACCCGAGCCCATCGCCTCAGGACTGCACGGGGCCTCAGCTGGCCACCATGAGGCAGCTCACCGACGCTGACAAGCTGCGCAAGGTCATCTGTGAGCTCCTGGAGACGGAGCGCACCTATGTGAAAGTATGTCCCCTTGTCCCGCCCTGCCTTCCAGCGGGGCCTGCCTTCCCTCACTTCCAAGGAGGGGCTCTGTGGGTTCATACCCCTGCTTGACTAACCACAAAGCCCGGTGGTGGTAATGAGACATATCTTGGTCCCCCTTGGAATCTGGCCTTTCTTCTGAACGTTCATTTCTCCTGCGTCTTAAGGAAGCTCATCAATTCTTAGAGCAATTCTTTGAGATTTGTAAGTGATCGACTGAGAAAGGAGATGATGGAGAATATTAAGTGAGCCTTCTGACCTTTCTGAATCTGTCATTGGGCTAAGACTAAAATTGAATTGAGTTTTTGAAAAATGTAAAGGTGTCATTTTCAGGATCTAATTTGAGTCTAGGCAGAAGGGCATCTGTTTTGTTTTTATTCTCACTTGTGTTCAGACATTTAGTTATATTCCTGTAGCTATGTAATTTATTCCTTCATCATTCATAATGTCTATCGAATATGTATAACTATAATAGGTGCATTTTACACACACTGCAAAACGTACATTGTAATACATGCCCATGACTGTAATAGTTATATATTCCTATAACTATATAATTTAGTTAGATGTCACAACACTGTGATCTGTTTTTAATTACCTATTTTAGTCTTTAACTCCGGGGTCAGCAAATTATGGCCCTCAGGCCAAATCCAGCCCTCTACCTGTTTTGACACATAAAGTTTTATCGGAACGTGGCCACACACACACACATTCACTTATGTGTTTGTGCTGCTGTCACAGGAAGCGGCTTTCCTGTTACAGCAGCACAGTTGTGACAGAGGCCACATGGCCTGCAGTCTAACATATTGCAGGAAATTTGGGCTCACTCCTGCTTTAAGGGAATTTAATGACCTAAAGAGCGTAATGTTAGCGTTTCGGACATAATCTGTTTTTTCTTCTTTAGATGCTTTACAGACTTTTAGATGTGCTAATGAAGTATCTTTCAACCCTTAGGACTTAAACTGTCTCATGGAGAGATACCTAAAACCTCTTCAAAAAGAAACTTTCCTCACCCAAGATGAGGTATGATGGAAAAACGACCTAACTTTGGGAGGGTCACATTGCAGTTGAACCTGGTGAAGAAGGAGCGAGGCACACAGGCAACACTGAAAGCAATTTGAATTTGCTTAATTGTAATAAATAGCTCAAATGATTGCCTGTTAAGCTCTTGGCTTGTGCTCAAAGGGTGAGGAGCTGCCCCCCCCTCACCTTTCCCCCCTTCCCCATGGTGGGCTCATTATCTTAATTGATAAGTATTGATAGAAGAGCTTTGAAATCGGAAGCAAATAAAGTTTCTGACCACTAATGTAATGTAGAGTGGATTAAATTTTTTTCCGTTTTCCAGCTGGACGTGCTCTTCGGAAACCTCACCGAAATGGTAGAGTTTCAGGTAGAATTTCTGAAAACCCTGGAGGATGGAGTAAGACTGGTCCCTGATTTGGAAAAGCTCGAGAAAGTCGATCAATTTAAGGTAAGTCTCATCTCCAAAGGTATGAGGCTGCCTCCTAATGTCATGGGTGGGCTATTCTGTAGGTCAGGTTGACTCTCCTGATAGCAGGGGGCCTGTGCTCTTTCTGGTCAGTTCTCGTGCTCATGGTGTTGAGTCTTCATTGGACCTCCAGTGGCGTCCATTCAGGAAGGGAGTCTAAGAGGGGACCTTTGTCTGGCTAAGGGGACACTAGTGCCATCAACATGTATCAAACCTGGTAGGTCTACCAGCTTCTGCTGTGGAAGATAGACCAAGCTTGACCTTTTGTTCTGTTTATGTGGGGCCCTTTAATACTTGTTATTAGCAAATTAGACCAGCACCCTTGGTTTCCCAGTAAACAAATTAATTTATCCTGTTCTGGAAAACTTTGCTTAATGGAAATGCTTATCATTATCCAGGAGGAACACGATCTTCCATCTTACAGTGTTCTTATAGCCTTAATGAGGATTTATGACGAGTACCGTAGTGAGGATACTTACAGCTTGTGTCCTCCTCCTTGGCCGGGTTTCCTTTATTGCAGATAATTTCCTATGCTACACCTGCAAATGACAGAGCTCGCTGCTTCATGCACAGTGTTGTTGGCTTACATGTCACCGTCAT
This sequence comes from Puma concolor, assembly GCF_028749965.1. Lineage (NCBI taxonomy): Eukaryota > Metazoa > Chordata > Mammalia > Carnivora > Felidae > Puma > Puma concolor. The sequence continues at coordinate 146,638,379 of NC_141675.1, read as the reverse complement.
ACGCTTTTAAAAAACAGATTTTAAAATTCGAGTATAATTGACATAGAATATGCTGCATATATTCAAATTGCACAGTTTGATGAATCTTGCCATATGTACATACCCATAACGATCAGCCCCGAATGTGTTTTTCCTGCTCTTTGGTGATTCCTGTCTCCCGCCCCTCACTGCCCGTCAGCCCCAGGCCACCGCGTGCACTTTGTGATACCATAGATTAGTTAGATTAACTTGCATTGTGCAGTTTTATATAAATGGCATCATGCAGCGTGTGCTCTTTTTACGTGGCGTCCTGTCCTTAGTTTAATCACGTTTCATCCTTGTGGCTGCGTATCTCAATCTGCCAATAGTCCAACCTTGCCATCGCTCAGTGGTGACCCCCGACACGGGTTAACAGGTATAGCAATCTCTGTTATCTTACCACCTTTTCTGGACACTTGGGTGGTTTCCAAGTTTGGGGCAGTTGCAAGTAAAGCTGCTGTGAACATTTGTGTACAAGTGTTAGTGTGGATGTCTGCTTTCTTTTCTTCTGGCTAAATACCCAGGAGTAGAGTGGCTGGATCACGTGGTTGAGCCAATGTACCTTGTCACCGGCGGTTCCCTCTTACCCTCACGAGGAGGTCATGGTCTCTGTTTATAATTGTAGCCATCCTAACGCATGTGTAGTGGCATCTGGCTGTGACTTTCATTTTAATTTCCCTTATGACATGACGGTGCACATGTTCTGATGTGCTCGTTTGCCTGTAACATATCCTCTTTGGTGACGGATCTATTCATACCATTCGCCCATTGATTTTTTTGGTTTTCTTACTATTGGATATTGAGTAGAAGTCCTTTACCAGAACCGGGATCTGTAAATGTTTTCTTGTCATACAGTGTCTTTCAAAGATCAGGAATTTTAAATTTTGACGAAGCCCAATTTTTCAAATCTTTTCTTTCTTGGGTCACACTTTTGGTGTCCTGGCTGTGGAATTTTGGCCTAAACCAGGGTCATAAACATTTTCTTCTGTTTTCTCCCAGAAACTTTGTAATTGGGGCATGTACCTTATGGTCTCGGATCTGTTTTGAATTAAATTTGTTAAGGTGCAATGTAGGAATCAAAGTCATCTTTTTTGCCTGTGAATGTGATTTTTCTGGTACTATGTGCTGAAATGACCATCCTTCTATTCTCTTTGCTTTGTCAATTTGGCCATTGTGTTGGACTCAGGTTCAGCTGTCTGTGTAGGGCCCCCATACGCTTCGACCTCTCGTAGAGCCTGCCAAGATATGGCTGAGTGATGTTAGTATACACATTTAGGGACTTGGCTGCCCTTTCTCCCTCGTGTTTTTTTGGGTCAGTGATCCTTTGCAATGCGAGCTATTCAGTATACATACACACGTTCATACACTTAGCATATGAATATAGTCTTTTCTTTTTAAGTTTATTTATTCTGAGAGAGACAGACACAGCGTGAGCCAGGGAGGGGCAGAGAGAGATGGAGAGAGAGAATTCCAACCAGGCTCTGCACTGATAGAGTGGCACTTGAACCCATGAAGCTGCGAGATCACGACCCACGCCAAAGCCAAGAGTCAGACAATCAGCCGACTGAGCCACCCAGGTGCCCCCAAATGTGTTTTTATATATAGTCATCTGTTTTTATTTGGATATGTCTTGAGACTGGTTGCAAGAAGAGTCTGGAAGAATTCCCGGATCTCCTTCACCCAGATTTCCCAAATGTGAACATTTGACCACGTTTGCTTTATTATTTCCCTCCCTTCCTATCTCTGATATGTATATGTGTATGTATCTGTGTGTCTGTGGAATATAATTTTTTTTTTCCTCGAACCATTGAAGAGTTTAGTTGCAGGCAGGATACCTCTTTAATCCTAATTACCGCATAAGGTACATTTGTGTGTGTGTTCAAATGCTGCTTGGATGAATTAATTTTCTCCCCTCTTCATCCTCAGGGTGGTTCTGCTGTCCATTCAAAATACAGTTTGGTTCATTTGTGTGTGTTTTTAATGATAACATGTATTTTCTAAATTAGTGCATTAATTAAGACAGTTCAAAGTCATGACAAGGGTCAGTGATTTGTTAATCAAAAAAGTTGTTTGATGAGGATCTAAAAAAATAAATGGTTACAGACATTCCTTAAAACACTTGGTTTAAAAAAAATTTTTTTAGCATTTATTTTTGAGACAGACAGAGTGCGAGTGGGGGAGGGGCAGAGAGCAAGAGGGAGACACAGAATCTGAAACAGGCTCCAGGCTCTGAGCTGTCAGCACAGAGCCTGACACGGGGCTCCAACTCATGAACCATGAGATCATGACCTGAGCTGAAGGGGGACATTTAACTGACTGAGCCACCAAGGCGCCCCTAAAACACTTGGTTTTAATCTAAAGCATACAACACTCATTAAATTCACTTACCAGTCTCTTGCTGGGACGCCGGTTCTTTGAGTGTAGGTTCAGTGAATCAATTGAGGAGAGGTAGGTGAACAGAACTGTAGTATGAACATGGCTGCATTATGAGCAGGGTTCTTCTAGGAGGGACTGCTGCATGGATTCTTTGAGTAAGCTGTCTCTGAACGGTTACAGTTCTAAATTCCACTCGAGCGGGACTCTTCCCTGACTGTGGCTTTACTGGTTTATTGCATAACCTGAAGGTCTCCATTCTGCCAGGAAGGCAAGACAATTGATGCATATTGAATATTCATGGCCCAAGAGCTCCTCTCCAGCACCTCTCAGTTGGCTTCTGGATTGTCTTGCCTTTGCTCCCACACCTATCCCTGTCGGTTTTACCCTTGGTGCTCTGTCTAAATTCTGATTGTACATTTGGCCAGAAACATAAAAGCTTGTTCCAATATTCAGACTGCGTAAAACTCTAGTTCTAAGGCAGTATCAGAAAGAAATAACAACTAGTTCTGAGGTCAAACAAGTCTTGATAAAATGTGCCCTTGGAAATTTGCTACATCCAACATCCAGTGAGTGGCTCTATGATGTCCTACGGAAGGGCAACTTGGGGTAAATATAGTCTTTGTGTATAAACCCCTCATACTTGGGCACACTTTGTGCCCTGAGATCATTTTTTTAAGGCCAGAAGAATAAATGAATGCCTTAATGTTTTATCTGTGGGTGCCTGTATGGTAAATGCTAAGTAAGTCATAAGTTAGACCTAACTAATGGCTTGATACAGTTAACGTGAGGGGTTATGTTTAGAGCTTTCTCTTTCACATCTTTTCTTTTTAGTTACTGAGTGTATCTCCAAGGATAACTGTCCCTGCTGGACCCCTCTCAGCCAGGGTGGTGAGGTTGGAAGGGGTGGGGCTTGGAAAGGAGGAAAAGTAGAAAGCATAGGAAACAAGTGTAGGTCTCCAATTACCTATTCTGGGTAATTGAAAAGAAACTTTTTGTTCTTAGTAGACCATCTACCAGAATTCTGTGCATTGCTCATTAGGTAAATTGCACATTGAAATCCAAAACTTTTTTTTTTTTCTTGGAACGTCACTTTTATTTATTTTTTTTAATTAAAAAAGTATTTATTTTTTAGAGAGACAGAGCATGAGCGGGGGGTGCGCAGAGAGAGAGGGAGACACAGAATCCAAAGCAGGCACTGAGCTGTCCACACAGAGCCCATTTCAGGGCTTGATCTCATGAACTGTGAGATCATGACCTGAGCCGAAGTTGGGCGCCCGACCGACTGAGCCACCCAGGCGCCCTGCAAACTAAATTCTAATAGGGAAGTTCATCACCCATCTTTGAGCCTTTTGAGGCAGAGGGTGTGGGCTGGGAGAGGATATCTAATTCCCATAGCCAAGCATGTTTCTTACATTCTTATCTGCTCCCTGCTAGACAAGGGAGTAATATTGGAGAGGGTGGAATTAGTGACCAGGAAAATGTGTCTTCTATTTTTGGGGTGTATGTATTTCTTGCCTCTATTTGGTTTGTCGCTTCCCCCTCCCAGGATGAGCTAATGAGAGATTTCAGGAGATTTCTGCCTTTTCCAAAATGCCATCTATATTTTCTCGTTAACATTCAGACATCCCAGGTAGGTCATTTAAAGGCCCAGGGCTGGAGAAGCAGTGACATCTCCACTGTAATTAGCAAGAAGGCCAACTCCACAAACATGTAAGCCCTCGACCTTTCCAATAGTCAGTTTCAGGCCGTCGGGGAGCAAAGAAAGGCTGTGACAGGTGTGAATGGTGCTGATGTGTGGGGAGGGTCAGACAGATGTGGGCTCCCTCTGTGTCCTGCTGATATTTCTAGATGAGGATGAACATGAACTAACTGCGGTTTTTCTCGTTGAATCCAGAAAGTGCTGTTCTCCCTGGGGGGATCCTTCCTGTATTACGCTGACCGCTTCAAGCTCTACAGTGCCTTCTGCGCCAGCCACACGAAGGTCCCCAAGGTCCTGGTGAAAGGTAGGCCGGTGAGGACTGGGCGGTAGGTGGGCATGTCTGTTGTAGATTCACATTTGTGTGGCTGACTGTGGTTGGGGGTTTGGGACAGAAATCCACGAGTCATTGATGTGCCAGATAGATGTTACACAAATAAAGGTACTAAGAAGTGAAATGCATTGCTGTCTTTTTTTTTAAGTTTGTTTTTATTTATTTTGAGAGAAAGATAGGGAGCAACCAGGGGCGGGGCAGAGAGAGAGGGAGACAAAATCCCAAGCAGGCTCTGCTGTCAGCACAGGGCCCCACGCAGGGCTCGAACTCACAAACCGTGAGATCATGACCTGAGCCAAAATCATGAGTCAGGTGCTTAACTGACTGAGCCACCCAGGTGCCCCTGTCTTTTTTTTTTTTTTTTTTTTAAGTAAAGTCTGTGCCCAACATGGGACTCTAACTCACAACCCTCGAGATGCCGAGTCACACACTCTACTGACTGGGCCAGCCAGGTGCCCCTACTATCTTGGACTAACGGTCTTACCAGTCTTCTCATAACGAAAGCTTTGACTCATCTATTTGGGGCCAGAATTGAGGGGTCATCTTGCAATTATGCAAAAACAGAGGAGCTTTAGAAATCCCTGCTTTACTCCTAATGTTCATTCATTTCCTTATAACCTCGCACACTTACTGGGCCTTTTGGTGGAATGCCTCTTTCTCTCACCTATGTTTTTCTCCCTAGGTGTGTGATAATAGCCACCACCAGCACTGCTAAAGCTGAGAGTCTCCAGAAAGCTGTTTTGCTTCCCTAGTTCAGCATGTGATGTTAGTGATAGGTGATTTAAAAAAAAAAAAAAAAAGATATTTCCCTGGGAAACAGTATAATCGGTAGAAAGTCCGATTGCAAAGGATCTCTGGAAATCAGCCTGCTCGTTCTTAACACTTCCCTGTGGCTGTCATGTGCACAGCTGCGGATCCAGTCCCTGAATACGTAAATAATTTATCCATGTTATGCTTTCCTGCCAGAGAGAATGAGCTTGACTTAATTTAAAACCTATTATAGGAAATATTAGTACAGTGCAGGTCTCCGGTTGACAGAAGAGCATGCCCCAGATAATGACATACTTACTGGTAGAGCTAGTTGATTGCCACGGCACCCATCCCAACATGAAATTCAAAGGACATTTTCAACATGAAATTTAAAGGAAGCCTGGGTGGCTCAGTCCGTTAAGCGTCCGACTTCAGCTCAGGTCATGATCTCAGAGCTTGTGAGTTTGAGCCCCGTGTCGGGCTGTGTGCTGACAGCTCAGAACCTGGAGCCTGCTTCCGATTCTGTGTCTCCCTGCCTCTCTGCTACTCTCCCGCTCACACTGTCTCTCTCTCTCTCAAAAATAAATAAACATTAAAGAAAACTTTTTTAGAGGGAGCCTGGGAATTTCCTTGTCACGTTGTCTGGCCCAGCTTTTCGCATATGCTGCTTTCACGTGTCCTGTATTGGGCATAGAGTTCTGCATACAGGCTTCTTTTTCAACTTTAACCGACTGCTGATTGTTAGGAGATCATTAACATAACAATTTTAGAGAACTTTGTTCTCCTGTAAAATTATATACACATTACAGGCTTTAGAGCAATTTGTGTTACTTTTAATCACTCAATTAGATTAAATTGTGCCCCTGGAGACTTTTTCTTAATCCAATAACATTGTTTTTTGCACCTGAAAAATATTATTGTCTTTCAAAATGATCGCTGGAAACATTAGGTATGACCTACATTTTTCTAATGGCCAAAGTTTCCTAGAGGGTAGGGTGAAGAGAACTCTTGGAGAACAAAAGTCTGTGACTCTTTTCTTTTGTTTTAATGTTTATTTTTGAGAGGAAGGGAGCGCAAGTGGGGGAGGGGCAGAGAGAGAGGATCCAAAGTGAGTTCTGTGCTGAGAGGCAAGAGCCTTATGCGGGGCTTGACCTCATGAACTGTGTGATCATGACCTGAGCCGAAGTCAGATGCTTAACCGACTGAGCCACCCAGGTGTCCCAAAAGTCTCACTCTTAATAGGCTCACGGCTAGGTTGGATGAAAGTGAGACTCCCTTAACTCACCAAGAGCTGAGTTTTGTTCTGCCATGAAATATGGTTGATGGATTAAATGCCAGTGGCCATTGTTTTGGGCTTTTGGATTTTGAGGGGATTCCTACGCCCCTTCTAGATGTGGGCAGTAGACACTTGGGATGTCGCACAGTAGCCACAGCCTCCTGGGCATCGGAGGGGCTGGGCCTTGCTTTCCTGACACACAGGCCACTCCTTCCCAGTGTCCTTTCTTTTCCCAGATTTGCTCTTTGGCAGGAGGAGAAACAGTGGCCCCAAACCCCATGCAGTCTAATTCCTCTTCACAGGGCTTAAAAGGGATGAAAAGATTGTGGTCTTTATGAGGCCACCTTCACATGGTTGCTGTTTTTCTTTGAATAAAGATAGAATAATCAGTTTACAATCCATGATGCCCTTTTACAACATCTTCTGGTCTCCGCTTGCGCTGCTAATCCCTGGAGACGGAGATACATTTTTATCAGAAGCTTTTGAAAAAGGGTATGCCCACCGTTACGTCACTTTGATATATCGTACCTTTTTTCCCCCGTTTTGTGCCCTCATTCCCTTCTCCCTCCCCCCAGTTTCTCTGCACCTAGATGGCATTAATTAGCCTTGTCTTCCTAATTAGGCTTGTCTTCCCAACTACCCACTGGTGGGTACCTTGTTGCTCGTCTGGGTTCCCTCAACTCCCCAGGGCTGCTTTTCAGCCCTGCTGGGACATAGATAGAAACCAGGCTGATGAAGAAAGTGCTGCCTGGGTTCTTTGAGGTCAGATGCATGTTTCCCTCTGAATGGACCCTGCGGTCCTGGGCTCTGGGAGGGAGGCGCTGCCCTCTAGATGCTAATAGCTGGTAGCAGCGTATTAACATAGAACAGATCTTAAAAGGCATTGGCTGTGGGAGACCCAGCCCTGCCCCACTTCCCAGAGCTACAGAGCACCACTGCTTCTCATTTTTTCGTTTTTTTCATATCTTTTCTCAAAAAAAAAAAAAAAAAGGATTCTAACTGGCAATGAAATGCTTTAAAGATTAAGAAAACCAGGGTAAGGAGTGTTTCAACATGTAGGCTTTCTGAGTATTCAGATACGGCGAAGCGAACAGACCTTTGTAAAGGTAGTTTGTTACCCACAGTTCCCCAAAGAAGGGGGCGAGACATGCCACACAGGGCCACACTGGGAAGCACCAGGGCCAGTCAGGAAGCAGCAGCCAGGGGGGAACGTGGGCAACTTTATTGTGGTTGTTGCACGAAGGATGGAGCGAGGCAGGGTAAGCAGGCTTAGGGTGGGGGGGTTTCAGTGGGTTCTGAGGTAGAGGGGCAGTCCTGATTTGTCTGGTACCTGGCCCTGAGGGGATTAGGGCAGGGGATTAGCGGCCCAGAGTGTCAGGGCCCACTAGAAGAGATGGGGGTAGGGGACTCCACATTGGTTGGTTTGCATACGAAAGGTGTGCTCCCCGGTGGGTGAGTCCTTTGCTTCATGTAGGAATGGCTAGCCCCTGGGAGGGGCAGTTCTGGGGTCTGTAAGGCCCCCAGATGTCAAAATATCAGAATAAAAAGACATTCTTGGGGCGTCTGGGTGGCTCAGTCAGTTAAGCATCAGACTCTTGGTTCCGTCCAGCTCAGGTCATGATCTCACAGTTTGTGAGTTCGAGGACTGCGTCGGACGCTGCACTAGCAGCATGGATTCTCTCTCTCCCCTCTCTCTGTTCCTGCCCTGCTCGTTCTCTGTCTCTCAAAATAAATAAACTCCAAAAAAAATTAAAAAAAAAAAAAAAAAAAAGACGTTCTTAGTACAAGGAGGATGAACAGCAGCCCCTGAAAGCCCAGGTGTAGGATTTACAAACCCTGTTATCCCTTTACTCAGACTCCATTATTGCCCCCAAACAAAGAAGCCTGACAGGCTCTTCCAGTTGTCTCCCTGGGGCCCCCGCCTTCCTTCCTCCTGCAACACACTCTCCACTCAGTCCTGTGGAAAGGCGCCTTGGAAAAAGTGAGGGAAATGGTGGGGAGGGGGTCATTTGGAGGTTGCATCCTGACAGCCTGTGTTAATCTCTTCCAGCCAAGACGGACACGGCTTTCAAGGCGTTCTTAGATGCCCAGAACCCGAAACAGCAGCACTCGGCCACTCTCGAGTCTTACCTCATCAAGCCCATCCAGAGGATCCTCAAGTACCCGCTTCTGCTGAAGGAGCTCTTTGCCCTGACGGATGCCGAGAGCGAGGAGCACTACCATCTGGACGGTGAGGCCCCGGCCCCGAGGTCTGCCCCCCGCCCCCCCTGCCCGTGTCTCCGTGACCGTCTCTAAACATCCTTTGCCTTTCACGGCCGTTTTCTTCCAGTGGCCATCAAGACTATGAACAAGGTTGCAAGTCATATCAATGAAATGCAGAAAATTCATGAAGAATTTGGGGCTGTGTTTGACCAGCTCATTGCTGAACAGACCGGTGAGAAAAAAGAGGTAAGGGGGCCGGCCTCTCAGAACACCTGGCAGTAAAGCTGGGTTGGTTCCATTGTTTTCTGAAGGTGTTATTTGTAAGTGAAAGAGTTACGAAGGTATTGTTTTTGTTGGTGGAACTTTTACCCTTTATCCAAGGCTATAAGTGAACTTTCTTCCTCAGCTGAATTAGTTCTTAATATCGGAACCGCGTCTCTGAGTCTCATTCCTTCCCCCTCGGGACCTCTGGTTTTATTCTGTTATGTGTGAGCCTGAACCCCCATGACCATGGCTTGGGCTGCTTCCGTAAGCACCGTAAAAGGCCAAAGCTGCATCCCTCGAGATTAGAATAATGCTCAGCCTGTCGTAGGGGCTCAGTCAATATTTGCTAAATGAATGAAAATTTCAAATGACTCTAAATCTGTTTTTTTTAAAGTCTACCTAAAAACCTACTTAGAAGAAAGAGTGACAGGGCCAGATACACCTGAGAAAAACGGAGAGCAAATTATAAATAATGCCTGAGTCATTGACAAGAGCTTATGTGAATAAAAATTCTGATAATACTGAGATGAATCCGAGGGATAGGATATGTAATAACGTTCATCACTGCCTCTGTGCATTCGGCTGGAATATTCTCGGGTTTGCTTTCTGCCTTTAAAAGAAAAGAAAGGAGAAAAGCTGGGAGGGAACCAGGAAGAAAATCACTCCTACTGGGATGACAAAGAGGTTAAAAGACAAGGGGGCGGGGAAACTTGGTTGTTTAGTCTAAGCAGAGAGAAAACAGCCTTATCCTCAAGGTACACAGGATTACTGTCTGGGTTCATTTTGATGTCTTCAGGGAAACAAAACAAGTTTTCAGACTGCTAAAGGCTGATTTTCAGACAGAGGTAAAATCATGGGCCCTCCTCTAGATGTAAAAGCAAAGACATATTAAGACATTTATGTTACTCAGATGATAGGAGGGAACCAGGCAGACGTCACCACGGTTTCTTGGAAAAGCTGGACTAGCACAGGTGTGGATAAGACATGAAGAAATAGTGTGATCGTTTGCAAATGGAGACACACTGGCTTCTCCACAGTGGGAGGAAGTCAAGTCAGCACCCGACTGGACAACCATTGCCTACACCTTCAAGAGAGTTGCAGAGGAGCTCAAAGGCAGCATGGAGGGCTGCAGTCTGACGGCTCGGGAGGGTGTGTTAGAGGATCCACAGTGTTCCACTGCAACACCATTTATTTTTTTCTACCGGTGTGACAAGCAGAGCATGAGAATGTTCGCAGTCTACCTGGCAGATGTTGTAATCAATCAAGAGTTTAGAAAAGGTGGGCACGGCTACTCTGGACTGAGTTCTCATTTTCTTATAAAACCTTTGTAAGAAGAAAGCCGTGGGATGCTTGTGAGAGGGCAAAATATGGGAAAAGACAAGGAGAAAAATCTCTTCGATCTCAAAGCACTTACCACTCTTAATGTTTGGGTGTTTGCTTTGATTTAGAAAATTATATCTCTGTATATGCTTGAATAATTATACTTTGAAAATAATTTTATGCCTTGTTTATTTAATATTGAACAAAAAACTTCCATGTTGTTTTAAATTATTCAAAACAATCATTTAAATTATTGTGTAATATTTCATTGTGTGGGTGAACAATGGTTTACTTAATTTCCTGTCATTAGACAGATCTCTTGGTTTCATTGACTACTACAAATAATACTGACAGCATTTTTTAAAGTATTTATTATTTATTTTTATTATATATATATTTATTATTTATTATTGTTATTATTTTTAAGCAATCTCTATACCCAATGTGAAGCTCAAACTCACGACCCCAAGATCAGGCTTCTGCAGCCAGGCACCCCAATACTGCAAACATTTTTTTTATCACAACACTTTCTCCCCTGTGTTTTAGTTTATTTTAATTTTGACAGAAGTGAATTTTATTGGGCCTGGGAAATGAACATTTTCATTATATTGTTCATGATGCATCAAGCTAGCTTCTGGATTTTAATGACCTTGGGGGCAAAGACCTTGTTATGCTAAAGACTAGAAAGTGATATGGATAGTGGATTGCAAAGCATTTAGGGAAAAAAAAAAAGACGAATATGATTCAAAAGTCAAGGACCGTGAAAGGGAACATGGCTTTGGTGAAACTGCCCGTCCTCTACAATGAAATTCTGACAATCAAGTAAGAAATCTTTCTAGCGAGGAACAAAGAGACAAAGTGCGGTACAAAATAGCCTCCCGTGGGCTGAGATTTTGTGAAAAGAAATGTGCAAAAGATAAAGGGAGACATTTAACTGAGAACCAGTATTAAAGAGAAGGAAAATCCTATCTCAGTATTAGGACGTCCAAAGCCCAGAAAGATCAAGGCTTGGAAAAGATGCCAAAGAAAGCAACAGAAGATTGTGTTTTAACCCTGTAAGAAGAATAAGAAAGAAGTAGGCGCCCAAAGTGGAGCAGAGGTTTAGTAGCCAACGATCCTTGATTAGGCAAGGAGAAGGCCTCAAGTTCCATGCAATCTCTCTTTGAGGATGGTCTTCAAACTGAAAAGGATGGAGTGGTCTCAATTTCACAAACACAAGACCTGAGGGAAATGTGGGTCCTGGGGAAATAGTGCACAGATCAGTTATCACACTCCTTGCCACATACATTGGAGCAATTATGGAAACTTTGGTTATGTCCTGATTCCCACAGAGCTGATTCCTGATCATTGTAGTTCCTTTTTAATGGCAATATCCAGTAAAAACCTAGAATGGATTTATGAACAGTTTGTCAACAGTTATGAATAGGAACATTTATCAGTATCTGTTGGGAAAGGTGGGTCACTATCGAAATGGTAACATTCCAGGGACACGTTACCGTAGCTCATCTTGTCATCAGCCACTTTCCTCAGGCGATCCCTGAAGGCAGATATGTGCACAAAGAACAAAGCTGTTCAAGAAAATACTGTATGATGAAGCTGGGAGGCCTTCAACCTCACCATGTTAAACCCTGCAGAGTTGAGCTGGACCACGTAGAGCATCCCTTTTGCTTAGGTAGGATGAAGAAAAGACCAAAGAGGGCATGTCCCCTTTGGGCCCAAAAGACGTGGCCGAGTAGAACAGGCCAGACTTCTAAGCAGAGCTTAGTCTTGAGGTTTGGGCAGAAAATTGAGAAGGTGACAAATAGAAGGCCAAGAGAGATACTGTTGGCCAGGATGGGCAGCGCTGACACCCTTATTCCGTGGGCCATGTGGAAACTTGAAAACAGAGCATAACCACATGGACTGGGACTGCATCAGTCCCTTTTCACTATGTGACAAATAACATCTCAGTGAATACCACCACACTCGGGTATGTGGGCCAGCGGAACTCTGGCCTTTCTTGGTGAGCTCTAGAACGTAAATGACTCTACTTGTCATCCTTTCGGGATCTGGGCTTAAGAAGCAGTGGCTGTCTTGGGCATATCGTTTCCATGGAAGGTGGAAGCCCAGGAGGGCTGGTGGAAACTTACTGTGGCAAGTCCGAGGCCCAAGGCACATGGCCACGTGCAGAGTCATCAGGGATTTGCCTGGTGTAGTGGGAGGTGCTAGAAAGTCACATGGCAGAGGGTGCCGATACAGAATTATGTCGGAGAAGGAAGTAGAGTTTGGAGAATGATCTGCCCCAGTGACCCTCAATCATGTTTAAAGACATATCCCCTAAGGCGGTGGCCCAGAATGGTACCTGGGAATTTGACTTCTGTGTATAAACAGTCCTCTTTTGTGCGGATGCTTGGGGCATGGGTAGTAGAGACTATAGTTACCTTAGTTGAGACTGTTCTGGGAGGTGGTTGACTAGTTATTTCATATGTACAAACAAACTAAGATTGATTAATTTTTTTTATCCTTGGCTATACTACTTACTAATAATACAGGTCAGTAATTATTATTATTGATCCCCCAGTCACTATAGTGGTAACCACACCACGGAATTTTGGTTTAGTTTGTGTTTTTAATTCTTTTTTAACGTTTATTCGTTGTTTTGAGAGACAGAGCACAAGTGGGGGAGGGGCAGAGAGAGAGGGAGACACAGAATCCGAAGCAGGCTCCAGGCTCTGAGCTGTCAGCACAGAGCCCGACATGGGGCTCGAACTCACAGACCGCGAGATCATGACCTGTGCCGAAGTCTTAAGCCAGTGCTTAACCGACTGAGCCTCTCAGGTGCCCCGACACCACTGGATTTTGTACTGCTGGAGCCGCATCCCCAGCACCAGCATCTGACTTGGTGACTCAGGATGAGCAACGCCAAATGGCACTGTGGTCAGCAGAGGGCTGCCGGGTTGCTGCTGCTATTTCCAGAAACCCTGTCAGATTATAAGCAGCAAAATGACCCATCTGTCTTTGAGAAGCTCAACATCAAGTTTTGGAGTATCTGAAATGCTGCCTTGAGCTTGATCTCTGGATGCGGAACCTATTGGCAGTGTTTGGTATTTATCAGTGGGTGGACCACGGACTCTGGTTGTTTGTAAAGCCTTGTCCCCTAATGTGCCTGCACAGAGAGCAGGTCAAGAGACCAGATGCTTCTCCTCCCTGTGAATAGGCTGCTGAGTGGGCAGGAGGTTGAGGTGTGGATGGGCTTGCAAATGGGCCCTGGACTCCGGTGACAAAGGCAGAGGTGGCTGTTGGGAAGTGTCAGCACTGGACTGCCGCAGCATCATGTCTGGATGGCTCTACGACCCAAAGACGCATCTGGACCAGGCTTGTGCTCAGTCTCCCCCAGCTGTGTGACCACACCCCATGATCTCTGCGGATCCCTGAGCTCATGCTGCACATACTGAAAGAACACTCTTCAGACTCCTCAGTTGGCTTCTCTCTTCCTCCTCTAAAGTGAAATCAAACCTTTAGAATGAGCTGGAAGAAGAAAAAATCATTGGTTCCACTGCTTTCCAGAAAAACCTTGGCTCCAAGGGGATTTAAAGCCATAGGTGGAAATGCCTAGTTTTCTGGGGGGGAATGTCTGTGATCGATGGCCATTTGTCTCTTCTTGGGGAACTGTCTCTATTTGAACACAGAGCTTGGCCAGTTTTATAGATCAATTTTGACAGGCTCCAGGCTCCAGGCTACTGTGTGTGAATTTTGAGGCCCCAATTTCTACCTTTTGCCACTCTAGTCTTGAAATTCTTGTAGATAAATGTGGGGTAAAGAAAACAAAGTGACCAGGGGTACCTGGGTGGCTCAGTCCGTTAAGTGTTCAGCTTCTGCTCAGTTCATGATCTCATGGCTCTTGAGTTCTGGCCCTGCGTCAGACTCTGTGCTGGCAGTTGGGAGTCTGGAGCCTGCTTCAGATTCCGTCTCCATCTCTCTGCCCCTCTCCACTCGTGCACAGTCTCTGTCTCTTTCTCTCTCTCTCTCTCTTTCAAATAAAAATCAACATTAAAAAATTTAAAAAGTATGGGAAATCTATTTAAAAGAAAAAGAAAAAAAAAAAGTGACCAGATGTTGTTAAAGGCCATGTTTTTGTGAAATAAGATTGACATCAGCCTGCCAGATTTGAAAACCTAAAAATCTGAATATTGTAACAACCACCTGCAAGTTTTTTCTGTGCTTCTCAGGTTGCGGATCTGAGCATGGGGGACCTGCTTTTGCACACCACCGTGATTTGGCCAAACCCGCCAGCCTCCCTGGGAAAGTGGAAAAAGGAGCCAGAACTGGCAGCCTTTGGTACGTATCAGAACAGGGCTGGTGAGGGTGGGCACAGGGAGGGAGGCTGGGCTTATTTCCCAAAACAAGAACATGTCTTTCCCAAGACCCAATTTATTAAAATGAAGTTCATTCCAGTTATCTGAACCGGTCTTCCTGCCTTGAGCACCAACATGTCACAAACAGTGAATGAAACCTTCCAGTTAAGTATGGCCAGTGTGAGCACCAGCTACGTGGGAGGGAGGGAATGGCCGTGCCAAGCCTGCCCCGTGTACGAACACGCAGGCAGAGAAAGAGTTTGTTGTCGTCCCTGCTCTGAATATCTTTTCTTTTTATTTTTTATTAAAAAAACCCTTTTTTAATGTTTATTTTTGAGAAAGGGGCGGGGAGGGAGAGGGAGAGCAGGAGTGGGGAGGGGCAGAGAGAGAAGAAGACACAGGACTGGAAGCAGGCTCCAGGCTCTGGGCCGTCAGCACAGAGCTCCACACAGGGCTCGAACTCATGAATTGTGAGATCATGACCTGAGCCGAAGTCGGATGCTTAACCAACTGAGCCACCCAACCCCCCTCTGCATAGCTTTTCAAAATAACAGGTTAACAATACACCAGGGAAAAGCCGATGGGCAAAAATGAAAACACCGTCTTTTTCTGCGACCTCAAATCTGACATCTTTTATCCTTGCTGACTCTGCTGTTGTGTGTGGTGCTGGGATTCAGGACTCTGATTCTCAGCTCACCTGTGGTGGGTGCCTTGCTCAGTTGTGGGGTGCTTCTCAATCACAGTAGGGCGAATACTAGCAAAAGTAGAGATGCTTGTGCGTGATTTCTTTTTTTCAATAAACTGGTTCAGATGGATGCAGTTGCTGTAATCAGGACTCTTCACGCGGTCGTATTGTGAAATGCTCTTTGAGAGAGAAAACTGTGTTTTGGCACACCGGGAATTGTGGGTAATTTAGGAAATACGGCTTGTTGTTGCAGTTTGAATGCTTGGACGGCCTGCAGTGCCGTTCTGGGTGCAAAACGACCAACAGTGTGTGCTTCTGTTTTATGTTGTGTCTTCTCCTAGCCTCTACAGAAGACTCATGGGTGGGAACCTAAAATAAAGGAAATCTAGCATTTCCATTTTCTTACCTTGCCTTCAAGAGGTTGTTGCTTAAGGCTTCTTTAACCAGAACACTTCTTTTTTTCCTCCCCCCACGATGTGAACAGAGTCTCCCCAGGTGGAACATCCTAGTGATATTAAAATCGGAGTGTTGAACATAAAGACTGTTGAACTTCTCACTTAGATCACTCAGCCTTCACGGAAAAACGTAGTGACCTTTGTAACATTTTCAAAAAGCCACTAGAGTAGTGATGCCATTTCATTAAGCATAACAAAGGTGGGCAGGCGCCTGGGTGGCTCAGTTCGTTGAGCCTCCCACTCTTGACTTCGGCTCAGGTCATGAGCTTGTGGTTTGTGGGTTCGGGCTCTGTGCTCATAGCTTGGAGCCTGCTTGGGATTCTCTCTCTCTCTGTTTGCCCCTCTCCCTTCTCGTGCGCTCTCTCAAAATAAATAAATAAACATTAAAAAAATAAAAGGTGGGTAGAAGTGTGCAAGAAAAATATGTGACTACATGCATCATACAAGAAAGTATTGGGATATTATAACAACGTTGGTAGCTTTTGATGGGGGCGGGGTGCTTTTGGCAGGGGTAAGGAGAGTGTTTTCTTTCCCTACCCCACCCCACCCCCCACCCCCCACTTACCAGTTGTGTTTCTTATGTTGCAATTTCTTCTTGGAAGGGCTGGCAGCTTTCTGATGCTTCATGGTAGGTCATTTCTAGGAAGTATGATTCCCAAGTAAATGACCCAAACAGTCTTACCTACCTGTTTCTGATTCTGGGCTACAGGTGAACAATTCCAGAGTTCTGTCATTGGGACTTTTTCACGACTATGTCCTGAATTGTACAGATTTCCTGGGGTTAGAAATGAACAGATTTAAAACCAGAAAATAATTTGAGTGGGAGAAAGTAGGGGTCAACCAACCTACTCTGTAAAAGGCCACATTGTAAATGTTTTAGGTTTTCAGGGTCAGAAGTCATTTGTAGCCAAACTGCAACCATAGACCATATGTAACCAAATGAGCGCCTGTATTCGCAGGCTGTGCTGAATAGGCAGCTGGCCCCAGTTTCCAGGGTGGTTTACAAAGGGTTCAGGAACAGGCTGTTTTTGAGGTTTGGGGCTTTAGCTGCCTCTTGCTGCACAGGCTCAGAGGGAGGACAGTGTGTGTTTCACTCTGCAGCATTCTGCTCCCTGCCCCATGGGTTGCTTACTGGGGCTGGGAGAGGAGGAGGCTCACCAAAAGGGAGCCCCCAACACCTGTGCTGGGCGTGAATGGAAGTTGCACACCCAGCCCCAGTGATCGGTGATCACACTGCCTGTAGACTCCGCTGGGGCCATAGTTAGCGAGGTGAGAATTGCCCAAGGCTCTATGGGAGGTGGAGGCAAGCTTATTAAGTAAGAGTCATCTCCAGAGGGCACCAGGGTGGCTCAGTCAGTTATGTGTCTGACTTCGGCTCAGGTCATGATCTTGCGGTTTGCAGGTTCGAGCCCCCATATCAGGCTCTGTGCTGACATGACAGCTCACAGCCTGGACGCTGCTTTGGATTGTGTGTCTCCCTCTCTCTCAGCCCCTCCCCTGCTCACGCTCTGTCTCTTGTCTCTGTCTCTCTCTCAGAAAATGAATAAACATTAATTTAAAAAATTGAGAAAAACAAACCAGGATTATGAGTAAAGGCAGACTGTCCTCACCATCATGAGCTTACTTACGGGTTTTCAGTCCTCCAAGGTCATGTTTGGCAGTTTTGATGTGATTTCAGGTAGCAAGGCAGAGCAAACAGCCTTAGAAATGCCTTTTGAAGTGAAGAGGAGTTGCTATAAGGGAGGCAGGGTAATTACCATTGAACAGGCAGCCCTGGGGTTAAAATGTGGTTGTCTTTTGATTTGAATCTCTCCTCTCAGGAGACAGCGCAGCTTTCCTCTGAAACAAATTGATGTACTGATGTATACCTCAGCACCTTGATGTTCTTACTCACAGGATGGCTAATCTGTACTGAATGCTGATGATTATCACCTTAAAAAAAAAAAGAAAAGAAATAGTTGGTCTAGGCTTCCGCCTTGCAGGGTATTAGATGTTCACTGCTGGGGGTGTAGAGGAGTGCTTGGGGCTGGCAAGGGGTAGCTAGGAGTTTTGGTGGGGGTCATGTGGAAGAGATTGGGCAACACCTCCAGTCAGCTGAGTGAGACTAGTCCCAGGGGATCAGGGAGGGTTTAAGGCGGAGGTGGTCACAGCCCCTGCTGAGGACCGCTCTGGCCCCACCGCCGTGATCCAAGATAGTTGAGGTCAGGGTAAACTGAGGCAGGCCAGTAGCCTTTTTAGAACCATAGCAACCACCCCATTGAGCTGTAGTCCCAGTGACTTGGTGGGTCTTCTGAGACTAAGGTCACTGGACACCCTGTCCTGGGGTGGAGCTCCCTCGGTTTTAAAGGGACCCATTGTCCCGGCCGTGGTGATTTCTGAAGGCTTCCGGTGGGAATGTAGGGCCTCTTCAGGTGCCAGTGTTAGTCACCGTGCAGAGCAGGTACAGCCTTATTGGGCCAGTGGGGACTTTGGAGAGGGAACCTCTCCGTCAATCCTCTGGGATTCTTTTTCTTTCTTCCCTCCTTTTTTCTTTCTTTCTTTCTTTCTTTCTTTCTTTCTTTCTTTCTTTCTTTCTTTCTTTCTTTCTTTCATTTATTTTAAGAGAGACAGAGACAGCACTGGTGGGGTAGGGGCAGAGAGAGGGGGGGAGAGAGAGAGAATCCCAAGCAGGCTCTGTGCTGTCAGCACAGAGCCTGACATGAGCCTCGAACTCACAAACCGTGAGATCATGACCTGAGCCGAAACCAAAAATTGGATGCTTTACCAGCTGAGCCAGCCAGGCGCCCCAACCCTCTGGAACTCTTGAGGGGTGGGATGCTGTGAGCGTGAAGGGCCAGGGGCAGTCCAGACCCAGTGGCTAGAGCTGGTTTCTTTACACCATCAGGCTGGTTTCTGCAGTGGAAGTTAGAGGCATTTTGCACCAAGGAGAAGCCGATTCATTTATAATAAATGTCCATATATAAGGACAGAAAATGAGCCAGACTCTTGGGGTTGGTCTCCAGAAGGCCTGGGAGCCCCTCCCTGAGAATGCTCAGAATATTCCTTCCCTTTGTGATCCTGGGTCTGGTACACCAGGCATGGCCCCTCCAGCTGCCGTGTGACCACCTGGGCCCTGGCTCTTGGGGCCAGAGCGGGAAGAGGGATGGAGTCCTTTCATCCAAGAGCCAGCGATGGGCTTGCCCATCTTCTGGTCTCCTGGGCGCCCGTTCTTCCTTCCCTCTAGGAAGAGTCAGAGTCACTGAGTGGTCACCATGCTTGGCATTGTTTAAGGAACTCTATGGAGTGTGCACAACTATTGGGTCTCCTCTACCCCTCAAACACTGTAAGAATAAACCGGCAAGCTCTCTGCCCCTGGATCCTTCCTGTGATTCAGCCCCATTTGGAAGAAGTGCAGTTGCATTCTGGTTCCATAAACGCATTTTCATTTCTTTAGGTCAAAAAAGATGAGTTCTGTTTCCTGAATTATCAATACTCTGTGTGTGTGTGTGTGTGTGTGTGTGTGTGTGTGTGCGCGCGCACTATTTATTAGGTTAGCTGGCATAAATCTAAATCCCTGTAAGCTTTGTTATCATCATCGAGGTTTGTACTGTTCCTCCAGCTGCTGAACCAGTACATTTTTGTTAAATGCGTTCTGCCGAAGTTTTAAACTTGAAATCACACCATGATTAAACTTGCTTTAAAAAGGTTCCAGGCGCGCCTGGGTGGCTCAGTCGGTTGAGCGTCCGACTTCAGCTCGGGTCATGATCTCACAGTCTGTGAGTTCGAGCCCCGCATCGGGCTCTGTGCTGACAGCTCAGAGCCCGGGGCCTGTTTCAGATTCTGTGTCTCCCTCTCTCTCTGACCCTCCCCCGTTCATGCTCTGTCTCTCTCTGTCTCAAAAATAAATAAACGTTAAAAAAAAAAAAAAAAAAAAAAAAAGGTTCCAGTGGGGCAGGAGGGTTTATTTCCATTTACTTAGGCTTTCTGTGGTTTTTGGAAAATTGTCATCTCAGGAGGCTTTGGAGCCGTGTGGATGGGGTGAATGAGCAGAAGGTGGGGTCGGGGCTGGCTCACATGCCCCTCGCTGTCTTCTTGGGAACTGTAGTGTCCATTATCGGAGTTCAGAGGAAAGCCCATGTGTTATGTGCTGTAACCACCTTGTCTCCTCTTTTTCCAGTCTTCAAAACTGCTGTGGTCCTTGTGTATAAAGACGGTTCCAAACAGAAGAAGAAACTTGTAAGACTTCTTATGTCTCCCCTGGTTTGAAAGTAACTCCGTTTCTGTCTGCTTCGTAGTTTTTATCTGCATAATTACCATTCTGCCCCTTGGTCAGGCACAAGCCTCGTGTGATTTCTTTCTTTCTTCCTTCCTTCCTTCCTTCCTTCCTTCCTTCCTTCCTTCCTTCCTTCCGTTCTAAATACATTTGCAGTGTTGCTAAGAACAGGAGGAAATTGCCTACCCCGCCTTCTCTTTGGCAGGTGCACATTGAGAGCATGAAACGTGAAGAGCTATTGGGGCCCATCATGGCCAGAACCTTCCTGACACTTGTTTCCTTTTTTCTGTCCCCCTTTTGGGGAATCCCTTTCATCTTCCTTCCCGTGGGGCTGAGGTCCCTCCAGACCAGCACGGGGTGTTCCAGCCTCACTAGTTGTCTGGGTGTGGGTGTGGGGGGTGTGGGTGTGTGTCTGTGGTGGTGGGGGGGGTCCGGTCCAGGCTGAAGCAGATCACCCCCACGCACCCGCTTCCTTCTCTTCCTGCAGGTAGGATCTCACAGGCTTTCGATTTATGAGGACTGGGACCCCTTCCGGTTTCGGCACATGATCCCCACCGAAGCTCTGCAGGTTCGAGCTTTGGCAAGTGCAGGTAAACACGGGAACATGTCGGGTGCATGTTTCCAACGTGTGTGTGAACGGTTGGTCTGAATCCTTTCTTTGGCATAACCTCTGTAACCTTCCTTTTTCTTCTATATTTATCTCTTTTTCCTCAGTCTCTCTACTGCCTCTTGTGTTCCCAGCCATGTATGAAATATTTGAATGAATGAATGCATGCATGCATGCATGAACTAAGCGAATGGATGGAATGTTTTCAATATTGTTTCAAGGAGTTCTAGTCAATCCTGTTATATGTATTAATATTATAGTGCCTAATATCTGAGTAGCAGTGAGTCTTGTACTTCTGGACAGAATCCTTGAGACCGTGAGCAGATTAAAGCCCACAGAAAATCACTCACTAGCTTTTTAACCGGGGGGCCCGTAAAGGCCACCAAAAGCACAAAATAAAGCCATTAAAGCCCAATCCCACTTGGACAACAGGTGCAGTTGTCTGGTAGTGAAGGGAGGACATGGAAGGGACGTCTGCAATGCACAGTACATCCGTCTTTCTGTATCCTCTTCTGGCATCTGATGTGAGCATGAAGTTCTTGGTGCCCAGTGTGTGTTCCTCATCCTTCCCTGTTTCCACGCGTCACCTCCATGAGTAATAAAATTGGCTCTGATCCTCATAAAGTCAAGTGCCACGTCATGCGGTTTTAGTGAACCTTCAATTACTCACTGAAATTAAACCAGAGCTTCTTCCCTCACTGTTGTGATCTCTTGTAGAAACACTCAAATGCAGAAACCCCATAGGACGAATGTATGTGGGATGATCATTTGCCTTAAGAAGGTTTCTTCCCAACCTTGAGGCACAGCAATTTACTCTGGTGCCTTTTTACTTTATTTGATTTGCCAGAACCTGGAAGTTATTAGCTGGAGTAGCTTTCCGAGGATGGGGCACTTAAACACTCTTCTTGTCTTATTTTGTAACTGTAGGTTGCAGATTATCTAGTTCGTATGTTGTGCCTGTTTTATAAATGGGAAAGCTTGTGTCCGTGGCCAACTGTTGGCTTCTCGGCCAGATATTCTGCCTTCGCTGAGGACCACGTACACAAAGAATTTAAATTGTGGCAACAAAGCCATCTTTGTGATGTGCTGTTCCATTCTCACTCTTTCATGCTTTCATTCAAAGCATGTTTAAGATAATCAAGATAAAAGCTTTTTTTTTAAGTGACTTAGAAAGATTAGCCAACTTGTTTCTCGTCATGAGATACATTCTAGCGGCTCTGAGAAACCAGAATGTGCAATTTCTCGATTTTTATCTTCGTTTGGGAAGATTCGTGAACATTTTTGCAGATGAACCCTGGTTGGGCTTAAATCGTGTGGGCACAATGAGGGTTTGTGACCGGGGCTCTCGGTACCACGCTGGGTAAGGCTGAGACCTCGCAATGTGCAGCCTTTGCTGATTGCAGTAATTGTCCTTTCCACAAACACTATTTCTGACTTCAAAGACCATGGTATGCCGACGTTGCAAAGCTTAGAAATGACTTTAAAGTACAACTGTCCCCACCTCTGGGCATCCCATTTTTGCTTCCCTCAGAGTGGACACCCTGGGGGTGCTGAGAAAGAGGAGGAGGCCCATCTGTTTCCAGGACCTGCTTGGCCAGGACACGGGCCTGGCCACTCACAGGGAAGGCTCTTCTCAGGGACACGAGGACCTGCCTCTGGATAGCACTGGCCTGCTGCACTCTGCACTGGCATCTTGGGTTCTGTCTAGTCCAACCGTTGCCAAAAGAACCATTCACTTAATGGAAAAAGTCCGGCCAAACAGGCCGTGCAGCTAAAGGGGTAGTTCTGTGATCAATATGATTGACTGATTGCCCTTTTAGACCATCTAGCAGGAGATTGTAGCAACTGGAAAATTTCCAAGCATTTCTTTTTCTTAACACCCATTAAGCTCTCACTTTGTCTCTCTGAGCTGACAGGATGGTGGTGAAGGACCTTTGGTCTTATGAGGCTCTGCGCTATTTAATCTTACGCCAGGGCGTAGAACATGCTTTTGTAAAAATGCAAACATATCTCTTTGGAACGTACGCTAATCCCTCCTTGTTTTAATTTATGTAGACGCGGAAGCAAATGCCGTGTGTGAAATTGTCCATGTAAAGTCTGAGTCTGAAGGGAGGCCGGAGAGGATCTTCCACCTGTGCTGCAGGTGAGCCTGGGGCCGTGAGACTGTGCAGCCCAGAGGGAAAGGACGTGACTGCTCGATGTCCCCTCAACCCCCTCAGGGCTCTGCACATCTGCCTGTGCATCCCTAGACGCCACGTGCTTTTTCTTGCGCAACAAATAACACTGATCCGGCAAATTAAACTGATCTTATCAGAACATAGACGATGATCTCACTAACCTAATTTCTTTTTATTTACTTATATACTTATTTTAAGTTTGTTTGGAGAGAGAGCAAGCAAGTGGGGGAGGGACAGAAAGAGAGGGAGAGAGAGAGAGAGAGAGAGAGAGAGAGAGAGAGAATCTCAAAAAGGTGCTGTGCTCTCACTGCAGAGCCTGACTCGGGGCTCCAGCTCATCACCATGAGATCATGACCTGAGCCGAAACCTACAGTTGGATGCTTCACCGACTGAGCCACCCAGATGCCGCGCCCTCCCCACCCCCCACCACATGCATTATTTCATTTAGCCAGACTGAGGTTCCATTATTCCATTTTACCTATGGGGAGCCAAGGCTCACGGAGGCTACTTTGCCTAAAATATTACAGAAATGAACACTGAGTTCAAACTTGGGTCCTATCTGCGTAGGCTAACCTGTTTGTGATTTTGTTGGCAAAGTCCATGGACTTTGGTGAGCCTGCCCCTAGAGATGCTGTATTCATTCATCATTAATACGGAAGACCGAGTGCCACTTACCTGGGTAGAAATACTGACGACCTAATTAGAAAAATTACTCTTACCTAGGAGGAAGGTTTTTATTGTGGGAATTAGGGCTTGGGAAGATTTTTTAGTTCTTTTCAAGGTAGCTTTAATATTGACTTGTCGTGGGGCACCTGGGTGGCTCAGTCGGTTAAGCGTCCCACTTTAGCTCAGGTCACGATCTTTACGGTTCGTGGGTTCGAGCCCCGTGTCGGGCTCTGTGCTGACAGCTCAGAGCCTGGAGCCTGCTTTGGATTCTGTGTCTCTCTCTCTGTCCCCCGCCCCCCCCCCCCCCCCCACACCTTATGCTCTGTCTCTCAAAAATAAATAACATTTTAAAAAGTCTTTAAAAAAATATCGACTTGTTCAAATATGTCATGGGAGTAGCTGATATTTAACATAAGGCCAACTCTAGAGGAAACTAAGGTCGTTGGGATGTCTGTCTTTGGGTGCTCTGCAGAGCGGAGAATCCTGTGGTTCATTTGCCTGTAAAAAAAACATTTTGGAACGAAAGGCCTTAAGTGTCAAAAGCAGAATCTGGCAACTTCTTGGTGCAGGATCAGTGTATCCATCAATCTATTCGTCAGTGGGCTGTCTGTCCCACATTAGCTGCGGGAGATGAGTCGCAAAGCATAAAGGGAAAGAAGTGTGTGTTCTCTATCTCCAGGAATGAAAACATGGCTCAGCGCAGAAATTGGAGTTGTGGCCTCTTTAACCTTTGGTCCTCAGGGATATTTGTTGGGCTGCCCCCGATAACATTAGAAGATCCCCATGTCTTAAGTACTTTTTCCCCCTAACGCGTGTAAATCTTCTTTCTTTTCATAGCTCTCCAGAGAGCCGGAAAGATTTCCTGAAGGCTGTGCATTCAATCCTGCGTGATAAGCACAGAAGACAGCTCCTCAAAACTGAAAGCCTTCCCTCATCCCAGCAATATGTACCTTTTGGAGGAAAAAGATTGTGTGCGCTCAAAGGGGCCAGGCCAGCCATGAGCAGGGCAGGTACTGTGGGGATTCAGACGTTCAAGATCCCCGTCACCCCCACTCCACTGTAGAACTCCAGTGAGCTTGACCTTTCTGTTGAGCAGGAATTAGATGTGGCCTTGTGGGGGCTAACACTGGAGTACAGCTCTTCCCTGGTGTCAGGTTCCTTGCCCTTGCCTCCTTCCCGGCAGCTCCCTGGGGATCCGCCCTTCATTTACTCATCTTGCCCTCCCTCCAGCTTCCCTCTGCCACCCTCCTCCTTTTGGCTGGGGACGCCTCTCTCATTCGCCAAGCCAGCAAGTGAGCGCGGTCCCTTTCTGGAGGGGCTCTCTCAGCCTGCTTGTGGAATGAGAGTCGCTGCTTTGCATGACAGCCGGCTTTGTCTAGCAAAAAGCGGTGTGTCCTGTCTCAGCAAGGTCACGGCCTGCCATTCTGAAAACATGGTGGCTCTGTAATCTGAAAACACAGCGATGCCTGTTCTCAGTAAGGATGGTGTGTTTGGTAGACCAGGTGACACATAAGCTGTTTACCCTTGCCTAGTGCCTGCAACTTTATTTTTAGCTTCAGTGTTAGTTTGGGGAAGCCTTGAGCTGCTATTTGCTAAAGAGGAAACTAGAGTTTAAATGGTCCCAGAGTAAATATTCTTTTAGGACTGGAATCATCACCTTGGAGCAGTGAGGAAGGAAGACCTATACTACCATCTATAAATAGCAGTAAAATATATCTAGGAAGAAAGGTATTTTCATAACATAGGTATTAGTGACATCAAGATATTCACGCTTTTATCCCTCCTTTCTTAAGAGGTAGCCCTGAATTTTGCAGGGAATTGTTCAGTAAAAGAGGCTTCCTTGGCATTTGCTGAGAAGGTTCTGACCTTTGTCCGGGTCACCTTTCTGCCGATTCACAATTGTGTCGAAGAGGCATAGATAGAATTGTGAATGGTTGGAAGTTTTCGTAGACCTAGCCTACTTAGCTTGACGTGGGGTATTATGTTCTTGAGGCACCTTACATTTAACTAATGTTGGGGGTTAGTTAAGTCGAACCTACTCTCCAATCAGTTGATAAACGTCTGTTGAAAACCTAGTGCAGTGAACATCTCGTGTTCTGTTGGGTTCTCCAAGTGTCTTGAGAATCTGACATACCTTTGTATCCACAATTTCTCGCGGAGTCCTCATGTGAAGAAAACTTTGCAGATCCCTTTATACCTCACAGTAGAGCACTTCTCCTGAGAATTGTCTCGCCTAACCTTTTTACTTGCCAGGGAATGTTTAAATTCGGATTGCGAATACGCGTGCCAGCCTCAGGAAATGTGCTTGTCATTGGCTAGGTTTCAGTTGTTAATCAACGAACCTAAATTCAGAGCTGCATTTGCGTTAAAACTAAGCGATTTTAGTCTGCAGGACACTCAGAAGTTTTCCTGCTAAGACCCCTTTGGAGCGAAAACGAATGCAGAGTTACACCATCATGGACACCAAGAGAAACCCTCAATGTCAGCCTGTTGGCTTTGGCTGATTGGAAGTTGTCTGCCTGATGGCTCATAGTTAGCTGAAGAAAGTTTTGGCCATTCTGCAAACCCCTCAGTATCATCGTCAGCATCTTCATGTTAGACGATTTAAAGATGATGCTTGAGTGGCTCAGCCAGCACCAGTTTGTCACAAGTCTTAACAATGAGTTGGGAATACGCAAGTCAGAGATGGTCTCCCTGAACCCTGTATAGCCGTCCAGGTTATGAAGTATCCTTTTAACAAAGGATAAATACTCGTGCTTCATTGTGCATTGTCATAAATACCCAGGTAGTTTATTTCTCTGTTCTGATTGAAAAGGACAGTAAAGCCAAGTGTCTTGCCTCAGTACTCAGTCTGCAAGTACTTTATGTCTGCCAAAAGCCCAATGAAAATGAAAGAATTGTACACATACAGAACCTACCATC
Source organism: Puma concolor (assembly GCF_028749965.1). NCBI lineage: Eukaryota > Metazoa > Chordata > Mammalia > Carnivora > Felidae > Puma > Puma concolor. The sequence continues at coordinate 146,612,045 of NC_141675.1, read as the reverse complement.
CATTCTATAATTGGGGTTTGTTTTTGTTTTTGTTTTTGTTTTGTATTTTCCTTATCCCGTATCTGTCCATCTATCGTCCGTCAACGCATCGTATTTCTGACACATTTCAAAAATACACACATTAACACACTTTACCCCTGAATACTTGAGCATTGGCAAAAATATTTCCAGTAGCCCAATTTTGAATTGAGGTGGTTCTAATATGGCGATTGGAGACAGGCAGATTCCACTATGGTGGGATTGGGATAAACTGAACAGGAAGTTTTGCTTTTTCCCACTGGAGTAAAAGTAGTGCCTTTTTTTTTTCTCTCTTTTTTTCCATTTTTCCTGGAAACCTTTATTCGATTTCCCTCCTTGATCAAGAGCGATGTCCGTTTGTTCCATTTTCAGCTGGTAGAACGATAGAAACCTAGGGATCTGAGCCAGAGGATGGCCGGAATGGGAGCCAAGTGAGGGCGTCATCCAACCCACTGCCCGTATACCTGCTGTGTTTGGAGTCATGGCTATGTTTGGCAGTACTTGGGAATAGCTATCGTACTTCTTACACCGAAAACAGTTTAATGGTTTTAGGGCTTAGATGCCGGGAACGCGGCTCCTAATGGGGGTTTAGGCTCTTCCCCTCCACTGGGAACCCCATGTTGCATTTCACCTTCTCGTGTCTAATGCCACAGCCCCTTGACTAGCAGGGACCAGGCAGTGGCGTCCCTTGTGTATGTGTCTTTTGTGTGTGAGCGTGTGGTGGGAGTGTTCGTTTGCTTGATTGAGTGGCGTCTTGTGTGTTTTGAAAAACTCTGGCTTCCTAGAGGGCTGTGGGGTGAACAAACTAATTCAAAGATCTGTTTGTTGGTAATGGTGAGTCCCTTTATACAGCGCTTTGAGGATCAATGGCATGGGTGTCATATATGACTTCTTTCTCATTCCACTCGGGCACCGGTATTTTAATTGATCTGTAGGAGAGTAATCGGTGACACACAGAATGTCGTCAGGAGGGACTAAAGCTCACATTTGCTCAGCCTCACAGTTGACGTGGGGCTTTGTCAGAAAGCGGGCAGGGCCGTGACTGGAGACTTGGTGTCTCTGAGAGCCACTCTCCTGTAGGCTCTGCGTGAGGGACGCCGTGCCCTTACTTCACTGCAGATCCTCCAGAAATGTGACATTTGGTTTCCCAGAGAGCAGTATAACTTGGACCCAAACTTCTGCCTCCTTGATGTGTGATTTCTACGAAGCCAGTGGAACCCTAAAAGCACCCCCTACCCTTACCAGAGACCCATTCCAGCTACATGACCCTAGGACAGCCCCTGGGGATCCCCAGAGCACTGCACCATGGGACATCGTCAGGGCTGAGGGCACTAACTAATCCCAGGGTCAGAGGTCAACTGGGTGTAGCACAGGGTAGATAGAGAAATGGATTGTTTCAGAGGGAGGTGAATCCCCTTTTCCCCATAACCGACAGCCCCCTGCGTCCCTCTGTTCCCCCTGCCCTGCCCTTCGGTCCGTTGCTATGACATCCTCCAAGTCCAGACATCTGTGTGAAATAAAGACTCTAAGGCAGACTGGTGAAATCTGGACTTTAAGCCCCGAACGACATCAAATAAATACCATTTAGCATTTCTTTTTCTTTTCTTTGCTGTCTGGATTTTCATCGCATGTAAAGCATGTGGGGGTTTTCTTTTTATATTTTTGTGTGTGTGTGCAGTGTCCGCCCCAAGCAAGTCTCTTGGCAGAAGGAGGCGGCGACTGGCTCGAAACAGGTTTACCATTGACTCTGATGCCATCTCGGCCAGCAGCCCGGAGAAAGAGTCCCAGCAGCCCCCCGGTGGCGGGGACACTGACCGATGGGTAGAGGAGCAGTTTGATCTTGCTCAGTACGAGGAGCAAGACGACATCAAGGAGACAGACATCCTCAGTGACGATGATGAGTTCTGTGAGTCCGTGAAGGGCGCCGCGGTGGACACAGACCTGCCCGAGCAGCTTCAGGCTGCGTCCATCAGTCAGCGGGAGAGAGGCCGCAAAAGCCTGGATAGTCACGCGTCCCGCATGATGCAGCTCAAGAAGCAAGCCGCCCTGTCGGGCATCAATGGAGGCCTGGAGGGCCCGAGCGAGGAAGTCATCTGGGTTAGGCGCGAAGACTTTGCCCCCTCCAGGAAACTGAACACTGAGATCTGACTGTCACTTTCCCCCTAGAGAGTGTGTGTAGATACTCCCCACCCCCCACGCCCCGCCCTCCCCCTGCCCCCTCCTGTCCCCTCAAGGAGGAGAATGTCCCCGTAGGTGGCACTCTTGCACACACACACGGTTTTGGCGGCTTGACTTTGTGCTGAAGCCACGTCGCCACCCAACTTCGTCATCTCTCATGACATCAGAAAGAATTGTCCAGAATCCCAAATAAGCTCGAGTTCCATCTTCTGTACATTCCTAAGGGCTCTTATCCTCAACTAATCAGGGCCGGAAAAATTCAAAAATAAAACAAAAAAAAGATTCTGTAGCACTGGAGGAAGAATCACCCCGGGTGTTTTAAGTATGTTACGACAGATTAGTTGAAGGGACAGCACAAAAACTAACAATAATAAAAGTCGCTCTATCTGAAATCAGTCCAGGAGCCATCTCTCAGTTGGGGAAACCACGTTCAAACACAAAACACAACAAAGCAACTGTACCGTCTACAATGTTCTTACTCCTTCCCCTCTTAAATGTCTGAGAATATCTGTGTATTTTAAGAATGTGTGAGGAGACGGTGGAGATGTATGTTTTGATGAGTTGTTTTTTGGGGTTTTTTTTTTGTTGGTTTTTTGTTTGTTTGTTTTCTTCTCTCTCTTCTGTTTTGGTCCATGGCTGGTCTTACTCAGTGTCCGTGTTCGGAAGTTCTAGTTTTGCATAGAATTATAAAGATGCCAAACTCTTTAAGAAGAGATCCAAATTTATCACTTGAAAAAAAAAACACACAAAAAAACACTATTTTTTGTATTTTACTTGAGATGCAGGGGCACAAACAGATAAGAATTTTACAGTGCTAGTGTAACTCTGAATCTAAAGAAATGAGGATTTTACCTTTTACAGAGAGAGTGAGGCATGGTGATTTTATATTTATATATGAAAGGCCAACAAGATGCTTAGGAGAAACTTTTAAAGAAACAGATTGCCTTTTTTTTTTTTTTTTTAAATGTTTGAATCTCTATGCGAGATGGGAGCTTGGCTGGGTTAAACATGACACCCGGATGGGCAGTGTGTTATGTCTGTTGCACGTGGCGGGGGAGGGGAGGCTCCTTCTCAAGGGGTTGCCATGGTGATCATTGGTTTTCCCATCAAAGTTGCATCCTCATCCATAGAATACCTGTCCCTTCCCTGACGGTCCACACCAGACCCCTTAACAAAACAGCCTCTTCAGAAACCTATCTTGTGTTTAATACTTTCAACATGCCAACAAAAACAGGGTAAACACGCTAAAAAACCTAACGTTCTCAACAGATTTCCAAATAGGAAGAACAAAAACAAGTTAAAGCACTTTTGATTCTTTTAAAACGGTTTATAGCTTTTTTTTTTTTTCTCCCATTTCACAATGTCCACTTCCTAAGAAGGGTTTCAATAATATGAAAACTTTCTTTTTTGGGGAAAATATCTATTTGGTGTTTGACACATCAGTAGGTACTTTAAAGACCTGAATTTTATAGTAGCTTTAGGAGTTATATTTTATAAAAATCAGTTATGACTTTATATTTCCAGACAATAGAGAGTTCAGAACATCACGCTCTGGTACCCCTGCTTGCTTTACCTGCTTTTCCACCCTCTGTCCCCTCCCCCCCCCCCCCTTTCGGGTTTCCAGGGCTTTGAGCTTGATCTTTTGAAAGTTTTATTCTATTAAATTTTTGCTATATCTTCTGGTTTTCTTAAAAAGCTTTAGAATGGTTTCTATACCCTTTGTACCACTGCATTGTTCCATATCACCTCCAGTTCGATTGTGTCCAGATGGAAAACGGAAGCAGAGACTTCTGATAGCCACACTAGTCCCAGTGCAACGGTTCCGTCTGCAGATGCTAGAAAGTCTGGTGCTTAGAGAGGGTGCCATTGTCTCTTGTACATAAGGTCATGACGTGTCTATGTCAAAAGTTCTTATATATTTCTTTTATAAGCTGAAAGAAGGTCTATTTTTATGTTTTTAGGTCTACGAATGGAACGTTGTAAATGCCTGTCAAACAATAAAAATACTGAAAAGTATCTGGACGGTCCTGTGCCTTTTTGGATGGGAGGATGGGTGTGGACTGTTGGCAGTGGGAAAGAGGAGATTCCTGGGAATGCCCTTTTGTTTCTCTCTCTCTCTCTCAATAATTATCGTGATCATCAAGGGAAAGCTGACTTGGTAGAGCTTTTCATGCTTTTGTGTTTTTTTTGTGTGTTTTTTTTTTTTTTTTTTATTTTTTTGTGTTGGGGGTGCCTGGGTGGCTCAGTCGGTTAAGTGTCTGACTTCAGCTCAGGTCATGATGTCACCGTTCCTGAGTTCGAGCCCTGCGTCGGGCTCTGTGCTGACAGCCCGAAGCCTGGAGCCTGTTTCAGATTCTGTGTCTCCCTCTCACTCTCAGCTCCTCCCCTGGCCACACTCTGTCTCTGTCAAAATAATAAACATTAAAAAAAAAATTTTGTGTGTTATTTTTTAATTTTTTCAACTTGAGGTGTAATTGACCTATAATATCTTAGTTTCAGGTGATTTGGTATTCGTGTATATTGCAAAATGGCCTCCTCAGTAGTACAGTTAATATCTGTCACCATACATAGTTTTTCTTGTGATGAGAGCCTTCAAGATCCACTCTTCTAGGTATATTCAGATCTGCAGTATGGTATTTTAACTATAGTCACCATGATGTATGTTACTTCCTGAGGACTTACTCATCTTAGAACTGGAAATTTGTACCTTTTGAACCTTTGACTCATTTTGTCCACCCCCACCTCTCTGGCAGCCATCAGTCTGTTCTCTGTTTGTGGGCTGGATTCTTGTTCTTTGTGGTTTGGGGGCATTGTTTTTATTTTTATTATTTGTTTAAAGTTTACTTATTTTGAGAGAGAGAAAGTAGGAGAGGAACAGAGAGGGGGAGAGAGAGAATCCCAAACAGGCTCCACACTGTCAGCGAGGACACAAACCGTGGGATCGTGACCGGAGCCAAAATCAAGAGTCAGTCTTTAACCAGCGGAGGCACCCAGATGCCCCGATACTTTTTTAAAAACCTAAACCTTAATATTTTAAATATCAGGAACCACTATAGAGCAGAATCCGTAGAAAAGAACGCCATTTTACATGTCCTTTCAACATGCCCCACATCCAGGTCAAATTCAGTGGGACCCTCACAGCATTTCTGAGCACCAGCCCCATTCTCTTTGGCTTTAGGACTTGGCCCATTTTCCTGGAAGCCACCTAGGGCTTCCCGAGCCGATCCCAAGAACTCGTTGGTTTCTGAGTTCTGTGTCGTCATCTTAAATAGAACATCCTGTGTTCCGTTGTGTTCAGGTCTGTGCTTGTGTTTTGTGCCCGGTGTCATTGCCTTGTGCTGTAGACATAAAGGGTTGGTTCGCTTTCAATCAAGGCGTTCACGTTTTGGCTCATGTCCTTCCTGACTGACTCCTTGAATACATGCATGGGTGTGCCCCTGTGTGCCGACAAAACACGCACACACTTACGAAATGGGTTCATACTATTTTATTAACACATACTTTTTTTTATTAATCTGAGTTTTACCCTCAGTGATACAAATTGTGGCCATTTGCCTAAGACAGTAAATGGGTTTGTAGCATTCAGAGTCATTGCTACATAGTCATCCATTTTAATGGATGGACTGTGGTTTACCATAATTTCTATGTTCAGTTCCCTGCTGATGGTCATGAAGGATTCTGGTTTTTATTATTATAGAAAAATACCGTGAACGTATGTGTTGCGTATTCTTTGTGCACTTGTTAGGGTACAGTCATTGAAATAGCTTTGAGTGTATGTATATGTGTCTTGAAGATTTTGATGTACATTTCTACATTGTAGGGGCCATACTGCTGACCTGTTTGGCTTCTGGTGAGTCGTCAAGATCCACTTTCCTGTCTGGTGTCTTCACTTTGCCACAGAAATGCCTATGGCTTTGCCACGGAGACTGGCATTATCACCTGCGTTTGTATTAGATCCTTGGGCTGGATATCCTGGTGGGTGGACCATCTCCCAGTGTCCTGTCCTTCCTCCTGTCCACACTCAGTTTCACAGGAACGTTTGGCCATTAAGCTACAGGATTTGGGTACTTAATGTGACACGACCATCCTTGAGAGGTCTCCCTTCCAAACTCCAAGGGTTTTAAATACCCTCACTCCACATATGTTACTTCTTGTTTTCCCTCTAGATTTACATGAGGGAGGAACTTTTACAGTAGTGATAAAATCAGTTTCATAGCACAGACATGTTTGGGCAATTCATTCCTTTCCCCAGAGTCCTCTTATCCATAATGAAGAAAATGGCCTTTGGAAACAAAATAAAGGCTTGTAGATTTTTTTTTTTTTTTCAAAAAAAAATCAGAGAAAGTCAAGGTAGGGATACATGGTTGGGATGAAATTTATGTTTGAAATAAATCTTGATGTTTTTTACTAAAAACCATTATGGAAAAGATTTTTGTAGAACAGAGGGAGGAGCAATGACTGGTAGATTTTCTTTTCTTTCTTTTTTAAAATTTTTTAATGTTTATTCATTTTTGAGAGACAGAGCAAGCAGGAGAGGGGCAGAGAGAGGAGGGAGACACAGAATCCAAAGCAGGCTCCAGACTCTAAGCTGTCAGCACAAAGCCCGAGTGGGGCTTGAACCCATGAACCGTGAAATCATGACCTGAGCTGAAGTCCAACGCTTAACCAACTGAGCCACCCAGGCGCTCCCTATTGGTGGATTTTCAATAAACTCTCCACGTCTCCGGGAGTTTGTCACCACCCGTGAGAGGAAGATGACCCTGACTCACCGGAGCAATGATCCTTGAGCCAAAATGTGACTTTGCTGCGGGTTCAAAATGCAGATCGTTTCAGGGGAATCCACCTCCCAATCTCCTCACCTTCATCTGCCTGGGAGTGTGCTTGTGAAGGAAGTAGAAGTTTTCTCCCGCCCTTCTTAGAATCTTCCCCCTCTTTATGGAAGAGAGACTGTTCTCATCCATTGTGGATCACGCTTGGGAGCACAAACCTCTGGGGCATCAAATAGACACAGAAAAATAGTGTGTTGAGAGAGCAAATGACTCTACTGACCAGGATGCTCATACTTTTCCATGTCAGGTGGTTTCAGTTTGCTTTCTCTGTGCTTTCATTATAAACGTGAAAAGTAGGAAGAGAATTGGTGCTCAAGTCTTTATGTGGCTAAAAATAGGATCCCTTCTGGAAACATGAACTAATTGAGAAAAATACCCAAACACTTCCATGTCATTAAGAGATCATTTCCAGTGAAATGTCACCTTTTACATTTAATAATATCTTATCTGTTTTTTCTTATTGGTCAATTGTACCGGTAACAATTGTAATCCTAACTCAATCCAAAAGTGATTTTTATTTATTTATTTTTTTTTAATTTTTGTTTTCAACGTTTTTTATTTATTTTTGGGACAGAGAGAGACAGAGCATGAACGGGGGAGGGGCAGAGAGAGAGGGAGACACAGAATCGGAAACAGGCTCCAGGCTCCGAGCCATCAGCCCAGAGCCCGACGCGGGGCTCGAACTCACGGACCGCGAGATCGTGACCTGGCTGAAGTCGGACGCTTAACCGACTGCGCCACCCAGGCGCCCCCAAAAGTGATTTTTAAAGAAGTAGTTGGGGCTTTATAATCATAGGAAATGCCAAACTTTTTGTTTTAATTTTTTTTAATGTTTATTTTTGAGAGAGCTGAAGCAGGGGAGGGACAGAGAGAAGAGACACAGAATCTGAAGCAGGCTCCAGGCTCTGAGCTCTCAGCACAGAGCCTGATGAGGGGGCGGGGGGAGGGGAGAGGTGGGGCTCAAACATAGGAACCCTGAGATCATGACCTGAGTCAAAGTCGGACGCTTAACCAACTGAGCCACCCAGATGTCCCAACAAATGCCAAAACTTTTATTTTTTAATTATTTTTTAATGTTTAATTTTGTGAGAGAGATAACACAAGTGGGGGAGGGGCAGAGGGAGAGAGAGACCTAGAATCCGAAGCAGGCTCCAGGCTCCACGCTGTCAGCATGGTGCCTAACCTGGGGCTCAAAGTCACAAACCATGAGATTATGACCTGAGCTGACATCAGATGCTTAACTGACTGAGCCACCCGGGCACCCCATTAACAAATACATTTATATAGAGATTTTTATTGTAAAGTAGTATATTAGAGAGCTAGGGGATGAGGAAAACAAATTTAAAGAAAAAAATTTTTGAGTCTTAAAATGGATGATGGGTGTCCAATTGGTATAGTATACAGATTGTGTAAGATACATTAAAAGTGAGTATTATTTTATTGTATACCTTTAAAAAATTTTTATTTATTTATTTGGAGAGAGAAAGAGAGTGGGGTAGTGGCAGAGAGAGAGAGAGAGAGAGAATGAGAATTCCAAGCAGACTCTGCACTGTCAGCACAGAGCCCGACTATGAGATCACGACCCGATCAAAAATCAAGAGTTGGATGCTTACCTGACTGAGCCGCCCCGGGCACCCCAGTATTATTTTACTTTAAAATATCAACTTTTAGGGGTGCCTGGGTGGCTCAATCAGTTAAGCGTCCAACTTCGGCTCAGGTCATGATCTCGCAGTTTGTGAGTTCGAGCCCCGCGTCGGGCTCTGCGCTGACAGCTCAGAGCCTGGAGCTTGCTTTGAATTCTGTGTCTTCCTCTCTCTGCCCCTCCCCTGCTCATGCTCTCTCTCTTTCTCTCTCAAAGAATGAACATTAAAAAAAATTAAAATATCAACTTATATAATACGTGTGTATCAGTTGCTATGTAACAAGCCATTTTAAGTCTCAGTGGCGTCATCAACATTTACGATATTGGTGATTCTGTGGGTCAGCTGGAAATTCTTTTGGTCTCTGTTGGGTTGGCTGATCTCTTGTCAATTGGAAGCTTAGCGATGGTCTCACTCAGGTCCTGTGGCCTCAGTCACATGTTGGTCAGGTGGAAGTCTATTTGGTCAGATGGTCCTCAGCTGGGATAGCTTGTCTCTTCTCTACGTGGTCTTTCTTCACCCAATAGACTAGCACAGGCTTCTTCACATGGTGTCTTGGTCAGTTGGAGCCACTGCAACCAATACCATAGACTGGGTGGCTTAAACAGCAGACATTCATTTGCCACGGTCCTGGAGGCTGTGGAGTCCAAGATTAAGGTGGTGGCAGATTGAAGGCTTGGTAAGAGCTCACTTCTGAGCTTGTAGATGGCTTCCTTCTGGCTGGGTCCTCACATGGCCTTTTCTTGGTACCTGTGGGTAGAGAAAGAGAGATGTCTCTCTTCCCTTTATAAAGGCACTAATCTCATCATGAGAGTATCACACTCATGAGCTAATCTAAACCTAATTACCTCTCAAAGGCCCCACCTCTTAACACCATAACATTGGAGGTTAGGGCTTCCATATATGCATTCTGTGGAGATATAAATATTCAGTGAATGTATGGTGGCCTTGGGGTTCCAAAGAACATCAGAGGCCAAGCTCCAATGCAGTTTTCAAGCCCCTTCCCATCTCAACTTTGCTAATATCCCCTCGGCTAAAGCAAGACATGTAGCCAAACCCAGAGGCAGGTTGGTAAGGAACTAGTTACCCAAGGGCATGGATCCATCGAGGTGCCATTCATTAGGGACCATTACTGCAAAAATCTATCAGAACCAGAAATTGCATCCTTTGAAACAATTTAAATTTATGACAAAAAAAGACATATGTCAATGAGAGGGGGTACGTAATCTAAAAAAATTATCTGGGAAAGTTTTTGAGACAAAATGGAAAATTATTGCCTTAGAAGTTTGAGTTATTTTAGAGGGCAGTCCATGCTTGTTCATACTTGTCTCTTCATTGAGAATCAGGGAGGCTAACTGGACAGAAAGTGAATGGGCTTTGTCATGAGACCCCCGTGTGCTTGAACCAGCTGTGTGATCCCGGGCCAGGCACCAAACGCTTCTGCTTCCTCATCTCAAAGAGGATAATAATACCTACTTCACCATGTGACTCAATTAATGGTCACTTTCTGCTTCCTTCTACCCCCAGCCAGGACCAGGAGGTAGCAGGGCCTCAACCTCATGGCAATCTCAACTTACCAGTGCCCTGAGATGATGACATGGTGCCAGCTTTGCAATGGAAACTTCTGGCTCTGATTTGGACCAGTCTTTCCAGAGAAGCTGAAAAATGCTTTATTCTCATCAGGGATTTCTATTCACTCGTAAAGTTATTCATCACTCTGTTATATATATAAAAGTTATATATATTTATATATATATATATTTTATATATATAAAAATATATATATATAAGTTATATATATTATATATATAAGTTATATATATATAATATATATAATAAAATATATAAAAGTTATATATATATTATATATAAAAGTTATATATATTTATATATATTTTATATATATATAAAAATATATATAAATCTACACTTAGTAGTGACATTAGTGATTAAAATAAAAGTTTTTAGGGATTGCCTGGGTAGTTCAGTTGGTTGAGCGTCCAACTATTGATTTCAGCTCAGGTCATGATCCCAGGGTTGTGGGATGGAGCCCTGCGTCGGGCTTTGCGCTGAGAGTGGAACCTGCTGAAGATTCTCTCTCTCTCTCTCTCTCTCTCTCTCTCTCTCTCTCTCCCTCTGCCCCTCTCCCCTACTCATGCTCTCTCTCTCTCCCTAAAATAATAAAAAAATTTTTTTTTTTTTAATTTTTATGTAGAACTTTAGTGGTGCCTGGCTGGCTCAGTCAGAAAAGCATGTTGCCCTTGATCTTGAGATTGTGAGTTCGAGCCCCACATTGGGTGTAGAGATTAAAAATGCAATCTTAAAAAAAAAAAAAAAAAAGGTTTGATATAGAAATTAAAAAAAATATAAAAGCTACCTTGAAAGTACATAAGTACATTTAATTTATTTGATTGGAAAAATGACATTTTTAAAACAAACATGGAAGCTTCAATCAAAATAGCAACTTGTAGATGAGTCCTATGTCATTTACCACATGACTCAATAATTTCTGTCCAGGGGGCTGAGTCTGAAGCACCCCAATTTTGGAATTAAAAGTGCATTAAAATCCACTGCACAATCCATGTCTTAGCTAAGATAGGAAAATTTTACTAAAATCTTTTTTCTGCTTGAATTTTACATTACTCATATAATGCTATGTACAAAAAAATCTAAAACACATTCGTAGAATTCTATCAACTGTTTTTCATTTTTTCCTACTCTTCCATAGTAAATCTTACCCAGGACATGTGTAATTTCTCTTAAAGTTACATTATTGAGTCAATTTTTATAAGGCACACATTTGAGAATTCTACCATTGTTTTATTGATAATTCCTTCCCCTTCCTCATCATCATTTTTTTTTTTTTTTTTTTGGAAATTTTCAAGAGGTTGGTAGTTATTGCAATTGTGTAAAGTGATATTTGAGTTTTGGGTGGCTCAGTCGGTGGGGTGTCCGACTTCGGCTCGGGTTGTGATCTCACGGTCTGTGAGTTCGAGCCCCACGTCGGGCTCTGAGCTGACAGTTCGGAGCCTGGAGCCTGCTTAGATTCTGTGTCTCCCTCTCTCTCTGCCTCTCCCCTGCTCACGCTCAGTGTCTCTCAAAAATAAATAAACATTAAAAAATATTTTTAAATGATACCTGAGTTTTCAGAATTGCAATTGACAGGCACCTGGGTGGCTCAGTTGGTTAAAGTGTCTGACTTCTGATTTCACCTCAGTTCATGAGCTCATGGTTTGTGAGTTTGAGCCCCGGGTCGGGCTCTGCACTGACAATGCAGAGCCTACTTGGGATTCTCCCTCTCCCCCTCTCTTTACCCTTTCCCCAGCTTATGTATGTGCACACGCATGCTCTCACTCTGTCTCAATACATAAATAAACATTAAAAAAAAATTAAAAAAAAGAGAAAATCTTAATGCATCAGCAGTACTCAACCCCGAGTAGCTTTGAAAATAGGTTGATGCTGGGACCCACCTCCGACCAAGAGCATCACAGGCTCCAGGTTGGCATCAGTGTATTTTTTTTTTAATGCTAGACTATGTGAAGCCCAGCTTTTATTCACTTTATATAAGTAGAGAGGTCCAGAGCTGATTTCAGTCTTTAAATGGCTTAATGAAATGCTACGTCAGCCTTCAGAAAAGGCCTGAGATGGACTCAAATAGTTCATTTCCTCACTTTGAACTGGACGCACAGTAACTGGTGCCATCACACACACATGCTGGTCGGAGTGATTGGTATATTTCTCCGAGAGAAATATTTATAAAATCATATGTATTGGTTAGTAAATGCTATTTGGTGGCCAAAGGAAATCCTTTAAATTCTGAGGTGTCCGTACAGGACTAGAGGACCCTCAAAGCCAAACCAAAAAATGTTGAATGGAACCTAGATAGGATACCTTTAGGCAAGGCACTTGGTAGACCTCTACTATCTCGAATGTAAATCTCACACCCAGCTGGACAGTGGGCCCAATACTAACTGTTATAACCCCATTATGGACTAATTCTGTAGGTAGTAATATCTAATCTATTTCTAGTTCGTTGCTTTATATATAAACCTTCGCTTTAGAAAATAGATGTTTGATAGTCTCATCTAAGCAAAGAGATGTGTTTGAGTATTATGAGATTTACAATAGCAACAAATATACAGATGAGAGAGATGTGGAAAGGTTAAATCAATGACTCATACCAAGGAATCTTACCAGAGGTTAAAAAAACAAGGTAGCGCTACACCCACTGACTTCAGTTTAATTTAATAAGCATTCGGGTGGTTCCAAGGTGCCAGTAGGGCTGCGAACTACAGGACTCCATCACCCACAGGCAAGGAACTTCATCCTTTTCTGGCTCTCTGTCGTGTTATTGGACCCAAGAGCACTGGATCTAATTTACCTTGAAAATTTGAAAATCCATACCTCTAACATTTATTGAGTGGGGGCAAGATAATAAGAGATTGGGAGCACAAGGTGGATAAGCATAGTTCCTGACCCAAGAAGCCCACAGTTTGGCAAAATGAAATCATGAAATGTGATATGGAAATGTTGGGGTTCGGAGCCCATAGCCAAGAAAGAATTCTTTTTTTTTTTTTTTAATATTTTTTTTTCAATGTTTTTATTTATTTTTGGGACAGAGAGAGACAGAGCATGAACGGGGGAGGGGCAGAGAGAGAGGGAGACACAGAATCGGAAACAGGCTCCAGGCTCCGAGCCATCAGCCCAGAGCCTGACGCGGGGCTCGAACTCACGGACCGCGAGATCGTGACCTGGCTGAAGTCGGACGCTAAACCGACTGCGCCACCCAGGCGCCCCAAGAAAGATTCTTGAGACGTCTTCAGGGCATAAAGGTGATTTTATTAAAGCAAGGGGACAGGGCCCGTGGGCAGGAAGAGCTGTCCTGGGATTGTGACAGATGACAGATTATATACCTTCAGGTTGGGAGGGGGTTTAGGGACAGTGCAAGTCTCTAAGGAACTTTGGAAGCAAGGTTTCCAGGACCTTGAGGGGGCTAGCTGTTAAGAAAAGGTCATTTATTACGGTCTGGTAAAAACTCAGTCATGAGACCCTTCAGATATGTGTCAGGGGCCACAAGCTTGGAGTCTGATTGCCAACATATATCTTGGGGGAGGGGCGATAAAGGAAGTTTCTAAAGGAATTTTTTTTTTTTTTTTTTTTTTTTTTATTTTTATTTTTTTTTTATTTTTATTTTTGGGACAGAGAGAGACAGAGCATGAACGGGGGAGGGGCAGAGAGAGAGGGAGACACAGAATCAGAAACAGGCTCCAGGCTCTGAGCCATCAGCCCAGAGCCCGACGCGGGGCTCGAACTCACGGACCGCGAGATCGTGACCTGGCTGAAGTCGGACGCTTAACCGACTGCGCCACCCAGGCGCCCCTCTAAAGGAATTTTTATATGTTAAAGTAGACTTACAGGGCCCTGGGGGGGGGGGGGTGGGAATCAGGCTAAAATTGCCTTTTGCCCTTAGCAAAAGCTGAGCTCTCAGAGGGTCTCTCTGCCTGTTTCAAGGGCCTGTCAATGGGCTGCAGGCAGTAAGGAAATTTAATTTTTCATTTGCCTTTGTTCCTCACATCAAAATGTCCCTGATAACCAAACACATCGTGTGGAGCTTCTGTTCACTGAGAGCCATTTTCCCTTCCTTCCCAAGAACTTCTGAGAAGGAGCTCCATGTTTGAAATGGGAATACGGAAGAAACATGCAACCTGAGGATTTTCACGGGTGTGAAATCAAACACCCCTCGCATTGACTGAAACACTTGAATTTGCTTTTGCGTGTTTATTTTTTAAATTACTAAATTAAGGTGAGTTCAAATGTATGCAGTTTTATTTATGTTAAGATACATTAATAGTAAAGTGAAATGAAGGGAAACCCAATTAGTTGTCCCATTAGCCCATTTCTTGCTCTTCAGTCTGAAGAATGACTCAGGGAGGCGGCCACGCCCGGTGGGTCCACTTCGCCCAGACATACCCATTGCTTCCATCTGGGGTACTGGCTTCCATTTCCCTCTATTTTTATATGCATATGCATATCTAACACACAGATATAGATACATGCATATTTAAAAAATTGTTAATGTTTATTTATTTTTGAGAGAAAGAGAGAGAGAGAGAGACCGAGCATGAGCAGGGGAGGGACAGAGAGAGACGGAGACACAGAATCCGAAGCAGGCTCCAGGCTCCGAGCTGTCAGCACAGAGCCTCACGTGGGGCTTGAACCCACCCACCGTGAGATCATGACCCCAGCGGAAATCGGACGCCCAACCGAGCCCCCCAGGCGCCCCAATACATGCATATTGAAAGGGAGTCATATTGTACTTTATTATACTATAGTCTGCTTAATTTCACTTATACATAATCAGGAGCTCCCGGTGCCATTAAACATGCTTTAACTATTAACTATATCAATAGTTTCTAAGAGGTGCAAAGATTTCATTTGAGTGGACACACTGCAGGACGTCAGATACTCGCTAAAAAGAAATGAGGGTCGCCACTTCAAGTCGGGAATTTTGGATGTTTGAATTACGTTTTTGGCTAAGTGTAAAGAAAACACCGTGCAGCGACCCCTCACCTCTAAAAGTGTCACCTGCCATTCGCAGCCATTTTACACATGGCAAATCGCCAGTGATACATACCCTGTCCGACCCTCACAAAATCCTGTGAGATGGGTTGCACGGATATCTTACTCTCCATAGACGCGAGAAGAGAAGGCACAAAGAAAGCGTGACTTGCACCCCGGCGGTTAAGTGTTAACGACCAGGATTAGACCACACACAGAGACAAGAAGACTGGCAAAACCCAGCATTGCCAGCTAGATAATTAATTGACTATAATGACAGAATGCTAGAATCAGACACTGTCCCTGCCTCTTTGAAAAAGAACAGACGTAACAGTCGAGCGTCTAAAAGTCTCTGGTGGTATTTTCTTTATGGTTTTATCCCGTCGATAAGGATAAGAGAACCACTCAGCGTTAACCACCACCTTGCAGCTTTTTGCCGAAGGCTTTGAAGGTACCACGTGTACAGCACTGCCCCCTGCTGGACACCTGCCGGATGGTCTCCAGCTTTTCTTTTCCAGGGTTGACACAGAGGGGAGCTGAGTTTGCAGGAGTGAGGTGGGGCGAGGTGAGCGGGAAGCAGGAATCTGTCCCAAGCTGAAGGGAGACCTGCGGCGTCTCACTTTGCGATCAGTACATTTTAAAAGCAGGCCGGGGATTTTAATGAGCCAGCCGCGCCGTGAACTACAGGTCTGTATCAATCATGAGCAAGAAAATCCTTTTCTCCTTGTCTGTCTTATAATTGGACGGAAAATTATTGGATGTAATTTGCTCTGAAAATTTATATATCTGATCCCAACTCTGGCCGTGAAGAAGCAGTAAGATACTTTTTACTTTAATAAAGTGGTAAAGAGTATAAAGACATAGAAAGTTGGCAGCTACTTATTTAACGTTTTTGTTTGTTTCCCCCCAGGCCTAAGGATCTGCCTAAGGAGGCTTCAGAAGGATCGCGTCCTACCTTTTATCTTCTCCAGTGCGGCGCCCTGCATAGGTTGGGGGGCGGGGGGAGGGTTGACCCCGGCACCTCCATGGCAGCCCCTTGAGAGGGCGCCTCTCTTGTGCCCCCTGGTGGTGTACTAGCGAAAGTGCCGCGTCTTATTTAGAACCAGAGCCCAGAGAACAGGAAGGAGCCTTGGAGGTCGTTTCTAACCCTCTCATTGCACCGATGAGACACTGAGGTCCTGAACGGTGAAGTGGATTTCCAAGGCTCATACGCGTTAGTGATGAAGTAGATTTTTTCAGGCTCATGCACGTTAGTAACTGGGTCCCAGCTGGGGGCGGGGGTGGGGGGTGCCTGGGAAACGATGGTTAAGGATAGGCGAGAACAACTCACATCTTCAGAGGAGGTCAGCCTGAGCAAAGCTTGGAGATGAGAATTGGCTGACAGGTTTGTCAGAACAGCTGCTGGTGCCACATGCAAGGCCCCTAGATGACTGTTGGTGCCACTGCCTGAGCCTGAGAATCTGGAAGCTTCTTTGAGCTATGGACTTATAAACCCCGCAGGCTGTTTCCAAAACCAGACTCATCATTTCCACCCTCACTTCTTCCTCCATCATGGTTCATCACCTTCTACGGGGCTGAGTAAGCTGGATACCTGGTCACCTCTGTCATCTACATCTGATTCCTCACGGAGCCCTTCTCCTGATTCTTTCTCCACTAACACTTCCTCTTGCCTTTTGACTAGAAAAGCCTGGCAGCGGACATCTGCTGGCCATGCAGCATCACTTGCACACTCTCTTTGCACCTAGTGTCTCACTGCAGCAGTCTTGTTCTGCCTTTTCAAGGTAGGATTTGGTACAGTTCCTTCCTGAGCCCCTGCCCACCTTCCAACCAGAACACAGACGTGTGTCCCAGCTTCTGCCAATCCAGTGCAAACTCAGCAGCTGCAACACAAAAGTGAGCAATGCGATGGGCGCTGAGGACGGAGCTGGCTGTTCATCAGAGCCGAGCATCCCGGAGGACCTGATGGGAGAAATTGGGAGGAAGGAGAGGCAGGGGGCACACAAGGAACACGAAGAGAAGGGGGGGTGTTAGATGATGGGGGGAGCTTAAATTGGGGGCCATAACCTAGATGGGATGCACAGTGTTAAGTTACTCAGGCTGTCATATGATTTATCAACACGGTTGCCGTGTTGTAGAATGAGCTGGGACTCCAGTAGAAGTGATGAAGTGAGACTGGCACCGAAGTCCAGGAATGTGGGCACGGAAGACGTGGGCAGGAGTAGAATCTGGTTGGAAGCAGAGCTTCATGGGTAAGACACTGAGGCAGATGTAGGAGGTGGTAATCAAGTAGGTTAAGTGGTTAGCATTGTTCACCCCAAAATAAGGTATTGCCAAGCTGGGCAAAGGATTCTTAAATGTAACACCATAAGCATAAGCAACAAAAGAAGAAACAGGGAAGTTGGACTTCATCAACATTAAAAACTTTCATACGTCAAAAGAGACTATCAAGGGGGCGCCTGGGTGGCTCAGTTTGTTAAGCGTCCAACTCTTGGTTTCAGCTCAGGTCATGATCTCACGGTTCCCTGGGATGGATCCCTGAGTCAGGCTCCATGCTGACAGCACAGGCTCTCTCTTCCCCTCCCTCTCTCTCAAAATAAATAAATAAACTTAAAAGTTAAAAAAAAAAGGACACTGTCAAGAAAGTGAAGAGACAATCTACAGAATGGGGGAGAATATTTGTAAGTCATATATTTGATAAGTGTTTGATACTCAGAATTAAAAAAAACACACACACACTAACAACTTGACAACAAAAAGCAAACAGACCCAATTAAAAATGGGCAAAGGGCTTGAAGAGACATTTCTCCCAAAAAGGTACACAGGTGACCAAGTAGAAAATGCAAAGATGCTCAGCATCTCTAGTCATTAGGGAAATGCAAATCAAAACTGTAATGGGATCCTACTTCTCACCTGCTAGGAAGGTGACAATAATAATAATATAAAAAACCCCAAGAACATAACAAGTGTTGGTGAGGATATAAGTATATTGGAACACTTATATGTTGAGCATAGGATTGTAAAACGGTGAGGATGCTCTGGGAACTAACTTGGCAGGTCCTCAGAAAGTTAAGCACAGAATTAGCATATGACCCAGCAGTGCCTCTCCTAGGAAGAATTGAAAACAGGGACTCGAACAGACACTTATGCACCAATGTTCACAGCAGTATTATTCACAGTGGTTGAAAGGTGGAAACAACCCTAGTGTCCATCGACGGATGGACAAGCGAAATGTATATACGTACAATGGGATATTTTTCAGCCGTAAAAAAGGAAAACAGTTTGATATATGCAACAACATGGATGGGCCCTGAAAACAGTAGGCTAGGTGAAATAAGCCAGATGCAAAGGGACAAATAGTGTAGGTTTCCACTTATGTGAAAAATCCAGAATAGGCAAATTCATAAAGACAGAGAGTAGAGTAGAGGTCATCAGGGTTGGCTGGGGGGATGGGGGGAGGGAGAGGGGGGAGGTAAGGAAGGGAAGTGGGGACTTAGCCTTTAACGGGTATGAAGTTTATGTTCAAGGTGATGAAAATGGATTGGAAATAGTGGGGGTGGTTGCACATAATTGCGAATGTAATTAATGCACTTACAAATGGTTAAAATGGTTTGTGTTGTGCCTATTTTACCGCAATAAAAAAAGCAAAAGAAATTGTCTTCAGGTTTTTGAAAGAGCAGATGTAAAGATAGAAGAGATAACACACAGATGTTGGATGTGCAATGTAATTGACAATGAGCTGTACTGTGCTTGGTGGTGACCATTCAGGGGCTCAAGGTGACCAAGCCTTTCCTAGCGGCCGAGTGCTTCATGAGGTCTCTCATGGACTCCTTGGAAAAAAAAACCCTGAGAGTAGCCATTCCTATGCTCATTTTGCAGTTGGGAAAACAGACTGTTCAGTCGTGGCCCAAAGTTACCCATTTATGTAAACCCAGCTCTCAAATCTACGTCTGTCTTGGCTCCAAAAAGCGCCCAAGTGGGTCACTATGACCTCATGCTGACCTCAAATGTCCTGCCACTTCCTGTTACTTTAGAAGAGCGAGCATAGTCTTTGCTCTTGAATTATATTTTGGAAAAGTTGCTTCACCATAAGGGGCTAAATCTGAGCTGCTTTACTTAATTTAACTAGGGAAGGACATCACTGTGAAGGATGGATCCTGAACAAGATCCCTATCCAAGCCTAGTTTCTCATTGGATTGCTGGAACTTGTCACCTTCGGGATGCTGACTCTGAGTTGAGTTTGCTAGTTTATGAGGTTTAGTGCACACCAGCAGATTTATTAAATTTTGAATGCACTCTTTTTCAATGTAGTAATTCATCCATCTTTGAGGTTGAACGTACCTTGGTGAGAAAAGAGAAGTTCCTGCATTTTTTGATCTGACCAGAAGAGGTCGCTCTTTCACTACGAATATTTTTAAGACTCTAAAGTTCCAGAATGTTGCTCTGATCAAAAATTCTCGTTTGTCCCTTCATTTTCTGTCTCTTTTTCCCCCCTCTTTCTGTTTCTCCCCTTTTTATTTCTCTCCCCTCTTTATTCCAATAAGTCAGCATAAGATAGGACAATAGGAGAGTGATATTTCTGCTTACCACGTTCTTGCAACATTCATTCACCACTCGCTTGCTCAACAGGATCAATGACAAACCCTTTGAGTCCATGCACCAAGGCAAAGATACTTAAAATTCCCCTTCACGAGCTTTTACCAGATGGAAATGGACTTTCGCGCTTGTGTGTAAAGAGTTGAACGGTCGCTAGCTGGGTTTTGCGTTCTTTTCTCCAACTGTTCATTTTCTGTGTCTCACATGCCCTGACCCCAGAGAGGGCAAGGAGAGAGTTGTTTAGAAAAGTCCGTTGTCAAACCCGGGAAGCGCTGAGATTTTGACATTTGGCAGTTCGAACTCATTTTCTGCACAGAGACTATATAGCTTTCCAGAAGTTCTCTTAGTAAGCCATTAACAGGAAATACGGGCGTTATTATTTTTCCTAACTGATCACTAATAAATTATTTTAGAAAGAATATTTCTTTTTAGTGTTTTCAACCAGGTTTTTATCTTCTCCATTCCATATCTTCCCCTGCGTTATTCGAGAGATGTATCCATGTAAGGCTTTTAACTGGGAAACCGAACAATCAAATCACATTTCATTAATTAGAAAAAAAATTGATCAAATATTTAAAACAGCGAACTGTAGCCTGAGAGAGAAAGGAGGTGGATGTGTGTGTGTGTGATGAGGGGCAGGAAAGATGTGTTGCAAACACAGATGTCTTATCTGTTTTAAATTACCTTGGTGTGGATAGAATTAATTCCTTTAGTGTGAGGTGATTAGAACCCCAAAGAAATGGCGCTGAGCTGAAGAAGGGCCTCATCCACAACTCGGTTAGTGACAAGTTGGATGGAAGTTGGTATTTGAGTCTTGGATTTCACAGTTTTTTGTTTTTTTTTTTTTTTAATTTTTTTTTTTTTTTCAGCGTTTATTTTTATTTTTGGGACAGAGAGAGACAGAGCCTGAACGGGGGAGGGGCAGAGAGAGAGGGAGACACAGAATCGGAAACAGGCTCCAGGCTCCGAGCCATCAGCCCAGAGCCCGACGCGGGGCTCGAACTCACGGACCGCGAGATCGTGACCTGGCTGAAGTCGGACGCTTAACCGACTGCGCCACCTAGGCGCCCCTGGATTTCACAGTTTTTAAGGACCTGAAATGTCTTTGTGGGTTTGGGAGGGAGAGAATCTTCCCTGTTCTCATTTGTATCCTGCTTGTTTTACCTTCTCAGGCAGGCGATTCAAACTAGCAGGAGGAAGGTGACAGGAACTCTCCCACCAAATTGGTTTCAATTGGATTTTCTGTTGCTTGCTTGACCTTCAGCCAGTCTCTTACTCTGTCCGGGTTTGGCTGTCCCAGTCACAAAATAAGATGTGGAAATATGTTATCTGCTAAGTTTTTCCAATTCCATTTTAGGATTCTTCCTGCTTCGAGTCTTTGAGACACCATGATCTGACTCTGATTTATTTTATTGTATTTTATATTTTTATTTTATTTTATTTTATTTTATTTTATTTTATTTTATTTTTTTTCAACGTTTATTTATTTTTGGGACAGAGAGAGACAGAGCATGAACGGGGGAGGGGCAGAGAGAGAGGGAGACACAGAATCGGAAACAGGCTCCAGGCTCTGAGCCATCAGCCCAGAGCCCGACGCGGGGCTCGAACTCACGGACCGTGAGATCGTGACCTGGTTGAAGTCGGACGCTTAACCGACTGCGCCACCCAGGCGCCCCTATTTTATTTTATTTTATTTTATTTTATTTTATTTTATGAAAGATTTTATTTTTAAGTAATCTCTACACCCAACACAGGCCTCGAACTTATGCAACCCTGAGATCAAGAGTCACACGTTCTACTGACAGAGCCAGCCAGGTGCCCCCCGAGTCTGATTTATTATTTCAGTGGTATTGGTCAGGGTTCTCTGGGGAAACAGGACAAACAGGATGTGTGTGTGTGTGTGTGTGTGTGTATAAATCCGAAGATATTTGTTGTAAGGAATTGGCTCACATGATTGTGGAGGCTGGGAAGTCCTACAAGCTGCTGACCGCAGGTTGGAGATCCAGGGAAGCCGGTGGTGTAACTCAGTCCGTGTGTGAAGTCTTGAGAACCACAAAACCCGTGTCCAGGGTCAGGAGAAGATGGCTGGTCCAGCCCCAGCAGAGAGAGTGAATTTGCCCTTCTTTTGCCTTTTGGCTTAATACAGACCCTTAGAGGATCGAATTATGCCCAACTACACTGGGGAGGGATGTCTGCTTTGCTCAGTTCACCAATTCACATGCTAATCACTTCTAGAGGCACCTTCAGACACATCCAGAAATAGTGTTTTACCAGCTGTGTCTGGGCATCCCTTACCCACTCAGGTCGACACAAAATTAACCATCACATCAAGCAACTGTCTCATATTACAGTGCAGGTAGAGATAATCAGTGATTACAATATTTGTTTTTTTCTTGGTTTTAAGAAACCTTTAGACTCTGAGCCTTTATGTGGTTTCATTCCAAATAACAGGGAGGGGAAGAAGGGAAGGGAATTCAGTAAAATGAAGCAAGAAAAACACACGTTTGGAGCCCACCTTCTTGGGCTTCAGTCCCAATTCTTCCACTTCCCGTCTAAGTGGGCAAGCGTTTGAAATCCTTTTTGCCACCGTCTTCTCATCTAAAAAAAGGCGATACAAACAGAACCTGCCTTGTGGGATTGTTGAAAAGAGTAAATGACTTAAGTGTCTATGTTTGTGTCTAATAAATGACAGTTGTCTCCATAAAATTATTAGTTCTGCCAACTTTTAGTTATGTTTTCTAGGAGATCAGCTTCTTCCCTTTCCTATTTGTGACCCATCAACAATGTGAGGGGCACTGATTTTTGTGAAAAACACTGTCCCGGGCCCAAGTTCCTACCCTTGTAGTACCTACCATCAATTTGAAAGGTAAGCCCAAAATATCAGTAAAATCTAAGGGGATAGTCTGAGAGGAGGCTGTCCGAGGAAGGTGTTTCAGAGGTCGCAGGTCACATTATGGGGTCTCCCCCGGTGGCTGTTTTGCTGACACCCCTTCAGAGAGCAGGAACTGCCATGCTGGTGTGTGAAGCAGAGCTGGGGGAAACCAACACACCTGGTGTTATAGGCTGAAAACCGTGTGGCAAGATGGCAAAGGATACTTATCATGCAGGTGTTATATAATTGTACATCATAATACATACACAATATATAATCATAGCGTATATTATAAAAATGTATATGATCAAGGATTATTACATATGACTTACAAATAGAGAAAAAACTCAAAACACAAAGTGAACAAAAGTTCGAACAGGTAATTCACAGAGGACGTGGTAAAAATGAAAGAATGTCCAATCCCGCTGGGAATCAGAGAGGTACACCTTACAGAGAGATAACGCTCTGCACCATCAGTTGAACAAAAAAGGAAGACTGATAATACCAAGCATTGACAAGCGTCTGGAGAAATACCAGCCATGACCCGGAGGCTTGTGTCAATACAGTAGCCTTAGAGAGAAATTTGTCACTATTTAGCAAAGCCAAAGATCCTCATGCCCTTGGACCCAGTAATTCCATCTCTCGGCAGGGATGATATTTGACATATTTAGCATCCTATGGGTCAATCCAGCCACCAAGCAGAACCCACACCTTCTCCAGTCAGAATGGAGGCTTCCGCTTCCCAACAGGTGCATGTGTATTGCTGAAAAAATGCTGAGTATCAGCCCTGCTGCTAGCAATATTCCTTAGAAACTTCTCCCGTTGGATAGGCAGGGGGAGAAGGGTATAAGAATGTTTATTGTGACATTGTTTGTAAAAAAAAAAAAAAAAAAAGTAACAACGAAGCAATCTAACTCTTCAGGAAAAAAAAGAGTGGATAAATACATTTTGGTTTATTATCCAATAGAATAATATACAGTAGTGAAAAAGGATGAAATTGAACCACACATATCAAGTAGACAAATCTTAGAAACGTAAAGCTCAGTTGGTAAAGCGTCTGATTCTTGATTTCAGCTCAGGTCATGATCTCTGACAGCACAGAGCCTGCTTGGGATTCTCTCTCCCTCTCTCTCTGCCCTCCCCGGTTTGTGCATGCTCTCCCTCTCTCTCTCTCTCTCAAAATAAATGAATAAACTTAAAAAAAAAAAGAAACCTAAAGTTTCAGAGAAACAGCAGTGGTAGAGGATATGTACTAGAAGAGGCCATTTACCTATCTATCTATCTATCTATCTATCATCTATCTATTTATCTATCATCATCTACTTATTTTAAAGTAATCTCTATACTCAATGGTGGGTCTCGAACTCATGACCCTGAGATCAACAGTCACATGCTCTCCTGACTAAGCCTGCCAGACACCCCTGTAAGATACATTTAAATGAAATTTGAAAACAAACAATACAAGCAATACTACGTTTACATGTAATCATTGTGGAACGCGTTCATGGGAATGACCATCAACATTCAGTATTTTGGTTATTTCTGGGGAAGAAAGAAGGGAGGAGGAAGGGGGAGCTTCAACTTGACGGCTTCTTTTTTTTTTTTTTTAATGTTTTGAAATGTTTATTTTTGAGAGAGAGAGAGAGAGTGTGTGTGTGTGTGAGCAAGGGAGGGGCAGAGAGAGAGGGAGACACAGAATCTGAAGCAGGTTCCAGGCTCCAAGCTGTCAGCACAGAGCCCTATGTGGGGCTCGAATGGGTGAACCGTGAGATCATGATCTGAGCCAAAATCCGACGCTCAATTGACTGAGCCACCCAGGTGCCCCGATGACTTACTTCTTATAAAAGATGGGGAGCAAACTTGGAAGGCTATTAGGATTTGATTGACGTGGTGATGGGTCCTAGATGTTCAGTGTGTCATTGTCTCTGTTTTGTACGATGGAAACATTTTGCAATGCAAATTAAAAATCAACATTTAAAAAAAAATCAACATTTTACAATGCAAATTAAAACTCAACATGAGATTCTGAGCTGAGGGTCAGTTTTCATTGCTTTGTGGGCATTTGGCTGCGGTAGCGCTGAGTTCTTTCCTGCCTTTAACCCCTTTCCCCGTGCCTTTCAGGAATGAGTCCCCCTTCTGCCCTTGCGTCCACGGCCTCTCAGGGCAAAGCCCCTTTCCCTTTGCTGGGCTCACTCGGAGGGTGAGGCTGGAATGCTGTTTTGTGGTTCTTCCATCTTGGAGTGTGCCTGTCTGCCTCTCCTGTCCCGCTCGGCGACTTTGGATGGCCCTGTGCCTGAACTTGAGACATCATTACAGATGGCTTCAAATGTTGGCTATCCCAGAGTTCTTCATTAACTTGAAGTGTCGACCTGTCCTCAGCCAGCCTTTGCAAACCTGCCCTGAGAACAAATGTTGTGTCTCCTCGGCAGGTCACCAGGGGGCTCTGCAACGCCCATGGCCTGACTTCCACTGATGGACGTCACCCAGGTAAGATTTATGACTCCATTTAAAGCCCGAGGCTCTGGAGGATGGGACTGAAAACAGGTGCTTCAGTGAAAAAGGCAATTAGATCTGACGAGGCCCATTTAATAGCTCGAAGATGTTGCTTAACTACACTAATTTCTTCCAGAGATAACCCTTTTCACCCCACTCCTAGTATATCAGTTAATCTGTTTTGTCCTTTCCTTTGACTTGGGTCAGACTTAGCTGTGCTAAGATCAGCAAAGATCATCTGGAGTTCATTTCTTCCTTCCCTCTTTCTTTCTTTCTTCTTTTTTGTCTATTTGTTTCAAATTTGTATTTTTTAATTAAAAAATTTTAATGTTTATTTTTGAGCGAGTGGGGGAGGGGCAGAGAGAGGGGGAGAGAGAGGATCTAAATGGCAGGCTCTGTGCTGACGGCCGAGAGCCCGACGTGAGGCTTGAACTCATGAACTCATGAACCGTGAGATCATGACCTGAGCCAAAGTCGGATGCTCGACTGAGCCACCCAGGCACCCCCCCCCCCCCAAATTTTTACTTAAATTCTAGTTAGTTAACATGCAGTGTAATATTGGTCTCAGGAATAAAATGTAGTGATTCATCACTTACATACAACATCCAGTGCTCATCACAAGAGCCCTCCTTCATTTCTTGAGTTTTGCTGACTTAGGGATTGGATACAAATTTCTGACTGGTGGTGGCAAACCTGAAGAACTAACATTTCTGGGAACTCTCCAGACCCCTTCCCCAGCTCCTGGGGTGCGGGGAGGGAGCTGCGCGGGTCTTTGGGGCAACATGGTCTGGCAGACCCAACTCAGGCTGTGGAGTTAGACCTGTTTTTGAAGCTGGTTTTGGCACCTTGGATAATCAATTTTACCTCCCAGAGCTTTGATTTCCTCAGTTACAAAGTGAGGGAAGTGATGTTTGGCATTGAGGAATTGGGGCAGCATTAAGTAAGATGGGGACGGACCCCTGGGTGGGTGGTTCGGTCGTTTGAGTGTCTGGCTCTTGATTTCGGCTCAGGTCATGGTCACCCAGTTTGTAGGTTCGAGCCCTGAGGTGGGTTCTGTGCTGATGGCACGGAGCCTGCTTGGGATTCTCTCTCTCCCTCTCTGTCTGCCCCTTCCCCATCTGCAGATCTCTCACTCACTCTCTCTCTCTCTCTCAAAATAAGTAAATAAACATTAAAAAATACATTTGGGGCACCTGGGTGGCTCAGTCTGTTAAGCGTCTGACTTCAGCTCAAGTCATGATCTCACAGTTCCTGAGTTCAAGCCCCACACTGGGCTCAGATCCTCTGTCCCCCTCTCTCTGCCTCTCCCCTGCTTGTGCTCCCCCCGTATATATATAATATGGGTACAGCAGCTGGTGCAGTATGGGGCACTCAGCTCATTCTCTCCTCTCCCCCATATGCACAAACATCTCAAATTCTCTGGGCCCTGTGGCCTTTATTCCCTTCCTCACTCAACGTCCACATCTGCTCTTAGGAGCGTTTTGATTTGAGGGTGGCTGGGCAGAGGTGACAGGGGGGTGAAACGGGAGGTGGCTGGGAACCTGTGTGGGCGGTGGGTCTGGGAAAGAAGGTTGTGAGGGTTTTTCCACAGCAATAGTGAATTCCTACTTAATGTTACCCTTTCCAGTTTTTTTTTTTTTTTTTTTCTTTTTTAAAGTTGATCTTGCATTATGAAATCAAAGGCTCTCTCTGCTTCAGCCTCTCTGGAGTGGTAAGAGCTGGCGGGGGAGGAGGGACTGGGGGCGGAGGACTTTCCCAGCTCTGAGAGCCTACTAAAGGCTTGCTTCTCTCCTCACCTCTACCTGCAGCCAACCACTTGCTGAAAGAAAAGCCTCCCCAGGACTTTTGTTAGCAACCAGGGAGACTGCCCAGTGGCTGCAGAGCTCCCCGATTCTCCTCTGGAGGCAAAGGAAGCAATTTGCAGATTCACCAGGGTCGCAGTGAACTGGGTCCCGTTTTGAGAGCCGCTGGCTGTTTGGCTTGGAAACGAGTGGACTTTCCTGAGCTTCAGTTTACTCATTTCTAACAGGCAAGATATCATTCCGTTCCAGCCTACGATCGGGGGTGTCACATGTAAAAGTGGATGGGGAAACACTCTAGAAAGCACACAGTGCTGTGCAGATCTCAAACCTCATTAGTATCTTTGCCAACAGCCTGGACAGAGGCTGCCTCCAGGTAAGAGGCTTGTGAATTGGCCATTGTTTCCAGCAGAATATGAAGCAACATCCTTACCTAGTTAACCTGATGTTCAGTACATTCTGCTCCTGGTGTTTTGTTTTGTTTTGTTTTGATCAACAAAGCTATTATTTTTTCCCGCTTTATTGAGGAATAATTGACCTACAACACTGTGTAAGTTTAACTTGTACAGCATGGAGATTTGAGTTACGTATATCGTGAAATGATTACCACGATAGGCTCAGCTCACGTCCATCCTGTTATAGATACAGTAAGAAGCAAACAGGGGCTCCTGGGTGGCTCAGTGGGTTGAGCATCTGACTTCGGCTCAGGTCATGATCTCGCAGTTCCTGAGTTGGCCCCTTGGCGTCGGGCTCTCTGCTGTCAGCACAGAGCCCGCTTCGGATCCTCTGTCTCCCTCTCTCTCTGCCCCTCCCTTGCTCACTTACCCTCTCTCAAAAATGAATCAACATTTAAAAAAAAAGAAGAAAAGAAAGAAGAAAAGAGTAAAGGGAAAAACTTTCTCCTTCTGATGAGAACTCTTAGGATTTACTCTCTTTTTTATATTTTTTAATTTTTTAACATTTATTTATTATTGAGAGACAGAGAGGCACTGAGCATGAGCAGGGGAGGGGCAGAGAGCAGGGAGACACAGAATGAGAAACAGGCTCCAGGCTCTGAGCTGTCAGCATAGAGCCCGATGTGGGGCCCGAACTCATGGACTGAGAGACATCATGACCTGAGCTGAAGTCGGACGCTCAACCGACCGAGCCACCCAGGCGCCCTAGGATTTACTCTCTTAACGCCTTTCTGTACATCACACAGCAGTGTAAACTATAGTCCTCATGTTGTACATTACATCCCTAGTACTTATTTATCTTATAACTGGAAGTTTGTATCTTTTGACCCCCTTTCTCCAACCCTCCCTCCCTCCCCCACCCCTGCTTCTGGTAACAAGTCTGATCTCTTTTTCTATGAGTTTTTTTTTTTTTTTAAGGTTCCCCATATAAATGAGATCATATGGTATTTGTCTTTGTCTGACTTCTTTCACTTAGCATCATGCCTTCAAAGTTCATCCATGATCACAAATGGGGGGATTTCCTTGTTCTTTATGGCCAAGTTATATTCCATTGTGTATATGTATTTCCCAACCTCTTTATCCATTTTGCATCAGTGGATACCTAGGTTGTTTCCATGTCTTGGCTATTATAAACAATGCTGCTATTAACATGAGGGTACAGATATATAGATAGATAGATATAGATATATATAGATATTTTTTTTTCCCCGAGTTGGTGTTCTTTGTGATATATTACCAGAAGTGTAGCTGCTGGATCATATATGGTAGTTCTAGTTTCGAATTTTTGAGGATCCTCTGTACTGTTTTTTTATTTGTTTGTTTGTTTAAATGTTTATTTATTTTTGAGAGAGAGAGAGAGGTGAGCTGGGAGAGGCAGAGAGAGAGAGGAAGAGAGAGAATCCCAAGCAGGCTCCGCATTGTCAGTGCACAGCCCATGTGGGGCTTGAGATCATGATCTGAGCTGAAATCGAGTCAGATGCTTAACTGACTGAGCCACCCATGGGCCCCTCTGTAGCACCAATGTGTTTTCTGTAGTAGCAATTTGTAATCCCACCAATGGTGCAAAAGAATTCCCTTTCTCCACGTCCACACCGGCATTTGTTCTCTCTTATCTTTTTGATGATAGCCATTCTAACAAGTGTGGGATACTATCTCTTGTGGTTTTTATGGTGTTTTGTTTTGTTTTGTTTTGTTTTGTCTTGTGTGTGTGTTTTCTCATTGTGGTTTTGATTTGCATTTCCCTAATGACTAGTGATGTTGACCATCTTTTCATGGCCTTTTCGTTGGCCTTTTGTATAGCTTGTCTAGAGAAATGTCTGTTTGGGTCCTTTGTCTATTTTTTTTTTTTTCCATTGGGCTATCTGTTTTCTTGCTTTTGAGTTGTATGAGTTCTGTATATATTTTGGATATTAACCCCTTATCAGATAGATGGTTTGCAAATAGTTTTTTTTCCCATTTCATAGGTTGTCTTTTCACTTTGTTGGTGGTTTCTTTTGGTGTATAGAAGATTTTTAGCTCCATGTAGCCATGCTTGTTTATTTTTTATTTTCTAGCTTGTACTTTCGATGTCATATCAAAAAAGTCTTTACTAAGACCCATGTAAGCGAGTTTTGTTCCTATGTTTTCTTCTAGGAGTTTCATGGTTTCTGGTCTTACATTTATATCTTTAATATATTTCAAGTTAATTTTTGTGAGTCGTGTACAATAGGGGTCCAGGTTCATTCTTTTATATGTAAATATCCAATTATTCCAGCACCACTTACTGAAGAGACCGCCTTTTCTCCATTGAGTGTTCTTGGTCCCTTGTCAAATATTAGTTAACTGTGTATACATGGGTTTATTTCTGTCTTTTTCACTGGTCTGTTTGTCTGTTTTTATGCCAGTACCACACAGTTTTGATATTATAGCATTATAGTATAGTTTGAATTAGGAAGTGTAAACCTCCTACTATGTTTTCTTCCTTAGGATTTCTTTGGTTACTTTGGGTCTTCTTCAGTTTTATGTAAATTTTAGGAGTGTTTCTTTTTTTCTATTTTTATTAAAAAATGCCATCGGGGTTGCATTGAATCTATACATGGCTCTTAGGAGTCTGGACATTTCAATAATATTAATTCTTCCAGTCTGTGAACATGAGATGGCTTTCCCTTTATTTGTGTCATCTTTGGTCTCTTTCATCCATGTGTTATAGTTTTCAGGGTTGAGGCAAAGCTTTTATCCCTTCACCATTGAGTATGAGGTTAGCTGTGGACTTATCATATATGGCCTTTATTATGTGGATATATGTCCCCTCTATCCCTAATTTGTTAAGAGTTTTGATCGTGAATAAATGTTGAATTTTGTCAAATGCTCTTCTATGTCTACTGAGATGATCATATGATTCTTTCATTCTATTAATGTAATGTATTACATTGATCTGTGTATGTTGAACTATCTATATATACCAGGGATAAATTCTACTTGATCATCCCAGCAAATGATCCTTTTTAAAAACTTTTTTTAATTTAAAAAATTTTAAAAAATGTTTATTTATTCATTGAGAGAGAGAGAGAGAGAGAGAGAGAGAGAGAGAGAGAGAGATTGAGAGACTGAGCAGAGGAGAAGCAGAGAGAGGAAGAGCAAAAATCCCAAGCAGGCTTGGACCCACAAACCATGAGATCATGCCCTGTGCTGAAATCAAGAGTCAGATAGATGCTTAACTGACTGAGCCACCCAAGTGCCCTGGGAATGATCTTTATAATGTCCTGCTGCATTCAGTTTTCTAGCATTCTGTTGAGAATTTTTTGCATCTATATTCATCAGAGTTATTGGCCTGTAGTGCATTTTTCTGGTGTTGATATCAGGATAATGCTGGCCTTATCAAAATGAGTTTGAGAGTATTCCTTCCTCTTTAATTTTTTGGAAGAATTTAAGAAGGTTTGGTGTTAATTCTTAAGGTGTTTGGTAAAAGTCACCAGTGAAGTCATTTGGTACTGGGCTTTTCTTTATTGCAGCATTTTTGATTACTGATTCAATTTCCTTATTCAAGTTTTCTATTTTTTTCCAATGCAGTCTTGGTAAGTTGTATGTTGCTAAGAATTTTTCTTATCTCTAGACTGAAATATAATTGTTCAGAGGAGACTCTTATGGTCCTTTAAATTTCTGTGATATGACTTGTAATGCCTCCTTTGTATTTATAATTTTATTGATTTGAGTCGTTTCTCTTTTTTTTTCTTGGTCAACCCACCAAGGGTTTGTCAATTTCATTTATCTTTTCAAAGAACAAATTTTTTGTTTGGTTAATCTCTTCTAATATTTTTCTGTTCTCTATTTCATTTATTTTTGCTCTAATCTATATTATTTCCTTTCTTCTGCTAACTCTAGGCCCAGTTTGTTCTTTTTCTAGTTGATTAAGGTTGTTTATTTGGGGTCTTTCTTGCTTCTTGATGGAGGCATTTATTGCTATGAAATTCCTTCTTAGAACTGCTTTTGCTGTATCCCATAAATTCTGGTGTGCGTGTTTTCATTTTCATTTGTCTCAAGAGACTTTTTAACTGTCTCTAATTTTTTCTTTGGTCCATTGGTCACGCAGGAGGGTGTTGTTTAACTTCCATGTGTTTGAAAATTTTCCAGATTTTCTCTTGTTATTGACTTCTAGTTCCACACGTTATGGTCAGAGAAGATACGTGGTATGATTGCAGCCTTCTTGAACTTGCTAAGACTCATTTTGTGGCCTAATGAATGGTCTGTCCTAGAAGATGTTCTATGTGCACTTAAGAAGAATGTGCATTCTGCTGTTGTTGGAGAGAATGTTCTATATACGTCTTTTAGGTCCATTTGGTCTATACTGTTGTTCAAATTCACTGTGTCCTTATTGATTCTCTGTCTGGATGATCTATCAGTCGTTAAGAGTGGGGCATTAAAGTCCCCAACTATTATTGTGTTACTGTTTATTTTTCCTTTTAGCTCTGTTAGTTTTCACTTTATATATTTAGGTGCTCCGATGAACAAAGCTATTATATTGTACAGCATTTCCCTGAAGGCTGGAAGAATGGTTTAGAGATGCTGATGGCAGGCAAGATTTAATCACCAACTCTGAGCTGAAAAGATGGGGTAACTCAATGCTTTAGTAGTCAGAACTGAGGTGAAGTCACAAAAAACTGTACCAAGTTAAATGAATGTATTTTTTAATTTGTTCTTTCATTTTTCTCTTGGTCTAATTTTAAAACCACAAAATGATAGGAATTATTACTCAAATAAATGTTGGCTTTCAGGTTATTCTCACAGAAAAATCTCAGTTATCATTTATGTTCTTTGGGTCTGTGGTATTTTGAGTCAGTTGTCAGTTTTAAGTGAAAGAAAGTTAACTCGTATTAATAATAATAATACAAAAAAGACGTCCTTAGCTCACTTAACTGAAAAGCTCAGGAATAGGGGAACTAGATTCAAGGGTTCCCTGACATCATTTTCTTTACCCTCAGTTCTGCTCTTTTCTGCACTGGCTGGTCTCAGCCTAATGTCCCTCTGTGGTCCCAAGATGGCGTTCAGAAGCCCTGTCTAGTCACTCATGACATTGAAAGACTGACAATTGCTTCAGATATCACCTTAGACGATTTCTTATAATCCTTTTCACAAACAGACTGACTGACAATAAGAAACCACATGTGATAACCTCTTCAGGGTCTCCAGGGAAACTTGGGTTCCTGTAAAAGTACAAAACTCATGAACCTACTATTCCTATAAACATCTTCATGTCAAATTACAAGTTTAGCTTATAATAAATTTTATTTTCTCCCATCCAGGCTGGCCACCATTCCTGAGAGTTGCTCATGTCACTGGATGAAAGATAATTCACCAAATCACATGTTTACACTGGAGGGGGGCAGGGTGCATAGGACCACATTTGCTGAGGAGCAGGTCACCTGCATTTTATTTTAATTCAGCCACTTGTGCTGGGCACGACTGCACTCCGGTTATGTCTGTAATTACTGTTGCTGCTTCTCCCAGCACCCAGAGGTGTGTAGTAATTAGCAAGAGGGCATGGAAAGCTCTAGGAGTTCCTTGAAAATCGAAATGCTGAGGGATGTTACTCTGTGACTGGAGAGAAGGGGTGGAAGATAAAGCAGGGCTGACCCTGATCCATCATGCTCCTTCCATCTTTGGGAATTGGCCCCTTTGTCACAGCGAATTGGAAGTTTCACACTTGTCTGAAGCATTTGGGTGAGCGAGGTCCCGTGGCAAGGGATTTGCCGAGTTGTGCGAGTGCAGTCTGGTCAGAAAGGTGACTGAGGGATTAGGTTCCTCTCCATAGCACTGGTCCATCCGTGATGTGCTCCCGAAGAGCCTTGGGCCATCGTTCACTCCTGCCATCTTGTCGTTCACGTTCAAGTTATCAAGTTATGTTGTCCAGTTTCAAGCCACGGCCACTGCTTCTTTCACTTTCCGAAATCTTCCCCTCTGTTTGTCTCTGCCTCTTCCATAGGATTGTCTTCTAAACACATGTACACGTGTCAGTCCTCAGGGGGTCATCCTTCCCTGTTGGCCTCAGTGCCACTGAATAATGGCCCAACCCTACAGCCTGGCTCTGAAGACCTTCTTGGGGCTGGGAGTTACTGACCTCTTAAAAACATCTTTTTCTTTTGTCCTTAATGAGCTCTCTACTCTCCCACATGTTCAGGCTCTTTGAATAACCTTCTCTAAACCATGTGCCAGCTTCCTTAGTTGTGTAAAAGAGTAACAATACTTCCCTCTCCCAGGTAGAGCAGCAGATTAAGTGGAACATTTCATGGAAAGAGTCGAAAGCATTTATGTGGTCACAAAATGGTGGTTGCTATTATTATAATCTTTTCTTCGTGGCTTAGTCTGAGAGCTGTTTCTTTTCCCATGTTGTCCTTGTCCTTGGCCTAGGGGGAGTTTTTTCTTCCCTTGAAATCCCAGAGTACTCAGTCTCCTTCCAAATCATAATTTGGTATCACATAAAAATTATCATGTACTTGGAGTTGGTATCAAGTCCAACTTTATGTGCTTTTATGATACGCTGAGCTTCAGATTGCCCCTGTATTATGCCTTTTCTTCCTCCGATACAAGGGCTCTCTGGACACCAACTTGCCTAGTGGCCTCAGGCTTACCTCTTCCACGTCACCAAACATGGCCATGAGAATGCAGTGTGGCTGTTGTGACCACCATTGTGCTCATGGAAACAAGAGCCGCAGTAGGTCCAGTGGTGAAGGGGTGCAGAGTCTTGGGACAAGGTGGAGACACAACCTGGGGATGGTTTGTCTTCCTTTGCGGAGCCTCCGAATGGGGTCACCAAGAGTTAGAACAGAAGGTTTGAGGGCCCAAGCCCCCACCAGGGTCTGTCCCCCACCCTAGAGATAGGAGGTGAGTTGGACTTAGATTTTGAGCTGGTCAAGGCTCGCGGGACTGCCTCAGAACTGAGTTAAAGGGCCACACCTAAGGTGTGAGATCTGGCTTCCCAGTGGCTTTCCAGGGGTGCCAGGTAATACAATGGGGGTGAACTTGGACCAGTGAGAACCAGGAGACAAGAATGAGCCTGCATATAAGTTTTTCTCCTTTCTTCCCCCATATGGTTCACAGGCTCCAGTTGTCTTTCTTTCTTTCTGTTTCATTTGGAGACGGTCCATGCAAGTGGGCAAAATGTACTTTATGCTGAAGGTGTGGGCAGCTGGGTGGGGGTCCACCTTCTCTTTGCTATGTTTTCTTTTTTTTTTTTTTTCAACGTTTATTTATTTTTGGGACAGAGAGAGACAGAGCATGAACGGGGGAGGGGCAGAGAGAGGGGGAGACACAGAATCGGAAACAGGCTCCAGGCTCTGAGCCATCAGCCCAGAGCCGGATGCGGGGCTCGAACTCATGGACCGCGAGATCGTGACCTGGCTGAAGTCCGACGCTTAACCGACTGCGCCACCCAGGCGCCCCTGTTTTCTACCCTACTATCCTTTCCCCCTCACTCTGGCTTTTGATACATTGTACTCCCTAAGAAAAAAGTGTGCAAGCGTCACATATGTTTCTGTTTCCTAGGGAACCCTGCCAGGAAAATATTAACCGACATTTCTCTCTCTTCTCTGGACTCTCCTCTCCTCTGCTCTTCTCTCTCTATTTTGTTCCAAGCATGATCCTAGAGAGTAGAATTTCTATGGAGGATTCCCAATATTTCTTCATCTTTGAGGCGAAAGCCTTATCACACCATGGGGCGGTAGCTTTCTGAGTGGGATTCGGGAAGCTGAGCTTCATAAAATAAATGTGGGTGCTCTCCAATTTTAAGTAGTCCCTTGCACGAAAATTCTTATTTACTCAAAAGATTAGTTGGAAGGATGATTGTTTTCTTTACAAAAGAGTTTCACATAAGCTTCTATCACATATAAGTAATGATTTGATTAAATACATTTTCAATTGTCAGTGAACTTCACAGTTGTAATCCAAGTATAAAAGGCTGTGAGGAGGCTGGCTATTGCTTAGGATTGCTGCCCGGAAGAGAAGGCACATACCCACGCTTCCCTGGAAGATTTGCCTTGCTCTTTCACTGCCTCTGTGGTGGGACTAATATTCCAAAAACCTTCCACCTCAGCACTGGGGTGCTTCGTAAATGTCTGACATGGTTCTGTGTGTGTGTGTGTGTGTGTGTGTGTGTGTGCGCGTGCGTGTGGTGGGGTAGTAGGTAGAGTAATGGCCTCCCCAAATGCCCATGTCCTCATCTCTGAAATCTGCGAATATGTTACCTTACCTGGGAAAAAGCACATGTGATTAAGTTGAGGACCTCGTAAGGGGGTGATTTCCTTGGATCAGTCATGTGGCTCCTAATATAGCCACGACTGTCCTAATAAGGGGGAGGCAGGACTGTCCGAG
Organism: Puma concolor; assembly: GCF_028749965.1. Lineage (NCBI taxonomy): Eukaryota > Metazoa > Chordata > Mammalia > Carnivora > Felidae > Puma > Puma concolor. Next base: position 146,576,267 of record NC_141675.1, on the reverse strand, counting down.
TCACAGAAATGTGAAGATGCTGCCCTGCTGGTTTTGAAGGTAGAGGAAGGGGCCATAAGCCCACAAATGTAAGACACCTTTAGGAACCAGGAAAGGCAAGGAAATAGATTCTCCCTCTGAGCCTCTACTGAGGGCCTGAACACAGGCCCCTGGCACCGTGATTTTAGCTCGGTAGGATTTGACCCACAGAACTGCAAGATAATAAATTTGTGTTGTTTTCAGTCACTAAGTTTGTGGCAATTTGTTACAACAGCCATAGGAAACTAATATGGGGTAAAATATTAATTTTTGAGTTACATGTAGCTAATTATTTAAATACTTTTTAAGCCTATCATTGGTGTTAGGCACACCGGTCAGTAACACAGACATGGCCACTTTCTTCTTGGAGCTTCCTGCTGATACGGCAACTCGGCTAGCATCCCACTATGTTCATAACTTTATTAGATTGCGTGTTGTATTTATTGGTTAGGATGTTTCTCTTTCTCCATGTGATTTTTTTCTCATTAAGAAGTCATTTCTAATTGAAACCATCAAACATTTCACACTTACTATGTAGAAGCTGTGGTGAATGGATATGCATTAGTGAGATAAACAATCTTTTTAAGGGACGCATTAAGGGTGGCTCAGTAAGTTAAGCATCCGACTTCGGCTCAGGTCATGATCTCATGGTTCGTGGGTTCGAGCCCCGCGTCGGGCTCTGGGCTGACAGCTCGGCGCCTGGCGCCTGCTTCGGATTCTGTGTCTCCCTCTTTCTCTGGCCTCTCCCTTGCTCCCACTCTCTCTCTCTCTCTCTCAAAAATAAACAAACATTTTAAAAAAAAGAGAGTCTTTTCAAGAAATTGCCAATGCATTTGTAAAACTGGAAGAAGTCCACAATACACAACTAAATGTACAAAGCAGTATACGATTTTTGGTAGAAGAGATTAGGGCTGGAAGCAGAACTGAGGAGGATGCCTTGGTTCTCCGTCCACTTGGCAACTCTGTACTAGATAGATTCCGTGTTGTACTTGGCCTTACAGAAGAGGAACGCCTACTGCCTATGGATCTAGTTTCTCTGCAGATCCCAACCCTGCTTGTTAATCCGAACTATACCCAGCTTCAAGAATCGCCCATGTCCCTTTAAATGTAGACTTACTCTAGAGGCAGGTCAAGGTTGTACCAAATGTTAATCTTGCCCTGTTAATTTTTACAGCACACAAAGGAAGGGAAATTCTTTTAAAGGCATACTAGTCATCTCATTTTTATTCCTTCAGTTAAACATCTCCCTCCTGTGTTCCATCAGCAGTGTGGCCCTGTTGTGCTTTGCTGCTTTATTGTCTCCTCAGACGTTGCTGGGACCGGATTGGGAGGACAGGAGCCTTGGGCTCCCCTGGAGGTCAGAGTATGTATGGCCGGCTACGCTAAGTGCAAGAGACTCCTAGAATTTCTGGGCATGAATGGACCCCAGGGGAGGAATGCGTCAGGAGGTCAGTGGGTCACGGAATCCTCCATGGAGGAAGGGAACAATCTGTGCCTCAAAGGACAGGGATGATGTGACAGAGTGTTGTCCAGGTAGGAGCCTGCAGCGAACAAACCAGAGAAGTGGGAATCTGTGGTGTTTAGGGTCCAGATCCTACACTATTTTGACCTGACTTTGTCAAGCAATTTTAGTTGTCTGATTTGAGTCTTTCTCAAAATATAACTGGTATTTATAGAAGAGCTCTGCAGCTGAAGTTCTTAGATGGAGTAAAGTGATTATGTTGAGAAATCAGGGAAGTTTAGGACCTGGATTTGTTCTTAATCCTTTTTAATTGGAAGCCCCCGGGGAAACAGCTGTCTCTGGCCCTTTATTCACCTGCAGATGAAATGAAACAGGTATTACTTGACAATTTCTCTGGTCCTTGGTTCAAGAGCCGATTTAAGAGAGGAACGCTAAAGAACAGCGAGATGGCAAGGATTATAGTCGTTTCCTACCATTGCACTATTGGTGTGCAAAGAGGACAACAGCATGAGATAATGCAGATGAATTTCAATCGCATGAATTTACTCTCCGTGGAGTCAGCAGCGAAGCCTGCTTCTAGTAGTGAAAGGGTAGATGATATTTTCTTTTTAAGTCGATCTTTAAATTTTTAAATTAAACTCCAATAAATCTGAGTGTGGAAGTGATTGAGCATAAATTATCATGGTCTTAGGTACTGTATTTAAAAACTGGTTAATTAAGACTCTCTCAGAGAGACCCTCTAAGTGCAAGATTCCATAAATTATGGAAACATTCTAGGGCAGAGGGTCTTGGATGACACTGTTTAGATAACAGAACAGTAATTGTTATAGATTGTTATAGAACAGATTGTTATAGAATGGTCTACCATAAATATATTAATTATACTTTATTTTACTTAGCATATGTATGATCTCATTATTGGAGTCTCATTCCTCTGTGTCTATGTTTTCTAGCTTTCTTGAGTTTCCCACTGAATTAAAATTTCTTTCAGTAGATAATACAACCTGAGCAGTCATTAGTCATGACCATTTTTAAAAATGTTTGTTTGTTTGTTTATTTAGAGTGAGAGGGGGAGGGGCAGAGAGAGAGGGAGAGAGAAAATCCCAAGCAGGCTCTTTCTCTTGGGGCTCCAATCCCACCAACCATGAGATCATACCTGAAGCCGAAATCAAGAGTTGGATGCTTAACCGACTGAGCCACCCAGGTGCCCCAATCTTGACCGTTTTAATTAATTAATTAATTAATTAATTTTTAATTTAATTTTTTATTTTTTAAAATTTACATCCAGATTAGTTAGCATATAGTGCAGCAATGATTTCAGGAGTAGATTCCTTAGTGCTCCTTACCCATTTAGCCCATCCTCCCTCCCACAACTCCAGTAATCCTCAGTTTGTTCTCCATATTTATGAGTCTCTTCTGTCTTGTTCCCCTCCCTGTTTTTATATTATTTTTGTTTCCCTTCCCTTAGGTTCATCTGTTTTGTCTCTTAAAGTCCTCATATGAGTGAAGTCATATGATTTTTGTCTTTCTCTGACTAATTTCACTTAGCATAATACCCTCCAGTTCCATCCACGTAGTTGCAAATGGCAAGATTTCATTCTTTTTGATTGCTGAGTAATACTCCATTGTATATATATACCATGTCTTCTTTATCCATTCATCCATCGATGGACATTTGGGCTCTTCCCATACTTTGGCTATTGTTGATAGCGCTGCTATAAACATGGGGGTGCATGTGTCCCTTCGAAACAGCACACCTGTATCCCGTGGATAAATGCCTAGTAGTACAATTGCTGGGTCATAGGGTAGTTTTATTTTTAGTTTTTTGAGGAACCTCCATACTGTTTTCCAGAGTGGCTGTACCAGCTTGCATCCTCACCAATGCAAAAGAGATCTTTCTCCGCATCCTTTCGAACATCTGTTGTTGCCCGAGTTGTTCATGTTAGTCATTCTGACAGGTGTAAGGTGGTATCTCATTGTGGTTTTGATTTGTCTTTCCCTGATGATGAATGATGTTGAGCATTTTTTCATGTGTCGGTTGGCCATCTGGATGTCTTCTTTGGAGAAATGTCTATTCATGTGTTTTGCCCGTTTCTTCACTGGATTATTTGTTTTTTGGGTGTTGAGTTTGATAAGTTCTTTATAGATTTTGTGTACTAGCCCTTTACCCAATATGTCATTTGCAAATATCTTCTTCCATTCTGTCAGTTGCCTTTTAGTTTTGCTGATTATTTCCTTCACTGTGCAGAAGCTTTTTATTTTGATGAGGTCCCAGTAGTTCATTTTTGCTTTTGTTTCCCTTGCCTCTCTCTGGAGACGTGTTGAGTAAGAAGTTGCTGCGGCCAAGATCAAAGAGGTTTTTGCATGCTTTCTCCTCAAGGATTTTGATGGCTTCCTGTCTTACATTGAGGTCTTTCATCCATTTTGAGTTTATTTTTGTGTATGGTGTAAGAAAGTGGTCCAGGTCCATTCTTCTGCATGTCACTGTCGAGTTTTCCCAGCACCATTTGCTGAAGAGACTGTCTTTATTCCATTGGATATTCTTTCCTGCTTTGTCAAAGATTGGCCATACATTTGTGGGCCCATTTCTGGGTTCTCTATTCTGTTCCATTGATCTGAGTGTCTATTCTTGTGCCAGTACCATACTGTCTTGATGGTTACAGCTTTGCAGTATAGCTTGAAGTCTGGGGTTGTGATGCCTTCTTTAGTTTTCTTTTTCAAGATTGCTTTGGCTATTCAGGGTCTTTTCTGGTTCCATACAAATTTTAGGATTATTTGTTCTAGCTCTGTGAAGAATGCTGGTGTTATTTTGATAGGGATTGCATTGAATATGTAGATTGCTTTGGGTAGTATTGACATTTTAACAACATTTTTTCTTCCTATCCAGGAGCATGGAATCTTTTTCCATTTCTTTGTGTCTTCCTTAATTTCTTTCATAAGCTTTCTATAGTTTTCAGTGTATAGATTTTTCACCTCTTCAGTTAGATTTATTTTTAGGTATTTTATGGTTTTTTGTGCAATTGTAAATGGGATCGATTCCTTGATTTCTCTTTCTGTCACTTCATTGTTGGTGTGTAGGAATACAATCAATTTCTGTACATTGATTTTATATCCTGCAACTTTGTTGAATTCATGAATCAATTCTAGCAGTTTTTTGGTGGAATCTTTTGGGTTTTCCATATAGAGTATCATGTCATCTGTGAAGAGTGAAAGTTTGACCTCCTCATGGCCTATTTGGATGCCTTTTATTTCTTTGTGTTTTCTGATTGCAGAGGCTAAGGCTTCCAATACTATGTTGAATAACAGTGGCGAGAGTGGACATCCCTGTCTTGTTCCTGACCTTAGGGGGAAAGCTCTCAGTTTTTCCCCATTGAGGATGATACTAGCGTTGGGTCATTCATGTATGGCTTTTATGATCTCGAGGTATGCTCCTTCTATCCCTACTTTCTTGAGAGTTTTTTTTATCAAGAAAGGATGCTGTATTTTGTCAAATGCTTTCTCTGCATCTATTGAGAGGGTCATATGGTTCTTGTCCTTTCTTTTATTGATGTGATGAATCATGTTAATTGTTTTGCGGATATTGAACCATCCCTGCATCCCAGGTATAAATCCCACTTGGTCGTGGTGAATAATTTTTTGAATGTATTGTTGGATCCGGTTGGCTAATATCTTGTTGAGGATTTTTGCATCCATGTTCATCAGGGAAATTGGTCTATAGTTCTCCTTTTTTAGTGGGGTCTCTGGTTTTGGAATCCAAGTGTTGCTGGCTTCATAGAAAGAGTTTGGACGTTTTCCTTCCCTTTCAATTTTTTGGAACACCTTCAACAGAATTGGTGTTAACTCTTCCTTAAATGTTTGGTAGAATTCCCCTGGAAAGCCATCTGGCCCTGGACTCTTGTTTTTTGGCAGATTTTTGATTACTAATTCAATTTCCTTACTAGTTATGGGTCTGTTCAAATTTTTAATTTCTTTCTATTTCAGTTTTGGTAGTGTGTACGTTTCTAGGAATTTGTCCATTTCCTCCAGATTGCCCATTTTATTGGCATATAATTGCTCATAATATTCTCTTATTATTGTTTTTATTTCTGCTGTGTTGGTTGTGATCTCTCCTCTTTCATTCTTGATTTTATTTATTTGGGTCCCTTCCTTTTTCTTTTTGATCAAACTGGCTAGTGGCTTATCAATTTTGTTAATTCTTTCAAAGAACCAGCTTCTGGTTTCATTGATCTGTAGTACTGTTTTTTTTTTGGTTTCGATAGCATTAATTTCTGCTCTAATCTTTGTACTTCCTGTCTTCTGCTGGTTTTGGGTTTTATTTCCTGTTCTTTTTCCAGCTCCTTAAGGTGTAACGTTAGGTTGTGTATCTGCAATCTTTCTTCCTTCTTTAGGAAGACCTGGATTGCTATATACTTTCCCCATATGACTGCCTTTGCTACGTTCCAGAGGTTTTGGGTTGTGGTATTATCACTTTCGTTGACTTCCATCTACTTTTTAATTTCCTCTTTAACTTCTTGGTTAGCCCATTCATTCTTTAGTAGGATGCTCTTCAATCTCCAAGTATTTGTTACCTTTCCACATTTTTTTCTTGTGGTTGATTTCGAGTTTCATAACGTTGTGGTCTGAAAATATGCACGGTATGATCTTGATCTTTTTGTACTTACTTAGGGCTGATTTGTGTCCCAGTATATGGTCTTCTGGAGAACGTTCCATGTGCACTGGAGAAGAATGTATATTCTGCTGCTTTAGGATGAAATGTTCTGAATATATCTGTTAAGTCCATCTGGTCCAGTGTGTCATTCAAAGCCATTGTTTCCTTGTTGATTTTTTGATTAGATGATCTGTCCATTGTTGTGAGCGGGGTGTTGAAGTCTCCTACTATTATGGTATTACTATTGATGAGTTTCTTGATGTTTGTGATTAATTGATTTATATATTTGGGTGCTTTCACATTTGGAGCATAAACGTTTACAATTGTTAGGTCTTTTTGGTGGATAGACCCCTTGATTATGATATAATGCGCTTCTGCATCTCTTGATACAGTCTTTATTTTAAAGTCTAGATTGTCTGATATAAGTATGGCTACTCTGGCTTTCTTTTGTTCACCATTAGCATGATGGATGGTTCTCTATCCCCTTACTTTCTTTCTTTTTTTTTCGATATATGAAGTTTATTGTCAAATTGGTTTCCATACAACACCCAGTGCTCATCCCAAAAGGTGCCCTCCTCAATACCCATCACCCACCCTCCCGTCCCTCCCACCCCCCTCAACCCTCAGTTTGTTCTCAGTTTTTTAAGAGTCTCTTATGCTTTGGCTCTCTTCCACTCTAACCTCTTTTTTTTTTTTCCTTCCCCTCCCCCATGGGTTTCTGTTAAGTTTCTCAGGATCCACATAAGAGTGAAACCATATGGTATCTGTCTTTCTCTGTATGGCTTATTTCACTTAGCATAACTCCATCCCCTTACTTTCAATCTGAAGGTGTCTTTAGGCCTAAAGTGGGTCTCTTGTAAACAGCATATAGATGGATCTTGCTTTCTTATCCATTCTGTTACCCTATGTCTTTTGATTGGAGCATTGAGTCCATTGACGTTTAGAGTACTGAAAGATCTGAATTTATGGCCATTATGATGCTTGTAGAGTTGGAGTTTCTGGTGGTGTTCTCTGGTCATTTCTAATCTTTGTTGCTTTATATAGATAGATAGATAGATAGATAGATAAATATGTTCATCTTTTCTCCCCTCAGAGAGTCCCCCTTAAAATTTCTTGCAGGGCTGGTTTAGTGGTCACAAATTTTTGTTTGTCTGTGACACTTTTTATCTCTCCTTCTATTTTGAATGACAGCCTTGCTGGATAAAGAATTCTTGGCTGCATATTTTTCTGATTCAGCACACTGAATATATCCTGCCACTCCTTTCTGGCCTGCCAAGTTTCTGTGGATAGGTCTGCTGCAAATCTGAACTGTCTTCCCTTGTAGGTTAGGGACTTTTTTTTACCTTGCTGCTTTCCTGATTCTCTCCTTGCGTGAGTATCTTGTGAATTTGACTATGATATGCCTTGTTGCTGGTTGGTTTTTGTTGAATCTCATGGGGATCCTCTGTGCTTCCTGGATTTTGATGTCTGTGTCTTTCCCCAGGTTAGGAAAGTTTTCCCCTATGATTTGCTCATATAACCCTTCTACCCCTATTTCTCTCTCTTCCTCTTCTGGGGCCCCTATGATTCTGATGTTCCTTTTTAATAAGTCACTGATTTCTCTAATTCTTAAATTGTGCTCTTTTGCCTTAAGCTCCCTCTTTTTTTTCTGCTTCATTATTCTCTATAAGTTTGTCCTCTCTATTGCTGATTCTGTTCTGCCTCATCCATCCTTGCCGCCATGGCATCCATTCGAGATTGCAGCTCAGTTATAGCATTTTAAATTTCATTCTGGCTATTTTTTACTTCTTTTATATCTGCAGAAAGGGATTCTAATCTATTTTCGACTCCAGCTAGTATTCCTATTATCGTGATTCTAAATTCTGGTTCAGACATCTTGCTTGTATCTGTGTTGGTTAAATCCCTGGCTGTTGTTTCTTTGTGCTCTTTCTTTTGGGGTGAATTCCTTCATTTTGATATTTTGAAGGGAGAAAAGGAATTAATGAGGTAGAAAATTTAAGATTAAAAACATATTAAAATTAAAAACATATTAAAATTAAAAAATTAAACACACACACACAAATCAAATAAGTGATGCTAGATCCTAGGTGTGTTTTGGTCTGGGTGTTGAAAGTGGTTTGACAGATTAGAGAAAAAAAAGGGGGGGGAAGAAAAAAAAAGAAATTGTTTGAGAATCTAAAAAAACGAATACACTGAAGTAGACTAAAATGAGATGATGGAAGTAAAATAGAATTTGAAAAAATATACACAAAAGTAAAGAATATAGTAGAAAAAAATTAAAGAAAATATTTTTAATAAAAATTAAAAATAAAAATGAATTTTTTCTTTTTCTATATTTAAGAAAAAGAAAAGAAATGAAAAAGAGAAAAAGAAAGAGAAAAAAGAAAAAAAGGAAATTGTTTGAAAATTTGAAAAAGTGGATATACTGTAGTAGACTAAAATAAAACGATGGAAATAAAATAGAATTTGAAAAAATTTACATAAAAGCAAAAAATATAAAAAATTAAAGAAAAATATTTTTAATAGAAATTTAAGGTAAAAATGAAGTTTTTCTCTTTCTGCATTCAAGAGAAAGTAAAGAAAAAAGAAAAGAGAAAAAGAAAAAAAAGGAGATCGTTTGAAAATTTGAAAAGGTGAATACACTGAAGTAGACTAAAATAAAGTGATGCAAGTAAAATAGACTTTGAAAAAATTTACACAAAAGTAAAAAATATAGTAGTAAAAATTAAAGAAAAATATTTTTAATAAAAATGGAAAATAAAAATGAATTTTTTCTCTTTCTGTAGTCAAGAAAGAGAAGTGTAAAAGAGAAAATAAAAAGAAAGAAAATTGAATAGATGGACCTGCTAACAGATTGAAGTAGGACTGAAATTACTTCGTTTTCCCCTAGAAGTTAGTCTATGTAGCTCTTTATAGTCCATAAACCAAGCGGCTGTGAGACTTGTTTTCTTGAAGAACTAAATTGGCCCTGTTGGGCGGGGCTCAGTGTAACGGCTCCGCTCTCCACTAGATGGCGCTGCTAGCCTACTGGGGTGGAGTCTTGCAGTGCTCATTGGTGCGCATGTGTGGGAGTTGTGAAAAATGGCGCCACCAAGTCTGTTCTCCCCTATCAGCAATCGCGCACCAGTCCTCTGTCTTCATCTCTCATCCACTCCCTGCTTTTCCACTCTCCGTGACCAGGCCCCAGGCAGCACCTCTCTCCTGAGTTCTGTCTCAGATGCGGCTGTTTTCTCTGGCCTCTTACTTCTGAAGGACTGCGGCTTTGACCCGCTCCGCCCCTCTGCGAGAGGGTCTCACTGAGCACTGGCTGAAAGAGCAACGGCCGAGTGTTGGCTGTACCCAGGAACACCCGCTGGACCCTGCTGCTGCCGGTACCCCGAGACTGCGGCCAGGAGCCAGCTCGCCCCAGAAAAAGTTCGCGAGACAGTGTAGCAGCAGCGTTTCAGGGATTATGGGAAATTACAACACACATCTGGCACCAGGCTTCACCCTAAAGACCTTGCCCCAACACCAGCGAATGTGGCCGCCTTCTGGAGTCTGCTGGGACCAGGTGGCTTCAACAGACTCTACCAAATGTCCTTCCAGCAGTGGAACCGCTTTTCCCCGTGTGGCCCGAGAACCTCCCAGACCCCACTCTGCTCCTGGGGATTCGCCCTTCCCACCCCAGCACCGCCAGGTAGGGAGCTGCGGAGTTGCAGCCTTTGCCTTCTCCTTGTTTACAGTCTTAATGGAATTTAAACCCTCTCCTTTCTCCTTTCTCCCTTTTTAGTTTAGTCCCTGCGGCTGTTTCCAATTTTCCATTTTCTCTCCAGCTGCTTTTGGGGAAGGGGGCTTTTCCCGTATTCTCCCTCCCGCCCCCAGTCTCTGTCCTCTCCCCGCTTGCAAAAGCACCTCCCTTCCTGTGTCTTCTTGCTCCCCAAGTTCACTTCTCCGCGCCGCATACCTGCTGAATTCTGTGGTTCCGGTTGTGCAGATTGTTAATCCTCCAGTTTTCTAGGTGTGTAGGATGGTTTAGTGTTGGTCTGGCTGTATTTCATGGACGCGAGACCCACGAAAAACTTTCATGCTCCTTGACCGTTTTAGATGGGATTAGTGGCTTAGAGCAAATCGATAATGCAAGAACACATCTTGCAAATACAGGAGTCCAGAAGAGAAGGGGCCCAGGAACCCAAGGTTACAATTTTCCAAGGGCAAATTTGTTTACCATTTCAGGTATTTGGGTTGCCGGCAACAGAAACTGACTCTAGCCAATAAAGGGGGAAGAAATAAATATATTGGAAGGATATGCGATAGCTCACAGAACTGAAGGAATAGATGAATGAATGAAGCAGGGAGCCCGAGAATCTGGGCAGAGCTGGAGAAATAAGGTGTGATGTCTATGTGACATCTTTGCGATGAATTTATACCAATTGTTTTCTCTTTTTCACTCCTCTGCGCAAAATCTGAGTCTTGGGTGGGGGTGAGGAGAATCCAGCTTTGGTGTATCTCCCCTTGGTCAGGGGAGGGGAGAGCATATTGAAGGACAGAGCGCTCTATCAAAACCATCAACCAGGAGGAGGGTGGTTCTATTCAGGAAAGGCAAGGGGTTGTTTTCAAAATCAAGTGAGTTGGGTTTTGGGTCGTGAACAAAAATAGACATCATCTCCAGACAGCTAGAAATCTCTCTAATGTTTTCAAAATGGGAGGACAGTTTTCTTCTGTTCACTTTCCTTATAAACTTCAGGGTTTCCAAACAAGTTTGTCAAGGCTTAAACACAAAGGCGCTTGTAAAACTAGGTAATAAACACCAGAGCAGCGGGACAATTGGTAGAGGCTGCAATAACTCTGGTCTCCCTTTTGAGATTCATGACTTTATTTTCGTTCGGAAGCATAAAAAGGTTAAGTAATGTCTCATAAACTAGTTCCAAGTTTCTGAAAGAAATGTCCATAGTATTGTAGAGAGCGTCAATGTAACATGGTGGAAAGAGCCTGGACCTTGAGTTGGAAGGGTTTATTAAACTTAAGGTTTGTTTTTTGTTTTGGGAATTCTTTTTTTTTCTTTTTCCTTCTTTCTTTTTTTTTTTTTTTTTGTAATAGAGAACTGGCAATAGCTATGTCATAGGACGGTTGTAAGTTATGTGAGGCTCTTGGTGTATATTAAGCCGTTAATAAATGTTAGTTTCCTTCTCTCCCATTGTGTGTTTGTGTATATATTTCGTTTTTTGTATGAGTCATGTTCTAATGTAGCTTACCTTTCCCTATAATGAGATAAAAACCAATTTTCTTTCCTTCAATTTTATTTTTCTGCTTTGGAGCTGATGTTGGTAACGAGAGCAAATAGCAGATAGGTCGGTCTCTATCCTGAGGTCCATTTCACAAACATATAATCATCTTTCCCTTAATTGCAGATGGGGCAATTTATATACCTGGTTGTCTTAAACATCTCATATAGCTAGAGTCAGCTATAGTTTAAAGGCAAAATGAAGTCCTCTGTGGATCTGAATCATAGCTTGAAGCAAAAATCATCTAGTTACGAATGCTTGGTTGAGCCAAGAAAAAAGAATATCTTAAAAGACCTGAACTGCAGTGAATGTTGGTAGTACGTCATTCATTGCAATTTAAGTATTCAAAAAAATATTTCTTTTTCTCTGCTCAGCCAATTCCTCATGTTAAAATGCTTTAAGGTGGGTGAGTCTTCCTAATTTTTAAATGAGGCTGAAAACGAACACTGGCATGGAGATAACCCAGGAACCAGGAGCTGTTGTATGGAGGCATCTAGAGGAAGGAGAAGATGGGTCTGGGAACATGCAGAAGAGGGAACAAGTCATTTTGGAAAATATACAGGATCCCTGCCGTGTCAAAAGTTTTACTTTCTCTAGTTGTAGTTACTTTCAAGTAACTGGGGGCAGATGATCCTTTTTCTGACCTGTTGTCAGAAGGTCAGTGGCCGTCTAATCCTACATCATTCACCTCACTTCATCATGTGGGTGTCTTATCACCACATCAATACAAGAAGATGGTGAGGATAGTGCAAGAAAATATTTTGAGAGGCAAAGAAAGAGAGACCACTTTCATATAAGTTTTGTTCCAGGACGTTATTGTAATTGTTCTATTTTATTTATTATTTATTATTATGTTATTATTAGTAGTATATATGATTAGCAATATGCTAACATATTAGTATATTAATTTATTATTAACAACAGTTATTGTTGTTAATCTCTGTGCCTAGTTTGTAAATTTATCTTCATTAAAGAGAGGTGTGGATAGGGAAAAACAGTATATATGGGGTTTTAGGCGCCCACGGGGGGACTTGGAACATGCCTCTCACCGATAAGGGGGTCTAGTGTAGTAGACAAAACCCACCGCTCCCACCCCGGTCCAAGGGGAGGGTATTCTGGGGTACCCAGCACATGGACAATGGGCTTCAGTGTCAACTGCAATAGAATTAGAATTCCAGATGTGCCCCTGCCTAGGAGCTGATTGACTTTGGAAGCGTTTCTCAGTCTCTCTGATGGTCATTGTCCTCATTACTCTCCCCAGGTAAAAGGGGACTGGATAATAACTCCGTTTGCTGGGTTATTGTGAGGTTAGATGTGAATGCAAAGCACTTCGGAGTGATTGGAACACACAGAATATTCCGTAAGCGGTATCTCGCTACGAGTCTAATACAGTTACTAGAAAGCATGGTCTAAGCTATATATTAAGTATGCATTCGTTAAGAATTTACCTGGACATTCTGCTTTTATTTATGGTTGATAATAATCTTATTAATTCTCACACCCTAATACTGAAATGTGATGCGGTAGAATGTAAAAGAAAACACAGACTGTGGGGTCATACAAATTTTAGCCTCTTCTGCTGGGGAGCTGAGATGTTTGGATGAGTTGCTATAGTGTGCTGAATCTTGGTGTCTTCATCCACACAGTGGGGATAATAAAATTTACTTCTTGGAGTTTTGGGAGCATTACAAACCAACCAATGAAAATTTCCTGGCATGTACTAAGCCACAAATGCTAGTTCTATTCCCATTTGGTATTTATTCAGAGACTATCATAATCCTGTTATGCCTCATAGTTGCTTCAGAATATGGGCAGAATAGGGAATTTCAGAATCTCACAAATGGTATATATTATAATGGAATCGTAGAATATAAAAATTTGAGAGTGAGCCTGGTGCAAATGTACCTTAAATACTGGTAATTGATGTGCCACTGCTTTCTGAAACATTCCTGGTAATTGAATTGTTAATTTCTGTAGTAACTAGCCCCTCACTGCCTTAGAATGGAGAGGCCATTCTATTTATAGACAGCTGTATCTGTCAGAAAGTTCTCTGTGTTGAGCCCAAGCTTCCATCTGGCAATTTCCCCTCGTTGGTCATAGTTCCAGATCCTGATGATTTTCATATCACGGCCCTTTGTATATTTCACATGTGCTCTCATAGAAGAGCATGTGGCCTGTAGCAGACCCTCACCAAATATTTCCCAGATGAATGAGGAAGGGAGTGAGTGAATGAGACAAGAAGCGAGAACCATTTAATAGTATTAATGCTTTACTGTGTATGCTGAGAATTTTAGCCCATTTTCATTTGTGCTAAATTATGATATATTCTATCACTCATGGCATAAAAGGGAAAATGGAATAATTAATGTATTTTTTAATGTTTATTTATTTTTCAGAGAGAGAGAGAGAGAACATGTGAGCAAGGAGGGACAGAGAGAGAGAGAGGGAGAGAGAGAGACCCAAGCAGGCTCTGCACTGTCAGTGTAGAGCCTGATGTGGGGCTCACTCCCATGAACCATGAGATCATTATCTGAGCTGAGATCAAGAGTTGGACGCTCAACTGACTGAACCACCCAGGCACCCTTCATTATGGGTTTTATAGAATAAGATTTGCTATAGGATTGAGGCCTTCCACAATTATGGAACATGCTGGAGAAGCAGGGGTTTGAAAGAGATTGCAGAGTCAGGGAAGCATCAGTATCCAGACCTTCTGATGCACAAGTGCAAGTGGACTAGTGGATGGGGATGTGGGAAGGCAGGGGTACCACCTGAGGAGTGGTCCTGGGAAGGAAGCCTGGGGGGAGGGGTCTAGGGAAGGCTGTGGGCTTTGCATGTGCTTGACAGCCTGGAATGGCTGTTGGTAAATGTATTAGTCAGGGTTCTCCAAGGAAACAGAACCAATGGGATCTATCTCTATTTATCTGTCTATCTATCTATCTATCTATCTATCTATCTATCTATCTATCATCTATCTATATGTCATCTATCTATCTATCATCTATCTATGTGTCATCTATCTATCTATCTATCTATCTATCTATCTATCTATCTATCCATCCGTCATGGAATTGACTTACATGATTTGGAGGCTGGGAAGTCTGAAATCTGCAGCCTGGGCCAGCAGGCTCAGGACCCAGGAGAGCGGATGACACAGTTCCAAGTCTGCTGGAGAATTTTCTCTTGCTGCAGGTGGCCAGTCTTTTTCTCTCTATTCAAGCCTTCAACTGATCAGATGAGGCCTGCCTACATTATGGAGGTCAATCTGCTTTACCCAGTGTTTGCCAATTTAAATGTGAACTGCTTCTAGAAAACATAATCTAGGTTGACATGTAAGAGTCATCATTACAGTCAGCAAGGCTGGAAGTCGAGGACTTGGGCACCAAAGAGGGAAGAGTAAGGACAAAACCTGGAACCTTCCGGCACTCTGTCTCTATCCCTCGTTGTGTCTAAGCATGATGCTCTTCAAAGAATAAGGGCTACTTTTCACTTCTGCTTTCCAAATTTTACTCAAGTTTCCCAGTAGGGGGTTCTGGGACCCACAGTGCCAGTAGATAGGCTGACATAGTGTAAAACGAGGATGTTCCACTCCTTGTCAACCTGGCATCAATATGTACCTTCCCATATTTAACTTTTTAACATGATGCAACTTTTCCTCAGACAGCCTAAAACATGGTAACTCTCTCTCCAAAAGTATACAAGGTCTCATTTGTCGCTTAATCTATCCCCAGGCGATGTTATTCCTCTCCAAGATGCATGGTGCTCTTCCTTTGAGATCTTGTAACTTAAATACTGAGATATAAGGCTAACCAACTATTAAAACATCTGATGACAGATAAGGTAATGGGAGAGGGGGAAGAAGAGAAAAATAATTGACTAATATATAGACAAATGTTCTATATCTTGATAGGAGAGGTTAGGCAAATGTCCCAGCTTGACAAGTGATGGACTTGGGATCTTATCGCACAGTTCACATGCCTTCCACTCATCACAGTGCTTCCATGGGCTGTGAGGTCAGCTTGGTCCAACTTGTGTGGTCTATGAAAGTTATCCAAGATGTGTTAAGACTATTACATTGATGTTTGTGTTGGTTTTCTCAGGCTGCCATAACAAAACAACCACAGACTGAGTGGCTTAAAGGAAAGAAATTTGTTTTCTCACAGTTCTGGAGGCTGGAAGTCCACGATCAAGGTGTTGTCAGATTTGGTTTCTCCTGAGGCTTCTTTCCTTGGCTAGTAGATGGCTGCCTTCTTGCTGTTTTCATGTGGTCTTTCCTCTGAATGTGTGCATCCCTGGTGTCTTTCTGTGTCTAAATTTGCTCTTCTTATAAAGACATTAGTCAGATTGGATTAAAGCCTTTCCTAACAGCTTCATTGAACTTAACTTTTTAAAAGCTCCAAATCCAGTCACATTCTGAGGTAATGGGGGGGGGGGGGGTGGTGCTGGGGCGTCAGCATATGAATTTTGGAAGGAGACAATTCAGTCCATAATCATGGTTCTGCCAGAGTTGGGTTGTGGGCTGTGTAAGACAGGGCTGTGCCTTCCACAAGTGGAGCCCAAAGAAAATATTAAATTCCCTCTGTCCCCTTCCTTACAAGTTTTTCACACTGGGAAATTTGGTGAAAATTGACAAATAGGGAAGAGTTGAAAGGTCCATTGAGAGAGGGGTAAATGGCACCAGATGGAACCATTGTCTCTTTTCCTCTAGCCTCTGCTGCACCTTTGAGATGCTTACTTATTGATCCCTCATTCATTCATTTATTCAAACACCATTTATCAGGTGCCCTACTCTGTGCTGAAGCACCATGGTAAGCATTGAGGATACGCCCGTATTGTCCCTGTTTGCAGGGGGCTTTCCCTCCTGTGGGTGAGACAGAAGGTAATGAATGCAGTGATTATACACAGGCACTGGATAGGCACAAGCAGCCGTAACAGGTGGGTGCAGGAGGGGTATGAGGTCAGGTCGCTGGTGGTGATACGTAGGCAGAGACCTGAGCAATGAGAAGGAGCGACCTCAGGAAAAGTTGAAGGAAGAGGTTTCCAGACAGAGGAAATCTTTTTTTTGCAAGTGCAAAGTCTTTCATCAGGAAAGGAATGTTCTAGATATTGAGAAGAGGCCACTCTGCTAGAGCAGAGTGAGGTTGGAGAGAAAAGCAGAATGGCGCCCAGAAACTGTTGGCTGTGGCAAGAGAATCCCAAACTGGGACCATAACCCTTTCATGACACCCATCCCAGAAGCAAGCTTCAGGCAGAGCTGGTGTGTTCTAAGGCAGGTTAGACCTTGTGTCGTAAGGTTTGAAGGAAGGACTGAGGAGGGGTGTGTGTCCTCACCGGAAATTCTAGCTCTCACAATTTGGAGTGTCTGTCTGTAGATTCTGCCATTCTATTAGTAAAGAATCCTCTGCCTTTCAAGTCCCTTTGCTTTGTCTGGGAAGAGACACCTGTTGAGGGGCTGGCAGCACATCCTGTTAAACTATCAAGAGTCTGACGGCTGGAGGGGAACAGCTTGTTGGAGGACGAGCCATGCCCCGGGCTCTGCCTGCCCTGTATCTGACTCTGAAACTTGCCTCTTTGCTGACATCACCTCTTTTTCCCCTTGAGTATTTCCGAGGCTCTTTTCCCTGTCTCCCCACTCCCACCCAGTCACCTCTCAGACTGCAGACCCCTCCCTGCTGTCCCAGCCTGTCCCCACTCCCTCCTGGTGTTTAGCTCCGCACACAGCCGGGACTCCATGCCAACATCATGCCCTCCTTTCTGTCCTAGATTTCTCACTCTGGCAACTTCCACTGCACCCATAATGCTGACCCCAAATCTTGGGCAATCAGATTATCTGCTTTCTCCATCCTGATGGGTTTCTAAGACTCACTAGAGAAAATCTCCTGACTTTGCTGGTTGGCTGTGAGATTTGCCCCCTGTTACATCTCTTGGCAGAGAGATGTCTCTTGGCTGGACCACTGTCCATTTTACAAACTTGATTTCATCATTGAACACATTTCTAAAGGCTTTTTAGTTACATGCAGAGAAGTAACCCATGCTTTGGAATCACAGCCGTGGGTTCAAAACCCCATGCTGCTCCTTTACTAACAGCTGTGTTATTCTTGGCCATGTTACTCTGTTTCCTTGAGCTTCAGCTTCCTTGTCTCTAAAACATGTTAAAAAAAAACCTACTTGCTGTGCCGTTATAAGTCTGAATGTGTATTGTGGCCAGAGCGGTAACAGGTGACAAGCAATGTACATTTATTTCCTTTTTCCTTCTCAATGCTCGAAGAGCAGAGGCCACATTGGCGTAACATACAGATCCCAGCAAACATTCTGCAGGCTCTTGAGAGGAAGCCAGGCCAAGTCCTGGCTGTGAACCCCTTGCGATCGCCAGTGTCAAAGGGAAGGTCACATGGGCTTCTTCCTTTCTGTGGTAGCCCTGCTCTCCAGAGCGTTGTCCTATCTCCAGTCACAACAAAACATGTTGCGGCCTCACGAATTCAGGGAACACGGCTAAATCTGCCTCTCTTTCCATTCAAGGCCAAAGTTCATGTTGAATTTAATCAGGACTGACATGAGCACAGCAATAAGCAAACTGCAGGATATATGTGTGACCACTAATGAATATATTTCAGTACAATGACAGCCACCAAAAAAGGAAAAAATAATTAATGGCAACAGCTAGAAAATGATTCCAGTGTAATCAGGTTGCTCATGATACACAGGTTGGAAAAATTAATTCAAAGGGCATTTCTCCAGGTATCAAAGATACAATACCATTGAGGACGTTTTTTATTATAGCTACTTGGTCAACTCTACTCTTTTTTTTTTTTTTTAACGTTTATTTATTTTTGGGACAGAGAGACAGAGCACGAATGGGGGAGGGGCAGAGAGAGAGGGAGACACAGAATCGGAAACAGCCTCCAGGCTCTGAGCCATCAGCCCAGAGCCTGACGCGGGGCTCGAACTCACGGACCGCGAGATCGTGACCTGGCTGAAGTCGGACGCTTAACCGACTGCGCCACCCAGGCGCCCCTCTACTCTTTTTTTAATGCAAAGATAAAATACAATTAAAACGATGTAGGTAGTTTTACATGAGAGCTACATGGTCAACTTTAAGCTTTTCTCTTTAGTGCAGGGCAGGAGGGGGTTGAAGAGAAAACGGCTCACATTAAGTAAGCATTTAGGGCTTATGAAGTGCCCTGAGTAACATCTAGGTTACGGTGTATGAAGAGGTTGAAGGCAAAACCCAGTTGAGCTAGTGAGTGGGCACCCTTGAGTCCAGAGATGTTTAACAATGGGAAACAGGAACGAGCTATGGAGGCCAGGGAGAAATGAGAGAGCAGTTTTGAACCAGGTTTCTGACTGGTGAGTGATGGTGCTTTCTTTCTCAAGCTACGAAGACCTTCACGTGCCTCTCTCAACTGAGGCAGAAAATATTGCAAGAAAGATACTTCCAGGTAGCTTTGAGTTTGAAGGCCATATACAAAGCCACCTCTTTGGCATTTTAGGCTTATTAGAGCCAGAGAAACATGGTTGATAAAGAATTTGTGATGAAGGAAGACTATAGTAATAATAGTGATGAGGATGACAATGTGAAAATAGCAATTTCCATTTATTGAGCTCATACGACATGCCAGACACCTAGCTCTCCACGCTTCCTGGAATGATTCATTTAATTCTTACAGGATTCTTAGTCTGAGGCCCTTGATCTCTTTATCTATAACTTTCCACTTAGCCTCATTAGATCTCTGTTTTCTCATCTGAAAAACGGGGGCGTTATCTGAGACAATGGATGGAAAGCCTTTGTTTGGCCCAGGGTGTATTACCGAGTAAGCATTCCGTGTGAGTTGTGACTATTACAGAGAAATGTCCGTAGGTATGTCTCCAGGGGATTCCAGGCCCTGGTCCACCCTGCTTTTGCTTGTGTGGGTCGCTCTGCTGAATGTGGTTTCCTCAGCTGTACTCAATTGTTACCAGTACAGAGTGTATTCCCTCCTCCAGTCTCAGTCCCTTAGGCTCCACGGTGACATAGGCCATTACCTAAAAGAAGCTTGGGAGAGTTATTGACTCTGTATTTTCTGGACATATTCTCTCTCTCTTTATACATATATAAATACAATGAGATTTATTATATGGAATTGGTTCCCACAATTATGGAGTCTGACAAGTCCCAAGATCTTCAGGGTGTCAGGAACCTTGAGTCCCAGGAGAGCCAATGGTGTAGTCCTTGTCCATAGGCCAGCAGGCTCAAGACCCAGGAAGAACCAGTGTTTCAGTTTGAGTTCAAAGACGGGGAAATTCAATGTCTCAGTTCAGATGAGATTGGGCGTGTCAGGGTGGTATGCCCGTAGACCAATGTCTCAGTGCAAATGCAGTCAGGTAGAAGTAGTTATCTCTTATTTTAGGGAGAGTCAGTCTGTTTGTTCTATTCAGGCCTTCAACTGACTGGATGAGGCCCACCCACACTAGGGGGGCAATCTGCTTTACTCAATACCTATTAAAATGTTAATTTCATCCAAAACACCCTAACAGAAGCACTCAGAATAACGTTTGACAAAATATCTGGCGCTCTGTGGCTGGGTCAAGTTGACACAGAAAATTAACCATCACAATTTCCCCTTCTCATCTCTTTCGAAGCCCTCTCCCTCCTCCTGCCAGTAAAATGGCATTTTGCTTAAAGGTCTCAAGTAAAATTCGCCCCCCGACGAATTTTTGTCTAAGGGACAAAGTTTTTGTCTAAGGGACAGAGACAGGGGTGGGACAAGGAAGGAATGGCAGGAGTAGTTAAAAGTAATGGCTATAATTGCTTTTCGGTCTGTTCATTATACTTTTCTCTCTCTTTTTTTTTTATGTTTACTTTTTTTTTTTTTTTCCTTAGGAATCTCTACACCCACCATGGAACTTGAACTTAGGACCCTGAGATCAAGAGTTGCACACTCTTCTGACTCTGTGCCACCCAGGTGCTCCCATGCTTTCTTATCAGTAACACTTGGCCTCCACAGCACAGGTCTCCTGATCTTAATTTGTTAGCCTTTCTCAGCCTACTCCAAACAGGCTGTATTCAGAGTGATCCTTGACCCTGGATTCATGCTGTTTGCCTCTCTGTCACTCAGCTGCCACCATCCTCTGAACAGCTCAGGTCCTGTCTGCTCCTTGATGCATTCTGTGATGGCTCAGTCCTCAGTGTCTCTCCTTGCCTCTGCATTCTTTTTGTCTAGCCTCGTCTGTAAACAGACTGCTGCCATTTGGGCAAATGAACCTGTATGACCTCATGTTATTAATGACTTTCCCCCACTACCTTCCCATCAGCAGAGGGCAGAGTAGACAACCTCAAGATAAAGCTTTGTTCCTTGTGTATCTGTATTAGCACTTATGCAGAACAAAGTCCTGCTAAATAGGTAGTTGCCAGCTTTATAATAAATGACCCTAAAATGTACATCAGACCACATGCTCTGCTCTGATCAAAACCTCTAATGACTTTTTATCTCCATCACGGTGAGTGCCAAGCCCTACAACAGTTGACAGGGGGAGGGGGGACTCAGTCTAATCCCCAGTGCCCTCTGGTCTTGTCTCCTGCAGTTCTCCTCCTTATTCACTGGAGTATCACCTGAAAAAACCTGTGTTGGGGGGGGACGACAAGTGTTGGGGTCCCCTCGTACTGTAAAGGCAAGTACAGATACAAACAAGATGCTTAACTCTTTCTGTTGAAAATAAGGGAAGAGATGTCCCCTTTCTTCAATCATTACGTTTAGAAAACTTGTTGTAAATTCTTTCTCTCTTTGAAATGTATGTAAATCTTTTTAAAAGCTAACTAAGCCTCTTGTCAGCTTTATGACCCAGAAATGTCTTTCTCAAGTGTCCCATTTCCCAATTTCTGTGAGAGGATAGGGACCTAACTTTGGCAAGTGCCTCACTCCAAAGCTACCTCCTGTCATAAAGATGTGAGAGGTTTATTTTTCCTTTGGATAAAGCCAATTAGCAAACACAGATGGCAACCTCAGTTACCAGGTGAATCTGGGATGATCTATGTGTGACAAATGGTGCTGTCAGGTCCTGTTATAGAGGAGTGGTTATTGTTTATCTTGAGAACATGCATGTAAATGGTTGCATCTTCTTGGCTCTATAAAACAGGAAGATTTTTTTTCCCTCTTTGCAGCCTCTTTGCAGATGGCCTATGATACACACCACATTCTGGTTCAACAATTATTCAATGATAGAATTGTATTCTGTCTTTGTGAAGAGGTTTTCTGGGCTGGCAGAGATGTTGTTGATTATATTTCCCCGATAGTACCTGCCTGGGTGTGTCTCCCACTATAGATTTCAACCCTACAGCTCCCAATTTCTTCCTGCGTCCTTTCCTCTTACACTTCATTGCACCAACAGAGTAGGTTTCCCGCTTTCTTTTCCTTCTTGGAAAGGATTTCCCTTTACTATGGCTTTCTGTGCAGCACTGATCTCCACAGACCAGACTTGATGAAAGAAACTCCATCATCTGAGTCTACGAGGCACGTTTTTGGCTCTGGAAGCTCTCTCATTTGGATTTTTCCGAGAAGTCCTTAGACAAAGATTTGAATGCAAGTAGTTTATATGGGAGGGGGCAAGGAACACTGGCGGAGGAGTGAGGAAGCGAGCAAGGAAAAAGAAAAAGGCCAATAAATGGGTGAATTATTAAGACAATTATTGCACTGGGTGACGGGAGCTTAATCTCACAAGGAAACTTGGAGAAGCGTCACACATTGGAACTATATCATGGAGGGGTCAGGAAGCTGGGGTATTTCATCCACTTCCAAGAGTCAAGGCTGTAGGTGGTTATTCATTCCCTGGTACATCCAGCCTGTCTTGTTTGTGGGCAACGTTGCCCACAGTGGTTCAGCAAAGAGCCAGCAGGCATAGTGATGGGGCTTCTGCCCGGGAGAGAACTGCCCACACTGGAGGTCAGAGTGGTAAAGACGGGGAACAGCAGCATCTGCAACAGGAGCCAGTGGTAGGGTGTCACGTTGACACCCGACTGGACAGCCCAGATGCCTTCAGTGCTGGACTTGGACTCAGCCACTGAGAGTATGGTATCCACACAGACTTCAGCTGTCATTTCTTTAGGACCAGCTCAGCTTCGGAGCTGTGCCCAAGGTCATGCTCCGAGCCAATGACTGATCTGTATGGGAGGACAAAGGCCGGGCCATATTGGTCCTATGTGGCACAGCCCTAGAGGGCTGGTCCAGCTGTGGAGGACACATGAGTCAGGCCAGGCTGCATTGTGACAGCATCATGGCTCTGCTCCTTCTACCTGGCTCTGCTCCTTGCTGCTCCCTCCCTCAGGGTTGGTCCCAGGGGTCTGCTTAACAAACATCCTGCACTCGAAATGCCTTCCCTAAGTCTGTGTCCCAGACAACCCCAACTACCTTAATGTGGAAGCAGCAATCGCCAAGGGTGAAGGCACATTGGCTTGATGTCCTAAGATGATTACCCCCGCTAAACAACTGAGAAGGATCTACAAATCCTAGTTTTTCCACAGAAAGAAATGGTGGATCCTTATAAGGGCAATGATCATTTTTAATAAGTGATTATGCCTATTATTCTCAGGGAAAATTCTCTTCCAGTTTGAGCTGTCTTCTTTGTGCTCTGCATGGTTCTTGCATTGAGACCTCTTTTTCTTGCTTCAGGGATTTCGTTTCTCAGTCTTTCGAGGCAGTTCTAGTCCACCACTCAGTCTTCATCAAATGATTTAAGGAAATATTTATTTCTCTGCAGTATCTCTGCCCAAAGCTGGCTGCCACCTTAAAGAAACATTGGCCTGAGGTTGTTACCCCTGGTTTCACTCAGCTGAGTGCTGGGAATCCCTGTTCTTCCTTCTCTGGCTGTCTCTGCTTTTCCTGCTAAGGCAAATAAGAGGGGAGTTTGAATTCCCTTCAAGGAAGAAGCTCTCCTTCCTTAGTGTCCCAGCTGAAGGCACATTCCCCACTGTAGAACATCAGGGCACGTTCTGTGATATTGTGGCAGTCCAGCTCAGCGATCACATAATTTACAGTATTTGGGATTTTACAACCTAAACCTTAAGTATGGCCCATAAAGGGAGAGAAAGGCAAAAGAGATACCAGAGTTTTTATAAAAATACAAAAATGTTGCTTGTTTACATTTGCAAACAATCTGCTTTCATAACTTGTTTGTGTATAATGCCATTAAAATTTTTTTTAATGTTTATTTTTGAGAGAGAGAGACAGAGAGAGAGAGAGGGAGAGAGAGAGAAAGAGGCAGAGGGGCAAAGAGAAAGGGAGATAGAGGATCTGAAATGGGCTCACTCACACTGACAGCAGGGAGCCCAGTGTCTGGGCTGGAACTCATGAACTGCGAGATCATGACCTGAGCCAAAGTCAGGCACTTAACCAACTCAGCCACCCAGGTGCCCCAGAGCCATTTATAATTTACCCAATAAGTATCTGAAAGTTCATTCTAATTTTGGAATCCTGGTGTTTTTCTACACACACGACTTACACACATGGACACGGACACAGACACACAGACGTACAGATACAATACATTTTGGGTGAGCATCTCTTCCCCCTGTGTACAATTGCTATTTGTCCCAGGTGTAGGAAAATACGACAGTCCCATCATTGTGTAGCACTCTGTATGTACCCTCTTACAGAGTCAGGTGCAATACCTTGCCGTTTGCCAAGAAACATTAGTTAAAATTGTTTGCTGTCAAGGCAAGCCACAGGGTGGGAAAAGATATTTGCGGCATATATAACTGGCACATGTGTGCTTATGGGTACTAGAAACAACCCAAATGTCTACCAACAATAGAATGGAAAGGTAAATTATAGTACATTCTTGCAATATAATACCACACAGCAACAACAAAGACCAAACTACAGTAGCTCCATGTGACACCCTGGATAAACCTCATAATCATAATGTTGGGTGTCAGAACCAGGCATAATAGAATACAGCGTGAGCCTATTTACTTAAGATCCTAGATAGGAAAAGCTAGATTACAGAGTGAGAAATCAGGAGAGTGGTTCCCTTTGGGGAGCTAGTATTTGGGAGAGAGCCTGAGGCAGGGACCGGGCTCCTACAGTGCTGGCAATTTCCCCCTTTTTTTTGGACAGGGAGGGGGTGTTAAAAAGGCTCTCTCTCTGATAAGTCATTAAACTGTTAACCTATTTGCTTGTGTATATTTTTCTGCAGATTTGTTATATTCTAGTTGAGAACATTCTATGATTTAAAAAGAGTCAGCTAAGAACAGGCAATTCAAATTCTTTCTCAAACTTGTTTTGAGTCCGTATTATGTGTTCTTTCCAGGATAGGACATGCAGGGGGTTCAAATGCATAAACACGTTGCTTTTAGTGTTAAGAAACTCAAAACCCAGCAATTTATAATAGGGGCATATCTGGGGAAGGGAAGCATGAAAGGGGCCGATGAATTCCTGCTCTTCTAAGATCTAAGAATAAGGGAAGTTTTTCCTAATGCTCCAACTTTAGGATATGGATACATGATTAGCATTTTTACTTGAGCCATAGAGCTAATCACACCTGAAAGAATATGACAAATTTCAACAGTAAGCACAAAGAAAATCAGTTGAAGCGCTTGAATTAAGAAACTTGCTTACCTGTTGTTTTCTCTTTTTAGCTTGTATAGCAAATGTATCCTGCTCAATGAATATTGAGTATATTTGTTATATAAAGGCAGGCATCAGTGTTCCGCTGGTGATATATGTAGGGAATGAGTATTGTTAGCAGAGAAAATAATCTAGCTAAATATTAATAGAACTTCAATGGGAATTTTGATGCCTAAAAGTTGTTCCAGAATTTTTGAAAATTATACTGGCTAAACTATTCCTTGTGATATTATGTGAGAAAAATTGTTATGCTAACATGAAATATATTAAGGAAAATGATGTTTGCCATTTATTGAATTAATTTATTTACTCTATTAAAGATGTTTGGAGGGGTGCCTGGGTGGCTCAGTCGGTTAAGCATCAGACTTCGGCTCAGGTCATGATCTCGCAGTTCGTGGGTTCAAGCCCTGCTTCGGGCTCTGTGCTGACAGCTGGGAACCTGGAGCCTGCTTTGGATTCTGTGTCTCCCTCTCTCTCTCTGCCCCTCCCCTGCTCATGCTCTGTCTCTCTCTGTCAAAAAAATAAATAAAAACATTAATAAAAAAAGATGTTTGGAAAGGTAAAGACATAAAGTTAATGTCTTTTGTGTTACTTAAAGATATTTTAGTTAGCTAGGCAATAGTATTAATGACTTCCACATAAAGCCTTCAGTATTTCAGTAGTCTGCCCAATGGGTTTGGGATAGCTGATGAGGGCTTTAACAAAACTGGATGGATATCAAACATTCCTTAGGGTATTAAACATGTATGGAAAATCTATATAGAGAAACAGTGATGTGGCAACCAGCAGTTACAAGGGCTGTTGAACTTGGAGATTGGCACAAATCTTGGCCAGGTGGGTGCTTTTATGACCCCACTGCTGACTAGCATCTTCTACTTGACAGAAATAAAATACCACACATGAGCCTCTCACTAAATTCAGCCTTCTCTGAACGTTCACTAAGATTTATCTCACATAAGATGGATTGAACTTTCAAGGCTTAGGAAAAACTGTACATTCATTTCCAACTCACCAGCAAAAAAGTATGCCAGACTCATGTCATACTTGAAAGGAAGGCATCAGGGATCATTCTGATGCCCCAGGAAGGGATAGTATTCCATGTCACCACCCAAAATGTTAAGACTGAGGCTTTAAAAACACGCTTTTGTGCTGAGACCCAAATTAGCGTTGATCATTTGGGCTGTAATAAGTTTCCGACCACCTGTTAAGGATAAATTTTCAGTGTTGCTTAAGAATTAGAAATTTTCGGGGCGCCTGGGTGGCGCAGTCGGTTAAGCGTCCGACTTCAGCCAGGTCACGATCTTGCGGTTCGTGAGTTCGAGCCCCGCGTCAGGCTCTGGGCTGATGGCTCAGAGCCTGGAGGCTGTTTCCGATTCTGTGTCTTCCTCTCTCTCTGCCCCTCCCCCGTTCATGCTCTGTCTCTCTCTGTCCCAAAAATAAAAATAAACGTTGAAAAAAAAAATTAAAAAAAAAAAAAGAATTAGAAATTTTCATTAAGCTTTGGGTGGCTACTATCTGAAAGGTGCTTAGAAGTACAGGTTTCCCTTGAATGACCTGGGGACTAGGGGTGCCAACCTTCATGCCATTGAAACTCCACATACAACTTTTTCTTTTTTTATAATTTATTGTCAAGTTAGCTAACATACAGTGTATACAGTGTAGTCTTGGCTTTAGGAGTAAATTCCCATGATTCTTCGCTTACATGCAACGCCCAGTGTTTATCCCAACAAGTGCCCTCCTCAATGCCCATCACCCATTTTCCCTATCCCCCACCCCCCCACCCCCATCAACCCTCAGTTTGTTCTCTGTATTTAAGAGTCTCTTATTATGGTTTGCCCCCCTGTCTGTTTATATCTTATTTTTCCTTCCCTTCTCCCATGGTCTTCTGTTAAGTTTCTCAGATTCCACATATGAGTGAAAACATATGATATCTGTCTCTTTCTGACTGACTTATTTCACTTAGCATAATATCCTCCAGTTCCATCCACATTGTTGCAAATGGCAAGATTTCATTTTTTTTTCATTGCTGAGTAGTATAACTTTTGACTCCTCAAAAAAGTAACTACTAATAGCCTACTGTTGATCAGAAGCCTTACCTGTAACATAGTCAACTAACACATATTTTGTGTATTATATGCATTATGTACTGTATTCTTACAATAAAGTAAGCCAGAGAAAAGAAAGTGCTGTTAAAAGAATCATAAAGAGAATACATTGACAGTACTATACTGTATCTATCAAAAAAAGTCTACATATAATTGGACCTGTGCAGTTCAAACCCATGTTGTTCAAGAGTCAATTGTAGTTAAAAATAGAAAAAAAAAAAAACCCTCTCTATATTTTGTTGATGCTCTCGATTTACTGGTTATTTTCTTATCTATTATAAATTGATTATAAATGATAAATATCTAAAATAAAGAGGTAAGCTTCTGCTAACTCCTCTATATATCTAATTTTGTCATAGAACAGTTGAATGCCAGTTGACTCCAAATCGAGGAATATTCGTATTAATGGCTTGAAATAGTGCTTTTGTATTAGGATAGCTAGATTATGCTGTGATAACAAATACACCCTCAAATCTCAGTGGCTTATTTTTTTTTTTTTAATTTTTTTTCAACATTTATTTATTTTTGGGACAGAGAGAGACAGAGCATGAACGGGGGAGGGGCAGAGACAGAGGGAGACACAGAATCGAAAACAGGCTCCAGGCTCTGAGCCATCAGCCCAGAGCCTGACGCGGGGCTCGAACTCACGGACCGCGAGATCGTGACCTGGCTGAAGTCGGACGCTTAACCGACTGCGCCACCCAGGCGCCCCACTCTCAGTGGCTTATTTATGACTCTGAAAGGTCCAGGAAGGTTTATTTATGACCCTGTCTCAGGCTTATTCAGGTCAGGCACCTCTCCTTGGGGAGGCTGTGTCTCAGGGATCTAAGCTGTCTCCATCTTACCTCTCCTTTATCTCATTGTTCCGGCCATGCTGAAGGAAGAGGAGACGATATGTAGAAGCCATGCCAGCTCTTAATGGCGTTGGATAGGATGTGGCCCACTAGCTCTACTCCCTTTCCCGTTGATGAGGACTCGGTCATATGTCTCTGTGTGCCCAGGAAGGGGAGAATCTGTAGTGTCTGCCCTGGCCACTTTGCTCAGCCAGAACTGGATTGTATTGCACATCTCAGGTGCCCTTTGCTCCTTCTTTCTCCTCTTCCCCCAAATCTGTTGGTTTAACCCAAATGGAAAGATGATGGAAAAGTGGAAAGATCAAAAGTGAACTTTCTCCACTTGACATAAGCCCTTCTTTTCCAGGCTAATGTACTTCTTTGTCACTTTAAAATGGTTCATGCTATCTTCTTGGCATTCCAAGATGCAAATAAATATGCAAATTCATTTATCTATCTACCTCTATATGGATATATGTTACAGGCATAAAATCTACAAAATATTTTAATTTGTATTCTTATAAAGATAACAAAGAGATGTTTATATTTTCTTACAGTATTTTTAAAAGGATTTGAAGGGATTAAAGGCATTTGAAGGGATTAAAGCTTATCTAATAATTATTAGTTAATTTATTTAATCAGGACCTCATTTGGGGTCTTCTTGTGTTGCAGAAATTCTGATAAAAAATTATTAGTATTATAATAGTTCAAAGTGTCTTTTCCCTTATTCCCATCTCTGTCTATTCAGCTAAGTCTCTATAATCTTCTTTTCCCACCTGGTCTTTATTATATGCACAAAAAAATCCACGTACACAATAGCATTTTGATAGATTAGGACCTTACCCGAAGTTTTCAGGGCAGAAGGGAAGCATGGAGAAGTGATCATATGAGATAAGGCAAATAAAGACCTTTACCATCTTGTCTGGGAGCTCATTCATACAATCTAGCCCTACCCAAACTCACACTGTCCAGATGCCACTTTCACCAGAGGAATCGCTGAGAGAACAGTTCTGTATCTCACTCCAGTGGGCACCAGAGAGAACAGTCCCTTCCTGCTCTTAATGCCCAAAGAAAATCTGCTTGTCTTTAGGTCCCCTAGATTTTGGCAAATAAAATTTTCTCTATCTTGTTATACATTGTTACATCCTACCTGCTTCTTAACAAACTTTTAGATGATTTACAATAAAAGCCAGTCACAATAAAACTAGGAAGCATGAAAGTCAACGGACAAGACATGAATAACGAAGAGGGACGCCAATACCAGTTAGCCCAGACTGAGGAAAAATGATTGTGATTAACTTAGAAACCTAGCTCCAAGCTTGCTGGTTGCTGACAGCATTAAGGAAACTCATTATTTTTCATCTTGGTTTGCTAAGTTTCTGTTTTCAGTTTGCCATGACTCTTCTATTTCTTCTTCTTCTTTTTTTTAAGTTTATTTATTTATTTTGAGAGAAATAGATAGAGCAGGGGAGGGGTAGAGAGAGAGGGAGACAGAGAATCACAAGCAGCCTCCTAGTGAGGAGCCAAACATGGGGCCCGGACTCAAGAACAGTGAGATCATAGGGACGCCTGGGTGGCTCAGTCAGTTAAGCGTCTCACTTCAGTTCAGGTCATGATCTCATGGTTTGTGAGTTTGAGCCTCCCTTAGGGCTCTGTGCTGACAGCTCAGAGCCTGCAGCCTGCTTCGGATTCCATGTCTCGCCCTCTCTCTGCCCCTCCCCTGCTCATGCTCTGTCTCTCTCTGTCTCTCAATAATAAATAAACGTTAGGAACAAAACAAAACAAACAAAACTGTGATATCATGACCTGAGCCAAAACCAAGAGTCAGATGCTTAACCGGAAGAGCCACCCAGGCACCCTGCCATGACTCTTCTTGATTTGGGCTCTGTCATCCAATGTTTGGCCCACCTTCGTTCCACTTATTTCTTTAACATGTATTTGTATATTTGTTGTGTGTCCTCATTCATTGATCCGATTCAATTTGAGTCAATTCAAATTCATTGACAAAGTTGATGATAAAACATTAGCAAAACAGGGCCAAATAGAGCTCTGTGGTACGTTTTGGCAATAGGTTCTAGTGTTAACTCCAATTCATTGATTCATTTGGTCTCTCAAATATACTGACATGTTCCAGACACCATGCAAACGTATGAGAAGTAGTTATTAGTACTCCCTGATCCTAAGTAAGGATTGTAATCTAAAGAAAGTAAAGCTTAGAGAGTTTTAGCAACTTCTGAGTTTAAACAGAGATTTGGTCAAATTACAGAGCTGGAATTTGAAGCTAAGTCAGTCTTCATGAAAACCCATGCTCTTAACTTTTATCCCTCCACTTCCTCTATGGTAGGTGGAATTTCTACAATGCCCTTCACAAAAATGTCCTTCCCTGATCCATAGAAGCTGGGAATATGATGACATCTCACTCCCATGACCATGTCATATTTTTTGGCAGAGTTAGCCTTGTGAATACTTGGGTGGGCCTGACGAAACACAGGATTCCTTACAAGCAGAGAGCTTCCTCATCTGGTAGTAAATGAGGAAGTCTGGGTTTCAAAGCATGAGGGAAAGCCAAGATACTGTTGCTGGCTTTGAAGATGAAGGGGGCCACATGTAAATGAATGAGGTGCCCTCTAGGAACAGAGAGCAGCTCCTAGCCAACAGCCAAGAAGGAATTGGGTGCCTCAATCCTACCGCCATGATCTAAATGTGCTTGGTATTAGACTCATCTTTACAGCCTCCAGTTAATAGCCCAGCCTGGCTGACACCTTGACTTTGGACTTGTGAAACCCTAAGTAGAGAACCCAGTCAAGTTTACTGGGTTTCTGACCTATAGAATAGTGAGATCACGTATTGTTTGAACTACTAAGTTTGGGGTAATTTGTTACACAGCAAAAGAAAATGATTTTATTGTCTCAGATTAAAAAAAAAAATCATCAGCCCACCTTCTTTGGGTAAGTGATTAGTCAGTTGTGAATCAAAACAGTTGTGTCCTATCTTCTACAAGAATTACTTAATACTTTCTTAGAATTATCATGAGAAAATTCCATGAAACCCAATTGTAGCTGCACATGAGATACATACTTCAAATGGTTCTTTATATTCAGTGAAGTGCTTTCCTACATATATCTCTTTGGGAACCAGGAATGACAGGTGTCTCTGAGCCCATTTCCCCAGTGAGGAAACAGAATCTCAGAGGTTAGGAGACTTGTGTAATGTCACATAGAAAATTGGTGGTGGATCTGGATTGTTTAAATGTGTTTTTCTTTATTTAAAAAAAAAAATCTTCTTTCCTTTAGGGAGCAAGATTCCTAAATCTGATTCTTTGGGCTAAAATTACCTCTAAAGGTGGATTTAATGTCTGATGCAGTTGTGACATTTACATAGGGAAATATTTTATAGTTGGTTTTTCTATTCTCATTTTTAGACATATTTCATTATGATACTGTCTTGGGTTTTGCCAGCAAAATGTCTTTTAGTGACCTCAATTGTATGCTTTTGATTTGCTTAAGCCATGCCATTTCCATTTCAGTAGTGATCCAAATGGTTGGCATTTGATAGAACCTCACATCCATTGTTATATGAATAGACACTGAAAATCATTTTGATGCAGAAAAAGAAAGCAACTAAGTTTAGGTTACTAAAGAAAAGTCAGACTGAACTCTTTGACCCTGAGCCCCAAAGAGCACAGTATAAATGCTGGGCAAACTATTTTTGTCCTCTGCTTTATAAATGAGTTCTTTTCTTTTTCTGTTGACTGCTGTCTGGCACAGCTGCTGTTTCCAGAGCATGAAAGAGACGGGAATCGGGAAAGCTCGGAAATGAAACCTTGCCTAAAACACATTGGCCCGTGAATCATGGCCTGTCTCCTCCTTAGCCCGTGTATAGCCTCTAAGTCATTTGTGAATGGAAGGGTATAGGTTAGTCATGGCATCAATAAAAGGACTTAAGACTGATGGGTTCTATTTCTGGGTCCAAACTGATGATAAAATGACTTTAGAGAAGTCATGTTAACTTTCTTTCAGAGTTCCTACCTGTGAAATGAGAAGAAAACCTTTTTTTCTTGCAGATGATATAAAGCCCTTGTACTCAGCTGGATTCTCTTAAGCTTCTCCCTCGCATTCAACCCTGCACACCAATTCTGCGACCTATGCTTTTTCTTGGTAGGGGGGAATCCCAGGACAGTCACTCAAATTACTCCATTTTGATGCTGGTTCACTTGGAGTTATGAGCTCTGGTTGGGTTGTGGCTTTAGTTCTCTACTCAGAGGAAACCACTCTGCTGAAATTTATGTTTATTATTCTCTACCACTCCCCCCTCCCTTTTTTTCACTTTTCCCAGATGGCATTTCTCTAAATGATATATTGTTCAGTGTTACATGTTTTTGAATTTAATATAGACAAAATTAAAGTGAAACTTGTTTTTTTAGTTCAACGTTGTATTCCTGGGACGCCTGGGTGACTCCGTTGGTTAAGTGTCTGACTCTTGTTTTCAGCTCAGGTCATAATGTCAGGGTTCATGACATAGAGCCCCCCCCCCCCCCCCTCGGTGACTGGGATTCTCTCTCTCCCTCTCTATGTGTCCCTCCCTGACTCATGCGAGCACTCTCTCTCTTTCTCTCTCTCTCAAAATAAATAAACTAAAAAAAATTATATTCCTGAGTTTCATCCATGTTTTACATATATCTGAAATTCATTAATTTTCACAAGACCATGGTGTTTCATTATGTGACTTTCATGCAGTTTATTTTTCTCTTTTACAATTGACAAACATTTGGGTTGTTCCCATTTTTCTTCCTATTACAAAAAGGGCTGTTATGAACATGCAATTGTCTTGTAGAAGTACTTGCTGGGTAATGTAGTTTTCAGAGATGCTTGTCTTAATTTACAGTCCCATAGACGAGTAACTCCAGATCCTTACCAACTTAGATTTTGCAAGAATTTTTAACTTTTGCCACTTTGGTAATTGTAACGTGTTACCTCATTGTGATTTGAATTTTTATTTTCTTGGTGACTAACATGGCTGAGAATCTCATTTATATTTGGCTGTTTGGCTTTACTCTCCTCTGAAGACCTAGTCAATCTTTTGTTTCAGTTTTCATTTGCTTTTTAACTTAATGGTTCATTGAAGTTCTTTATATATTCTAGATAGTATTCCTTTGTCAGTAATACATATGGCAAACATTTTACCAGTTTGTGGTTTGTATTTTTATTTTCTCTTTGATATCTTTTGGTGAACAGAAGTTCTTACTTTTAATTTACTTAATTTACCCATATCTTTATGACACACCTTTTTTTGCATCTTGTTTAAAAAATTTCACCTCTCCCTAATGTCACAAATATGTTGTTTTATGTTGTTCCTAAAAATCTTATAGTATTGTCTTTTGTATTTTAATCTAGTTCATTTGGAATTGGTTTTGTGCCTTAGGTAAAGTAGGGCTTTGATTTCATTTTTTCTACACTAATAATAATTGTCCCAGTCATGTTTACCAAAAGTCTATCTTTTCCCCAGTTGTGTGCAATACCTACTCCGATATAACAAGTTTCAATTCTGTTTTTTTTTTCTTCCAAGTTTTTATTTAAATTCCAGTTAATCAGCATATAGTGTGATATTAGTTTCAGGAGTGGGACTTAGTGATTCATCCTAAGTGATCATCCCAGCAAGTGCCCTAATACCCATCACCCACTTAACCCATGCCCCCTACCCACCTTACCAACTCTGTTTTGACTTTTAATCTGTTTCATTGATCTATTTGCCTTTCCCTATGATAATAGTGTCATACTCGTCAAAGCTTTATAAGAATTATTTTTTAAATTTATTATTATTTTGAAAAATGTTATTGTTTGTTTGTTTGTTTATTTATTTATCTATCTATTTATTTATTTATTTAGAGTGTGTGTGCACAAGTGGGGGAGGGGCCATGACAGAGGGAATGAGAATCCCAAACAGGCTCCACACGGTCAGTGTAGAGCCTGATGGGGGGCTCGATCTCACAAACCATGAGATCATGACATGAGCCAAAATCAAGAGTTGGATGCTTAACTGACTTAGCCACCCCAACATCTGTCATTTATAAAAGAGATGATTTTTCTAATTTTCTTTTCTTGTGGTGTTTTGTCTGGCTTTGGTGTCAGGGTAGTGCTGGCCTCATAAAATAAACTTGCAATTATTTCCTCCTCTTCTATTGTTTGGAAGAGTTTGAGAAAGGTTGGTATTAAATCTTTGAATATTTAGTAAATTTAAATGCTATATATATACACACACATATATGTATGTATATACACATATGTATGTATGTATATGTATTTTATATATACACAAAAAATATATATATACATATATATGTGTATATATATATAATTTTTTACACTGTATCCATCAATAAGATTGACCTGTGATTATCTGTTTTCATAGTGCCGTTATCAGGTTATGCTAGCTTTATAAAATTACTGTGTCTCTACTTATATTTGTTGTTTTGTTTTTAAGTAAGCTCTAGGCCCAACACTGGGCTTAAATTCATGACCTCAAGATCAAGAATCACATGCTGTACTGACTAAGCCAGTCAGGTGCCCCTGTTTTTGTTTGTTTGTTTGTTTGTTTTTGTTTCTAGTTTTTATTTTATTTAAAAAAAAATTTTTTTTAAACATTTAATTTATTTTTGAGACAGAGAGAGACAGAGCATGAACAGGGGAGGGTCAGAGAGAGGGAGACACAGAATCTGAAACAGGCTCCAGGCTCTGAGCTGTCAGCACAGAGCCCGACCTGGGGCTCGAACTCACGGACCGCGAGATCATGACCTGAACCGAAGTCGGCCGCTTAACCGACTGAGCCACCCAAGCGCCCCTGTTTCTAGTTTTTAAAGGAAGAGTTCTGACTGATTAATTTTTTTTAAATGATAATAAGCATATTCATTGTTTTTTATTGCTTTTTTTGGGTAACTCTGTAAATTATATTTTCCATGGAACTGTCCATGGCATCTAACTTTTTGCATTTATTGGCATAAAGTTGTTATTATCTTTTTCATGTTTGTAGCATCTGTAACTTTGGCCCATTTTCATTCCAATATTATTCAGCCTATCTTTTTTCTTGAGCAGACTTGTCAGAGATTTGTCAATTTTAGTGTTCTTTCAAATAACCTAGTTTTCACATTACCATTTCCCTCCATTGGGTGTTTGCTCTCCATTATTTCATGTTCCTATCTTTATGCTTTCATCCTTTAATGTTCTTTGGATAGTTAGATAAAGTTTCAGCCTTTTAACTTTTCTCTGATAATCACATTTCACTATACATTTCACTACAAACACCACTTTCCTTTTCTTTTACAAGGTTTGTGGCACATGTACTATTTCTGCTTTTATTCAAATTATAAATATTTTATTATTTCCATTGTGACTCAGTCTGTGAGTTATTAAATTTGTGTTTTAAAATTTTCAAACATATGGGGATTTTCGCTTCCAGTTTTGTTTAGAATTACATAACTACTTTGTAGTTAAAAATGTGATCCATGTGATACCAATTGTTTGATATTTTTTGAGTTACTTTAGAAGTGGTTCATTTTTTAGGTATTTTTCACATATTTGAAAAGAATGTGTCTTCTGAGACCATGGTGTTTAATATTGTGCATTAGATAATGGTTTGTGTACTGTTCAGATCTATATCCATACCAATTTATATTGGATTTGGCCTATTATTGGAAAAACATGTTTAAGTATTGCACTGTAATGGTGGAATTGCCTTTTTTTGGTACTTCTGTCTATTTGTGCCTCAAATATTTTGACATGGTGTCTTGGTTTATCCTTTTGACACAGATGCCTAGGAGGATTGAGTTACTACATCTGGCTATATTAGGGTTAATTTTCAAAAAAACATTCCTCAGCTCTGCTGAAGATCTTTCCACTAAGAATTTATGTCAATATGTATTTCAGATGTACAAATAAAAGAAAGTATTAGATTGGTGGACTGTGTAAATAACACCAGCAGGATTTGTGCAAATTATTATTGCTTATTGGTAGTGTTGGGGAAGCTGGGTTTGTATTTTTCTAGTTAGATTCATTAGATACGTTTACTATCACTTCTTTTCATAGTTAATACCTTAACCCGTTTATGAATCTCTGAGTCTATTTAGTCCCCCAAGAGGAAAAACATGGTGTTGAGGGCTGTAAGTCAGTGATGGAAGAAAGATGAGGGGAAGAAGCCACAAAAAAAGACCCAGTTGGTTAATGTCTACCTGTATAGAGCCCTCTCAGTATTTTTCTTCTCTTTTGTAGCTTCTGGGCTCCTTGAGGAGGCATGAAAGAGATGGCCTTTTAGAATCTGCTGTCCCATTTTCAAGTGTCACACAAGAAATCGTTAAATAAGATTATTGCAGAGTGTGGATATGAATAACATTAAACATTAGACACCTAAGACCAGCATTTTTTTGAAATCTTAGCTTCATGGCACCATTTTTAAAAATCCAAGTTACCTTCAATCATAAACATATTCAGAATATGATAGCAATTACCCATAATTTTGAGAGATATGCAAGAACAATACATTTTTGAACTGTGTAGTTTTGACAGAGCATAGTTTCTTTTGAAGTGCTTTATCAGGAATGAAAATGATGAAGTGTGCTGAGAATATGCAAATACATTCAAGTGCACACAATTAAAACCCTGAGATGCATTTGATGATAAATCACTTCACTGTGGTTGCAAGTATTCGCAATAGGAATTCAAATTGATAATTATGATTATATGATTCTTAGAATAGCTAGCAGTTTTCCATTTTTGTCTGCTCTTTGATATAAAAAGAGGTATATAATAACAAAAAACCAATCTATAATAGGCAGATTGCATTTCAAATATATGGGAACTCTTTCTTTTCTCTGGTGGTCTGGTATAGAAGTGCCTTGAAAAAAACACAAGTAAGAAAAAAAAAAAGTCTGGTCCTATTCCCAGGATCTCACACCCCCAACCTTGGAATAAATCCTAAAAGTTCTAATTCTAAAATTATCTCCAATATATGCCTTAAAGAATGAGGGTAGGTGCTCTATGGACCCATTGCAATGCAAATGTGTAGCACTTGAATTTAAGCCACCTTCCAACCAATCCCTTCCCTGAGCAAGCCCTGACTGATGGAACCACCTTATGATGGGAGTGTGGATGAGGGCATGCTAGAGAAGGACCATCGTGGTTTCTTGACTTCGTCATTCATTATCAACTTTGCCAGTTCTTCTCTGCTTTCTGTTGCTTTTTCAGGTTGGAAGGGTGAGTCAAGCTGAGCAGACAATTTTCCAATTCAGAACCCACGTTGGTTGCAAATGTGATGGCTTTGTGGAGGTACGGGAGGGCTA
Source organism: Puma concolor (assembly GCF_028749965.1). Taxonomy (NCBI): domain Eukaryota; kingdom Metazoa; phylum Chordata; class Mammalia; order Carnivora; family Felidae; genus Puma; species Puma concolor. The sequence continues at coordinate 146,539,017 of NC_141675.1, read as the reverse complement.
GCTCGGATGCTGGGATCACTGGGAACTTGCTGGAGATCTGGTGCGGTGCACCAACATCAACTCATTCCCTCCTGGCACAGGATTTTCCCTGAGAAGGAGATTGTTCTTCCTTTCACCCTCACTTGTCTTCCATCTGCCTGGTCCTAGCTTATTTCAGTGTTTAATTTTCAAATGTGCTGATTTTAAAATGTAGGTTTTGTATGATGAGGCCAATGGATTGGGAGATGGTCGCCATTGAGAAGGCAGTATGTTAGTCGTGAACTGTTTCCTGGTTGGGGGGCATGCCATGTCCCACAGGGCCAGGCAGGAGGTAGAGGGAGAGAGAAGAAAACATGGGCAAGAATCTGTACTGTGTTTCCTGCAGAAAGGAATGGGTGAGGCAGGGTAATCAGGCTTGGGATGGGTCATTTTGAGTGATTTCAGTGGGCTCTGAGGCATATAATTGGGGCACTTAGGGCAGGGGAATAGTGGCCCCAGAATGTAAAAGCCTTATATAGGAGGTGGTTGGGGGTACAGGTGTCATCGGATTGGTTGGTTTGTATATGAGGTAGGCTTGGAGGTGAATCCTTTACCACGTCTAGGAATTGACTTGCACTGGGAGAGGCAGTCCCCAGAGTTAGCAAGTCCTGAAGATGTCAAAGCATCAAAATTGCATAGTTAAAACAGCGCTGCAATGACCAATGTCCCCTTCCTGTGGGTACTTCTCAAGGCTTTGCACAATTGCGTCATAGTGACTGGACTCTAGGTAGTTAGTCCCATGACCTGGATGAGAGAAGCTGTATGGACTGACAGAACACTGTGTCCAAGGTTAGGGTTCACCTTCCTTCTTCCCGCACCTAACCTGGGGTGGAGGCTTCTGCCATGCTTAAGACATCACTTAACCTCTCTGAGTTTCATCTGTGAACTGTGGACAAGAGCAGTCTTATCTATGGAGAATGAATCAGAAAACAGACACAAAAGGGATTTAAAGCACAACATACCGTACTGTGTGAGAATGATTCGTGATTACCAGGTAGGGAAGAGCAGCAGATACCTCGAAAGAAGCATACATGAAAATAGGAATAACATATTCCCAACAGTGAAATAGAGTCTGTCGTTTTTAGTTTGATTTAAAGCTTACATAGGAAGGGTGAGTTCCACTTGGCATTCCTAAACTTAGAGTTTTGGCTTCAAGTTGGGCTAATTCATAGAATTTGGCAACCCTCTGCCTCACTGTGGGGATGATGTCCAAGGGTGTTGGAATTCTTAATCGAATTATCACAGTGCTGTATCTGTGTGCTCTTGTCTGTTTCTTCTGAAGTAAGATTTGGGTAATTTTCCTGTATGCCCTTAAGCATTTCAGGTTTCCTCAAAACAGTTTCCACAAAACCTGTTTTCTTTTATGACTGTGACAAAGTCCCAGAGAGGCCTTGATTATACTGCTTGCCAATCCAGTTAGAAAAAATGCTTTCTCTTGACATACTGGGGATCCTTACCTGTAAGCTCTGTTTATTTCCTTCTGTGCCGGGAACGTACTAGTTAGGAGTTGTTTAGCATCCCAGACTTTAAAAGAGAAGGTGGTGAGGCTTCCTGTAAGATTATTGTAGTTCTCAAGAAGCAATTATAAAGAAGACATAGAGAAGATGATTATATTTTTGTTTTGAGGATCTTGGCAAGCAGACACAATTGAAAAATACTATCAACAAAGAAGAAAAAGGGACGTGTGAGTTTATAGAACAGGATTAGACACTGAGTTACCCGAATAAAAGGCAGGAAGCTGGGAACTCTTGTGTTTAAATGCCAGCTCTGTTGACGATAAGCCTATTTTTCCATTTATTATTTGAATTTTTTTTTTTAACGTTTATTTATTTTTTTGGGACAGAGAGAGACAGAGCATGAACGGGGGAGGGGCAGAGAGAGAGGGAGACACAGAATCGGAAACAGGCTCCAGGCTCTGAGCCATCAGCCCAGAGCCCGACGCGGGGCTCGAACTCACGGACCGCGAGATCGTGACCTGGCTGAAGTCGGACGCTTAACCGACTGCGCCACCCAGGCGCCCCTCCATTTATTATTTGAAATGTAGAATGAGCCGTCTTATTATGTAAGAAGGCCACATTCACCAGCTGGTGATACTGAAACCCACAGAAACTTCACATTTCTCTGGAAATGCAAAAAAAAAAAAAAGCTCTTTAGTGGAGACAGTAAAATAATTAACAATTGCCAATGCATAAGCTTTAAAAATACATTATAAACTTCAATTTCTGGAACAATGTCTCTCAGTGGAAGGTGTGATGAGATTTGCCTTGCCTAACGAGGAGGAAAAAAATAATTTGTAAAATGAAGATTAAACACCGCATGCCCTTTTCTGGAAATATCCACCAGCCCCCTACATGGTAGATCTGAGGCTGTATGACACAACTCTTTCATATTGTTACTTTCTCAGTGTTTGCTTACATGTCTGTGAATGGTCTTAGCCCTGATTTTCATAAGACTGGAAGTTTTGAAAAGAGCAAATATTTGATGGGGGCAAGGACCCTTGATGGATTCTGGGTCCCCCTTACTTTCAGAGATCCGGTGGAAGCTGATATAGTTCAGGTCCTGACGGGAGAGGGATTGGCATAGAGTGGGTGTCTCTGGGTTTAATATCTGATCTGGTTCTCAGCAGAGGGCTTTGCAGACGTGGCATTTGGAACTTTCTCCTTTCCCAACACCTCATACTCTCATTCTTGCTGGGCTGGCTCTCCATCCTCATTGGAACATCTGCTCCCATAGCCCCTCTCTCTTGTCAGACTTTTTGCTCCATTCTGCCTCTTTTGTTTCTGTACTCAACCTGGACCCTGGGGCCCAGGTTGTACAAATTTGCCATTCATACCTTAGCATCCCTTGGCCCATTTAGCCTTTCATATTTCCCTCTTGTCACATCCATGCCTGGAGAGGGACACTTTCTCCTGCTATTCCCAGGTGCCAAGAACTGATAGAAGAAGTCAAGGAACTTCTGAGCTGTCAATCCTCAGCCCCCTCGTCCCCCAGAAAATTTTCCACTCTTACTTTGCTCAGACAATCACATCTATCTAACAGCGTCCCCTTCATTTCCTCTCATATCACTCCTAAAGTTCTCTGAGTGTTGGGAGGATATTTCTGAGATATTAACCTATGTCAACTTTATTTCCTTCCAGTATTTCTTCCTTTTTCTTCCCATACGTAGAAGTGAATTGGCTCCATGTTCGTGGTCTCAGCAGAGGGACAGGACAGGGTAGGTCTCACTGGCTTTGAGTGCCGAGAATTCCCGAGCTTTTAGGAGAAAGAGGAAAACTGAGAATTGACGCAGTGTTTGGATGAAATAAGAAAGGAGAATTCTCATCCCCACCCCGCCCTAGTCCTTTCCCCAAACTGGAAGATTCCTCTGGGATGGTGGGGAGAACAGAGACTCTCTGAGGCCTGGAGAGAGGGAACCCACTGCCTTCTTGCTCAACAGAATTGCAGGGAGAAAATGGAATCGTGGCATTTAAGCAGATGGGTCCTTAGTGTGACAGAGACTGCTGCCCCCCTGGCTGGCACAAAGGCTGAAGCAAGAGTCCCCTGCCACTGGAGTGATGTGGAAATGGTGGAGGGAACCTCTAGACTGAAGGCACAGGCATGTTTTAGTGAAAATCCCTGACCAGGTTTTAGTACTCTAAGTACCCCAAAACCTTGATAGACTCGTGGGAAAGGAAGTAGGGTGGGGAAAATCAACTAGGATAAAATTTCCACCAACCCAGTGGGCTGGGGGCTTATAATGCAAATTAGGTTGAGTTACAGAAAAGACCATTTGGAGCACCTGGGTGGCTCAGTCAACTGGTCAGTCCAGCGTTTGACTCTTGATTTCAGCTCAGGTCATGATTCGAGGGTTGTGGGATTAAGCCCTATGTCAGGCTCCATGCTGAGTGTGGATTCTGCTTAAGATTCTCCCTCCCTCCCTCTCTCTCTCTCTCTCTCTGTCTCTCTCTCTCTAACCACTACCCCCCCCCCCCCCGGGGCCCCTCTACCCCACTCATGTACTCTCTCTCTACAAAAAACAAAAAAGAGAAAAGGCCAGTTATCTCACACTTGAGTTAAAGACTGACATTCAGATCCACCTCATTGCCTTCTATTCCATTTTCACTCCAAGAACACCATGCCACCATATTGTTTAATATTTTCCAACATCTACCAAACCTTTGCTACAACATATATCCCTTCTCATAGTAGGTCATTTTAAGTCTCAAGGGACAGATGTCTAACTCAGAGTACCTAAGACAAGAAGGAGAGTCTGTTGGCTCCTGAGATCCAAGGAAACATTGAAGTGGAAAACCACCAGAAAGGCAGTAATGTAGCTGTGCCTCAGAAGTAATTAGAACTTGGGTCCAGTTGCCCTTAGGATTCTCTCTCTCTCTCCATTTCTTCAATGCATTGCTCCCCAAAACTGCAATTATTATCTTTCTTTGCAGACCAACGGGCTTATTCTAACAGGGAAGAAATATGATTGCTGACAGCACCAGAGTTTTTCATGGTAAAATTTCTGCTGTGGGGAAAAGACTGACTCATGCTTTCTCTTTGGTACCACATTTAGAAATGCATGCACTCCTGTGCCAGCTGCAAGTTTAGATGTGGGGGTAGAAATAGTTTACAGAAAGGACTGGGCAAGGGGTGGAGCAGACAGAACAGTAGATAGACGTCTATGACCCATCTTAAAGCGAGGTAAGCTGTCAGTAGTCGCTGGCTGGGTTATGAGCACGCACATTCACGCACAGAAAGTAAACACTCACAAAGGAGTAGGAGTGTATTACCTGCAGTGCTTCCACTTCCTTACCATTCACCATCTTCAGTTTCTTGCACCTTGTTCCTGCTATGATCACCACAAAGAAATTCTCTTAGGGGCGCCTGGGTGGCTCAGTCGGTTAAGCGTCTGACTCTTGATATCAGCTCAGGTCATGATCTCACGGTTCGTGGGTTCAAGCCCCACATTGGGCTCTGCACTGACAGTGTGGAGCCTGCTTGGGACTCTCTCTCTCTCCCTCTCTCTCTGCCTCGCCTCTCCCCTGCTTGTGCTCTCTCTGCCTCTTAAAGTAAGTAAACAAAATTAAAAAAAAAAAAAAAGAAATTCTCTTAAAGGTCACTGAGTGACCTCACAATTCTCAAATTCAACTACCTCATCTCTTTTTTTTAAATGACTTTATCTTTTTTTTGACTTTACCTTTTGCCCTCCTTTATCTTTCCACAGTAGATGACTCTGTTAATGGCCTCATTTTGCCAAGACACTTTTTTCCCAGCTCAAATTCATGTGCCCATTTTTACTTGATTTTCTTCCTGCCTCCCAGATGGTGACTTCTGTGCCCTTTCCTGATTTTTCCCTTCTCTTTCTGCTCCTTAATTGTAGGCAATGCTCACATTTCTGACCTCAGTCCATTTTTCTCTGCTCTTTCTCCTACTGTGGTTTGAAAGCTTTAATGGCTTTTTATTTTCCACAGCATAAAACCAAAAGCACTAAGAGCCTCAAAAATCTAAAGCAGAGTTAACATTCCACAATAATAATAATGTGGTAAATTATAATAATAATGGCACGAGTTGACAATTATTGAGCACTGACTGTGGCTCTAAGCATTTCACTTGAATTAAGCCATTTGACATTCATCCTATAAGATGAATACTTTTTCTGTTATTCCCCTTTTAACAAATAAGAAAATGGAAATGTGCAGGAGTTAAATACTTGTCCAATGTCAAATGATGAGAAAGGCAATGTTCATGCTTGGAGAGTCTCCTAAACTAGCCTACAGCTTCCTGGATTCTCACTTTTGCTCCTGGTGACTGGCATCCATACCATCATTCAACCTTCTGCCCCTCACGCAAGGAAGAAGCTCCCGGATTACCCCTTCTCGGTAAATAATTCTTCCCCTCCTTGGAACTCCCAAGGTGTCTTGTGTGTGCCTTGCTTATAAGTTTGTGATTCTATATTCTACTTGATTATTTAAAATATGTCACCTTGCAAATACCACATGATTTCACTCATAAGTGGAATTTAAGAAACAAAACAGATGAACATAAGGGTGGGGGGAAAGAGAGGCACACCAAAAAACAGATTCTTCACTGTAGAGAACAAACTGAGGGTGGCTGGAGGGGAGGGGGGCGGGGGAATGGGTTACATGGGTGACGGGCACTAAGGAGGGCACTTGTGATGAGGGCCAGGTGTTGTATGGAAGTGATGAATCACTATGGGGCACCTGGGTGGCTCAGTAGGTCAAGCATTGGACTCTTGGTTTTGGCTCAAGTCATGATCTCATGGTTCGCGGGCTTGAGCCCCTCATCTGCCTCTGCAGTGACAGTGCAAAGCTTGCTTGGGACTGTCTGTCTCTGCACCTCCCCAGCTCGCTCTCTCTGTCTTCCAAAATAAGGAAATAAACTTAAAAAAGTTTTTAAAAAGTGGTAAATCGCTAAATTCTACTCCTGAAAATAATACTATACTGTATGTTAACTCTCTGGAATTTCAATAAAAATGTGAAAAAGAAAAGAAAAATGTCATCTTGTTTAATAGACCGTAAGCACCTATAGGTTTGTGTGCCCCCTGCCATAAGTACCTTTTAGTGCTTTGTTTTATTACAGATGCTCAATTAATGCTTACGAAATGAATAGATAAGCCATTCGTCAAATAATAAATACTTACGGAGAATCTTTTGTAAGTCTCTGTAGACCAGTGCTGCTTCAAGTGTGGCCTGAAGATTGGTGCTTTTCCTGGAAACATTTGTTAGAGTGAGGTAAAGAGTTTGTATCAGAGTGTAAATCAACATCTAGTTTTCTTCGTTAAGAAAGTCCTGCTAAGAAAAAATGTTGGTGGAACTAAACAGTGTGCAAATAAAACAGTAAATTAAGCATAGTTTGAAGACCTGTATTTTGAGTGGCACTGCTTTGGGGGAGAGAAAGCAGATATGGTGTGACTTCTGCTCCTGGGGACTTACATTCCAGGTGAAGAGATATAATACGATATTTTTATTTTTTATTTTATTTTATTTTATTTTATTTTATTTTATTTTATTTTATTTTATTTTATTTGTTTTGAATTCAATATAATTCATTTTTATTTTTATTTTTTATAGTAAATATAATCTATTGTCAAATTGGTTTCCATACAACACCCAGTGCTCATCCCAACAGATGCCTTCCTCAATGCCCATCACTCACTTCCCCCCTCCCCCACCTTCCATTCACCCTCAGTTTGTTCTCAGTATTTAAGAGTCTATTATGGTTTGCCTCCCTCCCTCTCTGTAACTTTGTTTTCCCCTCCTCCTCCCCCATGGTCTTCTGTTAAGTTTCTCAAGATCCACAATGAGTGAAAACATATGGTGTCTGTCTTTCTCTGTGTGGCTTATTTCACTTAACAATACCCTCCAGTTCCATCCACGTTGCTGCAAATGGCCAGATTTCATTCTTTCTCATTACCAAGTAGTATTCCATTGTATATATAAACCATGTCTTCTTTAGCCATTCGTCAGTTGATGGACATTTAGGCTCTTTCCCTAATGTGGCTATTGTTGAAAGTGCTGCTATCAACATTGGGGTACGAGTGCCCCTAGGCATCAGCACTCCCGTATCCCTTGGGTAAATTCCTAGCAGTGCTATTGCTGGGTCATAGGCTAGGTCTACTTTTAATTTTTTGAGGAGCCTCCACACTGTCTTCCAGAGCAACTGTACCAGCTTATAATACTATATTTTAAAACAAGAGCAGCAACAGCTAGATCACAAGATGGTAAGCTTGCAGGTCAGTAAAAAGAATAAAGGAATCAAAGGGACCCCAAACTTTTGGTCCAACTCTCTGATGATTGCAGATCAAGAAACAAAGTCTCCAACAGGCTATTACAGGCAAGTTTTAATAATGCAAAAATGCTTCCATGGAAACAAAAAATTAGAAACACAATTCAAAATACGACCACATGTTAACTGTGATATGAACATTCATAACTATTAATAGGTGAGGTACGTACCACATGAAACACTTTCTGATCTTTATCTGTGGATATAATAAAATCTAAAAGTTTGCATGATGAAATATGAGAATTAGGATATAAATGATTTAAAAATGTATTTTTGCAATCTACCTTTGCTCTACTTAAAAATTCTACATTTATCTTGTTAAAAAAATTGTAAATACTTAAGAAAGCCCTTTCTGAGTGGCTATTTTTTCTTTGAAGGGCTTTTAAATGTAGATGGTACACAGGAAGGCTTTCAAATATTTGTTTGTTGGTTACAAATATAATTTTAAGTAGTCTGACAATTATTTTTGGGGGGAAATATTATCAACAAGGATACACTTACTGAATGAGGCATTATGCCAAAAGTAAAACTGATTACAAATATTGGGTTGAATGTGCCAGATTTCTTGAACAGTCACTTCCTAGAGACGTGTGTTAAATCAGCAGATTGCTACAGAAATGGCAAAAGAAATGAACACATCTTTAGGAACAAAATATGTAATCTGACAGTAGAAATTTATGCTGTTGCAGGTAAAGGAGGAAGAAAAATCTCTCCTCCAAGACAAAGTCGGTAAATAATTCATGTGCTTTCTGGCGAAATATTTGGTGGTTCATGTGCTTTCTGGCAAAATATTTGATCTGCCTGGGCACACGCGAGATGGCACACAGCTGGCAGGAGGTAGGGACAGATTCTAGCACAAATAGTCCAGCACACTCTGACAAAGGGGTGATTAAAAACATCTGATTTACATTTTCTATTAGTTCCATCCTTGTCACTGAACTAAGGGAACACACACAGGGAATTTCATTTCTCATCAAGATGAAATACCAAAGAAACCTAAGCAAAATGTAAACAGAAAAAAAAACCAAAACAAAACCCTGAAGAAGTCCAAGGTCACAGTGAGGAATTGTTAGGTAATTTTGCTCAAAAGCTATTTAAAGATACATACAGCACATGAAGAAGTTGGAAAATCAAGATGGAGAGACTTTCAAGCTTGGCCATTAAATGATCTTCATTGATTAGGGGTGAACAGTGGATAATTGAGCCCTGGGTGTAAGGGACATTTTTGTTTGGCACTTTTTGGTAACTTCCAAGATGAGAGAGAATCCAAAGGCTCTTTTATTTAGACTATTACAAGGCTAAGGTAGAGAAGGAGTGCAGAACCTTGGATGAGCTTTGCTCTTTGTTATGGACTGAACTGTGTCCCAAATTTATATATTGAAATCCTAACCCCCAAAGTAACTGCGTTTGGAGACAGGGTCTTTAAGGAGGTAATTAAAGTTAAACAGGGTCACCTCAGGGAGGTAAATAAAGTTAAATGGGTCACCGAAACAATAGGACTGGTGTCCTTATAAGAAGAGAGAGAGAAGGGTGCCTGTTGGCTTAGTTGGTTAAGCGGCCGACTTCGGCTCAGGTCATGATCTCGCTGTTCGTGGGTTCGAGCCCCGCATCGGGCTCTGTGCTGACAGCTCAGAGCCTGGAGCCTGCTTTGGATTCTATGTCTCCCTCTCTCTCTGCCCCTCCCCTGCTCACACGTGCGCGCATGCTCTCTTTCTCTCCTCTCTCCCTCAAAAATTAGAAACATTAGAAAAAATTAAGAAGAGAGAGAGAGAGACATCAGGGACGTAAGGACACAGCAAGAGAGCAGCCGTCTGCAAGTGAAGCAGAGAGGCCGCAGGAGAAACCAAACTTGCTCATGCCTTGATCTTGGACTTCTAGCCTCCAGAATCAGGAGAAAACAAATTTCTGTCGTTTAAGCCACTCCGTCTGTGGCACTTTACGTAGGAATCCTAGCAGACTAAGACATTCCAGAGGTGTTCTAGGCAAAGTGTGTCCTTCCTGCAGACCAGAGCCAGTCGATGAAGTGTTTGTTAGCAGACCATGGTGGGTTAAATACTGAAACTGAGAGTCAGATTTAAGAAACTTAAAAAACAAAGCAAAACAAAACAGGGCATCTGGGTGGCTCAGTCAGTTCAGCGTCTGACTCCTGATTTCCGCTCAGGTTATGATCCCAGGATTGTGGGATCGAGCCCCACATTGGGCTCAGTGTGGAGCCTGTTTAAGATTCTCTCTTTTTCTCCCCCTGCTCCTCTCCCCTGCTCACGTGCTCTCTCTATCTCCAAAAGAAAAAATAAGGGGTGCCTGGATGGTTCAGTCAGTTAAGCCCTGGAGGTGGGCTTTGCACTCACGGTGCAAAGCCTGCTTGGGATTTTCTCTCTCTCTCTCTCTGTCTCTCTCTCTGCCTCTCTCTCTGTCTCTCTCTGTCTCTGTCTCCACCCCACCCCCTCTCTCAAAATAAAGAAATAAAACTTACAAAAAAAATAAAGCAAACATAAAAAATAAAATAGTAAAATAAAGAATAAAATAGGGGTGCCTGGGTGGCTCAGTCGGTTGAGTGACCGACTTCAGCTCAGGTCATGATCTCGCGGTGCGTGAGTTCAAGCCCTGAGTCTGGCTCTGTGCTGTCGGTTTAGAGCTTGGAGCCTGCTTCGGATTCTGTGTCTCCTCCTCTCTCTGTCCCTCCCCCAATCACGCTCTGTCTCTATCAAAATATGAATATACATTAAAAAAATTAAAAAAAAAAGAAAATAAAATAAAAAATAAAAAATCAGTTTGATGTACTTTATGTCTCTTGAATCAAATAATACAATATTTTTTTTTTAAATTTTTTTTTCAACGTTTTTTATTTATTTTTGGGACAGAGAGAGACAGAGCATGAACGGGGGAGGGGCAGAGAGAGAGGGAGACACAGAATCGGAAACAGGCTCCAGGCTCTGAGCCATCAGCCCAGAGCCCGACGTGGGGCTCGAACTCACAGACCGCGAGATCGTGACCTGGCTGAAGTCGGACGCTTAACCGACTGCGCCACCCAGGCGCCCCCAAATAATACAATATTAAGACTAGCAATACATTTTCTTTTGAAAATTTCACTCCCCTAACAATTTGTTTCTGCTGTATTTGACAGAAGTATCACTTTGTGATGGATTAGAAAAATAATCTGGTCCTTCAGCACAGGGTCAAGAGTTACAAGGAAATTAGTTCCCTCATTTCCCCCCCATGTTTTGAACCAGAGACAGATGATTCAATTCTGTGATCTCTGAACTGATATAGGTCCCAGGATTCAAAGAGAGATTGACTTGCATCTTCCTCCACTCAGATTTTCATAAATGGCCTGGATTTGTTTGTTTGTTTTGTTTTGGAGTGAGGACAATGTAAACTGAAATTTCCTCTTAGGTCAGATGCTCTGAGGCTTCCCTTAGCCTCAAAGTAGCAAAAGCTAAACCCAACAGAAGAAGGGTAAGGGCCCAAAGAACATGGTTTTTACTGTCGGAACTTACCAGAAGCTCCACATTGCTTCTTCAGATAGTTTAAGAATACAAGAATTATCACGTGGGCCCCAAACGTGATCCACCCAGCCTAGAAGTTGCTTTATCATAGGAATTCTGGAGATGGATTATGGGAGGGCATGTTGCCCCCAAATCCTCCAACCCCAAATGTTCTCAGTGTCCAGGATAGGTATCTCTAAGAGCAAAGTCTCCATAATTCAGAAGAGCCCTCCTGTGGTATGGCCTAGGAGTAGGAAAGGAAGTGGGAAAGAAAACCAGTGTTTGTTGAAAATCAATTTTCTAACGAGGTGATGGGTGCTCTTACACTGAGCACTTCTAAAACAAATTTTCTTTTAATGTTTACTTATTTTTGAGACAGAGGGAGACAGAGTGTAAGTGGGGGAGGGGCAGAGAAAGAGGGAGACACAGAATCCAAAGCAAGGCTCAAACCCACGAACTGTGAGATTGTGACCTGAGCCAGAGTTGGATGCTCAACTGACTGAGCCACTCAGGTGCCCCAACACTGAGCACTTTTTTTAAGTTTATTTATTTTTTTTGAGAAAGAGAGAATGCGTGTGTGTGTGTGTGTGTGTGTGTGTGCACGTGCATGTGCACGCCAGCCAGGGAGGGGCAGAGAGAGAGGGGGAGAGAGAATCTCAAGCAGTCTCTGCACTGTTCGTGCAGAGCCTGACATGGGGCTTGAACCTACAAACAGTGAGATCATGACCTGAGCTGAAATTAACAGTTGGATGCCTAATCAACTGAGACACCCAGGCGCCCCACGTTGAGCACACTTAAGGCTCTCAACAACCTTATGAACTTCTAATGAGGAATTGAGAATTAGGAAGGTTAGCAAGTGTGCCTAAGGTCACATCACTAATAAAGGGTGGTATGGAGTTTCTCTCTGTCTTCGGTTGCATTCAACTAATACCTAAATCTCATTAGTCCTTCCTCTTAAAGGCGTTTCTTTTCTTTTTTAAATTTTTTTCAATGTTTATTTTTGGGACAGAGAGAGACAGAGTATGAACGGGGGAGGGGCAGAGACAGAGGGAGACACAGAATCGGAAACAGGCTCCAGGCTCCGAGCCATCAGCCCAGAGCCTGATGAGGGGCTCGAACTCACGGACCGCGAGATCGTGACTTGGCTGAAGTCGGACGCTTAACCGACTGTGCCACCCAGGCGCCCCAAAGGAGTTTCAAATCCATCTTGTATTGGCCAGTCTTATTACTATGAGTTTACTTCAGTCTGGACCACTGCAGTGACCCCTTAACTGGTCTCCCTGCTTGTCTTACTACCCCTCTATTGGGGTAGTTGCATTTGTGTCTCTTTTTTCTGAATATAGTTCAGGTTCCTGATGAAACCTGCCATCTATGTTTGTTACCCGATCAGTCACATTTGTTTTAAAGACATCATGAGCTGTGGGTATGTTTCTATTATTCAGGTTCTCTTCCTTTTTTTTTTTTTTTTTTTTTTTTTACAATCACTTGGTCCTGTTTCTTGGCATGCCTGGAATTTTTTGACTAAATGTCAGATATTATATATAAAAAATTATAGAGGATTTGGATGATGTTTTCTTTCTCCAGAGAGCATTTACTTTACTTCTAGTAGGCAGGTGCAGTGACAATAAGCCATCTTTGCTCCAGTCAGTCTTTGAAAGGTCTGGCCTCATTCTGGCCATCTTTTTTTTAATTTTTTTTTAAAATTTTTTTTTTTTTTTTTTAAATTTTTTTTTTTTTCAACGTTTTTATTTATTTTTGGGACAGAGAGAGACAGAGCATGAACGGGGGAGGGGCAGAGAGAGAGAGGGAGACACAGAATCGGAAACAGGCTCCAGGCTCCGAGCCACCAGCCCAGAGCCTGACGCGGGGCTCGAACTCACGGACTGTGAGATCGTGACCTGGCTGAAGTCGGACGCTTAACCGACTGCGCCACCCAGGCGCCCCTAATTTTTAAAAAATGTTTTTATTTATTTTTGAAGGAGAGAGATCATGAGCAGGGGAGGAGCAGAGAGAGAGGGGGACACAGAATCTGAAGCAGGCTCCAGGCTCTGAGCTGTCAGTACAGAGCCTGATGTGGGGCTTACACCCACAAACTGTGAGATCATGACCTGAGCCAAAGCCGGATGCTCAACCAACTCAGCCACCCAGGTGCCCCTCATTCTGGCCATCTTTAGCCCTGGGGTGTGGCCTGTTAGGGTCTTGCAGACTTCAACTCCAACTTTGGCTCTCATGCCCTTCAAGTCTGACAAAGTCCTTATTAGCTTTGCGAACCCTGAGCTTCCAGTTTATCCTTGCTTTGTAGCCTTTTCCTTGCAACTGAAAAATAGATAAATACCTGGAGGAGCGTGTGGCAGAGGATAATAAGATCACACCCATGTAGTTCCTTTCTCTCTGGATCTTGGCCCATTAAGTCTTGGCTGCTTTCTTGATCTCTCTCGGTTTCAAACAGCTACTTTGTTTCTTGCTTTTTAAATATTCTTTATAATTTATTGTCAAATTGGTTTCCATACAACACCCAGTGCTCATCCCAACAGGTGCTCTCCTCCATGCCCATCCCCCACTTTCCCCTCCCCTCACCCCCCATCAACCCTCAGTTCTCAGTATTTAAGAGTCTCTTATGGCTTGCTTCCTTCCCTCTCTGTAACTTTTTTCCCCCCTTTTCCCTTCCCCCATTGTCTTCTGTTGAGTTTCTCAGGATCCACATATGAGTGAAAACATATGGTATCTGTCTTTCTCTGACTTATTTCACTTAGCATAATACCCTCCAATTCCATCTACCTTGCTGCAAATGGCCATATTTCATTCTTTCTCATTGCCAAGTAGTATTCCATTGTATATATAAACCACATCTTCTTTATCCATTCGTCAGTTGGTGGACATTTAGGCTCAACAAAATTTCACCTGTGTAGTTTATCCGGGGGGAAGTTTGTTTGAAATAAGCTATGGAATCGTAGCCAGAAGGTGAAGTTTCACAATTTCGTTTAGCTTTGTCTGAGGGAAGAGTCCTCTGCATCAGAAAACACACACTTTAAAGCACCCTGAGAGTACAAAGAAGCCCTCTCACCAGGCTTGAGATAGGGAAGGTAAAACCCCACAATCCTCTCCCCGTGTGGGGGGCACTCCACTAAACCACGGCAGCAGCTCTTGGCAAAGAAATCTTCCTGCTAAATTGCCCCTCCCCTACACTTTTCTATTCCTGAAGCTGGCAAGGAGAGTCAGGAGTCTTGGAACAGGTTTTCAACTCTCATTGGAAGTTTTCTCTGCGGGGGTCTCTGTGTCACAGTTACACCAGTACTGTTCCATGGTGCCATGACAACACCATGGTGGGGAAGACATATCCTAACGCCCTGTTGCACTGTAATACAAACAACACTCACAGGGTGCCTGGGTGGCTCAGTCAGTTGACTCTCCAACTCTTGCTTTCAGCTCAGGTCATGATCCCAGGGTCCTGGGATGGAGCCCCGTGTCAGGCTCTGTGCTGAGCAGGGAGCCTGCTTAAGATTCTTTCTTTCCCTCTGCTCCTCTCCCCAGCTTGCACTCTCTCTCTAACATAAAATAATAAAATAAAATAAAATAAAATAACCAAAACAAAAAAAAAACCAAAAAAACAAAAAAACAAAACCCACTCACTTCTGACTGGCACTAAAATAAAAATGAGAAGTAAAAACATTTTTAAAATTTGTTTTCCCTTTTGAAGTACATGAACCCTTGTTCCCAGGACCTCAAACTCAGCTTTCTCTTTTGAGAACAGCAGTTCAGTGACATTAAGGATTAAATAGTTTTGTTTGTTTGTTTGTTTGTTTGTTTAGAGCTGCCTAGGAGTCTGACTTCCATTCATAATGTTATTACTATGGGAAAAGGCTGCACGAAGTAGCCAATTATAAACAGTCTGCAGAACACAGTCCATGTGGAAGGTGCGGATCGCCTTTGTTAAACCTATTAATTCAGAAAGTTAAAGACTTAGAGAAGGGAAATGGGCCCCTTTGGAGAAGACTGTGCATTTTCTGGAGCCATTTTCTTCATACCACTTAAATAAAGCATTTGAGAACATGGTGCCTTCCTTTAGCTGCAGCAGGATAAGTGATATAAAAGGAAAAGTACATCTTTACAACTTGTTTCATACAAACTGCTGGAGCTCACCCAGAGAAACAGAAACTATGTGGTGGAGTGAGATGGCAAATTGGGTGTGCCACCTTGACTGGAAACAGGGGGTACAGACTAAATGTGATCTCTGGGTGTGTCTGGGAGGCGTTTCCAGATGAGATGGGCATTGGAATCAGTGGGAGCAGGAAAGCAGAGGGCTCTCCCCAGTGTGGGTGGGCATTGTCCAGTCTGCTGAGGGCCTGCATAGAGCAAAAGGTGGAGGAAGGAGGAATTCATTCCTTTCCTCCTGCTTCCCTGTTTGAGTTGGGACATTTCATCTCCTCTTCTCCTGCCCCAGACTGGGATTTAAACAACAGGTTCCTTTGGTTTTCAGGGCTTTGGACTTGGACTGAATTACACCCGAGGCTTTCCTGGGTCTCCACTTGCAGAGGGAAGATTGTGGGACTTCTCATCCTCTGTAATTGCATGAGCAAGTTTGTCGCAGTAAATCTCTATCTATCTTTATACAGATAAAGTTCTCTGTAGAAATGGATATATATAAAATGGATATCTACATTTATAAATATATAGATAAATGTAAAGGTGATTTTATATATGTACACACACACATATGTATAACACAGAGGTATACCTATAATAGATAGGTATTATAGATATACCCCCCTATGAGTTCTGTTTCTCTGGAGAACCCTGATGAATACACAGAGTAGCAAAGGAAAACCAGTTTCAGAGCTATGAGGGCCAATGGTTTTGAGCTTAGCTACATAAACAATCTTGGCTGAAACTTTCAAACTTCAAACCAGGAAATCTCCAGAGTTCCTAAGGCTTTGGGGTTCTGATGTGACTGTGTAGATGAGTGAGTATTGGAACTGTATGCTTTTTTAAAAATTTATTTTGAAAGAGAGAGAGAGCACACACATGCACGTGGGAGAGGGGCAGAAAGAGAGGGGGAGAGAGAATCCCAAGCAGGCTCTGCGCTGTCAGCACAGAGCCTGACTTGGGGCTCGATCTCATGAACCATGAGATCATGACATGAGCCAAAATCAAGAGTAGGACGCTCAACTGACTGAACCACCCAGGCACCCCTATACTCACCTTTTAAAGATAATTTACTCTGATGCTGTTTGCTTGAGCCTAGCAGGAGCTTTTACTGTAGCCATATCAGTCTGATAGAAGATCTTCTTCCCACATGTCCTGGACTGGGGTGAATTAGAACAGAGGTATGTATAGGTTTCTTTAATTCATTTGCCAGGGCTGTTGTAACAGAGTCCCATAGAAATTTATTGTCTTACAGTTGTGTGGAGGTAAGAAGTTCAAGATCTAGAAGTTGGCAAAGTTTCTTCTTTTGAGGGCTGTGGGGAAAGATCCGTTCTGTGCCTTTCTTTCAGCGCCTGGTGGTTTGTTGGCCATTGTTGGTGTTCCTTGTCTTGTAGACACATCACTCCAGTCTCTGCCTTTGTCTTCATATGGTGTTCTCCCTGAGTGCATATTTGTGTCCAAATTTCCTGTTTTTATGAGGATACAAGTCATGTTGGATGAGGAGCCTCGCTACTCCCCTATGACCTCATCTTAATTATATATGCAAAGACTCTACTCCCACACCATGTCACTTTTTGAGGTACTGGGGTCTAGGACTTCAAGATAAGAATTTTAGGGGACACAATTCAAGCTGTGACACTTCTGGTTGACTTGAGATTCCCAGACACTCTGCTCCTAGCCTCCAAACATCTCGCCACTGAGGGTTAAGAATCTGTGATACAGAACTTCACTTAATTAGCTATTATGATTCAGTCAGGGGGAGGCATTAGTTACCAGTCTTTTCTGGCAGTATGAGGGTTAATCTATTATGCAGTGAAATTGTCCTGAAGGCCACAGTTTACTGGAATCAGGAAACTGCCGCTGGAACCTTTTATCAGGTGTGCACAATTGTGTTGATTGATCTCCTGTTTTTAGAAACTAGCATTTTACAGTCATTCATTTTCAATCTGGTAATCAGGCTGATTAAACTTTGACAAGCATAAAGGAAAAAAACAAAAAAGGAAATAATAACTCTTCTGCTAAATTTTAACCAGAGAAGAAAGCTGACAGCCCTAGGAGGGAGAAATGATGGGTATTTAAAAAATAAAATTTGAAAAAACAGTCAGCATCTGGAGGGTCCTTGT
The DNA here is from genome assembly GCF_028749965.1 of Puma concolor. Lineage (NCBI taxonomy): Eukaryota > Metazoa > Chordata > Mammalia > Carnivora > Felidae > Puma > Puma concolor. The sequence continues at coordinate 146,521,466 of NC_141675.1, read as the reverse complement.
TAAACTCCATGTTAAAATAATTAGTGATATAAAACTTTGAATCTTAAATCACCTCCAAATTTTTTTTTAGCTTGATTAACATGAGCAAAATCTCTGAAAGTGATACATGAGGTATTGTTTTTTATTTCCTCTTTTTCTTTTCCTTTTTCTTTTGTTGTTGTTGTTTGTTGTTTTCTTGTTTTGCTCTCTTACCATCAGCTCTTCACCTGTGAGCCTGGTTGACTTTCTAATCACTTCATCCTTCTCCAGTGGTTCCAAGTGGGGGCAGTTTTGCCCCCCAGGGGATATTTGACAATATCTGGAGACAGTTTTTGTTGTTACAACTTGGGCTAGGACTGCTACAGGCATCCCGTGGATGGCGGCTGGGGCTGCCCGCTCCAGGATGCTCGGACGGCACCCTTTGCCTCAAACTAGGAATTATCCAGCTCCAACATTAGTAAGGCTGAGAAAGCATTCCTTTTCCCTATGGTTCTGTGTTGGGAAGTCCTCATTCTGGTAGCTCACTGTTCTAAATGTAACCCGGATGTCACCAGAGATTCACTCTGGTCTTGGAGCGTTAGGGAACATTATACAGGAGGGAAACTGACACTCTGAGGGAGGTCTGATGTCCTCCTCAAGAATTTTGAAGATGTTTGGGAGCTCATGTTCTCAAGATCTCTCATCCTTGGCCTTGTGCTTCTCATAAACACATAGATTTTAATTCTATCTTTTCATCTACTGTTCTTTTTAAATTTTTATTTATTTTTTATTTTTATTTATTTTTTAGTTTTTTTTTAATGTTTATTTTTGAAGAAGAGAGAGTGTGAGTGGGGGAGGGGCAGAGAGAGAGAGAGGGAGACATAGAATCTGAGACAGGCTCCAGGCTCTGAGCCATCAGCACAGAGCCCCATGTGGGACTCAAACCTACAAACTGTGAGATCATGACCTGAGCTGAAGTCGGATGCTCAACCAACTGAGCCACCCAGGTGTCCCCCCCCTCCTTTTTAAAATTAAGTAAACTCTACACCCAACGTGGGGCTCAAACTCACAACCCTCACAACCCAGTGATCAAGGGTCACATGCTCTGCCAACTGAGCCAACCAGGTGCCCCTCCCCTCCTACTGTTGTTCTCTCTGCTCCCCTCCAAACCAGATTGGAAGTTGACCTCCCTGCTTCTTTATATTCATAAAAACCTTAAAGAAATTTTTTAACGTTTATTTATTTTTGAGAGAGATACAGAGAGACAGAGACAGACAGCAAGCAGGGGAGGGGCAGAGAGAGGGAGACACAGAATCTGAAGCATCCTCCAGGTTCCAGACTGTCAACACAGAGCCTGACATGGGGCTTGAACTCACGAACCGTGAGATCATGACCTGAGCCGAAGTCGGATGCTTAGCCGACCAAGCCATCCAGGTGTCCCAAAGTCTTTTTTTCTTTTTTTTAATATTTATTTTGAGAGGTAGGGATGAAGGGGCAGAGAGAGAGAGGAAGAGAGAGAATCCTAAGCAGACTCCTCGCTCAGCAAAGAGCCAGATGAGGGGCTTGTGAGATCATGACCTGAGCCAAAACCAGGAGTTGGACACTTAACCAGTTGAGCCACCTAGGTGCTCCTTCATAAAAACCTTATGGAAGGTTTTAGTGTAACAGACTTTGCTGACTTTTTGTTTTGTTTTGTTTTTGGTGCATATGTGGGGTAATATCCCGGAGGAGGGAATTTACTTTTTGTAGTCACAAAAGAACAGACAGTAGTCTATTAAAATTTCTTTAGTCATCCCTATGTGTCTCTTGGCCGTCTTCCTCCTTTTCCACAATCCTCTTCTGTAGTTGTACAGACCCTCAACCTGCAGGTTTCCTGGTGAAATCCGATTCCCCAGTACTGGACTGAGCATAGTAATTTAGTATTCTCTGTCTGGTTTGTCTCCGAACCTCCCTGTGCATAATTTGGGACTCATTGTGGAGTGTTACTCTGCAGGGGCCGCCCCTCTAGGTCCTGCTTTACCTTACAAAGAGATCAGATGAAGGTTTTGACCTTCTGACTTCTTCCTTTCTCGGTGTCTGACCAATTTCTAAAAGAGACAGAAGAAATATGGAGAATCGTGTGGGTAAGGGATGGTGTGCCTCATTCTTCCCGACTCCTCTTAGAGGTCAGACTGGACTTTCCAGCTCCTTCTCTCTTTTCCCCTTTGTTTGCAGAACTATTTGCCCCCGGAAGACTCACACAATGTCGAGTCACAGAAACCAAACCAGGGTAAAGAAACCCGAGGACACATCTAGTTTAAGCTTTTCAGTTTAGAAGTAAGGGGATTGTTTAGGATTAACCCAAGGCTCATTAGGTATTCAGTGTCTGAATCCAGGCACCTGTTTCCTGATACTTTCTCATCATGATCACTGGGAGGAAAAGACCCAAATCCCAGTTCTCAAGGAAATCTCTACAGCATCCTGAGCCTCAGTGTCCTTGCTAAAAAAAACCAGTAAGAAGTGGGATTAGAGGATCTCTAAGGTCCTTTAAAATACAAGCAATCAAGGGGCGCCTGGGTGGCGGAGTTGGTTAAGCGTCCGACTTCAGCCAGGTCACGATCTCGCGGTCCGTGAGTTCGAGCCCCGCGTCAGGCTCTGGGCTGATGGCTCGGAGCCTGGAGCCTGTTTCCGATTCTGTGTCTCCCTCTCTCTCTGCCCCTCACCCGTTCATGCTCTGTCTCTCTCTGTCCCAAAAATAAATAAAAACGTTGAAAAAAAAATTTAAAAAAATAAAAAAATAAAATACAAGCAATCAAATAATTATTAAATGTTGCTTGCAGATTCTCTGAACATCCTCCTCCAAATTAGCAAATCACACAAATATATTTTTCCAACCACATTAAAAAGTTTTACTTTTCACCTATGTGACATTTTATTTATTTATTTAATTAATTACAAAAAGTTTTCGGGGCGCCTGGGTGGCGCAGTCGGTTGGGCGTCCGACTTCAGCCAGGTCATGATCTCGCGGTCCGTGAGTTCGAGCCCCGCGTCAGGCTCTGGGCTGATGGCTCAGAGCCTGGAGCCTGTTTCCGATTCTGTGTCTCCCTCTCTCTCTGCGCCTCCCCCGTTCATGCTCTGTCTCTCTCTGTCCCAAAAATAAATAAACGTTGAAAAAAAAATTAAAAAAAAAAGTTTTATTTATTGTTTTTGAGAGAGAGAGAGAGAGCACAAGCAGGGGAGGGGCAGAGAGAGAAGGAGACACAGAATCCGAAGCAGGCTCCAGGTTCTGAGCTGTCAGCACAGAGCCGGACGCAGGGCTCAAACTCACAATCTGTGAGATCACAAGCTGAGCTAAGTCAGACACTTAACCAACTGAGCCACCCAGGAGCTCCAACCTATGTGACATTTTAAAAGAGACTTAATAGGAGCGCCTGGGTGGCTCAGTTGGATAAACATCCGACTTCGGCTCAGGTCGTGATCTCACAGCTTGTGAGTTTGAACCCTGCATCCGGCTCTGTGCTGACAGCTCACAGCCTGGAGCCTGCTTCGGATTCTGTGTCTCCCTCTCTCTCTGCCCCTCCCCTGCTTGCACTCTGTCTCTCTCTCCCTCAAAATAAATAAACATTAAAAAAATTAAAAGAAGAAAAAGAGATGTAACAGTCTAATGGATAAGAGCACAGATACTAAACCTAAAATAAAATACTTTGGTGGGAATCCAGGCTCAGCGTCTTACTAGACAAGCTGTGTGATCTTGGGCAAGCCACTTAACCTCTCTGTGCCCTTAGGGGAATGATAATCATAATGCCTATCCAAAGATAGCTCCGTGGATTAATGAGTTTATGAAAGCACTTAAAAAACAGCACACTGTATGTACCGTGTAAGTGCTTACTCTCATTATTTCAGGCACCTGCATTTGGTAGGCTACAGATCAGGAGATAAAATAATTAGGTTAGAATAGGAAGATTACAGGGATACACTCTTTGCTTTGGATATACTTCTTTTCTTGCATTTTAAGAACCAAAGAGCAATGTGTCAGTTTATAAGAGGCTCTCCCAGTATTATTTTTAGACTCTTAAGAGGAGAAACTTTTAATCATACTTGCACTTGAGATGACAAATTATTCGTGTCCTGACAACGTATCAGTTATTGAGGGTGGGCTGAAAACATCAAGATTGTGCTATGTAAGCACTTTGGCTTGTGCTGTTGAGTGAGGCTCTTTGGAATGTGTTACAGACAATTTATAGTTCCTGCAAGAATCCAGAGGAAAGCCAAATGCATGCCAACTGGGGCTTGATAGCATTGGTTTTTGAATGTAATTTTTCTAATCCTTGCAGTCAGAAGAGACGTGTTTTGCCTTGGGAACCCCACGTGTATTTAAGTTAAATTATTTTTAATTAGTTTCAAATTATTTTCCTGGGAGGTCTTAGACTTGAAAATTCCTGCTCTCCCTCTCTTTCTTTCTCTCAATGATCTCATTCAGAAGCCTCCAGTCAGACTTATCCGGCCCAACCTTGGGCAAGAGTTTATCCCAAAGTCATTTGGGTCTTAGAATATTTGCCAGTTGAGATCCAAAGGTGAGAACAGCTTGGGGACAGTTCTGGAACAGAAGTCCCCCAGCGAGGGCCCTGCCTGATCCAACACCTGGTGACTGCTTCCGTCAGATGTGATGATGGAGGTGCCCGTCTCTTTCCTTCCTCCCCCTGCATTTTGGAGATGAGACTGGAATGCTGCAGAGGTGGGTGAGGTCAGCAGCCTCAGCCTCTGCCAGCAAGTCGAGGGGTGAGCGAGCAGGCTCTGTGAGTCACAGGTGCGGAGTCACCAGGCAGGCAAGAAAGGAATGTTTCAGGTCTTAACTTGGGTCCTCTGTTGACAATGAAGGACAGCCAAGTCACAGGGTGTCACCTGTTATGCTGAGACAATTTATACATAAATCAGGCCCCCTTCGGGGTGAGTATCAGTTGGAAAGTGTGCCAGGCCGCTGAGTCTGCTCATTGCTGGGCCAGGGATGAATCTGTGGCTTAAAAAGAAAAATCCAAGCAGGCAGAGAAATGTCAAAGCAAGAACAAGGTGGCTCAGAGGGAGGGCAGGGCTTCCTAAATCTTCTGAAGCCTCTTCAAATGTTCTTTTTGGCATGTTAACTTCTAGAATTCCTGTCCTTCTTTCATGGGTCAATGGCTTCATCTACTCAGTACGTCCAGATGTTTGTTCTCTTCCGTGGTGATTTAGTGGTGTGTACATCCAGGCCCCTTTGCTCAAAATGTTCACATTCTTTCTACACTGGACCTCGATTTTGATCCTAGACCGTCTTCTGCAGTGGCATTAGAAGGCCACTGCAGCTCTATAGAAATGTCACCAAGTCCCAAAAGACCAGTGGGTCTAGCATGACCCTCTGAGAACCTTTTCAGAAAGAAACTGCTTTCCTAAACTTAGATTCCATGAGGGTTTCCAAGGCTTCTCTGGGAAGAGCCATCAGGAATCTGATCTCAAAATAAAGGCGAGCCATAGAACACAATGGAAAGCACAGGGGCTGCAGGAAATGGAATCCTGAGTCAGAAGAAAAGGAAGACGAGCAGGGTGGGAAGTTGATTTGAAGCCTTCTGGAGATCCCTGGATGAACAAACTTGAAGGGGGCCAGGTGTTTCTGGACCTTTGATTCTCCAGCAGATTATATCATTTAATCTTGAGTTTAATATACGGGAATTATTTGCACCGTTTTATAAATCAAAGAGAAATCAAGAGTAGAAGTGATACACTCAAGGGTGTTGTACTCCCTGGGTCCCTTGGCTGGTGAGCATGACTAATAGCTTCCCTCCTTTCTGAAGAACATCACATCCAACTCTCATGGACTCCACCTCTGCCTCACTGACACCTTGATATGTTCCAGTCCCTCCTCTCTGCAGAGCTCTGCCGGTCGGCAGAGAGCACCGGCCATGCTCAGCCGCCCCTTGTCCTGTGTATGTGCCTTTCTGAGAGCTACCAGGCTTTGCCCTGCTCCTATGTCTACCATTAGGCGGTAAATCCCTCACCAACTAGAACTGTGCCATAGTCTTCTCTGAGAGAGAGAGAGAGAGAGAGAGAGAGAGAGAGAGAGAGAGAAGGGGGAGGGGCAGAGAGAGAGAGACAGAGACACAGAATCTGAAGCAGGCTCCAGGCTCCAAGCTGTCAGCACAGAGCCCCCGATGCGGGGCTTGGGGCTTGAACACAGCAGCTGTGAGATCATGACCTGAGCTGAAGTTGGACGCTCAATAGACTGAGCCACCCAGGCGCCCCAACATTTACTTTGAAACTATAATTTTTTAAGGGGTGAGGGAGGATAGAATAGATGAAAAATGTGCTGAATGACTGATACTGGGTAAAGTGCTTTATAGGCAAGATCTTATTTAATCCTGAATTTCATATGTGGGATTTATTTGCACCATTGTATAACTCAAGAAACAGAAACTCAATAGCAGAAGTGGCACACTCAAGTAAGTTATGGAGTTAGTTTCTGAGCTAGTTCCTGCTGACTCCAAAGACTGAGCTTCTCTGTTACCCCATACGTACAGTGAAGATTTTTCAGTGTATGATTTAGTAAATCCTGAATCAGACTTTTCTTTCTAACTGGGCAGGCCCTAATTTCTAATTCTTGTGAGAGCTGGTTTCAAGCATAAGAAACTCAGTATGTGTGCACAATATATTTAAAAAGATAAATGTGTTGACAGAAATTCATGCTTAAAATGCACAAAGCTAGGGCATTTCCTAAATGAAATTCTTTTTTCCCCTCTATTTAAAAAAAAAAGACAAACCAACAAACTTTTCTTTTTTCTCTAAGTCAAGTTAAAAGCAGAGTAAAAGGGAGGATCTTAGTAGTAGACCATTCTATTGAGAAGAGTGATTTGTCTTCATTAATTTTCTACTTTTTAGTATGCAAATTGTATGCACTCTTTCCTTCTGTTATTTATACCAGTGGCAAATTGTAATTCACTCCCATGAAGGAATGCCACTAAAAATGAAAAGAACCTAATCTTTAAAATTAGCCAGACTTTCTCCAATTTGGGTGGAGGTGCAGGAGCCTGCCTGAACGAATGGGGTCAGTTAAAGGACTTTTTGAAGATTTTTTCCTAGTCTAAGAGCCATTTAATTATTCTGCTTTCCTGAATTATTTCCTGCCTCACATTTTAATATATATCAAATCAGGAGGCATCTTCTTATTGATGTAGGCATTTAAAGTGTTTATATTTCTTTATTCCCCCCCCCCCCCCCCACCTCACCATTTCTTTGGTTGTGTCTCACAATTGATGGCATCTTAGAATTGAGTGAATCTAGGAATCTGTATGGGTATGTTCAGGAGCTGTTCCGATTCTTTGTAAGCTTCTCTCCCTCCTATTCTGATAATATTTCTGTCCAAATTTTCTCCTGGCTAGGTAATGTCACAACCCTCTATCATCCATTAGTTACTTACCTATTGAATAATATATTGTGATATGGGCTCCTGGCTGGCTCAGTCAGTTAAGCATCCAACTCTGATCTCAGTTCAGGTCTTGATCTCAGGGTTATGAGTTCAAGCCCTGTGTAGGGCTCTGTCCTGGGCATGAAACCTACTTTGAAATCTATCTATCTAGGAACACCTGGGTGGCTCAGTTGGTTAAGCATCTGCCTTCTGCTCAGATCATGACCTCATGGTTCATGAGTTCGAGCTCCATGTTGGGCTCTGTGCTGATAGCTCAGAGCCTGAAGCCTACTCCAGATTCTGTGTCTCTCTCTCTGCTACTCCCCCACTTTGCTATGCCTCTCTCTCTCTCTCCTTCTCAAAAATAAATAATAAACATTAAAATTTTAAAAAAAGTTTTTAAGTTTATTTTTGAGAGACAGCGTGAGCAGGGGAGGGGCAGTGAGAGAGGGAGACACAGAATCTGAAGCAGGCTCCAGGTTCTGAGCTGTTAGCACAGTGGGGCTTGAACCCACGAACTGCAAGATATCTATCTATCTATCTATCATGATAACCTGCTGTCCCTTATGTTTGGAATACCCTTCCTTTGTTGAATATGTAATATCTGTCTTTTGGAATCTCTTCTGATCTGTTGATGCTGAGAGTGAAGAATCCAATGCCAAGACATACAGGTGAGCAACACAAGATCCCTAGGGCTCTCGAGAAGAAGATAGACCCTAAGCACACACTTCTCCAAATTCAGACCAGCCTGACTCCTCCTGGTTGTCATGGTGGTGGGAGGGGGCTAATTCAGGAGAGAGTTTGGGAATGGGTGGACACCACATGGCTTCACTTAGGGCCCAGGCTTGCTCTGTGAAATCTGCTTGAGATTGAAGCTTGCCTTAGGTGAGTCAGGTCTGCTGGAATCATTTTAGAAGACGGTTCGTTTTACTATTGAAACTGACCAAAAAGCTCTGTTCTTTGTCTGAGGCACCATCAAGAAGTGGTAACAGACCTCGGGCAAGGCATGTTGAAAGTAAGTGACTGGAGAAAAATAAAGCCTGTCCCCAATGGGATCTCATCAAGGTTCAATACACTGGTTACTCAGCTTAGGTCACAGATGCAGAAGTTAGGGACAAGCTCTCAACACACTCTGCATTGCTTTCCTCAGCTGCACCCACTGTGAAGGATTGAGGGTCTGTGTTGTAACTCAGAGGCTCCTCACGTTCACCTGTAGGACATCATTAATCTTTCTTGGAGTGAGAAATAGGATTATAAAATAATTATGAGAAGTCATGATAATATAAAATAAAAACAATACATTGTAACAATTACTAATACTTGACAGTTTCCGGAGACATATTTGGTTGTCCACAGCGGGTTGGAGGGGAGGTTGGATTCTATTGGCGTCTGGTATATGGAAGCCAGGGATGCTGTTCCCCATCCTACAAATCACAGGACAATGCTCTCAACAAAATGTCCATAGTGCTGAGACCGGGGAGCCCTGTACTGGGCCCTCATCCCTCTATCACAGGAACGTAGCAATATATATGTTTTAAAATAACCTCTTAATTTTAGAATAGTTTTAGATTAACAGAAAAGTTGCAGATTCAGTGCAGGGAGTTCCCTTGTACTCTACATCCAGTGTCCATATTTTATATTAGGATGATGCATTGGTCACAACTAATGAACTGATACATTATTATTATTATTAACTAGTGTCCATACTTCATATTTCCTTTGTTTTTACTAATGTCCCTTTTCTGTTCCAGGATCTCATGTTACACTTAGATGTCATGTCTCCTTAGGCCTTTATTTATTTATTATTTTTTAAAATATAATTTATTGTCAAGTTAACTAACATACAGTGTATACCATGCACCCTTGGCTTCAGGAGCAGATTCCCATGATTCATTGCTTACATATAACACCCACTGCTCGTCCCAACAAGTGCCCTCCTCAGTGCCCATCACCGATTTCCCCCTCTCCCCCGCCCCCTACTTTAACCCTCAGAGAACACTTTGTTCTCTGTATTTAAGAGTCTCTTGTGGTTTGCCTTCCTCTCTGTTTGAAACTATTTTTCCCCTTCCTTTCCCCCATGGTCTTCTGTTAAGTTTCTCAAATTCTACACATGAGTGAAAATATGCATATAGTATCTGTCTTTCTCTGACTGACTTATTTCACTTAGCATAATACCTTCCAGTTCCATCCATGTTGTTGTAAATCTTAGGTCTTTTCTTTAGATTGTGACAGTTTTTTAGCCTTTTTAAAAAAATTATTTATTTTTTTAGAAGGGGGAGGGGTAGAAATGTGGGAGAGAGGATCTGAAGTAGGCTCTGTGCCAACAGCAGAGAACCCCATGTGAGGCTCAAACTCATGAACTGTGAGATCATGACCTGAGCCGAAGTCAGAAGCTTAACTGACTGAGCCACCCAGGTGCCCCTAGGCTTTCCTTGGTTTTGATAACAGTGACAACTTTGAGGAGTACCAGTTAAGTATATTGTAGAATGTCTTTAGGTTTGTCTGATGCTTTTTTCATGGCTAGAATGGGGTTACAGCCTTTTCTCTCTTTCTTTCTTTTTTTGAAGTTTATTTATTTTGAGAGAGAGAGAGAGAGGAGCGAGCATGAGCAGGGGAGAAGCAGAGAGAGAGAATCCCAAGCAGGCTCCACATTGTCAGCACAGAGCCTGATGCAGGGCTCAAAACCATGAGATCGTGATTTGAGCCCCAGAGATCAAGAGTGGGACAGATGCCCAACCAAATGAGCCACGCAGGCACTCTTGGGGTTACAGGATTTTTGAAGGAAGACCACAGAGTTAACTATCATTCTCATCACATCGTGTCAGGGGTACCTGCTATTCATGCAAGTAACTGGCCGCTGTTGACCTTGATCACCTGGCTGAGATTGGGTTTGCCAAATTTTTCTGTGGCAGTTAGTCTCCCCCTGCCCCTCTCCATGCTGTATTCTTTGGAAGGAATATAGTATGTGCAACCCACACTAAAGAGAGGGAGTTATGCACCACCTCTTTGCAGAGGGAGTATCTATGTGTATCTATATCTATATCTATCTATCTATCTATCTATCTATCTATCTATCTATATCTTATTTGAAACTTTCCGCACTACAGATTTGCCTACCCACCCCTTATTTACCTATATATTCAATCACTTGTTTATCAGTGCAGTGAGTTGAATGGTGGCCCCTAAAAGGATATGTCCATGTCTTAACCCCTGCAACCCAAGGGGGATCTTATTTGGGAAAAGGTCTTTGTGAATGTAATTAAATAAGAATCTTAGATGAGATCATCCTGGATTATTTGGGTGGGCCCTAAATCCAATGACAAGTATTCTCTAGCAGACATACAGTTTTATATTAGTTTCAGGTGTGCAGGGTAATGATTTGACATTTATATACACTGTGAAATGAACGCCTCAATAAAGGACGAGTATTTTCATAAGAGGAAGAAGACACAGACACAGAGGAGAAGGCCATGTGAAGACGAAGCAGAGGTTGGAGGGAAACAACCACAAGCCCAAGACTATCTGGAGCCACCAGAAACTGAAAGGGGCAAAGAATAGATTCTCCCAAAGATCCCCACATGGATCATGGCCCTGTTGACATCTGGATTTCAGACTTCTGGCCTTTAGAACTGCGAGAAATGAGGGGCGCCTGGTTGGCTCTGTGGGTTAAGTGTCCGACTCGTGATTTCGGCTCAGGGCATGAGCTCGAGTTTGAGAGTTTGAGCCCCATGCCGGACTCTGTGCTGATGGCATGGAGCCTACTTCAGATTTCCTCTCTGTCTCTCAAAATAAATAAATAAACTTAAAGAAAAAAAAAAAAACTGTGAGAGAAGAAATTCCAACTGTTTTCAGCCGCCCAGTTTGTGGTCACTTGTTATGGAAGCCACATTTTATTGCTAGATCGTTCCAGCTTCGGCCACTGGGAGCCCTTTCACTTGGCAGCAGAAGCCTCTCCCTGGCATCCCTGCCTCCTGTCCTGGTGTGTGCTGCCTGTCCCCTGAGTGCCATCTCGGGGGTGCAGGGCTTGACCCTGCTTGGCAGAGCCCCTCAGTTAGTTCTGCCTGGAACCTGGCCATCTCCAAATCCTAACCAGAAAGTGACCTTAATGCTTTATTACTCCTTAATCATTCTGCCACCTATCAGCTCACCCAGGAGTTTAAGTGCCACTTTCCAGAAGGTTTGCCACAGGAGGAAAGAAATCATCAAGAATGTTGGCACTGTTCAGGCTTTTCTGTGCCCTAAAATTTTTTACGTGTCTTCGCGTTCTACTCGCAGAGCATTAATGAGAGGAGGCAGAAGCAGACATGTGCTTTCAGACTGCTTTGAAGTTGGCCTAACGGATATGTTTTCATGGGAAGGCCGAGGGAAGGAAAAGTTTCCTGATAGCACATTTAAAATTTTAGGTACTTTAGGTCAGGTGCACATACGAGTTAGCTGAGGTGTCCTTTGCCAACCTAAATGAAAGCCAGCATCCCAGTTTCCCTGAGGAATTTCCCGGGAGGTTTTGAGGGTTACAACTGAAGTCGCTCTCAATGTAATATGAAGAAACAAAACCCTTTTTGTCATTTTAGACTTCCTCTCTTTGTAAGGCAGAGGGGTTCAGTGTCCAGCGGCTACACATCTTGTAGAATTATCACATATGTCTCCTTCATAGAGGACAGGCTTGTTCTGAGAACTGAAAGCGATAACAAGAGTGGAGATGGTGGGACTCATGGGTGGCTCAGTCAGTTCAGTGTCTGGCTCTTGATATTGAGTCAGGTCATGATTTCGTGGTTTGTGAGCTCGAGCTCCGTGTTGGGCTCTGCGCTATGCTTGGAATTCTCTCTCTCTCCTTCTCTCTGCCCCTCCCCTGCTCTCTCTCTCTCTCTCAAAACAAACAAACAAACAAACAAACAAACAAACAAACAAACAAACGTGAAAAAAAAAGTGGTGATGATGCTGAGAGGGAACAGAAAGACCCAATCTCTGTTCCCCCAGACCTGTACCCCTCAGACTTTCCCGTGTTCCAAAATGCTCCTAGTTTATGAGCCTTGAACCTGGGCTGTCACCTTTGGCCACTTCCTTCCCCTGCTCCTCCTTTGTTCTGCCGCTGCACCATCCACACACCAAGTACACGCCATTTATCCTTTTTAAATTCTCCTCTACCTATTTGGTAATTTTAGTTGTCAGAGCCAGCACCCTAATCCCGACCCTTATCACTTTATTTCTGGAATATTGAAAGACTTTTAATTTAATTACTTACCTTTACACTCTCCAGTATGTTCCCCTATGTGCACTAATGCATAATCACATTTCCTAAACACAATCCTATGTCTTGTTATGCCTCAGCTCATTATCCTTCGATGCTTCCCCAATGCCTGAGCAAGAGGGTACATACTCTTTACGGTTACTTTGAAGTTTGCCCAGATCCACAGCTTAGCACGCCTGTCCAACTGTAATTCTTGTAACTCAAAAATGGCATGAAAGCTTAGAGCTCACTGACCTGATTATTAACCCTGGGAAGATGCCTATTCCTATTACAATTTCCTCTCATTCTTACCTCCTGTCTTGAATGCCCTTTCTTCTTCCCACTATGTGACCCATAATTTAAATGCCCTGCCCCAAACACGTGCTCCTCTCTTAAAGGTCCGCAAGTTGTCCGAGCTTCAGGCGATGGCTTTCTTCTTTCAATTCTTGTGTTCTCACTGGCCATTCCAATATTTTCCAAACTGAGCTCGGCAGGAGCATGCTATAGCAGTAGTTCTCAAACTTTGGCATGCATCAGAAATCACCTGGATGGCTTTTCTTTTGGTTTGTTTATTTATTTTGACAGAGAGAGCGCATGCATGCAAGAGGGAGCAAGGCAGGGGCAGAGAGAGGGAGAGACAGAATCCCAAGCACGCTCCACACTGCTCCACACTGCCAGCACAGAGCCTAACGCAGGGCGGACTTGAGAACTGTGAGATCATGACCCGAGCTGAAACCAAGAGTCAGATGATTAATCGACTGAGCCACCCAGTTGGCCCCTGGGTGGCTTCTTAAACAGAGATTTCTGAGTCTCTGCCAGCATTTCTGATTCAGTAGGTCTGTGGTGGGTCAGAAAATGGGATTCTATACTGAGACCCAGACGTTTTGGATGCTGCCAGTCTGGGGACCACACTGAGAGGGCTGCTGTCCTGTGGTTTTAAAATTTTCAGGGCGCCTTGGTGGCTCAGTCAGTTAGGTGTCCGACTTCAGGTCAGGTCATGATCTCGTGTTTTGTGGGTTTGAGCCCCACTTTGGGGGGGTGCTGGCAACTCAGAGCCTGGAGCCTGCTTCGGATTCTGTGTCTCCTTCTCTCTCTCTGTGCCCCTCCCCCCCTTTTTTTCTCTCTCTCAAAAACAAATAAACATTAAAAAAATTAAAAAATAATTTAAAATTTTTGTGCCCATCAGCATCCCCTGGGGTGCTGGTAAAAAAGATCGATTCCAGGGAACTCACCTTATGGTCTGATGAGGTAGGTCTGGGCTAGGTAAGATCTTTTCTAAAATCAGGCTCAGGGTAATTCTGACTCAGGTGGTCCTCATGTCTGCCTGAAAAATCTTGTTCTGGAAAATGCAGGGGTTCTCATTTCTGAGACTAGTCGCAATCTTGTTTGGCTTTGACTGCTTAGTATCTGTGTGTTTGGTCTATTGTCAATTAGAGCTGGTGTCTTGGGAAGATTATTCCCATGGGATAGATACTCAGGACAAGTATTTTGGATTTCACTCAGAAAGAATAGTTTTTGTGCATTATTAATTCCTGTTAATTCTTTTGATGAGAGTAAGAAAGAATTAAATTGCTAGGGAGGTGGGTAGGAGAGCTGGGGCTGGGCTCTGTGCAATGACTCAGGCCATTTTGAATTCCCAGGATGTGCCTCCACTCTCCCTGATGTGGGCATGTGAAGGTCACCTCTCATATTTCTCTTATCCCTTGAGGTGAGAATTGAATCACCATATCCCTGTGTTCAGGAGGCACTCTGATTTCGAGGTTAAAACAAAGCCATTTTGTCCTTTGCTTTCAGGTAGTTTCTTATGAATGCTAAACTTTAAAAAGTGAATCTAAATGCCACTTTCCTTTCAGCTTGAAGAGTAAGAAAGATTGAGGGCACAGGAGAACGAAGATGAAGTTTTACTTCTACCTTGCATCATGGCTTAATGTTTGATCAAGAGTGATGTGCATGGGATCAGGGGAGGCATGGAGAGGGAGGGACAGGAAAGCTGGCGATTCAGTCTGTATTTGCCCCATGACGCTGTGTGCATGGTACAGAAGGCTTGTAGCTTGAGGTTCTCTCTTTAATGCACTGACCAGATGGCATATGTCTTTCCATTGTTTAGCGGAGAAGCTAGGGGAAGAGATTAGAAAGCGATCATTCATGAAGATGTCAGAATTTTTAAAAGTTTATATTTAGTGTTAAACAGAATTTCCTAGACTTACTTTGATCATTATTAGCATTTCCCCAGACAGTGTTCCCCAGAACACCCTGTAAAAAAATGTTTGCGTAAATGTACGTATCGACAACTGAACTTCTGTGTTTTAGTAATGGAAGTGCTGGCCCTTCTAAGCCCTTATCTGAATTATTTTAAAGGAGTTCTAGAAGTGTGGATATTCCCTGTTACAAAGAATGGCTTTAGAATATCCTGATGGTCCTCAGGAATAGCACAATGCCTTAAAGTTCCAATCCAAGGTAGTTTTAAGAAGCTCAATTAAATAAATATTGATTCATTTGACCCAGAAAATAGTGGTTTTTGTTTCTGTTTTTGTTTTTGTTTTTTAAAGAGCTGCATTTCATTTTAGGCCAAGTCCTAATTTTAGAGTTGGAAAGAAGCTTCCAGTTGCAAACTGAGGTCCGGACAAGTGAGGTGACCTGAGTGGAAAAAGCTTGAATGACCGACAGAAGGAAAAGCTGGGGGTAAAAGGAAATTGTGCACCTATGCAAGGGAATCTAACACAAGTATTAGATTCACAAGAAGAGGAATGACTGACAGGGTGACCTGGAAGAACGCCCCTCAGACATTGTTGAGTAAAAAGGAAGCAAATTGCAAAGTAATATGTATAGGATGATCTCAACTTCGCAAAATAAAACAAGGCAAGGCAATACCTAAACCCCAAAACAAAACAAAAAGCAAACCCATATGTAAAGAAACATGTTTCCATACGTTTGAGCATGAGAAAAAGCGTGAAAGAATACTTCAAAATGTTGGCACTGGTTATCTAGGAAGGGGAGAGAAGGAGTTTTCAGTTTTTCCTTTCAGTGGTTCTGTGTCGTTTGCTTAGGCGCACTGACTCTATGCTTTGGTAGATGAATGGAAAATTCAATAAGATATTTCTTTTTTTTTTTTTTTTTTTTTTTACTGTTTTTTATTTATTTTTGAGAGAGAGACAGAGCACAAGCAGGGGAGGGGTAGAGAGAGAGGAGACACACAATCTGAAGCAGCTCCAGGCTCTGAGCTGTCAGCATAGAGCCCTATGCGGGGCTCAAACTCAAAAGCTGTGAGATCATGACCTGAGCCGAAGTCGAAGGCTTAACCGACTGAGCCACCCAGGTGCCCCAATAAGATATTTCTTTTAAAAAGCATTCAAAAGAGGAAGGCCTCAAAGTATTCCAAAATATTTTGTTAGAAACACAACCATTGTTTTCCCTCCCCTTTAAGGGAGCTGTGACGAGCCATCAGCTGTGTAGCAAACAAGAACTCAGGAAGTTCTTGGACACACTTGGTTTGTCCTCAGGTACAGAATGCTCTTTCCCTGAGATGTCCTTAAAATGGTTAACCTGCATTTTGAACTGGAGACTTTCAAGCAAGGGTGAAAACCGACTGGGTGGCTCAGTCAGTTAAGCGTCTGACTTCAGCTCAGGTCATGATCTCACGGTGTGTGAGCTGGAGCCCCACATCAGGCTCTCTCCTGGCAGCATAGAGCCTGCTTCCGATCCTCTGTCCCGGCTCTCTCTGCCCCTCCCCCACTCATTCTCTCTCTCTCTCTCTTTCATTCAAAAATAAACACTAAAAAAAAAAGGTATTTAAAAAAAGGTGAAATTCACTTAAAGGCCGCCTAAATTATTGAAAAAATTGCTTGGAGTGTTCTGAATATTGAGGTTGGAAATGTCCAGCTAGAAGATCCCATATTAGAGCAATTTCATAGCACAGTGAATCTACTAATGAGGATTACTGTGTTAGGCCCAGAGGGAACCCAAAGCAGTGCCCCCAAACACTGCCCTTGGTCTCCAGGGAGTTTATCGTGAAGACGAAGAGAAAAGACTAAATACACATAAAAATTAGAGAATGTAATGAGACAAAATATAATTTATCTGTGCAGTGCTTACTTTCAGTGCTGTAGACATTCAAAAAAATGGACAGATGAGTGAGGGCTGCTGGATTTGCATCCACAACGACAGTGCAGATTTTGCGTAACTAGAAATAAAATAAAATAAGATAAAATAAAAAAATAAGAATCCTTGAAATTCAAGGAAAACAATTTATTCAAAAAACCAGAATATAAAGGAACTGGAATTCTCTTCAAAACTGTGCTAGTGAGGGTGTCTGGGCGGGTCAGTTGGTTGAGTGTTGACTTTTGATATCGACTCAGGTCATGATGCCAGGGTCATGGGATTGAGCACCACATCAGACTCTGTGCTAAACATGGAACCTGCTTAGGATTCTCTCTCTCTCTCTCTCTCTCTCTCTCTCTCTCTCTCTCTCTCCCCCTCCTTCCCTCCCTCTCTCTTTCTCTCTCTCTCTACCCCACCACCCTCCTCCCCTTCTCACTCACTCTCTTTCTCTAAAATAAATTTAAAAAAATAAAATAAAATTGTGCTAGTGGACAGCATCTACCATTTGACTTTTCTTCATGTTCATGGTGATTCTGAAGGTGGCTAGCCAAGGTGGCTGAGCCTTTGGTATCATTTAAATAATTTCTCAGTTTCTCCTTCTTCTAGGGGCTCTGAAGGGAACCACTTGTATAAATCTACACATGGGACAGCTGCTGCAAATATTTGTTAAGGAAGCACAATGATTTCCCTGGCAATGTTTTGTCTTCTTTGGAACTCCCCGAAATCATCTCCAGAGCTTTGTAGGCTTGCCCCCTATTCTGGGCAGCCATCCAGCCAGGGCAGGGATTTGAAACATTTAGTGCTTAGCTCTTTGGACGCTAGTGTTTTCCCTGCCAAGGCTGTGTAAACTCCTTCCTGGATGTTGTGATTACCTACAGCACCATTAGTAACGATAGGTACTCGTATAGTCTTCTCCATTTGCAAAGTGCTTTACCCTGGCACTCACTTCTTTTTTTTTTTTTTTTTTTTTTTTTTTTTTTAATTTTTTTTTTTTCAACATTTATTTATTTTTGCGACAGAGAGAGACAGAGCATGAACGGGGGAGGGGCAGAGAGAGAGGGAGACACAGAATCGGAAACAGGCTCCAGGCTCTGAGCCATCAGCCCAGAGCCTGACGCGGGGCTCGAACTCCCGGACCGCGAGATCGTGACCTGGCTGAAGTCGGACGCTTAACCGACTGCGCCACCCAGGCGCCCCTCCTCACTTCTTATTTATTAGATGTTAATGCTTAATCACCGTATGTCTTTGCCAAGTCTTAGCCAATGTTTGGCTTCTGGGATGGGGTGCCCGACCCCTTTCCCCCTCCTGCACTGGATGAATGTGGGCTTATCCAGTGTAACTCCATCAGCACAGCCTAACACTAGCTCCTTGTGTGTCTGTGCTCTGATGACAGGAGACTGGAGAGCAAAGCAGGTAGAACCTGACCTGATCCTGGGCTGTGTTCAGCCCTTTGGTACCAGGTTACCAACTTCTGCTATGAAGATTGTGTACTTATTACTTTTCTCAGCAGCAAGGACCACCTCCTTCCTTGGATCCAGCAAATACTTATGGTTGTAGTCACTAGGAAATCTCCCGTCAAAGACATTGCATAGTTTGAAGAGTATTTTTTTGATAACATAGTGGAGGTACTTACCACACTGGAACGTACATTATGTTGATGTTTTCTAAAAGGGGGCCATTTTTACCTCAAATAAACAAAAGCCACCCTTTTTGCCTTGTTATCTATCAGTATTAGCTGTCAGGACTTTATAGCCCAGTTGAGCAAGTGCATAAACAAAATATTTCTTGTCCAAAGAAGTTTAGAAATGCAGTCTGAGTTTCTTTTCAATTGTGAAACAGAAGCAATTAAGAACCTCTCTCAATTTTGATAAACACTGGGATTGTGAGGGTCCTTTACATGTGTGGGTTGAGTGAGTCTGGAATGTTGTAGCCCAAGGCAAAAGTCACATAATGTGTTATTGATCAGACTTCCATATCTGGACTGGTGAGGAGCTGACAAGGAAATATTGCTGCTATGATCGTCTATAATTGTTTCATTGTTCGTTAAGGATGCTACAGTTCTGGGTCACTTTCCTTTTGTTGCAGAGCTGAAGAAAAAGGACTCCACACACTTCTCTCTGTGTCCTTCATTATTGGAGTGCACATGGACATTTAGGCTTTTCCTCCTTTCACTGAAACCTAATTCTCTTGTTGTCTTCCACCATTCTCCTATGCTACCCAAACTACCACAGCTCAGTGGGACCAGAGTGCCTGCATCCCAGTGCTGTGGAAGAGAAGTCAGGAGATGATGTAGACCTCAATTTACTCCTCATTGGTTTAAATTGGTTTTTTTCAGAACCAAAAAACCCCAGGAAGAAGTGTATTAAAGTGTTATTCCTCTGTAAAATGGGACTGACCATGGAGCAGTTGTGGTATAAAGTTCCTAGAATTATAATATTTCACTGTGCATTGTAATTTATTTCCTCTCTTGTGTAATAGTGATATCTGTATTTATTTTCCAATTCCTCGAGAACAGGGAGGCACATCCAAAATGGACATTAGTCTAGGATCTGAAACCATCTCTAATTTGGGGAGAGCTTAAGATGAGTGGAAGCAGAACCCTGATTCCCACTAAATACAACTGTTCCAGATGTTCTCTCATTCCCTTGCAACTAGGGAACAGGCATTTGACCAAAGCTAAGCCTACTGTATTCTTACCTTAGTTTTTTTTTTTAAGTTTTTTGAGAAGTTTTATTTATTTCAGTAATCTCTACACCCACTATGGGGCTCAAAATCATGACCCTGAGATCAAGGGTTTCATGGTCCTCTGACTGAGCCAGCCAGGTGCTCCTCTTACCTTAGACTTTGACTCTGGGGCAGTGGTACAAAGAAACAAGAGAGTGTTGGGGAGCAAAAGCTTTTATTCTACATTTTAGGGTTCTTCTTTAAGAATTAAATTGACATGAGACAGATTAACAGGAGAAAAAAATCAATGTTTAATTATATGCACATGGAAGCCCAATAATTAAGACCTAAAGAAATGACCAAGGCAGGTAGTTTTTATACTTTTTAGATGAAGAGACACTAAATCTGTGAGGAATTGACAGGAAAAATAAAAGTTACGTTTGGGAGCTTCAATCAGTGAAGAAATCTAAACAGAATTTGGGCTGGGGTAGTAAATTAGTAGAAAGTAACAAGATTTATCTAATCCTAAATTCCCTGTCTCCATCCCTCTGTCTCTTTACCTTCTGGTACAGGGAGGGTACCTTCCACGTGGGGGATTTATTTCCTGCTTTCTGGAGACAAAGGTGGGGTCAGAGTGTTCTTTTTATACTGGCTGTTTCTTAAGTAAATTTTAATTAAAAAGAATCAATATTTCAAAGTGGTGCATTTTAGAATGACCTGCCCTTTGCCCCTACAGCGAGCATTCTAGAATTTGTCTTAGAGGGACAGCTGTGGCTTCCAGTGTCTGCTCTGGAATGTGGCAATGTGGAATGTGGCAACATTCCTTGTCCAGAGCCATCAGTGGGGCTGATAAAATGGGGCTACCGTGGGATCCTACGTAGAGTCCTGTATTGTCATGATTTGGGCTGTGATACTGACCTCCCTATCTTGCCCACTTTCTGTGCCTGGCTGGCTAGTCCTTGTCTGAATCTTGTGATCTGTCCCACTTCCTTCAGGTAAATTGCCTTATGCCTTCAAGTAATCTGAGTTAGTTTCCTTCATGGAGCCAAGAACCCTGAACAGCACCCTTGCTCTGTGCCCAGGATATTGACTACCAAGGTTGGTAGAATCTACTGGGCCCAGTACCTCTTCGTAACAAGGGAAAGTTTTCTTTAAACTTGGGAGTGAGACTTTGTGTCAACTAACAAATGTTCCATGTTAAGTCTCTGAAGTAGAAAGACCTTTAGCCACCGTGTTTCTATTATTTTAATGTGTGATTCTCTCAGTGACTAATTGTACATTGCATACAGATGCTGATGGCACAAAATTCCTCCAGATTCTTAATGCCACAGCCTCCGCTAATACAGCTGATAGTTATCCCTCCTGAAATTGCCTGTGAATTCATGCTGTGATGAGAGAAATTCTGCAAATATTCTTGGCTTTAGGAGGGAAAATAATAGCTTCTGGTGGAGGATTATCCAAAGAATATCTTCACCATTGCTTTGGAGATGGATTCTTTGGTTTGTCTTACTCCCAAATGCACACCCAGATTCAACAGTTAAAAACTGTGTTGTTTCCCTAGGCATTTGATGTTTGCTTCATGCATATTTACAAATGGGTTATATTTACTTGTCATTTTTGAGAACTATTTTCACAGTGCTCATTTCGCATGACAGATTCTCACTTAGTGAATGGATATCATTTTTGTCCATATGACACAGTATCTCTGGATTGGTCTTTAGGGACAGGCAGTGTGTCTATTGTGTTTCATTTGTGTGTGTAGAATTCCTTTTGTATTGCATAGTGGTGAAAATCCTTATTTGAATTAATAGAACCATATTAAAATATATGGAAATATCCAGAATTATGTTATGAGTTAGCACCTAATCACAATAGGAAATGAAAAATAAACTCTCTGAATAAATAAAACATTTATTCAACCAAAATTACTGACAGCGTCTTATCAGGTACTAGGCTCTTTGAGCTGAGCAGAAAGTAATGTGCATCCCACCCTTGAGGGCTTATCTATTTAACTGAGGGAGTTTACAGTTTCTCTGGGAAGCTTATATTCTAATAGTAATTAGGAGCTGATAGTCGATTTACAAGTATGAACTCCTTGTTGGTTTACATGTTACCAACAAATCTTTGGAAGTGGGCATTTGGAGACATAAAGGTAATGTCCTTTGCAGGTTTCTGGTCTCTAATACAAAAGTCCCCGGTATTGCAAAACTAATATTCTAAGGCTGCCTTTTCATTGATTTTCATAGTTCCTCTAAATAGAATAAGCAACAAGGTTTTGATAATCTGAGGCCTGGAAGAGAATAAAAATAGAGAGTAAATTAGAGCTGCTTAGACTAGTTTGGCTTGTATTAACACACAGGTAATCCAGCTTGATCCCTTTGGTTTACCACCAGTCCAGGGTTTCAATTTTTAAACGATTAAAAAAATTTTTGTAAGTTTATTTATTTATTCTGAGAGAGAGAGAGAGAAAGAGTGAGTGGGGGAGGGGCAGAGAGAGAGAGAGAGAGAGAGAGAGAGAGAGAGAGAGAGAATCCCAACAGGCTTCGTGCTGTCAGCACAGAGCCCCACTCAGGATTTGAAACTTTGAACCATGAAATCATGACCTAAGCTGAAATCAAGAGTTGGACACTTAACCGACTGAGTCACCCAGGCGCCCCTCAGTTTTTAAACCATTTGTATGTGAGAAATGAGTAAGGCAAATCTCTTGATTTTTTTTTCTTTAATCCCTTCTCTCCACTCCATTTTATTCTTCTGGCATACCCAAAGAGACTCCCTGGGGGGTGTTTTAATTTAGAGTAGAAGGCAGAGAGACCAGTGCTAATATGGAGACACCTACCATGGTTTAGGGAGTGAATCAGGCGGGACACAGACTACCTCTTCCCATAGATACAGCCTCCTTGCCCATGGCATCCTTAGTAATTATAGAGCAATGTTTTCTTTCTCTTTAAAGGGACAGAAAAAATATTCTAGGTTTTGTGCACCTTTTGGTCTTCTGGGCAACTACTGCACCTCACTGTTGTAGTGTGAAAGTAGCCATAGATAATACGTAAACAAATGAACATGGATGGAGGCCAATAAAACCATTTATAGAAACCAAAACGTGAATTTCACATCATTTTCACATCAAGACAGTATGGTATTAGCACAAAAATAGACACATAGACCAATGGAATAGAATAGAGACTTCAGAATTGGACCCACAAATGTATGGCCAACTAATCTTTGACAAAGTAGGAAAGAATATCCAATGGAAAAAAGACAGTCTCTTTAACAAATGGTGCTGGGAGAACTGGAGAGCAACATGCAGAAGAATGAAACTAGACCACTTTCTTACACTACAAAATAAACTCATAAAAATAAACTCAAAATGGATAAAGGACTTGAATGTGAGACAGGAAACCATCAAAATCCTAGAGGAGAAACCAGGAAAAAACCTCTTTGACCTCAGCCACAGCAATCTCTTACTCAACACGTCTCTAAAGGCAAGGGAATTAAGGGGCACCTGGGTGGCTCAGTCGGTTGAGCGTCCGACTTCAGCTCGGGTCATGATCTCACAGTCTGTGAGTTTGAGCCCCACGTCGGGCTCTGTGCTGACAGCTCAGAACCTGGAGCCTGTTTCGGATTCTGTGTCTCCCTCTCTCTCTGACCCTCCCCCGCTCGTGCTCTGTCTCTCTCTGTCTCAAAAATAAATAAATGTTTAAAAAAATTAAAAAAAAAATAAAGGCAAGGGAATTAAAAGCAAAAATGAACTTTTGGGACCTCATCAAACTAAAGAGCTTCTGCCCTGCAAAGGAAACAATCAACAAAACTAAAAGGCAACCAGTGGAATGGGAAAAGATATTTGCAAATGACATACCAGATAAAGGGCTAGTATCTAAAATCTATATAGAACTCACCAAACGCCACACCCAAAAAACAAATAATCCAGTGAAGAAGTGGGCAGGAGACATGAATAGACACTTTTCCAAAGAACACATCCAGATGGACAACAGACACATGAAAAGATGCTCAACATCACTCATTAATAGGGAAATACAAATCAAAACTACAATGAGATATCACCTCGCGCCGGTCAGAGTGGCTAAAATGAACAAATCAGGAGGAGACTATAGATGCTGGAGAGGATGTGGAGAAACGGGAACCTTCTTGCATTGCTGGTGGGAATGCAAACTGGTGCAGCCGCTCTGGAAAACAATGTGGAGGTTCCTCAAAAAATTAAAAATAGATCTAGCCTATGACCCAGCAATAGCAATGCTAGGAATTTGCCTAAGGGATACAGGAGTGCTGATGCATAGGGGCACTTGTACCCCAATGTTGATAGCAGCACTTTCAACAATAGCCAAATTAGGGAAAGAGCCTAAATGTCCATCAACTGACGAATGGTTAAAGAAGACATGGTTTATATATACAATGTAATACTACTTGGCAATGAGAAAGAATGAAATCTAGCCATTTGCAGCAATGTGGATGGAACTGGAAGGCATTATGCTAAGTGAAATAAGCCGGCAGAGAAAGATAGCCATATGTTTTCACTCATATGTGGATCTTGAGAAACTTAACAGAAGACCACGGTGGAGGGGAAGGGGGAGAAAAAGTTACAGAGAAGGAGGGAGGCAAACCATAAGAGACTCTTAAGGACTAAGAACAAACTAAGGGTAGATGGGGGCTGGGGGAGGGGGAAAGTGGGTGATGGGCAGGGAGGAGGGCACTTGTTGGGATGAACACTGGGCGTTGTATGGAAACCAATCTGACAATAAATTATATTAAAAAAAAGTCATTCTTGGCTCACAAGTTGTTCAAAAACAGGCTGCAGTCTGGAACTGGCTGGTGGCCAGTAATGTGCCTATCTGTGTTGTGGGGAATCATTATGGAATGTTCCTTGTGTGTATCCTGGTGAATCTACTTAGAATTGGTGCTCAAAGAAAGTCAACATAATGAAAACATAATCATTTCAACACTAACTAGGATATCACTGTTTTAGAAATCATTTTCTTCACATCCCTACATTTAGAGATGATTGGTGGTGGCCCAGATGGATAAGTAACAGCACAGTGTGACCTGACTTCCTGTGTCACCTGTCAACCTCTCTCTTCTATGTTCATTCTGGTATCCAATGCTGCTTAATTGTGCCCCATATTTATTTCTGCATTAAAAAATTTTTTTCTTAAAAAATTTTTTTTTATTAAATTAATAAAAAATGCTTATTTACTTTTGAGAGAGAGACAGAGACAGAGAGATAGAGCGTGAGAGGGCAAGGGGCAGAGAAACGGAGACACAGAATCCGAAGCAGGCTCCGTGCTCTGATCTGTCAGCACAGAGCCTGGTGTGGGGTTCAAACTCACAAACTGAAAGATCATGACCTGAACCAAAGTCTGACACTTAACCACTCCCCAAAATTCTTTTCTTTATTTTGCTTTTTCCTCCTATTTGAGATTCTCCTGGGTGATGTCTGCCAGCATTTGGGGAAGGCAGATGTCTGTTTGTCTAGTGACCCCTTGATCATCAAGGAAGCTTCCCAGGTTAGAAATTTGGATGAAGCTCCGTATAAAGAGGTGACATGGTTGCTGGCAGGGCTTCAAACTGCTGAGTCATAGTCGTGTCATCATTTATAGGTTGCTGTCTCTATTACAAGGCAAATATGAGGGTGTGTGAATTTACATATACTTTATAAGATCAAAATCGTGATACATTTGCCAATAGCTTTATGCAGGGTGGATCAAAGTAAAGTCCAGAAGCCTAGAGACTGGAAAGAAAAAGGAGATTAAGATTTCATCATGGCCCTAGATTTTAGCCACACATCAAAGGTGTTTGTTCTGTTGGCTTCTTTTAAGAATGTGCTTAAGTGGGTTATTATAGAATTTATTTCTCAGATTGAAGATCAGGAGTTGTGATAAACTAGAGACATTATGAGAAAACCAGTCTTAAAAAAATTTTTTTTTGCATCTACCCTAAAATAAAAACATTACAAGGTAAATTTAAATGTGTAAGATAAATCATATGGCTTTGACTAGGACTCTTTCTTGTCTTGTCTTTGGTTGAGACTACAAGGTAATAAGTCTCAACGTCTTCCATATTCAAAAGTGAAACACTGGGCCTCTTCATTCGGGCTTGCAAAGGATGGAGGCAAAATCCCATTTGATGACCTTTAGCTGGCCACCTACCCAGCCTATGAATGAGGTCATGGAGTCTGAGAAAAGAACCAGGAACTTGGAGAGAATTTATTTGGAAAAATTTGGACCTTGCATTTCATGTTTTGCCCATGTTTCATACCCCTACTAATTTCTCCCCTCCCAACATTAAAGGGATTTTTTCTTTCTTAAGGCAAGAGAGGGCTTTAAGGAGCTCATTTGTGGAGTGTGAACTGTGAACCCTAGAGTTTATTACCTATGCCTACAAAAAAGTCTGCATGGGTGAGAGGCTGGCTGGCCTTGGGCAGCTAAGGACAGGCTGGGCATGGGAGGTGATGCAGTCTCTCTGATGGCAGGTCAGAGGTTCCTGCTACCTGGGGCTCAGGTGAAGGTCGAGAGTTCCAGTTTGGAATTGTTTCAGATCTTGCCCTGAGGACTTCTGGGAGAAGCCAGAAGACATCACCAGAAAGGGGCAGGTGTGTGCCACCAGATGCCAGGCTGAGGAGCAGTCCTAAACTTTCTGTGAGACGATCAATTTACCCTTATCACAGCGACTGCAGATGCAGAATCCCAGGTTGGAGACGTTGTCCAAAGAACCCACCAAGCATCCCAAAGAGAATTGGCTTTGAATACCAACTAGAACCAAAACTAAAGAACGTGGGTGCCAGTTAAGTGGTTTCTTCCCTGTCTCCTTACCTCTCCTCACTTCTTTCGTGCTAATCGGGGATGAGGTGATAGCCACATCCTGAAGGGCAGGGGAATTGAGGGTAGAGGCCCTTTCTCCCTCCATCTTCAGATGGACTCTGGAATCCTAGCTGCTGCCTAACCACAGCATACCCAAAGCTGTCATTGCACAAAGTTGTAAGAGAAATTGTTTAATCCATTAAGAGAATGGAAAAAGAAAACACTTAAAATAAGCAGGTAGAAACTATATACATGAGCAGAACTTTCCACTTTATTGTTTTTAATTTTGTCTTACCGAAGTGTAAGGCAAGATTTTATGGGTGACAAGGAAGGTTGAAGACGGGATCAGGAAGACTTCCAGGGAAAGGACATCATGATGGGAAAAGTCTAAACATGAATATTTTAGTATCAAAGTGTGAAAATAACTTGGTAGACTAAGTACAGGATTATGATCATTGAGAAAAGAAAGATCAAATTCTTGGGGATCTGGGTGGCTCAGTCAGTTAAGCCTCCGATTCTTGATTTCGGCTCAGGTTATGATCTCATGGTTCATGAGTTCGAGCCCTGTGTTGGGCTCTAAGCTGACAGTAGGGAGCCTGCTTGGGATTCTCTCTCTCAGTCTCTCTCTGCCCTTTCCCCTGCTCATGCTCTCTCTCTCAAAGTAACTAAATAAATGTTAAAAAAAAAAAAAAAGAACAAATTCTTCTCAGGGCGATGAGAAGCCTGGATACAAATGAGAAAGTGGGTAGGTGAGGTAAATTTATTTCATGCCTAATCTTTCACTCTTCAGATTCAAACATGAACTTTTAATAAAAAGAAAAACATGTAATGAAGTAAAATGAGGAAAAAAAAAAGCATTCAAGCTGGTACTGCCAGGTGATTGGAATGGCATTCTCTACACATTTTTAGCCGCTGTACAAAATTTTTGTTTTTATTTTTATTTTTTTAAGTTAGAATCATATATATTTTTAAAGTTTTTATATTTATTTCTGAGAGAGAGAGCATGAGTAGGGGAGGGACAGAGAGAGAGGGAGACACAGAACCTGAAGCAGGCTCCAGGCTCTGAGCTGTCAGCACAGAACCCGATGTGGGGCTCAAACCCACGAACTGCGGGATCATGACCTGAGCTGAAGTTGGACGTTTAACCTACTGAGCCACCCAGGTGCCCCTGTACAAAATTTTTATAAGAAAAAACTGAGCATCTATGATGAAGCTCAGATAATTTTTGATTTTTATGAATAAGCAAACCTCACAGAATCTGTGAAATTTAGTTACTAATTAAGATTGAGCCTATGGTTTCAATGGACAACTTTCCCCGCCTTTCCTTGCACTCAGAGGGAACAATACTAAGCAGTTAATTTTGTGTTGTCACTTTCCTGAACATAAAATTTCCCTTTTAGGACCTATCTGTATCTCCCTCAGTTTGCTGGATTCCTGTGAGTGCACCAATGCCATGGGCTGGCATTTTCTCTAAGATCCAGGTAGTAATGCTTTAGGCTTGTTGAGCCATTACTTCTGACACAACTAGTCAACTCTGCCTCGTGCTGTGAAGTCAGCCACTGACGCCATGTAAATGAGTGAGAGCTGCTGGGGATCAGTTACACTTTACTTATGGACACTGAAACTTGCATTTTACATAATTTCCACATGTCATGAAATAGTGTTTTTCTTTTGATTTTTTTTTCCTTGTAACCATTTAAAAATGGAAAAGCCACTTGTAGTTTGCTGGTTGTACAAAAACATGTTAGTGGCTAGATTTGGTCCCCGGGCCATGCCTTGTGCAGCTTAGACTTGGAAACAGGAAGGGAGAAAATGAAAGTGAGTTTTTATCATGGAGGAGCTTTAAAATTTGTTTTTTATTCTTTTTTTTTTTAAAGGGAGGATTTTTAAAAAATGTTTATTTATTTATTTTTGAGAGAGAGAGAGGCAGAGAGAGAGGTAGAGAGAGAGGGAGACAGAGAATCCCAAGCAGGCTCCACACTGTCAGCGAGGAACCTGACATGGGGCTCGAACTCAAAAACTGTGAGATCATGACCCGAGCTGAAATCAAGAGGTGGATGCTTAACTGACCGAGCCACCTAGGTACCCCAGGATTTTTTTTTTTTTACATTACTGTAATAGTAACAATAGCAATTAATACTTGTGTGGTACTTTCTGTATGGTTGGTGCTTTTTGAAGTACTTTACCTCTATTTACGCAATTCTCTTAAGCCTTCAATGAGATAAGTACTATTATTACCATGCCCATTTTACAGATAAGGAAGCTGAGGCACAGAGGGTTTAAATAATTTGCTCAAATCCTCAGTGTTAGTGAAAATGATAGGGCCAACATGAGAACCCAAGCTGTCTCCTTCCGGCATGGATATACTTAACTATACTTGACCCTCGGACATTGTGGGGTCGGGGCACTGACCTGCCTCCCCAGACACTGTACAAAAGCTGTGCGTAAGTTTTGCTTCCTCAAAAACAACTGCCAGTAGTCTACTCTGGAACAGAAGTGTTACTGATAACACTAACAGTCAATTAACTCATATTTTTTATGTTCTTTATTTTATATACTGTATTCTTACCATAAAGTAAGCGAGAGAAAAGAAAATGTTATAAGAAAATCATGAGGAAGAGAAAATACATTGACAGTCTTAACTGTATTTATTGAAAAAAATTCTCACAAAGTAGACCCACACAGTTCAAACCTATGTTGTTCAAGGGTCATCTGTACTCTGTTCGTTTCTCACTTGTTTTAATCACACACCCAGTGAAGCCTGCCACGTGTTTCTCTGCTTGAGTATCCTCTGCATGGTCCAGACCATTTAGTAGCATGTTTTCATTTAGAACCTGTCTTTGAGGGGCACCTGGGTGGCTATGCAGGTTAAGCGTCCGACTTCGGCTCAGGTCATGATCTCACTGTCTGTGAATTTGAACCCTGTGTTGGGGCCATGCTGACAGCTCAGAGTCTGGAACCTGCTTCATATTCTCTATCTCTCTCTCTGCCCCTCCACCACTTGTGCTCTGTCTCTCTCTTTCTTTGAAAAATAAATAAGCATAAAAAAAAAAGAACCTATCTTTGAAGTGGTCTCTGAAGTCAGAGAGATAGAAAAATGCTGATCAACCTTTTATTTCAAGTCAATGCATATTTTAAAAAACATTCTTCCCTAAAAAAATTCTTATAGTTTTAGCGGACAAATCAATCATCACAGGGAGACTTCCAAAAATTTTTTCGAAATGAAAATGAAGAAAGCAAGCTTTCTTTGATTGATTCATTGATTGATACTGAAGATAGGGCAGGCTTTGAGGGTTTGTGTATCTGTTATTTGAATTACTGATAAAACGTGCTATTGAGGTGGGGTTCACTAGGGACTTGGTGGGAATGGTCATCCTTGGGAACTAAGCAGGCCCCTAACCAGCAGAATGTTTTAATTTCAATATGAGTTGTTATTCAGTAATCAAACAAGTTATTAAGTAATCAAAACAAGGACGATAGACCATCAGGAGAAAATCAGTCATCAAAGACCCCAAGTCTGTGAAAATTTTCTCAAATAAATGGCCACTTTGAATCAGTCTCTGAAACAAGCTATAACTTAGGTGTGTGTGTGTGTGTGTGTGTGTGTGTGTGTGTGTGTGTGTGTGCGTGCACGCGTTTGTGTGTGTTGGGGAAGGGCCCATTTATTTATGTGGGGAAGACAAGATGTGCCTGTAAAAGGCTGTCAGTTCTGCTGAATTCTAGCTATACTACTTTTGAGTTGATTAATATTTGGCAAATTCCTTTCCCTCTCCAGCATCCAATTACTTCTCTGAAAAATGGATATGATAATATTACAGAACTCATGGGCTTGTTGGAAAGATTGAATGAGATAATGTATGTGCAATGCAGACTATGAAAGAACCATACATATATTAATCTCTTTTAATAAAGCCAGTGGAAAAAGACAGATCGAGCTGTACCTTTTGGTTTAAATGCAAAGGAACTGCGTTGCTGCCTGCATCAGCACATTCAGATAAGACGTTTGCGATTTATTTATCTTTCAACAAGAGCTGGAAGGCAGCTAATAATACAACCACTATCGCAGATGGTTTTGGAGATCTGTGAAAGTGTAGAGTCAGTGTCACCTCAGAAATGTCTTACGGGACAGATTTTATTAAAATATTTGTTTTACATTCCTTTTAATGACAAGCATTTTTTCCAGTTTTGCTCTAAACTTATTTTTTAGAAGAAAACTCAACTACTCAAGTTACAATGTGGTGGCCTCTTGGGGAGGAGGTGTGCTATTTGCTAAAAATCTCAACACTTTTGGTAGTTCTTAGCCCAGGGTTAACATTCAAGAATAAATTGATGATTTATCCATCTGTTTGGTGTTTTTTGAAACTGCCAATATACACCCCTATGTTATTGCAGCATTATTTACAATAGCCAAACTATGGAAGCAGCCAAAGTATCTGTTGATAGATGAATGGATAAGGAAGACACACACATACACACGCACACACACACACACACACACACACACACACACACTGGAATATTATTCAGCCACAAAGAAGAATGAAGTCTTGCCATTTGCAATGACATGGATGGAGCTAGAGAGTGTTAAGCTAAGTGAAATTAGGCAGTCAGAGAAAGACAATGCTACATGATTTCACTCATATGTGGAATTTAAGAAATAAACCAAATGAACAAAGGAAAAAGTCGAACAAAAAACCGGACTTAACTATAGAGAACAAGCTGGTGGTTACCAAAGGGGAGAGGGGAGGAGGGATGGGTGAAATAGGTGAAGGGGATTATCTTGAGCACTGCTTAACATATAGAATTGTTGAATCACTATATTGTATACCTGAAACAAATATAATGCTGTATGTTAACTGTACTGGAATGAAAATAAAACCACGAAATGACCAATATTGTTTTTTTTCCAAGGTTAATCTTTATTTTTACAAGCCCAGTCTTCCACCATCCAAAATTAAATCATTGGCTTTCTTTAAAATTATCCTATATTTAATTGGATAAAATTTTAATTTCTATGGTTTCAGGATGAATAGGGTATATGTGGGATTTGGGTTGCGTGTTATTTGGAAGTGTATCTCTTTGGAGGCAAGGATCATACTGAGTGGTTTCTTTCACATACAAACACACACAGAGAAGAAAGAAGAAGGCATCACACACCTGTATGTTTTATCTCAGACCGCCATAACAAAATACCATAGACTGGATGGTTTAAACCACAGACATTTATTTCTCATAGTTCTGGAGGCTGGGAAGTCCAATGTCAAGTTGCATGCCCATTTTGTTCCTGGTTAGGACTCGCTTTCCAGCTTGTAGATAGATGCCTTCTCATTCTTATTGTGTCCTCAGATGGAGAGAGAGAGGAAAGAGAGAGAGAGAGAGAGAGAGAGAGAGAGAGAGAGAGAGAGAGAGGAAGTGCTCTGTTTTTTGTTCTTATAAGAGCACTAATTCTGTCATGGGACTCTATCCTCCTGACTTAATTATTTCCTAGGGGCCCCAGCTCCTAATACCATCACGTTGGAGGGTTAGGGCTTCAACATATGAATTTTAGGGGGGCACAATTCAGTCCATAGCACGTTAGAGACTTTTTGTTTGCAGTAGGACCTCAAATGGGGTTGTTCCTGCCTGATTCAGGGGCAGAACAGCAATGGTTCCAAAGCTAGTTGAACAGCCACCACAAATTGAACAGAGGTGGAGAAACCAAACAAAATTTCATCGACAACTTTTGAGCACAAGCTAAGTGGCCCTACATCTCCCCTGGTACAGGATGATTTGGGTAAGCAATAGCTTGTGAATACTGGTAAAATCTCATTTTAATGAATTTGAGGGAGTTGTCGGTAGCTTTGTTACACTACAATTATATTTAAATGGAACCCATTAAACAGGGCACAGAGGTGGTGTTATTTACTTGATTTAGTGTATCTGAATCAAGCAGAAATTTCGTTTTCAGGCCCTGGTTTTGCTATTGCTTTCTTTTTCTAAATAATACTTCTTTCTTTATCTCCCTTCCTCTGTACCATATTGAGCTACCTGCTTTGGAGATATTCTATTCCTGACCCCTAGTTCGGGCAATTTCCTCACTCTCATTCCTTCCCAACCTTCTTTACTCCTCTGAGACCTTACTATAACAATACTGTAACAGTATAAAGCACTAATTCTGAACCATAGCAGTGTTTTCATTAAGCAGATCAACTGCTATGTGGACAGGGATTTGTGAACACATCTGTTCTACAGGATTTTTCATTTAATATGATTTTCTGAAACCACATCAGCAAAGTACTATTATAATAAGCCATCCCCAAAGACATGGATATAGTTTTGCTAAACAGAACCCTAAATTAAAATGCTATATAATCAGGGGATTCTGTTCGTGTTTACTTGCTGCCCTCCTTATACGAAGGTAAACTCGGAGCTAGTGTTATTGAGATATGGATTTGCTGTTTTGCTCTCACCCAGTTCTCCGTGGAGTTGCTTCTTTTCTCTGGCAGGGTCTCTCTGGATCATTTGGCACACAACGACAAGGCTCTCGGGTTTGGTTAGGAAAGAAATTTATGGAAAAACACGCTTATTTATGCCAAATTAACTCTTAACTGGTTCTAGAGAAACTGTACCCGTTTTAACCCCATTTCATAAAGTTATGATTGAGTTTATAAGAGCCAAGAGCCAAGAGCATAAATAATATTGCCTCCATCGCGTTGCCATTGGTTGGCTGGATTGAAGGGGTTAAGCATTATTTCTTGAGTAATACCCCTTATTCCTTTCCCAAAATCTTGTAAAGTTCATTTTAGACTAAAGACACAATATAGTTGTCTCTCTGACCCTGAATTTCAGATGAGTGAAACCCCAAAGATACTGTAATATTTTATGTTGCCTGTAAAGAAAGTTTCCCATGAGAAGAAATTTGGCTCTGGGTGGGCAGTCACTGCAGTTTTGGGGATGGATCTTAGCCACGTCATTTTACATCCATGGTTCTTCATTAAGGGTAATTTTGTTCCTTTCCTCCTCTGCGAGGGACATTTGGCAATGTCTGGAGACAGTTTTGGTTGCTAGAATTTGGGGGTGGTGGTATATCTGGTGAGCATAGGCCAGGCAGGCTGCTTAACAACCTACATTACACAAGACAGTCTCCCACTGCCAAGAACGATCTGACCCAAATACCAATAGTGCTGAGGTGGAGAAACCCGAGGTTTTGAGAAGGAGCACGTTTGAACGTAAGCAGTTAAAAGGCTGAGTGGCTCTGACAGTTCATGCTATGGACTGTAATGTAGCTGCTAAAGAGTGACTTAGATCCATGTGTCTTACTTTGTAGAGCTGTGCATGATGTATTCAGTGAATGAAAGCAAGTTACCAAGTGATAATAATAACTATGATAGCCAGGCTTTATGGAGATGTTTGTTACTCTTGGTCAGGCATTGTGCTCAATGCTTTAATTACATCATCCCATTTTAATTCTTCCAACAATATGGGATAAGCATTATTAGTCATCCTGCCTTATAAATGAGATCACCGAGGCATGGGCATGTTCGATGAAGTTACCTAAAATCACACAGATGGCAAGGCCTCCAGAGTTCATGTACCTTATCACCTCATCCATATGCATGGAGTACCAATTAGATGCTACCAAAGATTTTATACAAAGCAGTAGTCTCTCCCTTACCTCTCTTTAAGCAGGGATTTCATTCCTCAGAGAAAGTCTTTGAATCATTTCTGTTTTATTTCTGTTTCTTAAGTCCAAAACTCAAAATAATTGCTTGATTAAAAAAATTGGGTGCAATTTATTGACTTATTTGTCTCCACGATGATAAAGATTTAGCTCACTCACACCATATGATCCCTTCCTCCCCTCCTCTCAGTGTTTTTGTGTATTGTTTATTGTTATTGGTCATTGATGTAACCTTATAGAGTAGTACTTAATTTTTGCATTCCATAAACATTTTTTTTTAATTTTATTTATTATTTTTAAAAAAAAAATTTTTTTAACGTTTATTTATTTTTTTTGGGACAGAGAGAGACAGAGCATGAACGGGGGAGGGGCAGAGAGAGAGGGAGACACAGAATCGGAAACAGGCTCCAGGCTCTGAGCCATCCGCCCAGAGCCTGACGCGGGGCTCGAATTCACGGACCGCGAGATCGTGACCTGGCTGAAGTTGGCCGCTTAACCGACTGCGCCACCCAGGCGCCCCTTTTTTTTTTTTAATTTTAGAGAGAGAGAGTGCAAGTAGGGGAGAGGGGCAGAGGGGGAGAGAGAGAATCGTAAGCAGGCTCCACACTCAGCACAGAGCCTGACACCACGCTTGATTGTAGGACCCTGGGATCATGACCTGAAATCAGGAGTCAGGCACCCAACTGACAGAGCCACCCAGGCACCCCTTCATTCCATAAACTTTATTGCAACCACCCTCTCTGTGTATTTTCTATTTTAACATTCCTGATTTTTGCCCAATTTGTTCTCTGTTCTGCTCTCATCATTGTCAATATCTTTAACTCTTATGTGGTCCCCAATCATTGTGTTCTGTGGGTGTCTGGAAGTTGATGTGGAAAGATAAAAGTCACTAGCTGGAGTTTACATAGCTGTGGGGAGGAGTTATTCTTGGACCCTGCAGGAGCTAAATTACATTTCCCTCCTGGCTCAATGTCTCAAGCCTTGTGCTTAGGTGGGTGACTAGAATTTGGGTGCCTATAGGTGCTATTCTGAGTAAACATCAATGCAGAATCCCCAGTTTTCAGCCCATTTCTTACTCCTGTTCATTCTGTACTCTTATCTGCACTCCACTGGATTCCAAAAGCCAATCTCCAAATACGTCTGTGGTCTCTTCATGAGCTTAGTACTTTCAAAAATTCTACCAGAATATGTATTTTATTTTCTTTCACTAATATTTTATTTCTTCCTATTTAAATTATTTTAATGGATAACAAAGTGTGTAGAAGACAGCCTAGATTATATCCTCCCAGAGGGGAGTTTGGATGTCTTTTTTCCCTTTAATTTGTGAGCCTGGCATGGCTCCTTTTAATACTTTGGAGATTGTTCCTCAGGGTTCTTTTGAATTTGGAAGAAGTCTCCATGGAGAGTTGACAACCACACTTCTAAGGTTGCTGCTTTTGGCAACTGTTAAATTAAAAGCTGGAATGTTCCCTTAAGATAGCAACATGGTGCTTCAGAGGATTCCCAGGTGAAGGGGATTTGGCTCCATTCAGGAAATCTGTGCAGTGAAAGCTTTGGAGTCCACTGCACATCAGTTCTGACTTTGAGCCACTCTCCATGTAAGCCATGTCATGCCCTGCAAAGTGGGAGGGAGGAAATTACCCCGGGAGGAGCCCCCTGGGGTCATCCTTTCATAAGTTTCCCTAGCAAAAACAGGGGGTCCGAATGACATCTGTAGGAAGGGTGCTTGAGAGCCCCGCTGCTCTAAAGGGGAAGATTGTAGATGTGGGAGGGGGTTCAAACTGGTTAGGGAGATGTTTCTGTTCCTACTCTTCCACGCTGACTTGTGAAGAATCCCCTATAATGATTCATAGACATTCCATCACAATTCTCTTGACATCAGCAGACCTTGAATAAACTTGATTGAATGCATTTAGTTTCTATTCAGGAAGATTTTCAAAAACTTCAAAAAGTTTCCTAATATACAGGAACCTTTTCCTTCCTGTGGGGGAGAAACTGACAATGATGCTCTCTAAAAGAAACTTTAGGAGAAATGAGTGGCTTACCTACTAGTTTATTTACCTAGACAACACAGAAAACCCACAAACACACAAAAAAGAGAGACTTGAGAATAGAACATGTATGATGTGCTGTGACCATTCACAGCTCTGGTCTCCTGTGAACTCAGTCTCTCAGCCTTGGGGGCAGCAGAGGAGGAACTCTTGTTGAGTTCATTGAGGAGGGCCAGCTGCCATCTTGGGGCAGCTGGGAACCAGCCAGCCGGACTGACAGTTATGTGAGGGCCAGGTCTTCATTGGAAACCTCAGCTAAGGAGAGCTTATTGCACCTGACAGTCTGACCCTGTGCTGAGTTATTACTTGAAATGGCCACCCGGAACATTCTTCCATCCGTGGAACTTTCCAGAGTAGCATCCATGCACCAACACACCTCCTCTCACTTTCCCTTTATGCTTTCTCTCTTTTGAAGTTGTAATCCTTCAGAGGTGTTTTGGGACACACTCTCCAGTTGTTAAAAATCCTCTAGTCATAGGACCAGGGTAAAAAAAAAAAAAAAAAAAAAAAGGAAAACTCTTTGAATTTTAGGGTTTAGCATCAAGTAATTAAAAGACTCCTGACTTTGAAAAGCCATTTCTCCCATGTTCAAGGTGAAAAGTCCTTTTCATAGGCTCCTAGAAAAGGAATTTTGGTGGAGGCTCAGAGTACATAGTTACCCTAACCTCAGTGAACACTTGAAGGAGAGTTTATGAGCTTTCAGATTGACTCTGCCCGATTCCACTTCTTGGTAAGACCACCCTGGCATGTCCCAGAGCAATAATTTTTTGATCTGACTGCATATCGGAATGACTTGTGACATTAACAAAATTTTCAAGTTAAAAATACAACTGAGAGGGGCGCCTGGGTGGCTCAGTTGGTTAAGCGTCAGACTTCAGCTCAGGTCATGATCTCATGGTTTGTGAGTTCGAGCCCTGCATCAGGCTCTGTGCTGACAGCTCAGAGCCTGCTTCAGATTCTGTGTTTCCCTCTCTCTCTGCCCCTCCCCCACTCATACTCTCTTTCTTTCTCTCAAAAATAAATAAACGTTAAAAAAAAATTTAAAAAATACATCTGGGAGCCAGACCTACTGAATCAGAATCTCCAGTTTGTGGAGCCCAGGAATCTGCACAATTTACAAAATCCCCAAATGATTTGGAAGTGGAGTCATTTTCAGGTCAATGTCTTAATACATTAATCCCGCTAGCAATCTGTTTACAAGCCTTCCAATATGTGGATACCATTTGATGTGCTTTTGAATTTTACTTACTCTAAGCATCAGGACTGACTACATAATTTGCAGGCCCAGTGCAAAATGAACATATGGGGCCCCTTGTTTAATAAGAATTTCAAGATGGGGACAGCAGAACATTAAACCAAGTGCGGGGCTTGGGGCAACCATACAGGTGGCGAGGCCATGAAATTAGCCCTGCTAAGTATCTATTAGCTGGCAATGATTGTAGGAGACAGGAAGGCTGGGATTGACAACACTTCCAAAATTCAATTAGTAGGGAATCTGGACGTGAAGACTCAGAAGATAGCTCCCTGTGTTAAGTGAGAAAAGTATTTAAGCCAAAGCAGGCTGCCGGGTAGAGCTGGGTAGGTCTGCTCTGCGTAGCTCTAGAGGGTGTCAATCCACCTCACGTCATCTCCTTGGGCATGCAATGCTCAGCCTGCATAGCCACATAGAGCAGCCCCGGGTAGAGATCAAGGCTGACCAGTAACCTGTGAGACGTGGCTGGGGGAAAAAACATGCAATGCACATCTCTGGTCAAGGTTTAGATTTATTGAATATTTAAATAACAAGTCCTTATTTGTTTGCTTCCGTGCCAGATAATTAAGACTTCACTGAAAATGATAACATCCCCTGTAACCTTGCTCTTTTCAAGTCTGACCAGAGGTCTAAACAGGAACTTGGAAACTACGGGGGTAGAGAGATTGAGCTGGAGACAAGATCTACACTTTTTCTGGGAATGTTTTAAAGTCTAAAGAAGGTTCAGCACTGTGCTCAAGATGTTTTGGAAAAGGCTTCTGTACTGATAATACCAGTGAACATTCACATGGTACTTTCCGGGTGTTTTGCCCTTATATCATCTTATTGAGTTATATCTGTATTGAGCTTTCTCATTACCTCCTTCTGATAGATGAACAGATGAAGCTTCAGAGAACTTAGAGGTTAGAGGTTAAGCAACATCAGGAGGGGCTCTGAGCAGGCAGGTGGGAAATCTGGAATAGGACCTGCGACCCTCTGATACCAGACCTACTGCCTTCCATTTTAGAGATTCTAGGTTTCTTTTCAGCAAGGGTCGTTGTCCTATCCACCTTAAAATTGCAGATCAGTCATAAGGAACTGCATAGGACCTTAGGAAAAAATCTCTTGCCATGAAAAGAGATTATTATTTAATGTTTACTTATTTTTGAGAGAGAGAGTGTGAATGAGTGGGGAGGGGTGGAGAGAGAGGGGGACAGAGGATCTGAAGTGAGCTCTGTGCTGACAGCCAAGAGCCCAATGTGGGACTCAAACTCTCAAGCTAGGAGATCATGACCTGAGCCAAAGTCAGATGCTTAATGGACTAAGCCACCCAGGTGCCCCCATGAAAAGAGATGATTAAATCCTATCCAGAATGGTGGATCTCAATTCTTGCCAACTAGTTTATCCTAATTTAGAAATCTCCTGGCATAATCCTCTCAAACTATATACAATTGTACCTCACTCCATGTCTTAGTGTAGGCTGCTCCAACAAAGTACCATAGACTGGGTGGCTTCAACGTCAGAGATTTACTTCTCACATTTCTAGGGGCCGGAAGTCCAAGATTGAGGTGCCAGAGATGTGTCAGGTGAGAACTATTTGTCTGGTTTGTAGACCTTCTCACCGTGTGCTCCCATGTCCTTTCCTCAGTAGGTGCACGTGAAGAGAGAGAGCTCTCTGACTTCCTCTGCTTACCAGAGCACTAATATCATCATGATGTCGAATCCTCAGAATCTTTCCTAAATCTAATTATCTCCCCCAAACCCCACTTTTGTCAAATACCATCACATTGAAGGGTAGGGCTTCAACATGTCAGTTCTGGGGGACACTAACATTCAGCCCATAGAACTGAATTCATACGCACACAGAATTTCTCTCATTCCAAAACTGCTTCATCCACACTCATTTCTGCTTACATTTACTGAGTGCTGACACTGTGATAGATGTTTTTCTTAAGTTCTTCATGCACACACCTCATTTGCTGCCCATGATAAGTCTGCGAAGTAGTTACATTATTATCCCCACATCAGGGATGGGGACACTGAGGCACACACATTAAGTGACTTGCCCAAAGACATATGGCTAGCAAGAGTTTCAACCAGGCTTGGTATTCAGGCAGCTTTAAAAGCATATATATTGGGGCGCCTGGGTAGCTCAGTCGGTTGAGCGTCCTACTTTGGCTCAGGTCATGATCTCACGGTTCATGAGTTTGAGCCCTGCTCAGAGCCTGGAGCCTGCTTTGGATTCTGTCTCCCCCTCTCTCTGCCCCTCCTCCACTCATGCTATCTCTCTCTCTCTCTCTCTCTCTCAAAAATAAACATTAAAAAATTTTTTTACAAAAGCACATATTAACACTACTTCAGAATCATAGTCAACAAAAAGAATCTTTTAGCAAATCAAATTTCAGTTTTAAGGGGCAGAGAGTAGTGATTCTTAATATCAGCTGCATGTTAGAATCGTCTCAATAGCCACTAATAAATACTGATGCTTGTCCCTCACCCCCGACCAAATCAGAGTATCTAGTGTCTTAACCTCCATTTTTTTAAAATATGAAATTTAAATAACTGGAATAACTATTGGTTTATTGGATGTATGCACACCTACCATTTTGTGTCCCATTTCATTCCCTGTAAGTGTACCTGGGCTGGTCACACAATCACTCAGTAGAAGAATATAAAATCATCTGGAGGTAAATGTATTTTGTTGCCTGGATCCCGGCAGATTTGTGCATCTCTAACTTGAATACACACACAGATAGATCACCTGGGGGAATCTCATTGAGACGTAGATGCTGATTAAGGAGATCTGCGGTGGGACCTGGGATCCTGCATTTCCTAGATGAATCCGATACTGTTGGAATCCATAGCATGTGTGTAACCCGTCTTTGATTTTCTGCTTCTAGTCTTGCTTCCTCTGACTCATGAGCCCTTTTCCCCACACTGAGTTGGGCTCTGCACATTAACTTCCATTCTCTATCTGTTTTATTGATGAGCCTATTTACACTTGATATCTCCACAATATTTTCACTGCACATAAATTCTAGTATAACCCTCTGGTGCTAACACCTCACCAGGCATATTAGTAACCCCACCTCATGGCCATCTTAGACACTGTTTAACTCCCGCCAAGCTTGCTTTTCATCAAACCTCTCTAATCAGGGAGAAGAATGGCCCAGCCAGAGCAAACAGGGATAGAGATGTACTTCATGCTGGTGATCAGTTATTCATGCCTACATCTACATCGATCACTCTGGCTGCACATTTAAAATCATCGATCATTCTGGCTGCACATTTGAAAATGTTTGATGCCCAGTAAACACCTCTAGACATTATGAAACAACTGGTCTGAGGTTGTGGTAGTTTTAAAAAGCTGTCCAAGCAATTCTTAGTGTGCTCAGGGTTGAGAATCACTGATCTGTGTATGCAAAGGCATAAGAAGCTACTGAATGCTTGGACTTATTAACAACATATCAGTCAGTTACTGCTGTGTAACAGACAATCAGAAAATCCCACAATAATAAGCGCTGTCTCCTCATGCATCTGTGAGGGTGGCGAGGCAGCCAACATGATCCCAGTGTAGTTGGTTGGGCTTGGCTTCAGGTCATGGGCTTAGTATGTCTTGGGTTCATGTGACTTTCATTCTCTGGGGAACTGCAGGCTGTCGAGGGCATGACAGGATTGCAAGGGAAGTGAGTAGAAACATGTGATGGCTCTTAAAGCCTGGGCTCGGTACCATTGCACTTTCACTTCTGCCCATGTTCCACTGGCCAAAGTGGAACCCAACAGCAGTGGGTTCTGCAGTCAAATAGTACTTTAAGCTGCTTTCCTTGGCCATGGCTCTCACTGGAGGTATCTTGAGGGGAGTTACAACTGAGTTATTATCTCATGCTGCAATTTCCTCCCAGGCTTAAATAAGACTCCAGGAAGGTAATTATTGTTTCCTCCATGTAGTGAAATTGTAATTTAAAAACGATCTCCCAAATCATCATTTTTCTACCCTCCATGTATTCACCCTCCTTTTTAAAAAATATTTATGTTAATTCTCCGTTGGTCTTGTGCAAAACCATACTGGATCCTGAAGCAAAAGGGGGAAAAAACCCAGTAACACTAATCCTGTGTTTATTAAGCTTATGATAATTTATCATGAACTTTTTTTTAGCACTTTTTATTTTTTAAGTACTCCATTAAAGTGTTACTTATTTTATTCCTGAGTTTTTTGTTCCCCCTTAGTTCTGGTCCTGTTCTTCAGAAATGTATGTCTGGGTGAATTGTGGCTTCCAAGGATCTGGCCTTTCTCCCTCTTGAGAGGATACTGCTGAGGGTCCCCAAGAGATTTGTTGCTACCCCAGCTCTTTATATCAACCGCTTTTCTAGAACAAAATTTTGAGGTCTTTTCATTTGACAAGTAAATATGTTCATGTGCTACGGCCTCCGTTTCTGTGTTAAGATTAGACAGGACACCCTCCCTCATTCACTGCAAGGTTGACCTCCAGAAGTTCTAGTGTCTGAACTCAGAAATCTGGAAAACTCCACAGTCAGCTGAAAGACTTCTTCATACATCCCTCCACAGGGCACCAGGGCATATGGTAGGTACAAATTAAACACAGTAGTAACCTGGATAGCTAATTATTCCCTGAGGCAAATATGTAGATTAAGCATGCTGATAACTCTGGGTATATACTTAAACCCTTTGCTATTAATTTCATGAAATAGATAGAGAGAGAAACTTCATCATTTTAATAACCCTCAAAAAGGTGACTGTTGGATGAATAAAGCCCTGTGTTATAATGACACAACATGGATTTTGGAGTCCGAGAGAGAGGAGTCTGTACCTTGGATCCATCAGGTATCAGAGGCATGACTCTGAGAAAAGTCCTTAACCTCCCTGAATCTCAATTTAGTGAAGAGAATGCTCTTTCATTTTGAGGTGGAGGAATATATCAATAGCTCGTGGCCTATAAACAGAGCTGAGAAAATGATACTTATGAGGCACCTGAGTTTTTGACCTAGAAAAATTTTGTTGACTTAAGTGTCAAAGCTTCTCAAAAGTGTAACCCTTTAGATAAAAGTCCTTAAAAATTTATTGCACACTTTCCTCCTTACCTAGAACAGGCTGAGTTTATGTTATCTCCGTGCACCATGGCTGTTAACAGGCACAGCCATTCTTGAGCCCTGATGAAATGCCTCAGGACCTATTGATTCAGGAAGGTCCATTTATTCTTGTGCACATCACTTAAGGTGTCAGCGGGCTTATCTGCTGCTTTTTCTCCTCTTTGGCCTTCTCCCTTGCTGTCACAAGTGTGCTGTCACTTGTCCTTGCTACCCCTGTTTGCCTCTTTTTCCTTGTGAGTCCTGACTTGTGGTAGGTTTGTAAACCAGAGGGCTAACTTAATACAATTGTAGGCACATAAAAAGCATGACGAGGCTAGGAGTAAGGACCAAGGGAATCCCCTATAGGTGTGTGCATTTTGTGGCATTTATTTTATAGAGTTTGCTCCTTGGCCAAGTCCTAAATAGATAAAGCTGTTGGGCATCTGGATTTGGGAGGGGCGAGGTGGAATTATAACACTTCGTGTTGCGTCGAACTGATAGAAGGGCTTAAATATTTTCTCAGTGAGGTGGATGGCTGCTTCATGAGAGCAAGGACGCTGCTCACAACGCCCAGCCTATTCTGTATTCATAATAGCTGCTAAATAAATAGTTGCTACATTAACGTAGTTTTAATATACTTGTCTAGAAAAAAGTAAATGCTCTCAAACCATATTAACAGAGCGTTAAAAAATGAATGCCTAAATATTTGAAAGGGACTTACTTCTTCTTTTGAAAAATTTAAAAATGATTTAAGAGAAACCCTGTTTGTGAAATTGTGTTTGTGGGTACAGAGATGCTACCTCTTAACTATGGTGTTCAGTCTGTTGCTAAATGTATTGATTGATATGAAACTGCCCCAGGCAAAAGAAATGTTACACTAGAACGACATGTAGGTCAAATATTCTGGCCTTAAATTACTTCCTATGTGTGTCATTAGGGGTGGGTCAAAGTGAGCTATTAAGCTGGCTTGAAATTCAGATGAAATTCTGTGCCAAAGTTTCTAGAGAAACCCATACCCCCGGAAGAGATGCATGTCTGTGAATGTTCCCAAGTGGAGATTACTGACATGTCCATCAATGGTGAAATGGTTAAATCGCGGTATACTCACCCCCCCATGGAATGCCATGTCGTTATGTATATTACATGCAACATGATTAGCTTTCAAAATATGATATTGAAAAGTCCCAGCAGAACATTCACATGCTTGCTTTTATGTAACGATAACACACGGGCAAATGGAGCCATATTTGACTGCAGCTGTGCTCACTGGTGATGAAGTTGTATTGAGAGGCCAGAGATTGTATCAGTCTATGCTCCTGTGGGCACCAACAATCTCAAACCTTCGGACTGGAAATAACTCAAACCAAACTGGAAATAACAGTTTCATCTCTCTGCTTTCTCATGGTTATTGTCTTCATTTTAGGATCCACGCTGATGGAGCAGCTACCCTTTAGGCCATTACCTGAGGCAGACAGAAAAAGAGAAGTTGGCGAAGCATAGAATGACTTTCAAAGCTTCTACTCAGTCACTTCCAACCGCATTCATTTGCCAAAAAATGTGACATGGCCAAACCACACTTTGAACATGTGGGAAAGTGCAATTCTATACTGTGGCCGGAAGGAGAGAGCCAGGATAAGTGTGAGCAAATCCGATAACCACCAAAGGGGCCATTTTTTTTAAAGTAGGCTCCGCACCCAGCATGGGGCCTGAACTCTCGACCTGGAGATCAAGATTCATGTGTTCTACCAGCTGAGCCAGACAGGCGCCCCCAAAAGGATGACTTATCTAAAAATCAACATACTTTTGAGACGCTAGAAGAGAAACACAATTTGAGGGGGACATTTGAGGTTTTCTGATAGAATGTTCTTGATCTGGTTGGTGAGTTTTTAAAAATCAGTATTCTTCAAACTGTACACGTATATGTTTATATTCCTTATTTCTATGCCAAATTTCATAATGAATGATAAAATAAATTCTAAAAGAAGAAACATTCAAGATATGTAGATTATATATACAGTAATATAGTTAGGGAAAATATTTGGAAGTATTTAAGAGTTACTGTCAACTCAGAGACAGAGGGGGTATTGGAGATCAAATTGAACAATTTGCCTTTCATATTATACTCTTCTGTTTACATTTCTTTCTTATGGTGTACATGGTTGATGATATAATGAAAGACTAATTAAAAAAAAATACAAAAATCAAGACATAGGATACAAATACATTCCTGGCCTCCATGTGAGACATGCATTTGCTCCCCAACTCTAGATGATGACCAGGGCTGCAAGAAGACGGAGGAAGATATTGAAGTTGTTTCTCAAGATGAAGAGGAAGGAGTACTCATAGTGGATGGGAAGATGCACAGCAGCCACAGCAGCAGAAAGGGGTGTGGATGTGACTTGGCACCTGGTCACCCCAGAGTGTGACCTCCAAAGGCACATCCCTGGGGGTCACTATCCGACAGCTCAGATCCTTGCAAGGCTACAGAAAGCAGAGCATATGAGGATGGGTGTCTGAAAAGACAGTCTTTCCTGACCCTTGGACCTGAA
Organism: Puma concolor; assembly: GCF_028749965.1. Lineage (NCBI taxonomy): Eukaryota > Metazoa > Chordata > Mammalia > Carnivora > Felidae > Puma > Puma concolor. The sequence continues at coordinate 146,476,720 of NC_141675.1, read as the reverse complement.
CTGAGTCAACTGGAAATTTCTCTAGGGGATGGCAGAGCAGTGGACCTATTACTCCTGTAATTAGAAGTTACTTTACATAACAAATAGCATTGACTCTGTCTTTGTTCTTGGTTGTTGTGTAAATCTATTAGGAGGACAATTACAAACAAAAGTCTTCTGCGGAGCCTGGGTGGCTCAGTCAGTTAAATGTCCCACTTCAGCTCAGGTCATAATCTCATAGTTCGTGAGTTTGAGCTCCGCGTTGGGATCTGTGCTGACAGCTCAGAGCCTGGAGCCTGCTTCAGATTCTGTGTCTCCCTCTCTCTCTGCCCCTCCCCCCACTCACGCTGTCTGTCTGTCTCTCTCTCAAAAGTAAATAAGAATTAAAAAAATTAAAAACAAAAACCTTCATTTAGACATTGAAATTCAAACCCAAAATATGGGGAGTGTGACATTTGAATTATTCCTCCGAGAACTGCATAGGGTGTATTTTCGAGAAATGGGGTGGGCAGACTGTGCTAGTCAAGAAAGCATGGAGATGTAGACATGGTGTGTATGACAGGGACAGGGACTCCACTGGGGCTGCCTTTAAAGGGGCTTGAGGAGGAGTAGAAAAAGAAGGAGGGCTTGGGTCCATGTATTCGCTTCCTGTGGCTGATGTAACAAATTACCACACACTGGGTGGTCTCAAACAACAGACGTTTACTTTCTCACAGTCCTAAAGGCCAGAAGGGCCACCCTAGTTTCATAGGAATAAGATCAAGGCGATGGCAGAACCGTGCTCCCTCTGGAGGCTGTAGGAGAGAATCTGGTCTTTGTCTCTTCCAGCTGGTGGCAGCTGCCCGAATTCCTGTATCAGTGCTGATTCCTGCTGTGCCTGTATTACTCTCAATTCTGCCTCTCCTCTCTGCACCCCATCTCCCTCTGTCCCCCTCTTACAAGGACAGTTGTGATGGCATCTAGAGCCCACCTGGATAACCTGGGATCATCTCTCCACGATGAAATCCTTGATTGTAATCGCATCTGCAAAGATCCTTGTTCCTTATCATGTGACATTTACAGGCTCCTGGGATTAGCACCTGGTGCCTTGGGGGCCACTGTTTAGCCTCCTAGAATCCAGATCATGAAAGTGAGCCCTAGAGATTTCTGTGCCCAGAAAATGAGGATTTGGACAGTGCAAGCGTTTATGAACATTATTATAATGTCATCTGGATCCTTCTGCATCCACCCCAGACAGGTGTTTGTTTGTTTGGTTTTTTGACATTTATGTATTTTTGAGAGACAGAGCACGAGCAGGGGAGGGGCAGAGAGAGAGGGAGACACAGAATCCGAAGGAGGCTCCAGGCTCTGAGCTGTCAGCACAGAGCCTGACGCAGGGCTCAAACTCATGAACTATGAGATCATGACCTGAGCTGAAGTTGATTGCTTAACTGACTGAGCCACCCAGGCACCCCATGGACAGGTGTTTTGTTATTGGCTTATTGTACCTGCCTTGTGTCTTTGGGCAACGACAGGTATGTGGACCTTGGACCCTGTAACCCCTTCAAATTCTTATTTGATAACTCCTGGTAATGTTAGCATTTCTTTAGAAAACAGAGTGGGGGACATTTGTTTTAGACTCATTTGGGAAACAGCTGGTAGGTACACTTAAACGAAAGAGCACAAATCTTTTCTGAGTTCAGTTTCTTTGTAAGTGAGCATGAAGCATATTCATTTAGAATTATAATTGCATTCATCGGCAGAACCACACGAGTTAGTACAGGACACTGGGGAGATCCCGGTACACATATTCCATTTATTTCTGTCTCGGTTGGAATCAGTATTGCCCATCACAAATAAGAAAAAGAAAAGCAATTTTGTTAAATGTATTAGTATGGGAAGATAGTTAAGTATTGAAAAAGAGAATGAACAATTTGTAAGCAGGAGCAAGTGATATATTTCTTTTTTCTTAAGTTTTTGGGGGCACCTGGGTGGCTCAGTTGGTTAAGCGTCTGACTTTGGCTCAGGTCATGATCTCATGGTTTGTGAGTGTGAGCCCCGCATTAGGCTGTTTGCTGACAGCTTGGAGCCTGGAGCCTGCTTTAGATTCTGTGTTTCCGTCTCTCTCTGCCCCTCCCCTGCTCCTTCTCTCTCTCTTTCTCTCAAAAATAAATAAACATTAAACAACTTTTTTTTAGTTTTTATTTATTCATTTTGAGAGAGAGAGAGAGAGAGAGAGAGAGAGAGAGAGAGAGAACACGTGCATGAGTCAGGGAGGGGCAGAGAAAGAGAATCCCACGTTGACTTCACATCCTTAGCACAGAGCCCTACCCCGGGCTCCGACCCATGAACAACAAGATCATGACCTGTGCAGAAACCAAAAGTCAGACTTTCATCTGATTGGGCCACCCTGGGGCCCCACACGTGATATATTTCTTATTGTGATCAATTTTTGTTTTAGTAAAAAGTTGCTGTTTCTTCCACTGTTATTTCTGATGCCTCAATCTTCATCCTTTCTGGAAATAATTTTGTTCATCTTTCAGTTGAAAGTCTTTCAACTCTTAAAATAGTATTGTTGGCAGTAGTGTGTGTGTGTGTGTGTGTGTGTGTGTGTGTGTGTGTAGAAGATTAGTAAGGCGGAATTGGAAATGGCTCTTGTTTTCAGTGTTTCCTGGGTTACACTGGTTAAAAGTGCATTCTTTTTGCATTTTCAGGGCTTTCAAAGTGCACACCAGAGACTCCAGATGAGACACTGCCAGTTAATATCACAAATGTTGCTTTCATTAGCCCATGAGTGAGTGAGGGAAGATAAGACCCTGTGTGATGCCATGTGGATAAAAGGCCAAATGGAGTGGAATGGACAGCCCTTGTAAAATGACCAAGTTCAAGAAGATGTTGCATGTACCAAAAATATAAAATTCAAAAATGCTTCAATATCATGAGAAAATAATTTTATAAATCAGCATCAGGATTTCACACACACATACAGACATATACATATATATAATATATATAAATATATATATATAATATATATATAATATATATATTACTCTGAATATATATATTCATTTGTATCTTCAAACAATTCTGTGAGACAAGGTGGAACCCAGGGCTCTTTTCACTACATTACACTACCGTGGTGGTTGAGAAACCTGTCTCAAAGGCTTAGCACCATGTGAAACACACACACAACTACTTTTGCATTTGTTCTTTAAATGCTTTGACCGGAAGGTGCAACTTGCCCCAGTAAGGACGGCATGTTGTGACAGGAAAATGATGTTTGCTGCTTCATTCAAAAAGATATTGGGACAACATTGCATCAAAGGATAAAGAAAATGAATACTTTCTTCCTCCAGATAAGCACCCCTCAAGCACTAGCCAGGATGCTTACTAAATATCAGGATTTCTCCTTCTGATCCCAGACCTCCAAAGCAGATAGGAATTAAACACACTAATATTTGAGTAGTGCTGTTTTTAACTATCTTGCTTTTTGGTTGATATATACATATATGATATATATATAATATATATAATTAATATATATAATTAATATATATATTAATATATCATATATACTATATATAATATATATAATTAATATATATATTAATATATCATATATATATAATATATATAATATATATATAATATATATAATATATATATATATAATATATATAATATATATATATATAATATATATAATATATATATATATTCCTTCCCCTCCTTTTAATTCCCTGTTATCTACTATGTCCACTGGAGACACCAATGTTGCTATAGCAGCAATCAATTGCAGACTTATCTTGTTGGTTGTGTTGGTGGGCATCCAGCCCATAATGTCTGCACCTACTTCATGTTTAACTAGTCATAGGAGAAGAATTCTAGTCTGAATTTGTGTGGGATTATACCCTAGACATGGATGTGGCAGCACACCATTAGAGCACTAGCTCCTGAGTCTATTTCTTGGGTGCATTCCACACAGAAGGTGGAGGTCAGACTTTGATGGGGAGGGGCAGATAAGTGGGAGTCTCAGGGAGATTCTGGTAGTTATCTGGGGACTGAGATCCATTTTGATTCCTATGTGTGCTTCTTATAAACAGTGTCCTTCTAGGCAAAGAAGATACATTTTCTTTTGTTTATGTGATTTATCTTTGGGATTATGATTTTTCTTTAGCAGTCCTGCTACTGCCTCCGTTTCAGATTACCCCCCACCTCCTGCCTCCCCTCTCCCTAGTTGACCAACACTATTTTGCACAAGTTTCTCCTCTTTATATGAGAGTAAGTTTTAGACTCAGCCACAAAGAACAAGAAATGGTTACTCTAAGCCAGTCAAGGAGGATCTGTGGTCCTTGCCAAAGATTAGCCCTGGCAACGTCATGTGATACATGCCATAGAAAGGGAAGTCTGTGGTGGGAGTTTCTGGAGAAATGTTTTCTTCATTCTCAAAGATAGATGTTCACAAAGAAGTGGTTACTTTCTGCTGCTGACATTTTTGTTTCTGCACGTGATGCTTGGAATGGTGACAGTCATCTTGGGATAATGAAGGGACCTGACCTGCGGAGACCATGCTAAGTGTTACTGAGAGGAGCCCTGGGTCCTTGTCAAGCTCATGAGGCTGCCTGTCTAAGGCTACAATCTCCTTATCCTAGGACCTCTTGTCATATGAGATAATAAATCCTCTCATGTCACTTTGAGCTTGTGTGTGTGTGTATGTGTGTGTGTGTGTGTGTGTGTGTGCATGCACATATGTGTGTTCTTGTTTGTATTTACTTGTAGATAAAAACTTCCTAATGGAGACCTATCACAAAAAAGAAACTCATTTTGGATTCATGATCTGGGTTGGAAAGAATATGGCACATACTCATATTTGAACTTAGTGGACACGGCCCTGAAATTTGAGGAGGCAGCTTGTGCTTTAGAATGGAGATTCCAGAGCAGTATTTTCAAAATTTTAATATGTATTTGAATCTGAGGAACTTGTTAAAGCACAGATCTGATTGAAGAGTTCTGGGTTGGGACCACAAATTCTACATTTCTTGTGTGGTCTCAGCAGACTACTGCTGTTGGTCTGCAGGCCACAATTCCAAACATCGGAGGCTAAAAACTGATACAACTCAACTTCCGTCTAACAGCCATTGACCTTTGAACAAACTACTATCGGGTAAAAAAAAAACAACAAGTCTTTTTTTTTTTTTTTTTTTTTTTGAGAAAGTTTGATACTGTGTTACTGTGGAAATGTTATTTGACTCCTAGAAGTCTCATTTTGATTTTATGCTATCTTGTATCTGTGACAGAGATAAACTTCTCACCTCCTAAAAGGAGAAGGATTTTTAAATTTTTTTAATGTTTATTTATTTTTGAGAGAGAGAGACAGAGTGTGAGTGGGAGAGGAGCAGAGAGAGAGGGAGACACAGAATCCAGAGCAGGCTCCAGGTTTGAGCCTGACGCGGGGCTTGAACACATGAACTGTGAGATCATGACCTGAGCTAAAGTCAGATGCTTAACCGGCTGAGCCACCCAGGCGCCCCAAGGAGAAGGATTTTTTAAAAGTAACATTTTTTCCTTCTATGCATAGAATCCAATAGGAAATGAGTGAGCACACACCAGAAATTAAGTGTAAATGTTGGGACAGCCATAGCAAACCTAGAATAATGGATGTTTCAACTTTAAGAAAATGTTGTCATTGAAACTCAAGAGATAATGCCACTAGAAATCCCTAGGAACTATGCCTTGTCCATGTAGTGGTGAAGGAATGACACAGTCTTTTAATATGAAACCTGACTTGTCTCATAGATGTTACGAGAACATTGGACTGGCCAAGGGTACAGACACTGCTGTTAAGGAAAATAAAACTTATTTGTCCATAAGAATGTTGGAAATATGACTTTAGTCTCAGGAACACTATAGTTCAACTAAATTATGTCCCTTCATTTATTCATTAACTCGAACAAATATCGAGAACCTACTATGTGCCAGATGCTGTGCTAAATGTTATAAAAAGATATAAAAAGATAAGGTCTCTAATCTTGAGGAATGTAAATACAGACAGTGAGAAAGCTGACATGGGGGTATGTATAAGTCATAGTAAAGGAAGCACTTACGGCTGCCTCAGGGCATCAGGAAACAACCCACAGGTTAGTAATGTTCAAGCTGTGACTTGGAAGTGAGTAGAACATGGCAGGGAGGCTAGTGTGAGAAGAGGGTTCGAGGAAGTCATTGTAGAAAAAGTGAAATTTGCGGGCAAAAGTGTACAGGCATGAGGAAGCTGCATCCAGGCAATAGAAAGTAAAGAACAAGGAAATGAGAAATTTTTATGAAACTCATGCAAATACATAGTTTTTATTGTTTCTATAGTTTTGACAATTTGGCATCCAGAAAAGTAAGATTAATGATAAGAAATATTTTTTAATTTTTATTTATTTTTGAGAGAGCAGAGAGAGAGAGAGAGAGAGAGAGCACAAGCAGGGGAGGGGCAGAGAGAGAGGGAGAGAGAGAATTCCAAGCAGGCTCTGCACTGTCAATGCAGAGCCTGACACAGGGCTTGACCTCATGAACCAAGAGATCATGACCTGAGCTGAAATCAAGAGTCAGACGTTTAACCAGTTGAACCACCCAGACACCCCAATGATAGGAAGTCTTAAGAGTACATTTGAAACTAGTGGACTGGCACATGGGATGTTCATTGAATGTACTGTATGTACAGACAGGAACTGTAAACTATGGGATGCGTCGGTTTAAGGCAATTTGAAGGCGTACAACCTCCGAGGTCCTGGAGAGTATTTGCCTCACCTAAGGACACTCAATGGAAATGAAAATTAAACTCTTCTCCATCCATATCTCATGACACATAGGAGGCAGGATTTTGCCCATAGGTGGCTTATGTTTTGGCTTGTCTGTTGGCTTAGTATGTTTTTAAGGAGGAATATTCTGAAATTCTGAAATCCCTATTTGAGGCAAGGAGCGTCAGGGGGCTTCAATCAGAAATGGGGGGCCTATTTTGGACTCTGTGATTAACTTGGAGTCTAGAGATAAAAGTTGAATGATTGGAAATCTTAAAACTACATTGTCTTCAGCAGACTGGCAAGTGGTATCGTGGGTGTAACTGGCTTCTCCAGAATTTAATCTAACATTCTTACCCTCTGCTTCCTTTGAAATAGATTTAATAACCAGACTCTCATCATCAGAGTCTCTTGGTAAAGCAAAACCCTGCTCTGTCTCAGAATGTTCCAGCAATCTCCCAGGCAGTATGCAGGATTTCATAATTCTGAGTATCTGACTGCTATGCTGATACTAGTATGGAGAAGGGACAAAAGTGCCAAAGGGTTTAGTAGGGTCTAAATCCTTCAGTGCATTGGAGCAGTCTTACAAAGTGATCATAAGGAAAATGTAGGAATGGGCCTCATAGGAAATAGTCTTTGGTGGAAGAGACATCTCCAGTGATCTATTTACTCTACCGCTTAATGGTGGAGTTATGTGTCCTTAGGGACTTGAATCTGGGAGAAATTGTAAAATGTATTGAAAAAAATTAATTTTTTTCGTTCTAATAAACTTTGTTAAAATGATCCATTGGAAGACAGTCATAGCTGAGCTCTTGTGCAGTTATAGGACTAAGGATATTAAGTCAGTAGGTTTCCACTATCCAAACCAGTCTTCGTTTTCTCTGAACTTACCCCAGGAACCTGCAGGGTCATGAGCCACAGAAAGAGGATCCATCCACTTCTGTAGAGTGGGTTGGCCAGGGTTAGCAAATAGAAATGTGGGACACCCAGTTCAATTTGAATTTCAGGAAAATAAACAATTTTTTAGCTTAAGTAGGTTCCACATATTGCATAAAACCCCATTAGACACTGCGTCTTTGATTCCCCGTGACATTCTTGTATTCCACAGAGCTCTACCTGGGAGCCGGTGCTCTGAAATTGTATCAGAAACTCATTTCTCCTATTTGGAAATTGACTTTCACCTAATATGGGAATTAGCTATCAAGAGGTTCCTGGAATTGTAATTACCCATTGTAAACCAGAGGCCTTTCCATCATTCATGTGCATAGAACGAATAAACCTTTCATGCTACAGAGGGACCTTTATGAAGGAGAGTTGACCCAACTTGTAGAAAGTGTAGGAGTCCATAATTAGGAAGGTTTTATGACTTCCTTTCTCAGGAAAGAAGAGCCAGTGACAATTTGGCTTCTGATCCCCATTTTAAAAAGGTGTCAGAAGCTACTGTTCTGGGGTTTGTAGCATTAACAATTTTGTGAGATTTCCAGAACCTTTTATTTTAGTTTGTCTCTTGTCTAATTTCCCATAGTGAGTGTCAGTGAAACCTGTAAAAAAATTAAAGAGTGGGTTTCTGGTCTAGAAAGCATGGTGAAGTAGACAACCTAAAATTTTGCTACTACAGTTCTCAGAAGTGTGGGGTAATATCGAATACATATTATTCTAAATGCATAACTGAGAAAAGAAAAAAATAAAATGTCATGTGTTGGAAACTAAGCCAGAACTGAAAACCAGAGCAGAAAGCATGGGTGTGAGTTGCTGTGGCTTACTGAGCAGGGGCTGTCAGTCTTTTTTTTTTTTTTTTTCTTTAAACATTTATTCATTTTTAAGAGACAGAGACAGAGCATGAGTGGGGGAGGGGCAGAGAGAGAGGGAGACACAGAATCCGAAGCAGGCTTCCAGGCTCTGAGCTGTCAGCACAGAGCCCAACATGGGGCTTGAACCCATGAACCGCAAGATCATGACCTGAGCTGAAGTCAGATGCTTAAACAACTGAGCCACCCAGACACCCAGGGCTATCAGTCTTGATATTATGGTTTGGACTTCAACACTTGTGAGGTGAAAGGGGTTGAGTGTTGTCCCTGTGAGAGGTGGGCCTTGGAACTTACACATCTGCCTTAAGGGACACTTAAGTGACCCACCTATGGACTAAAAATAATTGTCCACTAGGACAAGCAAAACACAAGCATTTTTTCCTGTTTGCTGGGCTCTTAGAATTCAAAAATGTAGGTGTCAGCAACCACAGTTTCGGGGTTTGAATTTTATAACTGGTATAGTCTGAGACTTCAATTCTTCTACTATAAGAGTGGGAGAAATGAATTTTGGTACACATTTAAGCAATCTCCTCTGCATTATTCTTTTATATGCTTTTATATTTTAATAATTTCAGAGTTTGGAAAGCCATTTTATATAAGTTGCAAAACCCTTAGGCCATAAAGAGAATTGATTGATTTGGCCCTATAAATGTAAAAAATTATTATCTGGCAAAATCACCACGATTGAAGTCAAAAGGTCTGTTGTATCTTGGAAGAATGCAACTCATCTTTTAGAGAAGGGGCTAACTCCTAAAATGTATGAAGATGGCCTGAATCAAAATAAAATAACTATGTCTATGTTTTCTTCTAAGAGTTTTATAGTTTTAGCTCTTATGTTTAGGTCTTTGACAATTTCTGAGTTCATTTTTGCATATGGTGTGAGATAGGGAGTTCAACTTTATTCTTTTGCATGTGGATATTCATTTGTTATAGCACCATTTGTTGAAAAGGCTATTCTTTCCTCATTGAATTTTCTTGAAATATTTGTCAAAAATCGATTATAAATGTAAGCATTTAGTTTGGACTCTCAATTTTATCAAATAGGTTTATAAGTATATCCTTTTGCTAGTATTGCATGTTAACAGTATTAAGGCTTTTGATCCATGGTCATGGAATGTCTTTCCATTTATGTAGGTCTTTAATATATATTTTTTTAAGTTTACTAATTTATTTTGAGGGAGAGAGAGACAGAGTAAATGAGGGGGAGGCAAAGGGAGAGGGAGAGAAAGAGAATCTCAAACAGGCTCAGGGCTCAAACTCATGAAACTGTGAGATCATGACTTGAGCTGAAACTGAGTGGGATGCTTAACTGACTGAGCCACTCAGGTGCTCCTATCTGGGTTTTTAATTTCTTTCAGCAATATTTTTTTAGTTTTCAATGTGTAATTATTCATACTTTTGTTAAATTGATTCCTATTTTATTCTTTTTAAAAAATGTTTATTATTTTTGAGAGAGAGAGAGAGAGAGAGAGAAACAAAGAGAGAGAGAGAATGTGAGCAGGAGAGGGGCAGGGGGAGAGAGAGACACAGAATCTGAAGCAGGCTCCAGGCTCTGAGCTCTCAACACAAAGCCAGACGCGGGGCTTGAACTCACGAACTATGAGATCATGACCAGAGCTGAAGTCAGAGGCTTAACTGACTGAGTCACCCAGGTGCCCCTCCTATTTTATTCTTTTTGATGCTATTGCAAATGAAGTTTTCTAAATTTCATGTTCTTAATAATAGTTTTCTTATTTTTTAATTTTAATTGTATAAAAATTCAATTTATTTTTGCATATTAACCTTGTACAGTAAAACCTTGGTTTGCAAGCATAATTTGTTCCAAAAACATGATTGCAACCCAAAGCACTCATATATCAAAGCTAATTTCAAGAACCATTGGCTCAGTTGTGATCATGTGACATTCGGTGTCATGTATTACTTGTATCGCAAGACATCACTCATTTATCAAGTAAAAATTTATTAGAAATGTTGGCTCATCTTGTGGAACACTCACAGAACAAGTTACTTGCAATCCAAGGTTTCACTGTACCCTGAAAAAACTTGCTGAATTCATTTGTTTGCTTTGCTAGTTCTTTGCGGATTTCTTAGGATTTTCCACATACAAGATGAGGTAATCTGCAAATAGCGATAATTTTATTTCTTCCTTTTCATCTAGATACCTTTTACTTATTTTTATTTTTATTTTGCCTAGTTGCCCTGGCTAGAATCTCTAGTACAATGTTAGATTGAGTGGCAAGAACTGACATCCTGTCTTCTTCCTGATCTTTGGGAAAACACTATTAGCCTTTAACTATTAAGTATGATTTAGTTGTGGTGTTTTTTTTGTTTTTTGTTTTTTTTTGTTTTGTTTTGTTTTGTTTTTTTGTGAATGCCCTTTATTAGGTGCATTTATCTTGTATTCCCAGTTTTTAAAGTTTTTTTTTTTTTTAAATCATGGAAAGTGTTACATTGAGTCAAATACTTTTTTTTCTGTATCTATTAAGGTGATCACGTGGTTTTGTCCTTTATTCTATTAACATAGTATATTGCATTGGTTAACTTTTGCATGTTGAACCAACCATGCATTTCTGGGATAAATCCCACTTGGCCATGGTATATAATCTTTTTAATGTATTGCTAGGTTAAGCTGGCTGGTATTTTGGTAAGAATTTGTGAAAGAGTGGTGTTAATTCTTCTTAAACATCATGTAGGATTCACTAGTGAAGACATCTGGGACTTCGCGGGAATTTTTTGCTTACTAATTGTTTCTTTACTTTTTATGTGTTTATTCAGATTTTTACTTCTTTTTTGAGTCAGTTTGAAGAGTTCATATATGTCTAGGAACTTGTCCATTTTATGTAGGTCATCTAATTAGTTGGCATATAATTGTGATTAGTATCTTATTTTCACAGACAGTTGTAAGACTTGCTGAAGGTTCAGTACTGAAACATGTGAGGAAAATAGTTATGGATTAGGGGAAAATAAAAGAGAACCCACCAGAACTAATTTCTCTAAAGGAGATGAGAGAGGCATCTGGGTGGCTCAGTTGGTTGAGTGCCCAACTCTTGATTTTGGCTCAGTCATGATCCTGTGGTTGTGGGATTAAACCCTGCATCAGGCTCCATGCTGGGTGTGGAACCTACTTGGGATTCTCTCTCTCTCTCTCTCTCTCTAAGATAAAAAACTAAAGGAAAGCAAAAGAGATAGAGGGAAAAGTGTAACTATGATATTTCCAAATACTTTGGGATTAATATAGGGCTCACACTCAGATGCCATGCAGGTCAAGTATATCAGTTGTTCACAATCTGTATCCATGGGAATTGAGTTTACTTCTATTGTGATTGGTTAGTGCTTGCACTGTACCAACTTTAAATATTTTTTAATATGACTACTGTGTAAATACTAGGAGCCAATGTAGGATAACCAGAATAAGAGAAGTGTTTGTTCAACAGAATGCTTACTTCTAGAATATGTGATGTGAAGGACTAGACAGTATGAATTCTCTCCTGGACAAAACGAGAATGCACAAAACATTTGATCATTGAGAGAAGTGGGAGACGCCATTGCTAGAAATTAGAGCAGTAGGAGAATTTAGAACATATAGTCTTGTTAAAGGGGAAAAATAAGGAGCAACTAGAAAATTAAATCTTTTAGAACTTCAAAAAAAAAAAAAACAAATATAAGATGCTAAATTAATACAGAGTAGATGTAATGGAAGTAGTAGAGTTCATCTTTGTTTTATATATTGATGAGCTTTCCCACATAGGGCTGCCCTTATGCAGGACACTTAGAATTATGTAAGGTGGGAGTTAGAAGGGACATTTGAGGTCACACAACTCCATCTCAGATAACATGGTTGTTATAAATGCCAGCTCCTGACTCCCCGCTTTCCATACTGTGTGAAGCAATACCCTTCTGGTTCTATCCTGTTATTGAAGCCTTTTTGCTTTTTTATTAGTATTTTTTATTTTTTTATTTTTTATTTATTTTTTTTTTTTAATTTTTTTTTTTCAACGTTTATTTTTGGGACAGAGAGAGACAGAGCATGAACGGGGGAGGGGCAGAGAGAGAGGGAGACACAGAATCGGAAACAGGCTCCAGGCTCCGAGCCATCAGGCCAGAGCCCGACGCGGGGCTCGAACTCACGGACCGCGAGATCGTGACCTGGCTGAAGTCGGACGCTTAACCGACTGCGCCACCCAGGCGCCCCTTATTAGTATTTTTTAAGTCTTTCTAAGGGAAAAGCCATCTTTGCTGTGATTTCTATATCTCAGTATTCTATTTAAGATTAACATGATTATTTTTTTAGAATGAACATAAGAAAGCTATGATAAAGATCTCAGAGCACTTTGTGACCGATCCACTTCCTAGGACAGAATTATTTATCTTGAGTCTTGAAAAACTGAGCTGCTACATGTAGCTAAATTTTCTCAAATGTTTCTTCTTTGAACATCGTACTTTTAAATTTTAACCATCTTGAATAATATCTTTCGGAAATCGATTACATGTCTCAGCCTTGTTGGATAGAGTTTATAGTACTATAGAGTTTATAGTATCTGTTTTTGAATGCTTTTATAATTATCTTTTTAAAAACCTATTTTGTTCACTACTTAAAAGATCATGTACTATTCAATTGCGTGAAAATTTATAATTCACCTAATAGTTGGATGATAACGCTATTTCAACTTTTTTTGCCCCTTTTCATGAATGCTGTTATGATGGACACCTTTATACAGGCTATTACTAAGCACATATACTCTTTGGTGTTACTTAAAATCTGGTGCCTTCAGGATTGCTGAGGGACACTGGGTCACTTGGCATTACACTAAAAAGTATATAGTGTCTTATGCTTTTGCTTCTCATCATTTCCTGTTTTAATTTTTGCTTTTCTCCCTTGATGTCAGATTGTTCATCACTCCAAGTGTTTCTGCTTTGTTAAGGTTTATCCTCTGCATTTTATTTTTTTTCATATTTCAAATAAGTTGTAAAATGGGAAGCCAGGTAACTGAGTGTGCTGTACTTGCATATGAAGACAGGTGGGTACAGAAAAAGTACCTTGGAGGAGAAAAGTACCCACGTTTTATTAAACAGAATTATTCACCCAGGCCAGATAATTTTTTGAAACAAAACTTCAGGTTTGTTGGATGAAGTTCTTGTTACTCTACTAAATTTTAAGGAAATAAATCTGAAAATAAGAAGAGAAGACTTCATTTGAAGTATGACTCTGACAAAAAAGTCCATTGAGATTTGTGAGTGAAGGGATATATCTTATTTTTATGACTGGGTGAAGTGGTGTGAATTTAGAAGGGGTCGGGAAGAAGGGAAGCATTAGAATTTATGGATTTGGAGAGATGGAATGATCTGCGTGGTTGCACTCTGGCACAGCTCTCTCCCTAGACATATAAACTGCTACCCGACTTAACGTGTTGTTGAATAGTCATTTCATCTAGGGCTCCGTGACATTTGTTCCGTGACACACAGGCCTCTACCTGATCTATTTGGAATGCAATATATTATCAGTCATGTCTGCTAATGCTAACTGCTGAATATCAAAGCTTCTAAGCTAACTTCCACTTCCTAGGTGATTATCCCAGCAGTTCACAAGGGGAAGTACAGATGTACAAATCATTATACATGACTTTCAACTCACTTGCAAAAACCCTGGGGTGGTATTTTTGAAGTATATTTGGCTGAGCATAGGGCACAGAATTGCCAAATGTAAATTTGAAGATTGGATGCCAGGGGGTTCTTACATGGCTAATGGCGCTTAGAAGGCTTTTCCATGAGCAACCAGGACCCATCTTCCAGAAAAGAATTGGCCAATAAGGCAGGCTGGGATGTCCAGAGAGTTCAAATGGAGGCTGTCTCCTGTCCTCAATAGGCCCTGTATTTGGCAATCTGTTTACCAGAATATGCTCCTACATTCATTTGGGTGGGGATATGAAATATATGATATATCACTGGATAGAAATGATATGAGAAAATGTTATATAATATGAGAAGATAGACATGGGAATATTTTACTACAAGGGAAACACACACAGACACACACAGACACACACTCCGTCACACACACTCCAAACCACGAGATCTGAGTTTCAGTCCTGGCTATAGCAATCATTCATTCTTTGGTCTTAAGTCATTTAACTTTTCTGTGTCTCATCTATATTGTAAATTAGAATACATGATGGGCAGCAGTTCGGTTCCTAATAGATTGGAAGCCTGTGTTGACTAGGGTGTAGGTGAGGTGGTTGTAACAAAAAGATGTTATTGGACTTGTTTTTAAAAATTATGTAAAAGCTTTGATTTCTCCAGACCATTATTTGACAAAACTTTATAGTAAACTACTCACTAGGGTGATAGATTGTCAGTCCAACAAAATCCAATGATCAGATTTTCATTACTGACCTTCTGTTCATCCTTTTCTTTTTTGCTTCTCTATAAAATAATTATATTCATAGATGCACTGATTTTGGTACCTACAAATTTATAATCCACATCCATGTTAGGGTTCTGGTACCATTTATGTTTACATTATTTTGAATTCTACCGCTCATATTACTTCAAAATATCTCTTATTTTTAATTTTTTAAAATATTTGTTTATTTTTGAGTGAGAGAGAGTGCAAGCAGGGGAGGGGCAGAGAGAGAAGAGGACGGAGAATCCGAAGTGGGCTCTGCATTGACAGCAGAGAGTTGGATGCAGGGTTTGAATCCACGAACCGTGAGATCATGACTTGAACGGAAGTCAAGAGACTCGGGGCGCCTGGGTGGCGCAGACGGTTAAGCGTCCGACTTCAGCCAGGTCACGATCTCGCGGTCCGTGAGTTCGAGCCCCGCGTCAGGCTCTGGGCTGATGGCTCGGAGCCTGGAGCCTGTTTCCGATTCTGTGTCTCCCTCTCTCTCTGCCCCTCCCCCGTTCATGCTCTGTCTCTCTCTGTCCCAAAAATAAATAAAAACGTTGAAAAAAAAATTAAAAAAAAAAAAAAAAAAAAGAGACTGAGCAACCCAGGTGCCTCCAAAATATCTACTTTGAAACTTAAAGGGCTCTCCTTTGAGTCAAAGATTCATGTTCTTTTATTGGGGGGGGGGGGGGGGGAATGTAACCTAATGGTGACAATAAAAATAAAAATTTACTCTCAAATAAAAGACAAGGATAGGAACCCCATAGCTGAGATAAACTGCATTCTGTTAACTAAATCTAATCCGAGGCAAAGTCAACAAACTAGTCCTCATGATGTGTACACGACCTTTGAGAAAATAAGGACAGTTAAGAAATTAATGCGATGTCTATGGAAAGCCTAAATGCATTTACATTCAAATTTGTAAAACATCGTTGAACAAAATGGTTTCCTTGCCTTTCTCCTCTGAAATCATCCTTTCATCTACCTCAAGCTGGTTAATAAACACTAGTCTTCACATAATGCCTTGAGACAAATAGGAAGCTGCATTGACAGCCTACCACAGGTCACATGGTCAAGTCCCTCCCACATAAACCAGCACCTTCTCAAACATAGCTGCATGGCAGGACCCTGGGGGAGCTTCTGAAAATACAGAGTTTTGGATTTTACCCCTACCTTCCGAGTTTGAATCTTGGGTTGTTGTGTCTAGAAATCTGTACTTTTTTCGAGGCTGGAGAACTAGCCTAGCCCTTGCCTTCACGTCTGCATGGGAGCCACCATCCTGAAACTTTCTGGAAAGATACATATATACGTTATATTGAAAATCCTATAGGAAAAAAAGTGCTTTAGATTCCTCATACACCTTTGATGTCATGATTTTAAACTAAACAATGTCTAAGGTTTGGAAACTCTTTTTCAGATCTCACCCATGTTCTTCCTGCTCCTATTAAGTCTGTTTTGTTTGATGATATTCAGGCATCATTTGCATATTGGAGCCTGGCAAGCTTCACTGTTTCTTTTGTCTAGATAACTAGTTTTATTTCCTTCACTATAATTTTTTTTGCCCATGATTTCTATTTTCTTCTTTTTAAAAAATGTTTATTTATTTTGAGAGACAGAAAATCTTTGGTCTTTCCAGCCCTGGTTTCCAGTGGAGACAGCCAAGGACAACAGAGAGAGGGCAGAGAGAGAGAGGGCAGAGCTGCCAGATGCCTGGTTGATAATGGTTGGAATGGAAGTTCCTGACCTCATGAAACTTACAGACAGATGTAAGTCAGCTCCCTGACTCATTAAGGAAACACACACACACACACACACACACACACACACACACACACACACAGTTTACAGTGCCAGGAGAGCATGTGTTGGGAGTGACCGACCTAATCAGGGAAGTCAGACAGGTATTCTCCAGGCCATTGCTGATAGAGCTGAACACTTGGAGTCGAGCACAGTCTCACTTAATCCAAAAAGTTGGCTGGGTGGAATGCAGCCATTCTGGTAGAAGGGGGCTATGAGGAGCCTAGAAACAGGGCTGAAACTGAGAGGTGAGGGGGGCCCACAAAGCATGAGGTCAGGCCCATGAGTTGGGAAGAATTTGAGGGACATAGATGGCCACCTTTTGGCCTGTAGTGTGAATCCTAGCGTGTTAAGTTTTCCAGACTATGTGCTGAGGTGCCCTGGGGTGCCGTGGGGAATTCACAGGGGTGTCATGTTTTAAGATTTTGAGGGAAACAGCAACATCTGTTGGCCACCACGTGAACTACTACTCTAACTTATCTGCACCTAATTACTTAATAAATGGAACAAGTAGGTATTCTTTTTAGCCTAGGGGCTCTGGGAAAAAATTGCTGAGACACATTTACTGTGAGCTGAGCAATTTGGGAACCCATCCTAAGAGTGATGGGAAGCCTTATAGGGTGACTTTTGTCCTAAAGAGGGTGATGCTCAGATTTGGAAAAGATGACCCTAGCAACAAAGTGGGGAATGGAGTGGGGGGTGGGGTGGGCAGTGCAGATGTGACGGCACAGAGACAGTAAGAGAGGAGGAAGACTGAGGCTGGCCCGGGGGTGTCCTGAAAGCCAGGTGGAGGGTAACCTCAGCTCCTTCTCTAAAGTCCAACACAAGTCTAATCATTATTAGACATGCACAGAGCATGTATCCTAATGCTTCTTAAAAAATATTTTAGGGGCACCTGGGTGGCGCAGTCGGTTAAGCGTCCGACTTCAGCCAGGTCACGATCTCGTGGTCCGTGAGTTCGAGCCCCACGTCGGGCTCTGGGCTGATGGCTCAGAGCCTGGAGCCTGTTTCCGATTCTGTGTCTCCCTCTCTCTCTGCCCCTCCCCCGTTCATGCTCTGTCTCTCTCTGTCCCAAAAATAAATAAACGTTGAAAAAAAAATTAAAAAAAAAATTTTAAAAATGTTTTTAATGTTTGTTTATTTTTGAGAGACAGAGACAGAGTGTAAACAGGGAAGGGGCAGAGAGAGAGAGGGAGACACAGAATCTGAAGCAGGCTCCAGGCTCTGAGCTGTCAGCACAGAGCCCGACGCGGGGCTTGAACTCACAGACTGTGAGATCATGACCTGAGCCGAAGTTGGATGCTTAACCGACTGAGCCACTCAGGTGCCCACCCCCCTCCTTTTTTTTAATGAAAAACCTTATCCTGGGCATTTTTTCCCCTCAGATATAATCTGAAGTTAGGTCTAAATTGCCTGAACGACGTATGCAGGAAGTACTAAGCTGGTATAAGTTTCCATATCCTATAGTCTTTTATCCAGGGTAAGGAATACGACATAAGGCTATGATACACCCCAGACCAGATAATGTGAATTGAAGCCCCAGCTCTACCATTTATAAACTCTGTCATCCTTGGGATATCATTACCTTCTCCTGGCCTCAGTTTCCTCGTCACACACTTCACAGGGCTGTCGCAAAGACTAGAAGCCAGCCACGTGAATTGCTGAGGGCAGAGTCTGGCACACTGCGAGCGTTTTGCCAACATTAGCTGCTATCATTGCCGTGATCGTGCTTCCCTCCCCTGCTTCTGTAGGTCCCATAACAATTCCAGATGCATATAATACCTTATATTATACGTGTGCAACCTTATACGTGTGCAACCCTATCCATAAATGAGAAGTATGAGCTGGGATCGATGTAATAAGGTAGGGATAGCATGTTATGTGTTTTGATATGGTGTGGGATCCTGGGATGCCTTCCCTCTGGGCTGGGTTGGGGCAGATTCTAACATGGGTTTGTGGTGCTCACACACCACACCACAGCAGAGGAGGCACCAAGGTTGCTGGTGTGCTGCAGTGTGGGCTACAGGTCTGGGCATTTTCATTTGGGCAGCCAGTGTGCTCAGCTCTCTAGGTATGAGACCATGAAAAATCACATCTGTTACTGTTTTTGTGGGCCGAACATATTACTGCTTCGCTTTTGATCTGTGAGATTACAAAGGATGCTGTCATTTGTTCATGTGGTTAAATTTGATAATTATAACGAGTGGAAAAAAACCAGGTTCCTCACCTTCCCTATAAGCATGAATGGGGATTGATCTGAGTTTTACCTGAGTGTCTCTATCTCCATCATCCCTTCCCCCAAGCCTGTTTCAGTAAAGGGAAAATAAAATAAAGTTCCTGATATAGAATGGATAGTAAATACGCTTTAAGAATCAATCCCTACAATTGTCCTTAATATTTAGATACATAAGAGATGTCAGGTAAGACAGAATCTCAATCTATTCCAGTCACAGCTGGTGGGTTGAAGACTTGTTTTTCATTGTTTGTTCTTTGTTCATGACCTTGTGACCAAGATTAAATAGCTTAAGAGTCAGCAAATGCCAAGGGTGACATTTTGAGCCGGTCGGCCTGCCAGCGCAGTGCTATGGCACATCTCTTCACACCAGGGGTCTCCTCTCAGCCTCGGCCAGCTGCTTTGCTGTTGTAGGTTTTCCTTGTGGAAGAAAAAAACAAAACCAAACAAAGCCAAACAAACAATCCTGACCCTTGCAATGGTAAGTAGCGACACGCGATCACTGATATCGCTGCTAAAAAGAGAAACCATTTGAAAACATTCCAAAAGAACAAACGACCCTGGACATATTCTCCTCTCTTATGGAATGAAGAGAATTATATTTTTAGAGTGATGGTTCTCAACCCTGGGGTGCACGTCAGAATCATCCAGGACTCTTACAAAGAGCCAGTCCTGGGGCCACAGTGCGATGCAATCAGCTTCTTCGGTGTCTGGGGCTGGGGACAGAGGAGCAGGAGGGGGACAAGGAGAATCGGCACTTTGTAAAAGCTCCCTGGGTCATTTGAATGTAACCAGGGATGGGTGCCCCTCGTCACACAGGCGTGTTTATGAAGTAAGGAAGACATGGTAACAGAGCCTTGAGAGTCCCCAGATTTCCAGAACAGAGGAGGCCGTGGCAGTGTTTAGCCTCCTCGAGTCTAAATCCTTATTCAGCTGATCGTTAGCTGAGTTACTTTGGAAAATTGCCCAACTCCTGTTAGCCTCAATTTCCTCATCCATAAAAAGGATAATAATTGGCATAAGAATGCCTATTCCAACAGGTTTTTGGAGATTTCCCTGAGGCGTGGCCAGGAAAGTCTCTGTTCTCCCCGTCGCGCCCGCCACAAAGCAGGACTCTGGCATTTTCCATACCTTCTTGCACACCCAGAAGCAGATATGAAGTCACACAGCAGAGCAAAGGGGGAAGATTTTGCTCATGGCCTCACAGGGGGTGAGAGGGCAGGCTCTCAGCTCTCATGGTACCTCACTCGCAAAACTTAATAGTCACTCCCATCTGACCTCTCTGAAGTCCTCCCTGTCTTACCTCCCCACCCTCCCCACCCTCCCCACCCTCCACGTACCTGGCTAGAATAAAACAAATATGAGGGACACCCTGAGGATGTGAAAGGCCCGGAAGTTCTCTCCTTCTATTCCTTAACAAACAAAGAGGGGACAAAGAGAGGCACGGAGAACACATTTTTCCTGTAGGGCATGGTTTCTCAGCAGTGGTGCTGTTGACATCCCGGAGGAGATGCCCTGTGCATCCATTTTAGTTTGCTATTTCTGTATAACGAGTTACTACAAACCTAGTGGTTTCAAATCACATACATGTTTACCTCACAGTTTCCATGAATCAGAAGTCTATGGAGCTGGGTGCTTTGCCCAGGGTGTCACAAGGCTGAAAAATCAAGGTGTTGCTGGGCACAATTCTCATCTGAGATCCTGTGTCCTGATGGTTGTAGGACAGCGGCCTCTGTTTTCTTCTTGGCTGTTGGATGGGGCTTGCTCTCACCAACTAGAGGCCACCTGCAGGTCCTGCTTCATGGTCCCCTCCTTAAGCAGTTCGAAACATGGCTGTTTGCTTCTTCAAGGCCAGTAAAAACTGCCAGCTGCTGCTTCTTGTCACCTGATTAGGTGAGGCCCACACAGGATATTCTGCCTCTTGCTTAATTCAAAGTCAGTTGATTAGGGATCTTCATTATTGTCACATCAAGAAACAAATAGATCCCTATTGATTAGGGATCTTCCTTTTGTCACATCAAGAAACAAATCATGGGGGGGGGGGTGCCTGGGTGGCTCAGTCGGTTAAGCACCCGACTTGGGCTCAGGTCACGATCTCGTGGTTCATGAGTTTGAGACCCACGTCGGGCCCCGTGCTGACAGCTCAGAGCCTGGAGCCTGTTTCAGATTCTGTGTCTCCCTCTCTCTCTCTCTCTGCCCCTCCCCTGCTCACACTCTGTCTCCCTCTCTCTCAAAAATAAATAAACATTAAAAAAATAAATAAATGTTAAAAAAAAAAGAAGCATAATCATGGGAGCAATATCCCATCATATTTGCAGATTTTCCCCAAACTTAAGGGAGAGAATTATGAAGGGCATATATACCAGCAGGTGGGAGTCCTGGGGACTATACACGAGAGAATTATGGAATATTTAGCAGCATCCTTAGTCTCTACACCCTAGATGTCAGGGGCAACCTTCTCCCCTTTCCAAGTTGTGGCAACAAAAATGTCTCCAGACATTGTCAAATGTCCCCCGGGAAATAATATCACCTTAGGTTGAGAACCACTGATGCAGGGTCTTTAACCTGTTAGGTAAGCAAAGGATTCTAACAACTCTAGCATGAGATTACCTCAAAGATTTCCCCTTCACCAACCTGGGGACAGACTAGGAAAGTGAATTCCATGGCTCAGAACAAGATGCAAATGGATCGAGCTTTCCTGAAGCATTCATGGAAGGCACAGCCCTCCGATCTCTTGTATTTACCCCAGGAGACCAAGAGCCTGGTGTGTGGGGCCATGCCACACTACAGCTGAGGCCAGACACTGCTTGGTGGGCATGGCAGGGTCTCCAGGGTCTGAGGGTGTCAGTTCAAAAGCCCCATGAGGCAGTGGCCAAAGGAAGGGAAATGAAACCTTTGGTCACAAAAGCCACCAAATCTAGCCACAGATGCCAGCAGTAGGACAAGGGACATTGGCTCAGAGGCTGTAGGAGCCAGGATACTCCTTCACTCCCTTGCCAAGAACTCATGAGCCACCCACCTTCAGGAGAGCAATGCTGATAGAGAGAGCAATGCTTAGCACTACAGTTGAAGAGGCTGAGAAATCCTAAAGATGCTACTTAAACCAGCTTTGGTAGGGATTTGACCCAGAAGAGACTTCACCGAAAAGAGGCAGTTTCAACCAGAAAAGACCAAAATGTTGATTGGCTGTTCTGATTTGTGCATATGCACATGAACACCATTTAGCAGCACAGGAGATAATAAGGAATATGGAGTTTTAGTGAAGAAATACAGATATGCATTTTTTTTCCCTGAAGTTTTATGGGCAATGTGAATAACTTGTGACCCTGTAACAGTGTGATAGGTATTGTTAGAAGGAAAAGCTCTGTGTAATAAATAATAGAGAGGTAACACTCACTGAGATTTGACACCATTGCTTTTATTAATCAGGAATCCTTCCAGCTGAAAAGAACAGAAAACACACCAACAGTGGCTTAAACTAGTGGCTTCAAAGTTCACTTGTGTCAGAATCACCCAGAGGATTTGGCGAAGCATGGATTTCTGGGTCGCACGCTCAGGGCCTCTCATTCAGGAGGTCTTGGGTGGTGTCCAAAGATTTGTGTGTCAACAAGTTCCCAGATGACACTGGTGCTGGGCCAGGTACCGGACTTTCAAAACCACTGGCTTCAATCACAGGACTTTCACGGTCTAATTAGCAAGAAGTCTGCAGACAAGTGGTTCTCAGAGTTGGGTTATCAGCTCAGTGAGACATCGGGGACCCAGCTTCTTTCTATGCTTTGAGTTTACCAGGTGTAGTGTGCTAGCTTTTCATTTCATGCGTATCTTGTGATGGTTGCAACACAGCTGTGCTGGTCATCACACGCCCCCATCCCACCCCCAGCCTTCAAATGTAGAAAGAGGGGAAAGCAAATTGTGAAAAAACCATAAATATTTTTCAGATGAGTTCCCTGGATACATGTGTAATTGGAGAGCACTAATGAGGCCATTTTGGATCTAGCAAATTATTATGTATTGAACACATTTTCCTTGGCAGAAAGGGTAATATTAAGGTATTAGTTGATCTGTGGTCAAGTCGCTTCTACAGAAGCCATATTCACCTTCCCTGCTTTTGTCTTGGATTATAAACTATTGATATCTCTTAAGGGGCTGACCCTGTCAATGGCTTCTCATAAGTTGGAGTCTTTGGATCTTTTTAATATAGCCTTGAGAACATCCTTGAAATGCTATTTCTGTCCTTATCTTGAACAGACATTGATTGAATTGGGGAAAATAAAACCTCTTTGAGAAAACCTCTTGATACATGTACTAAATTTTATCATATGCCACATCTTAATATCTCATGTTTTTAAATCAGAAATAGTCTTTGGCTTGCTTTGGTTTTGCTTCTGATTTTTCTTATCAAAACACCATAAACATTTTTCTCTTAATCTGATCAAAACAGACTAAGTCTGAAATTATAAATAATTCTTGTTTTTATATTTTTGGAATTTCATAAAACTGTGCTGTAGGCAGAATGCTATGGACTGAGAAGATAAGTCTGCCTGAGAGGGAAGGAAATATAAGGCCTCTAGACTCTATCATTTTATTAAAGGAGAAACTGAACTGTACCTTTAAGATTCTGATTAATTCATGGGCTTGTGTTCAAAAAATTTCAAGGGGAAAATATGTCTTTGGGTTGGGTGTTTTGCTTCCTTGTTTGCATTACTGCCAGCCAGAGACAGTGCTGCTCTGGCAGTTAAAAGCCAAACTTGGAAGCACAGGATCTGTGGAATCTTCTGGGAAGATGTGGTCTTGAAATTCCCAGTAGTCCATGTACGTGAAAGGTGTGAGGGACAGGAGGAACATCTGGCTGGAACTGGTGTGCGCTTCCTTGCCGGTAGAGCCCAGTCAACCTGGAGCAAAGTAGTGCGTGCTCCTTAGATGCCCATGTGGGACCACTGGGGAGTTGGTGGTAGCATTGTCTAGGGGCCACCAACACAGACTGTCCTCAATCCCACTGGGATTTCTTTCTGTTCTCTCAGGAACCTTGCTGGCAATGTTTCTTTCATGGACACATAGCATCTCCTCTATTGGGAGAGGGGAGGCTGGTTCTGAAGATGGACTGGGGACTTGGCTTCTCATTTCTTGTTGAGTCTTTCTCACTCTGATGCTGCTTCTCAGCCTAAGATGCAGACTCAAAGATAAGTTATGCTTCCTTTTTTGATGAAATCTGGTTTTATTAGTGCCTGTGGTTCAATACATTGGAAATAGATTAAAACCTTAAGGAAGAGGACAAAACCCCCAAACTTAGGGACTGGTGGAGACACTCAGTATGGGAGATTTATGAGAAGAAGTAGGCAGGGCAGTAGGGAGACTTCTCCAGAGGAAATTAGGAGGAATTAGAATTACAGGGGTGCTCCTTTAAAGCAAAACAAAATAAGGGTGCCTGGGTGGCTCAGTCATTTAAGCATTCGACTTCAACTCAGGTCATGATCTTGCTGTTCATGGGTTCAAGCCCCACGTCGGGGCTCTGTGTTGACAGCTTGGAGCTTAGAGGCTCCTTTGGAGTCTGTGTCTCCCTCTCTCTCTGCCCCTCCCCTGCTCACGACTTGTCTCTCTCTGCTCTCAAAAATAAGTAAACATTAAAAAAAAAAATAAAACAAAAAGAAATGCACAAAAGATCTTTGACCCCCATCTCAGATTTACAGATCAAAATGTGAGTGGGGCATGGGCAGGCAGAGGACTTGGCTATGGGCTGAATTGTGTTCTCCCAAAATTTATATGTTGATGCCCTGATCCCCAGGACCTCAGAATCTGATTGTGTTTGAAGATAGGGTCTTCAAAGCGGTCATTAAGTTAAAATGGAACCATTAGGGTGGACCCTAGTCAACCCATCTGGCTGATGTCTTTATAAGAAGTGGGAAGACCATGTGAGGATACGGTGAGAAGCTGGCCATTCAGAAGCCAAGGAGGAGGCCTCAGGAGAAATCAAATATGCCAACACCGTGATGTTGGACTTCTAGCTTCAGAATTGTGAGAAAACAAATTTCTGCTGTTTAAGCTACCCAGTCCCTGGCACTTTGTGCTGACAGCCCTCACAAGCTAATACAGGTGGAGTATGCATTTTCAGGATATGATGCAAGTGATTTTTATGCACACTAAAAATAAAGAATGACTATTTTTGGGTTTAAAAATGGACATGAGTTGAGCCCCATTAAAAAAAAACATTTTTTTCAAATGTTTTATTTACTCTTGAGAGAGAGGCAGAGCATGAGCCGGGGAGGGGCAGAGAGAGAGGGAGACGCAGAATCCGAAGCAGGCCCCAGGCTCTGAGCTGTCAGCACAGAGCCCGACACAGAGCTCCAACTCACAAGCCATGAGATCATGACCTAAGTTCACTTGGGCAAGTGAGGACATTCAAGTCCACAAATCCCTATTGAATTAGCACAAAACACAGGCCCAGGATTATGTGAGTTCTGTTTGGCCTTCAACACCAAGAAGAACAAGAATTCAGCAGATATGAGACCCTGGCAGAACACCGAAGGGCTCGGGCAGTCCCTGCCACCCTCTTAGACACAATCAGATATATCTAGCCCTGCCTTCTTTATCAGCACAAGTAAACAACTGATGTGTCCTTAAAAGTAGATGGGCTGGTTCTTTTCACACAGCATCAGGGCCTGGACCAGGATGGGACGAGCAGGTGATTGGAGCACAAAATTGAAGAGGCAAGGTCATGCAAATGTTGACTAGATGTGTATAAAGCAGAGAGCCTGGGGCATAAAATACAAGAAGGCGCTCACTTTCAGTGTCCTGCAAGTGTAGAGGGAACACTAGAATGACCTTGCCTCCCTAAATTCCGGGCTTACTCACCTGCTTGTCCCATCCTGGCCCAGGCACGAGCACTATGTGAGGCGAACTAGTCCATTTCCCTCTAAAGATGCTGCCCACTGTGTTTTATTTTTGAAGACAAGGAAGGCAATGCGTGGATCTGGTTGAGTGTCAGAAAGTGGCAGGAACACCATGTCCCCGGAAGCTGAGCCCCCTGAGTGTTGGGCCAGGGCCTGGCATCTGCTTAATCCCTGGTTCTTCTTGGAACTGAGAACCAAACAAAAGTCAGCCTGCTTGTCGACTGTGGTCAGGGTAAGTGAGAGCTTGGGGACAGGGAGGGAACAGTCCCTCACCTGTTCTTTGTGCTTTGTCCTGGTAGCACACTTGTCCTCTTTCCTGGTATGTTTAAGAGAGTGCAAACAAAAGCTGGCAATCATTTTTGTTGGGTTTCCTGTTGGCTGGGGTGTGTTTCCCTGCAGGGTACGGTCTCGTCTAAGGATTACCTGGTCTAAGGACCAACCCCAAGGACTCTTCCAAGTTCATTTCATTGGTTCTCAATATCAGATCCAATAGTAAATGATTGTAGAGCTTTGGGAATCCTAAGGATCATTGAGCTGAACCCCTCATTTTGCAGATGAGAAAATTGAAACATACAGAAGGGAATCAAGATACCAGGGCAACATACTGGAAAAAGAGGAGCTAACAACTACATTGAGACAGGCCAATATTTCCTGTCCTATGCTAGGCTAAGTCAGACCACACAGACAGCCTGGTGGTTTCATAAGGGAGCTACATGACTCCTTTATATGCTAACGCCCAAACAGAAGGACATACTCAGTGCCTCCTTGATAGGTCTCAGATCCATGTGTCTTCTCATGGGAGGTGCTTCGAAATACAGTTGAGTAAGTTGATGTGCTACTGTCCCCCTCAGCTGTCACCAAATAGGCAATTTCTTTCTAGTTAAACAAAAGTATTATTCCATTACAAAGAACAAAAGAATTGGGGTGACTGGTGGGTCAGTTGGTTAAGCGACCAACTTTGGCTCAGGTCATGATCTCATGGCTCACGAGTTTGAGCCCCGCGTTGGGCTCTGTGCTGACAGCTGGGAGCCTGGAGCCTGCTTCAGATTCTGTGTTTCCCTCTCTCTCTGCCCCTCACCGGCTCATGTTCTGTGTCTTTCTCTCTCAAAAATGAATAAACATTAAAAAAATAAAAAAAATAAAAAGAATGAAAGAATTGCCCTTGAGTGTTGCCCTAGATACTCACTATTGCCCGCGAGCCAAGGTCCCATACTCTGCTGCAGACAAGGAGTCTCCAAGCTGGCTGAAACCAGACTGACAGTGTTGTGTGTTTTGCAGGTTGGTGTTCTGTTAGATAACATTATGCATCAACTTGACTGGGCAAAAGGGTGCCCAGATAGCTGGTAAAACGTTATTTCTGAGTGTTTGCTGGGGAATCTCTGGAAGAGATTGGCAGTTGAATCTGCAGACTGAGTAAAGATTAGGCCTCACCAACGTGGTGGGGCTTACCTAATCCATCAAGGGTGTGTATTAAACAAAAAGGCAGATCGTAGGATTCTCAGCCACTGTAACTGCATGAGTTAATTCCTCATAAACAACCTTTGTCTATCTCTCCCTCTATATATATCCTATTAGTTCTGTTTCTCTGGAGAATACTGACTAATCCAAGTTTTTTCTTTATTCCCAATTCCTTCCTCTACATCAGCATCAAGTGTGCCTTTATGGGACACTTCAAAATTATGCCGCAAGTAGAGGTCAGAAGCCAAGTAGAGGTTTATTTGTCTTGTGGCTGCTTCACCCTGAGGAAGGTGAGGTTCCCCTCTAGTGTGGGGACTCAAGTATGTACCTCTAGCCCTGAAATGAGGTGCAAGCAGCCTCCTGAGCCTAAGCCACCAAGGCAGTGGAAGGATGGTCGCAGTAGTGTCGTGAAGAAGAAAAAGAAGAAAATTTCACCAAGGTACAAGAGCTTCCTGGTGCCCATCCAAGGTGACCTTGGCTCTGATTGAAAAGCAACCAGTTGGGAAGAGGAAGGAACATTTTGCACCATTTTCTGAAAGCTGACTGTGTTTGTGACCTGCTTTCTCACCGGGAAAACAGTATGTTGTAGTGGTTTCAGAGTATGGAACACAGAACTAGACTGATCGGGTCTTAATCCAATTCTGCCACTCACTAGAGAGGTAACTTGGGCAATTTATCCAATATCTGTGTACCTTTAATTTCTCATCTGTTAAATGATAATAACTATAGAACCCATACTTCATTTGGTTGTTCCAAAGCTTAAGTGAGGGACAACACATAGCTTGGCACATAGTGAGCAAATAAATTGAAGCTATTAAATTGCAAGGCACAGGTGCCTAGGTGGCTCAGTTGGTTAAGAGTCCAACTCTTGATTTTTGCTCAGGTCATGATCTCACTGCTTGTGGGTTTGAGCCCCACGTTGGGCTCTATGCTGATGGCGTGGAGCCTGCTTGGGATTCTTTCTCTCCCTCTCTCTCTGCTCCTCTCCCCTGCTGGCACTCTATCTCTTTCAAAGTAAATAAATAATTTTAAAGATTTCAAGGGACAATTGCATATATGCATTGGTCCTGAGAAGAATGGTCATCGCTTTATAATGATGCATAGTCTGGTCAAGGTTTGCAACTCAAGTTTTCAAGATAAATTATGTTATTTTGTGCTTCAGTTAGGGAAGCTTAGTTTGATGTATTTAAACATTCTTGTTCTGAGTGGCAAAAAGCATTAGAAAAGAGGCTCATTGCATTATTCAAACGTATTGCTTTGCTCTCATAACCTGGATTCTCCTAAAAGAGGAAGGTCTGGTGGCAAATTTAAGTGTTTATTTCTGAGACTGTTGAAGTGTTATTTCTCAATCAAGTTCTGGCAGCATTGCTGAAACTACTGAACTCTCTGGGGCAATTACTCTTCCTCCTACTTTTGGCCAGCGTGATGCCTGGTGGGCAGCCGACACAGCAGCACTGCCTCCTGAGTCCCCTGTAGAACTCTGTCCCCTACTTCCCTCCCATCCCCAAGCACCAACTGGGATGCAGTTAATTAAGTTTGCCCTTTGGAAAACTCCACAGGTCAGGAAATTTCACCTGCTCTCTCCCCGCTTTGTTCAGGTATGGAACCCAAGCTGCCAGGTTTTGAAACACTGGAGCATTTCACACCATACCACCTGCTCCTTAAATGTCAAAACCAGCCACAGTATTTACAGTTCTATACAACAAATATTCTCTAGCAACCCCGAAAGCAAATTTCAGGGCATTATGTATCCACCACCAGGTGAGAAGGTTAAAAGACTGAGAGCCACGGAAGTAAATATTTGGCTCTCTACGTACAAATAACATGAAAATCCTCTTTTCTTCACACGAATGTTTTTAAGCTAAATTGTTTTATTAATGCTGATAAAATTCAATGATATATTTCTTTCCATGTTTAATTTTAAGACATATCAAAATAAAGCTAGTGTTCTGTATTTTGTCTTTATAAACATTCTCGTTCATTTTCCCCCTTTGCTTTAAGCCTGGGGAGAGTCAAGATAGCCCTGAAATTTGAGGAAATGTATGTCTCTCCAGTGCTGCCTCTGGTTTGCTGATACCATTTAAGTAATGAATAAATTCTCATCCTATTTTGTGTATCCTCCTTTGACCCGGGGAGAACATTCCAATTTTATTTAATGATTCTGTATATCATTAGTGCTGTTGAGAGGGTGAACACCTCGGGACAAACAGGCCACATATGCCATCTGCCATGGGTTTGGAGAGCCTGCAGGGAGTTGCCTAAGCCTGGTGCTGAGGGTCCAAGGTGAGGTCAGCCACTTATTTCACTTTCTTTCTCCCATGGGAAGAGTGTCTCTTTCTGTTCTGGGTTCCCTGGGCTTGGGGAAGCGTGATGGGGGGAGCATGAATCTACCTTTCCTACTCTTTTCACTGAGTCCTTTCTTATTTCTGTGCTGCATTCAGGTACTGTAATCCCTCGCCTGGAAGCCTTGGCTCTTGTAAAGGTATTTTTGTTCATGGATAGTGGTTCAAGTTGATGTTTCTGAGGTTGGGGGAATAGGGGGGATGAGCACTGGACATTCTTATGCTGCCATTTTGCTGGCATCACTCTTGTACGGTAGGTTTTTGAGAGAATGCTGGAAGCGGCATGAACTGATGTAGTCACAGAGGGTTTCATGGCAGAAGTGGGGCTGGATCCAAATCTTGAAGAGTGATTAAGATTAATAAGATTATAGAAATGGAGAAGATCTTTTGGACTTGAGATCAGCAGGAAGAACAGTCTGGAAGCAGAAGGAAGATGAAGTATTTTGGTGAAATTTATCGACTAGAGAAGAATTGTCTTGTGGGAAACAATGGCTGATGACAGATTAGATTGGAGTTGGAATAGAAGGTAACAAGTGACACTCTGGATTCTTAATATTTGGAATGATGTGAGAAATCTTATATTTTAGGGAGGATACTGTGAAAGCATTACTCAGAAAATATTTGTTAAAAAATTTTTTTTAAATGTTTTTATTTATTTTTGAAGGAGAGAGACACAGAGCATGAGCGGGGGAGGAACAGGGAGAGAGGGAGACATAGGACCTGAGGCAGGCTCCAGGCTCTAAGCTGTCAGCACAGAGCCCAACGCGGGGCTCGAACTCACGAACTGTGAGATCCTGACCTGAACCGAAGTCGTATTCTCAACCGACTGAGCCACCCAGGCACCCCTCAGGAAATATTTCTAATAGACGTGGTGGGGAGGATCTGGGTCAGGTGTTAGAGAGATAGGTAATGAGAAGAAAAGCGTTGACACCTGTCTCCCCCAAGCAGCTTTCTGTCCATCCAACTAATTTATATCAAATGGAGGTGCTTTTATATCTTCTAGGCAAGAAAACTTGGAATCACCTTTACTTCTTCTATCTAATCTTTACTTTCTGAATCAGTGGAGTCACCAAATACTTTAATACGGCGTGTCAACATATTCTGCTCTTTCTTTCCCATCCCAGTGCCCTAGACCACCCCAAAGTAGTTTAGTCAGGATGAGAAGTTCATTTGAAAGGGAGGTGACATTAAAACTAGATATTTAAATGGAGAGGTCCTCTAAGTAGTTAAAAATATGAGGTGTAATCATAAATATTTTCCAACTGGAAATGAAGATGTGGGAATCATCCACACAGCTGCTGCTATAGGAGTAGATAAATTTATTGAAGGGTGTGTATGAAGACATATTTGTCCTGACAGACATCTACACAAAAGAATGTGTAGAAAGGGCAAATAAAGTCCTGGAAAATAAGAGAGGAGGAACTATAGAATAGTTAGAGGAATATAAGGACCACATAGAGCAATAAGAAAGGGAAAAATAAATTGGAACTTCATTTGATGAAAATGAAAAGAAAATCTAGAGGGATAAATTAAGCAAGAGTTGAATGCTTCGGAGAATAGAGGAGGGTGATGATCCAGGAAAGGATATTGGGTTTTAAAACAAATTAAGTTTTTGTTCTCCAGCAATGAACAAGGTAATCTGAACTAATCCTCACACTAAGAACAAATAGAGAGTCTGAACAAAATGTTAAAAAAAAAAGTTTATTTATTTAAAGTCACCAGAGAAGCAACAGGGTTGACTCATGCTGAAAGGTGAGCCTGAC
The DNA here is from genome assembly GCF_028749965.1 of Puma concolor. Classification (NCBI taxonomy): domain Eukaryota; kingdom Metazoa; phylum Chordata; class Mammalia; order Carnivora; family Felidae; genus Puma; species Puma concolor. Next base: position 146,445,304 of record NC_141675.1, on the reverse strand, counting down.
ATTTAGGGCTGTTTTCCACTTAGACACATCTGCTAAATCTGGAGGGGATAACTGAGAAGCTGAGATACTGGATAGAAATTTTGAAAACCACTTGTGGCTAGGGACAAAAAAATTAAAGTCCAGAACCATTTGGTAGGATGTGGTAAGATTCTTCATTTGGGGTTGAGAACCCAGATTATTACACCCTGGGAGTGAAGGTGAATTGGAGGTAGTCCTAGAAAAGACTGAGGTCATGCTTTGAATGATCCCAATTTCTGAAATTGAATCCAAAGCAAATCCATATGGAAATTAACTGCATGGAAAGTCTACAGCTGTAAAATACGAAGTGAAGTATGTTGAGTTAAAATTAGAAACAGAAGAGTGTAAACAGTATGGCAAAAAGAATGAGTTGGAACACTTGGAGCACTGAAGACAGATAATGGGCAGGAAGCACTATGCAGTATGATCAAACCTGAGAATTTTCTAAAGTTAGGAAAAAATATTGTCACATATTCAATCATCCTTACAGACCCCAAGCCAGAGAATAACCAAAAAACTAACCAACTTAGGCTTTTTAAAATATAACATCTGAAACCAAAAGCAAAGAAGAAATCAGAAAAGGATCCAGAGGCTGGAAAAAGTCAAACCATTTTCAAGGAAACAACTATTAGAGTGACAAGCTGACTTCAGAATAGAAACAATCAAAGCTCAAAGGTAATGAAATGTTATCTTTAGAGCGTTTATAGTAAATACGTGCTGCTGAGAATTCTGTACCCAGTGAAAATACTTTCCAAAAATAGATAAATAGCATTTTCAGATAAGTAAATACTGGGAGAATTTATCACCTATAATCTACACCAAAGACAGAAAGAACATTATTCAGACTCAAAACTTGAGATACAGGAAGAAATAAAGTGCAGTGAAAATGAGAAAGAGATGAACAGATTTAAATGAATAATGACTATGTTAAAAATAATAGTGGAGCCTTCTGAGAAAATATGGCAATATCATATAAGAAGAAGGGGAATGAATAAAATTAAAGTCTTCTAAGTTTTTTGCGTTGGTCTGGAAGAGAGAAAAAGTGCCAAGGAATATTGGACTTTGATAACTCAAGGGTAAATATTGTTGTCTTTAGGGAAACCGCCAAAAGAATCATAAGGGCAGATATTACTACTAAAATAATAGAAAAAATAGAATAATAAAAATACTTATTCCAAAAGGAGAAAGGAGACAAAAACGAGGAGTAGGTGAGGCAAATAGAAGTGATTGAGTCTGGCAACAGATGGAAACCTAGAATGTCACTAATTATATTAGCTGTAAATGAACTACTCCCCCAACTGAAGGACAAAGTTTGTCAAACGAGATACACAGTGAACTATACACAGCTTACAAGAGATGCATCAAAAGTATAAAGTTAAAGGCAAAAAACAAAAGGTGAGAGGCGATATACTTCAACCAAAAGAAAGCTTGTACACACACACACACACACACACACACACACACACCTGCAATATACATTTTAGGGCAAAAACATAAAGAAAATAGTGTTCAAAATAATAAAATATTCACTTCACCAAGAAGATACAAAAATTCTATTTTTGTGTATACCTAATAACGAGAACTATAAAGCAAAAATTAGCAGAAGTGGAAAAATTCCCAATCATAACAGAATTTTAAAATGCCTCTCTCAAAAAATGTTTGAGCAAACGGATGAAAAGTAAGGAAATAGAAGATTTGAAAATCATGAATAACTATGACCTAATTAGAGATATAGAAACTATAACCAACAACTATGAAATATACACTCTTTTTAAGCACACATGGAGAATTTACATAAATTGATCATATGCAAGGCCATAAAGCAAGTTTCAACAAATTTTAAAGGACTGAAATCATATGGAAAATTTCACTGAATACAGAGCAATTAAACTATAAAAATCAGCAACAAAAAGTTAACCAGAACATATCTGCTTTGGAAGTGAATACACTCCAAATGACCTATGGGTCAAAGATGTCATAAGGGAAAATAGTAAATATTTTGAAGTGAATGATAATAAAGATACTACTTACTAAACTTGTGGGATGCAATTAAAGTTGTGTTTAAAGGATGATTTAGAGCCTTAAATACACATATTGGATAAAAAGAAAGTTTGAAAGTCAATGACATAACTATTTCCAAAACATGTATCTGACAAAGGGCTTGTATCTAGAATGTACAGTGACTTCTTACAACCCAATAATTATAAATTAAAAAAAATATTTTTAAACATTTATTTATTTTTGAGAGACAGAGTCAGATCGTGAGTGGGGGAGGAGCAGAGAGAGAGGGAGACAGAATTTGAAGCAGGCTCCAGGCTCTGAGCTGTCAGCACAGAGCCCAACGTGGGGCTCAGACTCACAAACCACGAGATCATGACCTGAACTAAAGTCGAACACTTAATCAACTGAGCCACCCAGGTGCCCCACAACCTGATAATTATAAAACAACTTAATTTAAAATGTATGAAAGATGTGAGCAGATACTTCATAAATTAAAATAGCCAATAAGCACATGAAAAAAATGTTTAATGCCCTTAGTGATCAGAGAAATGCAAAATGAGATATTATCACACATTAGTAGGATGAATGAAATTAAAAAGACTGACAATACCAAGGGTTGGTGAGGATGCTGGACAATGTTGTTAGTGGGAATGCAAAATTGGTACAAGTACTTTGGAAAACAAAACAGCAGCATTTATAAAGTGAAACTTGCAATTAACATATGACCCAGCAATCCTATTACTAGTTATTTATCCAAGAGAAATGGAACATATGTGTACTATTATGTACAAGAATGTACATAGCAACATTATTCATAGATACCAAAAAGTGGAAACGACCCAAATGGCCAAATGGTAATTAAAAAACAAATAATAAATGTGGTATTTCTATACTATGGAATACTATTCAGGAAGTAAATGTATTAAAATATTAATGCAGAAGTAAAAAGTAGTAAAACATTAACACATGCAATATGGATAGATCTGAAAAATGTTATGGGAATTGAAGGAAGTCACGTGCAACTGACTACACAATCTATGATTTTATTTACTTGAAATTCTAGGAAGGACAAGACTATAGTGATATCACAAATAAGATATTTAAGAAACTAAGAAAACAAGAGAGGCACTAAGAAATGGAAAAACAAGGGGAGCCTGGGTAGCTCAGTCGCTTAAGCATCCTACTCTTGATTTTAACTCAGGTCATGATCTCATAGTTGGTGAGTTTGAGTCCCAGGTTGGGCTCTGCCCTGACAGTGCAGAGCCTGCTTGGGATTCTCTGTCTTCCTCTCTCTCTGTCCCTCCCCTGCTCATGAATGTTCTCTCTCTCTCTCTCTCTCTCTCTCTCTCTCTCTCAAACATAAACAAATAAACATTAAAAAAAGAATTACTATTACAAAAAAAAAAATAAAACCCTGAAAAACAAGAGTGGCAGAAGACATTTGGATGACAAGTAACTGACAAAGGGCCGTGTCAATAAAGGAAAAGATAACATAATAGAAAAATAATCAAGAGGGCTGAAGAGACATTTTACAAAAGAAGGTATCCAATGGCCAGTAACTGTATGGACAAGTGCTTTGCTTTATTATTTCATCAGGACATTGCAAATTAAAGGAAAAATGATACACAATGTGTACCCCAAAATGGCTAAAGCTAGTACCAAACACTGGGGAGTCCCTGGGATAACAGGAACTTTCGTATACTGCTGGTGGAAGTAGAAATTAACCCAACTGCTAATTGTCTATTAGTGTTAATAGATGGTCTGGAAATTTTGCTCCTAATTATCCAACAGTTATGTGTGCACATGTGCATTAAGAGACTGTAGACTTGAATAAATAAAGAGAGCCTGTATAAGAAGCTCCATAGCAACATTATGTATTATAGCCAAAACTGGAAACAACCTAAAAGTACCTCCATAGTAATGTGGGTAAATAAAATTGTGGAATAGTCAGTCATTCAGTGCAAACACCTGCACAACAGTGAAAATGAATGAGCTGATGCATGGAATGGCATGGATGAAAATCACCATCAGAATGTTGAGTGATGGGAGCCAAACACGATTCCATAATAAGGCAGACACACGATTCTGTTCATAAAAAACTGGAAAGCAGGAAAAAACTAAGCTGCAGTGTTAGTGTAAGGACAGATAGATATATCTTGGGAGGAAGAAGGGATTAGTGATTGGGCAAGAGGCATAAAGGAATGCTTTGGGGATGTTGACAGTGTTCTCTTTCCTGGCCTGGACGGTGGTGCACAGTGTTTTCTTTGTGGTAAATTACTGATGTTTTCGTTTCGTGCAATTTTCTGTTTGTGTTACACTTTACCATAAAAGAAGGAAAAGCTCTAAGGTGGTCATTGGTGATCTTCAAGAGAACGATCTCAGCAGGGTTACTGAGACAGGTTCAGGTAGGGGAAGCCTGGGCAGGGTGTAGAAACAATAGTTAATGGAGCACTTTCACTGGTGTTTGGCAGTGGAAGCAAAGGACAGAAAATAAAATTTGCTATTTTCATTATTGTGGAACCTTTTAGCTCTGAATTAAATCTTTTTTGTCCAGAAGTGGAAAGCATAAATCAGCCTTTTTACTTCCTGATACTTTTCCACAAAATCCTAATGGTGTTGGCTCCTTATCTTTCTTTTGAAGGCTTTTCAAATTGCACTAATATTAGATTTTGGAAGAAACAGACCTTCTTGTTATAAAGAGCTACTTTCGTAATTTTGCTCCTTCTATATGACGGCGAGGGCTGGAAATTGAAGGAAGGCAGGGGATAATCTTGGCTGTACAAAAGAAAGATGCTTGGTCAAATTTTTCCATTTTTCCTTTGAGGCTGGCTGAAAGGACCTAATGTTCCTAGCATTTCATAGGATTCTCTCTGGGTGAGGAGGTTTTGCTGTGTCCTTTTGGCCCCTGAAAGTACCTCAACCCAAACAGCTGCCTAAGGCAGTCCAGGGAAATTGAATAGAAGGGTGTCTACTGATGACAGGGCTCTTATCACAGCATTGTGTGATCCGCTTCCATATTTAAGTCTCAAAAAAAAAAAAAAATGTAAAACGAGAGTTAAGACTGGTCATGCAGCTGTTACAGAAAGACTTCTATCCTGGCTTGGAGATAAAAACAAAGTGGATCAAGAAGGGTAAGAGAAACGTCACAGATCACCAGGCAGAACAAAACTGGGCCAGAAATGGAGTATAATTCTGCTGCCGCAATAGAAGAATTGTTTTATTCAAAGTCCTTTTTGTTGGAAGGAGCCATCATTGCCATGACTTCACTGTTTTGATCAGAGTCAGGAAATATTAGGAGATGTGCAAAATCCAATCAGTTTTCATTTAATTATCTCTATGAGTTGTGGTCCAGCCAGTTCATCTGACCAAACATCCAAATCAGGTGATTAAATCAAGAACTGTGCCAAATGGCCAAGAAAAGTTATTAGTGATTTTGTTACAAGAATATTAATATGAAGAATTTTGATTTATTCCATCATTGCCTACAATGGAAACATTGATACCATCCCAAGCAATCTGGGCTTCCTATCTCCGCAGATGGTAGTAGGAAATTCACTCTAAATTATAACTCAAAAATTTATTTAACCCGGGGTGTCTGGGTGGCTCAGTCGGTTGAGTGTCCGACTTTGGGTCAGGTCATGATTCATGGTTCATGGGTTTGAGCCCTGAGTTTGGCTCTGACAGCTCAGAGCCTGGATCCTGTTTCAGATTCTGTCTCCCTCTCTCTCTGCCCCGACCCCACTTGTGTTCTGTCTCTCTGTCTCTAAAATAAGTAAACATTAAAAAACATTAAAAATAATTCGTTTAACCTGAGATATTTGAGTTATATTCAACTCTTTGAGATAAAGTTTGATCTCAAACAAATCCGTGCAACAACTAAGCACCTATAACTAAGTATTCTGTGTCAAACATCAAGTATCTTTAAGCAAGGGGCAGAGTTTGTTTCAAAAGCACTCAGTGCAGCTCAAACTAGTAGTCTCCTTAATACACTGATCTTCAAACAGTGATACATTCCTAATCATTATTTTGAGGAAATACGTCTTTGATTTCTAGTTTATTTTTGCACATTATTTAGAATACTGATGACTTTTGCACTGCACTCCTGAGGGTTGATTTTATGTTCTCTTTCAGGGACCCTCCCTTTGTTGCTTGCATGTAAACTTGTGTACGTCTGCCTTAGGCACCATCATGATGTTACTCACTTTTCTCTAGGACTTGCTGTTTTGTTAGAGAATCATCTTGCGCTGCATCAGATTAGGACAAGGACGGTTTTACCACAGTCTCATGTGTTTCTGGGCTATGAGCTAATTTTGTTGACCTATTGGTAATTAAGTTTCATTTATTTATAATCATAATTGTTCCGTGACTCAGTTTCAACTACTTTGGGGTGAGTTGACTGGATATTCTCATTTGAGTGAATAGCTCCAGATTTTGGGGCCCTCAATCAGGGATCGGGCATGTGATAAAGTAAACAGCCTACCCAGGATCATGGCTCATACACTAGATAAACTAGCATTAATGGAGAGCAATAGGTTGATTGCATCAGTGGCTCCCATTCTACATCTCTCCCTATACCCACTCCCTTTTTCTTGTAACTCTGCAGTGCACTCTGGATTGGGTGTTTTTTGTTTAAGTTTATTTCTTTATTCTGAGAGAAAGAGAGAGCACAGGTGGGGGAGGAACAGAGAAAGAGGGACAGAAAGAAAATCCCAAGCAAGCTCCACACTGTCAGCACAGAGCCTGACAGGGGGCTTGAACTCACAAACTGTGAGATCATGAGACGAAATCAAGACTTGGATTCTTAACCGACTGAGCCACCCAGGTGCCCCTGGATTGGGTGTTCTATCCTACCCCTTGACTCTGAGCTCAACCTGTGCTTTGCCTCAGACAATGGCATGTTAGCAAGTGTGACTCCCCACGTGGAGGTTTGAACAAGTGCCTACAGAGTTTTCCTTGCTCTCTTCTCCTCTGTGATTGCTGTGACAAGGTGCCTGGCGGGCCTGCTGTAAGATGTGGCACATGGAACAGAGCCGAGCTGTTCCAGACATCCCAGCCTGAGGCCATCCTACCTCAGCCAATAGCCTGCTGCCCCCAGACTCCAGAGTAAGCCCGGCTGAGTCCAGAACTGCTCGGCTAAATCCAGCCTGGATCAACAACACACACACTCATAAACAAAATAAATACTTATTATTTTAAGCCACTGGGAAGTTTGTTATACCTCATTATTGTGGATGACTGACGAAAGGTAGTACTGTCAACATTTAGTTTTTTGGTTACCTTGGTGATGTAACCCTTCCCAAACTCATTCATTTTGAAGGCAAGCGGGACCTTCACACATTTGAACCTTAGTCACTTGGAAGTACAGGAATGGAAGGCACAGATCATTTTGCCCCTTCTCAACTGCAGCTTCGTGCTGGGTTTGGGGGATAGTGGGTGTTAAGTCAGATGATGAAGGACGCCCCCCGAAGTTTGGTGGTGGAAATTGCCTCTTTCTGCCGTAAGCTCTCTCATCAGACCAGGCGCGAATAGACGTTGAAAGTGGTTATTCTGCCTTTGTATTTTATGTGCTTTATTCTTCATTGACGCCTCGGATACCTCCTCACTTCATTCGGACAGAAGATCACCAGAAAGCATTTGGAATGTGCCCATCATGTCTTTCTAGTTGCTAAATAATTATTCTAGCTTCCTCAGCAGATTATGGGGAACCGAGAACTGCACACCTTTTGAAATTTGGGGCTTTAAGAAAGGTGTTTAGTTCCATCTCGATGTTTCTGCAGCGTAATACGGAACATGGTGCAAATGCATTTCTGTAAGTGGATTCCTATTTAATGATAATAATAATGCCTATCTTATTTTTTTCTATATCAGTGCCATAAAGCTCCATGCACTCATCTGAGTTAAAGTCCTCAGGGAGAAAGGAAAAGTAAAAGCTTACAATAAGCCTGAGAAATATCGTTTGGGTGAGTCTGCTCACAAATCGTCTTATTTCACAAGACTTTGGAAAACATCACCACCCCCTGCTGTGCCTGGGCCATTTTGCAGCTGGAAGTTTTGAGGTGAGTCACCTGAAAACGGAGCTAAGAGAGGACCGAATGAGGTGGCTCATCAAAATGACGGATGTGATGCTTGCGACATTACCAAGAGACAGGCTGCACACGGTGTTCTCTCTACCTCTCTGTCACTGCTTATCTGTCTTTGGGCCTGGCCACACTTGGAGAATTCTGGAATTCCTAGCTCATGAGGTGGTTTAAGAATATTTATGTTATGACTTTCGGAAAACGACGGCTGTGATCATTTGTACGCTAAGCCACTACCATCTTGACTCCCTTTAGAACAACTGAAGAACTAGAAACATATCAGGAATCTGATATCCCCACTGGAAATTATAAAAAGGGTGTGCTAAAAAGCTGGGGGCATTTCGTCTGTATGTAATGCAGATTTTTCCAAAATGAAGCAAGGCTAGGAGGATTCAGGGTGGATTGATCCATTCAGACATGTTCCACTGGTGACCCGCTTGGAGGGTGAGCCTTAAAGACCATGGTGGACCTTTGGGAAAGTCCGGGATGTCTGCTGGATGCCTATTCGTGGATGTGGATCCTCAGCAGACGAAAGCACTGCACGAGGGAGACTTGAGAGTTCATGCAAGATTCATATCAAGTCGAAAGCTGCCAGTGAGGTGACATTTCTTCTAGACATATTTAGCTTTCTATTTGATGTGGTGAACAGCAGCCCCGGAAAGCAGATTGGACAAGATTTTCCATGAACTTGGCCTTATGGGTTTTACCAAAGAGAAGGAAAGGCCAGAAGCTGACCCGTAGCGAGGTGGATCGCCAGAGAGTTTTCTTCTCCATTTCCTCAGCCTCTGAAACAGTCAGCTACACATGTGATTTATAGAAAGCAACCTTGCTGCCTAACATCCACAAAGAAAATTTTAAGAAAAATAGAAAAGTCAGTGAGGGGGATCCAAAGAGGATAAGCCATCTTCATTAACTATGGATGCACCGTAACAGAGCAACTCTCTGTGGTCCCAAACCAAGTGTTCTGAGGCCTGAAAGGAAAAGGCGCACGTTTTATTTCTAAAAGAAATCGATTTCTATAGGAAGGAGAATACATTCAGAATAAGCTCTTTGTGCTTTCAATAAAACTCTAGAAAATACAGAACAAAAGCGTGTGATAATAAAACAAGAGGCTGAGGTTAAAAAGGGAGCCGGCTAGCAGACAGAGCACAGAGACACAACAGGAGTTGAACAAGGTAGGGAAAGAAGAAAGGGAACTAAGTCGCATGTAATAGCCGATTTAAAATCTGGAAAACAAGTCAGACGGAGAAAGACAAACACTATTTGATTTCGCTTAAATGTGGAATATAAAGAAACAACGCAAATGAATAAGTAGACCAAAAGCAGATCGGACCTATAAATACAGAGAACAAACTGATGGTCGCCAGAGGGAAGGGGGTGGAGGGATGGGCAAAATGGGTGAAGGAGAGCGGGAGGTACAGGCTTCCAGATATGGAACGACTAAGTCATGGGCATAAAAGGCACAGCATGGGGAATATAGTCAGTGATATTGTGATAGCGTTGCATTGTGACAGATGGTAGCTACATTTGTGGTGAGCGCAGCATAAGGTGTAAGCTTGCCGAATCACTATGTTCTGCACCTGAAACAATGCAACACTGTGTGTCCGCTCTACTCACAGAAAAACATTTTAAAAATCTGCAGAAGTCTCTCTCTGCCCCTCCCCAACTCATGCTGTCTCTCTCTGTCTCTCAAAAATAAATAAACATTAAAAAAAACTAAAAAAAAAAAATCTTAGGGGCGCCTGGATGGCTCAGTTGGTTAAGCGGCCGACTTCAGATCAGGTCATGATCTCACAGCACATGCGTTCGAGCCCCACTTCGGGCTCTGTGCTGACAGCTCAGAACCTGGAGCCTGCTTCAGGTTCTAGGTCTCCCTCTCTCTCTGCCCCTCCCCCACTCATGTTGTCTCTGTCTCTCAAAAATAAAGAAACATTAAAAATTTTTAAAAAAAATCTGCAGGAGAAGGACTAAAATTTGCATTAGAAGGATTAAAATGGAAAAGATTTTCCATGATGCAAGGATTCCTAATGGAAAGGACAAGTTTGAAAAGCTTTTCCAGAATTCAGATGAAGCGGATAAAGGGATGACATTGAATAGGGAGAAGATAAGTTTGGTCCACGCGTCCTGGAGATATAATAGAAGGACCACGGTCTTTTGAATGTCCTCATACCCAGAGTCTTCCTTGAAACATGGACTGCTAGAAGAAATAAATCAAGACTTTCAGAATTTTAAGGAAGAGATGCTCGTCCTGAGAATTTTATGCTTAACTGAGTTTTCATTCACGCGGGAATGCAAAGTACATTTTCAGATATTAATTGGCTAAAAAAAAAGGTATACCGCTAATAACACACTCATTTTAAGCCATGAGAGATTTTTAAGAAGATAGGAAAAGAAAGGCAAACTCAAATTTAGAATGGGACTATTTTTAGGAAAAGTGATTCATGGCAAATATTGAAAAAAATTCAAGTAGAATGAAATCCAAAGGAATATTGTAATTATGGTGTAAAATCTATTCAATAGGTCATAAATAGTCGTTGAAAGGTGATAACAATGTTTTAAAAATAGTCGGAGGTGAGGGTGGGGTATAGGTAGAAATAGAAATGTTTTCAAGTAACATATAAGAGAAGAAAAAGGTATGCATTTTCTGACCTTGCTTTTTTTTATATTTATTTTTTTAATTTAATTTTTTAAAATTTACATCCAAATTAGTTAGCATATAGTGTAACAATGATTTCAGGAGTAGATTCCTTACTGCCCCTTCCCCATTTAGCCCATCCCCCCTCCCACAACCCCTCCAGTAACCCTCAGTTTGTTCTCCATATTTATGAGTCTTTTCTGTTTTGTCCCCCTCCCTGGTTTTATATTATTTTTGTTTCCCTTCCCTTAGGTTCATCTGTTTTGTCTCTTAAAGTCCTCCTATGAGTGAAGTCATATGATATTTGTCTTTCTCTGAGTGACTCATTTCACTTAGCATAATACCTTCCAGTTCCATCCACATAGTTGCAAATGGCAAGATTTCATTCTTTTTGCCGAGTAATACTCCCATTGTATATATATACTGGCGTTGCTTTTTAAGCTTACAGTTAAGTGTGAGATTATTTTTTCATTGTGAGATATAGCACTCTATACAGAATAGTGCACACAATAAATGTGTACGAAATGGTGCATAATTATAAAGCGAATACCACCAGTCAAGAGAACAAAGAGCTTTATCCCAGCCATCCAGAAACCTGCTTTGTTCTCCCATCATACTTCCATTTCTCCCCACTAACTTCCCCTCATCCCAACTTCCCCTGCCTTCAGATAAAACAGTGTCACCACCTAAACCATATGGTTTTCTCTTGCCAGCTTTTTAGCTTTATGTAAATAGAACATATGCATTATTTTGTATTTGGCATTTTTGGTTCAACAATTTGTGTCATCCATGTTGTTGAGATAGCTCAGTTTGTTTGATCTTATTACTTTGTAGGATTCTATTGCCTATTCATACAATGTATGAATTCCTTCTAGTGTTGGCGAACTTTTAGCTTATTTGCAGTTCTTGGCTTTTATGAGAGGTAAATCTTAAAATATTTTTAAAGATGATGGCATAGAGCATCGAAGACAAGATGAATAGTTGAAAAAAATAAATTGAAACACAATTTATACATCAAAATAATGGTAAAAAGAAAACAGCAAGGGAGCTTAAAATAGGAGCTATAAAACGGAATGACAAAAGTAAACCTGAACACAGGGGATAACTATAGATGTTACCCTTTATTTAAAGGTAAATACTAGTATTGGGTCAAAACAATATCTGAGTGAGAGCCTCTGATCATGAGTTCTCATAAAATGAGTACTGAATTATTATTATCATGAGACTTCAGAGAACATGTTTCCATTCACCACGGGCTGCTATAGATCACTTCCCAAGGATCTCTACCAATATTTCCTTGGGACGTTTGTTTGCTCTGTACTGTAAATTAGAAATACTTTGGACAACTTTGAAAATCCCCAAGTGAAGTATTATTCACCACTGCAGGAGTCCTCATTCAGAGCTTTGCTGTCTAACGTTTAGGAGGACCACCCTTACCTGTGTCCCCATGGTGAGGAGGGACAACCCAGTGAGCTGTTGTTGGCTGTAGATATGAAGATTATCAAGAGATCTAATGCTCTTCAATTAACTTGTATGGGATTTGAGGATTTGTGTTGCAATCTTGAGTCCCATTCATGCTCTAAAAGTATGGAACTGTAACAATTAAGTATTCCAAGTCCTTTGGGTTCTATATTTCATTAATTGCATGCTATATCCATATAGCTAAAGAGTTAGATGTGATTAAGAATCTGCAGGGTGCCTGGGTGGCTCAGTCAGTTGAGCGTCCAACTTCAGCTCAGGTCACGATCTCATGGTTCGTGAGTTCGAGCCTCGCATTAGGCTCTGGGCTGATGGCTCAGAGCCTGGAGCCTGCTTCCGATTCTGTGTCTCCCTCTCTCTCTGCCCCTCCCCCATTCATGCTCTGTCTCTCTCTCTGTCTCAAAAATAAATAAACATTAAAAAAAATAAAAAAAAAAAAGAATCTACTACAGTTGTAAATAAATTGAAATTTTTATTTGGGAGAAATCAGACCCCTACAAAGCCTTGAGTTAAATAAGAGAGGAAGGGGATCAGAGAACTTTATTTCTTGGTTATCTGAATGACCCAGGTATTACTTTATTTAACCTTCACATAGACTCTACCTGGTAGGTCCTATTATAATTTACATTTACAGATAAGGAAAGAAGCTTTGAGAGGTTAATATTTTGCTCAAGGTCACACAGTTAGTTAAGTCAGACAGTCTAGTTTTCATATGTAATCTTCACAGGAAACGATGAGATAATTTAGACAGACAATAGTTTTTGCTTGTTTCATCTAAATTAGACATTACCTGGATAACTGAGTTTTCTGTAATGGAAATCTGGCAAGACTGTTGAAAACCTGGAATTTTTTTGCATTTTTCCAGAAGTCCCTTAGTCGTCCTGAGTCTTAATGACTACCTTTGCTTTAAGTTTTTATTTATTTTTTATTTAAAAATTTTTAAAAAACTTATTTATTTTTGAGAGACAGAAATACAGAGCATGAGTAGGGGAGGGGCAGAGAGAGAGGGAGACACAGAATCCAAAGCAGGCTCCAGACTCTGAGCTGTCAGCACAGAACCCAAGGCAGGGCTTGAACCCACAAACTGTGAGATCATGGCCTGAGCCGAAGTTGGACACTTAACTGACTGAGACACCCAGGCGCCCTTCTTTTCTATTTTTTTTTTTTTTTTGGTCCTTTACTTATTGCTAACTTCTAGTCCCACTCTGTCTATTATAACCAAGACACTGCCATTCACTAGTAGATCACTGTAGTGAAGGCACTCTCTTAATTGAAAGAGGGTGAATGTTAATCAGTTGAATTATTATTATGATATTTCCAGTGCCAAGAGTGCCCAGGAGGCTTTTTAATATGGAAATCCACCAAATGATAATAGGAAAAATTTACTTCTTCCCTGTGCAGTTATAATTTAAAGGTGAAAATAAGTACAATTCAGCTAAGTGGAATTATTAGTTGGTGTTAAACATTGTAACTTTACAAGCTATGAATAATGAATTTCCCCACAGCCTCCTTCCTCCTAAGCTGTTTGTAGGAAATTTAAAGCACAGCATAGATACCTCTCCATCACTTTATATGGTTTAGAATTTAGTATTTTAGATATAAGATCCTCTAGTATAAGAACAAACCCAATAGGATTAGCTCTTAGTTTAGTTGCCCCTAAGACATGAAAATCACTGCTCCCACTTTACGCAGTGTAAAGTCAACGTCAGATTTGGGTAGGTGGTTGACGATTAAGAAGATTTCTCATCTATAATTCTTGTAGACTTATTCCAGTGGGTAATTGGAAAGTGGCAAACTTTCTTATTGCCAGATCTCAGAGCCAAGACTTGACTTTCTGTCCCCCTCATTTTGCCTCTCCTTGAATTTATCTGTGACCCACATTTCCGATTCCCAGAAAAAACAACAGCAGTTGAACCAGCAATTGCCCACCTTAGTTTTGCAAATTCTCTGGATCATCGTGCTACGTGCATATATTTTGGAGGCTTAGGATATTCATCCCTCTTTACTTGAAAATAATTGGGATGAAAATTGTTTGTAATGCTCAATGACAGCTTGCTTTCTTATAGTGCCTTTTATGTATGAATCATAAAGCCTTTTATAAACCATAACTTGGTTCTTGCAGCTCCCGGGAGAGGCAGGTCCCATTAACACTGTTTTACAGATGGTCATGAAACAGGCCCAGGGAGTTTCAGTGAGCACCCTAAGGTCAGGCAGTGAGTCAGTGGGAAAGTCGGGGGACAAAGTTGTGGAACTTTTGACATGCACCTCAAATTTGATGCCTTAAGAAGGGCGAAGAATTAATAAATGAGCAAGATAAATAGACATCCACTGGCAGCACTGTTTTGCAATAAGCAATCATTGTTCTGATGAATCATTCAGATTGTGTCTTAGTTTAAATGAATCTGAAATGACAGAATATTTTTCCTGGCAGCCCACCATGGCATACAATTGTTTTGGTAAATTGTTCTTTTGACTTTAGCATTCAAGTGTCTAAGTATATAAATGGGAGGTCACAGGATTACTACTAGGGTGATATTTGGTGGTTTCTGATATGTGATGTAGACAAATAAAGAGGAAAATCTTTAAAATATGCAACGGTAGAAAATGCAGTGGGGGGCACAAAAATAATTTTTAGATATGCAGCAATGAACAAGTAAAAACCTGGAAGCTACTTTTTAAAAAAAATTTTAATGTTTAGTTTTGAGAGAGACAGAGACAGAGCATGAGTGGGGGAGGGACAGAGAGAGAGAGGGAGACACAGAATCTGAAGCAGGTTCCAGGCTCTGAGCTGTCAGCACAGAGCCCAAGGAGGGGCTCAAATTCACTCATGAGATCATGACCTGAGTCGAAGTGGGTTGCTTAACCGACTGAGCCACCCAGGTGCCTCTAGAAGCTAATTTTTATAGAGGTCATTTGGTCAGTCCAACCTCTGCTACATTTAAACCATTCTACTTACAAGAGGATTCTATTTGCTGAAAGCACTTGGAGAAGGAGGAGTTCATTAGATAATGTTAGAAAATGATCTATTAGTGAAATGTGTCTCTCTGTCTATTGCAGATCAAATGATTTGGTCATTGAGGGAGGTAGATCAGCTTATCCAGATGGGCTTGTTGTTTGCACTTTGGTTAGAGTCATCAGAGGGCCAGGGTCTGCTCCTCAACTTTGCATGCTGAGCTTTTTGGTTTTGTTAGTTTATCCTGGGTTAGCAGGCCCTGGAGGACCGAGTCAAGTTAGCCAAACTTTAAATTAAAGACTGATGTATAAACTACAGTGGACGTGTAACTCACACTGACATCAGATTAGCTTATTCGCGCTGGATACTTGGTGCATTTTATTTCTAATAGGCGCTAGGCCACTTGGAAAACAAAATTAATGTCAGAATTCTACTTCAGAAGTCCCTTTCGAGAGTTGAGCGATCTGAATGACATGTTTATTATGTCTGAAAAAGATATATTTGCCTAGTGGATGATGGGAACATCTGCTTGGCTCTCAGATGCCCTGCAGGTCTCTACCCTTCTACAAAGATTACATTACCCTTGCCATGTGTGCATTACTTGAACTGCAGTTTCTCTAATGATAGTTATCATTTTTCTTGGGTATTGAGACGTAGACGACCATTTAGATCAGAAAAAACCTACTTAGAAGCCATTTTTTCAAAAGTTGATTAACTCTGAAGATGTCCACACATTTCATTCATTTTATCTCTTTCATTTTCAACTGATTTCCATGCCAGTCTTCTGAATTATAGCTCCACATTCTGGGGCAACACAAAATTGGGACTACTGTTTTTCTTAAATTATATATAATACATAATTTGTCCCTCATGTTGAAAATTAATTATTCTTTTTTAGCTCTTGCTAGTTATTTTTAATTTTTTTTTTCTTGTGCCTATTTATCCTCTAACACTTGAGCTATTTTGGTACCCATCTTAGAATAATATCTAAATGTGAAAGCTGCAGAATGAAAAGTCGTTTTTGCTGTGGAGCCCCCAGTGGGTTTTCAACCAAAGAAAGAAAAGTTGGTGTCTGTGTTAATATCAATAGGGGAAAAGGATACTGAAGTCAAGGTGATGATGGGAAAGATGAAATTGGCTATTTTCCTTGTAGGGTCATTTTAATCAAGCTTTAGTTCTTTTGTTATTTAGCAATTTAGTCCTTTTGTTATTTAGCAAAAGCAATTTCTGGCTTTAGGTTCCCTTCATAGCTCAGTACCAGAGAGAACCGTGGTCAGAAAAGCAAGGACTGAGCAATATTCTATGAATGGTCTAAAAAGACTAAGCCTTAACCTTGAGCTTTGATCTTGACTGTGGCTGAGTTGCATGTGGAGAAAGACACATTATATATTTTTTAATAGTTTATTTATTTTGAGAAAGAGAGAGAGAGTGTGTGTGTGAGTGGGGGTGGGGAAGAAAAAGAGGGAAAAAATCTCAAGTGGGCTCTGCACTAACAGCGCAGAGCCCGACTCAGGGCTCGAACTCATGAACTGCAAGATCATGACCTGAGCCAAAATCAAGAGTAAGACGCTTAACTGACTGAGCCACCCAGGTGTCCCAAGACACATTATCTTAAAACATGAAAGATATTTGTATTGTTTCACCCTTACCCTAAATAATGGGCATTCAGTAACAGTAAGAGGCATCCAACTCTTAGAATGTAAAATTGAGGCAGAAAATGGAAGGCAGTCTAGTAGTTGGGAACAATAGACTCTTTCTGGCATCCCTACAGGTATTGGGCATCCTTCCAGTATGAATTCTACCTTCGTAATTTTTAGTCCACAACAAATTGCAAAATAATTTCATCTCAAATATAACACTGAATAGTCTTCAAAGAGCTGACCTGGATTGGTAGAGTTCCTATAGTTTCAGGTGACTCCTGGGGCTCTGGCATGTCTCACTACTTCATCTGTTGTAGGGGGCCCCAAACACACATATTCTCCATATTCTCCATAGATTCATAGTGTTTTGTGAGAAATAAAAGCAGAAAGAAAGATTACTACTGAGAGGCTGAAGCTACTTGAAGCACTGAGAATTGCCTTTAGCCAGACTCTCTGCATTTGGAGCATAAACCTGCAGCTAAGTGGTGGTATCCCAAGTCAAAGGCTTGTCAAATTGGAGAGTCAGAGAGAGCTGTTGACTGATTGTAATTGGTGTTAATTCTTTTTTTTTTTTTTAACATTTATTTATTATTGAGAGATAGAGAGACACAAAGCGTGAGCAGGGGAGGGGTAGAGAGAGACGGAGACACAGAATCTGAAGTAGGCTCCAGGCTCTGAGCTGTCAGCACAGAGCCCAATGTGGGGCTCCAACTCACGAACTGTGAGATCATGACCTGAGCCGAAGTCAGTCGCCCAACCAACTGAGCCACCCAGGCGCCCCTGTATTGGTATTAATTGTTACAGGAATCCCCTTCACAGGGGATTCATGAGGGTAATGAACTATCCGTTCTCTTCAAACATTCTAATAATAAATAGCATGACATTCAGATTTCCTGAGAGTTAACTAAGTCCATCACAGAGATTTCTAGTTCTGGCATCCTGGCAACTTAGGGAACACAAGAATTTTAATTTCATGGCCAAAATGGTATTTTCAGTCCCATCTCCTTAGCCAGAATTTTGTTCCTCCCCCAACAAGTAGATTCTATTTCACCTTCTCCCCGTCCTCCGACATGGGCCTTTGTGAATCCTTGTGTGGAGAAAGTGATGTGGCATGACGATGGGGCCCAGATCAGAAGAAACGCTAAAGCTTTGGCCTAACTCTCTTTTCTGGGATTCTTGCTCTCGGAACTGGCCGCCATGTTGAAGTCCTGGCCACGTGAAGAGGCCACATGTGGGTATCCCAGATGCCAGCGAGCATCCAGTGGCACTGAGTCAATGACTGAGCCTCCAGACAATCACCGCCCCCAGATGTCCCATCTCCCCCACGCACGTGCAGCATAGGCGACCCAGTCTTGTTGTGCTTTGTCCAAAGTCTTGGGCCACAGAACCCAAGGGCAGAATAACGGCTGTTTTAGCCACTAAGTTTTAGAGTAATTTGTTACAAAGTAATTGATAAGCAGAAGACGGAGCAGAGCTTTTGGAATAATATATGAATGTGTGAATGGGTCTTGTTAAGTGGTCACATTTTCTGAATATGGAATGAGTTGAACTTTAAAAAATATTTATGAAACCACTTAAAATATTTATTATTTAGATATCTAGTAAGCCATCTTAGTACACCATTAAACCATTTAAATACTTTTTAAACCACTGCCATGATTTTTATTCTGACACTGCTGCCATATTTTTATATCAAGCTCATCATTATTCAATTAATACTTTTATTTATTGTAACTCACTTTTTATTTTATTTTTTTTTTAATTTTTTTTTTCAACGTTTATTTATTTTTGGGACAGAGAGAGACAGAGCATGAACGGGGCAGGGGCAGAGAGAGAGGGAGACACAGAATCGGAAACAGGCTCCAGGCTCTGAGCCATCAGCCCAGAGCCCGACGCGGGGCTCGAACTCACGGACCGCGAGATCGTGACCTGGCTGAAGTCGGACGCTTAACCGACTGCGCCACCCAGGCGCCCCTGTAACTCACTTTTTAAATAAAAAAGCTTGCTTAAGCCTCAACCTATGTAATGATATCCATAAAATTACGGCTTGGATAGTCCAGCTGTATTTTATTAAAACATTTAAAAATAAATATGTGACAATTAAAAGTAAAAAAAATATTTATCCATTTATTACCTAAAATGATCTTTCATTCCACAGTTACCGCACATCTCACTTTGGAAATATGGGTCCTACCCTCTGGAAAACAACTGTATATCAAACTGACAATAATAATGCCTTCCAGGGGCACCTGGGTGGCTCGGTCAGTGAAGCATCTATCTGACTCTTGGTTTTGGCTCAGGTCATGATCTCACCGTTTGTGAGTTTGAGCCCCACGTTGGGCTCTTTGACAGTGTGGAATCTGCTTGGAATTCTTTCCTCCTCTCTCTCTGCCCCTCTCCTGCTCTCTCTCTCTCTCTCTGTCTCTCTCTCAAAATTAATAAACTTAAAAAAATGTCTGAAAAAATAATGCTTTCCAAACCTGTAGTGTTTGGGGTACCATTTCTTAGGGACCAGCCTATGTTAAGGAGACAGAACAATGTAATTGACATTTCTTGGAGGAAATTTTTATAGCCTGCATACAATCTAGCTGTGTTTAAGGATTCTTGCAGTTTTTTTTATCTGGTCTTTATAGAAAATGGCTCTAAAAATCCAAATATGACTTGTTTAATGCTCAGTTTGTGTAAAGATTTTTCCTAGAATTAAATGCAGGGACAGAGACATATCTGTACCTTTGGGGGCTCTGAGCTGGGGCTCAGGACTGGCTTCTGTTTTGTTTCTTTTTTTCTTTTTTTATAATTCTTTCAAATGGAAAGTGTTTGAAACTTGGTGTCTTATTCTGAGTCCCCCCGAAAGCAGAGCGTTTGGAGACAGTTCGTTTGGGAATTTTATTCCAGGGAATGTGGACCAGGGGAGTGGCACAGAGGAGGGGAGACCACCCCAAAAAGTGTTAAGTTGGCCATCGTGGTGAGCAGCGCGTGCACAATTCTGTGGGGCTTCTTGGAATAATTTCGCACCTGTCTACCTGAGGGACAAAGGATGGAGACACTTGCCCATTGGTTTGCATTTCCCATTGGCCAAACATGGGCCCGCTTCTAGGGGTCTGTATATACATGCATAGTAAATTAGCATAGGCTTCCCTTGCCATGACATCAGAGATGACCTGGGACAAGAAGCAGGAGGGGGTGAGTGGCCCCAACGTTAAGAAGCCACATCTGGGTGCATCTCTGTGGGGGTAGCTTCAGCCTGCACAAAGTGGGTACAGTAAGAAATGGAATGATGTGATTTTGAACTAGTGCACATGAGTATCTGATACACTTGACAAAGGTACCCCCTCTCTGGGATTTAGTTTCTCATCCGTCAGAGGACACACTTGGATTTGAGGACTTTGAGAGGCAGTTCTGATAGTCTAATTACTAGCCTGAGATCGTGCTGGCCTAACGCTACACTCCTAATCCTCTGAACGGCCAGATGGGACCAGGGAAGGAGCTTTGTGTTGAAAGTGTAGAAACACAGGTGTTGGGGAGGGTCATTGAAAAGACAGATGTGACCACCAAGGGACCCAGGAGCTCCTGGGCCCAGGACTTGGGCACTCAGAGGCTCCTCAACTCCTCCCCTGTCCTTTGATGTGAACTTCACCGTCCTTTCCTGCTCCCAGAGGCCACTTCAAGGACACAGCCTTGAGATAATGATATGGTGTTGAGAACACCTGCACGATGTATGTGACTGAAGCCAGTTAAGGCTTCTTTATCAACTTCTAAGATTTGGCGAGTGGGTACAGGGATCCCTTGGCCTTGCCGCCACCCAAGAGAAGCCTCGTATATAAGTTGCCTTTGCTCATCAAAACTTGTCACCTACTGGCCTAGAGTGGCCTGCCTCTTTCTTTGGTCTGCATTGGGAGGCCAGTTTGGGAAGCTTTGTGAGATTTGCCAACCAAAAACAGGTCAGCGGGGTGATGCTAAGACCATACCTACCTTATACTTCTGTCTCTGATATAGCTCCTGGCACCCTGACCCTGCTGGATGCCTCGTAGGCCCTGAGTAATTCTGCATCAGGGAAGGATAACACGTCTTGAATGACTTGGAGTCTTCTCTCTCAGGCCCTCTACATAAGCATTACTCAGGTCTGATCACAGCTGCGTTTACCTCTTATACTTGAAAGACTGGGACTGGCACCATGCCAGCTACACATGGACTTTCCCATATGACAGTTTGTTATGGCCTCTAAGTTGGGATTCTACTCATTTCTGTTGACAGCACCTTGATCTTGATCCCTAGTGAAGGCACACATGAAAAATTACATGAGTTTACAAACAGGCATCAAGAGAGAATAGTGGTTTAATTTAGGATATCTCAGCCTTGACACTATCCTCGGAGGGTTTATTTTTATAGAAGTCATGTAGCTGGCAACTGGTATTTTCAAGTTCTGAAAGCAGCAACTATTTTGCTGGATTTTGTTTGTGTCTTTCACCTTCTGCTTTCTGCCCTATGGTTCCCTCCAGCCCCAAAGACTCCCAACCTTCTTATGATTAATGCTTTTGAAAAGAGTTTGGAAAATAAATTTCAGTTCAGTTTTGTGGTGCAAATCACTGAGCTTTTGGGGGTTTATAATGTCTTGGTTAATAAGGATTCTGAAGATCCAACCCAGAGGTCTGTGTGAAGTGGGAAAGAAAAGGCAGAACAATTCAGGCAAGATGTATTTAATTTTTGAAACAACCATTATGTTCTGTGCTTAAATTTTTGAGTTTCTTTTTTATATTTCTTCAGAGATAATGAATAGCTTCAATTTGAGAGTGTGAGCATCCCGGAAAAATACAGAACGACAAAAACCTCATTTTGTATTTATTCATTTTTCAACAAGTTCACCCTTCTTCCATTTGATGAGACTAAGTGGGTTCTTTGAACTGGCATTGACCAACTTTGTGATGAATAATATCCTTCTTGCATATCAAACGTTCAGCCTCCCACACATGCCTAATTCATTTTACTCTCAAACGCTTGGCCATGTAAGTGATTGCCGTGATTCAGTTTTGAATGAAAGAATCGCTCAGTTGCAGCCTGTGATAATTATTGCATAAGGCTTAGATTGTTCTTTACAAACGAGAGCAAATTATCTGGCAGTGACGAAGATAATGGGTAGGAGTACTTTAATCTTTCCTCATACCTCCCTCCCTGCATACTCTGCAGACATGATAATAATCTTCATAAGGCTTTTTGTGGAGTTGAAGCTTCGTGTTGCCCATAACTATGTAGTGATAGCTGCTCACCAGATCACTCTTACATTCCAATGGAGGGATGATTTGTTGATTGCAGTTAACCAAATCACAGAATTGTGTGGAGTTTCTTCAAGCTGCAGGTGGTTGTCATTGTGAGTTTCTTCACTTTTGCAACTTACAGGCATTTCAAAGGATGCGGCTAAATGCTTGCATCTAAAAATAGAATGCACAGGAGTATTAGTAGCTTTCCTCCCTCTACCTTCGATAGTGTAAGGCACCAGCCTTATCTGTTTTCCAGAGAGCCTGCCTGCCATGGTACAGGTGTTAAATAGGAAGCAATCTGTTGGAGTAGATCCCGTGGATTTAATTACTAAGTGAAATAATTGCTTTGGTGTACTTTGTAGCTATGAGAAGACAACTTATGAAATGTCATTTTAAAGTGATTTCAGATGATTTCAGAGTCTGTGAGTCCTGTTTTCTTCAGAAAGGTCTTGCCACTTACACCTGCAAGCTCGATTCACTTCTCTGCTGTTGTTGAACAATTAGTTGTGTGCCATTGCCACCGTTACAGATAATTGTAATTTCAAATTGTAGCTGCAAGCTATTGATGGCTCTCTGTCTCTTCCTGCTTTGTAGTGACCTTGCATTTCGTTCTAATGAAGCAAAAATTGTCAAAGCTATATAAATGAAATGACATGAAATGCAAGGAGAGCACTGCTTGCAACTTACTATTTAAAAGTTTTATTTGTTTTTTGTTATTGTTGAAAGTGGAAGAGAAATGAGGACTACATTCTTTGTAGTATCATTAATGGAATGCTGATTGAATGATTCTTTCTAGAACTTTTTGCTGAAACTTTAATGAAGGCATCTCATCGTGTCTAAATAGACCCAGTGCAGGTTGATATCTCCTGGCTCTGTCTTATTTGAATCTCCACTTAGTGACATATGAAGTGCATGATTTTGGTGAGCCATTCAACCTGCCTGAACTTTAACTCCTTCACACGGCATGATATCTTACTCCGGAGCGTTTCTGGAAGCATTTAATATGATGGAGAATGGAAAGCCTCTAACCAACGCCTGAAAGAAGGTCTTGTGCCCCCCAAAATGTTCATTTCCTTTTCTCTTGAAGCTGAGGGAAGATATTTTCTAACAGTCTTTTATTTGCCATTTTCAACTTTCAGTGGAAAGAAGAATCAAGACAGAGTAGTGAGTTATAAAAATCTCTACCATCTCAGAATTGTGGCTGTGGGAAACGCAAACGTCTGTGTGACTTTACTACTGACTCTGCTTTTGGCTTCTGATTCATTTGCATGATTAAGTACTTTTCCATAGCAGGCAGTGAATTCATAGCTGGTAGAAGCCTGTAAACTGCTCATCCATTTAAAACAAGCAAACCAGCCCCAGTGACCAGGGACTCTGACCTTCAAACGCTAACTGGGACATTCCCCACGGTGGGAAGACCATAGTTACAACATTGTGGAAGGTAGTCATCTCGTTAATTTCTCCCTCTGCCTGAGAACACTCTGACAGTCCCGGAGGGAGAGACGGTCTGATCCCTGGGAATTACAATACAGCCCACAGCACAGCATCGTCTTGTTTGGGTGTGTTACTAGCCTCCAATTAGAAACTTGGGGAGCTTGCTAAGTGGCTTTAGTGGAATGAATGGAGACGAATGAAGCATTCTGCAAAGGGACTTCCAGTGAGTTCTAACACAAAGCTGTTTGTTTTGTGGATGTTTAAAACATAGTCTATCTGTAGCCCTCAAAGATATGTAAATCCACGATTGTCCTTCTCTCCTACCCCAAGGAAGCCAGTTTACAGAATGAGTCAGATCTTACGGCTGTTTTGATATAGAAATATCACTGGCCACGTAAGCTGTGTTACAGTGACTTATTTTGCTAGAAGTAAAATGGTTTTAAACAGGTGCATGGAGAGGATGGGTCATTTAGGTGTACAGAATTGACTATCTTGTAGTGAGATGAGATCAAGGGGAGTGATATCCTTATATGGTTTCCCCAGGAATAAAAAGCATAATTAAATATTATAGCACACTGTTTACACATTCGCTTATTACCAAATATTGATTAAGTTCCTGCTTTCTCCCATGGGCTCCTCCCCTTATCCCTCATGTAGACAATCCTTTCAAGAGCCTTGGCTTGTCCGTGATAAAAACGCATGCTATCTCTAAGCGTTTGTGTGAAAATAAATATCTTTTGAATATATTGAGCATCTTGGGAGAAAGACACTGTACCCTTTTAAATTAACATTATAATAATTTTAAAATTTAACTAAGCTGGAGCTCCTGGGTGGCTCAGTCGGTTGAGTGTCCGACTTTGGCTCAGGTCATGATCTCACAGTCCATGAGTTTGAGCCCCGCGTCGAGCTCTGTGCTGACAGCTCGGAGCCTGGAGCCTGCTTCGGATTCTGTGTCTCCCCCTCTCTCTGCCCCTACCCGACTCATGCTCTGTCTCTCTCTCTCTCTCTCTCTGTCAAAAATAAATAAACATTAAGAAATTTTTTTAAAAATTTAACTAAGCCTATTCCACTGGCATATTAATGAGTCTTATGAATCACTCTTATCCATTATTATTAGATTAAAAATTTTAGGAATAAAGCTCATCAGTTTATTTAGAAAGGGACTTGGCTACAAATGCAGTCACTTAATTAGCTTCTAATTTGCTTTGCTGCTTGAACATAAAGGGTTCTACTCTTCCTGAATGTGTCTTGCTCTGGTCGCTTGATTAATTTTCTGAGCCAGCTCAGACTCTAAACATAAGTCCTTGTGTCCTTTTTCCTGACAGGCCTTGTCATTGTCATCTTGAAGCATATTCAGGGAGGTTCCTTGTCCATTGGAAGCCCCGTTAGCTATGGAAGAGTGGCTGATTAAGTTATGCTTAAAACGTATTAAGTGCCAACAACAACCGGGCAGGGTGTGGGTTCGTAATGAGTCCTAGTCAGAAGGGAGAGAGTGTGTGATGGTAGGCTGGTGGCGTGTTTGGTGTCACTGTCAGATCGACACTCATTGTATCCAAGCAAGATGAAGGAGGGACCAAATGTGGGCTGGGGTGACGGAGAGCTTTGAAGCTGTCAGGTAACCTTCTTAATCCTGGGACTAAGTACAGTTCAGAAGCCTTATGATTTAGTTACCAAACTACTAAAGTATCTTTATGAGGATGAAGGCTTCTCGAGAGACAATTAACCTAGGGATTCACAAGATGTTCTAAGGCATGCTGGCCTGGGCCAAAGAAGCCAGGAAGACCAGGGCGGGAGCCCCACCCACCAGCAAGGATATATAAAAGCCCAGGAGCCTGGAGGGACATTCACAATTCAGAAGCTTGCTTCAGCGAGTTACCCACAGCTCTCTGTCTGGCACCATGTCCTACAACTGTTTCACAAGAAACTGCTCTTCCAGGCCAATTGGAGGACACTGCGCTGTCCCAGTGGCCCCGGTTGCCACGGCTTCTACCCAGGATGCCGACTGCCTGAGCGGCATCTATTTGCCCAGTTCCTTCCAAACTGGCTCCTGGCTCCTGGACCACTGTCAGGGGACCACCTGTGAGCCCACTGTTTGCCAGCCAACCTGTCACCAGCAAAATCCTTGCATCTCCAGCCTCGGACAGGTGACCTGCTCTCGACAGACCACCTGTGTCTCTAATCCTTGCTCGACCACCTACAGCCGGCCACTCACCTTTGTCTCCAGTGGCTGTCAGCCCCTGGGTGGCATCTCTAATGTGTGCCAGCCAGTGGGAGGAGTTTCCACTGTCTGCCAACCAGCCTGCGGGGGCTCCAGGACGTACCAGCGGTCCTGCATGTCCAGCTGTCGAAGAACTTGCTAAGTGTGTAGGAGCCAGTGAGCGAATCAAGACTCCAGGACCTGCCAGCTGTGTTTCCAGGCTCGTCCAGGATGCTGCCTGTCCCTGAACAACTCTTCATTGCTGATCCCTCTTCTGACTGCCTCACTGCTTGGCTGCTAGCTCTGAATAAGCTGCCTTTGGCAATCTATGAGTTTTCTGGCTAGCACCACGCCTATTTTAAGGGTTGATCACTGGTGGCGCATATGCGTCTGGATGTTTCCAGAAACTTCACTTCCCATACTCCGGTCTCTGCTGGTTTTGACGTGTTTTGACCTTGCTGCTGTGTCTTTTGGCTTCCGCTTTTGTGCCTCTGAGGAAAGGAACTTGTCTCGCTCTGTATTTTCTCAATAAACCTGCTTACTTGGCATTGCAAACGTATGTCTCAATAGAGTTCTTTATTTGCAAGAGTTCTGTGAACCATCCTTGCTGATCAGGATGGTTGCTGACTTTCTTTTCTGAGCCTAGAGTATGGGTTCAGTCATTGTGTTTCAGGACAAGCAAGGGAATATCTGGTCTTTTAGTTGGTCAGAGCATCTTTTGACGTGTAGTGGTATACAGTGACGTGTCTTCCATATTCACTCAGTTTTTATGGGTGTACAGAATAATTTCCATGTGGGCAAAAGAAAAGTTACCTGGGTAACCAAGTAGTTTGGGGAATTATACAGTGACGGGGGCAACAGAGTCTATTAGAGTCTCAGAGTCTTACTTTATCAGAGAACCACAGTGGAAAACTTTGCAGAAGATCCCTCCATGATCAGATAGGACAGAGTGAGAAGGAAGAAGGGTGGGGAAGTTGGTTTCCAAGGCCTGAGATTCAGGGCATCAAAGGGTGGCTCCAGCTCTATATTTCCCTCACTTGCTGCCGAGGGTTGGTAGATCTCCCCAAAATGCTCTGAGTAAATCAAATCTCCAGGTGTTAGTAAATCTGGGCAAGAGAGACTTAAAAACAACCTTCGAAAACACACGGTGGTTTGTTTCAACAAGAACCTTATTTTGTGCTTGTTCTCTACTGGAACCCACGTACTGATTAAACAAACCATCTGGGCTGGTGGTCCACTGCTAATTCTTTTTGCTTTATTTTAAAGTGAGAACTGGCTACCGACTGGTTTGCTTTTGTCCTTATCCTCTGTTATGTCCAGAAACACATGTTTATTTTCTTTTCAGAGTTGCTGAAAGAGACACAGATGAGGAAGATTTTTACAGAAAATGGAGACATACGAGGTGTGTGTTCCGTGAGCAGAGAGCCTTTTCTCATAACAGTGGACCTTAGTGCCTGCGGCAGAGTCTGATTGGCGACCTCTGTTGACAGCAAAATGGTTTTCTTATTTCACTAATAGTTTTTCAGAGAGGCATAGATGATTTCCAGATAGATGGAATGTTTTCAAGTTTTTCCCATTGCTGACTCTACTCTGAGAAGTAAGGATCCCTTCAATCAAAGACATGTTAGTATCTATGAGTCACAGTAATATCTCATTAAGGCAAGACATGGTTTTTATTATATATTATTTCTATACCCATTGTCTTTAAAAGTGAAACTCTGGATTTCAGATAAGTTCTGGTTTATTCTAACATATAAATCCCTGGGGGAAATCCTCAGTGGCTCCTGCAAAGCTATTGTTCACATGACTCTCACTGATTGTTTATTTCCGCCATTTCACTGTGATCTGGAAAATTCAAAGTTTTCAGAGATTGAAAACATATTTAATTTGTTTGTTTTTTATTCTCTAGCTTTCTAATTTTTCAATAAAAAATTGTAAGGACAGAGATGCCTTCCATTTCTTTTTTATTTAAATGGCTAATCATCTCAATAGATTTGTATATTACTAATATATAATAGCAAAGATTTTACACGCTGCTATGAGTAAAGTTTTGCTCGGGGTATTATTGCATGGTGTGAATGTTCAAGGATGATGTAGCTATCCTGCCAACCTATTTCCTTGCCTTTATTTCTATTTGGGGAGTTCTCTGATTTGCTGTTAGAGCTATTCTCTTTGTACTTGAACTTTGAAAAGTCTCTCCATTCTTTGCTTTATTTCACAATAAATGATAAAGTTTCAGTGTTTACCTTTGAGGGCTGGCTTTTAAAATTTTTTTTTTTTCAACGTTTATTCATTTTTGGGACAGAGAGAGACAGAGCATGAACGGGCGAGGGTCAGAGAGAGAGGGAGACACAGAATCGGAAACAGGCTCCAGGCTCTGAGCCATCAGCCCAGAGCCCGACGCGGGGCTGGAACTCACGGACCGCGAGATCGTGACCTGGCTGAAGTCGGACGCTTAACCAACTGCGCCACCCAGGCGCCCCTAGGGCTGGCTTTTAAAAGATAGGGCAATGACTTCTTTCTCTTCTTGGTCTGGGGCCTACAAGCATGTCTTGTATGTATGTAATATCCTGTCATGGTAGGGAAGTGATTTGACGGTCTTCAGTTCGAATCCCAGTTCTGTCGCTTGGCTGCAGGTTCGTTAAGCTCTCTAAACCTTAGCTCATCTGTAAAATGGGGATTATGGTAGCATCTCATGCCTCTCTTTTCAGGAATAAACCGAGGTAATGTGTGTGTCTCCCAGCTGTCAGCTGAGGCATCCTGCCATTTGATATTAAAGTGAACCTGGCATTCTCATCTCCTTTCCTTCTTTGGTGGAAGTCCTGGCTACTCCTGGCATTTCTCAGGGATCTGGGTTGAGATGCTGGGAGGAGATGCCTTACTGTTTCCTTTCCTAATCCCTCTGGCTCTGAATTTTTATTTAAAAAAAATTTTTTTTAATGTTTATTGATTTTTGAGGGAGAGAGAGCACTGGGGGTGGAGGGAGGGACAGAGAGAGGGGGAGACACAGAATCTGAAGCAGGCTCCAGGCTCTGAGCTGTCAGCACATAGCGTGATGTAGAGCTCGAACCCACAAACCTTGAGTTCATGACCTGAGCCAAAGTCAGACGCTTAATTGACCGAGCCATCCAAGTGCCCCTCTGAACTTTTACTTTAGAAGAATTAGTTCATTTTATGGATCTTCTTCCTATGCCATAGTCTGTTTCTGTTCCAACTGTAATGATTCAGACATCTTAGCCCAACTTCCTTCCCTTGCTGTCCATAGAATCCACTTACACAAGGTATTTGTGTGTCTAACAACAGACTTTACAGAAAATCTGGGATCTAGATGGCATTGGTATTCTAGTGAGGAAAACAACTTAAAATTGAATTTTAGACATTATGAAGTTCCTGGGTCATTGTGTCTGGAACATTATCATGTTCAGTTCAGAGCCAAACCCCTCCTTCCCTCCTCCTCTCCCTCCCTTCCTCCCTCCCTTCCTCACAACTAACTTATCTCTAATGGTCCAGCTTCTGTGCAAGGTGCCAGTGCATGGTAGTAAACAAAACTGCTATGATTCTTGCCCTCATGAAGCTCATAGCTTAGTTAAGAATAATTTCTACAGAACTTTTATATTTTCTTCTATATCTTGGCCTTAGGGGTTCTATGTACTTTGCTTTTCCCCTACAGATGCTTGTAAGGGCTTCCCAAGGTGCTACATCACATAAATAAAGGGTAAGCTTCTCTACATTGTTTCATATATGAAGCTTATTTACATTACAACTATGATAAAAACTGAAAACACAACCAACCTCTGGGATATTTGGCTTTAAATCTAGGAGACCTAAAGCTTATAACAGTCAAGGGAAAGTGTACTAGTAATCGGTTGAATGGCAAGAATGGATGGTTGACAAATTGGGGTACAGACCCAGACTGGTGCCCTCTAAAACTGCTCTATGCATTCAGAGGAGGTAGGCTCTGCGATCTGACCTTAGCCTTGGTAAATATCTACTTGTTCTCTTGATATTTTTGGAAACTATAGCTTATGCTTAGGAATTTATAAATGCCTTCATATCTGAAGGGCCTTGTGTTAGCTTTCATGGGGATAGGATCCTTATTTAATAAGATCGCTTGCTCCAACGTCTTTGATATGCTCTATTCTCCCGTATTTAACAGCCTGCTAGGCATTTCCAGAAATATGTCTTCTAATAAAATTCAAAGAAATTTTCAAAACTCAAATTGGTCATAATGTAGTTTATGAATTAGGGATATGATTTGTGTTGCACGCTTCAGATTATGCAACAATTGTGATCAGGAACCAACTCCCATTAGCACAGGCGAAGAGCTATTATAAGCAAATACAATGGTTTTGTGGAAGTTGTTCTGCGCTTTACTGTGGAAATGGAAAATAAAAGGGACAATGCAGCATCCGAATTGTGCTAATGGTAGTTCTAGTGCCCCTGGAAAAAGGCAGGTGATCCTCTGGAACAAGAGCTGGGTGGGGTCAGGTTAGGATTTGCTTAGAGGTGTTTTGATTTCATAGCCACAAACTTTCTACCATAAAACAGTTTACCATTGAAATTTCTTCAGAAAAATTGGCTTTATCAGCTTGGATCTGAATGTCTAGCCCTTAACCCCTATTTTCCCTCCATTAAACATCTTAATACAAGTTTTCTTGGGAACACATCAATTGCATCATGGCAGAGAAGACCTACACAACTAAAATGAGATATTCTTGTACAAAAACTTCTCATTATATTCAGTCTTGCCTCTTGGTTAACGCTGCCACTATCTTCCAAGTGACCTAGGATGGAAATCCCGTCACCACGTTTTACTTCTCTTTTCCCTAGTTCCACACGTTTGATTCCTTAGAGATGGAATAGTTCTTAGCATTTCCTCTATCCCTGCTTGCAACGGGCAGTCATACCTTACACTCCAGTAGTGCATAAGCCCCTAAGTGATCCCACTGTTTCTCTGTCCTCTCAGGACGGTGTACCACATCTGTCCATATTAGCTTGCCAAGGCCTCCATAACAAAATGTCATAAACTGGGGAGCTTGAACAACAGAAACTGATTGTCTCACAGTCTGGAGACTGGTTGCCTAAGATCAAGGTGTCAGCAGGATTCATTCCTACTGAGGCCGTGAGGGAGAATCTGTTCCATTCCTCTCCCAGAGCTTCTGGTGGTTTGCTGGCCATCTTTGGTGTTCCTTGGCTTTTAGAAGGACCCTGATAGCTGTCTTCATCTTCACACGACATTCTCCCTGTGTGTGTTTGTGTGTCTGTGTCCAAATTCCCCCCCCCCCTTTTTTTTTTTCTTGAGAGAGACAGAGTGTGTGTGTGTGAGTCAGGTAGGGGCAGAGGGAGAAGGAGAGAGACAATCTTAAGCAGGCTCCCTGCCCAGCACAGACACCCAACGTGGGGCTCAATTTCACAAGAGATCATAACCTGAGCCAAAATCAAGAGTTGGACGCTTAACTGACTGAACCACCCAGGCACCCCAAATTTTCCCTTTTTGTAAGGACACCAGTCATGCTGAACTAGGGGCCTACCCTCCTCAAGTATGACCTCATTTTAACTAATTAGATCTACAATTAGATCTATTTCCAAACGAGGTCACGTTCTGAAGTGTAGGTTAAGACTTCAGCGTAGAAATGTTTGAAGGTACAAATCAACTCATAAGACTATCAAGGCACAATTGTGATCATGCTATTTTGCTTCTCAAAAAATATCAAAATGTGCTTATTGCCTGAGGAATGCCATTAGACTTGGTGGCCAAGCATTCTTAATTCCCAGCAGAATGTATATATAAATATATCTAATAAATATATAAATGAATATACAAATATATAAATATACAAATATAAATACACACATATATATATACCTATACCTATATACATATACATATATATACACACACACATATATGTATATGTATATGTATATGTATATATATACATATATATATGTATATATATATACATATATGTATTACTCTGGTTCTGTTTCTCAGGAGACCTATTATAAATATAGTACCTCAATTATTAATTATACTTTCAATTATAGAAATGAATAAGAACCTAAAAACTCAAACATTATATTATTATGTATACATTATGCTAAGTAATCATAATATAATGTTTGAGTTTTTAGGTTCTTATTCATTTCTATAATTGAAAGTTTAATTAATAATTGAGGTACTATATTTATAATGGTTCTCCAGAGAAACAGAAGCTGCAGTAATATATACATATGTATATATGTATATATATTTATATATACATATTCCTATTGGCTCTGTTTCTCTGGAGAACCATGATTAATGTAGTTCATCTTATATATGACGTACTTTTCACAAGCCAGACTGGAAAATGCCTTCTGCTCACACTCCATTGGCAAGTTCCCAGTCATGTGGGCCACACTTAAGTGCAAAGAATTGGTTCATATGGTCCATGTGCGGGCAAAAAAGGAAGAGAAGGTGGGTCTGGTGAACTGAGAGCCTGTGTCTGCAATATTTGTAAGAATAAAGAGTGTAATGTGAAACTCTGACTCATAGTAAGCACCCTGAAAGTGGTGAGTGAATCTGAATTAGACTTCTATTTCCAGCTGTCTATCAAAGGAGACCTGTTTTAGGAAAATATCTCTTTTTGGAAAGGGATGCCTTTAGGCACTAATCTAATATATTCACAGGTTGCTTACAGCATTTAAGGATCTGTCTTTTTAGGAAACATTATTTTTTATTTTTTTAAATGTTTATTTATATTTGAGAGAGAGAGAGAGAGAGACAGAGGATCCAAAGCAGACTCTGCACTGAGAGCAGTGAGCTGGATACGTGGCTTGAATTAATGAACCATGAGATCATGATCTGAGCTGAAACCAAGAGTCAGACTCTTAATTGACTGAGTTGCCCAGGCACCCCCTAGACAACATTATTTTTTAAATCCAAGGAAAATACTTCTAGACAAAAATTGAGATGTAAACAATTAGTGCTCATTTAAAAGGAACTAATTCAGGTAATGGCTACAAGGACTGGGAATAATTGAGATATTTCTAACTTGAAATAAAATGGGAATTGACCAGGCAACAGCTCCATAAATGAAACGATGTTCTATTTTCCTCTAGTTAGTATAAACTACATCATCTTATATTACCTAGTCCTTCATTCTGGCCCCTATTTTCATTGTGTAACTATCTTTTGAAAGAAGTCAGTGCTGGAAGAGACTTTGATAGTAATATACAACTCTGTTATTTAACAATAAGGAAATAGAAATGGAATGACTTGTATATAAATATAGTCAGTGTTGGACACACTAAATGGCTTCTAATTGAGTGTTTTTTAAATATGAATATGAAAATTTTGTGATTCCTTATTCATTCTCCTTTCTTAATGAGTTATATTGCAAGTAATCTATCCAGGAGTATCATAAGCTATGTCACCACTATTAGATTCTTTATTCTTCAACAAAGGTCTTATACACCTGTAGTTTATCTGAAATCCAAACGTAACAGAGAGTCCTATATTTTTATTTGGTACCTGGAAATCCTAAATGTAATAAGTTTCCCTTAGGGAACTGCTCTATTCTAGAGGACATAGCCAGCTATCCAACCACAGAGGCTGACTGACTCCTTCTGATGTCTGTCCTGTCCTGTTTTACATGACCCTCCACAGCCCTCACAGGTTGTGGGGAGTTACTGCACCCCAATGGTGCAGTAAGGCTAAACTGGTATACAACTGACCAGTGGCAAGCTAGTCTAGCTGAAGATTCTGTTCTAGCTTGTTCTCCTTACCACTTGGGGCCATCTTCCCTACTTTCTTCATCCTCTATTGTGTCTAATTCTCTGTACCACTAGCCATAGTCTTTTTAAAATATTTTTTTAGTATAGGCATGCCCCATTTGGGACAAGAGTTGGGACATACCTGTAGTAAAATTTTGTTGTTTATCTGAAATTCAAATGTAACTGGGATCCTATAATTTATCTGTAAAACTCAGTGGAAGTCTTACTTGATTTTGCATTAAATTTGGAATGGAAAAAAGGAGGAAAGTGTTTGAGAAGTTCAGATCCAATTAATTTTACATGATTTATTTCCCCATGCCTTTCAAATTTTTAATATTTCCACAACGTGCTATGAATCTCTGCTAGAGAGATACATGATGCAGAGATGTTCATCTATCGTCTCTATCATCTATCTATCTATCTATCATCTATCTAATCTATCTTTTTTCTTTTCTTTTGTTTATTTATTTCTTTTTAATGAAACCCTTTTTATCTCAGAGCATCTCGTAGGACTATCATTTTGTGAAAGATAGTTTGGAAAACACTGACAAAGAGCAGTGCTGTGCCACTCAGAGAAGCCATCCTGCAAGGTGGATTTCACTGTTTCTCTAGTGTAAGATAAGTGTGAAAAGACCAAGACAGTTACACAAATCTTAAGAAGAAAAATAGAAGTACCCATATGACTTGCACAAGAGCCAGTACAGCATAATTTTGGTGGATCATTAAATTGTTCCATCTTCTACATTGTGTAATATGAAGCATCAGACAGGCTGGCTGATCAAATTCTCGGATTCAAAGTTAAGGTTCTTCCAGATACTACTAAATTAGCATGTCTAGACCATGTTCTATATGAAAGGCTCTCAGTGAAGCGGTTCAAGGCTGCCTATATCTCTGGTGCAAAGGTAATTGGAAAGCCAAACTGAATTTCTGAGTGAATAGTGCTGACCGAGCTGTGTAATATTTTGATGGGTAGTTTTGGGCCTTTCAAAGTGAGATGTGGCATTTGAATGCAAATAAACCCATTGCAAAACAACCCCAAACCTTTGGCATTTTAGAATCATTTCCTGATTCTTTTTCTTCTGAGAACTTATTTCTGTGTAGAACCTATCAAGTGAGTGATTTTTCAAAGCTGCTCACTGGCCTCTTCAAGGTCAAGGGGAAAATTGATGGTTTAGAATTATGATTAGATTCTCCTCCTACTCCTTTCCTTCTTTTATTTCTTATTTGATGGCTTTATTTTCTCATTTTATCTCCTAACTTTGCATATTTCCCTGAGATAGAGGATGAACTCAGAGACATATTGAGCAGGGAGTTTCCAGTAACTCTGAGGTGTCATTTATGCATTTAAGGTCAGGGGACACTAGAATGACTTTATAGTTGAAAGCAATTGCTCAGTTAAGCATTCATTCATCCAGCTAATATTTTTAAATATATGATAGTACTTTGACAGTCTTTCTCTCTTATGAAGATTCAAATATAGTGAGGAAGCAGATATATAAACAACCAGCTCACATGAAATAAGTACTGTAATAGGGAAGCATATATAAAGTGAAATAAATTTGAAAAATGCTGGGTGATTGAAAGTTAAGCTGGGTTCTTTGCTATAGATTTTATCTGAGCTTTTAATATGGTAATATACATTGTGACTCTCTAAGGGTGGAATATAACTTGGAATGTATCCCTGAAACTTTTCCCCCTGGAATATCTGGAAGGAACAGGGTCCTGTTAAACACACCCCATAAAGCCATGCATTATGGTGTATATACCAAATTGGACATGGATTACTTTTGTTAAAATGTCACTTTCTGGGGCGCTTGGGTGGCTCCGTTGGTTAAGCGTCCCACTCTTGATTTTTGGCTGAGGGCATGATCTGATGGTTGTGAGACTGAGCCCCCCACATTGGGCTCCAGGCTGGGTGTGAAGCCTGCTGAGATTCTGTCTCTCCTTTTGCCCCTCCCCTGCTCGTGTTCTCTTTCTCCCTCTCAGAAAAAAAAAAAAAAATGTGACTTTCTATGTTAGCCATCTTTTTTTTTTTTTTTTTGAGTTTTCAAGATGTGTCCAATCTCCATACTTTAAATAGCTGTTATATAAAAAAGTAGGTTTTTCAAATTTCAGGGTGCAGCCTTAGCTTACCTTCTCTCTCATTCTGCCAGCCCCATAATGGTTTCTTTTAGTCTCTTTCAGTGTGTGTGGTGTGTGTCATCAGGGAAGGCTTTTTGCTTGTATAGGCACAATATGGTTAGGTGACTGACACACATACATACATGTGTGTGTGTATGTGTATCTGACCAATTTTAATCCTAAGATCTTTTGTTAGATTTCATATAAGTTAAATCCTACTTGACACAACAAGGAGGTTAGGAGTGGTTGCTAGTCCTTTTGGGGGGGGCGTGGAAAGAACATACTATAAACAGAAATAAACGTACTATATTTAGGTAGAAATGAATGCAAATAATATTTATATACAATTTAAAATGAGAAAAGGATTTGAGAGAATATGATAAAATTTGGGAAGACAAGAGACACATTGTTTAAAATATGTTGGCTCTTTCTCAACATTTCCTTCATGTGTACTTGTGTATTGGCATTAACAGCACCTTGACCTAGGCCTTTATTATCTCATACCTGGCCGTTATAATAGCTAGCTAATAAGTTTCCCTAATTATAACCTCTTATCCAAATTAATTTTCTTATTGCACCATTGTGATCTCATAATCAAACTTTATTAGTTCCTAATAATTTATTAAAATCATCAAGGTGTAATGGATAGGGCATTGAACTAGGAGTGAAAAAGTTATGTTTTTGAGAGCTACTCATGAGCTGTATAACCTTGAAAAGGTTGCTCAACAACTAGAGGTGAAACTATGTCTACCTATAAATTCATATAATATCCTGGCTGCCTAATTAGTAGTATTGCTGTAGAATTTAAACACAATATGAAAGAAAGGTCTTTATAAACGTTGAAGCAAAACATACATGTAAACTACTGTCTTTGCTCCTCGAAGTCTGTATTTCTTAGGCTGCCAATCTATACCTTACCAGACCATGATTACCTTTCTGTTATATGTTGACCATTTGCTTGCACAAACAGGGCAATTCATTCAAACTAGAATGCCTTGGGATTTCATAGCTAAACACATTTGCTAGTTCTTTTTCTTTTTCCTGCTGACTATTTTCCTCATCCTTTAAAGTATTGTTGTATCTCCATGGTGCCTTCTGTATTAGGCATCTATGGCTGCTGGAATAAATCACTACACACTGGAGGTCTTAAGACAACAGAAATTTATTTTCTCACAATTGTGGAGGCCACAATTCCAAAATAAAGGTGTTGCAGGGTCATGCTCCCTTGGAAGGCTCTAGGGAAGATGCCTTTCCTTAGCTTCTGGGAGCTCCTGCCATTCCTTAGCTTGTGGAAACATCTCCAATCTCTGTTTCCACATCACTTGGGCTTCTCCTGTGTCTCTGTCTCTCCTTTGCTGTTTCTTACAAGGATATTTGTCTTGGAGGCAGGGTCCACCTTAAACCGAAGATGATCTCATCTCAAGATCCTTAACTCAGTTATATCTTCAAAAACTCTATTTCCAAATAGGCCATATTTATGGGTACTGGGGGTCAGGAGTTGGACATATAATTTTGGGGCCCCTATTCAAACCACTACATCTTCTCTGCTCATTCCAATCTATTAGTTTGGCCAACATATACTTCATATGCAACCTTGAAATAGCTGAGAGGAAACCACTGATAATGAGCCAATTAAATGCTTTCAGTTTGCAAGAACTATTTATGAAGAGTTTAGTGTTTGGTTCATCGAATTTAATTATTTTACAGCCAAAACTGCACCCCATGTAAAGAAGTAGCACTATTTAACTTTCTATCAAAAAAAGTTGAATTATTTAAGTGCTTTTTACAGCTTTAAAACTGAAAAGAAATTTTCTTAACACATAATTGGTAAAGTGGAACTCTATTTAATTGTAAAATATAAACCATTTAAAAGCATTCTGGCTCAGCAATGTATAAAAAATCAGATTATTATTTTATTATTAGCACAACTAATGCTGTAGAACTCAGAAAAGCATCTCTGAACTGGGTACAGATGAAGAGCCAAACCTTGACACTGATCTTTTATTGAGATAGCACAGACTGCATTAGCTCAATACACTAGGTATTCACGCGATACTCAGTGTGAGCTCAAACCCATTACAGTGGTGGCTAGAGCCCCTCCCTTCTCTCTGTCTTCCCCCCTTTGGGGGCCCTGTTCCTCTTTGCTGGCATTAAAGACCACAGAGTACATTTATGGCAACAAGCCACCAAATTATTCACAGCCCAAGCCAATTTACAGAGCTCATCTGGGTTTTTCCATACAAAGCTGATACTAGGTGGAGAAGGGGGCAAAGTGCATTCACGATTATTTTGTTTATTTACATGGAGTACTCCAAAATGCTAGAACTTGCTAACGCAAATGCAGCACAATCCTTCTTATTTATAATAGATTCCTGATCTCACCCTTTGCTACATCGCAAATCTGTCCCCAACTTTTTTTTCACTCACTTTCCCTAAGTAGCCTGAGCTAGTCAACAAGGCTCAAGAGAAGCATGCGTTTTTTTCTTATTAAAAAATTTTTTTTTGTTCTATGGAAACCAATTTGACAACAAATTTAATATATTAAAAAATAAATAAATAAAAAATAAATAAAATAAAATTTTTTTACCGTTTGTTCATTTTTGAGAGAGAGAGAGAGAGAGAGAGAGGGAGAGAGTGAACGGGGGAGGGGCAGAGAGAGAGAAAGAGGAGACACAGAATCTGAAGCAGGCTTCAGGTTCTGAGCTGTCAGCACAGAGCCTGATACTGGGCTCAAACCCACACACCGTGAGATCATGACCTGAGTCGAAGGCGGACGCTTAACCGACTGAGTGTCCTGCCTTTTTCTTTATTATAGTAAGATTAATACGGAATGTTGCTTTTACTGTACTTCATCAAAAGCTAACAGTTTCTTCATTTACAAGAATGAAAATACACAGCACCTTCCTCATCCTGTCTGTTTCCCTAGGTCTTCCAAATTGATGGAGAATCTTCCGGATTTACTCAGCTAACATTATATTTCTACTAATACGTTTCCAAGAGCTTTTCCAAGTGTGCCTAAACATATAATTTTTTTTAAACACATAATTTTTAACTTTACAAACCATCTGACTAAACACATGACATTGCTTTAGTTGATCTTAGTAAGTTTCCCTTTTGTTCAGTACCACCCATTCATTTTGACCTTGTTCTTTTCCCCCTGCTGAAACATAAGTCAGAGGTGTTATAATGAAGAATGGTGTCCGGCCATTCACGATGATGGTGATGATATTTCAAACAGAATCCTCTTGCTAGTGAGGAGTGGGTGACCAGAGAGAAACCACTGGACAGGTGAAGGAGACATGGCCCAAGTGTATCTTCTTCTGTGCCAGCCACGAGAAAACTCTGTCAAATCCCTAACTGAAATGAAGTGTAGAGTCCTTATTCACACACTTTGAAAATAACACATTACGTTAATCTAACTTTGAGTTTCTCATTTTTGAACACTTATTTACATATATCATTGTGTTTTAAGATGTTAACAGGAGGGAAAAATAAAGTGCATAGCCAAAGGATTAAAGAATTAGCTTCTGAGCGGGAGGCCTGGGTGCCTCAGTCGGTTAAGTGGCCGACTTCGGCTCAGGTCATGATCTCTTGGTTCATGAGTTTGAGCCCTGCGTCGGGCTCTGTGCTGACAGCTCGAAGCCTGGATCCTGCTTCGGATTCTGTGTCACCCTCTCTCTCTGCCCCTCTCCTGGTCACTCTCTGTCTCTCTGTCAAAAATAAATAAACATTAAAAAAAAAAAAGAATTAGCTAGAATTAGCATCTGAGGAAGGGAAGGGCAAGCCATTTTGCATCTTTTCCCTGGAAAGATGAAGGTTAGTAGACGTTTTGTCCTTTTAAATGTTATGTATTTGATTTATAGAAGTTAAAAATTTTTAGGTAAAGTCCACCTTTGCTTTTGAGATTTTTCAATTGATTTTATATATAAAAAGCATTTCAGAAGTTATTCTCCTTATTTTTAAAAATTTTTTGATAGCTTGATGTTTTTTATTTACCTGAACATTGATTTATAATTTAATACGGTTTATGGTGTAGGGTTATTTTTTCCCTCTTCAAGTGTTAACCAGTTATTTTGGCAGCATTATCTGAGTAACAGCCACCTTTTCTTACTGATTTATGATTCCACATTTGTCACACATTAACATTTAAATCTATGAGAGTATATTTGTGTGTTTTGAGGCTCATAATCTTAAATAACATAATAATTAATCTTTTCTATGTCTTCTCCTGTTCTTTAACTAACATTAAAATATGGTAATCAGCATTTAAAAAAATTCAACAATTTAAGCTAAGCAATCATGCAAATTAAGCAATTAAATAGCACAGGGTGACTTTTAATATAAAGCAAAAATTCAATTCCTTACTCCTCCCCAGTCTTGTATCCTAGAAGCAGTCACCATATATTTTTTAGGTAATTTCTTTAGTAGTTATTGTTGTATCCTTAATTAATATAGTACACTGTTATTTTTTTTTATTTTTCAGATGTAAGATTATCTACTGACTTCCTAAGTGATGGCTGAAAATTTAGCTCTGTTACACGATCCGTTCCCTCATAACTCCCCATCAACATGTTCTTTCTATTTTGCTATTATTTGGTGAATCAATAATCATTTTTACAGATATTTTGCAAAGCCAAGTAGCACACCATGATTATATTGCCTTTCTTAAATAACTTTTTCTTTGTCCTGCACATTCTAATGATCTTATTTTTTTCTTGCACTATTTCCTTTATTATATCTTACTTATTTTTAATGTCTCTCTTTTTTTATTGTATTGCCTGGTTTTCGTTTCTTTCCAGCAAACTCCCTATTTTCTGTCTTCTATCTTTCTGCTCAAACTAAACTACTGCTCTTTCTGACGCTCGGCTGTCATCCCAGAATTCCACTCTTCATTTAAATCCTTCGTTTGTTGGAGCACGTTCTCAGGGCAATCTCTAAGGGTGTGTAGAGAATAACTTTCTGAACAAGGCAATCTCTAAGGGTGTGTAGAGAATAACTTTCTGAACCATTGGGTGCATCTGACAGTGACTTATTATATTTCATACTTGAATGATAGACTAGCTATCAAATAATAGGTTGAAAATAATTTTCTATCGCAACACAATTTTCCTTCTCTGTCTTTAGCTCCCTGTGTTTTTGATGTACTATCTGTTGTCAGACTGCCTCTTTCCTGTACTCACAAGGTACAGTCAGTTAAGAAACATTTTTCTTTGGCAGCATTTAGATCTTCCTTTTTGCTTTGGCATTCTGAAATTTCACAGCAATGCATGTAGGGGTTCTCATTTTAAAACATGGCCCCCAAATTCTTTGACATTTTTCTTATCAAGCCATGGGGTCCATGTCCCTCCCTCTTCAATCTGGATAGGATTGGACTGCTTCCACAGATAAAGTGCGCAGGAGGTGACACAGGGTGGCTTCTGAAGCTAGATTATAAAAGATCTTGCCCTTTTACTCTGGTTCTCTGGAACTCTTGCTCCCCAGAAACTCTAGCTTGGGATTTTCCCTCCTGGAATCTACCTGCCTTCTTGTAAAAAGCGAAAACCGTAGGAGAAGTTATATGATCTATTGGTAGCCTGAGCTGAGATCAGTCATTGAGACATCCCATCCCAAGTGCCAGACACACAAGGAGGAGTCTTTAGATGATTGTGCCCTCTAGCTGTTTGGGTCACTCTCAGCCATTCAGGTCTTCTCAGTAGAGGCTCCAGACATTGTGTGACAGAATCAAGCTATTGCTTCTGTGCTCTGTCTGAATTCTTGACCTGTAAAACTATGAGTATAATAAAATGGCTCTGGTTTTATGCCACTGGCTTTTGGTGTTGTTACACAGTAATAGATACCTGAAACACAAGGTATGGGTCTTTCTGTATTCATCATCTGAAAGCTTCTCCATTGGTGTATCTGGTACTTGGGGTGTTATTTAAAATATTTCCTATTAAATACTCAGCCTTAATGTTCTACAAGGCAGAGAAGCAGCCTCCTTGATTTTATTCTCCTTGTGAACCTAATATTACTCCTCTTCTCCATCAGTTATGCCATCTACCAGAAATATGTTGAGACGTTATGTCCATTGATGGCCGCAAAGAACCTGATCTGCATTATTGCAGATCCATTATTGCAGTC
The DNA here is from genome assembly GCF_028749965.1 of Puma concolor. Taxonomy (NCBI): domain Eukaryota; kingdom Metazoa; phylum Chordata; class Mammalia; order Carnivora; family Felidae; genus Puma; species Puma concolor. The sequence goes on along the minus strand of NC_141675.1, from coordinate 146,403,616 downwards.
TATTATTGTGGATCAATGGCTGTTTTATTCCTTTACTACCATTTTAATGGACTCTCATAAGGGGAGGAATATAAATTTGTATGCTACATCTATTATCTTGGATCTTCTGAAGATTGCACGACAGACAGCACGGTATTGGGAAATATGGCAGACTTCTAGCTGGTTATCAATATCCATTCTCCACATTTTTATGACAACAGAGTTTACCTGGTATTTGGCTGCCCAGCTAAAGCCTACATTTTCCAGCTTCCTTTGCAACTAAATGTGGCCATGTGACTAGGTATTGCCCAATAGGATGTGAGTAGAAGTGATGTGCCCTCTGACTCTAATTCCTTTTTTTTTGTTGTTTATTTTTCATTTTTTGAGAGACAGAGAATTTTAAGCAGGCTCCATTTTTCTTTGGAACGCAGAGCCCAACGTGGGGCCTGATTCCATGACCCTGGGATCATGACCTGAGCTGAAATCAGGAGTCAGACCCTCAACTGACTGAGCTATCCAGGTCTAACTATTAAATGAGTTGGGTGTGTGTTTCTCACACACAGAAACAAATTTCTTCTTTGCTGAGATATAGCAAAGGTTGGGAGCAGCTGACTTGGGCCTCCATGTGGCATCTATCTTTTGAGGATGGTAAAACTATCTACCAACCTTGCCTACCTTTGTACTGTTATAAGAGAGAAGAATAAAATTCTAACCTTTGAAGTCATACTTATATGGCCTCTGTAATAAATAACTTACATTGTACAAATATAAGCCTCACTAACATACTGTTTTATGATCAGAATTAGAGGCAAAATTTGGGACAATAATTATAGTAATACCTAGAGTAGTGATGGTAGCTAGCACTTATATAGAACTTAACATGAGTCACTACTGTTCTAAGAGCTTTAATGGATCGACTAACTTAACTTTCACAACCCTACCCTATAAAGTAACACTGTAATCATTCCTATTGCGCAGATTAAAAAACTGCAAAGACAGTTAAGTAACTTTCTCAAACCTACACATCTAGTATTGGAGAGTTAGGTTCAACACAAGTAATCTGGTTCTAGAGCCCAAACCGTCAATCACCTTGATAGAGTATTCTTTGTAGATCTGGCCTTTATAGATTGGAAATAGATGCAGTGAGGAGCCATTTTACCAAATGCTGTAGTGAGAGTTTAATTTGAAACCATTAGTGATAAGGAAACACTTAAGTACAGGGAGATATTGCCAAACATATTACATAAGTGCTAATAGAAGTTAATGAATAAGAACGTACTTGATCTACAAAAATTACTCCAGTGAGGAGTGAATTGCAAGTTTATACCTGTCCATTGACTTTTTAAATGTCAATTGCATTGAAGTATAAGTTGAAAGCAAAAAAGTACACATCAGTTTGACAACACAATCAATTTTCACAAAGTGAATACACTCACGTAATCTGTACCCGGACCAAGAAACAGGGCATGACTAGTCCCCAAAGGATCCCCATGTTCTTTTCCAGGTAATATACGTTGTTTTTTGAAGGGACATTCCTAATTTATTCTATCAGTAGTTAGAATTCTATCTTGCACAGGGGCACCTGGGTGGCTCAGTCGGTTGGGCGTCTGACTTTGCTCAGGTCATGATCTCACAGTTCACTAGTTGGAGCCCCACATCCAGCTCTGCTGACAGCTCAGAGCCTGGAGCTTGCTTTGGATTGTGTGTCTCCTCTCTCTCTGTCCCTCCCCTGCTTGTACTCTGTCTGTCTCTCAGAAATAAATAAACATTAAAAAAAGAATTTAAAAAAAGAATTGTATCTTGTGCTTTTGTATAAACCCTTTTTGTATATGTAGTTTTGCTTCTTTAAATAGGCAAATCTTCCGAATAAATTAGATATGGATGTTGAGAAAGAATGGCTTCAGGTGAAGCCTGTGCTCGAATGTTACCAGTTAATAGGGGCTCAGGCTGCTGCCTTCACCCTACTGTGTCACATAGCTCTGGTTTGCAAACTGTGTTTTAGCAGCCTTATTATATAATTATATGTGTGTATTTCTTTTGGAATTACTTGATTAACTCACACCATTTTAGAAGTAGGTATGGTCGTATACAGATGAAATAAATATGTGAGATATATATATGTGTATATGGGATTATAGCCATATACAGTGTTATGTTTTCTAAGCTTCAATAATCATTTCTTAGCTAATGACAAACTGATATCTTGGTTTTGGTCATATGTATATAGGAAAGAAACAAAGATAAAAGGATTTAAAATAAGAGAAATTAAGTTTTGGCCAGGGGTTAACAACTGGCAGACAGTAGTTCCCATGTTGCTAATATGCATGCTCTTTGTTGTACATATTTGTTTTAAAATTTGACTTTTGAGAGTTTGGATAGACCATGTGTTCTTCCATTTTCTGTGGCCACCAAAGCCTTTGCTGTCTTTCACCTATCCTGATTCGGGGACTTATATTCTTTTTTGTTCTTTAAATTTTTTTATTACGTTTATTTATGTATTTATTTTTGGGAGGCAGAGAGAGACAGAGCATGAGTGGGGGAGGGGCAGAGAGAGAGAGAGAGGGAGACACAGAATCCGAAGCAGGCTCCAGGTGCCGAGCTGTCAGCACAGAGTCCGACGCGGGGTTCCAACTCACAAACCTCGAGATCACAACCCAAACTGAAATCAAGAGTCAGATGCTTAAATGACTGAGCCACCCAGACGCCCCTATTTTTTTGTATAACTCTTAAAAGTATTTGAGTTTACCATCATCTAGACTTTTGAATACAAGAGCAAACATATTTATATTTTTTAAATGTGGAGGGCAGAATTTCAGAATTCAGTGTATTTTGTTTCATCTCATTTCCATTCTGTTGTGGTTTGTTCATTTCCAGGCAGAAATAGGAACCAACTATTATTATTTTTTTCATCCTTAAAAAAAAACAAAACAAAACTGGAGCAAATTTCTAAAGTTCATCCTTCATTATCCAGACTTGCTTTTCTATACTGTTAATTCTGGTTTTGATTCAATGCGATAAAGGTGTAAATGCTGCTACTCCATTTTGAGGGGCAATATTTTATCACATTTTTGGTAAGCTTTTCATCAGAGCCTGCATCTCAGAAAAGCTCCTGACTCATGTCATTTTGTCTTTTTACCTTATTTTCATCTTTTGCTTCCTATTTTATTTATTTATATTTTATGGTGAGCACGACATTTGTATTCTTTAAAGTTTTCTTCTCTTTCCTATAATAAATTATTTGAAAAGGACTTGGCTCTCTTTCTTTGGGTGCAAGAACTTTTTTCTCGTTTGTTACAGCATTCTTTCGTAGGCAATAAAACAATTTCATTTTGTGGTGAGATTTTAGCAAAGTTTCTAAGGCCAGCTGTGTTTCATCCATCCATTTATAGTAAATTTGCAATAAACTTTTTGCCCTAAGTTTAGGCAACAGCTACCATATATAACTTTTCATAATCTAAACTGTATCTACATAAAGAGCAAAATTCACTATATGTTGAATAACGATTCAAATATAGCACGCGTCTATTTCTTTCCTGCTTTTTAGAGTTTCGTGAATGTTTCTGTTTCCCAAATAAACATGCTTACGCCAACAATGCCACCCTGGGTTGGCACATGATGTGCCTTATTCCTGAAAAACTTGTGTGGGGTTTGGAAACAAATGATTAATCATCTCTCTTCCCCCTGCCACATTACATAGAGCCAATTTCAGAAAATAAACATAGGTTGCTGACAGATGGTGATTTATACAAAAATAACGGCTTCGTTACTTACAAACGAAATTAGAAAACACAGCCCAGTCGCATCTGGACTCTAATGGTTCTCCGCTGCCACCTGCAAATAGTGCTGCTGGCAGGGTCGCAGGTAAGCGCGGGACACCTGCAAGTCCCCGCATCAGGCAGCTGGAAGGCCACGTGGCAAAGGAGGAGAACGGATGTATGTTCTAAGACGCAGCTCAGAAGGAACTGATTGTCCTCTGCACGGGTTGTAATTCTGCAGCAGGAAAGCCTGCAAGTCCTCTGCGTGTGTCTCACGGAAGGACATTTAGCATGCGGCATGGTGTGTGTGTGTGTGTGTGTGTGTGTGTGTGTGTGTGTGTGTGTATTTGTGTGCGTCGGAAAGAGAGAGAGAAATTTGTGATATTTTTTCTTATTTTAAGTTTGTGAGAGGACGATGTTTTTCCTTCTAGCTCCAAAGCATAATTTCATCTCTAACTTGTAGAGCTACGCTAGTAAAACATGCAAACAAGGACCTTGTAAATTGTTGCCACACTTCAGCTGAATATACTGTATTTGTTTTCCATTGAGTTGTAAAAGAAACAAGTTACAGAGTCGTAAAATCTGAAGTGAGAAGGACCTTGGATGCGATGTGGCATGACTTTTTCCTGCCCACCTCATTTAATATTTAAATCCCTTCAACAATATTCATGTTATCAAACATCCTCTCCTTCAATGTCCTTCATTGCTCTCAAAACTGAAGAGATCTACGTGTCTTAGCTGCCTGGAATTAATTTCAAAAATTTTTTTAGTGTTTTATTTATTTTTGAGAAAGAGTATGAGTTGGGGAGGGGCAGAGACAGAGGGAGAGGAGACACAGAATCCCAAGAAGGTTCCAGGCTCTGAGCTGTCCGCACAGAGCCCGACGTGGGGCTTGAACTTGTGAACTGTGAGATTATGACCCGAGCCGAAGTTGGATGCTTAACTGACTGAGCAACCCAAGCACCCCTGCCTGTAATTAGTTTTAATGCTATTGTCTGGGAGTAATTATAATTTGCCATATTTTATGGTTATAAAGTTTAAAGTTTAGAATTCTTTAAAAATTTTTTTTTTAAATGTTTATTTATTTTGAGAGACACAGAGAGACAGAGCATGAGTGGGAAGAGGCAGAGAAAGACACACACACACAGAATATGGAGCAGGCTCCAGGCTCTGAACTGTCAGTACAGAGCTCGATGCAGAGTTTGAACTCATGAACCTCATAAACCGTGAAATCATGACCTGAGCCGAAGTTGGATGCTTAACCTATGAGCCACCCAGGTGCCCCTAAAGTTTAGAATTCTTAACTTTGGATATCATGTCTAATTTAATCATGAAATGTATCAGACAGTGACTCTTCAGGTTATGCCCTATCTCCTTTTCTAAAACCTTTAGTATAAGATTTTAAGACTATTTTGTCCTGAGGTTTCAATACATAACACAAATGAAAGTTTATTCACCAGGTCATAGAACTCCCTCTTAGCTGGAGAAGTCCTGCATTAATTGTGAGTAGTTGACAACAACAAATTATGCTTTCCTGCTTGCAAAACATATTTCTTTCCCATCATCTCATTTAACCACCAACATGTTCACATTAGAGATGAGCAAACAGTGGCTAGTTAGTGTCCGATTTAGGGAGACTTTGACCCCTACTCCTCCAGTTCAGATCCTGTGCTTTTTCCTTCCACCACTGTGACCCTTGTGAAACAGATTTGAATTCATCAATCCATTAGTAATGTCTTCAGTGGGATGTTCGTGTTGTTAGCTGCTGGGCATGGGGCCTTGGTATTGCTGGCTTACAGTAGGTTCTGATGACCTTGAATCCCAGGTCATGGACAAGGTGCCTCTTTGACTAGCCAGCGCCTTCAGTGATGTGTTCTCTGCAACAGCATTTTGCAAACTGGCTCAGTTTCAACGATCAATTTTTAGTTAATGGTTGGTGTCAGTACCTTAGCTGAATTCATAGTTCTTAAGAATCCAGTTTATCTTTATCCAGAAATTACTTCCTTTAATATTGAGTGACCAAGGGCAAGCTTTTTGAAATTTTCAGAGGAGCCTGAGGCTTCTCCATTCGCTCTATTTAAAGGAGGTAAGGATTTTCTGTTTCTGTTTTCTAATAAATAGTCACAGACAGTAAAGCAACTGTGGTGTTCACATCTTTTCTCTTAAGTTCTTTCAAGTGTGCAACGTGGGCCTGCCAATTGTAGGCTACTCAAGGAATCGTTTTCATATCCATTTTCTTCAAAGCATTTACTCTTGGACGGCGATAATGAGCAGTATGTTGAAAGTATGTACTTTATGGAAATGATCAAGCCTTTGCTGAAATGTGATGGCGCATATTAATTCTCAACTCCATTAGGTGAGATGTTGGATTTATTATCTCAGTCTCAAGATTTTTAATCTTGAAAGTGTAGAAGCAAGTATGATATTTTAAATGTCAGCATTCTTCATTAGCCAAGTTCTTGACCAGGCTAATTCAGTTTCTGCTGCAAGCAGGGCATGGAAGAGAATGAAGAAGAATATTACCAATTTCTCTCCCACAAGGCCATGCCCAGAGTCAATTTGACTGTGGATGGAATAATACCTAGGACGTGATTTACGGTGCTCCTAAAGGTTCTTTGAAATGAAATTTTCACCCAAATTCTTCCCTACCTCTGTGACTGAAATTTCACCAATTAAAGATTGATGGTCATATAAATTAATTCAATATAATTGATTTATTTAGAGTCGTCTGCCCTATTCCCCAAACCCCACATCCTCCTGTTCCTAAGAAACCGGCCCTGAGAGAATGGAGATCTTATGAGGAAGGAGAATTGCAATTTTAGATTGAAGTGTTAAGTATTAAAAAGAGTTGGCTGTGGGGGACTTACAGTGTCTTGGGGTTTTCTTAGAATTCAGAATATAAATTTATTAATATAGTAGTGGAAAGAAAAACCTCACTGACTTAAACTTCTGTTTAGCTCAGTTAGGATTCTTACTTGAGACAGAGGTGTTTACTTTATTCATTTATTTATTCCTTAATGAATCAAAAAATAATGACCTTTGCTAGGGTAAAGTATAGCCCACCCGAATAGAACTAGATCTTGTTCAGACCCAATTCTGCTTCTTAGAATTCTGAATAGTAGATGGAACATGACTGCACATATTAATTCATCCCTGTAGTTAAGGTACTGTTTTTTTTTTTTTTTTTGATGATACCTGATGAGTTTCATTTTATATAGGAATCTTGTAAAGATAGTGAAATTAATAGTAAGGAGTGAGTGAATAAATATATAAAATGTAGTTTTAGCAGAGTCAGTATGTGCACCCAAACCAACAGGTGATACACAAATGGAGACACAGTGTGATTCTGGATGGACTGTAACACATTGTAACTGGACTCCCTTGTATCAGCTGTGTTCTCACCCGGTGCTGACCCAATGCCAAAGTTTTGCAAGATGTCATATTAACACAAATGTCAATGTCAACCCATCTGATGGAGAATGAAGATGAAGGGATTATACTGCACACCTTGCAATTTCCCAAATGTCTCTTTTCATTGTTTTCCCCTTCTCCAAGATTCCACTCCCCTTAAAATTGCCACTTGATGTCTTTTCATTGCCGGTATTTTTGCCTTTTCACCTCTTAACCTCGGCATCCTTCTCCTCCACTTCCTCTTTGCTTTCTTCTTCAGCCACAATTACTACAGCCTTTCTCCTTCCCTTCTGAGCTCTCACGTCCATGACGCATCCTGTTACCCTTGTTGTTAGGTAAGTTAATTTACAATTCTCTCAGTTTCCCAAAGTTTCACCCACATGTCTCAACAAGTCAACAAAGCAGCCATCATTCGGAGGTATCTGCTTTTAAAAAGCTCAGCTAGAGAGGATGGGTGGGTCAGTTTTTTGTTTTTATTTTATTTTTTTTCCTGTTGTATAACCCTCATTCATTGGAACTTTGGCAAACCCACAGCTGGGTGGGTCTAAGTAAAATGTCTGCAATCCTTTCTTTAAGGAGCTCATGGTATAATTCAGGTAAAGAAAAAACAGAAGAGGCACATTGGTTCTAACAGCGGTCCAAAGAGCTGGGCAAAATCTATTCTGATGGGTTGGTCAAGTTCCTTTCTTAGAAGTGGCATATAAGTGAATCATGACTTAAATGGAGTATCTTACAAAGGCAGAGATAAGGTTAGAGAAGGGGTCATCCCGTAACCTGAGTCAATGGCAACTAAATTCTTAGGAAGCAACAAGGCACATATAGAAATGGTAATAATTCTAGCTGCCTCATGCACAGAAAGGAAGAGGGATAGTGGCTGATATGCTTGGAAAGTTTGGCTGGGGATGAATTCCAATGGAGCTTAGCAGCTAATGAGAAGTTTGAACTTCAGTAGCAATGGGGAACCAATGATAGCTGTTGAACCTGCAAATAACATAATGAAGTGGGACTTTATGAAGACATATTTGAAGAAATGAAGAAGGGGTAGGAAGAGGAAAGAGTCTGGAAGCAGAGATGTTAGAAGCCATTGTGATATTGCAGGAAAACCTTAAGATTTGCGATCATTTGTCACCTTGGTATTTTTTTCTTCACCAAATGTGAAGAAGAGAGATTTTCTTTCCTTTTTTCTTACAAACAGATTTTTGGCTTTTTGTTTGAACAGATGTAATGGTTCATTTTTTAATATCCCCTTGAAGTTCAATAATTTACTTGGAAAGATGTTTTAGAAGTTTCATATTCCCTTGAAAGGAAATAAAAGGAAAGAACTGCAGTATTTCTTAGAATAGTATTTCAATGGTGAATTAATGACTTGAACAGTACATGCCGAATATATAAAAAGTATAACCTATTAACTGTTGTCAACTGCCTAATCAGTTTTTCTACTAAGAGATAACATCCAGAAGAGTGTTTCTGGGAATATTAGAAAATTAAATGAAAAATCTTTCCCCTTTATTTAAATGTTATAACATACCGTATCACACTTTTGTGCCTATGTAAGTTCCTGCTGAATTTTTCACTAAGGGTAGTGAAAATTTTAATGTGCAAAGCAGGTTTCTATAATTCAGGGGCTATGATAACTAACTCTGGAGGATTGTTCGTTAAATTAACTTTTATTCATATATTTGTGAAATAAAGCCATTGTGAAAAAACTTTGTTAAACTTTTAAATTTCTCAGAGTGTTCGTCATTCATTGTAAAAAGTGAACATATTTTAAGGAAATATAATCTTCTATTTAATTGTAAACTACTGTTTTTAATTTTTCACACTCCATGCAAATGTCTCCCAGAAAGGATCCCTAGTCATTGACACAAGGGTGTTAGTGCTTTTATAGTCACAGGTGCCGTTTTGCTGCAATCTTGCAGAGAACCCATGGATATTAAAAATTGTTCATGAATTAATTGACATCTCCTTTTGGTGCCTAACATTCCAAATTTCTTTCTGAAGTATTTTGTTATTTTCCTCTCCTACATTATAAACATAAATAAACGTACCCCTCTCCATTTAGTTTTTTTTTGGGGGGTGCACACACTCTCTACACCCGGCCACCACCATCCTGGTTAGTATAGTGGTGAGTATCCCCTCCTGTCACAGTCTCTACATCTGTATTTCTCTTAGCCTAAATATTTAAAAAATTTTTAATGTTTACTTATTTTTTATTTTTTTATTTAAAATTTTTTAATGTTTATTTATTTTTGAGACAGAGAGAGACAGAGCATGAACAGGGGAGGGTCAGAGAGAGAGGGAGACACAGAATCCAAGGCAGGCTCCAAGCTCTGAGCTGTCAGCACAGAGCCTGAGGCGGGGCTTGAACTCACGGATGGTGAGATCATGACCTGAGCCGAAGTCAGACGCTTAACCGACTGAGCCACCGAGGCGCCCGTATTTTTAAGACAGAAAGAGACAGAACATGAGAAGGAGAGGGGAAGAGAGAGAGGGAGACACAGAATCTGAAGCAGGTTCCAGGCTCCGAGCTGTCAGCACAGAGCCCAATGTGGTTTTGAACCCATGAACCGTGAGATCATGACCTGAGCCAAAGTCGGGCGCTTAACTGACTGAGCCACCCAGGCACCCCAGCCTAAATATTTTAATAGGAGTTATGTCTTTAAGTTGAGTCAGAATAAAAGTACTTATTACAATCACATTCAAATCCTGTGTGTAGCATAATGTGAAATTATGTGATTTTCATCTGTTACTTTATTAACGGTGGGGGGGGAGGAATAAGCTAATGAATATTTGTGAAGTCTCAATACTTATGGCAAATAAAAGAGAAGAGATGGAACTCTCAGAAGTCAACAGGTTCTTTGAATAATAAATAAAATATGACAGTAGGTAGCGCTATTATTTTTATCAAATTTTATTATGAAAAATTTCAACCTTACACAAAACTAGAGACACTAATAAATCGAAACACACTTGAACTCTTGTGCCTATCATAGCTTCAACAGTGATCAACACTTGCCTGTAGTATTTTGCTGAACTTCCCTCACTTTTTTCTTTGCTTAAGTATTTTAAAACAAATCTCAAGAATCACTTTACTTTAAATAGCAGATGTTCTCCTATCTCTCTCCAGCATGTTGCCAACCGCCAGTGTCGGTAATCTCTGTGCCTGAGTGCTTTTTTCTGGAGCTGTGGGGAGTTGTTGAGCTCTTACATGGAGCAGGCTGGAAGTGCCAAGGAACCAGTAGAGCACCCCAGTCCATAATCCACGATCCAAGGAAGTTGGTGTAGAACAGCCCCAGCTTCCTAGCTCTGACAGTTTAATTCTCAAGTTTGCGTTTTGCACTGTTTCCCGAGTGGCTTACCACTGTTCCATTGACTGGCTTGCCTCCCTTCTCTGTAACCCTTCCCTGCCTGTTACAAATATTAGCAGCATTTCCCAAAGGAACAACTTGTTCTCAAACTTGATCTCAGTTATTGCGTTCTGGAGGAGCACCAGGAAACAGATGCCCAAGTTTGGATCCTGGATCACTAACAAGTCAGATGAAGAACTCCCACCAACTCTTGTTGGTGGGAAGAAGCAGTATGCTGACAACCCATTCTGGGTTTGGCCGATTGCTTCCTTGTGTTTCGTTTAGCTTGGTGCTTTTATCCTTTATTTACTCTAAAGTGGTAGTTAGATTTAAAATAGTGTTTCTACACAGGCATGATTTAGACTCTTCTGGGACCTTAGGCTCTGTTTGGAGACGGTTTTAATCATCACAGCTTGGAGAAAGATGTGGTACTGGCATTTAGTAAGTAGGCGCCGAGAATGCTGCTAAATTAACACCCTACAATGCACAAAGCAGCCCCTACACAAAGAATACTTGGGCCCCAAATGTCAGTTGTGCCAAGGCTGAGAAACTTGATTCAGAGGCTTGGTTGGACTGTTCCCTTCTTTCTTTCCCCTCCACTCTCCTTTCCTTCCCACCCCTTCCCTGTGGGAACAATGTCTCAGGCTCATTTTGTACCTTTTCTGCTCCAGACCTGGAATGTCATTTCCCTTCGAGTTTCTTTCCTTTGGATACAAAATGGTGCTAAAACACAAAATCTGGATGCTATGGGTCCTCATTGCTGTTGAGTTGTCACTGTAGACATTTTTTTGTAGACATAGCCAGGAGATAATATTTGAAGAGAAAAATAAGTAATGAATTTCTTTTTTTTTTTTAATTTTTTTTTTTCAACGTTTATTTATTTTTGGGACAGAGAGAGACAGAGCATGAACGGGGGAGGGGCAGAGAGAGAGGGAGACACAGAATCGGAAACAGGCTCCAGGCTCTGAGCCATCAGCCCAGAGCCCGACGCGGGGCTCGAACTCACGGACCGCGAGATCGTGACCTGGCTGAAGTCGGACGCTTAACCGACTGCGCCACCCAGGCGCCCCATAATGAATTTCTTTCTGATATTTCTAGTTCAAATTTCAGGGCGTTTGGGGTGCCTGGGTGGCTAGTTGGTTGGACATCTGACTTCGGCTCAGGTCATGATCTCACCGGTTTTGAGTTTGAGCCCCGTGTCACGCTCTCTGCTGACAGCTAAGAGCCTGGAGCTGCTTCAGATTCTGTGTCTCCCTCTCTCTCTGCCCCTCCTCATCTTGCACTCTGTCTCTCTTTCTCACTCTCTCAAAAATAAATAAACATTTAAAAAAATTTAAGGGGGTTTATTTAATTTCTTTGGTTTTTAAGCTCTTTTCCTCCTCTTAAGCAGACAAAACTTAGTTTTTTATTTCTATTCTTATAATATACCTGTAATAGTTTCAAAATAACAAAACAAATATTGCTACTAATGCTAAGATTGCTGGATACAGTTTAAGGGGTCTTTATATTTCTTTCCATCTTAGGATATTATACTTCTAGGGATGCATAGCTAAGATTCCTTATGTTAGAGTCACTTGAAATAATTCTGTTATGCCACCAACCTGGCATTTAGTTAGATTCATTTCTTTCACGTTGTTTTCAATTTTAAGATTGCTTTTTCCTTTTAGTTTAAAAACATTTTTTATTTTTTTAAAAAAAATTTTTTTTCAACGTTTATTTATTTTTTGGGACTGAGAGAGACAGAGCATGAATGGGGGAGGGGCAGAGAGAGAGGGAGACACAGAATCGGAAACAGGCTCCAGGCTCTGAGCCATCAGCCCAGAGCCTGACGCGGGGCTCGAACTCACGGACCGTGAGATCGTGACCTGGCTGAAGTCGGATGCTTAACCGACTGCACCACCCAGGCGCCCCTTAAAAAATTTTTTTAAATAGTTACGTGATTCCAAAGTCAAAACTACAAAATGAGGTGTATCCTATCACCTGTATCCTGTTCTCCTTGTCCCCATCAGTAATTTTTTATGAGTTTTTGATTTGCTTCCATTGTTTCTTGTAAAAAATTGTAAGCCAATATGGATAAATCCTTGTAAATCCCCATTTCTTACCCAAATGTAACATAATGCAAAATGTTCTGCACTGATCCTTTTTTTTTTCTGCTTCGTAAATTTTGGATATAACTCCCTATGAAAACATAGAAATCTTAATCTTACTGCATCCACTTTAGCGTTGCCTACTACCAAATTGTATGGATGAAGCATTGTTTATTCAAACATTCTACTACTGGGATGTGGGTTGTTTCCAATATTCTACCTTTATAAATAATGATGCAATGAATAGCTGTGTGCATATGTCATTTCTAACTTTTGTTCACTGCATCATCAGAATAGATATTTAGAAGGACATCTCTGAGTCACACAGTAAACGCGTGTGAAATTTTGCTAGAAAGTGCCAACTCTTCCTTCATGGGAGTTGTGCCATTTTGCTTTCCTGATGATGACATTATTAGTAATTTGCAACATTAAGCAAGTACTTTTACTATGAAAGTTGCACCCTGAAAGAAGGCTACTTTCCTCTTCACTACGTACTTGCCTGTCGATTCAGTTTTGTCTAGATACCACTGTCCCTCAATTTAATTAGGCTCTTTGAGGTAGCCCAGCATCTCTTACCATCCTTAACTCCTTTCTTTGTCACTACAGTTCAGACCTAGGGGATCTACCAGTCCCTGCCTTCTGTTCCTTCTTTCTAAACCACTGTTAATGCTAAAACGTGCAATGAAGCCATAATACAAAAGACAGATGGATGTGACCCAGCTCAAATGTTAACCTTGATTTTGTTCTAAAATATTATTTTATTAGACTCTTGTTTATTGCATCACTTCTTTTTATCATTCCCTCAGACTGCTCGGGTTCAACTTCTGGCTCTGATACTTAAGAGCTATGGGGCCCTGGGCAAATTTCTTCCCCTCTCTGTTCCTCAGTGTCCTCACCTGCAGTGTAGGAATAATAATAGTGCATACCTCAGAGGGCTTTTGTGAAGATTAGAAGAAACAACGCATGCCACCACTTAGAGGAGTGCCAGACATCATTGTATTCAACAAATAATAATTTTTTGTTATTGTTATTGGTGCCCATATTACTGATACATAATATTAGCAATAATGAGTCTGTCAGAACAGAATTCTTGGGCCCATGGAAATTCTATTGATGCTCCAAATGCAGGAGAAGGTATTTGTATTCAGAAGGAAAAGTATAGTGAGGGGTTCCCAGGTGGCTCAGTTGGTTAAACATCTGAGTCTTAATTTTGGCTCAGGTCACGATCTCACGGTTTGTGAGTTCGAGCCCTGGGTTGGGCTGTGCACTGACAAGGAGTCTGCTTGGGAGTCTATGTTTCCCTCTCTCTCTCTGTTCCCCCTCCCCACTCTTTGTCTCTCAAAATAAATAAATAAATAAATAAATAAATAAATAAATAAATAAATAAACAAACTAACTAACAAAAGGAAAAGTATAATTATTAGAAATTAGAAAATCCAGGTCTTTATTTTGACAAATGATCACAATTTTTTTTTACTTCTATCTACCTTTCTTCATACCCAGTGACCTAGTGATAGTAAGGATTTCTGCTTTTTTTTTTTTTTGCTAAAGGAAATAATCTGAATTTTGTAGGTTTTTGGAAGATGTCTCAAAAGATCTTAAAAATTCACCCGGTGCTCAGACATGTCATATAGGAATAGTTTTATTTTCCATCTATTCCATAAGAGAGTGCTCAGCAAAGAAAAGATGAAAATAGCCTACATCTCAAAAACATCTGGGCAATTTGCCTGGGATTAGTTAAAAATAAGTATGGTCTTTCTGGTGAGGGGATGTCTCAGTTCTCTGCTAGACCTGGGAAGCCACCTTGATTCTCCAGGCTTCCCACTAATCCTTTGTTCCTCATTCTCCAAACTCTTTTCATGAACCTCAAATCTCTCGGCTGACGTGTATCCACCCACTGTCAATCCAAGACCAGTGAATTTTCTCTCTAATGGCACTTGGTATTCTTTTTTTAATTTTTTTAATGTTTTTAACGTTTATTCATTTTTGAGAGAAAGAGACAGAGCATGAGCAGGGGAGGGGCAGAGAGAGAGGGAGACACAGGACCCGAAGCAGGCTCTAGGCTCTGAGCCGTCAGCACAGAGCCCGATGTGGGGCTTGAACTCATGAACCATGAGATCATGACCTGAGCCAAAGTCGGACGCTTAACCGACTGAACCACCCAGTTGCCCCAGCACTTGGTTTTCTTACATATTAACCCAGTTTTGACCTATCTCCTTCATTCCTGTCCCCCTGCCCCCATTCACAAATTTCTTTGAGACTGTGACTGTACCTTTTAATCTTGATATTCTCAACAGTGACTAGTACTTTATACACAAAGAATGCTGAATAAGTATTTGTGGACTGTACGAATAAATACATTTAATGATTATTTTTCTTTTGAATTATAGGACCAACACTTTTTAAAAAATCTTTTAATGATTCTTTAGAATAGGTGTTTACTTATTTGCTGCTGGTTTTGAAGTTATCTCCAAATTTTTCTGTCCAACTTCAATTTTCTGGAGGGTGTCAAGCCTGGTGTAAGAACATTCTAATGTTTTGATTTCATTGTGTGCACTGAAAAGAGTGTCTATGGATTCATATATGAAAGAATGCATAGAATTATTGGATAGAATCATAAGACCAGTCACTGCAAGGCATTTTGGGGCCCACTGTTTATGACATTTAGGAACCCTGATAATTTGCTGCTGCTGTTGTTGTTATTTAAAGTTTATTTATGAGAGAGAGAGAGAGAGAGAGAAAATCCCAAGCAGGCTCCACTGTGACAGTGTGGACCTCACAAACTGTGAGATCATGACCTGAGTTGAAGCCAAGAGTTGGACACTTAACCAACTGAGCCACCCGGACTCCCCTGCTGTTGTTGCTTTTTCACTTTTATTTTTTTAAGTAACTCTATGGCCAGCATGGGGTTTGAACTCAGAACCCTGAGATCAAGAGTCACATGCTCTACAGGTGCCCTATTGTTTCTTTTTGTTTTTTGTCCCTTAAGTTTATTTATTTATTTTGAGAGATGAGAGATGAGAGATGAGAGATGAGAGATGAGAGAGAGAGAGAGAGAGAGGGAGAGAGAGGGAACGAGCACAGTAGGGGAGGGGCAGAGAGAGGAGGAGAGGGAATCCGAAGCAGGCTCTTTCCCACAAACCGTGAGATCATGACCAAAGCCGAAATCAAGAGCCTGATCCTTAAGCAGACTGAGACACCCAGGCACCTCATGTTGTTGTTGTTTTTAAATCTGTTTGTTTCTCTGTGTGGAAAATCAGGGAAATTGGATATTCTTCGACTAAGTGAGACAACAAGCATCTTTTAGTTCCTGACTAAAGCCTATGCTCTGTTCTTCACTAACTAGGGAATGGAGAGACACAGAAGGGATAGACCAAAGGAACATCAGGATAATTGTTCCAGGACAATCTCTGCTGAGACAGGTGGAATAGGGACTCAGAAGTCTAGCTGAGTTAAGTTAAAGGTATTTGGTAAGGATTTATGGATTGCTTTTGGAGAGCTAACATTTGCTGGCACCACTTGGTTGGCTCCAGTCTGTACTATGCCTAGGAAGATGCTGGGACGAGGAGACCAGGGCAGTTTCAAAGTTGGATGGCTTGCCCGTGCAGAACACGGATTGGAGGCTGCCCAACTCCCTGGCTCCCCTGAATGGGGTCTGTGATGGTGGCTGTGGTGGGGCCTGTGATGGTGGCCGTGACTGCAGAGGGCAGCAGGCTTGAGGATGGGCTCCTAAAAGCGTTCAGTGTTGGCACTGCCTGTCTGGCTGCTATCTAAAGGCTACAATATTGATTTTATTCAGAACCATATTTGTTTTACTTTACTAATTAGTCAATTAGCGCCAGTTTATTAAAGTATTTTAAAAATTGCCATTGATCCCTTTTGTGTGCCAGGCCCTACGATACCGGTATCTCAAGGCTTAACATTTGCAGTGTTTTTCTCATCTTCCTTTTCCTCCATTGATCCTTTGATCCATTATTCCTTTGCTCAATTCTCTTGGCTCCCTTCTCCTCAGGCTCCCTTCTAGGTCTTTACAAATCAATTTGCTTGCATCTTACTCCAGGAAGCCTTCCAGGATTTCCACAGTCTTGTTTAGTGCCCCTCCCCCCAGCCCTTTCTGTGCCAGCTGTCCCTCTCTCTACTTCTGCTCTCAGTCTCTTTTGCAAGGTTCATTCTTAGCCCCCCTTTCTTTCTTTCTTTCTTTCTTTCTTTCTTTCTTTCTTTCTTTCTTTCTTTCTTTCTTTCTTTTTTAATTAAAAACTTATTGGGGCGCCTGGGTGGCACAGTCGGTTAAGCGTCCGACTTCAACCAGGTCACGATCTCGCGGTCCGGGAGTTCGAGCCCCGCGTCGGGCTCTGGCCTGATGGCTCAGAGCCTGGAGCCTGTTTCCGATTCTGTGTCTCCCTCTCTCTCTGCCCTTCCCCCGTTCATGCTCTGTCTCTCTCTGTCCCAAAAATAAATAAACTTTGAAAAAAAAAAAATTAAAAAAAAAAAACATTTAAATTCAAGTTAGTTAATATACAGTGTAGTATTGGTTTCAGGAGTAGAACTCAGTGATTCATCACTAACATATGACACCCAGTACTCATCCCAACAAATGCCTTCCTTAATGCCCATCGTCCATTTAGCCCATCCCCCCCACCTTAAAGGGATTTAAGGGTCTCCTATGGTTTATCTCTCTCTCTGTTATCTTATTTTTTCTTTCCTTCCCCTATGTTCATCTGCTGTGTTTCTTAAATTCCTTGTATGAGTGAAATCATATGATATTTGTCCTTCTCTGTCTGACTTATTTTGCTTAGCATAATATACTCTTATACAAAAATGCTGATTCAATGGGGCACATGCACCCCAATGTTTATAGCAGCACTATGGACAATACCCACATTATGAACGGGGCCCAAATGCCCATCAACTGGTGAATGGATAAAGAAGATGTGGTATATAGATACAATGGAATACTACTTGGCAATCAGCCCGCCCTTTCTATTTTCTTGTGGATGTCATTTATTTGTGTGGCTTAAAATTTTGTTTCAAGGAGGAGGAAGACTCAATATACAGTTTTCATAAGGTCTTATTACTTATCACTGTAGTGTGAGCATTTGGCAATGGCATTAAATATTCTTCATAAATATAATTTGTAGTGGCTGCATAGTACTTACAAGAACCATTATGAAAAGTTCCTGCCAGAATTTGGTTCCAAGAAAAATGTCTATAAATGGATTTTTGGGGAGGCAGCATAATATAGTAAAAATTACTCTGGAAGGGGTATTGTATCAAAACGACAGACTAAACACAGATGCCCACCTCCTACTCCTCCATATCCCTAGAAATGATAGAAAAAAATATATATATATTTTAAGAAAAGGGCAAATCATAACAATCCTGGAAAAAGAAAAATATTGTCCTCAGAGGAGAAAAGAAATAAGGAATTCTTTAAAGGCAGAGTGGCGAGGGTTTGTGATGTGCTGAGCTGCTAAAACAGGTGGAAGCAATTTCGATAGCCTGGTGCAATGGGGGAGCCGGCCCGTCGGCCTTCTTCCCTGTGCTGAGTAGTGTGCAAAAGAGCAACTCACCTCAAGTTTGAAGCAGTGAGTAAAGAGCAAAAAGATATGTCTGTTCGTGGCTGGTGAAGGCAGAGGTAGAGAAAGGTGTACAGATTTGGGTACATTTTGGAACCTATTGGATCAGTGACAGATTGGATCTGTATGCGTGTGTATGTGTGTGTGTGTGTGTGTGTGTGTGTGTGTGTGTGTGTGTGTGTGTAGGGAGTGTGTATTAGTGTTCTCTTGCTGTGTAACAGTATCGCCACGAACAGTGGTTTGAAACAGCACACATTTCTTTTCCCAGTTTCTCTGGGTCGGGACTGTGGGTATGGCTTTGCTCGTTCTGTGTTTCCAGGGCTCATCCTGCATCCAGGATGTCTTCTGGGGCTGTATTCTCATCTCAAGGCTGGATTAGGGAAGGATCCACTTCCAAGTTCACATGGGTGTTGGTAGAATTAAATTCCTTGTAGCCTCTCGGACCGAGGGCCCAAGATTCTTTTGTTAGTTACTGGCTGGATGCTGACTCCAGTTTCCTGCCACGTGGGTCTCTGCAACGTGGAACTAGCTTTCTCGAAACCAGCAAGGGAGAGGGTCTCTCATCAAGACAGATGTTCCAGTCTTTCATACTATAACCCCAGAAGTGACACCCCGTCACTGTCATTATATTATATGGCACCATATTCTTTCCATTCTATTCATCATATTTCTCGAAGGTATGACTATAAGACACAGGGATCATGGGGCCACCTTAAGTCTGCCCACCACAGGAGGTAAGGTGCAGAAAAGGAATCAATGATTTTTCTGAGAAATTGGTTTGGGGTCAAGCCTGGAATGGATAAGGACAGAGACTTTTTGATTTTAGGCTCTAATCAACACTGGCAGTACAACATAGGCATGCCACTTTCTTTCCTGAATCTCGCTTTCCTTGCATATAAAATGCAGGAGTTGTAACATTCGGATTTCTTCCATTATATATTAAAAACCCAACAAACAGCAGAAACTACTGCTTGATCCTACCTGTTGAGCTATGTTTCTCATTATTTTTCTTCCCTTCCGTAATAAACATCTGGGAAGGATGGTCTACATTTATGAGTTCTTTTTAAAATTAGCACTGCCATTCTTTTTTTTTTTAATGTTTTATATTATTTTTTAGAAAGAGAGACAGAGTGCGAGCAGGTGAGGGGCAGAGAGAGAAAGGGAGACACAGAATCCGAAGCAAGTTCCGCGCTGTCAGCACAGAGCCCGACGCGGGGTTCGAACTCACGGACTGTGAGGTCACGACCAGAGCCAAAGTTGAATGCTTAACGACTGAGCCCCCCAGGCGCCCCAGTGCTGCCATTCTTAATCACTTACAGTGAAGATTCTCCCCTTCTCTTTCACTGAATGTTTTTCCTCAAAGGTCGTTAGTAGGAATTTTTGCCAAATTCAGTGAAGTGATCCCTATCCTATCCTCTTTGACTCTGTTCTGGCATTAGGTGCTGTGGACTTTACTGACCATGAACGTTCCCCTTTGTTATAGTGCCCATTAGCTTGGCGAACGTGACTTTCCTACTACTGTCTGTTTACTGTGTCTTGTTTATTGACATCTCTGAGTTCCCTTGTTCCTCATCCCCCCTAGAAATATCCCCCACTTTTTCTTTATTCTTCTTCTTTCTTTAATGTTTATTTTTGAGAGAGAGAGAGAGAGAGAGCGAGAGCAGGGGAGGGGCAGAGAGAGAGGGAGACACAGAATCCAAAGCAGAGTCCAGGCTCTGAGCTCTCAGCACAGAGCCTGATACGGGGCTCGAGCCCACAAGTCATGAGATCATGACCTGAGCCAAAGTCAGATGCTTAACCGACTGAACCACCCAGGAATCCCTCAGACTTTTCCTTTTTTCTGGTGGATCATATTTGCCAACAATGTTTGAAGTATTACCTTAAAGAAGATGACGGCCCAATTGTTCCAATTGGCTTGTTTTCTTCTAAGCTGTTTCTTTTTATTTTAAAAAGTTTAATCGCAGCGTTGTAATTAAAAGTGCTTCACAGATGTTGTCTTTTTTTCTTAATAAACTGAAGGTTGGTGGCAGGCCTAAGTCAAGTGAATCTATCAGCACCAATTTTCCAACAGCATTTTCTCACTTCGTGTCTCTGTGCCACATTTTGGTAATTCTTGCAACATTTCAAACTTTTTCAGTATCATTGTGTTTGCTGTGACGATCTGTGATCAGTGACTATGACTCGTGGAAAGCTCTGAGGATGGTTAGCATTTTTTTTTTTAGCAATAAAGTATTTTTTAATTAAGGTGTGCACATTGTTTTTGTAGGCAAAATGCTATTTGACACTTCATAGACTGCAGTGTAGTGTAGACCTGATTTTTGTATGCACTGGGAAACCCCAAAATTCATTTGACTTCCCTTACTGGAATAGTCTCTGACTTGTGCTGGTCTGAACCTGCAATATCTCCGAGGTGTGCCTATATAACTTCCTTGGCACAAGTGACCCCTCAAAATTAACATCCTCTTCCTGATTTCCCTCTTGCCGTTACGAGAAGTGCATTTGCCATGTGTCAGGAGTGGTTCTTTGAGTTCTTTCTTTCCTTCATGGTGACATCTTATCCATTGCTAATTAAGTCCTGTACGGTTTCCTTCTACAATGTCACTCAAGTCTGTCTTCTTATCCCTATTTTTATTACCACCAGCTTAACTCAGATTCTCAATTATTTTTCAAATCGACAATTCAGTAGAATACTAATAGATGTCCCTCCCTCCATAGCTGTCTCCTGAAACCCATCATTCACACGAAGGCAGCTCTAATCACATCATTTCCTCAATTAAATCCTTTAGTAACTGCTCTTTATCTATCCCCATACCTGTCATGCATATAAGGCCATTCCTTCTCTAACTCTGCCCTCATTTGCCCAAAAATGTCTCCTTAACTTCCCTACACAGTGCAGTCCCCCATCTAAATGGATCAGCTCATCAGTCCCCAAATGAATCCCGCCACTTCTGCTTTGCCTTTGCCTGTGATGTTCCTTCTTCCTAAATACCTTTTGTTTTCCACCTGTTGATATCATACTCATCTTTCATGGCACACTCCAACAACCATCTCATTCATCCATTCATTCAAGAGATTAAGATATATGAATGGGTTCCAGCTATGTGTTAGGCACATATCAGACAAAGTGCTACCATCAGGGCATTCTAGTGAGGAAAACAGACCGTGAGGAAGAAGACCATTGGGGCTGGACCACAGGATCTGGGAGGAAAAGTAATATGAAGTGAGGTTGGAAGGCTGATAAGAACCAGACACGTAAGAAGTTTGAATTTTGTTTCCCTAAGAGCAATAGGAAATCACTGAAAGCTTTTTAACTAGGGCAAAACACATTTTATTTTGAAAATGACAGATTAGTGGTTGTGAATGGGGAGTGACTTTTAATGGTTATGAGGTTTCTTTTTGGGATGATGGCATGATAAAAATGTTCTGAAATTGGATAGCAGTGAAATGGAAAGGTTGCACAACTCTGTGAATATAAAAATCACTGAATTGCACGCTTTAAAAGGGTGAGTTTTCTCATGTGAATTATATCTCAAAAATGGTATTATTTAAGACAATTTTTTTGAGGTACTGTTCTGGCCTAGGTTCTCCAGAAAACGGTTTCAGATAAAGGGTTTATGTGTTGCTTCTTTCTTAGGGAGCAGGGCTGTGGGGCAAGAGGATGAAACAGAAGAGTGCACAGTGCCACTCAGAATGCCTTATTGAGTTGACCTCACTAAGCACCACTGTGTGCTCGATTGCATGACACCATTCCCCAAGAAGATGTCTAACTGTCCAGGAGAGTTCATCTGCAGAGAAGATGGGAAGCCTATATCCCCCGACTCCCATCTTTCTTGGTCAAAGAGAAGCATCGACTCCCCTACACTTCTGGCTTACACATGTATGGACACCACATAGGCTTGCCAGTGTCTTTTCTAGAAGTTAAAGGTATGGGAGGTATGAGATGTCTGGTGAGGGAATGAGGCAAACACCATTGTTTTATACCAGCTTGACATGGGTTGAAACCACACAAAGTTGACCCCTGCAGGAGCAGAAAGGATGTGAAGTGAAGCATCCCTGCCTAATAAAGATGCCCATTAAATCTCCAAGTGACCTTGTGAAGTAGACCTCCTCTCTCTTCTTTCTTCCTTCTAGATACTACTGTGTTGATTCATTTTCTCTTTTCTTTTTTTTTTTTTAAACTTTTTAAAGTTTTTATTTTATTTCTGAGAGAGAGACAGAGCGTGAGCAGAGAAGGGGCAGAGAGAATGGGAGACACAGAATCTGAAGCAGGTTCCAGGCTCCGAGCTGTCAGCCCAGAGCCCGGATGTGGGGCTCGAACTCACAAACTGTGAGATCATGACCTGAGCCAAAGTCGGACGCTTAACCGACTGAGCCACCCAGGCACCCCTCTTTTCTTTAAATTGAATATGCACATTCAAATAGATAAAATGAAATTTGGTATTAGAACTAAAGTTTTTTTTCTCCGAATTAATTGGCATGGAGGGATTTTCTTTGTCAAACTATTATTTATGACAGCTTTTCCCTCAATTAGATTACAAAGTGACCAAGTGGATATGGAAGAAAGAAGAGAAAGAGAAAAAATTAAAAGTATCAAATAATCGGTAACCACATGGCAGATTGATGGCAAATGAATTGCACAGAAAGCTGTGTATTTAAGATTGCCCAGGATCAGAACTATTTTATTTATTTATTAAAAATTTTGAAATGTTTATTTATTGATTTAGAAAAGGAGAAAGAGTGGGAGCAGGGGAGAAGCAGGGACAGGGGGAGAGAAGATCCCTAGCAGGCTCTAGTGCAGTCAGCACAGAACCCGATGTGGGGCTCGATCTCATAAACTGTGAGATCATAACGGGAGCCTAAATCAAGAGCCCGCCACTTAACTAACAGAACCGCCCAAAGCTCCCCTGGAACGATTTTAAATTATGCTGTCTTATAATCAAAATAAAATGGTAAACTATGCCATTTTAATTATGTGATACTAACATTACATGCATCTTAAAAAAACCCTCTTTGTTTCTGCTTTCATCTTATTTTCTAAATTTTGGGAAATGTGTTTAAAAACATTAAAATACATTTTACAGACTTTTTAGTGTGTGGAAGGAATAAAAGCTCTCTGTGGAAGTCATTAATGTTGTTCTCGGCATTGTGGATTTCCTGCTGCTCATGGAACTTCCTTTACAGAATGAGAAGAATGTGAAGAGGATGCATGATGTTTGGTGGGAGTCTTTGGGAACTAACGATGATTCGCCACTCTCTCTTCCCTTATCAGCAGTATTTTAGAGAATGAAGGCTCTGTCGCCTTGCACCTGTGAATGAGAACGTCTATCCAAGAGGCCCAGAGATGTGTCCTGGGAGCCAGAAACAAACCTCTGATCATAACAAGCATTGAGATTTGGGGTGGCTTGATATAGCAGCAAAACTAGCCTTTCTTTATTGATGTGTTCTTCAAGAAAATAACAAAGTGATCTGAGGCACTTTATTAGCTGAAGCCCTTTCAAGTATTAATGACATATCAAAGGCATTTCAGCAAAGTAGTTAAGAGCATGGCTTTGGAGCCGATTCTGCTTATTAGCCACGTGACACTGAATAATTTACTTAAACCCTCTGGCCTCAGTGTTCTTATAAAGTATCATAATACCCACATCATAAGATCACTGTAAAAATTAAATGGGTTAACATCTGCTACGTGCTTAGAAAAGTGCATAGTAAGTCCTCTCACTACACATACTGATAAAACATATAAATAAATAACACATGGGAAGTGGTCAGAGCAGAATCTAGTATAGAGTAAGCCTCCCATGAATATTGATTATTACTAATATTTAAAATAAAAGCAACTGTTAAATCATGATCAAATACCTGGCTGGGATTTTTCCCCACTCTGGGGAAGTATGAAAGAAGATGGGAAATACAAAAAAATAAAAGCGGGGGTGGGGGCGGGGAACGAATTCACAGCTCCGCTCTGGTGGGGTTTACCTCTGGGGAGATGCCTGGATTCCCTGCTGTTACTTCCCTTTCTATTCAGGTATGTCCTGAGAAAAGCAACAGAACACAGGGGAATGGAAAAGAAAAACTAAGGGTTTGGTTTTTTTTTTTTCTTTAATTATCTCTGTCACCCAGAGTAAAAGGAAATAGGCCACCTGTGACTGACGCTGCACACGCCTGTCCAAGAGAGATAAGCAGCCTGGGGCAATTTCACACAGCCCAAGCAAAGACAAATTCCTTGAAATCTCATGAAAGGCTGGCCCGGAATTTATCAGGATGATTTATTCATGAGAATCACCTGAGAGATTCTCATTAAAAATACTGATTTCCAGAATCTCATGGCGGTAGTAGGAGAGAAGGGCTCCGGAAATCCAAATTTCAAACAAATTAAATTCTTTAGGACGTTGTCCTGTCTGCTTGTTATTTGAGCATCGCTCCCCGGCCGGCAAGTCCAGTCCCGCAGTTCAGACGGAGTAACTGAAATACCACTGCCACCAGGTGGCAGCAGATCCAAATTACAGGTTCCAGTGTCCTACTAAACCGCAGTTAACACTTTTCAAGTAGGCACCGGTCTGTCGCATTTAAATGAGGACAGTCACCTCACAGACATATTTCAAGTTTTCTGGATGAGCTGATGTAGAGTTGATATAATTTGGACCCTTGAAGACACAGCGTCTTATCATTTTAATTCATTTCTTTTGTTAAAAACTGAATTTGAAAAGAGACCTTATCTTCGGAGTCTCTCCAACTATAAACTCTCACAACATGTAATCAATATGTAGAATAAAAGAAGCCATATTTACTTGCGTAAAAGGATCTGTAAAAAGTTTCTCCTCTTTTTCAAAAAAATTTAATATAAATTCTAGGTTAGTTAACATACAATGTAGTGTTAGTTTCAGGTGTGCAATACAGTGATTCAGCATTTCCATACATCACCTGGACTCATCACAGCATTTCCATACATCACCTTAATCCCCATCACCTATTTCACCCATCCCCCCCCCCACCTCCCCTCTGGTAACCATCAGTTTGTTCTCTATAGTTAAAAGTGCTGGATTTTTGGTTTGCCTCCCCCTCTCTCTCTCTATTTCTCCTCCCCCCACTGCTTCCGCCCTTTGCTTACTTGTTTTGTCTCTTAAATTCCACCTATGAGTGAGATCATATGGTATTTGTCTTTCTCTAACTGACTTATTTCACTTTGCATTATACTCTAGCTCTACATGTCATTGCACGTAAACAATTCTTCTATCAAAGAAACTGAGAGAGGTGAAATCTTAATAAAGAGAGAGATGTCTGAATGAAATAATTAGTTTTGCCTGTTGGGCTTTATGATTGTCCACTAAGGAGACAATAAGCAAAAGGAGTTGATATCGATGAAATTTTCTACCTTCAGAGAATCTAGACCCTTATTCACCTATATACCAAGATTATTTCCTAAACATTTGAATTGATGTAGACTTAACTTTGCTGAGCTCAAATTCTTTCTGGTTTACCTTCGTCATGAGAAATGGTCAGAAGGGCAAGATGTAAGCAGAAATAAGTGCTCCTTAAATATAACTGGTATTTCGTAATGGATCACAGCATCCAAACTTGTTTTACTAGGAGTCAGTAAGAAGCAAGCGTAGTACAATGTGACTTTGAAATTGAGCATCGTTCCACTCAGCCCCAATGGAGCAACTCCACAAGACAGCTTGGCAGTGTTCAAGATGATTTACAACAAAAATTGTATGTTCTGCATGAAAAAAGATGTTCATTAACAAAGAAGATGCTCATAAATGAAATACATGAAAATTACCTGTAGATTAGCCACAGCCATCTTATTGTCTGGTGTCCCCGCAGCCTCGGTAAAAAGACTTCTTTTGATGGATATGTGTAGCAATGTTTTAAAAATTGAAAACTAAAAAAAAAAAAAAAACAAAAAACCCAAAAAAGAGAAAAAAAAAAGAAAGAAAAAGAAAACAAAATTATTGAGGTGAAATTCACATAACATAAAATGAACCATCTTAAAGTGAACAATTCAGTGGTGCTGAGTCCATTCACAGTGTTTGTGCAACTGCCACCTGTAGCTGCGAATAATTTTCTTCGCTCCAAGAGGAATTTCATACTTATCGAGCAGTTGTTATACTGATATTTTTGAATGGCATATGGAGAGAATTTCAAGACTCCGTAGAACAGCTTACATTGTTGCCAAAGCTTTTTTGGTCCAGCTGTGTCTTGGGAGGAGTTTATAATCAGAGGATTTAAAGAGTCTCACATGATGCAATCAAAACGGTGGTTAAACTGCGGGACACTGATGAAAAGAATTCAGTTGTGTGTCAAGGATGGCCCTGGCTTTGAAGCTACAACACATTCCTTTGCAAATAGAAAAGCCAACAAAAACGTGGGCAGTGAGTCTGTGGGTTCCTTTATGGGCATTTTATTGCCAAGTAAGAGAATTATTTATGCAAATTAATGGGAAGATGTTTAGACAACTGTGTCATGCCCACCAGCTGGAGGTATAAAAAGCCCTCTGCAAGAGGAGACCTGCATTCACACTTGGGCAACTTGCTCCTCATAATCCACCCTATTTCTCCTCAACTCCTGCCACCATGACTCGTTTCTTCTGCTGTGGAAGCTACTTCCCAGGCTATCCTTGCTATGGAACCAACTTCCACAGGACCTTCAGAGCCACCCCCCTGAACTGCGTCGTGCCCCTGGGCTCTCCCCTGAACTATGGTTACGGATGCAATGGCTACAGCTCCCTGGGCTATAGCTTTGGCGGTAGCAACATGTACAACAGGGGCTGTTGCTACGGTGGCAGCTGCTGCAGGCCATGGGGCTCTAACTCTGGCTTCGGCTACAGCACGTACTGATGGACCAATGGCTCCAGACAACTGTAGAACTCTCCATTGCTTCTCTGTGTGCGAAACAACCTGAAGAGCAACGGCTGTCTTCTTGCCTCCAGATGTGCTTGGGAGATATCTCTTCCACCTTGCTGCTTTCTTACTGAGGCCCTGGTCTTTGACGATGCTGAACAAGGCAACCAGACATCAGATGCTGAACTGATCCTCACCTTACAGCCAAAGAAAGCAAGATGTGTTTCTCTGACATACCTGACTTTCAGCAGTGAAGCAAGTCGTTTGTCTCTTTTAGTTACTTTGCTCATGTACTGTTAAATTCTACATCAACATCAATGTATTACAATAGGGTGTGGGTAGGAAGGGGTTTTGCTGTCAGTCTCTCAATAAATCTATTTCATTCAGCACAAATATTTGTGTTCCAGTTATTTATTTTACTCTGCTTTTATGCTTTTGAATTCATTAGCCAGTTTCTACTTATGATGGTTGACTTTAACCAAATCTTATTTGGACTTAAGACTGCATTCCAGGAGAGGGTGATGCCTAATCATTTTTTTCCCCCTTTATGTTGAGATTCCAATTTTTCATTTTTTTTAATGTTTATTTATTTTTGAGATAGGGAGACAGAGCACGAGCAAGGGAGGGACAGAGAGAGGGAGACACAGAATCCGAAGCCGGCTGTAGGCTCTGAGCTGTCGGCCCAGAGCCTACAGTGGGGCTCGAACCCAGGAACCGTGAGATCATGACCTGAGCTGAAGTTGGATGCTTAACCGATTGAGCCACCCAGGTGCCCCATGGTTTCAGTTTTTAAAATAAACATATAAAATAAATATGAAATAAATATATAAATTTTAAAATAAATATATAAAATAAAATATTATATATATGTATGTAAATATTAAAAAATATATAATATAATCCAATATAAAGTTCATTCATGTGTGCGTGAAATATTACTGGGCTCTGGCCACTGTGTTAAGAATTTGGGGGCTGTAACAAACAACTAAGATAGAGACCAGCTTGAGAAGCTGCCTGTTTTCAAGAGATACTCACTCAGCAGACACTCACCAAGTAGACACAACACCAAAGATTGTTGTAAGATTTGGAAACATACAGATAAATAAAACATAATCCTTGTCCTGTAGACTTCAATATACTTTACTCAATATTTTTTTCACAGTTAATTATTTATTTTGAGAGAGAGAGAATGCAAGGAGTGTCAGAGAGAGAAGGAGAGAGAGAATCCCAAGCAGGCTCCGTGCTGTCAACATGGAGCCCGATGCGGGGCTCGATCCCACAAACCATGAGATCATGACCTGAACTGAAGACAAGAATCAGATGCTTAACTGAGCCATCCAGATGCCCCTATTTTATTCCATATTTAAAAGGCACTTGAGAGTCTCCTATTTTATACCAATTAATGTGCCATAAATGATTATCCAAAGATAGATATTCGTTACTCATTTCCTTCCAAGGACTTAAAATAGAAAACAGCCTATGATAACATCCATGTGTATATATGGCACTTAACCTAAGATCAAGGACTGTGTAATTATTAAAATGAGGAAATTTAATATTGATATAATATTACTATCTAAATTACAGTGCATACTGTATGTACAATTTTTTTGATTGTTCCATTAATGTCCTTTGGAGTTATTTATTTTTCTTGTCCATAGAAACATAACATAAACAGTGTTGTAAGCTTTCATAGAAGGGAAGTTTGGGTCTATAGACATGACCATGAGAGAGGCGAGTAAGAGTTGCATATCAAGACAGATGTCAGTGTGCAAAAGGGACAAAGAGCAGGGCTATCCGAAGACGAAGTGGGCTTTCACTTGCAAAGCTCCAACACATAGGCAGGCTGACCCATTTGTGGGAAGATTCTGGAAGCATCAAGTACCAAACAGGTGATCTGGGATCTCTATCAACCAGTAGAGTCTAGATTCTGTCATCATGGCTAACATTTACCTAAAGCCATAATTGTTCTAAAACCATAATCATTTTGTTTCACCAATTAGATTTTTTTTTTTATTTTGACACAACTCCGGATTCACAGAAAAGTTCAGGACAGGGCAAATCAGTTCTGCATGTCTGGGTTTATTAAATGTTTACACTTTGCCCCATTTACTTTATCACTATATATAATACACATACATTACTGTGTGTATGTATAATATTATATATATTTCATAATATAATATTTACAGAGTGGCAAATCCATTTCAGAATAACTTTTAGGTATCATGCTCATTTGTCCTTAGAACAAGGACAGAATGGTTATGAACATTAGAATATTTAATACTAAAACTGTTATTGGATCCACAGTACATAGTCAAACTTCGTTAATTGTCCCAATTTGTCCCTCATAGTTATTTTTCCCCTTTCTGAGCCAGGATTGTGTGTGTCTCTTTAGTCTTTTAGTCTGGATCGGTTCCTCAGCCTTTCTCAGTCTTTCTTGACCTCAACTAATTTCAAGGATGTAGGTTGATTGTTTTCTAGGATGTCCCTTGATTTGGGATTATCTGACATTCCTCATGATTAGGTTCATGTTGAATATCTGTGGTACAGATGCCATAGAAGTAGCTGTGTTCATTTAAAAAAAGTTTTTTTAAATGTTTCTTTATTTTCAAGAGACAGAGAGAGACAGAGCGTGAGCAGGGGAGGGGCAGAAAGAGAGAGGGAGACGCAGAATCTGAAGCAGGTGCCAGGCTCCGAGCTGTCAGCACAGAGCCTGACGTGGAGCTGGAACTCACGAACCAAACTGTGAGATCATGACCTGAGCAAGTCAGTGGCTCAAACAACTGAGCCACCCAGGCACCCCCCAGGCTGTGTTATTCTTGGTGTGTTGAATCAGGAGTCACATGACGTTGTCCTATGCAAATTTGGTTGGTATGGATTTTGATCACTTGGTAAAAGTAGTGTCCTTCACGCTTCCTCACTATGCAGTTGCTGTTTCCCCTTGACTATGAAGTTCTGTCATCAGTCATTAGTGTGCTGATACCCAGATACTATGTAAACATCCTATTCCTTATCAAGCTTTTACCCAATAATTTTAGGATGCATTTGCAACTTCCTAATTTTATAAATCCTTCTACTATTTCTTAGTTGGCATTCTACCCTAAGAAAGAACTTTCTTTTCCCCATTTATATTTTGTGCGCTTATGTATTTGTATCAATGTTTATATCAGCGTGGGCATGTGGATTCTTATTTTACTCAATGTTATAATCTGTTAATGTTACTATTAATTTTGATGCTCAGATTGCCCCAGATTTGGACAGTGAGGAAATCTTCACACAGGCTCCTAAGTTCTTTAGAAATGGCCCTCATCACTATTTGATCAATTCTTTACTTTCTGGCTCAGCAGAATGTTCCAGGCTCATCTTGAACTTCTCTTCTCCAGTCAAGGAATCAGTCATTTCTCCAGGACTCCAGATTTCTTGAGTGAAGATGACTATTTAGAAACTAGGATATGGGTGTGAAGCACGCTCATTGCTACGCTATTATTGCCACATATGCTCATCTATGCCTCATCATGTGCTAGAATAATCAGTGCCGTGACCTGCCAATCGTCCTTTCAGATTTAATAATGACACAGGGACGAAGCTGCACTGGAGCGCTGTGTGTGGGGGAAAAGTTCACAGCTGATTCACCTTAGGGTAAAAGAGGGGCTGACCTTTAGGCTGGGGAGGGGTGTGTCTCCAGATGTCAGACTGTAAAGGTCAGTTGCCCTCCTACCCTCCTGTTCTTCAACTAGATTTTCATTTAACCACCCTACCTCTGCTTCGGCCCCAATGCGTACACGTTTCTAAGTGTTGTTGGCCTTGATTCTCTCTGGGGATTTGAAGGGAAGATTGGCTTGCATTTTGCTTGTAGTCCCCTTTCATGGTCTCTGCTGTAGCTTCCTCCTTCTTTTATTTTGATTTTTATTTTTGCTTTTAATTTTTAAAAAAAATGTTTATTCATTTTTGAGAGACAGAGATAGAGATAGACAGAGCATGAGCAGGGGAGGGGCAGAGAGAGAGGGAGACACAGAATCCGAAGCAGGCTCCAGGCTCTGAGCTGTCAGAACAAAGCCCAACGCGGGGCTCGAACCCACGGACCGCGAGATGATGACCTGAGCTGAAGTTGGACGCTCAACCGACTGAGCTACCCAGGCTCCCCTTAGCTTTTAATTTTTTAAAAGTTTTTAAAATGTTTTTATAGCTTATTTTTGAGAGAAAGCACGAGTGGGAGCATGGGAGGGACAGAGAGAGGGGAACAGAAGATCTGGAGTGGGCTCTGTGCTGACAGCAGCAAGCCCGACGTGGAACCTGAACTCACAAACTGCAACATCATGACCTGAGCCAAAACTGGACACACAACCAGATGAGCCGTCCAGGTGCCCCGCTTCCTCCTGCTTTCTGTTTTCTCTTCTTCTCTTTCCCATTGTCCGGAAATTTAGTTAATCCCTCCTCAGTTGATACTCTGGGGAGCGGCAGGGGCAAAGTCTGTTTGGTTTGTGAGCTATCTTGAAGTTAAAAAATGTAAATATCTTGAAAAGCACAAGAAGGGATGAAGTACAACAATTTGTCTCCTTTTCTCCTGCAGTAATGATGTGACAGGCACAAAAACAGATAATTTCACTATTTATATGCATAACAGTTATTTTTGAGGTAGGCTTCATTACTACCATGCTACTGAGGAGAAAACAGATGTTAAAAAGTTAAATAGTTTGGTTGAGTGGTATCATCCATTTGTAAAGAAAAAAATGTCAAGATATAGCCAAGGAGCATCTGACTCCAAATTCATCCCTCCATTCTTAAAACAAGTTATACAGCACTTTTACTTACTTTTTTAAAGTTATTATCTTTTTAAGAAGTTTATTTATTTATTTTGAGAGAGAGAGAGAGAGAGAGCAGGGGAGGGGCAGACAGAGAATATGAAGCAGGTTCCATGTTGTTAGCACAGAGACTGAAGCGGAGATCATGACCTGAGTCGAAATCAAGAGTCAGATGCTTAACTGAGCGAGCCACCCGAGTGTCCCTATATGGCACTTTTAAAGTTATAAAACTCTGTCCCAGAAATATCCTGTTTAATATCACTTCTTATGCCATTGATAATTAGGTCTTATATGTACATAGTGATTTACAGTTTACAAACTACTTTCAGAGAATCTTACTTAACTCTTTTTCTATTGGGATATAATTGACAACATTGTATCAGTTTCAGTTGTACAACATGATTCAAGATTTGTATACATTGCGAAAAAATCCCCACAATATCTAGTTAACATCTATTCCCTCTTAAGATTTACTTTTGGCAACCTTCAAAAATATAATACCTTATTAACTATAGTTATGATGCTGTACATTATATCCCCAGAACTTATTTGTAACTGGAAATTTGTACCATTTTATTACCTTCACCCACATGGCCCACCCCTGCTTCCAGCAACCACCAATTTTTCTGTATCTATGAGTTTAGTTTTTGTTTGTTTTTTTTTTTCTGTTGTTAAGATTCCACATAGAAGTGACATCTTATGTTGTCTTTCTCTATCTGACTTAGTTCACTCAGGATAATGTTCCATCTATGTTGTTGCAAATGACAAGATTTCCTGTTTTTATATGAATAAAATTCCATTATATATCGTATTTATATACATCACATTTTCTTTATCCATTTATCCATCAATGAACACTTAGGTTACTTTCATGTCTTGGTTATTGTAAAACATGCTGCAGTCAACATGGGGGCGCAGATATCTTTCCAAATTAGTGTGTTCATTTTCTTTGGTTATATATCCAGAAGTGGGATTGCTAGATCATGTGGTAATTCTAGTTTTCAAGATTTTTGAGGAACCTCCATACTATTTCCCAAAATAGCTGTGCCATTTTACATTCCCACCAACAGTAGGTTCCTTTTTCTCCACATCCTCACCAACACTGAATTCTATTTAATTCTGACAATTATCTTGGGAGGTTAGGTATCCTGAGGAAATTGGTAAGAATTGTGTAATTTTTCTGTAGGCAAACACTCCCCAAGTAAGAAAGTGGAGACCCAAATGAACTATCAAGCTGGGGTTTCTGGATTCCTTCCAAGCCCATCTTTCTACCACTGATAAGAGAGACAGAATGTCAACCATGTGTTTGTTGATTTGACTCTGGGATTATCAAGATCCTCCGTTATTTTACAAGCTTGCCAAACAACTTTTAGTGAATATTAGGCTCCATTTTCTACCTTGCTACCGAGTCCTTAGATTTTGCCTCCTCACTTTCCCTAAGAAATGCTGTCAGATCTTTATTCCTAATATTTCTGCCTGATTCACATCCTTGTCATTTCATGCCTGGATTACTACATCAGCTGCCTATCCAGTCTACCAGCCAGGTCCCAACTGCTTTTCCATACAGCAGACATAATCATCCCTCAAAATGTGAATACAATCATATGGCGTGCTCTTTTTCCTCCTTCCTTCCTTCCTTCCTTCCTTCCTTCCTTCCTTCCTTCCTTCCTTCCTTCCTTCCTTCCTCCCTCCCTCCCTCCCTCCCTCCCTCCCTCCCTTCCTTCCTTCCTTCCTTCCTTCCTTCCTTCCTTCCTTCCTTCCTTCCTTCCTTCCTTCTTTCCTTCCTTCCTTCCTTCCTTCCTTCCTTCCTTCCTTCCTTCCTTCCTTCCTTCCTTCCTCCCTTCCTCTTTCTTTCTTTCTTTCTTTCTTTCTTTCTTTCTTTCTTTCTTTCACAAACTCAGGTAATTTTTTGGTTATTTACAGTTTTCAGGATAAAGATCGACTACCAATTCCTCTAGCCCCATTTCCTATTTGTCCCTACCATCTTTTCCTTTCTCCAGTAATCGGACCTGCCATATTTCTTTGCTCCTTTCTACCCCCTTCTTCATCTGGTGAACTCCTACAGATCCTTCAAAACATCCTCCACCCCAGGAGCTTCCCTGGTTCCAGTTTAAAAGCACTACCTCTATTTACTTTAATATCACACCGTTCCTACTGCCAAAGCCCACCACCAAGGAGACCATCAGGGACACACCTGCAGTCAAAGCTGGGTTATTAGCTTGCTGCAAAAGCAGAAATCCTACAACAGGAGAACTGCAAGATTCCTCGATAAAAGGGTTTTAGGGAGGGTTTCTTCTAAGATCTGGGCTGGCATGAGGTGATTTTGGAAAGGACTAAAGCAGGCAGCAGTCTCTTCTGGATTGGATATGATCTGCAACAAATTGCCACAAAGTTAGTGGCTGAAAACAGCACATATTTACGCTCTTACAGTTTTGGAGGTCAGAAATTCACAGTGGGTTTTACCTGGTTCCAGTGGAGGTGTTGGTAGGACGGCATCCATCAGATTTCCTTGCCCTTTCCAGTTCTAAAGGCTTGCCCCCGATCCCTTGGTTTGTGTCCCCTTCCTCCATCTTCACAAACAGCAGCAAAACATCTTCCAGTCTCTCTCCCTGATTCTGATTCTGACCCTCCTGCCTTCCTCGTTCACTTCCTCCTTCACTTTTGATTACATTGCCCCCCCCCCCCACCCCCCAACCCACCCCGGAGGATCCAGGGTATCTCCCTGCCTTAAGCCAGTGAGTTAGCAACCTCCACTCCCCTTTGCCACGTAACATAACATACTCACAGCTTCCAGAATGAGGATGGCAGCTTCTTTGGGGACCATTATTCTGTCTCCCACAGGTACTGTCGTGAAGCAGGCCTTATTCTCTGATTGGATGTTTTAACAGTTTTTAACAGTTTTCACTTTAACAGTTTTTACATCCAGTTTTACTGGACAAAGCCTGAAGCTGTTACTGGTAAAGAGGCAGTGGTCACTGAAGACGATGCTTCGTCAGTTTTGTGTTGGAATAGTGTTGCTGTTTTCATCTGTTCTTGGACGTGATTACAGAGTAGTCTTGTTTTTACCTTACTCCGTCATTGTCACAGACTGACCTTGCCTGACTTGATGTCCCAGAGCTGGTGTATGGACGTGGGGAATGCTCTGGTTCATCATTAATGAGGTGAGGGCTGCCGTTTCTCTTTCTTGCCCCCAGCGATTCCCTCACTAGACTGTGAGTTACTTACGGATATTCACTGTGCCTAATTCAATGTGCTACATCGCACACACTTGATAGATATTTATGGGATTATTATAATTATTTAAAACCCTAGGGAAAAAGCTTAATCCTTTGCTCCTTAAAATATGGTCAGAGGACAAGCAGCATTGTCATCCGTTCAAAAGGCGGAATCTTGGGCCCTTCACTGACAAGATCGCAGGTGATTTGTGTGCATGTAAAGTTTGAGCCCTGGCCCCGTCCGGTAGATTCTTATCTCTAAGGAAGTAGAGAGGGACGTGCATCTCACTCTTGATTTTGCAAGTATTGACGGAATGGTATGAAGATTTTCAGCAAAAAAGTAAAGTTTTTAAAAATACTATTTTTCCTATGTTTTTGTTCTACTTTTACTGCTATTTACGGAATAACTAGTTTACATTTTTCATTTCCACTGCAGAAAGAGAAAAAGCACTTAAAATTGAAGCAGGAGAACTTTCTATCAGATAAATGGAAGTATTTCTTGCTTCTGAGGCCTGCCAGGCAGAGACCTCTTCAGATATTCTATAAGACATCCTAAATGTGCTGAGAATCATTGTCTCTAAACATACTCTGTTATTTCTCAGACACCAGTTCCTTTGCAGTGACTTGCCTGTGAAACTCCTGACATTATCTTTGACAACAGTGTTAGCAGTTGGGGTGTCCTGTTCTTTTCTCTTCCCCTTCCAGTCACTCTCCCCTCTTAGGTGATCTCTTTACAAATGTGTCTCATTGCCTCTATGTTGAAACGTCTCTGTCCAATGTAGTCGATTGCAACTTCAGAATTTTCAAGACTTTCCTAATGAGCAGCCTTAAATTTTAAGACAAAGAAATCTTTGGGGACATAGGTCCTGCTTTTGAAATTCATATTTATTTTTATGTTTAGTTTTTGGTCAGCAAGGACTGAGGAAACGATGCTTCCGGTAAACAAAGCTTGCCATCGTGTGTTGTTAGGCAGTTAGTACAAAACACTTTTAAGGCAGAAGGACATAACCTTAAGCCTTCCAAAGGGCAACCAGTGAGTAAAGATGCTGAAGTGTCATGCTTATAGTCATCAGTGAGTCTGTTTAGTGCTGAGGTAGCACAACAGACCATAATTTCTTAACCTTTTTCCTTTGGACTAACTCAGCTTACAGGTTGGTGCTCTGCTTTTAATTTGTACACAGTTCCAGTTTCTGGCTCGAACCCTCCCTTTGTGTCCAAAAAGTGGACCTCAGCTCCCGGTTTTGCATTACTATGAATAGAAAGTAGACATCAAAAATGACCTTCCTCTGCCACCAGGGACTAAAAGCTGACAGCAAAAACATACCTTCCTGGGGATGACTTTTCATGTTGGTCATTAAGCACCTGTGAGGTGCTTCTGACAAGAGTCAGTGAGCTGATTATGCATCCAGGCATCACTGTGGTGTCACCTTACTTCTTAAGGACACATCATGGGTTCTGCATCAAATAGCAAGCTTCGGTAATTAGGTGCTTGCCCTGATAATTAACCAAGTGACCTCACAAACGTGGCTTAGCCCCACAAGTGCTGAGATAGCAAGGTGTTGAAATTGTGTCTCAAGTTAGCCCCAAGACTTGGTCAGCAAGTTCTGGGCTTGTCCTGTGACACTTTTGGGGCGTATTGTCTGGCAACCATATTTGACTGCATGTGATCTTGACTTGAGGACCGTGTTTCTTGACTTTGGCTGTATTGACATTTTGGGCTGGATAGTTCTTTGTTGTGAGAGTTCAGGGGGTGGTGCTGCCCTGTACGTTGTAGGCTGCTTGGCAGCAACCTTGGCCCCTACCCATTAGATGCGAAGCAGCATCACCCCAGTCGTGACAAACAAAAATGTCTCCAGACATCGCTGAATGTCTCCTGGGAAGCAAAGTTACCCATGATAATAAGTCATATTAACTCTGGTTTATCAAGCCTGGCTAAGAAGGTGTCTCCTTTTTATCCTTCACCACTTCACACTCATCTCATTTTGAGATTTGTGTTTTGTTAAAGAGGACACCTTTCAGAGAGCTTCCCATTGAACACTACAGATTTCTCAAGGTGTGACCGAAGCACTGCCTTTATTGGAATCCCTGGGACTGCTTATTAAAAATGCAGATTCCTTGGCCCTACCTCAGACCCAGTGAATATGAATCTAAAGGAATGGAGCTTAGAAATGTGCATTTAAAACAAGTATCCAGGGCGATTCTTGCAGAGACCAAACTTCGGAAACTATTGTGGTGGAATGTTTTGCAGAAACCTCCACAATTCTCTTCTGTGATTCCATCACTGCATTTTGTTTTTTAAAGTGATGGCAGCTGGGAGCCCATTACTTTGTCTTAGCAGGGGTGTGCACTGCGGTGAGCAAAAGTGCTCATATAGCCGTGTACTTAATTGACCAAATTCCAAGGAGAGAGGGTCGCATTGTAATCTTGGCTCATCTGTGATTTTGATGTGAGGATCATACCATGGTTGAGGTGTTGAGTCCCAGGAAGTCAACTCATCTCATTTTGTAGTCAAATGGCTTGGGGCCCAGAAAAGTGATGAGCCTGAATTCTCACAGCAAGTGAGTGGCCAAATTACATTTAAAATATTAATTAATTAATGCATCCATTCATTCAGTTGATATTATTGAAAACTTACACCATGCCCAGTAATGAGCTAGAGAGGGATCAAGGCTGATTAAAGGCATCATTTCTGCCCATGACTGAGCAGGGTAGTGAACCAGGTATCAGTCACTTAGGTAAGAGTTAAAGACAACTATGAAAAGTACT
Organism: Puma concolor; assembly: GCF_028749965.1. Taxonomy (NCBI): domain Eukaryota; kingdom Metazoa; phylum Chordata; class Mammalia; order Carnivora; family Felidae; genus Puma; species Puma concolor. The sequence continues at coordinate 146,365,835 of NC_141675.1, read as the reverse complement.
GCAGATACGGGGGAGATGGCGGTCTTCCATGATGCTCTCGGTGGATATAGCTCATTCAGGGGAAGGGAGGACAGAAAGGCCTTCCAAAGGAAGTGGTTGAGCTGGTGTCTAGAGGTTTCTGGGAGGGGAGGGAAAAGAATTCCATCAGAATAGGCAGCAAGTGCTAAGGTTCTAGAGTGAGAAGGAGAATGGTACCTTTCAGAAGGTACATTGACAGTGAAGGTTAAGCATTGAGTTGGAGCTTTTAGGACAGTTTAAAGATAAATTTTAAAAAATTATCCTGAAAGCAGTGGGAAGCTATTGAAACATTTTGATGTGTGTGTGTTGTGTGTTGTGTGTGTGTGTGTGTGTGTGTGTGTGTGTGTGTGTCTATCATAACCAGATCTGCCTTTTGTATACACTTTGGTTATTGGAAGCAGATTGTAAGGAGGAAGCTGTCACTTGACTAGCTCTGAAGGCACTACAGCTGTGTAGGTACATAAATAAATAGCTTGCTTTGGGTAATGTGACAGGCTGAAAAATGGGTCCCCCAAATTGTTTGCTCTGAATCCCTGCAACCTGTGAATATGTTACCTTACCTTACTTTTCCACTACCTTACCTGGTAGTGAGGCAGAAATGGGTAAGTTAAGGATCTTAATCTGGGGAGTTTATCCTAGATTATCCAGGCGGGCTCAATGTGATCCTTAGAAGAGGGAAACGGGAGGGTCACAGTCTGTAGTGTAGTAAAAGCAAGAGATCAAAGGAAGGCAGGGAAGGGGCCATGGCCAAAGAATGCAAGTGACCTCTAAAGCTAAAAAAAGCTAGAAAACAGATTCTCCCCTCAGAACCTGCAGAGGAAACCAGCCATGACTACACCTTGATTTCAGACTTCTGACGACGAGAGTTTTAAGATAATAAATTTATGTCATTTAAGCTACCAAGTTTGTGGTAGTTTGTAGCGTTAGGAAATAATAAGAAACGAACAGAGGTAGTGAAGTGGAGATGGAGAGAAATTAATAGATTCTTGTAGAAGGTAAAATTGACAGCACGTTGTCATAGATTGGATTTGCAAATGAGGGGATGCCAAGGGTGACTCCTCGGTATTGATTCTGATTGTTCAGATAGTATCATCTCACAGCATGGGTGTAGATCTTATTTTAATATTGAAAACCAGATACAGCTTCTGAGTATGAGGCCCTAGATGACAATAATTAAATTTTGTATGCAAGTTAGTAAATTAACTGAAGGGAAGTCATGCTTTGAGGGTCACAGTGTTTGACTGTCAGACAGTAGTAACTGAAAAGCAATAGTTAGGAGGATTGAAATCAAGGGTCTGAGCGAGCATCTTCCCCGGGATAACTTTACATTATAGAAGCATGACAGTTCTCTTTATAAGCTTCTTATAACAATAATTAGATGCTGTCTCTACTGGCTCTTTTATTGTCTCTAATTGTCCCAAGTGCTTTACAGAGCTTCCTAACTGGAGGATCTCAGCACTGAATGACCGGTGTGCCAGAAGCACTGCTCGTCTAAGCCTCTGGATGATTTGGGCAGGATCTGGAGTGGCAGAGCTCAGGGCATGGCTATTGTCTCTCAGCGAGTCCCACTTGGTTATCCTACTATATCCTAAAGATGTGTAATGTGCCATGTGGGAGATTGGGAAGCACTGCCCTTCGGTATTCCTTCTTACAGTGTCTTTCATGGATGTCTTGTATCAGAATCCCTGGTGGGGGTATTGGGTAACAATCCTGATAGATGAGTGTTAACCCACATGCGTTCAATCTACCTCTCTAACAGTCCTTTTTTTTTTTTTTTTTTTTTTTTAAAGTTTATCTATTTATTTTGAGAGAGAGAGAGAAAGAATCCCAAGCAGGTTCTGCTCTGTCAGCTTAGAGCCTGATGCAGGGCTTGATCCCATGAACTGCAAAATCATGACTGGAGCTGAAACCAAGAGTCGGACACTTAACTGACTGAGCCCTCCCCCCCAGGGGCCCCTACCTCTCTAACCACTCTTACTTTTATCCCCTTGTTTCTACTACCACTCTAGTTTAGGCTCCTGTCCTCTCTTACCTGACTTGGTGTGATGGCTTTCATGAGACTCTATTGATTATCAATCCAGTGACCATTCCTTTCCTTCTTTCTAAGTTGGCAGAGCCTGCTTAGCACTGTAACGGCAGAAAATGCCTGGTACATGCTTTTCCACCCTTCTCTGGGGCCCAACCATGAGAAGTGATTCCATTCTGGATCATGGGAATCCACTGTAAGGCAAATATGAAATGAATTCTTTGGAGATAGCAAAGGAGCTGTGGGAGAAGTCCTCTTTTCTGCTTCTTGGTTTTGGATGTTGATGGAGAGAAATATGAAGCATGCACCCGCTACAGCGATCCTGCAGCCATGGGAAGAGACTGAGAGTGTCCCAGCTCTGCACCCTGATATCGTCAAGCCCTGAAGTAGCCCTGGAATTGCTTGTGTTCTTGTTTCCTATTAGTTGTGAAAGATAAACTTTTTGTTTAAGCAGGTTTCGGCTTGGGTTTTTGTTTCTTGCATTCCTACTAGATACAATTTTAAATCTGGTCTTCATACATACCTCCAGGATTTCCCCATTCTAATTCTTTCCACACTGTCAGAGTAGTGATCTTTCAGAAATGCAAAACTGATCATGCCACTCCTAGCTTACTGCATGAGTGTTTCCCTTTGACTCCATGGCACATACAGTCTCATATGCCCCCAACTACCTTTGTAGCCCCACCTTCCATTAATTCTCCTGTCACTATGGCTATGGACCCTTTGGATCATCTGTGACTCCTGCACTATTTAACACTGTTGAGGCTTTGCTTTAAAACACTTCTTCCTGGAATATCCCCTAAAGCCACCATCCACCCCCCACCCCATACAATGCCCACCGATAAAAAACTCATTTTCAAGACCCAGCTCAAATATGTATCCCTTCCATAATGAAGTTTTGCATTCCATGGCCACTGCTGCCTATTTCAAGGAGACTTGTTCACTCTCTCCTTCATCCCTAAAGTCTACAGAAGGCAGCAGGGACTTCCAGATTAGAATGTATAACATTGTTTATTCATTTACATATCATTTTCCATTTAATTACCATTTCTCATTCATCTTCAGATCCCTAGTACCTAACAATATACCTGGAACACAGCTGATGTCCAATAAATGTCTGTAAGAATCAATGTCTGAAAAAAACAAATGGAAGAGAATTCTTGTATTATAGAGTAACCACTGGCATATATTTTAAAACTCATTTAAAACATTCCCTTGTAATTTCTCTCTCATTACTAATGAATAATAATATTTTGAAGCTGAAAACTGTATCTTTGAAGCTTATAAGACAAGAACTGTTTTTTAAAGTTTATATATTTATTTTGAGAGAGAGAAAGAGTGCATGAGAGCAGAGGAGGGGCAGAGAGAGACAGAGAGAGAGAGAATCCCAAGCAGACTCTGCACTGTCAGCATGAAGCCTGACACAGGGCTTGAACTCACAAACCATCAGATCATGACCTTAGCTGAAATCAAGAGTCGGATGCTTAACTGACTGAGCCACCCAGGCGCCCATGACAAGAACTACTTTTATTGTGCATACTGAAATTGACTCTTAAGATCTGTACATAGTGCATTTCTTGCTCCTTTGTAGAAAATTGAGCAAGATTCTTCCCTATGTTTATTCATGTCAGACCTTCTTTAAAATCAAAGAAATATGAAAGGAGAAATCAAGTTATTTATTAAATAATATCTTAAGATTTTTATTAAAAGAGAAAAGGGTCATGAACTTTATCCAAACCAATAAATATCCAGTAATGATTAATTAGTCCAGTACTGTGTCATTTTTTTTTTATGTGAGAATACAGTATTTTTCTCCTTGTTAAACCTTCATGTCACATGGCCCTGTTTTTTTTTTTTTTTTTCTTGTTTTTTTTTTTAGACACTCACAAAAGCGAGACATTTTACTGCAATTGGTTTAGACAATTTCCACTAGGGGCTCCCTGCATCGCATTTCCTCTCATGTTGGGAGGCTCTGGAAAGGCTGTGGACCTTTTTGGTACCTGGCTTAAGGAGAGGTTGAGTAGGAGATACATTTAATGTGGATATTGGGGGACAGACTTATGTGGTTTGCAGTCACTTCCATGTCTAATTAGGCTATTTCTAGCCATTGTTGTGTGGGACTGGTTTCCAGGAATTCTCTACCATCCACTCTGCCAATTCACCCCAAATTTTTGACACGATGATGCAGGGTCAGAGGTCATATCTCAATATGAATTTGCCCCATGGAATTCAGCACAGGATGCGTAGTGGAGAAAATAGTTCGAAATGTTGGAGTTAGAAGCTCATCTGTGGAACAAATATTATAGAACCAGGACAGGCAGTCAGGTAGTAAAAATACTTTTTTCAGAATTTTGTAATAATTGTAATTTTTGTTAGTGTGTACGTTTTTTGGTGATTTCTTTGAGCATTTAACAAATGTTTAATTTTGCATTTAATTTTATATTTTTACATTGTATTCTTTTACATAAAAAAGACTCTCAACATTGTATAAACTTCACACTTTACAGGCCCTAGACCTTCCCTAAATAAACCTATATCAGAATAAAGCTTTCATAGGCGCCGTGTAGGATTAAGCTAGCTACAGGTTATGTTTTACAATGACTTGCTGCTAATGTGTCTCCCTAAAATTTTCTTGGGTTAGGCTTTTTTGTAGACTTTCTAGAGAAAAATCAGGATGTTTACTATTAATAGGGCCCAAGATTTTAAAGCTTTTTAAAAAATGTTTATTTATTTTGAGAGAGAGACAGAGAGAGAATGCATGAATGAGTGGGGGAGGGACAGAAAGAGAGGGAGGGAGAGAGGGAGAATCCCAAGCAGGCTTTGAGCTGTCAGTGCAAAGCCCAGTGTGGGGTTCCATCCGACGAACTATAAGATCATGACCTGAGCCAAAATCGAGAGTCAGATGCTTAACTGACTGCACTACCCAGGTGCCCCCAGGGACTAGTATTTTAAAAAGACAGTTTATTTTAATTTTTATTCACCATTACTACTCAGATACAGAGCTGGGTATTGTGCCCTGGAGGGCACAGCTAGCATCTCAGAATGGGTAGGTGGTGAGGGAGGAACTCATTTAAACAGAGAGTCATAATTGAACTTTGGCATTAATTCAAATCTTTTTTCCTTTCCAGTGTACAATGCTATATTTTGTTTCATTTTTTTTAAAAGGTTATCAGTTTTTCTTTAAAGAGCAGAGCAATGTGATGGCAGAAGAAATATAGTGTAAATCATTCTATGATTTTTAGGGAAGGCTCTACTGTTGAATACCTTTATATTTGGGGAGCAAACCTAATTTGAATTCCCTGAACTTATTTAGGCCTAAGTCACATGAAGTGTTTGGATTTTAAGATCTGAGTCATCGTAAGTGGCCATGGAGCTTTGTTTGTGAACAAAGATGGCGGCACAGCTCTGTGAATTTTCAAAAAGGCGTCTTCTGTAGTTAATCAGTCAGTGGTTAGAAGGCTGGCAGAGTTTTGTGTTTTTCCAGGTGTTTCACCTTGCCTTTGGATTCAACTTGTGACCTCTATGTACTCCCAGAAATTTAGACCTTAGTTGCTGGTGACGGGGAGGAAAGTTATCTCTAGGATCTAAAGTAAAATTTTGGGGGCAGTATGTAAGACATATTCTTTCCATGGCCTTGTGAGAACGATTTGTGATAGCTCTGTGCCTTTCTATTTCTGTGCCACGTGTCCTGCTGTATTTTCTGTATGTTTTCTACTAAGTGCCATTCTGGGCAATCTCAGTGCAAGTATCTAGAATAGGTTATTAGGTCTTGTGTGACTCAAGTTACTTTTGATCCATCTTGTCCCTTCTTTCATTCATATTTGAGAACTAAATTTCTATTTAAAGAGGAGTGCTTCCCTTCCCGCTCCTGAGAAGTGAGAAGTGAAATGTTGACCTTGTATGTTACCTGGCCCTTCACAATTTCATCACATTTGTCAGATAATCTGCTTTTATTAGATCCAGTGAAAAACAACAACAACAACAACAACAACAACAAAACACATTTCAGGATAAAATTTGCATTCATTTTTCTGTTTTTATTTTGTTACTATTTTCAATATTTATTTGAAATGCTTTCATTTTTTAAATAAGGTTTTCTTTAATTTTTATTTTGAGAGAGAGAGCATGAGTAGGGTAGGGGAGAAGAGAGAGGGAGAAAGAATTCCAAGCAGGCATCCCCTTGCCAGCACAGCTGGCAAAACTCCAGCTCACAAATCATGAGATCATGACCTGAGCCGAGCTCAAGAGTCAGATGCTTAACTAACTGAGCCACCCAGGCTCCCTTCAATATTATTTTAAAAATAAGATCAACAAATCATAATTATTTGACAGTTCGTTTTGAGAGTAAATCCACAAACTCCATTTTTTTTTTTTTTTTTTTTTTTTTTTTTTACAATTATAACGTTATTAGTTCAGGCAGTGGTCTCAAAACGTGATGTTAGATATAGTTCAGGTGGGAGTTATAATTATGATTAATTTTTTAACCGGTTCTTAAACCAGAGTAGCTATACACAGAGAAAAAAAATAAAAAGGAGACTTCCCTGCGAGTTCTGTAGCATTTGTCTTGCACATTACCAAAAAGAGAATTCTCTAATCAAGTGAACACTAAGAAATACGTCAAGTGTTAGTTGGATTCACTATTTATTATTTCGTTTGTTAATTCGTTTGACACAGATTTATTGAATTCCAACTGTGTCCTGTGGACCCTGAGAGAGCAAGAATAAGAATTAACAAGCTCAGAACCTTTCTGGCTTGCAGAGAATTAGGTCTCGGGTCCGTGGGACTCAGTTCTTTGAAGTCACTGCAATGCTTTTTTTAGTGGAGGGACACACTTTGTTTGAAGGGATCCTATGCCTGCATCGAATGACATCACAGCTTTCTTAAGCAGCCGTAAAGACATCTAAAGCAAGGGCAAATCACATTAATGAGCTTTTTGTGGTGTCAAGAATGAAAATGAGGGCCTGGTGTTTTTCACCACGCCTCATGGCCGGGGTATATAAAGAAGGTTCGGAGCCTGGGGAATCCATCACACAGAGGAAACACATTCCCCTGCTCCCTGAGCCCTCCACTGCGGACACCATGCACTGCAACACCTTCTCCGGGGCCGTCTTCCCAGGGTGCTACTGGGGCAGCTGCGGCTACCCCCTGGGGTACAGCGTGGGCTGTGGCTACGGCAGCACCTACTCCCCCGTGGGCTACGGCTTCGGTTATGGCTACAACGGCTGTGGGGCCTTCGGCTTCAGAAGATACTGGCCATTTGATCTCTACTGATTTGCTGAAATTTGCCGAGGCGCTGAATCTTCTCTCCCAAGGCTGAGAGGCACCCCTCCGCGTCCCTCCCCCTACCTCTGTCTTCAGTCCTCCTTTGCCGCTCAACCTCCCAGGCGCTGCTTCTCGGGCCTAGCCCTGGAGTCCGGAGGGAAGAACAGGAACGAGCCGATGACGCCTCCAGCTGCCTTCCCTGCATGATGTTCTTTGAGACATTTTCAGAAACTTGATACCCAAACATGTATTTCTTCTGAATTTTTCAGCACGCTCACAACTCTTGATAAAGTTGTGGGTGTGGGTGTGGAATTCTCAATAAACTTGTCTCAACCAGCATACTACTCACACCTGAGCCTAGTTTCCTTTCTTGGTGTGTGCACGTTTTCTGTTACACCGAGTGGGGGAGGGAAGTGGATTTATCTTTCTCCCGTGGGCTTGAGAAGCAGTGAGAAAGCGAATAATCCTTGATCTGGGTGTGATAAACAGTCCGAAGGGGCTGCTTGTGAGGAAAAGAAAAAAGCTTGTCTTAACCTTCATTTAACTCTGACATCCACCTGCAATCTCTGAGCCAACAATGTACCATTCAGTGCTTGGGGTCTGTCATCTCCCGACTCCTGCCCCTCCTCAAGGAAACCCAACATGGTGGTGGTGGGGGAATAGGGTGGTAGGGTGGTGGGAGGTGGGGAGGGTGGAGGGGTGGGTGGAGGGATTTTCCACTTATGTCCGTATGAGTGCAAATGAAACCCACTCTGTTCCCTCTCCCAGGGACAAAAAAAAAAAAAAAAAAAAGTAGCATAAAATACCTATTAAAAGATTCTGAGGCCTCATGTAATAGAATAGCTATAGGTTTATTTTAGGAGTCTGAGAGTCTTTTAGGGGAAGGAATAGTTCTCTCATAGCAAAATATCTATGGTGTTTATTTTACAGCTTGGAAACTCCAGGTTAGAAACAGTGATGGAAAGCTTCTTAATCTTTGTACAGTCAATAGCAGGTAGTGAGTTTTACTCTTTAAAGATATGAGTGACTTCATAAACATGGGGGGGAAAAGTAACTCTAAAGAAGTGTTTCTGAAGATATATCAGCCTTCTTTTGTGTTCCTTTAGAGAAAAGAGCATTATTTCTTTTATAAGCCAAGTCAAAAAGGTCTCAATCCTCCTGTTGAAAGCATTTTATGTATAGTACAAATATTCTTGGTGACAGCAGGCTTTGCTTAACACTGCTCTTTTCTTGAGTATCTGCACATATTGCCTATGATTCACCTTGTAGCTGAAAACATAAAGGCTATTTGGAGAAATTATTTGAAAGAGAATATTTTCTCCACCATATTTCATCCAACAGATATCTTTTTAACAAAATTCAAAAAGACATCTTGTTCAAGGATTTACCTAGTGGATTCTTTCCCAGTACACCATTGTGATAGTCAATACAATTTCCAGTTTGAAACTTTCTAGGAGCTGCGTACTAATTCATACTGGGAATTGAAATTTAAACATTCATGTTAGAATAGAATAGAAAAAGAAAAGAGGGATTTCTCAGGAATGAGAGGGTCAGATAGAAGCTGGATGTCTATTCCACTGTTCTAGAATGATGACTAAGTTACATAAAATTTGTGCTTGAAGAGACCTCAGAGAGCTATCTCACCCAGTGTTTCTGAAAATGTGGTACGTGGGAGAATCACCTGGGGAGTTGTCTGGGAGGATAAGTTATTATGACTCACCTACAGGAGTTCTGATGTGGTACATCTGAGGTGTGATCTAGAAACCTATTTTTTTTTCCAACTTAATTGAGGTATAATTGACGAATAAAAATTGTATAGATTTAAGGGGTACAGCAGAACATTTTGAAGTGTGTATACATTGTGCAATGATTACCACAGTCAAGCTAATTAACATATTATTCACCTCATATACTTCTTATGATTCTTATTTCAGGTATATGAAAGGGTGTTCAACATTGGCAGCCATTATGGAAATACAAACCAAAGCACAATGAGTTAACATCTTACGTGTGTTAGAATGGCTATTATCAAAAAGATAAGAGATACGTTTGGTAAGGATGTGGAGAAAAGAGAACCCTTATACACTGTTGGTGAGAATAGAAATTGGCTCAGCCACTATGGAAAACAATATGGAAATTTCTCAGAAAAATTAAAAGTAGATCTACCAGATGATCCAGCAATCCCTCTTCTGGGTATACACCCATAGAAAATGAAATCGTTATCTCAAAGAGATATCTATATTCCCATTTCATTGCAGCATGATCCGTAGTAGGTAAGATATGAAAACAGTATCCCTTTATGGAGAGGTGAATGGATAAAGAAAATGTGGTATATATACAATGGTATATTATTCAGCCTTAAAAAAGAAGGAAATCTTGCCATTTGCAACAACGTGGATGAGCCAGAAATCTAAAGATTCTAGGAGTACCCCAGGGATTCTAGCTCAGGTGGTCTGAGGACCACACCATAAAAAGCATTGTTTTAGGCCATTACTTACACACACACACACACACACACACACACACACACTCACACTCTCTCTCTCGCATTTATCATCTATCAATCTATCTACTCATCCTCAGGTAAATAATTCTTAATAAAAGAAAAACATTTACATCACAAGCTAACAAAGAAAGGGAAAAATCTTGTATATCCAAAGATATATGAGATATGCATTGAAGAACATCTGTGCTTGGTACCTTTCAATCGCAGTACTGGGGTATGGTGCCATACTCTGCCTAAAGGAAAAAATGTATTATTGGATAATTTTATAAATTCATATTTTCCTAAGTAATATGAAAATGTCCTACATCTCTTGATATTCAGCAATTTTTAACTGCAATTCACTTCTATCACCTATGGTTTTAAAAAATGTTTGTACTGGGGCATCTGAGTGACTCAGTCGGTTGAGCACCTGGCTTTGGCTCTGGTCATGATCTCACAGTTCATGAGTTCAAACCCTGCTCCAGGCTCCTCACTTTCTCTCCATTTCTCTCTCTGCATGTCATGAGATTCACTCTTTCTCTCTCTCTCTCTGCCTTTCATTCACTAGCACCCCCCATCCCCCCCCCCCAAAAAAAAACCAAAAAATGCTTATGCTCAGTCCTCCCTCTCCACCATCCTTTAGATGGGAAAATCTTCTCCAGGGTCTGGGAATTTAAACAAATACCCCTAAGTGATTTACCTTTGTGCCACCAATTTGGAACAATTAGAGGGTCCTTTATTATGGCTTTTTATTTCCCATTTCCTTGTCAGCTTCTTCTATTTGTCATTGATATTTATGTAGGATTCATAAAAATAAAAACTGAATAAATACATTTTACAGATAAAGTGAAAAGAGTTGGAAGATGCTACACCCCAGCTCAGCTGTGGTCTGTAGGGGGGTATAGTTAGGTATTTGTTTCTAACTGTACATCAGTTTTAGTATTGAGCTGAGCCAAGTTTAGTGCCCTGCACATAGTAGAAACTCAATAAATATGACTGGATTATCCTACAAATTTCTTCAATGAACATGAAAAATATGTTAAATATCCATTTGCTAACATCTTGTAATTATTCTTTAATTCATAGCCATTTGTGGATGGGAAAGCTGATGATTGTGCATTTGACGCCCCAGGTCACACATGAAGAAAAGTATTCTTTTTCTTTCCTACCTTCTCATTAATCCTTTATTGCTCCCCATTATCTGAAAACTAAGTTATGTATATTTAAGATTTCCCTGCTGAATAGAGCCTGTAGATCTGAGAAAGGTGATTTGAATATTAAAGGCATCTTATCTACAGAAGAACCTTTCAGAGAAAGACGAGAGAGACTGAGAGAGAAATATTTTTCTTCACATTTTAAGATGGTTCAGAGTAATTCTTCCCAGAAGAAAGGGATGGCTAGAAGACATTTTGAAGTATTCCTTGAATTATGAGTCTGCGACTAAGCGTTAAGTGTTGCCAAAATTATATGGCATCACGCTCACCGGAATGCAGAGGGCAGTGCTATTTCTACTCTGCTTACCATTTTCTTAATGTCTTGTTTCCATAGCCAACCGATCTCCATTAAGGAAGGATGTCAAATGCTGCAAGTGTCTTTAACATTTTATTTTTTAGCATTTTCACATTCTATGTATCAAAAATGTATTCTCAGGTCTTTCACTCACTCCCACCCCCAGGTTTCAGGCTTCCTGTCTACTCTCCTAAGTCCTCTGCTCTAATCGTTAGGCTCTCAGTTCTTTGATTACTCAGAAGTAACGGTTCATTAGTTGTAGCTAAATATACGAATGATAATTTATATTTACCCATTTGGTTCACAGGAGAGGTTTAAAGCCCCAAAGGATTTTCTGAGGCTAACTTTGATAGATGTTATCTATCACTGTTATGTGATATCGTCTTCAACCTTTCCCAAATATTCTCTAAAGACTATTTTGAAGGCATCTAATGTCTGCCCTCATCACATGGTTGGTAGGAAAATGCTCTCCAAATGTTACTCCTTATGTGACCACAATATTTGATTACACTATCCAATAAAAGTGTTGGCCATGAAGTTATGACAATCAGGAACGTGAAGATGGCGAAGTCATAGTGAGTCTGGTGTACGTAGGAGGTCCTGTACAATATTTGTATTGTTCTTGAGTGTGAGAAATGACCCAATGATTCTCCTTCTTTCCAATTTTTCTTTTGTCTGCGTTTTCTTTGTCTTTTGTTCTATATCTTTGTCCTTGAGTTTTTCATTTCCTAGAGAATTGCAGGATTCTCTTCTATTTCCATAGATCATATTAAGGCAGGGCTAATTCCTAAGCAGATTTATGAGCAGTGTCTCAGAAAAAGGAGAGTTCGCGAGAAGCCCCTTCTTAGTACAGAGAAATCTTACAGTCAAAATAAGTCATCACTTTCAGAGATCCACACTGGCCCTGCCTTCCAGACGGCCCCATAAAGGTCTTTCAGTCACTGTGGATGCATAAGGAAGACTATCAAATATGTTACAAGTCAGAGTTCTTTACTTACTGAAGATACAAAGGGAATGTAACTATAAAACACTGAAGCATAAATGGATGACACTGGTATTTGACAAATTATTTTAAAGTGACAATTTTTTTTCTCATCCAAAGAAAGTTTTGCCTGCTCTTTTGCTCAAAGCTTCGGGCACAAAAGCAAAACAGAAACTGGCAACACTTCATACTCACATGGATGTGATTTTTAATTTCCCATAATTCTCCTCCAGCTAAAGGGTGGTCTTTCTCAGAGCCATCTAAAACGTGACAGCTGCTTCCCAGCAGACATCACAGTGTCACGGTTCAACTCATGGTTTTCTGATGACAAATGTGCAAGTAAATCATATTTAAAACCAACCAACCAACCAACCAACCAACCAACCAACCATCCAACCTTGTGTGCTCTAGAATAGCAAAACTACTTTTGAGCTAAATGTATGGTAAACATATTTTTCATCTCATTGATCTCTTATAACACTGAAAACTTTTAAAGTGGGTTTATTTGAGATTTCAAGTGAGGCCAACATTTTGAATATATTCTAATATGATTTTTCTGTCATTTCGATGATAAAAATAATTAGCAAAGAGAACTGATATTTAATATGCTTTTGGGCTTGTAGTAAGTCATTATGTCTCTTCACAACATCAGGAGGTTGGTTTTATTCCAGGTTCTATTTTCCTCATGAAGAAGCTGGAATTCAGAAAGTTCAAATGATGTGTTAATGTCTCAAGGCTGGAGAGAGACAGAGCATGGTTATAATCGGGCGTATTTGATGTCAAGGCCTTGCTGCCTGCCTCCTCCTAACCAGAGTTGACTCCAATTTTAACCTGTGGAACTGTGTGCTCCATGAAGGGAACTTAACTGTTCACCACTGTGTTCCCAAAATAAAGCACAGCATTTGACTCATACTGAGTCTCTAATAAATAGATGTTATTTTTTTCAAATTAAACTAAAGAATCCCTAATCATGGCAATATTGTCCTTTGAAAGTCATTTGTTCAAATCTGAAAATGGTACTATTTGTGTGTGTGTGTGTGTGTGTGTGTGTGCGCGCGCGACATCCAAGAGAGATGTCATAAGTATGTGGACTCTGAGCCCAGAAAACCACTCCTGACATGCAGGAGAGGCCTGCGGAAGGGTCAGGGTCTACTGAGGGGAGGAAGAGATAACGTCATGTAGCAATTTCACTTCCCCCGGCTCTGTCCGTGACATTCATTCAATGTATCTCTTGGAATTTTAGAGAAATCAAATATAAAGTATTTTTCAGTGAAATTCTTTTTTATACCTTTGTTAATTTTGAGAGAGAGAGAGAGAGAGAGAGTGAGAGAGTGCAAGCACGAGAAGGGAATGGGCAGACAGGGACAGGGAGAGAGGGAGAGAGACAGAATCCCAAGCAGGCTCCATGCTGTCGGTGCAGAGACCAACATGGAGCTCAAACTTAGGAACTCACGAACCTGAGATCAGGACCTGAGCCAAAATCAAGAGTCGGACGCCTGAGTGACTGAGCCCCCCCAGGCTCCCCTCAGTACAATTCTTCATAAATGTAAAAATGATTTGATGTTCCGTCTTAGAATGAGGGGATGTGAGTGAGCTATTCAAAGTTGCACGGTCCAGGCAGAGAAGGCCAGTTAAGAAAGCAGGAAACGGAAGGAAAAGAGGCGTAGTCATCTGACAAAGATTTTCTCCTTGGCCAAATTAGTCAGGCTCCTCTGAACCCTCTTCTCAACGAGGCTCTGACTTTTGGTCTTCCATGCTTGTCCCTACGCTGTCAGATTCTAGTAAGAAACCTGCTATGTCGGTTAAGCCACCACCCCCTACTCTCAATATCTGATCATCCTCGTATCGGTCTCCTCATCCTCCACCATCTCTTAGGGGCCATCCTATCACCCTGGCCTGCCTTCAGCAAGAATCCTGTTAGATTGGTTTAGGCTGAAACCAATCCCCTTCCTTCTGACCCCCTGATACTTCCTTTCAGTAATTTTCCATCCACTGACTCCCACCCTGTTCCTTGGCTATAAATGCCCACTTTTTCCTTGTATCTGGAATTGAACCTAGCCTCGCTCCACTATTACAAAATCCATACTACTCCACTGTAGTCACTCCTCTTGAATAAAGTCAGACTTCCAATCTTTAACAGGTGTCATGAATAGTTTTTTAAAACATGTCTCAGTTCTCCGTGTTCTTTATATGCTTTCAAATTTTGCTTTGGTAATTTATAACATCAAGAGGAACTTATTTTGTTACCTGAGTGCTATGCTATACTCTTCCTGGTCCATAAGGCTTAGTTAATCTGTACTATTTTATATATACACAAACTCTTACTGTAATCCCTGTCCTGCTGCGTCCACTCAACATTTTATAATTATGGCATTTAGCTGTATATATTTATGTTGATTGTAGGTTTATTTGTCTTCTCTTTGCTTCTAATTTGAAAGGTTTGTGAGATCTGCAAGCTGTTTAATATCTATACCTCAAATGCTGGTATAGAGTTTTATGAAGCATGAGGACATTCAGTAAATTCCTGTGGACTACAAATATAGTTTGGTGTTGCAGCCAGCATATTTTTTGTTGTTGAAAAGTCTGGTAATTGGAGGCGTAAATCTGGAGTCTGGTCTAGCCCAAGACTTTGAAGACACAGCAGTAACTTCTCTTTACAGGGACAAAACCCATAAAGAAGAATCCCTTTTTGGCAGTTAGTCAAGCTCAAACTTCTTTCAAAAATAATGAGGATCTCTTCTTTTTTTCAATGAGATCTAGGATTAATGAGAATATTAATTCCCCTGATTTAAATAATGAGGGAGGTACCTTCTTCATCATAGCCTTCCACTTTGGTTATACAAGTCACATAGGAGGAAGGATCCCTTTACGTGTTGTAGCCATCAACCTTGCTGCCTGATCAAATCCTTATCTTCTGGACAATGAATGGTGACTTTCTCCCTGACAACTTCAACCGGAGGGCTCCTGGTGAAGTTGTGGGTATTGTCTGGGCCACAGTCTTGACTGTGTACATGGTAGCACCTTCTTACCTGTGGACTATGGCTTGGATTATGGCTCTAGACATTACTGACCACTTGGTTATATTAGGCAACAGGAGTCTACTGGCTGACTGGCATGTCTGAGACCATGGAACTTCTGGGACATTTTGTTCTTTTGTTCCAGTCTGATTCCATCTTTCTTTGAGTCCCAAGATGCTGCTTGACCAAATGCAGTTTCTGCAATTCACTGGATCAGGTTCACTCCAAGACACATCGCCTTTACATCTTTGAACTTTTCCAGAAGTGAATCATTTAGGTTTGTGATTCTTATTTGAAGTATGTCCTGCCCTAGCACATTTGCCAGTAGTTCTTCATCTTGAGGGCACTTCTGTTTTCTTAAAAACTTAGCTGAGTCCACAGAGGACATGTGGTTTAAATATGTGTTTTTGGTTTAAGTATATTTATGGTAGTCACATTTTCAGTTACATTGCACAAAAAAACAGTGTTTTAAATTCAGTAAAATGAAGATTGATTTTACATTTTATCAGGAGATATTAGCTCTAATGTCTGGGCTAATTCAAGTAGGGACTTGGTGATGTCCAGGTTAATTTGGTTTACATCTTAATATCCGAAGTCCAGTAATAAAATCAAACCGATTTAGTTTGGACCCCAAATAACACAAAATGACTATCTACATTGAAGAATACATCACATACCATCTCGATTTTAAATTAGTTTAAAAAATTAAATATATTAACATGTGTGGTTATGAACATATATTTCTCTGTCATACTATTTACTTTTATCTCATCTCTAGGACATGTTTCTCAATGTGTGGTTTCTGAACCAGCAGCATCGGCATTAACTGGGAACATTTTAGAAACACAAACTCTCAAGCCTTCTGTCTCTTTTCCTTCAAGATCTATAGACTCAGCACAATGCGTTTTAACAAGCCATTTAAGAGATTCTGATGCATGCCACATTGGGGAAATACTTGCTCTAGAACTTTAACTGCATTGGTTTGCCAAGTTAACATAGAGTAATTTTAGTTAACCATTTTTAAGAGTTAGATTTGGAATATACAAAAGAAAACAATGATTTTACCATACATATACATTGTACCTTATGATTTTACTGTATATTCATGTACATTGTCTTCTTAGAGCTTCCCAAAACCTCAAAAGTTAGGAAACGTTATCTACTCCCCACTAGGCTATTTATGGCTTTGGATATGGATAGGGTGGCTTCTGGCTTCTTGACTACAAAAGATAATGGACATTTGACCTCTATTAATCAATTTCTGATCATGTGAACTATGTCATCATCTGCGTCCTCAGGAACTGAACCTGAAGCGATGTTTTATGGACAGCTTTCTAGAGGCTAAAATGCGAACTTCACGACCGTGCAAAGTAGAGTGATCATGAACTTCGTGGACTGAACTTTAACTGAAGTCTTAATATTTCCTGATAGAATGCTGCACCTTATTTTACATTCCCTCAGAGTATTTGATTTTCATTTTTCCCACTAAATTTTTGTTTCCTTAGTTTAATTGACTTCCTTATTCTAATAAATATACTTAACTTAGCCTATAAATGTGATTTTCAATTTTGTTCTTTTCTCTTGACTCTTTCTTTGTGGATGTGTTTTCCAACTACATTTTGCAATGAACACATTATTTTGCTGTTCTAAGCATTCTCTCTACTAAGGGGGTATTGACTTAGGGAAAAAGTAGACAGTCCATGGTGAGTTTGTATAGAATCCTCTTGCCTTCCTCTTATTCATATTATACTCCCAAGTAAGAAATCTGTGGATTAAAATTAGCCCCTACCTTTCTAATCTCTAGTGTATTGTGTTCCTCAGTAAGGATTTGTAGTCTTTAAAGAATGCTCTTCAGTTTCCTGTTGTCTTTTATTCTGGCTCAGTGCTTACAATGTCAACTAGGAGAATCAATAGACAGAAACCATCTTGAAATTTATATCCTTTTTATGTCCATCATTTTCTGTCCTCAGTTTGCTTTTTAGTTAGGTGGCTGATTTCCTGAGTCTGTTATATGAGTTTAATGGTTAAAACATTGCTAACAAAAGGACAAAATTATGAATGAAAGTAAATTCCAATGATGTTAAGGCAGTATTTGTCTCACGCAACAGGCTAAGAAAAGGTTATTCTCTTGAGCGTTCTCAATGGACTGCATGAAGGAAGATGAGAAATACATTTTAAACTCCTTTAAATACAAAAGGTCAAGAAAGGTGAACTTTATTACAGCAAATTCTATTTCATATTCTGGTTTATTTCTGAATCACCAAAGTTGACCTCTTTAAAAATGGATGTGGAAGACAACTGGCAGAAAAATTCACGGCTTTAGGGGATCAAACCCGAGCAAAACTAAATCCCCAGAATAATACCTGCGTCCCTCTTGGTCCCAAACATTGTGCACTCACGGTCTTGCATTGAATTAGCTATTGATGCTAAATAATCTTTTAAAAACAATTTATCATCGTTAGTATTAAATATCACTTTAAGAATACTTTCATAATTACCTTTATAATGAGTTTCTATTTCTTATAATCCCCTTCAATACCAGCCTATGTGGCAACATCAAAGCAAAATCTAGTATGAGGCATTTGCGTAAGTAGTAAAAACAATGTAATATAGATTTAAAGCTCTATGAAAAATGTAACTTTATCTAACAATAAAATCTAGAACATCTAAGTGAAAAGAAGATTTTTATGCTTTTAGGGAAATTCTCTATCAAGCTAGATTTTAAGGTCTTTTTAAAAATTAAAATCAGCAGATAGTAAAATTGTGTACATGTTTTAAAACATGCATAAACCTGTGTAATCATCAGGACAATCGGGATAAGAATGTTCTATCACCTCAAAAAATTCTGTCATGCTGAAGTGGTTTTAATCACACTCTCTTCCCTAGTTCTTGACAACCATTGATCTATTCCCTGTCACTATAGTTTTGTCTTTTTGACAAGGTCATATACAGGCAATTATACAGCATATAACCTTTGAAACAAACTTCTTTAGGCAAGTCCTATATGGGGTTTTCTAAACTCCTTGCATCTGTCTTTGGCTAAGAATAGGCAAAGATCAGAATTCCTTTCAGAATTTGGGGTAAGCCTGAACTTCAGGTTGACTGTCCAGCCACTGAACGAGAAGAAATTTGGGGATAGAGAACCTGGCAGCTTCTGTAAGCCTGTTACCAACTTTGACAGACATGTAACATACACAAAATTTATTTTACAATAACCTGGATTCTGTGGTTTTCGAATCTGAGCACAAGTACACATTCTAGCCAGGCTGTTAAAGGATGCACACTTCGGAGCTCTGCCTCCATAGATTCTGGTTCAGTAGTCCGGAGGTGCAGTCTATTTATCTGCGTGTTTAACCAGCATCAAATGATTATGAAGCAGATTTTGTCAGAATTACCTTTTAAGAAACACTAATCTAGATAAAGGAATCGACACGTTCACCACATTTTTTTCAGGGGCACCAAATTAAGCGTTACTGCCAACCCTTGAAGTGAAGGAATGGATTTCAAAGGCGACCCAAAGAAAGTGAAGCGCAAACAGGAAAGTTGGCCATGAAGGCGCAAGAGCAGGGCAGTGCCAGGGAGAGAGGGAGAAATCTTGGCTCAGGAAATTACTACGGAAACCAAACAAGTCATATACCAGGAATGAATCAGCAGTGAAATGTGTAATTAAAAAAGAACCTGATACGAGTGTGAGTTAATAGAAGCAGGACGTGTAGGAGGTGCTAATGAATCCTTCTGCAATATGGCTCGATCCAGACTCGTATTGGAATACTGATCCTGTTTTATCTTCTGAATGTCATTAAGAATGTAGGAAATTGAGGAAGAATCTGGAGAAAAGCATTGCAAATTACAAAAGGGAAAGGAATTGAGCCCCATAGGAAAGATGAGAAGACTATGGGTTGCAATTTGCTTTCATAAAAAAGTAAATAGTATTCTGTTTTTTAATGAATAATTGCTCATTGCAAACCATACGGAAAAAAAAAAGAACATAAACATCGTCCATTAATTAGGAGTGACTAATATTATCTCCTCAGTGACTGGAAACAAAATAATTTTTTAAATATCTTTTATAGTGTTATTATTTTGAACACTGTCCCATGTAATTAAAAATTATTTGAAAACATAATTTCAAAATGACTGCATATTTCTCTACATAGATACAGCATATTTAATTTATTTAATCTCAGTTTACATATATTGGGTCTTTTCAAACACTCACTGCTTGCAATAGTGTTTTAATCAATATCACTAAGTAATCATTATTCCCATTATAATTATTTCATTTAGACTCCAATTACAGCCAACACACTATATCAAAGATCAGAAATATTTTTAGGGTTCAGGACACATGTTATTGTCTACTGCTAGGCTGTTGCAGTGAAAATAAATTCCTTATTCCTTACTATGTCCTATAGGACCCTGAAGAGAACTTTCCTGAAGCCCCTAATTCAATTCCTCTGTCTATAGGATTTACCGCTCGTTAAAATTATCTTCTCTAATTATTCATTAACTATAAACATGATCAAAGTATTCCATGGATGTTTCAAAAGAAACTTGTACAAAAAAACAGGTAGCAAAAATGTAGCTTTATGTAGGATCTACCCCTTCCTACCTTCTATTTCTTCTACCGGGCGACAACCATCTTCAGACACCTGAGACACCTTTTTTCCACACTTAGTCATGTCTACCTAATAATTTTATTCTGCATTTTTTGTTTTCTCAGTTTTACACGTGATTTATTAGCTTCCTATTATGTGAGATGAGGATTTATTTCTTTTATGTGTACCTCACCCAGGACACACACATTTCTCCCCTCTCTACCTTCCCAGAAGGTTATATCACACTAGCATTGACGCTAGCCTGACCACTTTACAATTTCTTTTAATGTTTTTATTTTTGAGAGAGAGACAGAGCACGAGCAGAGGGGCAGAGAGACAGGGAGAGACCGAATCCGAAGCAGGCTCCAGGCTCTGCGCTGTCAGCACAGAGCCTGATGTGGAGCTCAAACTCGAGAACTGCTGGATCATGACCTGAGCGGAAGCAGGACGCTTAAATGACTGAGCCACCCACGTGCCCTTATACTAGCCTGACTACTTAAACAACATTTACCCCAAGTCCGTGGTGTGTTGGAACAGTGTTTCCTCTCCAGGAATTAATGAACTGCCTACATTCACCACCACCAAGCCCTCCAATCTCTTCGACAGAACTGTCAAATTCCTCATGACAGGTTTGCACACATCAGGAAATCCATCAGTTCCTTCTTCCCCTCTAGAAGTATTTCTCTTGTAACCCTGTTCTGCTGTCTCTCTGATCTGGACTGCCGCCCTCTGGGTGAGCCGTGCGTAACTCAAATTCTCTTACTCCCTCCCCAGCCCTTTCACATCACTCATTGCCTGGATTTGCATTTAGATCTCTGGGGTCTGGCAGAATATATCCTGGAGCAGTTTTCCGGGCAGGTGGGTCTTTAGGTAAGCTTTCTGAGATCCTGAATGTCTGAAAATATTTTATTTTATTGTTTTTTTTTAAAGTTTATTTATTTTTGAGAGAGAGGGAAAGAGAGAGAGAGAGCACGCAAGCAGGGAAGGGGCAGAGAGAGGCATGGGGACCCACGATCTGAAGCAGGCTTTGCACTGACAGCACAGAGCCCGACGTGGGGCTCAAACTCACAAACTGGAGGCCATAACCTGAGCTGAACTTGGATACCTAACCCACTGAGCCACCCACGTGCCCCTGAAAATATTTTATTTTACTGTGATAGTTGGTTTGCAAATGGACCGGTTTGCTAGGTTAGAAATAGTTTTCTTCCAATTTACTGAAAACATTGCTTCAATTTTATTCTGGTTTTCAATTTTGCTTTTGAGGTATCTAAATGTGCCACTTCGGCATATTGATTATTTTAAATAAAAGCTAAGAAGCAACTTGTGCCGTTTCAGATCCTCTGTCTACCTGAAAGCAGGAAATAAATGTCCCATGTGAAAGGCATGCTCCCTACACCAGGAGGTAAAGAGATATCCTTGTCGCTAAATATAGGAAATTTAAAGCTGAGAAAGCTGTATAAACAATGTTTGTTACTTTTTACTAATTTACTACCCCAGCTCAAATTCTGTTTAGAATTCCTTACCTATTGAAGGTCCCAAAATCAAGTTTTCTTTGTCCTGGCAAGTCCTCACAGATTTATTGTCATATTGTCTAGAAAGTTTTATACTGCCTGCCTTGGTCATTTCTTTGAATCTCAACTTCGTTATTGGGCTTCTGTGTGCGCGTAATTAAACTTCGGTGCTTTTCTACTGTTAATCTGTCTCGTGTCAAGTTAATTCTTCATCCAGCTAGAAGAAACTGGGACACAGGAAAATTTCTCCCTTTCCTTCTTCCCTCCCCTCTGTGAAAGCTTTCAAGATTCTCTTCTTATAGGCACTGGCCTGGAAATAATTTTTAAGATACATATAACTACCAGGTAGATCACGAAGGACAGATTCCTGTGACTTTTGTTCTTCTAGAATATCACATTTATGAATGTATTTGTGTTTGTTTTTACATGCTGGGTTTCTTTTGATATCCAATCTTTCTCCTTCCTTCCTTCCTTCCTTCCTTCCTTCCTTCCTTCCTTCCTTTTTCTTTCTTTCCCTTTCCTTCTTTCTCTTTCTTTCTTTCTTTCTTTCTTTCTTTCTTTCTTTCTTTCTTTCTATTCTGTTTCTCTGAGAAGATTTTTGCCACTTCTCATGACCCATGTCACAACTCAATTAAAGTGAAAAAAAGAAACTATACAATCATCAATAGTCTGAGAAGAGAAGGTGATAAAATGTCAGTGATCTTTCCTATAAATGGACTGGTCAGTCCAGCTAAACACTGTTTTGTCAGTCAACAAAATTGTGAAGTCAACACTCAGGCCACCATGACTTCCAGGTTAAACACAACTCCATTGGGAGTGAGCAGCAGTGAACCCTGACAAGGGGCAGTATTGGGCACCCTAGCAAAGAAGTATTAGTGACCATATTGAGGAAGATCATATTCTGACACTTGCCAAGGTGAAGGTTCTTATAATCTTGTGTTCCGGTATCCCGGATAAGTCCCGTCTTTAAGGTTTATCTAATCCTGTCAATCCTGCATATAATTCTGACCTTTTTCACAGCCCCTACTACCCTGTCATGTGCCTGGGTTTCTAGCATATGATTTTTGTTCATGGATGTTATGTGAAACATTACCATGGGCTCTAATTTTGCCTTGCAAGTAAAATGACTTTCCTTTTTTTACTGAAATCTGTCTAGCAATTTCTATTTACCTTCTAAACTTCTATTTGTGAGAGCAAAATAGTTCACCTTATGTTCGCACAGCAATTCAGAGTATTTCATTGATTGTGCCAGCACTTTAGTGATTTTTATGGGAATATATCAGCACTTTGTGGTTCCCAACATAATATCAAAACAAATAGAAAAGTAGAACTCTGGAGCCAGGATGGAATTTCTGTAGCTGTCAAGGTCTAATCCAGAGACCTATTGAATAGGTAAGGTTTGTTTATATTGCTTTACTCTTATGATGACAAATCAAAATGTAGATTAGGCTTCATTTTCGAATGTGCTACTTGAGCAGGATCTCAGTGTCTCTACTTGGGCTCTCTCTTAATTCAGGGGCCAGCAGCTATTAAGTTTAATGTGATCCCCATTGAGCACAGGTATTCATTAAAACACTGCAACGCCCTGAAAAGCAAGTGAGGGCATCTGTCACCTGGGTGCTTGTTAAGAGGAATGGCACACCATGGCAGCAGGTCCATAGTGTTAGCTAATGTTGGCATCTCTGGATAATATGTGTGGGCAATTGCTACATTTTGGAAATGTCCAGCTTTCTAGTGGGAGTCCCAGCAGCATCCAAAGCCCTGTGTTGGGAAAGGCAACATCCTAATTAAGTGAGGTTTGTTCAGAGACCCTCAGTTTCTGGAGAAGGTCCACCTAGGGCTTTGAGAGGGGATAAGATTTTCATAGAGGACGAAGAGATTTCAGTGCTTTTGAGTAAAATAGACACAGCCTGGATTTAGAGCTTCAGATCTGGGGTCAAAAATGGAAGACTTTCATTTCTTAGTGTAGATTATAAGTTGAGGTCGGTTTGGGGAATTACGACTTAACCTCAACGCATATTTAAGTGTCTTTAATGAGTATAATGAATATAACGTCACATCTTATATAAGAGGACAATAGATTAATGAGGTTTATTATTTTCTTTAAGTCCGTTAATAGGATATGAGTCAAGAATTTACTTGCAGTATCCCACCCTCTGCTAGGTAGATATAAATGGACATGTGGATCATGGAGATTGGGCTAGACTAGATATCCACTCCTGGATATCAGAAGATGTCCTTAATTCTAATATGTCATATTATAGCAACTACTGTTCTGGCTGGTCCCTGCCCCCACCCTCCAGGCTTTTCTGGAAGTTGTGACTCTGGATATGGTGTCTTTGGAGACTTGGTTTATGACTGGGGCTCCAGCTATGGGTGTAGTTATGGCTACAAATATTTCCAATGACTGGGGTATAGATGTGGATGTGGCTCTGCTGTTGGCTGGGGATATAGAAGCCCAGCTTGCTGTGGAAGATATGGGTCAACTGGACTCTACCACTTTTTGACTGGGGACTTTCACACCTTGATCACCATGACCTGTCATCTCATCTGCCTGCTCAGCTCACACCTCAGCACCAGTTCCTGTATTATTTTTGGTAACTAATTTCCCTGTTCTTTGTTGTTCTTGGGAATCCAAATGCAAGTGTTGAACTGACCTTTTGCTTCAAAGTGCATTGACTGGGATACATTTTATTGAAGTTCTTCAGATACTCTCCATTGAAAGGTCCATTTTCCTCTTGATGGAATGTTGTGCTCAGGCCATGGAACTTGTAGTTCACTTTAGTTCAAGTTAGGGGTTCTGTTTCTATGCTGATTTTTCTAAGTATAGTTGCCTTCTCAAAGAAAGCCAACCTCAAAATAAGTGCATTGTCTTGCTGAGAACCACAGCCCAGGAGGCAGGATTTCAGATTGCCCTGAAGAACTTCTCCAAAGGTCCTTAGCTACCAGGGTGGGGGGATTATATATGCAAAAAGGGGAAGGGGTAGATGTGCTTGCAAGCAATTCTCCAAATACTCGGCACCATATAAGGTATACGTTTTTATAGTTGTAAAAATTAAGGCTTACTGATTTCCACATAGACACATGAAAGACCCTTAGGTCATCTTAATACATGATGTTTCTATCATATCTGATTGTTGAGAAATATTGCTTGAACGCCTCTGCTTAACTGGTTTTCCAGTTCTTCCTGCTTTTGATGATCTCCTTGAGGTCACTGACATCAGTCCCCTACTGAAGCTTTACTGCATGCTCTTTACCTAAGGTAGCCATTACTGATTCTTTCTGATTTTGGGGGGATCAGTTTTGTATCATTGTTGCATATATATATATATATATATATATATATATATATATAATTTTTAATTCTGCTTCAGTTTGGGTCCTGGGTCTGTGTGCTTGATCCCTGAATACTTTCTCCACTGATTTTGTGTATTTTTTTCCTAAACTTTCCCTCTGTTTGATTTGTTTATGATTTTGAATTTTCAGATGTTCATATTTGGGTAGTTTTTTTTTTTTTTTTTTTTTCTGTTCTGAAAAGCTGCTCAGATATATGTCTAGATTTTGGGCTTTCTTTTAGGACTGCGATTCTCTCAAGGTCCTCTCTATTTTATCACTGTTAAAACAGGAAAGTATTTTAACCTACATCGTGTGGAACAAAAATCCAACTGAGTAAATTTGAAGATCTAATTGGTTTTATTAAACAATTCATGAGTCGGGCAGCATCCTATCTGGCAAGTAGAGGGGAGCTCTGAAGAGTTGTACAAAATAGAAGATGTTTATAGGAAGGAGGGTGGGGCAAGAGAGTTATTAGCAAAAGAAAAGAGAATTGTTTCAGGTAAGATCACCTTCTCTTAGGGGGAAGGGTAGGGGAACTTATTGGGTAGATTACTTAATCATCATTTATTTAGATGATGGAGAGTCCACTGGACAGATTACCCTCCCTGATGCTGATCAGAAAATTCCTGACTAACTGGTTAGGACTACATTTCTGTGAGAGGTTGAAACTGTAGTTAGGTTAAGGTCTTAAGCCCTGGATCTGGTGAGTTGGCCTAAGAGATACCATTTTGGGCCTGTGGTTTCCTGTTTAACAGTGGTACCAAAGCTGTACAAAGAGGAGCATTCTTGTATCCTGAAATCATGTAAAATCTCCTTTGGAACCAGAGCTTAAATATCACCTAAGAAATTCTCCGGAGAACTGAACATTTTTTTGTGTATACTGGAATATTATTTTTTTTTAATTTTTTTTTAATGTTTATTTATTTTTGAGACAGAGAGAGACAGAGCATGAATGGGGGAGGGGCAGAGAGAAAGGGAGACACAGAACCGGAAGCAGGCTCCAGGCTCTGAGCCATCAGCCCAGAGCCCGACGTGGGGCTCGAACTCACAAACCGTGAGATCATGACCCGAGCTGAAGTCGGACACTCAACCGACTGAGCCACCCAGGCACCCCTGGAATATTCTTAATATTCAGTTAATATCAGTAAAAGATTGATTATTCATCTTCTGTTTTTTTTTTTAATTTGTTTTAAGGGTTGAATACCCAGAGGAATAAATGAATAACAAATACTTACTCCTACAGTGCAGCGTCAATGGACTCTGAATAGCAGCCAGATAATTGATCATTTCAGACTATATTTTCTGAGTTGATCCTGAGTGTTTCTAGATGACATAATTGATTAAGGGAAGAACCCTGTACATTCATAGGACAAGATAGTATCTATTATATAAAGGCCTTTTAGTCATTCCTGTTAATTTTGGGGGGGTGTGGGGGACAATAATATTTCTAAAACTTGCGGTATTCATGTGGTATTAATTAACCCTCATGAGAAAAGCACAATATACGGAACAATCTTTATGTTATCATCTTTAGTTTGTCAGGTTGTTGACACGGGTTATTTTGCAAAAAAGAGTATGTGTGAGAGGGTGGAGTTCATCCTGGCAGAAAGATGTAGTATGCTCTAGATTGTACTTTGGGAACATGTTATCTTGCACGCACACTTAAGCAGATACTATGTTTTAAGATGAAAAGTAACAGAAAAAGGAAGAAAATGTACATACAGAATAAATGTAACATTTGCCTTGGCTTCACCTTCTGGAAATCTGAACAGCTCAATGTTCATTCTAACGTTACTCTCGGCGTCTCCGAACTTACCATCTTTCCTGATCCTCTGGTGGCTCCAGTGGTGTGAAAGTGTTGGTTATCCTGGCAAGGCCTGTCATTGGGATTTTAGTTATTGTCTAAATATTTACTTTCAGCTATAAGCAAGCAGTCTAGAGGTAAGTTGAGCTGCTCTTGTTTTTGTATATTGAAATGCTATCTGCTAATTGAGGTATTCATGATTTCCAGAGAAGGAATGTTGTAGCAATTAGCAAGGACAGTGAAAGCTGTTGATTTTTGTATCAAAACTGTGAAGAACTGATACGCGTCTGAATAAAGAGAGAAATGCATGGATAACCAATCCAAATATTATGACAGTGCATGCTATCTAGATCAATGTTTGTCAAACTCCCACGGGGGCCGGCTATACTGTGATTTTAAGAGTTTAAAAAAAAAAAAAGAAATACAGGCCCAGGGTGGAGTCAGTGGCCCCCAGGACCGCAAACCGAGATTTAATTGCAATTTCAACTTCTCCCAGGAATAGAATTTTAAACCAGTCTGGAATTTCTTGGTCACCACCAGGGAGGTACACTGCCTGATGAGACCTCCTACCTTTCCCTGAGGGAAGGTAACCTCGCCTGAGATAATTCTTACTTTTCTTTTGCTGTAAACCTTCTTATCCCACCCAGTTTCTGCTTATAGAATCCTTCCATTTTGTCCAGCTCCTTAGAGCTCCTTCCTGTTTGGCAGGTGGGAGGCTGTCTGATTCACGAATTGGTGAATAAAGCCAATTACATCTTTAAATTTTACTCAGTTGAATTTTGTTTTTTTAACATAAGAAATACAGATTTGGTTTTCATCTTCATTTCTGGCATGAAGCTCCTAAAACCTTTGAAATCTCCTAAGTGAGGAGAGGAACAAAGGTGACTTTTGTTGAAGAGGTGATTTTCAGACCCCACCTTAGGCTAGGGGCTGGTTGCCAGGGGGGCCCGACCATCTGATAAGGGGTTGGAACTTTCAGTCCCACCCCTTCACCTCAGGGAGGGGAAAGGAGCTGGAGGTCGAATGAATCCCAGCAGCCAGTGATTTAATCAATTGTGCCTCTATATGAACCCTCCATAAAAACCCAGAAAGATGAGATGTCCCCATCGCGGTGAACACATGGAGATTTGGGGAGAGTGGAGCGCCACAAGGTTCCACATCCTTTCTCTTTCTTTGCCCTGTACATCTCTCCCACCTGGCTGTTGCTGAATTCTATCCTTTTGTAATAAACTGGTAATCTAGTAAGTACAAGATTTCTTTTGAGTTTTGCAAGCTATTCTAGTAAATTAAATGAGCCCACAAAAGGGGTCGTTGGGACTTCTAATTTATAATCAGTCGTTCAGAAGTAAGGTAACATCCTGGGCTTGAGACTGGCATCTGAAATGGCAGTGGAGAGGGTGGGCAGTCTCACAGGACTGAGCCCTTCACCTGTGGGGTCTGACACTATCTTCAGGCACACAGTGTCAGAATTGTGTTACATTGTAGCACACCCAGCTGTTGTCTGGAGAATTGCTTGATTGTTTTGGGGGCATAGACACACTTTGGAATTGGATGTGGTTACTGAAGAGGGAACCAAAGGCAAGCTGAGGACAAAGCACAGCTGACCCCCCCCCCCCCCAGGTGGGATATGTGTGACATTCCTGAGACATGCCTCTGGCACTCCTGGCTGCCCAAGAACAAAGGAAAGGAAAGAACACAAAGGGTTAACTGGTAGAGATCACAGTCCTGCAGGATGTGAGGCTCCATCAGTTTACAAATGTCTTAGTAAATTGCAAGAACAAGGCAATCTTATCAATAGCCTAACCTCCAGAAACCTATAGACTCAGTTTCCTGGAGCCCCAACATCACCCTCCCCTCCATAGTGATGTAGGGAACAAAGGCAAGAAGAAAATGTAGATAAAATTAAATTTCTTTATAACTTGCAGCCCACTGACAAATACTTTAGGCAAACACAGGGTATAACATTCCTCCTGGAACTCCCTACAGTCTTAAGGTTAAGGCTTTGCTAGAGGGAAGAATAACTTCAGCTCAACAATAGCCAAGGCCTCCAGTGTCTTACAAGTCCTCTTTAGCATATGAGAGTCCTTTTGGAAACCTCCTTCTTTCCTTACCCCTCCCCCTACAACTCCATAGTATATACTCAGTCACTCCTTGCCCCAGTGTGTCTCTTTCTGCCCATGGGTCCTGTCCCCTGTGCTTTAATAAAATTACCTTTTTGTACAAAAGGCATCTCAAGAATTCTTTCTTGGCCGTCAGCTCCAGACCTCCATCGTTACTTGAAAATTGCATCAGGTTCACTAAATTAGAACTCAAAGTGCAGGTTGTTGTTAAAAATCAGATTCTAATTCAGTGGGTCTAGATTGGGGCCTGGCAATCCTTTAAGTCAGCTGCTGGGAAATGCCAGTGTTGGCCACAGGATCTAGATAACTTTAGGATGAATACAGTGTGCCTTTTGAGCCAACAAATATTTTCCAAAATTTAAATATTGGTATACGGTGATGGGGAAATGTTGGGGTTCAGAGTTAACAGCCAAGAAAGAATTCTTGAGAAAAAGGTGGTTTTATTAAAGCACGGTGGGGGACAGGACCCGTGGGCAGAAAGAACTAGGCTGGGGTTGTGACAGGTGACTGATTATAGGCAGTCAAGTTGGGAGGGGGTTAGAGATGGAAAAACTTCCAAGATATTTTGGAAACACGGTTTCCAGGACCCTGAGGGGGCTAGCTATTGTTAGGAAAAGGTCATTTATTACCTTTAGTAAAAATGTAATCATGAGACCTCTCAGATGTCTATCAGTGGGCCGCAAGCTTGGAGGATGATTGCTAACATATTTTGGGGAGTAGGGATAAAGGAAGTTTCCAAAGGAATTTCTGTAAGTTTAAAGTAGACTCAGAGGATCCTGAGGGGTTGGGCTAAGATTGCCTTTTGCCCTTAGGAAAAGCTGAGCTCCCAGAGGGTCAATTTGCCTGTTTTAAGGACTTGTCAATGGGCTGTAGGCAGTAAGGAAATTAAAAAAAAAATTTTTGCCTTTGTTTCCCACATCATAAGGCCAAAAAAAAAAAAAAAAAAAAGTTTGGTTTATATATTTTAATCTTTGTAGAATTGTTTATGTTCTAGCCTACAGAATACTAAATCACAGCTTTTAATTTTGATTATTCATTTCAATTAGATACGAGTATTTCAAGGAAAATTCTACATGAGATTTCCCTACATCTTCTGAGAATGAAGTATAATTGAAATGTTAAAATATTAAAATTCAGTATCAGCAAATGATTTAGGGAAAAAAACCCAAAATGCATTTTCCTTTCACTGTAAGAGTTTCACAACAACAGACCTTAGAAAAATACTTAAGAATGATACTGCCTTTGGGGCGCCTGGGTGGTTCAGTCGGTTGAGCCTCCAGCTTTGGCTCAGGTCCATGAGTTTGTGCCCCGCGTCGGGCTCTGTGCTGACAGCTCAGAGCCTGGAACCTGCTTTGGATTCTGTGTCTCCCTCTCTCTCTGCCCCTCCCCCACTCATGCTCTGTCTCAGAAATAAATAAACATTAAAAAAAATTAAAGAAAAAAAGAATGATACTGCCTTATAATTTTGACTTTATAAAAAATGTATGTTGAAATTAGTGCTATGGAATCTTAGGCTGAATAATATTTTTGGGAAAAAAATATTTTTGAGATTTTCCCAAGGTATATATTTTCTTCCAGAGAATATTTATATTAATTTTAACTTAAAGTTTTCCCCTTGTGTTATGTTCTTCTGTTCCCCCAATGGGTTAATGATGTAATTAATGTGCAGTTTCTGTGTCTTGCATATTAGACATTTGGACATAAAAAATGAAAAATCTTTTTTAAGGTTGATAATAGATCATATCAATGATGAAACCCACCACGAATCTACTTTACTCTTCTGCTGAAAGACTTCTGGAACTCACACGGTGAACAATATTGTAAATCAGGTGGAAAAAATACATTTGTAGAAAAAAAATCCATAAAGAAAAGTGATTACAATTGCCAGTGACAATGGGAAAAATACAGGGAAGGCTCTGAGTGATTTAGTAATTATGTACATTATGATTTTTATTCTGACCCTTCAGTTTTATGTTCAGGGCATAATTGTAGCACACAGTGGAGAAACAGAATTATTGTCTATAATCAGTAAGATAGTGAGCTAATTAAATCATTCTTTAACCAAGGACAGACTATATGACAAAGAGAATTTTGAGACTTCTTTTTCATATGCTTATATAAGATGTTCCAAATGAGATGAAATAGTGTTTATCACCTTAAATGGTGCTTAAAAGAACATTAATATTGCACACAGCAGATAATACCAATATAGTAGGACATCCGATTGTTTGCAGGTTGTTAATCCTCTTGCTGGAATTTGCTGCCGAAGTAACCAGACTCATGCATGTATTTCTTCCCTCATTTCTGCTTCCTGTCGTTCTGTTCTAGCACAGATGCCGAACTTGGTGTGCGTACAGTGAAATCTGAGGGGTAGATCTTAACTCACTCATCTTGAGAGTCATTAACTCTGGTCCATTACCGTCTGATATTTAAGAACAAATTTTTCTCAAGTGATTGAACGAAGCAACACGTGTGTGTGCAAATGTATTATTTTCTATATTCCAATGCTCTGACAATGGGGCCCTGCTGACCCTCAAAGGACTGACTTTCTCAGGGCCAGCCAGTTAATTTCTTGAGATAGCAAACAAATCACCATAAGTCTACCTTCCAGATGCAAACCAACCAGTCCAGAGCCCACACCTCCAATCACCTCTTTTGTCAGGCCCTCACACTCCAGGCTACTCTCCACCTGCTCAAATCACCCCAGGCCCAACTACCAGACAAGGAGGGACAGATCTCAGTGCCTAGAGCCTGTAGAAATCACTCAACTAGCCAATTGTAAGCCTGTTCACCCTGCCTCGCCATTTCTTTCCTTGAAAACCACAATAAAGGGGCGCCTGGGTGGCGCAGTCGGTTAAGCGTCCGACTTCAGCCAGGTCACGATCTCGCGGTCCGTGAGTTCGAGCCCTGCATCGGGCTCTGGGCTGATGGCTCAGAGCCTGGAGCCTGTTTCCGATTCTGTGTCTCCCTCTCTCTCTGCCCCTCCCCTGTTCATGCTCTGTCTCTCTCTGTCCCAAAAATAAATAAAAAACGTTGAAAAAAAAATTTAAAAAAAAAAAAAAAAAAAGAAAACCACAATAAAGACTCTTGCCCCCATTTCTCACTTCTCCCTCCCAACTGACCCTCGTGCTTCTCCTGGTGGCCTTCTGTGGTGTGGCGCGCTCCCTCTTCTTGGGATCCGTGAGTATAACAAACTACCTTTTCAGTTGTCTGATGTGTTGGCCTCACCATACCTAAATAATAAGAAAACTGTATATTGTAAACAGCAAAGAGAGTAAGGATTCATTTGCTATAAAATTGAGGATGGAAATCTTAAGTCCATCTCTGAAAATATTCAGAAAGCATCATGTGAAGTTTCAGCTTGTGAGATGGCCTCACCGGAGATGCATCAGTGCCAATGACCACATTTTTAAGTCAAGAGTTAAAGATGAGATGCCTTTTCCTTAGGTGCTGATAGAGAGGAAGAGAAGCTGGTCCCAGTGGTGATGCAGTTTTCTGCGTAACACTTTGTCAGCTTGCAGAACAACTTGCTTTTCACCCACATGGACCTAGGGAGCATTTACTTGGTTTTGCAGCTGTTCGGGTTTCATGACCCCATGAATAATCTTACAGGACAGGCTGCTGAAAAAGTCGTCTTCTGTGCCAAAACCTCAACCAGGAAACATTTGTCCACATAATTTCTGATAGGGAGATAATATTTTTTAAAATTTAGATTTATTCATAGCCATTAGGACTTTATTCTGTCGTAGTGATATTTCACGTTGGCCTCAGCTTCAGTTGAATCTTGATGATAACTACGGCCATTAGACGTTGGTGGAAATGTCTTTGGTTCACTTCAAGTCCTGGCCTTACAGTATAAGTACATATTAATGACTGCTGTCAAGTGTATTTTTTTTTATACAGTAGATTTCCCTATATGCGTTGCAGGTGAATTTAACATAAACATACTAAAGATGAATGACTGAATGAGAAGGGATAAACAAGAGTCATCAAGGAGGTTTGTACCCAAATAAAAAATGGATTGGTAATATCGAATACTCTTTTGGAAAAGTTGCTTAAAATATTGCTCAGAGGATAAGTGTGCAAGAAAATGAATAACACTAATTTACCCCTGGTACATGCCCTTTTTACGTGAAGATATAATAGTGATTTATTGGAAGTGAATACGGAAAACTTCCTCCTTCATTATTGATATCACTCAAAACATGCAATAAGACATAGGCCAACATGTTTGGAGTTCCCAAATGGGCATTAAGTCCTAAATTTCTATTTTCTGACCTTAAATTTCACCTGCATGTCCAGGTTGCTTTGCTTCCTTCTTTGCTGAACTGTCTTCTCAGAGGTACACAGATATGATTCAAAGTTGGTTTCGGTTGAGTTTAATGTTTTCCTTCTCAATCTTGACCACCCTCTTGTGCCTACAACATTAGTGAACCTCCTGATCTGTACTGTTCCCCAGGCTAAAAATCACTTCAGTGGCCTTGACCTGTTCTCCCCTCAGTTCAAGGAATCTCCAAATTCTGGTGACAGGTCTTCTGTCCAGCTCAAATTTTCACTTCATTGTGGTCTTCATGCACTTCACATAGCTTCGAGCCATGTCCAACTTGGAAGGCTTGTGTTGGCTTCCTGGCTATTTCCCAAACCTCTAGTCTCTCTCTACTCTGTTTCATTCAGAAGTAGTTCAACAAATAAGTTTTGTTGCTATCAAATGCTCTCTTAAAAACACATGTCTGCTTTTGCTGCTTACCGGTTTTAAGTCCTCTGATAGCTTCCGACTGCCCATGGGAGAAAAAAAATCCAAATTTCCTAGCATGGCAGATAAGTAGGGTCATTATATAATTTACCACCCAACCTGGAACATTTTGGACAGGTTAAGGGAGGCTGCTATGGTCTGACTGAATGTTTGTGTCCCTCCCCAAAATTCATCCATTGAAATCCCAACACCTGATAGGATGGCATTAGGAGGTGAGACTTCTCAGAGATAATTAGGTTGCGAGGGTGGAGTCCCCATCCATGGCATTAGTACCCTTATAAAAGAGGCCTACTCATAAGTGGGCCTTATGAGTGCTCTTATAAAAGATATCTCTAGTTCCTTCCACCATGTGAGGAAGCAAGAAGTCTGTGACCCTCACCTTACCATGCTGCATGCTGGCACCCTGATCTCAGACTTCCAGGCTCCAGAACTGTGAGAAGCACAATTCTGTTTGTTGTTTATAAGCTACCCAGTCTGTGGTATTTTGTTATAGCAGCCTAAACAGACTAAGACAAAGTCCTATTAATAATGATGCTGGAACCACAGGGACTGCCTGGCAAACCAGAAAGTACAGTCACTCGTCATGTAATTATCATCATTTTGTAAATACAGCTTAGATTTCGAGCTTCATCCCTTGTGAAACTGTGCCATACACCTCGTTCATCCACTAGTTATTTTTTTAACAAGTAAGTTCTGGGAATCCACTCCCTGGTAATTACTATTCTAGACAAAAATCTTTTTAGCATTGGAGACTTACAACAAATGAGTGGGAGATACCATGTCAGACAGTGAGAAAATAAGGGAGGTTGATGAGATCAAGTGCCAGGGAGGGGAGATGAAATTTTAAATAAGATGGTCAGTGATGGTCTCCCTGAGAAAATGTCATTCAAGCAAATTTGGAAAGGGGCACCTGGGCGGCTCAGTCAGTTAAGTGTCAGACCCTTGCTATTGGCTCAGGTCACAATTAAGCCCCGCATCGGGCTCTGCGCTGGCCGTGAGGAGCTTGCTTGGGATTCTCTCTCTCTCACTCTCTGTTCCTCCCCCTCTCACCCTCTTTCTCTCAAAATAAATATAAATAAACTTCAAAAACAAAAGAAACTTTTGAAGGAGGATAAAGTTGGACTCCGGTGTTTGTAAGGGGAAAACATTTGAGGCATAGTGAACAGCAGGAGTCAAGGTGCAAAGGCTGGGCTCTGCTTAGTGCATTGAAGAAACAAGAACTTGAGTGGGGATAGAGGTTTGAAGTTGGGTGGGTGCGAGGAAATGAGGCCACAGAACCTAAGGTAAGGGTTTTAGCTTTTATTCTAAGATGGGAGTCCACTCCAGGGTTTAGAGAAGAGTGAAAACCTGACTTACATTTTAATTGGACCTCAGGCTGCTATGTTGATCACATCCTACCTAGGAGTAGGGATGGGCAAGAGTTGAAGCAGGGAGACCAATTAGAAGGCGATTGACTATTGCAGTGAGGTATTGGTGACAGCGATGGAAATTATGACACATTTCAAAGGTGGAATTTACTAATTTTGCTGAATCATTGGTGTGAAATGTAAATAAAAGAGTGGTGTTAAAGATGATTCAAAAGTTAATGTTTTTATTTATTTTTTTATTTTGACCGAATGAGAGAGAGAAAGGCAGAGAGAGGGAGAGAGGGAATCCCAAGTAGGCTCCACACTGTCAGCCTGTCAATACAGAGCCTGATGCAGGGCTCCATCCATGAACCGTGAGATCATGGCCTGAGCCAAAACCAAAAGTTGGACCCATAACTGCCTGAGCACCCAGGCGCCCTGACAATACAGGCTTAAAATGAGATAAAATACACTACAGGAGAGGTGGGTATGTGGGGCATGATCAGGGGGTTAATTTTGGACTTTTTATATTTGAGATGCTCATCCAAGTAGAGATGTTGATTAAGCAGTTGGACATGTAAATCCAGAAGTCTGGGCCAGAATTTTACATTTGGTGGTTGTCAGGATTATAGAGGAGTATTTAAAGCCATGAGACTGGATGAGATTATGAAGGGGATGAACATGCGCAGCCAAGGGAAGAGGACTAAAGACTGAATTCTGGGCACTCCATGTCCAAATACCTGTTGTATCCTAACTGCAACATGACTCTCCCTTTCCTTTACCCTCAAATACTTCTTTCTCCAGGGACTACTTTTCTTTGTTCTTTATCCTATGGGGTCTTATTTATTCTTTTGGAACTTCTCAGAACCCCCAGCTTGAGGTAGTAGCCATATTTATGTTCTTCTTGTCATACTACTTTGGAATCACTTCCTTACAGGTTTATCATACTTATGATCCTTGAGAACAGAGATTACTTTGCATTCCCAGGACTCAACACATAGAAGACATTCATTAATACATTAACACATATTGCACAAATGAATATATAGTTTAGCTCATGTAATGCATCTGCTTATCAGACAGTTATAATGAAACACCAGAACCAAGTTTTTGAAGATGTGATCCAGAATGTATTTTCAATGATATTAACTACTTGAAAGACGATGGTCTTGTGCTACTGTAGAAAAAGCCTTATGTATAGAACAAGGAAGCTTCAGGTGAATTTTGCTCCTCTAGTCATCTTTTATTTGGCCATCTGCAAGTAGTTTTATATCTTCAAACCTGTGGTTTTTTTGTTGTTTTCTGTGAAATGGAATTCAAAATTTTTAATCACCATACTGGAGCATGTACGTGAAAACACTTTGTAAACTGTTAAATACTATTAAATATAAGATGTTATTATTTTTCTGCTTGGAAAGACATCCATTATGAACCTATCTTCGCTCCAGGTATTGAGTGTTAAGATAAGACCTGTTTAGGATTAGTGTGCTGTGTTCCAACATGCCATTATAGCTGACGCAGCATATGGCAGTTGAGTTTCTATTATGGCAGATCTCCTTTCATTTCACGGACTGTAATGCTCTACCTGCCTGCTATTACATTTTATATGGTGTCAGTTACAGCCTCCAGAGCAAGCTATCATAGTGATGTCAGATGCAGATTAAAAGAAGGTAGTACTGGCTTTGAATAAAAGAGATTGTAATGTTCACGAGTTGGATGCTTGAGTTGGAACATGTTTTTCTCCCTTGTGGCTCACCAGCATCCATTCTGAACATATGCTGGCTCTAGTCTGTGATCCCCTGTTGGAAATCAGAACACATGCTGCTTTATAGAGTTGGGTGACATCAGGGAACTAACTGGCTTCTCTTTCGTATTTGAACTACATAGGGGTGATCTTTAAACTCTCTCTCTATGTCTGGCCTGCCTGCACCTAGAGCAGGCATCTGCCTTCAGGAATGAAAGCTCCCATGGTTTCCCGAGCTTCTGTGAGGCTCCTTTTTCTCTTGAATTCAGCTCCACAAGGACTCCTTGCATCTGCTGCTTTTTGTTAGCACCATGGAAAAGTATGATCTTGTTTTGTCCAAGCTTTTCTGGTAGTTATGGAGAGGAAGATCTTTCTTAAACTTCGGTATGCTAACTGAAAGTAGCAATTGCTTCTTACAGTTCTTTATTCCCATTCTACCTGCAAATAAACTGGGAAGTTTTTGGAATTTTCTGAACTTTTCAATTTAATGACTGTGACTGTTTTGATTTTGCTATATTTCTTGGTACAAATGAATTCTCTGCTGGGGAAAACTCAGAACTGTGGAGCAGAATGTAAGAAAGTATCTGGTCCAATTAGTGACTCTTGTCTATGTGTCTCAGTAATGTAGGGGTCATGGGTCTGATTCTTACTTGGGGGGATGGAGCATAATGTATTCCATGACCATGGCTTGGCTTCCAGTCCAAATTAATCACCTTTGATTTGCATGTTGCAAAGGGAAGAAATATGTGTTAATCATTCCAAATCCCCTGTTGCTTTTAGAAATAGTTATACAAGTATATATTCTACTGATGGCTTATTTCCATCATACTTTTAAAAAGGAAAAACTAGGGGCGCCTGGGTGGCTCAGTCGGTTGAGCGGCCGACTTCGGCTCAGGTCACGATCTCGCGGTCTGTGAGTTCGAGCCCCGCGTCGGGCTCTGTGCTGACAGCTCAGAGCCTGGAGCCCGTTTCAGATTCTGTGTCTCCCTCTCTCTCTGACCCTCCCCTGTTCATGCTCTGTCTCTCTCTGTCTCAAAAATAAATAAACGTTAAAAAAAAAAAATTAAAAAAAAAATAAATAAAAAGGAAAAACTACGTAAATCCTAATAGAACTAGATAAAGCTGTTCAAAACATGCTGCATGCCTTTCTAAAAAAAATGTTTTTAATTCCCAGAATTTTAGAAACATTAATAGGTAGCATGTGAAACCATTCTGTAAGTGGAAAATTCTGAAAGTTGAATCAATTTTATTTCTCATTTTCCACAATGCCTTCATAATCCTGGAGAAAAGCATTTTTAAGTATTATACTTTGATCTTTCAAAAATAAAATAATACATAAAGCGTTTCATTAAAAACTACCTTATTCATATTAACAGTAACCTATTTATTTTCATCCCCAGAATTTTCTAAATGCATCCTATTTGTATTCCATGATTGCTAAACTAGAACTAATATTCAAATCCAACTGTTAACATTTCTATGGCATATTAGCATACATTTTGCCTTAGGTAAAATGTAGCAAAGCTAATAACTATTTCCTTCTAAAAGTTTCATAATCCCAAAGGTCCCTATTAACATTCTCTGTCCTTAATGCTATGAAAAATCAAATAATACCGTTTTAGTTGGTTTTCTAGCCCATATTTATTTTACTCTTGAAGTGCCACAGGCCATAAAGACATGTTGTTCTTCTCTCTCTCTGAATGTGTAATCGGTTTTAATATACCGAATGATAACCATAGCTAACGTTTAACAGTGTGATAATTACCATTTCTAGACACTGTTCTCAATGCTTTACTTGTATTAACTTATTTAATCCTTAACGCTTACCATTCTTATCCTCAATAGCGGATGAAGTAACTGACTGACAGAAGTTGTGCTCATTGAAATTACACAAATAGTAAAAGCCAAAGCTTGGATTTGAACTTTGGCAGCCTGGCCCTCAAGTCAGTGATAATAGAATACTGATACAATTTAGTATCCAAACTGGAATACCCTTGAGAGTAAAGGATAGCAATATTAATAATTACACCAGCTCAAAAAGGTACATGGTCCTCCTAGCTTTTAATTGTGAATGCACTGTGATTGTGATATTTCTCAGTAAAACAACACATTTAAGATGCATTGAATTTATGATTACATTTTTTCTTTACTTGAGTAATGACTGTATTTGGTTCAGTTGCCAAAAGATGAATGATGTTTGGTCATGGGAAAAGAGAAACAGAATGAAGGGCAGGAATTTGGAGGACATGTTGAGAAGCATGAAACATTTCTTCCTAGATTTACCACTGCGATGGATTTTGAATGATAGAAATACATAAAACAATTACATGAAGGATGGATAGGTTATCAAAATATTATGAATAGCAACAAGTTAGATAGATGAGATATTCCAAAGAGAAAAAATAAATTATGAGCTTTGATTGTGTTTTCGATACATGGGTTGATCGCTTTTCTCATTAATTAATTCTGTAGATTTGATGGCACATCTGGCCTAATCACCACTGTGTGTTGTTGTGAAAGGAGGTAGACACAGACATACTCCTGCCTGGGTGGCTTTATGCATTAACGTGAATACTGGTCAATTTGATGCATTACACTGTAATGAGGAAGAAGCTGAATTTATGGGCTTAGGTAAAATAACAGGATGGTGAAAGAGACAAAGGTTGGTTGGAGTAGCTCTCATGAAGACATGTGTTCACATGGGAACATTTCCTGTTAGGGACCCCTAACAGAAGGTATCACACTGCTGGTTATGTATGATAAAATCCGAAAAGTATGTTTCATAAAAATACAAGTTATTATTTTAGACTGAAGTTTTATTTGGGGGAAACCCAAGTTAGCAGGTGAGGACCTGAAAACTTCCTTTAACTGCTGTGGCAAAACGTTTTTTTAAGAAGACATCACAAAATAATGAGAAGCTTCTATACAAACTGATGGAAGGATGAGAGACAGACTGTGTATGAGACACTCTCCACCCATTCCTGGCAGTTGAGCTATAAATTGGAGTTGGAGCTCTGAATGACATCCATCTTCCTTTGTCACCACCTGAAACTTCACCTGCTGACTGCCAGGCATTCCGATTTTGACGGGAACTCTTGGGACGGGGGATGCTGTGGATGTGGCCTTGACCGTGGCTATGTTGTGGCAGGAGTGACCCAGGATCAGGCTCTGGATATGGTGGTGGCTGTGGGCTGAGCTATGGCCATGGATACAGGTGTGGCTCTGGTTACTTTCCCTACTGATCCTCATATATCCAAAGATGTCAGTCACCCTGCTGCTAATTTTGGACTCTCACAGTTTTTATGCCACTTACTAGTGTCCTGCAATGAATTTCAAGAAGCCTGCGTTGATTTTTCCTTACACTTATCTTCATCCCCTTTGGACAGCAGCAGACAACATGACATTGCAATTTACCCTTCAGCCTCTGGGGCCGTTTCCAAAATTTTGATACAATCAATTTTTAAGCATTTGCTCTTCTGTTAAACCATACCATTCTAACATCTCTATGGAGTTTATGTCTTGTAACACAGCTCCTAAACAAATACATTTAAATTCACCTCCCAGTATATTTTTCTGTTTCTGTTTGTCAAGAACTTTATGATTCTTTTTACCATTCATAAACCAGGCCACACTTAAGAGTTGTAATGGTCCAGAACAATCTGTCTACCTAGAGAGCTAGACACAGGAGCAAACAAGGATTAGACCAAATAAAAGAGCTTATGTTGTTTTGGTCTCTGCTTCCAATATTTTATGGCTTTTATGCCCAATTTTTAAGTTTCAAGTCCTATAAAACATCTTTTGGGAAATTTCCTTCTTAGTCTTGATTTGTTGTAATATAGAATGATTGTTTTCTTCCTACCATGATGTTTATAAAGATCATAGGCTTTTTTACTCCTGCAACACATGAAAATATTATTGTGTTCATCAATTGCCATTACCTGACTTATCTTGAGCACTGTTATGAAATAAACTGTAGGGACCTTCCTGGTAATTTAGAAAGTCTATTTTTAACTTTGTGGCTCAGGTACAACATTCACACTTGAAATATAGCTTTTAATTCAGTGAGTCTAGATAGGAAACTCTTTGGGCAGGGAAGCCCAGATCTTGGAAAAAATAAATAAAATGGGAGATTCTGCTTATGAAAGAACAAAATGCCATATTAAAAGTAAAATGTAAGAAGGAGTTTTCTTAAGTCTTTCAAAAATGATATGTTCCAACAAACACATTTTACAGCATAAGTTCACTTAATAACCAAAAGTTTGTACGTATAGTGCCAACCATTGAGGCTAATTTTTTTGTTTGTTTGTTTGATATTTTTCCCACTTTTACCATTTGGTTTACTGTCTTATTATCTCTTTAGATTTTTTTAAATGTTTATTTATTTATTTTGAGAGAATGAGAGAGAGCACGCATGCAGGGGCGGGACAGAGGTAGATGGAGAGAGAATCCCAAGCAGGCTCCACGCTGTCACCACAAAGCCCGATGTGGGGCTTGAACCCATGAACCGTGAGATCATGACCTGAGCTAAAACCAAGAGTTGGACACTTAGTTGACTGAACCACCCAGGTGCCCTTCTCTTTGGATTTTTGAGTAATTATTATATATGTAAATTTGAAAAATGAAAGGATGTAAGGTCCAAATTTATAGTCATCAAGAGCCTTAAAGCTTTTCTTTTAACTAGAGGCTCTGTAAAGTCAGAGATTATGTCTTCTTTCTTGCACATCTTTGTATTTCCAGCCCCAGAACTGTGTCTGGCATGTAAGAACTCAATCCATTTTTTTGAGATAAATCATGTATGATTTTTTTATTATAATGATGCAAATTATATTGTCTTCAATTTTTAATACTAAACAGATTTGCAAAAGATATTTCAATTTATCCTCGTAATAATCTAATGAAATAGGCAATATTGGCCTTAACATCTGACTTTTTAAATCCCCACACTGCACTGTCCCCTTCCCCTCACTCATTTTAAAAATGAAGAAACTATATCTCATTGAGTTTAAATGACTTATATAATATCATATGAAAATGATCTGTAGCTTCAATGTGACTTCCTGATTTCCAAAGCCATGGCCATTTCCCTGTATGATTAATTACTATGAATTCCAAGATATTGTTTAATATGTTTCAAAAATATTAAAATAATAATTCTTTGTGCTGATTCCCTCCCCACACACATTTTAATCTTAAAAAATTTTGCATTTTATCTTTAGTCCTCTGCACAAAATTCAATGGTCATTGAATAAAAGAAAATGAATAAATTTAAAAGGTAAAATACAATAAAACACATGATAGAATCCTTATAAAAATATTGATATAAGTTGAATATTTTGTGAACTGATATATCCTTTTCATAGGTATAAAAGAACACTGAATTCAACAAATTATGACACAATACCTGGATATCCACATGCAAAAGAATGAAGTTAGGCCCCTTCCTATTACCATTTACAAGTCAATTCTAGAGCTAAATATCGCAGCTAAAAGTATAGAAGAAAATATAACAGTGAATCTTCATGACGTTAAGGCAAAACCTAATAATAGTTATGATAATAAAGGCACAAGTGACAAAAGAACTAAATAGATAAATTGGACTTTATGAAATTAAAAACCTCTGATTCAATGGACATGATCAAGATAACTTACAGAATGGGATAAAATATTTCAAATCATAGATCGTATGAAGGAATTTTTCCAGAATGTATAAGGAACTCTTACAACTCAATGACCCAACTCAAATATGGGCATAATGTTTGATTGATTACAAATGGAATCTGTTTATACAAATGATCAATAAACACATGAAAAGATGCTCAAAATCATTAACCATCAGAGAACTGCAAATCAAAGTCCCAATGAGACATTTACTTCATAGCCAGTAGGTTAACTATAATAAAAACATCAGGTAATAAGTGTTGGTAGGGATGTACCGAATTTGGAATCTTCACTCAATGCTGGTAGGAATGTAAAACGAGGCTGGTATTTTGGAAAATATTCTGACAGTTTCTTAAAAGTTTTAAACATGAAGATACCATATGACCCGGCCATTTAACTCCTAGGTAAATATTCAAGAGAAATGAGAACATATGTCCACACAAATGCTGGTATATACTTGAACTACACAGCAGTATTCAGATTAGCCAAAAATTAGATGCAAACAATATGTCTGCCAATTTATGAATGGATAAGTGAATGTGAT
The DNA here is from genome assembly GCF_028749965.1 of Puma concolor. Taxonomy (NCBI): domain Eukaryota; kingdom Metazoa; phylum Chordata; class Mammalia; order Carnivora; family Felidae; genus Puma; species Puma concolor. The sequence goes on along the minus strand of NC_141675.1, from coordinate 146,323,122 downwards.
CTATCCATAACATGGAATACTATTTAGCAATAAAAAAGAATAAAGTACTAATGCAAGAGGTTACAATTGTGCCCCTACTGGCCATGTGAAGCATTATGTATGTACCTGAGCATTGAAACCCGTGAGAAGACTCATGATGAGCTATACTTTAAGGTAGGCAGCAAGAGGATGTGTAATGATTCTTCCTGTACTGTCTATGACACTTGGTAAACGAGCCCAATTTTTGCCTCTTCTAAGGTTGTTTTAGGCTCACTGTTAATATGAAAATCTAGATTTTACGGAGTTAATTCTTCCTACATCGAAGGTTGGGATGCCCCACATCCCCATAAAGTCCTTGGTATACTCCTCTTTTTTTTTTTTTTTTCTTTTGTTTGTATTCAGGTGTTTCTTGGGTCTCTGCAATTCTTGCAAAAGCTTGTGTTTTTTATCAACAAGGAGATACTGAAGAAATCAGGACAGACTATTAAATAATACGGTGGTTCCTAAGATTGCACGAAGGAGAGGTCTCATTTCATTAGCTATTGTTGGCATTATTATCATTTGATTTCCAAGACAGTTCATTGGGTAGCATTTGACTCAACAATAAGGCTGTTGGTTAAAATCCTGTGTTTTTGTGGAAAAATTTCCCTTTATTTATTCATTTTATGCATGCCTATATTTCAGTATGTCTGTGTCCATAGATCATCCTTCACTTAGTGTGGACTGAATACCAAATGAAGTTTTCTCTTCTGAAAAAAAGAAAAAAAAAGATATGTGAGATTTATGAAGATATGTGAATACTTTTTGATTCCCTCCTCAGCATTAAACTGGAGTTCTTAAATTGCCAATAAAATCAGAGAGTGCTTAATCAGATGTAATGGTGTGGTGCTCAATTGATTGCATCAATCAATGGCCTGAGGGGTCCCTGGAAAGTGGAGTGTTATGGTTACTCCATCACATGGTCTGACTGATTTTTCTGGGGGGAGGAAGACCATGATAAATATTTGAAAATTAGAAATTTTAGCAAATGTAGATACTGTGTGTAAGAAATGTTCAGATGTTTGAAGTAGCTAGAATACTGTCTAATTCTTTTTTCTCATCTCAGATAAGACATTTGATCATGTAAAGACATCGTAAAGATCATGTAAAGACTTCCTAGTTTAAATTGATGAAATACTCAAACCTTTCAGTGAGCTGGATTATATGAGGTGCTGATGAGAGGTATATTTTTGTATTCATGTCAATTTATCTTATGTTTAATCAAGCATTTACTTTGTGATATTTATTACCTGAAGTAATAGTTCACAACTTAAAACCTAGGTAGGGAGATAAAATCTTGCTAGTGTCATAGGGATAGAAACAAAAATACTTACTAGTGTTAAAAAGAATTCACCTGCTAACTTGTATCAATTCATTTATAATAGAGATATTTCAGGCATAGGGAGATGAAAAACAGGAGGTGAGATCCAATGTATTGTTATCTGCTTATTTCCCAGTGATTGAATATAGAAACACAACACTCGACAGAAGTGAAAATGATTACATTACAGGATTATTTCCTTTGGCTGGTTTCCTGATGAAATTATTTGTGTTTTTGAACATGCAAAATCATTTAATTTGCTAGAATATATATTTTTCTAATGTTTTGAGCAATTTTTTTATGTTTATTTTTGAGAGAGAGAGAGAGAGAGAGAGCGAGCTGGGGAAAAGGCAGGGAGAGGGAGACACAGAATCCAAAAACACAGCTCCAGGCTCCAAGCTGCCAGCACAGAGCGTGATGTGGGGCTCGAACCCACAAGCGGCGAGATTATGACCTGAGTTGAAGTTGGACTCTCAACCGACTGAGCCATCCAGGCGCCCCATGTTTTGAACAATTTTGAGTCTGTTGTTATTCTTTGTTAAAGAGAACTACTTTGAGAACATACAGAAACTATTTTGTTGTCATTTTGGAAAATGTTTATACTATTTTTTTTTTCCAAAATAGGTAAGACAAAAATAAGCAATAATCTCCATCGGTCTCTCTTCCTTTTTCTCACTCAACCATTCTCTTTTTTTTTTTTTTTTTTTTGATTTTTAGTTTCTTTCGAACCATTCTTGATGAGAAGATATTTACTCAATAATAACATAGAAAGGGCATCTTGCAAACTGATTTGCTCACTTTCTGCATGCATGCAATTTATCTATCTATCTATCATCTATCTATCTATTTGTTTCTGAGAAAGAGAGTGTGCACGTGCATGCACCAGTGGGGGAGGGGCAGAGGAGGGAGACACAGAGAGAGAGAGAGAGAGAGAGAGAGAGAGAGAGAATCTCAAGTAGGTTCCATGGTCACTGTGAAGCCTGACATGGGCTTCATTTCAGGATGGTGAGATCATGACCTGAGCAGAAATCAAGAGTCAGACACTTCACAGACTGAGTCACCCAGGCATCCCTATGCATGCAATTTTTCAATAGAAAGTAGTCAACTTGGTTCTTGTTAAGATGAAACTTTAGGAAGAGTCAAATTATATCCTAAAATATATCAAGGTAGCCTTGTGATTTCTTGGTGTGTTTCTGAATTCTGGGGACTTCCAAATACAAAGTCGGGTTTGGATATAATTATTCCAATTACCTATTAAGATATTAAAATTGTGTGCAATCTGTTCTAGGGTTTTGTCTTTTTTTTTGGTACCATACCTACTATTTGAACAATTTTTTACTTTGATCTGAAAAACCTTGGCTACCATAATCAATCTAAATAGAAACTGTTAGTTTCCTCACTTGAATGTTATGGTTGAACCTGGAGATAGTCATACCAGCCCTGAGCTGACAGTAACTGTATTGTTAGCTTGGGCTGCATTTTGATGCCCATAGACTGGGTGGCTTAAACACTAGAAATTTATTTTTCTCAGTTCTGGAGGCTGGGAAGTCAAAGGTCAACGTTCCTGGTGAGAGCTCTCTTCTTGGCTTTCAGATAGCCTCCTTCTTCCTGTGTCTTTTCCATGGTAGGGAGAGAAGAAGTAAGCTCTCTGGTATATTTTCTTATAAAACAACACTAATCCCTTCATGAGGGTCCCCCTCATGATGTCATCTAATCTTAATTAGCTCCCCCAAACCCCATCTGTAAATACTATCATACTGGGGGTTATGGCTTTAATATATGTATTTGGAGGTAGGAGAGACACAGTCCAATCTTAACCTTATGTTAAGTGAAAGTCAGGCTAGTCTACCAAGTGTCATAGATAGTATAGGGAATCGTGGAAACTCTTGCAGCCTGTTTTAAAATCTAGTTCATCATGAGTCTTTTCATGGATTTCAAATTCTTGGCTGTATACAGAACATTTCATAGGATTGTAAGGGCACAGTTGTATCTTCTTTGAGATAAGTTTTTTCTTTCAGTATCATATGCAATGTGTTGCCACGGTTTCCTCTTGAAACAGCCGGCAAAACTATGCATTTGGCACAAAATATATCCCGGCTATCAGATCTCACATGCTTGCCAGTCTGTCCTAATTTTGGAGACTTGTTAGTTGCAAACACAGTCTTAGAACTTGCATTTCTTATTTTTCTAACATCAGCATCAGCACAACTCAGGCCACAATGCATGCCCTTCCTTGCATTTCTGTTCTGCACGATTTAGGGCCATGGCACAACTGACTTTCCTGGACTCTTCTATAATTTTTTTTTTAAGAAGTAATGACAAGTTATTGAAATTTATGTTCTCCCACATATTTAGCCAATTACAGTTTGTTGGCGATCCAGAGCTTCTGAGAAAGGAATTGTCTGATATAAAACTGGTAGTGTCATTCCTAACAGGAACACTTAGGCACGCCTAAATTATACTTTGTCATGATTACCCGACTTGCTGTTATACCAAGATGACAAAATAAATGATATAATGACTATAACTGTGTTTATAATAAGGAATTGTGGTGGTTACAACAATAGCCAGAGGTGTAAAGTTAATAACTGGATCATTTTTTTTATGAGCATTTCCTGGGTGTGGAATACCTAGCGGAGATGAATTATCAGAGCTTTCATTACTCATTTTAATTACTGTTATTGCCAAGTAATATAAAGTCTGCCATTTTCTCACCATGCTTTGTGGGAATCTTTCCTTGATCCCAAAGAGCTTATTACACCTTGAAATCACCTTAACTGTAAAGAAAAGTAAAATAATAAATATTAAAATTATGTTATCATTGCCAAGTTGCAAAGGTCTGAAAATTTAACATTATCGTTCATTTCTCCTTTTTCTTCACTATTAGAACCAATCTCTCGCCTAATGTAGTTGTATTCTTTTATAACTCCCCCTTCTTTGGAGTACCATTTCAACTGCTCTAGGCCAGAAATTTCTTGCCTTTTATTTTGTGCAATGACTTCACGAAGGTTCTCTGTGACTTTAGGTTTTCTCCAATTTATACTAGACATTATCACAAGAATTAATTTTTTGCATCCAGTCCAATTCCATCCTATTTCACAAATAATTAATGAGAGCACACACACACACACACACACACACACACACACACACACACACCAGTTGCTGCGTTTGAGAGGCAATGGGAGAATATTAGACAAACAGAAGAAAACACATTGTACCCAAGGTGTTCACAGACTTTAAAAGAAAAGAAACAAACAAAAAAAGTAAGATGAAGATTGTAAAAAGTTATGTCCAGGATGCCACGTAGTTGATTTTAAAGAATACTTGTCTATGAACCTTTACTTTGTATATTAGATTTAAAATGAATAATAAAACAAGAGATAAAAGTAATTCCTCTTCTTAATTCATGTGTTTACTCTTATGAAATCCATTAATGTAATATTGCAGATGGACACTGCTTGGTATAAAAAAAGGAGGTCCTAAAAACCTCACAAAAGAGGTGAAGACGGGGTTTGCCAGATAGTCACCTGATGGAAATATTCCAGGCAAGAAAAGTAGCACCAACCAAATTCAACATCATTGTATCCTGAGAAGTTTGGTGAGGTTAAGAACGTACAGAGTATGTCATGTTAAGTTCAGCATTTGTGTTTCACTCTTATGGAGACAGGGAGTACTGAATTAGTGAAGACACACAATCGGACTGGTAGCTTAGAAAAAATTATGGTGGTGGTTTGCAGGATGGGCTGGTGCTAGAAAGATCAAATAATTTGTATCAATAATGTGGGAAAGATGATAACGATGATATATGACTAGAGGATGGCCTGAGAGGATGGTACAGATTTTAGAGATATGTGTAGGAGATAGAATCTATCAGGAGATAGATATGCTTGTAGAGAATGAGAAATAACTGGAGAAGGCAGAGGTAAGGCACCCCTAATAATTAAAGGATGAGCAAAAGATGTATTAAAAGGAGACAGTGAAAACTAAGGATTTCTCAGAGTGGTGGGGTTGGGGCTAGAAACTAAGGAATGCAAGTGTTTAAGAAAAATCAGACAGATAAAAGAGGAACTGAAAACTGGAACATGGGTCATAATTAGCATTTTTGCCAAGAGCAGTTGGGGTAGATGATGGGGTTGGAGTACAGTTCTGAAATGGAGATGACATGGAAAAGAAGGACAACTGGGCCACAGATAGGTGATGTGCAGGCTCAAAAGAGAATTCCTAAAATACAAATTTAAAGCTAGAAGCAGGGACACATATTTTTAAGATTCAGCATCCTGATGCCTATTATATGGTACGTGTTTAATAAATGCTTACCAGTTGTCTGATGACCATAGAAAAGCAAGTAAGAACATTAATGCAAATGAAGATTATTGTAATAAAATCTACTTTGTGGTAATGGAGGTGGAAAGCACATTTATAATAAATCCTGGAGTCTGGAAGGATTGATATTTCAGATGATTATTATAGGAAAGAGTAATCACAGCACCTACAATAATTAAACAAGGATGAGGAAGCTTTGAATGAAAGGCACGTCTTTAACAGGATTTATGACACTCTATATGTTTCAAAGTTAAAACTTCTAGAAAAATTAATGTTCTTTCTCCCTAACTGTATTTAAAATTTTTTAAACGTTTATTTATTTTTGAGAGAGAGAGAGAGCAAAGGAAGGGCAGAGAGGGAGACAGAGGATCCAAAGCAGGCTCCACAGTGACAGCAGAAAGCCGGATATGGCGTTTGAACTCATGAACCATGAGATCATGACCTGAGCTGAAGCTGGACACTCAACTGACTGAGCCACTCAGGTGCCCTCTCCCTAACTCTTAATGTTACACAACTCCTTGTCATAAAAATGGGGTACATTCCTCCACAACTAGAGAATAGCATAGTGTTACCACAAACACAGAATACCTTGAGTTTGAAGGTGTTCAGTTTGTAGCAAGTATAAGAGTTAATCAAGGTGCTCTACTTATGAAGTGTTAATGGTTCAACTAAATGGTGAAGGTCAAAAAGGAAATTAAAAAAAAAGATTTGGGATTGAAAAGAGTCATCAGTGTGTGTTACTTAGAACATGTAGTGAATACAAGCTCTATAAAAAGAAATACTCAGCAATGAATTATTTTATTTATCCCTGTCCTGTTTGGGGGTATTAAGGAAAAAGTATAAACATTGGATTAGAAATACCAACTAAACTTCTGATGGTGAAGAGCTGCGTGATCTTGTAAGTAACTTAATCTCTGACACCAGTCTGTTCATTTATAAAATGGGAAGAACAAATTACAAAACATTTCTCACAGGACTCTTGAAAATAACATGGGCTAAGACGTGTGGGAGTGCTTTATAATCAAATACAATTGTTAATATTTGTGGTTATTTTAGCCATTATTGTTGAAATTTATGTCCTTGTCTCTATATTAAGATAATAAAAATGGAATATTATAATTGGAAGGATCTTCAGTATTATCAAATCTAATGATTCTTTGTCTTTAATTCCTTAATTAATTCATTTTCTCACTTATTCTTTCATTTATTAAACCTTCATTTGCTTTGTGCATCCTTTGAATCACACATTGGGCCAGGTCTTAGGGGTAAATAAACAAAATAAAAGTCCTTTCTGGGAAGCAAATGAAATTCAGTAAGGAAAGTGGACAAAGCAAAAATTATAGTATGATATGCAGGGATTATGATAGGGTAAGGATCAGGTTATGACCTCAGAGAGGGGTATGTGGATCAAATTATGGGAACTTTAGAGGGCCTCCTAGAGAAGAGGAAGTCTGTGTTGAGTCTCAAATGATGAGTCAGATTTTGCTAGAAATTATTCTGGTGGGAGTATGTCTTAGGCATTTGAAACAACTTATAGGAAATGTGGAATTAATCTTTGGTATTCCAGAAAGCACTGTGGAGAGAGGCTAATGAAGAGAGAGTGTTGTCAAATATGTTTTAATAGCATGGACTTGGGTGATGTCAATAGCCTTCAAAGCTGGTGATTGGCTTGATATACCTTTTCAATAACAGCAAATTATACTGAAACTTTACAACAAATTTGGAATCTCCAAATAATGAGCTCAGCTCATTTTATGCAAATTACTGTGGTGATGAGAAGCAGAGTCAGACTGAAGTAAGCCGTACCCATTTCTCACAGTATGGGAGAGTCCCAGGTGTGTGGGTGACATCCATGTGTGAAAAAGTTCCTACCACAATTTACTGATCCTGAAACCGTGGGCTGCTACTTTTATGGAAACTCATATAGAGGCTGTGGCTATGTACCTAGTTATGGCTGTGAATGGAGCTACAGAGGACCGAATTGTGGATACAGTTCAAGATATGGCTGTGGATTTGGATCCAGATATGGCTGTGGATATGGTTCTGGCCATTTTGCTACAGATGTTATTTTTCTTGCTGTTAGAACAAGCATATCCTTTGCCTCTGAAGTGATTCTTCTAAGTAAAATCTATGTCAAGTCTTTGTCTGACAAGGCTACGTCCATCTTAGAACTAGGTTATTACTTACTTGAAACCACTTAGGCATAAATAAGTGTTATCATGAATAGAAGCTGAGTGACCAGTTGTTCCACATTGAGCTGAAGATTGGAGATCTGAGTTGGATTATTTTTCAAAAGAAACTCTGTATTTCCTGATTCTGTATTATGAACTCTCTCTGGGTGAAGAAAATCACACTTCCCATTGCCATCAATATGCTTCTTTGGATCCTATCAGTTTGGGTATCCCCTCCCCCCTTTTGTTTGTTTGTTTGAATACTATTATCTTGGGCAATATACATTACAGATGAATCTTACGTTTTCCATTGGTTCAACCCAAACATTGATCCGTATACATTTATTTTCAGTAATTTGTGGTTGATTATTCTTTTTATCCCATATCGACATACTTCTACACAAACAGGGAAATTAATTTGGCAGTGAAATCTAAAACAGAAACCCAAACATTGATCCGTATACATTTATTTTCAGTAATTTGTGGTTGATTATTCTTTTTATCCCATATCGACATACTTCTACACAAACAGGGAAATTAATTTGGCAGTGAAATCTAAAATAGATATTAAGAAGGACAGCTGAGAATTTTGGTGAATACTCTGAAAGAGAACATGTGGTCTTAACTTTGAACAACAAATTTCTCCTATACTTAGGGATATTGTGGGATATATAGCAGTATTGCAAGAGGACATAGGGACGGTGTTCAGGATCCAAAGTAATTTTGAACAAGAATAGCAAACCTGGAGGACTTATGCTTTCAGGGATATTGAAACTTATTATGGATCTATAGCAGTTAATTACTGTATTATTATCTGAGTGCCAAATTGGCTCAGATATAGAGAAATATGCAAATGAAAGAAAAGAGTTCAGAAGCAGGGCATCCCATGTATGGTTTTCCATTGTGACAAAAATGACTCTGTGTGAGGTTTAAATATTATTTTTTCTAATAAATGGTACCGATCATTGAATATCCATATTTTTGAGAAAGAAACTAACCCTTATCTTAAGCCATACACAAAAGTCTGTTAAAAAGAAGCATAGATCTAAATGTGAAAGGTGAAACGAGAGATTTCTGACACAAACATTGAAGAATATCTTCAAGATCTTGGAGTAGGCAAAAATTTCTTTAAAAAAGTGTAAAACATCAAGGAAAAATGGATATGTTGGGTTATCAAAATAAGTTGAGAACTTTTGTTTAATCAAAAACATCCACTAAGAGAGTAAAAGGAAAGCTATAGGCTGGAAGAAGACATTTACAATATCTATTTACATTTGATGAAGGACTTGTATCCAAAATACATAGAGAATTATACATTTATAAGGAAAAAAGACATTCTGGTAGAAAAATGAATACAAGACTCGGATACTTCACCAAAGAGGATATAAATAGCCAATAAACATTTTATGTATTTATTTATTTATTTATTTATTTATTTATTATTTTATTTTTTTTGCATTTGGGTTTTTTTTAAAACAATTTATTATTATTTTTTGTACTTTACGTCCAAGTTTGTTAGCATATAGTGCAACAATGATTTCAGGAGTAGATTCCTTAATGCCCCTTACCCATTTAGCCCATCCCCCCTCCTACAACCCCTCCAGCAAACCTCTGTTCTCTATGTTTAAGAGTCTCCTATGTTTTGTCCCCCTCCCTGTTTTTATATTACTTTTGCTTCCCTTCCCTTATGGTCATCTGTTTTGAATCTTAAAGTCCTCATATGAGTGAAGTCATATGATATTTGTCTTTCTCTGACTGACTAATTTTGCTTAGCATAATACCCTCTAGTTCTATCTGTGCAGTTGCAAATGGCATGATTTCATTCTTTTTGATTGCTGAGTAATACTCTATTGCATATATATACCTCATCTTCTTTATCCATTCATCCATCGATGGATATTTGGGTTCTTTCCATATTTTGGCTATTGTTGATAGTACTTCTATAAACATTGGGGTGTGTGTGCCCCTTCAAGGCAGCATACTTGTATCCTTTGGATAAATACCTAGTAGTGCAATTGCTGGATTATAGGGTGGTTATATTTTTAATTTTTTGAGGAACCTCCATAGTGTTTTCCAGAGTGGCTGTGCCAGTTTGCATTCCCACAGCAGTGCCAAAGAGATCCTCTTTCTCCACATCCTCACCAATATCTGTTGTTGCCTGAATTGTTAATGTTAGCCATTCTGACAGGTGTGAGGTGGTATCTCATGGTGGTTTTGATTTGTATTTCCCTGCTGATGAGTGATGTGGAGCATTTTTTTTCATGTGTCAGTTGGCCATCTGGATGTCTTCTTTGGAGAAGTGTCTATTCATGTCTTTTGCCCATTTCTTCACTGGATTATTTGTTTTTTGGGTGTTGAATTTGACAAGTTCTTTATAGATTTTGGATACTAACCCTTTATCTGATGTGTCATTTGCAAATATTTTCTCCCATTCTGTTGGATGCCGTTTAGTTTTGCTGATTGTTTCCTTCGCTGTGCAGAAGCTTTTTATTTTGATGAGGTTTCAATAGTTCATTTTTGCTGTTGTTTCTCTTGCCTCCAGAGATGTGTTGAGTAACAAGTTGCTGTGGCCAAGATCAAAGAGGTTTTTGCCTGCTTTCTCCTCGAGGATTTTGATGGCTTCCTGTCTTGCATTGAGGTCTTTCATCCATTTTGAGTTTATTTTTGTGTATGGTGTAAGAAAGTGGTCCAGGTTCATTTTTCTGCATGTCACTGTCCAGTTTTCCCAGCACCATTTGCTGAAGAGACCGTCTTTCTTGCTTTGTCAAAGATGAGTTGGCCATACATTGGTGGGTCCTTTTCTGAGTTCTCTATTCTGTTCCATTGATTTGAGTTTCTGTTTTTGTGCCATAGCCAATAAACATTTTAAAAGGTATTTGTCCTCCCTAGTCATTAGAGATATGCAAATTGAAACTACAATGTCATATTATTACATGTCAACCAAAATGGCAAAACTATAAAAGACAATATCAAGTGTTACTAAAGATATGGATAAATGGCACTACCACTTAACTTCCAGAAGGATCTATATTGGTACAACAATTTTGGAAAATTTCTTGGAATTAATTTTTAAAATGAGCCTATTCATAGCTTATGATCAAGTATTTCTACTCTTGACTATTCCCCAAAGAAATACGTACCTACCTTTATCAAAGGACATACACAGGAATGTTCCTGGTGGCCTTATTTTTAATAGCCAACATATGAAACAACTCAAATGTTCATCAACAAAATGCACAAATGAAACGTCTTTTCATAAAGTGATATACTGTGAAGAAATGAGAAAGAACTCATGCCTTTGATATATACAAAATGAAAAAAACTACACAAATGCAATGATGAACAAAGGAAGTCAGTCACAAACCGATGGATGGGTCTAATTCCACCTGTGTAATATTTAAAAACAGACAAAATTAATTTATGATATGAAGAGTTGGGATACTGGTTGTACTTTTGGTTCTCCTTTTTGGGAAGAGAATTGGGCAGTAACTAGGAGGATGTATGTGAGGGTCTCTGAAAATTTGATTTTGTTACATTTTTGGATCTAGACAATGGTCACTCAATTGTGCTCACTTTGCGAGATGTTGTTGAGTGGCACACTTTGATTCTGTACTTTTCTGCATGCATGTTTTACTGCAATGGAAGGTTTGTAAATATTCTGCCATCTGTCTCATAAAGAATTTATCTCTGGCCAACTATCTATTCATTAACGACCATTCATTATGCCATGTCTGTTCTCTATTTGCAAACTTTCTCCCTTCCTCTCTTTCTTTTAATATGCACAGTAATTTAGTTCTCTTTGTAGCCATCATCCAGGATGCTTCTGGGTTCTTACTTTTCTCTACTAAAAATAAAAACTGTCTACAAGGTTGCATTTCTAAATCAAGCAACATTTATTTCCTGGAGATGAATTCTGTCTACTTCTCCATCTCCTGGAGATGTGGAATTAACTACACCACATTTTTATTTGTATTTCCCTTTGGGAAGTGACATTCAGGAGAGGCACAGGGAAGATTTTCATTTTTACTTAGTAAGATTCATGATAGAATGATTTAAGTTAAATAGGTATAGACATGGATTAGAGCAAGACACCATGTGGGGTGCCTGGGTGGCTCAGTAGGTTGAGCTGCAGACTGTTGATTTCAGCTCAGTTCATGATCCCAGGATCCTGGGATCCAGTTCCGTGTTGGGCTCCATGCTGAGTGTGGAGCCAGCTAGGGATTCTCTCTCTCCCTCTCTCTTTCTCCCTCTCTCTGTCCCTCTCCCTTGCTTGCTCTCTCTTGCTCTCTCAAATAGCAAAGAAACAAAACAAAATAAGATGCTATGGAGAGCAATGAGGAGGGTATAAGGGAAATGATATGTTATAATCATGTGATATTTGTGATACTCTGATTCATAAGAAAACATTGATTACCACTAAGATCTCCTGTTACAAGAAAGAATGATTTCAGTTCATTAAAATTGGACATTTCAGAGCCTAAACCTAATGACATATAATGATTAAAAATCCAGAATCTGGCATAAACATTCTTGATTTTGATGTTCTAATCTTCTCTCTGTCATTTACTTGATTTGTGATCTTGGAAAATTTATTTTCTTGTCTAAATTGTATTTGAAGAGATAAATTATAGGGAATAATAGTGCCTTTTATAAGAGTGTTGTGAAAATTAGGTGTAGCTTTATAGAGTAGGGTTTATTATATTCTAAGAGTTAATTATCAAAATGTCATCAAAATCATTTGTTGGTAATAGACTTTCAAGGAAGAATTGCAACTACTCACAATCAAACATATAGAAATATTTCCAAATAAGATGTCATCTCAGAATAAAAATTGTTTATACCTTAGTTACTGAACTCCAAAGTGTTATATGACACCAGACTACTTTCATTATATTTTAAATAGTAAATAATTATTTAAAGCATTTCAGGAAAAAAAAAAAAGGCCACTAAAAGAAGATATTATATTTCCATGGTTTGGCTCTTTTGATTTTCTGTTTCTTCATAAAATAATATAGTAATTATTTCAAGACATCAGTTACATTTGACAATTAATTTGATTATAATGATCTTAATGAGAATATTGAATACTTAAGCAGAGTAGTAAGATTGAATACACTTCACTTAACTTGCAAGGGAATGAATAGTAAAGAAGTGAACAAAATTTGTATGGGCTACTGTTTTAAGAAGCTTCATGGTCAAGAGAAACAGGAAGACTAATAGTCATTGATGATATAGGGTGAAGAGGAACTTCCAAAACATTATACCTGGAAACATAAGACTAATATATTCTTCAATGTTGCAACTCCCTGAGGCTTTGCTCATGTACTAATAATCTATTGCTATGTAACTATAGCCTTAGAAGCCTAAAACAATATATATTCACTATCTGCAAGTTGGTCAGAAGGTTGGGAACAACTTAACTGGGACTCTGGTCAGGGTCTCATGAGGCTAAAATCAAGTTGTTGGTCAACCAACTGGAGGCTGAACTAGAAAGATCTACGTGAAAGTTTCTTCAGGTTTTGGGCAGAATTCATCTCCTTAATGCTGTAGAATTCATTCCTGTCATTTGGTTCTTCAAATCCAGGAATGGAGAGATAGGGTGGAGAGAAAGAGAGAGAGAGAGAGAGATGTGAATGCTGCTTTGGATTAGTCAGGTATACCTAGGATGATCTCCTTTTTGATTAACTTAAAGTCAACATTTAGAGACCTTAATTACATCAGCAAACCCTTCACTTTTGCTATATGAGGTGACCCAATCCTGGAATGATATCCCATCATTTTTATGATGTTCTAACTGGTTAGAAGAATATTTCAGCTCCTGCCTCTACGCAGGGTGAGGGGATTATAAAAGAGCGAAAACCAGTTGATGAGAGTCACAAGGGCCATCTTAGAGTTCTGTTGGCCATGGCCTGCCATCTTATATATGATCTATGTTTAACAACAGCTTGTTGCTTATTAAGACAACAAACTGAATTAATTAAAAATACTGTCATTATAAAACTACTTGAGAGAGAAGGAATGTGAGGGAAAAAATGCAGAAAAATACTTGACCTCAGGAAGAAATGAAGGAAGATGCCTACCTTGTGATGGATAAAAATTATCAAAATTTACCAGTCATGATTGAACAATAAAGAATTTTTAGAAATAGCTGAGAACTTGAAGCTTTGTCTTTGCTTGAGTATTTTTGATCTTTGGTACTATACTAAAAACAAACAACAAAAAAGAAAAAAAAGGACAGAAAAAAAACGAGAAAATTCCTGCAGTGATTCCACTTTCTCTCTCTCTATTCTCCTTTAGTGTGATTTAATGTTTATAAGAGAGCAAAAGTGGAAGAAATACAATAGGTGTGTGAGCCATTCACAGTGACCTACTTGCAAAACAAACTAATTATATCATTAAAATAAAAATAACAGATGACCATGATATGGGAAATACCAGGAAATAATTCAGTGTTAAATTATCAGATATGTTGAATATTGGCATTTGAAAATGGAAGCATGGACAATTGCTTTAGATTCTAGAATAAAAAGAAGCCTGTTTCATAGTATTTAAAATGGTAGGAATGGGAGAGAGCAGGACACAGTGTCCTTGGTGGGATGTATTTGAAGACTGTGGGGTACTGCATTTCATTTGCTTTGTCCAACTCAAGAGGCTATAACCATAATGAATAAGTGGAAGATTCAAGGGGTTAGACTTATTGAGATAAGAAATCCCTCTAAAAATTAGTTCTGCCTGAAAAGCAGATTGGCAGTGTGCTTGGTTCCCATCTCTGAAGGTATTAAAGCAGCCCAAGGCCGCAGTTTGTAGACATGTTGCGGACAGAATTCCAGAATCAAGGAGAGAAGCAGGACTAAGTGTTCTCTCAAGTGCCTTCTTACTGTAGCACTCTGGGATTCTGTACGTGCAGCACAGCATTGAAATACGAGGGCTTGGGGAGAATGATGGTGCTGAATCTAGAAACAGAAAAAAAAAATGTGATGCAGGGAGAGGTCAAATCGTAGTAGTTAGTTAGGAACCCCATCCCATTATGGAGAGATATCTTCTAGCATTGAATAACTTTGAGATTCAAAGTAGGAAGCAGATTGTGTGTGTGTGTGCACTTTGTGGAAATCTAAAAATTCACCTCTGTGGGCCAAACACTATTTTAGATTCTGAGCTATAAATATTTATTTATCGATGTTTATGAAATATGTGTTGAACTGTACCAGGGGCTGTGGATTTAATGGTATAAGATAAAGTTTTAGACTCTAAAGAGTTCTCACTCTGGTATACAGGGGAGATAAAAAGATCACAGATTCCATTTTATATCAAAAATAAAACTTCTTAAATAGCACTTACTAGAGGCCAGGTGCTACTCTAAGGGGTTTACAGATACTAACTTAAATTCTCCTCAACAACTTTAAGAAGTAGATATTGCCATTATAGTCTTTTTATAGATGAGGAAACTGAGGCACAGAGAGGTAAAGAGAATTGCCCAAGATGCTAGAGCTAGGAAGTGGAGAATTCGAAGCTAGGCTCCATGTTTTTAGAGTGACACACCAAGAGGCCTCTTTTGAAGAGGTGTGTGGCCAGCCTGCCTCAGCTTGTGAGGGGTTAACTATGTGTGACTCTTCCCAAACCCACACTGGGGACATCATGTTGCTAGTTTAAAGTTGGCTAAGATGGAAATAGTTATTAATTTTTTTTTCTGGTGAAACAGTTTACCAGCCCCCACTGGCAGCTTACAGTACAGATGACATGATTGCTCTGAAAGTTACACATGGGGTGTTTTGGGAGAAAAAAACTTAAAAGAGAGGCATCAAAATCAGACATGATGGGGAATGAGAAGTTCAGGACACCTGAATTCATTCTTTTTTTTTTTTTTCTTTTTCCTTCCAAGTTTTTATTTAAATTCCAGTTGGTTAACATACAGTGCAATATTCGTTTCAGGTATAGGATTTAGTGATTCATTCTTGAAGGATGAATGAGAGGCAGACTATCAGATGACTGGGGAAATGACCGTATAGGCCAAAGAAGGGAAAGGAATCAATAAGGTATCATCTTATTGACAGGAGTTTGGCCTTTTCTGGAACAGCCAGATTTAGGAGCGACAGTCCCAGGTTTCTCTTACAAATATTCTCACAGACTGAGTGTCTTGGAACGCCTGGCTAGAAGATGTCATATCAGCTGATCTGCAATAGTCAGCAGGACCTACCTTGTCAACACGAAAGTGGGAACAGAGAAAGATCACGTTAGGCAAGAGTGTTGCATCGAAATCCACAAAAATGACTCTGAGAGGAAACCAGAGTAGACAATATTTCCATCAGGAATCCTAAGTACCTTGGGTACTATTTGTTGTTGAATGCTGAGAGACTCTGGAGAGGTTGGGACTATTTCTGAATAAATGAATGAATATTCCTGGGAACTAGTGTATCTCTTTGTTATGACAAGTCTTCAGTAAGAGACTGGGAAATCATCTTGTACGATGTGGATCAGGAGAATCATCTCTGGATCTGGAAGTTATTGGGTAACTACTTGTGAGCGGGGAGACTTTGGGAAAAGGGCATTCTCCTTCAGTTTCATTTTTCTCCTTGATGTGAAGCTGAGATTCAAACAATTGCTGTCTCCTTCACAATATTTTTAAAATTTTTTTTTTTTTTTTCAACGTTTATTTATTTTTGGGACAGAGAGAGACAGAGCATGAACGGGGGAGGGGCAGAGAGAGAGGGAGACACAGAATCGGAAACAGGCTCCAGGCTCTGAGCCATCAGCCCAGAGCCTGATGCGGGGCTCGAACCCACGGGCCGCGAGATCGTGACCTGGCTGAAGTCGGACGCTTAACCGACTGCGCCACCCAGGCGCCCCTTTACTGGGACCAAATAATTTTGTTTTTTTGTTTATAAAGTCACTGTGCAATGTAAGCATATAGAGATATTTCTGTTGGAGAATATTTCTTTGTTTGAGAGAATGGCTCATTAGTTTCTTTCTTTCTTTTTTTTTTCCCCCGATAGTTTCTTGATTTAGCACTGATGGCTTTTGGTAAATTGCCACGAGGTAAAAAGTATACTTAGTATCAGTACAGTTTTTCCCTTCATGTGTACTATACATAATAATGTTCCTAAGTCATTATTTAGCAGGCCACAACTATTCGTATCAAGGTTAATGAACTCTGAATTATGTCACGATGCCAAGCCTAGTAACATATTGCGTAGCATTTGTTTTTGGCAATAAATTATTGTACAATGTGCTCCAGGCAATCTGTGGTAAAGCTTCTATAGCTGGTTTATTGTCTGAATGTTTGGTCTTGCTTGTTTCATTCATTCGGAAAATATTAAGATCCTTTTGTAATAAGATGTCCAGACTTTAGTATATCAATTTGAAAACATATAAGGATATAGTACAGCGAGATCAGTAGAGTTGTCACCAGCAAATATTGATTAGTTGTATTTTGGGGGGACTTAAGTGTTTTGAGGATAAAATTGTTGAGTAAGGAATTAAAATTCAATAAGAAGATGGAGGCTTATGTTGTTAAATGCTCCAGAGGAGGTTAAATAACACCAAGATCTGTTTAGTACCCAGGCAGTAAGCCACCCTTGGTGACTTACTGAGAGTACTAGCTTTAAAGTGCTAATAGGGGATGGAATGCAAACTGAAATTAATTGAAAAAGTTAATAGGTAAGAGGAAGTCCACCTTCTGGGCACAGCCCACATTTGAAGAAGTTTCATTGGGAAGGAAAGCAGGGAGGTAGAGTGAATGCTGGACCAGCCGCAGGGTTAAGGACTAATGCCTAAAATATTGATGGAAACTTGAAGGTCTGTGAACCCATGTTTTTCCTACATACATCCTCCCAATTCTTAACATTGTACCTGGAGCCAGCTACATAATTTGAAGGCTCAGTGCAAACTGAAAATGTGATACCCCTTGTTTAAAAAGCTGAAAAATAAATCTTTTTCCTGTATCCTGTGGTCTCTTTTGACATGTTGCGGTTGCTTTTTGTTCACTCTTTTTTTTTTTTTTAAATTTTTTTTTTCAACGTTTTTATTTATTTTTGGGACAGAGAGAGACAGAGCATGAACGGGGGAGGGGCAGAGAGAGAGGGAGACACAGAATCGGAAACAGGCTCCAGGCTCTGAGCCATCAGCCCAGAGCCTGACGTGGGGCTCGAACTCACGGACCGCGAGATCGTGACCTGGCTGAAGTCGGACGCTTAACCAACTGTGCCACCCAGGCGCCCTTTTTTTTTTTTTTTTTTTAAATTTTACTTTTTGTTCACTCTTTAATGTCATGTGCTCTTGGGCACAGGGATACCTACTGAGGGAGGCTAGCCTCTCACAGAGCCTAGACCCCAACCTCTCCCATGCCTGTGCCCAGGCTCCCATGGAGGGAGGGGCAGAAGGTGGCAGCAGCCACTGGGTGGGACTGGGACAGTAGAAAACTGAGGAGGCATTTGGGGAGGGAGTAGGTGGTGGGAGGTGGGACTTCATATGAGAAGACACCACAAGTCCCTAGTCCCATTGTTCCAGCAGAGTTCACTTACAAACCACAAATTCAAAGACAGAAGTAGTAAGGACCTGTGTAGGTTGGCCTGACTGTGCTTCATATATAGTGTGTACTCAGTCCATGTGGGATAAATTGAATTGATTTGTTTAGTGACTATCTCGTGAAGAATCCAATTAAACTTGTGTCGGTAAACATCATCATTCTAGACTTGTCTGGGGAGAAGGCAGGCCAGACTTTGCCATGGGATGGGATCATAAAATTTTAAAGGATCACATGTGTATTGGAGATTTTGGGGGTAGGGTAGGAATGGCCACAGATACTCATGCTGGAAGTCCAAGCTTCAAGATGGCTTTTACTTTCTGGCTTAATTCTGTATGGTCACAATTAAAGTTAATATACTTTTACATAGGCTTAAATCCAGAATTAAAGCACTTATAAACAGCCATATTCATTCTCTCCTACATCCAAGTCTTCTGTTCGGGAAGAAGAATAGTAAGCAATTCTGATGTCAAGGGGCAAAACCTTGAGGAATAGGTAATAATCGTACTTTGTTCATTGAGGGATGGAAGGCTCAGTGCAAACAGAGTAGTTTGAAGTCACAGAAGTATAGTTAAAGTTGACTTGCATTTGGTGTATACAAATCTGTGAGGGTCAAAACACAATGTATGAAATGACCTACTAATATAAAATAGAAAGTTTATGGAGGTTGACAATTTATGAAATACAAATATTGGCATTTTGATTTTTAATGAGATCTAATTTATTGGATTCTGACTTTCTTTCAAGGTCAAACGTAAGCAGTATAGAATTTGAAGTCAAATAAGTAAGTTATATCTCTATCATTATACAAGTATGTGATTCTGGCCAAGTCACTTAAAATTTTTTTTAATGTTTATTTATTATTGAGAGACAGAGAGAGACAGAGCATGAGCATGGGAGAGGCAGAGAGAGGAGGAGACACAGAATCCAAAGCAGGCTCCAGGCTGTGAGCTGTTAGCACAGAGCCTGATGTGGGGCTCAAACCCACAAACCGCGAGATCATGACCTGAGCTGAAGTCGGACGCTTAACCGACTGAGCCACCCAGGCGCCCCCCCCAAGTCACTTTTTTAAATGTGAACACAGTAATATTGTTTTGTATAAAATGAGAATAATGATAATAAGAATAGTCTTGCCTAACATGGATTAACACACACGTACATAACATACAAGCCCATATGTACACATGCACATAGAATGTAAAAGTCACTGAATTTAATTAGAGGACAAAACGTCTATGTAAGGTCATGAGTCACATGAAAGATAGGTTTTTAGTAGAACCGGAGTGATGAAAAAGAAGTCAATTTTATTCCAGGCTCATTATTAACCGGAGATAAACCCCGGTTAAGAGCAAACCTAAGACTTCCTGACAGAATTGGAATGCCTAGTGAAATGAGCTCATTTGAAGCAAATTATTATGTGACTGAGTAGGCAGACTTCATGTTTCTCATCCACCTCTGACTGTATGTAAAGTTCTGAGACCATGAGTACCATTCAGGCTTGCAGAACCATCCTGCACCTGCTCTCCCCCTCTCATATACTTACACCTCATTGACATTTTCACCCCCTAAACGTCAGGGACTGCTACGGCTCTGGAGACTCCTGTAGAGGCTGCGGATGCAGCTGTGACTATGGCCGTGTCTGTAGGCACGGGTATGGGATATGGATCTGGCAATGCTGTGGCCCAACGGGTCAAGCCCTGGTTCTGGCTGCAGTTGCCACGGCTCCCATTCATTTTGCTGCAGGAGATGCTTATTCCTTGCTGTTAGAAAATCACTACCGGCGCATCCTTTGCTGCTAAAGTGGCAGTAGGAAATCTGTTCCAAGGAGTAGTCATTGATGACTTTTATTCCTGTGAATGTTTTTGTCCTAGATGGGCTTTAAGGTCGATGGAAGAAAGAAGATAAAATTCCAATTGTTTTCTGAAATTTAACTCTTCCATCTCATGGTTTCTTTCCACACCGTAGCCATGGCCACAAGTACTAATGCTCCACATTTGGGCAAATCAGTTCCCCGGTGAAATGCTTCTTTGAATCTAATAAGTCTGTCACCAATTTTACTTTAAGTCATCAGTGAGTACAGATTTTGAAAGTTCCCTGTCTTTTTTTGTTCCTTTCCTGTGATGTTATGGGGTTTTCCAAACAGTTCTCAAAACTTTTTCTTCAATAATTTACTGTTAGTGATTAATCACATCTACAGTAACAAAAACCTCACCCACTTGTGTCTACATATGCACAGAAATCAGAGTTGTGTTTATGGAGAATGAAACTGGTAGTGTCTTGTTGAATTGTCTGGAAGAGGGAACGATACGAGTCGAGCGAATGCAGGGTAGATGTCACGTAGGTCTGAGTGGAGTATCGACACCAGTAATGGGGAAGAAGTGATAGACTTCTGAACCCATCTGGAGGTCAAATCTCTGAATTCTGGGTATAATGAGGGGGAAGATAGAAGGAAGAGAAGCTTAGTAGAAATGTATGCTTAGAATATCTAGATTCGTGTGCCACTTGTGTGGCACGAGTCGGTTGAGCATCTGACTCTTGATCTCAGCTCAGGTCATGATCTCAAGGTTCATGAGATTGACCCCAGTGTTGGGCTCTGTGCTGACAGTGCAGAGCCTCCCTGAGATCCTCTCTCTCCCCCTCTCTCTCTGCCCCTACTTACCTTGCATGTGCTCTCTCTCTCTCAAAAATAAATAAACATTAAAAAAATTAGAAAAATATATAGTCTTCTGGATACTCAGCAGTGTAGAAAGGAGTTGTTATCTAGTTTAGAGACTAAGGAAAGAGATGAAAAGCTTGTATTAATGGTAGATATTGTGGATAATCTATCTATCTATCTATCATCTATCTATCTATCTATCTATCTATCTATCTATCTATCATCTATCTATCATCTATGTATCTATACCATCATCATCATCTATCTGTCTATCACCTATCTATTTATCATCTAAATGGACCCACTTCTCAGTGAATTCATAATCTCATGTAGGAGAAATATGGTAAGATTGACAATAGAATGAAGTGATTATTTTTATGGTTATATGCTATAGGAGATATACAATACAATGTGGTTATTTAGTAGTGTGAGAGTCAGGATTGTTCCAAGCAGAAGGGACGCTTGAGTTGAGGCCTGAGGCACGAATAGGACTTGGCCAGGCAGAAAGGAGAGCAGGACGAGCAATCTTCATATGCATTCATGATCACTGCTGGGGGAAGGGTAATCACGAAGCAGATCTGGAGAGGAATTCCCAGGCTTTCCCTCCTCATCTAAGAGCATCTAGACAGCAGACATACATGAACAGGAGAGGGCAGGGCCAGGAAGAGCATAGGCTGATGAGCCTACCAGCAGAAGACTAAGAAGACGTGGCTGATACTCATCTGCTGTGTGACTTCAGACCAGTGACATAATCACTCTGATCCTCAGCTTTTTTCTGCAAACACTTGCATGTCAGGTAGATGCTCTATTCATTCCATAAGCATATGATAATGCATTGAGATAACGTGTAAAGACACTTTACAAAATACAAGGTAGATGGACTGGTTAGCAGAGATTTTCCATTGTTTAATGAGAGTTTAGAGAAGAAGATTTTTTGTGATTAGAAGCTAGAAAAAATTGTATTATGAGGGGGAATTTATATTCATCACAGATTATGGGAATCTCTAGAATGTGTTTCACATGGATATTGAGGATTCAGTGTTTAATAAATCTTTAATCTTGACTGAAATCTCTTATTATAAGATGATACTTAATCAAGCTATCTAAACAGACATAGTCCTAAAAATTAAGTACATTTCTGGGGCGCCCGGGGTGGCTCAGGCGGTTAAGTGGTCGACTTCTGTTCAGGTAATGATCTCACAGTTCCTGGGTTGGAGCCCTGTGTCAGGCTCTGTGCTGACAGCTTGGAGCCTGGAGCCTGCTTCAGATTCTGTGTCTCCCTCTCACTCTGCCCTTCTCCTGCTCACACTGTGTCTCTCTCAAAGATAAATAAACATTAAAATAAAATTAAGTACATTTCTACCATGGACTGATCTTTTGACTCTTCTGGAATTTCAAAAAAACCCACATCACCTTTTTATATGGTATGTACTTAAACATGTTCCCAAAGGATATGCTTTGTAAATACAATACTGAATCGTTCTCTAATTGCTGAACTTGAAAATATGCATGATATCATATCCAATGATATTATGTTGACACTGTAGTTTTAGTAACAAATTACCATACAAAATAGTTAATTCAGGGTGTAAAAATGCCCCTAGGAGAGTAATTTATGTCCCTAGGGGTTTTGCTGTTTCATCATGAAGATGTTTTTAATTACAGCATATATATATATATATATATATATATATATATATATATAGCATATACATATATATATATATATATATATATATATATATATATATATATATTAGAACCTATTCCAAACTACAAAGTTATTATGTTAAGTGCAGACACAATCAGCATTTCTGCACAAATAAGTATACATATTTGAAAAACAATTATTTTATGAGAACTTAAAACTATGATGTGAGAAAAATAAGATGAAGGGAATAAAATTTATTGAGAACAATTCCTACCTAAAACACTGAATAGGCATGAAACAAAGAAAACAATTCTGTAATGTGCTCAGACCCAATTTTAGAAAGAAGAAACTAGTGTTCAGAGTATTTAAGCATATATCCAAATCTTTTAAAGCTTATATGTGGCACACCAATATTTGAACATATGTTTGAATTAATCCATCCATTTTTTTTTTTTGGAGAGATATTAAGTACAAATTACTGAAAGGCATTGTAGTCAGAGCTGGTCATTCAGGGATGCACAGAATAGAGATTGTCTTTTTCATCACGGATCAGTATCCAGCATTGTGAATGGAAAGGTATTGAAAATAATGCAATATAGATGGAACAATGTTTCTATAATCTAGGGGTATTTTTGCATGAAAGAAGGTGTTGGCAGTGACCCTGAAAAGAAAATGGTCTATTCTAAAGAATTTGTGAAGCACAATTTATAATTTTGAATTTCAAGGATGAAAGATAAGGAAAGAAACTGAAGGTAAGTGGAATGGAATGTATTTTCTTTAAGTTTATTATTAAGGTGAAACATAGAGAGTGATCAGATTAGACCAGTGAAAAATATTCAAAAAAGAAAAAATGAAGGCTTATTGACTGAAGAAAAAATATTTATTAATAGAAGTTCTCAAAAAGTGAAATTGACAGTTTTGTAAAGATCCCTGTTGAAGGTTGTCAATGAAGTTCTGAATCGCCACTCTTCCCCTTGCCCTTGATGTTCGAGTATTCAGTACAATGAATGATCTTTCATAGTTTGTACTCCTTTCCAACTTGGATTTAATAGTTGTTATAGTAAATTTAAATTTTGTATTCTGTTTGATTCTGAAAATGGTGATTTAAGTAAAATCTAGACAAGTAAGATAAGCTAAAAACTCTTCCACAAACAAACAAACAAACAAAATCCCACTTTTTTGTAAGATTAGCCAAAATATCTTCCACAAACAAAACCCCACTTTTTATGACTATATATATATATATATATATATATATATATATATATATATTTAAAGGTGTGTTTGTTTATTTTGAGAGACAGAGGGAGAGGGAGAGGGAGAGAGAGAGAGAGAGAGAGAGAGAGACTGTGAGCACATGCATAAAAGCCAGTGGGGAAGGGGCAGAGAGAGAGAAAGAGAGATTGAGATTGAGAGAGAGAAAGAGAATCCCAAACAGGCTTCATGCTGTCAGCACAGATCCTGACACGGGGTTGAACTCACAAACCATGAGATCATGACCTGAGCTGAAGCCACACACTTAACTGACTGAGACATCCAGGCACCCCTATGATTGCGTATTGTTTATAGAAAGGTCAGATGTTTGATATAGAATGAGAAGAAAGGGTATATTTGGATTTATACACTTACAGGTATAGAAGCTTATGTGTAGATGCATAACTATAAACCAGAGTTTCTAGATCCCAGTACTATTGATATTTTGGACCAGCTATTTCATTGTTGTTGGGGCTGTTCTGTGCCCTGAAGAATTTGCAGCATCCCCAGTTTCTACCACTACATGCCAGTAGCATCCAACCACACCCAAGCCTTGACAGTTGACCACCTGTCTAGATATTGTCAATTGTCTCCAAGATTCCAAGAGGCAAAATCACTCACAGGTTGACAACTACTGATACAGATGAGCTAATAGGTTTATAGTTTGTTTCTCTTGTGGTGTGGAAAGTGGAAGAGTAGAGACAGTAGAGACAGTTAAAATGTAGGATGGCCCAGAGAGAACCACTAGATCTCCTTCTTTTGAGGAGACTCTTTATATGTGCAGATGCTTAATCCTGGGATAAGAATGTGTGACCATCTTTGCAAATTCCCAGTTCCCAAGACAGCACCTTGGCTGTGGCATGTGCTTACTTAGTGTCTGTGGAATTCAGCTAAGTTGCTGAAGGAATGTTTCGCAAACAAAGCAGTCAACACAAATGCATAAGTTATTTACAAACTATTGTAATTTTAGAACTATGTGCAGAGATGAGAAAAACTCAATTAGAAAAATAATGGGATTCTGGTTAGGTCAAGTGAAAATTTAATATATTTCCCCTGGAAGATGGGATGCAGGTAAATATATTTGTAGTTCTGTTCTTTGCATTAAATATAGTGTTAGAATTTTTAGGGCTACAGAGTTTCTGGGACTAAAAAGCTGGAAGGGACTCTGTATGCAAGGACCAAAGCACTGGAGGTCCTGATATTGTTTCTTTAACCCTCCACATCCTGCAGGTGGGGTGTGTGGTCTTCCTAAGTTTGCTTCAAGAACCAGTTGTCTTTATAATTTACATATATATATTTTAAAAGTATATTTATTTATTTTGAAAGAGAGAGAGATAAAGCGTAAGTGGGAGAGGGGCAGAGAGAGATGAGAGCAGGAATCCCAAGCAGGCTCCACACTGTCAGCACAGAGTCTGAAGTGGGGCTTGAACTCACGAACCAAACCAGGAGATCAAGACTTGAGTGGAAATCAGACGCTTAACCAACTGAGCCACCCAGGTGACCCTAGAGTTTATATTCTTTTAAATGGAAGTTTATGGAGTTTAAATGCAAGTCCTTCTGAGATGGCAATTGAATGCAAGTGCAAAAGGAGGCAATAGAATAGGTATTTTCCCATTTGCTTGATTCCAACAAGATGTACCTACATGAGAAGTGTCATTGACAGTGGACTACCTCGTGGAAGAAACAAGGTGAGAAGGAAAGGCTGGGCAAGACATGATGCTGAGTCCTTCAGAGCACCTCATTTTCTGCTATGTTCTAAATCTTTTTCTGAAATGTCAAGAACTTGGAGCAAGTGTCCTTCTGATCACTTGCCACTAACCGAACCTAACCAGATCACCGTATGGAAAATCATACAGGATAACAAGTCTGAGGAAGGGGCCAGGGAGGGAAAAAAGGAGTCTGAGGAATTCTGAAAATCAGTATTCAACTCTAGTCTTTACTGTATTATGGATAGGGATGAATTTTGTAATTTTTTGGTGATAGAGATGCAGAATTGAGGTTCCTTGAAAGGTATATTTTTCCCATGAATTCTTTGCTTATCCCAGTCACTTTTAGGATATCAGGATATTTTGCTGTGGAGTGCTGAGTTGTGTTGCACATGGAATTTTGTAATTGAGGTAATGTATGGATGGTATTGAGGTTATACACACACACACACACACACACACGTATGTATGTGTATGTATCTATACATCTACATGTATGTATATACGTATCTGGTCCAAGTGCTAATTATAGGTGTCTTCTTGAAAAATGACAGTAGTTCAGCTGAGGCTATGAAAATCAATCAAAAAATTAGAGAAAATAGGGAAAGAAGTCATACATAGTAGACATTTCTGGAATGTGGTAGAAATTTGAAGGCTAAAAATAAACAAGCAAGTGCTATTTTCTGTATCCTGGTCATTAAAAAAATTATTGATTTACTTTGAGAGAAAGAGAGAGAGACAGTGTGAGTCAGGGAGGGGCAGAGAGAGAGGAGAAAGAGAATCCCAAGCAGGCTCCGTGCTGTCAGAGCAGAGCCCGACTCGGGGTTTCATCTCATGAAACATGAGATCATGACCTGAGCCGAAATCAAGAGTCAGACACTTAACCAACTGAGCCATTTAGCTGCCCCAATCCTGGTCATCTTTTGATCTTCAGTAGAAAGACTATTTATTCAGTGTGGCATCAAAACACCTTGCTACATTTCTTTCTCTCAGATGTGGCTGCGATTTGGGTTTATACTTTAACTTCCACTGATCCTTAAATCTGTCTTGTATAAAATGTGGACCAAACACCAGCTCTGCCCAAAGGTTCCAACATTGAAGGGACAGTGCTTCCTCTAGAATATCATTAGTAAAAAAAAAAAAAAAAAAGTAGTTTCAAGAAATCTTGGCAAGTGCTATGACATATGTCTGCATATAGGAGCAAAGAGGAAGATCATTCAATCCAGACAGTAGCAGCAAGGAAAAGCTTTGTGTAGGAAGTGATTACAGACCTGAGTGTAAAGGAAAGTTTTATTAACTGAGAATTAAGGGTAGCCAGAAAATATTACTGGCATTAGAAAGGACACACACTTTCCTCTTTTGTATGTTGAGAAGGCAAGTATGATAGAGTAATTTGGAAGAAAGGGGACATACATATTGTATTTCAAAATCACAATGAGCATTTTTGTAAAAGACTGAGACCTTCTGTCAACCAGGTAATCTTGGGAACTTTGAATGAGTAGAGTGGAATCTACATATAAATAGGGGTAAAAGTTGATTTGTGTGCTACTTTATGTCATGACAGTGTCAGGAATTGAGAGCGGGCTCTTGCTGTAGGTATCTTAAAGTTATTCACTCTTCTGCTTCTGAACTAAATGTGCAATGAACAATAGTGGTAGGAGAAGGAAAAACTGGTTTATTAAATTGAAGGAAGGCACTGGTACCTCATGATATGAAACTCTGATAAGATCTGCACTGGAAAAAAAAGTTTCGTTTTTGGTTTAACTGAGGCATTCTGTTTTCTCATCCAAGTAAACTGGAAGACACTCATCCAAATAAACTGCAAGACAGAAAAGGAGGGCTGCCCTACTCCCCAGGACCTCAGTTTGCCTGGTATATGGAAGAAGAACATATAAGAAGATACACGCATATATAGCACAGTTCTCCAAACTTATTAATAGTCAGTGTCCCAGTGAAAGTGAATGAATTATCAGATGTTGAACTGCTTCTTGGGATCTGAGGAGGATTGAACAAAAGGGTGGAGGAATGGAAGTTGAGGGTGAGTGGGAAAAGCCTGGCAGAAAGTAGCAAGGATTCCAGAAAGGAGATAGGAGTTATTTTCTTCCCTATTGGCAGAGGCAGCTATTTTACAAAAGAGAAGAGATCAGGAGTTACAGGTGCACCTGGGTGGCTCAGTTGGTTAAGTGTCTGACTTGGGCTCAGGTCATAATCTCAAGGTTTGTGAGTTCTAGCTTTGGGCTCTGTGATGACAGTATAGAGGCTACTTCAGATTCTTTCCCTCTCTCTGCTTTCTCCTGCTTTCTCATTCTTTCTCAAAAATAAATGAATAAACTTAAAAAAAAAGAGGGACAGAATTTTTCTATTCCCCTCAGCCTTGTTATATATATTGAAGGATAGGAGGTTGTGAAGGCGAGTATCAGTTTTATGGACAGCACATGATTCTAGTGAGACGATTCTTTGGCAGAGTGAATTAAAATGCTGTTCTTTTTTTTTTTTTAATTTTTTTTTCAACGTTTTTATTTATTTATGGGACAGACAGAGACAGAGCATGAACGGGGGAGGAGCAGAGACAGAGGGAGACACAGAATCGGAAACAGGCTCCAGGCTCCGAGCCATCAGCCCAGAGCCCGACGCGGGGCTCGAACTCACGGACCGCGAGATCGTGACCTGGCTGAAGTCGGATGCTTAACCGACTGCGCCACCCAGGCGCCCCAAAATGCTGTTCTTTAAATAAAACAAGAGTGTCCAAAAATAATGAGCTCATTTATCCCAAGCCGTTATTGATTGTTCACGGTGCCTGGCACACCACAGCTACTTACATATTTGTTGGGAACGTCAAGGGATGAATGGCATGCTCTGCCAATCATTGACAGTATATAAAGGTCCAAGGCTAGTAGCAGACACACAGTTCACCACATCTTCTCGCAACCCACGTGAATTCTCTTCTCTTGACAACAACATGTGTTGCAACTACAGCAGCTCCTGTGGCTATGGCTGTGGATATGGCCCCTATTATGGCTGTGGTTATGGAACAGGCTATGGCTGTGGCTATGGTAGGGGATGTGGCTGTGGATATGGCTCCTGGTATGGCTGTGGCTCTGGCTGTGGATATGGCTCAGGTTACGGCTGTGGCTATGGCTCCTGCTGTGGCTATGGCACCAGATATGGCTGTGGCTGTGGCTGTGGCTATGGCTCTGGTTGCTGTGGCTACCGGCCATTTTGCTATAGAAGATGTTATTCTTCTTGCTGCTAGAACATCACTGTCCAAGCCACATTTGCTTCTGAAATGACACACCTTAATAGAGGGCTGAGTCAAGGATCCATACCCCAAGATTTCTATATCCAAGAAATTGTATGCTTCACAGAGGCTTTGACCACTGGTTAGCTATTGTAGGATGGCATCTTGAGGCTGTATAGTATCATCTTACTTTTTTTCATATATTTGTCTTTACTTCCTTAATCTGGATTCTGCATTGTGACCGTGGCAACAATCCTAACACCCCGCAGTTGGGCAAATCCTTTATTCTCAATAAAATGGTTCTTTGCTTCTAACACGTCTCTGTGTTCTTGCTTGTGAATTACTCCTTTTTTCAGGTGTTATGGCTTCTCTTGAAAATTGGGCTGACAGTGTTTCATGAACCTGGGGCTCTTCCTTGATATAATACAAGCATTTCTACTCATACGTGAATCAGAGAAAATGTCTTCTTCACCTTTCTCATATTCCTCTTGCTAAGGTCCTCAAAACCCAACAAAAATCACATAGTATTTCAGAACTGTCACCTGGATATCACAGTGTATCTAGAATGGAGGTGGAGGGGAAAGATAAGGAGGAATGACATCTCTTCAGGAGGTTGTGACACAAGCTCAAGGGAGAGGAGGTGTGGCCTGAGTACTTAAAGGATGAATGGAGTGGAAGAGAGAGTTTCCAGGATTAATGAGAAATTAGAAATGGACTCAGGTGTCTAATGAACTAAGGAAAGAATAATTTAGAAGAAAGATGTGGTATTGTATCATCTGTAATTTAATGGAAGTCCGGATGTATTTGTTGGCATATATTGAGAGTGAGGAAATTGATTTCAGTCACTTAACTCACAAATAGTTTAGAATGTTTATTAAAGGGAACTATCCTACATGCTGAAGATACAGGAGCAAAATTGTAGACAGGATTCCTGCTGTCAGAGCATTTCCATTCTAGTAAGTGAAAATTAAAAAAAAAAAAAGAATTAATTTGGATAAATTTAGAGAGATAATTCCTATGGAGGGAATAAAACAGCATCTTTGGGAAGAGAGTGCAGGATGAAGTATTGGAGAGTTAGTTCAAGGAGGTATTTTGACATTTTGTGTAAAATGAATTAATGCCCGTTGAAAGAAATACTAGAATGAACAGCTGTAGGTATAAAGAGGAAAGAGAAATTCATTAAGTTTTGGGTATGATCAGTGGTGCCACAATTTTTGGTAGAAAAGAGCAATGATCTAGTGCTTTAAATGAGCTCTCTTTGTTTGGGGCACATATAAGAATGAGATTAATAGTCCCAGTTGATTTTCTGAGTTTGAGGGCTGACTACTTTGTTAGGTTCTGACTTCAGTGTTCTATCCCTGTGTGACTTTCCAAATCTCTAACATTTGACCCTACATCAGAAAATGTCTTTTCAGACTCAATTTCCACCAATAGAAAAAATGACTCATTGTCTCATCTCCATGACAAGGGTCACTGCACAAAGTTTGGATCTGAGGAACTTGGAGCTAGGAGACTAAAACACGGCCAATTCCAAGGAAGATGGCTCTGTCATCAAGGACAGCCCTGAAGTGAGGTTATGCCCAGGATATAATGTGTCTTGCTGATGAATAAATAAGGCTTCTTTTAAGGGTTGAATAGTTTTCATAGATAGGATATTTGTAAGTCATTTCTGGGGACTGACTGTGCTCTGGGTTAATATGAGGTGGGTACCACTTACAAACAGCAGAAAGGAATGCTAATAATTACAGTTTGTTAAAAATTTACTCATTGTTTCATTATGTTCTTGTCTTTGAAGGCTTTCTGAAAGAGGGAAGAATAGCAAATTAGGCATGTGTATAATAATTTACAAATCCAGTAAAGGGTTAATCATTTATTAGGTATATAAGATAATTTATACAACAGGAAAAATGTGTTCATAAACCGACGACTATCTCCAAATGTGAAATTTGAGGCTCACTCAAAGAACATTTGTGACTCTCAGCTTGAATGGATTAAGAACATTGTGATAATACATTGAATTATCTTATAACTACTAAATGCACACCAACGTTTGAACACATTTTTGTTTTAATTCATTTTTTAATTGGGGAAATATTGACTGATTTCAAATTATGTGCCAGGAACTCTACCTACTGGTGATACTGATGATTTCTTCTGCCGTAATGGATCTGTATCCAGAGATCTGAATGGAAAGGTACTAGAAATAATGCAATTAAAGCTAGAAAACTTTTCCAATAGTTCAGGAGTATTGTGACAAGAAAGAGGGTGTTAGAAAAACAAGTGTGTATTCTAGGGATTTTGTGCATTAGAGTTTATAGCTGTGAATTTCAAGCATGGTAGAAAAGTAGAGAAAATTAAGTCAAAGAACAATTGTAATGGATATAGTTTCCTTAAACTTCCTGTAAGGGATGAATCACAGCAGAGTGATCAGATAGACCAGTGACCAGTATTAGAAAAAGTAATAGGAAATACTGTCAAGTGAAGGAAAAATGTCTACTAAGGAAGGATCACAGGAAAGGAAATCAGCAGTTTTATGAAATTCCCAGTTGAAAGCATTTAATAAAAGACTGGATGTCACACATTTCTTTGTTGGGAAATTTTAGTGTGGAGTAGAGGGAATAATCTTCCTGAATTTGTACTCTCTTCCAGCTTGGATTTTATAGTTGTCACATTAAAAAGTAATGCAAATTTTGGATTCTGCCAGGTTCATAAAATGGTGATTGATGTAAAGCCTAGACAATGAAGATAAGCAAAAACATCCCAAGAAACAACCATACAAACAAAAAACAGAGACACCTTCATCTCTCCCTTCCCTCCTTCCTTCCCTCCTTCCTTCCCTTCCTCCCTCCTTCTTTTCTTTCTTTCTTTCTTTCTTTCTTTCTTTCTTTCTTTCTTTCTTTCTTTCTTTCTTTCTTCCTGTTTTTTTCTTGACTTCATGTCTGGTGATGGAATGCTTCTATATTTGGTTTACCTGAAGAGAAAGGAAATATTTGGAATTAGACACCAATAAATAGAGAAGCTATAGATGCAAGGTTATAAACCAAGGTTTCTAGATCTCAACACTATTGGCATAGTATAGCAGATATTTCATTGTTGTTGGGGTTTGTTCTGTGGCTGGGATTAGAGTCTTCCCTCATTTCTCCCACATGCAGCTAGTAGGTATCTGCAGTAGGTATCTGGATGTCAGAATCCTGGCAAGATGTTGCAATGTTTCCAGGAAGGAGATGAAGTATTTCTTTCCTTATGGGCAGAGGTAGATATTTTGGGAGTGTGGAAAGATCAAGGAGGACAAAACTTTCCAAAATTTCCCTCAGCCTTATTATATAAAGTATGTTAAAAGATAGGATGTTGTAAACATGATTCCAGTTTTACCTAAAGCAAATGATTCTCTTGAAATATTTTTTTTTGGCAGAGTGAATTAAAATGCTGTTCTTTAAATAAAACTGGAGTCTCCATATTAATGAGCTCACCTTACCCAAGACATTATTGTTTGTTGACAGTGACTGGAACAACACAGTTGCTTACATATTTGTTGGGTAAGTCAGGGGATGAGTGACATGCTCTGCTATACTGACAGTATATAAGGGTCCAAAGCAAGTAGAAGACACGCACTTCACCACATCCTCTCACAACCCACGTGAATTCTCTTCTCTTGGCAAGATGTGTTGTAACTACAGCAACTCCTGTGGCTATGGCTGCGGATATGGCTATGGTTGTGGATGCGGTCCCTATTATGGCTGTGGTTATGGCCTGCGTTATGGCTGTGGCTATGGCTCCTGCTGTGGCTATGGCACCGGATATGGCTGTGGCTATGGCTATGGCTCCAACTGCTGTGGCTACCGGCCATTTTTCTATAGAAGATGTTATTCCTCTTGCTGGTAGAACATCACTGTCCAAGCCCCACTTGCTTCTGAAATGACATGCCTTAATAGAGGGCTGATTCATGGATCCATTCCCAAGGTTTATATTTCCAAGTAATTGCATGCTTCATAGGAATTTTGACCTCAGGTGAACATTTGTGGATGACATCTTCTGGCTTGAGGCTGTGTAGTATTATCTGACTATTTTCCAAATGTTAGTCTTTACTCCCCCAATCTAGATTCTGTGTTGTGACTGTGGCAATGATCCTTTCATCCCACATTTAACAAATCCCATATTCTCAATAAAAATGGTTCTTTGCTTGTAACACATCTCTGTGTTTTTGTTTGTGAATTACTCCTTTTTTGAGATGTTGTATCCTCTCTTGATAATTGGACTGATGACATATTTCATGAATATGAAGGCTCTTCCTTGACATAATACAAGCATTTCTTCTCTTATGTGCATCAGAGAAAATGACTTCTCCAACTATTTCTTGTATCCCTAACACCACAACACAAATCACACAATATAAGAACTGTGTCCTTGAAATCACACTGTATTTACAATATAGTTGAACAGGTAAGGGGGAGTTACAACACCTCTTCAGGAGATTGTGACACAAGTTGAAGGGAGAGGAGGTGTGGCCTGAGTGCTTCAAGGATGAATGGAATGGAAGAGAGAGTTTCTAGGATTAATGAGAAATTATAAGCAGCCTCAGCTGAGGTATAAAGAACTAAGGAAATGCAAAGTAAAAGAAAAATGTGGTATTGATCATCTGCATTATGAAGGAAATCCAAATATATCTGTTGGCATATATTGAGTTTGAGTAAATTGATTTAAGTCAATTAATTGACAAATCGTTTTGAATGTTTTTGAAAGGGAACTGTCTTACACCCTGAAGTCACGGTAGAAAAGTTATTGGTAAATTTCTTGCTCTCAGAGTGGTTCCATTCTAGTAGGTTAATTAAAAAAAAAGAAGAAGAAGAATTAATCAGATAAATTTAGAGAGATAATTTCTATGGTGTGAATAAAACAGCATCCTTGGGAAGAGAGTGCAGATTTAAGTTTTGCAGAATTAATTTAAGGAGGTTTTCTGACATTTTGTTCAAATGAACTGATGTCACTTTCAAGAAAATACTAGAAAGGACAGTTGTAAATTTAAAGGGGAAAGAGAAAATCATGAGTTTTGGGTATGATCAGTGGTGCCACAATTTTTAGTGCAAAAGAACAAAGGCTAGTGCTTTAAATGGGCTCACTGATGGGGCAGATATAAAATGAGATTAATAGTTCCAGTTGATTTTCTGAGTTTGAGGGAGTACTACTTTGTTGTACTACTTTGTTGTAGAACTCCAACATTTAGGTCCTACAACAAAAAACGTCTTTCAGACACAATTTCAACCAGCAGAATAAAAAACTCCCTGTCTTGTCTCCATGACAAGGGTCACTGCACAAAATCTGGGTCTGAGAACCCTTGCTCCTGGAGACTCCACGACATGGCTAATTCCAAGGAAGATGGCTCTGCCATCAGGGTCAGTCCTGGAGGGAAACTACACCCAGGATATAATGTGTCTTACTGACGAGGAAAGAGATGTTCTTTCAAGAGCTGGACAATTCTCACAGATGGGACATCTGTAAGTCATTTCTGGGGACTGACTGTGTTCTGGATAAATCAGAGGTGAGAAAATTGTATACACAGGGAGAGTCAATTCCAATCATTACAGTTTGTTGAACATAGAACTTACAGTTTCAGGAGGTTCATTTTCATTGAACACTACCTGAAAGAAGGCAGAATAGTATTTATTAGGCACGTATCTCATACTTTCTATTTCTAGTAAAGGGTTAATCATTTATTAGGCATGTGAGATAACTTGTATATCTGGAGAAATAACTTTGAAAACTAACAGATATCTTCAAAAGGTGAAATTTGTGACTGTTTTAGCAATGAACACTGAGACTTTCGGCTTGAATGAATTGAGAACATTATGACCTATATCCACATTCTTATAGATTCTAAGTGATACCAACGTTTGAACATGGTTTTGTTTTAATATGTCTGTTTGTTATTGTCAGAAATATTGAGTTGAGATTATGTGCCAGGCACTATGCTTAGAACTAACCGATGATTCAAGGACACACAGAAGAAAAGATTTTTTTCTGCCATTAAACATCAGTGTCCCGAGCTCTTAATGGAAGTGTATAGAAATAAGGCAATAAATATAGGAAGTGTTGTTCAATAGTTTGTGGGCATTGTGACCAGAGAGTGGATGTTTAAAAAGTATCAAGTCTATTCCAGGGAACTCATGCATTGGAATTTATGGTTTTGAATTTCAATAATGATGGAAAAGTAGGAAAATTAAAGGTAAAGAACATTTGTACGGGGATATATATGTGTTATATTTGTTGTTAGAGATGAAACATAGTGGAGTGATCAGATAACCCATGAGCAATATTAGAAAAAAAAACAGTAGGAAATATTCTCAACCGGAGGAAAAATATCTAATAATGAAACTTCTCCGAAAAGGAAATCAGCAGTTTTATTAAAATCTCCGTGGAAGTCATTCAATAAAGGACTGAATGACACTCATTTCTTGATGTTGAAATTTGAGTGTGGAGTAGAAGAAATGATACCCGATTTGTACTCATTTCCAACTAGGATTTCATAGTTGTTACAGTGAAAAGTAATTTAAATTTTGGATTCTGCCTGGATATGAACATAGTGACCTAGACAATGAAGATAAGCAAAAACATCACAAACAAACAAACAAACAAACAAACAAACAAACAATATTCCCCCTCCCCACCACTGTATGTCTGGTGAGTGAAAGGTTGGAGTTTCATGTTGTTGAGAAGAAAGGGAATATTTGTCCTTAGACACTAGTAAAGAGAGGATCTCATTTACAGATGTGAGGCTACAAAGGTAGGTTTCTCGATCTCAGCACTTTTGCCAATTGAATTGAGGAATTTCAATGATGTTGAGGGCTATTCTGTGTCCTGAAATGGGCGTCATCCTAGCTTTTACCACACAGAGCCAGTAGGTATCTGCAGCAGGTATGTGGGTGCAAAAAGCCTGGTAAAATGTTGCAATGATTCCAAAAAGGAGATGAATTTTTCTTTCCTTATGGACAGAGGTAGATGTTTTACAAGTGTGGAGAGATCAAGAAGGAGAAAATTTTCCTAAAATCCCCTCAGCCTTCTTATTAAATGATTGAAGAGTGTGAACATGGAGTTTGGTTTTACTTAGAGTCCATGATTCTACCGAGAAATGTTTTTTGGAAGAATGAAATAAAATGCTGTTTTTAATAAACCTGGAGTCTCCTTAATAATGAGCTCATGTTGCCCAAGACATTGTTGATTGTTGACAGTGACTGGCACAGCACGGTTGCTTACATATTTGTTGGGTAAGTCAGGGGATGAGTGACATGCTCTGCTAATTACTGACAGTATATAAGGGTCCAAAGCAAGTAGAACACACACTTTACCACATCCTCTCACAACCCACGTGAATTCTCTTCTCTTGGCAAGATGTGTTGCAACTACGGCAACTCCTGTGGCTATGGCTGCGGATATGGCTATGGCTGTGGATGCGGCTATGGCTGTGGATGCAGTCCCTATTATGGCTGTGGCTATGGCCTGCGTTATGGCTGTGGCTATGGCTCAGGATATGGCTGTGGCTATGGCTCCCGCTGTGGATATGGCTGTGGATATGGCTGTGGCTATGGCTATGGCTCCAACTGCTGTGGCTACCGGCCATTTTTCTATAGACGATGTTATTCCTCTTGCTGTTAGAACATCACTGTCCAAGCCCCACTTGCTTCTGAAAAGACACACCTTAAGAGAAGACTCATTCAAGGATCTATACCCCAAGATTTATATATCAAAAACAGTGTATGTGTCATAGAAGATTTGACCTCCAGTAACATTTGTAAGATGGCAGCTTGTGGCTTGAGGCTATGGAGTATCATCTAACAGTTTTCCACAAAGTGTTGGTCTTACTCCCTTAATATGGATTCTGTGTTGTGACTGTGGCAAGGATCTGAACATCCCACATTTGGGCAAATCCCTTATTCTCAATAAAAATGTTTCATTCCTTCTATCAACTGTCTCTAGTCTCTTTTGAGAAAGGCTCATATCTTGAGGTGTTATGGCCTGTCTTGAAAATTGGGCTGACAATATATTTCATGTACCCGGGTCTCTTTCTTGATATCATACAAGCATTTCTTCTCTTACATTCATTGATATAATGTCTTCTCCACCTAAGTCTCTTATCCCTAACACTCCAACACAAATCACACAGTATTCCAGAACTGTGCCCTGGAAATCACACTGTAGGTAGAATGCATGTGGAGGGAAAAGACGAGGATGAGGAGGGATGGAATCTCCTGGGAGGTTGTGACAGAAGCCAAAGGGGAAGGGGGTGTGGCCTGAGCACTTAAAGAATGAATGTGATGGAAGAGAGAGTTTCTGGTATTCATGAGAAATTGGAAGCTGCCTCAGCTGAAGTGTAAAGAAGCAAGGAAAGGGTACGTTAGAAAAAAAGCGTGGTATCATATCATCTGAATTGGATGGATTTCCTGATATATTTGTTGGCATAAAATGAGTTTGAAGAAAATGATTTAAGTCACTTAATTGACAAATACTTTTGAATGTGTTTGAAAGAGAACCATCCTACACACTGAATACACAGTAGAAAAATTGTAGATGAATTTCCTACCCTCAGAGTGTATATATTTTGTTACTTTTAACAAATATGTTACAAATTAATTATGACAAATTTAGACACATAATTTGCTTGGAGAGAATAAAACAGCTTCCTGGGGAAGAGAATGAAGGTTCATTAAATATTGGAGAGATAGTTCGGGGTGGTACTTTGATGTTTGGTGTCAAACGAACTGATCAAGTTGAAAGAATGGTCAGAAAGGGCAGTACTAAGGAGAAAGGGGAAGAGGAATTCATTATGTGTTGGGTATGATCAATGGTGCCACAATTTTCAGTTGAAAAGAGGAAGGAGTAGGGCTTTAATGGTGTCCTTTAGTGTCTTCCCTGGTGCGTGTACAAGAATGGGATGAGAAGCCCAGTCCTTTCTGAGTTTGAGAACCTTCCATTTGTTGGGGTCTGACTTCAGTGTCCTTTCCTCAGGTGCCATTCCAGAGCTCTCACCTTTAGATCCTACGATAGAAAATGTATTTCAGACTCAAATTCAACCAGCAGTGAAAAACCAATCACTGACTCATATGCATGACAAAGATGAGTGCACAAAGTCTGAGTGTGAAGATCCTAAGCCAGGACTCTAAACCATGTCAGATTCCAAGGAGGATGGCCTTGCCATCGAGGTCAGCCCTGGATGGAGGCTATGCCCTGTATATCAAGTGTCCTGCTGATGAAGAATTAAGTCTTCTCTCAAGGGATGGAATTATCACACATGGGATAGTCTAAATCTGATGTGATGACTGAGTGTGCTCTGAGTTAGTCTAGGATGGGTACATCGTACAAACAGGGAAAAGAATTCTAATTAATACAGTTTGTTGAAAGTCTATTCATTGTTCTATTATGTTCCTTGTCTTTGAAAGCTTCTGAAGGAGGGAAGAATATCATCAATTAGGCACGTATATCATAATTTACATATCTAGTAAAGGTCAGGTTATTTATAAGGTATAGTAGAACATATGGAACAATGCTTTCAGAAACAGACAACTATATTAATTAAATAATTAATTAATTAGAAATTTTTTCATTTATTTATTTACTTTTTGAGAGACAGTGTCTGCGTGGGAGGGGCAGAGTGAGACGGAGACACAAATTGTGAATCAGGCTTCAGGCTCCTGGCTGTCAGCATAGAGCCCTACATGGGGATCGAACTTACAAACTGTAAGATCATCAGATGAGCTGAGGTTGGACTCTTCACCAACTGAGCCACCCGGGAACCACCAGACAACGATCTTTAAAGTGTGAAATTTGAGACTCTCTTAGTCCAAGAATATTGGAGATTTTCAGGTTGAATGGAATGAGAATATTGCAATAATATATTGAATTATTTTATAACTTCTAAATGGCACACCAACATTTGAACACATTTTTGTCTTAATGCATTTTTTAATTGGAGAAATATTGACAGAATTCGAATTATGTGCGAGGCTGTACGTCATCTGGAAAGAGGAGTGCACAGATGAAAGATTTTTTTTCTGCCATTATGCATCTGTATTCAGAAACCTGAATGGAAAGGTACTAGAAACAATGCAGTAGAGCTAGAAAACTTTTTCAATAGGTCAGGAGTATTGTGACAAGAAAGGGGGTGTTAGAAAAGCAAAGTGTGTATTCTAAGGATTTTGTGCATTAGAGCTTATAGTTGTGAATTTCAACAATGGTTGAAGAGTAGCGAAAATTAAGCTACAGAACAATTGTAGTGGGTATATTTTCCTTAAACTTCTTGTAAGGGATGAATCACAGCAGAGGGATCACATACCCCAGTCTAAAAGTCGTAGGAAATACTGTCAACTGAAGGAAAAATGTCTACTAAGGAAACATCACAAGAAAGGAAATCAGCAGTTTTATGAAATCCCAGTTGAAATCATTCAGGAAAAGAAAGGATGTCCTACATTTCTTTGATGGGAAATTTTAGTGAGGAGTAGAAGGAGTGATCTTCCTGAGTTTGTACTCCCTTCCAGCTTGGATTTTTTAGTTGTCAGAGTAAAAAGTAATGCAAATTTTCGATTCTGCCAGATTAATACAATGGTGATTGGTGTAAAGCCTAGACAACCAAGATAAGCAAAAACATCCCAAGAAACAACCATACAAACAAAAAACAGAGACACCTTCCGCCCTCCCTTCCTTCCTTCCTTCCTTCCTTCCTTCCTTCCTTCCTTCCTTCCTTCCTTCCTTTCTTTTTGACTTCATGTCTGGTAATGGAATAATTGGATAAAGGGTTTGGTTCAGAAAAAAAGGAAGTATTTGCAATTAGACACCAATAAAGTGAGAATATGTAGATGTGGCATTAAAACCAAGGTTTCTAGATCTCAACACTATTGGCATTGTACAGCAGAAGTTCCAATGTTGTTGGGCTTTGTTCTGATGGCTGAATTAGCATCTTCCCTCGTTTATCACACATGGAGCTAGTAGGTATCTGCAGTAGGTATCTGGGTGTGAGCAGGCAGGCAAAAATTTGCAATGATTCCAGAAAGGAGATGAGAGTTATTTCCTTCCCTATGGGGACAGGTAGATAGCCTAGGAAAGAGGAGAGATCAATAGGACAAAATTTTTCTAAATGTCCCTCAACGATGATATGTAAGGTAAATTAAATGACAGTAGTTGTGAAGGTGGGTACCAGTTTTACGTATGGCCATGATTCTAGTGAGAGAATTCTTTGGCACAACAGATTAAAATGCTGTTCTTTAAATATAACTGGAGACTCCAACAGAATGAAGTCACATTTCCCA
Source organism: Puma concolor (assembly GCF_028749965.1). Lineage (NCBI taxonomy): Eukaryota > Metazoa > Chordata > Mammalia > Carnivora > Felidae > Puma > Puma concolor. Next base: position 146,282,971 of record NC_141675.1, on the reverse strand, counting down.
AGACTTTTATTGATTGTTGACAGTTAGTGGCATACCAGAAGTGCTTACATATTTGTTGGGTATGTCAGGGGATGAATGGTATGTTCTGCCAATTACTGACAGTATATAAAGGTCTAAGGCTAGTAGAAGACACACTGTTCACCACATCCTTTCCTAACCCACGTGAAATCTCTTCTCTTGACAAGATGTGTTGCAACTACGGCAACTCCTGTGGCTATGGCTGTGGCTATGGCTATGGCTGTGGCTATGGCCCCTATTACAGCTGGAGTTATGGACCTGGCTATGGCTGTGGATATGGCTCCTGGTATGGCTGTGGCTCTGGCTGTGGATACGGCTGTGGATACGGCTGTGGATATGGCTCCTGCTGTGGCTACGGCCCCAGATATGGCTGTGGTTGTGCCTATGGCTCCGGCTGCTATGGTTACCGGCCATTTTGCTATAGAAGATGTTATTCTTCTTGCTGTTAGAACATCACCCCAGTGTCCTCTAAATAAGACACATCTAATGAGAGGGCTGAGTCAAGGATTCATGCCTCACATTTTCTATATCCACGAAATTGCATGCTTCACAGAGGCTCTCACCTCCAAGCAACATTTCTAGAATGGAACTTGTGCCTCAAGGCTGTGTGGTTTCATCTGACTCTTTTCTAAATGTTGGTCTTTATTCCCCTACTCTGGATTCTGTCATCTGACTGTGGCAACTAGCCTAACACCCCACAGTTGGGCAAATTCCTTATTCTCAATAAAAATGATTCTTTGCTTCTAATATATCTCTGTGTTCTTGCTTGTGAATTACTCCTTTTTCTGGAGTATTATGACTCCTCTTGAAAATCTAGGTGACAATATGTTTCATGAACATGAGGGCTCTTCCTTCATATAATGCAAAAGTTTCTTCTCTTATGTGCATCAGAGAAAATGCCTTTTCTGCCTGTGCCTTGCACCCCTCATGCCCAGGCCCTCACACCTCAACACAAATCACAGATATTTCAGAACTTTCATCTGGAAATCACACTCTATGTAGAATGGAGGTGGAGAGGAAAGACAAGGAGGGATGTTACCTCTTTAGGAGGTTGTGACACATGCTACAGGGAGAGGAGGTGTGGCCTGAGTACTTCAAGGATGAATGGAATGGAAGCGGGAGTTTCTACATTAACGAGAAATTAGAAATGGACTCGGGTATCTAATGAACTAAGGAAAGGAAAATTTAGAAGAAAGATGTATTGTATCATCTGTAATTTAATGGAAGTCCGGATGTATTTGTTGGCATATATTGAGAGTGAGGATATTGATTTGTGAGTCACTTAACTCACAAATAGTTTAGAATGTTTTTGAAAGGGAACTATCCTACACTCTGAAGATACAGGAGGAAAATTTGGAGTACTTTCTTGCTCTCAGAGTGTTGACATTCTAGTGGCGATATTTAAAAAAATTTTTTTTTCTCAACGTTTTTATTTATTTTTGGGACAGAGAGAGACAGAGCATGAACGGGGGAGGGGCAGAGAGAGAGGGAGACACAGAATCAGAAACAGGCTCCAGGCTCTGAGCCATCAGCCCAGAGCCCGACGCGGGGCTCGAACTCACGGACCGCGAGATCGTGACCTGGCTGAAGTCGGACGCTTAACCGACTGCGCCACCCGGCGCCCCGCTAGTGGCGATATTTAAAAATAAGTAGGAATTAGTTGAAATTAATTTGGAGAGATCATCCCTATGGAGGCAATAAAACATCTTACTGGGGAAGAGATTGCAGGCTGAAGGATTGAGGAGATAGTTCAAGGAGATATTTTGACATTTTGTGTCAAATGAACTGATGCCATTTGAAAGAAATACTAGAAAGAACAGTTGTAAGTATAAAGGGGAAAGAGAAATTCATGAAGGTTGGGGTTTGATTGGTGGTGCCACAATTTGTAGTGAAAAAAAGCAAGGGATAGTTTGGGAGTTGCGAGCTTACTATTGTGTTGGGTTCTTACCAAAGTGTCTTTTCCTCATGTGCCTTCCAGAACTCTAACAGTTAGAGTGTACATCAGAAAAAAGTGTCTTCAGACTCAATTTCTGCTAGCAGAAAAAAAGACTCCACTGTCTCATCTCTGTGACAAAAGTCACTGAAGAAAGTCTGAGTCTGAGGACACTGGAGGTAAAAGATTCCATCCAAAACATGGCCAATTCTAAGGAAGATAACCCTGCCATCAAGGTCAGCCCTGGCATGAGGCTATGCCCAGGATATTAATGGTCCTGCTGTGGAAGAAACAGAGCTTCTGTCAAGGGTTTGAAGTTTTCAATATGGAACACCCTAAGTGTGTTCTGAGGACTGCCTGTGCTCTGGGTTAGTCAAGGGTGGGTAAATCCTACAGACAGGGGAAGGAATTCCATTAATTACAGTTTGTTAAAAATCTACTCATTGTTCCATTATGTTCCTTGTCTTTGAAGGCTTTCTGAAGTAGGTAAGAACATCATTAGTTAGGCGTGTATATCACAATTTACATATCCATAACGGGTCGAAAATTTTTTAGGTATATAAGATAACTTGCACATATGTGACAAGGTGTTCATAAACGGACAAATATCCTCAAAATGTGATATTTGAGTCTCACTAGTTAAAAACTTTTGAGACTTTCAGGATGGAAAGAGTAGAATGGAATGAGAACATGGTGATAATATATTGAATTATCTTATAACTTCTAACGGCACACCAACATTTGAACACGATTTTGTTTTAATGCATTTCTTTACTGGGGAAATATTGACTGAATGCAAATTATGTGCCAGGCTCTACTTCATCTGGAAAGAGGGGTGCACAGAAGAGAGGATTATTTTTCTGCCATTATGGATCTGTATTCAGAAACCTGAATGGAAAGTTCAGGTTAGAAACACTGCAAGAAAGCTGGAAAACTTTTCCAATAGTTCAGGAGTATTGTGACAAGAAAGGGGTTGTTAGAAAAGCAAAGTGTGTATTCTAGGGATTTTGTGCATTAGAGTTTATAGCTGTGAATTTCAAGAATGGTAGAAAAGTAGAGAAAATTAAGCCAAAGAACAATTGTAGTGGGTATATTTTCCTTAAACTTCTGGTAAGGGATGAATTAGAGCAGAGTGATCAGATAGAGTAGTCTAAAAGTCATAGGAAATACTGTCAACTCAAGGAAAAATGTCTAGAAAGGAAAGATCACAGGAAAGGAAATCAGCAGTTTTATGAAATTCCCAGTTGAAAGCATTGAATAAAAGACTGGATGTCACTCATTTCTTTGATGGGAAGTTTTAGCGTGGAGTAGAAGGAATGATCTTCCTGAGTTTGTACTCCCTTGCAGCTTGGATTTTAGAGTTGTCACAGTAAAAAGTAATACAAATTTTGGATTCTGCCAGATTCATAAAATGGTGATTGATGTAAAGAGTAGACAATGAATATGAGCAAAAACATCCCAAGAAACAACCATACAAACAAAAAACAGAGACACCTCCCTCCCTCCCTCCCTTCCTTCCTTTCTTTCTTTCTTTCTTTCTTTCTTTCTTTCTTTCTTTCTTTCTTTCTTTCTTTCTTTCTTTCTCTATTTCTTTGTCTCTTTCTTTCTTTCATTCTTTCTAATTTCTTCCTTCCTTCCTTCCTTCCTTCCTTCCTTCCTTCCTTCCTTCCTTCCTTGCTTGTTTTCTTTTTGACTTTATGTCTGGCGATGGAATGATTGAATAATGGGTTTAGTTGAGAAAAAAAGGAAGAATTTGGAATTAGACACCAATAAAGAGAGAATATATAGATGTGAGGTTACAAACCAAGGTTTCTAGATCTCATCACTATTGGCATTGTACAGCAGAAGTTTCAGTGTTGTTGGGCTTTGTTCTGTTGGCTGGAATTAGCATCTTCCCTCATTTATGACACTTGGAGCTAGTAGGTATCTGCAGTAGGTATCTGGGTGTGAGCAGGCAGGCAAAAATTTGCAATGATTCCAGAAAGGAGATGGGAGTTATTTCCTTCCCTATGGGGACAGGTAGATAGTTTCGGAAAGAGGAGAGATCAAGAGGACAAAATTTTCCTAAATGTCCCTCAATGATGATACATAAGGTAAATTAAATGACAACAAGTTGTGAAGGTGGGTACCAGTTTTACATATGGCACATGATTCTAGTGAGAGAATTCTTTGGCAGAGCAAATTAAAATGTTGTTCTTTAAATATAACTGGAGACTCCAACAGAATGAAGTCACATTTCCCAAGACATTTATTGATTGTTGACAGTGAGTGGCATACCAGAAGTGCTTACATATTTGTTGGGTATGTCAGGGGATGAATGGTATGTTCTGCCAATTACTGACAGTATATAAAGGTCCAAGGCTAGTAGAAGACACACAGTTCACCACATCCTCTCGCAACCCACGTGAAATCTCTTCTCTTGACGAGATGTGTTGCAACTACGGCAACTCCTGTGGCTATGGCTGTGGCTATGGCTGTGGCTATGGCTATGGCTGTGGCTATGGGCCCTATTATGGCTGTAGTTATGGACCTGGCTATGGCTGTGGATATGACTGTGGATACGGCTCCTGCTGTGGCTATGGCACCAGATATGGCTGTGGCTGTGGCTATGGCTCTGGTTGCTGTGGCTACCGGCCATTTTGGTATAGAAGATGTTATTCTTCTTGCTGCTAGAACATCACTGTCCAAGACACATTTGCTTCTGAAGTGGCACGGCTTAAGGGAGGGCTGATTCATTGATATATACCCCAAGATTTCTATATCCAATGAATTGCATGCTTTCGGTAATTGTGACCTCTAGTTAGCATTTGTATGAAGGCTTCCTGTGGCTGAAGGCTATGTGGTATCCTCTGACTATTTTCCAAATGTTAGTCTTTACTTCTATTCTGGGTTCTGTGTTGAGACTTAGGCAACATATTTAAAATCCCACAGTGAGGCAAATCCCTTATTCTCAATAAAAATGTTTCATTTTTTTCCTAAGTAATCTCTGTGTTCTGGCTAATGAATGACTCCTTTTTGAGGTGTATGGCATCTTTGGAACTTGGGCAACAATATATTTCATGAACCTGGGTCTCTTCCTAGATATAATATAAACATTTCTTCTCTTATGTGCATCGGAGATAATGTCTTCTCCTATTTCTTGTATCCATAACACCTCAACATAAATCACACTGTGTAAGAACTTTGTCCTTGAGGTAACTCTGTATCTAGAATGGAGCTGAAGGCTGGAGGGGTAAGAGGAAGAGTTAGGACAACTCTTTGGGAAGTTGTGACACAAGCTCAAGGGGGAGGAAGTATGGCCTGAGTGCTTCGAGGATGAATGGGGTTGAAGAGAGAAATTTTGGGATTAATGAGAAATTGGGAGCCGCCTCTGTTGAGATGTAAGAAACTAAGGAAATGAGAAGCAAAAGAAAAACGTGATATTGTATTATCTGCATTTTGATGGAAGTGCAAATACATTTGTTGGCATATACTGAGTTTCAGTAAATTGATTTAAATCCATTAATTTCCAAATCGTTTTGAATGTTTTTGAAAGGGAACTGTCATACACTCTGAAGGCACAGTAGAAGAATTATAGGTGAATTTCTTGCTGTCAGATGGTTTCATTCTAGTAGGTTAAAAAAAAAAAGAAGATTAATTCAGATAAATTTAGAGAGATAATTCCTATGGTGTGAATAAAACAGCATCCTTGAGAAGTCTGAAGTATTGAAGAGTTAGTTCAAGGATGTGTTTTGACATGTTCTGTCACATGAACTCATGTCAGTTTCCAGAAATACTAGAAAGGACAGTTGTAAATGTAAAGTAGAAAGAGAAATACATAAGGTTTGGGTATGATCAGTGGTGCCACGAGTTTTAGTGCAAAAGAACAATGGCTAGTGTCTTAAATGGGCTGTCTAATGGTGTAGATATAAAATGTAACTAATAGTTCCAGTTGATTTTCTGAGTTTGAATGCGTACTACTTTGATGGATTCTGATTTCAGTGTACTTCTCTCATGTGCCTTTCCAGACCTCTAACATTTAGATCCTACAAGAAAAATTGTCTTTCAGACACAATTTCAACCAGCAGAATAAAAAACTCCCTGTCTCGTCTCCATGGCAAGGGTCACTGCACAAATTCTGGGTCTGAGAACCTTGGTTCTGGAGACTCCACAACTTGGCCAGTTCCAAGGAAGATGGCTCTGCCATCAAGGTCAGTCCTGGAGGGAAACTACACCCAGGATATAATGTGTCTTACTGACGAGGAAAGAGTTGTTCTTTCAATAGCTGGGCGATTCTCACAGAAGGAACATCTGTAAGTCATTTCTGGGGACTGACTGTGCTCTGGATAAATCAGAGGTGAGAAAATTGTATACACAGGGAGAGTCAATTCCAATCATTACAGTTTGTTGAACATACAACTTATGGTTTCAGGAGGTTCATTTTCATTGAACACTACCTGAAAGAGGGCAGAATAGTATTTATTAGGCACGTATCTCATACTTTCTATTTCTAGTAAAGAGTTTACCATTTATTAGGCATATGACATAACTTGTATATCTGTAGAAATGACTTTGAAAACTAACAGATATCTTCAAAATGTGAAATTTGTGACTGTTTTAGCAATGAACATTGAGACTTTCGGCTTGATTGAATTGAGAACATTATGACCTATATCCACATTCTTATAGATTCTAAGTGATACCAACGTTTGAACATGGTTTTGTTTTAATGTGTCTGTTTGTTATTGGCAGAAATATTGAGTTGAGATTATGTGCCAGGCACTATGCTTAGAACTAACCGATGATTCAAGGACACACAGAAGAAAAGATCTTTTTCTGCCATTAAACATCAGTGTCCCAAGCTCTTAATGGAAGTGTATAGAAATAAGGCAATAAAGATAGGAAGTGTTGTTCAATAGTTTGTGGGCATTGTGACCAGAGTTGGCTGTTTAAAAAGTATCATGTCTCGTGCATTGGAATTTATGGTTTTCAATTTCAATAATGATGGAAAAGTAGGAAAATTAAAGGTAAGGAACATTTGTAAGGGGATATATATGTTTTATATTTGTTGTTAGGGATGAAGCATAGTGGAGTGATCAGATAACCCATAAGCAATATTAGAAAAAAAAACAGTAAGAAATATTCTCAACCGAAGGAAAAATATCTAAAAATGAAACTTCTCCGAAAAGGAAATCAGCAGTTTGATTAAAATCCCTGTTGAAGTCATTCAATAAAGGACTGGATGACTCTCATTTCTTGGTGTTGAAATTTGAGTGTGGAGTAGAAGAAATGATACCTGAATTTGTACTCTTTTCCACCTAGGATTTCATTGTTGTTACACTGAAAAATAGTTTAAATTTTGTAATCTGCCTGGATATGAACATAGTGACCTGGACATTGAAGATAAGCAAAAACAAAAACATCACAAACAAATAAACAACATCCTCCCCCCCCCCCCCCCACTGTATATCTGGTGATGAAAGGGTTGGACTTTCATTTTATTTGAGAAGGAGGGGAATCTTTGGATATAGACATGAGTAAAGAGAGAATCTAATTTATAGATGTGAGGCTATAAAGCTAGTTTCTCGATCTCAGCACTTTTGCCATTTGACATGAGGAATTTCAATGATGTTGAGGGCTATTCTGTGTCCTGAAATGGGCATCATCCTAGGTTTTACCACACAGAGCCAGGAGGTATCTGCAGCAGGTATGTGGGTGCAAGAAGCCTGGTAAAATGTTGCAATGATTCCAAAAAGGAGATGAATTTTTCTTTCCTTATGGACAGAGGTAGATGTTTTACAAGTGTGGAGAGATCAAGAAGGAGAAAATTTTCCTAAAAACCCCTCAGCCTTCTTGTAAAGTGATTGGAGATTGTGAACATGGATTTTGGTTTTACTTAGAGTCCATGATTCTACCGAGAAATGTTTTTTGGCAGAATGAAATAAAATGCTCTTCTTTAAAAAAACTGGTGTCTCCTTAATAATGACCTCACGTTGCCCAAGACATTGTTGATTGTTGACAGTGACTGGCACAGCACAGTTGCTTACATATTTGTTGGGTAAGTCAGGGGATGAGTGACATGCTCTGCTAATTACTGACAGTATATAAGGGTCCAAAGCAAGTAGAAGACACGCACTTCACCACATCCTCTCACAACCCACGTGAATTCTCTTCTCTTGGCAAGATGTGTTGCAACTACGGCAACTCCTGTGGCTATGGCTGCGGATATGGCTATGGCTGTGGATGTGGTCCCTATTATGGCTGTGGTTATGGCCTGCGTTATGGCTGTGGCTATGGCTCCTGCTGTGGCTATGGCACCGGATATGGCTGTGGCTATGGCTGTGGCTCCAACTTCTATGGCTACCGGCCATTTTTCTATAGAAGATGTTATTCCTCTTGCTGGTAGAACATCACTGTCCAAACCCACTTGCTTCTGAAATGACACGCCTTAAGAGAAGGCTCATTCAAGGATCTATAACCCAAGATTTATATATCGGGAACACTTCATGTGTCATAGAAGATTTGACCTCCAGTAACATTTGTAATATGGCATCTTGTGACTTGAAGCTATGGAGTATCATCTAATAGTTTTCCAACAAGTGTTGGTCTTACTCCCTTAATATGGATTCTGTGTAGTGACTGTGGCAAGGATTTGAACATCCCACATTTGGGCAAATCCCTTATTCTCAATAAAAATGTTTCATGCCTTCTATCAAATGTCTCTAGTCTCTCTTGAGAAAGCCTCCTTTCTCTAGGTGTTATGGCCTCTCTTGAAAATTGGACTGACAATATATTTCATGTACCCAGGTCTCTTTCTTGATATCATACAAGCATTTCTTCTCTTACATGCATCGTTATAATGTGTTCTCCACTTATTTTTCATATCTCTAGCACAGTACTGCAGAACTGTGCCCTGGAAATCACACTGTAGGTAGAATGCATGTGGAGGGAAAAGACGAGGATGAGGAGTGATGGCATCTGTTGGGAGGTTGTGACAGAAGCCAAAGGGGAAGGGGGTGTGGCCTGATCACTTAAAGAATGAATGTGATGGAAGAGAGAGTTTATGGTATTCATGACAAATTGGAAGCTGCCTCAGCTGAAGTGTAAGGAACCAAGGAAAAGGTACTTTGAAGCAAAGCGTGGTATCATATCATCTGAATTGGATGGATTTGCTAATATATTTGTTGGCATAAATTAATTTGAAGAAATTTATTTAAATCACTTAATTGACAAATCCTTTTGAATGTGTTTGAAAGAGAACCATCCAACACAATGAATACATAGTAGAAAAATGGCAGATGAATTTCCTACTCTCAGAGTGTTTACATTTTGTTGGTGTTAACAAATATGTTACAAATTAATTATGACAAATTTAGACACATAATTTGCTTGGAGAGAATAAAACAGCTTCCTGGGGAAGAGAATGAAGGTTCATTAAATATTGGAGAGATAGTTCGGGGTGGTACTTTGATGTTTGGTGTCAAACGAACTGATCAAGTTGAAAGAATGGTCAGGAAGGGCAGTACTAAGGAGAAAGGGGAAGAGGAATTCATTATGTGTTGGGTATGATCAATGGTGCCACAATTTTCAGTTGAAAAGAGGAAGGAGTAGGGCTTTAATGGTGTCCTTTAGTGTCTTCCCTGGTGCGTGTACAAGAATGGGATGAGAAGCCCAGTCCTTTCTGAGTTTGAGAACCTTCCATTTGTTGGGGTCTGACTTCAGTGTCCTTTCCTCAGGTGCCATTCCAGAGCTCTCACCTTTAGATCCTACGATAGAAAATGTATTTCAGACTCAAATTCAACCAGCAGTGAAAAACCAATCACTGACTCATATGCATGACAAAGGTGAGTGCACAAAGTCTGAATGTGAGGATCCTAGAGCCAGGAGACTCTAAACCATGTCAAATTCCAAGGAGGATGGCCTTGTCATCGAGGTCAGCCCTGGATGGAGGCTATGCCCCGTATATTAAGTGTCCTGCTGATGAAGAATTAAGTCTTCTCTCAAGGGATGGAATTACCACACATGGGATATTCTAAATCTGATGTGATGACTGAGTGTGCTCTGAGTTAGTCTAGGATGGGTACATCGTACAAACAGGGAAAAGAATTCTAATAATACAGTTTGTTGAAAATCTATTCATTGTTTCATTATGTTCCTTGTCTTTGAAAGCTTCTGAAGGAGGGAAGAATATCATCAATTAGGCATGTATATCATAATTTACATATCTAGTAACGGTCTGGTTATTTATAAGGCATAGAAGAACATAAGGAACAATGCGTTCAAAAACAGACTACTATATTTATTTTTTTATTCATTTGATTTTTTTCTTTTTTATTTTTTTTGACAGACAGAGTGTCAGGGTGGGAAGGGCAGAGTGAGAAAGAGACACAGAATCTGAATCAGGCTTCAGTCTCCAGGTTGTCAGCACAGAGCTCCACATGGGGCTCTAACTCACAAACCATTATACATCACCTGAGCTCAGGTTGGACACTTAACCAATGAACCACCCGGGAACCCCCAGACAACTATCTTCAAAGTGTGAAATTTGAGACTCTCTTAGTCCAAGAATATTGGGGATTTTCAGGTTGAATGGAGTGAGATTATTGCGATAATATTTTGAATTATTTTATAACTTCTAAATGGCACACCAACATTTCAACACGGTTTTTTAAATGCATTTTTTAATTGGAGAAATATTGAAGGAATTCAAATTATGTGCCAGGCTGTACTTCATCGGGAAACAGGGTTGCACAGAATAAAAGACTCTTTTTTCTGCCATTATGCATCTGTATTCAGAAACCTGAATGGAAAGGTACTGGAAATAATGTAATAGAGCTAGAAAACTTTTCCAATAGTTCAGGAGTATTGTGACAAGAAAGGGGGTGTTAGAAAAGCAAAGTGTGTATTCAGGGATTTTGTGCATTAGAGATTATGGTTGTGAATTTCAAGAATGGTAGAAAAGTAGGGAAAATTAAGGTAAAGAACAATTGTAGTGGGTATATTTTCCTTAATCTTCTTGTAAGGGTTGAATCACAATAGAGGGACCACATACCCCAGTCTAAAAGTCGTAGGAAATACTGTCAACTGAAGGAAAAATGTCTACTAAGGAAAGATCACAGGAAAGGAAAACAGCAGTTTTATGAAATTCCCAGGTGAAAGTATTCAGTAAAAGACTGGATGTCACTCATTTTTTGATGGGAAATTTTAGCATGGAGTAGAAGGAATGATCTTCCTGAGTTTGTACTCCCTTCCAGGTTGGATTTTCAAGTTCACAGTAAAAAGTAATACAAATTTTGGATCCTGCCAGATTCGTAAAATGGTGATTGATGTAAAGCGTAGACAACGAAGACAAGCAGAAACATCCCAAGAAACAACCATACAAACAAAAAGCAGAGACACCTGCATTCCTTCCTTCCTTCCTTCCTTCCTTCCTTCCTTCCTTCCTTCCTTCCTTCCATCCTTCCTTCCTTCCTTCCCTCCCTCCCTCCCTCCCTCCCTCCTTCCTTCCTTCCTTCCTTCCTTCCTTCCTTCCTTCCTTCCCTCCTTCCTTCCTTCTTTCCTTCCTTCCTTCCTTCTGACCTCTTTCTTTCTTTCTTTCTTTCTTTCTTTCTTTCTTTCTTTCTTCCTTTCTTATTATTTCTTTCTTTCTTTCTCCTTCCTTCCTTCCTTCCTTCCTTCCTTACTTCCTTCCTTCCTTCTTTCCTTCCTTCTTTTCTTTTTGACTTTATGTCTGGCAATAGAATGATTGGATAAAGGGTTTAGTTGAGAAAAAAAGGAAGTATTTGGAATTAGACACCAATAAAAAGAGAATATGTAGATGTTAGATTCAAACCAAAGTTTCTAGATCTCAACACTATTGGCATTGTACAGCAGAAGTTCCGGTGTTGTTGGGCTTTGTTCTGATGACTGGAATTAGCATCCTCCCTCGTTTATCACACATGGAGCTACTAGGTATCTGCAGTAGGTATCTGGGTGTGAGCAGGCAGACAAAAATTTGCAATTATTCCAGAAGGGAGATGGGAGTTATTTCCTTCCCTATGGGGACAGTTAGATAGTTTAGGAAAGAGGAGAGATCAATCGGACAAGATTTTCCTAAAGGTCCCTCAACGATGATACATAAGGTAAATTAAATGACAACAAGTTGTGAAGGTGGGTACCAGTTTTACGTATGGCCCATGATTCTAGTGAGAAAATTCTTTGGCAGAGCAATTAAAATGCTGTTCTTTAAATGTAACTGGAGACTCCAACAGAATGAAGTCACATTTCCCAAGACATTTATTGATTGTTGACAGTGAGTGGCATACCAGAAGTGCTTACATATTTGTTGGGTATGTCAGGGGATGAATGGTATGTTCTGCCAATTACTGACAGTATATAAAGGTCCAAGGCTAGTAGAAGACACACAGTTCACCACATCCTCTCGCAACCCACGTGAAATCTCTTCTCTTGACAAGATGTGTTGCAACTACGGCAACTCCTGTGGCTATGGCTGTGGCTATGGCTATGGCTGTGGCTATGGCCCCTATTACAGCTGGAGTTATGGACCGGGCTATGGATGTAGATATGGCTCCCGGTATGGCTGTGGCTCTGGTTGTGGATATGGCTGGGGATATGGCTCCTGCTGTGGCTACGGCCCCAGATATGGCTGTGGTTATGGCTATGGCTCCGGCTGCTATGGCTCCGGCTGCTATGGTTACCGGCCATTTTGCTATAGAAGATGTTATTCTTCTTGCTGTTAGAACATCACCCCATTGTCCTCTAAATAAGACACATCTAATGAGAGGGCTGAATCAAGGATTCATACCTCACATTTTCTATATCCATGAAATTGCATGCTTCTCATAGGCTCACACCTTCAAGCAACATTTCTAGAATGGCATCTTGTGCCTGAAGGCTGTGTGGTATCATCTGACTCTTTTCCAAATGTTGGTGTTTATTCCTTTACTCTGGATTCTGTCATCTGACTGTGGCAACAAGCCTAACACCCCACAGTTGGGCAAATTCCTTATTCTCAATAAAAATGATTGTTTGCTTCTAATATATCTCTATGTTCTTGCTTGTGAATTACTCCTTTTTTTGAGGTATTATGACTTCTCTTGAAAATCTACGTGACAATATTTTTCATGCACATGAGGGCTCTTCCTTCATATAATGCAAGCGTTTCTTCTCTTATGTGCATCAGAGAAAATGCCTTTTCTACCTGTGCCTTGCACCCCTCATGCCCAGGCCCTCACACCTCAACACAAATCACAGATATTTCAGAACTTTCATCCGGAAATCACACTCTATGTAAACTGGAGGTGTAGGGGAAAGGCAAGGAGGGATGTTACCTCTTTTGGAGGTAGTGACACATGCTCCAGGGAGAGGAGGTGTGGCCTGAGTACTTCAAGGATGAATGGAATGGAAGAGAGAGTTTCCAGATTAATGAGAAATTAGAAATGGAATCGGGTGTCTAATGAACTATGGAAAGGAAAATTTAGAAGAAAGATGTGGTATTGTATCATCTGTATTTTAATGGAAGTCTGGATGTATTGTTGGCATATATTGCGAGTGAGGAAATTGATTTGTGAGTCACTTAACTCACGAATAGTTTAGAATGTTTTTGAAAGGGAACTATCCTACACTCTGAAGATACAGGAGGAAAATTGTGGAGTACTTTCTTGCTCTCAGAGTGTTGACATTCTCATGGCGATATTTAAAAATAAGTAGGAATTAGTTGAAATTAATTTGGAGAGATCATCCCTATGAAGGCAATAAAACATGTTACTGGGGAAGAGATTGCAGGCTGAAGGATTGCAGAGATAGTTCAAGGATGTATTTTGACATTTTGTGTCAAATGAACTGATGCCATTTGAAAGAAATACTAGAGGGGCGCCTGGGTGGCGCAGTCGGTTAAGCGTCCGACTTCAGCCAGGTCACGATCTCGCGGTCCGTGAGTTCGAGCCCCGCGTCAGGCTCTGGGCTGATGGCTCAGAGCCTGGAGCCTGTTTCCGATTCTGTGTCTCCCTCTCTCCCTGCCCCTCCCCCGTTCATGCTCTGTCTCTCTCTGTCCCCAAAATAAATAAACGTTGAAAAGAAAATTTTTTAAAAAGAAAGAAATACTAGAAAGAACAGTTGTAAGTATAAGGGGGAAAGAGAAATTCATGAAGGTTGGGGTTTGATTGGTGGTGCCACAATGAAGGCTTTCTGAAGGAGGGAAGAACATCATCAGATAGGCATGTATATCACAATTTATATATCCATAAAGTGTCGAATATTTATTAGGTAAATAAGATAACTTGCACGTCTGTGACAAGGTGTTCATAAACTGACAAGTATCCTCAAAATGTGATATTTGAGTCTCACTAGTTAAAAACTTTTGAGACTTTCAGGATGGAAAGAGTAGAATGGAATGAGAACATGGTGATAATATATTGAATTATCTTATAACTTCTAACGGCACACCAACATTTGAACACGATTTTGTTTTAATGCATTTCTTTACTGGGGAAATATTGACTGAATGCAAATTATGTGCCAGGCTCTACTTCATCTGGAAAGAGGGGTGCACAGAAGAAGAGATTATGTTTCTGCCATTATGGATCTGTATTCAGAAACCTGAATGGAAAGTTACTAGAAATACTGCAAGAAAGCTGGAAAACTTTTCCAATAGTTCAGGAGTATTGTGACAAGAAAGGGGTTGTTAGAAAAGCCAAGTGTGTATTCTAGGGATTTTGTGCATTAGAGTTTATAGCTGTGAATTTCAAGGATGGTAGAAAAGTAGAGAAAATTAAGCCAAAGAATAATTGTAGTGGGTATATTTTCCTTAAACTTCTGGTAAGGGCTGAATTAGAGTAGAGTGATCAGATAGAGCAGTCTAAAAGTCGTAGGAAATACTGTCAACTGAAAGAAAAATGTCTACTGAGGAAAGGAAATCACCAGTTTTATGAAATTCCCAGGTGAAAGCATTGAGTAAAAGACTGGATGTCACTCATTTCTTTGATGGGAAGTTTTAGCGTGGAGTAGAAGGAATGATCTTCCTGAGTTTGTACTCCCTTGCAGCTTGGATTTTAGAGTTGTCACAGTAAAAAGTAATACAAATTTTGGATTCTGCCAGATTCATAAAATGGTGATTGATGTAAAGAGTAGACAACAAAGATGAGCAGAAACATCCCAGGAAACAACCATACAAACAAAAAACAGAGACACCTTCCTTCCTTCCTTTCTTTCTCTTTTCTTTCTTTCTTTCTTTCTTTCTTTCTTTCTACTCTCTCTCTTTCTTTCTTTCATTATTTCTAAATTCTTCCTTCCTTCTTTCCTTCCTTGTTTTCTTATTGACTTTATGTCTGGCGATGGAATGATTGAATAATGGGTTTAGTTGAGAAAAAAAGGAAGAATTTGGAATTAGACACCAATAAAGAGAGAATATATAGATGTGAGGTTACAAACCAAGGTTTCTAGATCTCAACACTATTGGCATTGTACAGCAGAAGTTTCAGTGTTGTTGGGCTTTGTTCTGTTGGCTGGAATTAGCATCTTCCCTCGTTTATCACACATGGAGCTAGTAGGTATGTGCAGTAGGTATCTGGGTGTGAGAAGGCAGGCAAAAATTTGCAATGATTCCAGAAAGATCATGGGAGTTATTTCCTTCCCTATGGGGTAGGTAGCTTAGGAAACAGGAGATATCAAGAGGATAAAATTTTCCTAAATGTCCCTCAACGATGATACATAAGGTAAATTAAATGACAACAAGTTGTGAAGGTGGGTACCAGTTTTACATATGGCACATGATTCTAGTGAGAGAATTCTTTGGCAGAGCAAATTAAAATGTTGTTCTTTAAATATAACTGGAGACTCCAACAGAATGAAGTCACATTTCCCAAGACATTTATTGATTGTTGACAGTGAGTGGCATACCAGAAGTGCTTACATATTTGTTGGGTATGTCAGGGGATGAATGGTATGTTCTGCCAATTACTGACAGTATATAAAGGTCCAAGGCTAGTAGAAGACACACAGTTCACCACATCCTCTCGCAACCCACGTGAAATCTCTTCTCTTGACAAGATGTGTTGCAACTACAGCAACTCCTGTGGCTATGGCTGTGGCTATGGCTATGGCTGTGGCTATGGGCCCTATTACAGCTGGAGTTATGGACCTGGCTATGGCTGTGGATATGACTGTGGATACGGCTCCTGCTGTGGCTATGGCACCAGATATGGCTGTGGCTGTGGCTATGGCTCTGGTTGCTGTGGCTACCGGCCATTTTGGTATAGAAGATGTTATTCTTCTTGCTGCTAGAACATCACTGTCCAAGACACATTTGCTTCTGAAGTGGCACGGCTTAAGGGAGGGCTGATTCATTGATATATACCCCAAGATTTCTATATCCAATGAATTGCATGCTTTCGGTAATTGTGACCTCTAGTTAGCATTTGTATGAAGGCTTCCTGTGGCTGAAGGCTATGTGGTGTCCTCTGACTATTTTCCAAATGTTAGTCTTTACTTCTATTCTGGGTTCTGTGTTGAGACTTAGGCAACATATTTAAAATCCCACAGTGAGGCAAATCCCTTATTCTCAATAAAAATGTTTCATTTTTTTCCTAAGTAATCTCTGTGTTCTGGCTAATGAATGACTCCTTTTTGAGGTGTATGGCATCTTTTGAAACTCGGGCAACAATATATTTCATGAACCTGGGTCTCTTCCTAGATATAATATAAACATTTCTTCTCTTATGTGCATCGGAGATAATGTCTTCTCCTATTTCTTGTATCCATAACACCTCAACATAAATCACACTGTGTAAGAACTATGTCCTTGAGGTAACACCGTATCTAAATGGAGCTGAAGGCTGGAAGGTAAGAGGAAGAGTTAGGACACCTCTTTGGGAAGTTGTGACACAAGCTCAAGGGGGAGGAAGTATGGCCTGAGTGCTTCGAGGATGAATGGGGTTGAAGAGAGAATTTTTGGGATTAATGAGAAATTGGGAGCCGCCTCTGTTGAGATGTAAGAAACTAAGGAAATGAGAAGCAAAAGAAAAACGTGATATTGTATTATCTGCATTTTGATGGAAGTGCAAATACATTTGTTGGCATATACTGAGTTTCAGTAAATTGATTTAAGTCCATTAATTGCCAAATAGTTTTGAATGTTTTTGAAAAGCAACTGTCACACACCCTGAAGGCTCAGTAGAAAAATTATAGGTGAATTTCTTGCTGTCAGATGGTTTCATTCTAGTAGGTTAAAAAAAAAAAGAAGATTAATTCAGATGAATTTAGAGAGATAATTCCTATGGTGTGAATAAAAGAGCATCCTTGAGAAGACTGAAGTATTGAAGAGTTAGTTCAAGGATGTGTTTTGACATGTTCTGTCACATGAACTCATGTCAGTTTCCAGAAATACTAGAAAGGACAGTTGTAAATGTAGAGTAGAAAGAGAAATACATAAGGTTTTGGGTATGATCAGTGGTGCCACGAGTTTTAGTGCAAAAGAACAATGGCTAGTGCCTTAAATGGGCTCTCTAATGGGGCAGATATAAAATGAGATTAGTAGTTCCAGTTGATTTTCTGAGTTTGAGGGTGTACTACTTTGTTGGATTCTGGTTTCAGTGTGCTTCTCTCATGTGCCTTTCCAGACCTCTAACATTTAGATCCTACAACAAAAAAAGTCTTTCAGACACAATTTCAACCAGCAGAATAAAAGACTCAATGTCTCATCTCCATGACAAGGGTCACTGCACAAAGTCTGGGTCTGAGACCCCTTGGTCCTGGAGACTCCACAATTTGGTCAGTTCCAAGGAAGATGGCTCTGCCATCAAAGTCAGTCCTGGAGGGAAACTACGCCCAGGATATAATGTGTCTTACTGATGAGGAAAGAGATGTTCTTTCAAGAGCTGGACAATTCTCACAGAAGGAACATCTGTAAGTCATTTCTGGGGACTGACTGTGCTCTGGATAAATCAGAGGTGAGAAAATTGTATACACAGGGGAAGTCAGTTCCAATCATTACAGTTTGTTGAACATAGAACTTATGGTTTCATTAGGTTCCTTTTCATTGAACACTACTTGAAAGCGAGCAGAATAGTATTTATTAGGCACATATCTCATACTTTCTATTTCTAGTAAAGAGTTTATCATTTATTAGGCATATGAGATAACTTGTATATCTGGAGAAATGACTTTGAACACTAACAGATATCTTCAAAAGGTGAAATTTGTGACTGTTTTAGCCATGAACATTTGGGACTTTCGGCTTGAATGGAGAACATTATGACATATATTCACATTCTTATAGATTTTAAGTGATACCAACGTTTGAACACGGTTTTGTGTTAATGTGTCTGTTTGTTATTGGCAGAAATATTGAGTTGAGATTATGTGCCAGGCACTATGCCTAGAACTAACCGATATATCAAGGACACACAGAACAAAAGATTTTTTTCTGCCATTAAACATCAGTGTCCCGAGCTCTTAATGGAAGTGTATAGAAATAAAGCAATAAAGATAGGAAGTGTTTTTCATTAGTTCGTGGGTATTGTGAGCAGAGAGTGGGTGTTTAAAAAGTATCATGTCTATTTCAGGGAACTCGTGCATTGGAATTTATGGTTTTGAATTTCAATAATGATGGAAAAGTAGGAAAATTAAAGGTAAAGAACATTTGTAAGGGGATATATGTATTGAATTTGTTGTTAGGGATGACACATAGTGGAGTGATCAGATAACCCATGAGCAATATTAGAAAAAAAAAACAGTAGGAAATATTCTCAACCAAAGGAAACATATCGAATAATGAAACGTCTCTGAAAAGGAAATCAGCAGTTTTATTAAAATGCCTGTGGAAGTCATTCAATAAAGGACTGGATGACACTCATTTCTTGGTGTTGAAATTTGAGTGTGGAGTAGAAGAAATGATACCTGAATTTGTACTCGTTTCCAACTAGGATTTCATAGTTGTTACAGTGAAAAGTAGTTTAAATTTGGATTCTGCCCGGATATGAACATAGTTACCTGGGCAATGAAGATAAGCAAAAACATCACAAACAAAGAAACAACATCCCCCCCCCCCCACTGTGTGTCTGGTGATGAATGGGTTGGACTTTCAGTTTAGTTGAGAAGAAAGGGAATATTTGGACATAGACATGAGTAAAGATAGAATCTCATTTATAGATGTGAGGCTACAAAGGTAGGTTTCTCGATTTCAGCACTTTTTGCCATTGACATGACGCATATCAATGGCGTTGTGACTTTTCTGTGTCGTGAAATGGGCATCATTCCTAGCTTTTACCACACAGAGCCAGTAGATATCTGTAGCAGGTATCTGGGTGCAAGAAGCCTGGTAAGATATTGCAATGATTCCAGAAAGGAGATGAATTTTTCCCTCCTTTTGGACAGAGGTAGATGTTTTACAAGTGTGGAGAGATCAAGAAGGAGAAATATTTCCTAAAAATACCTCAGTCTTCTTGTTAAATGATTGGAGATTGTGAACATGGATTTTGGTTTTAGAGTCCATGATTCTACTGAGAAATGTTTTTTTGGCAGAATGAAATAAAATGCTGTTTTTAATAAACCTGGAGTCTCCTTAATAATGAGCTCACGTTGCACAAGACATTGTTGATTGTTGACAGTGACTGGCACAGCACGGTTGCTTACATATTTGTTGGGTAAGTCAGGGAATGAGTGACATGCTCTGCTAATTACTGACAGTATATAAGGGTCCAAAGCAAGTAGAACACACACTTTACCACATCCTCTCACAACCCACGTGAATTCTCTTCTCTTGGCAAGATGTGTTGCAGCTACGGCAACTCCTGTGGCTATGGCTGCGGATATGGCTATGGCTGTGGATGCGGCTATGGCTGTGGATGCAGTCCCTATTATGGCTGTGGCTATGGCCTGCGTTATGGCTGTGGCTATGGCTCAGGATATGGCTGTGGCTATGGCTCCCGCTGTGGATATGGCTGTGGATATGGCTGTGGCTATGGCTATGGCTCCAACTGCTGTGGCTACCGGCCATTTTTCTATAGAAGATGTTATTCCTCTTGCTGTTAGAACATCACTGTCCAAGCCCCACTTGCTTCTGAAAAGACACACCTTAAGAGAAGACTCATTCAAGGATCTTTACCCCAAGATTTATATATCGAAAACAGTATATGTGTCATAGAAGATTTGACCTCCAGTAACATTTGTAAGATGGCAGCTTGTGGCTTGAGGCTATGGAGTATCATCTAACAGTTTTCCACAAAGTGTTGGTCTTACTCCCTTAATATGGATTCTGTGTTGTGACTGTGACAAGGATCTGAATATCCCACATTTGGGCAAATCCCTTATTCTCAATAAAAATGTTTCATTCCTTCTATCAAATGTCTCTGTTCTCTCCTGAGAAAGCCTCATTTCTTGAGGTGTTATGGCCTGTCTTGAAAATTGGGCTGACAATATATTCCGTGTACCCGGGTCTCTTTCTTGATATCATACAAGTATTCCTTCTCTTACATGCATCAATATAATGTCTTCTCCACCTAAATCTCACATTCCCTAACACTCCAACACAAATCACACAGTATGGCAGAACTGTGCCCTGGAAATCACACTGTAGGTAGGATGGAAGTGGAGGGAAAAGACGAGGACAGGGAGGGATGGCATCTCCTGGAGGTTGTGACAGAAGCTCAAGGGGAAGTGTGTGTGGCCTAAAGGATGAATGTGATGGAAGAGAGAGTTTCTGGTATTCATGAGATATTGGCTCAGCTGAAGTGTAAAGAAGCAAGGAAAGGGTACGTTAGAAGAAAAGTGTGGTATCATATCATCTGAATTGGATGGATTTGCTAATATATATGTTGGCATAAATTGAGTTTGAAGAAATTGATTTAAGTCACTTAATTGACACATACTCTTGAATGTGTTTGAAAGAGTACCATCCGACACACTGAATACATAGTAGAAAAATGGCAGATGAATTTCCTCCTCTCAGGGTGTTTACATTTTATTGGTGTTAATAAATATGTTACAAATTAATTATGACAAATTTGGACACATAATTTGCTTGGAGAGAATAAAACAGCTTCCTGGGGAAGAGAATGAAGGTTCATTAAATATTGCAGAGATAGTTCGGAGTGGTACTTTGATGTTCGGTGTCAAACGAACTGAACAAGTTGAAAGAATGGCTAGAAAGGGCAGTACCAAGGAGAAAGGGGAAGAGGAATTCATTATGTGTTGGGTATGATCAATGGTGCCACAATTTTCAGTTGAAAAGAGGAAGGAGTAGGGCTTTAATGGTGTCCTTTAGTGTCTTCCCTGGTGCGTATACAAGAATGGGATGAGAAGCCCAGTCCTTTCTGAGTTTGAGAACCTTCCGTTTGTTGGGGTCTGACTTCAGTGTCCTTTCCTCAGGTGCCATTCCAGAGCTCTCACCTTTAGATCCTACGATAGAAAATGTATTTCAGACTCAAATTCAACCAGCAGTGAAAAACCAATCACTGACTCATATGCATGGCAAAGGTGAGTGCACAAAGTCTGAGTGTGAGGATCCTAGAGCCAGGAGACTCTAAACCATGTCAGATTCCAAGGAGAATGGCCTTGCCATCGAGGTCAGCCCTGGATGGAGGCTATGCCCCGTATATTAAGTGTCCTGCTGATGGAGAATTAAGCCTTCTCTCAAGAAATGGAATTATCACACATGGGATATTCTAAATCTGATGTGATGACTGAATGTGCTCTGAGTTAGTCTAGGATGGGTACAGACTAACAGAGTTCTAATAATTACAGTTTGTTGAAAATCTATTCATTGTTCCATTATGTTCCTTGTCTTTGAAGGCTTTCTGAAGGAGGGAAGAATATCATCAATTAGGCATGTATATTATAATTTACATATCTAGTGAAGTTCTGGATATTTATAAGGCATAGAGAACATATGGAACAATGTGTTCACAAACATACAACTATATTTATTTATTTATTTATTTATTTATTTATTTATTTAATCATTTGGATTTTTTTTCATTTATTTATTATTATTATTTTTTTTTTTGAGAGAAAGACTGTCAGCATGGGAGGGGCAGAGTGAGAAAGAGACACAGAATCTGAATCAGGCTTCAGTCTCCAGGCTGTCAGCACAGAGCACTACATGTGGCTCGAACTCACAAACCGTAAGATCATCACCTGAGCTGACGTTGGACACTTAATCAACTAGCCACCCAGGCACCCCCAGACAAGTATCTTTAAGGTGTGAAATTTGAGACTCTCTTAGTCCAAGAATTTTGGAGATTTTCGAGTTGAATGGAATGAGAATATTGCGATAGTACATTGAATTATTTTATAACTTCTAAATGGCACACCAACATTTGAAGACGGTTTTGTTCTAATGCATTTTTTAATTGGACAAATACTGACGGAATTCAAATTATGTGTGAGGCTGTACTTTCTCTGGAAAGAAGGGTGCACAGAATAAGAGACTTTTTTTTCTGCCATTATGCATCTGTATTCAGAAACCTGAATGGAAAGCTACTAGACATAATGCAGTAGAGCTAGAAAACTTTTTCAATAGGTCAGGAGTATTGTGACAAGAAAGAGGGTGTTAGAAAAGCAAAGTGTGTATTCTAGGGATTTTGTGCATTAGAGCTTATAGTTGTGAATTTCAAGAATGGTAGACAAGTAGCGAAAATTAAGCTACAGAACAATTGTAGTGGGCATATTTTCCTTAAACTTCTTGTAAGGGATGAATCACAGCAGAGGGACCACATACCCCAGTCTAACAGTAGTAGGAAATACTGTCAACCGAAGGAAAAATGTCTACTAAGGAAAGATCACAGGAAAGGAAATCAGCAGTTTTATGAAATTTCCGGTTGAAAGCATTCAGGAAAAGACTGGATGTCCCACATTTCTTTGACGGGGAATTTTAGTGAGGAGTAGAAGGAATGATTCTCCTGGGTTTGTACTCCCTTGCAACTTGCATTTTTTAGTTGTCACAGTCGAAAGTAATCCAAATTATGGATTCTGCCAGATTCATAAAATGGTGATTGATGTAAAGCATAGACAACCAAGATGAGCAGAAATATCCCAAGAAACAACCATACAAACAAAAAGCAGAGACACCTCCATTTCTCCCTTCCTTCCTTCCTTCCTTCCTTCCTTCCTTCCTTCCTTCCTTCCTTCCTTCCTTCCTTCCTTCCTTTGTATCTGTCTTCCTTTTCTTTCTTTCTTTCTTTCTTTCTTTCTTTCTTTCTTTCTTTCTTTCTTTCTTTCTTTCTCCTTCCTTCCTTCCTTCCTTCCTTCCTTCCTTCCTTCCTTCCTCCCTTCCTTCCTTCCTTCCTTCCTTCCTTCCTTCCTTCCTTTTTGACTTCATGTCTGGTAATGGAATGATTCCATAAAGGGTTTAGTTAAGAAAAAAAGGAAGTATTTGCAATTAGACACCAATAAAGAGAGAATATAGAGATGTGAGATTCAAAGCAAGGTTTCTAGATCTCAACACTATTTGTATTGTACAGCAGAAGTTCCAGTGTTGTTGGGCTCTGTTCTGATGACTGGAATTAGCATCTTCCCTCCTTTATCACACATGGAGCTAGTAGGTATCTGCAGTAGGTATCTGGGTGTGAGCAGGCAGGCAAAAATTTACAATGATTCCAGAAAGGAGATGGGAGTTATTTCCTTCCCTATGGGGACAGGTAGATAGTTTAGGAAAGAGGAGAGATCAAGAGGACAAAATTTTCCTAAATGTCCCTCAACCATGAACATAAGGTAAATTAAATGACAACAAGTTGTGAAGGTGGGTACCAGTTTTACGTATGGCCCATGATTCTAGTGAGAGAATTCTTTGGCAGAGCAAATTAAAATGCTGTTCTTTAAATATAACTGGAGACTCCAACAGAATGAAGTCACATTTCCCAAGACATTTATTGATTGTTGACAGTGAGTGGCATACCAGAAGTGCTTACATATTTGTTGGGTATGTCAGGGGATGAATGGTATGTTCTGCCAATTACTGACAGTATATAAAGGTCCAAGGCTAGTGGAAGACACTCAGTTCACCATATCCTCTCACAACCCACGTGAATTCTCTTCTCTTGACAAGATGTGTTGCAACTACGGCAACTCCTGTGGCTATGGCTGTGGCTATGGCCCCTATTACAGCTGGAGTTATGGACCTGGCTATGGATGTGGATATGGCTCCCGGTATGGCTGTGGCTCTGGTTGTGGATATGGCTGGGGATATGGCTCCTGCTGTGGCTACGGCCCCGGATATGGCTGTGGTTGTGGCTATGGCTCCGGCTGCTATGGTTACCGGCCATTTTGCTATAGAAGATGTTATTCTTCTTGCTGCTAGAACATCACCCCATTGTCCTCTAAATAAGACACATCTAATGAGAGGGCTGAATCAAGGATTCATACCTCACATTTTCTATATCCACAAAATTGCATGCTTCACAGAGGCTCTCACCTCCAAGCAACATTTCTAGAATGGCATCTTGTGCCTCAAGGCTGTGTGGTATCATCTGACTCTTTTCTAAATGTTGGTCTTTATGCCCTTACTCTGGATTCTGTCATCTGACTGTGGCAACAAGCCTAACACCCCACAGTTGGTCAAATTCCTTATTCTCAATAAAAATGATTCTTTGCTTCTAATATATCTCTGTGATTTTGCTTATGAATTACTCCTTTTTGAGGTATTATGACTCCTCTTGAAAATCTAGGTGACAATATGTTTCATGAACATGAGGGCTCTTCCTTCATATAATGGGAGCCTTTCTTCTCTTATGTGCATCAGAGAAAATGCCTTTTCTACCTGTGCCTTGCACCCCTCATGCCCAGGCCCTCACAACTCAACACAAATGACAGAGTATTTCAGAACTTTCATCTGGAAATCACACTCTATGTAGAATGGAGGTGGAGGGGAAAGGCAAGGAGGGATGTTATCTCTCTTGGAGGTTGTGAGAGAAGCTCCAGGGAGAGGAGGTGTGGCCTGAGTACTTCAAGGATGAATGGAATGGAAGAGAGAGTTTCCAGATTAATGAGAAATTAGAAATGGACTCGGGTGTCTAATGAACCAAGGAAAGGATAATTTAGAAGAAAGTTGTGGTATTGTATCATCTGTAATTTAATGCAAGTCCGGATGTATTTGTTGGCATATATTGAGAGTAAGGAAATTGATTTCAGTCACTTAACTCACAAATAGTTTAGAATGCTTTTGAAAGGGAACTATCTTACACACTGAAGATACAGGAGGAATATTGTGGAGTACTTTCTTGCTCTCAGAGTGTTGACATTCTCATGTCGATATTTAAAAATAAGTAGGGGGGCGCCTGGGTGGTGCAGTCGGTTAAGCATCCGACCTCAGCCAGGTCACGATCTCGCGGTCCATGAGTTCGAGCCCCGCATCGGGCTCTGGGCTGATGGCTCGGAGCCTGGAGCCTGTTTCAGATTCTGTGTCTCCCTCTCTCTCTGCCCCTCCCCCGTTCATGCTCTGTCTCTCTCTGTCCCAAAAATAAATAAAAAACGTTAAAAAAAAATTAAAAAAAAATAAGTAGGAATTAGTTGAAATTAATTTGGCGAGATCATCCTTATGGAGGCAATAAGACATCTTACTGGGGAAGAGATTGCAGGCTGAAGGATTGCAGAGATAGTTCAAGGAGGTATTTTGACATTTTGTGTCAAATGAACTGATGCCATTTGAAAGAAATACTAGAAAGAACAGTTGTAAGTATAAAGGGGAAAGAGAAATTCATGAAGGTTGGGGTTTGATTCGTGATGCCACAATTTGTAGTTGAAAAAAGCAAGGGATAGATTGGGAGTTTGTGAGCTTACAATTGTGTTGGGTTCTTACCAAAGTGTCTTTTCCTCATGTGCCTTCCAGAACTCTAACAGTTAGAGCATACATCAGAAAAAAGTCTCTTCAGACTCAATTTCTACCAGCAGAAAAAATGACTCACTGTCTCATCTCCGTGACAAAAGTCACTGAAGAAAGTCTGAGTCTGAGGACACTGGAGCTAAAAGACTCCATCCACAACATAGCCAATTCCAAGGAAGATAACCCTGCCATCAAGTTCAGCCCTGGCATGAGACTATGCCCAGGATATTAAGCGTCCTGCTGTGGAAGAAACAGAGCTTCTGTCAAGGGTTTGAAGTTTTCAATATGGAACATCCTACGTCTGTTCTGAGGACTGCCTGTGCTCTGGGTTAGTCAAGGGTGGGTAAATCCTACAGACAGGGGAAAGGAATTCTAATAATTACAGTTTGTTAAAATCTACTCATTGTTCCATATTGTTCCTTGTCTTTGAAGGCTTTCTGAAGGAGGGAAGAACATCATCAGTTAGGCATTTATATCACAATTTACATATCCATAAAGTGTCGAAAATTTATTAGGTATAAGATAACTTGCACATCTGTCAAAGGTGTTCATAAACTGACAAGTATCCTCAAAATGTGATATTTGAGTCTCACTAGTTAAAAACTTTTGAGACTTTCACGATGGAAAGAGTAGATTGGAATGAGAACATTATGATAATACATAGAATTATCTTATAACTTCTAATGGCACACCAACACTTGAACACCTTTTTGTTTTAATGCATTTCTTTACTGGGGAAATATTGACGGAATTCAAATTATGTGCCCGGCTCTACTTCATTGGTAAAGAGGGGTGCACAGAATAAGAGATTATTTTTCTGTCATTATGGATCTGTTTTCAGAAACCTGAATAGAAAGTTACTAGGTACTGCAAGAAAGCTAGACAAGTTTTCCAATAGTTCGGGAGTATTGTGACAAGACAGAGCATGCTAGAAAAGTAAAGTGTGTATTCTAGGTATTTTGTGCATTAGAGCTTATAGTTGTGAATTTCAAGAATGGTAGAAAAGTAGAAAAAATTAATCTAAAGAACAATTGTAGTGGGTATATTTTCCTTAAACTTCTGGTAAGGGGTGAATTACAGCAGAGTGATCAGATAGACCAGTCTAAATATAGTAGGCAATACTGTCAACCAAGGAAAGATCACAGGAAAGGAAATCAGCAGTTTTATGAAATTCCCAGTTGAAAGCATTGAGTAAAAGACTGGATGTCACACATTTCTTTGATGGGAAATTTTAGCATGGAGTAGAAGGAATGATCTTCCTGAGTTTGTACTCCCTTCCAGCTTGGATTTTAGAGTTGTCACAGTAAAAAGTAATACAAATTTTGGATTCTGCCAGATTCATGGAAAGGTAATTGATGTAAAACCAGGACACCCAAGATGAGCAGAAACATCCCAAGAAACAACCATACAAACAAAAAACAGGGACACCTTCCTTCCTTCCTTCCTTCCTTCCTTCCTTCCTTCCTTCCTTCCTTCCTTCCTTCCTTCCATCTGTTCTTTCTTTCTTTCTTTCTTTCTTTCTTTCTTTCTTTCTTTCTAATTTATTCCTTCCTTCCTTCCTTCCTTCCTTCCTTCCTTCCTTCCTTCCTTCCTTCACTTTTGACTTCATGTCTGGTAATGGAATGATTGGATAAAGGGTTTAGTTGAGAAAAAAGGAAGTATTTGGATTAGACACCAGTAAAGAGAGAATATATAGATGTGAGGTTACAAACCAAGGTTTCTAGATCTCAACACTATTGGCATTGTACAGCAGAAGTTTCAGTGTTGTTGGGCTTTGTTCTGTTGGCTGGAATTAGCATCTTCCCTCGTTTATCACGCATGGAGCTAGTAGGTATCTGCAATAGGTATCTGGGTGTGAGAAGGCAGGCAAAAATTTGCAATGCTTCCAGAAAGGAGATGGGAGTTATTTCCTTCCCTATGGGGACAGGTAGATAGTTTAGGAAAGAGGAGAGATCAAGAGGACAAAATTTTCCTAAATGTCCCTCAACGATAATATATAAGGTAAATTAAATGACAGCAAGTTGTGAAGATGCATACCAGTTTTATGTATGGCACATGATTCTAGTGAGAGAATTCTTTGGCAGAGAAAATCAAAATGCTGTTCTTTAAATATAACTGGAGACTCCAACAGAATGAAGTCACATTTCCCAAGACATTTATTGATTGTTGACAGTGAGTGGCATACCAGAAGTGCTTACATATTTGTTGGGTATGTCAGGGGATGAATGGTATGTTCTGCCAATTACTGACAGTATATAAAGGTCCAAGGCTAGTAGAAGACACACAGTTCACCACATCCTCTCACACCCACGTGAATTCTCTTCTCTTGACAAGATGTGTTGCAACTACGGCAACTCCTGTGGCTATGGCTGCGGATATGGCTATGGCTGTGGATGTGGACCCTATTATGGCTCTGGTTATGGCCTCCGTTATGGCTGTGGTTATGGCTCAGGGTATGGCTGTGTCTATGGCACCAGATATGGCTGTGGCTATGGCTATGGCTCCAGCTGCTGTGGCTCCCAGCCATTTTGCTATAGAAGATGTTATTCCTCTTGCTGTTAGAACATCATTGTCCAAGCCCCACTTGCTTCTGAAATGACATGCCTTAAGAGAAGGCTCATTCAAGGATCTATATTTATATATCAAGATTCATATATTGAGAGCATTGCATGTGTCATAGAAGATTTGACCTCCAGTAACATTTGTAGCATGGCATCTTGTGGCTTGAGGCTATCGAGTATCATCTAACAGTTTTCCAAAAAGTGTTGTTCTTACTCCCTTAGTATGCATTCTGTGTTGTGACTGTGGCGTGGATCTGTACATTGCACATTTGGGCAATCCCCTTATTGTCAATAACAATGTTTCATTCCTTCTATCAAATGTCTCTAGTCTCTTTTGAGAAAGCCTCATATCTTGAGGTGTTATGGCTTCTCTTGAAAATTGGGCTGACAATATATTTCATGTACCCGGGTCTCTTTCTGGATATCCTACAAGCATTTCTTCTCTTACATGCATCGATATAATGTCTTCTCTACCTAAGTCTCATATCCTTAACACTCCAACACAAATCACACAGTATTGCAGAACTGTGCCCTGGAAATCACACTGTAGGTAGAATGGATGTGGAGGGAAAAGATGAGGACGAGGAGGGATGGCACCTCTTGGGAGGTTGTGACAGAAGCCCAAGGGAAAGGAGGTGTGGCCTGATCACTTAAAGGGTGAATGTGATGGAAGAGAGAGTTTCTGGTATTTCTGCGAAATTGGAAGCTGTCTCAGGTGAAGTGTAAAGAACCAAGGAAAGGGTAAGTTAGAATAAAAGCATGGTATCATATCATCTGAATTGGATGGATTTGCTAATATATTTGTTGGCATAAATTGAGTTTGAGGAAATTGATTTAAGTTACTTAATTGACAAATACTTTTGAATGTGTTTGAAAGAGAACCATCCGACACACTGAATACACAGTAGAAAAATTGTAGATGAATTTCCTACCCTCAGAGTGCATACATTTTGTTTGTTTTAATAAATATTTTACAAATTAATTATGATAAATTTAGACACATAATTTACTTGGAGGGAATAAAACAGCTTCTTGGGAAAGACAATGAAGGTTGAAATATTGGAGAGATAGTTCAGGGAGGTATTTTGATGTTTTGTGTCAAATGAACTGATCCAAGTTGACAGAATGACTAGAAAGGACAGCACTAAATAAAAAGGGCGGAAAAGAAATTCATTAAGTTTTGGGTATGATCAGTGCTGCCACAATTTTCAGTTGAAAAAAACAAGGAACTGTGCTTTAATGGTAGCATTTACGGCATTACTTGCTACAGATATAAGAATGGGATATAAAGCCCAGTTCTTTCTGAGTTTGAGAACCTACTAGTTTGTTGGGGTCTGTTTTCAATGTCCTTTCCACACGTGCCATTCCAGAACTCTAACCTTTAGATCCTACAGTAGAAAATATTTTTCAGGGTCAAATTCAGCCAGCAGTGAAAAGCGACTCACTAACTCATCTCCATGACAAGGGTCATTATAAAGTCTGAGTCTGAGGTACCTGGAGCTTGGAGACTCCACAACATGGCCAATTCCAAGGAAGATAGTGCTGCCATCAAGGTCAGCCCTGGAGTGAGGCTATGCCCAGGATATAAAGTGTTCTGCTGATGAAGAGACATGGTTTCTTTCAAGAGTTGGGCATTTTTCACAGATGGAACATCTTTAAGTCAGATCTGGGGACTGACTGTCCTTTGGGTCAATATGAGTGGGGAAACCCTACAAAGATGGGTAGGGAATTCTGATAATGAAGTTCACTGAACATCTAACTTATGGTTTCATTTGTGTTCCTTGTCATTGAATACTTTCTGGAGGAGGGCAGAATATCATTAATTAGGCATGTATATCAAAAATTACATGTGTAGTGAAGTGCCGATCATTTATGAAACATTTATGATAATTTATACCTCTGGAAATATGTCTTTGTAAGCTAACACATATCTTCAAAATGTGAAATTTGTGACTCTCTTAGTCACAGAACATTTGAAAGTTTCAGCTTGAGTAAAATGGGAACACTCCAATGTTAGAACATATTTTGTTTTAATGCATCTGTTTTTATCGGTGGAAATATTGATTGATTTCAAATTACATGCCAGGCACTCTACTTAGAACTTGTGACTCAGAGATGTACAAAATATAGATTTTTTTCCTACTGTTATGGATCCGTATCCAGAGATCTGAATGGAAATGTACTAGAAATAATGCAATAAATATAGGAATGATTTTCAATAGATCAGGCATATTGTGACCAGAAAGTGGGTTTTTGAAATTAACATGTCTATTCTAGGGAACCTTTGCATTAGAATTTGTCATTTTGAATTTCAAGACTGACAGAAAAGGAGAGAAAATAAAAGGTAAAGAACAATTGCGTGGGATATGTTTTCTTTAAGCTTCTTGTTAGTGATGACACATAGCAGAATAATCGAACAGACCAGTGACCAGTATAAGAAAAATCAGTTGGAAGTATTCTTAACTGAAGGAAAAACATCTAATAATTAAAGTTCTCAGAAAAGAAAATCAGCAGCTTTATGAAAAATCTCTGTTGAAAGTACTTGATAAAGGACTTGTTGGCACTCATTACTTTATTGTTGAAATTTGAAAGTGGAGTAGAAGGAATAATCTTCCTGAGTTTGTACTTCCAACACGGATTTCATAGCTGTTATAGTAAAAAGTTAAATTTTGGATTGTGCCTGAACCTGAAAATAGTGACTTAGACAACAAAAATAACCAAAAACATCACAAACAAAAAGTAAACAACTTTTTTTTTAACTACACATCTGCTGATGGAAAGGTCAGATGCTTGGTTCAGTTGAGAAGAAAGGAATATTTGGACTTAGACAGCAATAAAGAGAGAACCTAGGGCACCTGGTTGGCTCAGTCCATTGGGCGTCCGACTTTAGCTCAGGTCATAGTCTTGCGGTTTGTGAGTTTGAACCCCGCGTCAGGCTCTGTGATGACAGCTCGCAGCCTGCAGCCTGCTTCAGATTTTGTGTCTCCCTCTCTCTCTGCTCCTCCCCTGCTCGTGCTCTGTCTCTTTCTCAAAAATAAATAAACTTTAAAAAAATGAAAAAAAAAAAAAAGAAAGAACGTAATTTATAGATGCGATGTTATAAACCAAGGTTTCTGAATCTCAGCACTATTGACATCTGACATTAGATCTTTCAATATTGTTGGGGGTTGTTCTGTGCCCTGATATTATCATCATCCCTGGTTTCTCCCACAAGGAGACAGTAGGCATATACAGTAGGTATCTGGGTGCAAGAAGCCTGCCAAGAAGTTGTGATGATTCCAGAAAGGAGTTGGGAGTTATTTCCTTCCCCAAGGGCAGAGGTAGATGTTTTGAGAAGGAGGAGAGATCAAGAGGGACAAAATTTTCCTAAATTCCCCCTAAACTTGTTATATGAAATATATTAAAAGATAGGAGGTTGTGAAGTTTGGTATCTGTTCTATGTAGAGCACATGATGCTACTGAGATAATTCTTTGGCAGAGTAAATTAAAATGCTGCTCTCTAAATAGGGTCACCTGGGTGGCTCAGTCTGGTAAGCATCTGACTCTTGATTTCAGCTCAAGTCATGATCTCATGGTTCTTGAGTTGATGAGCTTGGACTCTGCGCTGACAGAGCGGAGTCTGCTTGGGATTCTCCCTCTGTCTCTCTGCCTCTCTTCTGCTCATGCTCTATTTCTCAAAATAAATAAAGTTAAAAAAATTGTTGCTCTTTAAATAAAATGAGAGTCACCCCCAAATAAACAGTTTATTTTACCCAAGACATTACTGATTGTTGACAGTTACTGGCACAGCATAGTTGCTTACATATTTGTTGGGTAAGTCAGGGGATGAATGGCATGCTCTGTCAATTACTGGCAGTATATAAAGGTCCAAGGCTAGTAGAAGACATGCACTTCACCACATCCTCTCGCAACCAACGTGAATTCTCTTCTCTTGACAAGATGTGTTGCAACTACGGCAACTCCTGTGGCTATGGCTGCGGATATGGCTATGGCTGTGGATGTGGCCCCTATTATGGCTGTGGTTATGGAACAGGCTATGGCTGTGGCTATGGTACTGGATATGGCTGTGGATATGGCTCACGGTATGGCTGTGGCTCTGGCTGTGGATATGGCTCCTGCTGTGGCTATGGCACCGGATATGGCTGTGGCTATGGCTATGGCTCCAGCTGCTGTGCCTACCGGCCATTTTTCTATAGAAGATGTTATTCTTCTTGCTGCTAGAACATCACTGTTCAAACCCCACTTGCTTCTGAAATGACACGCCTTAAGAGAAGGCTGATTCAAGAATCCATACCCCAAGACTTCTATATGTAAGAAATTGCATGCTTTGTAGAAGATTTGACCACCATTAACATTTGTAGGATGGCATCTTGTGGCTGTGTAGTATCATCTTACTGTTTTCCATACGTTGGGCTTTACTCCCTTAATCTGGATTCTGTTTTGTGACTGTGGCAATGATCCAAACATTC
Organism: Puma concolor; assembly: GCF_028749965.1. Lineage (NCBI taxonomy): Eukaryota > Metazoa > Chordata > Mammalia > Carnivora > Felidae > Puma > Puma concolor. The sequence goes on along the minus strand of NC_141675.1, from coordinate 146,250,199 downwards.
CACAGCTAGGCAAATCCCTTATTCTCAATAAAAATGGTTCTTTGCTTCTAACACATCTCTGTGTTCTTGCCTGTGAATTACTCCTTTTTTTGAGGTGTTATGGTGTCTCTTGAAATCCAGCTGACAATATATTTCATGAACCCTCGACTTTTCTCCTTGATACAATACAAGCATTTCTTCTCTTATGTACATCAGAGATAATGTCTTCTCCACCTATTTCTTGCATCCTTCATACTCAGCCCTCACACAGTATTTCATAACTGAGTCCTGAAAATCACACTGTATCTAGAATGGAGGTGAAGGGGAAAGATGAGGTGGGATGTCACCTCTTCAGGAGGCTGTGACAGAAGCCCAAAGGAGCGGAGGTGTGGCTTGAGCACTTAAAGGATAAATGGAATGGAAGAGAGTTCCCAGGATTAATGAGAAATTGGAAGCAGACTCAGGTGATGGATGAATAACTAAGGAAAGGATAAGTAGAATAAAAATGTGGTATCATGTCATCTGCATTTTGATGCAAGTGCAAACACATTTGTTTGCATATATTGAGTTTGTGAAATTGATATTAGTCACTTAACTGGCAAATAGTTTTGAATATTTTTGAAAGGGAACTGTCTTACACACTGAAGATACAGGTCCAACATTGTCGACGGGTTTCCTGCTGTCAGAGTGTTTACATTCTAGTAGGTGATAATAAAAAGAAAAGTAAGAATTAAAATAAATTTAATGTTTTTTTAAAATTTGTTTTTGAAGGAGAGAGAGAGAAAGAGAGACAGAGCCTGAGCGGGGGAGGAGCAGAGAGAGAGGGAGACACAGAATTTGAAGCAGGCTCCAGGCTCTGAGCTGTCAGCACACAGCCCGACACGGGGCTTGAACTCACAAACCGTGAGATCATGACCTGAGCCGAAGTCAGATGCTCAACCGACTGAGCCACCCAGGTGCCCATAATTAAAATAAATTTAAATGGATGATTGTTATGGTGGAAATAAAACAGCCTCCTGGGGAAGAGAGTGCAGTTTGAAGTATTGGATACAGTTCTGGGCAGTATTTTGAAGTTTTGTGTCATCTGAAATTTTGGCAGTTGTAAGAAAGCCTAGAAAGGACAGTAGGAAGTGTAAAAGGAAAGAGAAATTCATTAAGTTTTGGGTATGATCAGTGGTGCCATAACTATCAGTTTGAAAGTACAAGGACTAGTGCTTTAAAGGTGTCTTTGAGTGCCCTACTCGGTGCAGATAAGAATGGGATGAAAAGCCCAGTTCTTTCTGAGTTTGAGAGTCTACGAGTTTGTTGGGGTCTGACTTCAGGGTTTTTCCTCATATGCCTTTCCAGAACTCTAACATGTAGATCTGACAATAAAAAATGTCTTTTCAGACTCAATTTCAACCAGCAGTGAAAAATGACTCACTGACCCATCCCCATGACAAAGGTCACTTCACAAAGTGTGAATCTGAGGTTCCTGGAGTTTGGAGACTCCACAACATGGCCAATTCCAAGGAAGATGGTTCTGCCATCAAGGTCAGCCCCGGAGTGAGGCTATACCCAGCATATAATGTGTCTTACTGATGAGGAAACCGGGGTGCTTTCAAGACTTGGACAGTTTTCAGTGATGGAACATTTGTTAGTCAGAGCTGAGGACTGACTGCTTTGCATAATATACATTTAGTCTTACAAAGAAGAGAAGCTACTTCTAGTGATTGCTTGTGGTTGAAAATCTACTCATTGTTTCATATGGCCTTTGTCATCACAGACATTTTTAAAAATGTGGGGATACTATTTTTTTAAGTATTATAAGGTCATTTACATATCCAAACAACAGTCTTCACGAAGTAACATTAAATATATGTTCAAATCACAAATATTGTGACTCTCTTAGTCAACAAACAATTGTGTAGAATGTCACAGTTGGTGAGAGAGGGAGGGAACCACAAGTTCTTTGCTAGGTGGGAAGACCAAAGACTAAATCGTAGGAAAAGTGGGTGGGTGGGTCAGGACCCCATCATGAGACAAGTGGAAAGGAAAAGCCTGGTCACAATATTTTCTCTAGCGATGAATGAGATGTGGTGGTCAGAGGAGACTGGAATATACCAAATGGGTGATGTCAGTCAAAAGACAACATGGTGCAGTATATCAGTATTCCAACCAGATCTCAGAGATATGGTATACCAGTATGTGAAAAAGGGGTCCGGAATTTACATGTAAGGGACAGTAGATTATGGCGAATACACGGATAAAATTAATGTGAGGTGACAAGCAACAGCAATCATAGCTGATAACGTATTTCTGAGTGACCAGACCAAAGAAAAGGCATAGAGTGGATGATTTTTCTTTGGCCATTGTTTGGTACAGTCTCATTTCCAAATCATGTATATTCTTTGTAGTTCCTAAGGATAAGAATTAAAATACTCTTTTATATAAAATAAAAAAAACCCAAAATAGTTATGACTCTCATCTTGAGTAAACAAGGAAATTAAAATTGTAAAAGAGAGATAGGGTTGATAAAATCAGAGATAGTTCGTGTGTGTGTGTGTGTGTGTGTGTGTGTACCATTCATCAGGGAAGGCTGGGAAAAATGAAGATATGGCTTCAGACATTGGGTCACATAATGGAGGAAATGGATACCATTGATAAAAGTGATTACTTCTTATAATCAGGCAATGATTTAAGCATTAAAGCTTCTTCATGAAGAAACTCAAGATCTTTTTCTCTGATGAGCTATTGCATATTGTTGATGTACTAAATTATAAAATCAGGCATTTGTTCTTTTGGTAATTTAACAAATTTTAACATCCATGATCCAGCTACATGTTATGATTAATGTTGGGGACAGAGGCACAAAGAACACACAGTTCCTTCTTCCAATAATTAAAGATATTCATTTGGATACAAAATAATAAATCATACACTCACATTATAGCATGCCTGTTTATAGGTGTCATAGGGATGCTGAGGAAGAATTCAAAGGAGAAGCCAAAATGAGTCATAATGTAGAAAAGGAGTACTAGACAAGATATTGCTTCTAAAGGAGAATGACATATGAGCAAAGCCATGAAGGATGAGTTGAAATTGATCTGCTACATGTGAAGGAAAATAAAATTCAAGGAAGAGGAATTTTAAAAAGAAATGAATAAGTTGACAGCTTACTGCTTAAGTAGTAACCTCTGTTGGAAAGCTTATAATCAGTATTACACCCACATAGGAATTCTGAGATTCTCTTAAGTTGCATTGTCCAAGATGGTAGCCACTAGAGGGATATGACCATTGAGCACTTGAAATATGGCTAGTCCAAAATGAAATGCATTGAAGTATAAAGTACACACTAGATTTCAAAGACTTGGTATAAAAAAGAATTAAAACTATATATCGAATAATTAAAAAATATTGGTTAAATATTGTTATAATATTTTGAATATATTAGGTTAAGTAAAATATGCTATAAAATCAATCCATCTGTTTCTTTTTATTTTTTTAAAATGTGGCTACTGGAAAATTCTAAAATGCATGTGTTTAATGATACATTCCTATTGTACAGTTTGGCTCTATAAAGTCACAACAAGCTGGCCAGTGAGGACTTCGGCCTAGAAGAGAAGCCATGTTTGTCCACCTGTTATCAAGGTATAGGGAGTAGATCATTCTGGGGAAATAAGACCACAATAGCCAGTGCTAAAGACTTCAGGGGTGCTTAGTAACAAGGTTTTCATTTGAGATAGTTTGTTCAGTAAATGGGATTAATCAATTTACTGTTTAGGATAAAGAAAAGATGGATACCTTCCTTACCCCAAACACAAAAGAAGTGGCATATTGATTTAAGTTGTAAACATGAAAGTTAATTTATTAGAGTATCAAAAGATGATATAGACTTTCAGGAATTTTGTAAGCCATTTAATCTGAAACTAGTCATGCTAAGAATATTTACATCACGGAAATTGGCAAATCAGACCCCCTACCTTCAGCAGAGGTCATTAAACAATTAAATGGCAGGCCACTGCCCACATGCCTCTTGTTATTGAGAATAAACTTACTTTTTTGAAAGTTTTAAAATGTGGATGTATTATTTATAAACCCGAAAAAGAAAAATAAAACTCCACAGAATCAGTAAGAGGGGTTACAATATTTCTTTATGTCCAGAAATCTTTAGAGCTTATCTTAAGTTGGTATCTACGTTCCCCTTGCATGAAACGTTGGATTTAACCACATTCTCCTTCTGCAAAATATCATTTCCTCAAGGCCATCCCAATGATTACACTTCCAAGGAGAAAATTGCGTGGATAGTGATTAAGGGTCCAGGATCCAGAGTCACACTACTTGTGCTTTAGCTCCATCAGTTATTAGCTGATATTATTTAACACCTCTGAGCCTCCGTATATTCAGAGGTAAAATGCTAAAAGAGTGCTAAATCAGGATTGTTGAAAGTACAAAATAAATAAAATATGCAAAACTCTACCACTGTGAGAATGCAGTACATTTTTGTTACTATATTTATTATTAGGTTGCTCATAGTTAAGTGGCTGACATTTAACCATTTTAACCTAAAACTTTGTATGTGGCTCAACCTTATATATTATATCTATTAATATTGGCAGTATTTTGATAATTCCAGAATTTTAATCCATAATCCCAATATTCTCATGTCAGATACATAGGTTAGACTCCCAAGGTAGATGTTCTGTACATCTATCATACATGTATTCCATAGTTATGAACTCTGACATATGTTTTGATGCCAAGTAAATTGACATTGTGTTTGTCAATGTACTTTTCATAACAAATTAATGGGTATTAGTAAAGTAGTTTATTTTCTGATGATTGGGTCCGGTTTTTTTTTTTTTTGTATCAAGTTCTATTAATTAGTAGAGAAGTTTCCATTCGATTTGGCAGAAGGGGTGAGATCTATAATAAAAAAAGCTTTTATTAAGGGGGAGGTGATAACCATAGGTATTGGTTGCAGCATATTGAAGAGCTAACGGGGAAGGAAGAGCAAACATTGAATACAATCTAATATTTCATGTAGCATGAGGTGGAAACATAAAGAATGGTCTAATGGAAATGATGATTCACTCTCCCTAGAGTTTCTAAAGCACAGAACTCATCCTTGAGCTCTAGATACATACTTTTTATTCAATACCCTATGCCCTAGAATAGCACTTGCATGATGTAGGTCTTCAAAAATTCTTGTAAAATTAATTGTTTAGTCACTGTCTGGGAAAAGAATCAATGGAACGATGAGGGTAAATATTAGAAAGCAGGTGATGTGAAATGTCAAGGGGTCATGGAGTTTTCAGGAATGGAGCCAATGTTGAATATGTTTTAGTGGAAAGAATTATGAAAATTGGGACAGTCATAATTAGAAGGCAATCTAGAATGTTTCAGGTTTTAATTTTGACATCGTACTTGTGGATCCAGATGCTTTTAATCTATATTGACTAAAATTTGAGATGTCTAGAAAAGTTACCGTCATTTCTACTTAAATGCTGACTTACAAAATGTTATGAAGATCGTACTCTCAGTAGACAGAGATTGCAGATGCAGAGGAACAGTCCTAGTACCACCATGTGGTACTTAAGAGGAGTCCTGGAGCAGGTCTGAGAGGGGGCTGAGTTGTCTGCTTTGGCTGCGAGGTGAAGATCGTAAAGAAACAAAATCCAGATGACAGAAGTGTAAGAGAAAAGTTGCAAAATACTGGCAATCTCAGTCAGACAAAGTGAATATTTTGCTTTTGAAACACTGAAGGAAACAATAATTCACGAAAAAAAAATTCATGGGTCCTGTCCTAGATTTTATGTTATAGGGAGGATTGAGAGAATTCAACTCTACCCTTAAATAACTTATCATCCTTGGGCAAGACTTAAGTATCCTCAGCCTCCTTTTTCTCATCTGGAACGTGTGTAAAAATGCACACCACAATTTCCTACTTTATGTTGTTTTTGTCAGATTCAGATGAAGTGATACATCTGAGTGTAACTCAAAAGCTATAGAAAGAAATATAAATGTTAATAATAATTATTGTTGTTCTTCTAATAATTATTTTTCTTATATAACATCCTATCCATTAAAATAACAATAATTTTACAGGTGGAAGAAATCTCATAGACTCTCGTTCAACAGTTAGTGAGTTACCTAGTTCTTTAGATTCACAGAAAATAAAGACAGTTATTGGCCTTAAATAACACACAATCGGTGAAGGGAATCAGATAATTAAAACACAGCATGCTAATACAACATATTCAGTACCACAATAAAGATAAACTATGGAAGAACAGAGAAATTATGCTTAATACATGTACTCCAGGAATGCTTCCTATACAGGGTATAGTCTAAGCTGTGTTTTAATGAATCAGTAGAATGTGGGGAAGATAAAATTTTGGCAATGCAAGTGGCAGATATTTCAAAACAGTATGTCATACTGGGGCACCTGGGTGGCTTGGTTAAATGCCTGACTTCGGCTCAGGTCATGATCTAGTGGTCCATGAGTTTAAGCCCCATATTGGTCTCTGTGCTGATAGCTTGGAGCCTGGAGCCTGCTTTGGATTCTGTGTCTCCCTCTCTCTTTGCCCCTCCCTTGCTCACACTCTGTCTCTCTCTCTCTCAAAAATAAGTAATAAACATTTAAAAATATATGTCATACTGAAAAATGTCTTAAATACAGTGGATTATATTATATTGGATAAAATAATGGTTGTTTTTATTTTGATATTTTGCATCAGATCCCTGATTTATACTAATTTAGATCTTCTCCTCACCTGTCTCTTGCTCCAGCCACATTGCAGTAGCCATTCTACCTGGGTTCCCTCCACTTTCTTGTAGATATAACCGGAGAATGTGTCACCTAATACACCTGCTGTTTGCCTCTCACTTCCAGCCACGATGCTTTCCTGTTGAACCTGAGAGGAGATGCTGGAGCGTCTCTCAGTGCCCATGTATGTTTATCTGGAATTGCAGGAGGGCTAGTGCCCCTTGGAGTGAAAATCTAAATTAGGTTTGTTAACATTCCACAGACCTATAATACGAGGGTTACGTCTGTTTTCCTGTAATTCTCGTGACTAGTTAGGGCCAAATCCTGGCCATAACTACCTGAAAAAAGTTGTTGTCCTTAAAATGATGAGCTTTTTAAAAATGAAATTACTGTGGTACTGCGGCTACAAAGTCTGTGTTGTGTGCTCCGCCCTTTTCTGGTAGTATATAAAGGTCTCAGGGCAAGACATGACATTCAGACTCCAGAAACCTCCATCTGCTCTTCTAAAGAACTACTGAAGCTCCATTTCTTGCCACCATGTGTTGCAACTACTATAGAAACTCATGTGGTAGCTGTGGCTATGGCTGTGGCTATGGCTGTGGCTGTGGTTCTGGATATGGCTGTGGCTATGGCTGTGGATACGGCTCGGGCAGTGGCTGTGGATATGGCTGTGGATACAAGTCTGGCTATGGCTCTGCCTGCTGTGGATGCAGACCATTTTCCTACAGAAGATGTTATTCATCTTGCTGCTAGAACATAACTGAAATACATCTTTTTCTCTAAGACGATTATTCCAAGCCATTTTTGTTTCAGTGTCCCATAATCACACCAGATCTGAATGAAGAGAGTAGTCAGAGTCTGCAGTAAACTGACTGTCTTCTTCAAAGTCTTCATTGTAATTGAGGGGGTCTGAGTTATTCTATGTTTTTGGAAGGAAGACCTCATTTTTGCCATTGTCCAAGGTTAAACTTGTTATCTTCTTATTCTATGTTTCTCTATTGTGATGATTTCCAAATAAAACACGTTTTACTGCTCCTCCCAAGTTTGTGTATCTTTTCTGTCATACATGTCATTGACATATTTTTGTGTATTATTTCTGTGACCTCCTCAGAGATTGACAGGGCTCATGCTAAACTCTTCGTTCCGGTTATGTATGTCTGGCTTCCATTATGACTGGTCAGTATCCATGACATACTGAATATTACATATCTTGTATTTCATCCCTAAAATATTGAACCTTCTTGGCTGAGTCATGTGTTCTTACTTCATTTTACTCAAAGGTTTGTTTTTAAGCATTTGTGTTTCATGATCCTGGAGCTATCCATTTCACTCTTTCCATGTTAACCACACTCATGTATTCAACACACACACACACACACACACACACACACACACACACGCCTCAAAAGTCTGCTTTGGGAAAATGATGCTCGTGAAAAAAATGGGCTGTAAGGGGAGGGAAAGAAGGCTCAATAATTAGGTACAGAAATGACCTGGGGACTGGTTAAATGAACCTGAGTTTAGATGGTAGGATAGATAATGAAAGGGAACAGATGAGCATCAGGGACTTTGTGAAGGTAGAACCTATAAGATCTTAAACATCATCAGTGAAGAAGATGGGAGAAAATCCTAGAGAAGGTAATAGCTAAAAAGTACGTATGTTTTCTTTGCACATAGAATGGTAAGGAATTCAGGGTAGTATATGCAGTTATATATCTGAAAGGCTGGTATAGCAAAATCAATAAGACTAGCATTACAGATGTGTTCTGTGTCTTTCCAGAGACACTAATCAGGGTGGGGTGAATGGGTGATCATAACATACAAATTTCTCAACACAAGAGATCTTTCAATGTGACACCATCTGAAATAAGAGTGATTCCCTCATTAGGTGCTCTATCATGGGATAGATCTAAAACCCTATTACTAGGGTTATTTTGGGGGAGAGGTAGAATTAACCAGGGTTACATATCCATTTCCTGTTCTATTGTAGGATGCTATAGGTTAGAAATGGATTTGAGCTTTGAGACCTGATTGTGATAATGGTGATGCTAATACCAGGAAAATACAGGACCACAAACTTTTATGTTGCCAAATCTAGGGGGAGAAGCTAGATGTAATATGTTTTGGATTGAGAGATCCTATCTTCATTTGGGAGGCAGAAAGACTGTTAGAACTGGAGTCAAAATTCAACCACCCATGGTTAAATAAATTCAGTGTTCTTAATATTCCTTGAATCTTTTTTTTAAAGTTTATTTATTTTGAGAGAGACAGAGACAGTGGGAGTGGGGAAGGTAAGAGAGACAGGGCGAGAGAGAGAGGATCCCCGGTTGACTCCACACTGTCCATGCAGAGCCTAATGCAGGGCTTGAACTCACGGAACCATGAGATCATGACTTGAGCCAAATCCAAGAGTCAGATGCTCAACTGATTGAGCCACCCAGGCGTCCCAGTATTCCTTGAATCTTGAAAGAAATTGCAGGCTTAGCAAAAGGAAGGACACAAGAGGATGATGATAGATTATTCTCCTTGGAAGAAATAGAATCACTTCTTATAAATTAGAGGAATGAGTAGTCTTAATCATCACACATTTGTTGAGTACCTAATAAGAGACATTTCATTATGTTCTATGGACAGAGAATTAAAATACTTTAGCCCCACTTTCTAAAAGTGTGGAAAAGACACATACACAAAATCCTACAAGCTACAAAGATCAGAATATTGCTATAATATAACAAAGGTGTTTGAAAAATACAGAAGGAAAAAACAGAAGAGAGGCCAAGACAAAGAATAAACAAGAAGAGTCAGGCATATTTCTGAAAGAGAGAGAAACTACTAGCTGAAATATGAAAGATGAATAGAAGTTGGTCCATCATAAAGGGAAATAGCCTCTGAACAGGGGAAAAAGATGTAATACGTTTCAGGAAAGGTCTATAGCCTAGAGCCTTATTGCAATAGATATCATCAAAGCTGGAGGAAATGTAATCACTAGTTGGACTTAAGGAATAAATTCACAGGTGTTGGTAGGCTGAAATCAAAGGTGACCTCTAATGACATGCATCCTTGTATGCTTCCCTCCTCTTCAGTGTGAGCAGGTCTTGGAACTTGCCTTTTACCTTTGCAAAGATGATGGGATAGCATTCCTGTGATTATGTTATGTTTGGGGTTAGAAGATAAAACTCAAGATGAATAAATCTGAATTTTAGATGAAAACCAGATAACTTTTTAGTATGTTTCATGCAATATTTGGGGCGTACTGGCTAAATCTGGAAACTCAAGTTTCACAGAAAGAGATTTTTCAGATGTCCTGGCTGATACTTTGAGTGTAATATCATGAAGCCCAAACAGAGATCCTAGGTAGGCTGTGCTTAGACTTCTGATCCACTTAGACTGGAAAGAATAAGTGTATATTGTCCCGAGGTGCTATTTGCGTGCGCGCGCGCGCGTGTGTGTGTGTGATAGTTTACAACAGGCTTTCTCTACTGTTCTCTAAATTATCTGGTAAGAGGTGTGGTTGACTTGGGTGACCCCTATATCATTTCTGTATATCAACAGAGATTAGGAGACAGTCATACCAGTAGGTATTAAGAGTAGACCGCTATAGAGAGAAAGTGAAAGAAAAGTCGAGAGGCACTCTCAGACATACTTGAGGAGACTGGCTTGTGAACACAACATTGAAATAAGTTTTACCTAGGACCCAAAGTGACACTGGGAATAATGAGACTTGAAAGTGTGTGGCGATTTTATAACAGAGTAATTTCACAGCGAAATGGGTCACCATAAGAAACAATAAGTGTTTAAGCCTCTAATGAGTAGAAAGGGACACTTGATGTAATGAAACGAAGAACAGACACTTGATCTTTGTAATGTATTAACTGTGGAGCTTTCGGTAAGGTTCCTAAACCTCTTTGTACTCCAATTTCCATATTACAAGTTATCTACCTCTTTCACAATTTTATTGGGGCCACATAGATTAAAATGTCTGAAGGAAATTTGTGATTTGCAAAAATTTCAAGTCTTTTTTAACATTTTTTTAAAGTTTACTTATTTTTGAGAGAGAGAGAGAGAGAGAGAGAGAGAGAGAGACAGAACATGAGTGGGGAAGGGACAGAGAGAGAAGGAGACACAGAATCTGAAGCAGGTTGCAGGCTCTGAGCTGTTGGCACAGAGCCTGACATGGGGCATGAGCTCACGAGCCATGAGATCATGACCTGAGCTGAAGTTGCTGAAATTGGATGCTTAACCAACTGAGCTACCCAGGCGCACCTCAACAGTCTTTAAAGGGTATTTGTATGTGTGTGTGTTGTTCTGTTTGAACTAAATGAATACCTGGAGTTGATAAAAATTTATTGAGGAATGGCTCTTGGGGTAAAATTATCAGAATATCATATGCATGGGTATTTGGATTCATAGGAACTCTACAACATAGAATGTTGAGGTTCTGAATTGGGCAGCATTAAGTTCCAATGAAATCCCCTATGTAGTATTTAGTAAGCTAGTCAATGTAATTAGTCAAGCTTATTTTAATAGTCATATTTCCAAACCTAAACTTTGCTACCCTCCACAGAGCCTTGTTACATATATCGTTGGAATCATGTGCTCAGATGATTGGATAATTGATGGAAACTTTCTTGACAGATTTGTAATTGGCTCAAGACAATTCCTGGGTGACAAAAACCAAACATGGTTTCCCAATAAAACTGGAGTCTATAATAATTGTTTCATTTAAGATAGATGCTATAGCTGTGAAAAGATCAAGTCCTCTCATTATCAACTGACAGGAGTGACTTATACATGCTAGATATTAAATAAATATTTATTGCATGAATCACAAAATTCATTACATGCCCTGGCCCTTCCTTGTCAGTATATAAAGGTTCCAGGGTAGTAGGTGACATTCAAACTTGGGAAGCACTCTTTCCCTCAACGGAAACCTCACCCTCTGCCACCATGTGTTACAACTATTATGGAAACTCTTACGGGGGCTGTGGATATGGCTCTGGCTGTGGCTGTGGATATGGCTCTGGCTATGGCTGTGGATATGGCTCTGGTTGTGGCTATGGATATGGCTCTGGCTGTGGATATGGTTGTGGATATGGCTCTGGCTGTGGCTGTGGCTATGGCTGTGGATATGGTTGTGGATATGGCTCTGGCTGTGGCTGTGGCTATGGTTCCAGATATGGCTGTGGCTATGGAAGTGGCTGCTGTACCTGCCGACCATTTTGCTACAGAAAATGCTGTTTTTCTTGCTGTTAGAACATCATCCTAGAATATTGTATGCCTCTGAAGAAATATTTCAAGATTAACATTTTTCCCTAAAAGATGCTTCATTTTATTATCTCTACATGCAAGTAAGAATTGGATTCCACCTGTGTTTACTTCAGAGAACCTGTTATTGAGGAATTATGAATGTTTCCATTATGTTACATGAAAACAGAAGATTTGATTCTGGTTATGTTCAAAATTTAAATTCTTGGTTATCCTGTTCTATGGTTTTGTATTGTCCATGAGCATAAAAACTCCATATGTGGGATAAAAGTATATTTTTTCAATACATAAATTTCACTTGTTCCTGAAAGTTATTGAGTCCTTCGGGCCAGATTCATCACCGACGTTAGTATTTGTGGCTTCCCTGGAAGGTTGGGTAACCACTGTGTGAGCTGAACCTTTTGCTTGATTTTGCTGTTAACATAAGATTGCTCTAAAATGTAAAGTCCAGGGGTGTCTGCCTGGCTCAATTGGTAGGCATATGACTCTTGACCTTGGGGTGGTGAGTTCCAGCCCCACGCTGGGCATGGAGGCACCTTAGAAAAATATAAAATAAAATGTAAAGTCCAATTAAAAAAATAATATGGTGCTGTTTCAGATAGGAAGATCAGGTTAAAAGTCTGAAGAAGTGACAAGTAGGCTGATATTTGGCAAATGGATAGATGCTAAAATAAGGGGAAGAATGTTGGAGGCAGGAGGGAGAACAGGCGCAAAGCTCTCAGCGGATGGGAGGTTAGTATGCTTAGGGACTGTAAGGAGGTCTGGGGACAGGAGAGCAGAAACCATCTAGACTGGAGAGGTGAGTAGAGGCCAGGTCACGCAAAGCCTTGTGTTATAAGGTGTTAAGATTTGCTTGGATTTTGTTTTAAGATACTTAGTGGTTTATCCAGCCATTTGTTCTTGTCTTTGCAACTTCTTTCCTTTCTGTCTTTTTTCCATCTTTTTTCCATCTTTCATATCAATACTAAACACAAATTCACACCATTTCCGTGTTTCCGCGTGTGTGGATTGGACTATGGAAGATTGGAAGAAAGGTATCTTGTTTGGAGCATGTTGGAATAATTGAAGGGGTATAGTGTCTGGTCTGGACTTGGAAATTTGTAAGGGCAGCTCGGAGACGGGGGGAAGGGAGGAAGAGGCTATGAGAGGGGGTACTTACAAGTGTGTACCTCATAGCACTTTGTGTTGACACCACCATTTTCTTCCCATATTTTAAAATATTTGTTACATGGAAGAGAGATCAATATTGGTTTCTTGGTTCCAGGAACCAGAATTAGATGAACATGTATGGAATTAAAAGGAGGCTAACATCTTAATATGTGACAGTTTTAAAACATAACAGGCAAAAATGGATTTTGGTGTCAGAGAGGTTATTCAGCTCTGAGGGTGTCTGGGTATGGGCTACGTTACTACTTACTCTGGTTGTTACAGAGAAATTAAAACACACAGGAGCCAGTTAGATCTGTCTGACTCTTAACACCTCACCCTATTCTAATTTTTAAAAAGTGCTGATCCTATAATGTAAACAATGCCTGCAAGGCATAGAATCAGAGTCACTGAAAAAAGTGGTAATGTTCTTAACAATGATAGGAAAGAAGTGAAATGAAAAACTTTTTATAGATTTGGAAGATGGCCAGAGATAATGAATATATTTTATTACCTTATCCTATAGGAAGGAGACAAGGCATGAGGCTGAGGTAATATGGCAATAGTAACCATATTAGCAAAGTAAGGCTGTAGTATCGGCAGAAGCTTAAACCTAGGTCTGCACTGGTTTGCATTCCCACCAACAGTGCAAGAGGGTTCCTTTTCCTCCACATTCTTGCCAACGCTTGTTGTTTCTTGTGTTTTTGATTTTATCCATTTTGACAGGTGTGAGGTGGTATCTCATTGTGGTTTTGATTTGCATTTCCTTGGTGTTGAGTGTTGTTGAACATCTTTTCATGTGACTGTTGGCCATTTGGATGCTTTCTTTGGAGAAATGTTTGTTCATATCTTCTGCCCATTTCTAATTGGATTATTTACTTTTTGGGTGTTGAGTTGCATAGGTTCGTTATATACTTTGGGTACTAGCACTTTAATGGCTATGTCATTTACAAATATCTTCTCCCATTTAGTAGGTTGCCTCTTAGTTTTGTCAATGGTTTCCTTGACTGTGCAGAGACAGTTAAGAAACAAAACAAATTAGGAAAGGAAAAGAGAGAGAGAGAGAAACCAAGACACAAACTCTTAACTATGGAGAATACACTGATGGTTACCAGATGGGAGGTGGGTCGTGGGGTGGGTTAGATAAGTGATGGAGGTTTAGGAGTACACTTGTGATGAGCACTGGAGGATGTCTGATATTGTTGGATCCCTATTTTGCAAACCTGAAACTAACATAACACTATATGTTAACTATACTGGAATTTAAAATAAAAAAAATACATAAAATAAAAAGAAAAAAGTAAACATGAAAAAAACCTAGACAAAGTAAGATAGAAATATTCCATATTAACCAAAGGCTGCATTACAGACTTCATGGAGGAAAATACTAGGGAGGAGTCGGGAAAAGAAATATGGCATTTGCAAGGATCTTAAGTTACACTAGGAATTTTCCATGGAGGATTCTGAGAGATTTGAATCATATAGAAACTACTAACAAAGAGATTTCACAATAAAATGAGATTGTTTGAAACAATAAATTGAGAATTCCCCAATACTGAAACTATTAAAAGAGAGGTTAGTTGTATCTCCCTATTATATTATTATGTAATACAATAGTACAGATTATATGTCACCTCAAGCAAACTTGGAAATGCAATTTTAATTTGGCACTGAACCCTTCTGAGTGTCAGTCTCTGTTAAATGACATTTTTAATTCACAATTTGATAGTTTCACCAAATGGTTTCACGGCTCACATACAGACAACTGGAAAAGGAATGTTTTCAGCCAATAAAGCATTTTACAGTAGCGAATACTGCCTAGTCGTGTGGGAGGAGCTGGACCAAATCACATTTTGACTCAGATTCAATTGACATCTAAGCAGGAAGAGGGAAAAGAGGGAAAAAGTATATTTGCTGTCAGTGTGATTCTCATAGAACTTTTAATGTATAATCTCGTGAATCAGCAGGAGCCCCTGTACAACGACACATTACTCATCACTCTTGAAACATTCAGCTGCAGTATGGTCACACCGCCAGGCAGCAACTGACTTTACTCTTCCATAGCAAACTGTGGAACTCTGGGAATGCAGAAATTTACTTTCTCCCTATTAAATACATAGGCCTATTCCCAAGGGAGGGGACCGTAACCTCAATAGATGTTTATGATCACTGATCTTCAAAATATGCTATGAAGCTAAGCCCTGTGATGTATGGTTTGATACTACATGTTTATAAAAATATGATTTAAAATGCACCCAACAAGGTTCACTGAGGCCAATTGCATGGTAGTTTGTTTTCTGAGGGAGTTGGGTCACTTTTGAAAACTTATCATGAAAAACATTAATTAACACAGATGCACTTGAAACCAGAGCAACATTACACAACATCTTAAAATTTTAGTACAATAAATATATCGGTATAAGTAAGTGTAGGTATTTGAAAAGCTGCTGTTATTTGGGAAACCTTGTATGTGGATCAAAGAAAGGGGGAAAGGAAAAATAGAATGTATTGAGTCTCCACTATACATCAGGATCTGTGCTATACTCTTTGTATCTCCTATATATTTTCTACAGACATTTTGACAAAATTTTAAATACATGCAGTTATTTTTGTTCCAATTTAGAGGTTATAAAAACTGAGGCTCACAAATCTGAGGACATTTTCCCTGGTCAAATTGTTAGCAAGTGGCTCAGCTGGAAAGGGAATCGATCTGTTTGCCATGGAAAGCTATTTCTATTACAGAGCCTCTGAAACTTGGAGGAGACATGTACCAGTCATCAATTTACTGCTTCTCAGCTTCAAACTCCCCCTTCAGTAGATGCTCTGTGATAACACATGGGATTCCTTTAGGCATTTTTTTCTTTGCTGTGAGCATGGTATGAAGCTTTCTCAGTAGCGGGGGGTGTTGGGACATTGCAAGAGGAAGTAGTTCTGAATTTTTTGGGTGCAGCACTGGAGGGAAGGGGAGGGTGTTCAGTAGTGTGGATGTGAAGACATCTGGGGGAGCTCTACTCAGTCAAGAGTTGAGGATGTGAGGGATCCTCAGTGATGCCGGAGCCTCAGACTGACAAGAATCTTTATTGGCTCCCCTCCGTATGGAAACCTGTACCTTGAAGACTTCTCATCCACGAATCCCTGTTGACCTCCTGCCCTCAAAGACACCCAGATTCCCTCTACAGGAATTCCCCATCCTCCGACTGCCTGTATCCCAGAGCTTCCCAGGCCCTCTACACGCCCACACCATCGGTTGCTTGTTTTTCATCTGCGTTCCAGAAAGAGTTGTCTCCTACTTGGTCAATGACTGTGGAACTACCCTGGTCTGGCCAAACCAGTGAACCTCTCTCTGCTTTCTAGTGGGCTGAACTAATCTTTTCAAGTTTTTTTTTTTTTTTTTTTAATTTTTTGAGTAGTCTCTCACATTCTTAGGGTACCATATAGAATTTCCTCATATCATATAGCTACTCTTTTATCATGGTTTAATAATTTTGTTTCACATTAAAATTTCTGTTTATCCTACTATGTAGTTTCTGTCTCCTGATTAGAATCAGACTGATATAGAGGTCTTTAGTTTTAGGAGTCATCTGTGTGTTTACAGTGGTCAAATCAGTGGCAGCAGATAAGATTTAATAGTGTATAAGGTGAAAAGCAAAGATGTAGGATAAAGTAACCACAAGAAGCCCAAAACTTAGGGAAAAGCAAGGAAAGATTGTTAATGAGAGAGATGTCCTGGACCAGAAGCCCATGCATAAGGGAAATGGTGGTAAAAGAGGATATCAAATTAAAAGTAAGGATGAATAATAAATACCATGGAAAGGTCACTATTATTAATGTCATGATGCAAGGCATCCAACAAAAGCAGTACAGGTAAATATCATTATTAAAATATTGTTTGTCAGAGAAGACAGGTGAGAATAAAATCAAAAAATATTGCAGAGCCTGGAAGAATTAATTATTGAGTGGCTACATTTTAGTGGGAAGTATGGATAGATAGTACAAAGATGGGAGCAGTGGGAGAAAATTTATGAACAGACTTATGTTTAAGAACTAGACTTTAGGGGTGTCTGGATGGCTCAGACGGTTGTGTCTGACTCTTGATTTTAGCTCAGGTCATGATCTCACAGTTTGTGAGATCAAGCCCTGTGTTGGGCTCCTCACTAATAGTGCAGAGCCTGCTTGAGATTCTCTCTCTCCCTCTCTCTTTGCCTCTCCCCTGCTGTCTGTCTCTTTCTCTCAAAATAAATACTTTTTTTTTTAAAGAAATTGACTTTAACAAAGAAGTTGTTGAACCAAGGCATTTTTCTTGCTCTAAATTGAAACCCTTGGAAAAGTTTGCTCTCTGTTTAAATAATAAATATTAAATAATGTACTCATCTGGATTTTAACCACCACCACCACCACAACAACAAAAGAACAAACAACAACAACAACAAAATACAAAAAAAAAAAAAAAAAAAAGGAAGAGAATGTAATAACCTGACCGGAAAAGGTTGGGATAGACTCGCACTCCTCCAGAGAGAATAAGAATGTTTCCAGGTGAGGCTATAACGTGTTGAAATATTTAATTGCTTGTGCAAAATCCATGAGAAGTGCTTCAGAGTGATTATGATGGAAAAAACAAAATACTAAGAAAGGGTAAAAAAGACACCAAGATGCTACGATGATGATTATGGTGATGAAGATGATGATGATGGTACAGAGGATATTAATAGTAGTGAGTAGAACTTTGTGTTTTGTGGATGATTTCTGAGGTATTGAAAGAACAACAACAAAAAAACCCCAACCAAACTTATATTTATAGGTCAAACATTTTGGTGATGTGATATGTCATGGTCATGAAATGCAATTATGGAAGTGAAAATTATGGTCTTATATGTTTGGGTGCTTAGGAAATGTATCTTTATCTGGTTTTAAAGCCTTAGAAAATTCCTAGTTTAGCAAGTAAATTAGGGCGTTTAAATAAACTTGTTGTACACAGGGCTAATATTAGGCAAATAGTTGTAAAATGAGAGAGCAGAGCCCATGTGAGGTATGAGCCATACATCCCTGGGACTATATAAAGGTCCTGGAAGAGGAGATGGTATCCAGACTTCAGAATATCCTCCTACACCTCAACTGAAAACTCACCTCCCAACACCATGTGTTGTAACTACTACGGAAACTCCTGTGGCGGCTGTGGCTCTGGCTGTGGCTGTGGATATGGATGTGGCTATGGCTCCCGCTATGGCTGCGGCTCTGGCTCTGGCTGTGGCTCTGGCTGTGGCTCTGGCTGTGGCTATGGCTGTGGCTATGGCTGTGGCTATGGCTCTGGCCGTGGATATGGTTCTAAAGGCGGATATGGCTGTGGATACAGCTCCCGCTATGGCTGCGGATATGGCTGTGGCTCTGGCTCTGGCTGTGGATATGGCTCCAAAGGCGGATATGGCTGTGGGTTCAGCTCCCGCTATGGCTGCGGCTATGGCTGTGGCTACTAACCATTTTGCCTACAGAAGATGATATTCCTTGTACTGCCCCTTTGAAATGATCACTACAAGTCCAAGTCCAATTGCAATCTCCCCATCCATGAACTTCATCGCAAAGTAAAGAATTATTATTGTCTGTCAAGAACCTGCCTACACGTAAAAGAAGCTCTTTGCAGTTGATGGAGACCAAGTAGTTTCATCACATCACTGAAGAGAGAAGATCTTATTCTGATCACTTTTCAATCGTAAATTCTTATATATTTGTCTCTGTACTGTGGCTATTTGTACAAGCACAGGAGGATTATCCAACTGGAGTATACTAAAATGGAGCAAAAATAGCAATTTCTTAATAAAATATCTTAGTTACTGAGAAGTCTGGTTTTCTTTATATCACAGCCATCATTGGTTTCAAGGTTTGTGTCCTCCTAGAAATATGGGTGACCACAACTTTGGATAAGTGTGTTTATTGATTGGAGCACCTGGGTGGCTCAGTGGGTTGAGTATCCGACTTTTGATTTCGGCTCAGGTCGTGATCTCATGGTTCATTGGATGGAGCCCTGAGTCAGGCTCTGCACTGACAGCATGGAGCCTGCATGGTATTTCCTCTCTCCCCTTCTCTCTGCCCCTCCCCTGCTTGCAGTCTCTTCCTCTCAAAATAAATAAACTTAAAAAAAAACCCCAAGGGGCTCCTGGGTGGCTGAGTCAGTTAAGCGTCCGACTTCAGCTCAGGTCATGATGTCACAGTCTGTGGGTTCGAGCCCCGCATCGGGCTCTGTGCTGACAGCTCAGAGCCTGGAGCCTGCTTTGGATTCTGTGTCTCCCTCTCTCTCTGCCCCTCCCCTGCTCATGCTCTGTCTCTCTCTGTCACAAAAATAAATAAAAACATTAAAAAAAATTAAAAAAAAAAACAAAACCCAAACCATAAGTGGATTCTGTAAATGCCCAGTGCCATGTTCGTATTCCATTCAGGAAAAGGCAGGAAGGACAAAAGGTGAGCAGCATTGACTTTTTAAAGAAATGTTGTCTTTGGGGTGCCTGTGTGGCTCACTCGGTTAAGTGTCCAACTTTAGTTCAGGTCATGATCTCATGGCTTGTGTGTTCGAGCCTGCATTTGGCTCTGTGCTGACAGCTCAGAGCCTGGAGCCTGCTTCAGATTCTGTGTCTCCCTCTCTCTCTGCCCCTCCCCTGCTCATGCTCTCTCACTCTTTCAAAAATTAAAAAAAAAAAACATTAAAAAAATAAAAAAAAAAAGAATTTTTTTTTGGGGGGGGGGGGAGAGGAACACTTCCCAGATAAAAAGACGTTTGCTTACACCTCCATGGACCATTACTGTGTCATGTGGCCACTCTCAGCTGAAGGTGGGTAAGGAAAAAGAAATTGTTGACAGAGGTTCTGCCTGTCAGCCAACAGTGTGTGCCAAAACCCCATAGGTCTTGAATATCAGTGGAAAAGGACAAAAGACGGGGAAAGCACAAAGTCAGATAAATGGATATTTGTGTTTATAGTGATTTGAGTTTCCGCAGGGGCACAATGAAAGCTTGTCTTCGAGTTATAACGGGTTAAGTTTATACTCCTCTGTTTATATCATGTTATTTGTCCACACCGGGCTCTTTTCTTTCCTTCTTGTTTTTTTTTAAACCTATTTATTCTCTGTTATTTTTCTTTTATTTTCACTCTCAATCTCATCCCTCATTTGCTGCCAGCTTGTATTTTATATGCAACCATTTCATTTTATATTATATATTTTAAGTTTATATAAATGACATATCCTTTTCCTTTCCTTCCCTTTCCTTTCCTTCCCTTTCCTTTCCTTTCCTTTCCTTTCCTTTCCTTTCCTTTCCTTTCCTTTCCTTTCCTTTTTCCTTTCCTTTCCTTTTCCTTCACTCAGCATGATTTGTGTTGACAGATCCATCTATACTATTGTGTGTACATTTAGAATGTTATTTCTATTGCTGCATGGTACTCTGTGTACCATGTATATACAAGATCTACGTAGTGCATGTACAAGATTTTTCTCATTCAATATCTCGGTGATTCACATAACTGCCCTCAGGTCCCCTTTATCATAACATTGCTTCAGTAAACACGTGTTCCTTTGTGGGATTTTATGAGAATCAACCCAGGATCTGAATTGCTGGGGCAGGTATGTGTATGGCTAGGTTACTTTTTTAAAAATTTGAGTAGAGTCGACACACAATGTTTATTACTTTCAGGGGTACAGCTTAGTGATTTGACATGTTTAAACATTATGCTTTGTTCACCACAAATGTAGCTACCATCTGTCCCATTACATTGCTATCACAATATGATTGACTGTGTTCCTTATGCTGTGCCTTTTATTCCTAGGACTTACTCATTCCTTAACTGGAGGCCAATATCTCTCTTTCGTCTTCACCCATTTTGCCCAACCCCTCTGGCAACCATCAGTTTGTTCTCCATATTGATAGCTCTGATCCTTCTTCTTTTTGTTTATTCATTTTTTAGATTCCATCTATGAGTGGAATCATGTATTTGTCTTTCTCAGTCTGACTTATTTCACCGAGCGCCATACCCTCGAGATCCACCCGTGTTGTCTCAAATGGCACAATCTGAGGAAAGGAAAAGAAAGGAAAGGAAAAAGGAAAGGCAAAAGGAAAAGAAAGGAAAAAGAAAAAGATGTGTCATTTGTATAAATTTAAAATGTATTATATAAAATGAAATGGTTGCACATAAAATACAGGCTGGCAGCAAATGAGGGATGAGAGTGAGAATGAAAATAAAAGAAAAATAACAGAGAATAAATAGGTTTAAAAAAAAGAAAGAAAGAAAAGAGCCCAGTGTGGACAAATAACATGTTATAAACAGAGGAGTATAAACTTAACCCTCTATAACTAGAAGACAAACTTTTGTTGTGCCCTGTCCAAACTCAAATTGCTATAAACACAAATATCCATTTATCTATTTCTATCTACCTCTATCTATCATCTATCTATCTAAAATGGATTCCACATTTTCCTTATCCATTTGTCTATTAATGGATACTTCTATGTCTTGGCCATTATAAATAATGCTACAATAAGCAAGGGGTGCATATATCTTTACTAGTTAGTGTTTTCATTTTTGGGGGTAAATACCCAATAGTGGAGTGATTGGTCATATGGTACTTCTATTTTTACTTTTTTGAGGAACCTCCATGCCATTTTCCGCAGTGGCTGTACCAATTTACATTTCCACCACTGGTACATGAGGGTTCCTTTTTCTGCATATCCTTGCCGACATCTGTCATTTCTGATCTTTTTGATTTTAGCCATTCTAACAGGTGTGAGGTGATAGCTCATTGTAGTTTTGATTTGCATTTCCCTGATAATTAGTGATATCGAGCATCTTTTCATGTGTCTGTTGGCCATCTGTGCATTTTCTTGGAAAAATGTCTATTTAGGTCCTCTACTCCTTTCTATTTTTTTAATTTCTTTTATTTTTATTTTTATTTTTTTGGCATTTGCTTAGTTTTATTTTATTTTTATTTTTTTAATATGAAACTTATTGTCAAATTGGTTTTCATACAACATCCAGTGCTACACACTTTTTAATCAGACTTTTTTGTTGTTGTTTTTGTTGAGTTGTAGTGTTCTTTATGTATTTTGGATATCAACCCCTTACTGGGTATATTATTTGCAGGTATCTTCTTCCATTCAGAGGGTTGCCTTTGTTTTGTGGACAGTTGCCTTTGCAGTGAAAAAACCAGATTACTTTTTAGAATGTCCACACCACTTCAAAACCCTAAAATTATAGTTTTTATGTTTTCAAATCTATGCTAAAACTTGGTATTATCTAACCTTCTAATGTTTACTTATTTGATAAATGAAAGTGATATCATCTTGTTTTAATTTATATTTCTTTGATTACTAAAAACTTTGAATATTTTGTATTACTTCCAATATGTATCAAACTTTGTTTCTTCCATATCCTTTGCCCATTTTTTTTCAATGGGGTTTCTGTCTTTTTCTTATTGATTTGTTGGACTTTGTTGCCTAAAGTGTCATTTGTCTTTGTTCATATTGTGCATAACTGAACACAAATTTTTAACTCTATGGTTTGTGATTTTGAAGCTTTATTTAAGAAGACCTATTTTACCTTTATGTCAAAGATGTTCCACATTTTATTACTTTCAAATTGTGCATTTTCCTTTTAGATAATTAATTCACATGGAGTCTATCTTTATATGTTGTGCTTCAGCTTTATTTTTCACTGTGTTGAGCCATTTTCTCCAATATCACCTGTTAAACAGTCCATCCTTTGTCAATGATTGGTGGTACATCTTTATTGTATATTGTTTTTATGTGTAAGAGTCTGTCTGTGATTCTCTATCATGTTCTCTCTTCACTTATATCTCTCTGTATATTTCAGAAGCCTTTTTATCGTAATGGCAGAAAATTAGGTTTATTGTACATGTTTCTACTAAAGAGAAGTAGAGCCAATGGGTAGAATTTAAAGACAAATAGACCTCACAAGAAATGTTTTTAATGGTTAGAGGAATGTTTTTTTTTAAGTTTATTTATTTATTTTGAGAGGGGGGAGGTGGAGGGAGAGAGAGAGAGAGAGAGAGAGAAAATCCCAAGCAGGCTCCACACTGTCAGCATAGAGCCCAATGTGGGGCTTGAACTCATGACCCCAGCCAAAACCAAGAGTCGCACGCTCAACCAACTGAGCCACCTAGGTACCCTGTAATTGGTAGACTTATAGGCATCCCTACCCAGAAGTTGTTCAAGAGTTTGGATCTCCTCTTATTGCAGAAGTGAGCAAAGCTGTGCATTCAGAACATGAGATTAATTAATTGATTCATTCCATTCACTTCTACTTTGAAATTTAGTGATTCTATAAGTAAAGAATAAATTAAAGTGAGGTTCAGGCAGCCTGAATAAGGATGATATGGTCAGGAAAGCCAGAAAAAAATAATGCCCCACTCTGTAGCAGAAACAGGAAGAAGAGTTTTGATTTGAGGTACACTTTGAAGCCTTCACTTTGAGTCAGTATTTCCAGATTTCTGCGAATTTGTACAGATGATCCCCAGAGCAGGGAAAAGAGAGAGACCAGATTCAGTAAAGCATTTGCAAAATAATTCATGACGGTGGTCAGGGATTAATATGATGATGAATAGTTCTTGAAGGGATATCGAGATCTACTCATTGTGGATTGCTGAGAGATTATGAGATATGATGTGGGTCACAACAGTTCAGTTGTCTTGAGAAACAGACATCATTACTGTAACTATTCAAAGACAGATGAACTGATCATCTGCGAGCAGTAAGTATGCAGAATGACATAGCACTTTGTTACTTATTAGCTTTGTTACTTTGGTCTAGTAATGTAATTTCTCCTTAAAAATCAATTTCTTTGTATGAATATGTGGATAAAATATGTTCCCAATATTGTGGGGTGATTCAGACTTAATATTTTCAAAGGCAATTTGCGCAACATAAACCATTATAAAAAACTTGTTAGAATGAATTTCTTTGCTCTATGGGAAGTTGCAAAGAGAAAGCAGTAATCAAATCTTTAAAAGATTAATTGATACATTTATTCACACAACCCTCTGAGACATATTCCATAATTAGTGATAGATATTTTATAATTAACATTTTTATTCACTTAACTCTCCAGTTGCAAGATTTTAAATTCTGAATATATTAAAAAACAGTCACAGTCTCAACATAACCTGTTTTCCTATGATGTTAATGTTTTTGGTGATACCAAAATTGAAATAAGGATCTCAATTGTTTTACATATTGAAACCATAAAATGTTTTCAAGCCAGAAGTTTTATAGGTATAAGTGTTGGCTTTCATAATTACTGAATTGAATATATGTTACCCCATGTTTATTGAATTAATACAGTATTCTGAGAAACAATTTGTTGTATAATGCTTCAATCACAGTATAGTTGGTTTTGCATTAGGATAATCAATTTTCTCGGGATTTGGTTGTATGTGTTTTCTTCATTAAAGTTCAATTAATAGAGATTGAACAAATACATGGGGTACATACTATCAGACATGTATTCACTTGACGATCAATTAGCTTAAGAACATTTCTGGGGTGCTTGAGTGGCTCAGTTGTTTGAATGTCTGACTCTTGATTTTGGCTCAGGTCATGATCCCAGGGTCGTGGGATCGAGCCCCATGTAGGGCTTCAGGCTGAGTGTGGAGCCTGCTTAAAATTCTCTCTTTCTCTCCCTTTGCCCTCTTCCTTGCTCATGCTCTCTCTCTCTTAAGAAAAAACAAACAACAAACAAAAAAGACATTTCTTAAGGTTATAAATGGTGGAGCCAGGATTCCGATCTGGGTCTCCCTGATTTCAAAAGGTTTTCCACATTATATAGATTTGTGAATTAACCTGGAAATGAGTAATATAATCCAGTTCTTAAAAGAGGCAAAAGCTGGTGGCCATCAAAACTTAATTCCATCTCAGGTATAGGAAGTAGCATGTATTCCGTAATGAGAAGATAGGATGATACTTAGTGACTGTTTCTGTAGGTGACATGACCATACATAAGGGGAATATAAAGCACCCGGAAAGATTTTGTATTAATAAAAAATGTTACACTTTAACATATTTAGCTTCAATTTTGAATTAAAATTTTCTAGGAAGACAAGTTCTGAAAACAGAACAACCAATTTTTGGAAAACGATTTTTTTTTTTTTTTTTTTTTTTTTTTTTTTGCAATCTTGCGATGGGGGAAAGGGAAGTGATCATAACTAAGGGGAAAAAGGGCTCTAAAATAGAAAAACACATGTTTCTTAAATATTGGCAATTTAAACATTGTGGCAAAGGCTGACAAACAAGGATTTGAAAATGTCAGAAAATTACTACTTGGGGTCTTTTGAAGACATGAGAATGAGCACTAGTAGTCAGAAAGTTAAATTCACTCTAAGAGATGAAATGCAACAGGGATTTAAAACAATGTAATTAGACATTAAAACACAATTGCATATTTTATCATGAAAAGTTGTCATTGAGGACATGCTGTGAGATGAGTATATTTCTGCGGTGGAAATGCAGAATTTTTTTTTGCAATTAGTATTATGTGGCAAACAAAGTGCAGATACCCTTGATCAAAGCACAGAGGTTTTTAAGAGCATGGGGCTGTTTTCTGGAAATTTTCATATCCCACCCTTTCTCAAGAGCCAGATAGTTCAAATGACATAGAAGCTATGGGTATTGGTGCTGATTGTATACTTAAACAAGATAAGTCTTTGAAATAATCAAATAATTCTTACCAAAAAATACTTGAAATAAAATGCCAACTAGGAAATCCATTTAAATATAGTAAGGCAGTTTAACAACAGCAATGAAAAGTATTTTATCTACAGCAGCCAAATAATAAAACAATTTCAGTTAAAATGAGGGAGTAGACAGAGTTGGCAGCTATCATGATCCTCATCAGGTATAGAAAAAGAAGAAAATAACAGGCAAAACATTGGGGAAAGATGATCTTTTTGATGATTATATTCTTGTGTACAGATTAAACACAAGATACTAAAGTCAAAAAGTATGAAAATTAATCTGAATTTTGTGAGATATATGGACACTGAAAAATACACTGAAAACAATTTTCTAATTGACTAGATTTATAAAACGGTGAAAATAATTTTTATAATATAGCATAACTATAAAATTCTCAGAAAAAAGAAAGATGAAAAATCCTATTTGAAGGACACTATAATAGAATATCTTATTAAAGAAAAGAGCCTGAAAAAATGTAAATGTAGATTTCAACTTCAATGGGAAGACATCATAAAATGTAAATCTTCCAAATTAATATTTAAGTTAAGATGTCTAGTGGATTCTGCATTGAATACGATTATTCTAAATGTACATAAAATATATCCCTAATACTTAACAAGAAAAAAATTAAAAAGAATATGATTTTGGTTTAAGAATAGGAAATAGAAGAAAGAGTTATAATAAGGAATTTAGAAATAAAAAGTACATTTTAATATGTAATATGTGATAAAGTTTATAGTACAAAACAGTAAAAAATTATTTAACAGTAGAGCCCATATAACAGGCTATCCATCTAGAAAACAATAAATGTGCATCTTCAATTACAGTTACACTACCTAAAAAATATTCTGCAAGGACTAAAGACTAAACACAAAAATAAGAAAACACAACAAAGCCCTGCAAAATAGAAAATCAAAGAGAATACATATATCATTTTTTAGAAAATGGATACCTTTGCCAAGAGCAGACAGCTAGAAGCTATGAACAAAAAGATAGATGAACAAAACGGAAGATAACAGATGAATGTTAATGTCTTAATATTATTCAAAAAGCCTACAAACCCAATAGAAAATTAGGCAGAGGAAATGAGTAGATATTGCATGTAGGGGAAATATAAATGTCTAAATGTATTAACAGGTATTCAAATTCCATCATAGCCAGAAGATTTAAAAATCAGACTACCAAAATACTATTTTTATCAGGTAGATAACAAAGTGTATTTATTTTAATTAAGACTTAATTTTTTTAAGGAAAGTTGTAGAATCCATCATAAAATTGATGGAAAGGGACAGAGATTTCCCATTTACCCACTGCCCTTGAGGAATACAAATAAAGTTTCGACACCTGTTGCCGGAAGGGGGTGGGGTGGGGAATGAATGCATTCATGCTTCCACCCCTGGGCTCCTGTTAAGACTGTGGGAAGGAGCCTGCTCTTGCTGTGTCTACAGGTCTGGTTGCTATGACTACAGACCAACCAGTGACCAAAGGTGCCATTTATCTTTCTCCTATATTGTGACTTTCAACACGCTTTGTATATGTTGACATGATCTTCTAAGATACACTTTCTGTCCTTGGCCTCGTATTTAAATGCTTTTCTTCTCAATACAAGTTTGCAAGTCGCTTCTAAATATTTTGATGTTAAGTACTTGCTTATCAACAAAAAGATTTCAGTTCTTAGAGTCCATATTTCATTTTTAGAAGACATAAAAATTCATACATTCAGGAAAAAAAATTCTCATATTTGTTGATTCTGCTGTGTCATTGTGATCTCGAGTATATTCTAGGAACAGAAGCTTAGCATGAGTTTCTTAAACCAGCTTTCTTTGCCATAGGAAGTCTTTTATTTTTTTTATTTTTAAAATTTTTAAAAAATGTTTATTTATTTTTGAGAGAGAGAATGAGGGGCGAGAGAGACACACACACCAAATCTGAAGCAGGCTCCAGGCTCTGAGCTGTCAGCACAATCTGACACGGGCCTCGAACTTACAAACTGTGAGATCGTGACCTGAGCTGAAGTTGGATGCTTAACAGATGGAGCCACCGAGGTGCCCCAGGAAATCTATTTTAAAATCTGTATCAGATCTAAGTTATTTGCTATAATCTTTGTGTTCTTTTTTTATAAACCAAGCTACTGTGGTATTGCTTATTTGGTTTATGTCAAATTAAACTTTGATTTTCAAACATTTCAAACCCAAGTTTTGTTTAATTCTTGACACTTAAAAATCAGCATGCATGCACTTCTATGCACAGTAGGTTTTGCAAGGGGAAACAGTGGATCTTTTCATTTGTTGTGCTGTGAATGTTATGTTGGCAGCCTTTGTGATAAGAGATAATAGCTCATACACATTTGGTATGATGAGGGAGCAGGATTGCAGTGGCGATATCACTTGAGTTATTTGCCCTCAGAGGTCTACCAAATTGCCTCGACCAGATATTTATATGCTTGTGGTTTCTGACAAGGTTCCTGAGTTTCTCCATTAATTTAAAAATTCAACTTTTGCACATAATACCACTATACTTTTCCACATATGTCTTTAGTGTATTTGGAAATACTTCAAAGCGCTGAAAGAAAGGAAAAGTATTCAGTGCAAGATGGTGGTGGAATTGCAGACTTCAAACCAAACAGGAAGGTGAAAGTATTTGAATATCGTCAGGTAAACAACAGGGACTTAATGAAAGATAACAGCCTTGAATGAATTTTCTCTGAAGAGATTAAAAAGCACACAGCAGCATGGGACTGGGGTCAATATTTTGTGAAAACAAAGGTGATGAATGTCTTACTGGAAAGGTACATGAAGTAATATTTCCAAAGATTTATACTAGAAAACAAAGTGTACTGGTTAACACTTTAAAAAAATCTTAGGAACACTAACTCAATAAAAGATTAACTGTTGCTATATTGAGATAAGAAAAGATATTGGCAGAGATAGGAAAGAGAGGGAAGAAATGATATCAATAAAGATCTTTAAAAGAACTATGAACGAAGTAAAAAACATAACTAATATGGAGTAAAACCATGTCAGTGACAGAGGCCAGCCATGGGAAAATATATGGAATCCGAAATAAAAAGCCATGGGGAGGAAAGAGGTCAGAAGATGATCCCTGTCCAATTAAATGTTATCCAGGAGATGATGCTTTCCAAGATCAACTGAAGTGGTATTTCTTTTCTTTTCTTTTCTTTTTTTTACATTTATTTATTTTTGAGAGACAGAGTGAGACAAAGTGAGAGTGGGGGAGGGGCAGAGAGAGAGGGAGACACAGGATTTGAAGCAGGCTCCAGGCTCCGAGCCGTCAGCACAGAGCCCGACGCGGGGCTCGAACCCACAGACCGTGAGATGGTGACCTGAGCTGAAGTCGGACGCTCTACCGACTGAGCCATCCAGGCGCCCCTGAAGTGGTATTTCTAAAGAAAACGATTCAAAATAAGAAAGAAAAGTATTCAAAGTAAATGAAACTTCAGTAAGCCAAAGAAATAAAATCTATTGATAATAAGCACTGCAGGTGCCCACCAAAATGAAGGAAAAATGGTGGTAACAAGGCATAACTGGTGGGAATTAATAAACTTCAAGTATAAACCTAGATTTCTACATGGGACTGGGCGGAAGAAATGTCGTCTGAAGAGAACAAAAACAATTTCTGTTCTTCACTGTCTCTTCCACAGCTGGGATACCAGAAGGAAGTAGAACACTGATTACAATATGTTGAGGAAAAGAGTTGCTGAGCCAAGAATTTACTCCCTCCTCCAATATTGTCCCATGCATCAAGATATTAGGAAGTGATTTTCAAATATACAAAGATTCAGAAAGGAGATCATTAATGTATCTTTGATAGAAGCAAAGCAAAACAAAATAAAATTACTTTAAGATGTAGATCAGTCAACTGAGGACTGAATAAAAAATGATATGTGGGGCACCTGGGTAGCTCAGTTGGTTAAGCATCAGACTCTTGATATCAGCTCAGGTCACGATCGCATGGTTCGTAAGATTGAGCCTCGGGTCGGGCTCTGTGCCGACAGTGCAGAGCCTGCTTAGGATTCTTTCTCTCCTGCTTTCTCTCTGCCCCTTCCCTGCTCATGCTCTCTCTCTCTCAAAATAAATAAACATTTAAAAAATTAAAAAAAAAAATAGATCTGGAAGACAATCTATTATTTTCTTAGAATTTCTGAATATTGCTAAAATAGGAGCTTTGTAGTTTAATAACTATGGAATTCTTGAGGAAATTGTGCAACATCCACTCCTGAGAGTTATCCAGACAGCAAAGACAGCCACACAAGATTTTCAGGAAGAGACAATTTTGAGAGTTAGAATAATCTATAGATCATAGAAAAAGGTAGGAAAGTTTCAAAATTTGTCAACTAGAATACAAAAATAGTATTTTCACTATTGAGGCAAAAATGTAGAATATTAACAAATACAATTACAACTGCATTTTATAAGCCCCTTGACTAAGTGGTATTCTTTCTTGGATTGCTAGGATAATATTATGAATTCATATGATTAGTTTAAAGGAGATAAAATGAAACCAGTAGTGTTCGAATCACCTGGGAAATTGTTAGAAATGCAATTTTCAAGCCCCACCCAGATCTATTGAATCAGCCTTCCTGCAGTTGGGGTCCAGCAACCTTGTTGTAGCAAGCTCTCCAGGAGATCATGATACAGACTAAAGTTTGGGAACTCCTGGCATAAAGGAAGTGGGTGACCCTCGGTCTCCTTACTTCACCCTTTTTTTAGTATATTTTCTACCAGATTTTATTGGTATTTATTTGGATTTATTTATTTATAATGGACTCTTTTGATAAGCTCATATTTATTTACAATATTTTTGAGTGGCTTCTGACTCAATAGCCAACTCATCTGTAGATTGTATTAGTTCTCATTCATTATTTCCCTTTATTACCTAGTAATGCTAAAAGAAACAGTGGTGATTTTGGACACCATTGTCTTGTTTACTCATTTGTGGGAATTTTTTAGCATTTCAACAACAGATTTGATGTCAAAATTTGTTTAAAGAAAGATAAATACTCTCCAACTAAAACCTGTTTTGAAAAAGATATTCTTCACCAGTTTTATCAATAACTTTCTCATTATGAATGGGTGTTGAATTTTATCAAGTATCTTTCTCAGATCAATTAATATAATTTCATTTTATCTCCTTTAAACTGATCATATGAATTCATAATATTATCCTAGCCTCCCACTCCGTGCTCCGACCACACTCCCCTGTACCCTTTATTTACTGGGCATTTTTCTCAAATATTAAGATATCAGATTCACCTGATGATTGCGTACATAGGACAGGCATAGGAAGTTTTTGTTTAGGTAAATGATTCTCAAATCTGAATGCACATCATGCTTACCTAGAGAGCTTTTGTTAAATGCAAATGTCTGGACCCCATCCCTGAGATTTTTATTTAATTGGTCTGAAGTGAGACTGTTGGCATGTTATAAAAGCTTCCCCAGGAAATTTAGTCCACCTTCATAATTGAAAAAAGCTTCCCTATTACCTCAAAGCCTGCTGGAGAAAAAATGTGCCTCAGACCAGGAATTGAGAACTTCCCCCCAAAAAGCCAGATCTTTTTTTTTTTTTTTTTTTCCTTACTGCCACCTGGAAATACATGTTTTCCATTTGATTGAGGTTAAATTCAAAAGAGTCCCTCTGTTGTTAAATACATGTAGAGAACCTGAATTACCCTGCAACAACTGCTGAGGACTCAGGCATTTTACCATCTACACTGGTTAATTTTATGGGTCCCTTTGGCTAGGCTATGGAGCCCAGATGTTCAGTTAAACACCAGTCTAGACATTTCTGGGAATGTATTTTTTAGATGAGATTAACATTTAAATTACTAGACTTTGAGTAAAGCTGATTACCTTCCATAATGTGAATGGGCCTCATTCAGTCAGTTGAAGGCCATAAGAGACTGAAGTCCACCACAGGAAGAGAGGATTTTCTAGACTGTCTTTGGACTCAAACTTCAGCAAGAACTCTTCCCTGTGTCTCCAGTCTGCTTTGATGATTTCATCAAAGCTCTTGACAGCCCCCAAATCATGTGATCAATTACTTAAAACAAATCTCTTAGACCTCCTACTGTATCCTACATATACTGTATATATCTCCTATTATATCTCATATATACATCTGTATATCTCTTCTATTGTGTATATATCATTTATACCCCCTATTATAGCCTATATACATCATCTACCTACCTACCTACTTACTTACCTATCTATCTCCTATTTTTTCTATTTCTCTGAAGAACCAGGACCAATATACCATCAAGTAAGTGTAAATGAAATTAACTGCTTAGTCTCTGGGATTCATGGCTTCCCTTTGTACAATTTTGACCCTTGGGCAGATTACCGATCAACACTGAGTTCCCTAAATTACCCATAAAACCTTCTGAGCATGTAATGGCCTCTCTGGTGTCTTTGGCTTCAGTATCTGCAGTCTCTGTTCTGGATCTCACCCCTATTCAGAGCCCCAAAGATGAGGTTATCCTTAAGGGGTGGTGGATGGGCTAACTGAAATGTAATGTTCAGGTCTTAAAACCTTTCCAAATATTCTGAAGTATGTGGAAGCCAGACTGAGTTTTCAACAATAACTTTCATACTTTAGGTTCCAATTTGAGCTTCATGATAAAGCTAGTTTTGGGGGAGAACAAGGCAAAAGTTAAAAGAAACATGGAATACTAACCTTCACTGCAAAACCTTTTAGATTTAGAAGAATGATTGCACTGTTTCCATTATCATTTAGAGCTTTGTGAATCACAAAAAGTACATTGCTAATCACCGTTTGCCTTGTTTTAAGCAGGTCAGAATGTTCTCAAAAATAAAAGCTTGGTAAATTAATCATTTGTGTCATTCACTGCTATTTTATCTAGAAATGTTGCTCTGGCAACTCGATTGATCCACAGCACTAGTTCTCAAATGACAGCATGTATCATAATCACTCAGAGGGCTTGAAAAACATAGATTTTTGAGACCCACCCATAAGAGTTTCTAATTTAGTAGGTCTGGGGTAGAGTCTGGAAATTTTTATTTTTAACAAGTTCTCCAGTGATGTTGATGCTGCTGGTCCATGAACCACATTTTCAGAAACTCAGGCTCTCAAACAAATGCAATCAAACAAGTGCATTAGTGGCACAGCTATGTGACACACACAAGAAGGTTGGCAGGTGTTCAGAGGCTTCTGGTAATCATGGGAAGATTCTGTAGAAGGGGAAACTTGCACTGGTCTTGAATAACTGGTCTGATAGATTAGAGAAGAAGGAAACATGCAAGATGGGGCAACCACCTGGGGACCCAGGCAGAGATGAAAATGGGCATTAAATTAGTTGTCTGGGCTGGAAAATGACTGGTGTCTTGTGTATGTATGGATGTAATAAATAATTCAATGAGTACCATGACCTGGAGAGGTGAACAGGTTTAGAATGGTTGCTGAAGAGGTATATTATGAAAGATCTGTAATCTAGGCAGAAGATTTGGAATTAGCACAGTATGAAATCCAGAGCCTTAAGCAGAAGAAATCAGTGATAGGAAATATTAATTAGTAACAATGCATAGGATAGAAGGGAGTGGGGAAATGCAAGATGGCCTCAGTGCCTGGAGCCACAAGTTCCACTGGGACATCCATGAGTGAGGAGACTGGGACTGGTTGCAATAAGAGAGTGACATGCCCAGTGGGAGAGGATTAGGTTTAGTGACACAAATGACTGAAGGTGGCATTTTATATTGCACCTGGGTAATCATCAGGAGAGGTAGGGCTACTAACAGGTAGAAATATTTTCAGAAGTCAGTGTTGTTGCAAAGAAGTGTCTGGTTTTAGAAACACAGATTTGAGGTTATGATAACATCCAAGAAAGGAATTTTCTAGCTGAGATTTGTAGGTTTGAGGAGAGAGTACATGACTTACCAATTTGGAAGTGACTAGTATGGATTTGTTGTTGAAAGCTGTCCACCTGGGAGAAAATATTTATTCAAATGCATATTTATCCCTTAAGTTTTAACTGAACACCTTCTGTGAGTCAGGACTGTGTTAGGAGTGCAAAATGGTATTTAATGAGAGAATTCAGAGGAAGAGAAGGAGGGAGTAAGGTCAAGGAATTGCATCTTGTAAGATTCCCCGCAGTTGAGTTAGCAGTTAGCATGAAGGCAGAGTTGTGAATGAAGAAAAGCTTTGAGAGGGAAAGTAGTAGAAAGAGAATGAGGATGGTATTGAAAAGGGTTTGAAAAAGGTGATAAATGGTGGGGAATACAGCTGAGGGTTAGAAATATCACAATGGGAACAGGTCACTGGCTTGTCAACAAAACAAAACAGAACAACACACAAGCACTAAAAATCTCTGAGAGAGGAGTAATCAGCAGAGGGTGGAATTGAAGAGACAGACAAAGAAAGAGCCAGAAAGAAATAAAAGAAGTGAAGTAGGATGCTACACTGATGGATGGGTAAGGACTATAGGGGAGAAAAAACGAGCTCATCCTGAGACGGAAGAGAGCAAAGGAGATATGATTTATTTTCAATGCAATCATCCTCTTTTAAAATTAAATGTATTTATTTACATAAATCTATAATTATTAAATATTTCTTGCCCGTGATGTAATCTACTATAATTATATGTGCATTTTAAAGTACACATTTAATGAACGCTGACTTTGAACTAAAGGAATTTCCATTAATATTACGATGGCATTGGATTTTTATGTGGCTGTTCGATAGAACTGGATACATTCAATCTAATAAATATAAATTACCACGTATCCAGTGGGATAATAAATTGCTCATTTTCCATTTTCCATTTAATTTTTTTTGTTTGTTTTTGTGGATGGATGAAAGTTAATATTCACACTTTGTTTCCCCCACGTTGGAGAAATTTTCATTGGAGATTAGAGAACGTGGGAGTTAAGCAATTTTCAGAAGGGGAAACAAATGGAGAGTTCCAGATTTGATGATGTTCCAGGTGAAGAACAAAAGCATGAACTCAAGAAAGAAAAATTGGTTTGAAGGATCAATAGTATATTTGGTAAGAAGCGGAAAATAGCTGGAGGACGACTATAAAGCTTAGTTTTACCATCACACATTTTGGGAATTCGTTAGAGGTTTTATGGAGAGGGCTGCTGTTGTAAAAGAAACGGGTGTCTTTTACAAATGAAAGTTTGCAAGTGTGAAAATTTATTTAGAGTAGTTGTAATTAACATAAGAGCACTGTACAAAAATGAAAAGGAGACTTTGAGAAAGATAAACCACGTTGTAGTAAATTTTTCACAGTTGAATGTGGTGAATTTTTACTAATAAAGAATTCAAGGTAATGGCATAATAATATATTATCAATAATTGGGAGATTAAGTAGCAAGAAATTTCCAGAAGACTAAGGTGAATTTTCACATGGTAAGGAAATACTTTCCAGGACAACTGAGCATTTTGGGTTGGGGAAAAATAACAGCCACAATTCCTTACAGGTACAGGAAAGTCCAAAATCTGAAAAGGAACATGTACCAAGTGAATAAAACCAAAGAACAGAATAAATCGACAAAACAAACATATACTGCGGTCCTAGTGTTCTTAAGGCATTGCACAAGGCAAGATGGTTGCTAGAGCGTAGAATGCACAGAACAAAGTCAAACAAAAGCTAGAAATAAGAGTGAGGCTCTCGATTTTAAAAGCCTTACGCACGTTACAATCAGTAACATAAGACAGTTATCCAAACAAAGAAACAAACACACAATATGCCATACAGATTTTTTGCAGCAAAAAGTGGTTCAAATAAAGTACCAGGGGCACCTGGGTGGCTCAGTCGGTTGAGCACCTGACTTCAACTCAGGTCATGAACTCATGGAGCATGGGTTTGGGCCCCGTGTGGGGCTCACTGCTGTCAGTGCACAGCCTGCTTTAGATGTCTCTTTCTGCCCCTTTCCTGCTTGCTCTCTCTCAAAAATAAATAAATCTTTAAAAAAAAAGTAAAGTAAAGTAAAGTAGCAAATTTCAACTTTCTTCAGATCGTCTGACTAAAACGCATCCCTCCTCATTCCTCATCTGAAACAAGGGTTTCAACTCTCATGGTCAAATAAATACCATATTGAGGTTAAATTGATACTAATTTGGTAAAAATTTGATTTGGCCCAATCAAAAGTTTATTTTGGAAACATTCAGTTTAATCCAGGAAAAAGTGCCCCTTATGTTATGTTATGTTGTGTTAACCGTTAATGTTACATTATTATGTTATGTTATGTTATGTCAGCTTGTATTATGTTGTTATGTTATGTTATGTATTTAAAAAAGTAACCTTTATGATTTGATGTGACCTGTTCCCTGGTGCCATGTAGAAAGGCGGATACTTCCCTTGAGGAAGTTGTACTGTCTTCAGATTCTCATATTCTAACGTATCCTAAAATAGCACCTTTCAAAAGACCTTAGCAAGTTATTTCTCAGCTTAGTAGTTGTTTTTATGGCACAGATATGTTAGTTTGTTGAACAATGTCAGACTGGTTCTCTTTACACAGTGGTTCTCTGGAGGACCCAAAACGGTTCCCAGCTGTATTTCACTTGGTATTCCTATCAGTCCCTGGCATGTAGGAGGTGCTCAAGTAAAATTTAAAGAATAACTGGAAATTGCGAATGTTGTGAAAAGGACTTGATTTTATAGCATTTGACAGTGTATTTTTCATGCTGGAAACTCTGGTTCTTGGAACACCTTTTAATACCTGCCAGACCCAGTGCTCCTGGAAACAGAGCTGGAGGGTACTGCTTACGTAAACTGCCACGAATCCATTATGATCAGGGCTAATACTCAAAGAAAGGTTTTTGCTCAAGAGTGATTTAGCAAATAATGGTTTCAAAGAAATAGGACATGGCTAAATGACCCGGACAAAGAGTAATAATTGCTGTATCTCGAAATACCGATCTGATTATGTCATTCATTTGCTCAAAACTTTCTCTTGTTCGCGATTACCCCCGTGGAAGAAATTCCAATCCTCTTCCCTTGATATTCAAAAAAAAATTTTTTTTAACGTTTATTTATTTTTTGAGAGACAGAGACAGAGCATGAGCTGGGGAGGGGACAAAGACAGAGGGGGAGTCACAGATTCCAAAGCAGGCTCCAGGCTCCAAACTGTCAGCACAGAGCCCAACATGGCGCTCAAACTCACAAACCACGAGATCATGACCTGAGCTGAAGTCGGATGCTTAACTGACTGAGCCACCCAGGCGCCCAAACCCTTGATATTCAAATAGCTGTATTATTTGAGCTCAGTATATCAGACTCTTTTTTTCTGTTTTTATCTTCCTCAAGGGGAAGAAAAGAGAAAAATAAGTCACTGTCCTTGCAGAGTCTGTGTTTTAGTGAGAAGAACAGACAATAAACAAAAGAAGCAAGGGACAATATAAGTGATTATATGGTGATAAAGACTAGGAAGAAATATTAAGTAGGGGAGGCAGATATGTGGAAGGTAGAAGTAATAAATAAGGAAGTTTGGCAAAGGCCTCTACAGGACGGTGAACTTGAACAAGACCTGGGGGTGATGAGGGTCTAAGTTGCATAGATATATGAAATAAAAGTTTCAGGCAGAATGACAGCAAAGATGAGAGCTCTGAGTGGGCCTCTGGTTGGAGTGTTTTGAGACCTGGGTCATGTGATTTCTCCTTCTTTTTTCTCTACTCCTGTGTCCCTTCCTATATCCAGTAGCTCACCCAATCAGCTTGCAATTTGATTGTATATGTGCTTTCCACCCTTACTAAGCTGGGGGTTCATTGAAAGCCTGGGTCTTATTCATCTTTTTATTTTCAGCAGTGTCTAGTGTCATGTTCTGTTTTTTTTTTTTTTTCTTTTTCCAGAAGCTCTAAATAGACACTAATTGAATTGAATGCATATTTTTCAATTTACCTTTCCCCCACCCATTCCTTCCTGAGTATAGTTGTACACTATGATATTACTGATGGCCCCTGACAAGGTAGGGATTCCCACAGCTCTGAACTTTCTCAAGGAATCTAAGTTGGAATTCTATAGAGGATGAGAGATTCTCAATGTTTTCGGTGACAGGGAGTTATTTTCCTGCAGCTGAGGGATTTTCTTTCTCATGTTCCTGTTGGGTTGGCAAGGACTTGTACTGTTTGGAGGCCGTGTAGACCATGAGGTCACACACATGGTTCTATAGTCATATTAATTCTCACACCAGGAGATGAGCTTCACAAAATATTCATTAAAGGCAACCCAGTCTCAACATGAAAGATCTTTCATCCAGCCCAGGATAATCTTTAGAGGTCCCTCAATGTCTGCTTCATAGGCCTCTTGACATCATATTGGTAGCTCTATGGGGTTAAATGGTTCTCTCCTCCCCTGGCCTCACAAATTCATGTCAAACCAGAACCTCAGAATGTGATCTTATTTGGAAATGAGGTGTTTGCAGATATAATCAAGTTAAAATGAGGTAATAATACATTAAGGTGGGGCCCTAATCCAATGATTGGTATCCTTATTTAAAAGAAAAGGGAGGGGCGCCTGGGTGGCGCAGTCGGTTAAGCGTCCGACTTCAGCCAGGTCACGATCTCGCGCTCCGTGAGTTCGAGCCCCGCGTCAGGCTCTGGGCTGATGGCTCAGAGCCTGGAGCCTGTTTCCGATTCTGTGTCTCCCTCTCTCTCTCTGCCCCTCCCCCGTTCATGCTCTGTCTCTCTCTGTCCCCAAAATAAATAAACGTTGAAAAAAAAAAATTAAAAGAAAAGGGAAATCTGGACAGAGATAAGACATAGGGAAATGATGAGAAGGTACACAGGAAGAAAACCATGTGAAGACAGGCAGAGATCGGAAAATGTGTGTAGAAGCCAGGAACCATCAGAAGCAAGCAGAGAGGCATGGAGCAGATTCTCCCTCTGAAACTTCAAGAAGCAACTAACCCTGCTAACACCTTGATTTTGAACTTCTGGTATCTTGAACTGTGAAGAATAAATTCCTGTTGTCTTTAGTCAATTTGTGGTAACTTATTGAGAAACCCTAAGAAAATAATACAGGAGTTTTCTCTAGGCAGTAGGTCAGATTCAATATGGACAGGTTGAGTGTGGGGATGTGGAAGACATTCTAGCCAGCCTCCCAGCCAGCTCTGGGATGACTCTGCCCACAGTGTGGGCTATGCCAGTGAATGCAGGGACAATGGTCCAGGCAGCACCATGGCCATGGTACCACTGCCAGAGGACAATCTTTGGTCTTCTGAGTAACAGTGATGTCATGGATGGTGATCATTAGACTTTTGTTATTCTCTTCACAATGCCAGACTTGTCAGGGATGACCTTGGTTACAGGAGCCAAGCACTTGATGCAGTACAAGACTTTAGGGACTGTCACTTTTTGTCACAGTCTTGAGAGACTTGTCACTTGTCATGAGTTAGTCTCATTTTAAAAACAGGCATTAGCAGAAAGAGGAGCATGACTTTTTGGCTTCACTCTTTTTTTAAACTTTTTCTTTATTTTTAAAATTTATTTATTTTTTAATGTTTATTTTTCAGAGAGAGAGAGAGAGAGAGAGAGTGGGCAAGGGGCAGAGAGGGAAGGAGACACAGAATCTGAAGCAGGCTTCAGGCTCCAAGCTGTCAGCACAGAGCCAGACGCAGGGCTCGAACCCACGAACCGTGAGATCATGATCTGAGCCAAAGTTGGAGGTCCAACCAACTGAGCCACCCAGGCATCCCTTGGCTTTACTCTTAAAATGAGGCCCAACATTTTTTAAGGTGGTTAAGACAAGAACACTTTGCAGGGTGTTGGGTATGTTTATTACCTTGGCATGGTGATGTTTGTTTGGGTCCAAACTCATCAAATTATACACATGAAATATGTGCAGTTCTTTGTATATCAATTTTATCTCAGACTGTCAAAAAGAAAGATACAGTGCACTCCACCACATATCCAGCATTGGCATCAGCCTGTTTGATATTGCTTGTGTCTCTCTCCTAGAAGAAGGGTTAGGCTTCCTATTCACTATGAGTTTTGCAATCGCAGCCTTGATTGAACCATTGAATTTGCATTGGTTGAATCATTCTTGTTGGGGTAAATGAAAGAGTTATTTGTGGCTATAACAGTCACATCACCAGAGTTGAATACAACCCTGGTCACAAGGTACCTGGTACAATCAACTCTGTTTACTCTAATCTTCATCATGATGTCTCAAGAATGCAGTTGGCATTGAACCAAAAGATGTGGCTTTTAGTTGAAGGAGACACAGAGGCTTTATTTAGTTTACATTGGTTTATTTCCATGAGCTGTTATAAAATGGAAAAGGTAAGAGTCTAAAGGCTTTTTTTTTCCCTTTCAATACTTAGTATGTGCAAAGCAAAAAAATGTTCAGAGATTATATACAGCAAAACCTTGGATTGTGAGTAACTTGTCCTGTGAGTGTTTCATGAGATGAGCAAACATTTCTGATAAATTTTAACTTCATAAATGAGTGATGTCTTGCAAGAGGAGTAGTATGTGATGCCACATGTCACAGGATCGCAAGTGAGTCAGTGGTTCTTCTCTCTCTCTCATTGTGGGATTGTGGGTGATCATTTCCTGTGCTTGGATGCTCGGTCTCAGGCTGCAGTATTGGGCAGAAATCAGTGATTTTTCAGGACGTTGGAAGGTGCCCACAACTGGCACTAGTATTTTTTTGTCACTTCAAAGCACATGGACAGTCTTTTGCTTTTCCAGACAAGAGTAAGCCTAGGAATGCTTTGCTTCATTCTAGGTCAGGCTGCCTGCAGATAGAGACCCTTTCCTCTGCTGCCTTATTGCCAGTTACATTAAACACAGTACATGGCAAGAGTTTGTTAATACTGTCCTGTAGCCAACATCTATGTGAGTATATACAATGGATCCCATGCAGAAAAAGGTTGAAAAGAAAGATGATAAGAAGAAGGAGATGATTATTGTGGAAGTTAAGAAGGAAATCACCAAGAAGTATGAACTAGATATGCAAGTGGCCGAAATTGCAAGATTTTATAAGTTCACACTGATCATTTGCACAATGTTAAAGAAGGAGGGAGAAATAAGGGAGTCAGAAGCAGCAAAAGGAGCCAAAGAGTATCAAAGCAACAGCCACATGTTCTGGAAGATGTCGAAAAGTTGCCTGAAAAGAAAAAGATTCCGTTGAGCCAATAGATAGCAGTGATTCTGTTAGTGATAATGAAAGTCATCCTACACAATAACCCTCCTCCTCTCTCTTGTCTCCCTCATACCAGTCACGAAGGTTTTCATAAGTAAGTGCAGGTTAATTTGATTATTTTTCTTTATGTTTTGTATATTCTTTATTATTGTACATTCTATTACAGTAGTGTAATCATTTTTATATGAGTATTTTGGGGTTGTGGAATGAATCATCTGAGTTTCCATCATTTCTTATGGTGAAATTCACCTTGATATACAAGTGCTTTGGATCACAAGCATGTTTTTGGAATGAATTATACTCATAAACCAAGGTTCTACTGTATATTTTTCCCTCTCAGTACAGCAATTAAAAAAAGTTGTTTTTGCCAGAGTTGCTTATTTTTGGAAAACCCTATATTGTCAAATTGGCTTTTCTGTGAGTATCAGAAATGGGCAAGAACAATAAGATAGTTTATCTACCATTGTCACAATCTTCTGTTGAGTGACGCATAGCTTAGCAACCAAATGTTGACCTCTCCTGGAATGCTCTTTGATTATAACACGGTTGTTCTAAATATCTCCCATTTCATACCTACTAGTTAATGACTCCAGAATGTATGTCAAGAATTCCCACCCATTCCCTATAAAACAGGCGAGAATGTACTGAGCAATATAAGTGTGTTTTATAGCTGTTGAGATGGATGTAAATTGAAATGACGTATAGGATGGTACAATTGCCCTGATAAATAGTAGTAGTAAACTTTGCTTTATATAAAGTACAATAAATTTCCTACTCTTTTTTTTATTTCAAGTTTTTATTTAAATTCTAGTTAGTTAACATATAGTGTAATAATGGTTTCAGGAGTAGAATTTAGTGGTTCATTACTTACATATAATACCCAGTGCTCATCACAGCAAATGCCCTCCTTTATTACCTGTCATGTATTTATCTCATCCCCTGCCCACCTCCCCTCCAGTAAACCTGTTTGTTCTCTATAGAAAGTCTCTTATGGTTTGCCTCCCTCTCTCTTTTTTCCTTCCTGAATGTTTATCTATTTTGTTTCTTAAATTCCACATATAAGTGGAATCATATGGTATTTGTCTTTCTCTGACTGACTTATTTCACTTAGCATAATACATTCTAGCTCCATCCACATTGTTGTAGATGGCAAGATTCCATTCTTTTTTATGGCTGAGTAATATTCCATTGTGTATATATACCATATCTTCTTTATCCATTCATCAGTCAATGGACATTTAAGCTCTTTTAATAATTGGCTATTGTTGATAATGCTGCTTTATAAACATCGGAGCACATGTGCCCCTTCGAAGCTATATTTTTGTATCCTTTGAATAAATATCTAGTAGTGTAATTGCTGGGCCATAGGATAGTTCTATTCTTAACTTTTTGATGAATCTCCATGCTATTTTCCAGAGTAGCTGCACCAGTTTTCATTCCCATCAACACCATAAAAGGGTTCCCATTTCCCTGCATCCTTGCCAACACCTGTTTCTTGTGTTCTCAATTTTAGCCATTCTGACAGGTGTGAGATGGTATCTCATTGTGGTTTCGAGTGATATTTCCCTGATAATGAGTGGAATTGTGCTTCTTTTCATGTGTCTGTTAACCATTTGTATGTCTTCCTTGGAAGAATGTTTATTCATGTCTTCTGCCCATTTCTTAACTGGATTATTTGTTTTTGGATGTTGAGTTTGATAAGCTTTTTATAGATTTTGGATACTAAACCTTTATCAGATATGCTGTTTACAAATATCTTCCCCCATTGCAAAGGTTGCCTTTAGTTTTGTTGAATGTTTCCTTTGCTGTGCAGAAGCTTCTTTTTATCTTGATGAAGTCCCAATACTTCATTTTTGCTTTTGTTTCCTTTGCCTACAGAGACGTGTCTAGTAAGAAATTTCAATGGCCATAGTCAAAGAGGTTGGTGTTGTGTTCAGATTCAGCAGAAGGATCTTGGTGGTTTCCTGTTTCACATTAAGGTCTTTCATCCTTCTTGAATTTCTTTTTGTGTATGGTGTAGGAAAGTAGTCTAGTTTCATTCTTCTGCAAGTCACTGTCCAGTTTTCCCAACATCATTTGTTGAAGAGACTGTCGTTTTTCCATTGGATATGCTTTCCTGCTTTGTCAAAGATTAGTTGACCATATAGTTGTGGGTCCATTTATGGGTTTTCTATTCTGTTCAATTGTTCTATGTGTCTGTTTTTGTGCCAGTACCATACTGTCTTGATGGCTACAGCTTTGTAATATAGTTTAAAGTCCAGAATTGTAATGCCTCCAGCTTTGCTTCTCTTTTTCAAGATTGCTTTGGCTATTCGGGATCTTTTGTGGCTCCGTACAAATTTTCTTTCTTAGTTTCATATTGAGTAAGATATTCATTGAGTAGACAGTTACAGATATTATGACAAATGTAATTGTACTTGCCAGATTTGAAGTTGCAGAAATAAGTGTGAAGAGTGATACCAACTTGTGATCATAAACTTCTTGATGCCGTTGCCCCTATGTTTCAATTCTCTGGGAAGAATAACTAGGTTTGGATGAGGTTTAGTTAAAAAAGTATAGAGGCCATGTTGTCTGGAAACTATAAACTGTGTCTCAGAGGAAGTCTGAAGGATAGAGTCATGCTTTCTGTCATAAATAGGGAAACATTTTCTTTGCAGTGTTTTCATGAACTGAAAAAGGCAGCCTTAGAGAATATGCAGTCCAAGGCCAAGATATTTCAACTGGGAAGGCAACCATTGAGAAAAGAGATTGCTTAACCATCAGAAGAGCTGATATTAATACTATTTATGAATGTACAAATCAGTCAATTTCTTTGGGGTTCCTTTAGAACAAGCAGGTAAACAATCGGATGTGACATGCTTATTTCCTAAGTTATATTTTTCAAGTTTGCTGATTTGGGAATGGGCTGTTTATGTAGATGTGCCTCAATAAACTAACAATATTATAGTAAAAAATGATAAAGGGAAAAATATAGGATGGGATTTATGGGGAAGGAAAAGCTGAACCATTAGTTCTAAATTTGGCCCTCACATAAAGAGAAAAGGGTGCATCTTCAAAACACGTTTTCTTGTTTGTGATTTTGTTTAGTTTTTGGATAAGTGGTAATAGAAATTGACTTGCCATGTCAAGATTCTGATCTCCCGCAATGTTTAAACACACAGAAGTAGAGGCTTTTAACTAAACAAAACATGGCATGAATACAATGAATAGGGGATATCTATTAGGCCTATGACAACAATCGTTTCCTGGGTGATTGATGAGGCAAAATACTTTTTTTTTTTTTTTTTAATTTTTTTTTTCAACGTTTTTATTTATTTTTGGGACAGAGAGAGACAGAGCATGAACGGGGGAGGGGCAGAGAGAGAGGGAGACACAGAATCGGAAACAGGCTCCAGGCTCCGAGCCATCAGCCCAGAGCCTGACGCGGGGCTCGAACTCACGGACCGCGAGATCGTGACCTGGCTGAAGCCGGACGCTTAACCGACTGCGCCACCCAGGCGCCCCAGAGGCAAAATACTTTTGTAGCAGCAGATAAGGTCTTGCACATAAAACCCTCTCTGGATGGGAGGACAGCACAGCAAAATCTGCCACATTTGCCAGGAGCATTGTGAGGAGCGAAGTGGTAAGGAGGAGCCTGCGGTAAGCCCCACCCACTCTCAGCTGTCCAGGTTAGAGGCAGGCCTGCCCCACGCACCT
Organism: Puma concolor; assembly: GCF_028749965.1. Taxonomy (NCBI): domain Eukaryota; kingdom Metazoa; phylum Chordata; class Mammalia; order Carnivora; family Felidae; genus Puma; species Puma concolor. The sequence goes on along the minus strand of NC_141675.1, from coordinate 146,205,520 downwards.
GCTGACACTTGGCGTTGCGGGCCCCCGGGGAGCTGTCTTGTGATCTGATCATACAGCTCTGGTCTAGGCTGTGCCCGTGGATATGGCTGTGATGCTACCTCTGGCAGCTGGCCTCTGGCTGTTCTTTATAAATGGCCATTCCTGTCACTGCTTGTAACTTAAGTGCTTTTTGTAACTCCAATCAGACTGATAGGCTTAGAGTTGGTGTTACTGACTGAATGTTTGTGTCCCTTCCACCCCCCAACCCCCCACCAAATTCACATGTTGGAGCCTGTTTTAACCTTCAATGTGATGGCATGTGGACAAGGGCCCTTGGAGGGTACTTAATGTTAAGTCATGAGGATGGGACCCTCATAATGGGAAGAAGAGAGCTAGGCACGCCCTCCCACCATATCTGTCTCTCTCTTTAAACTCTCATCTCTCATCCATCTACAACCCAAGAGAGAGCCATCACCAGAAACATACCCTGTTGTCACCTTGATCTTGGACTCCCAGTCTCCACAGTTGTGAGGAAATAAATTTGTCTGAGGCACCCAGTCTATGGTATTTTGCTATGGCAGCCTGAGCTGACTAAGATATTTGATTTCCGTAGCATTTCATGACATCGTTTCTAAACTTAGTCGAATGCTAATTACCATTGCACATCCATTTTGAGGAATGTCTACAAAATGACACATGGGTCATGTTACTGTGGTCACAACACTGCATGGCCAGATGATAGATCATATGAATCTAAAATGCACCAAATTTATGTTATAATAATATTGTTTGACCATAGTAATCACTCTCACTTTGTCATGATAACCTGCTAGATTTTTTTATGACTGGTAAAAATATACCGTATATATACCGTGTGTATATACAATGCACATGACTATAAGGAAGGAATTCATCTTCCTGAGATATAATTTAGACTCAATGTCAGATTTGCTGTATTTACATAGAACATAACATGTCCAGTGTAAAAGATCAACTACAACCTATCTTCATGATTCATAATGGCTGTGTATCTGTAATTCATCTGTAAAGAAAACCTGTGAGATCCAGAGGGAACATCTGGGGAGGTTTTACATGCCTCATGGTCTTTCTTTCTCTATTTTACTGTCTCTATATACCCGTGGACTCCATGTCCCCTAAAACATGTGACTGACAAGGAAAGATGCTTCAAAAAGTAGCATAGCTGGGATTCAAGTAGGGCCCACAAAGCTGACAGATTTTAATGACAGAAAGGAGGACCAGTGTAGCTGACTACAAGAAAGCCATTTGGGGCCAAGGTTTCTGTTTTTGTTCTTTTTCCCCGTAGCATTTTATTTATTTCATTTTTTACTACGGTAAGAACACTTAACATAAGGTCTACACTCTTAAATTTGTAAGTGCACAATACAGTACTGTTAACTACGGGTACACTGTTGTGCAGCAGATGGCTGGAATTTCCGTGTCTTGTACTATTGAAGAAGCGTTGTATCTGTTGAACAAGCAACTCCCCATTCTTCCTCCGTCCAGCCCCTGGCTACCACCATTGTACTCTCCGTATCTAGGAGTTTGATGACTCTCGATACTTGACCTAAGTGGAATCATGCAGTACTTGTCCTTCTGTGACTGGTTTATTTCACTCAGCATAATGTCTTCCAGGTTCACACATGTTGTCACAAAGGGCAGACTTCCTTTCTGTTTTTTTAAGGCTGAATACTATTTCATTGTGTGCACATACCACATTTTCTTTATCCATTCATCCATGGATGCACATGGAGGTTGATTTGCCTCTTGGCTGTTGTGAGTAATGCTGCAATGAACATGGTGTGCAGGTGCCTCTTCAGGATCCTGATTTCACTTCGTGTGGATAAATACCCAGAAGTGGGTTTGCTGGATTCTATGGTAATTCTATTTTTAATTTTTTGAAGAACATTCATGCTTTAAAATTTTTGTAATGTTTATTTATTTATTTTGATGGAAAGAGAGCAAACAGGGGAGGGGCAGAGAGAGCAGGAGAGAGAGAGAGAATGCCAAGCAGCCTTCATGCTGTCAGCTCAGAGCCTGACACCAGGCTTGAGCTCGTGAACCGTGAGATCATGACCTGAGCTGAGATCAAGAGTCAGAGGCTTAACCGACTGAGTCACCCAGGCACACCCTCCATGCTTTTTTCCATAGCACCTACAACATTTTACATTCCCCCGCAAATACAAACATTCTAATTAGAGACAACTTAGTAGTTAGATGACGAAGAAAGATCAAGAAATAGGTTTCCTAACAAATGTGTTTTTTTCCGGCTTTAAGTGTGCTATTGTGATTAACGAGCAGAACCTTCCCATTACCACTGTCCAGTGCTTATTTCTTCCAGGGAACACTGGGACCACCCATCATTTGGAAGCCATATACTTCTGCAACTAAGTTTTCATAGACATTTAATGGAGTCCCTGTGGACATCAAACCCCCCAAGCAAAGTGCTCCATGCAAATAATTCTGAGTATAGGGGTCTATGACATTTGCAAATTGATGGAGAAAGCAGACACACTGCATACTACAAACACTGCAGTCTCCCATAGCACAATAAATGAGACATCCTCCTTAGTCCATTGTGAGTACATTTTGACATGTCTTTTATTACTCATCGCAAAATGCTTTTCCAGTCAAGGCACATTATGTAAACGTTATGGGTTGAATTGTGTCTCCTGCCCAAGATGTTGAAGTCCTAACACGAAGTACCTGTTCGTACGACCTTATCTGGACGTAGGGTTTTTGTAGATAACGAGCCAAGATGTGGTCTTTAGGGTGGGTTGATCCCAATGTAGATGTGTCCATATAAGAAGGGGAAACTTAGACCCAGACACAGACACTCACAGAGGGAAGGCGATGTGAAGACACAGGGGGAACATAATGTACAAACCAAGAAAAACACTTGAGGCTCCCAGAAGTCACCAGGAGACTTGGAACAGATTCTCCTTCACAGCCTTCAGAAGAGCCAGGCCGGCTGACAGCTTGAGGTCAGACTTCTAGCTCGTGGAACTGTAAGACACTCAGTTTTTGAGGTTTAAGCCACCCAATTGGTGGCACTTTGTTATGGTGGCCCTAGCAAGCTAATACAGAAACCTAGTATAAAATGCTGGATATATAGCCAAAATAGGGTTTTTTTTCTTTCTCTTATTTAATCAGTTGATACTATTTTCCTAAAATGGCCATAAGGTGAAGAAATGGCATGGAAATGTTAATAATGAGAATACGTAAAAGGGGTTTATCACTTCCATTAATATTATGTTTATTTGATTTAATGAAGAAAAGTTATGATGTTTATTTTTCTGATTACAAAAGTAATGCTTTATCACTGTATTACCTTTATAAACTCAGAAAATTTAAAAAGAGAAATTAAACCATAATTACACTAACCAGAGAAAATTACTACTGTAATTTTATTACTTTTGCTTTCAGGCCTTTTAGGAACTGTGTATTTGTATACACATATTTCTTTCTGACTTAATTTTTCTGAAAAAAAAAATAGTTCTCATTAGTTCTTTGTTTGAAAATCATAGGATCACACAGAGCTAAAGGGGTTAATACGTCCTTCTCACATGTATTTGCCAGGATGGACATAAGGTGGTAATATAATCGACTTAACTTTTTTTTTTGTTTTTTTAACATTTATTTATTTTTGAGACAGAGAGAGACAGATCATGAACAGGGGAGGGTCAGAGAGAGAGGGAGACACAAAATCGGAAGTAGGCTCCAGGCTCTGAGCTGTCAGCGCAGAGCCGGACGCAGGGCTCGAACTCACGGACCGCGAGATCGTGACCTGAGCCGAAGTCGGATGCTCAACCGACTGAGCTACCCAGGCGCCCCTCGACTTAACTTTTAATAGCACATGTAGGGGAGCCTGGGTAGCTCAGTCAGTGAAGCATGCGACTTTGGCTCAGGTCATGATCTCACAGTTCATGAGTTCGAGCCCCACATCTGGCTCTGTGCTGACAGCCCAGAGGCTGGAGACTCCTTCGGATTTTGTGTCTCCCTCTCTTTCTGACCCTCCCCCACTATGTTCTGTCTCTCTTTCTCTCAAAAATAAACATTAAAAAAAATAAAAGCACATGTGATATCACATTTGTATTTGCCATTGTCTGAAATAGACACTTTAAAAAGCATAGCATGCTACCATTAGACATTGAAGTGTTTTATTTGGACTGGAATATAAAGCAGTAACCCAAATGTTGGCCCAATGAAATCGTCAAAATTACTCCCTCGCATGATGCTTTGTAAAATGGTTTGTAAATGCCGTGTAAATGCCGTGTAAATGCTCCATAACCCATAGCTTCAGAACACAAACAAATGTCATGAGCTTGTGCTTCCAGTCTAAGAGGTGGCCTGAGAGTGCTTGTCCCAGTATGGAGACCATGGGAAGATGCGAGGGACTCACTGATGAGATCATTTCTTTGTGGAGAACTCACTGATGAGATCATTTCTTTTCAGTGGCTCTCTCAGAATCAAATGTATAAAATCTATAAAAGTGGCCTTTATTGTTACTAGCTATTAATAATAGCAACTGATGGTTTAATTCTAGTTCCTTCAGATCATGTGCATGAACACTTAATGTGGCTTCTATATAGGAAGAATATGGCTGACAATACTGAGGACATCTCATGAGTTCATTTACTCATATGTTGGATTGCCAGATTTAGTAAAAAGAAATATGGGACACGCAGTTAAATTTCAGTTTTAGGTAAACAGAGAATGCTATTTTAATATAAGGATGTCCCCAATACTGCGTGGGACAGCCTTATACTAAAATAGTTCAAATTGGGTATCCCTGGATTTTATCTGGTAATCTTAACCTACAAATGGGTCCTTCAAAACTTAAGTCCCTACTTACATTCCTATTCCAGATAAGGCTTAAGAGATAATTTTCACCTTCAAAATTTTTTTAAAGTTTATTTATTTTAAGAGAGAGAGAGAGCAGGGGAGGGGCTGAGAGAGAAGGAGAGAGAAAGACATAATTTTCTGTTAAACAGCTATTTGTAGCAGTCAAAGAGAAATTCTGTCTACTCTAAATATGGTAGTGGTTACATAGAGAAGCTGAAAAGAGAATAGAGAAAGGGAGAAATTCTTTTTTTTATTTCTCTTTTTTTTGTCAATATGAATTCACTTTTTTTTTTTTTTTTTGGCAATTAAATTCCAGGCCACCAATTCCATATTTAAATTGTCTATGAAGGCATATTTCTTTCAAAAGAAAAAAAAAAAAAGAAAAAACCTTGAGAGCTCTCTTGATTTTCTCTGCCTCTGCCATTCTGAAACCCATCTGATTGGTACAGATGGCTTAGGTTGACATCTGGTAACTTTGACAAGAAATACGATGCAGCTTGTGTCCTTTTAGGAGGATAGATTGCCCCATTCAACTATTTCAAATAGTTGAAATATTCATGGAATATTTCACAGATATCTCACAGATATAAGAAGAAACTATAGTATCTATTGGTTGTAAAGTTGGGTCATTTTGTGGGAGGAAGCTGTGTGGAGTAGGTGAAGAGGTGCTGAGATTAGGGCTCAAGGGTTCTGTTTTGGTGTAACACACATGGGGGGTAAGAACAAAAGGACAAACCTCCAGGACAGCTTGTGGAAATTCTCCCCGTGGGGTTCTGGAAAAATAGTATTCACCTTCCTCGGGGGGCATTGGTGGGTGGGTATGAGTTCTCAGACTCCAGTCCAGAGAGATGTCAGTGACAATTGATATAGCACAGCATCTGCGAACTAGAAATGATGTAAAGGCCTTTGAACCTACGGGGTTATGAAAATGAAAGAAAAAACACACTGAGGAATGGTACAGGTTGAAAATGTGCTGGTGCTGAGAAATGCTGATTTGAAAAAGGGAAGAGGGCGGTGGGGGAAGGCGTGATTGTGTGAGGAGTGCACATGGAACAGGGTCAGGTTGAACATCTGACTCTTATTTCTTAAGTAAATTGCCTTGAAATCAACTGAGAGTAGGAAATGAATAATGAAGAGGCAAATGGCCAACTATTGGATTAGGAGATATATCAAGAAATTTAACATAGCTCCAGCTTTAGTGCAAGACATAATTGTAGATTAGTGAAGAGAAAAGCAGCATGTTATTCTGCACCATGACATTTGAGGAATATATATTTGGGACTCACTGGGAACATGTCTATAGGGTACACAAGTTATTTCTGAAAGTGTATAATTGATTTGGGCGAACTGAACACAAACCCATAAAATGAGATGGCTTTTTCTGACATACAATAAAAGCAACAATATATATTTAAGTATATATATATATATATATATATATATATATATATATATATATGTATGTTGTGGGACAAGAAGGCAAGGTGTGATATGAATTCTGTAAACTTCTGATTATATAGAAAGATTCCGAGGTAGGACATGATGCTGAAACCCAAGATATTTTCTTTTGTCACCCAGTTGAATCCTCATCTCCTGATGCCTTCTGGTTGAATTACTACAGAAATGTGTGTGAGAAATGGAAATAGACCTCCTGGTATGGCTGTGTGTATGGCTGTCCCTGTGGTGGTAACGGTCATTGAGGTTATTGTGGCTAAGAACTATTTGTTATAGAAGACTCTATGATTTTTGCTTCTAGAGCATCACCATTGAACATCCTGTGCCTCTTGTTTAGTTCCTCTACAATCCATGGTGCTTTAAGTGCACTTAACTCCAATAGTTCTCCACTCAATAAAGGATGCTCACTGCTTGGTGAAAACCTCATTTGTCTTCAAAATTCCTTTTGGTCCTGTACATGATGTGGTATCATCTAGAGATTGAAAATGTGATTACTTTGAAATATTGAAAAATATGAAAATTCTGTATGTGTGAGCCAACACCCACTTTAGACTTTTTTGACCATTAGGAAGCCAGGCAACTATTTAGATCAGTTGAGTCTTAGGTTTTTAGACATTGGTTCTTAATCTTCAAATATTTTTATTCTTTATCATTTACATTCTAATAAAATCTTGAACTATTTAATTGTCAACATCTGACACATATTCAATAATGAATATTTACCAATTGATTGAATATACTTCTAAATAGCCTGAAAACTAGAAATGATGTAAAGGTCTTTTTTTAAATTTATTTATTAATTTTTGGAGAGAGAGAGGGAGAGAAAGAGTGCAATCATGGGGAAGGGGAAGAGAAAAAAGTAGAGAGAGAATCCCAGGTTTGTGGGGCTCAGACCCACAAACCGTGTGATCATGACCTGAGCCGACATCCAGAGTTGGATGTTTAATAGACTAAGCCATCCAGGCACCCCAAGAAATGATGCAAAGATCTTTTGAAATAAATGAACAAAAAATGAAGAAAAGAAGTGGGGTAGTTTCATCTTTGGTGTGGAACAACAGATTGGGATGAACAAAAACGAAGAGAAGGAGACAGAAGCAGTGAGAATTCTTATGTCATAAAAGGGAAGACTTAGAGATGAAGTTGTAGTCAAGAAATCTGTGGTGACTTCAGGGCGCCTGGGTGGTTCAGTCGGTTGAGTGTCCGACTTCGGCTCAGGTCATGATTTTGCAGTTTGTGAGTTCGAGCCCCGCGTCGGGCTCTGGGCTGACAGCATGAAGTCTGTCTAGAGCCTGCTTTGGAGTCTGTGTTTCCCTCTCTCTCTGACTCTCCCCCACTCATACTCTGTCTCTCTGTCTCAAAAATAAAGATAAACATAAAAAAAAAAAGAAATCTGTGATGACTGATGGGAGATGAAAATACATTGTAGATAATGATACTACACAATAATTTTAAATATAAATTTGAGCCTCTGTAAAACCTTAAAATTCCATCATTCAGGACATTTGTTGTGGGTAAGGAGACTGCAAGAACAGCACACAATAAAGATTGTATTTGTGGTGGAGAGTTTTAAATTATAATAAAAGAAAACCTCCAGTGATGTTAAGATGCCACAGTTAATGACATGTAAATTGCTACTATATTACACAACTGGGCATAATTCAAGAGTGGTCCTCACAAATATAGTTAGCCAGACAAACAATTTTTAGTTTTCTCTTCTAACATTTCTGTTATCAAAAGTTCTTGAATATCATCCACCATATTGGAATAACTGAATATCCAAATGAAAAAAAAATAAAAATAAATGTGAACATTGACCTCTACCTCACACCATATAAGAATTAATTTGCATTGGATTGCAGATCTAAATCTGAACTTTAAATTATAAAATTCCTAGAAGAAAATGCATTGACCAATATGCCATATTATATACCAAAATTACTTCAAATTAGATTGCAGATTTCTATGTGAAAGCTAAAACCATAAAATCCTTAGGAGAAATGTTTCTTTCTTTGAAGTAGACAGGAATTTCTTACAAAGCAAAAAGAACTACGTGTACAAAATTTTCATGAGCTAGTCCTCAAGAACAAAAACATTTTTTTTCAATAAGGACTATTAGAAAATGAAATGAAAGCCACAGGCAGGGAGAAACAAATGTTCATGTATGTCTGAAAAAAGACTTATTGCAAATTACAAGTCAATAATTAAGATATAACAATTAAGAAAGGGTAAGAGACAGGACAGACACTAAACAGATAGGCTAATGGACAAAAGTCACCTTGAAATAGTCTCCACACCCTTACATATTAGGGAAAATGCAAATCAAAACCACAAAAAGCTACTATCACACACTCGCTAGAATGGCTAAAATTGGAAAGGCTAACATTAGAAGCAATGGAGCAGATGTGAGAGCAGCTGGGTCTCATGCATTTCTGGAGGGGTGTGAAAATTCACTTTGGCAAAACGTGATGGCTTTCATGAAGTGGGACATAATTTATGATCTAGTGATTCTGTTCCCAGGTATGTATCCAAACCATATTAAAAATTACCATGAGAGACTCTTAAATACTGAGAACAAACTGAGGGTTGATGGGGGGTGGGGGAGAGGGGAAAGCATGGAGGGCATGGAGGAGGGCACCTGTTGGGATGAGCACTGGGTGTTGTATGGAAACCAATTTGACAATAAATTATAAAAATTATACATATATGTATATATATATATATATATATATATATATATATAAACACTAATATATGTTATATATATGTTATATATATATATATATATATATATATATATATATATATATATATATAAACACTAATATATAACACTAAAATATGTTTAAAAAGTCTTTTAGGGGCACCTGGGTGGCTCAGTCAGTTAAGCATCCGACTTCAGCTCAGCTCAGAATCTCAGGCTTTATGAGTTCAAGGCCTTCATTAGGCTCTCTGCTGTCAACATGGAGTCCACTTTGGATTCTCTGTCTCTCTCTCTCTCTCTGCCCCTCCCTCCTCGCGTTCTCTCTGTCAAAAACAAATAAACGTTAAACAAAATCTTTTATATTGCTGCTTTCTACTAAGAAAGATGAAGAAAAAAGAATACCACCCAAATCAACTCCCATCCATACGAAAATGAATAAACGGTGGTGTATTGATAGAATGAGAAACTATGTAGCAATAAAAAGAAATACTTCCTCCCCCAAATTATAGTGAATGGAAGAGGGCAGACACAGAGGAATATATACTGTAAAATTCCATTTATACAAAATTCAAGAACAGTAAAATCGAAAATATTTAAAAAATTTAGAATGTACTCAGCTATCTAAAATTAGCACTAAATTTCTCTTTGATCAGTGAATGGGGTAACCTCTTAGCTGAAACACTCAGGGACTTTCTTGCACAATTAAGCCCCTGTTTTGAGAAGGGCACTTAAAAGAGCATTGAACTCTGGGGTGTTGGTCATTTGGAAGCTATGCCAGTGGTCTCAAGGTTGAAAGAGAAAGCAGACAGAGATTAATGGTAAAAATTACCTGCCAAACACACGCACACCCACCAAGAAATAAAAACCAATAGTTTCACGTTAAGAAATAAAGAGATAATCAATATTCATGAAAAAAAAGTCAGTCTGATTCTTGATAATTTTTTCATTCTATGATGCAAAGACATGGGGAACTGGTTAAAAATGAGGGAAAATACTAGGTCCCTAAGGCTTGGATTCTGGAATAAGGGGGTAGAAGGTATTGCTCTTGAGGAGCTCAGAAAACCATTCTCCTACAACTGTTCTACCTTCAGCAGCCTTTTCTCCAATCTTCTCACAGCTCTGCCGCTGATTTTCAGGGTTATACCCAATGTCACCTCCTCAGGAGCCTTTGCTAAACATCCTGCTTAAAACTCAGCCTAGTTTCTCTCCCTATTTCCCTCTTCATCGTCCTCTGCCTCCCTTTCCGGCCTTCCACCTTGGTCTCCCTCTGTCTCTGTCTCTACCTCTGTTTCTCTCTCCACATTTTATTTGAAAATAGGGTAGTTTCAAAAGCCCAGTCTGTGGAGTCAGGCTCCCTCAGATCCCAGCTCTACCCCATGACTATGGGGTTCTGTTCAAGCTACTTTTTCTTTTCCTGACTCAGTTTTCTTATCTGCAAACTAGAGTCTTCCTATCTTCTGGGGGGTGTTTTGAAGAATGAATTCGCCCGCTTAAAGTGCTTTAGGTGGTTCCGGACACAATGTGAGCATTTGATAAATGTTAGCCATTACTCTGGCTACATTTGCATCCACTACATTCACAGTCCTGAGGAGTAAGGATTTAGAAACTTGTAACATAAGAATAATTTGATGAAACAATAAATGCAGTAAATAAAAAGCTAAATATTGGGGTGCCTAGTTGGCTCAGTCAGTTAAGCATCTGATTCTTAATTTCAGCGCAGGTCATGATCTCACGGTTCGTGGGACTGTCAGTGCACAGCCTGCTTGGGATTCTCTCTCTTTCTCTCAAAATAAATAAACACTAAAAAATAAAAATAAAAAAGCCAAATATTTACTAAAAAATGTTTTATTTAACTATTTCTCCTCTTTTGTATTAACTTTGCAGATTTCAAAATCAAGATTCTTTCTCTGAAATCACATTAATGTCAAGTTAATCCAAAATAACACAATAAATCAGTTTACAAATATAGATTTATGTTTATGGGGTTGGCCCACGTAAGGATACACACATTTATATTTTAAGTTTATTTATTTATTTTGAGAGAGAGCAAGAGACAGCACGCATGCACGCCCACAAGCAGGGCAGGGGTAGAGAGAGGGAGAGAGAGAGAGAGGATTCGCAGCAGGCTCCACACGGTCAGCACAGATCCCGACACGGGGCTCAAACTCACAAACTGTAAGATCATGACCTGAGCTGAAATCAAGAGTCACATGCTTAACCAACTGAGACACCCAAGTATCCCGAGGATACACACATTTTTAACTAAATTGTTAGACTTGAAGTTTAGTTAACTGTTAACGGTTAACTAGTTAACAGTTCAGTTAGTTAACTCTTCCCAGGTAATAGTGTTACTGTTTAAACTTCTTTTTTTTTTTTTTAATTTTTATGTAAATTCCGGTTAGTATACAGTGTGATACTAGTTTCAGGGGTACAATTTAGTGATTCAACACTTCCAACAGCACCCCGTGCTCACCACAAGTATACTCCTTAATCCCCATCACCTATTTCACCAGCCCCCATCCACCCCCGTAACTACTACTTTGTTCTTTATGGCTAAGAGTCTGTTTCCTGTTTTCTCTCTCTCTCTTTTTCCTTTTGCTCATTTGCTTTGTTTCTTAAATTCCACATATGAATGAAATCATATGGTATTTGTCTTTCTCTGCCTGACTTATGTCACTTAGCATTTATACTCTCTAGTTCCATCTATGTCCTTGCAAATGGAAAGATTTCATGACTGAATAATATTCCATTGTATATATATTGCACACACACACACACACACACACACACACACGCACATATATATATATAATATATATCACATCTTTGTCCATTCATTAGTCGATGTACATTTGTTTAAACTTCTTGATTCTAAAAGCTGGACTTCTTTGGGTAACTAAATCAAAATTAGATCTTTTCTTTTTTTTTTGTCATATGTGTTACATAATTATAGAATTATTTAATAAATCCCTTATTCAATTTTCTAATTAACATTTATGCAGGGTATATAACATTAAAATAAGCCTAACAGAAATGTCAGCATACAAGTATTTGATTAATTAGGTTTTATTTCTGTTGACATTTTTTAATCTAGCCTTAGTTTTTAATGAAATTCTTAAAATCATTCAGGATCTGTTACGAACTGTAAGAGTCTTTAAAAAAATTTTTTAAAAACATTTATTCATCTTTGAGAGACAGAGAGAGACAGAGCGTGAGGGGGGAAGGGGCAGAGAGAAGGAGACACAGAATCTGAAGCAGGCTCCAGGCTCTGAGCTGTCAGCAAAGAGCCTGATGCGGGGCTCGAACCAGTGAACTGCGAGATTGTGACCTGAGCCGAAGTTGGGCCCTCAACCGACTGAGCTACCCAGGCGCCCCAGAACTGTAAGAATCTTAATGAACTTCTTTAGACATTAAAACCGAAAAATATGCTACTATTTATCTAATCACCATTAGCTATTCTGACCCTAGGAAAATACACATTTTTCTAAATCTATGACCCGTTTAAGTATGTAGGGAATTCACAGTTATTTGCTTTTTATGCCATAAGAAACAAGAGAAAGAACTTAACTGATCTCAACTATCAGAGTCCACAGGTAGAAGACTTTCCTTGTCTGCTGTTAGCAGGGAACTCAAAGTGAGTGGGATGGGAATCCTGAGTCCATCCTGGGAAAAATAGCCCTATGAGACTGCTGTATGTGATAAACTGAGACCAGGAGCATTTATGTGGGAATAATAAATCTGTATGTTTTCCTTTGTTAAAAGAGCACAGATTTGGTGGCCTAACAGACTTATTACATGAATCTCAGTGTTCCCATTTACTAGTTGTACATTCATCAGAAATCTTAATCTCTGGAAGCCTGTTTCCATTCTCCATAAAAAAGAGATTATAAACACTAACCTCAGAGAACTGTTGTCATAGCTAATGAAATTATACTTAGTGCACAGCATAGTACACAACTTATGGTAGCTATTGACACAGAATAGTATTCTGTTGTTGTTGGCAAAATGACTCTTTGCATGTGTTGTTTTGCATCAGATTTAATGCAGTCCTTAATCTTTTCCAACTTTCATGAGGTAGCAATTTCCAATTTATCTTCCAAGTTATCTGACTGTTTTATTGTTTCTTTTTCGTGGTCTCTGGCTTTCATTGGGATTCATGGAGTACAGCAGAATTGCTATGGCAACCTAAACTCTGGGTGTTTCCTTATCCACAGAGCTAAGTATCTGGATACTTGGAAGCATCTACAGAGTAATGAGATCTGAAAGTTCAATACTTTGAAATGATTTATAGTTATTTTGCTTTTTCCCACAGAAGAAAACACCAAGAAATTATATATGTGTATATATACATATATATATATATTTACACATACATATATACACATATATATACGTATATGTATACGTATATATATATGTTAATTTTATTTAAGAGCAAAAGTACAGCATCATCTTCCACTACATACACACTACATCATCTCAGTTTATAAGCGTCCATAAAGTACTTTATCTAGTCTCTCCTGAATTCCACCTGGGAACTTCATAGTTGAGAAAATAATAACTTTAGAATCTCAACTACAAAGCAGAGTGTGACCGTCTGGGGAATGTTGTTATATCGCTTGAGTGATTTTTTTCCCCTTATAATTACTGTATTTGTTGAGTATTTTGCCATACTGTTTTCAAATCAAAACCCAACATAATGGCAAAGGGCCTCTAAGGAAACGGATTCAATAGGAATGAAACCATTCATTATCATTTGAGATTATGTACCATTGAAGGTCAGAAATATGATCCTTCAAAACTCTAAACATGACAATTCATCTTCACTCTCAGCATAGAAAATGTAGACAGTGTCCTTGTATTCCATCACAGGTGGAATAAATTTAGGGCTATCTGTGTCACCTGTTCTTTTATTTTATATTCATGTTCGCCAGTAATTATTTAAAATATAAAATAAAATTTAGATCTATAGACCTACCATCTGCAAATTAGATTATTCATTCTTTGAAAACAAACCATGGCAACAATGAAAACTTCAATTTTCAGTAGAAAATAAAATAGTAATAGCTTATAAATGGTAACAGATCGGCTAGTTTCTTTTATCCATAGGCAGCTTCAGTTAGACAGTAGTGAAAAACATGCAATAAAGTATCCATTTTCATTGCTGATGAATCTTATGCATCTCTCTTCTCAAGTAGAGAAAAGGTATTTTCAAATCAGGTAAGGGGATATTTATTTAAAGCACCCCCTTGCCATTTTCTATTAAAGTTTCACAAGTATTTTTTTTCCAATTATACACCAAAAATCTAACTGAAAGACAACAATGCAAAACATAAATGGCTTGGGTCATTTTCTATTAATGTAATCCCACACTCGGCAATTTCTATTAAGGTTCTACATTTTTTTCCAGTTATATATTAAGAAACAATACAAAATGTAAGCGGTTTAGGTTATCATACATAAGTCTAAACTTCATAGTATTCATACATTAAATATTATAATAGTAAGCTCTGTGGCCTCTTGGTTGTGAGTGTTCTTTAATAAGATAATAGGGAAAACATTCTTGGGTCCATGGTAAATAGGAAGGAAAGTCAGACATTTTTGCTTGCCATTATCTTCCTTTCCCTTCTCTTTGTTGAGGTTTTATTTTAAAGAAAAGAGTGCCTTCTCTCTAAAATGCACTTCCTGGTTAGATTCTTCATCAGAGAAAGCATCACACGGGTGGCACAGGGACATATATTCTGGGCTCCAACTTTTCTCCCTGGTAAACCTCAGTAGGAGGCTCCTTTTTTCTTTCGCCTCCAGGCAAGTGAGCTGCAACTTCCTGGTACTTTTGGTGCACTTTGGACCCTGTCGCCTTGTTAAGACAGACAGTGTCCCTCCCCCTCCCCCCACTTCCCCCCCATGCCCAACCTTTCTGCAGGGCCAGAAAGATAAAAGTCATGAGCCTCCTTTAAGCTAGAGGGCGGTATAATCCACTCCAAAGTACAAATGGACACTCTGACCCAAAATAGAACCAGGCCTCAGCTTTTAAGTACACTAAATGGAAAGGGAAACCAAACAACTAAAGCAAACAGACAACTTCAATTAACCTTATATGCTTTCTGAGGCCAGACTATTTTGGTTCAAGGCATTTTTTTCCCCTCAGAGAATTTGTTGCTTGAGATACAACCATATGGAGATGCTAATTCAAACAACCTTTAGTTTCCTAAGACTTAAAGCACTCAACAGCAGCAATGACCCAACAATCTAACTGGGGAAAACCTGGCAGAAAAATAATTTAAAAGAGGTATGATAGTAGTCTTCAAATTCTAAACAAAATAAAACAAATTTCTTGGAGGAAACTTCAAAATAGCCTTAAATGTCAGTCCTCCAAGACTTCCTTATACAATTCATCTTAGATTTGAAAGCTTGAATATTCTGCCCAAGGCTAATTAGTTGGTAGAGATGTGAGGAAAACCATGTATCTTTATCGCTAGTCAGGTGGGGCATTTCAACTTCATAAAATTGCAATTAAATTAACTACTATACATACACAGAATGTTTATACTCAGTGCCAGGGAAGCAAATATGTACAGGATATGGTGCTGGTCACCCAAGAAAGCACAGTCTAGAGGTGGAATTGAACCCTGGACCCACGACTATAATGCCACAGGGGAAGTGCTAAAATAGAAAGCGTTCCTCGCCATTTATACCTGTTTAGAAGACCAAAGAAAACTTTGCGGTCAAAGCCATACATTGTAATAAAACTATTTATATGCCTGAAAAATTTTCTGCGCGTTCTCCTTAGACAACCTTGCGAGGCTGATTGAGGATTCAAGAACATAGTCCATGAAAGGGAACCGCCTCTAGCTTTTATTATGCTTATTATGGATTTGTAAACGATTCTAGTGATTACCACCATCAGTAAAATACATTGATTTATTTTCTGGGAGGAATTGCAAGTGGATTATTATCTTCCATATTTTCTTTCTTTTTTATTGTGTTGTATACACAAAATACATGTATGTAAAGGCTGGCTAGGGCCATGAACTCAACAGGCTTTTGGGAGAATCCAGCTGAAATGATAAAATATAAACTGTTCTCTGAAATTTTGTCTCATGTATGTTAATAGGTATGAATTAGGTTTCCTCATAACTAAGGGATACAGTAAATAGAATTTTAACATTTATTTTATATCAAGGGCATGCTGAACCCAGAATCCCACTTCATGAGCCGATGGGGAATTGTATCCATGAATGTCTTATGGCTCCTTCTCCTCCTCCTCCTAGGGTCACATCAGAATCTGAATTTCTGGTGTCGGTGACCACGAATGACATCCTTGTTGTGTGAGCCTGTGATAGGGTTTTGAAGTCCATCAGCTAAATTCTCTAGGGCAAGGGTGGAGGGCAGAGGTCTTTTCCAAAGCTGGGAATTTACCATAATTTTTCTGTTTTCGTTGAAACCATGGTAATTCTTGGGTGTTCCCCTCGTGTGGTACCTGGGTTCTGGCAGTGCAAGGTGCCCACAAACCTCCCTCCTCTTCCCTTCCCAGGGCACTAGGCAAGACTGATCTGTTTCCCTATCTCTCTTTCCCTCTATTACGCTTCCCTCAATAATATTCAAACCCTTTACTTCATTTCTAAGACACTTAGATTTTAACAACAAAACAAGGAGTCCTTTTTCCATGTTCCATCTAAATTTCATCCTATGTCACTATCTGTCAAACACATTTCAGATACCTTTACTTGACCGCCTCCTTCCTCTGCCATCTCACAGTGTTCTCCTTGCCTAAGTGTTGAGGGTCAGTCACAAAGAGTGTTTCTCCAATTGAGCAATGAGGGTAAGAGTCAATGATCTGTGCCGTCTGGCTGGAGGGAATCATTTCACTAGAGAGACTCTTGTTCAAGTAGAAGAAGCTCCCCACTTCTCCAGGGGAGCTCAGCCAGGAGGCTCTACACGTATGCGATGGGGGAATTAACTGACTTCTGTTCAGCCTCTCTGTCCATCTTGTAGTGCCTGCCTGTCAGCACACTGTGGCTCACGCTTGAGCCCATGTCACCAACTGCCCATTTTGTCAATATTCTTTTAAGAAAATAAATGGAGAAAACATGCATCTGAATGTCAGCATTACCTTTGACAGATGTCTATTCCTCTCTTTCTTCATTTGAGGAAATTCTCCTCATCCATCAGTTGCATCGTGTGGTGTGGATGTACCAAATCTTCCCCCACTCTGCTTCCACAGCACCCTGTCCACAGGCATATTATATCATCTAACCTCCTGGTATTTTCCCCCTCCTCTCATCTCCCCCCCTGCTCCCCTCCTCTGGCCTGCATTCCCCTCCCTCTCCTCCTCCTCTCCTTTACTCTTCTCCTCCCATCTCTTGTCCTTCTTTTTTCTTCTCTTTTCCCTATATGTTCATGTCTGTTTCCCTTACAACATGATTCACTTCTTACAAACACAGGAACAAAAACATGGCAGTAAGTGATTCTACTTGTTCAATGAGTGAGTGAATAAATGGTTGAATGGGTGAAATAAACAACCTTGGCTGTATTGCTGAACTATACTCTCTTCGATATTGATAGCAATTCAAAACACCATACTTTTAATCTGGGAACACAATTTTTTGCAACATAACAGCACCGCTTATATCTTTATCCACCTGTAATTAGTTCTTCCTTCCTTCCTGGAAACCCTTTGATACAGCAAGTAAAAGAATCAGAATTTGACTGGACCAAGATCTTTTTTCTTATCTTTGTCATTGGTTTGTTCACCTCAATAAGATTGGCAGTCTTTATTGAGATAAAACTATCCATATAACCGATATAAAACACAAATTATTTGGACAAAAATATATAAAGGTACTTAGGAAGGGCAGAGTGGGAGAGCAAAGAGAGAGGCTCTGATGAGCTCATATGGGAGAGGATCCATTAAAGTGGAAGAGAAAGGCTTCCATCAGTTTCCGAAGCGAGTGAGGATGTGTTGGAACAGCATCTATATGATAGAAGCACAAGCGGCATTTCGGTATTCGTGAAAGAAATACATCGGTAGGTTTTGTAACTAAATTGTTCTACCTTTCTGATGAAGTTAATATACAACAAAATAATTAACATTTCCAAAAAGGACCTAAGGCTTTTGGAAAAGGTTGGATGACTGGAAGGAGAATTTGGTTCACATGGAACTTTCTTTTTTTTTTAAATTTTTTTTTTTTTTAACGTTTATTCATTTTTTTGGGCCAGAGAGAGACAGAGCATGAACGGGGGAGGGGCAGAGAGAGAGGGAGACACAGAATCGGAAACAGGCTCCAGGCTCTGAGCCATCAGCCCAGAGCCCGACGCGGGGCTCGAACTCACGGACCGCGAGATCGTGACCTGGCTGAAGTCGGACGCTTAACCGACTGCGCCACCCAGGCGCCCCTGGAACTTTCTTTACAACTTCCACTTTTACATTCTTCATTGTAGCCAAACATCTCTTTAGAAAAAGCATGAAAATATCGTAATTAACTTCCTTCATGCACAATTAAGGAGACGGAATCACTAGCAGATGAAGGGAGGGTTGCTCTGTGCTTCATTATCATTATTTTCAAATAATATTAATTAAGCCACCTCCTGTGTGGAAGGGTGGAATTTAGTGTTCCTCAGTAGAAATGGAACAGATGTCGTCCTTGACCCTATGAGTCACAGAAATGAAACATATGGCATTGTTTCATATATGTCCAGAATAAAGGGCAACTACAAATGTAAAGTGACACTTAAAAATATGTAATGATTCAGCAGAAAAATGTCTATTTATAACCACGTATTTGCTATACAAACAATGCAACAACATATTTCCTTGTACATATTGTTGACGGGTGCCTATATAACAGAAATTCCCTGCAAAAGGTTAGGTATTTCAAAGTGTCACCAGCAATGCATCATAGCACTGATTCTGGGAAAGCTTCTCAAGAGCTGGGTATTACTGACTCGTTTTCTGGCTTACCAATAGAAGGGCAGTGGCAAATATGGTACATCTGTAGTTTTCAATATTATGTAGTCATTGAAAATAATTTTATGGCTCTGTCGATGTGAGAAAGATGTTCATTTTATGCAGAACAAAAGATTGTCACCTGAAAAAAAAAAGGCAAGCTAATAGTCGTATGTGTGTAATCTTTGTGGATCTCGAACCCACATGATCCAGTATCTAGAATAGTCCACGACTCATAGTCAAAACTACGAAGCAAAAAATAAATAACAAAATCGGAGCTTTAACTGTTTCTCCCTGGACCATTAAAGAGTGTCAAGTTCATAGCCCACAGCAACCATCCCTACTAAGGCTGGAGGTTGTCTAAATGCCCTAAGATGTTCTACCACCCCTGCACTGCCTCTCCTCTTTCATCCCTACAGCTTTTGTTTAAAAGGAGGGACTAACCTGTTCTGTGTGTGTTTCTTCTCCACCCTACAGCCTCTCTGTTCAGTATCTTTTCCACCCTATGATTCACCTTTCACAGACTTCCCCCCGAGGGTGGAAAGTAAAATAGAAACTGATCAAAAACCAATGTTTATATTGAAAATATTTATGTGAATAACTTTTGAGACCATTACACAACACCATTCTTGTTTATTAATTAAAGAAAAGTAAAAAATATGTATGTTATTGTGAGTTTGTATTAATATTGAAATGATGAAGAAGTGAACAGCATTGGTTAACTGAGTGATCTTGTAGATCTCCAGCTGCATCTGGGTGTATACTGAAGAATGGAAGTGAAGGATCCACAAAGTATGCTCATATTTACCTTTATGTGATAACACAAAATTGTTTTCCACAGCAGTAGTTTCAACTTCTCCTAGCAGTCTTAAAAACAGCAAACACAAGTTACCTTTTGTGGGGCATTGGCATCTTGGATAAGGTAAGATCACATAGGTTGATTAAATGGTATGGTTAGTGTTCTAGCCCACAGGATGAGTAGTGTGTTCATGGATGCTCATTTTAGTGTTATTTTTTATAACTAACATATAAATTATATATATTCATTGATATGAATCAGTATTACATGCTAGCTACTTAAGAAGAACAGTAAAAATTCATTTTGTGATCTATGAAGAATTTGGGGACTTTGAATATTTACTTGAGGTTCCAGAATTTTCTTTTAAGAAAGAGGTTCTAGTTCCACTTGGAGGGGTAACTATTCATTCAGATTAGAACCTTGATTAGTCTCCTCAAGGTTTACAGTTAGATGCTAACCCTACCATCCCTTTGACTTACCTTAATTAGCAACTGGGGACCGCTAGAAACTGATGCCCTTTTCTTGCTTGACTTCAGGAATCTTGATAGAAAATTTTAGGATTCCTATAGTAACTGTGTAGTTCCTTGTGGCCTCCATATCTACAGTGAAATATTATCCCTAGCATTGCCTTTATATTTGATACCTTATCTGATCCAGATTATTTTTATAAACATTTCCCCCCATCAACAGGATTTCTATATCTTTTAAATGGCATGAAATCTTCTATAGAAAAGATAGTAGTAAACAGTTCATAAAAGGTTTTATCTTAAGTCTTGGGACAGGAAATTACTACAAGGAGAAACAACCATTGCTCTGCCAGAAGGAAAAAGATTGGAAGACCATCAGAGGTACCCATTCTGCCATTGTTCCTGTCCCAAAACATTTTTGTGTATGTCAGAAAGTAATTAGAATTTGTTTTTTTATTCTGGAAGTTATCCTAAATTGTCCTCATCAGCCTCTGTTCTGCCTGCGATAAATATAATTCTGCTCTCATTGTTCTATTTGCTTTGGATGGGCTATCTATGCCAGGACAAGGAAATGCCACTTAACAATGCCTCCGTGAGGGTGAATCTCTCATCAGTGTTCAAATGCATACAGCTGTGTTTGTAGAGCAAAGCATCTAGTCTGATGACATTCAAACTGGTAGGGGAGCAGAAAATAAATCAAACATCTGGAAAATCATGAGAGAAACATATGCACTTTAAGTAGAAAAGAGCCACTTAGCTCTTTTCCCTTAGAACTACCTTAAAGAGGCAAATTATAAACTCTGCGGCAAATGAGTTACTATCTTCTGCTCAGACACTATTGTAGAATGACTCAGAAGAGTCTTTTAAACTGCTTGCAGCTAGCTTTTTTACTTCCAGTACCTTGCCGAATTGCTCTTGTGCTTTGACTCTGACACCTTCTTGTTCCATCCAAAGATCAGTTCTTCACTGTCAACGTACTTGACAGCCACCAGCATTTACCAGATTATTATTTCTTCCTTTCTGAATGTCTTTCTTTCCTTGGCTTTCAAGTCTTCAGTGCTCTCTTGTCTTCCTCTGCTTTCCTGGTCACCCCCTCTGTCTCCTTTCTCATACCTCTGCTTTTCTCTGACGTAATATTAGGATGTCCTTGCCTAAATCCTTGGACATCTTGGCTTCTCCAATAGCCATCTCCAATGAGCTTCTTGAGAGCTCATTCGGGTTCATAACTCTTACTGTCATGTATAAAATTTAGATGACTTAAACGTTTATATTCCCAGCTTATATCTTTTTCCTGATTCAAGTAGCCAACTGGCTCCTTGCAATCTCCACATTATTTCTAATTAACACCTCACATTTATCCTGTCTAAAATTGAACTCCTCATCTCCTTCTCCCCAAATCTATCTTGCCCGATGCCTTCCCATTTCAGTTAACTGCAAACCCATCCTTCCAATTGTGAAGGGTCAAAACTAGGGGTCACCCTTGGCTCCTCTCTCTCACCCTCCATGCACAATTTCTATCAGGAAATAAGCATGGCTCTCATGTCAAAATATATCTAGAATTCTCACCTCAGTGGTCCTAGCCACCACTATTGTTCACCTCAGTTACTGGCAAGTGCCTCAAAGAGGCCCTTCTGCATGTCTTCTTGCCCTTCCTAGTCCATTTTTTAACATGGCAGCTGGAGTGAACTTTTGACATACAAGACTGTACACGTATCTGCTCAAAATTCTGATAGTCTCTATTTCACCCAGAGTCAAAGTGAAAGTCCATATAATAACCTGGAAGGTCGTGTGGGTTCTGATTCTTCTTTGCCTTTTGAAGCTCTTTCTCTGCTGTTTCCATCATTTCTCATCTCTGGCCACAGTGGTCTCCTTGTTGATTGTTCCAAGAACAGTTTTGGCAGGCTCTTCCTTCAAGACGTGGCTCCAGCTGGAAGCTCTTTCTGCATGTATCAGGGTGTTTTACTCCTTGGCTTCTTTCCTTTGCTCAGGGGAGCTTATCCAAATACAGTTATTTAAACAACATCCCTTCTATACTCTAATTCTAGGAACCACCAATCTCCTTACCATATTCTACTTTTTCTTTTTCCCATATCACCATCTCTCTAGCCTGCTATATCACCTATTTTTCACTTTGCAAATGGTCTCTGCTGCTGTGGTGGGCAGGCTAAATTATGGTCCCCAGAGACATCAGGCCCTAATGCCTGGGACTTATAAATGTTACCTGATTTAGAGAAAAGGGTCTTTGTAGATGTGATTAAGGATCTTGAGAAAGGTAGATTACCCTGGATTATCTGTGTGGACTCTAGGTGCAATTTGTGTGTGTGTGTGTGTGTGTGTGTGTGTGTGTGTGTGTGTTTAATGTTTATTTATTTATTTAAAAAAATTTTTAACGTTTATTTATTTTTGAGAGGAGAGAGAGCATGAGTGGAGGAGGAGAGAGAAAGAGGGAGACACCGAATCTGAAACAGGCTCCAGGCTCTGAGTTGGCAGCACAGAGCCCGCCGCGGGGCTCGAACTCACAGACCATGAGATCATTACCTGAGCTGAAGTCGGACGTTTAACCAACTGAGCCACCGGGCACCCCAAATGTTTATTTATTTTTGAGAGAGAGACAGAGTGCGAGTGGGGGGAGGGCAGAGAGAGAGAGAGAGAGAGGGAGACACAGAATCTGAAACAGGTGCCAGGCTCTGAGGGGTCAGCAGGTCATGACCTGAGCTGAAGTCGGATGCTTAACAACTGAGCCCCAACCATCTTGTGTTCTTATAGGAGAAAAGCAGATGGGGATTTACCAGACAGAAGAGGAGCAGGGAATGGGGACACACAGGTAGAGACTGGAGAGATGAAGTCACAAGCCCAGGAATGCCTGTAGCCACTGGAAACTGGAACAAGCAAGCAGAAGTTGTCCCATTTTGGAGAATTCTGGAGGGAACGAGGCCTTGCAATCCCTTGATTTCAGTCTGGCGATACTGAATTCAGACTCCTGGCGTCCAGAACTGCGAGAAAATAAATTTCTGTTTTCTGAAGCCACCAAGGTGGTAACTTGTTATAGCAGCCCCAGGAAATGAATACAATCATTGTAGTATAAACTCCATGAAGGCATGGGTCTTTGTGCATTTGATTCACTCATATATCTCAAATGCCTAAAACGATACTTGAAACATAGTAGGTATCCAACAAATATTTACTGAAAAAAGGAATAGTATCTATTTTCGTCTTTATATACTTTATACCAACCTTGCCTACTTTTCAGGGTGTTTTAAAACTCTGAATTTGTGTTCTTGTTATTCATACAGTATGCTTTGACATTTTCTATTCAGCAGCAAATTTTAGTAAAAGCGTTCCACTTATGCCCTGGGAATATACTTGATAATTTTCAGGCATGTAGTATTTGTCTCCACTATAGGATTAAAAATGCATTACTTTTTTCATTTCTGAAGTTAGAATACAGTATTCATCAGAAGAATGGTACTTTCTTGATTATGATTTTATGGACTGAACAGCCAGGAAACCCATGGGAGATTTATTAAATAAATATTAACTATATTTTAAGAAGATGACATGCAATTGTGAGCAAGAATGAAAAAAAAAAGCCTATATAAAACCAAAGACATTTTCCACTAAATGTCAACCATTATTAATTATTGCTTTGCATAGTTCTGCATTACCTTTGTCTAGAATAGAATATACCTTTCTTAGTATCAGAGGCAGTTTTTATAGCTTGGAAACCTCTCTGAGCTTTGTGTAAGGTCTTCTCAGGAAGCTTCAAAGTTGCCTTTTATCTTTTCTTTAGTAAGAAACTTCTGTCTGCTTACTACAAAGAAAAGGTTCCATTTGTCCTTTTAAGTTGCCTGTTTATGCCTCCATTTCCTCCTGTCGGCTTTTATGTTTTAGTGTCTAAGTAAAAGCAAAAATGAAGTTTTCAATAATGTGACCTGGAAAGTTCCATGATTATTGTTTTTAACAGTGGTTTTCCTGTTAGGCTCAATACTTCTAGATTGCCATTCTTCCATTTTTACTGAACACACTTCCCCCAGCAACTGTCTTACTCTGGGATTAAACACTAAACTAATTGTGCTGTACATTTATTCAAATATATAGATTTTATTTTGAGTAGCTTGGTGTTACTGAGCCAAGCTATAAGCTTTCTTATATCTTAAGTGCAAAGGGAAAAATATACTTTATAAAGTAGTAAACTAATACTCTCCCCATATTATTATAGCATTTTAAAATTTTCTCTTGGTAATTATATGGGTAAACAAGTTATGTATGCATCATTTATATAATTGCAATAATATATATGTATAATTTAAAAAAAACATTGATGGACTGGACCACGTTTGATTCTTCACCTTTTGAACAGTCAGTCCCACTTGTGTTATTTCAGGTTACACCTTTATTATATGTCTTTTGGACTATTCTCTCAGGTTT
The DNA here is from genome assembly GCF_028749965.1 of Puma concolor. Taxonomy (NCBI): domain Eukaryota; kingdom Metazoa; phylum Chordata; class Mammalia; order Carnivora; family Felidae; genus Puma; species Puma concolor. The sequence goes on along the minus strand of NC_141675.1, from coordinate 146,180,882 downwards.
GCCCCTTTCCACCCTCCGGGCCATCTTGCTTTTTTTTTTTTTTTTTTTTTTTTAATTTTTTTTTTTAATGTTTATTTATTTTTGAGACAGAGAGAGACAGAGCATGAACGGGGGAGGGTCAGAGAGAGAGACAGAGGGAGACACAGAATCTGAAACAGGCTCCAGGCTCTGAGCTGTCAGCACAGAGCCTGACGCGGGGCTCGAACTCACGGACCGCGAGATCATGACCTGGGCCAAAGTCGGCTGCTTAACCGACTGAGCCACCCAGGCGCCCCCATCTTGCTTTTTATCTGGCTCTTCTCCATTCTGTCCTCTACATGGTGCCAGAATGATCTTTTTGAAGAAACAAAGATTATGTAATGTTAAACTCCTTCCCATCTATGGAAGTGTTTTCAAATCTTCAATTTACCACAAAAAAGCTCATGATCACATGGGTCTTGCTATCATTCTTTTCCATAAACCATCTACCATTTCTTCTCACACACACTTCACACCAGCCAGATGCATATACCTGTGGATTTTCTGAATGCTTTATGCTATTGAAGACTCCATGCTTCGCTCAGACTGTTCCCTTTATGGTTTGGAATGGACATCATCCCTTTTCTCATCTAGTTAACTGATCTGTAAAAATCTCAATTCAAGCCTCATCTTCTCTAGTTCCTCCAGTGTCCAGAGTTTCCTGTGACTTCCAGAGCATGTTAAACATTTATATCCAACATAGCACTCATTTAGATTCACTGGTCTGCCTTTCAGTATACGTGCAATTTACACATTTATATTTTCCTGTCCGCTGCTCTCTTGTAGGCATAGAACTATGTCTTGTATCAACATCAGATACCTAGTAGGTGCTTAATAACTGTTGGGTAAATAGAAACATGATTAAGGGTTTGTGCATTCACAATAAACACTTTCATGTGTTACTTTTTTCTATATAAATACACAAATACATATATATAAGTTTATAATAATAGAGAGGGAGGCGAACCATAAGAGACTTTTCAATACAGAGAACAATCTGAGGGTATGTGGGGGAGGTTGGGGGGGAGGAGAAATTGGATGATGGACATTGAGAAGGGCACTCGTTAGGACAAGAACTGGGTGCTGTATGTGAGCGATGAGTCATGGGAATCTATTCCCGAAGCCAAGAGCACACCGTATACACTGTATGTTAGCTAACTTGACGATAAATTATAGTTTAAAAAATTATAATAATATATGTGTGTAACAATAATATATAAATATATTATTGTATTCATTCTCTGTCTGTGTCTACATTTACATATACAGTTTTCCTCTGGACAGCCCAATATTTAAAGTTGGGATATTCATGATATGCTTTATTTGAAAAAAAATGAATATTTTAGTGTACTTTCTATCTTGCTTCTTTCTGCTTCTGTTTGTTTCCTCATTAATCTCTAGGCGATTCATTGCTCTCTTCTCCATGGTTAATTGTGCAACTTCTTTCCATTCTGCGTATCTGAAGAAACATTAACAAGAGAAGCTAGGATTACTGAGATAACCACAATTTATTTTCTTTTAGAAGCTTCTTCTTCTTTTTTTTAGAAGCTTCTTTTAAGCATGACATATGTAAGTCCATTTCAACTCTGCTGTTGAAAAAATTGTAAAACTTCACTTACTCACTAAGTTTCCTAGATTATCTTTGAATGGACCCTGACTAAATGAGCCTCTGGTAAGAGAGTGCTGGACATTGGATTGCTCTCCTTTCTCAGACAGAATGACGTCTGACAAGTCCCTTGCTTTGTTTGTTTGTTTTGTTTTTGTTTTGTTTTGTCTTTGTAAACTTGAAAAGTAATATGTCATCCCAAGATTTGGGGTGGGCCATAATTCAACATTTGATTGCATGAAAATCTTCTGGGGAGAGATAACTATGTCGGCATTTGGGGGAGTCAGGTTTTGTGGGACTTGGTGTTTACATAATTTAGGAACCATTTTAGGAAAAATAAAATTTTAAAAAGTTTCATTGCATCAGTGTGTTACATTAGCTCTGTAACAAATTATACCACAACCTAGTGGCTTAATCAACAAGAATTTATTATTTCACACCCTTTTGTTTGTGGGTCAGACTTCTGGAGCAGTTTTGGCCACATGGACCTTTACGTAAGGCTATTTGAGTACATATGACATTATTGCTGGCTTCCTCCAGAACAAAGTATCCAACATAGAGCAAGGAGAAAGCCTCAATGTCTTATGACATAGCCTCAAAAGTCACACTTCATAATTTTCTCAATATCTCACTTGTTATTCAGGTCAGCTCTATTCAGTATGGGAGGGGACTAACAGGGACACGAAAGCCAGGAGGTGAGCATCATGGGGGGCCATTTTGGAGATTGGCTATCACATTTATATTTGAAAATTTAAAAACATAAAAAGTAAGTAAAGTATGTAAGCACAATGCTACGGGCCCCTTTCTGGTCTTTGGGAACACCTATCCAAGTGAAGAGCCCTTGAACTTAGCTGTGATTTTTTCCATGCTAAATATCCTTTTGCAACCATCAATAACTACCACAGGTTTTCTTATTCTTTGAAAAAAAAAAAAAAGCATTGAGGTAAGCTCATCATCACGCAGCCTTTGTGTCAAATTGTTTTGTAGCTCTTCACCAAGGTTACAATTGTGATCAATGCTCAGGTTTTGGCATATAGTATGGTAGTTGAGTAGCAAATTTATCCATATGTACATGGATACTAAGTAGTTAATATTGTTATGTTCCCCCATTAGTTTATTTATTTTTTAAATAAAATGGAAAGAACTCCATGAGTCTATATATAAAAAAATATGTATTTCTCAGAGTAGAGCCCTCTGGCTGTGACCCCTAATACCTCTGAATAGTCAGAGTGGAATTGTTTGTTTGATTGACTAGTCAGATGTACCACCGATTTATTGTAGTAATAATGCTGTGTGACAAGTAACCACAAACATTCTATGGCAAAGAACAATACATGCTAAGGCTCATTGTGTGGTGTCGTCTGTGTGTTGGCCATGGGATTCTTCTTATCTGGACCAGGTTTGATCACATGTCTGGGAGGTGGGAGTCTATTGACTTCTCTAGCTTGGCTTTGTCTGTAAATGACTGGATGACTCAGCTCTGACCTATTTGTCTCCCAACCTCCATTAGACTAACACAGATATGTTCTCTCTGTAATGGCAGAAACACAGAAAGCAAAGCAGAAAGAAATACAAGTTCTTGAGGCTTTAGTTCAGAACTTGCACACTATTCCTCTATCTGATTTTATTGGCTAAAACAAATAACATGGTTGAGTCCTTAGAGTTGGGGGATGGTAAGAAATTATATGGAAAAAATGCACCAATACAGGGCTGAGAAACAAACTGGAATCATTCAATAATCTACTACAGTGACCTTCTCTCTCTCCTTCCTTAGGACTCTAAGAGTACCACTCTAGAAGCTTATATTCTCTCAGGCAGAAAACTTCCTATATAAAGGCAGATATTTCTTAAGTCAAAGTTATATGAGTCTTATGTGGGCAGCTACCAATTATGTTGGAGCATGTTGCTTTTGAGTTTTTCAAAATATTTAGCTCAGTGTTTCCACTCATTGATTAGAAAGTGAGTGTATGTAGAAATCTATATATGTAACCAGGAGGCTAAGAAGGAAAATTCATGGCAAAATGAAACATGCAGCTTTGTTTTGGTCTCATTGTTTCTTTAAGATATATTTAGTATGGGTAAATTTTCCCTGCCCTTAGATGAAATCTGTCGGATAAAGTTTTTTGCCGGGAAAAATATAATGGAATATTGCCAAGTGTCTTAAATCATTGATTAAATGTTAAATCCCAGATATTAATCAAAAGTGGGTCTGAAGTATTAAAAATGATAACAGCATATGAAAGCGCATGCCTGAATTCTATCATCTTTGGCCATTTGCCTACGCTGTGAACTTGACTGTTCTCAACAGCTTCATGGGCTCTTTGGAGATGGCCACTGTTGGGGAATGTTCTCTTGAAACCCCTTGACACAGGCAAAACCATTTCTGTCATGAAGATTTGTGATTCTTTCCTCAGCTTTCAGGAATCTGAAATTCATCTACAGATCCTGGCTATATCTTCCCAGGACCAATAAAGGCTCTTTCCCCTGTGTCCCTTATCTGGTGTATGTAAAACACACATTCTTTTCTTAACAAATTCAAAGCATGCAGGCAGATCTCCAAACACCACTTCCAACCTGATGCCCCAGGATGCTTTTGCTTTCTCAAATACTGATCAGGACAAGCTGTATTTCCCACCTGCAACAAAAGGTACTCAAGCTTTCCCAGTCAACCCCTGAAAGCTCCCCTCACCAAGTTTAAAGGAAAAATCTCTCTCCTTTGGTGATTTAGGGATAAGAACTCATCACATGTCAGCAGAAATTTGTAGGACCATTTCTCTATAAATGTCTCTTTTCTTCTCCCTTTTCAACCCACTTAATTCTTCCAGGCATATGATGGAATCCATGAATTCTGGACTTGGGTTTCAGTGATAATCTTTTAAAAATCTAACTTCTCACCTAGGATCTTAATGTTTTTTAGGTATATTTCATGTTTATGATTTACCGGAAAATTGAATTTTTGACTCCTTTTAGATGTACAAGTCCCCACTGAGACCTAGCCTGTTTTTAGGCAAAGTTTGTTGGAAAATGTCTCATCCTTCTTTTTCCCACTTAAACAGAGAGAAATTCTGAGTAAGACATGCACTCCTGTGGGTTGCCCCAGAGGGAAACTTCCAAGTGATCACGCATAGATAGGTATCTCAACAAAGCAGGAGAGGAAAATCAGCAGTTAGTGGCTTATTGTGTTTCTTATTCTTTTTTCCCAGCATCTTCTCATTTTCTTATGAACATCAATTTGGTGCTGTGTTCCTGGTTCTGGGACGATAATACACTGCTTAATCCTCCGTATAAAGCAGAGTGCCTAGAGAAAATTGAGAAAATGGAAGCTCCCAAACTCCTTTGAATCCTTTAGAAGTAACAGCATGATCCTTGTGTTAATAACATGATGACATATCATTCAAGTGCTTTATAATGATGAAAAGTGGATAATAAAAGTTTTATCATTGGTAAACAGAGAATATTAGGACATTTTAAGCTTTCTCATCTTACATGGTTTTGAGCATAGAGCCTTGGGCCTTTCAAATGAGAGACTTTGCTTTGAAGACCAAAGACGGAAGGATTATAGTATATTCCTTAAAGTCCTTGTTGTATCACACTTGAGAGATGACTGCAGAACACTGGCCTCTGAGCAATGTCTTTACTTTTTAATTGGTTAAACTATCCCAAACATAGCTCCGGTCTCTTATAGGCCAAAGTGGCCTGGGGTTGCCGAAGCCATTCTGCAGGAAATCTGTGTGCCTCCTGTAAAATGAGCTGGCTTGCTCTGAACTACATACTTTGTAGTTGAAACCTTTAGAGTCCTGTGGTTCTTGAACAAATGTCCTAGGATGCCAGAATGATGGCTCCATTTTATGGATCCCATAATTTTGGAAGGAAGTGGTAGAACAGTGTTACAAACTGCGGTGGGAGAAAACCGCCAACCAAACAAATATCTTATATTGTGCTTTAAAAAGAGGAATACACAGCAATTGTGTTTATTTTTCATCATTGTATTTATGATATACTTGGTAGTTACCCGGCAACCTTAGTTTTCTTCTACAGTTGTATTTCCTGTTGCAAAAAATAAAAAAATAAAAAATAAAAATCTATTTTGTAACAGCCACATTGACCCTTGTCAAACACATCTTTTCTATTCATTATCACGTTCTTTATATTCTTTCTTTATGAGGCCCTAAGTGAATCTGGACATCCAAGACATTGGACACCTTCTGCAGCTTTCATAGGCACAGAGTCTCAGGAAGATTGAGGATAAGAAGGATGCCTGAATTCAATATTCTAGAACATTTTTTTTAACGTTTATTTATGAGACAGAGAGAGACGGAGCATGAACGGGGGAGGGTCAGAGAGAGAGGGAGACACAGAATCTGAAACAGGCTCCGGGCTCTGAGCTGTCAGCACAGAGCCCGACGCGGGGCTCGAACTCACGGACTGCGAGATCATGACCCGAGCTGAAGTCGGACGCTCAACCGACTGAGCCACCCAGGCACCCCAAGAATTCAATATTCTCTTAGTCATCTCTGGCTCTGTGATCTGTCCTAACTTAACTACAGCAAGAACCTCCCAACTGATATCGTTAGGTGCAATCTTTTCTCACTTTCATTTCTCCCATGTACTCTGTCAAATTAACATTATTCAAAAGCACAATGATCATTGTGTGATTCACCTAATAAATTTTTTAGGTCTCCACCGCCGCTGTAGCTTTTCAGTCTTGCCATCGTATGATGCCATCATGAGCTGTCATGCTTTTATATTCCTCTAGTTCTGCAAGACAGCCAAACCGATCTATTCACAGTCTGCTGAATAGACCTTTTGTCTCTGCCTTCTTTTCTTCGTGTCTTCCCAGTACTCCAAATTACCTTCCTTCTTTTGCTAAACAACAAGCCCAGCTTAGACTCCACTTCCTTTGAAGACTTTCATCATTCCTGACATTTATTTCCACGGTTTTATATTTACACACTGCAACATCATCTGTTAAAGAAAACCTATTGAGATCCACGGCTTTGTTGTTCAAAGCTTTGGATACATTTGAGGAAGCATAAATTCATGCAGTCATCACTAGAGGTACTAAAAGGGACTCAGAAATACTTGCAAACACACTCCTTTTAGGTACTATTTTGTGATCTAGGTTATTTTTACAGAAATTAATATTGGTGCCCCTTGCTTCTCTCCAGGCTCCTAATTCAGGGCATTTTCCATCTACCAAAAGTAGATCATCTCAAATATATGTTCTGTGATTTGGAGAGGAACTGCGGTACCAAAAGAAAATCAGCTGGATATGTAAATGAACTTGACAGAATTACGAAAAACATATTAGCTTTGAATAGCCCTGGCTGAATAATCAGTTCCGGCTTATCACAATTTGGTCTAATTGTTGATACGTTCCTTCTCGGCTGTCTGCAGCCCAAAGTGTTGGGTCTCAAAATGGCACTAGTTAGCTGTCAACCTGGGTCCCTGCCTCTCTGCTTGCACAGTTTCTTGAAATATGATTTACTGCTGCCTTCATCATTTGGTATCCACTTATCATTTTGAATGTGTAAACTAATGTCACTCAGAGTTTGACTGCTGTCTCTTTCGTATGCTCCTGAGAAGCTGTGCTTAGATTGCAAGATCAACCAAGGGAGTGGTTATGGAAATCACGGACGTCGCTGATTACACTCTCCGTGGCAGGAGTGCCTAGCTCCTTGCAGATGCCATCTGTGAAATGAGGGTGTTAGCGTCGGATGTCTTTTAAGACGCTCTTTGAGCTGGAGCCTTCAGTGAATCATCACCAGATTCTAATGATGGAAAGATACGCTGGCGAGAACAATACGCTGAGGCAAGACAACTTGTTACGATTCTTGTTTGCTTGGAGGTATTTTAGATAGATGTTGCAGGTAAGAGAACATTTGCAGTGCCAGCTTTACTCTGATGCTTAAGTGAAATCGTGCATGCACGTACTTAGACAAGGGTTTGAAAAATAGTTTGTTATTATCATTATTACCTTTGTCATGAAGATAATCTAAGGAATATTTTTGCAAACCTCCCTGCGATTGATCTCTTTATGGAGGGAGAAAGGACAGAGCTACCTCTGAGAGCTCACCTTTTAAAAGCCTGTCTCTGAAGTTCAGTTACATGTGGTATTATTTTTTAGATGGCTGGTCACTTCCAGAGAGAGCTCTCTTCCTCCCTGGTCTAAGCCAGGTCTCCCACCATACACTCAATGACTTTGATACTCTGCCTTTAGTGCCCTCTTGGGGCTGCGATGGTGTCCTCGCAGATATTTACTTTGCCAGTTTTATTTTTATTTTTTTATCATCTATCTCCTTCAGGAAATTTTAACCTTGGAAAAATCAGCATGTGACTCTGTGTTGTGGTATCCCCATTTCCTGCACTGAAGAAGTCCTCGGTAAATTTTCGTTTTACGCATGTTGAATGCATGAATAAATGCACAGAAACTCGGAAGCCACCTGATAGTTGAACCTTCACTTACCCAGTGTCAGAAGATCTGAATTTTAGCTCTGGCTTTCACACTAACTCTCTGTATCATCTGAAGTAAGCCTCTAAGTCTCAATATTATTTTTATTAACGGGTTTGTGCTAAATCAGTGGTTATCAACCCTGCTTATACATTATAATCCCCCAGAGAGCTTTTGAAAAGCATTTAATTTTAGACTCCATCCCAGTTGAATTAGATTCTCCGTGAGCCGAGCCCTGGCACAGGTACGTACATATTTTAAGCTTCCCAGGTGTTTCTAATGAATATCCAGGTTTTAAAAATCATTGTATTAGATTAATGGAATTTCTCCCATCTCCAAGTCGAAGTGATTTTGCTTACACTTCTAGAAAGGCTGGCTGTTCTATTAACTTATTTGAGTATTTGGAATGATTGTTTGCACACAGCAGGACCTCAATAAATGTTTTTGTTGCTGAACTAGCAGACAGTTCTACTCAGTTCATGAATACTAAATGCGGATTAATCTGGTGGCTGGAATGATGGGCTCCTCTCTCATTTTGTGGAAGGTTCAGGAATAAAAGCCTTCACAAATTAGCTGAAAATAAATTGGAAGACTCTCCAGCAATGACAAGGACCTTGTGGTGTCTGTACTGAAGATAATTAGATATTTTTAAATAAAACTAGTAATCACTTACTGAACTCTTCCTGTATACGAGACAGAGTGTTAAGCATTTTTCATGTAGCGAGTAATTGAATACTAATGACACTTTACACTAGGTGCTGTCATCCACATAGTACAGTTGAAGCAAAGGAGGGACAAAGAGGTTAAGAACCTAGGAAGGGGTGGAGGTCTATATTTGAACTTAGTCTTTCTCCAGAAATAGGGCTTATTCCCCATTATTCTACGGCAATGCCGTTGTACAAAATACCAACCCAGCCAGGGCAAAATGATAATTCAGGCATGAAACTCACTCTTTTGAAGGTAAATATATGATATTTTGAGAAAGGTGGCATTTAAACTCAAATAACTGATTCTTTGTTGTCCAATGGAAATTTCTACGCTTGACATCGTGGGGTGTAACTAGCAAGATACATTAGTTATCTGTTGCTGTGTAACAAATTATCTTAAAATGGAGCAACCTAAAACCACACAGATTTACTATCTCATTGTATCTGGGGCTTAGGAATTCTGGCTTGGTTTAATTAGGTTCCCTGCTTCAGGATTTCTTAGGAGGCTTTAAATAGAGATTTCCTGGGGCTACATTCCTAAAAGAGGGCTTGACTGGGTAAGGATCTTCCATTATGCTCACTTACAAGATCTTGAGGAAAATTCAGTTCCTTGAGGGATGTTCGACTGGGGGACTAAGTTCCTAACTGACTTGCAGCCACAATTCCTTGCCGTGTGGCCAGCAAGTTATGTGTGAAGAGTCAAGTAGGATGCCAGCAAGGCCAAAGTCCTAATTTTTTATAACGTAGCCTCAGAAGTGACATCCTATTACATTGCTGTGTTCTAATAGAAGAGAGTCAGTAAGCCCATCCTACACTTTCTTTGAGGGTATTCAAGGGTCTGAAAGCCATGAGGTCAAGACCCTTTGAAAGTCAATTTAGAAAATTGTCTGCCACACAAGGAAGTGCCCACAGGGAATATGCAAATGGCTCTACCTAGGGCGGTGGCTGTGGATTTTGTTACAATTGGTGATTGGACGACCATGGAATCTTTGGCAGCTTGATCTTGGTAAGTAAGGTCTCTTAACTATGGGTATTTCAGTATCTAAATTTCTTGACAAGGTAGACAATTACTTTCTGCTTTATAAATTTTGTAGCCCCTTATACATCCAAATAATGACATGCTCTGATGTAAAAGTTTCACAGTGTGGGTGATGCTCCATTATTTCTTATTAGCTTCCAACCTCCCTCAGCCTTAGTTTAGCAGCTCCTAAGGAGCCAAGACCACAAATGTCTTCTTACTCTGTCATACCTTGAAATCCACCTGACAGAAAGACCTCTTCTCAAAGAAGTGATGTTGGATCTAACAACCCCCAGTTGTGTTAGATTATCTTCTGTTAACATCTATGAGGAAGCAAAACTAAATCAGGTTTCTAACAAACTTCTCTAACTAAGCAAGCCTGGCATCTTTTTTCATTCACACACATCGATAACTTTATAGTCTATTATATTTTATTGGACCCTGTGATTCCCACAGGGATCTGTTTTTATGTCACATAAAGGAACGGCACTGGGCGATGAAGTTTTATTGCTCCAGATAACTTACGCTTTATTTATGTAAATATGTGCTCTTAGAATTAGGATCAGCCCTGGGTCACATTAGTACTTTCCATTCAACCGATGGCCCGTGATAGAATCACTGTTGTCGTTCAGGTTGTTTTCGGATGCAACACAGGCTAATGACACAATAGGTCATCTTCGACTGCGCATGGTGTTGCATCCACACGACTCCTGAAACAGAATGCTACGGGCACCAGTGACAGTCACAGCAAAGTTTATTGCAACGAGAGGCAAGGCCCGCCGATCAGGACCGACACTCTTGATCAGAGTGCCCCCTCCCACAGCTGGGGTACAGAGTTTTTATAGCCAACCACATCGTCTTATCATCACCTGGGAACAGAACAAAGAAATAGTTCCCAGATGGGGGTGGAAACAGTTCTGCCTTTAAGCCGCAACCAGTTGACCTCCTGGACCCTGCCTCTGGTGCCACTTTTAAAACAAGGCTGTTATCTCTTAGCCTACAGTGTCAAAACAAAGCTGTTATTTCTCAAGGCTACAGGTTAGCCCTGCACTACAATTTAACCCTTACAATGGGAGATGTGTTAGTATTCATGCCATCATTTTGGAAGCATCATTAGGTCAAAATAGTACAAAAGAGCCATGTCCATGCAATATGTTGTAGGAACTTTTAGGTTCTAATCATTTCATGTTTCTCATTTATACATTCAAAGATTGGAATGATGTATCTATGAGCCAAGGAATGCCAACAATGGCCAGGAACTAAGTACTAGGACAAAGGCACGGAACAGATCCTCCCCTGGAGACTTCAGAGAGGGCATGGCTCTGTGGACACCTTGATTTTAGACCTCTATCCTCCAGAACTGTGAGAATAAATTCTGCATTGTTAACATCCACCCAGCATGTGGTACTTTGTTATGGCGGTCCTAGGACACTAATACAGGACCGTGTGCCCTGTTAACTATCTCTGGCTTTTCAAATGTGTACATCGTTTGTTTCTAATGTGTTTGGAGGTAAGAGTGGAAGTAAAATCCATTTCCTCATGAAAAAAAAATTAACAAAGAATTGGAATTCATCCCCTTTTCTACAAGAAGCCTCAAGATGTTAAGTGACTCCATTTTTTTTTAATGTTTATTTATTATTGAGAGACAGAGAGACACAGAGGGTGAGCAGGGGAGGGGTAGAGAGAGAGGGGGAGACACAGAACCCCAAGCAGGCTCCAGGCTCTGAGCTGTCAGCACAGAGCCCGATGCGGGGTTTGAACCCACAAGCCATGACCTGAGCCGAAGTCGGTCGCTTAACCAACTGAGCCACCCAGGCACCCGAAGTGACTCCATTTCTTCACGCACATTCTTGGTGATTCTTGGGGCATAAGTCACTGGCAGCTCCAATTAAGAGCGATTTCATGTTTGGGCTCAAAATGATGCATCTATAGCACCAGAAGCCTGTTGAAGTGAATAAACACAAATAGCACACACTGTTTGCCAGAGAAGTTTAAGCATCTTTATTGAAAAAGCAAAAATAGGTGAGACCAGAGTTAAAAATAAATTTAACAAGACGAGCTGCAATTAAATGCTGATATTTGCAAATCCAGCACGCAACTGTTTGAGATGCTAGGGGATCGGATCTGTGTGATGGACGCTTGCTGACGCCACGTTCATGGTGGACAGCAGTGTGGGTTCCTAGGCAATGGAGAGGTGATCACCTGGTAGGAATGGTGGGTAAAAAGAAGAGAATTTCTTATCATTTCTTATCAGTTGAGCAGATGAATCTCTAGGGAGTTGTCTTCAGTTGTCAAGATTTTTTTTTTTTTTAAATTTTTTTTTTCAATGTTTATTTATTTTTGGGACAGAGAGAGACAGAGCATGAACGGGGGAGGGGCAGAGAGAGAGGGAGACACAGAATCGGAAACAGGCTCCAGGCTCTGAGCCATCAGCCCAGAGCCCGATGCGGGGCTCGAACTCACGGACCGTGAGATCGTGACCTGGTTGAAGTCGGACACTCAACCGACTGCGCCACCCAGGCGCCCCCAGTTGTCAAGATTTTTAATAGAAGTTACAGACTTGTTTTCTCCCAGCACAATGGATGACAGCAGCCTTATCGATACTCACCCTAAATGTGTTCATTGACTTGCCCCAGGCCTCCAAAGCCCCAACAGTAGCCACACCGTCAGCCTCCACAGCCACAACGTCCACTACCATGGACCCCAAAGTAGGTTCCAAAATAGCTGCAGCATAGAGTCTTGGGTGACGAGGATGGGTTACAGGGCAAATGGTGAATGTCCAAAGTTTGACTGTTCCTACAGCTGGGACCTTAATGGAGCACTAGGGTGACTGTGGAAATCTCCAGGGCTCCAGTTCTTAATTGTATATACTAATTAGTGTCAAAACGATAGCTCATTCTGGCACATATAAGTGAGAAAAGTTAAGATGATGGAATCCTTGTGACAAAGTTAGAATTCCATGACCAATGAGAAAGAAAGAAAAAACAAAGGTTTTATAAATCTGCGTTTATCCAGTAACTTAAAGTGAAAAACTCCATAGCCTGTGTATGAATCCAGAGATTCATATATAAACTGAGCACATTCCTTTCCAGGGCTGGGGAATTCATCTAACCACAAGAATATGCCTGCTATTTCCTTTATATTCAAAGCAGATGTAACCTCTTTACATCAGTAGAAAAATGAGCATTTTCAAATATAGCTTTTGTCTCACACTGCTTCTTAATACCATCTCATGGCATCAAGCTGAAATCGGTTATCTAGGGATATATTGTAATGTTCTTCAGCTGAGAGTGTTGGATTTCATTTTTGTTGAGATACCATCCCTAAAAATAATGAGTCCAGCTTCACACAATAGAATTCAGGCGTGTTACATTTTTTAAATGCACAGAGACAATATGAAGAGAATACAAAATCTAGCATTTCTAAGCTGAGATTTTGGGAATACATTATTATCTGTAAGCAGCTCAAAGCTGCAACTTAAAAAACAAAGTGATTTAGCCCAAGACCCATCAGAAATATTCAGGGATGAGGCCACATGAAGGCTAGGTACACACACACTTTTTTGTGTGTTAAGGTTTCTGAAATCAAAATGCACATTTGGCAACAGCATTGGACTCTGCTAAGTAAGTACCTAGGAGTATACAAGACGATAGGGTGCGTCAGAGTTTATGTGTTTATTTCATCATTACTTACATGGTTCACAGACGCGCGGATGGAAAACAATTCCTCTGGGTGGAAAATATTCAAGTACGTAACAAGAAGGTAATAACAAGATTGTGTTGTTGTTATAAGAAACTGGTCAGAAAAACTGACGAGAGGGAGTATTTGGGGGCATGACTTGGACCTGAACGTAGCCTTCCTCCCCAGAGAAAACACCACTGTAATCAGAAAGCCTCCATGGCCATAGCAGTAGAAGGGAAGGCTTCCCGTAGGCACTGGTAGCAGGCAATTTTGCAAGGCTTTTCTGAGCAATATGATTACCTTTCTATTCTAGCACTGCTCGGTCACACAATCCAAGTTAATAGTACTCAGAATAAAAAGAGCTATGGAAATCTTGTGAATCAGTAATGTCCAAAAGCTGGGAAAGTGCTCAAGGGTGAGCATTTTCTATCATGAGTGTGCCAGAAATGATACAAGACATTGGCCAGTTTAATGAGAATTGATGTGAATAAATTTAAAATACAGAACATGGCATTTTGAAGACGCATGAAGAATGATTAAGAGTAGGCACCTGAAGAAGAAATGGATCCATGGGGAACCAGCACAGTGACACTTATCCTAGCCACAACTACTCTAGATGTTCGCTAATTTCCCAGAATACAGAGCATGAGGTTAACAATAGACCAATACTGCCATAGGTCAAGATATTGTTATATTTATGTTATGCTTATATCTAAATAACTGGGACAGCTGGGTGGCTCAGTGGGTTAAGCATCGACTCTTAATTTTGGCTCAGGTCATGATCTCATGGATTGTGAGTTCTAGCCCTGCATTGGGCTCTGAGCTGTCACTGAAGAGCCTGCTTGGGATTCTCTCTCTCTCTCTCTCTCTCTCTCTCTCTCTGCCCCTCCCCTGCTCTCTCTCTCTCAAAAAATGAATAAATAAAACTTACAAAAATTAAATTACTGATAAGTGAGTTGAATAAAACTTATTTTATACTGTGGGTTCTTAATCTCTATTTTTATTTATCTTTATCTTTTTCTGGTATAATACTCTTCGTCAGGAGACCCGTATGAAAAATGTGATTGGGTAGACCCAGTTGCTATTAAGGTCCTCGCGTCTTGGGGCAATAAGTCAAGGAATAACCTAAAAGGTCTCTTTTGAATAAGTCCTGTTTACATTTGTGTGTACTGCACACAGTGTCTCCAAATATGGTGGGGCAGGTCATGCCTTCCTAAGGGTACCCACCCAAGGGTGTGAGTGGGACCTGAAATGACATCATACTACTCCTTTTTAAGATTGAAAAATATTCCATTGTATGGGCACACCACATTTTGTTCATCCATTCATCAACTGATGAACAGTTGGATTGTGTCCACTTTTTGGCTCTTATGAACAAAGGTGCTACAAACATTTGTGTATGGGTTTTTATATGGACATATATTTTCAGTTCTCTTGGGTATATATTTAAGAGTGAAATCCTGGGTCATATGGAAACCTGAAAATTAATTTTTTGAGGAATTGTCAAATTGTTTTCCAAAGTGGTTGTACTATTTTACATTCCCACCAACAATGTATGAGGCTTCGTTTCTCCACCTCCTTGCCAACATTTGTCATTGCCTGTCATTTTGATGATAGATACCTATTTGATGTGAAGTAGTCTCTCACTGTGATTTTGATTTGCATTTTCTTAATGTCTAATAATGTTGAGCATCTTTTCACATGCTTATTAACCATTTGTGTGTCTGAATAACTGCTCATTCAGATCTTTTGTCTATTTAATTATTTACTATATATATTATACATGTATAATACATATTTTTTTTTGCAGAAAGAAAGAGCATGAGTGGGGGAGAGGAGCAAGAGAGAGAGAGAGAGAGAGAGAGAGAGAGAGAGAGAGAGAGAGAGAGAGAATCTTAAGCAGGCTCCACACTCAGCGAGGAGTCTGACTTGAAGCCTAATTGCCTAATCCCATGACCCTGGGATCATGACCTGAGCTGAAATCATGAGTCCAATGCTTAACTGACTGAGCCACCCAGGCACCTCTAGATATTTTGTCCATTTTTTTGTTTATTTATTTATTTTGAGAGAGAAAGAGCAAGCACAAGACTGGAAGTGGAGCAGAGAGACAGGGAGAGAGAGAATCCCAAGGTGGGGGGGATTCAACCTTGGGACTTGAACTCATGAATCATGGGATTGTGACCTAAGCTGAAATCAAGAATCAGATGTTTAACTGACTGAGCCACCCAGACTCCTCTTTTTGTCCATTTTTTACTTGGGTTATGTTTACTGTTGCATTGTAAACATTTTTGAAATATTCTGATTATACGTTCCTTATGGGTTACAGAATCTGAAAATACATTCTTCTATCCTATGGTTTGTCCTCCCACCCTCTTGCTATTGTCCTTCAAAGCAAAAACGTTTTTAATTTCATTGAGGTTCAATTTACTTTTTATTTTGTGACTTGTGCTTTTGGGTTGTTATCTAAAAAATAACAAAACCCCAGGTCACACATATTTGTGTGTATATTTTCATCTAAGAGTTTCATACCGTCAGCTGTAACACTTAGGTTTTAATCTATTTTAAATTAATTTTTGAGACGGTATGACATATGAGATAGGGTCTCTAGCTTCATCCTTTTGCCTGTGGATATCCAGTTAAGTGTCACTTGTTGAAAAGTCTATTCTTTCCCATCAGTTGGTCTTGACATACTTGTCCGAAGTCAGTTGATCGTAAATGTAAGGGTTTGCATTCACCCATCCTAGCAAACTAAAGTCTAAAATCCAAAGTCTTGGGGCACCTGGGTGGCTCATTTGGTTAAGCGTCTGACTCTTGATTTAGGCCCAGCTCATGGTCTCACAGTTGTGAGACGGAGCCTCATATCCGGCTCTGCCCTGACAGTGCAAAGCCTGCTTGGGATTCTCTCTCTCCCTCTCTCTCT
Organism: Puma concolor; assembly: GCF_028749965.1. Taxonomy (NCBI): domain Eukaryota; kingdom Metazoa; phylum Chordata; class Mammalia; order Carnivora; family Felidae; genus Puma; species Puma concolor. The sequence goes on along the minus strand of NC_141675.1, from coordinate 146,164,481 downwards.
GCCTCCCTCCCCCTCCTCTCTCTCTGCCTCCCTCCCCCTCCTCTCTCTCTCTCTCTCTCTCTCAAAATAAATAAAAATAAACTTAAAAAAATCCAAAATCTTACCTAAGTATGATGTAAATGAGGTATGAGGTATGCAAGGTATGATTCATCCTGGGACAAATTCCTCTCCAGCTGCAAAATCGACGAAAACAAACAAGTTACGTGCTTCCAAAATACAATGATGGGACAGACGTAAGATAGACATTCCCATCCCGATAGGGGAAAATAGGAGAGAAGAAAAGGGTAACAGGTCCCAAGTAAGTCCAAAACCTCAGAGGGCAAACAACATTAACCCTTAAGTTTTGAGAGCAATCTTCTTTGGCTCAGTGCTCTCCCCTCTGGATCCACTAGGGTGATAATCCCATCTCGGAAGCTCTCCCAGGCAGGTGTTGCTGCACTGTGGCTCTGGGTGGCCCTGCCCCCATGGCTCCACCCCATACAGTGCCCACTGAAGCTCTCCGAAGGGGCCTCTCTCCTGATACACTGAGTGGGGGCATCCTGGCTTGCCTAAACTGTGAGGAATTAGTTCTGTCATTCCCTGTGGGGCCCTTGCACTAAGGGTCTGTGATACGACTGGGAGTCCTGATGGTCTCTGAATTGTCTTTGGACAATGAGTTCTTCCAGAAGGGTAGCACCTGGCTTCTGTTGAGGTGGACGATCCACACTAATCTCCTTATCAAATGGATGCTTGGCCACATGCTTAGTATTCTCACTTTTTGTGATGTGGATATGCGTCGGGTTTTCCAAATCTTTAGTTCCGTTTCCTTTTAGCTTAACAATTCTGTCTTTAGGTCATGTCTCTTCTCACATTTAACTCTAAGCGGTCTGGAGCAATGAAGCCACTCCTTCTGCACGTTGCTGAGAAATGTCTTCAGCCAAATGGCCTGTTTCATTGCTTGCAAGTTCTACCTTCTACAAAACACTAGAACATGAACACAGTTCAGCCAAGTTCATTGCCGGTTTGTAAGTTTGCTCTAGTTTCGAATAATATATTCCTCATTTTTGACTGAGACCTCTTCGGAATATCCTTTACTACCCACATATCTACCAACATTCTGTTCAGGATTGCCTGAGTATTATCTAAGAAGACAGAGGCTTTCTCTACATCTCTCCTTTTTTCTTTCTTGTTTTTCATCAGAATTGCCTGTAATGGTCCATTCACAGCAATGCAGGCTTTTTCTAGCATGCACTGCAAAACTCTCCCAGCCTCTACCCATCATCCAGTTCCAAAGCCACTTCTACATTTTTAGGTATTTGTTACAGCAGCACCCCCCGCCCCCCGCCCCCACTTTTTGGCACCAGTTATGTCTTAGTCCATTTGGGCTGCTATAGCAAATATACCAAATGCTGGGTGGCTTAAAAAATGTATATTTCTGACAGTTCTGGAAGCTTGAAAGTCAAAGATCAAGGCTCCAGCAGATTAGGTGACTGCTGAGAGCCTTCTTCCTGGTTCATAGCCATCTTCTTGTTATGTCTTCACATGGCAGAAGGGTAAGAGCTTTCTGGGTTCTCTTTTATAAGAGCACTATTACCATTCATGAGGGGCTTATCCTCATCACCTAATCACCTCCCAAAGCCCCACCATCACTTTGGGGGTTGGGATTTCAATATATAAATGTTTGAAGGATAAAAACATTTATTCCATTGCATTCTGTTTCATACTTTCAGTGAGCTTTTCTGTTTGGCTCAAATGCCTCTCTTTCTTTCTTTGTCCAGGTACCTGCATCCACGTGCATCTATCTGGTTACTTCTTTTGGGAAGACATTCTTTACTTCACAGGCTAATTTGGATTAACAGTCTTTCCTATAGATTTCTCTGAAATTCTTTTCCTTATTCCCCCAATGTTCTGATAACCAACTTGTCTTTACTGGTGGAATGAGTTCTCCACAAATGTGTCCCGGAACACTACTCACTATATATTCTTCACACATTCAACTTATATTTCAATTTATATAAATTTCAATTTGTATAAAACATTTACTAACACCTTCACTGAGGATGTCTCTTGTTCTAGTCATGTCTATTAGATGGACTGAGTTGTAAATGTGCTACAGACACAAAAACGGTCAAAGCTAAGGGACTAGAATATTCTTAATGCTTTTACGGGCCAGGTGACCCTTTAATAATCTTCCAAGAGCCAGGTCCCTGTGAAGTCTATCGTGACGTCCCAAGAAAAATTGATCTCTTTTTCAATTGGTTCCCACTGTGTCCACTACTCTTTTGCCAACTAACACATACATTTGCAATCATTTGTTTATGTATCTGTCTCTGATGGGTGAAGGCAGGATCATACCCTATTCATCTTTCTGATCTATATCCCAATGCTGGGTCAAGCATTGTGACTAGCCAGCAAAAATATATTGAAGGAAGTGAATCAATTAATCAAGGAAGTACAATTTTATAATATTCAAAGGAGACAATAACAGAATATTCACCTACACTTGAAAACCCAGGAGCAATAGATAAATTATGATGGCCCAAGAAGAGATTTATTGTGTTTTTGGCCAATCACATGCAAATTAAAATTACTTTTTTTTGCGGTTGATTATATATTTTGCAATTGTATCTAGATGATTTAATGAGGATAGACTATAAGAGACTTGAACTCTACTGGTTGACATAAAGTTTGATTAGTTTGAAGGGGAATAAACTGCTTGTCAGAATTTTGGAAAGCCAAAATCTGATACTCAATCCCAGGTTGGCAAGATATGCACATTCCATTGCCCAACATCAGATTCATTATATACGGCACCAGACCTTGCCGCAAACAGTTGACCTCATCCCCTTTTCTCCTCATATGGCTAATGGTTTGAAATCTTAAAATAATTTATGGCCATTTTTTATTCGCCATCCCCATACTCTCTCACATCTGAGGTGTCTATATCTTCCAGTCCTTTATATTCTTGTTGTGATTCATATTCTCATAGCCTCTGCTGCAACAAAACCTATTGGGTTCTCAGAGCAATCCCTCTCCTACTTTGTATTTCTTTATTCCATGATGCATTTCACAAGCCCATAGCTTATGTAATCTTCCCAAGAGAATCCAACCAAACCAAAAAAAAAAAAAAACAAAAAAAAAAAAAGAAAAAACATACTGCTTTTAACATTGTCTTGCTCAAAAATTCCATCATTTTTTTTCTATCCCTCTTTTTTTTTTTGGCATTATAATAGTCAATAGTCAATAACTAACACCTTCAATACCAACACTCCAGTCCATTTTCCCCAGTTTACCTTTCATTGACTCTTCTCAAATCTTCAGCTTCAGGAAAACTTCTGTGGTCCTGAGAACGTGAATGGCACAGTCTCGCCCATACGATGTTGTTCATGTCGTTTTGTCTCACTGATGAATGTGCTCTCTTCTTGCTGTGTTTTATAAACTTGTCATTTTAGCCACGTCATCAGCAGGAAAACGGAAGAATACGAACCTTTTAGTTCATTGCCTAATTTTAACAGTCACTGACGTTTTGATACATTTGAATCATCTTGACATATTTTAAAATAAATCACAGATATTATACTTCATGATGCAAAACATTTCCATACGAACTTCTAAATACTAACAGTATTTTCCTTATCAGATTAGCATCATCACACTGAACAGTATTAATAATTTTCTTGATATCAACTAATACAGTAGTCAAGTTTTCCTCATTGCTTATAATGGGCATTTCGGTTTTTCTTTTTTGAATCAGGACTCACATAAGTTCCACACACTGGATTTACTTGCTATGTGTTTTGATCCTCTTTGAATTCAGAATCACTATTTGGTACTATTGACTTGAAGAAATCAGATCAGTTACCCTATAGAATACCCTACAATATGGATTTATCTATTTACTCATGATATTAACTTGTTTCTCTAAATAATGTATTTTGTATAAATTGTACATTAGATATTAGGTCTTAGTTTGATCCAGAGTTAATACTTTGGCAAGAATGTGTCATAGGTGATGCGGTATAGTAAGCAGGTTTGTAATGCCTCGTTGTTCTTGACCTCTTAAAAAAAATTTTTTTTTTTAATGTTTATTAACTTTCTTAAGAGAGAGAGAGAATGAACAGAGGAGGAGCAGAGAGATAGGAGGACAGAATCAGAAGTAGCCTCCAGGCTGTGAGCTGTCAGCACAGGCTTGAACTCACAAGCTGCGAGATCATGACCTGAGCTGAAGTTGGACACTTAACCGACTGAGCCACCCAGGCGCCCCGGACCTCTTTTAATCTAAATAATTCTCATTCCTCCAATTCCGTCCCTGGTACCACACCCCCCCTTACCCCATACGTTCTATGAAGCATCACACTCTTTACCAGAGTTCACTACAGTCCTGAATACCTGTGGCATTTATGGTCTGTAATATATTACATTTCACATTTACCTTTATGCTATGCTATATTCCATTTTGAAGTACATTTTCTATTTTGTGTTAAACTTGTCTGCTCAAGTGGGTCGGAGGTGAATGGAAGCCAATGCCTACATCCAACATGTTGTGTTTTTCCCCATGGCAACGAGGATCTTGTAGGTTTTCACTATGTATTTCTTTTTTATGATTTTATGGTTGACCTCACAGGGACTTATCCATGTCTTTTTTATTTCTTAAGGAAAAAAATTTAAGACAGAAATATTCTTTATTTATTCCACCTGTAGTATATGGACAAACCCAACATGGCAAGAGAAAAGGCCACACACAGCAATGAGAATAACTCTAGACACTAAGACCACACACAATGCACACAGACCATGCAAGTACTGATAGATACCATGTACATAAACCACACTCAATGTATTCTCATGCCTCCAAATGAATGAATGCTTGACTCTGTCATATAATACTGTGAGGAATATTATGATACTTTATGTCCAGAATGGGTTTTTTTTGCAATTTTTTTAAAAAAAATTAAATTCAAGTTAGTTAATGTGCAGTGCAGTGTAGTCTTGGCTCCAGGAGTAGAACCCAGTGATTCATCTCTTATATATATATGACACCCAGTAATCATCCCAAAAAGTGCCTTCCTTAATGCCCATCACCCATTTAACCCAACCTCCTACCTACCCCCACTTCCAGCAACCCAGAGTTCGTTCTCTGTATTTAAGGATCTCTTATGATTTGCCTCCCTCTCTGTTTTTATCTTATTTTTCCTTCCCTTCCCCTATGGTAACCTATTGAGTTTCATTAAGTTGATTACTGCTTATTATAGCAGCCAGAGTCTCATTAAGTAGTTCTCTAACAATTTTCTGTTGTAAAGATATTCTACCAAGAGTTATCTGTAAAGACCTTTGAGACAAAGCACCTCACATGCACTCAGATGCCTAGTGCACCTGCTTCCTCCACCTGCCCAAGGAATATCATGGAAGGCTGTCCAGGGTTTGCTCTGTAGTCCTCTTTTTGTCTCTATCAGAGTTTATAGAAAAAGCTAATAAAGCATGTAGCTGGTATCTAGGGCTCCAGAATATGGAAACGTTTTAGTCAGTAAATAACTGTCATCTCACCTGACTAATAACAGTGGGCAGCTCCTTGGGGCTCTTTACATGGCATCATTTTGTTTCTGGGCACCTGCATATAAATTCAAGTTATTGTGTTATGTCTCCTAAAACAATCCCGGGCCTCATTATCTGCCATTGTGGCACAGGTGGAATTAGGTGCTAATAAACGCAAGAAATCTCTCATGGAATTAAAATCTAGTTTATTTGCTAAAAATTTATGCTTGCATTGTCATTACGTCCTGCATACCTCATTTGTTTGGGACTATTATACACTGAGAACTGCTTGGAGAGCTGTAAACAAATAGCCCTTTCTCTTCGTGTTGTGTAAACAAGGTAGACCAAATATAAGCAAATTAATTAAAGATAGCAGGCTAACTGCTTATAAATAAATATTAAAATCATCCGTAGCAGACACTGACAAATTGCAAACCAATCAAAAGTTAAACAAAGCCATGGTCTCTAAAGCTTCTTCCAATTCTATGGGTCTATGATTTGTTTTTCTATTACCTTAAGTGTGCTTTCAGTTTTTAAATGTTTCCTTTATTTGATGTTATCTTTATTCACAAGATAATATATGCTTGTAATAATAAGTGAAGCAATTTGAGTAGGTATAATGATCAAGTTAAATATCTTCCATCACACTGCCCACACATACTATCCCCTTCAGGTGACCTTCCATCATATTCTCCTCCCTCATACAGACTTAGGCCATTTTGTCTTTACTCATAGTTATGCACACATGGGGTTTGGAATTTGTGGTTTCAAACAAAAAGGAATTATACCATACACACTTGGGCCTTACCTTTTTATCCTGATATGTATTATGGATATGCTAGAAATCAACAGGTATAATCTCTATTATATATCACACACATAAATGTTAGTATATAAAGGATACATTCTTCATTCTGGGAACTTTTTCTAGTACAGTTTCTATCTTTTCTGTATTTCTCACTTTTTGGTTAGCCCCTGACCTTCCCTTCATTCCACCCACCCATCCAACACAGGACATAAGACACAAGACACAAGACACAAAACACAGGACACAAGACCCAGGTCAGCTACCTACTGCTCTCCCAGCCAGATAAACATATGCTAAATTATCCAGCATTATCCAGCATATTTATTAATTTCTCCCTATCTCTTCCTCTTTTTTTCTCTCTGAATATATACATATAAAATACACTATATATATATTATATACATATATATACTTATATACTTATATATACACTTATACACTATATATATAATATACATATATATATTTATATATATACTTATATATGCTTATACACTATATATATTATTTACATATATATACTTATATATGTACACATATATATGTGAACATATATACTTATATATATACTTATATATATATGTACATATATACATATATATATACTTATATATATAGTATATATACATATATATATATCTATATATATATATATACTTATATATATATACTTATATATATATACTTATACACTTATAAGTATATATATATATATATAGATATATATATATATAGGTAATACTTTAGTCAATGTTTTACCTAAGTTATCAGCTATTCTTTTTGTATCTGCTGATCTTCTTTGCAGTGCCCCTTGGCCCTTACAGGGAATTGGAATAAAATCTCTCTATTCAGGAGCCAAACATAATTTATGTCCACAAGTATTCAGGATTTTAAAGCTGTTTAAAGGGGCTAGAAGAAATTCAGGGCTCTGGTCATCACTACTTTTCCTTTGAATCCAGTTAAAGCCTAACTTTTGCCACTGCCTTCAGCCACCAAACCAGAAATTTTTCTCCGTGTTGTCATATGTTACTGTAATTTCCTTCACAGACTGTTTCCAACTTGTTATTACTATCACCAAGTTAGCAAAAATGTGCCCCCCGGCACCGGATGGTGCTAGATTTTCAAACTATCAGAAAAAAAATTATCTTTAAATGTTTATTTATTTTTGAGAAACAGAGAGAGAGAGAGAGAAAGAGAGAGAGAGAGCTTAGAGGAGAGGCAGAGAGAGTGAGACCAAGGATCCCAAGTGGGCTCTGTGCTGGCAGCAGAGAGCCTGATGCAGGGCCCAAACTCATGAACCCTGAGATCATGACCTGAGCTGAAGTCAGACGCCTAACCAAATGATCCATCCAGGTGCCCCAAACTATCAGAAAAATTTAAGCTTCCTGTTACAATTTACTCTCATGGCTTATAGGTTCTGTGTGATGTCTTTATCATAATGACATCTTTATACACTTCCATGCAAAGCAGAGCAAATGAGGATTCTGTAACAATGAGGTAAATAAGCAAACAATGAAATAATACAGCACAGCATTTGAGGTCAGTGTGTAGATTTAGAGAGTGATGATGGTTTTCAAGTTCATTCACCCAGTTTTGTTGGGATGATGCACCTCTTGAGACATACCGTCTTCTGAGATGCCAGCCTACAAAAGTTAAACAAGATTTTCCATGTACTGTCTCTGAGTAGAAAATGTAAGCAATCAGTCAACAGATTGCTTTAGTAGGTACCTTATAATGAACTATAAATGGGGACACATAGCTGTTAAGAGATCCAAAGTATCAGTCCTTAGCGTCCCATCAAGTAGAAAAAAAAAATTAGCCCCTGTTTGCAAATCATGAGAATTTTCTGCTTCAGCTTGTTTAGGTGGCCACGTTTGGAAGCATCAACCTTAAACAGAGCATGGGAATCATATTTATCATGTCTGTTTCTTTGGTAACTGTGTGGATGGAGTTTAGGGTCCATTCCCAAACATAGAAGGCAGGAAAGACTCTTCTCTAAGTGATCACCAAAGCCTCTATTATTCTATTGTAATTGTCTTTATGATATAATATTGTCTCCTCTTGATTGTAATTTCCATGAGGACAGAGAATATGCCCATCTTACTGACTGTTTAATTACCAGCGTCTAGGGACGCCTGGGTGGTTCAGTCAGTTAAGCATCCAATTTCAGCTCAAGTCATGATCTCATGGTTTGTAGGGTTCGAGCCCCACATCGGGCTCTGTGCTGAAAGCTCAGAGCCTGGAGCCTGCTTTGGATTCTGTCTCCCTCTCTCTCTGCCCCTCCCCCCCTCACGCTCTGTCTCTCTCTCTCTCTCTCTTTAAAATGAATAAATGTTAAAAAATTAAAAACAAATTAATTAACCAGCGTCTAGGTCAGTGCCAGAGTTTATTTCTACTCTAGAAATACTTGGTGAAAGAGTAAAGGTTCAGATGAAAAGGGTGATGGCTGATCCCTCCTAGAAAGAGGTATGTGTTCTTGATTTCCCCTGCATACGACTCTTCCTGACTCACTTTTTACCTTTTGCCTGCTGCTTACATGTATTGCGATTCTTTTCTTCTGCTCACTTATGATTATTGGGTTACTGTATTTCTCAAATTACTACCCCTTTATCCAACTCCTTTGAAATCTCAAACTCAGTTCTCCCCTCAGTTCCAGAGTTTTACAACAAACTGCCACTAAGTGGTTTCACTTGAGCCTCCCATGGAGAACACAAACATTTATCTGAGCTCAGCTGAGCTTTTGGGTGGTCACCCTGCTGGTCCCTCAAGTGCTCCCAGCCCCCAGTGTATCTGCTGGTAGCTTCATGATCCATCAACTGCTGAAAGTCCAACCTGGAGCTCATTGTGTGCCCCTTTATATTCCTTATTACCCCCACTTTCACACCATTTAAACCAAACCTTCAGAATCTCTTCCATGTCTACATAATCTAGGTCCTATTTAGAATCTTAGCTGTTGCTTCCTTACATTTTAAGATCTCATGAATTAAGACCTGCTTGAGCAGCCTCTGGAATGGTCTTGGGGTCAGTGGTCATACTCCTCAGCCAACTTTCTTTCAATTATCTCCCAGAATGACTTTTAGAAAATGTAAGTTTCGGGGCACCTGGATGGCTCACTCGGTTGAGTGCCCGACTTCAGCTCAGGTCATGATCTCACGGCTTGTGAGTTCAAGCCCCTCGTCAGGTTCTGTGCTGACAGCTCAGGGTCTGGAGCCCACTTGGGATTCTGTGTCTTCCTCTTTCTCTGACCCTCCCCCACCTCATGCCTTGTCTCTCTCTCTCTCAAAAATAAATGAACATTAAAAAAATGTAAGTTTCTAAGGAAAAATATCGCAGTATCTAGTGTACCTAAAACAAGATATATATGTTCTTTCCTTAACTGCCCAGGACCAAATTTCTTGCCACTTGATTTTTGTTCCTTTAATCTCTAAGAATGACATCAATTTTTGGCTCTGCCATTCAATACTTTTTCTATGTCTATGCACATTCTGTTCCTCCTGCTTAGCATACTCTTTGCCTCCTTCATGTAGCTTTCCTCCATCAGGAATTAATTGAAATGTAACCTTTAATAAAGACATATTTGGTCCTCCCTTTGCTCTGGTATTTCTCTTTTTTTTTTAGGATGCAGACGTGAGACTTCTCCTCTGTGTTTCCACTTGGCCATTATATCATCTGTCATGTCATAGTATACATGTCTGTTCATATACTTTTTTTCTAGCTTAGCACATCTTATCACATCTGTAATACTAAGACCTAACGGAGATACTTATGCATTGATTACTTAATAAATATTTATTGAACAAGTGAATAAGTAATAAATTAAACAACAACAACAACAAACTAACAATGTTAGCCAGGCCAGAGTAAGTTTAATGAAGCAAGCGAACCTAGAGTTTCCTAGTCACGCAATATGCCAAATTATAATTTTCCTGGTATATAATCATGAAAAAACCCAGCAGACTGAAAGAGAAAACGTAGTTATTCTAGAACGCGGATGTAGATGTATTGCGAACTTCATAATCTACGCTGGTTGCCCAGGGCTGGACTGGATTATGAACAATTTAAATTGAGTGTAGCAGGTGCAATAAAAAGATGTTGCGGAACAGAATTGCAATCGCACAAGAGAATGGATTCAATAGCAGGTATTATTAATCAGTTGATGCCCAGGGACAAGGAACAGTTTGGTGTCAGCAATCACAGCCACATCTAGAGCCACAGACCAAGATTCAAAAGGCACCAAAGCCCCAGGCATAACCAGACGCACAGCCCAGGTCTCTATCACCGTTGCTGCAGTAGTCTATTGTCAGGATTTAAGTTGTTGGCCTGAGAGAAGAGAGTAAATCGTAGCAAGCAAAAATATTAAATACCCAGAGTTTTTTTATGCAGCCTCAGTGTGGGTGTGGCAAACTACGGGCATGCCTGACATTCTCATCTAGACCAACTTGTATTTAGAAATCTCATTAACCACTCTTCCTGAGGCAAAAAAAACCCCACATGTGCATCAGAGTTGAGATTGTTTTCTTAGTATGTTAAGATCTTCCCAAATAGTTGATCAGCTTTAAATGGAAAAAAAAAAAAATGCTGAATTCAATGACCTTGCTCACATTGATGCTGAATTTAACCTTTGTAACCATGCTGCATGACATCATGGGGAGAAGGCAAATGTCTTTTTCCTGTGATGATTTTGCTAATAATACTCTTCATCTTATATGCAGATTTAATCAACACAGCTGGGATGTTATCTATATAAATCTTAGGAGCAAATAATATATTTTCTGTACAAACTACCACCCACTCCAATCACATTTTACTTTGTGGTTTTGTATTGCTGTGTTCTCTCAAAAATAATACCACTTTGCTGCTTATATAGTTTCCCTCCTCTGTTCCTTCAAAAAGGTGTGTAGATTGATTATCACATACTTGTACCAGAGTGTACACATTTCTTTGCAGACAGGAAAGGCCCTGACAATCTTGTTTGACTCCTAGGTCGTAGAAACATAGAGTAGATCTTTTTGAGGTTTAATCTGACAGAGGTCGTTACATTAATTTTTTTCTTTAGACACATTGGCTCTGTATGCATCATGCATCTGCACATAGACTTAAATTTTGAGAGCTAGATTGATTTAAGTATTATGATTGAAAAAAATGAGAATTTTCTTTCCCCACTATCCTCTAGGGCCATGTGTGATTTGGGTTATTGTACTGCAACCATCCACTTTTATTAGGTGATGTCACTATACTGGCAGAGCCATTTTTTTTTGTTGTTAAAAAATTTTTTTAAAGTTTTTCTTATTTATTTTTGAAGGAGAGAGAGAGACAGAGCATGAGTGGGGGAGGAGCAGAGAGAGGGAGACAGAATCTGAAGCAGGCTCCAGGCTCTGAGCTGTCAGCACAGAGCCCGATGCGGGGCTTGAACTCACGAACTGTGAAATCATGACCTGAGCCGAAGTCGGACACTTAACTGACTGAGCCACCCAAGTGCCCCATGGCAGAACCATTTGTAAGCCGGAACTAATTTTTTCTTTCTTTAACTGGGAAAATGCCATAAATCCATAGGTAGGTATTGAGAGACAACTCAGCAGGGTGGAAACCATGGAATCTGATCCACTGGCTTCTATATTTGGGCTTTCTAGACTTCCTCAAGCCCAATCTCCTATATAGTACTTTCACTTGATGATGGAAGACTTGCTGTGTATACTCAAATTTGTGGACTAGAGAGCCAGACCATACTGAGTTCACAATGAGCAGTTTGAATTTACATGGTAACTTGGTGTCCCATGGTCAAGAGCTCAGTAATGGGCCAGAAGCTGTTTCTTCAAAGGAGAGTATAAATTCACAGAAGACAGCATAGATTTTCTCCCAAATCCTAAAATCCTGTGTTGTGATTCATGTATACAGACCTGTAAAAGCCTCCAAATACCATCCTCATTTTCCATAGACACTTTATTTTATTTTATTTTTTTAACGTTTATTTATTTTTGAGACAGAGAGAGACAGAGCATGAACGGGGGAGGGTCAGAGAGAGAGGGAGACACAGAATACGAAGCAGGCTCCAGGCTCTGAGCTGTCAGCACAGAGCCCGACGCGGGGCTCGAACCCACGGACCGTGAGATCATGACCTGAGCCGAAGTCGGATGCTTAACCGACCAAGCCACCCAGGTGGCCCTCCATAGACACTTTAAACATCATTGAATCTGCTACTCCAAAAAGATCAAGTAGCAGAGAAGTATGTACAACAGCATGTGACCATTTTGGACTTTTTGCTTTCTCTTAATTTACTCAAAATGGGCAACAATTTTATTACGTTCCTAACGGATAACATGTTTGGTAGCATGTCCAAACGAGGAATATGTTGCCATGAAAATCCAAATACACCACCAACTATTGTGTTTCTTGCTTAGTGACAATGTAACAAGTTGTTCATCCAGATCACTGGACCCCCAGAAATTTCACGGAGGTGACAGGCCCCTAAATTTTTGTAGGATCTATTTCCTATCCTCTGTCGCTCATGGGTCTTATCAAGAAGTTCAGAATAGTTGCTAGTTCCTATTTACTGGCTCTGATCACCATCATATTATCAATACGGTGGATTAATGTGAGGTCCTTTGGAATGAAGAGTCAAAGTCTCTGCAGACTAATTTGAGCCTGAGGGCTGAATAATTAGCAAACTTCTGAAGTGGGGCAGTTCAAGAGCATCGAGGGTCCTGCCTGCTGAAAGTAATCTGATTCTGGTGTTCTTTATTTACAGGGATAGGGTAAAAAGCTCTGCCAGATCACAAGAAGTGCAAACCATATTCTGGAGGATGTGCTTATTTGCTTCAGCAAAGAAATGATTTCTGAAATAAAAGTTAACATTTGAAGTCACCACCGGATTAAGTTTATAATTACTCATTTTCATTCTTCTGAATCCATCTACATTTTGCAGAGGCAAATTGAATAAAGATGTGAAATCATGACTGCTGAAACTTTCAGAACTTTAATGATAATGATAGTGTTGTCGTTTGAATTGTGTCTTTCCCCAGAATATGTTTTAATCCTAACCCCTAGTAGTTGTGAATGTGACCTTATTTGGAAATAGAGTCCTTGTAGCTAAGATGAGGTCATACTGAATTAGAGCAGATCCTAAGTCTGATCACTGGTGTTCTTATAAGAAGGCCACGTGAAGACACAGATAGACACAGTCATAAACGGTGGATGTCATAAAATGATGGAGGCAGAATGTGGAATGATATGTCAAGTGGTATGACATGCCGAGACAAGGAACACCAAGGATTTCCAGCAACCAGCAGAAGCTAGGTAAGAGGCAAGAAAAGATTCGCTTCTAGAGTCTTCAGAGAGACCATGGCCCCTCCAACACTTTGATTTTGAATTTTTGGTCTCCATAACTATGAGAGGATAAATTTCTGTTGCTTTAAGCTACTGAATGTATGGTGCTTTGTTACATCAGCCTTGGGAAATTATTACAGGTAGCATTAATATACTAAATCTTTCCAGAAATAAGCTATTGTTTCTGATCTACTATTTTGGTAGGAAGAGGACGCTCCAGTGTTTTTTTCTTTTTTACCATAATAGACCTCACTCCAGGGACTCAATGTGCAGATTCTGCCAGTTATAAATATATCTTTGCTAACAATACATACTCACAGGGAGGATTCATGGATTCACGGAGCCCATTATGAGAGAGATCTAAGCCAAAGCGCCATTAATCATTTGACTGGACCATAATGGTATTTTGGGACTCTAAAGAGTTAGTGTCAGTCTAGAGCCAGAGTCAGGTAATCCCTGAAAATTCTGGTACTTTTTCCCTTCCCCAATGCACTGTCACTATAATTGTTACTTGTCATTAGTCAATTATTACTGTCACTAGTAAATTGTAATGGGTCCCTTTGAGGAAGGCTGAAAGAGAAGACTTACAATATAATGTTTTGGCAATATAGCAGGGACCTTCCTCAAACCCTGCCTTCCATTCATTCAAGGTGCTCCGAGTCTATGAACTGGCTTAGGTGGAATTGATTAATTAGCTAATGTATAATGTCTTTCACCTTTGGTCTTACACACTTACATACTTATTTCCAAAGTTACTTAAGTCAGCAACAGCTTTCCCTACTCTTTTTAGTGAGAATATTTCATGTATTTATAATACTGTTAGGGGGTACCTGGGTGGCTCAGTGTGTCTGACTTCGGCTCAGATCATGATCTTGCAGTCCCTGAGTTCAAGCCCTGCGTCAGGCCCTGCGCTGACAACTCAGAACCTGGAGCCTGCTTCAGATTCTGTCTCCCTCTCTCTGCCCCTCCCCCTCTCACACTCTGTCTCTCTCTCTCTCTCAAAAATAAAATAAAAACAAAAAAATGTATAGTACTGTTATGTGATTTTGTAATATTCTGTATTCCATTTTGGAATCCCCTGTTCTTCTAAAAAACTTAAAAAATTTGCATAAGTTGAAATTCACTGTTTGTGCTGTGAACTTATATGGGTCTGAGCAAATGTGCAGTATTATGTATTTGCCAATACAATGTCATACAGAATAGTTTCGTATGAAACTATGTGAATCCCCTGTGATTTGCCCATTCTCTTCCTTCCTCTCCACATGAGCCCCTGGAAACCACTGATCTTTTTACCATATATATAGTTGTCTTTTCCAGAATGTTATATAATTAGAATTTATAATATGTAGCCTTTTCCACACATTGTTGTATTTGACTTGCTAACTTTTAGGAAAGATTTTTGCATCTATGTGCATGAAAGAAATTGCTTTTAAATTTCCCTTCCTTAAAATATCTTTATCTGATTAGGTATTAAGATAATGCTGGCATTTTAGAACGAGTTAGGAAGTATTTCCTCTGCTTACATTTTTTGGAATATGTCATGGACAATTGATGTCATTTCTTTCTTAACTTTTTTAGGATTTACCAGTAAAACATCTGGGTATGGTGCTTTCTTTTATTAAAAATTAGTAATTGTTGACTCAATTTCTTTAATACATATAGGACTGTTAAATTTATCTATTTCTCTTTGTGTGAATTTTGGTAATTTGTGTCTTTCAGGGAATTGGTTCATCTCTTAGCATGGGCCTGTGGAAATTTTGCAAGGACATTTGATTGTTCAAGGACAAGGATCAAATGTCCTTATAATCTCAAAAGAATAATTAAGGAGATAATTTAACTTTTCTTATTGAAAATGCTGAAGCATGTTTTTTCAAGAAAATTTGCATAGTTCAAGGCAAACAATTTTCTAGTTTAATAGACATCGCTGAATTGTCACTTTCTAATTGGATATGTGTTTTCAATTCCCAATGTACTTTGATGGTCTATGAAAATTAATCAAAAACATATGTGCGATTATGAAGCTGTATTTCAAATACAGCCCAGGGAAATTGGCATTTCAAGCTCCTGTACTAGATTTAGGGACAGAGCCAAAATTAGTGAGAAAAATATAAAATTGTCATGTCTTGGAAAGAGAAGTTGGAAACACAAAATTTAACTGCCACTGATAAAACTGAGAAAGCAGTTTGCTTAGACCTAGTTTCCAAAATGGTAACCATAAGTCTGTTCTTACAGACTCTCACAGACATGAAAGACAGATAGTCCACCCTGCATCTAGACATAAGATGAGGGATAGGCTTCAAATGTTTTGCTTTAAAAAAATTTTTTTTAATTGTTTATATTTTTGAAAGAGAGAGAGAGAGACCATGAGCAGGGTTGGGGCAGAGAGAGAGGGAGACACAGAGTCCGAAGCAGGCTCCAGGCTCTGAGCTGTCAGCACAGAGCCCGACACGGGGCTTGAACTTGTGAATTGCGAGATCATGAGCTGAGCCTAAATTGCATGCTTAGCCTACCGAGCCGCTCAGGAGCCCCTCAAATGCTTGCCTTTTAACTGAAGAGGAGTAGCCATACACACGTGAATCATTCAATGGCACAACTTGAATGATGCTGCCTAGCTCTGGGGAGGTGGAAAAATTCTATAGCCTGAGGCATTTTGGAATATTTGAGAGCAAACAGGATTGTAGTTTTACTGACTATGAAGCTTAACCTGCAAAAGTGTGGCGAGAAGCAGAAGTTGTGAATGCACGTGAAACCAGAAAAAACAGCCTTTACAATGGCTCTATGAATTCGAGCAGGAGGTAATGAAGTGACTTCACATACCCCTTCAAACTCACGACACAAATAAACACACAAGTGATAGAGATACCTTAACGGAAATCACCGCAAGCAGCACTATGAACGGGGAAAGTTGATTGAAAAAGAAACATTACACTTTGGCACATGACAGCTGTTGGGTTAAGGTTATAACAAAAAAGATAACAATATTACCAATAATAAAGGAAACTGTCTTTAACACGTGGGATGGTCCAGGTAATTGTGGTCCATTGCGATTGAGGCATGCCAGATCTAACTCATGTTTCCACGCACCCTGGCATATATTTGCCACAGAGGCATAACAGATTTACCTAAATAAAGAACCCTGAGAGCAGAATTAGTGAATCGAAGGAAGAGGAATTCAGGCTAAGTTCCTCAGAAAGATCCTCACTATAATCCACAGGACCAGTATCTGCCACAGCAAGATGGGTAGCCGAGGCCATACGTGTATCTTCCTGTTTAGTCTGTGCAGGCTGCTGTGACAAAGTACCCCAGACTGGGAGCTTAAACACCAAAGATTTTTTTCTGACAGTTCTGAAGGCTGTGAAGTCCAAGATCAAGATGTTGGTGGATTCAGTGTCTGGTGAAGAGCTGCTTCCTGGTTTATAATTGGCTGTCTTGTCATTGTGTCCTCATGTGGAGGAAAGTGGTGAAGGAGCTCCCTGGGGTCTCTTTTATAAGGGCACTAATCACCTCCCAAGGGCCCTACCTCCTAATGGTGTCACACTGGGAGTTATGATTTCAACATATGAATTTTGGGAAGACACAAACATTTAATGCACAGCAACGCTATAGCCAGGGTAACCATAGCCACATCTGTAGCCACAGCATAGGACACCACAGCTGTACCCCAGGCTAGGAAGGTAGCTGTCATAGTAGCCCAAGGACCCCGGAGGGGCAGGTCCAGCTAAAGAGCAGGAACTGATACTTTCAGTCTGAATGTCACCAGGAGCCTTTTATACACCTTCAGCTGTGGCTGGGAAAACCAAAGGGAGTATGTTAACCTCATATTTTAAATTAACTTTCTTTAGAACGTATTCAGTGCCTGTTTCTGAAGCCAAGGAGGCCCCCATAGCAAAGATTTCTTTGTTATCATGTAATGATTCACACACTCATATCATTCTTTAACAAAATATTCATATCCTATTTCCAAAAGCCATTGTCAATTCTCAATTTAATTACTTCTAAGTATAGGATTAATTTCATGTGATGACACAAAACATGGAAACCTGTTTCCAAAAGGTTTGACTTTGCTAATAATCATTGTCATAATCAGATATCCAGTTAAGAATAAAAGGATATATGGGTACAAAGAATGGGTATGTTATCTCCAGCCACAGGTCTACAAATTCCTTGTTTTCTTTCCTTGGCAGAAAATAAAATTGTTTTTTTTTCCTCGAGAAAATCCTATTTATTATTTGTGATTGACAGGCCAAATGCATATCCCTAGTGTTGCAAAGTCATTCCTTAATTCATGTTCAATATTGTGAACTATTGGGAAGTTTGACATTGCCTATATTTGCATGAGTTTTCTATTATACATACAATTTAGGCTTTACATATAAATATGATTTTCTTAATATATGTTGGTTTGCTTACTGCATCTGAAATAGAATTTCTTATGGAGTGAAACAGAGAAAGTGCTTGAACTTCCTGTTATAGTGTGTAAAACCCCACTGTCCTTGAGAAGATTCTGTGGAGGACTGAGACTGAAAATCCTGGTTTAGCCAGCGGCCTCCTACCCCTAGTCCCTTGCTGCAGGACCTGTCCACACAGAGTGTTCCATGTAAAACAAGGGCCAGATCTTGATCTTGCTCAACTGTCACCTTTGGTGGGAGGTGCTTCACGCACACAGAGCAATTCTTCCTATTAGAAAGACCAAATCTTCACCCAGAGGAACTCCAAGGTTTTCATTAAAATGAACGTTTGGGGTGCCCGGGGGGTTCAACTGGTTAAGTGTTGGACCCTTGGTTTTGGCTCAGGTCATGCTCTCAAGGTTCGTGGGTCTGAGGCCCATCTCAGGCCCTACACTGACAGCATGGGATTCTCTGTCTCCTCTCTCTTTGCCTCTCTCCCACTTGTGCTCTCTCTCTCTCTCTCAAAATAAATAAATAAACTTAAAAAAAAAACATGAATGTTTATGTCTCAAAGTTGCTATGCTCTTTACGACACTGATGAGGGAAGGAAGAGATGTCCAGTGAGAAGAGAGATGCCCAGTGCTGTTTCCAATGGGGAGAAACCTAGACATGAGGCGATGTGTATGCAATATCACTCAAAGATTATGTCACGTATAAACAGGAAAATGAATTAACAAAAGCAGCTTTAACATGTAGTAAGAAGTATTTTATTTTTTCCATCTTGAAGTTGTTTATACCAACCTTCTCTGGTTTGTCTCTTGGTTGCGCTTCAGAGCGATCGGCATGTTCCTGCATCATTGCTTCATTCGTAGCCATAGGAAGGTCATGTGAAGGAAAGCGTGTTGAGCCCCACTTTCTGCTGATGCTACACCCATATTATCTCTAACACCGCCAGAAATACAATTTATATCACCTTTGGGCATTGACACTTGGTGGTAGGTTTATGTGTGTGCGTATATGTTAATAACACTTCTTTCTCACAGGCTTCTAATTGGATTACTAATTACTGATTTATCCATTCAACAAATATTTATTGGGGGCCTCCAATGTGATGCTCTTTAAAGCAGTGAATTATGTGACTTTTGGTGACATTATTTTCTTATTCATAGGATGAGAATGAGGTAATTGTACAAGGGCATTTCAAGAAGTTTCAGCATCCCAAGTTCAAAAATATAATAGTGTCTGATTTAATGACTTCTGTGACAGTGAAACATACAAAGAATCTCTCTGGAACATACAAATACTCAGTGTTTTATAAATACATAATGAAGTTTTCCCCAATTATTAATAGAAATTTGCACTTTAAATTTTTTTTAATGTTTGTTTCTGAAGGAGAGAGAGAGAGAGAGAGAGAGCATGAATGGAGGAGGGACAGAGAGGGAGAGGAAGACACAGAATCCAAAGCACACTCCAGGCTCTGAGCTGTCAACACAGAGCCTAAGCAGGGCTGGAATTCATGAACTGTGAGATCATGACCTGAGCCGAAGTCGGACACCCAACTGACTGAGCCACCCAGGTGCCCATAGAAATCTGTACTTTAAAAAATGGTAGTTAGCTATGTAAGTTGTTTGATGATAGTTTTGTAACTGTCCATGTTTTGTAATTCCAAAAAACCCTCATTACCTATAAACATATATTTTGGATGAGATGTTTCAATCTTTTGCAAATCACTAAAATTTCATTTTCTCATTGTTCCAGTTTACTGGTTTAAGGGAATGTTAGAGTCAGTAAAAAAGAAAAAAATATGTACAAAAAATGTTGAAACTACCCAATGTCAGGATAAGAGAGAAGACCATGGTCCAGTTTGCTGAATCTTGGTGCGTTGGAATGAGAAAGTAAGACAGACACTTTTTCAGGGATAGTTTTGGACAAGAATATCAGGAGGGTGCACCAGATAAATAGCCACAGTCATGGTAGACTTCCTGATACCTTTCAGGTGACAAGCTTTTGATGAAGGAGAAACCAAAAAAATGTGGAAGAAAAAAAGTTACATCTACAGACATGCTATAGTAAATGATGGAGTTGACAACAAAGACAGAAGCTATAAAAATTCCGTTTTTTTTTTCTATTTATCTTTAAATTTTTCATTACAATTTTTTAGAGCACTTTTAGGTTCACAGTTCAGTTGGGGATAAGGTATAGAGATTTCTCCTATACTGCCTGCTCCTATACATGTGTAGTCTCCCCCATTATCAATATCCCCTATGGAAGTAGTCCATTTGTTATAAATGATGAACCTACATTGACACATGAGAATACCTTAAATCCATAGTTTTTATTACGGTTCACTTTTGATATTGTGCATTCTATGAATTTGGACAAATGCATAATTTTTCTGTGCTCCACCTGTTCATTCTTTTCTTGCTTCTGAACTCTAGCAACCACTGATCTATCTACTGTCTATCCACTGTCCCTTTTACCTTTTCCATAATATCATATAGTTGTTGTCTAATCATACAGTATATAGCTTTTTAGATCGATTTTTTAAAACTAATAATATGCCTTTAAGATTCCTCCATGTCTCTTTTTTTTTTTTTTTTTTTTTTTGGCTTGATAGTTTATATCTTTATAGCACTGATTAATACCCCATTCTCTGGATGTACTGCAGTTTATTTATCCATTCACCTACTGAAGGGCATCCCAGATGTTTTTAAATTTAGGCAATTATGAATAAAGCTGCTATAAACATCCATGTGCAGGTTTTTATGTGGGCATAAGTTTTCCCCTCCTTTTGTAGATGACAAATTCTGTGATTGCTCTATCATGTGCTGAGAGAGTGTTTAGTTTTATAAGAGACTGCCAAACTTTCTTCTGGAGTGGCTGTACCATTTTGCATTCCCACCAGTAGTGACAGACCCAGAAGGAGAAAAAGGCAGTAGATTGTAAGCCACAGACCCACACTCTGGTTGCAGAACTCAAAGAGTCTGAAATTTCAAGCTAGAACCTTGCTTTGAGAACCATTATGAAGTTTAGCATGGTTGAATAATATCTAGGGCATATTCTCATATGATGTTTTTCCAGTTGACGCTTTGGGCTCATATTTAGTCTATAAATTTGATGTATTTAGATACACAGTATGTAGACCACCATTTGGACTCTTGTTCTGATCACTGCCAATTTTAACACTGAGTCTGGATAGAGACTTGTTTTTATTTTGGGCAAAATCTAAAACTCAGGAGAGTAGCAAAGGCAGTAGTTTTGCTTTGTTTTGTTTTTTTCTCGTCATTACCATCTCTGTGTGTCTATTTCTGTGGCTCTGTCAGTCTTACTCTGTTTCCCCCCCTTCATCTGTTATACATACACAAACATGCAAAAATCATGAGAAAAACATTGCATGCGATGTGAAATAGTTTGTTGAAAAACAAACCAAGCTTATTTTCTTATATGTATCTTTAAACCAGAATTCCTGTGGGAGTATGATGGGAATGTAATATCAAAGCCAAGGCATCTTTTCAACGTATAAAACTAAAGGATTCTAGATGAATTTGACCAATGAGGATGTCATGTCAACTCTGAAATGTGTTTTTCCTGGCAACCTAAGATGAGTTTACGCTGCGGTAAAGATACAATAGAAAGTCTAAGGTAATCCCTAATAGTAACAGGATGAGACCAATAGGCTGACTAGCTCTAGAAGTTTCTCAGTAGAACCCATAGTACTAGTATCTGCCCCAGCAAGATAGGCAGCAGCAGTTGTATCCATACCCGCCAGAGCCACAGCCAAAGCCAGAGCGTAGACTATTCTAATAGCTGCTGTAGTAGCACATGGGGTTAGGAGCAGAAAGTTCAGTTGAGGAGCAAGAAAGCATTACCAGTTTAAATGCTATCATCTGCTCAGAGCTTTTATGCACGGTCAGTGGTATGTAGGGCAAACCACAGGCATTGCTGGGCTAATAGTTTAGAATAATCTTTAGTAGAAAAATTTGCTGATTCTTTTGTTTACTTAGGAAAAGAGAGTTTGTCGGATGCGAGGTTTGCTTTGCTATGGTATCAAGCGTCCCCTAATTAAGTCACATGATTTAATAAGACATTTTTGTTCTGTTTTGAAAAGCAATTGCTCTTAAAAAAATAAACTGTGATTAATTTAAGGGAGATTATCAGTTCATTATTTCCTCCCCCCTTCCCAAGTAACAGCAGATCTGCATGCCCAGGGACTACGTTGCCCAACATGCTTCCCAAAACAAAATTCTGGATCAAATTCCACCAATGAGGGAGAGTTGAAGGAGACTGCAGAGCCATTAGGAGGCATTAGAGGTCCTTTTGAATCTTTTGATCCACTGGACAAAGTGAGGACCCCTCATAACCGAGCCTATTTTGCTTTTATGTCAGAATAGCCTTGATGAAATCGTGCTTTTAGATTCCCCTCCTCCGCATTTTTGTTGCCCGTGCTTACTCATACCTATTGACTTCAAATGATGTGTCCTGGTGACTTGGTGTGACATAGAACATACAGTCCTTTCTCCAAGTTTTGGTTTGTTGGCTTATTTAAAAAAAAAAAAATTAATGTTTATTTATTTTTGAGACAGAGACAGAGAGCAAGTGGGGGAGGGGCAGAGAGAGAGGGAGACAAAGAATCCGAAACAGGCTCCAGGCTCTGAGCCATCAGCACAGAGCCCGATGCTGGCGGGGGGGCTCCAACCCACCAACCGTGAAACCATGACCTGAGCCGAAGTCAGATGCCCAACTGACTTAGCCACCCAGGCGCCCCAGTTGGCTTATTTTCTAAAAATAACTTCAATTTCTGGAAAGGCCGTTTAAGAATTTGGAGTTTACATATGGGGACTTGTGAATATATGGAAGGGACAAGATAACTGCATTGGACAAAAGTCCTCAGTTTTGTTAGGTTGGAAATGCTGGATGTGAGGGAATGTGCATGCTTAGCATTTTTAGATGCGGCCAGTTTTCATAGGGGTTGTGCATTTACATGCCCACCAGTGATGCTTTTGAGTTCCAGTCGCGGAACATTCTCACAATTCCTTGGTATTATCAGTCTCTTTAATTTTAGTCGTTTTGATGGGTATGCAGTGTTCTTTTGTTGTGGTTATAACTTGCATTTTTTTTGTCTACTGAAGTTGGTCAATTTTGTTACCCCCTGCTGTAAAATGCTTTGCCACTTCTGTGATGTGTTGTGTCTTTGTCTTACGATCTGTAGGTATTTTAATTTTTGCACAAATCCTTTTTTACGTCTATGTCATGTAAATATCTTCTCCCCCTCAGTGGATTTTTCACTCTTAAAAATGGAGATCTTTAAATTTGATCAGGTCCAATTTACTATTTTCTTTCATAGCTAGTGATCTTTATATCCTGTTTAAGAAATCACTGCCTATTTTTAATTTTTTTAAATGTTTATTCATTTTTGAGAGACGGAGAGAGACAGAGCATGAGTGGGGGAGGGGCATAGAGAGAGGGAGACACAGAATCCAAAGCAGGTTCCAGGCTCTGACCTGTCAGCACAGAGCCTGACACCCAGCTCGAACCCATCGGCCGCCGAACTGACTGAGCCACCCAGGCGCCCCTCACTGCCTATTTTTAATTAACCACGACATGCTCCCATCTTGTTTTCAGGCAAGGTATGAATCAAGATTGATTTTCTTTTACACATTATTATCAAATAAATCTAAAGTTATTTATTGTGAAATCAATCCTTTCATCTTCTCTCCTACTATGGTATCTTAGTAGTATAAATCTAGTTTGTCTACATGTTTGAGTTTATTTATAGAAGCTTTTTTTTTTTTTTTTCCATTGGCCTATGTTCTTATTCTTGAACCATGTGTTAGGAACATACGTGATCATGTCATTTGCAGAGAGGAGCAGGTCTACATTTTTCCCTTCCAGTCTTTGTTTCATTTATATACTTATTTATTTTCATGTTTCTGCATTGCCATTGAACTCTGGTACAGAGTTGTTAACGAAGTGGTATAAACTTTAATTAAGTTGTGGCAGTGATTATCCTTGTCTTGTTCCAAACCTCAGGTAGAAATTATGCCATATTTCAGCATTAAGTATGATATATTAGTTATTGATTTTATGTAGATGCCATTTATCAAATTGAAGAAAATCTTTTGTAGTCCTAGTTTACTGAGATTTCAAAAGTCCATGAATGCATATTGGATTTTATATTTTACCTGAATCCCTTAAGATAGTCACATGACTTTCTTTCCTTTTTTGTTAATGTGATGAATTGCACTGAGTTTTCATATATAAAACTCATCTAGAAATTTGCAATCTTGGAATATAGCTCATGGGATTTGGTTTTGAAATGATATATTGTTTCAGATTTTTATAGCTACGCTCACAAGAAATAGTTCCTTTCTTACAATATCCTTATTAGGTTTTGACTTTGTTAGTGCTGCTTTTTTCCTATTCCATGGAAGAGCATCTGTATAATTGGTATTTATTCTTCTCTTAAGTGGCTTAAATAATTCACCAGTGAAGCTATCTGGTCCTGGAGTTTTCTTTGCTCGAATGTTTTAAAATACAGATTGATTTTCTTTCATAGGTATCAGACTTTTCAGACTTTCTGTTTCTTCTTATCTCTGCTACTTGAATGGCATTTTTTCAGATGAAATTTCCATTTTCCCATTGTTCCTTGTGTGAGTGGGGAAATCTAAGTCAGCAGAGAAACAGGTTGTTGTGACTTCAGAGGAAAAGTTGGAACCATAAATACTAGAATCAGTGGTGTAAGAAGAAAGCCATGATCCGTGTTGCTGAGCTGGTGTGCAGGGAGGGTGGCCAGGGACTTTGTGCACACACAAGACTGTTAGGTACAGACACTGAGTAAACAACCAAGAGGCAAGGTAGATTTTCTGTTCTTTTCCCTCAACAATAAAGGAAGAATCTGAAGAAGGTGATATGGAAGAAACAAATCGCCATCACAAGGGAGCACGGTGGCATCAGGAAACAGCCAACGGTGATGTATCCGTCAAATAGTGCTGTTTTTGTAGGCAATACATCATTTAAAACCTTAATATATGAGGGTGAGAAGAATTTAACCAGATCAAATGTAGATGATTGGAGTGACTAAGAGTCACGTGAAAGCCTTTTATAGGAGCATTTTAGACAGAACTGGTGATTAGAACTTTTGTCTTCTGTTTTAAAGTGTTTGGCGTCATTTATGTTGAAATAGTTCAAACAAAAAAGTATAAAGTAGAAAGAATTTCTGTCCTCTTCACTCAAATTTAATTGTAAGCATTTCATTGCTTCTACATCTCTCTATCCCCTTCTCTCTCTCTCTCTCTCCCATACGCGCACGTGCGCACACACACACACACACACCTCTCCTTCTCGCTCTCTTTCTCTGTCTCTGTCTCTTTGGCTTCTACTTCTGTGTATCACAATCCTGTAAAATGCCACTGTCCCAGACGTGGTACTAAATATATATCCCTTTGACGTCTCAATTCCAGGATTGGGGCTCCTCTAGACACAATTCCGCCTCATTTTCTGGGGTCACCTTTTCTCCTGTAGCTGGCCTGGGCTTGCTGCAGATGTTTTCTGACCATCGCAGAGGGCATACACAAGGCATGGGACTACTTTTCATCTTCCTCACCTTTCAGTTGAAAACAGAGCTGCTCTGTGCACATAGAGAATTTCACTTATGGGGAGTCTAAACCAGCAGGTAGACAAGACTCTGCTTTAAGATTTTCTTAAGGTAAAAGGTAACAGTTTATATGTTTGGAATTGTTTAGCATGCAGTCAGGCAGAGGGCACAAGAGGCGTTGGTGAGGAAAAAAGAACAACACAGGAGGTGTTAAATTGAGTGAAGTCTAGGTACAAAGGAGTATATATAGAGCAGCCTCCAAGTAGTCTGTTTTATATATGGATACTGATGGCTTATTAGTATTTTTAGCAGGTACTAAAAAGTAATTTTATTCATCAATGTATTTTTAACTGAAGAGGTTTTGCCAAGACAAGTAATCTATATAAACCATGTGTCCTTACTTTTAGGACTGATCAAATGGTTGAATGAGGGACAAAACCTGTGTGAGCCGTGCATTTCATACTGCTGCTGAACAATTTCCCCTCTTACCTGACAAGTAAAACCATTTTATTTATTTATTAAAAAAAATTTTTTTAATGTTTATTTACTTTTGAGACAGAGAGAGACAGAGCATGAAGAGGGGAGGGTCAGAGAGAGAGGGAGAAACAGAATCTGAGACAGGCTCCAGGCTCCGAGCTGTCAGCACAGAGCCCGACGCGGGGCTCAAACTCACGGACTGCGAGATCATGACCTGAGCCGAAGTCGGATGTTTAACCGACCGAGCCACCCAGGCGCCCCAAGTAAAACCATTTTAAAGAGCATTATTATTTTTACTGTTCTGGTTCTCTAAATGTGTGGCTATTATATCTGTAAAGATCCCTGTCCCCCCCCACCAGGTGTCCTTAAATGAAATATATACACCCACATGCACACATGTGCGTGGTAGAGGATTGGATATAAACAGGAAACATTTTGCAAAGAACGAAAAAGTTTATTGGAACATCAGCTTAAGAACTTTTTCACCTCAAAGTTATTAAGTTAAAATGAAGGGAGAAGGAATACAATTTCAAGCATAAACTTTTTTATGAATTGTGAGGTTATTACATGTGACTTTGGTCAATCAAGTTGAAGCATGCTGAATTTGTAGTCTGCTGAAGTTGAAGTAGTCGGATAAAATTTTCACTGTTTGGAAAGAGAAATAAATTACTTATAAGAAGAACACTGGAAGGATAATTGGAAAGCACAGGAGGAATTCTGCAGACTGAATGTCTCTAGAAGTTTCTCAGTAGAATCCGTAGGACTGGTATCTGCCACAGCAAAATGGGCGGTAGCAGCCATATCCACACCCGCCATAGCCACAGCCTAGGCCATGGTAGCCACAGCCCAGGCCGCCATAGTAGTTGCTGTAATAGCACATGGTGTGGAGAATGGAAGGTTCACTTGAGGAGCAGGTTACGGATTTTCTCAGTGTGTGTGCTAACATCTATCCTGGGCCTTTTATATATCCTCTTTGGTGGGTGTGGTAAACCACAGGCAAGAGTTAGCCTCATATTTTACACTAATTTGCATGTTAAACTTTCTGAAAGAAGCCCTCATAGCTGAGAATCCTTTGCTATTGTGTCAAGATTCCCACAATCAAAGTAGATGCCTTTAACAAACAACCTTTGTTAGATTTGGAATGCCTACTCACTATGTTTTTGTTAGTTTAAGGTCTAGGACAAGTTTGCATGGGAAGCTCATTTTTGTCCTGTCCTTGATGATTCTTATTTTTATTATTTTACTTTTCATCTCATGGTGAAACGTGTGATTAGGAGTTAGGAATGCATATGTATATGTATATGTATATGTATATGTATATGGGTTCATGAATTGGAGATATTAACGAAGACACAAAACTGCTAAATTACCTCTTTAGTGTTTTGTTTTGTTGTTTTTTTCTTGTTTTTTGCTTTTTAGCAAACAACGATTTCCCCTAGATAGAAGTTTGCAGTGATTGCATACAATAGAATGACTGTTTATACAGTCCTTTGTTGTTTTAATGTCACCTCTTCTTTCACCTTGAAAGTTGTCATTATTCAGTATTTTTACCTTGGTCTAGGTGATTTTACCATTGGACAGTGCAACTTGCTGTTTACTTATTTATTAATTTCCCATTAACTAAATCTTTTGGGGAGATATCCAAATTAGTGAACTTGTATGTTAGTGGTACCGCTGCCAAAACCCCAAATTAGGATACTGATGAAGGCTCCTTCATGTCTAAGTACAGGTATGAGATCTTTCTAACTCTCCCCTCTCTGGACCCAGGATTTCCCTTGCC
Organism: Puma concolor; assembly: GCF_028749965.1. Classification (NCBI taxonomy): domain Eukaryota; kingdom Metazoa; phylum Chordata; class Mammalia; order Carnivora; family Felidae; genus Puma; species Puma concolor. The sequence continues at coordinate 146,136,600 of NC_141675.1, read as the reverse complement.
TCTTCAGCTGCCCATGAGAGGCAATATGAGAGGTAAATCATCGCCCCCCTACTAGTTCTGACTGGCAGTCAGTTATGTATGTGTCAGTGATGCTTAGAAGAGAGGTAACATCTCATTTACATAAGGTCTTGACTCTTTCCTAAAAATGCTTAAACTACACAATGTAGTTTCCATTTCCTTAAGCAAACCCTGAAAAAGATATACCTTATCAGTGCAGGCATATGTACAAGGCATCACTCAGGAAGATAACCTACAATATATATGTGAATTATTGCAACATGCAATTTTATTGTGTCAAAAAGTAAATTCCTTCTCCTTGGTTTTAAAAGATCAACCCCTCTCATGTTAATCGTGGAGACAAAAATCCTGCCAGCTTATAATTCCAGGGAAAGTATCTTTCAAAATTTAATATAAAGATTTCTTTACAGAGAAAAGTGGCCAGCAGCACTACACTAAGAAGTACTAAAGAGTTCTCCTCCTGCAGAAGAAAGAATGATCCCAGATAGAAACATGGAAATTCAGGAAGTTATGAAGACCAAGGAAAAGTTAAATATATAGCTCAATATAGGAGGCTGGGGAAATGAGCTTTGGGAGCAGGGTATTTACAAGATGGAGGGCCTGGAAAGCATTGTGGAGCTTGAGCAGGGTACACTGTCATCCATAGGTCCTAGTGTGGTAGAACGGGACCTGAGTGGAGCATGGAGGCTGTGGGGGGAGAAGGGCAGGGGTGGGACAGCCCATCGCAGGATGGCAGTAGTTGAGGAGAGTGAGCACAGGAGAGGAACACTGGAAGTGGTAGCTGTCCACAGCAGGGTCCTGGAGCCCTAGTTGGGTTAGGAAGTCATCTCACGATGGAGGAGAATGGTGGCAGCGGAGAGGCCCAATTTGGGGTGCTGGAGTCTGATCTGGGTGAGGAGAGAACTTGTCCAGTCCTGCACGGGTGTCGGAGACTGAGCAGCATAAATTGGTCACCCACATGGATTAGAGACATTAGTAAGTGTTCTCTGTGGGTTGTTAGAGCACATATACGGTGAAGAGGGTGTCTTCATAGATGTCGTGGTAGGGGATTTCATCAGCATTGAAAATTGGTTACATAGTGAAACAGTGAAGAAATCAGTACCTATGTTAAGGGTAATGGTTGCCACCATTGATGGCTGCTGTGAATAACTATGGTGGACCAAAAACTAGGATGAACACTATGGAATTGTGATGCTGTACCGGAATCACAGGTGACCATGTGAATGCATGGTTTTCAATATGTTTATACAGACAGACATGCATCAATACAGATGTGGATATGTATCTGCATATAAAATATATACATATGTATATACATGTAAATGTTCCTTAGCTTGGCTATTGAGAGGACTGGGAATACCATCTCCCAATAACAAGGAGCGTATCTACTGTCCAGATCTCAATTGTTTTGAGGGGGGAGGGGGGAGGGGGGAGAGAGAAGAAGGGAGAGAATTTTAAGGAGGCTCTACATCCAGTGCAGAGCCAGACGTGGTGCTCGGTCTCCTGACTGTGAGATCATGACTTGAGCTGGAATCAGGTTTCAGATGCTTAACTGACTGAGCCACCCAGGTGCCCTTTTTAAAACCTTTTGTCAAGAAAAAGGAACCAAAGCACTATGGGAAAATTGATCGATGTAGTGTTGTGGCAGAAAAGGAAAAAATGAGATTGAATCATCTTTTTGTGCCAAAAGAAGTCATCAAAAAAGGAGAAGAACATATAGGACGTGTCAAAAGGACACAGAAGTTAGTCTTGAAGGGTTTCCTATTGGCCAGATACACCATAGTTTGAACAATAATTCAATAACAATAGGACTTAATTATATTATAACCTTTGAGTAAAATATAAAATTATGTGCATTTATGGATATAAAATAAATGTATAAATAAGCGGGAGAGGAAAAAGTGGCATTTCTGTATAGTAAAATGCCAGTTATTACTGTAGAAATGATGATAGACTTTGAAAAATCACTATTTGATAACCATCAAGGTGATAGCTAACCATCAAGTGATAGTTTTTTAAAAAACTATCAGCTAAAAAACACCAAAAGGTACCAAGACTTGTGCGTGAAAGCTTGCTGAGAATTGGGATATTTACATAGCCTCAAAATAATTCCCCACAAAATACTTCTTTTTTTTCCAATATATGAAATTTATTGTCAAATTGGTTTCCATACAACACCCAGTGCTCATCCCAAAAGGTGCCCTCTTCAATACCCATCACCCACCCTCCCCTCCCTCCCACCCCCCATCAACCCTCAGTTTGTTCTCAATTTTTAACAGTCTCTTATGCTTTGGCTCTCTCCCACTCTAACCTCTTTTTTTTTTTCCTTCCCCTCCCCCATGGGTTTCTGTTAAGTTTCTCAGGATCCACATAAGAGTGAAAACGTATGGTACCTGTCTTTTTCTGTATGGCTTATTTCACTTAGCATAACACTCTCCAGTTCCATCCATGTTGCTACAAAGGGCCATATTTCATTCTTTCTCATTGCCATGTAGTACTCCATTGTGTGTATAAACCACAATTTCTTTATCCATTCATCAGTTGATGGACATTTAGGCTCTTTCCATCATTTGGCTATTGTTGAGAGTGCTGCTATAAACACCCACAAAATACTTCTTAATTACATAGCAGTAAGGAGTACCTTATGGCGGATAAACCCAGAAGCCACCGCCATAATCAAATAATTAAGGTTCATTTTTCTAGGAATGGGACAAATCAAAATCACATACTCTTTGATAATATGTAACGAGGAGAATAAAACATCATTTCTGTGACATTCCCACCCAAGAGGCAAAACCTAAATCTAGCCATGAATGAAAACAAACTGAAATTGAGGGACATTCCCCAAAACAGCTGATCTGTAATCCTCAAAAATGTCAGGGTTGTGAAAATTTAGGAAAGACTGAGAAATTATCCAGATTAAAGGAGGCGAATGAGACATGGTAACTAAATGCAACATACGATCCTGAATTAAATCTTTTCATATAAAAGACCTTATGGGACGGTTGATGAAACTAGAACATGGTCTAAATATTAGATGGTAGCAATTCTCACTTGTCACTTTCTTCATTTCAACGGTTGTTTCGTAGTGGCGGGGGGAATGTCCTTGTTTGTGGGAAACACGTGCTTACCTGGAGTATTCCCGGTAGGGTGATAGGGCATTGTGTTTGCAAATTACTCTCAAATGGTTTGAGGGATAAAACAGTATTGTTTTTGCACCTTCTCTGTAAGTTTAAAATTATTTTAAAACAAAAAAAAAGACAGTGGGAAAAAAAAGTCAATAGGATTGACAAAAATAATAGGATAAAAGAGAAATTCACATGGCTATTTCAACAGATGCACAGAAAGCATATAATAAAACTCAAGATCGATTTATAATAATGATGTTTTAGATAAGATTCTTATTCTGAAAAGGTGTATATAAACTGTTGACAGCAAACTTCATACTGAATGGTGAAATATTTGAAGAGTTCCTCCTGGGACGATAGGTAAAATGGGGATAAGTGAAAATACCACCTCTTTAGGATCTTGCCCTGGAGTTACAGACTGATCAACTAGGCAAGAACAAGTAAAAAATGTCATTTATGCAAACAAAAAAGTAAAATTATTCTGATTTAAAGATGACAAAAATAAAAAGGAATATATAAATAGGCTATTAGAATTAAGAAGGGAAGATATCAAGGTTTCTATACACAAGGTCAATATATAAAAAGAAATTCTATTTATGAAAATGAGAAACAAATAATAAACCCATAAAATTAAATAATAATAAATTAGGAAAGCATACAAAGACATTAAATATCTAGGAATAAATACAGTGAAATATATTTAACTGATACACTAAATTCCAGAAAACATTAATGAGAGGGATTGGAGAAGATCTAAATAAGTCAAGGAATATACCAAGTTTAAGGAGAGGAAAATTCCAATTTTATGATGTCAGTTCTTTCTAAACTGATCTATAACTTGATGCAAAATCATCAAAATACCAAAGATTATTTTAGTTGTTGTTGCTTTTTAGGTAAAAATTGACCAGGTGACTACAAGTTATATAGAAATCCAAGGGGCAAGAATAACGAAGTCAATGATGAAAAAGGGCAAAATTAGAAGTCTCACACTACCTGATACCAAGATTTATTATTAAAGTTCAGCAATTAAGACTGTGTGCTATTTGACACAAGATGGACAAAAAGATCAATGGAGGAAATAAAGAGTCCAGAAATATTAACAAGATGGAGTCACCTGATAGATACCAAAGGTACTCTTCAGTGCAATGAGGCAAGATAATCTTTTAATAAATGATGCTGGAAAATTTGCCTGCATCTTACACCATATACAAAAATCTATTTCAGCTAGGTTTATCTCTAAATGTGAAATTTAAAAATTATGATATAATTATTAACGACAAATATTGCTTAAATAGGACAGGAAAAGTTGGAATGCAGTGATTTAAGAACGTGTGCTCATCACAATACAAGAAGGAAAAACAAGCCACAGAGAGAAGATATTTGCAGTGTGTGTGCTTGAAACAACTCAGGGGGTAAGTGGGTAAAGGACTTGGATAAGTACTTCATTAAAGAACTGTATTTGAGGGGCGCCTGGGTGGCGCAGTCGGTTAGGCGTCCGACTTCAGCCAGGTCACGATCTCGCGGTCCGTGAGTTCGAGCCCCGCGTCAGGCTCTGGGCTGATGGCTCAGAGCCTGGAGCCTGTTTCCGATTCTGTGTCTCCCTCTCTCTCTGCCCCTCCCCCGTTCATGCTCTGTCTCTCTCTGTCCCAAAAATAAATAAACGTTGAAAAAAAAAAATTAAAAAAAAAAAAAAAAAAAAAAGAACTGTATTTGAATGGCAACCAGGGGACACTCCCTAGAATGTCTCAAATAAAAATGCTTGAAAATATCCAGCTTTAGCAAGGATGAGGAGGAACTAGAAACATCTTTGGAGGAAGGATGTAAATTGGAATAATTATTTGGAAAAGCATTTGATTTCGCCTACTGAAGGTAAGCACGCAATTTCACTTCCTACCCCACAGAAATGCGCACATATTTTGCCAGATGAAATGTAATCATTAAAAAGTAAAAAAACACACAATTGCCCATTACTGAATAAATTGTGTTATAGTCACACAATGGAGCACTGTACAGAAACGAGGAAAGAATTTCTGCCTGAATTTGTATATTTGAATCTCACGAACATGAAAATGAACAAAATAGCAGGACCACATATGATGCTTCTAGTTGTATAAATTTCTAAATCAGGCACAACTAATCTACCATGTTAGAAAGAAAGATATTGATTGTCTTGGGATTGAGATAATGTTGATGATATTTTGTAACAAATAATCCAGTTGTTTACTTATGATTTGTGCATTTTTCAGCATGATTTTACACTCTAAACATTTAGTTAAAAGAATATGAAATTAAATAGGCCTATTTTTATTATTATTTGCAAAAGGTGCTCACCAAGGAGAACCTTCTATTTGAATGGTCAGCTTTCTGGTCATTTGCTCTGTCAATTTATAGGCACGGCAGAGGTGGGTGGACAATAGTGATTTTCACAGTAACATAACCTCCCTCTCTGGAGGAGACCACGCTCCTATCAGACAGCCTTTACCTCAGAGATTTTATGAGGAGACAAAAAATACTATTGAGTTGCAAAATTTTAATTTTGAAACTAAGATAGGGGATATTTATAAATGGAAATATTTAAGTAGTCTAAATTTGTCCTGCACTTGTTAATGAAATAGTATGGAAATACCATGAGTTTGCCTGCCTTATTAATTCATTCATTTAATAAATATTTACATAGTGCCAAAGGTATGCTGGGAAATTTTCTAAGTGCTAAATCATAGGACTTAGTTCTGGCTTCTAAAACCATCTATTTTCATACTTACTGTGTGAAGACATTGCAACTTTGTGAGATCATTAGAGTAACATTAACTATCTCTGGAAAAAAAATGGAAGAGAATTCTTTTAATACATTTCTGAAACTATAAAACATGTTTTATCATAATTTTGAATCAATAGATATTGATACATGTATCATAGATATTTCCAAATAACATATATGTTCAATTCTGAACGTGCTGTCTGGAATATAGCAATCTGGAATCATATTTGTACAAGGTCTTTTCTATATTCAGTTATCTGAAAGATATTTTTTAAAAGTTTGCTTTATAAAGATGACACTTCCCTCACTTATATACATCAAACGGGTCACACATACATATGTTGCATGAGCAGAAAACCAACAGAAAACAAGAAATATAAATGAAAAAAAAGCTGTGTTGTCAAAGAGAGTTTATTTAAAAATGAAGTTGAAACTTTTTGCACATGAGAAAGACTGAATTAAACCTTACACAGAAGTAAAATGATTAATACTACATTAAAAGGAAATATTTCCTATTAACTGGAAGAAACCCTGTATGATTTTTGTCAATTAAGAAGACAAAATTGTACCTGATTTCCCCAACCTCGTACTCAGGAAATTAGGATGAATTTTCCATGTCTGAAAAGAGGTTAGAATTTCTGGAGGCAGAGCTAAGGAAATTAAGAGGATACATCCAATGGGCTGAATTGCTCTCAAAGTTTCTCAGGAGAATCCGTAGGACCAGGATCTGCCACATAAACTAGGTGGTGGCATGGTATCCTTACCAACCACAGTCACAGGCCAGGCCACCTGAGAACTTTCTCAACTAGCACATGGTGTTGTGAGGGCCAGGTTCAACTGAAGAGCAGGATGTCCATTTCATTAAATTGAATATCACCACCTGTCCAGACCCCCTCTGTAGCGGGAAAACCACAGGTTGAGGTGGACCGATTTACATAAGAATTTTTGAGCCTCTTAATTCATAATACAAAACTATTATTTTGTTATTGCATCAAGATTGCCAGAAATATGTCATATACTTAAAAAAGTGATTTCTGTCTTATTTTCAACATCTTCCTTAATTCTAAATTTGGTAGCATAAACTTGTCCAAGTTAAGAGGGATCACATGAAACACGAAAGTCATGTTCCAGATGTTTGTTTTTGCTAACAAAAACTTCATTTTAAGGTAGATATGCTATCTGACAATTCCAATTGTACACACTGAGTGTGTGGGCACATGAAGGAGAAATGATCTGATCCTACCTTTTGAAACCATGGATCTTTTACCATCTTTACACTTTGCATAAGTGGACTCATACTCTATCGTTTTTATCGGGTTTAATTTGTTCACCATTGTGATTTTGAGAGTCATACACTTTGTGTAGAAATTGTTCATTTTCATTGCTGAACCGTATTCTCTGGTACCATATACCACAATTTGTTTACCCATTTATTGTTGGTGGGGAGTTGGCTTGCTTCCAATTTTAATCGTGATGAATATTGCTTCATGAATAGTCTTGTACATATGTCTTGGTAAACAGGTATGTCTCAGTCAGATATTGCCACAATAATATTGCATAACAAATGGACAGAGAACAAAGTTTTATGTAAGAGTAAACATATACTTCACCATTACATGTCTACTTGTTACCTATGGTCTGGTTGAACTAGGCGGGTCTTGGCACAAAGCAGAGAGTTAGGCCCATGTTACTCTCCTTTAACTTGAACCGGCATCTCATGGATTCATCTTCTTCTCACTACAGAAAACAGAAGTACAAGTGGTCCAGCCCCAGGGACGGAGGCAGATTTCGAACCCCTGCTCATATACCCAATAATCCCATGTGGAGAGAAAGTCAGGGAGTGGGGATACGCCTTTTGTCGGTGTGCACCCTGTGCCACTCTGAGGTCACACAAGTTCCATAGCTAAGCCAAAAACAATGGAAAAAGGGAATACAATCCCCTCATGGAGGTCAGGAAGGAGTGAAAAGTTGATGAAGAGCAATCTGTTCTGCCACAGATGCAGTTTGTTGGGGGCACAACTAGAATTGGAATTGCAGTTTTTAGGAGTATAAAATTGTTCAGTTGTTGGGTATACGCTTCCAGATGGTGTTCCAGAGTGGTCATGTCATCTGATAATTCCACGAGCTGTTGCTCTACATTCTCATCAGAAGGTCACACTTCCTGTCTTTTCCTTTAGCCATTCTTGTGGGCAGGTAGTGATTTCATTTTGCATTTTGCTGATACCTAATACAGCTGAACATTTTCTTACATATTATCAGCCATTTCTAGGTATCCTTTCTTTGTGACGTACTGGCTCAACTTTGTTTACTATTGAGCTGTATAAGAGGAATAATGAACCAAACCCTTACCCCTGCTACATCAGAATTTAATCTTATGTTCGGCCAGCTAGTTTTACTCTCCTGGTACCTCGATGAGGTGATAAATGTCAACGACATTGCAAGCATCATTGCTTATGATAAAAGTGGTTGTTAAATTGCATCTGGACAAGGAGGAGCCATGTGGAATGTGATCTGGACTTGTGCCAATGACCCAAAGAAGAAAAACTGAAAATGTAGGTAGAGGAAACCAGTGTCAGCCCACAGATGCTACCCACTTGGTACTGACCAGAAGCAACCAAAAAAAAAAAAAAAAAAAAAAAAAGAGTACTCATGGGAATCAAGTTGTTAATTACTCTGCACACACGCACACCCCACACACAAAGTATGGGGCTCAGACTTCAGCCTGCTAGGATGTGGATGCTATTATATATCAGATATAATGGCATATATATATATATATATATATATATATATATATGATGGCTTCAGATCACCCAAATGCACAGTGCATAGATTTAAATGAGTACAGAAAGAAACAGTTGATCTGTTCTTGCCTTTTGGTCACATCATCCCTGCAGGAAAAACCCTGTGCAATGATTTCTTTCTCCTTCTTTCATACTCATAATTGAACATGGGTATACATGGCATACACACATAAGATGGAAATGAGAAGAAATGCAAAAAGGCATTATTTACAATAAGATGTAGAATATTTTGAAACATGACATAGAGATGTTATAGTAAACAACCGAAGTATAATGATAATGTGATATCAAAGATAAGAGCTACTATACATTGTGAGATGGTCCAAGGGATTTTGGCTAATTAAGTTGAAACACATTGGTTCAAGATTTTGTCTACTTTATTTGTTTTGTTTCAGGTAGCCTAGGATGAAGTTTCACTCTAGAAGAGAGGATAAAAAATCTTTAGTGACAGATACCATATGTTTTCACTCACATATGGATCTGGAGAAACTTAACAGAAGACCATGGAGGAGGGGAAGAGGGGGAAAAAAAGTTACAGAGAGGGAAGGAGGCAAACCATAAGAGACTCTTAAGGACTGAGAACAAACTAAGGGTAGATGGCGGGTGGGGGAGAGAGGAAAGTGGGTGATGGGCAGGGAGGAGGGCACTTGTTGGGATGAACACTGGGTGTTGTATGGAAACCAATGTGACAGTAAATTATATTTTAAAAAATCTTTAATGAAAAAGTCAGAAAACACAGGTAGAAGAGACCAGTAGTGTGAGTGGCTTTTGCAGTTTTGCAGCAGAATCCATAGGACCAGTATCTGCCACAGCAAGATGGCAGGCATATCCATACCCACCGGAGCCATAGCCAGAGCCACAGCCCAGGCCACCAGAGTAGTTGCTGTGGTAGCACATTATGACTGGAGTAGTAGGTTTAGTTGTGAAGCTAAGAATCAGTTTTCTGAGTTCAAAAGTCACCATCTACAAATGGGCTTTTTTATATATATTCTCAGAAGAAGGTAAGGCAAACCAATGGAAATTTGGTCCTCCTATTTCAGACTAATTTGCACTGAAAATTTCTTGAATCTATTGTTTGTTGGGAAGAGAAGTCCCCATAAATACAAATAATTTGCAACTATGTCAGGATTCTCACAGTCAAATCAGTATAATTGATAAGCAAGTCTTTGTTTGGAAAGCCCTTACTCATTCTATTTTTGTTGAAATCCTGTCATTTTCATGGGAAGCTCCTACATCACATTTTTGGGGATATTTTTATCTATGAAATGTGTAATGTAGAATTATAAATACCTTCATGTGTAAGTGTGGATTTGTGGATGGGATAAGTTAATGAAATCACAAAATGGATAATCTTTGCTTTAAAAAGAATTTTTAATGCAAACACTTTTGTGGCTATGCATTCCTAGTGACTACTTATGGCACTGCCTGTTCATTCTTTCATAGGCACTTTGTTTCATAAATCCGTATTAATAGATCTTTCCATTCACGTTTAGATTTGTATCATTTTTGTGTCTATGTGAGTTTATCAATTCAACTGAGCAATTAACAATTTATTTGTATATTCATTTTCCTTATAATGTGTTAGCTAATCTGCTAGAAGTAGAATTTAAGATCCTTATGGGTGGAACCTACGTATGTCCTTATACATTTTTATATTATTATGGGGCAAAACTTTTGTCTAAAATCAGGATTCTAAATCGGACACACATTCTGGAACACTAGAGGAACACATTATATGCCTAATTGAACCCCACAGTACTGTTTGCTTCTGAGAGCACCCCATACTATTCTCTACTTTCTATCATCTTCCATTTATCAGAGGGCAGGAAGCTACATTTCTCAGAGTCTCTTGCTAAAAGGGCTTCAAAATAAACTATTCCAATGACAGGCTTTTGTTCAAGACTGATCAAGATGGGTTAAAGAGAGGAGAAAACTACGTTATTGAAGAACAGCAGTGGAATAATATATGATTTTTGGAATATGTGATGTTTTACATGAAATACTGGCTACTATCGAGAATCGTCTGTGGTTCTTGCACTTTCTTGACTCACTGAAACAAAACAGAAAGTCTGAGCGGTAGGGGAGACATTTCTTGACCTTTTTTTCCTCCCCAACTTTCATTGCTTGAGTACCCTACTACTTCTGTTACTTGAATCTTTCCTTGTCTTAAATTACCCAGAATATTTTCTGTTTTCTTTTTCCCAAGACCTGATTCTTAACAATGCTTTGCTATACACATAATATTAACAGGAAGTAATATGCAAAATTGTGTAAATTAATCCTACATTTTTTTATTGTGCGGCAAAGTACATGTCTTTTATTTTTTTCTAAAAGAAAGGCATATTTAAGTCTCTGATAAAATATATACCGGTGAAAATACTTAGAAGTTAAAAAGAAATAATTGTATACTCAGAGAAACAAACACTGAAGGAATTTGTTGAAAGCCTGTGAAATACTAAAAGAAATACTAAAGGGAAAATTTTCAGCAGAAAGAAAATTGTTTCAGTTGGAAATACAGAAATAAATGAGTGAGGAGCAGGGAATGAATGAATATGAAAGCCAAGATACATGACTATTATATGCCCAGATCATCATCATTGTCACCATCATCATTGTCTCTGAGGGGACATAAAACATGTAGAACCAATAGGCTTGAAAACCATAATATAAAAGATGAAAGATAGTATAATTTAGTTAATGTGTTTTGAGGTTCCAGCATTATATGACAAGTAGTAAAGAATGCCAATTTATATTAGAGTGTAATTAGTAAAAATACCTGTTTTATTCTCTAGTGAATCACTGCAAGAATAGTAAAAGAGTAATCATCAAGAAATGAAGGAAAAATAGTGTATAATATATCTGACCAGTTTCGAGAAGGCAAGAAAACAGGGAATGGAACATAAATCCAGTAGAACAAACATAAACAAATAGAATAGTAAATTAAAACCCAGATACATGGGTAATGTAAATAGACTATTTCAATGAAAATGTAGAGATTGTAAACCTGGAAAAAAAATATAATACCTAACTAAATGTTGCTTAAAATAGACACATCTCTAACATCATGTTACAGGACATTTGAAAGTATAAACAAATTTTTACCTTGCAAACACTAGGCAAAAGAAAGCTAGTGTAGCTATATAACATCAGACATTAATGCAATAAGAATTTCTAGAACAAGAGAAGTGAATTTCATAACCATAAAGGGGCCAATCCTTAAGGAAGGCATAACAACTTTTATTTAATATGACCTAAATAACATAGCTTCAATATTAAGCAAAATACCTTTCTTATCATAATGGCATAAAATAAAAGGTGTGTCTTCATAATGGAGAGAAGAAAGAAACAGAAATAAAAATAAGGAAGAATATTGATGGCCTAGACAACATGATTAGTAAACTTGACCAGTGGATGAAAATAAAAGACCAAACCAACATCAAGAAAACATAATTCTCAAGTACACATATATGCATACAATAAAGTTTCGTATACTGCAGATGGGAATTATAAACTGGTAAAATCTCTTTGGAAAGCTAAACTTAATTCTGTGACTGCAGATTGTAATTTTAAGTATAGACAGATCAAAATGTGATCAATATTTGCAAGGTATATCATTCCCCAACATTGTACTTTCAACTACCTATGTCACTTTTTAATTGAGCTTTTGTGGAGAGCGTATGGTTTGATCATTTTTTCTTCTACTCTGCTTATCTCTGTCTTCTAGTTGGTGTATTTAAACCATTTATATTTAAAGCAATTATTGATATGCTAACACATCATGTCTGAACTTTTATTACTTGTTTTCTATTTGTTTTCTGTGTTTATTGATCTTCTCTTTCTCTTTACTTTCTTGTGGGTTACTTGAACTTTTTCTTGATTCCACCTTGATTTCCTTGCACCATTTTGAATGTATCTATGTTTTATATTTTTCTTAGGGGTTGCTTTAGGCTTCATACTATTACCTATATTACTTATCTGAGTCTACTTATATCAACATTTTATGACTTTAAGTGAAATGTAGTAATCTTATTCCCATTTAGGTCTCTTTGTCTTCCCTACTTTTTAAAAAATGTTTTGTATATTTTTTTAAATTTAAATTTTAGTTAATTAACATACAGTACAATATAGGTTTCAGAAGGAGAATTCAGTGATTCATCACTTACATAAAACACCCAATGCTCATCACAGGTGCCCTCCTTAATACCCGTCACCCATCTAGCCCATCTCCTACCCACCTCCCTCCACCAACTCTGTTCTCTATCATTAAGAGTCTCTTGTGGTTTGTTTTCCTCTCTTCTCTTTTTTCCCCCCCTCTTCCCATAAGTTCACCTTAAATTTCTTAAATTTAAGAATTTCTTAATTCCACATGAGTGAAATCATATGGTATTTGTCTTTCTCTGATTGACTTATTTCACTTAGCATAATACATTCTAGCTCCATCCACGTCCTTGCAAATGGCAAGATTTCATTTTTTTTGTTGGCTGAATTATAATATATATACACACATATATATGTGTACATGTATATATATTATATACATGTGTATGTCATATGTCATCAGTCAATGGACATCTGGACTCTTTCCATAGTTTCATAGTTTGGCTATTGTTGATAATGCTGCTATAAAAATTGGGGTGCATGTATCTTTGAATCTGTATTTTTGTATCCTTGGGGTAAATAATAGTACAATTGCTGGATCGTGGGGTAGTTCTATTCTTAGTTTTTTGAGGAAACTCTATACTGTTCTCCAGAGTGGCTGCATCAGTTTGCATTCCCACCAACAGTGCAGGAGGGTTCCCCTTTCTCCACATCTTCACCAACACCTGTTGTTTCTTCCCTACTTTTAAAATATACTTATCTTAAGCATTTCCCCTACATTTATTGACACCACATCAAATTTTGCTTCAACCATCAAATGCGACTTAAGAAAATAATGAGAAGAAGAATAGTTTAATACAGTTAACACAATTTTACCCATTCTAGTAACTTTCTTTGATTTCTATAGTTCCAAACCTTCTATTGTTATAGTGTCTGTTTTGGAGAGTTTTCTTTAGCTGATCATTAAAGGTAGGTGCTAATGACAAATTGTCTTCGCTATCCTTCCATTGTGAATGCCAGAAGGATATTTCTGCCAGATGTAAATTTGACAGTTGATTCTTTTTTCTTTTAGTATTGGAAAATTTTTGTGTCATTTCCTTTTAGCCTCCATGGTTTCAGATAAGAAATTTGCTGTCATTTAAAGTGGTTTTTCCCAATGTGTCTTCACATTGAGAAATAATGATATTTTAAAATTCTTTTTTAGTTTTACTCTCTTTGTTATCTTCTGGGACTCTGATGATACTAGTGGTAGCTTTTTTGTTATTATCCCACAAGTCCAGGAGTCTCTGTTTATTTGTTTGGACTATTTTCTCCGTATTCAGATTAAGTAAATTCTATTGTTCTTCCCTCAAGTTTATTGATTCTATAGTTTGTCATTTCCACTTTACTGTTAAACTCAGTGAGTTTTATTTTGGTTATTGCATTTTTCAGTTCTATAATTTTCATTTGGCTCTTTTTAGAATGTCTTTTTGCTTAGATTTTATACTTTTATTTTTTCATTTCAAGAGCATTTTTAATTTGCTTCTTGAAGCAACTTTATGATGGTTGTATTAAAATTCTTATCAGTACTGTGAACAAATCCTTGTTAGATCATCCCAATATCTGACTGATGCTGATGTTGGCATCTGTTCTCTTTTCTCATTCAAATTGTGATTTTTCTGTTTCTTAGTGTAGTGAATAATTTTTAAATTATGTTCTGAATATTTGGGATAGCATAAGACTTGAATCCTATTTCATCTCTCTCTCTCTCTCTCTCTCTCTCTCTCTCTTTGAAGCAAGTTGTTCTCTTGTGAGGTAGCAAGGGTTGGATGTGTGTGTTTATTTAGCTTCCTCTTGGGTCACTGAAACCATTCTGGCTAATGTGAACTGCTCACTCACAATGCAGATGGGTGGAGTAAAAGTTTAGTATCCACCTCTGTCTTGCTGACACCTTCTGGTGAAAATGGGGTGCTTAATTGCACTCTGCCTCATTGCCTCCAAGTGGGGGATATAAGCCCAACTTCCCAGTGGGCCCTGTTGATATTGTGGTCACTGCAAGTAATCTGGTTTTTACTTATTATATCTGTATACATAACCATCTCAGTGCTGGTTTGATGAGTGACAAACTGTAGCAGCAACATGGATCCCACTGTTGAGAAGCTCTCCAGTTTTTCGATGTCACATTCTGCAGAGAATGTATAAATTGACAAAAATGCCATAATATAAAAAAATTAGGATTCTGGAGATTGATGAAAATAAATAGATCTTATCCGTCGTATGTTTTTAAGTGACAGTGTGGAAACAGAATGATAAATTTTGCATAATTGTTACCATCTTTAATGCATCCCTTTAATATTTAATATATTCTATTAAAAAATTTAATGGTTATTTATTTTTGAGAGAGAGGGAGTGTGAGTGGGGAAGGGGCAGAGAGAGAGAGGGAGACAGAGAATCAGAAGCAGACTCTGAGCTGTCAGTGCAAAGCCCGACATGGGGCTTGAACTCCAAACCGTGAGATCATGACCTGAGCCAAAGTCGGATGCTCAACCAACTGAGCCACCCAGGCGCCCCCATTTAATAAATGTTTATAAAGTGACTACTTTATACAATGCTTGGTGTATATATACTTGGTGACCATTTTTCTACGTGCTGAATGATAAGATTTACCCTTTCATCTCTTTACATAATCTTTTTCTACAGTCATACCATGAGAACATGACAATTACAAAAAACCATTAGATAAATATCTATCTTGGATATTTATGGAATGAAATTATTTTGACATATTCATAATTTTGTGTGAAATTTTGAAATACAATATAAATGAAATAAAAAATGAATGCCGTTTAATGACAAAAAGATGCATTTCACTTACATCGCATCAAATGGAATTGTTTCCAGAAGTTGGATCTATAGGAAAGGTAGCCTCAGTGGAAAAATATTAGGCTTGGCCAAACCAAAATAGGAAGTGTATACAAAAGGACAGCAATAAATGGTTCGTTCAATCCAAATGTGTAGTGTCAGGAAAAGGCTAAGCACAGAGACATCATAATAGAATCATGGAAAATTAGGTTACCACTATAGATAGTATTATTAAGTAATTAAAATAATTGTTAGTTACAATTTTAGCTTATGAAGATAAGGTCTTAGTGTGATCAAGGTGATGATGATAGTAAGTGGCTGTAGATATACCTGAATGCACAATTTACATTAGTGATGCCTAGGAAGAAATGAGAGTCGTATCTTTCTGACATTTCATCACTTTGGAAATGCAAATAACACAGTTTATTCAGCCCTAATCACCAAATTCTAATGGAGACAAAGACGGGTAAATGACGATAAAGGAAACTAAGAGTAGATGGGGGGGGGTGGGGGAGAGGGGAAAGTGGGTGATGGACAGGGAGGAGGGCACCTGTTGGGATGAGCACTGGGTGTTGTATGGAAACCAATTTGACAATAAATTGTATTAAGAAAGAAAATAAAGGAATATTGGCAATGAAGATGTTGATTTTATTTTTTTTTTTAATTTTTTTTTCAACATTTATTTATTTTTGGGACAGAGAGAGACAGAGCATGAACGGGGGAGGGGCAGAGAGAGAGGGAGACACAGAATCGGAAACAGGCTCCAGGCTCTGAGCCATCAGCCCAGAGCCTGATGCGGGGCTCGAACTCACGGACCGCGAGATCGTGACCTGGCTGAAGTCGGACGCTCAACCGACTGCACCACCCAGGCGCCCCATAGAAGATGTTGATTTTAAAATGAAGGTAAACTTTTTCTTCCTATGAAAGCTATTGGAATAAGCTGTGCACTGAACTAAAATGGGAGTATAAATTACGAGGAAAAAAGTTCCATAAATCCTAACATGTTTCAAATGATTTTAATCAACCAAGGTGAAAAATGCCACATTTGAACTTTACTCCTCCCTCCCACCATTCCTGTAGGCTGAGATTGGGTCGGCCACTATTTGAAGAGAGAATGGAGTTCTATGTGAAGAGTTATAAAAACCTAGTCATTTACAGGAGGAGGAGTTCAAAAACCTAAGTGGCTCTAGAAGTTCCTCAGTAGAATCCACAGGGCCAGAATCTTCCACAATAAGATGGGAGGCAGAAGCTATATCCATGTCCATTATAGTCACAGCCCAAGTGGCCATAGCCATAACCCATGCCACATTAGTACTTGCTGTGGAAGCACACAGTATAAGGAGTGGATGGTTCAGTTGTGAAACAAACAGTGCCTCAGGTTGAATGTAAACATCTGCCTCAACCTTTTATACGCCCTCAGTAGTGGGTGGAGAGGACCACAGGCAGTGTTCACTGCATATTTCACACTAATTTTCCTCAGAAAAATTTTAAAGTCTCTTAATCCGTAAGGTAAAATGAAGCCTTCATAAGTAAGATTACTTTGCTACAACGTTAGAATTCCTGTTGTCAAATCATGTGGCTTTTAGAAGAGGCATTTTTTTTTCAGCAAAAGAAAACAAGTCATTCAATTAAAAGTGGGCAAAGGACCTGACCAGACACTTCACAAAGAAGATAGACAGATGACAGAGAAGCACACAAAAGGATGTTCAGCATCATATGTCATTAGAGAATTGCAAATTAAAACACTGAGATACTGTTATACACCTTTTAGAGTGACTAAAATCCAAAACACTGACACCACCAAATGTTGGCAAGAATGTGGAGCAATAGGAACTCTCATTCATTGCTAGTGGGAATGCAAAATGTTACAGTCACTTTGGAAGACAGTTTGGCATCTTCTTACAAAACTAAACAGATGTCTCACCATGCTACCCAGTAACTGTGCACCTTGCCATTTATTCAAGTAAATTGAAACTTATGTCCACACAAAACCCTGCGGACAGTTGTTTATTTCAACTTTATTCATAATTGTCAAAATATGCAAGCAACCAAGACGTCCTTCAGTAGGTAAATGGATAAGCAAACTGTGGTACATCCATGCAATGGATATTTTTCAGTGAAAAAATGAAATGACCTGTCAAGCCACTTGAAAACATGGAGCAACCTTAAATGTGTATTGCTAAGTGAAAGACAATCTGCATAAGCTACATACAGAATGATTCCAACAATATGACAAGGGCAAAATATGACAGAGCCAATGAAAAGATCAGTGGTTGCCAGGATAATGGGGGAATGAGAGAGGGATGAAAATGTGAAGCACTGGAGATTTTTAGGAGGGCGAAGCTACTCGATACTGTAATGGTGGGTACAGGTTATTACACATTTGTCTACACCCACTGAATATAAAACACAATGTACACTAAACTATGGTCTTTAATTAATAATAATGTGTCAACATTGACTCATCAGTTCTGACAAATGTATCCCACTAATGCAAAAAAAAAAAATAATGGAAGACACTCATGACAAAAGGGTAAGGGTACATATGGGAACTTTCTGTACTTTCTGCACAGCTTTTTTGTACATCTAAAACTGATCAAATCAGTCTATTACTTTTTTTAAAGATGTGGTTGTTTATTTTTCAAAGACTTTACTTACTCTGGATTTGGCTAGTTGATAAATATTACAAAATTACTTGGGATGATATAGGGCACACAAACATTCCTCTATATTTGTGGTTTTTTGTTTTGGATATCAGTTCTACTCAACTGTGGATTTCAGGAGTCCTTATATGTACACAATTCTATTATATAGTCTAAAGTTTTATATTGTATTTGCTGGATGAGTGAATACCTTGAAAGGGAAATTACTTGATGCTGAAAGTCGGCCAACTTTCTTCATCTGTTCTCAGATGAAAATATGTCTTGTCTACTAGATCATGTTTTCTACAGAGTACTTTCAGTGGACTGACAACATATTTTTATGATTTTTAATAAAAAAACCTTATTCATGTATATTGTATAACATCCATACTATGAATAAATCAAAAAGGTAGAACTTGATGAATTTTCAAAGTGCACATAGCTGCTTAATCAGTACTTAGATCCAAAAAATCACATATCACTAATATCCCAGATGACTCCCCATATGTCCATTTCCATTTAGTACAAGCCTTTAAGTGTAACCATTCCTGATATCCAAAACTATGGATTTGTGGCCAACTTTTGAACCTTACACAAATGGAATCACACAAAGAGGATTATTTTATTTGGCTTCTTTCAATCTGTATTTTTTGTTATTAGAGTCATGCTTTTTGTTTTTTGTGTTAATTCTTAGTGCTGTATAAATTTTCAATGTACAAATATACCACAATTTCTTTATTCATACTCTTAATGGTCACTTGTCTTGCTTCAACCTTTTAACAAGATTTTACAAATAGTGTTGCCACAATCTTGTTCATGTCTCTTGGTACACTTATGTGTGTATCTAAGATATGCTAGTTGTTCCCATAATGATGTTGCATTTAAAAGCCCTCAAATCTCAGTGTCATATGACATTAACATTTATGCCTCGCTTATGTGTTTGTGCGTCTGCTGGGGTTCAGCCAATATAATGTAGATTTGGTTCAAGTTGTGGGTTGGCTTCGAGCCTTCTTCATGTATCTTCCTTGGACTGGCAGCTACTGGAGACATCCTCCCCCCGGGGAAAAGGCTAGAGTACAACAGGGAAAGCTCAGACACGCATGCTCCAGAGCTATATGGCAGCATCCCTCTGGTCAATGAAAATAACATGGTGAAGCCCAAAGGCAGTGATCAGAGAAATACACTCTGCCCACAGTAGATCCAGACCAAATGACATTGGCTGCTATACCCAAAGGGGAAGGGATGCATACTCCTGCCCTAAAACTAAGAGGGAAGAGAACATATTCTGCTGAAGAATGATTTAACCGAGGGATCCATAAATTCCTGCCCACCATTTGTTTTACTGGAAAACATCCATTCATTTATGTATGGTCTGTGGCTGTTTTCATGCTACAGTGACAGAACTGAGTAGTGGAGACACAGACCATATGGCCTACAAAATCTAAAATATTTTACTATTTATAGAAAAAGTTTGCCTTCTTCTGATTAATCTATCAAAATAGACATACCAATTAGGTATATACTCAGAATCAGAATTGCTGAGTTACAGTTGCTGCTACCAAATAGTTTTCCAAAGTTCTACCTTTGCCCCTGCAGTTTGTCCATTATTACTACACTCTGTATCTTCATCTTGTTTGCAGCATCAATGAATTACTACCAACTATTGCAATATGTTGCTTTTACTTCTTTCCTGATAAGTCTAGGGCCTTAGAGCTAACAATTTTTATAAGCCAGTCTTCTATAGAATATGTGTAACATATCTCATTGTCTATATATTGAAACCTCCAGAGAAATTATCATTATTTGTGCACAATGAATGTTCACATGTATTTTTGTATTCATTTCATGCTTTTGTGAATGTCCACATTTCGGTCAGGATCTCTTTCTTTCTGCCTGAGCAACTCTACTGTTACTTACAATTAATACTTGAGAAAAATAAATTGTCTCACTATTTTATCATTCAGAAACTTTTATCTTTATTTTTGGAAGAAACATTTGATGCTATGAGATTCTAGGTTGATAGTTATCTGCAACCTATTCTTCCTTCAAATGTTATTGTATTTTCCTTTGGCTTCCTTTGCTTCTGTTGAGGAGTTTACTTATGGTTATTCTTTGTAGGTAATATAAGTTTTCTCTAGCTGCTCTGATTTTAGCTTCACATTTAATTTTTAGCTCTGGGGTCATGCCTAGATGTATTTTATTTTATTTTATTTTGTTTTATTTTGTTTTATTTTATTTTATTTTGCTTTATTTTATTTATTTTATTTTTGTTTAGTTTAGTTTTTACTTCAGTTTGTATTAAAATTCCAGTTAGCCCACATACCGTGTAATATTAGTTTCAGGTGTACAATATAGTGAGTCAAACTTCCATACCACACCTGGTACTCCTCACAGCAAGTGCCCTCCTTAGTCCCCATCACCTATTTCATCAATCCCTCCACCCACCTCCCCTCTGGTAACCACCAGTTTGTTGTCTAAAGAGTCTGTTTCCTGGTTTGCATCTCTCTCTCTGTCTCTTTTATCCTTTGCTCACTTGTTTTGTTTCTTAAATTCCACATATGAGTGAATCATTTATTTTATTTATTTATTTTTAAATAAGCTCTTCATTGTACTTAATGTTTTCAGTTTGAGTTTCCCTAGTAAAACAACTGCCTCAAGGGTGTAAGATAAATTTGATTCTGGGGAAATTTAATATGTATAAGGTATACATTTGATAAAGGCCAGACCCCTAGGTAAAAAATGAAATAAGCTCATATTAATTTGAAACTGAGAAAATATTTCATGGTTTTCATAAGTCTATTTTGCCATACATATCTAGTTTTTCCAAATACTTAGAATAAATTGGTGTATTTTGAAGTATTTTTCAGACACAATGTTGGTAATATTACTGGCAGGATTTATTATTAGTGCTGATATTTTAAATTTGATACTCATTCTTTAGGCAAAATGTTTTTTTTAAAAAATTGAAAAACATTTAGCAGAAGTAGAGCTTTTGTTGATATAATCCAACCATAGGTGTTACCAAAACCACAAAACATACGGATACATACATGTTTTAATGTCCTGATGTGAAATACAACTCTTGTAAAAACTTGTTATTTTTAAAGCTTAGATAAGGACATAAGCCAACAGAGATGATAAAAGAGATTATAGAGATGTACATAAAAACAGACTTCATATGAATGCTGTTGGAAAGAATTGATATTTTTACTCTTCAATATTAGTCACATAATGACCACAAAAGAGAACTCTGGCTCTCTCTTGCTCTGTTTCACCATACTCCCACCCCGACCTTATACACATGTGAATAATCATACACAAACATACAAACATACAAGCTAAACTGATGGAGATAATTTAGTATAAATGTAACAAAGCAATATTTGCAGTGAAATAAAGTTTATTTAACCATACATGTTTTAAAGGGGCACCTGGATGGCTCGGTCAGTTAAGTGTCTGACTTCAGCTCAGGTCATGATCTCACGGTTTGTGATTTCGAGCCCCACATTGGGCGCTGAGCTGACAGCTGAGAGTCTGGAGCCTGCTTTGGGTTCTGTGTCTCCCTCTCTCTCTCCCCCTCCACCGTTCACACACTCTTTCTCTCTCTCTCAAAAAGAAACGTTAAAAAATAAAAAAATACATGTTTTCAAGTAAAATTGATAACCCAACAATTAAATTTTATATCGCATTATAAAGGTAATATGACATCAAAGGAAATCCTTTCCTATAAACTGTGATAGAATCTAATTGATAATGATGAATCAAAACAGGCATGCTGAATTTCCTTTATTTATCTCAGATAGTTTAATACAGAGTCAGTATTTTTGAAGACATTTTAAAATTTTTCATGTCAGGGAAACATGAAGAGAATGCAAGTAAAATAGAGTGATGTAGCCAATAGACGAAAAATTCCTCAGTAGAAGCCATGGGACCAGTATCTTCCATAGCACAACGGGCGGCAGCAGCCATAACCATAGCCACCATAGCCACGGCCATAGCCACAGCCCAGGCCACCATAGCCACAGCCCAGGCCACCATAATAGTTGCTGTAGTAACACATGGTGTCAGGAGTGGAAGGTTCAGTTGAGGAGCAGGAGGTAGGTGTCTTTAATATGAATGCCTCCATCTGCCAAGGGCCTTTTATACACCCTCAGTGGTGGTGGAGAAAACCACAGGCAGCAGAGTGGCCAACATCTCACTAATTTGCTTCCTACAACATCATGAATATTTTGATTTGTTGGCAAAACATGGCCCTCATAACAGATAATTTTACCCTTATGTCAGGACTCCTCCGTGAATTTATGGGCCTTTAAAATGAAACTCTATTCTATTTTTAAGGCTATGTTTCACTGTATATTTATTTAGTTGCATAAATGTGGCCTGATTATGTGGTATGATGCAAAACCTGAAAATAGGCATCCCATTGTTTGGTTTTCATTCCATTCCTCTTTAAGAATTTTAAAACGAGCCTTGTCTGGAGGAACACGCTTCCTGAATCTTTCACATAAAGGATGGCAGAATATATATTCATTCTACCCTTATAAAATATCCAATCTACTCTTACAAAAAACACTTCCTTCCAACTCAATATGGCTACTCTTTGGTTACATTACTGGCAATATGCTGGCAAGTACTATCACATATGGACATATTTTGGCATTTATTTATCAACCTACGCTTGAGTATGTGCTGCCTTGATCTTTCCAGAAAATGTATGACCATTTATGGGCAGAAACTGTCTATGCTTTATGCTTCCTTGTGTCATCACATATGGAGGTGCTGTAGATGTACCTGCAAACCACATGAAGGTTAAGCTTGGTACTCCATCCTAAGCTAATGTTTTTTCTAACAGGGCTCATTTTTGCTCTTACAGAATGCCCTGGATTTGCAGTCGTGATGTGTCCTAAATGATGTGTTGGAAGTATGAGAGGTGAAAATAGTTTTGCGTTCATTCTTCATTCCCTCAGTTTTTGGCTGATTGGTGAAGAGTTGGTGGAGATAGAAATCCCCAATCATGGAAAGACTAACTGACCACACAGCAGACACTAGGCTCCAGGATTTTTTTTCCTTTATTTTCTTTCTTTATTTCAACATTTTAATGAGAATTAAAATATAATTTTAATTTAAATATGCTTTACAGAAAAGAAATTTAGATCTATTTAAGAGTACAGGTTTCTCCCACTATCTGAAAATAGAACAATGTTCCTATGAAACCTTTTCTAGAGTGGAATGGCATAAAGTGAAGAAACAGTTACTGTTAATTTATATGAAAAAAAAATTGAGCATTCCCAGACTCAAAAAAAAAGAACCTCGTAAGGCTTTGGTGATACTTTAGGACACATCTTGCTAACAGATGCACAAAATAAATCAGGAGGAAGCACGATGCTCACAAACACAGTTCAGGCCTCTGAGGGTGATGCTACGATGCATAGTTCTTGGGAAGGGAGCAGGCAGGGTGTGTGTGGGGGTGGGTGCCACTCTCACAGCTTGGGG
The DNA here is from genome assembly GCF_028749965.1 of Puma concolor. Lineage (NCBI taxonomy): Eukaryota > Metazoa > Chordata > Mammalia > Carnivora > Felidae > Puma > Puma concolor. Next base: position 146,112,818 of record NC_141675.1, on the reverse strand, counting down.
TGCTCGCTGTTTCTATAATGACTTCCTGCAAAGCCAACACTGAATGCTATTTTCACTTTTTGCCCTTTTTGACAAAAGCGAGAACCCCTTTTGGATTTCTTTTGGTTAGAGGAAACAGGTGCAAGTCTAAGTTTCTTGGTAAAAGCCAGGTGTCCTAATGCAAACTTTTGAAAAGCTACCTGCATACCCAAGTGAGTTTTGACAACAAGATTAATATAAGTTTTATATCTTCACTGTATGTAAAGTTATTGGGAGATTTTGTTAAGAAGCTTCCTGACTTTATCGTTGTTGAGCCCGATTTTTCTCTGACCCCACAAACACTGCTTCCAACACTGAGAGTAGTGATGGGTGTACAGATGGGATGAAGAACACGGCTTTCCCTCGGGCTACTGGTTTAGATTCTATACAACTTTAGAGAAAAAAAAATCACACAGGTTTTCCAGCCTCTTTCAACCATTCAATTGTTACTTATCTGTTTCTAACCATGGGCCGGCCATTTTTAAGACATTGTGTCATGTGACAGCTTTTATTGTTCCTGTGTCTCCTCATATCACTGCTCTCATTCACAGCATGAGATGCCAGAAGTGGTAAAAAAGACATTAGAGAAACTTCCAGTATTGTGAAGAAAAACAAATAAAATAAGTTCAGTTTCTTCTGGAATCGTTACTTTTCTTCGTTGGGTGAAACGTGTCTGGCGTTATGCTCAATGCACATCTCTTCACAGCATTAAGGTAGATTTTCCGGTATCAAAATGATGCGTGGCACCTGTTAGTCAAGCAGAATTTCATTGGTAGGATTCACTTTTCAAATGCAATGATGGCCACACGTTTTTGGTAGGGTTTTTTTTTTTTTTTTGAGCAAAATGTAGCAATTTTTGAAAGTAAAGTAGAAAATCCATTTAATCAAAATGATCTTTGCCTGACCGATATCGTATTCCATAAACCTCTGTTGTCTCTTCACCATTTCCCGATGTCATGAGGCTTCTTAAGAAAAAAGAAATATTCATTCATTTTGGACATTGTAAATGCCGAGCTGAATGAAGAGAGGGAGTAGTATGAAGGGAGATGGTGGTGACTCAGTGCGTGGAAGACTGTGGTGGTGAGGTGGTGAGCAGTGAGAGGGTCCCTCTTGAAGGATCTATCAAACATCAGGCAGTCGGCAGCCACCAAGCATGGAATTTTTCATGAAGTATTTAAAAAAAAATTTTTTTTTTCAACGTTTATTTATTTTTGGGACAGAGAGAGACAGAGCATGAACGGGGGAGGGGCAGAGAGAGAGGGAGACACAGAATCGGAAACAGGCTCCAGGCTCTGAGCCATCAGCCCGGAGCCCGACGCGGGGCTCGAACTCACGGACCGCGAGATCGTGACCTGGCTGAAGTCGGACGCTTAACCGACTGCGCCACCCAGGCGCCCCTCATGAACTATTTTATGGATAACATGTAGAATATAACCAGAAGCCTGTGTGGTGTGGGGAGCAAATGATCTCTTTCTTGAGGCACAGTTTTAAGTAATTCGGCTAAGACTCAAGGTATCAGGAAAGAGACAAAAGCAGGGGTTGTTAAATGTAGTGATAGGAAGAAGAACTGCTTTGGTAGGCAAAGTATCACTTATCTGGCATGAGTAATTTCATAGTCTGATCAGATGTGGTAGTAGCTGCCGAATCCCATGGAAGCCTGGATGACATATGTCCTTCGATAAGAAGAACTCATGTTCAGATCCCTGAATTTGTAGACACATCAAAACTTCAGAGACAGCCAAAGACAGTCTGTTCTCTCCTCTCTGTTTCTGCCTCTCTGTTTCTTTTCTCTGTCTCTCATTTCTCTCTCTCTCTCTATTCCTTTCTCTCACATGCGTACGCACATATATACACCGAGAAAAGCAAAAATGATGGGACATTTTAATGTAAATGCAGTGCAGCAATATTTACAGCCATAGGTCATTATTAAACATGAACTTGATCTCTCCCATGAATGATGTGAAGAAGCATGATGCTAATACAACATAAAAGTAAAACTTTTCTGTAAATTATAAGTCATCCCATTGATTTTGGCTGATCGAAATGGACATGCTGAATGTGAATTATTTTTTCCCCAATAGTCAGGAATGAGGTTGGCATTTCTGACATGAATAGGAAAAGCTGGGTGAGGAAACACAAGAAATGAGTCCAATAAGTGGAATAGCAATCTATTTTATTTAAAGATAATTCAGCTTGGCAGTATCTTGGCTGAACAAAATGATCAATAGTACATCATGTCTATCAGAGCTCTAGGAGGATTGGGCACAAGAACATGGTTGCTCGAGTTCCTGTGGTTCTCAGCTGCTGCATGCAGATTCCCTAAGGCATTCCCATCATACACAATGTCATCATCTGGACAATAAGAGCCTGGTAATGGGCATCTGTATACATGGGCGTAGCTCCAATTTCTCTCACATTGCCAATCAAAACTTAATAGAATTTGTTAGAAATTACATGGTTTGCTATGTCCCATCCTTAAAGCCAGTGATATTCCATCACTTAGGGAATATTTATTGAGCATTCCCTATATGCCAGTCACTTTTAAGGAAATGGATTATATTACTTCTATAATAGTGATTATGACTTCTCATATGACCTTCCCCCCCCATTTATAGCATTAAGATGTAGCAAGTTGCAAAACCAGTTGAAAACATTAATCCTCCCAAAGCAATATTAAATCAAATTATTTCAACACACACACACACACACACACACACATAAATGCAACAAGTATTTTCAATGAGATAAATGTTTATTAAAATTACTGTATACTTTTCTCACAAATCATTGTTGATCAAAAATGAGGGAAATTTGATAGGCAATACAATATCAAAGGAAAAGCTTTTAAAAACTACGAAACATTCCATGTGATTTCAATGAGTTCAGATAAGTTTTGCAGAATCCAACCTATTTTATTTTGTCTTTTTAGATGTCTTAGGATGATGTTGACATTCAGAGGAGAAAATGGAATTATTCATAGGAAGAATCATGGAAGCAGATTCAGGAAGCTGGAGGAGAATAAAAAGTTGAGTTTCTCTGGAAGCTTCTCAGTAGAAACATCTTCTGCAGCAAGATGGGCGGTTGGAGCCATACCCGAAGCCTCCACAGGCATAGCCCACGCCATTGTAGCCACATCCATAGCCACCATAGCCACAGCCCAGGCCACCGAAGCCACATCCATAGCCGCCATAGCCACAGCCGCCATAGCCACAGCCGCCATAGCCATAGCCGCCATAGCCACAGCCGCCATAGCCATAGCCACCATAGCCACAGCCCAGGCCACCATAGCCATAACCTAGACCTCCATAGTAGTTGCCGTAGTAGGACATGGTTTCAGGAGTGGAGGATATTGTTGGAGCAGGGAATCCGTTTCTGTCAGTTTGAACATCACTGTCTGCACAGGTCCTTTTTATACGTATCTTCAGTGGGCGGGACTTGTTGATCACATATTTCCTACTAATTTACATTACTACACTTCCTGAGTCCTTGCCTCATTAGACAAGGTGAGGCCCTTGTGCGAGCAGGATGACTTTGCTGTTGAGTCAGCTTCCCTGCAATCAAATCCTGTGCCTTTGATGTGTTTTTCTTATTCTCTTTTTAAGACCCTTGCTCACCTTTTATTTATTTAGGTTAAAATATTTGAAAGAATTTTTATCGAGGTGAGTCATTGACAAGGTTCTAAAATGTTGATTTTTAGAATTCTGTCGTTACTTCTAATATTTTATGCGAGGGTCTTCCATAATGTGGAAAATGACCTTCTTAAAAATAGAGCTTCCTCAGCAGAGTCAGGTAAGCTTTTCATGTTTATTATTCATTTTAATAAGTAAGTTTCATGTGGGCATAAAAGTATCTTGAGCTGTATTTTGGAGCTTTATAAACATATCCTCAGGATCTAATATCTGTCAGTATTCCACCATCAGTCTTCTCTCCTTGTATACTCTTTGTAGTTATTGTTATTTGTGCTGAATATTTTTTTTTTAATTTTTTTTTTCAACGTTTATTTATTTTTGGGACAGAGAGAGACAGAGCATGAACGGGGGTGGGGCAGAGAGAGAGGGAGACACAGAATCGGAAACAGGCTCCAGACTCTGAGCCATCAGCCCAGAGCCCGACGCGGGGCTCGAACTCACGGACCGTGAGATCGTGACCTGGCTGAAGTCGGACGCTTAACCGACTGCGCCACCCAGGCGCCCCTGTGCTGAATATTTTTAAACAAATCTAAGACAAGTAGTATTTTTCTTACAAGTACTTCAGTGTGTATCCTGATCACAAAATGAGGTTCCTGGTAGTCGTGGCCATAGGTACAAGCCCTCTACTTTGCACCTGCTACTGTAGTCATCTTCCCCTCTGAGCCCAATGTGACAAAAATTTGAATATCAATTGGACAAAAGAGAATCATTTGGGCGTTGAGGCTCTGGAGGGAGATAAATGTGTACACATCTGAACAGCCATGCATTTTCACATGCTGTTAATTTTTAAAGTAAACTCAATTTTTTAAAAATATAATTTATTGTCAAGTTGGCTAACACACAATGTATACAGTGCACTCTTGGTTGTGGGGGGGCAGATTCCCGCGATTCTTTACTTACATACAATGCCCAGTGCTCATTCCAACAAATGCCCTCCTCAATGCCCATCACCCATTTTCCCGTCTCTCCTGCTACACCCCCCCATCAACCCTCAGTTTGTTCTCTGTATTTAAGAGTCTCTTATGGTTTGCCTTCCTCCCTCTCTGTTTGTAACTATTTTTTCCTCTTCCCTTCCCCCATGGTCTTCTGTTAAGTTTCTCAGGTTCCACTTATGAGTGAAAACATATGATATCTGTCTTTCTCTGACTTATTTCACTTAGTATAATACCCTCCAGTTCCATCCACATTGTTGCAAATGGCAGGATTTCATTTTTCATTGCCAAGTAGTAGACTCTTAATTTGAAAGCATTTTAAAAGTCCCATAAAACATTGACAAAGATTTATCAGCTTTATTCGTTCATTCATTTATTTTTTATTTATTCATGAAACAAACAAATAAAAACCAGAGACAAAAACAAAACTCAAATCTGTAATACGTCCAGGCTCTGTCTTAGGTGCTGGAACCATGTGGATTCTATCAGTGGTATTGTTTACTTAGTGTTATTTGATTTTCCTCTCGTAACATAGGCTGTGGTATTTTTATAAAGCTGAGAAAATTCTATTATACAAGATGGATACATCAAAATATTTTACATACTGAGAAAAATGTCTTCTAATACTCTATAGCAAATCATAAATGTCCTTATTTCATCGTATGATCCAGTTTTAAAAATTAATTAGTATAAATTTGAAATTCTCAAAAAGTTGCTTGGCCATCTATGTTGTTCTTAAGGAATATATGCACAAACAACATGTAGATATTTCATATCGATCAAGTGAAAATTTGTGAAATTTGTAATTTCAAACAAAAATCAAAATGATACAGAATGTTAAATCAGAATAAGTTTTCAACACACTGCTGTTAAAATTCCATTATTCTATTTTTTTTTTAATAGGGTCTGGTGGAAATTTGTATTTAATATAAAAATAAATTTTGATATCCTCAAAACAGAAGTTGGAGATATGAAATTCAAAATCACTGTTCCATGAAAGCACTGATTTAATGTCTTATGCTTGATATGCTGATGTGGTAATGGAGTGGCACTTTCTAGAAATTCTCAAAGACAAAAATACTGTGCATATCTACTTTGTGTGCTACTATTAGATGTGGGATATGGAGGGTCGTTTAAAGGCTATGAAGTGGAAAATCCAAGAAGCACAGTTCAAAATTTGCAAATGTGGGATATAAGGAAATAGCCAAAGACAGGGTCACATGGAATACGGTTATTGAAAATAGGAGTGTCATTGTGGGATTTTATCTGTTAATTAAAAACTTAGCATATGGGCTAATGTTTAAATATAATCAGGTAGTTGCAGTCATTATAGTTTAATCAAAAACAAATTTCATTTAGAAATAATTCAGTTTTAGGCTTTAATTTTTTAGCATATTAAGAAAGACGATGTTTCTGTCACAAAAATACACATATGCACATGCAACAGATATAACAAAAGTAATATAAAAAAGTATTTTCAATACAGATTTTATTGAAAACGGAAATAAATTTTGTCTCACTTGAAGAGCGTTGAACTAAAATGTAAGCAGAGCAGCAATTGTAATCCAATAACAGGAGAAAATTTCTTTTCTAGAGCAGGACATTCCAGATGATTTTATTCAATGGAGATGAAGGACATAGAATTTCAACTCTTCTCTCCTTCCCAAGTATTCTAGAATGAGAGAATTACGATTTCATAAAGAGAAGAACTCAGAAAGTGGATTCAGGAAACACAGGAAGAGGAGTCCTGGAGTATCTCTAGAAATTTCTCGGTAAAATCCACAGGACCAGTATCTGCCACAATAAGATGGGCGGCAGCAGCTGTATCCATACCCACCGGAGACAGAGCCACGGCCACAGCCAGAACCACAGCCAAGGCCGCCACAGTAGTTACTGTAGTAGCAGCACAAGGTGCCAGCAATTAAAGGTTCTGTTGATGGTGGGAACCAGTGTCCTCAATCCGAATGCCACCGTCTTCCAGGGCTTTTATGTATCTTCAGTGATGGCTAGAGCAAACCACAGTGTTGGACTCATAATTCACACTAATTTACATTAGAAAAATTCCTTAGGCTTGTGGTTTTTCTTTCAGGCAAACAGACTCTCACAGGCTAGATCTTTTTTTCTTTCAGGTCAGAATTCTCCCCATCAAACCATATGACTCTAATAATTAGTAATTGATATATTTTCAAATCTGCATCAAATTAGTGAAAATTCTTTGATCGGGTTTTATGGGATTTCTAGAGAATGCTGGTTCCTTACTTGCGTTTACAGTTTCATGGGCAGATTCTAACTGAAGTAGAAATTCCATCAGAATCCTTGTGTATTTTATCTTATTTTTTGTATGATTCCTCTCCCCAAGGAAAATATTCCTTCAATGCTTCTTAATGAGTAGACTGACACAGTGTTTATCCAAGTCCCACTGTAAAGGAACCTGTATTTTTATATGTAATTATGTTACTTTTTATCATTTCTGGGAAATTTTACAATTTTGTTATAAAGTGAAATGTTGAAAAAAAAAGGTGAAACCTAGACTCACATAGTGGTTTTTCATATCATGTATTAAAAGGATGTGGAACAATTGGAATCTTTGTAAACTCTTGGAGGGAATGTGAAATGGTGCAGCCACTATGGGAAAAAAAAAGTATGGCAATTCTTCAAAAACTGAGAAACAGAACTACCATATGATCCAGCAGTTCCATTTCTGGGCATATATCCAGGTATATATCCAAAATAATTGGAATCAGGATCTCAAAGAGATATCTGTATTTACATGTTCATCGCAACATTACTCACAATAACCAAGATATGGAAACAACCTAAATGTCTATTGATGGATGAATGGATCAAAAACTGTGGTAATAGTTAGAATGTTATTGGTTTAAAAAATATGGTAATACATATAACATAATATTATTCAATTCTTTAAAAGTATGTGTTTTTTTTTTAATTCTGTCATTTGTGACAACGTAGATGAACCTGCTGAGTTCTGACAAGAACATTCTGACATTCTGATAAGTGAAGTAAGTCAGTCACAGAAGGGAATAGTGCATGATTCTTAGGTGAGGCATCTCATAAGATAGTCACACCCATTGAAATGGAGTATAAATGGTGGTAGACAAGGTTTGTGGGGAGAGGGAAACAGGAAGTTGCTGTTCAAAGTGTATTAAGTTTCAATTATGCAACAGAAATAAGTTCGAGAGACCTGCTGTACAGCTTTGTGACTATAGTTCATATTGTACACTTAAAATTTTGACAAGAGTGTAGATCTTATGTTAAGTGTTTTTACTTCAATAACAAAAAAACCCCAAAAGAGCAGGAGGAAACTTTTGGAGGTGAAAGATATATTTATTATCTTGATTGTGACTGTGTAATAATATGCTGAAACCCATTACAACATATACTTTAAATCTGTGAAGGTTTTTTTTGCATATCAATTATACCACAAACTGTTGAACAAGAAAAAAAAAGTTGATCTTTCTACAGAGAATGGGCAGAACAGAAGGAGTTTTTGCTTTTCTCTGTCATAGTGTGTCACATTCGTTTCAATGCAGTGGTCCCCTCTTGTCAGTCCTAGTAGAGATTTGGAGACTTCTCTACCATTCACCTTCTGAATCCCTTGGTTCCATTGATCTTACAGTTGCCCAGCGGGGGAGGGAGGGTATCTGGAGTGAAGTATCCTCACAAAGCAGCTGAGTATCAGCATCGGGAACACATCATTACTTGCGTGAGTTTTGAATTCTGTTCTGAAGGCAACTGGACAGGTGTATATGATGCAGACAGAGAACATTTCTCACTCATGAAACAGCTAGGTTCTCTCTTAGGAGAGGCTTTGAGCCAGGTTAGACTTTAAGATGAACATTGAAATGTAGCATTTGTAGTGCTTCTTAGTGACATTGGCTAGAAACTAGATGAAGGAAGCAAAAGAAATTGGTTTGAAAAAAGGAAGACACAGTGATGTTGACCAAAACCTAGCTATATGCGATGATCTTCAAGTGGAATCTCTCCTGAAAAGCAGCATAAACATGGCTGAGTTAATAAAAGTTATCTTATTCTATTTTTAAAAGGTAGTTTTGACTTTATCTAAGTATTGAGAGTGATCTGGACACCTGGGTGGCTCAGTTGGTTAAGCATCCGACTTCGGCTCAGGTCACGATATCGTGGTTCATGAGTTCAAGTTCCACGTTGGGCTCTGTGCTGACAGCTCGGAACCTGGAGCCTGCTTTGGATTCTGTGTCTCCCTCTCTCTCTGCCCCTCCCCTGCTCACATTCTGTCTGTCTCTTTTTCAAAAGTAAGTAAACATTAAACAAATTTAAGTGTTAAGAGTGATCTGTCATTCTCATTGTCCTCAGTCTCTCAGTCATAATAGAGTTGGGTGAGGGACTGAGAATGTCCCTCTTAAGATAAAACTATGTTCCATTCTGAGTGATGCACAGGGAGCACATAAAGGCACAATCAATACTTTCTGGGAGAAATAACATTATCAGTACATTAAGACCCCAGAGATAGCTTATATCCTTACATTCCCATTTTTTGCTCAAGTAGAATATAAAATTCCAGGGAGACATTTTTCAACACTGTTCACTGTCGTGAATTTCTGTATTAAAAATATTTATTAGGCACCACTATGTTCCAGCAACTCTTCTCACTGCCAGGCTCCAATCCTTTAGCAGTGATCTTATGTGAAGTAATATCTTCTTCATTATTCATTACTTGAGTGTGTGTCAGTTATATAGAGCCTTTGAGAAACATCTACTATCCCAGAGAAAAATTCAGAGGTGAATTCCTTGAGTTGTTTCAGTTGCTGAGACAAAGGAAGAGGACTTCTTAAAATATAATGTGATATAATATAAAGCATACATACTTCCTGAAATGTATGTTGAAATGTTTTTGAAATGTCTAGAGTGCTTTCAGCCACGTGTGTTGATAGCTGAGAATACTGTCTGGATGTTCAGAAATATTACTCCTCATTGGTGTCTTATGGAGATTTCTTTGGCTCATTTGCTTGAGGAAGAAAGCTAGGATAATTAAGAAAAGAGGGGCCCTTGGGTGGCTCAGTAGGTTAAGTGTCCAACTCTTGGTTTTGGTTCAGGTCATGATCTCACGGTTTGTGGGATTGAGGCTGACCTCCAGCAGCGAGCAGCCTTCTTGGGATTCTCTCTCTTTCCCTTGCTCTCTGCCCCTCCCCCACTCATGCTGTCTCTGTCTCTCTCAAAACAAATAAACTCTAAAAAAAATTGAGACGTTTTGTTTTCTTCCAATTAGAAGTTGGAATAAGAAGCTTAATACCCCGAATGCAAATGAAAGGTGATGATCCAGCTTGTTAAAACGCTGTTTATTAAGAAGGGAGCCAGGTGGCTTTTTCCGATAGATCTCTAAAATGGAAGTGACCTACCAGTTTGCAGCTATGTATTGTACTCTTTTGCCGTTGAGCTCAGAAGAAGAGGGAGGAGTATGAAAGGCAGAATGAACCACTTATAGGTAACCAAAGGCACATATCTGAATGATACAACTGAACTGTGGGGTTATAAAAAAATAGCCAAAGACAGACACCTGTAGCATGGGTTAATAGAAAATGGTGCTATTATTATGTGAAGTGACATTTAACTTGTTTATATATGAATAGTAGTGCTGCCTATCGGTGTATATGAAAGCAAAGTTTTTATATTGATGTTGTTATAAAGGAATGATGGCCATATCCTTACCTTTTTGAAAATGATCATCTCAGAATAACAACAAAGGCGACATCCAAAGACAGTTCCCCACAGAGACCTGCAAGTCGATCTAAGTGAAATAATACCAAAAATGAAAAAAACAAGTTCATCCAAAAGTTAACTTAAACTTTTCCATTATGCAATATATTGATCAAAACCAGAAAACACAGTACCAAAGTTACTTTGGTAATACAGTCTCAAAGGTAGGACTTATCTATAATTTTCGACACGGTCCTGGCCATCTTCATCAACTGAGAAGGAAATCAGATCTGAACTTTGTGTTTTTCAGATTATCATGGATGAGCTTGTCACAATTTGTATAGAGAATAGAATTGCTCTTGGGAAAAACCATGGAAGCTGAGTCAGGAAATCACAGGTGAAGGAGTACTGTAGGCTGAGCTGCTTGGATATTCCTCAGTAGAATTCATGGGGCCACTGTCTGCACAGCAAGATGGGCAGCAGCCGCCATGGCCACATCCAGCCTATGGCTGAGTCAGAGCCATAGCCCAGGCTGCCATCATGGTGGTGGTTACAGTGCATGGTGTCAGGAATAGAAGTTTCCACTGAGGAGCAGGGAATTATTTTCCTCAGTTTGAATGTCACCATCTGCGTGTGGCATTTTACACACCTTCTGTGGTGTATGAGGCAGCATGGCCTCATACTTCAGGCGAAGTTTGAATAATAAAACTTCACGAAACACTTGTTTCAATAAGCCAGAAGATGTCCTTACAGAAAATATTATTAACTATTTCTTTTGGAATACAATAATCATGTCACAGGTCTTTAGATTCTTTTTATATTTTAGAGATCTTCTCACTCACGTTTTGTTATTAAAGTCTGTACTCAGGTTCCTTGAAATGTTGTTGATATCCAAGTGCCTGGACTCAATTTTCCTTGTTTTTTTTTGCTTTGTTTTTGTTTTGTTTTCTTACAATAGTAATTTCTATTGCATATCTACATATACAGTCAAGGAATTTAGAGGCTATCTGAGAGAGGAAGTGATAAAAGTGTGGTTAGCTGAAGTAAAATATCTTTTAAATTCTATAATTCCTTTCCTTCAGGCAAACAATTCCTCACACCAAATAATATTTTCTACTACTTACTGACGATGAACTGACTATATTTCTGTTAAAGAGTGAATACAAAGCTGCATTTTTTCCTCTTGAGAGTTCAGCTTATTTGTTGACCGTAACTTTCTATAGGACTACACCATTATACTATGCAATGAAGCATTTATTTAGCAATCCCAACCTATGTGCTGGTTCTCCTCCCTCATTTCACCTTTTGCATTCCCATATACTCACATTGGCTTTAAAGTTGTGCTCGGATTTTTCCGGGAAGACTTTCTTGAAATAGTGGCAGAAGAAACATGGGCCATGGGTTTCTCATATCTGCTTCGTCAGTCTATTGTGGCAGCGAGTCATGCAAAGCATATATCTGGAAAACTCTAGGGCATATTCATGGGGTTATTAGAGTGGAATAGGTAAATACATATATTATGAGAATACTTTGGGGGCTTACGAACCCCTTGAAAGGGTCTCTGGGTCCCACAAGTGGCAACAGACCACAGTCTGGTAAGCCCTGGTCTAGAGCAGTGATCTTCAAACTTAAAAAAAAAATTAACGTTTATTTATTTTTGAGACAGAGAGACAGAGCACGAGTCAGGGAGGAGCAGAGAGAAAGAGGTAGACACAGAATCCAAAACAGGCCCCAGGCTCTGAGCTGTCAGCACAAAGCCTGACACAGGGCTTGAACCCACATACCGTGAGGTCATGACCTGAACTGAAGTCAGACACTTAACAGACTGAGCCACCCAGACACCCCAGTGTTCTTCAAACTTAAAAAAAGAAAACTATACCAGTGAATATTTGGAGGCTGCATCCAGCATTTGAAGATAAGACTTTACTTACAATTTCTTACACGCATTAATTACTATTAAATAATCATTGAATATTAAAACATACAAAATTGGGGCACCTGGGTGGCTCATAAGGTTAGGCAGTTGACCCTTGATTTCAGCTCAGGTCATGATTTCGTGGTTTGTGAGTTTGCGACCCGTGTCCAGCTTTACACTGAGAGCATGAGCCTGCTTGGGATTCTCCCTCTCCTTCTCTCTCTGCCCCTCTCCTGCTTGCACATGTGCCTTCCCTCTCTCAAAATAAATAAATAATCTTGAAGAAACACACAAAATTATTTATAACAGTAAGAACTCACATTTTTATAGGCTCTGCCTTAACATGTTAGAAAAATTGTTAAGATTTTGTAATACATAGATTTGAAGTTTTGGCTCTAAATTCAGTTTATTTTAATTATTGGAAAAAAGGTAATATTTATTATGTTCACCAAATCATTTTTTTTTATTTTTTAAATAAATCTGGATCCTATTATTTAGTTATATACTTTATTCTTAAAATTTGGCTAACCTATATCCTTCTTAATTTCAGCAGTTTGTTTTTACAAATTAATGTTGAGAATCTTTAGTTTTATATACATAGGGTGAAAACACACTTCAATTCTTCATTTGGGACAAATTTAAAAACACTAGAATATTCCACTTCCATATTTTAATATTACATAGGTATCAATGTGTAATCGATGGTACATCCATATAAAATTCAGTAACATGACAACAGGAACAATCTCAAATGACCATCTACAAAATGCTCTCTTTCCAACACAGCGGCATGCCTGGCATCCTTTAAACACAGAGTATTGAACGAATGAGAGACTGAGTGGATATATGAAATGGACTTCGTAATCGAAATGATCTCACATAAAGAAATTTACTAAAGACAGCCAGCTTCTCAGGGCTGGTCCAACACTCCCTAGGTCCACTTTCAGGCTGGGCATGAGTTCTATACAAATGACATCAGGCACCTGAGAAGCTTTCTTGTGATGAAGCCACTAGAAAGCAGACGCCTGGAAAACTCACAGAAGCACCACTTAACGAGTGGGTGTGTTCCTCTGGGTCCTGGGGAAACCAGGGCAGCCGGCCAGCCTCGTGCAGCTACCAGACTTCAGGTGTGTTTTGAACTATTTTGCCTGCAAATTAAAGAGAAGCCACATTTATTGAGGGGGAAGCAACCAACCGTGTCACATGGAGGCTCAGCTTTAAATAGAATGGAAGATATTTAAAGGGACAAAAAAAAAGATAGAAAAAAAAACAGATGGAGGAAAGTAGTGTCAACCTGGGATAGTAACCACACACACATTTTTATCTTGTAATCATCCATGGGCAATAATGACAGTGAAAATAAATAAATGTGACAGCATCTTTGCAAAAAAGATTCAATTTACTGAAAGACATACTTAGAGATCAAGAAGAAAACTTTTGTTGCATTTTAAAAGATACTCTGTATGAGCTTGCATGATGGAGCCAGAGAAAGACGACACCTTTCTTTCACCATAGCCTGTATTGAGGATTTTGCTACTTTGAAGAGATAGCATGGGATGAATACGACCAGAAGCAGAATCCATGTTTCGCAGGAGGACACGTCTTGGGAGTCCAGGGGTTCTAGAATTTTTCAGTACAATCCATATGACCAATATCTACCATAGCAGGATGGGCTGCAGCAGCCATATCCGTAGCCACCGTACCCGTGACAGCCAGAGCCGTAGCCACGGCCATAGCCCCCATAGCAGTTGCTGTCGTAGGTCATGGTGTCAGGGAGGATGGCGTAGAAGAGGAAGATACTTCCCTGAGTTCGAATATCAGTTTCCATGAGGTGTTCTATATTTCCTCCGTAGGAGGCGAGGCAAGTCACAGGCAAAGTTGAGCGTATTGCAAATTATTTTGCATTAACTACGAACAACGCCAACTGCAAAACTCTCATTTCGTTAGGCAGCATGAAGCCTTCAGAACCCAAATTGCTCTGCTGTTGTGTCAAGGTTTTCAGTCAGATCATGTGCATTGAATGACAGATAACTGACTTGGTTTTAAAGCCCTCTCTCACTGAGGACTCAAATTTAAATTCCATAATGGAGTTCTATGAAATCACAAAAACTGTGCAGACTTTAATTGATTCCAATCGTTTTGGGCTTAATAATAACCTCAAGTTCATCTGCCCATTGCAGATGAAAAAGCTACTCAGTTTAGCTTTGGAAAAACACAAGTGCTAAGGGGTAAATTTTATTTAAAGCATGAGATATATAATATTGCCCAATATGTCTTTTCAGCTAAAACAATTCATTTTATTTGAAATGCATAACCCAGGTGACATTTTTATAAGATCAATCTTTACAAGTGTACCCCTATGTTTTGTTTTCATATTTTACCAAATTCTAGCTTGGATTGCCATTTCCACCTGATGGCACACCATTTCTTCTTGTCCCTTCCAGGCCAACAACAAAATTCAACGACATTCTAGTCTTCAGAATGAAAGCTCACTTGAATTAAAGCCTTCACCTCTCCTGCCCCTCTTGAAGTTGACTTTATTGTGCGGAGGTATGCTTTTGATTGAAAGGGAATGCCTTCATCTGTCCTGTGCTGACATCTGTGTCTGCATAATGCAGGTTGCCAGTTTCCATTGCCATTAACCAAAAAACTCCTCTGGTCAATCCATTACCTGCCATCCAGTGCTATATCTTTGTGGCTTTATAGCCAGAAAAGTTTTTCGCTGTGCGAGGGAAAATCATGAGCCTGCACTCAAATCCATCCGGTAGGCACCAAGTGTATTCTCTACCTGCTGGTGTTGTGTTTCTTGGGTCACTCATGGGACTTGCTCCTTCTCAGGAAAATCAGAGTGTGCCTTTCTCTACTTTTATTTTATTTTATTAAATTTTTTTAATGTTTATCTACTTTTGAGAGAGAGAGAGAGAGAGAGATACAGAGCTTGAGTAGAGAAGGGGCAGAGAGAGAGGGAGACACAGAATCCAAAGCAGGCTCCAGGCTCTGAGGTGTCAGCACAGAGCCTGATGTGGGGCTCAAACCGATGGACCATGAGATCATAACCGGAGCTGAAGTCAGACGCTTAACCGACTGAGCCCCCCAGGTGCCCCTTTCTCCACTTTTAGATGCAGAGCCTTAATGTAGGGTTTCTCTTTCCTTTGCAATGACCCAAGACCCCTACATGAGGACTTAAGTATGTCTGACCGCTCTTGTTCAACTCATCCGCTCTCCACTAAAGCTTATAGCCAGGAAAACAGTTTGGGGATGAAATAAATGATAATAAGAGCAAAGGATATTCTAGTCCCTACTACGTGCCAGACAGTGTTGTAAGAGTTTGACACACACTAGCTAATTTGACTCTTCAAAATTGTCTTGTGGGGTAGGTGTTACTGTTACCATCCCACATACAAGCGGAGCCTACTGTTAAAGTCACAAAGCTATAAGTGATAGAGGTAAGATTTGAACCCAGAGAGCTGATTTCAGAAGTTTCATTCTTATCTATTATGCTCTACTGACTCTTATGAATTAATCTTACTAAGAACACAAGTTCAGAGGGCTATTTCTCTTAATTATTGCAGTAAGCTCAGAGCCTCATTGCATTAAAAAGCACTGGGCATTAGAAACGTATTAACGTTTCTCATAATCCAAGATATTTTACCAAGACTTCATTGCTTGTTGTTGAAATGCTATTAGCACCGTGAAAGATATCTCTGCCAGTATTGTTATTTTAAAGAAAGAAATGCCTATATTCACCTTTGAGTCAAAACACAAACGTTACAAATGTGTTGGATTTTAAAGAAAACTCTTTCATGAAAATGCAATTTTATAAATTAAATAAAATCTCATTTCTGTTTTCTGGCTATAGATGCGGACATAGATTTGAAACCGTGAAAAAAAAAGATGTTTTAAAAATAGAATCCTAAAAGGAAATATTAATGTAAGTGAAAAAGAAAAGCCCGGTCTTCCCGGGACTGGTGGTCCAGAATTTCAAACTGTTGGCTTTTTGTCGATGGTCTCATGAAATTGAGTGATACCTTTTGGCTTTTCCTAGTAAACCATCTCTCATGTGAAAATATGGAAAATCCCTAAAGAGGAAAAAAAAAAAAACGAGTTTGGAACAGAAGAGATGGAAAATCTCAAATGAAGGTAGATTATTATGGCGTGTTGGATGTCAGCCAGAAAAGGGTAAAAATTTTGGTTGTTTGGAGCCGAGAATGTCTACTACAAATGTTGTTTTTTATCATAAAGGCTGGTTACAAATTGCTAATTTGAAGGTCTTGTGTAAGTAAGGTTTTGAAGATGGGACAATTGATTCTTATTAATGATTCACAAATGATTCAGGTTGTGGCACAACAACAGCAAATGTCTTCATTACCCCTGAAGCCATACCCTAAAACCAGGAGTGGACAAATTACTCAGAGAGGTCTTGCAAATTATCCAGTGGCCTGACTTGTGTGGTGGGTCCCACTCACACTGAGGGCATATAAAAGGCCCTCTGCAGGGGAATCGTCCACACCGAAGTGACACTTCTCTCCTTCTCTACCCAAGCACAACCTCAACAGCCAACACCATGTGTGGAAGCTACTACGGAAACTCTTACGGAGGCTGTGGCTATGGAGGCTGCGGCTATGGAGGCTGTGGCTATGGAGGCTGCGGCTATGGAGGCTGTGGCTATGGAGGCTGCGGCTATGGAGGCTGCGGCTATGGAGGCTGTGGCTATGGAGGCTGCGGCTATGGAGGCTGTGGCTATGGAGGCTGCGGCTATGGAGGCCTGGGCTGTGGCTATGGCTCCTGCTATGGCTGTGGCTATGGATATCGCTCCCACTCTCTCCATGGCTGTGGCTCTGGCTGTGGCTACTAGTAACGAGGGCACCATGGGAGACTCTCACCCTCTACACCTGGACGTGGGATTCACCAATTCTCAGCCCCACACGTTCTGAGCCTTTCCCTTGGGTGACATCCTGCAGGATGAAAGTCTAGTAGGTCTGTTGCTGCCTACAGCCTAACCTACAGATTCCTGGATTTACCTCGTGGAGTGGAAGATGGTGAAATTCACCCGTGACCCCACAGTTCCGCCCTCATCAGGATGATGGTGTCACAGCGACTGCCTTGATGATGTCCATGCTGGAGTTCGTTTCTGTGACCTAATAAACTTGTTCAATCCAAATGGCAGTTCTGGTTTTGATGTTGGTCATTTAATGCCCAGTATTACAAATTTTGTTCTGTTTTGTTTTGTTTTCTGTTTTCAAGAAAGCTAACAACTGCTTTCTTTGGGAGGTATTTTTTTATTATCTTTAGGTCAGTCGTCTTAGAAAAGTTTTTGTAAAGTTCAGTTTCCTCCTCCTCTGCTACTGAGGGAATGCTATCTCTTATGCTGGGTAACAGGTAACAGTAAATCAAGTACTACTTACACATTAGGTTAAGCATTGCCTGGCATATAGTACATAATAAAGAAAAAATTAATTTCCCCAAACTTTTATATTCGTGTTCCATAAATCAAATGAACATTGTTGCTGTATGCTTCTCTACTTTTAATCTTCCATCTCAAAGGTACTATTTTAAGGGATGCCTGGGTGGTTCTCTCGGTTAAGCCTCCAACTTTGGCTCAGGTCATGATCTCACAGTTTAAGTGCGGGCCCCGCATCAGGCTCGGTGCCGATAGCTCAGAGCCTGGAGCCTGCTTCAGATTCTGTGTCTCCCTCTCTCTCTGCCCCTCCCCTGCTTGCACTCTCTCTCTGTCTCAAAAATTTTAGTATATGTGCTGCCGAAGCGAGCACGCTCTCTCTCAAAAATAAACATTAAAAAAAATTTTTTAAATAGGCACACATTTTTTAAAGTTATCCATTTTATTTTATTTATTTTATTATTTTTTAATGTTTATTTATTTTGTGAACTTGTGAACTGTGAGATCATGACCGGAGTCAAGGGTGGAGGTTTAACTGACTGAGCCACCCAGGCATCCCTCAAGGTATCCATTTTAAAGGTATGAGAGACATAACCTAAGGAATAGTTTAACGATCTATTACATCCCAAGCTGGTAATAAATTGTAAAACTATTTGGAATGCATGGTGGGCCATAATATTTAGATAAAATCTCTGTTTCACATGTAGGCTGAGAAGCTTCAGGGTCTCATGAGATTCCAATTCCAGATGTTGGATAGGACTGTGGTCACATCTGAGGCTTAGCTGGGATGGATTCATTTCCAGACTCATGTTACTGTTGGCAGATCTCAGTTCATTGGAGTTGTAGGAATGAAAGGCTCATTTTCTTGCTGGCTGTTGGCCAGGGTCCCTTGCAAACCCTCTGCTGGCAGTCACCTTCAGTTGGAAAAGGTTGCCCATGGTTCCTTGCCAAGTAAATTTCCAACATGGTTGCTTGTTTTCTCAAAGCCAGCAAGGAAGAAGAAAGACTCCAGCAAGATGAATGCCATAATCTCATGTAACATAATCACTTACACATAACTATTAAATTTGCCATATTTTATTGGTTACAAAGCAACTCACAGGTCTCCCTCACACTCACAGGGAGGAGGTCATCCCAGGGCATTTTCATCAGGAGGCAGGAATCAAGGGGGCATGTGGAGAGTCTGTGTACCACAGACTCAATATTATTCATCCTTTATAGGAATTAACAAGTTGTCCTTCATTTTCAGTGTTCTTCAACAACTTAGATAATAGGATCATCTCATCCTTGAATTTGGTAGAATTCTGAGAAATCGTCTGTGTCTCGGCTATTTTGTGAAGTATTTTGTTAATGATTTTCTTTATTCTAAAGAAATTGGTCTGCTTTTGATTTATAAATCTAATGGCATCCATTGTAGTAATCTGTATTTTCCTAAGAGATGATCTATTTCATCTAGGTTTTCAAATTTATTATATACATAGAGCTCTTAAAAGTTGCTTGCCTCATATGATGTTTAAAATTTCTTCTGTTTTAATGTTCCTTCATGTTATTTATTTTTTCAACGTTTTTTTTTGTTTGTTTTGTTTTTTTTTTTATTTTTGGGACAGAGAGAGACAGAGCATGAACGGGGGAGGGGCAGAGAGAGAGGGAGACACAGAATCGGAAACAGGCTCCAGGCTCTGAGCCATCAGCCCAGAGCCAGACGCGGGGCTCTAACTCCCGGACCGCGAGATCGTGACCTGGCTGAAGTCAGACGCTTAACCGACTGCGCCACCCAGGCGCCCCCATGTTATTTATTTTTTATATGGTTTCTGTCTCTCTTTTTTTTCTTCACCAAATTAGCAAGGTCTGTTAATTCTCTCAAATAACAGCATTTTGGCTCGTTATAAATCACCTTTTTTTTTTGTGATTCACTACCTCATTAATGTCTACGTTTCTATTTATTATTTCTATCTTTGTGCTTTTTTGCTTTTTAAAGTTTCCTTTATAAGTGTTTTAAAGCATAGTATGAAATATGAATTTATTTTATTTCACTTTTACTGATGAAAGTCTTCATGCTATAATCTTTTTAAAACACTGCTTTAAATATTTCTCATAGGCCCTGTTATGGACCATTTTCATCATTTTAATTATTTTAAAATCTGTAATTTCACTTGTATGACCACTCTCACCCAAAAATTTTTTGACAGAAGGCTTTATATTTTCCACGTAAACGGGTATTTTTTTTTTTTTTTTTTTTTTTTTTTTTTTTTTACAGCTTGATTTTATTTTTAAAGGGCTTTCTGTTCTTTGGTTTTGTTAACAATTATTAGTTTTATTGTCTGACATCAGAGAGTATTTTTTTCTAGTATTTCTACTTTACAAAACTTATTAATGCTGTCTGTAAATACACAATAAATTCTTGTGGATGTTTTGTGGGAGCTTGAGAAGATGATTCATGTCTGTTACTAGTATATAAAGGTTAATATGTAACCATAAAAGCTGCCTTATTGATAACATTGTTTAAGTCTTCGCTTTTTTTTACTTATTTTTTCCACTTTATTTGTCTTGATCTGAAAGTGCTGCTTTAAAGTCACCTATTACTAATATGTTACTATCTATGCCTTGGCATCATATATCTGTACCTTCATATGCATCTTGAGAAGTGTAAGATATTTCTTGTGATTGGTTTCGTATTTGCATGAGAAAGCTCCCCCTTTGTCGCAGTTCATGCTTTTTGGCCTGAATTCTATTTGGTTGATATCAGGATTGTTATATTTTCTTGTGACATTTTGCCCAGATACCTTCGTATATGTCTTTATTTTTGTATTCCTGAATATTTTGTTTTAGATGTATATGTACAGCACATATATACGTGTTTTGTTTCATGAGCCAAATTTAAAATGTTTTCTTTAATAGGTAAATGAAGCCAATTCATATATGTTGATATGACGGATATGTTTCATAATTCAATATACTTTAATAAATTATAAAAATGGTATTTGGATGGTTGTGGTTTTTCTAGTGGTTATTTGGGTATCTTTGTATCTGTAACAATTTTAATGTGCTTAGTTTCCTTTTTGCTTATTCAACCTTTTATTATCTGACATATATATATTCATATATATCTGACATATATATATACTAGTTATATTCATATTCGTAACTTGCCCTGTTGTCTATACAACATCAGCTTCATTTATTTTCCTCTTTACCTCTTCTGCTGCTCCCTTGTCTTTTAGTTGGATTATTACTACTTTGTCATCACAACACATTTATATAACATATTTATATATTATTAATATTATTATGTATAATTAATATATAAATTATATATTATTAATTAATATAATCCTCAAGTCTAGTCTTTGTTTTGATTTGGCTGTATGTTACACTAAATATATATCACTGCACACACACATAGTCACACATATGTATATATGTATACACACAGACATGTATACACACACACAGACATATATCTATATGTCTTCAATGTTTTGCTACTCAGTATAGGCTTGTGGGTGAAGAATTTCCTAATTTCTTCTATGCTGAAAACTGTTGTTCTAATACATTGTTATATGAATAGCAGCTTCCTTAGATATAAAGTCTTTAGTTAATGCTTGTTTTTATTAGTCTTTAAATGATTCTCTTCTGTCTCTTTTTGAATGCAGCTTTTGAAAATTCTAATAGCCTAATTATTTATTCTATGTAAATTATTTGATTGCCTAAAAGCCTTGAGTAAGCTTTCTTTATCATTAAAATATACTATTTTAATAGCTTATATTTATAATTAATAATTTTATATTAATATTCTCTGTTTCCAATTAGGACCTGTCAATGAGAATGTTCAGATCAAGCAAAATAGATTAATACCAAAATGCATCAAAATTACCATTTTGAAAAGTAAAGACAAAGAAAAAAATCTTGAAAATCACCAGAGACACACAACACATGATCTAAATAACAGCAATTTGAATAACAGTTGATTTGTCATCTGAAAGGATGGAGTAATAAAAAACAGCATAGTATTTTTCAAATGCTGGGAAAAAAAGAACTGTCAATGTATTTTACATCTTGCAAAACTATTTTGAAGAATGAAGGGTAGGGTCCCTGGGTGGCTCAGTTGGTTAAGCGTCCCACTCTTTTTTTAATGTTTATTTTTTTTATTTTTGAGAGAGAAGGAGGGGGAGGGGCAGAGAGAGAGGGAGACGCAGAATCTGAAGCAGGATTCAGGCTCCGAGCTGTCAGCACAGAGCCTGATGTGGGGCTCAAACCCATGAACTGAAGCATCCCACTCTTGACTTTGGCTCAGCTGGTTCTGGGCTGCCAACACAGAGTCCACCTGGGATTCTCTCCTCTCTCTGACCCTGCCCTGCTTGTACTCTCTTCCTCTCTCTCTCTCTCAAAATAAATAAGTAAACATTAAAAAAAATGAAGGGGAAATAAAAACATCCTCAGGAGAAAATAAATAATTTGTCGTTAGTAAACCTACATTTAAAGATTGACTTCAGGGCGCCTGGGTGGCGCAGTCGGTTGAGTGTCCGACTTCAGCCAGGTCACGATCTCGCGGTCCGGGAGTTCGAGCCCCGCGTCGCGCTCTGGGCTGATGGCTCAGAGCCTGGAGCCTGTTTCCGATTCTGTGTCTCCCTCTCTCTCTGCCCCTCCCCCGTTCATGCTCTGTCTCTCTCTGTCCCAAAAATAAATAAACGTTGAAAAAAAAATTTAAAAAAAAAATAAAGATTGACTTCAAAAAGTTCTTCAAACAAAAAGGAAATGCTAAAGGAGGGGATCTTGAACCATCAAGAAGGCACAATGGAAAAAACAGAAGTATGAGTATATCCAATAGACTAATCTCTTCCTCATGACTTTTAGAAATCATATTTGGTGATGGAAATAAAAATTATAACACTATAAGCAAGGCAATAATATTAAAAGTAGACATGCTTTTAACACTATAAGCAATGATATTAAAAGTAGACATGATGAGGGAATCTAATCAAAGGAAATGCCCAACACTTCATTTGTGCCCATAAATATTGACATACTAGTACACTGTTATAAGTTGCATGTGCATACAGTAATACCCAGAGGAAGCATTAAAAAAAAAAACTATGCAAATATATACGTTCAATAATACCATAAGTAAGTTAAGATGAGAGGAGAGGGGAGTTAAGATGACACAGTAGTAAGGAGACCCTGGGTTTGTCTCCTCACTCAAACACAGCTAGATCAACATCAAACCATTTTGAACACCTAGGAAATTGATCTAAGGATTAACAGAATAGCCTGCATAATTTGAGGGAGAAAACTGGGCAGGCAGGTACCTAGTGTGGAGAGGTGAACTGGAGGAGAGAAGAGCCATAGTGCTGGAGAGGGGACACTGCCGTTCTTACCAAGAGGAGAAAGACGGAGAGGGAGAGCAGTTCATCAAGTTTGCACAAGAAAGCATTCCCTCTGAAAGCAGCTGGGAGACCTACATAGGAGACTACACAAGAAAACTGTCCCCTAAAACCATTGACAGAGAAAAAAGGAGCAGGTTTTAATACCACTAGATTTTTATAAACAGCAGAGCACAGAGTCTGAAGTTTCAGAGGTCAGCCCCTGGTGGTGCTCTGGAGAGAAAGCAGAGCAGAGCCCAGGGAGTGGGCAGTGTGGTCTGAGGATTCCCTAGGTGGATTGGGGAGAAGCAGGTACCCTGCTTGGAGTGCATTTGGTAGAGGTGATGCAGTTGCCTCTGTGGGCAAAAGACCCACTGGACTTCATTAAGCTGCCACGTTCACCAGTATAGATGGGATCTGGCGCATTCAGGGTGGTATGACCGTAGACTCACGTTCACCAGTATAGAAAGAAAGAGTCTAGCTGAGGGCAGCATATCCTGGTGCCGGTGTGTGCAGTGATTTATCATAAACTCTAAGCTGCTGTGGCTATGCAGTGGCATGACTGTTTCCTGGGACAAGCTGACACCAGCCACAGCACGGTGAGACGGTCCTCCAGAAGATGTGGGTCTGAACCTCAGGGGTCGCTGAAGTGTGGGTTTTGAAACACCGCTGCACTTAAACTTCTGGAGAGAGGTACCACCTGGTGGGCAGACAGCTTGGACACAAGGGGAAGGTGGGGAGCTGATGGAAGTGGGGGATAAAGGAAGGGTGACTGTGCATCTGTGAAGGCACAAACTCCCTGCTTTGAAGACCAGATGAAGCCATTTTAACATTAGCCCATCAACACTGATAGACCCCAGTGAACTAAACAGTGCCACCAAGTGGAGAATGGAGCCATTACTGTGCTGTGCCCTCCAGGCACATCTCCAGTAGGGGAAGTTGGCCTGAGAATCAGAGCAGCAGGCCCCTCCCCCAGAAGACCAGCACAAATCCCTTCCACCTGCTTAGTCCACTGACCATAGAGTCCTACAAAATTTCAGCTCTGGGGAAACTGGATTTAATTTCATTTGGTTATTTATGTTTATTCATTTTGTTGTTGTTGTTGCTTCTGTTTTTATGCTGTTGCTGTTGTTTTCTTTTGTTTATTGGATGGAGAAATAGCAAATTGTTTTATTTTATTTTACTGTTTTTTTTGCTTTTTAGTTTTTTAATTTTTGTTTCTCTTTTTGTCTCTTTTCTCTTTTTTCTATCAAGCTTCTCTTAAAAATCAGACCAAAATATGCATAGGATCAAGCTTCCTTTATTTGATTTTTAAAAATTTTTAAATTTTTATTTCATTTTATTATTATTATTATCATTATTATTGTGTTTCTTCATCCAAAATGACAAGACAGAGGAATTCACCTCAAACTACAGAACAGGAAGAACTGGCAGCGAGGCATTTAATCAACGAAGATATAAGTAAGATGTCTTAACTAGAATTTAAAACAATGATTATAAGGATATTATCTGGGCTTGAAAAAAAAAAGTGTAGAAGACACAAAAGAATCTCTTTCTGCAGAGAAAAAGGAACAAAAATCTAGTCAGGCTGAAGTTAACAATGCTATAACCAAGATGCAAACACAAATAGAGGTGATTAAAAACAAGGATGGACAAGGCAAAGGAACAAATTAGCAATATAGAATATAGAATTATGGAAAATAATGAAACTGAAAAGAAGAGGGAAACAAAGGTCAAGGCTCACTAAGGCAGACTTATGGAAATCAGCAATTTATTAAAATGTAATAACATTCTTTTTTTAAAAAAATGTTTATTTTTGAGAGAAAGAGAGAGACAGAGAGACAGAGTATGAGTGGGGGAGGGGCAGAGAGAGAGGGACACAGAATCTGAAGAATCTGAGGCTCCAGGCTCCAACGTGTCAGCACAGAACCTGATGTGGGGTTCAAACTCATGAACCACAATAACATGACCTGAGCTGAAGTTGGCCACTTAACCAGCTGAGCCACCCAGGCACCCCAAAATGTAGTAACATTCATAGCATAGGAGTCCCAGAAGATGAAGCAAGAGAAAAAGAGCAGAATATTTATGTGACAAAATTATAGCTGAAAACTTTCCTAATCTGAGGAAGGACACAGACATCAAAATCCAAGAAACACAGAGCACTCTCATCAAATTCAACTCAAGCTGGCCATCACCAAGGCATATCATAGTCAAATTCACAAAATACTGGGGCTTCTGGGTGGCTCAGTGGGTTCAGCGTCTGACTTCAGCTCAGGTCATGATCTCACAGCTTGTGGGTTCGAGCCCCATGCCGGGCTCTGGGCTGATAGCCCAGAGCCTGAAACTTTGGATTCTGTGTCTCCCTCTTTGTCTGCCCCTCCCCCACTCATGTGCTGTCTCTCTCTCTCTCTGTCTCTGTCTCTCTCAAAAATAAATAATCGTTAAAAAAAATTCAAATTCCCAAAATACACAAACAAGGAAAGAATCCTGAAAGCAGCAAATGAAAAAAAAGTCCTTAACCTACAAGAGAAGACAGATCAGGTTTGCAGCAGATCTGTCCACAGAAACTTGAAAGGCCAGAATGGAGTTCCACAATATATTCAACGTGTTGAGTGGATAAAAATATGCAGCCCAGAATACTCTCTACAACAAGGCTGTCATTCAAAATAGAAGGAGAGGGGCGCCTGGGTGGCGCAGTCGGTTAAGCGTCCGACTTCAGCCAGGTCACGATCTCGCGGTCCGGGAGTTCCAGCCCCGCGTCAGGCTCTGGGCTGATGGCTCGGAGCCTGGAGCCTGTTTCCGATTCTGTGTCTCCCTCTCTCTCTGCCCCTCCCCCGTTCATGCTCTGTCTCTCTCTGTCCCAAAAATAAATAAACGTTGAAAAAAAAAAATTAAAAAAACAAAAAAACAAACAAAAAAAAACAAAACAAAACAAAATAGAAGGAGAGACAAAGAGTTTCCCAGACAAACAAAAACTAAAGGCACTTGTTACCACTAAACCAGCCCTATGGGAAATTTTAAGGGGGACTCTATAAGTGGAGGAAAACAAAACAAAACACCAAAAGCAACAAAGACTAGAAAGGATCAGAGAACATCATCAGAAACACGAACTCTATAGGTAACACAATGGCACTAAATTCATATTTTTCAATAATCAACTGTGAATGCTCCAGTCAAAAACATAGGGTATTGGAATGTTTGAAAAAAAAAACCCAAAACAATATCCATCTATATGTGGCCTACAAGAGACTCATTTTAGACCTACGACATAAAAATAAAGCTGGAGTAGCCATACTTATATCAGACAAATTATATTTTAAAACAAAGACTAACAAGAGATGAAGAAAGACATTACATCATAATTAAAGGATCTATCCATCAAAAAGTTTGGGGAAATTGGTTCAAGAATTCCTTATACATACATAAATGGGTTAAAAAAAGCTTTGGGCAGAAAGCCACCACCACAGGGCAAAAGCACCCAAAGTTAATCATTAAGTAGAAAAAAAGCTTAGGGTGGGAAGCCGCTGCCAAAGGGCAAAATTTCCCAGAGTTAGTTAGTGAGGTATTATGATGGAGTCAAGAGTAGCTGGTATATTATCTGCAAGAGACTACTTTCCATCTGGCACCTGTATACTTTGATCACAACTTCAAACTCCACTTGCCCCCGCCCCCCAGACCTTTGCTTCTTACACACACAAGTTAATGATTACTATCTGATTGTTTTCTTCACATTCACCATGTGTAGAAGAATCTTGAGAGATCAATGAACATGAAGACAAAATCCCTGTTTGGGATCCTTGTCTTCTCCCAGACATTAGCCTTCCTCATTTTCATTTCTGCATCTGCTCTCTTGCTGGACAAGAAAGAACTCCAGACTTATGGTCTGTGACAAAGAAGATCTAACAGTTGTAAATATTTATGCTCCCAACTTGAAAGCACCCAAATACATGATACAATTAATCACAAACATAGAGAAACTTATTGATAATAATAGAATAATAGTAGGGGACTTTGACACCCCATTACAACAATGGACAGATCATCTAAGCAGAAAATCAGCAAGGAAGCAATGGCTTTGAATGACACGGTGGACCAGATGGACTCAACATATATTCAGAACTTTTCATTCTAAGGAAGCAGAATACACTTTCCTTTTGAGTGCACTAGAACATTCTCCAGAATAGATCACATACTGGGTCATAAATCAGCCCTCAACAAGTACAAAAAGATTGAGGTCATACCATGCATATTTTCAGATTACAATGCTATGGAACTTGAAGTGAACTGCAAGACAAAATTTGGAAAGCCCTCAAATACATGGAAGTTAAAGAACATCCTATTAAAGAATGAATGAGTTAACCAAGAAATTAAAGAAGACCTGAGCCAAAGTCAGAAGCTTAATTGACTGAGCCACTCAGGCACCCTGTTGGATTTGTATATACCAGTAATGAAGCAGCAGAAAAACAAATCAAGGAATACAGATACAACTGCACTTAAAACAGTAAGATACCTAGGAATACACCTAACTAAAGAGGTAAAAGATATATACTCTGAAAACTATAGAGCACTTATGAAAGAAATGGAAGAGGACAAAAAGAAATGGAAAAACATCCCGTGCTCATGGATTGGAAGAACAAACACTGTTAAAATGTCTATACTATCCAAAACAATCTACAAATTCAATGCAATCCCTATCAAAATACCACCAGCATTTTCACAGAGCTAGAACAAACAATCCTAAAATTTGTATGGAACCACCAAAGACCCTGAATAGCCAAAGCAATCCTGAAAAAGAAAAACAAAACTGGAGGCATCACAATTCTGGATTTAAAGCTACATTACAAAACTGTAGTCATCAAGACAATACTGTATTGGCACAAAAACAGACACATGGATCAATGGAACAGAATAGAAAACCCAGAAATGGACCCACAAATGTATGGTCGACTAATCTTTGACAAAGCAGTAAAGAATATCCAATGGGAAAAAAACAGTCTCTTTAACAAATGGTGTTGGGAAAATTGGATGGTGACAAGCAGAACAATGCAACTGGACCACTTTCTATAGCATACATAAAAATAAATTCAAAATGGATGAAAGATCCAAATATGAAACAGGAAACCATCAAAATTCTAGAGGCGGCAACTTCTTTGACCTTGGCTGGAGCAACTTCTTACTAGACACATTGCTGAAGGCAAGGAAAATAAAAAGTAAATATGATAACATCATGTTGACATCAAGATAAAAAGGTTCTGAACAGTGAAGGAACCAAGCAATAAAACTAAAAGATAGCCTATGGAACGGGAGATGATATTTGCAAATGGCATACCTGATAAAAGATTAGTATCCAAAATCTATAAAGAACTTATCAAACTCAACTCTCAAAAAACAAATAACCCAGTTACAAAATGGGAAGAAAACATGAACAGACACCTTTCCAAATAAGACATCCAGTGGCTAACAGACATGAAAAGAGGCTCAACATCACTCATCATCAGGGAAATACAAATCAAAACCACAATGAGATGCTACTTCACACCTGTCAGAATGGCTAAAATTAACAACACAAGAAACAACAGGTGATGGTGAGGATGAGAAGAAAGGAGAACCCTCTTGCTCTGTTGGTGGGAATGAAAAGGGGTACACCCACTCTGGAGAACAGTATGGAAGTTCCTCAAGAAACTAAAAATAGAACTACCCTATGATCCAGCAATTGCACTATTAGGCATTATCCAAAGGATACAAAAATACAGATTCAAAGAAGTACATCCACCTTAATGTCTATAGTAGTTTATCAACAATAGCCAAACTATGGAGAGAGCCCAAATGACCATCGACTGATGAATGGTTAAAGAAGATGTAGTATGTATATATGTACATACTATATGTACATATAGTATGTACATCCCACATTATATACATATATAATGGAATATTACTCATCCATCAAAAAGAATGAAATCTTGTCATTTGTAATGACATGGATGGAGCTAGAATGTATTATAATAAGAAAAAATAAGTCAATTAGAGAAAGAAAAGTACCATATGATTTCATTAATATGTGGAATTTAAGAAACAAAACAGATGAACATATGGGAAGGAGTGGGAAAGAGGAGAGATAGAAATAAACCACAAGAGACTTTTAACGATAGAGAACAAATTATGGGTTGATGGAGGTAGGTCAGTGGTTGATGGGCTAGATGGGTGATGGGTACGAAGTAGGGCACTTGTGATGAGCACTGGGTGTTGTATGCAACACTGAATTCTACTCCTGCAACCAATATGTAACTGTATATTAGCTAACTAAAATTTAACTTAAAAAAAGAACAAAAAAATTAAGATGTAATGCTATAAAATGTTAAAAAATAACATAGAAGGCAAGAAAAATAATCAGAGTAACAAGAATTAGAAGAAACAAATAGAAAACAAATAGTAAAGTGGCAGACTTAATCGCTAACATATCAACAATTTGATTGAACGCACATGGTCTAAATACAACAGCCAAAAGACAGAGATTGGAAAAGTGCATTAAAAAAATCCAACATGACCTACCTATATTCTGTTCATAAGAAACTGACTTCAAATTCATTGGCATAGGTAGGCTGAAAGAAAAAGGATGGGAAAAGTTAGGCTCTATAATTTTTAACAAACTAAAGCAGGAGTGGCTACATTAAGACCAGATACAATAGACCTCACTTCAAAGAAAATTACCAGAGACAAAGAGAACTATTACATATTTTATGAGGATTAATCCACCAGGAAAAATAATAATTCTAAGTATACACCAAACAACAGTCTCAAAACATATGAATAAAATGTGATCCAGTTGAAAATAGAAATAGAGAAATTTACAATTACACTTGGATATTTTCAACTCCCTTCTGACAAACTGATAGAACTAGTATGCAGAAAATAACCCAAGAGACAGATGAGCTGAAGAACACAATCAGTCAAAAGAGTTTTTCATATATAGAATTCACTCAGCAGTGAGAATATATACATAGTTTTTGTTTTTGTTTTGTTGTTGTTTGTTTGCTTCTTTGTTTGTTTTTTAGGCTAGACTCTAAGGTTTGCCCTGCACCCAGGAGGGCTCTTAGCCATCTTTCCTCCTGGTTCTCTCTGGTAAACTAGCCAGCTGATGGTTTAGCTTGTTGTCTTAGAGCAACAAACTTCCTCTTAATTGCTTATCATCAAAATCTCTATTGTTTGAAGCATACCCTTAAGTTTGAATTTCCTACACACTATTCTAAATAAACTAATTCATTTGAAGAAGTGTTCAGAGCTCTGTGTTTTATTTTTCATTTATTTTTATTTATTTTTAACATTTTTAAATTTATTTTTGAGAGAGAGAGAGAGAGACAGAACATGAGCGGGGGAGAGGACAGAGAGAGACAGAGACACAGAATCCGAAGCAGGATCCAGGCTCTGAGCTGTCCACACAGAGCCCGACGTAGAGCTCAAACCCATGAACTGTGAGATCATGACCTGAGCCAAAGTTGGACACTTAACTAACTGAGCCACCCAGGCACCCCAGAGCTCTTTGTTTTTATGGCTTGCCTCCTGCTCTGTGCAAAATATCTGAGCAACTACTCCAGAACTGGAGATAGAAACAGTTGTTTGCTTATTCTCTCAGAGAGACACATCTGCATTACTAGTAGTCACTGGGCTTGGGCAGTAGCCTCTAGGTTTTTAGGTTTGATGTACCCGTCCTGTCATGAAACCTCCTTCCTATGAATGGTGTGATGGAAAGCAAGATAGGGATTTATGGCTGTTAGCTTGTTGGGTGATGGGTAGAGCTTGGCACTACAGGTAGGAATGGGTAGATGAAGGGAACCACCTACCTCTTGGCCAAGTTCACTTGCAACTTAGTCATGCAACATAGAACAAGAGATCATGAGATATACTAATGGCCTGCCTACACAGGAGAGATACTGTAGCCTTTGACAACAAAGAGGGGGTACTATTTTTATGGCCTCCTCTGCCCAGTGTTGACCTTCTGCCATATTAACCTGGAGGAGAAGAAACAGAAGGAGCAGATTGTAGCTTAAGTAGATCAAGACTCTCACTAAACCTAGATTATGTTGATTTTTTTGAATGAATGTTTCTTCACCTGTTTTGTGTCCTTGGGACAATTTCAGAAAGACTTGAATTTTTTTAAGCATGTAATATATCTGAAGAGGGCCTGATATCTGATGGCCACTTTTTAAGTGTGTGGGATTGAGTCAAAAGCCATAGCTTCCACATGGCTTCCACTCTGACCTTTTCGACTGCTTTAAGACAGGGCCCTCTGTTGACCTGCCTTTTAAGACTTCTGCCCACTATGGCAGGGCCAAAGCCAAATTTAGTAGAAAGGGACTTACCTTAGTGTTTCTCCCTCTAGTTTCACTGCCTGTCAATGTTTGTAGATGTCAGAGTGGTACAATTATGTGTTGTCTGCTTTCAATTGATGGAGGATAAACAGACATCCTCTGGATGCCTTCAGGAAACATGCATTTTGTTGCTGGTTAAGAGTTTTTCCAGATTCATACTTTAATAGCCATTCAGGAAGTAATTTTGTATGAATCTTAAATTCGTTGTAAAGGCCCCAAATTCTAACATAGTCATTAAATGTTTAGAAGATATTGTTATGTTATACTTAACCATTATTGACATCATCATTAACATTAATAATAAATGGGGTAAATGAAGAAGTGTTATTATGAACATCTTTGCTGAACACGAACGAAACTAGAAGGCTCAAGGCTGCACTTTCCAGCCTATAGTTGGGTCAAAGTTGCGTTTTGTGAATTTGGTCTACCCGAATTACTGCTTTGTTATGAATAATAAAAGGTCATTGGCTTGAAGGCAGGCAAATATCAACCTCTGTGAAAAATTTAGGGAAGCAGACTTAAATTCTGTGTTCACTCTATGCCCACATTGGAATCGCAGGCAGAATAGCTACCTGTGTAACCACCATGCATAGATTGAGTTTGAGAATATATTTTGTCAGTGAGTGACAAGAAGCAGGCATCCTATATAATTTAGAGGAAAACAGTTACAGTTGCCCAGAACCACAAATTCAACTGCTGAGTATCAAGAAACAATGAAATTGAATGAAGCATTAAGTAAGGGGGCACTATTTTTACCAATGATTTTAGCCAAACACTGGAGATACTGAAGATGAAGCTTTGAAAGACCAAGGTATATTACAGTAGCCTTTGGATCTGCCCATGAAAACACATTTTGCCATATATATATATATATATATATATATATATATATATATATATAAACACACGTGTATAGTGTATGCTGTGCATTTGTAAAATAAGATTACTTTCAGTGAAAAATGAATCTGGATATTTTTTCAAATGGAATTGTTAAGGTTGCTTATATTTAATCATGTATGAATAACACAACATTGAGGCTTTTTGTTTTTGTTTTAAATTGTTAGAACTCTAGATAATAGATCAAAGAAGTCCTGATGTGGTTCTTACAGGCCAAGATTTGGTTGTCATTGTTTGAATAGCCCATAATACTGTTATTATAAATAATGGAGGGGATACACATAATGCCTCACAGAGTAATGATCTATAAAGATCAACAATCTACATTTCTGAGAAGAATCCAGAAGACCAGAATCTTCCATAGCAGCATGGACGATAAGAGGCATATCCATAGCCACTGTAGTAGCCATATCCCAGGCCTCCATGGCCATAGCTCAGGCCATCATAGTAGTTGCTGTAGAAGCTCATGTGTGAGAAGAAGGCTCAGAAGAACAGAGTCAGTTTCTAGAGCTTTAAATTTATAATATACCCAGAACCTTACAAACGAACTGAGTGGTATGTGGGGCAAACCACAGGCACTGTTGGATTCATGTTTCAAACTAGTTGGTATTAAAACCATCTCAAGAATTTCTCATGACCAATATATTTAAGACAACTTTACTGTGTGTCAGGATGCCTATAATGAAATCATGTGCCTTTGATGAGAGATTCTTCTACTTTGGTGACTTGTTTATTCCAGATTCCAAATTTAGACTATGTTATTGCTACCATGCCATCATATAACCTATGCAGATTCTACCTGTGTAAAACCCTAGTTTTATTTAATAATATTCTCCTTACACCTGGATATTTTCTGTCTTGGGAACAAAAGGGTAGTTTAAAAGGGGGAGAGAAAGATGGAAAAATTGTGGGAGAGGAGACATAGTGCCAGGATTCACTTGTAAACATTGAATGACTAAGTGTTTTATCTTTTTTTGGGGGGAGTAATATTATTAGCTTTGGTTTTTACTTCACATGTACATGTAATCTATAATTTTATACATGACCCCAAACCAGACAGTGACCTTGAAGTTTGACCCAATTACCCCTAAATATATAGAAAAGAAGGGACTTATTTTATTAGAAATTTGAGTTTTAAAGGATGCCAGAAACTCTCAAGTGGTTTATTGATGTCATGCACTGTTGGGTATGTTGCCCCCAAAAGACACGTCTCTTCTGGTTTCCTTGCTCAAAATGTATACCCTCAATCTAGGTATGATAAAAATTCAGACAAATCCAAATTGGAAACTCTTCTACAAAACACCCAAATCTTTCAAGCTGTCAAGGCCAGGAAGGCCAAGGAAACACAGAGAACTGTCACTAATTGGAAGAGACTAAAAAGATCCTGCAACTAAATGCAGTGTGAATTGGATTCTGAAACATAAAAAGGACACTAATGGAAAAAAATGGTGAAACAAAATCTATAGTTTATTTTATTTTATTTTATTTTTAATTTTTTTAACGTTTATTTATTTTTGAGAGACAGAGAGAGGCAAAGAATGACCAGGGGAGGGGCAGAGAGAGAGGGAGACACAGAATCTGAAGCAGGTCCCAGGCTCTGAGCTGTCAGCACAGAGCCTGACACAGGGGTTCAACCCATGAACCGTGAGATCATGACCTGAGCTGAAATCAGATGCTTAACACAGGCACCTGTAAAATCTACAGTTTAAAGTATTGTTCAAAGTTAATTTCTTTGGTTTGATAAATATACCATGGTTATGAAAGATGTTAACATTATAGAGCATTGAGTGTTGGGCATATAAGAGTTTTCTGTACTATTTTGGCAACTTTCTATAGGTCTAAAGTTATTCCAAAATATGAAGTTAAAAAGAAAAGTAAAAATAATCTTTAATTTTATTGACTTGGCCATTTACTGATTCACTTGTCAAATTTTATTGAGAACGAACTATATACTAGGCACTATTATGAGCACTGGGATGGGGCAATGAACAGGACAGACAAGGATGCTATTGTTACAGAACTTATGTTCTAGACTAAGTAGGGGCAGAAATTCAAGACAGACAAAGATTAAGGGAGTGAATGAGATAACTTCTGATAGTGACGAGTCTATGTAAATAATAAATTAAGATGAGCTAAAGAAAACTTCAAGAGTTATTGGTGAAGGATTACTTCAGACTGACTGGTCATGGAAAGCTTCACTGAAAGAAGCAAGAGAAAGATAAGCCATTCTCGATGTTACTTCAAGAGATCAAAGGCAGAGACTTTAAGGTGGAAACAAGCTAGCGCCATTTGAAGAGCTGAGAAACCACTGTGATCTATAAATTATAATGGAGAGAATCATATGAGCTCATAGATGTAGTCAAGGCTCTGAGATGCAGGGTCATGTCGGCTGTATTTGCTAAGCTTCGGGGTTGCTAGGTGTAGCAAATAAATATTGAAATTCAAATTTAACTGCATGCCTGGTAGGTACTCAAGCCATCCTAATGTGGGTAGTAGACACTGAAGGATTACCATCAAGGAGGGCCATGATCTGATCTGTGCTACGCATGCTTTGAGACATAAAAGGAAAGAATGAAAAAGTCTGGGTAGTATAAATAATCATCAACTTAATTTTGTCATGTTAAATTTCTAATGATGATTAATCTATGAGGATATATACATTTATATATTAAGATTAGAAGTATATGAAATATTATATATAATACACCTGCAATGAGATTGGAAATATACATAGAGACTGATTGGAGAAGAGAATGTATACAAAGTGATCCATCTAACAAGAGTTTGGGTAGAGACCAGAGACCATAAGTGGGGCAAATACCTAGCGAGACATTCTCACATTTGAGGGTAAAATCTGAGACGTAAAAAGACAGGACACTTAGAAGAAGCAGTTACTGAGGTTGGGATTAAACCAAGTGTGCCTGGTAGGTTGAAAGTGAAGGTTGGAGAGCCTTTCAGGAATGAAGACAGAAGTTGGTGAATCTGAACGCTGCTCAGAGGCTGAGTAAAATAAAGACTTGACCTCTAGATTTGGCAGGACTGCGGTCTTGATGACGTCAGTAAGAGCAGTCTCAGAAGCATATTGGAGATGAAATATCGAAACACAGGACCAGAGCGATAAAGGTTCTCAGAACACTGCCATGGAAATACAGTTGTGAAGTTTTGTTATGAGGCAGGATATAGAAATGGGGATTACTCGGAAAAGTACTAATTTATGATAATAGAATATATTGAGAATGGAGTATATTTAGGACAACACACCAGAAAAGATAGAAAAAAAGAAAAAGGCAAGTGCAAAGCTTTCATTGCTATTATCAGAGAGAATAACTTAATTTTTCAGGAGAACCACATTAATTTTAGGAAGTAAATTCTAGAGAGATAAATGTCTAGCAAATGTTATTACAGATATCATTTGCACAAAATGCAATGTATTCGATATCCTTTTAAATCAAATACAAAAACCTTAATTATAGTTTTTTTTTAATTTTTTAATTAACTGATGCAATTCATGTTTACCAAATTTAGGCAATGTTTTAAGAGCGTAAGTATCTTTGAAGAACAATAAAAATCATGCTATTTCCACTATTTTTTCTTAAAAACTAATTGTTTGCTAAGGCTCTGAACTCTGAGAATTGAGTTTATTGCTATTTACTCCGTGGGAAATTTGAATGTCATGTGGTGAAGATGTCCTACACCTATATGTTGGTCCAGCCGATAGTGACTAAAATGTCACAATAATGTGGCACTTTACAAAAAATGCACCTACCAAGAAATGCACCTGGAAAGTACACTCAAAAACATTATCACTGAATGTGATGAATGTGTTGCTGTGATCATTAGTATGAAACAACTTTTTGTTTAAGAGGCTATTTTTTTTTTTTTGACTCATTTGAAATAATTACCACGTAAGACAAATTGAATAATTTGGGAAACTCTGTCGTTATTCTGATGATCTCCAGAGAGAGTTGATTAAAATGCAGAAGGTGTCTAACTTCTTGAACCATCTTCATGGTGATATAAAGCAGCCCCAATTCCATTCTACAAACCCTGCCTAACATTACTTGAGAGAATAGATAAAATGGCATTTTGCCTAAGAACTATAACCCAATATCAGAAATCAATGTGACTACATAGATAACACTGCCTTCCCACATGCATTTTTCTCAAATACACAGCACTACATTTTTTAACTCTAACATAAAACTCCCCCTCCCCACTTTTCTTTGGCATCACTTTAAGATGAGCTATCACACTATTTGAATGAAGATAGTTATAATTCAAGGGTTATACAAGAGGGCTCAGCATGTCGGGTCATAAAGCATACTGTTTTGAGAAAGAAACAGTTCTCTGTCTAAATTTATTAACAAAAATGCATGATGCTAAGCTTATTGGACAGTTACTTAGAATAGTAACTAATGATAGCATATGTAATTAGGACAAAAAAAAAGAAATGTAAAAATTGGATTCCACCAGAATAACTTGCATTGTCTTGTCCTTCAATAGAAGTTGGACATAAATGAGAGTAAAACTCATTGGTATAAGTGCAAAAGTAGAAGATATTTTGTTCAGACCTGTTTCCCTTGAAATTTTAATGAGTTAAATTATTATCAACATTATGAGCATGAAAGATGCATTATGTTTTCAATATAGAAAAAGCCACTAAATCCCTGAAGAAATTAATTATTTGGATCAAAAGAGAAGAAAAACTCATGAATGAAAAGAAATGCTATTCTCTGTGAAATGTTTTACAATAATATAATTATTTGGGGGCCAAGACCTGAGCAAATGTATTCTTTCTTGAAATAAAGGATGATTATAGGAGGTTAAAGTGAAGGTCTAGTTTGGGGTAGGACTGTGTAGATGTGATTGAGTGCCTCCCCTCATTCAAGTTCTAAACTGGATACATGAAGTCCGGACAAAGCAAATCACCGTAATACCTCTGAAGCTTTATCTTATGTTTGAAGAACAACAAACTAACCCAATTAGTCATAAAATTAGCCAATGACATGACACATGTAGCGGGCGACACCCACATCGAGAGCATATAAAAGGTCTCTGCAGGAAGAAATGTTCACAGTGAAGTGACACTTCTCCTCGCCTTCTCTACCCAAGCACAACCTCAACAGCCAACACCATGTGTGGAAGCTACTACGGAAACTCTTATGGAGGCTGCGGCTATGGAGGCTGCGGCTATGGAGGCTGCGGCTATGGAGGCTGTGGCTATGGAGGCTGTGGCTACAGAGGCTGTGGCTATGGAGGCTGTGGCTACGGAGGCTGTGGCTATGGAGGCTGCGGCTATGGAAGTTCTGGCTACAAAGGCTGTGGCTACAGAGGCTGTGGCTATGGAGGCTGTGGCTACAGAGGCCTGGGCTGTGGCTATGGCTCCTGCTATGGCTGTGGCTCTGGCTGTGGCTACTAGTAACGAGGGCACCGTGGCGGACTCTCACCCTCTCCTCTACACCTGGATGTGGCATTCACCAATTCTGAGCCTCACACTGTTGGGTGCTAATTATCCTACATCACAGGTTTTAGACACCACTTTTCTGAAGAGTTGAACTCTGGTTCTCTCTACGTCTGAACGACAAGTCCTTCCTTTCTTGAATATAACGCGTGAAAAGTAGAAGAATGTGAAAATTATCCTCTGAGCTCCTGTGTAGTGTTTCATCCGGATGAGGCTGTCATGGTTCCTGTCTTTTGATTTTCATACTGAATATTTTTCTCCATTTCTCTAATAAACTTCTTCAATTTGGCATAACAATCCTGGTTTTCTTATTTAATATTAATAGTTATCTTTTTGGCTTGTGAAAAATTATTTGTATTAAAGGAAACAGTAGCCTTCTTTAGGGGATATTTTCTTTTTATATTTCTAATTCCGTTGTCATACCAAGTCCTTGATTTGTGATATGAAGAAAGTAACAATCTTTGTAATGGTCAGTTTTCTTCTCTGGTTAAGCAGTAATAATGTGTGACGCTGGGCTATTGTTAAGAGAAAGAAGACAGTATTTGCCAATTTAGTTAAGCAGTACTATATATCCCATGTACTTTTACATCAACATTTTCATCTATGTGAAATTCCTTACAAGATATGAGTTTTGATGCATGATTCCAATATCTAGTCTTTGGTTGGGGCATATTTAAGCAACAAGTGTTTCTTACGCTTGTTCCACTCAAGAGTAAAGTGGTTCAAATCCACCCCAGCCTGTTTCCAGCTAACAAGTCTTGTTATGGTTTAAAAAATAGTTCTTAAAAGATTATGCCATTTCTAAAACCCATTATGTATTTTTAAAAAAAAATTTTTTTTTTCAACGTTTATTTATTTTTGCGACAGAGAGAGACAGAGCATGAACGGGGGAGGGGCAGAGAGAGAGGGAGACACAGAATCGGAAACAGGCTCCAGGCTCTGAGCCATCAGCCCAGAGCCCGACGCGGGGCTGGAACTCCTGGACCGCGAGATCGTGACCTGGCTGAAGTCGGCCGCTTAACCGACTGCGCCACCCAGGCGCCCCTAAAACCCATTATGTATTTATGTTTAAAGCTGTTTCATGGCATCCCCCATGAAAACAGGGTACTTGTTTATCCTCAGTTGTTTCTTTCCATTAATTGGGTGGTTTCACAGTTGTAGCTGTAGTTATTTGCCTTTCCCACGTGTGTGTGTGTGTGTGTGTGTGTGTGTGTGTGTGTGTGTGACTCATATGTCTGTAAACTTGTCAATTATTTTTTCTTGAAAAGTGATTTCTAAATCTTGGACATGAATGAGTTTAAGTGCTGTGCTTAGTTTAAGGTCATGGATATGCCCCAGTTCACAGGTTGATAGCTTCACACTTTGAAATTATTGACCTTGCAAGAAGGAATTAAGATAACTGGAAATATCAAACCCCCAAAGAGAGCATATTTTCCCCAAAGTATACCTATGTGAGGACTTGTCTTTCCTATTTATTCTTGAAGCTTAGAATTTTTGTTTAGTATTGAGTAAAAATTAGCCAATCTATGCTTATACATCGAAAGAAATAGTAGATTTTACAACTATTTTAACTTGCTTGGTAAGTCAAAACAGTTGGAGACAAGCAATGCCTTTGATGTAGTTCATGAGTGAAGATTGTTGGTTATGATTTTCCAAGATCTCCGCCCAACATACGTTTTAATGTCACCTAGAATTAATTAACATTCTTAGTAGCTCTAACATATTGAATCTGATGTTAAATGTTACCATTATCATCCCCAAAGAAACATCCATTTTTGTGCTCATATTTGTTGGTTTGTGTCTTCAAAGTCTTCAAATTATGAATATCTCTAATTGAAACTGAATTATATAGGCATCTTTTACACATTACCCTATTCCTTATCCGTGTCTCTCTTTCTCCAGAGTGACAAACCTCCACCCCAACAACGCTGTTTACCCTATCCAACGATATGCACAAAATATTTCCTAAATTACCACCCTAAAATGTAAAACATAGGTCTCATGACATTTGAAAAATTATGGAACCCCTTGGAAATTGGTGTTCTTACCTAAATGTGAGGTATAACGGTAGAACCAGTCTTCTCAGATTGCTATGAAATGTTAGTATCTAGTAAATGTAACTTTTTGCTATCTCATGCATGGCTTATTTTCTGAATTCTTTGCATATAAAAGAACAATTTTCTGTCAAGCTTATTCTGTGCTCCTTCTGTAATTCATATGCCAAAGCTCTGTATATATTTATATTTATAATATATATTTATAATCTAAATAATAATAATAATAATGTAGCGTTTTTAGCTGTTTACCATAGGACAATCACTTGCCAAGTCCTTATGCATATCATCCCACAGAAGCGCCAGAACAACTCTACAATGTGTTAAAATTACCCTGCTTTACAGCTGAATAAACGAGCAATGAGTTCACTCACTTTCTCACGGGCAGTTTTAATGTGGCAAAGGAATGTTTTAT
Organism: Puma concolor; assembly: GCF_028749965.1. NCBI lineage: Eukaryota > Metazoa > Chordata > Mammalia > Carnivora > Felidae > Puma > Puma concolor. The sequence goes on along the minus strand of NC_141675.1, from coordinate 146,072,619 downwards.
AACTACTTGTTTGTTTTCTCTGTCGTGTGAATATAAATTTCTATTGGTTTGTCCTGCTTACATAATTGCCAGGATTTTTTCCCCCCACTAAATGCAAAAGAAAGATAAGTTGAGTTACTAGTAGCATTTATTATTAACTAATATTAAATTAGTGTATAATGTGATGACCAAGTTTGTTTTCTAACGCTTCTTCCCCATTAAAAAGTCTTCCATTACATTCTTCCTTCCCCCTTTATTCTCTTCCTGCCACTTTGGTTATGAAATTCCAAGTCTCCTTTGCTAGTCATCTAGAATCATTGACGTATATGTCTTACTCTACTTGGCACAATTGTTGTCTTTTTCTGCTTTTGCTCCAAATTTTAGGAGAGTCTTTCAGTCCTTCCCCCCCATCTCACCTTATGTTAAATTTTCTACCTCCAGTAAATTTAGTACATTTTTCATGACAAATATATGTTTCTTCCCTTTATATTTTGCTGTTTGCTTGTATACTTGTAATAGTATCATCTATGCCATGTGTCCTAAACATTATGAATTCTAGAATAAAAAAATATGTTAAAGGGTTCTCCCTTATTTTGCAATAGCACTTTGACAGATGGGCTTATTCCAAGCCCTTAGATAGATTCTTTGATTTTTGCAACTTTTTTTTTTAAGAGAGAGAGAGAGAGAGAGAGAGAGAGAGAGAGAGAGAGAGAATGTGAGCAGGGGAGAGGGGCAGAGGGAGAGAGGCAAAGAACCTCAAGCAGGCTCCACACTGAGCATGGAGCCTGATGCAGGGCTCACTCTCACCACCCTGAGATCACAACTTGAACTGAAATCAAGACTTGAATATTTAACCGACTAAGCCACCCAAGCATCCCCCAACTAATTTCTTTCTCAATGGATATATATCCAATCTCTCTTTTTTAAAAATGTTTTTTATTTATTTTTGAGAGAGAGAGAGAGAGAGAGAGAAGGGCAGGGCAGGAGCAAAGAGAGAGGGAGACACAGAATCTGAAGCAGGCTCCAGTCTCTGAACTGTCAACATAGAGCCCGACATGGGTCTCAAACTCACGAACAGTGAGATCATGACCTGAGCCAAAGTCGGACACTCAACTGACTGAGCCACCCCAGATGCCCCGATATCCAATCTCTTTTTTAGGGAACTTTGGAATTTATCAGGGCAACTGAAGTCTAGGAAAAGAAAATATCTAAATTTTTAGAATGCTATTGTCATAAGGTCTGAGCTCACGTTTATATAGGGACCCTAAATACAAGAATTGTCACTATTAGGCTGGAGGCACACAAAGACCAGATGTCAGTCAGAGTTCTGATCCAAATCTGTCTCACCATGGGATTAATGGTTCCATAAACCCATTTCACAGTAATTTCGGCAGTCTTGTGGGCATAAATAGCATGGATATACGTAGAAGCTATGTTCCCTCACCAGTATAGTGGGAATGTTCAAATGGAAGACCCTGAAAAAATATATATAAAGAGAGAAAGGAGGATTTATGATAGGCATTGTCTCACAGAATTATGGAGGCTGAAAAGTCTCACAATTTGCTATCTACAAGCTGGGGAACTGGGAAAGCCAGTGGAATGTGAGTCCAAAGGCCTTGAGAACCAGAAGCACCAATGTCTGAAGGCAGACGATGGGCATCCTGGGTCAGGCAGAGAGCAAATTCACCCTTTCTCTCCCTGTTCTATTTATGCCTTCAGCAGATTGGATGATGCCCACTCACCTTGGTGAGGGTGACTGACCTTCCCTTTTTAGTTTATGAACTCAAATGCTAATCTCATCTAGGAACATCCTCACAGACACATCCAGAAATAATGTATCAACTATCTGGGCATCCATTAGCCCAGTCAAGTTAACACATAAAATTAACCATCACAGCATAGAATGACAGGGATTATTGCTACCATTAAAGACTTATAGGATGTAGGCATAGTGATACCCATCACATACACACTTGATTCATTATTGTTCCTCCTGCAAAATTCAGTTTTTGGCAAACCCCCATGTGCGAGTTGTAGCACAGATGGCTAGGTTTCTGGAGCAAGGCCATATTGTGGCAGAATATATTCACAGCGCAAAAAGAAGCTCCTGGCATACTAATGGACCCAAGCAGAGACTGAACATCTGTCACTATGCAACATCAAATGACGATGTGTGCTGACCTTCATGACTGGGTACTCTCAGACCCACCAAGTCATAAATTTCGGCAGACTTAGCGGCAGGAGTCTGATGTTAAGTGGTAATATAGATTCAGAGTCAGTTAGAGCAGGTGCAAAGGGCATGAATGAGTTGCACGTGTTCCCTGCCTGAAGACTTAGGGGGCCTAAAGCCTACCTGTAGCACTGAAGTCTCTCTATCAGTTCTCTGCTATAGCCCTATGGGGGTGTTCAATTGACTAAATGGCAGAGCAAGAATACATTCAGGCCTGGTTCATGGATGGGTCTTCTCAATATGTTGGAATCAGCCTGAAAATGGACTGCTGTTGCATTCAGAATTGCTCTGAGAAAGAATAGTAAGGGAAAGTGTTCCCAGGAGACAGAGCTTTCCAGAAGTATACCCAATCATGAAATTTACGTGGAGAGAGATGTGGTCTGAGGTAAGAACATACAAGGACATTTGGACAGTTATTAATAGTTTGGTTAGTTGTTCAGGGGTCAGAAAAAGTATGATTAAACAGAGATCTGGGGAGGAATTATACAGATGGACATATTGGAGTGGATACAAATTAAGTAGATATTTGAGCTTGATGTCAGTTTTCACAGTGCATCCACAACAGAGAACGTACAAAACAATCAGGTGGACAGTGACTCAGCCAGGAAATGTCTAACAGCTTCTGTCCTCTGTAATACCAGCATATGTGCAATGGGCCCAAGAATAGAATAGCCATAGTGGTAGAACTATTTCTTCTTTTACAAAGCTGATCTAGCTGATATTGGAATTGAATATCCAATCTGAAAGCATCAAAGGGTTTTTCTGAGCCCTTGATGTGGTACCATACTTAGAGGATTCCAACCAGCTCTTTCTGGCAAGTTGATTTTATCAGGCGCCTTCCATATAGATGGAAGTTGCTATTTAATAAGAATGATAGATATTCTGGGTATGGGTTTGTCTCAGCTGCCCACAGTGACATGATCATCACCAGTATCTGAGACATGTGGTGGCTTATTTATCATCACAGAATTCTGCACAACATTGCTTTGGACTGAGACAGTCTCTGAGAAGAAAGTGAAATAATGCACCCATTGCTACGAGATCTATTCATCTTAGCACATACCACATCAGCCCGCTGAAATGGCTTCTTAAAATGCTACGAATGAATGTGCTAAGGATTATAGTTTGTGAGATTTGGTATTGTCTTTACAATGGAGAATATATTTTTAACCAATGCTACCCCGTCCCCAATATCTAGAATATATCGGTCTGAAAAAAACACCTGTTAGGTAAAATTGCTCTCTTTCACCATGGCTCCCTGGGACCCACTAGTTAATGAATTAATATAGAGTTTTTGCCTACCTGATAATCGTGGGCTCCACCTACCAGTAGACAGAGAAATTAATTACAGTGTTGATTGTAATGAAGAGATGTAGTTCTGCTCTATAGTGGGAGTTTGAATGTCCATGGCAGAAACTCACAGGATCTACTGGGGTTGCTTCTATTCCCAAAGGACTGCTGTACACGGGCACACGACCTGAGGGGTCAGGCTTCTCAGGATAAAGTTTTAGCTACCAAGACCAGCAGAGGTGCCAGAAAACTCTGAAGGCAATGGAGAATAGGTAACAAAGAACAAAGACAATGAATGTCGATTACTGCTTAGAAAGCAGTTTGGAGCTGAAAGGAGACTGTGGCTGGTCCGACCAATCTTTTTGCTGTTCTTTAATAGTGTTTTGTTTTTCAGAATTCATGACCAGCTATTGTCTTTAAGGAGTGGTGACAGAAAAACTTGAACATGATATGAGATACGCCTGCACCTGAGTGATGTAAAGAATAAACTCTAGATAATGCTTGAGGGTGCTTCATCAGTGTCTCATTCATCATTTCACTCATGCTGATGGCTTCCTAGTGCAAGCCATTGCAGTTCTCAGAATGAAGTCTTTGTCCTTTCAAGTGCCAATGAAGTCACGTCTTTGGAGCAGACTTTAGCTGGTAGAAAAATAGCAGCTATACAGCCACACACACACACACACGCACGCGCGTGCACGCATTCTTACGCTCAGAAATGATGAAGATAAATAAATGTATGGAAACAAATATATGGCATACTTGCAAATGAGCTTTTATTTAATGAAAAATAAAACCGGAATTTTCCCAAATAAATATTAAGATTGGATTTGTGCACACGTATAGAAACGAACGGATATTTTTTCCGACGAAATCATTGGATAGTCTAGATAATGAATTGATTGGTGACTTTTTTTATCACAGGTGGCCTAGGATTTAGATATTAGTGTTAGAAGAGAAAATAATACTAATACAATAAACAATCCTTATATAATAACAAGAACTATCCAAGGTATCAGAAGTCTAGAATACTTCAATAGAAGCCGGAACACCAGTATCTTCCAAAGCAGCATGGACGGTGGCAGGCATAACCATAGCCACCATAGCCACAGCCGTAGCCACAACCCAGGCCACCATAGCCATAGCCCAGGCCACCATAATAGTTGCCGTAATAGCACATGGTGTCAGGAGCAGAGGGTTCAGTTGAGGAGCAGAATCAGTTCCTTGAGTTTGAATTTCATAATCTGCACAGGGCCTTTTATACAACCTGAGTGGTATGTGGGTAAACCACAGGCAGAATTGACTCATTTCCAAACAAATGACATTAAAAAAAATCTGAAGAATTCCTTATAACCAATATATTGGGGACTCTATTGCTGTAGTGTCATGTGCCTTTAAAACAAAACTTGTTTCCTAATTACACAGTGTTTGCTTACTTGAGAACCCAGCTTCTAAGAGATCTTATGAGCAAGGCTATAATGTTGTTATTTGATTTGAAAAAATATTTGAAGTTTTTTTTTCTTTTTTAATGTTTATTTTTGAGAGAGAGACAGAGAGAGAGAGAGAGAGAGAGAGCACAAGCAGGGGAGGGGCAGAGAAAGAGGGAGACACAGAATCTGAAGCAGGCTCCAGGCTCTGAGCTGTCCAGACAGAGCCCGATGTGGGGCTCAAACTCACAACCCTTGAGATCATGACCTGAGCCCAAGTTGGATGCTTAACCGACTGAGCCACCCAGGCACCTTCGATTTGAATTTTTTTAAGTTTTTATTTAAATTCCAGTTAGTTAACAGCGTAATATTAGTTCCAGGTGTACACTTCTATACAGCATCCGGTGCTCATCACAATTGTGTTCCTTAATCCCAATCACCTATTGCATCCACCTCCCCTCTGGTATCCATAGATTTGATTTTTAAAAGGTAAGATAGGTAGCTCCTTTTTTTAAAGTTATTTAGGGAAAATTGACAAATATAATGGTATACATTTAAAGTGTACAATGTGATGCTTCGATACACATATTCATTGTGGAATAATTACCACGATCAGGATAACTAGCATGTTTACATGTCTATCATCTTACATCGTTAACTCTGTGTGTGTGTGTGTGTGGTAATGAAACTGCTGTAGAAATGTAAAGATAGATGGAAATTAAGATGGACACCCTAGTGTCTCAGCAAGACTTGACTTTAAAGTAAACAAATTTTTCTCTTCTTTATTCTTGAAACCTCCCCTTCTCTCTCACTTGTTTTTCTGTAGAATCCTCTCTTCCAGGACCTCGGTATACATATTGGCAACCAGCTGACCTCAGTGAACACTTAGGAACAACACTCAGATAGACCGCACCAGCGCTGGTCATGAGACCACCTTGAAGGGATAAGGAAAGTGACTGGTAGGACTACCAGATTCCTATCAAAACCACTCAGGTCCTGTATTTTCCTATAAAACCCCTCAGCCTTTTACCCCTGGTGGATCTGCGATTTTGAAGGCATTAGCCTGCTGCAACATCATTTGGCTGGTAAGGTAATACAACTATCATTCCTCTTAATCCCCAAACACTGTCTTCATGTTATATGTTGGCTCTGGAACACATAGGTCGGTTTTCATAAACAGTAAGAGTGCATGAGATCTCTCAACAACGTTCAAGCATGCAACTGTTGTGAACGACAGTCACCATGCTGTACGTCAGCTCCTCAGAACTTACTCTTATAACTGAGAATTTATACTCTTTGACCTACATCACCCCATTTTCTCCTTTGCCCCAGCCCCTAGCAAACAATGTTCTATTGTCTGTTTCTATGAAATTGCCCTTTTTTTTTGTTTGTTTGTTTTAGCTTCCACACACGAGTGATACCATACAGTATTTATTTTTCTCTGTCTGGCTTATCTCCCTTAGTATAATGCCCTCCCAGTTGATCAATGTTCTCTCGAATGGCAGAAGTGCCTTCTTTTTTTATGGCTGGGTTTGTGCCATTTATCTTTATGGGACTTAGACATGGAGAGGAAATGTTTATTCTACTAGAAATCTCAGTTTAGAAAGCTATTCTACTTTGTTGCTTTTTTTTTTTTTCAGTTGTTTTTTTATTATGAACTTACTCCATGCCAGGGATTCATTTCAAGCATATGGGATGAGGAAATGACAATGATAGATATGGTCCATATTCTCAAGGAACTTGAATTTCTCATTGTAAGGAAGACAGTCAGTGACAGACACACAATAGGCAATTAAACTCTGAAAGAAATATATTAAATTCTGATAAGAATGACTACTTGAAAAACACAAAACCCCAATGAGTTGAATAAGCTTATTTATTACTTGGGGGAGTTAATTTTAAACTGAGTGGTCAGAGAAGACATATCTGAAGAGATAGCACTTTAATTGATACCTGCTCAAGGTAGGATTCAAGCATTCCTGCTGTAATTTCCAGACAGGGAGGCCAACAGTACAATGGCAAGGAGGGAGAAAACTTGGTCTGAGATACTGAAGAGCCACTGTGTTTGGCATATGGAAGATGAGAAAGAAAATGGTAGAGGACAGTGTTGGAAAGAGATAGTTTATTGTAGGATATTCTAAATGCAATGGAAAGTCTACGTAGGTATGCCCCAGGGAGAGGCTATGATTTAATTTTTTCTTGAGCCATGAGATTGAGATATTGGAAGAGAATACATTCGGTGTCATAATGGGCTCTTTGTGGGGAATGTTAAATTTCTGATGGCTATTTATGATAAAAATTGAATTATCAAGTGGACAGTTGAGTGGACATCTATAAAAGGGTGAAGATAAAGGATATAGAAAGGCCAAAAACAATGGTCTGAGATTTGGGTCAAAGTAGGGATCATATAATACAAAAATTTCTGAAAAAGTGAAGTTGGAGGCAAAATAAGTGAATAGAGTGTATCAGAATCCAAGAGAGAGAATATGTCAAGAACAAAGAGTTCAACTGACCTGAATTTTCAGAGCTTTGGTAAGATTAATACAGAGAAACAAACCATATTTAGATTTGGTAAGACATGACAGGCACGCTTTCAGTGGAGTGGTGGGTCAACAGTCTAAATGTTTGAGAGAAAAGGGTACAAGACAGTAGATGCAGTATCTTAGAAATACATTCCTGAAATTTCTATGAAGAAGAATAGTGAATTAAGAAATTACCTTGGAAAACTCAAGGAGTTTTGTTGGGGAAAGATTTGTCTGTTGTTTGCTTTGTTTTTCATGAGAGACAATTAGCAGTAATTATATTTCAAAGCATTGGCCAGCAACACTTAAAAAAAACCTGGAATGTCATGGTGCATACATAGGCAGAGCACAAAGGATTTTTAGGGCGGCGAGACTATTCTATGTGACACTACAATGGTGGCTATCTGTCATTGTACATTTGTCAAAACCCATAGAATGTATAAAATCAAGAGTGAATCCCAATTTAAACTATAGACTTTGAGTGTTAATAATATGTCAGTGTAGGCCCATTGGTCGTAAAACATATTCCATTCTGCTTCCAGATGTTGATAGTTATGGGACAGATGGAAACTTCCACAATCATTTTAACCAGTTACAAAACTACCCGCTACATAATTATTTTGTTAACTAATATAATTTAGTCATACACCCTTCTGGCAATGAATTTATTCAATATATAGGATTTAAGTCTAAAAAAATGACAATCACATTATTCCAACCAGCGTTCATTAAAAAATAAATTTCCATGGAAAGATAACTGATTGATGGAATCTAAAGTATGATAATTTGAAACAAGTATCTGATGTAGTGAGATTTTCTAACAGTTATTACCATGGTGAAGGAGGGACTGAAATGATACACGACTGTAATGATGTGTCTAGTTTGTGGAAATACACTTATCAATAAAATAAATAGAAAATACATGAAAAATGCATGGCAAATGGATAAGTGATTGTGTTTAACCTGATTATTAGTAGAAAAACATTGCTGTGTTCTATTTAGAGGCTATTTACCCTTGGATAATTTAAATTACTTATCAAAGCGGATGAACTGAATGAATTACAAAGATCTTGGGCACTGAATTCCACAGGAGGGTTAACTGTGGTTTTCAGTCTCGAACCCTCTTCGCTACTGCATAACCCAATCTTATACTCCTTGGTTATGTTTAAAGGTTATATGAAGAGATATGTAATAACAATCTTTAGACACAGAAAATCATTGTATTGTGACCACCCTGGTCACTGACTATGGATTTGTGTGTGTAATTGTACCTCCTTCCTGAATCATCCTGACGACATAAAATCTAGTTGTTTTCACATGATGACAAGATTCTCCTGGGTTTTCTGTACCTCCTAATAGCCTGGATTATCATAGTGAAAACAATGAAATAAAAAAAATTCAATGATTATTTAAGAGAGTTCCATGCGCCTGATTAAAAATAGGTTGCCTTTTTAACATTGTATATCTTTACAAATGAACTTTCCTTTGTATAATGGGCAAAATCAAGTATCTGAAGATAAAAAGAAATATCAGTTAGTCAGAATATTAGCTGATTATTATATATTCCCAAATGTGAACAGATCTCCCTATTGACTGGTGAGGAATTACCAAAAAAAAAAAAAAAAGTTTTGGGAAGCACTGACATTTCAGATAAATTTCTCAAAGTTAAAAAAATGGCCAATTGAAAATGGCAATTGATAGAAGTCTTAATAAAACAGGATTAATTATTATCACTCTTTCTGGTGGTAGGCTCTGAACAGAAATTGCAGTTCATAGGATAAACTATTTTTAGTGTCCTGAAGAAGAATTAGGCATAAAAAATAAAAGACTAATTTGTATAAGTGAAAACCCGGAAATGCAGTTGGCTCAGGCTGGCTCTCAAGACATGGGAATAAGCTGGCTGTTTGTTAAGTGTATTACAGAGATGGACAGGCATTGCGATTTTCTGTGCTGCGTCATTTCAGGGGAGGACCGACAGCTGAAACACTGAAGAGGAAGAATGTTTTGAAACAAGGTAGAGGCAAAACTCATTGGTTAAAAATGAGTGCTATTGGTTTTTGGAACAATAGGGAGAAGAATAGAGATTTTATTTTGTGCCAAGAGCAAGTCAAAATTGGCCTGCTGCAAATGCTACTTCTTGAAATGATGCCTGTTTCTTGAGGTTTAATTGAGTATTTGGTGTCATGCAGAGATTTGTATGTCTATCTGCTCTCATCGCTGACATTGAATTATTTCGAGGGAGTCCCGAGTCTCTAGATAAAAAAACAAGCTTCTTTAATGCCTCTGTGGTTTTATCTCATGGTTGAGAAACAACAAACTAATTATAGTCACAAGATTAGCCAGTGGCCTGACTTGTGTGGTGGGTCCCACTCACACTGAGGGCATATAAAAGGCCCTCTGCAGGGGAGTTGTCCACAGTGAAGTGACACTTCTCACCTTCTCTACCCAAGCACAACCTCAACAGCCAACACCATGTGTGGCAGCTGCTATGGAAACTACTACAGAGGCTGTGGCTATGGAGGCTGTGGCTACGGAGGCTGTGGCTACGGAGGCCTGGGCTGTGGCTATGGCTCCTGCTATGGCTGTGGCTTCCGCAGACTAGGCTGTGGCTATGGCTGTGGCTACGGGTATGGCTCCCGCTCTCTCTGTGGCTGCGGCTATGGATGCGGCTCTGGCTACGGCTGTGGCTTTGGCTACTACTATTGAGGACACCATGGGAGAGTTTTATCACCTGCACATGTAACTTCATGCTTCACCAGCCTTGATTCCCATGCCCTTGTGTTCCCACACTAGATTGGGATAATTCTGATGTGATTTGCAGATTACCTACAGTCTGGCGGCTCCTGTCTGGATCTGAAACCCTTAGTTATTTATCCCCAACCTTTGCTTCCTAAAAAGGGAGAATGTGATTTTCATCCTGTGAACCCACTTTACCTTCTTACCGGTCACTGATCCTACCTTGATAATTCTCATGCATGTTTCCCAGTGATCTTAATAAATTTGGCTAATCTGAAATAGAAACCTTGGTTTTCTTTCTATTTATTATAAGGAATAGAACTTATTGTATTTAACAATTTTTTTTTGTATTTGCTTGATTCCAAGAAAGGTTGAAATTGCTTGTTTTTGCCATATATATTTTTTGCTCTCTACGAGTTGCTCTACCAGTTCTATTGTGTCTCTGTTGCTGGGAGGTTTTAGACTAAATGACATAACATTTTTCAATTAGTTCATTTTGCTTAGCTCATGGTAAATATTCTGTGTATCTTTTTCCTGCATAAACCATCATCTGCAAAGCCTCCCTAAATCATTTTTTTATGTTTTATTTTTAAATTATAGACAGAAAAGTTCACTCCCTTGGTGTAGAGTTCTGTGATTTTGAAAAATGCATGATGTCGTGGTACAACCATCACAATCAAGATGTAAAATAGTGCCATCACACTCCCCCCCCCAAAATTTCTCATGCTTTGTTTTCTTTGTGGTTTCAAGTTTTTATTTAAACTCCAGTTAGTTAACATACAGTGTAATATTGGTTTCAGGAGTAGAACTTAGCAATTCATCACTTACATATAAAACCCAGTGCTCATCACAAGTGTCGTGCTTAATGCTCAACACCCATTTAGCTCATGCCCCTGCCCACCTCCCCTCCAGCAACCCTCAATGTATTCTCTGAAGTTAAGAGTCTGTTTTACCGTTTGCTTCTCTCTCTTCCTCCCCCACCTCTGGCCATGTTCATCTGTTTCGTTGCTTAAATTCCACATATGAGTGAAATCGTATGGTATTTGTCTTTCTCTGACTGACATTCCCCTTGGCATAATACACTCTAGCTCCACCTACAGCGTTGCAAATGGCAAGAAAAGATGCTCAATTCATCATCAGGGAAATACAAATCAAAACTACAATGAGATATCACCTCACACCTAGAATTAACAGAACAGGAAACAACAGATGTTGGTGAGGATGTGGAGAAAGGGGAACCCTCTCATACTCTTGGTGGGAATGCAAACTGGTGCAGCCACTCTGGAAAATAGTAGGGAGGTCCCTCGTGCTTTTTCAAAACCTCTTTGCAATCAAGCCCTCCTCATACTCCTAAACCCTATAAATAACGGATTGTTCAATCTATCTACACCTTTGCCTTTTCCAGGTCATATTGTGTTGGGGGGTCCTCAAGATCATGCCCAGTCTTGGAGATTTGCTAGAAAGACTCATGGGCTCAACATAGAATTGTGCTCTTGGTGAAGATTTATTATAGCAAAGTATGTCATGATACATAGCTAGATAATAAGGGGAAGGGACCCAAGCAGATTCTGGAGGTATCCTTGTGAAGACCTTCTTATTCCTTCTCGCTCTAGGAGGGGCCACACAGAACTTACTCTTCCCCCAGCAACAGAAATGAAGCAATCCATGGGTGTTATTTCTTCTCAAGGAAGCCCAAAATTTTAACTGAGAACAGATCAAAAAGGCTCCAGACTCCCACAAGGAAAACACTACTTCAGCAAAAACCACATTGTTTAAACAAAAAATCTAGGCACAGTGAGTCTTGCTTATCAGTTAGGGAATGGTGGGAACACTTCTGACATCCAATTTCCTGGATTTGGTATCAGGGTAATGCTGATTTCATAAAATAACTGAGAAATATTCCCTCCCCTCCTACTTTTTTAATTTTTTCTTCTCTCTTTCTTTTCTGGAGAGATTCCATATGGCTTGCATTGTTTCTTCCTTTCATGTTTGGTGGAATTTACCAGGGAAATTATATGAACTGTGAGTTTTCTTTTTTGGAAAGATTTTAATCACAAAATGTAGTTTCCCACGAGTCATTTGACCCTTCAAATATATATTTCCCTTTGAGCAAGTTTTTGGCAATGTCCTGCCTTTTAAGGAACAGATCCATTTCACCTAAGTTGTTGAATTTATGAACATGATATTGTTCCCTGTGTTCTCTTATTGTTTTTGATGTGATTATAGGGTCTGTAGTGATGTCCCTATTTTATTGCTACTCCTGGTATATGTATCTTCTTTTTTTCTTTTTTTCTTTGTGAGTCTTGCTACAGGTTTATCTTTTTTTTTTTTTTTTTTTTTGAGAGAGAATGAAGGCATGCCTGAATGAGTTGGGGAAGGGCAGAGGGAGAGGAAGGGAGAGACTCCCAAGCAGGCTCCATGCTCAGCACAGAGCCAGATGTAGGGCTTGATCTCATGACTGTGAGATCACGACCTGAGATGAATTCAAGAATCAGACACTCAACTAACTGAGCCACCCAGGCACCCCAGGTTTATCAATTTTATTGAAATTTTCAGAGTTGGTGTTTGGTTTCATTTATTTTCTCTATCTTCTGTCTTAAATTATATTACTTCCAGCTGTTAGTTCTATTATTCCCCCTTCCTTTTTTCGTACTTTCTACTAATTATTTTGGAGGAATCTTGGAATACTGATTTGAGAACTTTCTTAATTTTCAATATAAAAAATTGACTGCTATAAATTTCCCTTTAAGCACTGCTTTATTTACATCACACAAATTTTGATACCTTCTATTTTAATTTTCATTTAATTCAAATATTTTTAACATCCCTGTAAATTTTCTCTTAAACACACACACACTTTGTATTGAAGTGATTTTCTTATAAATGATACATTTATTATATACTTTAGCCAATTGACAGTCTAATTTTAGCCAATTTGACAATCTCTGTCTTTTAATTGATTACCTGAATATTCACATATTATTTAATTATTGTTACCATGGGAATTATTTCTACCATTTTACCATTTATTTCTGTTTCTATTTCTCAGTTTCACTTCACTGCCTATTTTGTATTATTTATGTATTTTTAATATTAGATTTTGTCTTCTGACTTTTTGGCTATATCTCTATATTTTTTAGTGGTTAATCTTGAGAATGCAATATCCATAACTAATATTTCAGAGTATTCTCAGAGCTCATATTTTGCTACTTTAACTAAAAGGTATACACCTTACAAACTTAAATGTCTCTTTACCATTGCTTCTTCTTATTGCATTTGTTATATATATATCAATATACCTTGAAACCCCCTCATTCAATATTATAACATTTTCTTTTTAGTAGTTATACATATTTGAAAAATTTAAGAGGGAAAGAGTTATCTATTTTATTTACTCAATGCATAAAATTTTCTATTGCTTTCCCTTTATTTCTGAAGTTCTGAGTATCCCTTTAGTATTATTTTCTTTTAGCTGGAAAATTTCCTTTAACATATCTTTTAGAAAAAAATCTCCTGGACACAAATTTTCTTATTTTTCCTTCATCTGAGAAAGTGTTTATTTCACTTTTGTTTCTAAAGCATATTGTTAAGTATAGAATGTTGGATTCTTTTCTATTAGCATGTTAGGTATATTTTCCACTATCTTTTGGACACTGTTTCTGACAAAAAAAAATCCACAGTAATCTGAATCATTTCGTATATGTAATATATTGTTTATCTCTAGCTGTTTTCAAGAATTTTTCTCTTTTTTTGTATATCAGAAGCTTGGTTATGATGTATATGTGTCACCAGCTAGACTCCAAGAGCTGTACTTTACTGCCCACCCGCTTGTACTCACTAACCTTTTTCTTACATATTCCTCTAAGCTCTTCTTTCTGGCTTTCCTTTAACTCAGACAAATGGAACCCAAAACCACCCCCAGGTGATGGCAACTGCCTTAACAAAATCTCCTGCCTGCTCAACACTGGTTGAGTTAACCTGACTTGTGCTTTTGCAGATGGACCAGGGAGTGACCTCTGGAATGACCTACAATTGTCTTTACCTCCTTATAATACTAAAATCTCTGTCCAGGGAGGAGCCTCAGCCTAATTTATGTGACATGCAATGTATGTATATGACTGTCTCCTCAAGGTGCATGCAAGACCTATGCCCGCCTCTACAAATAGGAGGCTTCCCTCTCTGAATATTCATCCTAACTCTAGAGAAAAGGAACCTATTCACCCTCTCCAGGGGAGTCATGGCTTTGGAAGCCATTCTCCATGATTTCCTTATTTGCTGCAAATAAGTTTCTTTGTGTGACCCCTCAGCCTGATGCAGTTTCTAACTCACCAAGGAGTGAAACTCACTTTGGTTCAGTAACATAGAATTGTAATTTTTTTTTTTTAGATTATCCTAATTGGGATTTATTACTTCTTGACTCTGTAAATTTGAGAATTGTACCAAATTTGAGAAAATTTAAGCCATTATTTCTTTAAATATGATTTCTGTGCCAATCTATACTTTTCCTCCATTTGAGATTCCAATGCCTTGAATGTTAGAAATTTTGGTAGGTCCCACAAACTCCTGAGGATTTTTATTCATATTTTTAAACTGTATTTTTTTTTTGCATTCAATAATTTCTCTTGATTTATCATCATATTCTCTGACTCTTTCCTCTGATATCTCAGTTCTGCTAGTGAACCCATCCAAAGAAACTTTTTTTAAAATTTCTGATATTAACTTTTAATTTCTGATATTTTTAGTTATAAACTTTTCATTTGGTATATTTAACAATTCCATTTCTCTTTTGAAGATACATTTTTTTTCTTTTCATTCAGTGCTTATCTTTACCCCGTGGATCACGGTTATAAAATTGCTTAAAACTCTGATAATTTGGAGGTTGGCATCTATAATAGTTTATCTGTTGTTGTTACCAGAAACTTAACATCTTAAAAATCACACACTTACTTATTATTTTTGCATTTTTTGTTAGTCTCTGCTCCAGGCATGGTTTAGAATGGTCTTCTGCTTAAGGATTTTTCACAAGGCTGCAGTCAAGGTATCATCTGGGTCTTAAAACACAGAATTTCCTCAAAGATTGACTGGGGAAGGATCCATTTCTAAGCCCACATGTTTGTTGGCACAGTTCAGTGACACACAGGTTATGGGACTGAGGGCCTCAGTTTCTTGCTGGCTATTGGCTAGATGCCACTTTCAGTTCCTTCCCAAATGGACCTCTTTGTTGGGCAGTATACTACATATCTGTGTGCTTAATCATAGCCTGTGAAGAAGAAAATATGGAAGAAAGATGGACATTATGATCTTACATAACACAATCATAAAAGCAACATCTTATTACCCTTCTACACTTATTGATTAGAAGATGCCACAGATCCTGTCACATGGAAGTGGGAAGGATGTGAATATCAGTAGCTGGGGGAAATGTGGACCATCTTAGTATACACACCAGAGCACCTCTCTCAATTGTCTCCTCCCTTGAGAATGTATCATAATTAGTAGGTTTTTGTATGCCATATGATTTCATATTGTACCTTGGACATTTTGAATATTATGTTGTGATTATCTGGATCTTGTTAAAAATCTTGTGACATTGTTATTTGTTATTGTTGTTTTCGTTAGCAGGAGATCAGCCTGGTAAGCTTCATTCTACTACAATTTGTCTCAAATTCATGATTGAGTATGATATATATATATATATATATATATATATATATATATATATATCAAAGCTAAAGAAGAAACCTGAAGCCAGAAGGTAAGATTTTATACATTCAGCTATGTTCATATAATATGTTCTCAGGCTGCAATATCTCCTGTCTATTATGAACCCATAAAAATTAGTGTCAAATAACTTGCTGAAATATTGATACTAACCCGTATCTATGGCAGATTCTAAATCTTTTGAATAGAGCACTTGGGCAAACTGAGCCATATTATTTTCCCCTCCACTCCTAAATACGATTTTCTTTTGCTGATCTGAATGGTTGATAGGGCCTGTGAGCAACTAGGTATAAGTGAAGATTAGGGTTCTGTGTGGATTCCAGTGGAGAGAATTCATACAGGGCTTTCTGCACTGTAGGTTTGGCATGCACTTGACAAAGTTCCATATGTCTTATGTAAGTACTATAAGTGAAACTTATTGACAGCATCAGTACTCTTAAATCTCTGGCCACGTAGGGGAATGTCAACTTCAGCCCCACATGCCAGGTCTCTGTTGAGACTGGAGGCAGCCTGAAGTAACCATTAAGCAACTACAGAAATCTATAGAGCAAGAAACATAAAGAGCTAAAATCATTATAAGGAAAAAGTATATTTCCCTCTCTTTACAAGATAAGAAATAATATTTACAAAGCTCACAGATTTTTCTGTAGTCACAAATCTTGGAAGCACTACAGTAAAACACAAGATGATATTGAGGACAGTTATTTCCTGAAGAAAAGTAATTGTTACCCCACTAATGACCAAAAAAAAAAAAAAAAAAAAAAAAAGCCAAACTCTGCATAATACATAAGTAGAAAAGAAAAAGTTTTCTCTTTCAGATTTATGAGGAAATTCAAAATTTATTAGGAAAACAGAGAAGCAAATTTAGCATAAAATTACAGAAACAAGCACTATAGCAACGTCATCTTGTTGGAATATGAATTCACAGGTTGAGTTTTATATTCTTCCAGACATTAAGTGACATCAGTTCCAGATATCAGACTTTTAGCAAATCATGTCAGAAGTTTACAGGGTAGTGTAGGAAAAACATCACTTAGGGGTGAGGCAGAAAATTTGTGTGGTTCAGAACTGCTGAATCATTAAGTGATGGTTCAGAGGGTGAATTTCTCATGATGTTCTCAGTAGTAATAGCCACAGCCAGAACCAAAGCCATAGCCACAGCCTAGTCTGTGAAAGCCACAGCCATAGCAGGAGCCATAGCCACAGCCCAGGCCTCCATAGCCACAGCCTCTATAGCCGCAGCCTCCATAGCCACAGCCTCTGTACCCACAGCCTCCATAGCCGCAGCCTCCATAGCCACAGCCTCCGTAGCCGCAGCCTCCATAGCCGCAGCCTCCATAGCCGCAGCCTCCATAAGAGTTTCCGTAGTAGCTTCCACACATGGTGTTGGTTGTTGAGGTTGTGCTTGGGTAGAGAAGGTGAGGAGAAGTGTCACTTCACTGTGGACAGTTCCCCTGCGGAAGGCCTTTTATATGTCCTCACCCACCACACATGTCTTGTCATTGGCTAATTTGTAGGACCAATGTGAGTAATTTGTTGACTTCTGGTTTTAGACATGGCTTCAGAGGCAATGACAAGATCTGTTTTGTTTCACCACATCTGAACCAGTTTGTGGGCCTTTAATGAGAATCAGTTGTCTCAGCCTCAAAGCTGTACTCACAAGATCTTTAGTTGCCCTTTGTAACCAATCTCTATGGCAAGAAATAGCTTTTTTATTGACAAACTCTGACCTGCTCTCAACAAATAATTTTACCTTCACGGTATTGACATTCAGCAGATCATGCTATTCTACCTTAACCTCAAATCTCTCCACCTGTTATTACCTCCTGCTCCAAACCTATTATTTTCCATGAGGGATTCTTCCCATTTTCATGTGAGCAATGCTTTACTACTAAAAGCCAAAATTAGTTACTTGGCTTCATGAAACTTTTGATAAAAAACAAATAGTTTGGTATTCGGAAATACTTAGACTTTCTCATTTGCATTAATGTTTCTTAAGCTTTTAACACTCTATTTTTAAAGCATGAAATATTTTCCTCATGGTTTCAAATTTATATCCTGAATTCACAGTGAGGAAAAGGGGAAATGATGAGATTTCATTTGATTTATGCAATGACATTTTCATGAAATATTTTTTGAAGAATTAGATGTTTATGCTTTTTGTGATCTGATGGGAGTATGGCATTTTTAATTTAAAACAATAATATTGGCAGAGATAATGTCTCATGGAACCTACTAGATTTTCCCTAATAAATAAACTCTTGGTAAAATATCCCATACCATGGGAAATATGAGAAACACATTGCTACTATTATAATTATTATGTTATTGCTTTTACTACAATGAAGTTCATTGTTGAATTCAATGATAAAGTCAAATAACCACTTTGAACTTCTACGTTCCTAGAAAAATCAAATCATAGGAGTCAATAGAGCATGTTTGATATATATAAACTGAGTGTTACTCTATGTTTTCACGTATTTACCAAATTTTTTTTCAGGAAAAATTTTAATTTAATTTTTACTAAATATAAGCTCCTTTGGAAGCATATTTTTAAAATGTATATTCATTAATCTCCACCATTTCTCTGTGTGAAGGTATGTGTATTGTATCTGTGTGTGGGCATGCGTGTGTGTGTGTGTGTGTGTGTGTGTGTGTGCAGCTGCCACTTTTCTTTTAAAGGGGGTTGGGCCACTTCGAATCTTTTCCACTTGCAGGGACAAAGCCCTCAGTCTGAATGCAAGGGGTTTCAGTAGGAGACTTCCAGCATGACTAAAATGATTAATGCAAAGGAATATGGTTGACTTACACAGGTATCTATCTCCTATAAGAATCTGGAGATTCAATCTGCTTGTTGACCTACCTACAAAAAGTTAGGATGAAAGATAATCGCAATAGCTTAGGGGTTTGTGTATAAGAAAGCAAATCTCACCTAGGGAGAAGATAGAAGGAATCTGAAGTAGAACATCAATGAACATGTGTATAAAGTCTTTTACCCGGTATTAGAAATAACTAACTCTGCCTGCCCTGAGAGTAATGGGATATTCCTAATGAGGCAAACTAAAAGGAGGTAATCTGAATACTTTTCTTTAAGTTGTCTGTGTTTGAGGGGTTTACATATGAACACACATACATTCTGATAGAATAAATCTCTAGTTTCAGTAGTGGGTGTGCATAGATCAATCTTTTTGTGAAAGGAACTAGCAGTTCCAAATCAGAAGATCAATCCGGGGATGCGTAATGACTCCAGCTTTCACAAGAAGACAAGGGAAACACTATCGGCCATTTTTTTTTTAAGTTTAGAATGGTTAAGAGCCACATAATTTAGAAAAGCATAGCAAGCATCCATGCAAATGGCAAAATCCGAGAAGAGAAAATACATTTGTCATGAAAGAGTTGATACCCAAATGTAAACATTCATTAAAGGCAGAAAAATATGAATATGGGGTGAGATGGAGGGCAAATTCAGAAATTCTAAAATCTCGACTAAAAGGCTAATGAGAAAAATGATACAAAAATATCCCACGCCGGGCTCTGCGCTGACAGCTCTGAGCCTGGAGCCTGCTTCTGATTCTGTCTCCGTCCCTCTCTGCCCCTCCCTCACTCTCCCTGTCTCTCTCTCTCTCTCTCTCAAAAATAAAATGAAAACATTAAACAATTTTTTAAAAGAATCGTACACACGCAAGGTGACAAACAGAGAAGAGGAGCAGGGAAACATTTAAGGGCATTTTCAGGAGGGGAGTTCCTATTTAGCTTCATCATCAGACATTAATAATTAAAGGATACTAATATTTAAATGTCCTGGGAGTTGCTTTGCCTTTCCTGGGGAAAATAGCACCCAGGAGATATTACCTAAAATATTTTCTAAAACAATATTACCTACACAATATTTTATATTTACATACAGGAGACAAAAATCAGGTAGTGCTGAGAACTGCCGCCTGAGTCTGTTACTCCTCTTTACTTTTTCGCGGGTGTAAAATGTCAATGGTTTTTACCACATCTCAGAGTCTTTCTGAGGATTATGTGAGGTAATGCACCCAAGGGGTTTCACGCAGTAACTGCTCTGTGGTAAACAGCTAGTAACTGCTGTGGAATGGTCATTATTATTAAAATAATAATTATACATTGTTAAATAGAGTTCTGACATAAGAATTCCATGATCAGCCCCAGGCAAGATAAACAGACAATATTCCCATGTATACAAAGAAGCAGAAAATACACCATGCATATGATAGTGCATGATACCCCATCGACAACATTTATTAAATTCCAGGCATGGTTTAAATGCTTTACATGTCTTAACACATTTCATTCCCATAAAAGCACTAAAATGTAGGTGGTGATTTTTATATTAGAATGGCAAGGCCCAAGAATTTGCATAATTTGCCCAATGTCATAGGCAGCCATGTGATGGAATCGAAGTCTCACACAGTGCAATGTTGCCGGAAGCCGAGCTCTCCCAGCCTGAGTGGAAGGCCCGGGCTGTGGACGGATTGGTGACTGCAGGCGGCCCGCCGACAGTGAAGCTTCCTGTCCTCCCGCTTTTAGGTAATTTGGCCTTAAAACTACCTGGGGTATTGTCTGTTGTGGAATTGCCCTCGGCAGGCCCCCTGGGAAAAGAACCATCAGGGAAGAAAATAAGGTTCCGCAAGAAATTGTGCGGCCTTACGTCTAGCCCTTGCCATCCCCTAAGGAGACTCCTCTACTTACAGGAAGGATAGCCTCATACGTTTGCCAGCAAAGAGGGCCTGTAAAGGAGAGACATATGGATTTGAAAGCCGCACTCCAGCAACTAAAGAGTGTATCTCTGGGCACAGGTGATTTCAACCCCTAGGCCCACCTGGCCTCCCGGAGGCATTCCAGATGATGACTGAACCTAGTCGGATAAGGTACAGAATGGTTCATTGGTTCCTGGGTGCACTGTCTCTCTGAGAATGTATGGGGCATGGGTTTCTAAGGCTTTTTCGGCCCCTTTCTGGCACCTCGGACCGAGGCAAACACATTGTTCTTCTGGCCTCATGTGGTTAGGAGGTCATGTCCCTGTAACTGTTCCACTTGAGGTGTTGAGAAATGGAGGGCCTTTCACGAGAACAGCAAAGCAAATGCTTTGTAGATTATAGATAAACGCAGATGCATAATGGAATAATGTAAGAAATGAATCAAGAATCAAAGGGTATGTAAGAACTTTACGAGAAAATCGCCCTGTTATTTCTCTTAAAGGTTGATCACACATAGGAACATTTTTAAAATGAGGCAATGTTAGAAAAACATGGATGATGTATGTTACAAGGAAATCACTAGCATATATAATGCCAAGTTTGCTACAATAAATCAGCCAGTTCAACACACAGCTGTTGTCTGTGTCCCTTTTTATTTTTGTTTTAGTTTTATTTTCACCTTTTTGCGACGCCGTTCATCCTTTGGGAACCCCTGGACCTGCTGGAGCCGGACTCTGGCACAATGTATTTATACATACTTTTTGTCTCGTGAGACAGCCTAGGAGTTGCGATTCCTGCTATAATAATGGATTATTTATAACGGAAATCCATGAATTTACACTGATGTAAATAAAGGAACAATGAAGCAGAAGGAAAAAATTCCTTGCAGTAGAATGCCAGCCAATGTAATGAAAAAAGATGAAAATCAGAAAAATCAACATTTGCAATCCATCATCATCATAAATAATTCAGGCAAGGAAGAAAAATTAGTGGTTAAGACTAATGATCAATTTGGGGATTTGAATGGAATATTTATAAAGTCACAAAATATCTCTACCAAAGTACTTCTTAACGGCTAACAGAATAATAAAAATACCTTTCAAGTCGAGAAACCTGGTCCTCACCATAAGGATCAAGTGTAAAATTATCACCATCAGTATTGGAACAAATCAACTTCGAGTGTGAACCGATAGAGTATAATGACAAGAAAACATTTGCACTCCCTTTATTTGCTTGACAAAATGCATAATCTTTTTCTAAAGTAGTTACATTTTTTTTTGTTTATTTATTTTTGAGAGAGAGAGAGAGAGACAGAGACAGAGAGAGACACACACAGAGTGAGAGCAGGGGGAGGGGCAGAGAGAGAGGGAGACACAGAATCCAAAGCAAGATCCAGGCTCTGAGTTGTCAGCACAGAGCCTGACACGGGGCTCAAACTCATGAACTGTGAGATCCTGACTGGAGGCAAAGTCAGCCACCTAACCAACTGAGCCACCCAGGCACCCTACATAACCTTGTTCTAATCATGAGGAAACATTAGGCAAATCAGAACTGAGGAATATTCTAAAAGAAAAAACAATCTCTGGTAATCTGTAAAAATATTAGGGTCATAGAAGAGACTAGACAGCGTGACAACTGGGTGCACTGTGTGACCCCAGATTAGATTATTTTTCTACGAGACCATTGTTAGAGCAATTAATTCCTGGAATGAATATTGTAGAAATGAAGAGGCAGAGGCAGACTGGATGGGGCGGGGGGAAGCTGAGTTGGCTGTAGGCTCAGTGGAGGGCTCAGGAAACAATATGGGAGATTCTGAAGTTGGGATTTCCCAGAAGAGTAGTTGGAGGTTGGGGTGAGAAGGCATGTCATTATACCCTACACTGATCCATCACGGGAGGCTGGCTGCAGGAAACAGGTATTGTCTTGTGCCAGGGGTACTCTTCAGCTGAAGGCACTTTGCTTGTAACACCCCCAGCAAATGGAGAGTCATTTCTTCATTGCTGAAAAAGATACAGTACTATTGCCCCCCAAAATTCGAGGAAATGGGGATCCAAGGTGAATGCACAACATTGAAACTTACGTGTGTTAGGGGTATAAGCATCATAAATGTAAAAAAAAATTAGTGTAAAGTTCTTAAGTAATTCACCTATTACCCAGGATTCTCGGAGATACAATTTTGATACTTCATAGGTGGAATTTTGGTCTCAGGATTTATTATAAGGCACAAAGTTGCCTTATGTGCATTCAATGCTTGCTTGACCTTTCGGTTTCCTAACTTTTGGCATATCTAATGATCTTAATCTTTGTTTCAGAAAATATTGGTTTATGAGGGGCACCTGAGTGGCTCAGTCGGTGAAGCATCCAACTTTGGCTTAGGTCATGATCTCATGGTTCGTGAGTTCAAGCCCCACCTCAGTTTCTGTGCTGACAGCTCAGAGCCTGGAGCCTGCTTTGGATTCTGTGTGTGTCTCTCTCTCTGCTCCTCCCCTGCTCTTGCTCTCTCTCAAAAATGAAAATAAAAATATTAAAAAATTTAAAATATGTATTGGATTATGAAATATATGAATATTATAATTGATGCAATCAGAAAAAATAGATTTTGACATGTTCTAGTAAATAATTATCTTGCAATGTTAAGAATATATTAATGTATTGGGGCACCTGGGTGGCCCAGTCGGTTGGGATTCTGACTTCTGCTAAGGTCATGATCTCGCGGTTTGTGAGTTCTAGTCCTGGGTCAGGCTCTGTGCTGACAGGTCGGAGCCTGGATCCTGCTTCAGATTTTGTGTCTCCCTCTCTCCCTGCCCTTCTCCTGCTTGCACTCTGTCTCTCTCTCTCTCTCTGGAAAATAAACATTAAAATTAAAAATATATATATTTATTAACATTGTGAAATAATAGAAGTCTGGGAAGTGCTCTAGATTTCATGAAATGTTAGATTATAATAAGCAATAAGTTGCAAAATATGATAGTTTTTATGAATTGAATTCTGTATCAGAAATAAAAGCTATATAGGGGGTGCCTGGGTGGTTCAGTCAGTTGAGCATCCGACTTTGGCTCAGGTCATGATCTCAGGTTTGAGCCCCATGTCAGGCTTTGTGCTGACAGTGCAGAGCCTGCTTTCGATTCTGTCTCCCTCTGTCTCTGCCTCTCCCCAGCTCATGCTTGCTCTCTCTCTCTCTCTCTCTCTCAAAAGTAAATAAACATTTAAAAAAGAAATATTAAAAAACTGAATCTGACTATGAATTATGTAATAGTATTGTTCAGGAATGATTGCATGTGCTTGTGCATTTGTGTGTGTGTGTGTGTGTGTGTGTGTGTGTGTGTGTGTGTGGTGAGAGTCAGACACAGAGCCACAGAGAGAGACAGAGAACAGACAGGCAGAAAGGGGGAAACCAACATGGCAAAATGCTAACAATTGTCAAATCTAGGTAGAGAGTACTTAGCTGTTCATTATACTGCCTTCTCCACTTAATTGAGGGTTTGAAATTTTTCAAAAATAAATGCTGGGAGAAATGAGTTTATATAGAGAAAAATACTATTTTTTGGAGTACCAAAATCTGCAGTGAGTCACTTCTTTAATGCCTAAATGTAAGTGACTCCTGTTTGAAAGGCTGAATATAAGCATAAAGGATAAAAAAAGGAAAAAGGAAAAATAAAACCCATAAAATAGAATGATGAAAGAGTGCAAAAAGTATGCAACCTTTGGGTAACACAAAAGGAAACTAAGAATACATAAATACAATATTTATGCTTGCTTCTGCACTAAGAAAGCAGAAGAAAATGAAAATACAAATGGGGTGAGTGCAAATGGATGGGAGGGATAAATATAGGCATGAGACTTCTCTGAATATATCTTTTTATATAGTTTTGATTTCTGAACCATGGAAATACTTAATATATTAAAAAAAACAGAATAAATACACCTGAAATTGAATATAAATGGAAATAAAAGAATGTCCTCCATAAAATGAATAGCATAACTACTCAGGAAGAAAATTAATTCATATAAATGTTGAACACAATAATCTGTCCATTCTTGGTGGGATCTCTTCTGATGCTAAAAATGCTGCTAAGAAACTTTAGAGGTTGCTCACGGGCATTGCATTCAGTGTGGCAATTCAGACTGTATATTGTGCGCAGGTTTGAATAGAGTTAACACAGCAATGTGTTGGGGCCCAGAGTGTTCACTGTAAGAAAAAAAAAAAAAAGAAGCAATGTGGAACAGGGAAATGTAAAGGAATCTTATGTTTTCCAGTTTCGGTTGGAGTCATTCATAATTTGAAGCTATTAAAGAAGTGAACAAACCAACGTGAATACAAAGTAGATGTTTGCTTGGGGCTGTTAGCAGTGGCATTTAACCCGAAGTGAAATATGTTAGAGAAGATAACAACGTCAACCAAATATGGTCATGTTAAGACCGTGTAAGGCGCAGGGGTGCCTGGTTGGCTCAGTCGGTTGAGCGTTGACTTTTGATCTCAGATCACGCCTTGAGTTTAAGTCGCATGTTGGGCTCTGTGCTAGGTGTGGAGCCTACGTTTAAAAAAAAAAAAGCTTAAGGGCAGATCTTGGAAAATTATAATCAGCAACAATTTTGTCTTGTGAGTCTATAATGAGGGGCCTATTATCTAATTTGCATCAATATCTAATTTATTTGTGTTCAATTATTATGACCTATGAGGCAGGCCAAAATAGTTTTAAAATCTACCATTTCTTGGGATGGACAGCATAGACCATCCAAGCTTTTGCATACTATGAAATAGAAAATTCTAAGCTTCAAGAGTAAAGGAAATTAAGAAAGACAAGTTTTCATAAAATAATGGCTTTCTAAAGAAAAAAAGAAGGTGCTTTCCTTCTGGGTTATGATTTTTCCAGGGATCTTAATTCCTTCTTACGGTTTCAACTTTTTTACTACCTTGGGCCAGTCAAAATGAATTGGGACATATCCATTATCTTGCGCTAAAACACTACTTAAACTCATTCATGTCTGACACAAAAGCTTGAAATGCTCTATCAAGAGAAGATAATTGGCCAAGTTTACGGGGCACATTAGTCACAGAAAATTAGTGGAAAAACAAGTGATTACAGCTACCACTGTGAAATCACATAAATCACAGGAGAAAGAAATCTCAAGAAAACAAGAGTATAGAATGCCATCAAATGGCTCTAAAGTTAAATACGTAATGGATTTTAGGAAAGTTGTCACTTAAAAAAACTATGTATTTCCAGATACATAGGAGTTATAAGAGAGAGGTTTAAACCTCTCTACCTCTTGTGTCAAACAAGCATAGGAAATGCTTCTTATTTATGCCCCAAAACAGATTAGAACTGGAGAATCGTATGCCAACTTTTGTATCTTCTCAAGTATTTCGCCGGTTATGGTTTTGGTGTAAAAGCACTTGGAACAAATAGCGTTTCCAGGCAATGTTTAACTAAATCGACAAACACTATCTTTTCTCGTCCTCACAATAAACCAGCATAACACGTGCTATCAGTGCCTTACCCAAGTAGAAAAACGAGGACATTAAATGAACAGAGAGCTAGGTTTATTATTTCAGACCGAATAAGTTTATTAAGAAAACATAGAAATAGTTCTTGCATGAAAATCGAAACAGAGAATCTGTGACTGCATCAAGGCAAAGAGGAACCACGCAGTGCTCAGGGTGAATTTCAAATGCTCCCACTTTTCATGAGTTGAATATAGGAATGATAACTCTGTATTTGACCAAAAGGGCACCAGAAGGCAAGCCTTCAGCAAAGGTCAGACCGTGTGGGGCTCAGATTTGGTGAATGCCATGTCCAGTTGTAGAGGGTGAGAGTCCCCGACGGTGCCCTTGTTACTAGTAGCCACAGCCAGAGCCACAGCCATAGCAGGAGCCATAGCCGCAGCCCAGGCCTCTGTAGCCACAGCCTCCATAGCCACAGCCTCTGTAGCCACAGCCTTTGTAGCCAGAGCTTCCATAGCCGCAGCCTCCATAGCCACAGCCTCCGTAGCCGCAGCCTCCATAGCCACAGCCTCCATAACCGCAGCCTCTGTAGCCGCAGCCTCCATAGCCACAGCCCCCGTAGCCGCAGCCTCCATAATAGTTTCCGTAGTAGCTTCCACACATGATGTTGGCTGTTGAGGTTGTGCTTGGGTAGAGAAGGAGAGAAGTGTCACTTCACTGTGGACAATTCCCCCTCCAGAGGGCCTTTTTATATGCTCTCAATGTGGGTGTCACCCGCCATATATATCATGCCACTGGCTAATTTTATGACTAATCTAATTAGTCTGTTGTTCCTCTACCATAAAATAACTCTTGGCGGTGTTTGGGAGGCTTGTTGTGTTTGGCTCTCAGTTTGGACTCTCCTTATCCAATTGAAGGCTTCAAAGAGAGGAGATACACCCTCACACCAACGCAGTGTTGTCCCAAATTAGACTTTCATTTCAGCTTCATATAACAATCCTTTATGTCAAGAAAGAATACATTTATTAGTCTCAATCTTCTTTGCTCTTGGCATTGGTTGGTTGCACTAACATTTTTAACATTTCATAAGAACCAAATTACTTTTGACTCATCAGTTTTTCTTTTTCTAAAGAAATAAGGTTTATTTATTCATTTTGAGAAAGAGAGAGCAGTGCGGTCAGGGAAGGAGCAGAGAGAGAGAGAGAGAGGGAGAGAGAGAACCCCAAGCAGGCCCTGTGCTGTCAGCGCAGTGCCCGATGCAGGGCTTGAACCCACGAAATGTGAGATTGTGACCTGAGCCGAAACCAAGTTGGATGCTTAACCGATGGTGCCCCATCTTCTTTTGATCCAAGTTAATTGTTTTCTTCAGGGTTTCAGCTCATTTTCTATACTAAAACCATAATGTAACTTTCATCCTCATGATATTGATAATAATCTAGTTAAATTTTTCAAAATACCAAGTCTGAGCAAAATGTATTACACTTTTCTATGTATACCAATAGGTCTGATTCTCACTTATGTTCAGTCTCTACCTAAGAACTACAAGACAGATGTTATCCCTTGGAATCCAATTGCTCTGCTTTTTCCCCTCTAAATCAGGCACAAAATTATACAAATTAGTATTCTCATTAATATTAGAATTATATTCTAAGTAACTATCCAACAGGTTTAACATCACGTATTTATGTTTATCAGTGTATCACACAGAGGTCCGTTCCTTTAGCAAAACACCCAATCATTATTCTCTTTGTAACCAATCATATTGTGTTCTCTTGCATAACCTTGGCATTTTTATTAGTCTTTATTCAAATTAATGTGATAATGCCTCCCATTGGGAGGCACAGGAAAAGTGAGAATAGCTTCACATGACAGACTTTACAAGAATGAATTTGGGGAGGTGTCATTACCCACACATCATGTGTAATCTGTCAGTGTATTTCTGTTATTGTATTGATATTTCTGAGTCAAACTATTATTTTTATGTATCCCCTCATAACCATAGGTGGGGACAGAGAGAATAAGCAGTTGGACACTCTCTGTATTTTAGTTAACTCTTCTCCAGAGATCATAAGAATGAAGACACAAGATTTAAAACTTTTCCAATCCATCTGTCCTTTTAAGTGTATCTAATGAGTCAATGCCTCTTAATAAAATAGAACGTTTTCAGGGGCACCTGGGTGGCTCAGTCGGTTAAGTGTCTGACTTCGGCTCAGGTCATGATCTCAAGGTTCCTGAGTTCCCACATCGTGTTCTTTAGTACAGGACCCGCTTCAAATTCTCTCTTCCCTTCCCTCCACTCATGCATTCTCTCTCTCTCTCTCTCAAAAATAATTAAACATTAAAAAAAATAGACTGTTTTCATACTAAGGATCCTATGAAACACATTCAACCTGTAATTTAATGTGTGTGTTTGAATGTTCTTTCCATGCATGTCTTTTGGTAGCTTCATTTTTATGAAATAGACATATTATTGGGTCATTTTATTCACCATGTACTGGGTTGAGATATTACAAGGAGAGGACATTTTCACTATATCATTTTCAAATTTTTCATAAGGAAAATAAAAGTAACTTCAACTGTCACAGTGCAGTCAATCAAGTAATAACTTAGAATAAGTTTTCAAATAAAAACTAATTTAAATAACGTGATGATCAGTCTTCCTCGAGGCTAAGTTCTTAGAACATCACCTGAAATTTGTATTGCTAAATGGTAACAGTCAACTTAAAAAAAAAAAAAAACCTATAATTAACTTTAAAAAAAATTTTTGGTATTTGATTAATGTAGCTGCAAAAGACATTACTGTTCTGTGCAATACAATGTCTCTAATGACAACATTCACTAGGTTATTTCTCTATAGAATTTACTTCCTGGAGCTAATTTGTTTCTTCTGGAGAACTGAGTTCTTTCTCTGATGATAGCAGTAAGAGCTTGCCAGCCCAGTGAGATTCCGTTGACAATTTGTTTTCTGCTGTGATTTTCTGAACTATGTTTGGTTCTTAAGTACATCCCATAATCAAAAACAGAGTAAAAGAACGGTCCTTGCGTCCTCCTTTGCAGCTAATATCCAATTTTCTTCTGTTTCATTGCAAACCTTCACACGTGTTTCCATCGTAGCTTTCTGTTCTCTCTTTACATCTTTGATCACACCTTTTGGTCTTTGGTCCTTACCACGCCCCACTAAAACCGCCCCTGAATGTCTCACCAACACCCCAATCTTGTCACATCTAGAGATTCAGCCTTCTTCATTTTACTAAGTCTCTGAGAAGTGTTCAGATTCACCCGTTTCTCTTTTCCTTCCTGAAAGGCTCCCCGACACTTACCTACATCCTACCACACACATTTGATTTAATTTCAGTATCTCCAGTTGCTCCCTCTTAGTATTTTTTTTTTCTTTTCTCTTTTTCAGATTTTGTTTTCAAATATGAAGGTGCCCAGCTAGGCGCTTGACCCTCTTATAGTTTCTATAGAAATTCTCTTTTTGTAAAAAAAAAAAATTAATGTTTATTTAGTTTTGAGTTGAGAGAGAGAGACAGAGCGTGAGCTAAGGAGGGGCAGAGAGAGAGGGAGGCACAGAAACCGAAGCAGGCTCCAGGCTCTGAGCTCTGAGCACAGAGCTCAGCACAGAGCCCCACACAGGGCTCGAACTCACAAACCACGAGATCATGACCTGAGCCGTAGTTGGATGATCAACCGCCTGAGCCACCCAGGTGCCCCAGAAATTCTCTTTTTCTAAATTAAGTTTTTAATTTTAATTCTGGTGTAGATAACATACAGTGTTATTTTGGTTTTAGGTATACAATATAGTATGTAAGCTCTCTTCAAGGATTATTTTACATACATTATTTTAGCCAATTGATCTCATTTCACATTTCCAAGTCTGACACATATCCAAATGATCACTTGACATCCCTCAAGAATTTAATAAAGTGAAACTAAGTTCTTGATTCTTCATACCCCCCACAAATCTTTTTTTGCCACATCTTCTCCACAAGTTTTCCATCCTTCTCTACCTCTGTGAAACCATACTTTTGTTTCCAAAGGTGCATATTTGCAGATGGGAAGGAGGATCTTATTAAAGAAAAAAAAAAAGAATTTTGAAGAAGTGAAATCTGTATGGGTTATGTGATCTCGTGGTAGTTAGTAATATACTTTAGATCTCACATCTGGAACAAACAAGTCACCACAATAGGTGAAAAAACTTTCGTTAAAACACATGATTTCATTACAGGCATCCTGACACATGGCAAAATTGTGTTATAGATATATTGGTTACACGGAATTCTTGAGATGATTATAATGCCACTTAGTTTGAAACATGAATCCAATAGCTTGTGGTTTGCCCCATATATCACTCAATTGACATATAAGGCCCCTGTAGATTATAAACTTAACACCCCAGAAAACGATTCTTCTCTTCATCTGAGCCTTCTCCTCACACTATGAACTTCTACAACAATTACTATGGTGGCCTGGGCTATGGCTATAGTGGCCTGAGATGTGGCTACGGATGTGGCTATCGTGGCTATGTATATGCCTGTTATCGTCCATGCTGCTATGGTGGATATTGGTATTCTGGATTCTTCTGATAAATTCTAGATTGCTAATCTATTTAGGAAATTTTCCCATGAGGTACTATATGTACCTCCTTTATTATGTATAATAGACATGTTACTTACTGTCTGTTCAAATAGTGACAATCGAATCTTAGACTACCATGTAACATCAGAACTTTTTTGATTGAAATCACTGGAGTTTTCAACAATTTATAAATGTATTCATTTGATCTTATATTATTTTATGATCGAACACAAATAATCTTCACCATTTCCATTTGGGAAAATGTCTAAATTCAGTTTTCATTAAAAGCAATCTGTTTTGCATACCTACAACATTTTTGCGTATATTTATTTACCTAGGTTTCGTGTGTGTGTGTGTGTGTGTGTGTGTGTGTGATTGTTGACCATTTGGATACCTTTAGTTTGTAAGTTAGAGGTGTGGTTGAATAACTACATTCAACCACTGCTTTTATTTTTATTTTTATTTTTTAAAATTCTGATACAGTTAACATACAGTATTATATTAGTTTCAGTTGAACAATATAGTGAGTCAACAATTCCTTACCACCTACTTTTCATCAGGACAAGTATACTCCTTAATCCTCACCACCTATTTCAAGCATCCCCCCACACCTCCCCTCTGATAACCATCAGTTTGTTTTTCACAGTAAAGAGTCTTTCTTGGCTTCTCTCTCTCTTTTCCCTTTGCTCATTTGTTTTGTTTCTTAAATTCCACATATGAACGATATCTTATAGTATTTGTCTTTCTCTTAGACTTATTTTAATTAGTACTATACTCTCTAGGTCCATCCATGTTGTTGCAAATGGCAAGATTTCATTCTTTTTTATGGCTTAATAATATTCCCTGGTATATACATGCCACATCTTCTTCATCCATTCTTCTATTGATGAACATTTGGGATGCTTCCATAATTTGGCTATTGTAAACAATGCTGCAATAAAAATAAGGGTTAATTATCTTTTTGAATGCATGTTTTCATATTCTTTGGGTGAATTCCTAGTAGCAGAATTACTGGATCATATGGTAGTTCTATTTGTAATTTTTTGAGGAACCTCCATAATGTTTTCCACAGTGGCTGTGCCATTTTGCATTCCCAACAAGAGTGCATTAAGTTTCCTTTTTCTCCACATCTTCACCAACACTTGCTGTTTCTTGTGTTTTTTATTTTAGCCATTCTGACAGGTGTGAAGTAATATCTTACTGTGGTTTTGATTTGCATTTTCCTGATGATCAGTGAGAATAAGCATCCTTTCATGTGTCTGTTGTCCATTTGAATGTCTTCTTGGGAGAAATGTCTGTTCATGTCTTCTGCCCATTTTTAAATTGGATTGTTAGTTTGTTGTTGAGTTGTGTCAGTTCTTTATATATTTTGGATACTAACCCTTTATTGGATATGTCATTTGCAAATATCTTCTCTCATTCAGTAGGCTGTCTTTTAGTTTTTGTTTTGATTGCTTCCTTTGCTGTGCAGAAGCTTTTCATTTTGATATTGTGCTAAGGTTTATTTTCACTTTTGTTTCCCTTGCCTCAGGAGACACATCTAGAAAAATCTTGGTACAGCTAATGTCAAAGAGATTACTGCCTGTGCTATCTTCTAGGATTTTTTATTTCAGATATTCACATTTAGATCCTTAATTCATTTTGAGTTTATTTTTGTGTATGGTGTAAGAAAGTGGTCCAGTTTCATTATTTTGTATGTAGCTGATCAGTTTTCTCAACACCATGTGTTGAAGAGACTGTCTTTTTACAAATGTATATTCTTTCCTCTTTTGTCAAATATTAACTGACCATATAATCATGAGTTTATTTCTGGGACTTCTATTCTGGTCTATTGATTTATGTGTCTATTTTTGTGCCAGTATCATACTGTTTTAATCATTACAGGTTGATAATATAACTTGAAATCTGGAAATGTGATACCTCCAGTTTTGTTTTTCTTTTTCAAGATTGCTTTGGCTATTCAGGGTCTTTTGTGGTTCCATATTAATTTTAGGATTATTTGTTCTAGTTCTATGACAAATACTGAGGAAGATATAGAATCAGTGAAACTTTCAAGGGGTCAATCTCTGCTTGCCTCTTGGAAAGAGACCTATTTCATGACAAGGCAGTGGCTTGTGTGGACTACATATTATGTAAACATAAGTCTGATCCAAGATACAGGATGCAAAGTGTATCCTTGATCCTGGTAGTCTGTTCAGTAAACGTGTTTATGGTAACTTCTTTTAATTCACTAGATTTATTATTATTATTAATAACAATGTCAACGATAATAAAATATGAATCAACAGTATCTATTAATATTTCAAGAAGTAACACTGGAATTTTTTAAAATGAAGACTGACCATGGGTCCACACAAAATTACTTTCTGAATAGAGATGAAAATATGAGGCTGACCAAAATCTTATCCTGCCCCCAAACGCATGTTTTCTAAAAGCATCTAAAGAAGAGAATTAGGTAGCTATGTCTTCCTCCATCAGCTGAAGATAGCACGTGGGACTATGTATGATTTCAATCATCTTAAATTCATTGGCTCTTGTTTATGACCTAGCATGTGATCTATCTTGGAGAACATTCTATACGTGTACTTGAAAGAAATTTGTGTTTTCTTGGAGTTGGGTAAATGCTCTCTAGAAGGGTGTTAGGTCTAGTTGGTTTATAGTGTTTTTTTCTTTTTCAAGTTTGTACACTTTATAATCTTTTATGTAGTTGTTATAGCCTTTATGCAAAGTGAGATATTGACATCTTCAGTTATTATTATTACAGTCTCCCTTTTCCTTTCAATTCTGTCAATTTTTTTTTTACTTTAGCGCTCCATTTTTAGCACCAGGTGGATTTAACACCAGTACATATGCTGTATCTTCCTGATAGATTACTCTACTTATCTTTGCAAAATGTCTCTCTTTATCGCTATTAAATTTTTTTTGGCTTTAAAGTATATTTAATCTGATATTGTTATAACCATTCCAGCTTTCTTACTAGTTGTTATTTGCATAATATGTACGTATATTCCTATTTTACTTTCAAGTCATTCGTTTCAAGAGGATTTGATTGTTAAGACATTTTACGACGGTTACTTTAAAATTTGTTCATATAATTGGAAAACCTGATAGTGTTAGGGTCAGTTAATTATCTTTTCTCATCTGTGTTATAATTTTCTTGTTTCTTGGTGTGACGGTATGGTGGTAATTTTGTGTATTAAAAGCATCCTGATCCTATTAAAAGTGTTTTTTCAAAAGCAGGTAGTCACCCTGTTTAGGTTAAGCACATGGGTCTTGTGGGCTATGATTCATTATTTTCAGAGTTGCTGCGGTGTTATTTTGGTCTGTTTGGTTTATCTTGCACTGCCGGTTGTCCCACTGGCCCCTGCCATTGCTACCTGAAAGTGTGGAAGGAGTTTTGCCAGCTTATCCGCTGTGTGTCTCTTGGTGGAGCAGTGACATGGTGGGAATCCCCACTTACCTCCCTCACTGCCTAGAGGTCTTTTGAAAGGAGCATGAGAGCCTCAGGTATATGAGGACAGAGTCTTCCTGGATTAGGAAATAACTCCCATTAAATAACATATAGATGGAAAGAAACTCACATAAGAAGTTCGAAGATATTTTGAGTTGATTAATAAAGAAGTACAACATACCAAATGTGTGGCTTACCATCGAAAAAGTTATTAGAAGAAAATGTATAGCTTTATATATTTATGTCAGAAAAAAGAACATTTTAAAACTCAATGCTCTAAGATTCTTTCAAAAGCTAGAAATGGAGGAAAGATTAAATATAAAGTCAGAAGAATGAAGGAAAAATAAAGACAGGAGAGGAATCAATTTAACAGAAAATGAACAAACTATAAAGAAAATTAATAATATGGTATTTACCTTTCTCTGAGTTATTTCACTTAGCATAATACTCTCCAGCTCCATCCATCTCATTACAAATGGCAAGGTTTCATTCTTTTTATGGCTGAGTAATATTGCATCTTACATATCTGTACCACATCGTCTTTATCCATTCATCAGTTGATGGACATTTGAGCTGTTTTGATAATTTGGCTATTGTAGATAATGCTGTGATAAACACTGGCGTGCACGTATCCCTCTGAATTAATATTTTTGCATTCTTTGGTCAACTGCCTAGTAGTGCAGTTGCTGGATCGTAACACAGTTCCATATGATTTCACTCATATGTGGAATTTAAGAAAACAAGCAAAGGGAAAAAGAGAGAGAGAAAGATGCAAACCAAGAAACAGACTCTTAATTATAGAGAACAAACTGATGGTTAACAGAGGGGAGGTGAGTAGGGGGATGGGTTAAATAGGTGATGGGGATTAAGGAGTGTACTGTGATGAGTACCAGGTGATGTACAGAAGTGTTGAATCACTGTATTGTACACCTGAAACTAATGTATGTTAACTGTATGTCAACTAACTGGAAAGAAAAAACAAGAAAATCAATAATACCCAAAGTTGGCACTTTGAATAAACCAGCCAAATTGATAAATTATAGACAGATTGATCAAGAATATAAGATAGAGAGGCACCTGGGTGGCTGAGTCGGTTAAGCATCTGACTCTTGGGTTTTCGCTCAGGTAATGATCTCACAGTTCATGGGATCGAGCCCCACATTGGGCTATGTGCGCACAGCATGGAGCCTACTTGGGATTCTCCCTCTCTCCCTTTCTCTCTGCCCCTCCCTTGCTCTCTCTCTCTCTCTCAAAATAAATAAATAAACTTAAAAAAATAACTTTTGAAAAAAAATTGGTGTCTTCACTGGAAAATTCTTTTAAATATTTATACCACATTCTTACGTGTAACTTAAGAAAATCGCAGAAGCCTTGGTACTTGAACCCCAATATTTTTCTCCCAAAGTGATACTGAACAAGAGCTATTACACTTGTGAGTATTTTATTTTTGTGCCCCAAACACAGAACACAGAAACTGTTCTTTTCTTTAAATGATTATTTATTTATTTTGAGAAAGAGAGAGAGTGTGAGTGGGGGAGGAGCAGGGAGAGAAAGAGAGAGAGAATCCCAGGCAGTTTCTGCACTGTCAGCGCAGAGCCCAATGTCGGGCTCAAACTCATGAATAGTGAGATCATGACCTGAGTTGAAATCAAGAGTCGGATGCTAAACTGATTGAGCTACCCAGGTGCCCTGGAACCCAGAAACTATTTCTATGAAGAATACATATCTATGACTCTATCCCTTCTCTATTTTTCAAGGAGATGTAGATAGAAACACACTAATAATGAAATCTTTAATATACCATTCTCACAAAAAGTTAATAAAAGGTAGCACTTAAGGATATCTATCTATCTATCTATATCTATCTATCTCTACATTGATAGTAGAAAATAAACCTTCCCAAGCTTCCACATGAAATACACAAAAATTAATCATATATGAAGCCACAAAGGGGGCGCCTGGGTGGCTCAGTCAGTTAAGCATCTGACTTCAGCTCAGGTCATGATTTCACAGTTTATGGGTTCCAGCCCCATGTCAGGCTCTGTGCTGACAGCTCAGAGCCTGGAGCCTGCTTTGGATTCTGTGTCTCCCTCTCTCTCTGCCCTTTCCCTGCTCATGCTCTCGCTGTCTCTCTCTCTCTCTCTCTCAAAAATAAACAAACATTGAAAAAAAAATTTAAGTCACAAAGAAAAAATTAGTAAATTTTTAAAGTAAAAATACTGCAAAAACACTCCTTGATTTTTATGCAATAAAGCTAAAAATTGTTAACAAAAACAAAGAATAGAAAATCCCCTTCACCTGGAAAGTAATTCTTTGGTTAAACAATTCTCAAGTGAAAATAAAATATAATATGAATATTATATCATATTAATATACATAAGAGTATATATTAATATGATATAAATGCTATAGCATTTTAAAATAACAGTAATAAAAAGAGTAGTTAACAGAATTAAAGAAAATTCAAGCAGTAACTAGAGAAAAAAAATCATAGCACATAACGCTAAACACTTTCTGTCAGTGAAAATGAAAGAAATAACATGAATGAGTTAACAACCCAGTTAAGAAAAGCTTCATAACTAACAACTAAGTAAGCCAAATAAAGTGCAAGGAAACATTTTAAATGAATGATAACAAATAGATAAACAGAACTTAGTAGAGAAAAGACAAAAAAAAGAAATTTTAAAAATGACTCAGAATGCTATTATTTTAAACAACTAACATTTATAAATCACATGCAAACTTGGTCAAGGAAAAAAGGGAAAAGGCACGTACAAAATAAATAACAAGAAAGAAAGAAAGAAATATGGAAATAAGTTTTAAAATTATACAAATCTACTTTGCTCATTTTTATGGGTATAAATTTGAAAACCCAGATTCCTAGGGGAATACCGATTATCAAAATTGATACTGTTACACTGAGGAATTACAAAGAGATTAATTTTCTTAGAACAAACAAAATTATTAAGGAAGTGACCTGCAAAATATTCCAGATTCAGATATTTTCTCAGAGAAATTCTACCAAATCTTTAGAGACAAGGTATTCTGAATGTGTTATAGATGGTTCCAGAGCATTGCAGGGGAAGGGAAGCTTCCTACTCCCTATTAGGAAGGACACACAGCATTGATATCAGTGGTGGACAGACAAGGTGCCTCTGTGATTTCTGCCTCTTGGTGTCAGTGCCTTGTATCATCCCCGTCTCTTGAGTTTGAGCAAATCTTGTGACTTACCTATAATAAATAAAATGTGGCAAAGATAGTAAGACATATGTAATTGTGTGTATGTGATTATGTTGCATAGAATTGTGTCATATTGTGGCACCCTTCTTGTTGGAGTCTCTCTGCCTTCCTTCCTGGCTTTGAGAAGGCAAGCAACAGTATATGGGGGTCCACATGACAGGCACTTATAGGCAGCCTAGTGGAGCTAAGGGTAGCCTCCACGAGACAGCCTGCAAAGGCCTGTAGCCAACAGTCAATGTTGAGCTTCAGTTATACATAAGGGACTGAATTCTTCCGAGCATGTGAGCTTGGAGGCAGATCCTTTTTCAGTTGAGACTCAGATGAGACCAAGCACCTGGCAAACATCTTGGTTACTGCATTGTGAGACCCTGAAACTTTGCCTATACCTTCAGTGCTGTTTTTGTCCAATTATTATGGCCCACCATGCATGCCACATAGTTTTACAATCTACTCCTACCTTAGGAAGTAATAGATTATAAAAATTTTCCTTAGGTTGTTTCTTTTATTAAAATATTTTTTTAAAAAAAGAAGTGGAGAAGAATATAACCACATCCATTTGTTTGAAGAGATACATGAATATAACATCGGGGAAATTATTATTTTTCTTAATTATTTACGATGTACCGCACAAAACTTAACTTATAATTTATAAAATAATATCTCATTTGGTGTTAAGAGATACCCAGCGTGAAAAGATTATTTCCTCAGTAGCAGGGGAGGAAACTGAAGCTTCCAAAAAATAAGTTACTTTCCTAAGACAATTGACAATGGAATTGGTCAAGAAGCTGACCTAGGAATATCAGGAAACTATCTCCCTAAGGAGATAATTGTTACCTTTCTTGTAAACTGAAACCAAAATATGTTAGGAAGACACCTGGGCAGCAAATGAATGACATAAAAACCAGGGGTGCTGTTCAGACTGGACAATTTTATTAGGTCAACACAGAAACGAACTCCAGCATGGACATCATCAAGGCAGTCGCTGTGACACCATCATCCTGATGAAGGCGGAACTGTGGGGCCACAGGTGAATTTCCATCTTCCACTCCACGAGGTAAATCCAGGGAATCTGTAGGTTAGGCTGTAGGCAGCAACAGACCTACTAGACTTTCATCCTGCAGGATGTCACCCAAGGGAAAGGCTCAGAACGTGTGGGGCTCAGAATTGGTGAATCCCACGTCCAGGCGTAGAGGGTGAGAGTCCCCCACGGTGCCCTCGTTACTAGTAGCCACAGCCAGAGCCACAGCCATAGCAGGAGCCATAGCCACAGCCCACGCCTCTGTAGCCACAGCCTCCATAGCCACAGCCTCTGTAGCCACAGCCTTTGTAGCCAGAGCTTCCATAGCCGCAGCCTCCATAGCCACAGCCTCCATAGCCGCAGCCTCCATAGCCACAGCCTCCATAGCTGCAGCCTCCATAGCCACAGCCTCCATAGCCGCAGCCCCCATAGCCACAGCCCCCATAGCCACAGCCTCCATAGCCGCAGCCTCCATAAGAGTTTCCGTAGTAGCTTCCACACATGGTGTTGGCTGTTGAGGTTGTGCTTGGCTAGAGAAGGAGAGAAGTGTCACTTCGGTGTGGATTTCTCCCTGCAGGGGGCCTTTTATATGCCTCAGGGTTGGGGGGTGGCTCCCACACGTGCTCCTGTCATTGGCTAATTTTTTGACTCATCTAATTAATGTGTTGTTTCAAGACCAGAGCCCAATGCCTGAAGGCATTAAGGAGGCTTGCTTTAACCCCCCGAAGACCTTTAATAAGATGGTGGAGTCACACTTACAAAATTGTCTTTCATAACAAATCTTCACTTTAACATTCTATAACCAGATATCATATAATGCAGGGAACATTTTCAGTAGTTTCAATTGACTTGCTCTTGACTGCAATTCTTTTTTCTCTTTGACCTCCCCAAATTCTATTGCCCTCCATAATATAGTTTTACCTCTTGTTCTAGCCCGAGTCAAATTATGTTTTGTGGATTATGTAACAGTAATGAGATTAAAGTAGGGAACAAAGATTAAATATAGTATGAAACTAATTTGGGAGGTCCTCTGTATCTCAATCAGCTCTCCCCTAATTATCAGAGGTGCGAGGACACAAAATCATTATGTTACTGATTTCATCTGCCTTGATAAGGAATTCAAATAAGGAAAGAGGATTTTAACCCAGTCAAACCTATAAATGAAACAACGTTTTTCTTTATTCAAAATGTTTCCTTTCAATGTATGTCTTTGTAAATATATTTTTGTAAACAAAATACATAAACACATGATTGTTGTGAAATGTTAGTGTCCTTCTTGATAGGAACATATTAGCAGACAGATCTTGACCATGTCAGTGTGAATTTTCCAGTAAACAAAATGGAATTTTCACTCTGGAAATATTATACAATATTGTTATTGTCTGTCCAAATTTGACCAAATCTAATCTTTGACTCCTGTGGGTCATAAGTGCACTGATTGGTGGACTTTCCTATCAATTAGGGGGAAAAATACTTTGATATTTTATTATTCTCATATGTTTATGTATAGTGTTAACAATTTTCATGTGGGAAAATTTCTAGTTTTACTTTTCAAGAAAACTAGTAACTTTTACAGTATATAGTACTTATCATAAATATTCATGTCTCTCCATCATTTGCACCCTCGTGTGTGTGTGTGTGTGTGTGTGTGTGTGTGTGGTGGTGGTGTAGGGGGAGGAGGAGGAGACAGATACTGCTGCCCTTGTAGCTATTTAACTACTGGTGTGGCAAAACAGGTAAGTCATGACTAATGGTTTTTCTAATGGGCATCTACGTAAAAGTATTTTCACGTGCAGCTCCAAGACCTACTATGCTCTACATTAATCTAATGTAAGTCTCATTTTAGGAAAATTCAGTGTTTTATCCAGGTCATTGGGTAAAAATGGTAACACTATTGCCTATGAAATATTCTATTTTCCACCCCAATTTTCTCTATACTGATAGTATACATTTCAACATGCGCTTCTAGACAGATATAATATCACCCCTACCTTATGTATTCTTATATCTCCTTTTCACTCACAGATAAGAATCTCTATGCAGCTGGTTGATATGCCTGATAACCCGGTATTCCCCCAGCAAAGATGATCTCATTTTAAGGTCAGTCTCAATGAGTCTTTTGAGTGTGTCAGACTCTGGTCATCTCCTGGCAGAGTCCCTATTTCCAGGAAGTGGTGGCTCAGGTAGAATCACATCATACAAAGCACATGTTTGGCCCAAATGGAGGCTTAATAGTATGGTCTCAATCCTGGTAGCTTAACTGACTTTCAGTGAAGCTCCTGGTGATGAATCCCTACCTTTATTTTCCTTATTTATTGATAGTCTTAATTAGGCACTCATAATATAAAGAAATGGCAATAAAGTATAAAGAAACAATGGTGACTATTTTTTATTTGCCATTCTTGTAGATAGCAGGCCTGTTAATGAAAAAGGATCCATGTAGGGATTATACTTAGATCAACATGAGAGGCTGGCATTATCCTCTTTGGTCCCTAACTGCAGGCTTTCTAAAAGCAAACAGAGGCAAGAACCCTGTGTTGGCATCTTCTCCTTCCTCCACAAAGTGAAAAAGTCAATCCATTATGAAGTGCTAACTTGACTTTCCCAACTAGTGACTGGGTAGAGAAGTTGGTGATCATTCCTTTGAGAAAATATGAAGAGAAGAGGGAAATGATTTCTCCTTACTAAAATATATGTTGGGCCAATGCTGAGTATTTGCATACACTATCCCATTTAGTGGATCAACAAATTTATAGGTGAAGCATTTTAATTTCTATTTTAGCTACGCCAAATTAAGCCAATTCTCAGAAATGGAAATTTGAAGGATTTTTGGTGACATTGTGCAGAACTGAACATCAAATATATTTATTCTTGAACACACATCTGATTCCTGATACAAATTGGTGATCTAGAATGTGATGGAAGCCATTGTAGTCTTGAATAATATTTCTTAATTATTAACATGTTGTGAAAGTGGGTTTCAGGGTATTTGTTCCGGCAGCTTGGAACACAGGACCATAAGACAGCGAACAAAATATTTTGTATCTAATATACAAATCATGTATACCGGTGCCAAATATACAGCCAATATACTTTTATTTATATAAAGTTATAGGAAGCTAAAGGACAGGAAAAACATTAATTATCAGTGATAGCAATACGAATAGTGGTTACCTCTGGCTAACATGAGTGTGAATTCATTTCTTTAAGTGTTTTTTTCTGCATCTGTTGGGACGATCGTTGATATCTTTTGCCTTATTTATTCTGTCCATATTGTGAAATCTATTGATTGTCATATGGTAAAAAAAGCTTTGCATTCCAAGTTTAATTTTATTTGACAAAGATTTATTATGCAAATATTTCTTAAAACATTTTTGTTTGGTAATATTGGTTTTATGTATTGTCATGGAAAAATGTTCCCCCTCCCTTAATGTGACATAGATATTTTTAAATTCAATATTTGATGTAATTTATCATTTAAGAACTTTGACCTGAATGTTGTATGTGTGTGTGTGTGAACATTTAAAAAAATATGTGTATATTTTAAAGATATAAGGTTATTTAGATTTCATATTTATTTTGTACTAGTTTTGATTATGTGAGTCTTTCAAGAAATTTTTCTATTTAATTTAAGTTGTCGAATTTATTGTTACAAAATTATTCACCCATCCCTGTATCTATTAATCATGTCTATAAGATCTGTGGTGATGTTATTTCTTTAATCTACATATTGATCATGTAAATTTGTAATCCTTTTAAATTATCAATTTAGATTAAGATTTTTCAAAAAATCTTAATGTTAGTTTCATGATATTATTCTTTGTTTTCTATTTCATTGATTTCTGATTTTATCTGTTTTATTCCCTTCTTCTACGTAGTTGATAGTTTGTTCTTTTTTCTAAGGTAAAAGCTTAATTGTTGATTTTAAAACTTTCTTCTCTTCTAAGATATGCATTTGAAGCCATAAATTATTCTGCAGTCACTGCTGACATATAATCCCACAACTTGTAGTATCTTTTTTTATTGTCTTTGTAATTCTTTCAAAAATGTTTTTAACTTTCTTTGTGATTCATATTTGATCCATGAGATTTAGATTGTGTTGTTTTGGAGATATCCCAGATATTTCTGTGTTCTTAATGTTTTATTTAATACAGTGGAATTTATGCCTTTTAATTTATTGAATTTAATTTATTAGAACTTATTTTATAGTCCAGCTTATGATCGATCTTGGAGGATTCCATATGCATGTGAAAACAATGTACATTCAACCACGGTTGGTATAATGCCCTGTTGGTGCCAATTAGGTCAATTTGGTTGATATCTTCCTGTTTCCATAAATATGATTTTCTGTCTACTGAGTTCTATCAATAGCCAAGATAATTGTTTTGAAATCTCTAGTTAAAATTATGGATTTTTCCATTTTTCCTTTCAGCACTTTTTAGTTTATGCTTCACCTCATTTTGTAATTCTGTCATTAGGTGCAGG
Organism: Puma concolor; assembly: GCF_028749965.1. Lineage (NCBI taxonomy): Eukaryota > Metazoa > Chordata > Mammalia > Carnivora > Felidae > Puma > Puma concolor. The sequence continues at coordinate 146,029,778 of NC_141675.1, read as the reverse complement.
CACATTTAGAATTATTATTAAGGAATTGATTTTTCTATCATTATGACATATTACTCTTCAGCTTTAGTAATATGCCTTTTTCTGAGATGTATTTGATTGGTAATGATATATATCTGCTCCACCTTTATTATTATTTAGTCTTTCTGTGTCTTTACATTTAATGTGGATTAATTCTGGATAAGCCACGTTTGATTCTTATTTATAGTTAACATATTTTTACTTTCAAATTCATTGTATCTTGACACAGTTTTATTTAACTCTATACTATCTCATTATTTGTTTCCTATTTCCTAACCTATCCTTCCCCCCATCTGTTAATTTTTTATTGGCTTATTTTATTGTTTTATTAATTCTACTTTCTCTCCTCTACTGGCTTATGAGATATAATGTTATTTATTAGTCGTTACAAATAGTACAGTATGCATCTTAATTTATCACTTTTTTTTCAAATAATGTGATACTATTTCACATAAGATAAACTTACAGCAATGCACATCCTTTCTTCTATCCCATTCTTAATGCTATTGTCAGGATTCTTAGGGATTTTGTGTTTCACTGAAGAATTTAGTTTTTGAATTATTTTTTGGTTTGAGGCTTACCTTATCTGATATTAATATATCCTCTCCAACTTTCTTAAACTGGTGTTTACTATATATTAATAATTTATATGCGTAGTATATATTTATTCATCCTTTTATTTTTAATTTATCTGCATTTATATATGTGTTGTGGGTTTCCTTTAGAGCATAGATATGGGTCTTATTTTTAATTGTCATGTTTAGACCATTTTAATTAATGTAATTTTTGTCATGGTTGTGTTAGGGTCTATATCTTGCAATTTGGTTTTATTTTTTTTCTTTAAAATTATTTAATGTTTATTTTTGAGAGAGACAGAGATAGAGGCAGAGCACGAGTGCGGGAGGGGAGGGAGGGAGGAAGACACAGAATCTGAAGTAGGTTCTGGGCTCTGAGCTCTCAGCACAGAGCCCGACCCGGGGCCCAAACTCAGGAACCATGAGATCATGACCTGAGCTGAAGTTGGCCCCTCAACCGACTGAGCCACCCAGGAGCCCCTTGTTTGTTTTCTACTTACTACATTTGTTATTTCCTTTTCTTACCTTATTTTCTTGTCTCCTTCAGATTTTTTTTTAGTGTTCCATTTTATTCCTCCATTGATTTATTAGATATATTTACGTTTGTGATTTTAATGGCTTCTTTAAGGATTACAGTCCATATTTTAATTTGCCACTCCATGCTGAAAGTAATATTATACCACTTTACACATATATACTAACCTTATACCAGTGTACTTCCTTCCTCCCACTTTTTGCTATTATAATAATATTTACTATTTTTAGTGTAAGGTTAATTAACATTTAAAGAAATTAGAAAATGAAAAAAAATGTTTCAGTTTACCCAAATATTGATTATGATAATACCTGTCCTGGTTTTCTTTGTGTTCTTATTACTTGGTGCTTGTTGAGTTCTTCAGTCTCTGAGTTTATGGTATCTTTTTTTTATTAAAAATTTTTTTTAATGTTTCATCTATTTTTGAGAGACGGAGCATGAGCAGGGGAGGGTCAGAGAAAGAGGGAGACACAGAATCTGAAGCAGGCTGTCAGCACAGAGCCTGATGTGGGGCTCGAACCCACAAACCATGAAATCACGACCTGAGCCAAAGTCAGATGCCTAGCCAACTAAGCCAGGCGCCCCTATAGTATCTTTTAAAAAAAATTAACTTTAGGAATATTTCAGCCATTGGTTATTCAAATATTCAAAACTTGTGATGTTTTTGAATGGGCGTGTTCCATGTGATACAAGTCACAGCCGCTCATATTCCTTACATTCCAGACATGTCACATGGCAAACCCAGCATCAGTGGTATTGGGAACATATAGTTGTTTTACAAAGAAGAGAGAGATTTTGGGGAAACAATAAAACATTTCACCGCACTGTACCTGTACGTGCTGTTACAGGTACTGCTCTGGTGAAAGTTTTGTCCATATACACTTGCACTGTGGTGAGCTATTTACATAGAAGCTTCATTAGTGTCCACTTAAACAAGAAACCTTCTGGTCAAGTGAGCCCGAAGCACTTGTCAGTCTGTTCTTGACTTCCTTCCTTCTAGTCTATTCTCCTCTTGCTGCCTTTTCTTCTAGCCCTTTCTACATTGGCTTTTAGTTTTCACAGCACATCCAAATACATTCCCCTACATGTATAGCATGCAACATTTTAGATTAAAAGTCAGAGGGAAAGGCTTTTATTTTTTTAAAGTTTATTTATTCAGAGATAGAAGGGGAAGGGCAGAGAGAGAGAGAGAGAGAGGGAGAGAGAATCCCAAGCAGGCTCAGCACTGTCCGTGCAGAGCCTGATGGGGGGCTGGAACTCATGAAATGTGAGATCATGATCTGAGCTGAAAACACGAGTCAGAAGCTTAACTGACTGAGCCCCAGGCGCCCCAAAAGGGAAAGGCTTTTAGATTCCACATTCAACTTCTAATGGCATGATGATGATGTTGATGATGATGATGGTGGTGGTGATGCTGATAAATGTTAACACCTGCATAATACTGTGCAAATCTAAGTGTTTGACATACATAAACTCATTTCATACTTTAGATAATGCTATGAAGCAATTGAAAATGTCATTTTAACTTTATAGATAGGAATGATCCAAGATACAAGTGTCAGAAACAATGATTCCCTCGAAACAGACTTGTGGTAGGAAAAGGAAGTGGAAGGTGATCGTTTTGTTCTCTACCGTATTTTTTTTTATTTTTTATTTTTAATTTTTTTTTCAACGTTTATTTATTTTTGGGACAGAGAGACAGAGCATGAACGGGGGAGGGGCAGAGAGAGAGGGAGACACAGAATCGGAAACAGGCTCCAGGCTCTGAGCCATCAGCCCAGAGCCTGACGCGGGGCTCGACCTCCCGGACCGCGAGATCGTGACCTGGCTGAAGTCGGACGCTTAACCGACTGAGCCACCCAGGCGCCCCTCTCTACCGTATTTTTGAAGCTGACCTCTTTAGCCACTTATTAGCTGCTTTTTTCCCCCCTGTACTGAATCAAAGGGTGGAGAAGGAGAGTAAGAGGATAGAACAATCTTATTTGGCCGTGGCCTTTGTGTTCTCCATGCTCAGCAGATGGTTAAAGCTGGCATCTCTGGCATTACGTCCTGGGAGACACTAAGGATGACATTTCTCTCACTGGGTACTAGGAGACTGCTCTCGTAGGTTCCCGAATCCTTACTTCCCTTGGTCCGGCATCTTGCCACGTTTTCTGGCATGTGTCGTTTACCACCATCACAGGCTCGAACTCCGAAGCTTTGAAGACCGTGGCACCTCGCGCTCAATTCTATTCTTACGCTGAATCCATCAAATCACATGTTAATGCAGACAATGATTTTAAGCACTCTTACCTCAAAATCCCTTGGTACCCTCGTCACGTTTGCTCTACTAGCAAATCACTCCCAGATCCACACTTGTCCATCTTAGAGGGTGCTCCTTTTCTAAAAATGAAACCAATATTCCTTACCCTCTTATTTTTTCCCAATTCTTCACACCTCACTGAAGGCCATGTCATTTCATCTAGACAATCAATATAATTTTTGTTCTGGATCACCTCATTTTAAAATTTTTTTTTTTCAACGTTTATTTATTTTTGGGACAGAGAGAAACAGAGCATGAACGGGGGAGGGGCAGAGAGAGAGGGAGACACAGAATCGGAAACAGGCTCCAGGCTCTGAGCCATCAGCCCAGAGCCCGACGCGGGGCTCGAACTCACAGACCGCGAGATCGTGACCTGGCTGAAGTCGGACGCTTAACCGACTGCGCCACCCAGGCGCCCCATGGATCACCTCATTTTAATGTTATGCTTTTCACATAATTTCTGATACGTGCTCTGGTTCATAGCTATTGTCCTGGGAGTATTCTTAATAGTGCCACCTTCGATACAAGTGTATTTAGTGTGAACAGCAAATTATATGGCCTTAGATCTACGGTTTGTCTCATTCGTTACCTTTCTTTCAGCAACCTCTTTTCTCCTTCTAGCCCCCTTACCTGGTCAACTGTCATCTGTGCATCAATGCAAGTCTTCTCTACTCCAAACCCAGGCTCCCACCTGCTGCCGGAGGAAACCCCAGTGCCACAAGGGGTGGCACCACTTGCGTTGACAGCATTCTCAGTGTAGGCTGAGTCCCCAGTGCCACTTGATCATCCTTCCCCTTGTTCTCAGAACTCTTTCTTCTTTCTTTCTTTCTTTCTTTCTTTCTTTCTTTCTTTCTTTCTTTCTTTCTTTCTTTCTTTCTTTCTTTCCTCCACAGCTATTCATTCCACCCTTCACCATCAGCCCTAAAGCCTCTTCAGTGCTCACTTCTGCCTCCACCCTCCTCTGTCTGTAACTCTTGCTTCATATTTCACAGAGAAAAGAGAATCTATCAGGGGAAAACTCTATCAACTCTCTTCCCACACACTTATCTACATTTGCACCTGTCTCTTAGCCTTTTATCTTAGTCTCAGAGGAAACCATATCCTCCCTCCTGTCCAAAAAATCATTCTTCCATTTTGCGTTAAATGCCATCTCTTTTAGCACCTTGTTTGATAAATTATCCTCTCTGTTGCTATATTTCCAGCTCCTTTTTTTTTCCACTGACACCTTCCCTTCAGTCTATAAACATGCTCAAGTCTTTTGATAGTAAAAAGCCGGTCTCAACACCAGATCGCCCCTAGCTGGCTTTCCCTCAACTTCTTTCATGTCGAAGGTTTTAAATAGTTTCTTCTGATGCCTTTCAGTCTTCACTCTGCTCTAACCTGTCTCCAGCCCTCTATAAGCCAAGGATTGTTCTCCCTCAGGTCACCGACAGCCTGTTGACTATGCAGTCTCCTTGACGTGTCTCGTGTTGGTCCTCTTTGTTTTAGGACATTTGGTGCCGATGACCACTTCTTTGCTTGGTTTCCATTATATGCTTTTCCTCATTTTATTCTCTTGCTTTGATAATGTTTCTTACCAGTCTACCTATAGGTCTGTTCTTCCTCTGTCAGCTGGAAGTCTGCTCCTGGTCCTCGTCTCCTCCACTAAACACACAAAATGGAATCTCATAAGCAGGACATAAATTCCATTCTGGTGCACCTCCTGGGTTAGTATCTAACACCATTCCCAGCTAGTCCCTCCCTAGTTATTGGCAGCTAGTATGCCAATAACTGTTTTATCCTGTTTTCCCTTAGAGTTTTCTGATTGTGACATTCATTCATAGACCTTCCTGTCCGGCCAATCTCTGAATCAACTGGTAAGTCTCAACTTGAGCATCACACCATCTGAGAAGAGTTTCCTTGTCTGCCTCATACACAACCTACTTAGGCACATCAGCAGATCCAGGTAATTTCATCAGTCATCATCCACAGAACCCTGACCTTTCCTTACTATCGGACTTAGCATTTGTATTACAGTGGTTTATTTTAGGCCTACTTCAATAAGATTTATTAATTCATTAATACGTTCATTCATTAACACATACATATTATATAAACTGAACACTTATCATAAAAAGAGAAATAAAGCATAAAACCTGCCCTGAATGAGCTTGTATCCTAGTGAGTTGGACAGGCAGGTGAGTATACACTTCAGGTAGGTGCTCCGAGAGAGGTGGCTATGAGGGGTATCATGGGATCATAAAAAGGGAGACATCAGACTGATAGTAAGGTAAATGATCCAGAAGAAAGAACGCACAGATTGAGTTTTCTATGACAGTGATGGAAGTCAAATAAAAACAAGATGGGAAGTTTTTCTGGGTAGAGGGCATGACATATAAAAAGGCATATATTTACCAAACAACCTTGTTTTTCAAGAGATATACGTAGTGATTATAAATTCCTTAAATGTCTTGTCTTGTTTATTTCTGTATTCTCAGCATTAAGCAGAATTTCTATGACAGAAGTTTGGCTTCTAAATGAATAAACGAGTTACGAGATCAAGAAATAAAATACTAATTATTGGAAAGGCCAAATTGGGACTGTGTCTGTTTCTTGAGTAACAAAACACTGCCCAACAATTATTATCCCCTCAATAGTTCTGGACATTGATAAAGGTTTTTCATAGTTCAAAGTCAGCAGAAGAATGAGATTCACTGTACCTGTCATGTGAACTCTACCGTCGTCACTTCTGTGCCAACTGATAGATGAGTTTGGGTTTGATACATCGCCACTGAGAAAATGTGATAGAACTACAATTCCGTGGGATGCATAAAAAGCTATGCTACAGACTTCATATTATATTTGTAAACAATATAGTGCGCATATGTGTCTGATGTCTCACACATCCTACTTCTTAAATTAAAACATTTTTCTTTTTTTGCCAGAAGGCGCTGCCTTGTCAGTGAGGTTGTCGAAGATGATGACAGACTGAAAGGGCTCTATGAATAAATTCTAGCAAAACCTGATAGTGTGAATGCCTCTGGAGGGGAAGTTGTTTGTAAGAAAGAGCTATGCTTAGCCAAATTTGGTGATGCAAATGTAGTAACTAGGTTGGAAAGGAATCTGTGCTCTAATCGGAATGTCAGAATCTGAAGGAATATTTCTTTAATAAATTAATAGAAAGTAGACTGAGGTAAACTTATTGAGTAAAATTTGACAATAGTGATATGTATCTTGATTCTGGGCATTTTTTTTTTTTTTTGCTGTCAATTATTAGTCACATTAAGATTCTTTTTTTTTTTTTTTTTTTTTTTAATTTTTTTTTTTTTAACGTTTATTTATTTTTTTGGGACAGAGAGAGACCGAGCATGAACGGGGGAGGGGCAGAGAGAGAGGGAGACACAGAATCAGAAACAGGCTCCAGGCTCTGAGCCATCAGCCCACAGCCCGACGCGGGGCTCGAACTCACAGACCGCGAGATCGTGACCTGGCTGAAGTCGGACGCTTAACCGACTGCGCCACCCAGGCGCCCCTAGTCACATTAAGATTCTAAGCAATATGGTTTTTATTCTTAAAGGAATTTGTCTTATTTGTATAAAAACTTTGAGCTTTTAAACAATCTCTCTAATTACTTTTATGTAAATATACTTAAAGCTTACTGAGGTGCCTAAGTTGTTTAGTTAAAGCTGCCCAAATATCTCCCTCTTGCTTTCCTCTTGGTACTAAGGTCCAGGAGCATGCGGTAATACCGTTACCTAAATGTGCTATTATCCAGATAAAAAAAAAAAAATTATTGTAACACACCCACAACGATAGCAATGATGCCTTTGAGTGACACGGTATTCTTAGCATTACTTGATTCTTAAGTATAAAATGTATGTATATCACTAATTCATAAAGGATGTTGGCCATCTAGATCCTTAATTGCTCTTCAAACATTTGGAAACATTGAGGAGGTCCCATAGGTGGAGTTCATGCCAGCTAATCAATACCTGTTAAAATATAAGAGGAGAGGGGCGCCTGGGTGGCGCAGTCGGTTGAGCGTCCGACTTCAGCCAGGTCACGATCTCGCAGTCCGTGAGTTCGAGCCCCGCGTCAGGCTCTGGGCTGATGGCTCGGAGCCTGGAGCCTGTTTCCGATTCTGTGTCTCCCTCTCTCTCTGCCCCTCCCCCATTCATGCTCTGTCTCTCTCTGTCCCAAAAATAAATAAACGTTGAAAAAAAAATTAAAAAAAAAATATAAGAGGAGAGAACGACCTTTGGTTGTAGAACAATTTTGGTCCTAAGACAACAAAATTGTTTGTCAGATTATGCATTACATTATTTCCCTTGTACCTCTAATCAAATAGGTGTTCTAAACTGTAAACTGATTCTGCGATCTCAGATATCATTAAGAAACCACTCAAAGTGGGGTGAGCTGGATACATGTGATCCTTTGAAAACTGGTGGTGGATTGCCACAATCCATTGTGGGCAAATAATTGGCAGAATTTAACCATAGAAGGTAGTTAATATGAGTTATCTAGTATAAAGAAGTTTCTTTATTTAGAGTATTCAGATCAGTCCATGTATTTCTTGTGAAACTTCATCCATCTGTCCATCCATCCATCCATCCATTAATTCATTCAGCAAATACTGAAGTACCTACCATGTACCTGACACTTGGTGAGACAATGGGGTATGGAGATGGGTAACCTAGGGTCTGTGCCCTGAAGTAGCTCATAGTTTCTTATGTGAGACAAGAATATAAGCAAATAATCAAAATAGAGTTGTCACGTTAGGGTGTCAGAGAGATACAGTGTGGACCTGCTGAACTGTCTGAAGGAAGGAAACAGAGAAGAATTTAGAAATGATGGGCTATTCAGGCCATACCATTAGGACACCAGGTGTCGCCTCTGGTTTGCTGCAGTCACTACTGAGCATATAAAAGGTCATGTGCAGATAAGGACATTCAAACTCAGGAGCTTGACTCTGTTCTTTGAATTGACCTTGCACTCCTTATACCATGTGTTATTAAGGCTACAATTATCGTGGTTTGGCCTATAGGGCCATTTTTATAAATGCTGCCATCCTTCTGGTGGTGGCAGATGTTGGTGACACAGATTCTACTGAAGAGCCTCCAAAACCCGTCAGCCTATTGGATTCATCTTCCTGTGAAGTGCTGTTAGCTCTTTTCCCAGGGTTCATCATCTCATCAATGCTATCAAAAGGTCAACAACCCATCTAGACCTACAGTTGAATTGCTTTAGAATAAAAATCTGCAGAATATGGATTAAACAAGAAGTACCTCAAAATTTTTATTTCTTTTGAAATTGTACTGTTTTAATAATCCCACACACTGCCAGTTAATATTATTTGTGCGAGAAGTTCTGGTTTTTTTAATTAAATATTATGTAATCTTGTAACGATCATTTTATTTTTATTTATATTTGTTGATTGCAATAATTTTGCATCAGTGTTTTTATACTTGTGTTTTCATGACCAAGAATGCTGTTGGTACTTTGAAGTCAATTTGGTTTAATTACACAAGTATTTGTGGGATGGTTGCTTGCTAGGTACGTTACCATCCAGGCCCCATAGATACAGAGACGGACAAGACGGATATGGTCTCTCTCCTCTTGGATGTACAATCTACCTGGGGAGGTACTCTTTATCTATTAGGCAATTATTTTACAATTTGATATTTGAAATTATTAGAATAGCATCAGATATCCTGGGACCATAGATTGCAGAGAGGTGAAAGCTTCCTGGAAGAAAGTTAAGTAAGTGAGTGGGAAGAGTGCTGGATGAAGAAGGTGGGTCCTGTGTGTGTGTGTGTGTGTGTGTGTGTGTAAAAGAAATGATGGCAAGAGGGTTGTGGGTTCTGGAATGAAGAAACAGGAGAGAAATAGAAAACATCATGAGTTAAAGTAACTGGTAGACATTCAATGTGAATGGACTCCTAAAGATTCCATGAGAATGAGAGAAAGAAAGAGAAAGACTTAATATTGACACGGCCATATTTTAAATCTTTGAATCACTGTGGAGCTGAAGTGTCATGTGTTTTCAGCATTTTTTTTTCAAGACTGTGAATACAAACATCAATCCTTTTGCAAACAGGGCTGCGACTGTTAATCACAGCTGAATAGATTAAATCATCAACTTCCTAGACTCACCTTGAGGTGAATGGTATTGCTGCAAAATAGGCCGTCTTTTCTTATTGTCACATTTAATTAATTCTGCTATTAATTTGCCAAACATTTACTGAATATGAGCTCTCTGTCAGCAACTATCCTGAACCTGGGGAAAACTGAACAATGGACTGTCTCGTCTAACAGGATTCTCCTGGTCTTGTACGTCTTTTTCACTTGCCTCTTTTCCAAAGAGGCTATGTTCTTAAACTTACCAGAACCTTATCTCTCCACTTTTCTGTATGCTATCACTTCCTGCCTTATTAGGAGCTCTGCTTCTCTTGTGCCTTGAATATTAAATCTCCAGGGTCTTCACATTCTCTATCTTCTGTATCCTCCTGAAATTCAAATATTATGGGACAATGTAAAATGTGGAGTATGTAACATACAAACACACCAATAATAAATAAACATAAAATTATAACTTAACAAAACTTATGCAAAAAGAACAAATAATACACACTAAAGATGCCAGTTCCCTAGAGACTCATTTCTTTATTTTCTATCAGGGGCAAGTTTCTCAAAACAATCATGTGCACTTATTGTAACCAGTTCTGTCTACCCAGATCAATTCATTTTAATTTGTTTTTTGTTTGTTTGTTTTTGTCCTGACCACCACTGAAACGTCCCTTGATGATGTGAAATTTGATCCACCATAGACTACACTTCCTTTTACTCATCTACATTATTTCCTGGGTCCCTGTGGACATTTTCATGGGAAGTCTCTCCTTCGTACTTTCTTTATAGTTGCCTTAGAACAGGTTTCACCCAAGTGGAGCTGGAGAATGGGCCTTGTAGACAAATGTTTTATTGGGGTACTCTCCAAGGAGAATTCTCTAAGACAGCAAGGGAAGCAGAATGGGTCATGGAAGAAGGCTAAGCAACTATGTTCTTGAAGCTGAAGTCTAGCCTCTGCCTGATCTCACAGGAATCAAAAAAATCTGAAGGGTACCCCAGAATTATCTCCCTTTGAGGCAGGAGGGCTGGGCCTTGTACTCCCATATCAATTAACCATTGGCTGTGGGCTACTCTTCATCGAAGAAGGGATGGATCTCGAGGAGAGGTGGCTCTTATCAGCTGAGGGCAATTCTCTGAGGAAGAGGACAGCTGTGGGCCATTAGTATCCAACACAGTGCTTGGCAATGGGTGCCCCAACTGATAAGGGGGAACTGGATGATGTAGCTGCAGCATCTTCCCCATTAAGTAATCTTTGCCCCCCTCTCTGCTTTACATACTGACTACATGCAACACACTCCACATGGTCATTGTTAGCCCAGACCTCTCAGCGTGACTTGCATATCTAATTACCATCTTATCAAAGACGCATTTAGACATTTCAAACATAATCTTTTCCTCATATCCTTAATTTTCCACCAATACTTTAGATCTCAGAAAATTCAATAACTTCCTCCAAATTCATCATGCCCAAACCCTGGAATTTGGTGAAGATAATCTCTTTCTCATCCCTGAATTGAATCCATTACCCATTTCCATTGATTGTATTTTGGAAACATCCTAAAATTATCTGTCTTCATTGTCATGTCCCTCGTCTAAAATGCATCATTCTCCACTTGGACTACTGCTATAGACCCTTGTCTGTCTCTTCACTTTATTCCTGCTCCCTCTCTAGAGAATATTTTCTAAAGCCTATCTCGTACCTCACTCATAGGAGGCCTGGGCCTTGTATTCCCATATCAATTAACCATTGGCTGTGGGCTACTTTTCAAACTTTTCCACAATGGAGCTTCTAAGGATAGAGTATGTAAGATCTATAAAAACAGGTATTCATTTTGCTTCTGCTGTATCACCAATTCCAAAGTAAGACTGTCTTACACATAATGGGGGCCCAATAAGTAATTTTAAGTGAAGTAAAGTTTGAAATCACAACCATGCAATGCCTGGGATCATCTCCGGAGCAACTCATTCCAAGCATGGTATTTATAGTTACTTTTGTGATTTTTCTATTTTTTTCTTTTTCAGATTTTGCATTATATTTATATGTAGTCATATAAAATCTAAAAAAATACATAAGTATCAGGGGCGCCTGGGTAGCTCAGTAGGGTGAGCGTCTGGCTTCGGCTCAGGTCATGATCTCACAGTTCGTGAGTTTGAGTCCTACCTTGGGCTCTGTGTTGACAGTTCAGAGCCTGGAGCCTGCTTTGGATTCTGTGTCTCCCTCTTGCTCTCTGCCCCTCCCCCACTCGTACTCTGTCCCTCTCTGTCTCTCAAACATATATAAACAATAAAAAAAAAATTAAAAAACACGTAAGTATCATGAACTACTTAGGCTTTTAATACCTTAAAAGTTGTGTTCTAGGCAGATGCTCCTTTTTTGTTCCGTGTCTTGGGTAGCCAAGGCACAATGAATGAACACTTCAGCGTGGACAAGAAAGATTGACTTGTAGGGCATTGCTTCAATGCCCCAGCACGACATATAAACTCACCCATACTTTCATTTTTGCTTGATTTTTCCAGCCTCACCTCCTCCTTCTGTTCCTGTTATAGAGCTTACTGATATAATCACATGCACCTGAGTTTTAGCATGAAACTTAAGCACAGAAGTTCGCAAAATTAAAACTACAAGCAACATAGCTTAACAGAGTGAAGGTTTAAAGGTTGCAGTAATGGTACGCCATTCCTGTCAGAGTCAGTGCCTCTTTATTGGATTAATTTCTCTTTGTTCTTGTAGGTGATGGAATGGAGTGACGGATAGTGGAAATCTGGAAACAGGCTGTTAAGGTTCATGTGTTCTAATACTTACTACCTGTAACGTTTGGGGAAACTTCCTAGCAATCTTATCTTCCGTAAAATGAAAGCGATACACATCCTGCTTCAGCGTGTTGAGAATTAAATGAGATGATGTCTATAAAAGATATAGCGTAGTGCCTGGAATATAGGAAGTGCTCAAGATATATTAGCATTTTTATTAATACTAGCTTGTTACTCCAGGCTAATGACCACATATTGTTTCTAGGCACTTGTTTTCTGCAAACTATAAATAGAATATGTATTTTCTTTTATAACACTTCAATTTCATGAAGATCCTGACCTCTTTTTAGATACGTAGAACATCATGGCATTGGAGCTGTGCCCCTTCTATGACATCTCACTATAAAATTAAAGTGAACACAGCCACAGAATGTACTAAGCTCTTGGTAGCTCAGACAAACAAAGTTGAAGTCACTTCAAGATTTCCTGGTGCTATTAGGGGCGCCTGGGTGGCGCAGTCGGGTAAGCGTCCGACTTCAGCCAGGTCACGATCTCGCGGTCCGTGAGTTCGAGCCCCGCGTCAGGCTCTGGGCTGATGGCTCAGAGCCTGGAGCCTGTTTCCGATTCTGTGTCTCCCTCTCTCTCTGCCCCTCCCCCATTCATGCTCTGTCTCTCTCTGTCCCAAAAATAAATAAACGTTGAAAAAAAAAAATTAAAAAAAAAAAAAGATTTCCTGGTGCTATGGTATTTATTAGATGGGAGCTTGTAAGAAAGCAATTGGTTTCACTGTGTTTCCTGTATAATGGATGTTAGTTGTCTCCTACATATTGTTTATCTATTTGCATAATCTCAGCTTCTGGAACACAGGAAAAATGTGGGAGTGGATGCAAGCAGCAGTAACACTAAAGATGACTTTGTTTCTTCGGTGAACCTTCCAGTAATGCCTCTAATGGTAAAATGAGGCCGTTTTTGTTTGTTGCCCTTGGATTATGAGCAGAAGTGAAAATGAAGCATATTAACGCCATAACCCAACCACCTCTCGAGTTACCCAAGCTCTTGTATCAAGTAAATTTGTCAGAAAGTAGTTTACTTTGATTACAATGAGTTTAGCTGTTTTGAAAAAGCAGTTGAAGTTCTAATATTAATCGCCTTAAGTTTTGTTGTACGTAGGGTCCAATGATAAACATTATATAATGTTTTGGGTCTTTTCTACAGCCACTGTGTCTTGTGTTGTCCTTGAGAATTATACAGGCAAAGGAGGAAACAGAAGGTAATATATGGAAGTGAGAAAAAGAGTAAGAAATTCTGGGGTCACAAGGATTCACAGGTTCACTGAGTATTAAAACTGGAAATAGTCTTACAGTTTTGTTCCAACGAGAGGATATGAAAGTTTAGATATGAGGGAGTCTCATGGCAAACCCACAATACAACAATATGACAAAAGGTTTAAGAGGAACCAAGTTCCTACATACATTTAAATACATCTGGACTATGTTACAAATAGTTATTTTGGGGGTCATGTGAGGATACTGATAAAATGTTCTTAAAGTAACATACATGTGGGTTAGCCAGGGGTCTGCCTCTATTTTTGATGTTCTTCTGGCTTTGAAACTGCCAGTGAGATGTAAACTATTATTTCCTATTATAAAACCAGGTATAGCTTGTATTAAATATGTGATATAACTGGATTTGAAGACAACTTGTCAGAAACTCTATCTTGTATCTCTCTTGCCCTAACCCTCAGCACAGCATCTGGCACATGGAAGGGGTTCAAATGTTTGGGACTGATGAGTGAGGGATGTGCTGTAGGAACTGGGGTAGGAAGGAAGCAAGAGACTTGTAACCCACATAATCATTCTTTAGTAAAAGTATATGGTATGAAAGCAGAGTAACCTTTAGTTTTAATGAGCATGCAAACCTTATCTTATCTGAAGAAATATATTAATGCCATCTCCTCCACACCATACAATTAGTCTGGAGACGGTGATGGGTGCTTGCTTCATATCCCTTCTACTGAGCGAGTATAAGAGGACTTGTATGGGGGGTTCTCAGAAGATACTCCTGAAACCTCATGCTACTATGGCAACTACGAATATGGCCCAAACTGTGGCTCTGGATGGAGATGTGACTTTGGCTGTGGTGGATGTAGACGCAGCTGTTGACAACCATGCTACTTTGGAGCATGTTGGTCCCGTGGATGCTACTTAAGGTCTTATGGTGTAGTGTATGCCTCTGGATTCGTTTCTCTTTGAACCTATGATTTTACCTCTAAGTTGCTTTGTATCTTCTGCTTTATGTTCAGTCGGGCAATAAATCCTCACCTACAGCATGCAAAAGTATAGGATTTCAACCTCAGCCACCAGAATGAGCAAACTATGTTTTTGAAAATTGAAAAAATTGATAGGTTCCATTTTATTTTTTACTTTAGCTTTTCCCTCTTATGTGACCTTCACACATTCAAATAGTTTTAGCTTAATATCTAATGTAGAAAAATTTTAGCCTTCTTTTTCATTGTCACTTGATTTCTACATCATGACCGCATGTTACTTTTGGTTATTTCTCTCAATGATATTTATTTGCATCTGTGGCTTTGTGATTATCAGAGTGAAAAATTTCCCTCAATACTAAAAGGTATAGATGAAGATAGTTTTAAACATGCTAATGTGTTTTTGTTTTCTTTTGCAGGTAATACTCAGGTACCTGGTATTTACTATAAATAGTTCAATTGTTCTTTATTGGGTACCTGAGAGCATATAACCACTCACCGCAAAAAGTTGAATGTAAGATTACTTACTGTTGATAAATAGACATGGAAACTAACATAATACATTGCAAACTTATTAACGAGAAAGGTGGTTTTTAAATTTTTTTTTTTTTAACGTTTATTTATTTTTTGGGGACAGAGAGACAGAGCATGAACGGGGGAGGGGCAGAGAGAGAGGGAGACACAGAATCAGAAACAGGGTCCAGGCTCTGAGCCATCAGCCCAGAGCCTGACGCGGGGCTCGAACTCACGGACCGCGAGATCGTGACCTGGCTGAAGTCGGACGCTTAACCGACTGCGCCACCCAGGCGCCCCAAGAAAGGTGGTTTTAAATAACAACCTAGCTGGAAATCCCTCCCTCTCTTTCTTCACCAAATACTGAAGACTTATAAAATCCTCATTTCTTTACTAAGTTGGAGATACAGAATTGGGAAGGGACGAACATAGACTGCCGTGCCAGAGAAGATATTAGGTAAGTGTTCCCAAGAGACTGAGCGAAAGCAGGTCCAAGACGAAAAGCAGGAGCTAGGACTTTCTTGTAACTTTCCTAAACCAATCAGAACAACTTTTCCTTAATCTTATCAAGCAGAATTCACTTTCTTTCCTTTGAGGAATTTGTTAATCTGAGTCATTGCACTGATTTTTCAAAGCATCCTGTAGCTTAGTGATCTCGTTTACCCTAAGAAGGCTAAACATCATTTGCATTCCCATGAAATCTTTCTTTCCAGCCCAGATCCCTCATTTAAAAACCAGACTCATACATCTGACTTTTTATATAAATCATACATATCTCATAGTAATTTTAAGCAGAACATGTCTAAAAATAAACTTTTAATCTTTCTTTACCCCAAAGACAATTTGACCTACCTTTCCCATATACGCTAATGACATATTCGTATTTTCAGGCCAAAAGCCTTTGAGTTCCTTGACGACTCTCTCTTGAGGTCTACATCCAATCTCTCCAAAAGTCATATTAACTCTACTTTAAAAATATATCCAGAATCCAACTGTTTCTTGCCACCTCCAACTCTATATCCAGTGTCTTTGTCCATGGTGCACATAGTGGATTCTCTTCGTATTCCACACATATCTCCTTGGATCTCTTTGCCAATGGCTGAGCACAGTGGCTCCTTAATTGCTTTTACCACTCAAGTCTCTTTGTTGGAGGCTGCTGAAACCTACTGCTGCCTGCCCTCAGGGAGAGCTGGACCTGTTTGGGAATTAGTGCACTCTCCTTATTCCTGCAGGCAGGCTTGAGGAATGAAAGATGGAGAAAGGGATATAAATCATGCAAGACCATGGCGCTCTTTTCTAAATGTGGATTATTTGCCAGATTCCTCCAATGACCTCTAAATGCACCTCCCCATCTGCCCCTCCCCAACTCCTTCCCCCACTGTGGTACTTCTCTAAAATACCAGCCACATTCTCCCTATCAATGCCCTGTCACTTACAGTTCCTTCGAACTAGAGTGAACTAGTGTGCTTCCAAACGTCAGCACAATTTTCTCCCCCATTTTGTCCCACAGTTGTCTCAAAATGTCCTTCTCTGTGAAGCTTTCTGGGCCACTGTGATGAAAACGTCAGCTCCCTGGTTGCACTCTCTAACTCCTTTCTGTACTCTGTTTCCTTCCATATAGTTTAATGTCACCTGGTATATTTGTTCTCACCTGGAAGAATGTGTGCTCCATAGGGACAGGGACATTTGTCTCTTGATTTTATTTTTCCCGTTAGAGTATCCCCAAAGTTTCAAAGATGACTTTACCATTCATGTTCAATATACAGGTTTGGGGTGAATAAATATGAGAACGAGTGGATTTCAAGCTACAGTGACTTACTAATTTTATATAATTTCATGTTGGAGAGCTGACTTCAGGTCTCATCAAAAGAATTTTGACATCTTTATGTCGGCTACAACTCACTGGTCTGCTCAGTTATGTTTCCTGGGAACCCAGGATCTTGGCAGATTCTGTCTTCAGTTATGTGCCTTCAATCTATTTTTGAATTCTTTTAACTAAATGTTCCATTTCAAGTCCTTGTGCCAGCTGCGTAAGAGGCATCCTCTTGTTCTGTGCACATATCCAGCTGAGAGAATTATCCTGGAGAACATTACCCTTACTCTGGTAAATGAATGTTTTCTTCTGTCGATTAAGGCTTTTAGGTAAATGTTCTTTATATGCACCTACCTTACGGATGATGTCTGTGTTCTATATGTCTTAAAAAAGAGCATTCACCTACATTTTGCACAGTAATGAAAGCCAACACTTAATGAGTGTTTATGTTGTGGGAACTATCATACTAACTTCTCATATCCTTTTTGCTCTCACAACAATCCTGCAAGATATACAATATTATTAACCCCTGTCCCCATATTTTTCTTTGAGATTTTATGTAACTTAGATTATTAAAACCATACAGTGATTTTTGTGTACTGCCTTTGTTAATTAGCATTATATCACTAGGGATTTCCCATGGCATTAAAATCCCTTATAAACATTGTTTTTAATCATAACAGAGTATTCCATGCTGTCTGTGTACTTTATTTTACTATTACTCTATTGTTGTACATGTGGATTATTTGCCACTTTTGTTCTTAATATTATACAAACTATTATAAAAAAACTGAGATAAACATATTTGTGCATATACTTTTATCATTGTTCTGTGTCTTATCTTTGGGATGAATTATTATGATTATCACGTGCATTGTATACTTTGAAGTCTTGTTTGTTTTTTAGGAACGATCCATGACTTTGGTTTAATATTTTCTGGTGAATATCATAGGTATTAATTATATGAGTTAGTGTCTGTAAGATAAAAGTAAATCTGCTTCCCATATGATATTATGTCTGGTCCTGAGAGCTAGAAAACATACTTGCATGAATGTTCATCATAAACTGTAAGCTATATAATGTAGTAGATGATATCTATACTGTAAGTAGAATGTAATGTAAGGATCCATACTCTCTGAAGTCAAGTTTTATTTTTCTTGTCATTACAAGAATAAACTTCAGAAAACTTGCTCTTATCAGAGTGCTCAACAATAACAGATGGCATAACTCCAAAGAGCAAATCAATAAATGTAATCCTATTGTGGCTGGAGAAAAATGTCATCATCCAGATGTTTAACTCTCCCAATTTGAATTTATCTTAGGATATATTTTAGAAAACTGTACATAAAAAAATCATGAGCATCACATTCAAGAATCCTGTATAAATTTTTTTAGCTTCACTAAGTTCAGACAACTATCTTATTTCACTGAATTCTAGGTTAGATTTCTGGAAGAATACCAGGGATTCAGAGATTCTACATTGTGGTTAAGTGCGAAGCATGTGCTTGAACAGTTAGCTATCTTGACTAGAATTTTATGAAAGTCACTTTGCCTGCCATGGGTTTTGTGTGTTTGCTTTTTAAGAATATGAGCATTATATTTGTAATACTGCAGTACTGTGGAATTTGAATCAATCTGTTTTTTGGTCTCAGAGGAAAGAGCTAAAGAAAACTCAGATTTAACCACGACTCCCCACTAGTTAATGCAGTTTGTGATTTACTTTACATTACTGTTTCTATATGAACCATCTCAGTATTTTCTGAAACAGTTAGGGTTAGACAGTTAGGGTTAGGCTGCCAGGGTATGAACATGAGAGTAATTGTCTTGTTTACAGTGTAGAGGCCTCTGGGCAATACAAGGGAGAAATTTCAAACACATAAAGCAAAAGGTCAGGTAGTCCTGATGGTTAGTTTATGGGGTTAAAAAATGGTAAACAAAGATATAACGAGCTTCGTGAATTAAACAAAGACAGCTAACTGTAAAGGAGAATATAATATTTAACCTACTAATACATTAAGGTAGAAACCTGCAATAATATAAGCAAAATCAATCTGTAGTTGCCATAGAAGTGTAGGTAGTGGAGCACATCCCTGAGACATACACAAGGGCAATGACAGTAACTGCTATGCAAGTTTTTGTGCTTGTCCATCAGACTGTTCCAGAATGTTGTTCAATAAATGTGTTAAAGAAATGGGTTGGGTAAATATATACCGTGGAATACAATGGGTATGGGGGTTAGCCCCAAGCACATGTTGACCAAAATAATTTCATTGTATGCTAAATACTTCTTAGCTCACAGAAGACAGAAGAAGAATCCAGAATCTCCTGAAAGAGAAAAAAAAAGTCTAATCCCCAGAAGACTCTAGGGAAAACATCAATTGCCCTGATAAGTTTATCTCTCTCCAAAATCTAGTTCTTCGGCTTGTAGGCTCAGTTAGATGGTTTGGTTCAGTTAGTACGTTGAGAACAAATCCATTTCTAAGGGGCTGACTAACATTAACAAGTTCAAGTGAATCATATATAAAACATAATGCCAACTCATTAATATACAATAAGAAATAATTGTTGCAGGAACTGTAATACTTGAGTTTGCTTGATTTGTGAATTCTCCTTATAGCTAACCTAGATGGAAATCCAAATTATAATTAGATCACTTTATTAATTTACGAGACAAATTACTGCTACAGGGAAATGGAAATACTCAAAGCACATTTTATCACCATATCATCTCTATTTTATTTGGGGAACGAAATCATTATCAGAGGCCAATTTATTAATGTACCCTGAGAAATCACTGTCAGAATGGCCAAAAGGCTTAAACCCAATATAATAAGCTTACTTTCTTCCCGAAAGGAAAGGCAAGACTGATAATAATCAGAAAGTTGTGTTCTGGGCCAAGAATTAGAACATAGGGAGTTACATAAACTGAATGTTTAATGATATCAGACTAGGATAACTTAATAAAGTCATTACACAATGTATTTGATCATCTTAATGTGACTAAAAGTACTTGAAGTCTTATATTAAGGTCACTTTTGCCCTGAAGAATACTTGTGTTCTTTACCATAACCCCAAGATCCAAAAGAACCCCACTAAAGCCTTGGTGGCCCTTTCTCAGTCAATACTTGACCTGTGCTAGATGAACTTCACACCGTATGCCTAGATACAGTCAACATTTTCCTCACCGACTATAGTTATTACTAGTAAAAGACCCCAGTCCCAAGATATTCCAAAACATGAGACAAATTTCCTTCATAACAATCCAGAACTTTCATTTTCAAGTGGTTAATCTACTCATCCCTTTCTGAAAGTAATCACAAAGTTCAAAAAGTTGACTGTTACAAATACGTAGGACAATGACTATTTTCCTTTGCCTATGAGTGAAGGGAATTTGGAAATAGCAAGATCAATGCTCTTTGCTATTAAAAAAATACTTCATATCTCAATACTTTAGTAATTTGAGTGTCCCACACTAGGCTCCAATTGCCTGGCTTCTGAAATCATCTAATGTAGCTTTTGCTAACTTCATGTGTCTTGAACTACTGGCTGCCCATTCATCTCTTGAGATCATATTTAAAATGCTGCGTTCATACATTTTTCTTTGTAAAAATAATACGCACAATTTTTAATTACACGGTAAATTGAAGGATACATAACCTTCAGAAATTTTGTGACACTGCCTAAGGCACCATTACTTCATTGTTACAAATGTAATCTTTATCTAATCAGTGATAATTCTGGCAAATAATATAATTACTTCAAGCATTTGGAGTATATACCTGCTAGGTGTTGGTAATGGTCATCAGTTTCAAACACAATAGAAGTCAGTATGTATTTTAAAAAGATAACCAAATGAATTCTACCAAACATTCAAAGAAGAAAGACTTAATACCTATTCTCAAACTAGTCCAAAACAAAAAGCAAAAACAAAAACAAAAAACAAAACAAACAAATAAAAAAAGAACAGAAAAGGAAGGAAAACTTCCCAATTCATTCTATGTAGTATTACCCTGATTCCAAAACTAAATAAAGACTCCACTAGAAACAAGAACTACAGGGGGTCCTGGGTGGCTCAGTCAGTTGAATGTCCCACTTCGGCTCAGGTCATGATTTTGCAGTTTGTGAGTTCTAATCCTGCATCAAGCTCACTGCTGTCAGTGTAGAGCCAGCTTTGGATCCTCTGTCCCCCTCTCTCTCTGCCCCTCCCCTGCTCACTCTCTCTCTCTCAAAAATAAATAAACATTAAAAAGAGACAGAGGGGCGCCTGGGTGGCGCAGTCGGTTCAGTGTCCGACTTCAGCCAGGTCACGATCTCGCGGTCCGTGAGTTCGAGCCCCGCGTCAGGCTCTGGGCTGATGGCTCAGAGCCTGGAGCCTGTTTCCGATTCTGTGTCTCCCTCTCTCTCTGCCCCTCCCCCGTTCATGCTCTGTCTCTCTCTGTCCCAAAAATAAATAAAAACAAAACAAAAAAAAAAAAAAACAAAAAAAAAAAAAAAAAGAGACAGAGAGAACTATAGGCCAATATCTCTGATGAACATGGATGCAAAAATTTTCAATAAAATACTAGCAAACCAAATGCAACAGTACATTAAAAGAATCATTCACTATGATCAAGTGGGATTTATTCCTGGTTTGCAAAGGTGGTTCAATATTCACAGAAAAATCAATGTAATACACCACATTAATAAAAGAAAGGATAAGAACCATATGATCCTCTCAACAGATGCTGAAAAGGCTTTTGACAAAAGACGGCATCCTTAGTAAAAATGCTCAACAAAGTAGGTTTAGAGAAAATATACCTCAACATAATAAAGGCCATATACAAAAAAAAAAAAAAAAAAAGGAAAAAAAGAAACAAAACAAAACAAACAAACAAACAAACAAAAACCAGAACTAATATCCTCAATGGGGAAAAACTGAGAGCTGTTCTTCTAGGTTCAAGAATAAGACAGGGATGGGGCGCCTGGGTGGCGCAGTCGGTTAAGCATCTGACTTCAGCCAGGTCACGATCTCGTGGTCCGTGAGTTCGAGCCCCGCGTCGGGCTCTGGGCTGATGGCTCAGAGCCTGGAGCCTGTTTCCGATTCTGTGTCTCCCTCTCTCTCTGCCCCTCCCCCGTTCATGCTCTGTCTCTCTCTGCCCCAAAAATAAATAAGTGTTGAAAAAAAAAAAAAAGAATAAGACAGGGATGTCCACTCTCACCACTGTTATTTAATATTGTATTGGAAGTCCTAGCCACAGAAATCAGACAACAAAAAGAAATGAAAGGCATCTAAATCAGCAAGGAAGAAGTAAAATTTTCACTAGTTGCAGATGACATGATAGTACATATATAGAAAACCTGGAAGAGTCCACCAGAAGATCACTAGATTTGATACACGAATTCAGTAAAGTCACAGGATACAAAATCAACATACAGAAATCTATTTCTATTCACCAATAATGAAGCAGCAGAAAGAGAAATGAAGAAATTAATCCCATTTGCAATTGCATCAAAAGCCAAAAGAGACCAAAGAACAAACCTAACCAAAGAGGAAAACCTCTATCCCCTGAAAATTATAAAACACAGATGAAAGAAACTGAATAAAACACAAAGAAATGGGAAAATAGTCCATGCTCAGGGCTTGGAAAAACAAATATTATTAAAATGTCTATACTGCACAAGGTAATTTACACATTAATGCAATCTGTATCAAAATACCAACAGCATTTTTCACAGAGCTAGAACAAACAATCCTAAAATTTGTATGGAACCACAACAGACTTTGAATAGCCAAAGCAACCTTGAAAAAGAAAAGCAAAGCTGGAGGCATCACAGTTCTGGACTTCAAGCTATATTAAAAAACTGTAGTGATCAAACAAGTATGGCACTAGCACAAAAATATGCACATAAATCAATAGAACAGAATAGAAAAGCCAGTAACAAACCAGAGAGCTATATGGCAAATTAATCTTCAACAAAGCAGGAAAGAATATCCAATGGAAAAAAGACAGTCTCTTCAACAAATAGCATCGGGAAAACTGCACAGCAACATGCAAAAGCATGAAACTGGACCACTTTCTTACACCATATGCAAAAATAAATTCAGAATGGATTAACGATTTAAATGTGAGACAGGAAGACATTAAAATCCTAGAGGAGAACACAGGCAGTAATTTTTTGACATTGACTGTAGTAACTTCTTACTAGGTATGTCTCCTGAGACAAGGGGGAAAAAAGCAAAAATAAACTATTGGGACTTCATCAAAATAAAAAGACTTCTGCACAGTGAAGGAAACCACCAACAAAAGTAAAAGACAACCTATGGGATGGGAGAAGGTATTTGCAGATGACATATTCAAAATATCTAAAGAACTTATAAAACTGAAAACCCTCAGAAATGAATAATCCAATTAAAAAATGGGCAGAAGACATGAATGGACATTTTTCCAAAGAAGACATCCAGATGGCCAACAGACACATGGAAAGATGCTCAACATCATTCATCATCAGAGAACTACAAGTCAAAACTAGAATGAGACATCACCTCACACCTGTCAGAATGGCTAAAATCAACCACAAAGAAACAACAGGTGCAGGCAAGGATGGGGAGAAAGGGGAACCCTCTTATACTGTTCATGGGAATGAAAACTGGTGCAACCCTTCTGGAAAACAATATAGAGTTTCCTCAAAAACTTAAAAATGGAATTTCCCTACAACCCAGCAATTGCACTACTACGTATTTACCTAAAGGTTACAAAAATACTAATCCGTTGGTATACATGCATCCCGATGTTTATAGCAGCATTATCAACAATAGTCAAATTGTGGAAAGAGTCCAAATGTCCATCAAATGATGAATGGTTAAAGAAGATGTGGTATGTATGTATGTGTGTACACACACATACACACACACACACACACACACACACACTGGAATACTACACGGAGATAAAAAAGAAAGAAATCTGAAATATTGCCACTTGCCACAACGTGGATGGAAGTGGAGTATATTACACTGAATGAAGTAAGTCAGTCAGAGAAAGACAAATATATGATTTCACTCATACGTGGAATTTAAGAAACAAACCAGATGAACATAGGGGAAGGGAAGGAAACATAAGATAAAAAAAGAGAGGGAGGCAAACTATAAGAGACTCTTAAATACAGAGAACAAACTGAAGGTTGCTAGAGTGGAGGTGGGTGAAGGGGGATGGGCTAAATGGGTGATGGGCATTAAGGAGGGCACTTGTGATGAGCATTGGATATTATCTGTAAGAGATGAATCACTGGGTTCTACTCCTGAAATCAATACTACATTGTATGTTAAATAATTTGTGGAAAACTACCTTCTTTTTTTCAGATAAATATTAAGATAATTTTGGAAATTTCCCCCCAAATTACACTGTGATGTTGATGAGGATTCTATTGTAGTTATGAATTAAAATGAGAAGGGCTATAATCATTTCTATATTTTATCTTCTCATACAGTGAAACACACGGCATAACTCTTTATCCATTCTGGCCTTCTGTAGTCGTTCCATATAATTTTTTCACCAATGTCATGCACATTCCTCCTTAAATCCATCACTCTATCTGACATTGTTATTCAAATTGAAATAAGCTATTATTCAATTATACTTTCTAAAAGACTTTGTTAGGATACGTAAAGGTCTGTAATCATGTAATGTTTATTTTATAACTACCCATCTAACTATAGTCTCTTGTTACTCTCATTGGTAGTTGGTTTGATTTTGTTGTGTTTTCCAACTGTGACCATACCATCGATTTTCTAATGATATTTCCATTTCACTATATTATCTCTTGGTCTATTTTCTTTTTCAGGTGGATTGACATCCTCTACAGAAAGATGTTCAGTAACAGCGGCAGTTACAGAAATCCTTGCCTTATTTCGGTGTTCATTCCTGAAGTATACACATGCTTTTAACATTGACGATAAAACTTAATAGTACACTTAAGCTGAAGCAATCATCTTGAACAATATAGAGATAAAGAATGGTTAGTTTTCCTCTAACAAAATGTTCATGGAGTTATTTAATAATAAAAGTTATGTCTCTATCTTTTTCAATTATTATCACCATTGGAATTGTGTCAAGAAAATGATCTAAAGATTTAATATATTTTTTAAATCTCCATCCATTGAAAATTAATGCTTTTTTGCCTCAAATAACTCTGTTTCATAAAGACTCTGATCCTTTCTGGGGTAGAGTGTTCCTGCCATATTTGTACTATACTTTTTATACCATTATTATTTGTTATGCTATAAGCAACCCCTAGATATTACCACATTAAATCTACCTCTCAATCTATACACTTTACTACACACACCTCAATACACACACACACACACACACATCTGTATTATATACATTTTACTCTACATACCTCAATATACACAATACATTAATATTACACACATAGTTTTTACTGGTAAACATATTTTAGATATCTCATGCTTAAGAAATGTCAATGCATATAAAACTAAACACCATACAACCACATAAAAAACATGCAAACTAATAAGAATGACAGTATTCGTGAAATTGGCTACACAAATTACTTGTAACCAAGTACCAGAATCAGTCCTGTCAGAAAACTGAAACAAAACAAAAAGCAGTGTTTCTCTGGACATTGAGGCTCTCTCTCAAAACAAAATTCAAGACAATGTTGATTTAAATCCTACTCTTGCAACCTCTGGTTTCTGTGCATTTGTGCTTTAAGTCTGAAGAGGGATGATGTTATTATTTCATGGCAAGCGTAAATAATACATGCGGTTTTCACGCCATGCAAACTCATGAAGCTTCGTTATAGAGATTAAATAAGACAGTAAATTTGTTTTCACTATGAAGTATATACTATGTACTTGAAAGCATTTGGAGGCAGCAGCAAAGGAATCCTCAAATTAATGGGTGTGAGGGCTTCTCCTGTAAATGAATGCACTGTTAATGACATGGTTTTCATCCAGATTAGTGGATAAAATGCACGGCATTATCACTTGTGGTTTGCCACATGCACTACTGAGGGTGTATAAAAGGCCTCGAGGAAACAGAGGTTCATATTCTGTAAGCAGACACTGCTCTCACCTAAATCGTCAACTCTTGAAACCATGAGCTACTACTACGGCAACTACTATGGCGGTCTGGGCTATGGCCTTGGTGGCCTGGGCTGCGGCTATGGCTGTGGCTGTGGCTATGGCTGTGGCTATGGTGCTGGCTACGGAGGTTACGGATACAGCTGCTATCGCCCATGTTTCTATGGAAGATATTGGTCCTCTGGCTGCTACTGAGAAGTCTTGAACACAACCTTTCACACGACAAAGGACTTTCAGCTGCTTTTCCTCTTGCCGGCTCTACCTTCTAGATATCTCATTCTGTTGGTGCCTCTTTTCTATGAAATAATGATGAGCCAATCCTCGGTTATTGGGATAGACCTTCCTTCAGATTTGCCATGCCAAGACTGGCTTGATAAGAATCATCTGAATTTGCAATTCTAATATTGGAGGGAGATGGGGAGACGTACAGTTTGGGTAATGATTCTCCTTTGGGATACGTTTTTGTGGCAGAACTCTCATTCCCAACTGTGCATGAGAGGCTTGTGAAAATTCACTTTACATTAAACTTACTTTGCCTGGCATTGTCGATGGCCACAGTGTCTCTTCTCTCCCTCATAGACAAGTGTTCTACATGTACAAGCACTGAGTGTGAGTTTATGCCTCTGTATGTCTGCTGTGTGTGCCCGTGTGCTTTGTAAAAGCTCCTGATGCTGCTGTTAGACCTGTAATCCTGTGTAACCATAAGGGAAAAGAGACTGTCCAGCAGTTCTTTTCACACTTTGTTCAAAGTATATCAACACAGCTGTAGCTGATCTTACCCAGCCTCATAGCCTCACAGTGGGATCATTATGCAACATTATAACACCATTTTCCACTGTTGTCCTCAAAACCCTGCCGTCTTTTACCGTTTCCAAGCAGGATAGGACTCTATTCTGTTGTTGGAAGCTGTGTTCTTTATGGATTTTGTCTCCTGTGGCTGCTATTTGGGCCTCACTTAAACAACAATTGAAGAAGCTCAAACAGCCTTCAGAATTACATAGCAATTGGTTAGCTGAGTTGCCATCCTTGTTTCCAGGTGCCCAGAGCTCTCTGTTATATGTGGATATGTAGTTCTGTAAGTACCTACACTGGGAGTCCAAGTAGACATTTGTCATACTGTAGATATTTGCTCCTTCCAACGTCCTACCTTGATTAATTTTGTCCCCTTGATAATCAGACGAATTACACTTATGTAACTTGGTTTGGGATGCTATTTAAAGGGCCAAAAGTCCGTCTATGAAATGTGTGTGTTTGAACATCATTTCTGTTTCTAGGCTTCCAGAAATGTCTGCATTGTCCTGGTTATTCTGTTTACCCATTGTTTGTACTTCCAGTTGCCATCTTCACCTTTTATTCAACATTTTTAAAAAATTTTTAACAAGACTTGCTTCACTGAAGTTAAAACCCTACAAAAATGGCAATGGTATGGAGCTCTATTGTATTTCTGAAGAACTTTTTTTTTCAGTTGTCAAGAGGCAAGTTCTCTTGAAATGTCTTAAAATGAATGACAGCTTTTGGAAGGCAACTGCATTCAAGATATAAACACAAAATAGGTCAACATTTAACCTACTTATATTTTAACTTATGAGAGTGACATCCTGAGGTCTGGAGTCTATAAACAAAACTGATCAAAAACAAAAGCACATGAAATCTTGAATAAAGTGGGGAGGGAAAAATTCTGAAAAATTTTTCTTTGTCCATTCATCAGTCAATGGACATTTGGGGTCTCTCCATAGTTTGGCTATTCTTGATAATGCTGCTATAAACATTGGGGTGAATGTACCCTTCACATCTATATTTTTGTATCCTTTGGATAAATAGCTAACTGTTAAATTGCTGGGTCATAGGGTAGTTCTATTTTTAGCTTCTTGAAGAATCTCCATACTGTTCTCCAGAGTGGCTGCACTGCTTTGCATTCCCACCAACAGTGCAAGAGGATGCCCCTTTCTCCTCATCTTCATCAATACCTGTGTTGTCTTGTGTTGTCTACCCAACATTTAAAGAGAATTAATACCTATTCTTCTGAAACTCTTCCAAAAAATAGAAATGGAAGGAAAACTTCCATACTCATTTTATGAGGCCAACATTACCTTGATTCCAAAACCAGACAAAGATCTCACTAAAAAGGAGAATTATAGGCCAATACCCCATGATGGAAAATTTCTCAACAAGATACTAGCAAATCAAATCCAATAGTATATTAAAAGAATGATTCACCACGATCAAGTGGGATTTATTCTTGAACTACAGGGGTCGTTCAATATCCACAAATCAATCAACATGATACAGCACATTAATAAAAGAAATGATAAGAACCATATGATTCTGTCAATAGATGCAGAAAAAACATTTGAAAAAATATAGCATCTTTCTTGCTAAAAATTCTCAAGAAAGTAGGGATAGAAGGACCATACCTCAGCATCATAAAGGCCATATACAAAAGACCCACAGTGAATCATCCTCAATGGGGAAAATCTAAGAGCTTCTTCCCTAAGGTCAGGAACATGACAGGGATGTCCACTCTCACCACTGTTGTTCAACCTAGTACTAGAAGTCTTAGCCTTAGCAATCAGACAACAAAAGGACCTGAAAGTCATCCAAATCAGCAAGGAAGATGTAAACCTTTCACTCTTCACAGATGACATGATACTCTACGTAGAAAACCTGAAAGACAGCACCAATAAATTGCTAGAACTGATCCATGAATTCAGCAAGTCACAGGATCTCAAATCAATGTACAGAAACCTGTTGCATTTCTATACACAAATAATGATGCAGCAGAAAGAGAAATCAAGGAATCAATCCCATTTACAATTGCACCAAAAACCATAAGATACCTAGGAATAATCCTAACCAAAGAAGTAAAAGATCTGTACTCTGGAAACTATAGAATACTTATGAAATAAACTGCAGAAGACTCAAAGAAATGGAAACATTCCATGTTCGTGGATAGGAAGAACAAATATTGTTAAAATGTATATACTACCCAAAACAAACTACACATTCAGTGCAACCCCTATCAAAATAACACCATAACTTTTCACAGAGCTAGAAAAAACAATTCTAAATTTCTATTGAACCAGAAAAGACCCCAAATAGCCAAAATAATGTTGAAAAAAAAAAAGCAAAGTGGGAGGCATCACAATTCCGGACTTCAAGCTGTATACAAAAGCTGTAATCAACAAGACATTATGGTACTGGCACAAAAACAGACACATAGATCAATGGAACAGAATAGAGAATG
This sequence comes from Puma concolor, assembly GCF_028749965.1. Classification (NCBI taxonomy): domain Eukaryota; kingdom Metazoa; phylum Chordata; class Mammalia; order Carnivora; family Felidae; genus Puma; species Puma concolor. The sequence continues at coordinate 146,000,568 of NC_141675.1, read as the reverse complement.
CAGAAATGGACTCACAACTATATGGCCAACTAATTTTCCACAAAGCAGTAAAGTCTGGAAAAAAGACAAACTCTTCTACAAATAGTGTTGGGAAAACTGGAGAGTGACATGTAGAAGAAGGAAGCTGGGCCACTTTCTTACACTGTATACAAAAATAAATTCAAAATGGATTAAAGACCCACATGTGAGACAGGAAATCATCAAAATCCTACAAAAGAACACAGGCAGCAACCTCTTTGACCTTGGCTATAGCAACTTCTTCCTAGAAATATCTTTGTAGGCAAGGGAAACAAAAGCAAAACTGAAGTATTGGGACTTCCTCAAGATAAAAAGCTTCTGCACAGTGAAGGAAACCATCAACAAAACTGAAAGGCAACCTTTGGAATGGGAGAAGATATTTGCAAATGACATATTGTATAAAGGGTTAGTATCCAAAATCTATAAAGAGCTTATCTAAGTCAACAACCAAAAAATAAATAATCCAGTTAAGAAATGGGCAGAAGGCATGAACAGACATTTATCCAAAGACATAAAAATGGCTAACAGAAACATGGAAAGATGCTCAACATCACTCATCATCAGGGAAATACAAATAAAAATCACGAAGATATACCACCTCAAACCTGTCAGAATGACTGAAATTAACAACTCAGGAAACCATAGATGTTGACCAGGGTGTGGAGAAAGGGAAACCCTCTTACACTGTTGGTGAGAATGCAAACTGATGCAGCCATTCTGGAAAACAGTGTGGAGGTTCCTCGAAAAGTAAAAATAGAGCTACCCTATTAGGTATTTTTCCAAAGGATCCAAAAATGCTGACTTGAAGGGGCACATGCACCCCAATGTTTATAGCAGCATTATCAACAATATCCAAATTATGGAAATAGCCCAAATATCCATTGACTGATGGATAAAGAAGTTGTGGTATATATATAAACAATGGAATATTGCTCGGCTATCAAAAAGAATGAAATTTGCAACAACGTGGATGGAACTAGTGTATTATCATAAGCAAAATAAGCCAGTTAGGAAAGATAAACATCATATGATTTCACTCATAGGTATAATTTAAGAAAAAAAACAGATGAACTTAGGTAAAGGGAAAGAAAAATAAAACAAGATAAAAACAGAGCGGGAGGCAAACCAAAAGAAACTCTTACATACAGAGAACAAATTGAGGGTTGCTGGAAGGGAGTTGGGTGGTGGGATGGGCTAAATAGTTGATGAGCATTAAGGAGGGCACTTATTGGGAAGAACAATGGGTATTTTATGCAAGTGATGAATCACTGAAATATACTCCTGAAACCAATACTTCACTACGTGCCATATGGTAACTAACTTTAACTTAAATAAAATCCTGGAACAACAACAACAACAACAACAAAAAGATACAGCATGCTGCATGTAGCCCAAGTTCAAGTTCAGCCCAATACAAAGTTTTTTTGAACTTTACAATATGATTGTAAGTTAATCTACATTCCAAAAAAATCCGTATCATAGGATGCTCTGGGCTTGGGCATCTAGAAGTATCTGTGCAAGCTGTGTCAACAAGAGCCTTGGCTTATTCAGTGTGCTATGGTTGGTGACGTCATGGTGGCTGATGGCTCGCATGATGGGTTCAGATATCTGCTCAGGGGAATATATCATCACATTGTATCTGATCTACACTAAGTATCAGAGGTAGAAAGACACAAAAAATTTCCTGGGATCTTGATGAGCTCACAGTTCAGATGGAACTCAGATAACAAATACATAATACAGTGATCTGTGTTAACTTTTTAGAAGTTTATTTATTTATTTTTAGAGATAAAGAGAGAGCATGAGCAGAGGAGGGGAAGAGAGAAAGGAAGAGAGAGAATCCCAAGTAGGCCCCATGTTGTCAGTGCAGAGCCCCATGTGGGGCTGCATCTCAGGCACCGTGAGATCATGACCTGAGCCAAAATCACAAGTCGGATGCTTAACCAGCCCACTGAACCACCCAGGTGCCCCATATCTGTGTTAACTTTTCAGAAAGATCTATGTATTGAGAGCAATGGGACCTCATGGGAGGGATATCTAATCAAGCCTTGTGTAGTCAGAGTTTTCAGAAAAGATACTACCTGAACTCAGTATTGAAAAAAAGTGCAAGAAGGGGGGATTTGGAATGTGTTGGGGTGCAGTGTTTGTGCTAGCTGTGTGCTCTGTAGAGCCCATTTTGCCATAACCACTAACCAGAAGCTATTTCTCTAGTAGACATGCACTTGTTCAACATTTTCAATAGAGATTCATTTAGAAACTAGAAATTGAAAGGTGGAGTTAGATTGCCTGGAAAGCTCTTCGAGCTTCATAGGTGATAACCACCATCAAAAATAATGGTGGCAGTTTTCTAGAAATTGCTGTGAGTACGGATATGAAACTGAAGACAGATGATTTAGAAGAATCAGTGCCCTGTTTTGTAATTATTACAAGTCTAAAGAAGATTTAAGTTGGAGAATCGATTGTAGCAGAAAGCCATTACAGTCTGCCCGCCCTCCCCCTGCCCCACCCCACCCTCGCAGCCATCCTGAAAGAGCATTCCTAGGAAACCTTTCATCAGATGAACTGGCATAAAGTGAAGATGCAATTACCATTAATTTATATGGAAAAAACGTCAAGCATTCCTAGACCCCAAAATAACCTCTTTTAGTCTTTTCTAATACCTTGGGACACATCTTGTTAATGGATACGCAAAATCAATGGAGGTACAGCACAGGTGCTCACGAATATAATTCAAAGCTCTACTGGCTGGTACTCAGACGCTGAGTGTAGTTCCTGAGGAGGCCGCTGGGGGCGCTACTGTCATACCTCGGGGTGCGCCGAGCCTTTATAATGACACATTGCAAAGCCAACGGTGATACAATTTTCATAAGCAGCCATTTTTTTTAAGGGAAAAATCCTCTTAATATTTCTTTGGGTTAGCGAAAGCAGGTACAAATGTAGTTCTTTCATAAAAGCAAAGGGGCCTAACAAGAACTTTTGAAAAAAGACCACCTGTATTTTGGTGATTAAGGTTGTGATCAACAATATCTTGCTGAAAGCTTTCAAGGAATGCTCCTTAAGTGACTTCACTTAAGAATATTGTTATTTAGTAAGTTCTATTATTTTTTCCATTTTCAAAACACCTTTCCGATATATTTTCCTTAACATTTGCAACAGAGTTTTTGAATTATACAAAGCCATTTTGTCTTACTTTTCAAAATGAATTTCAACTTAACATTCAATGTCGCATTATATGACATAACCAGAACTGAGGCTAACGTGTAACTGTAGTTGGAAGAATTCTAAATTTTAGCTTTTGTTTACCGGTCTGTACAGAGAAGAAAGCTTTCTCTAAGAACAGCATGCTTTTCTGAAGTTTGACAGGTAGAATGTGGCATTAAACTAGCATCAATCTCCTATCCATGCGAAAGAGTCATAAAGCAGATTCCCAGAAGGTCAACCTCTAATATATTTACTTTGACATGTATAATCAGATACATCATATTACAAATTTAGCATGATACTATTTTCCTAATTCTCTTTGAACCCCTTCTGACTCGTACATGTGTGACAACACTTATTCCTGATGAAGTTCAGGAATATTACTAATGATTTCAGGGATTGAGTTAAACATATTTGAGATTGTAAGGTTAAGAGACTATATTAGTTTTCCTTGCTGCTTAACAAATCACCACAAATTTATCAGTTAAAGGTTTTTTTTTTTTTAATGTTTACTTATCTGAGAGAGAAAGAGAGAGAGAGAGAGAGATAAGTGGGGGAGGGGCAGAGAGAGACACACACACACACACAGAACCTGAAGTAGGCTCCAGGCTCTGAGCTGTTAGCAGAGAGCCCGACATGGGGCTTGAACTCATGAACTGTGAGATCATGACCTGAGCTGAAGTCGGACGCTTAACATCACAAATTTCTTTATTTAAAAGAGCACTCATGTCCTCACGCCCCCACCTCTCCTGTACACCAGAAGTTTGGCAAGGTGTTGTTGGGTTCTCTGCTCATTGTATCCCAAAGCTGGGCTGAGTTCTCACCCGGGACTAAGGAAGAATCTGCTTGTTGAGAGAATCCAGTTCCTGTGGTTGGAGGATTGAATTCCCATTTCTATGCTGGCTGCCAGCAGGGGGCTACTCTCAGCAATGAGATGCCACCTACATTCCATGGCACATGCCCCACCCACCCCCCACTACATCATTAAGTCATGTCAAACCCTCCTCATTCTGAGTCTGTTACCAGCCAGAGAAAACTATTTTTACAGGGCTCATGTGATTAGGTCAGGCCCACCCAGATAATCTCCATTTTTTTAAGTCACCTGTGCTACATATGAAAGAGCCTAATCACAGTAGAAAAACCTATTATATTCACAGTGCTGAAATAATACAGGGCATGTATATCAGGAAGGGGTAGATCTTAAGGACCATCTTAACCTGCTACCTAACCAAGTGACATGTTCTCATGTTGCCCTGAGCAACCACTTTCCATCTCTTTCAGAGCAAAGCCAAAGCTTTTAAATGGTGCTGCTAAGAGTATAACTGATCAGCACAGACCTAAATGATCTCACATCTCTCATGCAACCTTCCTCTCTTCTCTCTCTAGTTTGTTCCACTTCAGGGAACATGACCCTCAAGGAGCCTAGCATGACCGCATATCAGGGCACCTGTGTTTTTGGTTCCCTCTGCCTGTCTGCTCTTCCCCCGACAGCTACATGGCTTATGAAAATTCACTTATCTGGGATGGGATGAGCCTTCCTTACCCATCTACCATTTCACTACCCCCAGTGGGTCATTGCTTATCTCCCACCTCTGCTTTATATTTTGTTCTCATTTTGTTCTTTGTTCTTAATACTATTATCAGTATGAAATATACTCTTTTGATGGATTGATTGATCGGCTCCTGTCCCATTAGAATGGAAGGAACCTTTAGGAAGACAGGCTTTTGTCTGCTTTGTTTATTACCTTGAAATGTGCTTCCCAGTGCCTGGAAAAAATGTGGAACACAAAGTAGCCACTCAGTAAATATTTGTTGAATGTATACAATCAGTCCCTTTTGTTTATGGTTGTCTCCGCCACTAAAATGTGAGTCCAGGGGAAATGGGGAATTTGTTTTTCTTTTACTACTTTATCTTTAAGACGAGTAAGTAAATGTTCTCTATTATTTGTCCAATGAATGAATGAAAATTAATTTGAATTTGCAGAAAGAAGAAAGAAGCTTGGCTAAGGTATGAGTCCAGGTACCTGGCTTGCATAACTGGTGAATTTTGAAGCTCTGTGTCAAGATAGGGAAGAGAAAAAACATTGAGTGCTCGGTGCATAAAAGGTTAGATGGGCAGCGTTTTGTTTTGTTTTAAAGATTTTATTTATTTATTTTTTTAATGTTTATTTTTGAGAGAGACAGAGAGCAAGTGAGGGCGGTGCAGAGAGAGAGGGAGACACAGAATCTGAAACAGGCTCCAGGCTCTGAGCTGTCAGCACAGAGCCCGCGGCGGGGCTCGAACTCACAGACCGCGAGATCATGCCCTGAGCCAAAGTCAGACGCTTCACTGACTGAGCTACACAGGTGCCCCAAGTTTCTTTTTTTTTTTTTAATACATTTTTCATATATTGAATCTGAAATGGATTTCAAAGCAAATAAGTGTGCCCAGGAGACAGAGAAGGTGGGGAGTGGCAAGGATTGCTGCCTGATGGTAACTGTCTGCTTTGTGAAGTACAACTTGGGCCAGAGCAAGAGAATGGGAGTCTGTTTTGAAAGACAGACAGACATTTGACATGACTGTGGGGAATCGGGGAAGAAACGAACTTGGGCACAGAGATGGATTTATGGGCAGCAGTGAGGGCTTAGTTGGGCTCAGAGGCAAAACATTCGTATTGTGTTCAGTTTCATGCTTTTTTTTTTTTTTTTTTTTTTTTCTGTTTTGGCCATGCAGAATAGATCTAGTATAATTAACTTGCTAATATACTTCACCACTTATGTTCACTAATGACTTTTTCTTTAAATGCAAAGCACGTGCGTGGGCGTGTAAAACATTTTTTTTTCCAGCGGTGCTAAGACATACTCTAATGTTAAATCTAGTCATTGGCGGGGAAGTTCCGGCAAATACTGTGGATTGTATGAAGGGGAAAAGAATCAGCAAAGAGATGACATTTGGAAATTTAAACAACTACGGTTCCTGAAAGCAGAGAGAGAGGGTGTGTTTTATTCACTGGCGTGTGCTCAAGACACAGGACCCCTGTGGACCATATTAGGCAACTCAGTAAATGTTTCCAGAGGAAAAATTTGCAGTTTGATCAGGTACAATATAAACCTGAAATGAGAAGTGTGTTTTTCTACTGGCCCTAACTGGCAACTCTAAGGCCCACTGACGTTCTGAAGAGAAAGATCGATAAAGAAGAAGGAAAAGGAATGAAAATTATGAAAATGGAAAAAAAAAAAAAACAAGGATAAACTAGAAAACACAGTTTTCAAACACAGCAGGATGAGGCCGCAATCAGAAGCTTCTGGTTCAAAGAAACAAATTATTTTGTTTGTGACAACTCCTTTGAAAGTCTCAAGAAGTGACAATAGAAAAGCTGTGGTCTTGAGGGAAGAGAGAGAAAGAGACAGAAATCCACATGGTGCCCTGTAGTTATTAAGCTAAAGGACTAACCAGTCTTCCAAGTCAATATCCAATGATTATGTTACAGATTGTACCACAGGTAAGATAACTTCCTAGACCTCCGGACAGAGCTCTTTGCTCATTTTATTTTCAATTCTTTTTTTCCCCCCACTCAAATTATTAGTTATATATTGCTCCTTTTTATTCGTGCTTTAATATCTATCTCTTATTCTGGAATGCAGTATCCATAATGTTCGTGGGCTGGCTTTTCTGTTTTACACTGAGTATATTAGGGACTGAAATGTAGTAATCACCAGATAAATGTTTGTTGAATAGATTAACCACCAAAAGGTTGTGCAGGCTGCCTTTAGCAAGCTAATACTTCCCATAGATATTTTAAAGTAAATAGTATTATATTAATCAGCATTCCTGGTGGGGTTGCTAAAGAATTAAGAAAGGTCGGGGCACCTGGGTGGCTCAGTCAGCTAAGCATCTGACTCTTGGTTTTGGCTCAGCTCATGATCTCACAGTTTCGTGGGTTTGAGCCCTGTGTCAGGTTCTGTGCTGGTAGCTCGAAGACTGCTTGGGATTCTCTCTCTCTCCCTCTCTCTCTGCCCCTCCCCTACTTGTGCTGTCTTTGTCTCTCTCAAAAATAAATAAACTAAAAAAAAAAAAAAAAAAAAAAGAAAAAGAATTAAGAAAGGTTAATTTAGGAGTAACATGCTTTATTTTACTAAGCCAACCAATTTTAAAAAGAAATATTTCAAACATTTGTTTTAATTTATTTTAAAAAGTAATAATATTTTTTTTTCCTAAATAGGTTAAGTATTTCTTGTTTGAAAGTTAAATGCTTTTCTCTGACGTCGTGTTCCTTCTGAAGGCCAAATGACTTTACCCTTACCTAATGGTAGAGACAGGATTGTATAGTGAGTAAAAGTAAAGGCTTGTTAACCAGAAAACTGATTTTGAAACTCACATCAGCTACCGATTAGTTGTGTGACCTTGTGTTAGCAATCAAACAGGATGGGAATAGTACTAACAAGATTGTTATGGGGTTGAGCTAAAACATATAAAGGACTTCAAATACTACCTGGCCTATATTGATCCCCTGGTAAATATTTGTATTATCATTGTTTACTTTAAAATGATAGTATAAATTCTGTAGACGAGGTCAGTAAGTATCCTGTCTAGTTCTTTTCTAGTCAATGTGTACTGTCTGTGGAGAATCATCCAAAAGATTTCTTCTTCAGGATTGTCAATGAAAACACTGTGCTGATTTTTGAATAGTTTACAAGTTCTTGCACTTGTTTGGCAGTTCTTGGGAGTGCGATGAAATACGGCTTATATATGATTACCTTAACAAATTGGCTGATATCCAGGGTCTGTTGAATTGAACCACATTTTGAGGGAATTTGATTTTCCCCATACTGCTTGCAGTTGCTGTTTGATTATTCGATTTTTCCACAGTTGTTTCAAAACCACAGAATAAGGCTGACTTTTAAGTGAACACATTTTAAAAATATACATTGATTAAAAAGAAAATGAAGAATTGTTATAAGAAATCAAAAGAGCCTCTAACACTGATACTTGGCAAAATCTTGAGATGTGAACACAGAGGTATCTTGGAGCGATAAAAGATGGGGAGAAAGTTTCTTTTCTTCGACAACCAGCATGAGTCCTAGGTGGTTGCGAGAGTCTGGTCCTTTCTGTGCTGGGTGGGAAGCGGTGTAGGCTGAGGATAAGACGAAGAGACAGATCACTTGGTGTTTCATGTACAAATACAGTTTAAGGCTAGAAGTAGGCTCCTCCTTTAGGACTTAAATAAAGCAGAACACAGGAGGTAGTTCCTAGATTCAACCTTGTGATATCTTCTATTACTGATGTCCTTTACAAGGCAAATACCTGGCTTTATCTGGGTTATGACAGGATTGAAGATAATAGATTTTTAAAATTTTTACCTTAAATTAGGGGCGCCTGGCTTAGTCGGTTAGCCTCCAGCTTCGGCTCAGGTCATGATCTCACAGTTCATGAGTTCAAGCCCCGCATTGGCCTCTGTGCTGACAGCTCAGAGCCTGGAGCCTGCTTTGGATTCTGGGTCTTCCTCTCTCTCTGCCCCTGTTCTGTTCACGCTCTGTCTCTTTCTCTCAAAAATAAACGATAAAAAAATTAAAAAAATATTTTTCCTTAAATTTTATTAAACCAAATTCTGCTAGTGTAAACAGACCCAAAAAGAGCAGTTCTTTACCATTAATAATTCTCTTCAATTGGTACATTGCAAAGCTCCATCAGTATGGAAATAATAAGCCATTTAATCACATTGTACTATTAATAAACTAGTAGGGGGAGGAAGCGTAATAAGCTTAAATGAAGTCCAAAAAGCATCTATACACTTTCTGATATTTGAATATTTTGAGCATTTTTTTTCAGCAGAACTAACTACATAAACGTGCTAATTGGTTTCATGTCACTTGCATTTATTCTAATAATAGTGGGAATAAACAATAAACCACAGATATGAGGCAGCACTGCACCTCGGAGATTCAACTCCCTCACCTGCAAGCATAGCCTCAATTTCAAATTTATCTGACAAACTAAGGTTGAATTGGAGCACTTAGGGTTAAAGATGTGGTATATATAATACGATGGAATATTACTCAGTCATAAAAGTCATAAAAAAGAATGAGATCTTGCCATTTGCAACAATGTGGATGGACCAAGAGGGCATTACGTTAAGTGAAATAAGTCAGACAAAGATGAACACCGTGTAATTTCACTTACATGTGGAATCTCAAAAACAAAACAAAGGAACAAAGAAAAAAGCAGAGACAGACGCATATACAGAGAACAAACTGGTGGTTGCCAGAGGGGAGGGGTGGGCAATGGGCACAATGGGGAAAGAGGAGTGGGAGATACAGGCTTCCAGTTATGGAATGAATAAGGCATGAGGACAACAGGCTCAGCATAGGGAATACAGTCACTGTATTGCGAGAGTTATATGGGGGCAGACTGTAGCTACACTTGTGGGGGAACATAGTATAAAGTACAGACTTGTGGAGTCACTATGTTGGACCCTGAAATTAATGTAGCATTGTGTGTTGACCATGCTTCAATAATTAAAAAAAAAAAAAATCATTGTTGCATAATTCTGTTGTCTGACTTGTAGTTTCTCATTGGTTAAGAAAACAAATAAATAAAGGACACTGACATCAACGGTGCCCCAAGTCTCTTTGAATTCTGAAATCCTATGGTCCCATGATAATATGGAATTCAGATCCTGATATAAGAATGTATTCCTGGGAAGAGAGCTGTTTATAATAATCAGCAGGAACTCTTTTTTTTATTCAATCTTCAGCGGAATCTACCAGGCAGGCTTACTCTAACGTGAGACATAGTGCTTGAGGCATTCTTTTGACTCCCAGTTTGTGGCTGTTCTAAAAATTAAATATCATCCTTGCACCAGGAAACCTGGGTCTCAGCTGACTTTAAAAGCACATTGTATTTAGATGTACATCACAGTTGATTGCCATTGTCACAGGACTAGTATTTCAGGGAACGATTCTTGTTCACTTTATGTGAATTCTTGGTAAAGAAGACACCCTTGGCTTAGAAAAGAGTCAACAGGCATGAATTGTCAAAGGAAAAGATACAATTAGAGGAAAAGATACAATTGTCAAAGGAAAAAAATGCAATCTCCTGTGACGCCGAGTTGAAAAATGCCTGAAGCTACAGAGATTTGCTGACGGGAGGGGAAGCCAAGAAACCCAGAGTATGGCGGTTATAGACACAATAGCGTCTTATTAACAGTCCAATGTTTCTCTAGGTATTCAAATGAAGCAGAAAATCAGGCCTGTTGCATAACTTTTAAATAACTAAGTGACATAAACAAGCGGAAGACACGGTTTGGTGTTAGGAAACAAGATGGTTGACATAGTTTCCAAGTAATGTGTTCTATCATATGACATTCAGAGGTGTGGCCTTGTACACCCCTCAGCGTACATATAAATGTCCCTGTGCTGTCACAGTCACAAAACTGGACCACGATACCGAGCCACACTCACCACCCTGACACCATGAGCTACTACGGCAGCTACTACGGAGGCCTGGGCTACGGCTGTGGAGGCTTCGGCGGCCTGGGCTGCGGCTGTGGCTGGGGAGCCTACAGATACGGCTGCTCTCGTCCCTGTTACTATGGAAGATACTGGTCTTCTGGCTTCTACTGAATAAATACTTGAAAATTTACAATTTGTGCGCTTGTCTCTGATTCATCCAGAAAATTGTATTTCATAACCTCGTACTTTGTTTATCCTGTCTTGAGACTTAAACTGTTATCTGGGCCAGCTGGTTTCTGACAATAATGTGATGAAAACTTGATTCAGTACATGTTTCGTTAGTAATGCTCTTCAAGGATCCCCTTCTGTGTAGGATGGAGAGTCATTGTACCCTAGCCAGGCTTTGCCTTTCTATATCTGGTATCTATAATAATCTTTTTCTGACAGAGTAAACGTGTTTTGAGTTTCAGTTTTGTTTTCTTTCTTTCTTTTTTTAATCACAGTAAATTTGCTGCAGTGCACTAATATAATCATCAACTATGGCAACATTTGCTTCTTCGATCTAAGAAATTTACCAATATACTTTATTTCGTGACTATCTCTTCTCCTTCATCTTATCTCCTTTCTCATCATCTTCAATATCTACCTTTTCTTCCCTACCAGAAGGTAAGAATTCTATCTCGTCGGGTTAAAGAGGTTCTGTGATGATATTCAAACTTAGGTTCACTTTTGAAATTCATTTCGCCTTGGAAATTATCTGGTTAATCCTAAAGCAAAATAATAAGGAAATACTTTGGTTTGCATGCAAATTATTTGAGAATACTTGAGAAAATAAACATAAAGGAATTATATCAACATATTAACAATTGGTAAGTCTAGGAGTTAGGTATATGATATTTGTTGTAATATTTATTTTATTTCATAAAATAAAGGTGAAAACCATTTATCATGGCCTATATGTTATCATATTAAATTAAATTTAGGAAAAATGACCCAAGAAGGAAAAACATCTGAAGAGTTCTATATCTCGCATATAAATTGAAATCACAATTAAAAATCTTGCCAAAAATGCCAATTTCAACCTAGATGGTTTTACTGGTAAATTCTAAACACTTTCTCTTCCAAAGAATAAGAAAAGAGGAAACACTTCCCTACTTTTTTTTTGAAGAAGCTAGCAATATCTCAAAATAAAAAATATTATCATCAGCAGAGAAAATTACAAGCCAGTGTTTCTCGCTAACATATATGTACAATTCTTCAGAATATAGAAGCAAATTTAATAAAACAACATATGAAATAGACAATACATCATGGGCAAATGAGTTTTATTTGAAGAGTATGAGAAAAGTTTACCATTAAAAAATTAGAAACATATGCCAATATATTAACAGAGTAAATGGAAAAGCATTATGTCGTATCCATAGATTATTTTAAATTCCCAGACTGTTAGTTCCAATGTCCTTGTTATATTTGAGTCTAGTTCCGATGATTTTCTCTTCTGCGTGTGTTTTTCCGTGCCTTTTGACATCCCTTGTACTTTTTTGCTGTTGTTGAAAGTCAACTGTGTTTTATTAGGTACTTGGGACAGAGGCAAAGCCTTTACTGTGAGAATTTATGTTAATGTGGTTGGGAGTAGGGCTGTGTTAAATGTTTGTTATAGCTGTAGGAGCTACAGGTTTGCTTCCTTTTGACTGAAGACTTTTCTAAGTAGTTTTCTTCAAAAGGAGTCTGTGTCTTGCAGCTTTTTCTGCTATAATCCACTATTATCCTGGAGCGCCATTGGAATCATAAGATTTAGGCAAAAGAGTCATTCTGTAATCTTAGAATTAAATCTCTGTCTCTTAGTGGATAGTGTCTCAAGGTTGATATTCACAATTGTTTCTTCAGTTGGTACAGCCCTTACTGTCTTCCTTGGATGTAGGGCTCCCTGTATATTTAATTGAAGTCCCGACCCCTGTAGACTTTGGGTTTTTTCCTCTTTTAGATGAGACAGAGAGGCTGAAAGGGGTTGGAGTGGAAGTAATTCCCTTTTCTCTGGTGCATTAGTTTTTGTTATGGAGGAGGTTTTGGATGTATTTCATACTGATTACTCTTTTCTTTCCCTTCCAGAGCCATAATGGGATCTTTCTTGGATCTTTGTCATGAAAACCAAAGGAAATTTGGAGACAAAGCCCAGTAAAGTGTAGCAATCCCCTTAACACCTCGGTCCCTTAGTCCTAAGAATTTCTTACTTTCACCTGATTGGCAATTTCTTAAAATTCTCATGCAAGCTCTTCCTTCAGTCTGTGATGACAGGGGCTTCTGTCCCAGGTAAGCAGATCTAAGTTGTGATTCTAAGAAGCACTCTGTCCAGACTCAAGGAGGCGATTTGGTCTGAACTTCAGTTACCTGGTGGGTCCAATGGAAGTCATTTATTTTTGGGTTTTTTTTTTCCCTTGCTCTTTTTGTTCTAAAGAGGGGAGTGATGATTTCCAGCTTTGCATGCTGGAACAGAAACCAGAAATAGATAAAACGCATCTAAAAAACAACAACAAAAAAGATAACACTTACAATCAATATGCTACTTGTTGGCAAAATACTAAATGCTTTCTTCCTGAGCTTGGGAAGAATTTCTTCCTCCATCACTTCTATTCAATATTGTCCTGTGGTTCCTAACAGTTACCACTAGGCAACAACATTAATGAGAGCAGTAGTAATAATAAGAGTAATAATCATTGGAAAATGTTTAATTTATGAGACATTTATTATTTCCCCAGTATATTTAATTTGTAAAAATTCATTGCATTTCTACTTATGAAGCACTAGAAACCAAATTTAAAAATCAATGTAATTTCCAGCAGCATCAAAACCTTAAATACAGAGTGGAGAGGAAAGGATTAATGGGAAATCTCTCACATCTTCTCCTAAGAGGTAAGTAAGGCATGGCCTCTAGACTCATGGAGTTTAGTGGCTAAAAATGAAAATGAATGGAGGAGGGTTTTGAATGGATTGTTCTGTCCAGTAGCTGATGGTGCTAGGAGTGCTTTTCACAGTGTATACCTGGCTTACCTAGGTAGATTACTACAAATAAACCCCAAATGCTCTACTGTTCTGTGAAAGATTGGAAGTTAGCTATGTAGCCAGATGAAGCCTATGTGAGTAGCAAAGTTGAGATCTTACATACCCTATATCTTGTTTAAAAACTTTTTTGAGGTTTATTTATTTTGAGACAGAGAGAGAGAGAGCAGGGGAGAGGTAGAGAGAGAGGGAGTGAGAAAATCCTAAGCAGACTCCAAGCTGTCAACACAAAGTCCTGCATGGGGTGGGGCTCAATTTCAGGAACCCTGAGTTTAAGACTTGAGCAGAGGGGCGCCTGGGTGGCGCAGTCGGTTAAGCGTCCGACTTCAGCCAGGTCACGATCTCGCGGTCCGTGAGTTCGAGCCCCGCATCGGGCTCTGGGCTGATGGCTCAGAGCCTGGAGCCTGTTTCCGATTCTGTGTCTCCCTCTCTCTCTGCCCCTCCCCCGTTCATGCTCTGTCTCTCTCTGTCCCAAAAATAAATAAACGTTGAAGAAAAAAAAAAAAATTAAAAAAAAAAAAGACTTGAGCAGAAATCAAGAATCAGATTCAACTGACTGAGCCACCTAGGCGCCCCACCCTAAATCTTATTTAGCCCGTGTTAACTGAATCTTTATTCCCTTAGTTTTCCTCACTTGGAAAGAAAAAATGGTTTTGTTGTGGTAAGCACTATTCTGCAAACTCATTAATGCAAACTCATTCTGCAAACTCATCGTGAGAATCTGACAATGCAAACCTTTGTGATTGCCCGTCTATTAATAAATTCAACAAAAATGTCCAATTCCTAGTAACCTTTAAAACATTACTTAGAGCTTAAAGAAGGTCTAAATATAAGGAAAGATCTGTCACAATTGTGGTTTGGAGGAACCCTCCTTATCGACAGTTCTGACAAATTTGATTTATAAATTGAGTGCAATTAAAATATCCAAGGAGAGATGTTATAGACATTAAAAGGTGATTCTAAAATTTATCTAGAAATGTGAAAAAACAAACCCGAAATAACCAAGAAAATCTTGACGAAGAAAAATGGTATGGGTTTCTAAATTTCTGTTTATGAGAAGACACCATAAAAAATTTGAAAAGATCTGTCATAGACTGGGAAAAAAATATTTGACATGCATTTATGTGGCACTGGCATGCATTAGATAACTTAGAAACTCAATAAGTAAAAATTTGACAATTTAAAAAATTTATAAAAGGCTTGAACAATCATTTCACAAAAGATATCCGCAAGTCTAATAGGCACATGAACGGTTGTGATCACCAACTTCAACATGTGGGTGTATGTGTGGAGGGGAAGGTTTCCCACACTAACAAGCAATTCTCCAACACAGGCTGGATATTTTACAGTTTAACTCAATTCTGACACTGACTATCCGGAGATAATGTTATATCCCACCGGTTAAGGGACCAGTCCTACAAGACTGTCGTCCATCACTTCAGACACCAGTCATAAGTCCAGGTTATCACCTGGACTTCTGATGGACCATCTATAGTTTGGAGGCTCCAATAACTACCTCCTTTCGGCAATTTATTTGCTTGAGTGGCTCACAAAACTCACAGAAACATTTTCCTTCCTAGATCATCAGTTTATTACACAAGGATATAACTCAGGAACAGTCAGGTAGGAGAGATGTCTAGGGCAAGGTATGGGGAAAGGGTGCACCTTTCTCCCCAAATCCCCACATGTTCACCAACAGGAAATGCTCCGAAATCTATCCTTCTGGGTTTTTTAATGTTAGCTTCATTACACAATCATGACTTATTAAATCATTGCCCAAGGGCAATCAATTCAACCTGCAGCCCATTCTCCTTCCTGGAGGTGGAAATGAAGGACTGAAAGTTCCAGCCCTCCAATCATAAGGGTCGGTTTCCCTGGCCATCGGCCTCCCATTAGGTGACCTAGGGGCATCCCAAAAGTCATGATTAACATGAGTATATTAAATTTACACATAAAACAATTTTAAAGTGCACAATCTTCCTTTGTTAACAAAGTATAATAAAACATAACCCCCCAAACATGGTACTTGACAATTATAATTCAAAATCCAATTAGAAGAATGTTAAATATTTACAAAACTACATTTTTAAAGCAAATTTATACAGTTACTTACAGTTTTATAGAATTGGCATAAAAGTGACTCCAAAATAGGAGAATTCGGGGCGCCTGGGTGGCTCAGTTGGCTGAGTATCTGACTTCGGCTTAGATCATGATCTCACAGTTCGTGGGTTCGAGCCCCCCAATGGGCTCTCTGCTATCAGCCTGTCAGTGCAGACCCAACTTTGGATCCTCTGTCCCTCTCTCTCTGCCCCTCCCTCATTTGCACTTTCCCAAAAATAATAAATATTTTTAAAAAATGGGAGGACTTCCCTTCATTCCTGAAAAGAAAATATGTCTGATACAAGTTGTGGAGATTCTTGAGTGCATGAAGTCTTCAATTTTAGTACCTAAGACTTCATCTTTGTGTGTGTAAGAGCCCATGCATGTGAGGGACTGTTTACACTACCAGGTACCAGTGCTCCCCCCACTCCACTAACAGTGTAACAACATTGACCTTTGGCTTCAACCTGCACAGTATGTAGTTTTTGCCAGTGTTGATTAAAGATACCCACTTTCATTCAGAACTTCTGGAATTTTCAGTCATTGATTTTCTTCAACAATTCCATGTAAAGAATGAAACTGGACCACTTTCTAACACCATACACAGAAATAAACTAAAAATGGCTTAAAGACCTAAATGGAAGACCTGAAACCATAAAAATCCTTGAAGAGAGTATGGGCAGTAATTTCTCGGACATTGGCCATAACAAGGTAGCTATTTTGTAGATATGTCTCCTAGGCCAAAGGAAACAAAAGCAAAGATAAACTATTCGGATTACATCAAAACAAAAAGCTTCTGCACCACCAGGGAAACCACCAACAAAACAAAAAGACAATCTACTGAATAGGAGAAGATATTTGCAAATGATATATCCCATAAGGGTTAATATCCAAGATATATAAAGAATGCATACAACTCAATACCAAAAAGACAAACAATCTGATTTAAAAATGGGCAGAGGATATTTTTCCAAAGAAGACATACAGATGGCCAACTGACATACAAAAAGATGCTCAACTTTACTCATCATCAGGGAAATGCAAATCAAAATCACGACATATATCACCTTGCAGCAGTTAGTATGGCTAAAATTAAAATGACAACAATTAAGAAGTGTTGGTGAGGATATAGAGAAAAAGGAACCCTCATGAACTGTTAGTGGGAATGTAAATTGGTACAGCCCCTGTGATAGAGTGTGGAGATTCCTCAAAAAATTACAAATAGAAATACCATATGATCCAATAATTCTAGTCCTGGGTATTTACCAAAAGGAAATGAAAACATTCATTCTAAAAAATGTATGCATGTCTGTTTATTATAGCATTTTTTACAATAGCCATGATATGGAAGCAACATAAGTGTCTATCAATAGATGAATGGATAAAGAAGATATAGTACACACACAGACACACACAAACACACAAGAATATTATACAGCCATAAAAAGGATGAGATTATGCCATTAGAGACAAGATGGATGGACCTATGGGGTATTGTGCTAAGTCAGATAAGTCAGGCTTAGATTCACTCATATATGGAATCTAAAAAAAATGAGTAAACAAATAAAAATCAGAATCATATCTATAAATACAGAGAACAAATGGATGGTTGCCAGAGGAGAAGGGAGTAAGGCTGTTGGGCAAAATGGGTGAAGGGGAGTGGGAGGTACAGGCTGGTTATAGAATGAACAAGTCATGGGAATAAAAGGCACAGCATAAGGAATACAGTCAATGATATTGTAATAGTGATATAATGGGACAGTGGTAGCTCTTGTGGTGAGCATAGCATAATTTAGAAACCTGTCAAATCACTAAATTGTACACCTGGGACTAATGTAACATTGTGGGCCAAGTATATTCAAATAAAATCATCATCATCATTATCGAGCATCTTCAGAACCCATATCTTAAAACGTCACATGACATTCTTTGGGAGTCATCCACAATTTGGAAAGAATGGCCACCTATCCCTATGGTTGGGTGGGAGAGTTGAGCAAAGACATGATTCCCCTTAACCACCTTCAAGACTCTTCAACACCATCAGTTATCAGTACATTAAAACCAACAAGGCATCAAATAAACCACCACAAAAGCAGAAAGAGTGGCAACATGACAGGAGGTAGGTAGGGTGCAACCCAATTCCCTCGGCAAGTGCCAGCCAGCTCACTGGAGTGAGTGAATAGGAGGGGCTCGCTCAGCCTGAGCTCCAATGGGAAACCCATCACAGGTGTGTGATGTCACCCATATTGAGCACACTGATGCTGCCTTCCATAGTGTAGTGATGAAGGGCCTGGAAGTCTAAATAGTGAATTGAAATACTAACCCTGCTAACTGCTGTATTACCAAGCTAACTCCTATCATCTTTTGGAGACTTTAGATGATGCTTTTTTAAAAAAAATACCCAATTACAGATCTGCATTCCAGAAACAACTTTATCTTTATTTCTATTATAAGTGCTAGCTCCCATTTCTTTAGTGTTCTTTAGCAATAAGAAGTCTTTATGTTTAAACTTTTTGATTTTCAGTATCACCATGAAGTAAAAATTAAAAACGAAGGTAGAAAACTTGAGTGTTTAGCTTCAACAACAACAAAAGCCTAAATGGTTGTTTTATCTCCACACCGTATTCTATTTTGATCTGTACATTCCACTTTCCCCATTCTTGGACATGGAAAAGGGGGTTAGAAACTTGAATACATGAGATGACATAGAGCAAAGAGGCTGACGCCCCTCCTTCCTGGTTGCCACAGCATTTGGAAACTGAACCCACAATTTCAGGAAAACGACTCAAGCAGTTGAAAGTCTGGTCTGGTCTGTGTTTCTCACTGATGAGGACATTTTCCGAGGAAACACAAAATGCTCTTTGGGCTCACCGACCTCTGTCATTTCTGGAGAGAAATGCATCTGAGATGATACTGCTACCTGATATTCCCAAGTGTAAGTCTGGGAGTCATCTGAGAAGAGAGGCTCACCAATGAGTGGCCGAATGCTTTGTGCCCCACGTATCTCATATTTTGAACGTCCATATAATCTACGACACTGCAATTCCCCTCTTGCGAACGTGTCCAAGGGAGAAGAGTGAACATGCCCACCAGCATAAAAGTTAAAGGACATTCATAGTAGTGCTATCACACAGCAGTGATAAGAAATGAAGCACTTTTTCCCTCAGTAATGTGGGTGAGCTCCACAGACATATAACTGAACTAAAGATGCCATACAGAAAAGTGTACCTACTGTATGATTATATTAAAGATAGTAATATATTAATAAATAATATAATGTTTAATGGCAAATAAAATAATTAATAAATATATTAAATACACGTAAATATATTTTAAGGAAAGGTCAAAAGAAAAGTATATCATATTGAAGCTCAGAATCCATCCTTTCTATCCTGTTACTATCCTCTTATCCTTTACCCTTCAGTCCAGATCTTCCTCAATTGGTGATCAGCCTGATTGGTTTGTGGTTTATATTTCTTTCTCATGCCCAAATAATCTGATAAATGTACATTTTCTTATCTTTGTATTTTTTTTACACAAAAGACACACCTTGCTTTTTTCTTTTTTTCACTTAACAGTGTTTCCTGGAAATCATTCTGGGCCCATTTCAAGATATGGTCTTTCTTCATTCGAAGTTTTTAAAGTTTCAAGTTGTGTAATGCTCCATTTTGGGCATAGACGCAACCGCCCTTTTTTGTGGGCACTTGGGTTTCAACATTGTTTGTAATTACAAACAATGGTGCGATGAACACCCTTGTCCATATTATATTTATATTGCTATCTTCAGGGTAAATTCTTTAAGAGGCACCTGCAGATTCACAAATTGATGCATTTGAAGTTACTGCCAATTTCTTTTACATATTAGTTTTCTAGTGCTGCTCTAATGAATTCCTACAATCTTGGTAGCTGAAACAATCCATATTCATTATCTTACAGCTCTAGAGGTCAGCCAGCAAGCACACACTGGCTAGGGTTGCATTGCTTTCTGCGGGCTGTCCGGGAGAATGTATTTCCTTGTCTTCTCTAGTTTCTATAGACTGCCTGCCTTTTGTGGCCCATGTCCCCTTCCTCCCTCTTTAAAGCCAGCAATGAACATGGAGTCTTCCTCATGCTGTTATCCCTCTGGTTCTCTGCAGCAGAGAAAGGTTCTGTTTTTAAGGACTAGTGTGATAACATTGGACCCACCTAAATACCTATAGTAATCTCACCTCACATTCCGTAACCGACGTGACGTCTGCCTACTTTCTTTGACCGTGTGAAGTAACGTTTTGCAGATTATGGAACTAGAATATGGACATTTTTCGGGGGGGGGGGAAGGCATTATTTTCCCTACCACATACTGCACCTAGTTTTCACCAATTTACATTACCATCAGGAATGTACAAGAATGACTATTTCTCCACCAAAAGAATGCAGTCACGTATTTTAAATTTTTGCCGATCTAATAGGCAACAAATAGCATATGCTAATTTTAATTTGTGCTTGTATTAGCAGCGGGACTGTTTTTTGTTATACTCATTGGACATTGTACAGCCTTCTGCTGAATTATCTGCTCATAGCTTTGCCCATTGCCTTTTTACCTTAATATTCAAAGTCATTGTATGTTAAAAATATGATCCTTTTACATAGAATATATGTTGCCTATATTTTTCCCTTTTTTTTGCCCTTTTCTTATGGCGGTGCTGCCAAAAAATATATAGGTATAATATATAAATGATAAATATACTATAAATATAGATACAGATAAAGATATACATATTTACATATAAATTTCAGTTAAAATTCAAATTAAAAATCAAATTTATCAATTATTTTATTTATTGCTCTGGATTTTTAGTCAAGGTTAAAAAGCCTTTCCCTATTACCAGATTGTGTAGGAATTCACTCATATGCTTTGCTAGTGCTATGTGGTTCTTTTATGTGCCTTTGGCTCACAGAGATGGAATGAGTTGCTTCTGTGTCCTGAGGAGACATGGATCTACTTTGTCTTTTATGTGTTTATAAGTTCCTATCTAGTTTCCCAAATATTATTTGTTAAAAAGTATATTTTACCCACCTTATCAATACACTAAGTCTTCTTTTCTTTTTTTTTTTTAATATGAAATTTATTCTCAAATTGGTTTCCATACAACCCCCAGTGCTCATCCCAACAGGTGCCCTCCTCCATACCCATCACCCACCCTCCCCTCCCTCCCACCCCCCATCAACCCTCAGTTTATTCTCAGTTTTTAAGAGTCTCTTGTCGTTTGGCTCCCTCCCTCTCTAGCTTTTTTTTTTTTTTTCTCCCTCCCCACCCCCCCCCCCCACCATGGTCTTCTGTTGAGTTTCTCAGGATCCACATAAGAGTGAAAATATGATATCTTTCTCTGTATGACTTATTTCACTTAGCACAACACTCTCCAGTTCCATCCACGTTGCTACAAAAGGCCAGATTTCATTCATTCGCATTGTCAAGTAGTATTCCGTTGAATACACTAAGTTTTCATAGTATTTTGCTCTCTCTCCAGATTCTTAATTTTATTTCTTGTATCTTTTAATTCATGAACCAGTACCAAATGGTGTTCATTAGAGGTATATATTACAGTTTAATATGTGGTAGGGCTACAATTTTTTCACAGCCTTTTAAAATTAATATTTTCCTGGCTATGTTCATCTGTTTATTTTGCCACATGAAGTTTAGTATCAATTTATCTATCTCCATTAAAATAAACAAACTTGTAAATATTTTTTTCTTAATGTTTATTTATTTTTGAGATAGAGAGACAGACAGACAGACAGAGCGCGAGTGGAGGAGGTGCAGAGAGAGAGACACAGAATCCAAAGTAGGCTCCAGGCTGCGAGCTGTCAGCACAGAGCCGATGCAGGGCTCGAAGTCACAATCCGTGAGATCATGACCTGAGCCGAAGTCAGATGCTTAACTGACTGGGCCACCCAGATGCCCCTTAACTTGTAAATATTTTTATTGAGATTAAATGGAGTTTATAAATTAACTTGAGGAAACATTACATTGTCATGTTATTGAATTATTCATTCCATGAAGAGAGGATTTTTTCCCACTTATTCTAGTCTACTTTGAAGTCTTTTGGGATTTAAAACACCTAATACAGATTTTGCATATTTTTTTGCTAAGTATATTTTTAAGTATTTTATATTCTTTGTTACTTTTGTAAATAGAGATTTTTTTTATCACGATATCATTTACTTTTTCATGTACATGAAAAGTATTGATTGTTTGTGGTAATTTTATATTGTGCTGCTTAATGAATTATTTTAGTTTTTGGATTGGTTTTATCATTGATTCTCAAGGGTTTCCAGGTATGCTATTATATTGCCTTCAAGTAGAGATAGTTTCATTTCTTTTTACCCTTTTTCTTTTTTTTTTTTTTTTGTTTATTTATTTTTGTCAGAGAGAGAGAGAGAGAGACAGAGCATGAGAAAGGGAGGGGCAGAGAGAGAGGGGGACACAGAATCTGAAGCAGGCTCCAGGCTCTGAGCTGTCAGCACAGAGCCCGACATGGGGTTTGAACTCACAGACCACGAGATCATGACCTGAGCTGAAGTCAGACGCTCAACCAACTGAGCCACCCATGCGCCCCTACCTTTTTTTCTAATTTTTGCTCCTTTATTGAGCTGGGCTCTTGCCCAGCTGCATTAGCCAATATCTCCAGAACAAGATTTAATAGTGAATATACTGGGCATTTGTGTCTTTCTCCTGATCTTTATGGAAATGTCTCTAAAGTTTCACAATTAATGAAGATGCTGACTTTAAAACAATCTTACTATATTAAGAAATAATCCATCAATTCCTATTTTCTTAAGTACTTTTATTAGGAATGAGTGTTGAAATTCGTCAAAAGTTACTCAGCATTTATGGTAATAGTAATATGATTTTTCTTCTTGAATTTGTTAACATGATGCATTATATTAATAAAGGTCCTTAGAAGGAGGTCACTTATATTCTTAAGTTAATGCCATTTCCCCATGATGTATTATTTTTTTATTATGGTTTTAGACTCAGTTGTCTAGTATTTTAAGCATTTTTGCATACATCCTTGTAAGTAATACTGGTCTGTAATTTGCTTTTTGTGTGTGTGCTGTCTTTAGTGAGTTTCGATAAATGTATTTGCTTTATAAAAAGTGTTTGGAATCTTCATTCACTTTCAGTGCTCTGGAACAAGTTATGTATGTTGCATAAACACTATGTGTTTGGATTTTTGGTAGAATAACCTCTGAAATAATGGAACTTGTGGCTTTTGCGGGAGGTATATTTTTGCTTTCCTTCTCGTTTTCTTCTCAAAAGTTAGTCTTGGAGCACGTGGGTGGCCCAGGTGGTTAACCATCTGACTCTTGACTTTGGCTCAGGGCATGATCTCACAGTTGTGAGATTGAACCCTGCTTGTGGGCCTCTGTGCCGACAGCACAGATCCTTCTTGGAATTCTCTTTCTCCCTTTCTCTCTGTTCTTCCCCTGCTCACACTCGCTCTCAAAATAAATAAGTAAATATTTTTAAAAAGTAGTATTAATATTTCTACTTCTAATGGGTTCAATTGTAGTAAATCTTTTTTCCTACAAAAAAAGACTATGCAACCCATCCAGGTTTTCAAATTTATTTTCATAGAAATTTATAAAGTAGACTCTCTATATATTTATACTCACATTTGTGTTTATTATATATTTATACTATATATATTTATGTATTATTTAGTTAAATTTAGTTACAATCTTCTTCTTCTTCTTTTTAAAAATTAAGTTAGTTGGTACTTTTTCTATTTTGTTGTATTCAATAACCATGATTTTACATGATTATTGTATTGTTTCCTATCTTTTTTTTGCTTTGATAATTATCTTTTGTTATAATTCCTTAATTATACCTTCTCGTAGTTTACTTGTTTGTACTTCTCAATTTTTAATTGGAAACTTAATGCAATTATTGTATTCTTGTATTTTACTGACGTATGCGCTTATAATGAAATCTTCCTCAATCTTTGTAATTTATACCGCATATTATGATATGTACTATTTTCACTATACTTATCACCATTTAAAAATTACGTAATCTGGAGGTGCCTGGGTGGCTAAGTTGGTTTTTGGCTCAGGACATGATCTCACAGTTTGTAAAATCTAGCCCTGCGTTGGGCTGTGTGCTGACAGCGTGAAGCCCATTTGGGATTCTCTTTCTCTCTGCCCCTCCTCTGCTTGTGCTCTCTCTTTCTCTCTCTTAAAATAAATACATAAACTTTACAAATTATGTCATCTGTTTTCTATTTCTTCTTTCACTCATGAGTTCATAGTTTTTTGTTTGTTTTAACTTCTAGGTGGAAGGGCTCATCGGGTCTTTATTTAATTTTTATTAACTGCATGTTGCACTGCACCATTAGAGGACTTTTTTTGTAACATCTTTCATGGAACTTCCTGATGCTTTCTTCATGATATAAAATAATAAAATTTCGCAATGTTCCTTATATGCTTGAGAATAAGTTTTATTTTGCATTATCAAAATGTAAAGTCATATACAATTTTAAAGGAGTCAGTATGGCTCATCAATATGTTTTGGTCCTCCATACTCTTACTTGAATTTTTCCATTTTATGTCTTGTTCTGAGGTTGGTGTGTTATATGCCTCCATACATCTCTAGTATACTTTGCTTTGTAAAGGGGGTGGCTGTGTTATTTCATCCCCAAAATAACTGTTATTTCTTCCTCGTGTTAACCTTCATCGTGAAGATGGCCTCCTTTAATGTGTTTTACCATTTGGTTAGATTGTGCTTTAATGTCAAAGCCAAAACCAGTGCCGTCTCATTCTTCCCATTTATCTGCTATACCTTTGCCTATACATTAAAGAATTGACCATCTATTTTGTAGAACAGTTTTAGATTTGCCAAAAAAAACATTGTGAAAATAACACAGAGGATTCCTGTAAATCCCATTTTTACTATTACCTAATTACCTAATTTTTCCTATTATCAACATCTTACATTAGCATGGTATATTCGTTATAACTAATGAATCTATATTGACACATTATTACCAACTAAAGTCTATACTTTATTCAGATTTCCTTAATTTTTTATGTAGTGTGCTTTTTCTGTTCTAGGATACTGTCCAGGGTACCATATTGCTTTTGGTCATCAGAGCTCTTTAATTTCTTCGTGACTTTCTCAGACTTGTTCTCGCCCCAAAGGCCCTGAAAGTTTCTAGGAGTACTTGTCAGGTATTCCGTAAATGTCTCTTAATTGGGATATGCCCAATATTTTTCTCCGGATTAAACTGGAATTATGTTTTTTTGGAGGAAGATCACAGAGGTAAAATGCCATTTTCATCACATCATATTAAGGATGTATACTATCAACATATCTTTTTTACCATTGATATTGACCTTGATCAACTGGCTGAGGTAATGTTTGCCAAACTTCTCTCCTGTAAGAAATATATTTAGTAATATTCACTTAAGATTTATTTATGTCTTTTCATCTTGATAATTCAATTATTTTTATTGCTGAATACACTCTATAGATATACTGCAGTTGTTTAGCCGATCACTTATTGAAGGACATTGCTTCCAGTTGATAAAAATTGTGAATAAAGCTGCCATAAATATTGACATGTAGATTTTGGGTGGGTACAAATTTTCAAATCATTTGGGTAAATATCAAGGAGAACAACTGCTGCATCTTATGATACAATTATTTTTAGCTTTTTAAGACAGTGCCAAACTGTTTTCCAAAGTGGTTGAACCATTTAGTCTTCTCACCAGCAAGGAATGAGAGCTCTTGACATTTTGCACCCTTGCCAACAATTGGAATTGTAAGTTTGTGGGATTTTACCCATTTTAATAAGTACATAAGTACCTAGTTGTATCTCATCATTAGTTTACATATAATTCTATTATTAAACTTTCTTGATCACTTGGCTTTAAATACTTTTCTTGAAAACAGTTGGTTCTTGGGACACTTGGGTGGCTCAGTTGGTTAAACATGTCCGACTCTGGATCTCATCTCCCTCTCTCTGCCCCTCCCTTGCTTGCACTCTCTCTCTCTCAAAATAAATAAATAAACTTAAAGCATAAATATTTGATTCTTCGTGATCTCAAATCATATTTTATTTTAGTAAAGTTAAGCTTCTTAATATTTATTAAGTTGCTATGAGGTTCAGTGTCACTCTGGAAAAATATTTTATAATTACTATTATATTGTTATGTTTGTTCTGCTTCTTTCTCTATATATTGTATTTTGTTTACTCAATATTTTATACACTTCTTTTGATATTTAGAAATGTTTTGATGACTTTTTTAGTGGTTATTTAGTTGTTAATTATGTATTTTTCATGAAAAAGTCCTTAGCCCCTCATTTTCTGCTTTAAACTTTTACTATCTGATTTGCCAGCTTTGAATGATAACATTGGATGATAAACATTTTCTTATTTAAACCTTCAGTATCTGATTTTTTTTAAGTTTATTTACTTCTTGAGAGTGAGAGAAAGGGAGAGTGTGAGTGGGGGAGGGACAGAGAGAGAGGGAGAGAGAGAATCCCAAGCAGGTTCCACACTGTCAGTGCAGAGGCCCACATGGGGCTTGAACTCATGAACTGTGAGATCATGACCTGAGCTGAAGTCAAGAGTCAGGCACTTAACCTACTTAACCTACTTAAGCCACCCAGGTGCCCCACTGTCTCATTTGTCAGCTTGAATGATAAATATCTTATTTAACTATCACATAACCTTTTCTACCCTTTCCCCTCCCCTCTTTTTTATTTATAGTTGTATTAGTTTTACTTTTTCATACCATATAGTGTTTACATACTCTTTTACTCATTTTCATCCTTGGTTCAGTCTTAGATAAAAAAATTAAGTATATTAAATTTTCAAAATCAGTCGTTTGCAAAGTTTCCTCAGATATCTCTCTTGGATCCTTGGCTGATCCATCAAAGAAGGCTTAAGAGTCCAATATTCTCCAGGTTCTTACACAGTTAAAATTTTCTTTTCTATAACCAGTATATTTGAAGGATTGAATGATTAGATACAACATCTTTGGTTCAAATTTTATTTTCTTGAGGTTTCTGAAAATGTTGCAAAATTATTGGTTTGATTTGTAAGTTGCCTTGAAGAAGTCTGACAAGCATCTAATTCTTTTATCACTGTAAGTTATTTGATCTTTTCCTGGATGCCCTGAAGGTTTTTTCTTTATCTATAAAATCAATTTTTTTAATGTGTTAAAAAATATATAACTAGGGGTGCCTGGGTGGCTCAGTTCATTCAGCGTCCAACTCTTGATTTTGGCTTAGATCATGATCCCAGGGTGGTGGGATTGAGCCCCACATTGGGCTTCTCACTGAGCATGGACCAGCTTAAGATTCTCTCTCTTCCCCTCTGGTGCCCTCCCCCCCACTTGCACTCTCTCTCTCTTTCTAAAATAGAAAAAAATAAAAAAATAAATAAAATATACATAACTGAAATTTACCAGTTTAATAATTTTTAAGTGTACAGTTTGGTGATATTAAATACAACCCCATTGGTCTGCAACCACCACCACTATCCATCTCTAGAATTTTTAACTAGACTATCTTGAAGTTTTTCATTGTGGGTCATTTTTCCAGGTAATAAATGGCTATAACATATGCACATTGAGAGCTTTTCTTTTAATTTTGGCATTTTTCTTGGAGTATAATTTTGAATATTATGCTGTTCCATTTTTTTCCTTTCTCATAAACTCTACTTACATGTAAGTTGACTTCCTGTCTCTCGTTTTACCCACTTTCTCTCTGACTCCTTTTATTTAGTTTTTAGCGACATA
This sequence comes from Puma concolor, assembly GCF_028749965.1. Lineage (NCBI taxonomy): Eukaryota > Metazoa > Chordata > Mammalia > Carnivora > Felidae > Puma > Puma concolor. The sequence goes on along the minus strand of NC_141675.1, from coordinate 145,972,974 downwards.
TTCATTAACCTTGATCATTTTTCTGCTTTTTCTTAATTCCATATTTTTTTTCCCTGTTTTTCAGGGAGGGGCAGAGAGAAATGGAGACAGAGAATCCCAAGTTGACAGCACAGAGCCTGACGCAGTCCTTGATCCCACAGAACTGTGAGATCATGACCTGAGCCAAAATCAAGAGTTGGATGCTTAAAGGAGTGAGCCACGCAGGCACCCACCATCTTTTGTTTTCATTTAAATCCATACTTCTTTAGGCATCTTGGAACTTTCTTTTCATTCTGAAATGATTTTGTCTTTTTCTTTTACTTGTTTTCTCAGTTTTTCAGCAAATTTTATTTTTTGCTATCGTTAGTACATATAATTTTTTCATATAAAGTATTTTGTTAAAAATTTCTTCTGCCTTTTTGTTTATATTTGTGAGTGGGGGGTGGAGAAGTTTTAAGATGAATGTTTTAATAATAATTGTTTTATTGGTTTTGTTTTATACTTTGTATAAATGAAGATTCTTTATCCATTCATCAGTTGATGGACACTTAGGCTCTTTCCATAATTTGGCTATTGTTGAATTGTGGTTTATATACACAATGGAACACTACGTGGCAGTGAGAAAGAATGAAATATGGCCTTTTGTCGCAATGTGGATGGAACTGGAGAGTGTTATGCTAAGTGAAATAAGTCATACAGAGAAAGACAGATACCATATGTTTTCACTTTTATGTGGATCCTGAGAAACTTGAGACCATGGGGGAGGGGAAGGCAAAAAAAAGTAAGAGAGGGAGGGAGCCAAACCATAAGAGACTCTTAAAAACTGAGAACGATCTGAGGGTTGATGGGGGGTGGGAGGGTGGGGCGGGTGGGTGATGGGTATTGAGGAGGGCACCTGTTGGGATGAGCACTGGGTGTTGTATGGAAACCAATTTGACAATAAATTTCATATTAAAAAAAAGATTCTTGCACCTCTGTATTTGTAGATAAGGCTGGTAAAGTTCATTATGATATTCCTAGTGTAGGCGTGTCCTCTTGTTTTGGTGTATCAAGTATTGTTAATGAATTGCATCACCTTATTTGGAAGGCAGTTGGTAGTTATCCCTCAGTCTTTTTCTTCTCTCTATTAGGATTCTCTATTTTCTCCTCACACTTTGTTTTCCTCATTGTTCTCTCCCGGCTTAAATTATTCTTTCCAAATCCATTGCCTTTCCAAAACTGACTGGTACCCTATTTCTGCATTCTTAAGCACTTCTGTGCAGTTTGACTTTATCTGCTATTTTTTTAAAGTTTTCACTTAAATTCCAGTTAGTTAACATACAGTGCAATACTAGTTTCATGTGCACCATATAGCGATTCAACACTTTCACACCACACCCAGTGCTCATTGTGACAAATGCACCCCTTAATCCCCATTACCTATTTTACCCATCCCCCCACCCAACTCCCCTCTGGTAGCCGTCAGTTTTTCCTTGCATTTCAGAGTCTGTTTCTTGGTTTGCTTCTCTTTCCTTTTTCCCTTTGGCTTGTTTGTTTTGTTTTTTTAAATTCTACATATGGGTGAAACCATATGGTATTTGTCTTGCTCTGACTGCCTTATTTCATTTAGCATAATTTTTTAAAAGCAGTATGTCTCCTTAGGGAGAAGGTTTTCTTTTTCTTGGGGGATTTTTGTTGTTGTCGATCAGTCTTTGGTATTCTGTTTCTCTGTTGACATTGCTTTGTTCTTTACAAAGAGTTAGGAGGAAAATTCAAGAAATGTCTCCACTGGAAGTGGATGCTTCTTCTGTCCACTTCTTTTTCTAATTTGTACTTTATAGTCCCCTCCATCTTGTAGTTATGTTGAAAGCATAGCATTTGTGTGATTTTATAATTTTCTTTTTGTAGCTCTGTGTATTTGTCAGGAGATACATTAGGAGACACGGACCTCCGGAATTGTTATTTCACCCACCCAGTAAATCTAAGAGGCTAATGATAAACAGAAACATTTCCAGAATTTTTGTTTAATTTAAATTTATTTCACTTAATAGAGTAGAAGAATATAAACACATGTAAACACATTGACGTAAATAAAACTTGGTGTTCAGGGTATTGACCACAGAAGAATGGAAAACCCATAGATTCAAAAAAGCATGGACTGTGCATAATTTGTTTCTGTGGATCTATTCATTTCATAATTTATGCATTCAGCTAACAATATATTACCTACTCTATTCCATCCACAAAAGTTATAAAATGTGATTATAATAAACGTTCTTGCCCTGAAGGAGTAGATAGTATAGTGGAAAAGATAGTAAACAAATTAATTAGTGTACTAAAATCTGATGAAATGCTAAGATAGAGCATTTTGTTTAGGGCATATGGCAGCACTCTCAAGCATTTTCTAAGTCAGACAGAAGTAGAAATAACTTGTGATGTCTTTGAAGTTTTCTTGGAGAAGGTTACACTTGACCTATATTTTGAAGGATGAGTTGGAATAAGGTCGGTAAAGAAGTACAAAAAAGCATGTAGTAGGTCAACATCATTGTTACATATGGCATAAATGGAAGTATATGGTAAATTGTAAGTAAATAGGATAGAGAAAAATAAGTTTGGTGATAATAAACCTTGTTTTTGAATTTAAGAGTTTAATCTTTCCTATAATGACTTAAAGGTATAAGGGCTAAAAAATGAAATGATCAAAAAAAATTTTTTTTTTAAATATTCATTTGGACTCTGTATGGAGAACAGATCAGATGAGGGCCCTTGCTTGGGGCAATGTGACCATTGGGGAAACTATTATATTAATCCAGGAGAAAGTGACAGAGGATTAAATTAAATAATAACAAATAATATGAGTACATATGAGTAATATTCAGGAAAAAAACACTTACGTGGTTCATTTGGTGATCAACTAAGTGCATGATGTTGATGGTCAGAGGTGCGGAAATATTCATACCATATGAAAGAAGATCATGTCTTGGCCATGCGGCTTGAGTAACTGGTAATCTGGAAAAACAGTTTTTTGAGGGAGAAATGAGCTTCCTACTAGACATGGAATCACAATGTAGTTCAAATGGGAGATATGCAATTAAACAAGATTGATGGAGTTGAAGTTTAGAGGAACCCTTTGCAACTCATCAGTATAAGCATCGCAATTAAAAACATTTGGCAAAATTCCATGGGAAAAGTGTATACATAGAATATGATGGAAAAGGGGCATTTAAAGTTAGTGAAGGAATACCATATTGGGCGAGGAAACTAAATGAAAATTTGTCACTGGAAACAAGGACGGAAACCCTGACAAAAAGAACAAATAGGGGGGCACCTGGGTGGCTCAGTCGGTTAAGCCTCCGACTTCGGCTCAGGTCATGATCTCGCGGTCCGTGAGTTCGAGCTCCGCGTCGGGCTCTGTGCTGACAGCTCAGAGCCTGGAGCCTGTTTCAGATTCTGTGTCTCCCTCTCTCTGACCCTCCCCCATTCATGCTCTGTCTCTCTCTGTCTCAAAAATAAATAAACGTTAAAAAAAAAAAATTAAAAAAAAAAAAAGAACAAATGGGTGGGGAGGGTAGCAATGCCAAATGCCAAGGAAAATTTAAAAAACAAAACAATGAAAAAACCGAAGTTTCATCTCATTTGACTACCTGGAAATCACTAATGACTTGGCGACTATGCCCTGGCCACCATGGAGAAGAGATCACGGGTTTGGGGAAAGTCAGTAACTAAGACAATTGAATGCAAAAAAAAAAAAAAAAAAAAAAAGGCAATCTGAGCTTATACAATTACAAGGCTGCTGGAAACTATCAACCAGATTAGACCATTTTAATTGGAACACCAGCATGGCCTTTGAAGAGGCGATAATCACTTTTGATCTTGGAAACATTTGGTTTTCGTTACACAAACTCATTAAAAAATAACCATTAGTTAATAAAAGCCCTTTGAGAAGATTATGAACCCTCTTGTAAGTAAGAAAAGAATAACTTGAATTAATTTTTAGACTTTAAATTATTCTGTCATATAGGAAGGAGACCATCTGCCCCTTGTTGTTCACCACGCCAGCTACTGAGGGTGTAAGAACGTTCTAGGAAGCTAGAGACATCCTGAGGAAAATCATCTTCAGCACCAAACCAAATCCCTAACCCCTGACGCAATGAGGATGAGCTACCACGGCAGCTACTATGGTAGCCTGGGCTGTGGCTGTGGGTGGGGATGTGGCAGCTTCCGCAGACTGGGCCGTCGCTGTGGCTAGGGGAGAAGAAAGATAGGTCTGCTGCCGCCCAACGTGTTTTGGAGGCTATGGCTCCACTGGCTTCTGCTAAAAACCTACAGATCCTCAGTCTCTTTCTGTCCCTATGCTGCTGCCCCTATGCTTCAGTGATGTGATCGCTTTTCTTAAGGTAGAGAAAACATCTATCATCTATTGGCTACATGCTCCAAAAGGAATTAGTCGTTCCTATCTCTAGAAGAATCTGGAATCTTTCCATTGAATCAGGATTTCACCCATTATTACTGAGTTACTAGTGTCTGTTGTGATCTTGCGTAACTTGTACTTAAGGTTTTTTTTTAATTCGTGTATTTAACTGGCGTAGGGGATGCGGCTTTCTCAATTCATTTCAGTACATTTCTAATGAGTTAATGAGATTTCAATCAGAATGCTGCTCTTCTTTCTTCTGAATAGGTGTTTTGACTCAACGGTGTTTTGACTCAGTAATGAATTTGATTCAAGAAAGGTTCACTGCATGTCCTGATGTGCTGGGTAGTGTTCGAGGTCTTGAGGACGTGGGAGAACAAGATGAACAAAACCTTGATATGCTTTCATATATCTTACCTTTCATTTGTTTTCAGTGGTTTTTGAATGTAATTTCATTTTTATAAAGTCATCCTATAAGCTATTATTTTTATGACTTAAAAAATAACAAATTGCAAACTTCATTTCAATATACATGGTTTGTATTCTGCGGTTTATTATGGGACCATAAATCTATGGCGATTAAAAAAAATATTTTTTAAAGAAAACATTGAGCTGATACAAAATAAAATGTATAATAATATGTAAGCAACAAAAAATACTGCAAGTAATAGAAAAGCCCTGTACTCAACACTGAATTTTCAAATTTCTAATGCTTTTTATTTATAACCAGGTCAATTTTATATCCCAAAATAAATATATAAAAATAAAATACATACATATATGTATACATACATATATATGAAAGTATACTTTGCTTCTTTGACTAATTAATTTACTTAATTGACTTTTCTGTTTCCTGCCTGTAGAATGAGGGTCTTGTTTTTTAAGACACTGTTTATCTCCAAGTAAGCATAAAGGCTACCTGAATTAAAAATACCTGGAGTGCGTTACCAATTTAGTTTCCTGGAGTATATACTCTGAGATAATTTGTTTTTAATAGGTTTGTTATAGGCCCCCAAACTTTTCGTTACTCAAAACTTTCCCTGGAAAATCACTGCTAGATGGTACTCAACGTCTCAACTTATGTTAAAGCAAAATGCTTGATATCCATTTCTATCTGTGCTCTCTTTTCAGCCAACAATGTTTGTTGTGGTAGCTTTTGGATGCTTTGCACTCTTCAGACCACATCATCTAGAAATCGGTACAATAATTCTATGCACTTGGAAGATCTGATCTGGGCGAGAGCTGACATGACAATTACATCAAAAGATGAAATAATAAACTGAAATCACACCATGTTCCTCTGGATAGTTCATGTTGTGTTTATTTCAAACAAGTTCTTGCGAATGATGGGAATGGTACTGTTTGGTTTATATCTTATTTTTTATTGTTTAGCTGCGTTTTCCTACATTATGGTCATTTGATAACCTTCTTAGAGGCATCGGCCTGGTTTTTAATTTTAACATACACACCCTTGCTGGGGAAACGGTTCCAGGAAATTTGCAAATCATTTAGTCTTAAAATGTTTAGTTTATAGGACTGAAAATAAAACTGACAAAAAAATTCATCATTTATCAAGCAGATTTCCTGTTACAGCGAGTTATTATTTTTTCAAGTACAAAGATAAGGAAATTACCTTGAAGAAAATAAATAAGCCCCTCTCTAAAACTTTAGATGCTGAAGAATATAAGCTGTGTTTTTTTCTTTTATTTTAATTACATACATAACTTGGAGATATTGTGGTTTGGTCCCAGACCACTGCAAAAAGCAAATATGGCAACCAAGTATGTCAAAGGAGTTTTTCGGTTTCCCATATAAGTGCTATGTTCACATAATACTGTAGTCTATTAAGTGTGCAATTGTATCATGTCTTAAAAAATACAAAACTTAATTAAAAAATACTTTATTGCTCGAAAATGCCAACCATCATCTGAGCTTTCCGTGGATCATAATCGCTGATCACAGATGACCATAACAAATATAATGATGATGAAAAGAATTTGAAATGCTCAAGAACTCTCAAATGTGACAGGGAGACACGAGGCAAATAATTTCTGTTGGAAAAATGGCTCTGATAAATTGCTGGACGCAGGGTTACCACAATCCTTCAATTTGTAAAAAATGCAGTATCTGTGTTAGTTCAATAGAGTGAAGCACAATAAAATGAACTATGCCCATACCGGTTCAGTGTGTAAAACTGTTGTGAAATAAAATAGTCCCTTTTCCATTGAGAAAATTAAGATGGGTCTAAGATGAGTCATCCCATGCTTATTTGCTGGAATGGAGAACTGGGATCAGGCTTGTTAGTGCCCATCAGTGTTAGTGGCTGTGAATTGGTGGTTAAGAACAAACAGTATCTCTCTCATCGTACCGACTTTGAGGTCAGGTTCTGTCTGTTCCCCTTGCATTGATACATTGCCCAATACAGACAGATGCTCAACGAATATTGGTCAGAAGAAAACACATCAATTTAATAGAATTTTTTGATCCAAAGAGGTTATTGATTAGGACTGACTGGGACCTCCAATGACAGAATTAAAGTACCAGCTGAAATTGGGCAAGGCATTGGCAATTGATTTCCAAATCCTCTTTAGAAACAAAATTGTATTTTAATTATTATATTTTGATTCTTAAAAGTTCATCTTTGATACGTTTCTTCCAGACGAACTGAAGTAGGAGTAAAGTGATAGGAGTCACGCTAACGTCTCATTTATTTGCTTATATATAACTTCGTGAAAATCTCCTAGCCTTTCAAAAATAGTCACAAAATTGCCTAACTCTACTTCTGAATGCAAAGTACACATAAAATGAAGAAAGCAACATTTTCCAGCAAAAGTTCAGAGTTGTCAATAGGACCAGAGGAAGATACGTATGTGAAAGTTCAAATTGCTAATTGCATGTAAATAAATCATTTTACAAGAGTCTTTTTGCTGTAGTTTATTCAGAAAAACTATATAACTATTAACAAAAAAGCAAGCCAACAAAAAATTCAAATGTACTGAGTATAACTTTCAAATGAAATTGTGTTTCCTTTAACAATGCAAATCCTGATCTTTCGATTTCCTGGTAGGTCAAAGAGATTAGCTTTTTATCATACATGTATTTCACCTTAAGTTAATCCTATGTCTAAAAGTTCCTGCGGGAAATAATATAATTGATGTCTTTTTAGGACTTTTCACATTAGAGGTTCAAAGGTTGAAGTTGCTTGAGGACTTGCTCACAGATATCTTAGATATATGAAGCTTTCTGATACTGACACTTTAAGGAATACCCTTTAGGGAATAATGAATATTTATTTCATTTATGAAATAATTGGTGCATAATTTAAATTCACAGTTAGTGGTTTGAATGTAAAAATGATTCCTGTTGACCCATCAGCAATGACAGTGTTGTTTTGTGTTATCTTTTTAGTGCTAATGATTAATATCCATTGAATAATTTAGCTGCTTGTCTTGTAGATGTTTTTATTATAAAATAAATCTTGGAGCTGTGGTCCTATCTGGAGACAACTAATAGAGGAAATCTAACTATTCCTAAAGACATTGAATCTTCATTGATTTCTTTCTTTTTTTTTTTTTTTGACTCAAATAAATCCAACATGTTCTACATAAGTAGCACACAGTGGTAAAGGGACAAAGCATTCCTGTTACATTTTCCTAAAGAATCAAAACAAGAGTCCTGACTTGGGGAGAGTTTTTGTTTTGTTTTGTTTTTTAATCTTTTTTCTTTGCTGATGATTTTGGAAATTCAGGATCGAGTGCAAAATGAAAAAATTGTGTTGAATTCTCACGTGACTCCAGCCAGTGAGGTAAAATGAATGGACATTCAAGCTAAATTCACTGACAGGTCTTTGGGAATTATTTGATGAGTGAATTGTGCAAAAAGATCCCACAACTTATTTTACAAAAACGATAGAAAATTCATGACAGCCAAACTTTTAAGCAACTCAATTTTTGTGAGAAAAAAATAAATTGTTGAAGATCTTAATGGAATAGAGTGCTTAAGACCTTGATTAGAATAGAGTGAATAAATGGCATATTTGGGGATTTTGAATAAGGATCATCAATATTTTTTCAGTCTTACTGGAAAATTAGCTATAATTTCCCATGATATTGGCTTCAATCAGTAAAGAATGTGTCCATTATTTTGAACAGAAATGAGATGCTATGATGTCTGGCTAGAGGATTTTATGGATGACAGTCATATCTCATGCATGGTCTTTGAAGGTACCACAATCATTGTCAACATAGGGAGTATTTCATTGGAATCTGTGAAAACTGTCTTAAATTAGAAAACAAAGAAATTAATGAGTCTGTTTTTCATGCTACTCAGGCCATGGAATGAGGATTATGCAAGTTTGTTTTTATTGCCACACCTATTTTGGAGGTATAAGAGTCCCTGGGCAGATGGCAACATTCATACTTGGGAAACACACCCAATTACCAAACAGAAACCCCAGCTCCTGATACTATGAGATCCTACTACGGCAATGACTATGGTGGCCTGGGCTATAGATGTGGAGGCCTGGGTTATGGCTATGGCCTAGGCTGTGGCTGTGGTTGTGGTGGCTTTAGAGGCCTAGGGTGTGGCTGGGGAGGCCACAGATATGGCTGGTGCCGCCCATCGTGCTATGGAGGATATGGATTCTCCAGCTTTTATTGAAAAGGAAAAAGACTGGTGTTTTGGGACTTTAGAACCCTACAATCACCCTACTGCTAATTCTTTCACGTCTTTGTATTTCCGTTGGATTCCAGATGCTGCTCTGGCCATCTGGCCACATGTACAGTGAAGACGATCAAAACTCACACTGAAACCCTGAAATTAATCAACAACAGTCTTCATTCCATGAATTGACTGGGAATTTTACAGATTGGGTTGCTGTGGCATCTCTGTGTTCAATTTTCAATAAAGGTATTTCTTTGGATGACAAACTGGGCATAATTTCTTCTACATGATCTCGTATTGATGTTTGCCAATTTTGAAGTTACCAAATGGACCAATTATTCTGCTTTAGGAATATTCTTTCAGGGATCACCTTTTCAGAGGACTTTGTACTATATTTTTGTTCAAAGCATAATCTCTTCTTTTGACCTCAGGTTTAAAAGTTCAGTTTTTCTCTGCTTTCTTTAGACATTTCTCCTTATTTTATAGCATAAATCATCCTATGGGGAAACAAATCTATTTTTTTTTCGTAGTGATGCTTGGAAGTTGGACATTTCTTTGCAGAGCCAACCAGAAAGCTTCTAATTACCAGACAAGGGAAGGATAGCAAGGGAAGTTGAAGTAATTTTGGATTCAGCAAGAAAGGAGAACACAGATTTGAAAAAGATTGTCCCAGACGGTTCATCATATGTGAATGTTTTTTTTTTTTTTTCATTCCTTCTTTCTCATAAGCCATAATAGGAGAAGGAGAACAATGAGAGAGACTGTTGGTCTTTATTTCCCTAGAGATTTACATGTAGTTAGTTGAAGGGTTATTGAACTAAAGAAAAACCAAAGACTGAAGGGAAAACCTTTGCAAGAACTTTGAGGCTAAGCTGCTTTGCATCTTAACCTGGAATGAACAGGTTTCTAGGAATGAACAGGTGCCTAGCACATAACATGAGCTCAAAAAATATTTGTTAAATAAATGGAACTAATTAGTGAGAAAAGAGGAAGGTAATTAAAATTTCTGCCCTACTGTGTGCCAGATATTTTGCAACATGTCATATATATATATATGTACATATATATATAATCAATATATAATTATTTAATTTTCCCAATACTCCAAAACATAACAATTAAAGTGTGAAAAGCTTTTTAAATCTCCAGACAACTCTAAGGAGTATTTAGAATAGTTGGAAAATGTGGAATTTGGAGACAAAGAGGCTGGGATTGTATACCTTCCTCACTAATAACTGTATGACATAAAGCAAATTTCTTAACTTCATTGATCCACTTTTAATCAGGTACATCTGACAATAATTTTTACTTTCAAGAACTGTTGTAAGATAAGCCTACCCTCTGCTGCATGCATAGACATGTAAACAAATAAGTATATATCATGGTGTACAAGACAGTAGGTGATTGTATTAATTTCCTAGGGCTGCTGTAATAAGGCACCACCAACTGGATGCTTAAAACAAGAGAAAGGAAGGGTGCCTGGGTGGCTCGGTCGGTTAAGCGTCTGACTTCTGCTCAGGGCATGATCTCACGGTCCGTGAGTTCAAGCCCCGCGTCAGGCTCTGGAGCCTGGAGCCTGTTTTGGATTTTGTATTTCCCTCTCTCTCTGCCCCTCCCCTGTTCATGCTCTGTCTCTCTCTCTGTCTCAAAAATAAATAAACGTTAAAAAAAAAAGAGAAAGGGAAATTTATTTATTTATTTATTTAAAAGTTTATTTATTTTAGGGTGAGAACGTGTGGGGCAGGGGCAGAAAAAAGAGGGAGAGAGAGAGAATCCCAAGCAGGGTCCCCATTGCCAGTGTGGACAGAGCCTGATGTGGGGCTCAAACCCATGAACCGGGAAATCATGAGCTGAGCAGAAATCAAGAGTCGGAAGCTTAAGTGACTGAGCCACCTAGGCACCCCAACAAGAGAAGTTTATTATCTCACAGTTCTGGAGCCTAGAAGTCCAAACTCAAGGTGTCAGCAAGGTTATACACCTGAAACCTGTAGGAGAATCCTCCTTTGCCTCTTTCTTGCTTCTGATGGTAGGCCGGTATTCTTTGGCTTGCTGCTCCAGGAGGAGCAGAACTCCAATCTCTGCAGTCATTGTCACACTGTATGTCCCTTCAATGTCACTACGTCCTGTTGGCTCTATGAGTGTCTGGCTCTGTGTCCAAAATTTCCCTTTTAAATGGACACCAGTCATGTTGAATAATCAACATGATTAATAATCAACCGACCCTAAAGATGTCATGTTGACCTCATGTCAGCTTGATTACATTTAAAAGACCCTATTTATTTACTTATAAGGTTACTTCTTTATTTTGAGAGAGAAAGAGCAAGCAGGGGAGGGGCAGAGAGAGACGGAAAGAGAGAGAATCCCAGGCAGGCTCCATGTTCAGCACCCAGTCTGATGTGGGGCTTGAACTCATGAATTGTAAGATTATGACCTGAGCCAAAATCAAGAGTTGGATGCTTAACTGGCAGAGCCACCCAGGTGCCCTAAAGGACTTGATTTCCAACTAAAGCCACATGACTCACATCCATGTGGGTGGGAAGGTTAGGTGCTCAGTACATCTTTTGTGAGGGCACAGTTCAACCCAAAGCATCAATCAATATTTTGTGCTTCATATTACTTTATTTCAATGATATAAACTAACAGATGATTCAACATTAAAGTTTTGACTGCAGTCTTAAAATCCTTTCCACAATTATAAGCTTCTTTTTCTGTAACTGAGAGGTTTGAGAAGAGAAGACAATGATTTGGATTTTGAATGGAATGTGCTTCAATTGACAATTAGAAGGTCATTTATAACTGCCCATTAGGGAGCTTGTGGTTTTAATTTATATCCTCTCATAAATATGTACAGCCAAACAGCCTCATAAACAAACATGGAGACATTAGCCCAAGGCAGCTCATAATTGATTTCAGAGAACTGGTTTGTGATTTTTTTTTACTATCTACTCAAATTAACTATGCAAATCAAGATCTTTCTCTGTTTTCATTGCCAAAGAGAGTTCAGCTTTTCAAGATTATGTTCACTTTCCTCTATATCTTTCTGCTCTTGGACAAAAGCCTACTTTAGGCTCTTTTCAAATGTCTATTCTTAGAAATAACAAACTAAATATTGTGTCCCATCAACATTATACTTTCCTATTTCTGGAAGAATTTCTCAGCTTATTCTTCGATTTTTCCACAGGAGTAAATGGGTAAAGCCATGTCTGGGGCCTTTGAGCAACATTTTTTACGCTCTCTTACACATGAATACCACTTACAAGATTTGTGAAATTGAAAAATTGGAAAAAATAAATTACATGCTTCTTTTTGGTTGTAACATTCTATGATCCTCTAGAAGCATTCAGGTAATTAAAAATATAAGTTAGTCTTTTCAGGGTTTGGGATGAAGGAGGGGGAAGGGTAAGCTTTCTAGCACAAGAGATTTGTTTCCATATGCCTGAGTAACTACTGTTTCAACAAATTCTTGCTGGGTATGTGCTTGGTTAGTTGAAGAAACTGCAGAACCAGTCTGCCCTACAGCTTGATTAAAACAATCTCTTACATCCGCTGCCCATGTAGAAGGCCATTAGTGCCCTTAATTGATAATATTTCCAACAATTTTGTCAGTCTTGAATTTAAAGGCACTCTCTCCACAGATTTATCATTTTTTTTTTTTTTGCATTAAACTCTTAGGTTTTGTTAATGTTAATGAAAATAGATCTTAAGAACTTTAGGGAAGAACAAAACTTTCTCATTCTTTTATTATTTGCTCGAGAAAGCTAGAGGCAAGGGGAGAAGCAATTTTGCAAATGTTTCCATTATTAAGGACATTTGATTTTGTCTAATAAATGTTAGCATATTTATTGATTCGCAGATACTCTATTTTGCAAACTTATTTTTAAATCATTTGAACTTTTTTTTTTACTCAAGACCGGTGTTGTCATGTATTTATTCATTTATTTTTTTACATTTGGAAAAATTTCAGATGATATAAAAATTACGCTTTAGAAGCTACTAAATGACCATAAAAGGGCATTAAGAGATTGATACATTTGCACAACTTTTATTAAAAGGGATCATGGTTTTTCATCATTTTCCTGAGTAAATGTTATGCTATTAGTTTAATAATAATAGGAAAGAGATGTGGATACCATATGGGATTTAAGAAATACGTTAGCAAGGTAATATAATTAATGGTTAGAAAGCATTATTTTATAAGAGAACCACTTAATGTTATGAAACCTGTTTTTGAGATTTAAATGTAGAGAGGAGTACTTTGAAGCTGTAAATATCATTTCATCGTAGCCACAATTTTGCCTTGAAGAATGCAAGCTAAACAGAAAGAAAATGAATGGAGGGCTTTACAAGCAAGTTCAGATCTTCTCTCAAATATGAAATGAATGGTTTTATCAACTCGTCTGTGCAATTTTTATCTAGAAGGAGAATGTGGCACGTCTTCAAATTTTCTTAATCCCACTCTTAAAGGGATCTGAACGTCACTACATAGGTAGTTATAATGCAGACCGCCCTGCAAACCCAATGAGATCCTTAGTTCCCGACATGGTGAGCTGCAACAGAAATCACTAAAGAAGGCTGGGCTGTGAGTGTGGATGTGGATGAGGCAGTTTGCATGGGCCGTCTGTAGATGTGGCTCTGGGTATGGTGCTATCACCCATTTAGTAGCTGGTTCTCTGGCTTCTGCTGAATTACTGTCTTGATTAACTGGTAACTGGGTACAAGATGTGGACTTGAAAAAGTAGATTATGGACTTGAAAAAGTAGATTGCGGACTTCTAAGTCACCATTAGCCTAATAGAGCCAAATATTCAACAGCTACATCTCTGAAACAAATTATTCTCTAGTCGTGCTAACATCACGTCTTCAGACATCATTTACTTGTTCTTCAAAGTTGAGAAGAAAATAGATTCTCACTTCATCATCGGGGTTTGGTGTTAAAGAGCCTTGGGTTTGAGTTTGGGTTCCACTTCTCCTTACCTCTTGTGGTCTTGAACAAGTTAATCTCTGTATGCTTTCATTTCACCTCTACAAGTTGTGTTTAGTGCCCATCTCATGGGATTTTGACAGTGAAATGGAGTTGACTCCTCATCATAGAGGTGGGATGTTTCAATGATTGATTCATTTATTTTAAATAACATCGTGGTTTACATGACTTAGCAACGAATTGTAAGTTTCATTTCTTTCTTTTTTTTAATCATTTTTTAACATTTATTCATTTTTGAGAGACAGAGAGGCAGAGCATGAGCAGGGGAGGGACAGAGAGAGAGGGAGACACAGAATTGGAAGCAGGCTCCAGGTTCTGAGCCCCCGACTGTGGGGCTCAAACCCACGAACCGTGAGATCATGACCTGAGCCGGAGTTGGAAGCTCAACCAACTGAGCCACCCAGGTGCCCCAATTTCATTTCTTTAATAAGAATGACATATATGTGTGTGTGTGTGTGTGTGTGTGTGTGTGTGTGTGTGTATAAAAGAAAGCAAACATAGATTTTTCTTCCATTTACTTATTTCAACAAATTATTTTCATTTGCTATTCCTGACAAATTAAGCTACTAGGAACAATTATTATGATCTCTTGGGCTGTAGCTATGGATATGCTAGCCTAGGGACATGGGTCATTCCTCTGCTGGCTACAGGTACAGCTCTGGGTGACTGCGGATATGACAGCTATTGCCAGCCTTGTATGATGGAATTGATAGATTAAAAGTTTCTATTGAAGGACTGCCATATAATAAATGTGCTATTTCAAGGAAGTATCAGGGATTTCAGTATTAGCGTCTCAGAATCAGTTAAACAGCTCAACAAACCATACACAAGATACAGATGGTTTGAGACCATTGATGTGAATTTTGTAAAGACTATTTATATTTAAAGAAATACGTTGATGTCCTGTGAGTCCTCATCCTGAGTAGAATATTCTTTCTGCCTTACTTGAATGAGTAGGGTTCTAATAAGACCACTCATAATGAATGATATTATTTTTCTTTAGTTATGTGCACAATGGACTATAGGATCTGATTCATGTCTGTGGAATCTAACGGGTGAGAAAGAGTGTCTAGCTGGCTGCTTTAATAATGAGACTAAAGGCGAAGAGGCTACTTTGGCATCAGGGAGTCATATGGAAAATCATCAGAAAAAGAATGTACGTGTAATTTACAAAATTGAAGTGAGAGCTCATTGATAGAACCGGCATGAAGTCATTTTTTCTGCAGCCACAAGTACCACTTGGCATACAAAATTAGACTCTAAAGTCACATTAATAGTGGCTTTATAAATACATACTGATTTATATACTTCTGAATAATTTTTCCCTTTGAGGTGCTAAATAGATATGTAGCTAGTGATTTTAGCCTCTTCTGTAATCATAATTTTGGGACATCTTTGGAATTGCTTTCAGAGTTGAAGCTATGTTTCTCCAGTAAGGGTAAATTTGGTGTTTGACAATATTTAAAAGTAATTTAGATGCACGAATGTTCATAACAACATTATTTTGTGGTGGCCCCAAGCTGGAACAACCAAATAGACTTCAAATATTTATTTATTAAAAAAAAACTGTGCACATACGTACAATGGAATTCTACTCACAATGAAAAAGAAAGACCTATTGATACATTCAATTAATTGCAGAAATCTCAAAGACATAATTCTGAGAGAAGCCAATCTTAAGGATTATGTGGTATATGATTCCGCTTATTTGATATTCTTCAAAACTGAAATCTATAGTGATAATAAACAGATCAGCAGTTGACAAGGATTATGGACAGGAGGTTAGTATCACTAGAAAGTGATAGCATAAAGTGGTTTGGGGAAGGGTGCCATTGTTGTGCATCATGATCATTTCAATTAATACAGAAAAAAAAGTTGACAGAATTCAACATATATTAGAAAAAGACTTTGGGTCACCTGGGTGGCTCAGTCAGTTAAGTGTCCGACTTCGGCTCAGGTCATGATCTTGCAATTTGTGAGTTCAAGCCCCATGTCGGGCTCTGTACTGACAGCTCAGAGCCTGGAGCCGGCTTCAGATTCTGTGTCTCCCTCTCTCTCTCTCTCTTTGCCACTCTTCCACTTGTTCTCTCTCTCTCTCTCACAGAAATAATAAATGAATAAAATTTAAAAAAGACATTTAGCAAATTAGGAATAGTAGAACACAACTTCATCCTGATCAAGGTATCCGTGACAAACCTGGTTAAAATCATACTCGATTGTGAAGGACTGAATATTTTCTTCTTAAGATGAAAAACAAGGAAATATGTCTATTCTGAGTATTCATATTTAACATCAAACAGGAAGGCCTATCAGCAAAATAAGGCAAATAAGAGAAATAAAAGGCATGTATATTAGAAAAAGAGTAATAAAATCATCCCTTGTTCACAGATTATATGATTATATATGCAGAAAATCCTAAAGTATCTGCTGAAAACTTTCCTAAAGTATCTGCTAAAATGTGAGTTTAGCAAGATTACAGATTATAGTGTGTAAACAAAAGCAGATCTCTGAGTAGGTCAAAGCATAAAGTTATAGTATAAATAAATTAGACATATCATATTTCCCCAGATCTTTTTCTCAGTTGTGCAGCAGCTCAATTGCAGGGATACTAACACACAAAGAAGTAGAATAATGAAAATGAAAACTAATGTATTCTTATAAACTACCTAGGGATAAGAAATAAAGAAGAATCTTTGGGATGTGTCTGGAGCTTATGTTACAGTGAACTTATGAAAATAGGTCTCATCTTCTCCTAACCGTCCCAACTTTGAAGGTGAGGTGAGGATAAAGAGTAGGGCACATCGCTACTTGTCATTGCTCCCAATAGAGAAGAGTCTTGGGTCCGAATGGTCCAATGCCAGTAAAATACCACAAGAGCAGGATATTATGTCTAAATGTGACAGTTGAGAATAGCCCCAGATGCTTCAAGAACCTCAGAGTAACACAGGAGTTGGTCCAAAAGCTCCTGGCCCTTGAGAAAAACAAACAAACAAACAAACAAACAAACAAATTTAATTCCGAAATCCTATTAGCAACGAGTTTCCATGTCAATTACTCTGGTGGGCTTCGCTATAACCTTGATGATTTTGGAAGCCTGAGATGTGGCTGTGGCAATCGTTCTGGCTATATTGACTATGATAAATTCAGCTAAGACCTGCTCTGGTCCCTTCTTCTGGAGAAGATATAGCTCCTTTGGCTTCCACTGAAAAATCTGTCAATTACTAAAACAGTAGAAACTTTCTCTCATTGTAAATGGTGAACTTTTTTTTCTTTCCTTCCCGTCCTCAAAGTCAAGCCTATTGTTAACTTCATTACCTGCAAAGATGGCTAACATCACACACCATTACAGAAGGCGCTTTGAAGAAAGCAGGGCAAGGAAGACTCATTCCTCTCAGAAGAATGTCATCAAAGACACTGGAGTTCTTTTCAGAATGGCTGCATTTTGGAACTGCTGCTACTTCATTCATTCACAGACAGCTCTGTGTCTGTTTTCCCATAAAGTGTCTTCATTGACATAACAAACTTGGTTTCATTTTGATTTATGTTAAAGAATTTCATACACATACCAGTGTATTTTTTTTTCAAAGCCTAAATAATAATTTTCTGAAACATAAATATATATGCCAATATTTGTCCATTGACACAATTATTTTATAATAATTTTTCTTTTAAAATTATGCCCACAGACAGGTTTAAAATTAGCACTTGTATCTGATCTGGCTCAGAATGATTCCAAGGACATGCAAGAGAATCAACAAAATCTGATGTTCCTAATATCTTCCGAAATGTTGACCTCTCAACCCACAAATATAAAATTTCACTTATCACTTCCCTATCTATAACAGAATTAGTGACCATTAATAATATTCATTGCTAAATGGGAGAGGGCTCTTCTCTCGTAAATATAATCTCCTTGCCTTAACGATGCGTCTAAGTGGAAGGTATTTGCTCTCTGTTCTGTGGGCTTGTGTGGTATTTGTCTTCGTGGGTGTTTGCTTGTTGACTGAATCCTGTCTAGGATCCTGTCTCTGCCGCATCAGTGGGTAGAGATTTCTTGCAGACAGCCAAAGCATAAGAGACTCTTAAAAACCGAGAACAAACTGAGGGTTGATAGGGGGTGGGAGGGAGGGGAGGTTGAGTGATGGGTATTGAGGAGGGCACCTGTTGGGATGAGCACTGGGTGTTGTATGGAAACCAATTTGACAATAAATTTCATATATTGAAAAAAAAGAAACCTTTTCTTATTCATACATTTGGATTTAGACAATCAATCCTCTTTTCACCTCAAACACCCTGGTGTTTGCCTCTCCTCATACTCTTTTTCCTCTGTGCCCTGGTCCCTGCCTTCAATCTTCAACTGTTCTGTTTTCTACTTCCCATTTTTAGGGGTTTATATTACTATATTCATTTTTTAAAAACAACTCTTGTCCCCTTTCCACTATAAACTATGGATCTCATCGAATTTCTACTGTACATCTCCCTTGTTCTTATTTCTACTTTTACTGGGATAGTATTATCAATTGTACAGTATTCCAATCGCAGCTTTGCTACACCCTTAAATCCCTCACCTCACTTTACTGGTGGTATCAGACTTTTAAAATTCCAATCCTTGCTTAACTCTGCTTTTTCCATGCTTACTCACATACAGGGGTATTTGTCTAGAGAAGTCTAGCCTTGTTGAATTGTCTTATATTACATTTATAATTTTAAGTCTCAATTAGGCATTCAGCCATGCCCAGAAATTCTCCATTTTCCTACTAAATTCACTTTGCCAATGACTAAAATAATGATTACAGTCTTTATCATTTTTTAAATGCCTGACACTATCTGCTTTACTCTTCATCCAACTTGTGACTTGTTTCAAATTTCACTGAAAAATTAAGAACAATGGAGAATTAAACGTCTACCAATCATCATTTTATTTATTTTCTGTTGCTGCTGTAATGGATTATCATAAACCTCGTGGTTCAGAGCAACTCAAATCCAGGCACAAAATGGCTCAGATGACTCTCTGTTTAGTCTTACAACACCAGAACAAATTTGTTGGCAGGCTGCATTTGTTTCTGGAAGTTCTGGGGTTGAATTTGCCTCCAGGCTCCATCTAGTTGTTGGCAGAATTCAGTTCCTGTGGTTGCAGGACTGATGTCCCACTTCCCTTTTCAGCCTCTAGATGGCACTGGTATTCCGTGGCTCATAGACCCTGTCCCTCCATCTTCAAAGCCAGCAATGGCAGGTCAAATTCTTACCGGTCTAATATTAGACCTCCATTTCTGCATCTCTCTGTTGCTCTCTTCTTTTTTTTTTAAATTTTGTTTGTTAATGTTTTTTTGTTTTGAAGGAGAGAGACAAAGCATGAACAGGGGAGGAGCAGAGAGAGAGGGAGACACAGAATGCAAAGCAGGCTCCAGGCTGAGCGGTCAGCACAGAGCCCAATGCGGGGCTCAAACCCACAAACTGCGAGATCATGATCTGAGCTGAAGTTGGAGGCTTAACCGACTGAGCCACCCAGGCTCCCCTCTGCTGCTCTCTTCTGACATATCTAATTTATCTGCCTTTCTTTCTGCTTTTAAAATGCCCATGTGATTACATTGGGCTCACTTGGATGATTCAGGAATAATCTCCCTATTCTAAGGTCAGCTGATTAATAACTATTACATCTGAAACTCCCCTCAGTGGTACCTAGATCCATCTGTGATTAAGTAACCAGGAGACAGAAAACTTGATGGAATGTCTTTAGAATTCTGCCTAACACAATCATTCCTCAGCAAACATACAATGTACCTTCTGAATATTACAGTGCATGAATGATCCTTGTTCTGTCTAAAAGCCATTCTTCCACTTGTGTACTCGAAGCCACCCCCTCTTCCCCAGTCAGGTCTCTTATTTTTCAAGTGCCCATCAGCAGCATTTACACTGAAGTTACTAATTACTCCTATTGAAAAATTCTCTTCATTGATCTGATCACCACGCTGCCACTTTCTTCCTATGATACTGACCACCCTATCTCAGACTCCTTTGCTGGATTCCTGGTCTCTTTCCTACCTTTACATGCCAGAGCTGAACTCTTATCTACCTACATTCTTTCCAATTATCCCATGCAGTCTTATGCTGTAGACACCATCCCTCAAGCTTCACATTGCCCGTCCTACTGCCTATTCAATATTTTAAGCAAATATTTCTGTGTCCACATCAGATGTCTTGATCTTGATCTTTTTATATTCTGCCTCCAACCAGGCTTCCCCTCAAATATAACACCAAAGGCATTCAACAAATTCCTTCAGCCCCATACCAAGATGGTATCCTTTATTCCTCCTTTTCTTACACCTACCATCTCTGCCCTATCCACCAGCATACCCCTATAGAGCCGACCACCATCTCTTGTGTTCATTACTGCAATAAATTTAGATTCCAAGCTTCCATTCTTGAGCTTTTGCAATTCACAAACCATATAGCAGCAAGTTGTCAGATCACCCCCTTCACTTAAACATCTTCCATACATTTCCATTACACCTATAATTCCAATAAAAATCATCAAGGTCCAGAAGGCTGTGTATAATCTAATACATTAGATTATATGTAATCTGCCTAACTTTCTGACTTTCTTTCCCACCCTTATATCCTTCCATTAACTATAATCTAGCCACATTAACTTTCTCTCCATATCATCATACTAAAATAATTCCCATTTTAAAACATTTACAAGTACATTTCCTTCTATTCAGCTTGTTCTTTGACTTAGACATGTACATGTGTCTCCTTCATTCTTATGTTCAAATATCTTCTCCTCAAAGAGACTTTTTCTTGATTTTCTTATATCATGGTATTTCCCCCTATTCTGCCACTCTGTATGTAATTATTTTCTCTTATTTCCTTCATCTACATTTTAGCTAATAGATATATCCAATAGGTTTATTTACTATCTTCTTCCTGGAATGTAATCTTAATAAAGATAGGTTTTTTTTTTCTTTTCAAATTTTTATTTAAAAACTAGTTAGTTAACATACAATGCAGTATTGGTTTCAGGAGTAGAATTCAGTGATTCATGACTTACATACAACACCCAGCGCTCATAATCATAAGTGCCGTCCTTACTACCCATAACCCATTTAGCCCACCATCCACTCACGTCCCTCCATCAACCCTCAGTTTGTTCTCTCCCTTCTAGTCTCTTATGGTTTGTTTTCGTGTCTTCTCTTTCCCCCATCTCTTATATGTTCATCTGTTTGGTTTCTTAAATTCCACATATGAGTGAAATCTTATGGTATTAATCTTTCTCTGACTGACTTATTGAGCTTAGCATAATACATTCTAGTTCCATCCATATTGTTGTGAAAGGCAGGATTTTATTCTTTTCCATTCATCATTTGGTGGGCATTTGGGCAGTCTCCATAATTTGGCTATTGTTGATAATGCTGCTATAAACAATAAGGTGCATGTAATCCTCTGAATCTATACTTGTATCCTTTGTGTAAATCATGAAGATACGAATTTTGCTTCAAGCTTTACCTATAAACATAGAAAATTGGGAGATCTAAGTAAACAGTTGGTGAACAACCAAATCCCAAATTGGGATCACTGTTATGTCCCTAAATTATTAGTTCTCAACCCTTGCTATTCTCTAGAATCCTTTGGGGATCCTTTAAAAATATTGATGCTTAGGGGCGCCTGGGTGGCTCAGTCAGTTAAGCGTCCGACTTCAGTTCAGGTCATGATCTCGCAGTCCGTGAGTTCGAGCCCCACATCAGGCTCTGTGCTGACAGCTCAGAGCCTGGATCCTGTTTCAGATTCTGTGTCTCCCTCTCTCTCTGCCCCTCCCCTATTCACACTCTGTCTCTCTCTGTCTCAAAATAAATGTTAAAAAAATTTTTTTTTAATATTGATACTTAAAACTTATTCCAATTAAATAAGAATTTTTAATGTGGAATTGGCCACTCCCTTCCATGAAAGACTATAAAGAAGACCCGTGTAGGTGGTGGCATTATGAGATTCTATAAATCTACTGTGGTAGATTTGGTATGGTCCTGGTTCTTTCTCTGCTCCTAACTACAGATTGATAGACATGGTGGCTATAGCTGTGGCTTCCACTGTCCATCTTTTTATGGAACATATTTGTGTTCTCTATTGTACTTAAACACTTGTTTTATTAAGAAGCTCAGTGGTGACAGATGCTAGCTACACTTGTGGTGAGCGTAGTGTAATGTATAAATTATTGAATTATTGAAACACAATGGTGTACATCTAGAACTAATGTGACATTCTTTGTCAACTACACTTAAATAAAGTAAAAAATACACATGTAAGTATAAATAATGTGAATTTAAAATAAGGAAGCTCGTATTTTTTATATTATTAGTACAATCTATTCTACTGAGTTCTTCAATCTTGTTAATGTTATTTTCACTTTGGATTTCCTTAATTTCAGTTACTTTATTGGAGCCCACCTCTGGCCAAAAAAGTAAAAACCCACCCAAATCACTTCCCTTGGGATTAGCTTTAATATTAAGGACTGATTTCCCTTATTATTGTGGCTCATTAACATGGCACTAACTTCCTTATTTATGGTAATAATCCTGGTCATGTTTCCAATAAACTAATTTTATTGCCCTTGCAAATTTTGTTTCTCGTCCATGCATTAAGATGAACATGTTTTACGTAAGTTTTGCAATGTCTAAGCAATATATTTTCATACTGAACGACTATTTTTCCTCTGGGATTATTTTTCTTAGGAAGAATTCTTTAGAAATTATTTTCATAATAATTTAGCTAAGATAGTTTCTTGAAAGAGAGCTTTTAAGACTCTTCAGTGCTTCTTATACCCTTGATAGATATGCTAATTTTAGGTATGGGGCTTGGCTAACTGCCTTAAAACTTGAATCTAGTTATTTTTCCCTGACTTGCATTCCTGTAGCTTAAGTCATAATTTCTTCTCCTTTTCCATATAAATTACACAGGACTGCAAACTCTGGCACTACCTCATGGCAAACATTATTATAGAATTTGTTATTTTGGCTACTTTGACTAACAAGGATTTTTCATTGTTCCTATTGCCCTCACTGTTTTGCAATATCTTTGGAAATTCCTTGGGAATAACTGCCAAATACATTGCAACTGTGTATCACTAAAGAAAATTCATATATATGTTGCTTTTTTCCTTCAGTTCTAATTTTTGAGAATCCATTTTATTTAGTTAAATTTTTACTCGATCTTTCAGAAAAAAATACTATTCTCATCACAGAGATAAGAAAACAGAAATAGGTTAAGTACTTTATCAAGGTCAAATAGTAAGGATACAGCAGTAGCAAGAGTTTGAAAGAATCTGGGACTGAGGAATGTCAACCATGAAAAGCTTTAAATGTAATAAACTAATAAAATTTAAACATAGCTTGAAGTCATAAAGCAGCTACATATTTTTTGTGCATTTTCTTAGGGAACTAATAAAAGGAATAATTTGGTAATGCTAGCTATGCTTCTTAAGGATGAATCAGGATAGTCAGGTTGATAGTGTCCTTTGAAATCAAAAGGCACACCTTCACCATCAAAACTTTTATCAACATTGTGGTAACTTCCTTATTCCATCAAGAGGATATCTGTTTCCAATAAAATTAATTTATTCATCAACGTGGACTTTTTCCATTTGGGCTTTGCCAATATTTTTACAAAGAACAATATATTTTCTTTTGAATTATATTTACTAATGATTGCTTATTAAAGACCTAAATTAAACTTCCTTATACAATATCATCCTTTCTTAGAATGATACAAGCTTACTGTAATTCAAATGCTTAAGAACTAATTAAGCATGGTTTTCTTCCCAAATGACATAGATATTGCCCTTTCATTTAACAGATATAAATTCTAGTACACCTTTTTTTCTGGGTGTTTCAATTTCACTCGGTGCCTTTAAGTATCTTCAAAGCTATATAAGAAAGGAGTCTTCCATGCTATATTTATTCCTTTGATATAATTACTTTTGTGTGCTGAGAGTGGAATAAAGTATGCATTGCATGTTGTTCTACACTTAGGGAGCTTTGATGCAAAGGTAAAAAACATAGATGGAAGTTATTATTGTCTTTGCACATGTGTAAAAATTGATATTTTAAGAGATTGAGAAACTCAGTTTATATAATGTGTGATGGACAGAACCAGGGTTTGAACTAAAAGCCTGTATGGTTCCATATATTGGGCTCTTAACCAATGTGCTTTAACATCTTCAAGCTCATTCTGAGTAAATGGGAAAACAATTTCTGGCTTGGGAGGAGAGCTCTGGCTCTTTCTAAAGGAGGATAATGAGATCCAAAGACCAGTAAAATTAATATGATGCAAGAAGAGGGCACATTGCAAGTAGCAATCCAGTTAGATTATGTTAATCAGCCATGAGCTTTGAAGACGTCATAGTAATTACCTTTTATTGAAAGACTCTGGCTGTAAGAAATGTAGATGAAGCAGATAAGTAAATAAAATTATGCATCAGTAGCGTTAAAACTTGTAAAATCACAAGACAAAGATATAATTGGGATGTTTAGTATATTTGTGAAAAGAAATAAGAATGAGAAATATCTATGGAGTGAGCCACACCCAAATGAGGGAGTATAAAAGTCAGGGTTCAGGTTGTGATATTCATTCTCTGGAAAGTCACTTTCAACAACCAACCAAATCCTCAAGCCTTGACACAATGAGCTACTACTACGGCAACTACTATGGTGGCCTTGGCTATGGCCTTGGTGGTTTTGCTGGCCTGGGCTATGGTTATGGTCTTGGAGGTTATGGTGGTTGTGGCTGTGGCTACTTTCGTC
The DNA here is from genome assembly GCF_028749965.1 of Puma concolor. NCBI lineage: Eukaryota > Metazoa > Chordata > Mammalia > Carnivora > Felidae > Puma > Puma concolor. The sequence goes on along the minus strand of NC_141675.1, from coordinate 145,948,167 downwards.
CCACTTTCTATAGGGGATACTGGTCATATGGATTTTACTAAAAATTTTGTCCGCTACATAAAAATTCATGGATGTTCTCTCATTTTCATCAAATGGTTCTTTTGATTTTTTCACTATGATCTTTGACATATTTGAGATACTGTCATAGCCATTGAAGAAGACATCTAACAATAATCTCTGGATCAGCGGGGGACCATTTTCTTGATTAAGAATTTCACCTCTCAAGATGGATGTCCTCGTTCCTACGCCATTATTGACATGCAGCTTCCGTCTTTATACCTTCTGTGACATTTGTGGATATATCTCAAAATAAACTTAACTCATTAAATATAAAATCTTGTTGTACTTATTTTAGTCTAAATGAAATTTTATTTATAACATTGACATCTGGCATACCTCACTGATCACATATCCCTAGAGTATTATTTCATTCTTAAAAATAATACTCAGAGAATTTTAGCCAGCAAATCCTTCATTTTCACACAGTGCTCCCTGTTTTTCCTTCTCATTGCCCATTTTTTTAGGGGGAGGGAGCTCTTGAGATTGCTTTATAAACATCAAAGTTAAAGAAATTGCTGCCCCAGATAAATTTAGATAAATCTTACTAGATAAATTTAGACTTTCTTAACTCTAATTGTTATTTGGATGAATATACAAAATTATGAGTTTAATGTAATATGTATTCTGATCTTTATATGAACTTGAACAATAAATGAAGTGCATTTATGGAGAAGAATCTGCTTAGGACCTATGAGTTGTTACTTGGTGGGCTTTGCAAAATGCAGTGGCCCGCTGCTTGTTGCTGTCTCCAGTGTGACTCTTTACGAGCGTTGCCCTGGAAGCCAAAAGCAAGGGTACAGGTTGATTGACTCTGTCTTCCTGCTCCTTATTTTACAAAAAGGTAGGGAGTGTGAGAATTTTTGTCTGTGTTCATACCTTCTTGGTTATTTTAACAATGCTATATATAATACTTATCTTTTCAGACTTTATCCTTTACCTTTTTTCTTGCTTAAATAAATGGAAGTCAATTTCAAATTAATGTTTCCGTTGCTTTCCCAATGTAGATTCAGTAATTATATGTGTTCTTCATTTAAATTTTGAAAAAGATTTTATGCAGGTTTTCTCTTTGTCTCCTTCACTCAAGCATGAGACTCATTACTGACTTATAACTCATGTATTGACTTCCTCAGACTTCAAATAATTTTTTGATTTTATATGATATAATTGCTTATGTGATATAATTCTTAGTTAATTTAGTGAATTACATTGATCCTAACGGCCCTCAAGTGATTTTCACAGGTACTGGTAATGATGTGTTCAAGAACTACAGTGGATATCAGTAAAAACTGACAGATAGCAATAAATCTACATATGAGATGTGTATCAACATATATTGATATACCATATGTCATATTATATAAATCATTATATCATATAAATAGTTTTATTGTTTGTTCTAGATAATGGTTATGTTAGAGACAACTTATGATTCTCAGCATTATATCTAAAATCAGCATTTTTCAACCCTTCATGTGTCAGATATTTACTATGACCTAAAATGAATCCAGGGGCCTTATCCACTCAATAAGGAGGTATGAGATTCAACAATTCAACTAGAACTGATTATTTTTTTAGAAACCTCATATTTTAGAGATATGTAGTGAAAAATTTATAGATGCAATGATATGTTATCATGTACTGGCCTCACAATAATACAAGAGGGGAAAAATGGGTGTAGGTATACATTAAGCACAATTTAAATTCTGTTGATATTGTTTAAAATAAGTAATGGGGGGTCCTTTTTTCCAAGATAGTGGACCAGCATGAAAGTTCCCAGCTTCTCTCCTCCCTGAAATGCAGCTAGATTAGCACCAAACCATTTGTACACCTAGGAAATGATCTGAGGATTAACACAGCAATCTGCATAACTTAAGCCACAGAACTTGGCAGGTACATGGTGCAGAAAAGTGAACTGGGGGAGAGAGAAACCGTGGAGGGTAGGAAGCTCTTTTTATCAGGAGGGGACAGAGAAAGTCAGGGAGAGTGTGGTGTATCAGGAGAGTGCAGGAAAAGTACTTCCCCTGAAAGTAGTTAGAGAGAAACAGAAAAAGTGGAAACACTCACAAGGGACTGAACAAGAAATCTGTTCCCTTCAAAACCATTGACATGGAGAAAAGAGAGGGTTTCAATACCATTAGGGCTCTATAAACAGTGCAGTGCAGAGTCAGAAATTCTGCAACTCAATACCTGGTGGAGCTCTGATGATGAAAAAGGGTGAATCTCCAGGAGCAGGCAGTGAGGTCTGAGGGGTTTATGGGGCACAATGGGAGAAGAAGTTCCCCTGCTTGTAGTGCATTTGGTAGAGACTACATGGCTTCTCTACAGGCAAAGTCCCAGCAGACTGTGGAGAGTAGCCACATTTGCTGGTATTGGAACAAAGACACCAGAATGCAGGGAAACCTGGTGCTGGCTGTGTGTTGTGATTTTCCATAATCTCTGAACCTTTGCTGCTGTGCAATCAGACAAAAGTTTTCTGGGACAAGCTGGAACTTGGCAATTGCTCACTGAGGACCTCCCAGAGGTTTGTAGTGGGTCCAAGCTTCAGGGTTCTCTCAAGTGAGGGGTTTGGAAACAGAGACCCATATGAGATAAAAATTTGTGGGGGAGATGCCGCCTGGCAGGCTGATGGCTTGGGCCCAGACATGGTAGAAGTGGGGAGTGGGCAGAAGCCTGAGAGAAAGGAACGGTGCTTGATTGCCAGTCAATGACAGTGCAAAGTTCCTGTGCCAGAGACTAGGAAGCTGGGTGAAGCCACTTTCACCTCTCCTGCACACAGGCATACATGTGCCCACGTGTCACACCAATCCACCTCAGTAAACTAAGCAATGTCATCTAGTGGAGAATGGAGCTGTTACATGAAATCCTGCCCAACTGTGCCCTCCAAGCGCATGTCCTAGAGGACCACCATAAGTCTCTCCATCTGCTTAGTGTATGGACTATAAAGTGCTGCATAGTTTGAGTACTAGGGAGACTGGATGTAACTTCATTTGGGTTCATTCTGTTTACTGACTCATCCATTTGCTATTGTTAATGTTTTGCTTTTGTTTATGTATTTTTGTCTTTTTATTCTCCTTTCTTTTCTTTTTATTGGATACAGAAAGAGAAAAATTTATTTTTATTTTCCTTTTATTTAAAAAAATCAAATTCTTTTTACTATGGTTTTTACTTTTTTGTTAATTTTTCTTCTATTTCACTTTCTCATTTCATTTTAATCTATTATAGACATTTTTAAAATTTTTTAAACTTTTTCTTACTTTTCTTTTTTTCTTTTATTTCCCCTTTCCTCTAATCTATAAAGCTTCTTTCAATAGCCAGACCAAAACACACCTAGGATCTAGCTTCCTTTACTTGATTTTTTGTGTTGTTTTTAATTTTTTAATTTTATTTTTTTATTTCATTAACTCTTTTTCTTCCTCCAAAATGACAAAACAAAGTGATTCACCTGAAAAGAAAGAATGGAAAGAAATGACAGCCAAGGGCTTAATCAACACAGATATAAGAAGATATTTGACCTATAATTTAGAACCACAATGATAAGAATACTAACTGGGGTTGAAAAAAGCATAGAGTCCCTTTCTGTGGAGATAAAGAAGTAAAATCTAGTCAGGTTGCAATTAAAAATGCTATAACCAGGGGTGCCTGGGTGGCGCAGTCGGTTGAGCGTCCGACTTTGGCCAGGTCACGATCTTGCGGTCCGTGAGTTCGAGCCCCGCGTCGGGCTCTGGGCTGATGGCTCAGAGCCTGGAGCCTGTTTCCGATTCTGTGTCTCCCTCTCTCTCTGCCCCTCCCCCGTTCATGCTCTGTCTCTCTCTGTCCCAAAAATAAATAAACGTTGAAAAAAAAAATTAAAAAAAAAATGCTATAACCAAGATGCAATTTTGAATGGATGCCACGGCCCTAAGGATAGACAAAGCAGAACAGCGAATCAGCAATATAGAAGACAAAAGTATGGAGAATAATAAAGCAGAAAAAAAAGAAGGAAACTAAGGCAAAAGAACAAGATACAAGAATTAGAGAACTCAGTGATTTATTAAAAAGGAATAACATCTGAATCATAAGAGTCCCAGAAGATGAAGGGAGGGAAAAGCCAGTAGAAGGTTTATGTGAGCAAATTATAGTGGAAAACTTTTCTAATTTGGGGGAAGACACAGACATCAAAATCCAGGAAGCACAGAGAAGTCCCATTAGCTTCAACAAAACCTGACCATCAACAAGGCATATCATAGTAGATTCACAAAATACACAGACAAGTTAAGACTTATGAAAGCAGCAAGGAAAAATAAGTCCTTAACCTACAAAGGAAGACATCAGGTTCACAGCAGACTTATCCACAGAAACTTGGCAGACCAGAATGGAGTGGCAGGACATATTCAACATGCTGAATCAGAAAAATGTACAGCCAAGAATTCTTTATTCAGCAAGCTGTCATTCAAGATAGAAAGAGAAATAATGAGTTTCCCAGACAAACAAAAACTAAAGGAGTTCATGATCACTAAACCAGCCCTGCATGAAATTTTAAGGGAGACTCTCTGAGTGGAGAAAAGATGAAACAAAGCAAAAAAAGACCAAAACAACAAAGACTAGAAAGGATCAAGGAACATCACCAGAAACTCAAACACTTCAGGCAACACAATGGCACTAAATTCATATCTTTAAGTACTCACTCTAAGTGGACTAAACCCTCCAGTTAAAAAAACATAGGATATCAAAATGTATAGGAACACAAGATCCATTTATATGCTGTTTACAATAGATCCATTTTAGATCTAAAAACACCTTCAGATTCAAAGTAAAGGGTTGGAGAACCATCTATGATGCTAATGGTCTCCATAAGAAAGCTGGAATAGCCATATTTATATCAGACAAACTAGATTTTAAAATACAGACAGTTATAAGTTATGAAGAAAGGCATTATATCATAATTAAGGGGTCTATCCACAAAGAAGATCTAACAATTGTAAACATTTATGCCCCCAATGTTTAGAAGCACTCAAATGTATAAATCAATTAATCACAAACATAAAGAAACTCATGGACAACAATACCATAATACAGGACTTCAACAGCCCGCTTACAACAATGGGAAGATTATCTAAGCAGAAAATCAACAAGGAAACAATGGCTTTGAATGACACACTGAACCAGATGGACTTAACAGATATATTCAGAACATTTCATCCTGAAGAAGAAGAATATGCATCCTTTTTGACTGCACATGGAAAATTCTCCAGAATAGATCACACAGTGGGACACAAATCAGCCCTCAACAAATACAGAAAGATCGAGATCATGCCATGTATATTTTCAGAACACAACACTCTGAAACTCAAAAACAACCACAAGAAAAAATTTGGAAAGACCATAAATACTTGGAGATTAAATAACATCCTACTAAAGAATGAATTGGTTAACCAAGAAATTAAAGAGGAAATTAAAAATACATGGAAGCCAATGAAAATGAAAATGTGACAGCCCAAAACCTGTGGGATGCAGCAAAGGCAGTCATAAGAGGGAAGTATATAGCAATCCAGGCCTTTCTAAGCAAGGAAGAAAGATCTAAGATACACAGCCTAACCTTATATTTTACAGAGCTGTAAAAAGAACAACAAATAAAGCCCCAAACCACCAGAAGATGGGATATAATGAAGATTAGAGCAGGTATCAATGATAAAAACAAAACAAAACAAAACAAAACAAAACAAAACAAAACAAAACAAAAACGTAGTAGAACAGATCATTGAAACTAGGAGATGGTTCTTTGAAAGAATTAAGAAAATTGATAGCCCCCTAGTCAGATTGATCAAAAAGAAAAAGGAAAGGACCCAAACAAATAAAATCAAGAATGAAAGAGGAGCGATCACAACCAACACTGCAGAACAACAAATAATAGGAGAATATTATGAGCAATTATATGCCAACAAATTGGGAAATTTGGAAGAAATGGACAAATTCCTAACATAACATATAACATTAATAAAAATAAATATAAATTACCAAAACTAAAACAGGAAGAAATACAAAATTTGAACAGACCCTTAACCAGTAATGAAATTGAATCAGTAATCAAAAATCTCCCCCAAAAAACAAGAGTCCAGGGCCAGATGGACTTCCAGGGGAATTCTACCAAACGTTTAAAGAGGAGTTAACACCAATTCTTTTGAAGCTGTTCCAAAAAAGTAGAAATGGAAGGAAAACTTGCAAACTCATTCTGCGAGGCCAGCATTACCTTAATTCCAAACAAAGACCCCACTAAAAAGGAGAACTACAGACAAATTTCCCTGATGAACATGGATGTAAAAATTCTCAACAAGATACTAGCCAACCAGATCCAAAAATACATTAAAAGAATTATTCGCCACCCTCAAATGGGATTTATTCCTGGGATGTAGGGCTGGTTCAATATCTGCAAATCAATCAATGTGATATATCACATTAATAGAAGAAAGAATAAGAACCACTTGATGCTCTCAATAGATGCAGAGAAAGCATTTGACAAAATCCACCATCCTTTCTTGATAAAAAACCCTCAAGAAAATAGATAGAAGGATCATACCTCAAGATCATAAAATCAATATATGAAAGACCCACTGCTAATATCATCCTCAATGGGCTAAAACTGAGAACTTTCTCCCTAAGGTCAGGAACACGAAAAGGATGTCTACTCTCACCACTGTTATTCAACATATTGTTGGAAGTCCTAGCCTCAGCAATCAGACAACACAAAGAAATAAAAGGTATCCAAATTGTCAAGGAGGAAGTCAAACTTTCACTCTTTGCAGACGACATGATACTCTATGTGCAAAACCCAAAAGATTCTACCAAAAAAAAAATGCTGAAACTGATCCATGAATTCAGAAAAGTTTGAGGATCTAAAAGCAATGCACAGAAATTGGTTGCATTTCTATACACCAATAGTGAAGCAGCAGAAAGAGAAATCAAAGAATTGATCCCATTTACAATTGCACCAAAATACCTAGGAATAAACCTAACCAGAGGTGAAAAACCTATACACTGAAATCTAAAGAAAACTTATGAAAGAAATTGAAGAAGACACAATAAAATAAACATTCTATGCTCATGGATTGGAAGAACAAATACTATTAAAATGTTGATTTTACCCAAAGCAATCTATATATTCAACGCAATACCTATCAAAATAACACAGCATTCTTCACAGGGCTAGAACAAACAATCCTAAAATTTGTATGGAACAAGAAAAACCCAGAATAGCCAAAGCAATCCTGAAAAAGAAAACCAAAGCTGGAGGTATTACAATTCTGAACTTCAAGATGTATTACAAAGCTGAAATCATCAAGACGGTATGGTATGGGCACAAAAGCAGACACATAGATCAATAGAGCAGAATAGAGAACCCAGAAATGGACCCACAAATGTATGGCCAACTAAACTTTGACAAAGCAGGAAAGAATATTCAGTCAAATAAGACAGTCTCTTGAGCAAATGTTGGAAAAACTGGACAGCGACATGCAGAAGAATGAACCTGAACCATTTTCTTACATCATCAACAAAAACAAACTCAAAATGGATGAAAGATCTAAACATGAGATAGGAACCATCAAAATCCTAGAGGAGAAAACAGGCAACATCTTTGTCCTTGGCGGCAGCAACTTCTTACTTGACACGCCTCAGGAAACAAGGGAAACCAGAGCAAAAATGAACTATTGGAGTCTCATCAAGATAAAAAGCTTCTGCACAGTGAAGAAAACAATCAGAAAAACTAAAAGGAAACAGACGTGATGGAAGAAGATATTTGCAAATGACATATAGAATAAAGGGTTAGCATCCAAAATCTATAAAGAGATTATCAAAGTCAACACCCAAAAAACAAATAATCCGGTGAAGAAATGTGCAAAAGACATGAATAGGACACTTTTCAAAGAAGACAACCAGATGGTTAACAGACACATGAAAAGATGCTCAACATCATTCATCACCAGGTAAATACAAATCAAAACCAAAATGAGATACCACCTCACACCTGTCAGAATGGCTCACATTAACAACTCAGGCAACAACAGATGTTGGTGAGGATGTGGAGAAAGAGGATCTCTTTTGCACTGCTGATGGGAATGTAAACTGGTGTAGTCCCTCTGGAAAAGAGTGTGGAGGTTTCTCAAAAATTTAAAAATATAACCCCTATGATCCAGCAATTGCACTACTAGGTATTTATCCAAAGGATACAGGAGGAGTGCTGTTTCAAAGGGGCACATGCACCCCAATGTTTATAGCAGCACTATTGACAATAGCCAAAGTATGGAAAGAACTCAAATGTCCATCAACCGAAGAATGGATAAAGAAGATGTGTTATATATATACACAATGGAATATTACCTGGAAATCAGAAAGAATGAAATCTTGCCATTTGCAACAACGTGAGTGGAACTAGAGTGTATTATGCTAAGCAAATTAGTCAAAGATGAATATCATATGACTTCACTCATATATGGAATTTAAGATACAAAATAGGTGAACATAAAGGAAGGGAAGAAAAAATAATATAAAAACAGGGAGGAGGAAAAACCATAAGAGACTCTTAAATACAGAGAACAAAGTGAGGGTTGCTGGAGGGGTTTTGGGTGGGAGGATGGGCAAGTGGCATTAAGGAGAATACCTGTTGGGATGAGCACCTGTTGTTGTATGTATGGGATGAAACACTGGATTTTACTCCTAAAATCATCATTGCCCTATACGTTAACTAACTTGAATGTAAATTAAAACAAATTAAAAAATAATAAGTAATAGGCATTTATTATACCAGCCCCTTCACTTTCATATACGTTTAAAATTTCCCAATTGAAAGTTTAGAACAAACTAAATATTTTATTTTGTGGAAAGGAAAATATCCACGCTGTAGAAACTAAAGGACATGCAGAGGTGGATACACCTTGCAAAAAAATTTAAACAAGTTAGATAATTGTATAAAGAAAATGATAACTTTATATTAATTGCCATGGAAAAGGAGAATGCAATGTCACCCGCGGAACAATAAGGACATTAGAGTTTAAGAGTTGGTTTTGGATTACTGAAGTGAATACAGCATGTAGACCCCCTCAGATGAAGGGAAACATGATTTTTGCTTCATACTGTGTTAACTTTTAAAGAGAATTATAGCACATAAGTAAACTAGGCTTAAGCAAAAAAGATTAGAAGTCAGATGTATAATGACATAATAATTTTGGTACATGCCATGGAACACCCAACTCAGACCCTGTGCCTAGGTTTGGAGGTCTCGATGAAAACAAAAGGAAGTTTAAAGAGATACATTTCAAAGATGTCAAGTAGACAGATAGTACAAGTGATGAGGAAAAAGAACACCAGATGTGTGCATGTTTTCAAGGACTGAACAGTGCTCCTACAAGTGTAACCAAAAGATACAAGTAGGCACACATTTGAATTGAAATTAGGGGAAGTTTGATATCAGACCATTCACAATTATTTCAGTTTTACTGTCAAATCGACTCATAGTGTGCACAGGATTGTTTTGTTCTTAAATAATCTGGGACTATACATAGGATTCAGTATAGTTTGATAGAAACCTATCAAAGGTTGGCCTTTGTTCTACTGTTGAAGCATTTTAATTTTGGAGTCAAAGTGACATTCCAATGCTGGCTCCGACAACAAAATAATAAATTTTCATTTTGTTCATTTTTTCTTTATTTTTACATTGATTGCTTACACTATGAAAAACTAGTTTTGCTAAATCCTATTTTTACGTGTTTCCTTTTTCGTTTCTCCAAGTTTTTATTTAAATTCCAGCTAGTCAACATACAGTGAAATATTAGTTTCAAGCGTAGAATTTAGTGACTCATCCCATATGTACAATACCCAGTGCTCATCACAAGTGCCCTCCTTAATACCCATCACGTGTTTAACCCATCCCCCACCCATCTCCCCTCCAGTAATTATCAGTTTGCTCTCTATAGTTAAGAGTCCTATTTTTATGTTTCCAAATATTCATGTCACCCAAGTGATTGTCAACCGTATTGATGTTCCAAGCAATGAACTTCAACATGAACACTGAAACACATACATCTTAAATAAAAGCAAAGAGAAATCTTCGGGTCTGATGCTGTTTCTTTTTTGATATAAATTTAATCTACATAGATTTCAAATATTGCCTTTAAATAGGAACAGAAACAAATAAAAGAATGTCTGGCATTTTTAAAGTTTTCTGTTTATTCATAAAAATCGTGCAAGTACTACTACGTGGATGTAACTAGAGGGTATTATGCTAAGTGAAATTAATCAGTCAGAGAAAGACAAATATCATATGACTTCACTCATATGAGGACTTTAAGACACAGACCAGATGCACAGAAGGGAAGGGAAGCAAAAAATAATATAAAAACAGGGAGGGGGACAAAACAGAAGAGACTCTTAAATATGGGGAACAAACAGAGGGTTCCTGGAGCGGTTGTAGGAGGGGGGATGGGCTAAATGGGTAAGGGGCTTTAAGGAATTTACTCCTGAAATCATTGTTGCACTAGATGCTAACTAATTTGGATGTAAATTAAAAAAAAAAATTATGCAAGTACTATTGACTTTTCATCATGCATCTTGCGTCTGCTACTTTTGTCTGTGTGTGTTTCTACTACTTTTACTGCAACTTAATTTCAGCCTTTACCATCCGAAAGTAGGATTTCTGCTTTCAAGAATTTTGTATGTAATTCACACTTCACAGAAAATAAGGTTTCTTAAACTATCACCTCACTCTTCTCTGTGTCCTGATAAAACTTTGAATGTAATTCATAGTCTACCCTGATTCTAACCTAATTGATTTGTCAATCATCAGCTATTCATAAACTCAGTGCCAAGCTCGTAGTGTTTTGCTCATTGCAGACAAACCTTGATTGCTTTCATCTCTAATTATTCGCTGAAGCCATTGTGCCTTGATGGAATCTTAGTTTGCTGTGTTTTTACCCATACTGCTATCTTTACATCTTCTCCAGATTTATTTTGTGGGGCAATTCAGCCCTCACTCTGATAGTCAACTCCTCTAAACCACAATTAAAATCAGTATAGGGGTGTCTGCGTGGCTCAGGTGGTAAGCGTCCGACTTCAGCTCAGGTCATGATCTCAGGGTTCATGAGTTCCAGCCCCACATCTGGCTCTCTGCTGTCAGCCTGTCAATGCAGAGCCTTCTTTGGATTCTCTGTCCATCTGTCTCTCTCTTACTCTGCCCCTCCCCCCCCACCAAAGTAAAAAAAAAAAAAAAAAATCTTAAAAAGAACCAGTGTAGCTACTCTTTATTTTGCTCTTCTCTAAACTGCAATACCATGTTTATACAAAACCACACATAATACATATAATGCACCTATATTTATATTTTTTTTACTATGGTTAAGTGATGGGCTTTTCTCGTTAATAGAGCAGTACTTTGTATTTACTATCAACCATATCCCAGTCCTAAGGCCCTTCAAATACTTTTTCAAAAGAGTAAAAATTCAGTTAAACTTTATGTTGTTGATCAAATATCAATCTTTTTCCATAAATTTTCCCTTTTGAAACTTGAGATTTGATGTTTCTTCATGTAAACACCTAATATGTCTTCTATAAAATAATACTATATATTAAAATTAGTGTTTCAGGAGGGGCACCTGGGTGGCTCAGTCGGTTAAGCATCTGACTTTGGCTCAGGTCATGATCTCGCGGTTTGTGAGTTCGAGCCCCGCATCAGGCTCAGTGCTGACAGCTCAGAGCCTGGAGCCTGCTTTGGATTCTGTGTCTTCCTCTCTCTCTGCCTCTCCCCCACTCGTTCTCTCTCTCTCTCTCTCTCTCTCAAATAAATAAACATTAAAAAAAATTAAAAATAATAAAATAAAATTAGTGTTTCAGGAAACAAACATTTGAAAAGTTCACAGATACTCATTATGTTTACTTTTACAAGATATTATATTAGGCCTCAGGAATGTAAATGTTGAATCCTTGAAAGCAAAGAGTTTATAATGACTACAAAATGGAAACCTTGTTTTTCAAGGTGGCAAAGTCAAATGAATAACACCTAGAAGAATTGAAGGGGGCCAGCAGGTATTTATGGGCTAAAATTACTGAGGGGCACTATCAGGAAAAACCTCATGGTGAGTAAAATGTTCTGAGGAAAAGCAGAGAGAAAGAAAACCAGTTGAGGTTTTAAGAAACAATTTGAGAGGATTCATCTAGGAATGGATGTTTCGCATAAGGGTGTAGGAGAAAAGGTGTTGAAAAGTTAGCCTTTGGTGCTATGTTGACAAGATTTGAATATTGTCTTGAACTATACAGGTACTGAGAAAATTATCCCTCAGTATACACAAGCAAAGAGGAAAAGATAAGCACTTACTCGTGTTTTTGCATAAACATGTTTTTATATAAATACATTCTTGTGCTGTCAAAGTAAGAACATTCATTGAGGTTTTTCCTTACAATCATTACGTTAGATTATCGAATCACAGAGAAGAAAATATTGAGAAAATCTTGTGTTTAATGAAAACCCCCTCTAAGACAAAGTGAAGGAGACATAATTTGACTAATGATTAAAAACTTCAGTCTATGAGCAGAAGGAGAGAGAGAGAGGGAGAGAGAGAGAGAGAGAGAGAGGGAGAGAGAGAGGTTCTTAACTACAGAGAACAAACTGATGGTTACCGGAGGGGAGGTGGGTGGGGGGGATGGGTGAAGTGGGTAATGGGGATTTAAGAGTGGCCTTGTTGTGACGAGCACTAGGTGTTGTAGGGAAGTGCTGTATACATGAAACCAATATTGCACTGTATGTTTACTATACTGGAATTGAAATAAACACAATAAACTGATAATCATAACTGAAAAAAAACCCAGCCTATGTGAAACAGGAGTCTAAACATTAAGATTTTGATGTTAAAATATGCATGTGAGCTTTGAAGTGAAACAATAACTTCACTGATTACTCACAAAAACTGGTTCTGAAAATTGAAGTTTCAAAGGAAATATTTTTTTGTGTGTCATTGAACCTACCTTTAGTAAGGGAGGTATGGTTTCATGGTACCATTTGTCACCATTGACCCCGTTTCTGAAGATGAGTTATGTATATGATGGTCCCTTTTACCATACTGTATATTCTTATATTACCTCTTTCTGTAATAAAATTAGTTAGAAAATATGACCATAAGTAAATGTTCTATTGTGTGCATAGGAAATGTATAGCATCTTCACTTAAAAATGCACTTGAATTAATGGGGAAATGGAATATCGGAAGAAGAGAACAGTATGGCACTGTCATGGGCATAAAGAGCAGAATATAGATTCTATGAAATAATAGGAAAATGGTCATATGATAAGAAGTATTGAATTACAAAAGGATACAGTTTTCTGGGAGCTTTAACTGAGTGGTAATGAGATTTGTTTCCTTCATATTTTGTAGACTTTGAGGGGAAGATACTGAAGAAAAACTTGATTTAGATCATCACATTGATAGGCATATTGTTTCTTTAGTAAAAAAGACAGAAAAACAGACACAAAGACAGAAAGACAAAGAAAGAAAGAAAGAAAGAAAGAAAGAAAGAAAGAAAGAAAGAAAGAAAGAAAAGAAAGAAGAAGGAAAGAAAGAAAGAAGAAAGAAAGAAAGAAAGAAAGAAAGAAAGAAAGATCCATAGTAACATGACCCTGTTGGAGTGTGTGTGTGTGTGTGTGTGTGTGTGTGTGTGTGTTCCAAATTCAGAACAATGTAATAGTGCAAAACTAATATTAATATTTTTGTTTGATAAAAAACAAATATTTTACAGGTATTTTATTTTTGTTTAAATTTACTTATACTTAATGGACAATGATTTATTTAATTTTTATACATGTATTTTACTAAGACAACATTTTTCAGAATATATTGTATTTCTGGCCCTTATAACTATTTTTTTCCAATTATTACAGGATATACTGGGTATATCATATTAAGGAAGGGGTTTTAAAAATTGAAAATATGATAGTTATACCATTCTTAGATTTCAAAGGTATGATGTCATTATCGGAAAATATTTAACTGCTGTATTGTTTTTAATTGCTATCTAATTCATTGTATTCACTAGCAAACATCTCAAAATTTTCCTTCAAAAGCTGAGGAGAGCATAGGTCGTTGGAGTCATGGTCACCTTCCAAAACTGCAGTTGGATAAAATATTTATTTATCATTAAATAGCTGAAGTTGCCTTCTGGTAACTTCTGCAAAGTATAATTTTTTTTTTACAATTTTTTTGCTTTTATTGTTCTCAAATATGTTTCTGTCCAAAATTATTGAATAGACATAAAATGCAATGGGCTTCTGCATATGTATTACTACACATTTGAGAATTTTATTCATTTATTAAAAAGCAAATTTTGGTCATAATGCTCTTTATTTTTGATAGGAAGTCAGTTTTTATGAGCTTATATTTACTTAAAAGTTATCTTTTTATGATGAAAACAAAATAATACAAATAATAAAAACTTGTAGCTTGGTAATGTTTCCATTTTTCCTCAGTGAGGCATGTAAGTACTATTCTTTTGTATTTTTTTTAACGTTTATTTATTTTTGAGATAGAGAGCCAGAGCACGAGCAGGGGAGGAGCAGAGAGAGGGAGACGCAGAATCTGATGCAGGCTCCAGGCTCTGAGCTGTCAGCACAGAGCCTGGCGCGGGGCTTGAACTCACAAACTGTGAGGTCATGACCTGAGCCGAAGTTGGACGCTTAACCAACTGAGCCACCGAGGCACCCCTGTGTAAGTCCTGTTCTTTACCACAATGTATCTTCTACCCCTTCTTTCCTTGCCCTTCCCCTAATGGAAGCTCTAATTTCAGCTCTGACCGTACCCCACCATGGTGATTGCCACATTATTTAACTGTTCTCCTTACTCTTCAGATTTTCCCACATCATGCAACTTGCACCAAAATAAGTATATCTAAAATTTCAACGTTTTTGTAGTACTTTGCTGGCCACAAATTAGAGGATGCCTTTCCATATAAAAACAGCTTTGCAACCCCAAATCTCAAACCTTTTTTTTTTCATTTTATTTCAATTTTCCCAGCTTTATTGAAATGTAATCGACATATAACAATGTGTAAATTTCAGGTGTACAACATGCTGACCTAATACAGTATATTTGGTGAAATGGTTAACACAATAGGGTTAGTTAACACTTACATCACCTCATAATTACCTTGTATGTGGTGTGTGTGTGTGTGTGTGTGTGTGTGTGTGTATGTGTGTGTGGTGAGAACATTTAAGATTTCCTCTCTTAGCAACTTGCAAGTATTTAATAGAGTACTGCTAACTATCGCCATGGTATACATTAGATCCCCAGAACTTATTCATCTTATAACTGGAAGTTCATGGTCAACTAAGACCTCCTCATTTGCCACAGCCTGAAGCCCCAGGAGCCACCATTTGGCTCTCTGTTCTATGATGTCACATACAGTGAAATACCACTTATAGATGAGATCATTTATCTGCCCACTCCCTTATTGTACAGGAACTTGTATAGCTCCCCAATTTAGTAGTTTTTATGTCAGCTTTGCTCCAACTACACCGACTTGCTCATTGAGGATACATGGAGCCTAGTCTTGCCTCCCAGCATTAGCTCAAGTCATTGCCTCCTTCCGGTTTATCCCTCTCCCTTTGATGTTTTATTGAATCTTTTACATCCTTCTTATCCAGTGTGTCCCACCTTCTATAGAATTCTTTGATGAGTGAATCTAGCCCATGGAAATCTTAAGCTCTTTTAAACTGCTTTTGAAATAGGGGTCTCTATCTACATTTCTCCATACTCCCTCCTGTGGTCCAATCTGTACCCCCAACTATCCTTCTCCCAGACTACAGCCTAAAATACTCAGAAAACCCTGGGCACCCCAGGCACACACATTTTGAGATCACAGCTAACAGGCAGACTTTCTAACACCATGAGCAGCCATTTATATATTTCCCCTTTTATGATCTACTTTTTCCAAAGCAAAGTGAAATAACTTTCATATTTCAGATATTCAATACAACGTGTCGTTTGGTTGAATGAATCTTCATTTCACTTGTAATCCTTTTTGTGTACAACCTGTGATGTAAAGTCTTTCATGCTACAAATAACTGTTCTATTTTCTATTAAATAAAAGGTTAGGACTTCTCATTTTAGCTCTGACATAGCAAGAGTCAGAAATTGTCACTCTGGTCCTCACCACAAGAAGAAGCTGGACAAACTAAAGCGCAGTACCTTTTCTAGAATCTAACAGAAAACTGAGTTTGCAGGACAACCCCCCCGCCCTAAAATCTAGAGATGAGAGGATCCAGAGTCACAGCTGAGATCTGCTTACCGACAGAAGTCATAAACTGGTATAAATACTTAAAATGTGATTTTCACAAATTGTTGGAGGCTGAGTGTAGGTTAGTGTGAGAGTGAGAAATTCCTCGGGACTTTAGTCTCAGAGGGGCTCACAATTTTATGGACTTTATCTATAGGAACTCCACTGGGGTCTCACTGCAAACATTTGACAAAGATTCCCTCTTTTCTTTGGCTGGGGGAGAAGAAGAGTTATGCTTGTGAAATGCACACGAAAAGATGCTCAAGATCACTCAACATCAAGGAAATACAAACCAAAACCACAATGAGATACCACCTCACACCTGTTAGAATGGGCAAAATTAACAACTCAGGAAACAACAGCCGTTGGCCAGGATGTGGAGAAAGGGGAACACTATTGCACTGTTGGTAGGAATGCAAACTGCTACAGCCACAGTGGAAAACACTATGGAAGTTCACCAAAAAGTTAAAAATAGAGCTACCCTATGACTCAGCAATTGCACTGCTAGGTATTTATCCCAAAGATAACAAAAATGCTGATGTGAAGGGGCACATGCATTCCAATGTTTATAGCAGCGTTATCAACAATAGCCAAATTATGGAGAGAATCCAAATGTCCATCGACTGATGAATGGATAAAGAATATGTGGTGCATGTATGGGTGTATATATATATATGTATATGGGTGTATATATATATATATATATATATATATATATATGGGTGTGTATATATATATATATATATATACACATAAACATATATATGTGTGTATATATATGTATGTGTGTGTATATATGTATATATATACACCCATATATAAATATATATATATATATATATATATATATATATATATATATATACACACACACATACTTGGCGATGAACAAGTATGAAATCTTGCCATTTGTAACACTGCGGCTAGAACTCGAGTGTATTATGCTAAGTGAAATAAGTCAGCCAGAGAAACAAATATCATCTAATTTCGCTCATATGTGGGATTTAAGAAACACAACAGATGAATATAGGGGAAGGGAAATAAGCATAAGATAAAAAGAGAGAGGAAGGCAAACCATAAGAAACTCTTAAATACAGAGAACAAACTTGAGTATTGCTGGAGGGGAGGTGGCTAGGGAGATGGGCTAAATAGGCATTAAGGAGGGCACTTGTTGGGATCAGCACTGGGTGTTATATGTAAGTGATGAATCACTGGGTTCTACTCCTGAAACCAATACCACATTGTGATATTCACTAACTTGAATCTAAATAAATAAATTAAAAACGAAAAGAAATACACCCAGAGCCTTCCCCATAGGTCAAGACCAAGGGCAACAGACTACCAGAACCTTGCTCTAGATCCCTGGAAGAAAGCCATTCCTCATACCCAACCCCATCTAGTTTTCCTGCCTCACAAAAGGCAGGGCTGTGAAATTAACTTTTGTTAAATCTCTGTCTTCCAAATCTTACGCAAATTTTTTCTTTCAACCCTAGGTAGCTAAGAACTATACAGGGAGGGCCCTTCTTGCAAACTCATTTCAAGTCATCTAAATTGTTGCAGTACAATCTGACAGAAGAGGCATGTTCTGTAGAAAAGGCAATATTGAGAGATTGAATCACATCCCCAAGAAATCTTGAAGTCTTTACCTCAGGCACATGTACATGTGCACTTATTTGGAAATAGGGTCTTTATAGACATAATCAAGTTAAGATGAGATCATACTGAATTAGGAATTAGAATCAGGAATTAGGATTAGAATTCAATGTCTGGTGTTTTATGAGAGGACAGATTTAGACACACACGCACACACACACACACACACACACACACACACACACACACACACACAGAAAGATGAAGACCATATGATGATTGAGGCAGAGATAAAGTGATGTAGCAACAAGACCAGAAAAGCTAACGATTGCAAGCACCTTGAGAATCTAGGAAAAGACAAGGCATGATCCTTAGAGCCTTCATAGGGAGCATGGCACTACCAATATCTTGATTTTGGATTTCTAGCCTCTAGAACTGTGAGAACATAAATTTCTTTTGTTTTAAAGCACCAAATTTGTGGTAATTTTTATTATAGCATTCCTAAGAAAAACTAACTCAAGGACTATTACTTATATTATGACTTGAATATTCTCCTCTAGAGTTTGTCTTTACAAATTAAAAATATTGAAATGTGATCACACAGAAAACAAACAAAAAGGACCAGAAAATATTCTTCCTTTTTCTTCAGATTGAGTTGTCTTCAATTTGGATTAATTTGGATTAATTTCAATCATTCATGATTATTTAATACTAAGCCCCCTGGCTTATTAAAAGCCAAAGAGAAAAAGAGATAGAAATACCATATTTAAAATAGACAAAAGTTGAGTGTGAGAAAACATGAAGATAACTGACAATGACAAAGATCTCAGAAAATGCCAGAAGCGGTCTATGTATTGTAAGGAAGCCTGATAATTATATTTTAACTGTAGAAATATGAGTAATTTTAGACTCTGATGAAAGGAAAATGAAAGTTGAAATATTTTCAAAGGAAAAATAAAACATTCCATGCATTTTTGAAGCTACCCTTACTAAGAAAGGTTTAACCTAATAGTACCATTTCTCACCAGAGATGAATTTTTAAAGAGAATGAACCTCTAGTGTTGTGGTTTACCACACCCACGTTGAGGGAGTATAAAAGTCAGGGTGCAGATGGTGATACACATTCTCTGGAAAGTCACCTTCAACATCCAACCAAATCCTCAAGCCCTAACACAATGAGCTACTACCATGGCAACTACTATGGTGGCCTTGGCTGTGGCCTTGGTGGTTTTGGTGGCCTGGGCTATGGTTATGGTTCCAGCTATGGCCTAGGAGGCTATGGGAGTTGCGGCTGTGGCTACTTTCGTCCTTCTTTCTATGGAAGATACTGGTCCTCTGGATTTTACTGAACACTGTCCATCCCAACCATCAATTATTCTTTACTTAAACTCTGCATGAACCCCAATGTTTTTCGCATTGAGGACATACCTGGCTTACCCTTGTCTCTGATCAAATGCTAAAATTGTTTTCTTTGTTGGAACCTCCTCCTCTCTCACTTGTAGGATTCTTATACATCCTTTTTGATGCAACTCCCGCTTCCCCATAATTATTTATAAGACATGACAGCAGTAGAATAGTTAACTCCTCTGAATCAGTCTTGAAATCGGTATAACTATCCATCACTTTACTCTTCCATACACTGCTTTATTCATAAGTAAGAAAAAAAACCCACACGTATATATTCACTCATACATACCAAATACCACACGCACACACATACATACAATATGAAGAGATGTGCATGCACCCTCCTTTGTGAGCATAATTAAATTGTGGGACTTAAAGTTCATGGAGTGATCATTGGGGTGCCTGGGTGGCTCAGTCGGTTAAGCGTCCAACTTTGGCTCAGGTCATCATCTCATGGTTTGTGAGTTTGAGCCCTGCGTCGGGCTCTGTGCTGACAGCTTAGAGCCTGGAGCCTGCTTCAGATTCTATGTCTCCCTCCTTCTCTGCCCCTTCCCTGCTGGCATTCTGTCTCTCTCAAAAGTAAATACACATTAAAAAAATTGGGGCGCCTGGGTGGCGCAGTCGGTTAAGCGTCCGACTTCAGCCAGGTCACGATCTCGCGGTCCGTGAGTTCGAGCCCCGCATCAGGCTCTGGGCTGATGGCTCAGAGCCTGGAGCCTGTTTCGGATTCTGTGTCTCCCTCTCTCTCTGCCCCTCCCCCATTCATGCTCTGTCTCTCTCTGTCCCAAAAAAATGAATAAACGTTAAAAAAAAATATTTAAAAAAAATGAAGTACATGGAGTGATCGTTTATATATGTATCACCAATCATTTCCCTGCCCCAAAACTCATTATCGTTTTTTTTTCCTCATAATAAAATATAAACATGAACGTCTTATTGGGCATGTTGTCTTCATTGTGATTTGAAATATGAAGCAAACTTTGACATAAATACCTCTGTAGAAAAAAAAAAGATTACAAAAATTTAAATTGGCACTTCAGGAAAAAAGGAAATTAAAAAAAATCAACAAATACATATTTACAAATCATCACATTAGGCATCAGGTCTATGCCCTCAAAGTATTTTTAAGCCAGTCCTAGTAACCAGTTAAAAATTGAAAAAAAATTCTGCAAGAGCCAGTGTTAGTATTGAACAATAGTGGCTTGTTAGTAGGTGTTTTTAAGCTATAGATATTTTGAAAGAAGCTATAAGGAGATGGGGGGTCACTTTGGAATGAGAGAGAACATCTGAGAACAAGCTCAGAGTGAGAAAGGCATTTAAAGTTTTGAAAAACAATTTAGGAGTCTCATTTAGGTAGAGTGGAGGTTTAATAATACAAGTTGTAGCAGGAAGAAACTTGAGAAAGAAGGCTTGAATTATTTTATGACAAGAGTATTGAATAATGAATATTATGTTTACAAGTACGAAGGTGCTGAGAAGTTTATTATACAAATATGCAAATAAGAAAGAAAAAGCCCATACTTGTTCCTAGTTCCTTTCTGAAGAATATGGCTTTGCAATCATTTATGATATTCAATAAACTTACCGTAGTTTATTAAATCACAAACGAGAAGAATAAACCATCATTGAAGAGAATCCTATCTGAGGCAAAATGGAGATATCATTGACAAATATCAAAATCTTAAGTTCTCTAAAGTAGGGAAGCTTGATTTTTATAATGTAGATACAGAAATATGTGAAACATAAGCTTTGAAGGCATGAAGATAATTATTCGATTCAAAGTCTGGTTCTGAGGAATGAAAATTAAACTAAATTCAAAGGAAGAATGTATGCCATGCATGTGTGGGACTACCTTAATAGGAAAAATATGGCTTGATAGGACTGTTTTCACCAAAAATGGATTTTCAGAAAGAATGAAACTCATATGTTGTGGTTTACCACACCCACACTGAAGGGGTATAAAAGTCCAGGCACAAGTGGTGATATTCATTTCCCAGAAACTCACCTAACATCCAACAAAATCCTCAAGCCCTGACACAATGAGCTACTACTACGGCAACTACTATGGTGGCCTTGGCTATGGCCTTGGTGGTTTCAGTGGCCTGGGCTATGGTTATGGTTCCACTTATGGCCTTGGAGGCTATGGTGGTTGCGGCCGTGGCTACTTTCATCCCACTTTCTATAGAAGATACTGGTCCTATGGATTTTTCTAATATTTTTTATTACTCACATTACTTTTTATAATTTTTAATGGATTAGTACTTTTGCTTCAAAATCAGCAGTGAAAGTTTTGAGAGGACAATGAAAAAGATATTGCAATGCAGACTGACACCTTGAATGAGCGGAGACATATGTTCCTGAGCCATGGTTTCACCAGTCAGGCTGGATATTCTCAATCCTGTAACATTACTGATATATAACATCTTTCTGTATCTATTCTGTGATAATTTGGCGCATAGTCTCTAATAAACATTTTCCACAAACATAAAAATGGATTTGTTTCTTTTCATTCATCTCAACACAATTGATTTTCGGGTTTTTCAAAAATTTTAGTAATGTTTTTGCATCAAACAATTTCCCCATCGAATTATTTACTCCCTTCCATGTTCCCTCATACTTGGCACTTACTGATACGCTAAGATTACAGATCACTCCTTCAAGTGGTGTGTGTTTTGCACAGTTCATGCTTCTGTTTGATTTCAAATCCCACAGGATCACATAATTTTAGACACTCAATTCCGATGAAGATATTTTTCCACTAAAAAATTCATAGCTCCATGTAACACCTCTTCTATTTTCAATATCATTATATACATTACTAAAAGTCTTCAGTGCTGTCAGGTGGTGATTGGGGATTGACCTTCCTAGTCACCTCAGGTATTGTTGAATTACTAAAGTGTGCAAAAAAAATAGGTATGTATGGACAAGCACTTTGTGTTCAGGATACTTGGATGCCATGTGTCTTTTAAACAACCAAAGCCATTATGATATATTGATTAATTCCCAATGCCTCTGTTCTAAGTCAGGATGATTCTTCTACTGTTTTCCAGCTGTTTGGTTACTGCTGTTTTCTCATTACTTAAACCTTGAGAGGAATGATTTTCCAGATACTGTATTTGGCTTTTTGCCTTTACTCATGACACTTGCCATTAAGTTCTACCTCATGTTTGGTTTCCTCATATCTGTTGTCTTCTTTTTTTTTTTTTTTTTTTAAATGTTTTTATTTATTTTTGAGAGCGAGAGCATAAGCAGGGGAGGGGCAGAGAGAAGGAGGCAGAGGATCCGAAATGGGCTCTGTGCTAACAGCAAAGAGCCCAGCGCACAGTTCAGACTCAAGAACCACGAGATCATGACCTGAGCCAAAGTTGGATGCTTAACCAACTGAGCCACCCAGGCGCCCCCTCATATCTATCTGTCTTCTTATGCTTGATTCTCACAGTGTTTTTCCTGACTTGCTCATGTGAATGTTTTTTGTGTTTTCAATTTTCATGATTGGTTCTCCAAAATAATTCAGCAATGCATCCAAGAGAAAAACATGTAGTGCCATTCGTGATTCCTCTTGATAACTTAGAGAAATTAGGGATGATTATAGGAGTGGTACTTACCAGTTTCATAGAAAATTTAAGCTTTTCAGCCAATTCAGTAGCAAGCATTTATACAGGACTGTGGTGAATCTAAAAAGTGATTCTGCCAAAGTAAGCCTGTTTGACCAATAAATAGCAAAGATAAAATACAGCTAAAATTGGCTCCATTATTTTTAATGTGTCCTTATACTCTTCATATTATGTTTTTATGTTTTATACATGTCACAATATCTTCACATAAAATGGCAGAATATCTGAATTTTTTTTCAAAAACAAGGAATTAGTAAAGGTATAAATGAAAGATCACTGGCAACAAATTGATTATAGGTAAGGGCTCATTATATTACCTATGGCTACACTTCTCCATGCCACAAATATAGCAAAACTGTACCACAATGAAAGTTCTACCCTGGAAAAACATACACCACAGGGCTTAAAGAACAGGGAAAGATAGATCATATGGAACTAATAATAAAGGAGATAATATTTTACCAGAACCTTACAAAAAGGTTGAGATATGAACTAGTTGATCAAAAGCATAATAAATGATGAAAGTAACATAGACGTTGTTTCTGATCATATAAAAATATACATTACATTTATGGGAAAAAATTAAGACCTAAAGCTCAACACTTGATATTAAAAATTAAGCTAAATGTAGCATTTGGAGTTAAAATGTCCATACTACCCAAAGTGATCTACATATTAAGTATATTCCTTATTAAACACCAGGGTGTTTTTTACAGAAATTAAAAAAAAAAAAGAAACACAATTCATACAGAAGCACAAAAGAACACAACTAGCCAAATTATTTTAGATCTTAACCTACAAATTATCCTGACATCAAAAATATTTCTTTTTTTTCAATTTTTTTTAACGTTTATTCATTTTTGAGAGACAGAGACAGAGCATGAGCGGGGCAGGGGCAGAGAGAGAGGGAGACACAGAATCTGAGGCAGGCTTCAGGCTCTGAGCTGTCAGCACAGAGCCCCACGCAGGGCTCGAACCCACGAACTGCGAGATCATGACCTAAGCCGAAGTCAGACGCTCAACCGACTGAGCCACCCAGGTGCCCCCCAAAAAATATTTCTAATAAGTCATATCTTTTGTGGGAGTACCTTTAATAAGACCATAGAAGGATCAACTTTTCATAAACAATAGGAAATATGTACAGACCCTTGCCGATCTGGAGACAACAGACTTCTCAAACTTCAATTATTCTTTGCAGAAGTTTTCTGTCCTGTCTACATGCACATCTTGCTTTCTATTGTCCCTTAGCGTTAGTTAAAACCACTGTCTCTTGATAGGGTCTTCTCTTATATTCTGTGTTAAATATTTATAAATTGGGTTGCAGCCTATTGTAAACCTTCCCTAGAACTTATTTTGCAGGACAACACAGTCCACGACAGCTTTGCTTTCTCGAAAAAAACTTCTCAAGTAATTTTAACTTCCGCTAGTTTTGTACTTCCATATATTCAGCTTTGCACCTGTACACACAACCCATACACATGTAGAAACACACACACACACACACACATGCACACACACATTCTGACAATAATGGGAGCATCACTTGATAGGACCATGGAGTGATCATTTCCTTCCTTCTCACTTATCATCTTCTTGTCTAAAAGTATAGCAAATTACCTTTTTATAATAAGGATTTAATTAGTCATATAGAAAGAGTTAGAGTAGTTCAGTAGATGACTGTAGACAGGAATGTTTGGAGGAGCCTATAAGAAGAATATATTTCACAGGTGTAGGAAGTGTAAGAATGCTCAGGAGAAAGGTGTGAGAACAAGCTTAGAATGCGTCTGCACTCATTTAAAATTTAGAGACAATCGGATGACCCTTCTCATTAGGATGGGTGTTTTGTGAAAGGTACTAATGGGAAGTAAGTTGCATTGTGTCCGAACAGGGCTTGAATATAATCTAATAGAATTTGACCAGTACGATTTGCAGGAAGTTAATATGTTGTTTCGCAGAATAGGCAGACAAATGGATGGTCAAATATTTCTTGTTTTCTCTAAATAAATTCTGCCTGTGTGTCAGAGTTATACAATTATGCATGACAATTTTATAATTTTTGTGCTAGTTCACTGAATTTTAAAAAGGAAGAAAACATGATATCTGGCACAAATTGAACTCTATTGTAGCCAAAGTGAAAGAAATATCGTCTGACAAGTCCAAATTTTCAGCCAATGGCAGTAAAGAGCTGCCTGATGCAAGGGATTATGATCATAAACTTTAAATATAGAAATATGCATAGTCATTAGCTTTGAACATAAAACTAATTTTTCCTTATAAAGACTGATTCTCTGATTCTTAGACATGACAAACAGATTCAGAGGAAATCTTGACTTCAGGCATGCTTAGAACTACCCTTAAATAATAAAAGCATAGGCTAATGGTACTCTTTTTCACCAGAGATTTATTTTCACAGAGAATGAAGCTCATGTGTTATGGTTTGCTACATCGTTTACTGCGAATCTAAAAATGTACTCGTTCCTTTGCAATCTTCGTTCCTGGAACATTCATTTCACTATCAAATTAAAACTTCAATACCTGACAGATGAGTTATTGTGGCGACTACCACAGTGCCCTTGGTTTTAATCTTGGTGGCCTGTGTATGTCTATGGCTCCAGATATGGCTCTGGAAGCTATGGCAGTTCTAACTGTGGCTCCTCTCTGCTGATGGAAGAGTCTATGCCTCTGGGCTCTACTTTTTCAGTAAGACTCGCTGAACTCCCCGGACCTCAGAAAGCGCACACAGGCCTGGGTTAACTCCATTTGTCCGTTCTGCGCCGTTAAGTGGCGTATCGGATTTATCTTCTTTGGCTTGTAGCTAGTTATTTGGCATCCAGTGTCAAAGAAACAGAGCTGGACAGAGGTTAAAGACTACTCAGTACTACCGCAGTAGGAAAAAGAGATTTCACAGAACTGAGCTCAATTTCACTCTGCGCAAAGGTGACTGGGTGTTTCAGAGGGAGAATGAGGGACGGGGGGTGTGGGTGGTGAATGAGTCCGGGCTGGAGCAGAATCAGAGTTGCAGAAAATTACCAAAAAGCAGGAAGGGGTGATTAGGTAATGTGATTAGGCCATCTGGGTTTGCTCGTTAGTGTTTATCCGGAGGAGAAGCAAACTTGTCATATTTCAGGACAGAAGGTAATTCTGCAGATGAGAGCAAGGCACCCAGTGAAGCTAGGCCCTTACCCTCCCACAGGGACTGGAGGCAGTACAAAACTTTGGGAGTCTGCACTGAAAAGAGATGACTCCCAGATCTTCGAGGCGGTCCTGGGTTGTAGAAGGCACATCTACAGATGCAGAGAAGGGATTTAGGGGCAGAGAAGGGATTTAGGGCTGCCATTTAAGTAAGGGCTTCTGAGAAGAGTGAAGTTAGGGGCCTAGAGTCAGGTTTTGGCTGGAACAAAAAGTGAATGCTGGCATTCTTGGGCTTTCTCGGGGCATTTAAGGGGCTGGGCTGAGAGTTGAGGTTTCTGTGGCCAAGGTTGAGGCCGGTTTGGAAGAGAGCTCAGAGAGCCTCAATAAAGTTTGGTCAGGGAGAGAATCTGTCACAAGCAAGTCTAATGAGGAGAATGCATGCTCTTGAATGAGTGTCAGCGGGGACTGTGTTAGCAGGATCTCAAGCCTCAATCATCCTCCTGGATTGCACCGTCAGGAAAATGCTCTGCTGTTCCATCACTCTCAAACTGTTTCTAATCACTGATCTCCCATGAGTGACTTCTGCTTATTAATAAATAAAAGCCCTTAGCTCATATAGCAAAAAAAAAAAAAATTATTAATTCTTCTAGGTGAAATTCTTATAGATAATGAACTTTGAATACAATGCCGTTTTAAAAAGTTTTTATGGATTTTATTTTCCTACTTTGCGCCATTTTTCATCATCGTTTTCTAAAGCTACTATGTCTAAAGAATGAACTGGGAAAAATACATTCTTGTCTCGCATGTATCTTCCCTAAGCATGTCAGCACTTCGTTACTTCATGTTTTTCTCTCAAATGACTTTTCTTCTTTTCAGTGTCTACTAATCTCTTAAACCCCTCACAACACAGGTCAATATCTGCTTCCCCAATGAACTCTAAGTATTTTCTTTGTTATAAGTGACACCTTCCTGTACACTTGGGTATATTTTTATTTATACCTCTATCCCTAAACATATACATGTTCATTTATTAAAATAAATGCTATTCTCCATTTATCTCTCCATTCAGAGTGAAATGGGTTGAGACTGGGTCATAGTTCAGACATTTTCTACTCTAGTCAATTTAGTAAACATTACTTTTCTCCACAACATTCTAGAGACTGTAACAAGGAGAACTACGAGGATGAACAATCTAAAATCCATTTCTCCAGGGAGGATGAAATATTATGTCATCTTTGAGGAGAGAAAATACATAGCAGAACTATGAGTTTTAGTGTAATAATTATTAAACTCAGCTTTGGGTAAAAACTTTTCACAGAAGCTGTGAGATCTCAGGTAAGTATTGAATGTTGTATTTTATCCTTGACAAATAAGAAGGTTGAAAGAAACAAGATGTGCTTAGAGGCATGAAAAATGATGTCTAGGCATGAACAGTGCAAATTATGGTATAATCTGTATAATTATGGATACTACACCATAAAATCAGAAATCTTTTGAATGATATTATAAAGCTTTCTGCAATCTGACATCAAGACACCATCAAAGCATAGGTTCTGCAAAGATCAAAATCATAATTCTTATAAAAAGAGATTGTAAGCATGTGCAAAATTTTATTTGATGTATTAACCTGGGAACCAGCAGGATGACAAACATGGGTCAGAGGAAAATGTGAAAACTCGGGATATTCATTATCAGTGAATAAGAGAACTGAAGAGACATCTACAAAAAAGACTGATTAATTTGCAAATGGGCAATAAACAATAATCTTTGCAATTTTCTCTCTTGTGAAAAGAACATCATCACACTTCCTCAGTTTTATAATTGGAAAAGGCTGAGCCAAAATCCATTATGCAAATAAAATTCTATTCCTCTAAAGAGTCAGATGACCCTCCAGTGAGCTTATTAGAAGATGTCTGTAGCATATATTAAAGGTGATGTATAGGACTTCTAGCTTCAGCCCTGTCATGTAAAGAGCTTGGAAATCTTCACTGCTTGACTTACGGCTAGAAAAATCTAGACAAAAAAAAAAAAATCAATGAATTTTTTTGAATGCATCAGAGAACTAAGGTCATTAGGTAACCCCCCACCCCCAAATTAGATGTAAATATACATTTAAGAAGAGAGAGCTCTCAATATCTGTTTACCTTCAGGAGAAGCTGCTTGAATCATCAGTTGGTAAGAACTTTCACTGGTAATGTTTATGTGAAATTTAGAAGCCTAATGTAGGCAAGCATATGAAAGAGAAATTCCTAGGAAAACAATGTGAGAAAGTCCCCATATTTTACTGGACAGATTTTCCCTGTGAACATCAAAGAAAGGTCTCTTCTTGCTTTTGGAAGGAAGATGGGAAGGGTAAGCACTGCCAGATATCCCTAATCTCCAAGAGAAAATACAAAAACCTGAAACCAAAAAATTTTGCCAGAATGTAATTCTGAAACCGTACCAGAGCTGAGGGAAGGGAATTTCTCAGCATCCAGACCCCTTCAGTCTTCCTGTGTCACGGAATGTGGGAGAGGAACATTGACCACAAAAACAAGGGCTCCAAGGAAATCCATGAAGAATGCTGCAGCCAAGGAATAGGGGAAAGGTGGGAAAGGCTTGTGAAAAATTAGCAAATGGAAACTTCACTAACGTGGACTTGGGAAGCTAAAGGCAGAGTTTGGTAGGGGGATCCTTACCACTCAATGCCAATTATAGCAAGATTTGTCAGTTTGAGACCTCTGACAGAAGAATCTCAATAGGAAAGAATCATCAATTATGGGCCCCAATAGGGAAAAATGTGCATTGCATCTTCTACAAGAAATAGGCCAAACTCAGTCAGTGAGAAACCCTCATCACCCTGAACTCTTGCTTTTCTCCACTGGACTTTTGTTCCAAACAGCCCCTCCCACATCCCTCTTTCTACACAAAATAATGTTCCTCTCCTTTGTGTGTTGCACTTGCCTATGGTTTTGTCATAGCTTCTTTATTCTGGATTGCAATTCTCTGTTATGTCTGAATAAACCCACTATTGCTGGCAAAATAACTGGCAGTTTTATTTTAAGGTTAACAAACTGTATAACTGGAGAAAAACTTAGGAAGCTCATGGACCTAAGATAAATCCCCATTAAAAAAAACTGCTATTTAATCAGAAGATTATAGAATGGCCCCTTTCCCCAGATCTTATCACCAAACCAATAGGGCTTCAATATAATAAATTTAAATTGATTCAAACTGAAACAGTTACAAGACACAGAGTCATATTTTTTAAAAATGTTTACTTATTTATTTTTGGGAGGGAGAGAGAGCCAGGGAGGGGCAGAGACAGAGGGAGATAGAGAATCCCAAACAGGCTCTGTGCAGCCAGTGCAGAGCCCCATGCAGGGCTCGAACTCACAAACCACGAGATCGTGACCTAAGCTGAAATGCAGTCGGATGCCCAACCAACTGAGCCATCCACACGCCCAGACACAGACTCTTTCTGAGGGGTAATATATTAGGAAACCAAAGTCAAGAGAACAACAACAACAATAACAACAAAAAGGATACTGGAGGAATTTGAAGCCTTTGCTACCTATTGTCACAGTAAACATTCAAAAAGCCAACTCCCCAAGAAGATTAACGTAAATCCTTACACTGAAAACCTCTTTACCTCAATTCAGTTAGTAACCAAGACATCATGCCTGAGTTTCAACAAAAAATTGCAAGCCATGTCTAAAGGCAAGGAAAAGGACATTCTGAAAAAAAGCAATGATCTGAACCAGGCTCAAAGATGACATAGGTGGAATTAATAGATATGAACATTAAAATAACTATAATTAATAAATGTTACCTCTAATGGTAAAAGTAAATGCCTTATAAAAATGGGTGAGGGATGGAAGCAGAGAGGTGGATACTTTAAGACAGGACCTAAAATAAATGCTGCAAAGAGAAAAGGTAGCCTCAGAAATAAAGAATGAAGAAACACAACCCAAGAAAGAATCAATGAGCTTGAATATAGGTCAATATAAACTGACCTAAATGAAATATAAACAGGGGGGATAATTGAAAAACAAAACAAAACATCTAAGAGCTGTGGGGCAATATTAATATGTGTATTATATGTGAGCCTAGGTGGCTCAGCTGGTTGAGCATCTGATTCTTGATTTTGGCTCAGGTCATGATTCCAGGGTCATGGGATCGAGCCCTGTGTCAGGCTCTGCGCTGTGCATGGAACCTGCTTGGGATTCTCTCTCTCTCTCTCTCTCTCTCTTTGCCCCTCACCCCCACTGATATGTGCTCTCTCTCTCTCTCTCTCTCTCTCTCTCTCAAAAATGTGTCTTATATGTATAATTGTCATGTCAAATGAGAACAAAATAGAAAAAAAAATCTGAAGCAGTAATGGCTGAAACTTCCAACATTATTAACACACCAAATCACATGTCTAGATTCTTCTAAGAACGCCAACCAGAATAAAACAAACAAAACAAAATAAAACAATCAGCAAACCCCCACACCTAGATATATTGCATTCAAACTACAGAAAAGGGTAACATGAAGTATTAAAGCATTGAAAGAAACCTTCACAAACCTAGAATTACCAGAAATCACCCTTCAAAGTAGGAGAATGAATACTTTCTAAGACAAACAAAAGCTAAGGGAATCTATCACCAGCTCTGTAAGAAATGCTAAAAGAAATTTTTTAAGCATGAAGAAAATGTTAAATAACTTTTGATCTACACAAAGAAAGTGTGAAAAATTCCAAAATAAAGTAAAAATTGCTGAGAGTCAGAATAGAGTCAGAACGTTATTGGGTAAGTCAGGTCTCCTGTTTCAATTATGGGAACACCAAGAACTTCTGACTTTTGTCATTTGCAGCTCGACCACCTGCTAGAACACATCTTCCTACTTTGGGTGGAAATAGATAACGTAACAGCTGTTAGCCAAAGAACCAATCACGTATAGTCAGCTTAAAATCTGCAGCACCAATCATAATTCTTACAATACAAATTTACATAATCTTGTGGGGTTTTTTTGTTTGTTTGTTTTTTGCCTTTATAAGCCTGCACTCCCTACTTGCAACTTGGAGCACACTTTAGATTTCAGCTGACTATCTCTGGGTTTGCAACCTCTAAATAAGCAAACACTTTCAGTTGCCTTACAGCCTTGCTGCCTTCTTAGTTGACAAAAGGTAGAGTAGGAAACAGAATGGAATGGAGAAAGAATCAGAGGGTGAAGTAAAATATTTTTTTTTACCCTTAATCGATTTAAAATGTAACTGTTCACTTTAAGCAATGATGGTAACCAATCTACTTAGTGAAATAGTAAAGGGATAAGTAAAATGTTATAAGATACAGGAGAGGGGAATTTGGAACACTGTTATTAGGTATCTATAGTATTTGTGAAATGGCACTACTGTTTGAAAGTGAACTTAGGTTAGTTAAAAAAAATCTTTTGATGTTTATTTTTGAGACGAGAGAGAGAGAGAGAGAGAGAGAGAGAATAAGCACGGGAGGGCCAGAGAGAGAGGGAGACACAGAACTTGAAGCAGGATTGAGCTGTCAATACAGAGCCCGACACGGGGCCCAAACTCATGAACCAGGAGATAATGATCTGAGCTGAGGTTGGAGGCTCAACCAACTGAGCCACCCAGGTGCCTCTGAACTTAGGTTAGTTTAAAATGTGTGGTGTAAACTCCAGGGAAAACACACACATGCAAGGTATAAGTTTCAAATGCTTTCTAAGAGAGGAGTAAAAATGTAGTCATATAAAATTCTCTTTAATACCGGATAAAGAAGAAAAACACAAGAAGAAAAAAAAAGACCAAATGCAATGGTTAGAAAACAGTTACAGAAAACATGGACATTGATTCAACTATATAAATTATATAAATAATAATTTTTAATGTGAATTGTTTAAATACATTAGGGAAAAAGACAAATGTTGTCAGCATGGATTAAAAACATACAAACAAATAAATAAAAACACCACTCTGACTTGACTACATGTTACCTACAAAGAAAAACTAAGAATCAAGACTCCGATGCATTTCTCCATCAAGGGATGGAGAAAATACACCATGCAAACACCAACTGAAAGAAAACTAAAGTTTTTATTTTAGATAAAAATACTTCAAAGAAGGGAAAATAAGCAAAAATAAAGGAAACAAAACAATTCTAAACGGCACGCACTCAACTGAAGAATGGAAAGATTAAAAAGCAGACAAAGCCAGAAGAAACTTATGAAAGAAATAGACAAACTCAGTCATGTAGCTGAGGACTTCAACACACATTGTTAGTAACTGACAGATCAATTAAGCAAAAAATCAACAGAGATGCTGATGACAGGAAGTATTCACATTTATAAAACATTTCATCCACTAAGAGTAGAATACACATTTTTCTGAAGCTTGCTAGGAACATCTATCAAGAAAGACCACATTCTGGGCCATTAACAAATTTAACAAATTTTTTAACACTTTAAAAAATTTAAAAAGAGAGAGAAAACATACAAAGTTTGTTCTTAGACCACAATGAAATTAATATAGAAATCAATAATGGAAAGACAGTTGGAAAATCCCCCAAATGTTTGGAAAGTAAACAGTGCACTTCTAAATAACACACAAATTAAAAACATGTCTCAGGGTGTCCAGGTGGCTCCGTTGGTTCAGAGTCTGACTCTTGATTCGGGGTCAGGTCATGATCTCACAGTTCATAAGACTGAGTCCCACAGTGAGCTCTGTGCTGACAGTGTGGAGCCTGCTTGGGATTCTCCATCTCTCTTTCTCTCTCTGTCACCCCACCCATTCACACACACACACACTCTCTCTCTCTCAAAAATATATAACATTTAAAAAATGTCTGAAGAGAAGCTTACAAGATATTTTAAAATGAATGAGACAAAATGCAACTTAGTGAACTGTGCAGGATTCAGCAAAAGCAGTACTTAGAGGAAAATTTATAGCATTAAATGTATATATCAGAAAAGAAACAAAAAGGTCTAAAATCAATAACCTTACTTCTATATTAAGAAACTAGAGAAAGGGGAAAAAAGTTAAGCCCAAATCCAGCAAAAGAAAATGTAGAATAACACTATAGAAGAAATTAATGAGCTGAAAAACAGAAAAAAATAGGGGAAATAAACAAATCCAAAAGCTAACTGTATGGGAAGATGCAATTATTGATAGACTCCTATCACTTCTATTTCAGGAAAAAGAGATAAGAGACACATTTCTAATACTATAAATGAAAAGGAGGTCATGGCCATTGATTTCATGGACATTAAAAGATAATAAGCAATCTACAAATGATTCTACACCCATAAATTAGATAACTTAGATAAAATGAACAAATACTTTTAAGTTACAAACTATCAAAACTCACATGAAGAGAAATAGATCATCTAAATAGCCCTATAACTGTTAAATTAATATTAAAGCAATAGATAAAAACCTTCCAAAAAAAGAAAGCACCTGGTTTATGATGTTTCCAGTTTCATTGAGGAATTTCAAACATTTAAGGAAAAAAAATATGAGTTCTCCACAATCACTTTTAGAAAATGGAAACTGAGAGAATTCTTACAAACTCATCCCATGAAGACATTCTTCTAACATGAAAATCACACCAAAGCACTGGCAGAAAGGAAAATTAAAGAACAATGTTTCTCATGATTTTTTTTTTTTTTTGCAAAAATCCTCAACCAAGTATTAGGAAATCTCATTCGACAAACTACAAAAGAATTATATGATGAGGTAGATTCATTTTAAGTGTAGAAAGCTAGTTTGACATTTGCAAATCAATTAACGTAATATACCCTATCAATTGGCTAAAATATCATAGAATCATACCACTAGATGTAGGGAAGGCACTTAAACAACCACATCCCTATTATGTTAAAAACTCTCCTCCAACTAAGAACAGAGAACCTCCTTAGCTTGATGAAAAACAGATAAGAAAAATCTATTGTTAATCATAAAAATACTAGATCCTTACCCTTAGGATTGGGTTATATTTATGTAATTGTTCTCCCTTTAGAGGATAAAATGGTTCCCACATTGGGTTGGGATATGCACATGCCTTTTGCTCCCACAGAAATTAACTTAGAAAAAAAGTTCTGATACATTTTCCCCTCCAAACTCCAAATTAGCTTCCTTCATTCTTGTTGATACTAAACGGTAGACTTGGGTTACTTTATTAAATCACTTCTATTTCCCCTAGCCTTCACCAAACAAACAGACATTGTTAGTTTTCTTCTGACATCTCAAAAAGACTTCATTCTCCCATTCTCCACAAACTCTGATCTCACTTTTGCACATTTCACAGGAATCTGGAATAAGTTAAAAAATGAAACCGTGGTTTAGAAGGGATAACTTATTGCCAGGATGGCTGTCAGTTAAAGGATAAAAAGACAACTAATCCGTGTGCAGCTTAAATATCTCTCAGGTCAGTAATCTCCTGGGGTGTTAGCAGCATTTTTGCTTAAAAAAAAAAAAAAAGAGGACTGCATAAGATTGATCATGTCCCTCTGTTTCTTGGATACCTCTGTGAGCTTTGCTGTACCTAAGGGAGTAGTCAGCCGCAGATAATAAACATTTTAGGCTTTCTGGCCAGTTACTCTCTAGCACAACTAGTCAATTTGGTTGTAGTAAGAGGAAAGCAGTCACAGACAATATATCGATGAAGAGTGTGCTTGTCCAATAAAACTTCATGAACAGTTATAAGCACTGAAAGGATTTGACCCATGGGCTGCAGTTTGCTGACCTCAGACCTGGAGGATAAAACAAAAATACTTTAATGGGCATATAAGGTTTTTAGAAATGTTGGGGGTTTTTTGCCTCATACAAATCCCCCCCGCCCCGCCCTTTTTATTTTAGAGTTACTTAACTCTATTCTACGTACACGTTATGTACTATCGTGGTTCTATAGCACGCCACTTAAAGTGCCCTTAGAATGAAAGGTTCTTTTTCATTTTTTTCCTCACCTGTTAATTCTTCTTTACTTTTTCCAAAAGATACAATATATATACATTCATTTTATGGAGGTTTTGCTGGTTTGACCCTCTTAGATATGAATTACTTCTGAGTGACTAACCATCCTTTTTACTCATGTTTGAGAATTTTCCCAACGTTTGGCAAATTCAGGGCCCCAACTGGAGCAGTCCCAGGAAAACCAGGTCAGTCGGCCACCCCAGCCATGTTGTCTACAGATCTTTTAAATATTTAAATTTAATATTCCAAAGTGTTAAGATTTTAGATTTTAGCACACTGTGACCATATAGAATTATATTGCATATACTTTTTTCTTTATTTTCCATAATAATAAATTCTATAAGCGTAAGGTATGATTCATATTTTATTATCCTAAAATTTGTATACTTTCTA
Source organism: Puma concolor (assembly GCF_028749965.1). NCBI lineage: Eukaryota > Metazoa > Chordata > Mammalia > Carnivora > Felidae > Puma > Puma concolor. The sequence continues at coordinate 145,912,741 of NC_141675.1, read as the reverse complement.
AACATTGAAGGAAATGCATATATATATTTGGCATTAGAATGCGGTTAAGAGCAAGAGTGGAAAGCAAGAAGGTAGGAAGGAGAAAGAAAGGAAGGCATATTTCTATGTAAATGGACTGTAAATGAAATACAATTTCCATTTTAATAACCAAATAAGACTTATAGTAAAAAAATATAAAATTCTTTGTCCTTGCAAATGTAAAGAAAGATTTTGGTGGAAATATTTTAATTATTTATTACTACTTTTTGATATAAGAAATTAAAGTAATATTGACAGGAGTATGAAAATATATTATTTCTTGCTATTACTGGACCACAAATTACAAATATTAAATAGCGGTCTTGTTGATTGCCTACTAAAATGCCAACCTCAAAATCTTCAACTTTAAAATACTTTTGTGTTACCAAAAGATTAAAACATGATTCAGGAGGTAAATGCTAAAATATAACATGAGATAGTTTACAAAATTTGAATGGCAAAAGGTTTTTAAATACATGTTTATTATGGGGTGCCTGGGTGGCTCAATCAGTTGAGCATCTGACTTTGGCTCAGATCATGATCTCAGGGTTCATGAGTTCGAGCCCCATGTCAAGCTTTATGCTGACAGCACGGAACCTGCTTTGGATTCTCTGTCTCCCTCTCTCTCTGCCCCTCCTCTGCTTGTGCGCTCTCTTTCTCAAAAATAAATAAACATAAAAAAGTTTTTAAAGACATATTTGTTACTAAACAATTGATCTAGTGTCATGTTAAATTAATCACAATTTTTTATAGTATGGCAACTTCAGTGAGCAATAGATAAGAAATATCTTAATAGTGAAGAGATAGAAATAATGTATAGAACTAAATTTGGTGAAAAATAAGTGGCCAACGAAATGAACTGAAGGAGACACTATCACAGGTGACATCATCAGAGAGCTGCCTGAGGCCTTCAAGCCTGGCCTAGAGTTGACTTCTTGGAGGATTAAGTCAAGGTTGGCTTTGCAGGGCCCATGAACTCTTCTCATTATGGGCAATAGGTTTTGTGGAAAGCAAGCTCAGTAGGAAAGTCAAATTAAAAATTGAAGCTTCCTTAATTGGGTCTTTTCTAATTAAGAAAAGAATACTTTAATTGGATTTCTATAGTAGAACAGTCTTGGTTTTGAATAAACTTGAAGTAAATCAGCATGGTTTGCCCCATGTACCGCTGAGGGAGGGTATGAGCCTCTCTGTAGGTGTTCGTTCACACGCAGAGGAACTTGAACAACCTTCAACCAAACCCACAAGGCCTGACACCGTGTGCTGTTATGGAGGCCTGAGCTTTGACAACAGTGGCCTGGATTCTGGTTCTGGCTGTGCTTGTGGAAGCCCCCCTGGTTCCATCTGTTGTTAGGCTCTAGCTATGGAGGTTATGGTCCTGGCTCTGCCCTGAGGAGATATGGATTTGACTTCTACTGAAAAACCTATTGATGTTTCTAGACTCTAGAAACAGAAAGCTTGACCTCCAGATCCTTTACTCCGAAGGGTTTTCTAATATGTTCTTCTTGCATTCTATCAAAGGCTTTCATAACCTTGATGGGACATTCTACAAGAACTGGGACTGGCAATAGCATCACCAGCAAGACTGTGGATTCCGTGGTTGATTTCAACCATGCTTTTTGTGACATCATAAATTCTCCTCTCCTCCCGCCACCCCCGACTGAATAAGGATAAACTGATAAAGGACATATCTGACCAGGGAAAAAAAACACTTCCGTTCTAGGGTGGGAATTTTTTCCCCTCACGATTGCTTCCTTATCCATGACCCATTCAGATGGTTGAGCCAAGGTACTCCAAGGAATATTTGGACCTGCTAATCTGATGGTACTTAATCTTTTAAAAGAACTACAAGGTAAGAGTGCTAACATTTCCATGTCTTTAGATAAAAGTAATAGTAATATAGACTCTTACAAATCCAATGGGATTTAGGTGATGCTTTCTTCTTCCTGGGTAAAATAAGAGTAAATGGAAAATTGTGGCACTAAAAGATTCTGTTTTTGGTATATACTCTTAGCAGATTCAAGGAAGCATTCTTTCAGGATTCCCGCCCCCCTCCCCCCACCCAGTTTGAAGTTTAATGAGTAGGAAAGAGGAGAGCAGCTTGAGTTTGGATGAAAACCCGTTATCCTTACAATGCCAGAGGAAGGAAGTTTGACTTTTTCTAAGTGGGCATTAGTGAACTTCTGGGTAAAAAGCAGAAACTCATTGCCTCTAAGAGTGCCATACACACTACCATGGTGATGGAGATTTGTGTATATAATTGAATCAAATGAAGGCACATTCACTCAATAAGATATTGAACACAGACTTTATGTGCCAGGCATTAAATGGGTGAAAAGATAAAGCCTATATAGTATTAACAGATCTTAGCTGATGTTTACAAATGACTAATAGATGACTCAAATATCTAAAACAAAACATGAAAAAGTCAATGGTAGATGAGAGGTAGAGACAGAGTTTGAAATGGGTATTTAAATGGATCTTTAGATATTTTTCCCTAAAAACACAGTGATGACATCATTCATAGGGCAAGCACTAAGTCTCCCCAGTACATAAATTCAGTATTACCAGCAGCCTGGTACTCTTGCTCTGCTCTCTGAGATATACTGAAGATATCTTGTTAGAAGGAACTATACAATATTATTAAAAAACATGGAAGGCCTTGAAAACACACACAAAAAATAAAATCTATACTGAAGGTGAATAGGTGGTAAACATAATCAAAACCTAAAAGCTCTAATTGGAAAATGTTGACTGATCCAGTCCACCAAAGAAATCCTAGTTTTGTTTTTTTTTTAATTTTTTAATGCTTTTATTTATTTTTGAGACAGAGAGAGACAGAGCATGAGCAGGGGAGGGGGAGAGAGAGAGGGAGACACAGAATCCGAAGCAGGCTCCAGGTTCTGAGCTGTCAGCACAGAGCCCGACACGGGGCTCGAACTCACAGACCGTGAGATCATGACCTGAGCCGAAGTCACACACTCAACTGACTGAGCCACCCAGGTGCCCCAAGAAATCCTAGTTTTAAAAGATGTGAGGCCCCCTTTTCCCATAACAGAAAACAAATTACTGAGGTTTTCATCCATATGTCCTTTGATATAAATGTTATACATAGAATACTTAGACTTGTCACAGTTACCACTGAAGAAGTTTAAATGTCTTTGAACATCTACTCTATACAATGAGGTAACTGACCCCAGCTTCCATGGTCAGGGCTGCTGCAATGACCTTGGACGTGACAGCTTTTGGAAACAAGGTAAGGGCGGTTGTGGATATAAATGTTGTCATCCAATTTTTTTGTGTGGAAGATGCTGGACACTTGGTTTCTACCTAAGATTCTTGACAGAATGATCCAACAGCAAAATCCAACTTCTTAAATGTTTAATTTTACCAAATCTATTTCCAGCTGATAGGCAGAGAAGATGAATCGAAGGCTTACAAACTTGTTGGCATAAGATTTAAGAGCTGTCTGTGTATGTACAGCTGTTCAGTAGCAATTCAAACTTATTCTATAAATATTGGATATTTTACCACAGCACTTATTTCTTCTTTCACTCTCAAGACACTCATTTTTCATCTGAAATTTCTTTAGTGTATTTTACACTGGGAGAGATCTCTATAATCATTTTCCAATAAACGTGTTTAATGTGGCATTACAATATGGTCTTAACTTTAGTCATTTATCTTAATAATTTTCCTTTGTTTTATGATATTTCAAATGAAGGCAACTGCTTCTTTTCCTGAGGATATCATTTATTTCCATTATTAAATCATTGAAAACCAAATATAGATTTAGCTCGAGAGGGAGAAGTTCCTGGTCTTTCTCAGCTTGTTATTTTTCTTCCCTCTTCTGTGTCTGTGAGTCAGAACGCAGACTTTTCAGTCCCAAGTGGTCTTGTCAGTGATCACTGGAGGAACTTATTACATGGTAAATATGCTTTAGATGGCTTTTTGAATTATTAATAAAAATTTGTATTGGAGCAAACTCTAATTTACGGCAGTGATTTTGGGTGCTAAAATCCCTTGGCTAAGATTCTGGTTGTAAAGAGTCTTCATTATAATTTTAACTTATTTGGTCACTTCGCCACTGGTTATATTCACAGTATTGTTGATCATCAAAGAGAAATTGACACCAAGGAGCTGCGTGAGAGTTTCATAGTGAACCACTGGACCAAGAAGTCTTATGATCCTATCACACAGACCCTGTTATCCATTGTCTTTTTACTAGCTGCCTCATGAGTTATTTGCAGGGTAAGGACTACTTCTCACCCAAAACTTTTTGAACCTGAAATTCCCCCCTCCCCCCATGCAAATATTGGCTATTTCCACTTTTAAAAATTGCTTTACATTAAGGATGCTAGCAGAACTTTTTGAAGTGTGGTACTATGTACCAAAACCTTAGGCTTAAACTCTCTTGGGAATTTATCATAAGATGATAATTCCAATGGAGACATTATATGGGAAACTGTATTAGAAGTCACACTAATGAAAGTTACAAACATTTTTAAATCAGCTTAAATTTTTTGTAATTCACAATTAACCTAAATCACAGTCTATTGAGTAAGAAAACACAACCTTTTTTTCTGTTAACCTTGGCACATATAGTGGGTGAGTAATGTTATATAATTGTGTTTTTAATTTGTGTTTCCCTGATAACTCTGATAACTAATCATGCCACACAATGTATTTGTTTATTGACTATTTGTGTATCTTCCTTTCAATGTTCTCAGGTGTGGGGAGTATATTTGTCTTTAGACATTTGAATTGTAAGAGATCTTTACATATGATAGATATCTCTATCTCTATCATTTCTATTCTCTATCTCTAATCTATAGCTATACCTATCTTTTTCATCTATGCTATATATCTATAGCTATACTATTTTTTCCAGTCTGTGGCTTGCTGTTGACATATTTCACTTCACAATGTTTTTTTTTCTTTTCTTTTTTCTTTTTTTACAGTTAGTACTTTCTATGTCTTCAAACAAAACAAACAAATAAACTTCTAGAAGCCTTAAAGTTTTAGTTTTTATGCTTAGTCCTATCATACATTTGAATTAATTTTTGTGTATACGAGGCAGAAATTAAGATAATTTTCTTCTCATTCCCTATAAATATTCCATTATTTCAGTACCATTTGATGAAAATTTTTTGGGTTTTTTTTTTTTTTTTTTTGGATCTTTGTAGGAAGAAAACCTCTGATTCCAGACTCCCTAACATTTTTCATTGACTTACTTGTGTATCCTCATACCAATATCACACTTCCTTGATTATTTGAGTTTAATAAGTGTTAAAATCAGTCAATGTAAAGCTTTTTTTTCCTTGTTAAAGATTGCATTGGATATTCTAGGTTTCTTGGATTTCCTTATACACACACTTTGGAATCTTTTGTAAATATGTATACATCATACTGGAATTTCAATGAGGATTTTATTTAATATATAACTTCAGAGATATTCTTTCTATTGTCCATACATAAACATTTTATATATATCTAAATGTGTGTATATCTATATCTATATCTATATCTATATCTATATCTATACATACATATCTTTAGTAATTGCTTCCACCATTAATTTGTAACTATCAAAAACTAAGTCTTTCACATCTTTCTTTAAATTACCTGTATTTTATTTTTCTGATATTGTTAATCATATTCTTGTACTTTATTTTCTAAATTTTTATATATAACTGAATCCTAGATTTGTAGATTGAATTTATCTTCTGAATGAATTAGTCTAAAATTAATATTATTTCTTCAATAGTTGTCATTATTTGAGTAGTTACTGAAATTCACCACTAAAACAATGTGAATCTGGAGTTTTCTTTGTTAGAAGTCTGTTTTTTTTTTCCTTTGTAATAGAAAATTTATTTCCTTAAGAGATATAGTCATTAAGGTTTTTATTTCTTCTTGTGTCAGTTTTAGTAAACTTTTAATTTGAGAAATTGTTGACTTTTATGCAATACAAGAATATTTCACTACAGAAATTAGTACAGAGCATTTGACTTCGGTCTTGATATAAAGAAAGCCTTTGGAGGGGCACTTGGGTGGCTCAGTCAGTTAAACCTCTGACTTTGGCTCAGGTCATGATCTTGTAGTTCATGAGTTCGACAGCAGCGTGGAGCCTGCTTCAGATCCTCTATATCCCTCTGTCTCTGTCCTTCCCCACCTTGTTTCTCAAAAATAAATTTTAAAAAAAACATTAAAAAAAGAGAAAGTCTTTGGAAAATCAGGTTAGTTTATTTTCTACTGAATTATTCCTGCCTGGGGTGGAACCAGCACTAATGCTTTGATTGAGTGGTCAATATACATATAACTATAATATTAATATAGTTCAGTAGAATTTAAAATTAAGTCATAGAATAAAGCAATGACATTAAGTATTTTGTGACTATTTATTTATTTATTTATTTAAATGTTTATTTATTTTTGACAGAGAGAGACAGAGTGCAAGCAGGGGACAGGCAGAGAGAGAGGGAGACACAGAATCTGAAGCAGCTTCCAGGCTCTGAGCTGTCAGCACAGAGCCTGATGTGGGGCTCGAACCCACGGACCGTGAGATCATGGCCCGAGCCGAAGTCCAACCCCCAACCAACTGAGCCACTCAGGTGCCCCTTGTGACTTTTTAAATCATCATAATTATCTTAGAGCTATGTGGTAATCTCTTCTCAAAAGAACTTTATCTATGCCCTTAGTCATTAAATAACAGGTTTTAAAAAATGAAACATGGATATTAGGCAGTAGAATATCAAATATCCAATTAGTATTATGTGGAAACCATTAGCAAATAATTCTTCAATTTTCTCATCATTTGGGGTGATGGAGTTAAAACGAGTATCCAAATTTTAAGAACATGCACACAATGTTAAAGATATCCTTAGATTAATCTCTGAGAGAAATCACTCTGACTCACATTGCCTACATTTTTGTTTCTCCTCTCACTTCCTGCACAAGAAGATCAATAGAGCTATGTATTTATTCTAGCATACTACTATAATCTTGGATCCCAGAAAGAAGACCTAAATTGCCAGAATGCCTTCTGCACGTCTTTCAGATCATAATTGTAAAGGATTATTGACATTTATTTAAACTGAGGCTCCATCAGTTTTGACTAGAATTAAATATAGAGAACAAAGGAACATTTATTTGTTATATTCTCTCTCCTCTTCTTCTCTCTGTCCTTTTTCAGGTCTGGAAGTGCCTTCTTTAAGGAAGCAACAAGATTTTAACTATCATGTGTTAAAAATTAAGGAATATGTCTAATGAGACACTGTCAACAGAATTGGTTCTATGTTGGCCCTGAACCACACAAAATCAGGTAAACTTTGTTTGTATCTCAGTATTTTTAGGTATTTGATGTCTAAGTGATTACAGTTTCAAATAGGGCATGGATTTAAGAATAACATTAGTGCCCTGTGTAGCTCAAATAATAACAGGTCGTCATCACCATGAAAAAATAGAGAGCATATGCAGTAGAGTAGTATCATCTTGATGAAACTGTCAGACAGTCACTTGACTGAGCTGTAGAGACCCTCAGAAATCTAAATGAGGTGGAGTTTATGCAAGTCCTGATGTAGGAATAGTCTTTGAAGTTGCAAATATATTTGCAAATAAATTATATTTCTCATTATAAACATAATTGAATAAAAGGAATTGAACTAACTGAGCTAAAGATCAGCTTAAAATTTTTACCGGGATGGAAGATTATTCCATGCATATTAAACAAAAGAGCCAAAAATACTTGTTTCATGAAATTTCTTCTGAGGAAGGAAAATGAGGTGTGTTTGGATGATTTACCACATCCATAAAATTTAGGGCATAAAAGCCTCTGAGCAGATGTGAAGATTCATAGTCAAGAAGCACACATTCGAGAACAAACCAAGCCTTTAACTCTTGACACCATAAGGTATTATGGCAGCTACTCTGGAGATCTGGGCTGTGGCGGTGGCTGGGGAGGTGACAGATATGTCTGCTACTGCCCATTGTGCTAGAGGGATATGGATTCTCTGGCTTCTATTAAAATTCTTCTTCATGAGTCTCATATATTGTTCCATGAGTGGACTTGCTGAATCTGATTTCAACCTCTGGATCAGTGAAGACTGTGTGGGTCCATTTATTCAAAATAATTAGCACCTAAAGTTTCAGTACATTTATAATTACACAAATTTGTCTCTGTCTCCTTGATTTCTTTAATAAAGTCTCTTAATTTGAAACAGAAATGCAGCTTTTGTTTAATTCTTTATTATCAATTATACATGTAACTAAGCGTAGAGACTACACAACTTTCAAAGGTTTCAATGTACTTTCTTATGTATTAAATATTTCACAGACATATAAAAAGAACATTCAATTTAGACTGAAATGAATAAGTTCTCAAATATCCATTGATTTTTTTCTTTATTTTAATTAGACAATGCTTAGATTTAAATTCAATAAGAATAAAAAATCAAGTCTAACAATTTTGAACTATGTATTTATTGTATTAAATAAAAAAGAATTTATATTGTTTAACATTTTGTACAATTCCATTTATCAATGCAGTCCAAAACAAATAAATTTATCCTTCTTTGAAAATTTGTCCTTATTTAGCTTTTTATGGTAAGAAAAGAAGAGTGATAGATCAAAATATTTCTCTGAACTTCTAGGCAAGAAAAGCATTTGTTTTAAATGAATTTCTTGATCATATATAGTATTTTTCTCTATTTCCCCTACTTGACATTCTCATGAAAATAGTTATTTTATAAACAGTTATTTTATAAATGTATTTCAAATTAGTTAATTAAAATATATGTAGAATCAAGCATATTAATTGGTTTAGATTTTTATTATCTCACTGTTCCTCTGTAGCATGCAACGATACTGTTTTCTACTTTTGCCATCATCATTATCATGGCATTAAAGCCTTTTGCAACCGTATATGAAATGCAAACACCTAGATACAACCAGACAATAAATTACTCTGTAGCTTTACTTGATTAGAGCCATCACACATCCAAAGGATTTTTTTTTAGTGTTTATTTATTTATTTATTTATTTATTTTTATTTTGAGGGGTTTATTTTATTTTTATTTTATTTTGATTTTTATTTTATTTATTTATTTTATTTTGAGGGGTGGGGAGGAGCAGAGAGAGAGAGGGAGAGAGAGAAATCCCAGTCACATTCCATGTTGTGGAATGTGGAGCATGACGTAGAGCTGAATGAATCCCATGACTTCAGCCAAAATCAAAAACTGGATGCTTAATCAACTGAACCGCCCAGGCGCCCCCAAAAGATTGTTTGAAAAGTGGATTTCCAATCAATTACCACTCACCAAAAGCAAGAATTTTATTGTTGGTATTTTACATAATAGAGTATATAAAAGATGTAATAGAAATATATTACCTTTTCAAATTTGAATGGCATATTCAGGTAATGGAACAAAGTAAAGCTTTTATTACTGTTTGAGTTGGTGATCTCCAATAATACAAGGGCCACTGCAGAAGTGAAAGCTGACATAGATTTAAAGATGCTGTGCTGCCCCTTATAGTTCAGGTGCCCAAACTCCAGATGGTTAACTGAAACCTGGAGTCACCAATACCACAATTGTCAGAACCAAGATCAGAAACCAGTTCACTGAATCCGGGTGATCTGCCCCATCATGCTGACTCACTTTCATTGTATTTTTACAAATTTGAATACCATCTGGAAACTTCTTGCCCTATGAACAGCTACAATTTTATAACTGACTTTATGGGAAATAGCTCCCTCTGTTAGATTAACTACCTCTTATTGTATTTTCTTTTACATTTTTATTGTGGAAATTTTATTTCATTGTATATAATTGACTTCTCAATTTCTAATTTGGTTGTACTGCAAGGCAAATGAAGAATGAACAGTGTTAAAACTCATTTCTCAAGATCGTGGCTTTTTATTAGAAAGATTTGGATTTGTTTATGCAACTTGAAGAGAGAAAAAAAATAAAATCAGCCAGCTCCTATCACTTGTCCTGTCAAATGTTGTACTTTCACAGGAGAGGATGTTGGAGATACATTTTAGTAATGTCTTTACAGAATTTTTACTCATATAACTAAATTTCATTTGAAACGATTCTATTCTCACACAGGTCAGTACCTTTACAGCCTGAGGAAGGTGTTCAAAAGTTACAAAGAAAAAGAATTATCATTATAATGAAAATGAGAAAAAAAATCTATGTGACATTCCTAGTATAATATAGTATATTTCTGTGACCTACATTTTCATATTTTATTGATTTGTGTCTCAGTTACAGGACAACCTTTGGAATTTATAACAAAAGTTTCCTTTATATATATGTAAAGACTATTATTTATCCCAAGGGAAAATGCATTTCATTCTTTTCTACCCATTATTATAGTGTTATTTAACATCCATTTCAAAGGAAACTTCCTAAAAGTGAAAAGAAGAAAAAACGTCTACATCGTGTCTAACAACTGAACATAAATCAATACTTCTACAAAGGAATATATATTCTTCATTTTCCAATGGATACTTTTATTTTTATTATTTTTTTCACTTAGTAAAAAAACAAGACAAATATAATATTAATTAATATAATATATTAATACTACAATATTTGAGTGTCAATATCCTGCTGCCTATTAGCGGTAAATTTGGTCTTGTGTAAAACTATCACATTTTATTCCTTGGAACTACTTTTATTTATTTGACTAGTGAGGTTTTTCATTTATATCTTGTTTAGTGTTTTATCCTAGGTGGATACATCTCTTTCAAATCCAAATGAACAAAAATTAGCCATTAATCACTTTCGCGTGATGTGGCTGAGTTATATAGACACAACGTAATATATTTAATCCAGTCTGAGTTATTTGTGATTCCATGTATTTGAAAGGACTTCGAATGAAAAAATCAGCTTATCAACTGTTTCCAGTTTAGGATAAGAAACAATGGAACAATGTTTGGAAAAAAGAGACATGGGATATGTTGGGCTATGACATATTGAACCATATTTTGCCCTTCAAAAGGTAGCTTGCTAAGGTGTAGTCAGAGAGTTGCACAGATTGTGGTAACCATGAGAGTTACTTATCAATTTCTTATAATTTACTTACAATTTCTTCTTGAGTTCTATAAATAGTGTTTAATTCCCTATTCTGCTGTTTAGGGTTGAAACACTCATTTGTGGAAATTCACCTTTGATAAAATACTTGGAATGTCATAAAAATTCAACCACTTATTCAAAATCATGTAAATTAAAAATATTACTGACCCAAATCAAGAGACAGGAGGGGCACCTGGGTGGCTCAGTCAGTTAAGCGTCCGACTTCAGCTCAGGGCATGATCTCACACTCCATGAGTTCGAGCCCTGCGTCAGGCTCTGTGCCGACAGCTCAGGGCCTGGAGCCTGCTTCAGATTCTGTGTCTCCCTCTCCATCTCTCGCCCTCCCCATTCATCCTCTGTCTCTCTCTGTCTCAAAAATAAATTAAAAAACATTTAAAAAAATCAAGAGACAGGAGCTACATGGAGATTAGTTAAGTGTATTCTGTTTCATTTCACCACTATGTATGTCTTCACTTTGAAAACTTTGAAGATAGCTTCATTCTTAAAATACTCTTTTAGCATTCAGAAGGCCCTGAGTTATTGTATGTTTTCTTTTAAATTTTTTAAATGAGACCTTAATGAGCAATTTACAAGGTAGTACAAAGTAGTTAGACATTGCCTGAGAATAAATGGGTAAAGAATAGACTTATACAGGGCATCTGGGTGGCTCAGTTGGTTAAGCTTCTGACTCTTAGTTTCAGCTCAGGTCATGATCTCATGGTTGGTGAGACCAAGCTTCATGTTGGGCTCCTCACTGACGGACTGGAGCCTGCTTGGGATGCTCTCTCCCTCTTTCTTTCCCTTCCCTGTTCATTCTCTCTCTCTCAGGATAAATAAACTTAAAAAAATAAAAAAAAAAGATAATAGACATATAAACAAAGGGAGAGATATTACGGAGGATGTGAAAAGGACATGGAAAGAAGTATTTACTAGACTAAGCCAATATAAGCCTGGGGTGGGGGGAAATATCGTAAACTTTAAGATTTTAACTGCTAGTTCATAGTAGGTTTTGAGAGGAAGGGAAGAAGAATAAAAGCTAAAATGAGAAGGGCAATAAAGATCATATATGAATTACTAAAGTAGGCTAATGAAAGGAAAAGATTGGTGTGTGCAAAAACATAGAGGCAGAGGCAATCTACAGTTTTAGTAAGGCTTTGAAAAGCATCAATTATGGAGGGGATTTTTAGGATTTGAAATGGAAATTAAACTTCTACTCTGATAAGCCTGCACTTGAGGTGGACTTTGTGCCCTCAGTTTCTGAAATTAATTGTTCCATGTTTTGCAAGCAAAAGGTTCTGAAACTAGTGCTCAAAGCCAAAAATATTATAAAGATTATTATAATTAAAATGCTGAAAATCCACATGTACCTTCTTTTTAAAAATGTTTTCCGTACAGAGGCTCTTTCTTCAGTGCTTGCCTTGATAAATAAATTTGCTTTTTGAAAAATATTGATTTAACAGCCGTAAATTGAACAAATATCCCTGAACTTAGTTGACGATGGATACATCCATCTGGGAGATGACAGAACAGACAAAATGTTTAATTACAAAAGGGATGACATCAAATGGGAATGATGTAATGCACCTGGTAATAAGTAATTCAATTTAGGGTTGGGAATGTACAAATTTTGAGGAGTCAGCCATTTCTTCCCATAAAAGCAAAACAGCAAGGCTCAAGGACATTCTAAATGAGAAGCTAAGTAAGCGGAAGTATTTTAATGAGAATCAGGGCCTCTATGTGTGTCAGGGGATGGAAGACTTGTGAGCTATAATATTACAGATAGTACACAGCAAGACACAAAGGAAGGTTACACGTGTGATTTTTCATATGTTCTGCTCAGAGTATATAAGCACCCCTTTACGTACGCCGACATTCACACTCGGGATCTTGCCTTGAACAACAAACCAAATTCACCGTCCCTGGTGCCATGAGCTACTATGGAGGCCTGGGCTGCCGCTGTGAGGGCTTCAGTGGGCTGGGCTGTGGCTGTGGCTGGGGATGTGGCAGGGGAGGCTACAGATATGGCTGCTGCCCCCCATCAAGCTACAGAGGATACAGATTGTCTGGTTTCTACTAAAATCCTGGCCCGGGAGCCCACCATCTGAGGCCATACAAGGACTATCCAAATTTGACTACAGTCACCAAACCAAGATCATCTAGGACTTACCCAAGATCAAAAACATGTAGCATCTATGATATTAGGAATGTTTATCATTTTGTAATGGTCTCTTTCATGCCTCCTGCTGTCTTTTATTTGTGCTTTCATAACTGTGGGATTTTTCTATTCCTTTTGCAATAAATTATCCTAAGTTAAAACAGAATACATGGAGCTCAAAATATCAAGGTGATTATTTGTAACTGCACACAATTGACAATGAAGAAAATAAAGTATTTCATGAAAAACCCAAGTTATAAGATATATTATATATATAATATATGTAATATATGTTTATATGTAATATATATAATATATAATATATGTATTATATATATTATATATATAATACATCTTTTACCCATATGGCTTCATGAAAAGCCCGTTATAAGATATACTATATATATATATATATATATATATATATATATATATAATGTATGTAATATATGTATATATGTAATATATATAATATATATGTATTAAATATCTTATATATATAATACATCTTTTACCCATATGGCTAGATATGGTTAGATAGATATGTGCAAACCATAATACTCAGTTGAAATGAAGATTTTTTCCTTGTAACACTATACCACATCTTATTCAATGCTTTTAGTTAGACAACACTGGTACTTAAACTTAGTACTGAACTATTAACTTTACATATTTTATGGCTAAAGTAAGGCCGATGTGAAAAATAACTATTTTTTGTTTAGTTTAACTTATTTTTATTTAGCCCTTTTAGTTATAAGAAAAAAACAGTGATAGAATAAAATATATCTTTAAATATACAGTGAAAATAAACATTTTTTTGTGAAGCTCTATCCTATTTTCCTCATGGTCCTCCATGGTGGGGCAAGGTATTATTCTTCAATATTGTCTGAACCTTGAAATATTTTGTTATTCATCATGGAAACTTAAAAATCACTGTAATCACTTGTAAAGTAATCTGTAGTAAAGCTGTGACCAACTTGAACTTTATGCATTATAGCAAGTGTCTTGTAACATTGACCTTCAAAGAGTGAGCCATTTCTTGTTAGTAATTCAAATAAATACTTGTCTATGAAAAAGACCTAATAATTGGGGCGCCTGGGTGGCGCAGTCGGTTAAGCGTCCGACTTCAGCCAGGTCACGATCTCGCGGTCCGGGAGTTCGAGCCCCGCGTCAGGCTCTGGGCTGATGGCTCAGAGCCTGGAGCCTGTTTCCGATTCTGTGTCTCCCTCTCTCTCTGCCCCTCCCCCGTTCATGCTCTGTCTCTCTCTGTCGCAAAAATAAATAAACGTTGAAAAAAAAATTAAAAAAAAAAAAAAAGAAAAAGACATAATAATATCATAATTTATCTCCCCCCTCTCCAATTATATATATATAGGTAGTAAAAAAAAAAAGTGAATATCCTTGTTTGAGTCAACCAAATTCAATAAAACCAATAGATTTTTAAAGCTGGTAGGATCCCTATAAAGCTCACCGTAATGCCATCTTGGATGGGAAAGGACTCCAGAAAGTGAAATGGATTGCTACGGATCAAGAATGGCATGAGAAATAGAACCTAAGACTAGAACAAATGTCACTGAACACCAGGCAGTCTACTTTGCCATGCCTACTCTCACATAGATCGCATACTTCCCTTCCTGAGGGCTCTCAAATAAAGCATCTTGTTCTGGTCATGCATCTTTAAAGAGCTTAATTATCACAGCTGATTGACCACTCCCATTTATTTTGATTTGTAAATTTCTGATGTAGAATCTTGAACTACCAATTTCTCTTTTTTTAAATTTATTTGTTTAAATTCAAGTTAGTTAACATATGGCGTAGTATTGGTTTTAGGAGTAGAACTCAGTGGTTCATCCCTTCCATATGACACCCAACGCTCATCCCAACAAGTGTCCTCCTTAATGCCCATCACCCATTTAGCCCAACCCCCCACCCACTTCTCCTCCAGCAACCCTCAGTTTGTTCTCTGTGTTTAAGAGTTTCTTATGGTTTGCCTCCTTCTCTGTTGTGCCGTTTTTATTTTTCCTTCCCTTCTCCTATGTCCATCTATTTTGTTTCTTAAATTCCACTTACGAGTGAAATCAGGGCCCAAATGTCCATTGACTGATGAAAGGATAAAGAAAATGCAGTATATAAATACAAAGGAATATTACTCAGCCGTCAAAAGGAATGAAATCTTGCCATTTGCAGCCATGTGGATGGAACTAGACTGTATTATGTTAAGCAAAATAAGTCAGGCACAGAAACACAAATATATGATTGAACTATCAGTTTCTAATTTAGCTGTATCAAAGTAAAAACAACTAGTAATAGGGCAAAATCCAAACTCTCCTTAAAAAACTTATTATAATGCATTTGAAAATCTCAGACTTGTTTACTGAATATATGGATGAATTTGCTCAGCCAGATTGTATCCTTTCAGTGAATTCAGGAGATGTGTTGGAGCGTCACTGTGTATAGATCAAGGTAAATATATTTTAGGGTCACCATAGGAGGACTGTATGCTTTAGTTTCACTGAGTGAAACATAATTTCACATGAAACTATTTCCCCCCTAACTGGATAATCATATCATAGTTTGAAAAAAACTTTATATAGCTAAAGAAAAAAAATCAATAACTAATCAGAGACACTAACTCTCTTAGTATAATGCAGCTTTAACATATTAGCATACCTCTTATTGTTAGATTGCATTGATTTGTGTTAGAATTAAGAGAAAAACTTTAGAACACATTTCCTTCCAGGGAAAGCTGTCACTTGGTCCAAAAGAAATCCATCACAGGATCATCAGCTGCACAACTGAGAGAGCTATCTGATCCAATAGGCAGAGTGTGACAGCATTAAGCTTGTTTGATTTATTTGTGTTGTTATGGCTTCCAATGACTTCATGAGAATGAAATATTCAAATTACAACTGTCTTTTAATTTAGGATGAACAATAAAAACGGAACAAATTCTGAAGAGAGCAAAGGAATTAAAGAATAAGTGTGAGGCAGCCAAAACTTTCTTAATTAAGACAAGAAAATGCATAAAACATAAGATTTTTAAAAATTAATGAATCAGGGGCACCTGGGTGGCTCAGCTGGTTAAACATCCAACTCTCAACTTTGGCTTAGGTCATGATCTCGTGGTTTGTGAGACGGATCCCTGCGTCTGGCTCTGCACTGACAGCACGGAGCCTGCTTGGATTCTCTCTCTCCCTCTCTCTCTGCCCCTTCCCCTGCTCACACAACCTCTCTCTCAAAATAAATAAACATTTAAAAAAGTTAACATACCATACCCATTACATTAAGAAATTCTCTTCATATATAGACATCATGTTAAAGTTAAAAAAATAAGGTATATACAGGAAGAAAATATTCCAGAACATAGATCTGACAAGATGTCAGTATTCAAGTCTACAAAGAGCTCTTACAAGTCAACACTAAAATATTATAAACTGAACTAAAAATGAAGAAAATACTTGAAACGACACTTCACAAAAGAGGATATCTAAATGATCAAAAAGCATATTTAATGGCACCCACTATTATTACTCGTCAGATCAAAAAAAACAAATTAAAACAATACTCAGATATTATTACATGCCCACAAGAATGATCAAATTAAATAGCTTGACAAGTATTGCCAAAGATTTAAAGCAACTGAAAATCTTACATTGCTGGTGTGACTGTAAACCTAACAACAGTTTTGGGAAATTATTGATAAGATCTAGTGAAGCTGTTGTCAAAATCTAGAAGGATGGCTATTTTTATAGTGTGATATTGACCAAAAAGTAATAATAGAAACATTTTAGGCATTAAGGTATGCTTGATATAGGAAGTGTATGCACATTTGCAATAATTCATCAAAATTTTTAAGTGTTTATTTATTTTTGAGAGAGAGAGGGAGACAGAGAGAGAGAGAGAGAGAGAGCAGGAGAGGGGCAGAGAGAGGGAGAGAGAGAATACCAAGCAGGCTCCACCCTGTCAGGGCAGAGCCTGATTCGGGACTCCACCTCACGAATGTTGTGAGATCATGACCTGAACTGAAATCAAGAGTTGGATGTGTAACCGACTGAACCACCCAGGTGCCCCAAGGATTCATTAGATTTTATGCCTAAATTTGTATATAATTTATAATTCATTATTATGCTTGAAAAACAATGCAAATGAAAGGATGGTTATACATTGCTCTAAAGACAGAATGCCGTTTGAAATTATTCCTATTTTATTTTATTTTTTTCTCAAAGTTTTTAGTACTTATTTATTTTTGAGAGACAGAGGGTGAGCGGGGGACAGGCAGAGAGAGACAGAGAGAGATGGAATCTGCAGCAGGCTCCAGGCTCTGGGTTGTCAGCACAGAACTGACGCGGGGCTTGAACTCATGAACTGTGAGATCATGACCCGAGCCGAAGTCAGACCCTTAACCAACTGAGCCACTCAGGCGCCCCAGAACTTATTCCTATTTTAAATCCCTATTGTTAAGAGGCAGGCAGAGAGTTGTTACCCATATGTGTGAGAAACATGGTGTTTATTTTTACAGACCTTAGAATTCATTCATTCTTTCAACATTTACTTACTTATTTATTTACTTTTATTATTATTTTTTGTTAATATTTTAACATGTATTTATTTTTGAGAGAGAGAAAGAGAGTAGGGAAGGGGCAGAGAGAGAAACGGAGACACAGAATCCAAAGCAGCCTCCAGGTTTTGAGCTGTCAGCACAGAACCCGACTCGGGGCTCAAACTCATGGACCGTGAGATCATGACTTCAGCCAAAGTCAGACGCTTAACCAACTGAGTCACCCAGGCACCCCTGTTTTTTTAATTGTTATTACATAGTAGATGTTAAAGAGACATAATCAAATCCAGTTGGGAAATTGCATTATTTGAAAATTACGTATAAAATGAGGAAAACTTGAGCACTATATTTGAGGCCATATAAAATTCTCAAGAACTTAAAGACAAAGTCTAAAATTAAGGGCACCACAGAAGGAACTTTTGCTCACAATTTTCTTTCTTCTACCTTTTATCCTTTAACATTATATCTACATTTTGGAGATTCTGAAGACATTGCCCATATATAATGTTATCTTATTGAATTTGACTGAGCCCTTTGATTTGGATTATTTTTTAAATAGTGAAATCTTAGCAACATACATTTGACATCTTAGTAGAGTATAGTATGGTATTTCCTGAGAAGAAAATACACACACACACACACACACACACACACACACACACACACACACACAGAATAGGCAAAAGGCACATAAATGGAAAACTGTTATTTTGAAAGTAAAGATACAAAAAGAAGGAAGAGAAGGGACTGACTATAGACTGAATGAAAATTGATGGGTGGCAAAGAGAAATTTTACATACTTTGCAATATTGTGCAGCTACTGTAGACTAATGGTTAATGGGGGACAGAATCTGGATGATATTCTAGAAGAGGTTGTAACATACCTATTAGAATGGCTAAAATCAAAACATGGACAACAAAATGCTGGCATGGTTGTGGAGAAATGGGAACTCTCATTTATTGCTGATCAAATGCAAAATGGTACAGCCACTTTGGAAGACCGTCTAGCAGTTTTGTACAAAGCTAAACAGAGTCTTATGCATAAGATCCAGCACTAACTCTCCCCGTCTTCACCCACATGAGTTGAAAACTTATGCTCACACAAAACGACCTGAACAAAAATGTTTATAGAAGTTTTATTCTTAATTGCCCAAACTTGAAAGCAATCAACACTCCCTCAGTAGAGGAAGAGATAAACAAATTGTGGTACCTCCAGACAATGTGGAATATTATCCAGTGATAAAAAGAAATGAGCTTTCAAGCCACAAGGGTATGGAGGAATCATAAAAGCTTATTGCTAAGTGAAGGAAGTCCATGTGAAAAAGCTACATACTATATGACGCCAACAATGACATTCTGGCAAAGGAAAAGCTATGAAGACAATAAGATTAGTGGCAGCAAGTGTCTGGGGGAGGGAGGGAGAAATAGGTGGGGCACAGAGGATTGCTAAGGCAGTGAAATTACCGCATGGGACCAGTGGTGACATGACATGCATAGTGTAACACAAGGAGTGATCCCTAACCTAGACTTTAAATTTCAGTTAATAATGACATACCAATATTGGTTCACTAATTGTAATTAACACACCATACTAATCCAAGATGTTTCATAATAGGGGGAAATGTGTGCATGTGTGTGGATACTGTAGAAACTCTGTACTTTATGCTCAATATTTCTGTAAACTTAAAACTGCACTAAAAATAGTGCATTAATTAAAAAAAGGAGATTGTATGTTAGATATATGGGCGAGTCAACGGGAGGAAACAGTGAATGTAAAAATAGAGAGGAGATATAATCTGTATTTTGGGAGGCAATTTGGAGAGATGTCTAAGAGAAGAGGGTTAGGATTTGGGAGGATAACTTTTTTTTTTTTTTTTAAATTTTTTTTTTTTCAACATTTATTTATTTTTGGGACAGAGAGAGACAGAGCATAAACGGGGGAGGGGCAGAGAGAGAGGGAGACACAGAATCGGAAACAGGCTCCAGGCTCTGAGCCATCAGCCCAGAGCCCGACGCGGGGCTCGAACTCACGGACCGCGAGATCGTGACCTGGCTGAAGTCGGACGCTTAACCGACTGCGCCACCCAGGCGCCCCCCGGGAGGATAACTTTTAATCAGCTTTTAAAGCTACTCTGAAATAAATTTTTGATTACCGTGTTTTGCCTTCGGTTTCTGAACAATTATACATTTTTGATTACTGTGTTTTGCCTTCGGTTTCTGAACAATTTTATCCCACACTTGCCAAAGCCCATGAAACTGTACAACACACAGAATAAAATTTAAACTATGGATTTTGGTTAATGATTATATATCGATATTGATTCATCAACTGTAGCAAGCAAAAACGGTTTTTAGTTTTCAAATGTGAAAAGTATAAAGTAGGTCAGCAGTGATGCCCAACGTTCTAAAACTTACAGAAAAAAAAGTAGATCCTTTATTTATTTTATTTTTCTAGAATTCCTTACCGGTATTACAACAGTCAGACTGATTGTTCTTGGCTCTCAAATGTTTACATTCCTCAGCACTGAAAGAGATAAATACCTCACTTTTTTAGATTGAGGAATAAGATGCTTTGAAAGAACATGATAGATTGTAGA
This sequence comes from Puma concolor, assembly GCF_028749965.1. Lineage (NCBI taxonomy): Eukaryota > Metazoa > Chordata > Mammalia > Carnivora > Felidae > Puma > Puma concolor. The sequence continues at coordinate 145,892,338 of NC_141675.1, read as the reverse complement.
GCTTTGAATTTGACCCATTTCTTTGATGTAATTTGGAGATGAAGCATAGCAATCTAAAGAAAACCAGACATGAAGAAATATTTCAATGAAAAACACAACGCTATGAAATATGATTGGCATGCTACCTATGAAGAATTCTATTTGGGGTCTGATATATCCTGCTGTTGAAGATACTTCATTCCTTCATATGAAGTGATCCCATAACTTTTTGTGCCAGCTTTCTGGAGGTATAATTGACAAATAAAATTACGTATGTCTAAAGTATGGAACATAATTTGATAAAGTGATGCAATAACATTTAGAGGCCACCCTGACGAGGCACCAAAGCGATCTCAAACATTTTAATGAGTGTTAGGGCCTCTCCCTGTGTCAGGGGACAATGAATGAATACATTGTTGTCAGGGAGGTAATTAGAAAAATGACACAAAAGGAGGGTACACACGTGATTTATCACATGCTCTGACCAAGGTATATAAGCCTCCCTCCATCCATGCTGACATTCACACTCAGGATCTTGCCTTGAATAGCAAACCCAACTCAACACCCTTGACACCATGAGATACTACGGCAACTACTATGGAGGCCTGGGCTGCAGCTGTGGAGGCTTCGGTGGCCTGGGCTGCGGCGGCTGGGGATGTGGCAGCTTCCGCAGACTGGGCTGTGGCTGGGGCTGGGGAGGCCTCAGACATGGCTCCTGCCGCCCACTGTGCTACGGCGGATATGGGTTCTCTAGCTTCTACTGAGACCCTGCCCTGGAATTCGAACATCTGAGGCTACAGGTTCATAACTCAAATCAACCAAAATTTGAAACAAACAGTATCAGCTGGGACCAAGCCAAGATCAACGGATTCAGCATCTTAGAGTCTAGGAATAATTATCATCTTCTCTTTGCCTGCTTCATGTCTCCAGGTGCCCCCTATTTCACTTTTGTAACTGTGGAATTTCCCTGTTTCCTTTGCAATAAATTATCCTCACTTAAAATGGAAGCTATGGCTTATCTTATTTATTTATTTAACTTAATTCTGATTTTCCCTTTCACAGTGTGCTTCTCTTCTTGTGTCCTTTCAGAGAAACAGTCCTAAACTCCTGGTTATCGGTCCCTGCAATGATCATAGCAACATAAACACAGAGTTTATGAGGATTAATCCGCTTTCCACAATAGCCACCTAATTTTGCTCAGTGGTGTTAGTTTTGATTTAGAATCTTGAACCTATTAATTTCTGGTTTATCTGGATCTGAAAAAAATTAACTAGCAAGCAGTGTCAAGTTCAAATGCTATTTCCGATATTAAGGATGGATTTTGAAAGACTCAGACTTGTTTGCTAAACACAAAAGTACATTTGTTCAGTCAGATTCAGATGGCAAGACCTAACCTTTTAGTCAACCCAGTCATATTATATTAGCTTTACATTGGCCAGGTCAGAGAAAGTAATAGCTTGGTGACTCCACTGGATGACTATACTACTTAGCATGACAGGGTTCAAGAACTATTCTATTTTCTTAATGGTTAATAGTAATTCTCCAGAATTTGAACAAAGTCCTTCTGTAGTTCTAAAGAAGAAAAATCCATACCATGGCTTGGAGCAGGTATTTGACATTCCTAGTATAATATTATATTATTAGAATTTGAAATGACTGCCTTTATGGGTCTCTGCTGGAGTTAGGGAAATTCTCCAGCACATCTTTTTTCCAGGGAAAAGCTACTGCTTATGTTGGGAACAACACATCACACAACTGATGCACATCTGGAAGGGTCAAATGGGCAAAGTCTGACACACTGAAACCTGTCTGATTTATTTGTAATTTTATAGCTTCAGCTTGACTTAGTGAGAATGAGATATTCAAGTTATTGACTGTTTTTCGTGTTTAGAATGATCAATGAAAATGGAACAAGTTCTGAAGAAGGCAGACAGAAAGAATTAAATAACAATGTGTGATGTAGTAAAAAATTTAATTGGAACCCAAAGCATTAGACATAAAAGAAAAAGATGACTAAATTAGACATCGTTATATTACAACATTGTGTTCTTGTATAAACAGAATGTAAAGTAGAAAAATGCAAGCGACAAACCAGGTGAAAATAATTTTAATGTATAAGTTTGATAAAATGCCACTACCCCAAAATGTAAAGAGTTCCCGCTAATCAATTATAAAATATTGATTAATTGATTAATATTAAATAAGCCCAGTTAAAAATGGACAAAATACTTGAACAGGCATTTCAAAAGAAAGGATATCTAAGTGGCTTGTAAAGATATGTTAAATTCCCAGTGCCATTATTGATCAAGCAAAACCAAATTAAACTAATATTCAGATAACACTATGGACCCTAAGGATGATCAGATTAAGACTCTGAAACGGTCAATGTGGGTAAGGATGTGGAAAATCTGGGACTCTCATAGATTGCTGGTGGTACAGTAAATTTAGCAACTGTATTGGAAAATCTTGGGCAGAATCTACTGAAGCCAAATATATATAGTATAAATTGGCAATGTGTTTCCTGTGTATACCCAAAGTAAAGGAATGCTTAGGTCTACAAAAAAGGTCTCTATTAGAAGGTACATAGAGACTTGATTCATATGAAAGAAAGAAAGAAAGAAAGAAAGAAAGAAAGAAAGAAAGAAAGAAAGAAAGAAAGAAGGGAGGGAAGGAGGGAAGGAAGGAAGGAAGGAAGGAAGGAAGGAAGGAAGGAAGGGAAGAAGGGAGGAAGGGAGGAAGGGAGGAAGGGAGGAAGAGAAACTACTCAAATATAGATTTACCGGAGCAAAATAGTAAATAAATTGTGCTCTAGTTATACAATGAGCTACTTTGCAGCAATGAAAACAACAAAACTAACGTTACATGCAACAACAAAGATGCATCTATCTCACAGAGACAGTGATGTACAAAGTATTTCAGGGGAGAAAAGTGCTGGTATACTTTATGATTTCATTCATATGACATCCAAAACAGGCAAACTTCTAGGCAGGAATACTAACTGGTGGGTCAAGAGAAAATCTGGGCAGCTTGGGTGTAATCGATCTAGGTAGTCTGTGAGTTAAAGCAAAATATCACTAATTTGTACAGTTAAGATTTGGGTATTTTACAATATGCTTTAAACAACAACAACAAAAAGCAAGTGAAATGATGGCTTATGAGCTTCTCTAAACTAAGAAAACTATTTGAGCTGGTTCTTCCTTTAAATCCTCAGATACATTCATAGAGATACCCATGTCTGTGGAAGGCATGATCCTTACCTATAAGAACCCTAGAGTGCATTCATCCATTTGACTCTTCCTCATTGATTTTCTACGTCCTGCTAGTATTTGCACAGCAGTCAACTAATCCAGCTGGGAAAATGCATCATCTGATAATTGCTTATAAGCTCAACAAAAGCTGAACAGTGTATTTGACTCCATGAAAGGTGAAAAAGAATTTAGATGCTCAGTTGAAGAGCGTATCTGGCAGGACTCAACCAGGATTTGAATCAGCCTTGCACATAGGTGATTAAGTTCTCCAAGTAAGCTGAAGGACTTTTTGCTTCACTTCATGCTTTCTCCACTCTGTCTTTTTATACCTATATTTTTGGAGATTCTGAAGACCTTCTTTTTTTTTAAATTTTTTTATTAGTTTTCTTTATTTTTGAGAGGCAGAGAGAGACTGAGTGTGTGGGGGGGAGGGGCAGAGAGAGAGGGAGACACAGAATCTGAAGCAGGCTCCAGGCTCTGAGCTGTCACCACAGAGCCCGATGTGGGGCCCAAACTCAGGAACCATGAGATCAAGACCTGAGCCAAAGTCAGTTGCTCAACTGACTGAGCCACCCAGGCGCCCCTGAAGCCTTTTAAATGTTAACAGCCTCTTACTGAATTTCATGGCGAATTAGGCATTTTTTTTTCTCAGCATCTAAGATCTTAATAAGCATTTCATATCTTACCAGATACAAGTTAGCTGTTTTCTGAAATAGAAAAAAAAAATAAACACACAATAAGCAAAGAGAATACAAGGACAAAACTATTATAGTAAGAGTGAAGATACATATAGAAGAATTTCGGTAAAAATTGGATAAAAATGGAGGGAAGCCAAAGATAAATTGTATATGTTTCCTTATTTCACTGCTCAGACCTTAGCAGGAATTGAGAGGAACTGAGGCAAGTGATACTGGAAAATTGATTGAATAAGAGGGTAAATAATAGATTAGTGGAAAGGGAAGAAAAGGTGTCTATGAGGCAGAGAGGCAGATGTAATCTGTATTTTTGGGTAGATGATATGCAAGAAAGGGGCTCAGGATGTGAAAAAAAGGAATTTTGAATGTATTTTTTTAATGCTGCTTATGAAACACATTTTGATTACTCTGATTTGCCTTTAACATTTGAATAATATTACTTGATGTTGTTAACCCAAATACTGATTTTCTAAGCTAGTATGCAAAATCAAAAAAGAGAATATTTTTTATGATGTTCCATGTCATAAAATAATAGAACGAAGACGACTCTCTTTCAACTTTTTTTTTTCCTGAACTTCTCTACTGATGTTCACAGCAGGTGAACGGATACTCCCAGGCTTTCAAATGTTTCTTTTCTTTGGCTTTGAAAAAAGACTTTACCATGAGGTATTAGGTGCCTTTAAAAGGATATAATAAATTGTGCTGAATTGAATTTAACCAATTTCTTTCATTTAATTATAAGTGAAGAATGACAATTCAAGGAAAGCCAGAGATGATGCAATCCTTAATTTTAAAACACAACACTAGCAACTGTGTTATGCAATATGTCTGGTTATGAGGAATTTTATTTAGCCTGGGATGTTCAGGCTTTGAAAGTGCAGCGATCCTTTCTCATAAAAGGGATGCAGTATGTTTAAGGGACACCATGACTACATAAGCAATGCAAGCTCAAACACTTTGATGAGTTCGAGGGCCTCTTCATGTCAGGATCGTGTCAGACAGGTAACACACAGAATGACACAAAACTAGGTAGCATGTGTTTTTATCACCTGGTCTGCTCAGGGCATGTAAGTATCCCTCTACGCATGCTGAAATTCACACTCAAGATCTTCTATTGAACAGAGAAACAACTCATCACCCGCGACACCATAAGCCATCACAGCAACTACTATGGAGGCCTGGGCTACGGCTACGGAGGCTTTGGGGGCCCGGGCTATGGTTGTGGCTGGGGATGTGGAAGTTTCCCTGGACTGGGCTGTGGCTGGAGCTGGAGAAGCCACAGATATGGCTTTTGCCTCCCACTGTGTTATGGAGGATATGGGTTCTCTGGCTTCTACTAAACGACTGTGCCAGTAATCCAACATCTGAAATTATAAGGGACTTCCCCAAATTGATGTTCAGGATATGAACTTCCAATATCACGGTGGGATTATTTGCACGAAAGTATTTGGCTTCTCAGAATTTTGAATTTTTCAATTAATGCCTACATCTTCAACATAACTCTAGAATCTTCTTCTGTTTTGCTCTAATAATGCATTGGATTATCTGTTCACCTGCCAATAAAATGTAAATTTGAAAACAAAATATGGTTTTTGTTTTGTTCATGGAACTCAGTTATGTGGAAGTGATGTGCTGTTTTAATTTTTAGCCCTATAAGACATGTCAGTAGACTGTGGACTGTTACCCGATTAAGTGTGAAACGATAGAGCCTGACAACTGGATTTTACCTGCTGTACACATTGAGAATCTCTAAGATTCAGAGGAGACTGACTGAAAGGACAGTTGGACTAAATTGTCAATGAGGGAAGCTGGGCTTAGAAGAAAAAAAATTTTTTTTTCATATACTTCACAAACATGGATGCAGCTAAATTTAAAAACTAACAATTCTAGACCAAAATGAAAAAAAAATGTTTCGAAAGGTTAGCAATTTAATATTTTTCAATCTCTTGCTTTTACTTAGATAATATTTAGATTTAAGTCGATAACAGCATCATATCTATTTATCAAATATATGTGTTTTAGGTTATTCAACTCACATTTTTCAATTTAGTACAATGCATAATAATTCCATTTATTTAGAAATTTATTTGGTTGTTTTATTTTAACCATAATCAAATGATAAAAGATCAAACCATATCACTAGGCTCATTATGAAAGTAAATCACCTTTCCAAGAATTTTTGTATTTTGAACGATTTCACCCCGTGTGTCGTATTATTTTGCACATTATATAATTTGACATTTGCATCAAGCAGCCGATATCTATAACTCAGTAATGAATTGGGGCAAGGTTTTTCCTGTGAGGTCATTTAACTGAAAATATGTTAACTAAAATTTTTAGTTAGCTTTCCTATATTCTCATTGCATCTTCATGACCAGACATAAGAATTTTTTCAATCCAGGGGCGCCTGGGTGGCTCAGTCGGTTAAGCGACTGACTTCGGCTCAGGTCTTGATCTCACGGTTCCTGAGTTCGGGCCCCGCCTCGGGCTCTGTGCTGACAGCTCAGAGCCTGGGTCCTGCTTCGGATTCTGTGTCTCCCTCTCTTTCTGTCTCTCCCCTGCTCATGCTTTGTCTCTCTCTGTCTCGAAAATAAATAAAACATTAAAAAAATTAAAAAAAATTTTTTCAATCCAATAAGGGAAACAAACAACCAGACATAATTTTGAACGAATTTATTTTTCAGTTTAAGCTGATGCTCAACACAGCTGAATCCACAGAGCCTTCTTATGAATCTGAATTGTCCCTGATGAAAATGGGCAGGAAGAGAGACATTTTACTGATGAATTAAGAAAAAGCTATAAGGAAATACCAATGTTTTTTCCTAAAATCAAATGATGTGTTCGGGGAACAATATAAAATTAAGCTATTTTGTTTAAATGTGTCAAAATTTGTCAAATATGTTTGATTCAGTCAAATAGTAGTGTCATAAAGTTGCCAAAATCAAGACATTAAATGACAGCAGGGTCATGAAACTTATCTTTCAAGTAAACACACACACACACACACACACACACACACACACACACTCCTCAGAAAAGTAACTGGTTTCTGTAGAATTATGTAGGCTCTAGTGACCAAATCAGGACCAAGGTCAAGGTCTTCTGAGTTCAGGTGTCACAGTGTCCTCTGAGCTTCCATGAGCACAGCTGCATTTATGGCATATGCAGAAGGATTACCTTTCTTAGGTAGAATCACCATTTCTACAACATATTGTGGTTATGATTTAGAGAATTAACACTCTTAATTTCAGTGTTAGTTTTATCTAGATTTCACCTATATCTATATACATCTCTCTCTCTCTCTTTCTCTCTCTCTCTCTCTCTCTCTCTCAAAAGATGGAAGTCTTCCTTCAAAAGGCACAGACTTATTCAGTCTACCTAAAGATAAGTTTGCTCAGCCATCAGTTATAACCTAGGTTTTTAGTTGCTCCAGTCTGGGTGTTGTAGACTCTCCATGTACAAAGCAAATGAGGTATAGCTATATGACTCTGTTATTTCACACTTGATCAGGTAACAGTCTTTAAACATGCCCTCTAGGGCTAACAGTGAAGACAGTCATCTGTATTATTAGATTGAGAAACACTGTGTATGACACTCCTAGCAAAATACATTATCATATATTATTATATCTTATTTCATGGTTTCATTAATATTTTTGAGTGAAGGAAATACATTTTGAATTTATAACAGAAGTGCCCTTACCTTCCAAATAAAAGCTATAACTTGACCAATGGAAGAATGCATCTTCATCATTTCACACATACACACAGGATCTGACTTTTACACCAAGTCATTGTCTTCTCATAGAAAGTTCCTGAGAAGAGAATGACAAAGAATTGTCTAAGTCTTTGAGTCCACTGAACATCAGAGAAAAACAAACAACAACTCTCAAAAAAATATAAATTTCTCAGTTTTCAAGGATAACTAGTATCCAGAGGATATTACCATTTTTTTCTATTTTTTAACTCAGGAGAAAAAAATAAAATATATTCATATATTACACAGTATTATTCCACAACTTTATGTTCTTAATTATATACCACTCTTCTTTGAAAATACATAAATAAGGGTGCATTTCATCATTGAGTTTATAAAAAAAATTGTGAAATATATTGGTTTTATCTCTTGTGCGCGTAGTTATTTGCCTTGGAAATAAGAACATAAATTAGTATCACACAGTCAAAAAAATCTACCAGATTTACTTGACCATTCATGAGATTCTTAAACTTGCTAGATTTATTCGTGATTGTTTGGCTTCAAAATGACTCCTTGAGAATTAAAAAATTTTCCAGATTTCTGGAACTTTTCCACAACAAAAAGTAGAAATGGAATAATTTTCATAAGAAGGAAAAAAGATTTAATAGCCAAGGCAAACACTGGGTTAAATATTCCTTTAAAACTTGAAAGCCATTTTAATCCATAATCCATTTTAGAGAATTGCTAAGGCAGAATTCATTCTTTTATTAATTCAACAAATATTTTTTTGTGTATAAGAACAATGAACAAATCCAGTTGGGAAAATATATTATCAAAAATGTTACAGGGGGACTGGGTGGCTCAATCAGTTAAGCATCTGACTCTTGATTTCAGCTGAAGTCACGATCTCATGGTTCATGAGTTCAAGCCCCATGTCCATGCTGTCCGTGCAGAACCTGTTGGGATTCTCTCTCTCCCTCTCTCTCTGCCCCTCTCCTGCTCTCTCTCTCTCCAAAAATAAATGAACTTAAAAAAATGAAAACAAAATAAAATGTAACAAAAATTTTACAAAAATACTAAGTCAAGAAGTTATATGCACCCCATGTTCAATACAGCATTATTTACAACAGTCAAGATATAGAGGCAACCTGTGTACATTGATGGATGAATGGATAAAGAAAGAATAACACACACACACACACACACACACACACACACACACACACACGCTAGGTGGAATATTAGCCAGCCATAAAAAGAAGGACATCTCGTCGCTTACAATAACATGGATGGATCTTGAGGGCATTATGCTAAATGAAATAAGTCAGAGAAAGATCTATACTGTATTATCTCACATATACATAGAGTCTAAAAATACAAAAACTAAAAACTGAGCTTATAGATACAGAAAACAGATTGGCGGTTGCCAGAGGCAGGGGTTGGGGGTGGGCTAGAAAAAATGTGTGAAGGGATCAAAAGATAAAAACCAGTTATTAAATAAATAAGTTGTAAAGATGTAATATAAGCTGTATATTGCATATTTGAAAATTTTCTAAGACAGTAGACCTTAAGAATTCTCAAGAGGGGCGCCTGAGTGGCGCAGTCGGTTAAGCGTCCGACTTCAGCCAGGTCACGATCTCACGGTCTGTGAGTTCGAGCCCCGCGTCGGGCTCTGGGCTGATGGCTCAGAGCCTGGAGCCTGTTTCCGATTCTGTGTCTCCCTCTCTCTCTGCCCCTCCCCCATTCATGCTCTGTCTCTCTCTGTCCCAAAAATAAATAAACGTTGAAAAAAAAAAAATTAAAAAAAAAAAAAAAAAAAAAAAAAAGAATTCTCAAGAAAAAAAATTGCAACTGTGTATGGTGATGAAAGTTATCTAGACTCACTGTGGTGTTCATTTCTCAATATATACAAATATCAAATCATTATGTTGTCTACTGAAACTAGTATAATATTATATGTCAATTATATGTCAATAAATCAAATGTTGCTTATAAATTTCAAAACAGAACACAACCAATACAATAATAACGGAAGGAAACAAAATATTCAGTAACATGTTTAATACCATGTAAGGTACATATATTGCTAAAGACCCAAGTCAAGATATGGTCACATTCAGGTGGGACTTAAACTTGGGGTTTGGTTTACTATCTTTACAGAGTGAGTGAGCTGAGCAACCTGTGAGGACTAGACATTTGCCTTCGTATCCTTGTCTCTTGCCTCCGTCATTTCATGACTGCCTGTTCATTCTTGGAGATTTTCAAGGAATCAGGATTTTAAGAGATTCTATTAAAAATATTACATGATATTAAGAGTACATATTCTTAAAAATTTTTAAACTTTAATAAATAAGTAATAGCATACAAAAAGAAAATGCTTCCTGATTGTCTAAGGGAAAATAGGAGGCGGGACACCTAGAATTTGTAGAGAAAACTTAAGGACAAAAATATTGTGATGAATTATGGGTAGAGGGATGAAATACTGAGTGGAAAAAATGGATAAGAACCAAAGACCTAGATGGGGCAAGTATGAATTGGGGATGAATGCAGAATGAGATTTAAGGAGAGGCTTCACGGAGAGGTTTGATACATGGATTACAAAGAAAAGTAAAGAACAAAAATGATCATTGTAAAGCATAGAGCCAAGATCATCTGCATTTTTAGCTAATACTTTGGATATAACCTAGTCTGGAAAAATGAGCAATGTGTAAAGAGAATATTTTTGAACCGCATACAGATTGGTTATAAAAGTGAGTTGGGTCTCTTAGATGGTCCCTCAGTTTCTGAAATAAATTTTACTACGTTGATGAACAAAAAGGATGTTTTGCAAGCCGATGTGTGTGTGCGTGTGTGTTTGTGCATGTGTGTGTGTGTGTGTGTGTGGATTCAACTTGAGAAATAAATTTGGCATTTGGAGAATTTGATGGATTTAAGAATTTTAAGCGTGATCATTGTCTTTTAATCTAGATGGCAGTAAGATACAAGTATCCAAAGAATGATACGAAAACGGGAAATGAGAAAATAGTTAATGAGAAAACACCATCAAATATGAATGATGCAATATGTTTAGTAATGAATTCTATTTAGGGAATTTTTGTTTTGTGACTTTGAAGACAGATTTTGTTTCTCATTAAACAAGAAAGAATGTAATGAGTTCAAGGGTGTTCTAACGAGGCAGCTAAGTAAGCTCAGAAATTTTAATGAGTGTGCACCTCTCTTTGTGGCAGCAAACAGATTAATGAGTTGCCTCAAGTGAATGAATAATTTGGAATGATACAAAAGAATGGCCACATGTTTTATCACACTTTCTGCTCGGGGGTTATAAACATAGCTGTAGAATGTTCGACATTCACACTCAGGATTTTGCTTTGAATGGCAAACCAACTCACCACCCCTCTCACCATGAGTTTCTATGGCAGCTACTATGGTGGCCTGCGCTGTGGCTGGGGACGTGGTAACTTCCACAGACTGGGCTGTGGGTGTGGAGGCCACGGATATGTCTGCGGCTGCCCATTGTGCTGTGGAGGATATGGATTCTCTAGCTTCTACTAAACCACTGCTGTAGTAACCCCAAATCTGTTCCCATGAGTGTATTTGCCACATTCTTCAGTCAATGCACTGGGATTACCCTGGGCTTCTCTAGTAAGAGAAATCTAAGAATTTCAGACAATGTATTATTTAGAGATGTCTGCATCATATCCTCTGGCCTCCTGAAACTGAGCACTAACAGATGATGTATGCTGAATACCAGCAAATAACCTAATTTGAAGTAGAAAATATGGTTTTGGGGGGCATTGTTTAACTCCATGATGTGTGCATACTTATATGTAAGTTTTACTGTTTACAATTAGAAATACAATACACACAATAGTATGTTATTCCTTCCCTTTCTTTTAGTTATGTGACTTTCAGAATTGAATTTGGCAGCAAAAAATGAAAAAGAGTTTTAAATTTACCTGCATTTAAAGAACACAGTCATTTTACATATTTCGTATTTATCTGTTTGTGTAACTTTTTTCTTCTTTTTTTAATGTTTATTTATTTTTGAGAGACAGACAGAGACAGAGCATGAGCAGGGGAGGGGCAGGGAAAGAGAGGGAGACACAGAATCGGAAGCAGGCTCCAGGCTCTGAGAGGTCAGCACAAGAGCCCAACCGGGGCTCAAACTCACAAACCGTGAGATCATGACCTGAGCCGAAGTCGGACCCTTAACCAACTGAGCCACCCAGGCGCCTCTATCTGTTTCTATTTCTTAATGGAGTTCAAAATTTGCAGCTAATCTTTCACTTATATTGTCTCCCTTTATTTTATTTTATAAAAACAAACGGTGATATATATATATATATATATATATATTTTTTTTTTTTTTTTTTACAGTTACTAGACACCATTATCATTAAAACTGCAATCAGAGCAAACTTTCTTTCCACAAATCTAATAATCCATATTGCTAAATTTTCAGAGAAAATAAGTTCTGTTTTTCTGTAGATCTTTGTGATATATATTATCTTCCTTTATTCAGAGCCTGTTTTCAGCTATTTTGTTATGCATGTAAAATAATGCAGACATAAAAGATATTGATAAACTGGATTAATAAAACATGAACTTGGGTCATTCAACTCCCTCATCTCGCTTGTCTTCTTATGGGAACAGTGTTTATCATCATCATCATCATTATGCTGAAGTATTTGTAGTCCAGTAAGAACAATATACAAACAGAAATATCACCATGAAGCAAAACATTGTGTGGCTTCAACTGACCAGACATACCATTCGATAATTTAAAAGAAAATTATGCAAAGAGGAGTTAAAATTTTTTTAAGGTTTATTTACTTTTGAGAGAGAGAGAGAGAGAGAGAGAGAGAGCATGAGCTGAGAGGCAGAGAGAGAGGGAGACACAGAATCTGAAGCAGGCACCGGGCTTCGAGCTGTCAGCACAGAGACTGATGCAGGGCTCGAACCCACAAACTGTGAGATCATGACCTGAGCCAAAGTCAGACGCTTAACCAACTGAGCTACCCAGGTGTCCCCAAGTGTCCCAAAGTGATTTTTAGCAAAACATCATCCCTTTAAAAATGGCCATTTTATTGATAGGACAGTAATACCCCCCTTATATGTAGTTTTGTATTCTGTGATTTCAGTTACTCATGGTCAACCACAGTCAGGAAGTAAATGATCTTCCTTCATGTGTATTGTAAGAAGGTCAAAAGCAGCCTAACGCTGCATCACAGTGCCTATGTCACTCACCTCACGACATCTCAACATGTAGGCATTGTATTATCTCAAGAAGGATGAGTACACTAAGGTATTTTGAGAGATAGACTGCATTCACATAACTTTTACTACAGTATATTGTTATAGTTGTTCTATTTAATTTTTAGTCATTACCGTTAATCTTTCCTGTGCCTAACTTATAAATTAAACTTTAGCACAGGGATGCATGTGTAGGAAAAAACATAGCACCTGTAGGGGTTGGTACTATCTGCAGTTTCAGGCATCCATGGAGAATCTTGGAACATATTCCCTGTGAATAAGGAGGAACTACTGTGTAAGAATTAGGAATAAAATAAGTAAAATATCAGAATTTCTAAACTGTTTTCCTAAAACTGAATGGCAACTTCAGGTAATGGTATGAACTTATTGATACTTGGTATAAGCTGGGCCAATGTAGTTTGAAAAAGGACAAAACAAAATCACAGAATTAAAGATCTGAAAGGGATATTAAACTCTGTATTGCTGTCCCATAGTCTTGTAGGCAGGGAACCTCAGAATAAGGGATCTTAAGGCTAGAGTCAGAACACTGCTGTCCTTAGTCCCAGTTGTTTGATTGGACCATGATGTTTCTCTCTTTATGTATTTTCTCCTCAAATGTTGTCAAGTAAACCATTTTGAAAATTCTGGTGATGGTTATAAGAAAAGCTAAATTATCACAACTGATTTTAGGGAGACTGATCCCTTTACTTAGATTAACACCTGTTCCTTCAACATTTTTATTGTTCTGATATATAGAGAATTGCACCTGTCAATTTGCAAGTTATCTGGTTTTCAATATAATTAAACAATGAGCAATGTTAAAATTCAACTCTAGGTAACAAAGCAAACAAACATAAAAACCCATGATGACCTCTTCTTTCAGTCAATACTGTCTAGGGGCTGTATATAGAATCACAGTGGGCTGACCAGGGGAATAGATCCAAGTTACTCTATCGAAGGATCACACTGTGTAGTTGGACTCAGTAGAACGGAATTTCTATTATCTTTTCATTTGGTTAATATCTCCAGGGACAGGTGCTATGGGACTGACAAGCAGTAATCAATACAATTATTACTGCAGTTGACATTCTTAGTATAATCAATATTATCATAATTTTGTTCTGCTTAGATTGTATGCATCTGAATCTGAGGTGAGAAAAAAAAATGTCTGAAATGTGCAATGAAAGATTTCTTCACTTCCAGGGGAAATGTGAGAACATTTTTCAGTCTTCCATCCATCAACATGAATAGCAACTTGGGTCATGAGTTAAAATTTTTAAAAAATTAAAATGATCCACGTTTGCCTTTGATCTGCTGAATGGACAGAAAAATAGTAAGCCCTAAAGAAATTTCCAATGTAAAATTTTCACTTATGCATATTTTCAATTTTTTTTTACAGTGAATGGACATTTACAAGTGATGCATACCACAGTTATGTTGAAAACACATTTAGTATTTATTATTACTGAAGTTTTGCATTTGTGCCCCATATTATTTCCATCTATAAAGTACAGATAGTCTTAGGCATAAAAAATTGTTTTAATTCTTTAATAATCATCACATTCTTTGACAGAGTTACACAGGGAGACTGTGGAATCCTTAATGTTATGGAATTTATTCATACTTCTAAAGGATTCATTAAAAATGAAAATATTCATTCTATAAATTGACTTATTTCTGAAATGAGGAATACAAATGGAATGCAGTTGGGTCAGAATGTTTCGGAGATTAAAGGCTAATATTGGGTTTAATGCCACTCTGAAACCAGAAAGCCTGTTGCAACTCGGGTCAGCCTTAATATATTTCCTAGAATAGCAAATCAGTTGCTCGGGTTATGATATGCGTGGTCTTTGCTTTAATGTCAGTGAAAGTCATATAACTCTTTTTTTTTTTTGTTTGTTTGTTTGTTTGTTTTTTATTTATATATGAAATTTATTGTCAAATTGGTTTCCATATAACACCCAGTGCTCATCCCAAAAGGTGCCCTCCTCAGTACCCATCACCCACCCTCTCCTCCCTCCCACCCCCCATCAACCCTTAGTTTGTTCTCAGTTCTCGACAGTCTCTTATGCTTTGGCTCTCTCCCACTCTAACCTCTTTTTTTTTTTTTTTTTGTTCCCCTCCCCCATGGGTTTCTCTTAAGTTTCTCAGGATCCACATAAGAGTGAAACCATATGGTATCTGTCTTTCTCTGTATGGCTTATTTCACTTAGCATCACACTCTCCAGTTCCATCCAAGTTGCTACAAAAGGCCATATTTCATTTTTTCTCATTGCCACGTAGTACTCCATTGTGTATATAAACCACAATTTCTTTATCCATTCATCAGTTGATGGACATTTAGGCTCTTTCCATAATTTGGCTATTGTTGAGAGTGCTGCTATGAACATTGGGGTACAAGTGCCCCTATGCATCAGTACTCCTGTGTCCCTTGGATAAATTCCTAGCAGTGCTATTGCTGGGTCATAGGGTAGGTCTATTTTTAATTTTCTGAGGAACCTCCACACTGCTTTCCAGAGCGGCTGCACCAATTTGCATTCCCACCAACAGTGCAAGAGGGTTCCCGTTTCTCCACATCCTCTCCAGCATCTATAGTCTCCTGATTTGTTCATTTTGGCCACTCTGACTGGCGTGAGGTGATATCTGAGTGTGGTTTTGATTTGTATTTCCCTGATAAGGAGCGACGCTGAACATCTTTTCATGTGCCTGTTGGCCATCTGGATGTCTTCTTTAGAGAAGTGTCTATTCATGTTTTCTGCCCATTTCTTCACTGGGTTATTTGCTTTTCGGGTGTGGAGTTTGGTGAGCTCTTTATAGATTTTGGATCCTAGCCCTTTGTCCGATATGTCATTTGCAAATATCTTTTCCCATTCCGTTGGTTGCCTTTTAGTTTTGTTGGTTGTTTCCTTTGCTGTGCAGAAGCTTTTTATCTTCATAAGGTCCCAGTAATTCACTTTTGCTTTTAATTCCCTTGCCTTTGGGGATGTATCGAGTAAGAGATTGCTACGGCTGAGGTCAGAGAGGTCTTTTCCTGCTTTCTCCTCTAAGGTTTTGATGGTTTCCTGTCTCACATTCAGGTCCTTTATCCATTTTGAGTTTATTTTTGTGAATGGTGTGAGAAAGTGGTCTAGTTTCAACCTTCTGCATGTTGCTGTCCAGTTCTCCCAGCACCATTTGTTAAAGAGACTGTCTTTTTTCCATTGGATGTTCTTTCCTGCTTTGTCAAAGATGAGTTGGCCATACGTTTGTGGGTCTAGTTCTGGGGTTTCTATTCTATTCCATTGGTCTATGTGTCTGTTTTTGTGCCAGAAAGTCATATAACTCTTATAAAAAATATTAAGTGCCACCTAAGTGCTAGGTTTCGTTTAGATACTAGGTCAGGTCAATGAACAATCCCATCCAAAAATGTGTCATCCAAATATCACTTATAAATCTCAGTAAAGGCTCAGCAAAATGGTTATTGCCATATAAAACAAGTTTCTTGAGTCCCAAAGGTCAAGGATGGACATATTTACATAGGGCTTTAGGTATTAGTAACTAACTCTTTGGGCTGAGGTGAGGGATTCTGAATATCAGGCCAACTGTCTCCAAAGAATGCTTCCTTAATTTTGGTCTTTCTTTAAAATTGTGCCATACATGTAGAAAATTTCTTAAATATTCCAGGTGATACAAGTCCTTTTAAAATTTAAGATGATTTTAGGGGTTTTAACAACATTATCAATATCTAGAAAGCTCGAGTCGATATCTTAGGAAAGACAAGTTAACAATTGCCTAAAGACAAAAAATGGACACAGACTAGGCAAAGAGAAGACAGAGACAAATGTATTATAATGGCTATGGCAATCTAGATAGAAAGATGCTGTGTTCATTTGAATATAGAAATTAGAACTCAAACCATTTTTCCCATTTCTCACTTATACCTGAATGCAGTAATGAATCATGGAGGAAGGAAGTTGAGTGATGTTTGAAGTGAGATTTGAAAAAGATGTAAGATATATGGATAAATGATGAAGGGCAGAGAAAGTGGAGGGGCAGGGAATGATGTAGGGAGGCAAATACAACCTGCATTTGTGGTAGCAGTGAGACTAGAATGTACTCTGGGGAAAGGGCCCAGGACATTAAAAAAAAAAAAGTCCTGTGGGAAGGCATCCCCTCAAGATGGATTTTTGATCACTGTGAGAGTCTTTCCAGTATTGATGTCAGTCTGCTGTGTTTTAAACCCAAACAAGTGTGCTTGCATATAGAACCAAAAATAAGTCCTTTAACTGTACCTGGCCAAAGTTTTAAAACCTTAGAAATCACATTACCTTTCGTGATTGTTTTCTCGTACACGCGGCCGTGAACCCAATCTTTCTTGACTTCATGTGTTTTTTCATATTCTGAAGAAAGATGCATCATTTGCCCCTCATGATGCAAAACATGTGTGACTTTTGAAGAAATTGATCAGTGTAGGAGTCTTGATTTTACTATCTTTTGCTATTTTTATAAAACTGATTACTACAACTCTGTGATGAGAAGATATTTAATTAAAAATTCAACAATATCTAATGTAACTGACGTTAAGTGACTGGCAATCAAGTATTCTACGCAGGGTGTGGTATGTCGATACTTTGAAGAAACAACAATTCATTCTAAGAAAATTATAGCGGCAAACTCCAGAACAACCTAACTACTAGCCAAGCAGGTTCCGACATTCTTATGAGTGTGGTCAGGGGACCATAGATTAATACTTTGTCTCAGGCAAATGTAATTCATGGAATGCCACCAAAGGAGGGGCACATGTCGCGTCATGTTCACTGGCCGGAGTATATAAGCCTCCTTGTAAAGATGTTGGCATTCACACTCAGGATCTTGCCTTGAATAGCAAACCCAACTCAACACCTTGACACCATGAGATACTACGGCAACTACTATGGAGGCCTGGGCTGCGGCTGTGGAGGCTTCGGTGGCCTGGGCTGCGGCGGCTGGGGATGTGGCAGCTTCCGCAGACTGGGCTGTGGCTGGGGCTGGGGAGGCCTCAGACATGGCTCCTGCCGCCCACTGTGCTACGGCGGATATGGGTTCTCTAGCTTCTGCTGAAAACATTGTTGAAATTGGAAGCAAAGGGAAAGCCTCCAAATTTATTTGGTCGTATTTTTGTGCTTTGATTTCCAAAGCATCTGTCCTATATCTTCCAGGACCAAGTGATAGCTATGTGTCAACGGTCAAACTGTTTCTACAAATATTTGGTGTCTTTTTCCCTAAGAACCCCTCATCTTAAATGTATATTCAATATACAAAACTGCCCCTTGTTTGATGTCCTCATGTTGGTTTACTTTTCTAGCCACGATTGCCTTAATGTTATCTTTCTAGAAGATCTTGAAGAAAATTTGCGTTTTGCTATTGTCTAATAAAATGCTTACTCAAAATATAAATACTTTGGTTTTGTCTGATGTTTTAATTTTACTATTTTAACATCTTCTTTTGCAACTCGTATAAAGATTCTACTTGTGAAGCATTAAGGTCTGTGGCTATTGATATAGTATGATGCAAAAATGTCTCATTCACCACATTATACAAGCGTGAGAACACATAGGGAGTAATACGAACAGTTAATAAAAATAACTTGCCTTGTCTGTTATCAGTCCTCTCGAAAGTCCTTTAAGTGTTCCTGGAACTACTACGGGTTGTGTCGTTCTCATATTTACAAACAAGTGCATTCTTCTGTGTGAAATGGCTACTAGCTAAACATTTTCTTTTTCTTTTTCTTTTTCTTTTGTAAGGCCTTTTATTAGTTTCACTGCATCCTCAGGATGAAGGTAGTCAGATTTCCTGCACAGCCTCTGGTCCCACACCTGCACAGCATCCCCCAATATCCATATGCCCTACCAGAGTGGTACTTTGGTTATAACTGATAAACCTACATTGGCATATTATAATCACCCAGCTCATATTGTAATGTTCATTCTTCGTATAGTACATTCTACGGGTTTGGACAAATATACAATGACCTGAATCTATCATTATATCATACCGAGTATTTTTACTGCCTTCAAACCTTCTTTTATTTTAGTTTTTATTTAAATTCCAGTTAGTTAACATCCAGCGTAATATCGGTTTCAGGTGTATAAGTTAGTGATTCATCACAATAGGTGCACTCCTTAATCCCTGTATATCTTCTATGGTCTTCCTTTCCATCTCTTCCCTTGCTGAATATCTTCCTGACATCACCAGTCTGGCCAGACATGCCTTTGCTTTCTTACAAATTTTGTTTTTGAGCAGTGGAGGACAGTGGAAAGTGTCACTCATTTTCCGGGCAGGAACTACACTTCTATAGTTGGCATCTACTGAGAGCTACTGTTTCTTATAAGGCCAATCCACCTGGCATTGCCATGGGACACTGGAACTCAGAGGTACAGTGTTTGATGGAAAATAAACGTGTGTGGGGGTTCTTTTCTGTTTTCTTTTTACACTCTATCACAAATCTCTTAATATTCTATAGATCTTCTCATGAATGAACAATGGTACGCAACTGAGTCACACAACTGGATGCTTTACTGACTACAGGGTCTCCTGGCTGGCAACCCTGGCGGCCTTGCTCAGTCAAGGCCAAATGACCTGGCTCTTTCTTTCTTCGCGATGTATTCTCTCCCAGAAAGTTCCTCAATTACTCATGAGGAACTTTCTTTCAGGCTTGATCCATCAGTTCACCCTTTGGAAGGAGCCTCTTGGAACATCAACAGTGAGCACGGATTGGATTCTCTTCTAGAAGGTTTCTGAGCCAACTTTTAAGTGGCCGGAATAGCCTGCTTCACCAGTTTGTCTGACATGACCAGACATGTGTGAATTCACTCACACTCATACTTGGACCCCTATGACTTCTGTCTTGAGAAATTCTTTTTATCCTTCTGTAAACTGAAAGGAAATACATTACTGTAAGAACAGCTTCCCACAGAAAAAACTGTTACCTTTTTACCTACACTGCAGTTTAGATTTTAAATCAGAAAACCAAACAAGGGAAGTAAGAGAAAAAAAAAAGTGAAAGAGGAGAAGTCAGGTGTCAGGGTCTGGTGACTTACACAGAATTTACCTTAAATATTTTTGTGAGGAGGACATGAGAACCAGAGTGAATGTCCAAATGCTATTAGACTGGAAGGTGTCAATTCAAAGGGTCTCTTGCAAATCCCTTCGGCATGCATTTAATCTTGCTAGTGATTCATAAAGCTTAGTATGCTCATATATAAAGCTTAGTGTGTTCTAAATCCCCAGGATAAAATAGAAGAATTCTTTAGGTAATTAGTTTATGCACTAACAAAAATAAAGTGGAATGATCCTTGTAGATTAATAATAATGATAACTGGAGTTATTATCCTATATGATTTACAACTTGAATTTTTCATTTTCCATTGTCTATGATGTAACAATATGCAAACTAGTTTGCATGTTTACATGTGCTCTGTAAGGGGTGTAAGTATATATAAAGTTTGGCCTGATAAACATATATAAAAAATCAGAAGGCTTTTAAAGAGCCATTACTTGGAATACAGAATATGTGATTGCTCAACATAATTGCTTCTGGACAGACAGTACCTTGTACTAAGTATGACCTTGTATAACACGCATATCAGATTTAAATGTTGCCCTTATTTGAAGGTCGTTTCGGTTTTTGATCTGAACTGTCCAGATGCTATTAAATTTGATTTGTGGCCAAACGTAATTAGTGATTCTCCTGAATGTCATAGCTTTTAGAAGCACATTGCAAAAGCTATGTTGATGTTCTTAGTTAAATTGTTAGAGACTTGGAAGCCGGGAACATGAAACACATTTCTAAATTGCAGTCAGTAAGTAGTTCTGGTGGGAGAAGCTTTGTTTATATCTCTTATATCAATAAGATGTTAGAACATACATTCTTCTGAATGTAAGTAGGGGTAAAATATCCTGATTAAAGATAAAGGTTTGTGAATGGAGATCACATAATTTAGGGAGGAGGATTAATGTTAAAAGATAGAATTGGAGGGAGAGTCATTTTTTGAGACATGGACGGAAGAAGTAAAATTTCTTACTCCAGGGGCACCTGGGTGGCTCAGTCGGTTAAGCGTCTGACTCTTGGTTTCGGCTCAGGTCATGATCTCATGGTTGGTGAACCCAAGTCTTCCTAATTCATAATTTACCCCATTCACATCTTAAGGTGCCATTTTCTTCATGGTCATCTTAGGATGACCATATGTTATTCAAACACAAAGTTTGAAGTCAGATTCCTTGGTTTGCAATGTCAATGTTGATTGATTCCAAGACCTTGGGCAATTGATTTTACTTCATTAAGTCTCACTTTTGTTATCTGCATATTGGGCATGATTTCATTGTTTCTCCTGTAATGTGGAGAGGATTAAATGAGCTAAGGTTGGTAAAGCATAAAGGAAAGGCCAGACATGGACTAAACAACAGACATTATCTATAGCCATTATTATTACCTTAATACTTTTATCTCCTTACAATACCTTTTTTTTTTTTTTTTCTGAATTTCATTCCATAGAAACACCTCTAGTCCTATAAGGACTATATATAAAAATCACACTTACATCATGGTCCAGAAAAGTAAGAAAGAGCCTATCCTCAACTATATTTCTTTCACATATTTTCTTTTTTCCACAACAAACTTTATTATACAATGTGACGTTTGATTATTCTCCTCCTCTCAGTAGTGAGCTTCTTCACTGAAATCTGGATTTACTCAGCTTTACTGCCTTTACGTTGAAATTTGTTACAGATACATACAGTGAAATGTCTTACTGTCTTATTTCACTCCTGGATGTAATACTAAATGGCTATTAAACCTGATATGATCTTGTTGAAAGTTGAATTTCTTTCATGTTATATCTTTGTATTGAAATGGTAACGGAAATAGTTTGCTAAAAAATCTTAAACATCCCGTATGGAACACCAGATTGCTCCAGGGCAGATAATAAATGCACAAGGCAAGTGCAATAAATTATTAGAACCCCCATCCCAGTAGTCATTTGTTCTACATGAAGAGGCCAAAAGCCACATTCTCCCTCCCAGTCTACTCCAAGATTCTGTTTAGAGATCCTAGGATAGCTCTACTTAATTAGCAAGGAAGTAGTTAAAGGAAAGATAGGTACTAAAATATCATTGTCTTCATTGTGTGCTTTTCTTCAGGAAGTAAAGACTATGAAGAGAAAGATGATTTATCTGACATTGTTCTTCATTGAAAGAGATGGAAATCACTTAAAAACAAAGAATCTTATTGAGAACATGGGTAACTCAAAGAACCTGTTGATACACTGGGAGATGGGGCTGACAAGCTGTGTAGGACCCAGGGTTGTAAAGACTGCTGGAATAGCAACCAAGTCCACACTGTAGCAATGGCTTTGTTGTGATACCATTTTTAGCCATTTCAGCCACAGTTGCTTTTTAGCCACTACTCAACACCACAACTCTGGATCAATTCTGAATTATTCTTTTGTCTTTGCATCACTTTGTCAAAGATCAAGGACCAGGTGACATCCTAGTTCTTAATTCATGCATCCAAGACATCACTACTAGAAATAATAAAAGGAACTATCTAGTCTTCCTTGGATCTGTATTGGGAATTGCAATACTTCCTTCTTCCAGAACAAAGAGGAAATACTGAGTAGCCCTCTCCCCCTCCCAAAAAGTAATGTCGGTGACATAGAGCTAAAATGAATCTGCATGGTTTCCTTCATACCAGATTCAGCCCAGAAAATAAGTACATGGTCCTCTTCGCTAAGTAAGCTATTCAATCCCTCAATCGGACCTCCTGTTATAGTTTGTTATATGGGTCAGCTTGGATGGGCTATGGTACTCAGTGATTTATCAAACATTGATCTAGGTATTACTGCATGTTGTGTGGTCTCAGCCTACCAAAAACCACTGTTGTGACCGGACCAGACTTTGTGATTCTTATTAAGACTGTAAGATGCTTTCAGCAATAACCATCATGAAACTTCGAAAAACTAAAGGTTTGTTACGTATAAGACCTATAAATTACACAACACACCTGGGACCACACAGCAAGGTCATAGGTAGAGAGAGGGAGAGAGACAGTGCATGGGCCTGGGGTTCTGCTTTTATAGGGGTCAAGGGTGGGAGCCTCAGGTTTTACAGATCACTGTTGATACACTTAAAACACAAGAGAAGGAATACAAGGCTAGGAAGAAAAACAATGGCCAAAATGGTCAGTTATTGAGATCAACTAAGATCTCTAAAACCAAGAATCCTCAATGTGGGAAGGTGGCCTGGCTTTTTGTTTGGTGTGTGGCTGGCAATGTGTTTATTCAGGATAAGCATCTTTGAAGTGGATGCCTCTTTGAAGTGTGGCAATCAAAGCTGAAGTTAGGTACTCGCCTTACAAAAAGAAAAAAAACCAAACAACTGTCAGGTTTACTTTGACGGTATTTTGAAGATGTGGTTAGCATCTATAATCAGTTGACTTTAAGTAAAGGAAAGTACCCTGCATAATGAGGTGAACCTAATCCAATCAATTAGAAGCCTTAAAAGAAAAAAAAAAAATTGAGGTTTCCCAAAGAAGGAATTCTGCCTCAAGACAGCAGTCTCAACTCCTGCTTGAATTTCCAGTCTGCTGGCCATTCCTTCCCCTTTCTGATTTGCCAACCCCCACAATCATGTAAACCAGTTCCTTAAAGTAAATCTCTTCATCTAATTATATGACATCACACACACACACATACTCTTTCTCTTTGTCTCTCTCTCTCTCTCTCTCTCTATATATATATGGATATCCATATACATATGGATATATATGTGTATATATATCCATATATATTTTTGACTGCAGTATATACAATATACAGTAGTAGTATGTACTATATACAAGAATAGATATATATACTAAAATAGTGCACACACACACACACACACACACACAATATTGGTTCATTTTATCTGCAGACTCTGATACACCTTCCAAAACATTCCTCCAGTTTTCTATAGTTGATGAAAACTCCCCTAAATCAAATCAAATTGCCACTCAGCACTTAAGGTTATGACATGTGATCATAGTTAGAACTGCAAATTCAGGGGTGCCTCGCTGGCTCCGTGCCTCTAGTGCCTCTAGATTTCAGCTCAGGTCATGATCTCACAGTTCTTGGGACTGAGCTCTGGGCTGACAGCATGGAGCCTGCTTGGGATTCTCTCTCTCGCTCTCTGTCTCTGCCCCTACCCTGCTCCCACATTCTCTCTCTCTCTCTCTCTCTCTCTCTCTCAAAACAAATAAATAAACTTAAAAAAAAAAAAACCCTGTCAATTCATTTCCTGGGGTTGAGAGGGATACAGACTATACGTTGCTCTCAACCTGTCCCTGGAACACTGCATGCAAAAACCTTGGGAGGAAAAGCAAAGAAGAGTAGGATGAAATGAAGAGACAAATCTGTAGCAAGAGATGTAGTGTCAAGAGGACAGGCTTACATGGGATGACACAGCGAGAGACCTAGAACCTAGGGAGCACATGGTGAGTGAGCTCTGAGAATAGATGTGACAAGGATAAGGGGCAGATACCAAAAGGGTAAGGGGTCAGCAAAGATCAATTATCTCTACAAAAATTATGACCCAAGTTTTTATTGATCTAAATTTGTTGTAGATAACACCATCAAGTGTCTATCTTAATCCTTTTCTGGAGAGCTCTCTAAATCAGCAATATGGGCTAATAGAAAAGACATAGGCTCTTGGGTCTAAGGCTCAGCTAAGTTTATATCCAACCTGTGTGCTGAATAGCTGTGATGCTTTGGGGCATGTTATTACTTAAATTCTCTATACCATCTGTGAACTGAGAGCAAGAACAGTATCTACATCACAGAATGATTGTATTAAATGAATTAGTACATCTAAAGTTCCTGGCACAAATTAAGCATGAATAAACACTTAATATTCTTACCATCATTATTACCCAGGTGACAGATGTGTCTGTCTCAGGTTCTCAGGTGAAGTCATTAACCCTTCAACAGATGCTTGTTTTAAAGAATGGTGGACAGCTCATGACATTTACATAATATATGTTCTTACAGAGAGTGTCCGAAGCAGTCATATATAATTAGTGAAACAAAATAATCTTTTGAAACACAGTTGGAGTATTACCTTATGTCACGGAGTGAGTTTATGGGAATCTCAACCAAGGTAGGATACAAGCTAAGGCTTTGAGGATGGAAAAATTACCTCTAATAGGCACAAAGATGATTAAAGGAATCCTAAAAACATGTTAACATGTAGGAGGCCCTCCCTTGCTGGAATCAAGGTAATATTAAAGGGTTTGGGGGATTTCAGATGCCTTTTCAACTGTGAAGTCTACAGACTTTCCCAGCTTCACTTCTGAGGATTTGTAAAGCCCCTGTGCAGAGAGTGACATTTAAGCTCAAGTAACTCAGCTTTTACTACCCAATTGAATTCATTCCTGTAATAGAGAGTAAACTGAGGTCAATGAAAATCCAGAAATTTTGCAATGGGTATTGTGACCTCATGGTTTTGGTCGCCACTCTCATTTTGATGGTGGAGATGAAGACTTTGGAAGACAAGGTAAAAATAATATTCTGGCCTCTGTCTGGTCATGGTGGGTATATGTTCTTAGTAATCAATTCAGCACTCATTAACCTTGGTGCTAACATTCTGTATTCATTGAGTTAATACCATCTTTGTCCCATCACTGGGACCTATTTTGATCATTTTTAGACAGGTATCTTTAAAGCATGACATTATGAAAAACCAAGTCAATACCAGTTAAAACAAATCAGTCCAAGGAAACAATCAAGCAAGCTGGTTTTGCAACATGTAGAACAATACTGTTATTTATTTCTTATCTTTCTTTAGTATTTTCGATGCATTAAATATTTAGTCTCTGGGAGAAAAAAAGGCCTATATGACAAAAGACTTATAAGATATGGCACCCTAATCTCAAAGAAAATGTAATGGCAAAGAACATCACGGCATTGCCTACGACCTACTTGACCCATTTTATTTTACCAATTCTTCAGTTGAGAAAGTTGGCTTCACCCACAGCTGACTTGACTTTGTGGTTGCATTTGTGCAGTAACTTTGTAATGTTTGCAAACCTTGACCCCAAAGATATCCAGTTTTTTATCTTTCACAATGACTGTGTAAGGCATTATTTTTCTCTTTGTACTTTCAATCTGAATCTACTTATTATTGTCATAAAAAACAGTGATTTCTGAGCATCATGCTTTTTCAGTGTCGATTGGATCTTCTAAATGAGCAATGATTTCTTATTTTTAGAGATAATGTATGTTGTTCCCATAGACATCTGATTAAAATGAGTAGGTAGACACAGTGTTTTCCAAAGCCAATTGAAATGATGTAGCTGATATAATAACTTTTAACTCTTAACAGAAACATGTCTCCTTTTCCCATTTAGAAACAGCAATAAATAGTCCATGGTAACTTTCAGTGTGACTTTATCTGTGGAGTTACTTTTTTTAACTTTTATTCCAAAGAATGGCCCAATATAAGCATCATACATAATTTATACATCATGCTTACACCTGTATAAGCCAACCCCAATTCCAGCCAACCCCAATCTTCACATCTCTAAATACATGTATTGTACTAGTTCCATGACCAAGGTATTTTGACATTCTGTGACTCTTGTTTCTACTATTGCTACAGAGCAGAGTTTCTTTTGAATACTAAAATCTTATTTAGAAAATAAAGACAAATACCTTCAAAAATATAGACGTCCTTGTGGTTCAAGACAAATGGCTAAGAATTCTTATTACTACCACAAATTATTACATAACCCATATGCTTTGGTCTTTTGTTATTTTATCTGAACAGAATTTCCTGAAATGTTGATTGTCTGTCTTAACTGGTTGTCTATCTGTGAGGTAGCCTTCAAGATCTGAGGGGAAATGCTGCAACTTTCGAGACAAATGTAAGTTTCCAGCTTTACCTAAAGTTTCGACAAAGCTGTAAAAACGTAACTGCTCTTCAGTGTTTACTGAAGAATCTAGTGAGTGTTGAAATTCATGACTTGAAATAACTTGGGTTAACTGATTTTTATTTTCAAGACATTTTCTTTCGCTTCATAAATTGATGTTTATTGCTAAAAATAAAACAAGTGAACATATGCATTTTGATGAGTTTGGAGTTATAGTGCTCGGCACTTAGTCTGGCTGGCTTCAACTTTAATCACCTGAGATCAGTTCATTTGGATTTAATAAGAAATCCACCATTTAATGCTGAATAATTTGCAACAATATGGATGAACCTGAGGGCATTATGCTAAGTGAAATAAACCAGACACAGAAAGGCAAATGCTACAAAAGAAAAAGAAAGAAAGAAAGAAAGAAAGAAAGAAAGAAAGAAAGAAAGAAAGAAAAATGCTACATGATCTCACATATGTGGAATCTAAAAACATCAAAATTATAGCAACGCAGAATAAAAGGGTGGTTACCAAGGGCTGGGAGTTGGGGAAATGATGAGATGTTGGTCAAAAAGTACAAACTTTCTGTTAAAAGATGAAAGTTCTAGAGACCTAATGTACAGCATGGTGGTTATGATTAATAGTAATGTATTGATTGTGTACTTGAAATTTGCTAAGAGAGTAAATCTCAAGTGTTCTCACCACACAAAAAAGAAGGTAACTGGGTGAGGCGATGCATGTGTTAGCTAGCTTGGCCATGGTATTCATTTCACAATGTGTATATACACTGAACATCATGATGTACACCTTAGACATATGCAGTGTTTATTTGTTCATTACACTTCAATAAATAGTTGGAAAAAAATCCACCATTTAAACACGCAGTTCTTCGCTAAACATTTCATCCTCGTGGTATATATCAACAGGGAAGGGGAAGCCAGAAGGCCCCCTTGCTTCTAAAACTCATCAGGTTTTATCCCCTTCACCACAAGGCAACAGTTGTCAAAATGCTTTGGGGCTCACCAACTTTCTTTTATTTGTCTGATTCTTGTCTTCATTATAGCTTCTTTATATCACTTTATCTTATCACCTTGGTCCAAATTTCCTATTTTTTCCCCTAAACATTTCCATTAAGCATTTTCTTTACTGAAACAGACACAAAAGAATTCTTTTCCAACATATTTGCCTCCTTAAATTCTTCCTAAAGTGTATCTCTAAAATAAAGCAATACAAAAATACACAAAATCAATGAACACATTTCTTGACAGATTAGGCAGAAACTACAAGGATCAAAAATAACTCCCTCTTTGGTAAATATCAATTATGTGTTTGCATTTGCATACATCTGTATGTTTATATTTGATTTTGAACTCCCTATATGTGAGGACCATCCCCTGCGGACTACTTAACTGGGAAATTTGTATTAATCTTCACCTGAATCAATATTAGGAGTATTTTGGATGGCTGAAAGTTTTTTTGAGACTCCAAGCTAAGAACAGAAAAAAAAAAGTAAAGTACTTTTTATATGAGTTGATAAAGTACTAAAGTTGATTGTTTCGGCTTGAGTGTTCATCAGCTAGTGTCACTGAAATTATGAAGACATAATTTTAGATGCGTCCCCTTCTATGTCTTTTTTTTAAAGCTTATGAAGAGAATTGAGTCTTCAGAAATCAAAATGAGAAGTGCAGAGAAAATAGAAATGTTTTGCTAAATTGCTTTTAGTCTTGTTATACAAAGGTTGGGAAACATATCATAGTCGGAAGGAGTGTGTTAGTTTCTCATATATACTTGATTGCTCCCTGGAAATTAATCATAACATTTATCTTTCCTCTAGTGATTAAAAACCAGCTTCTGGTAAGTTTAATAAACTCCTGTTTATACAAACAATGTTCTTCTGAAACTGCTAGGTACTACAACTGGCACTTGAAAATTTGTGTACATTTCTAGACCTAAGAAAAATGTTATATATCTCTGTCTGTCCTTACTTGTTGCAATTCTTCCCTGCTTTGCTACTTCTTTCTTTTACTTTTTTCCCAAACTCACTTTATTGAGATATGAATGACATGCAAAAAGCTGTATATATTTAATGCATACAACTTGATAAGTTTGGAGATCACATATCCCTAAACCAACACCACAATCTATGCCATAAACATATCCATAACCTCCAAAAGCTTCCTCCCATCCTCTTGATGATGATGATGATGGTGATGATGATAATGCTGATGATAGTCATGAAAACACTTAGCATAGAATCTGTCCTGTTAGCAAAATTTTAAATGGGCCAGTACAGCATTGTTGTCTACAGGCACTACAACATACAATAGATCTCAGGGATTGTCGTATTACATAGCTACGACTTTGTACCCTTTGACTAATACCTCTTTATTTCCCCCTTTCCACAATCCCTGGCAATGACCATTCTCTCTTTGCTTCTATGGTATTTACTGGGCCAGAGTCTTCACACAAGCGTATCAAGTAGTATTTGTCCTTCTGTATCTGGTTTATTTCACTTAGCATAATGTCCTCCAGGTTCATTCGTCTTGTCACAAATGGCAGCGTTTGCTTCCTCTCTAAGGATGAATAATATTCCATTGTCTGTGTATACCACATTTTAAATCCATTTGTCTATTGGTGAACTCGTAGTTTGCCTGTGTGTCTTTCTATTGTGAATAATGCTCAGTGAACATGGGAGTGCAGATATTGCTGCTTCTATTTCGACTAAAGTTTCCATGGGTGGCTTTATAAAGCACTGGCCTTAAACAAGAAAATTAATAAGGAGAAAAGTGGTTTCAGAAAAGAGAAATGAGATCAGCTAACATTAAAGATACTAAGAACCTCAGAATTTGTAAGCATAATAATAGATATATAATATACCAAAATAGTATAGCCTTCTCTTATTCACTACCTAATTTAAACCAGGAATGTTGAATACCTTACATCAACTCTGGAAACATTATAATCCCCAAATGCAAGGATAAAGAAATTGAATCAGGGGCGCCTGGGTGGCTCAGTCGGTTAAGCGTCCGACTTCGGCTCAGGTCATGATCTCGCAGTCTGTGAGTTCGAGCCCCGCGTCAGGCTCTGTGCTGACAGCTCAGAGCCTGGAGCCTGCTTCGGATTCTGTGTCTCCCTCTCTCTCTGACCCTCCCCCGTTCATGCTCTGTCTCTGTCTCAAAAATAAATAAACATTAAAAAAAAAAATTAAAAAAAAAAAAAGAAATTGAATCAGAGAGTTTAAATGACTTACTCAAGACCACACAGCTAGTAGGTGATAACGCTAGGATTTGAATTTGGATCCAAAACCCATGTTTGTTCTTTTTACTACACCCTGCTGTTGTCTGAGCACACATGAGTTGTGGTATTGAAATAAACTTTCACTGTGGACAAATGAGAGGTGGTAGATTGACTTTGTAGTCATCCCTGGTCAATTTAGATTGATCATAAATTGGTAAAACATAATAGAGTTTTAGAAACCAGAATAAAAATAAAGGGACAAAATGGGTCTTGTTTAAGATCACAAGTTTTTGATTGGAGTGTATCTAGATAAAATCAAGGAGACTCTAGCAGAGGCCGACTGTAATCAGCTCTCCATAGCATTCTTTTTATTTCCTTTTTTTTTTTTTTTACCATACCTAATTTTAGATTAATTGGAATAGATATCAGTAATACTTTGTGTAGGGCTGTTGAACAAATGCCATACTCCTAAGTAGAGAATGGACAGAAAGGTCACTTTATTTGAAGAAAATTCTCTAGGCTAAGACCACAACAATGGGACTCAGTCTAATGGGACATGGTGAAGGAGGAGTAGTCGATGCCAATCTTTCCTCATTCTCCTCTTGTCCTTCCCCCTTTCACCATGGAATATATGATACCTCAAACTCTATCCGATACCTTTTAAGAAAGATAAGCATTTTCAAAAGTGCTCCAGGAAAACAAGACATTTCATGGGAGATAGGCTAGGTGCTTGGAAGGATGAAATTTAAAAGGATAACCCAGAAGGATGGAAAGTTCTGAAAAAAGGAAGGAGTCTCTCCTTCACAGAACATTTTCCTAATTCAGAATATCTCTTAACACACAAAGTCTAACTTCTTTATGCTAAAAGTGATTGGACTTTACTAGAGGGCCGATGATTTGAACAGCAGAGGTAATGTAAATGAGGTGCTGAGTAGATACGGTTATAAAGAAAACAACATTTTAAAATTTAAAAACAATCACGAGTCTGTATGATTTTCTCACAATTCAAGATTCTGTAGAAACCCCTGATACAGATGTTTGTAACGTCCTTTTTTGTTGAGGAAGACAAAACGGCTGCAGTGGTGCCTTTGTACACCAGGGGGCGTATGGCAATTGTTCCCTCTTTTCTCACCACTTTGGAGATTTCTAAGTTTTCAGAGATCTTTCATTCACTCTTTCGTTCCCTCGTCATCTCATTGATCATATAGATAGTTTTCAAGACTTCCCCTTGTCTTTTCTGATATTATTCTGGAGCCCAACGACCTGATGTAGGCTGGGAGTTTCTACTTTAAGTATCATTTATAGGCCAACGGAGAGCCATTTTAAGATTGGAATAAAACTTTTCAAACTCTCAATTCTTTCTTTCCAAGTCTGAATTCTTTGCTCTATGAAGACTGACATTTCTGTTGAGGTAGAAACTGGTGCAAATTAGGATGGTCACGACCTAGTTTTCCATAACTTCTCCTTTAGGTGGTTGTACTCCAATGAAAGCTTGCTGAGGATCTTTTGGATTTAGAACAATTCTCATTAAAAATCTATGCCAGATTAGGATAAGAAAAATGTCATAGAATGTTGTTTTAATGGCTCTAAAATAAAAATTATTCATTAGTGAAAGTCCTTTCTTTTTAGTTATTAAAGAATATAGAGTTTCAAACTATATGTATATATATAATTTATTGCTATATATATTTAGTTTATATATAAAGCTATATATAAATTTATATATAATATATATAGTTTATTACTATATATGGTTTATATATGTCATTATATATATAGTTTATTATAATTTCAAGACACATGGCAAATGTAAAAGTGATTACAAAAACTTATACTTTCTTGAAGAAAGTTTTCAGAGTTTTAGTGTGTTGGACACTAGTATTCTAGAGAAAGGGCTTTGTCAATCAGTTGTTTTTTTTTAACACTTGAACCTGAAGGAAACAGAGGTTATGGCTCAATACCAGAAAACATGATTTCCTACGTGCAGTGCCGAGCACAGCCTTTGTAAGGCAAGTACCTCATACAGATCAGAATTAGGGAACATAATGGAGAGCAGTAACTGACGTAGTTTCTGAGGCATGCCATCAATCATACTCCATTTGCATTCTGGAAATGTCTGCTGGCAGTGACCTCTGTTTTCAGAAGTCAGGTGGAACACTCATCTGTTAAATTCAATGCAAACTATAAAGCAAAGCTTAGTGGCTGGATTGTGGCTTATTTCTCAAGAGACTGTGATAATTACAAGTGAAAAAATCCCGGACCATTCTCATGGTAGAAGGTTTGGGAAAGAAATATACCAATGCACAAGGGTTGCTTAGCAACATGGTTTTCATAAGGGAAAGCCAATTGATGGGTTTTCAGAAAGTCACCACCGTGAATATACCATATCCCTATTCCTTTAGTGAAAGGGTGAGAGAATTGGATAAAGGCCTAAGTTCTTTTTGACCCCGCTATCAATGCTGGACTAGCGATACTTACACACGAAGTTATGATATTTATTTCCTTATGCAATAATTCACATTTTATGGAACATCTGTTACGAACTAAGTAGGTACTCCCATGTGATGTCCATCCCGGCCTCACCAGAACATCATCTACTATCTCTTAGAGAAGAATTAGATGACAAAGAAAATGATTACTATGTCAGAGTATTTCCATACCTGTTATTGGTTAGAAAGTTGACAATGAGAGTAATATTACAGGCATCAGTGTCTAAAACATTGTTTGACCAGGAAGCCTTTTCTAATTATAAGTACAATGCAATAAAAACTAATGGAATATCTAGCATATGATAAAAAAAAAAACTAGGCTGGATGCTGTATTAGATTTTTAATGAAGGTAATACTCAAACGGTAGGAAATAAACATGCATGAGTGGTCATGATACCAGAGAAAAATGGTAAGTACCATGTTATCAAGCAGAGGGATTCCTCAGAGAGGGTGAAAGTGTGAGCAGGCTGAATGTCCAGCATTTCAACATATAAAAACAGACCAATATCCCAAACAAAAACAAAGGTGTATCAAAGCACGGCATTGATAGGACATTAATGAACAAGTGGGAGTGGGGTAAGAAATGAATCTGCAAAAGCAGCTTGGGACTATATTGAAGATTCTTCTGTGAAAGAACAGTACCGAATGAAAATCAGACAGACCTAAATCCTGGCTTTAAAAGTCATTAGGCACGTATCCTTGGGCATGTTATTGATTTTCTCTGACTTGGTGTACCTACCACAAAGAGTTGTAAGAATTAGGTAAGATGCTTCATGCACAGAACAGACTCTAGTCACACAGCAGTGAGAGCCCAGCAGTTTATGTAAATGAGTATAAGAGAGCCACACGGAAGGACTCAGGACATTGCATTTCAAACACGATCTTAGGTTGCATTTGCTTTTGTTTTTGTTTTCTTTTCACATTTTTTATTTAAATTCTAGTTAGTTAGCATACACTGCATATTGGTTTCAGGAGTAGAATGCAGTGATTCATCATTTACACACAACACCCAATACTCATTACAACAGGTGGCCTCCTTCATACCCATCACCCATCTAGTCTATCTCCTACTCACCTGCCTCCATCAACTTTCAGTTTGTTCTCTATCTTTAAGGATCTATTATGGTTCGTTTCCCTCTCTCTCTTTTATCCCCCGTCCCCTATACTCATCTGTCTTGTTTCTTAAATTCCACATATGAGTGAAAACATATGGCATTTTTCTTTCTCTGACCGACTTATTTCGCTTAGCATAATACATTCTAGCTCCATCCATGTCATTGCAAATGGGAATATTTCATTCTTTTTTCATGGCTGAATAATACTCCAGTGTGTGTGTGTGTGTGTGTGTGTGTGTGTGTGTGTATCACATCTTTATCCATTCATCTGTTGATGGACATTTGGGCTCTCTCCATAGTTTGGCTATTGTAGATAGTGCCGCTCTAAATATTGGGGTGCGTGTACGTCTTCAAATCTGTATCTTTTCAGTGCACACATGAAACTATGCTCAAAATCACTCATAGTGGGAAATACAAATCAAAACCATGATGAGATACTGCCTCACACCTGTCAGAATGGCTAAATTTAGCAACACAAGAAATAACAGGTATTGGCGAGGATGTGAGGGAAGAGGAACCCTCTTGCACTCTTTGTTGGTGGGAATACAAAATGGTGCAGCCACTCTGGAAAATAGCATGAAGTTTCTCAAAAAGTTAAAAATGGATTGTTACGTTAGGTTTTCACACAGATACACTTAGCGTATTCAATATGTTGAAATAGCCTTCTTTCACAAGGGAACACGACCTTTTGTATTTTTTTTTAAACTTAGAGCCCTCTCAGAATCTGTGTTCACTTTTAATGGAAACTAGTGTTCAAGAACTATTTCATACCTTTTGAACTTTAAGACAGAAGGTAGTGCAAGCTTACTGAAAAATTCTAATCACGATAATGGTCAGTTTCAAAAGAAGTGGTGAACTGCAGGCAAGCAGAGGACCTACCCCAGGGTGGAAAGGAACGTATCTAGGTTTCCTTCAGGAGGTTGTTGCCCTGTTGGAGCCAGGATGTGCCTTACAAGATTAAAAGAAAAAAAAAATGGAGTAGCAAGTTACCTTTTAACCTCTCTATTTTAAGATCTTGAAGCTTGTGCAGGTTAAAAAAAAGAAGAAGAAGAAATACGGGGGCAATCAATACATGTCAGTGGAACAAAACACAGAGCAGTCATTGGTATGCAGGGGTTCTCAATAACTGAATGGCCAAATAGCCGACTGAATAAGTGAAGCAGGTCCAATTTAGCCCACAATGTTTGGGCTTCTGGGGTAAAGTAGGTGTCCTATGTCCCAACACATAGCTGTCAATAAATATTTACCACTGTTATCCTCATTGGCAAACCACTGAATGTCTTTAACAGGAGAAATTATATTATCTAAACTGTTTTAAGAAGGCAACTCTGTTTTAGTATTCAATTCTGTTTTATCGATCCAATTGTTTTATCCAAAGCAAAGACTAGATTTGTATGGAAAGAAATCAGACATGGGAAATTTGTTGCAATGTTACTTCACAGGGGGGTCACAAGACCTGCACAAGACGGTAAAATAGGAGTGTGGAAGTGGAAAGAAACCGCAGCGATGTGGAACATTCTAGAGGTATAGGTTAATCTTATTGGTCATGTCGGTTAAGAGAAAGAGAAAAATAAAACCAACACCGAGATTTTGAGTCATCGTGATTGAAATAATGGTTTATATTAAAAGCAATAAGGAGATATAACCATGAGGTCAAATTTTAACAAGCTACACTGGAAATATTGATGGTTGATATGTATGGTAAGAGAGGCCTGGGATGAGCGCCATTCAGGACTCTCTGGAAGAATAGTTACAATTTCAAGTTCATATTTTAAAATTATCTGCAAAATTGGTAGTGAAAAATATGAAAGTAGATGCAGTCATCCTGGGAGGGATTATGGAGCATAAACAAGAGGGCTTGGTTACTCTACCCTGAAGGGTGCCCACATCTGAGGACTGGATAAAAGGAAATGGGGCCTAAGGCGAGATGCACGATGAAAAATCCAAGGTGGTGCGACATCAGATAAACATTCTCACAAACAGTTCAAAGTTGAAGAGAGTTTCAAGTAGAGAGTGATAAAATGGCCCCAAGGCATGCAGTTCAGAAAGGGCAGGGAAATTTAGGGAATGAGAAGAAACTACTGAGTTGGATGATTAGTACGGCATCGGTGACCACTCACCTAGAACTTCAGCAGAAGGTGGTGGCCAGGAAAGAGTGAGCAGATACAGGGCACCTGGGCAGTTCAGTCAGTTGAGTGTCCTACTCTTGAATTTGGCTCGGGTCATGATTCCAGGGTCGTGAGATCTAGTTCTGTGTCCACGCTCAGTGCAGAGCCTGTTTGAGATTCTCTCTCTCCCTCTGCCACTCTCCCCTGCTCTCTCTTTCTCTCATATAAATAAATAAATATATTTTATTATATACATTAAGTAAATATATATATTTATTTTAATAATGTTAAATAAATGTAGACTAGAATTTTAATAAAATTTATTAAATAATAAATTAAATTTATTTAATAAAATTAAACAAATATATGTGTGTGTATATATATATACACACACATATATATACACATATTAAAGAATGAGCAGACATTAAAGATGAGCAAACATCAAATATAGAGTTTATGTGTAGTAAAGAGCCACAGAGGCAAACAATTGGGCTGGACCCTGTAATTAGAACGAAGGCAGGGAAAGGGGCCGCAGCAAGCAGACGTCATCAGTTTCTGTTCACTTATTCTCTGTCCCCATAGATCTATGTATCCAACTCTACACCGCTTTGCTGTGGTTATTGTTGTTACATGTTGGTAGATTTTACCGTGATGGTTCTTGGGAGTTTTCAACAACAATGGCTTTTTCTTTCAAATTACTTTCCAGAGTATGAGGTAGAATATTCTGGTTACATCTATGGTTATTGGCAATTACTCAGGGATCTGGTAATATAAAAACAGTGTCTCGGGTGCCTGGGTGGCTCAGTCAGTTGGGCGTCCAACTTCGGCTCAGGTCATGTTCTCACGGTCTGAGTTCAAGCCCCGCGTCGGGCTCTGTGCTGACAGCTCAGAGCCTGGAGCCTGCTTCGGATTCTGTGTATCCCTCTCTCTCTGCCCCTCCCTGCTCATGCTCTGTCTCTCTCTCTGTCTCAAAAATAAATAAAAACATTAAAACAATAAAAAAAGCAGTGTCTCTTTCTTTCTTAAAGAATGAGAGGAAGGTCCAGCGGCATAGGAAGTGACTTCCCAATGTATTAGATTAAAACTAGTGTAGTTCTTGAGGATTCCTTTTTCTCCACAACCTTGTCAACACTTGCTGTTTCTGGTCTTTCTGATTTTAGCCATTCTGACAGGTGTAAGATGGGAATGTAAATTGGTACAAACACTGAGGAAAAAAGTACAGCGGTTCCTCAAAAAGTAAAAATAAAAACACTGTATGATCCAGAAATTCCACTACTAGGTATTTATGCAAAGAACATAAAAACGTTAATTTGGAAAGATATATCCACCCCTATGTTTATTGCAGCTTTATTTACAGTAGCCAAGATATGGGAATAACCTAAGTGTCCACTGACAGATGAATGGATAGGGAAGATGTGGTCACACACACACACACACACACACACACACACACACGCAAGAACATTGTGGAACCACAGAAAAGGATGAGATCTTGCCATTTGTGACAACATGGATGGACCTACAGGATACTATATAAAGTGAAGTAAATCCAGACTGATAAAGACAAATACCATACAGTTTTGCTCATTTTTGGAGTCTGAAAAACAAATGAATAAGTAAACAATCAAAAAGCAGAATCAGACCCATAAATACGGAGAACAAGCTGATGGTTGCCAGAAGAAGGGGGTTGGAGGATGGGCAAAGTGGATAAAGGGGAGCTGGAGATACAGGCTTCCAGTTATGGAATAGATAAGTCACAGGAGTAAAAGGTACAGCATAAGGAATGCAGCCAATGGTATTGTAATAGCATTGTATGATGATGGAGTGTCACTACATTTGTGGTGAGCATAGCATAACACATACAGAAGTTGAACCACTATGTTGTATACCTGAATCTAATGTAACATGGTATTTCAACTCTACCACAATTTTTTTTTAATAAAATAAAACTAGAGTACTTTTTATAAAAATTAGTTCCAGGGTTAGTAGACAGGGCAAATGGTGAAAAACATAATGGATTTCTTCAAACATCCCCTGATTCTTCAAAGATAGGCTGCACTCTTGATTATGGTTTTATGCTTCTGAAATGGTGGATTCTTACAGATTATTTATGGATACAGTGATCTCTCACCTAGATTTTTCTGTAAAACTAATTCCAAATGAGGCTGTAGATTGCTAAGAAAACAGAAATGACTTTAATAATTTGCTCTTTCCCATTATCAATATTTAAAAAAATTTTTTTTTCAACGTTTTTTATTTATTTTTGGGACAGAGAGAGACAGAGCATGAACGGGGGAGGGGCAGAGAGAGAGGGAGACACAGAATCGGAAACAGGCTCCAGGCTCCAGGCTCCGAGCCATCAGCCTAGAGCCTGACGCGGGGCTCGAACTCACGGACCATGAGATCGTGACCTGGTTGAAGTCGGACGCTTAACCGACTGCGCCACCCAGGCGCCCCCCATTATCAATATTTTAGATGAATCATCCATTGTGGCTTTGGCTTTCTTGACTGACTCATCTCATTTATTTATCCAAATTCACTAAATAGTAACTAGAATTTACTAAGGATATAAATGACATTTTTTTTTCTGAAGAATGCATACAAAGAGTCAACTGATATATGAAAAGGTGCTCAACATAACTCCTCATCAGGAAATGGCAGTCAAACCTACAATGAGATATCACCCTCACACCTGTTAAGGTGACTTTTACCAAAAAGACAACAGGGGTGTCTGAGTGGCTCAGTCAGTTAAGTGTCCAACTTCAGCTCAGGTCATGATCTCATGGTTTGTGGGTTCAAGCCCCGCATTGGGCTCTGTACTGATGGCTCAGAGCCTGGAGCCTGCTTCGGCTGTATCTCCCTCTCTCTCTGCCCCTCTCTCGCTTCCACTCTGTCTCTCAAAAATAAATAAATGTAATAAATTTTTTTTAAAAAAAGACAACAGATAATGGGTCACCTGCATGGCTCAGTCAGTTAAACATCCAATTTTAAGTTTCAGTTAAGGTCATGATCTCATGGTTCATGAGATTGAGCCCTGCATTAGGCTTTGCCCTGACAGTGCGTAACCTGCTTGGGATTTTCTTTCTCTGCCCTTCCCCCTCTTGTGTGAGGACACTCACTCCCTTTGTCTGTCTGTCTCTCTCTCAAAATAAATAAATAGACAAACAAATAAATAAATACAACAGATAATAAGTTTTGATGAAAATATGGGAACAGAGAAGACTTGTACACTGTTGGTGGGGATGTAAATTGGTACAACCACTATGGAAAACAGTATGGAGGTTCCTCAAAAAATTAAAAATAGGACCACCATATGATCTAGAAATCCCGCTTCTAGGTATATACTCATCTGCCTCATTCACCACTCTGTACCCAGCACTTGACTGACACAATGGGTCAAAGGGTGTTGACTGATAGGCTGATCGATGTGGAAGTCCCTTCTGACCCAGCTGCCATCAGGTTCTACTATCTTCACGGTGGGAGGTATTGACTTTTAATTCTTTTGGTTTCTCACAGTTCCTTTGAATACATGTGATATTCTTTAAAGGTTTTCAATAAAGGTGGGTGGCAGCTAGCTTATAGTTTTTTTCTCATAAAGCTGTATTATCAGAGTATTTTTAAAGGCCTACTTTTTAGGCACCCAGTTAACTCTGGTTGTACTAGATGTTTAGCCATGGACTCTAATTCAGTGTTTGGGTATTAATAGCTAAAATTATGTTGAACTATTTCTTTAAAAAGATAAAAGATTTCAAAAAATGAAGTATTTTATAAGATTTATAACATACAAATAGATTTTTTTCACCACCAACTTGTAGTAAATTCCATTAAATGTTAATTCATGGGACATATTCCTGCCAGAAATTTCATTAATGTGATAGATTCATCCAAATCATCATATTTAGACGTCACACTCACTGATAACCTTTTATGGGTGAGAATACCAGGTGATAGACTCTATCTCAGACTACTTTCTTTTCTTAAATTTTTTAAATTTTTTCAAATGTTTATTTATTTTTGACAAAGAGAGAGGTAGAGCTTGAGTGGGGGGTGGCAGAGAGAGAAGGAGACACAGAATCCAAAGCAGGCTCCCGGCTTTTGCCTGTCAGCACAGATCCAGATGTAGGGCTTAAACCCAAGAACCGTGAGATCATGACCTGAGCTGAAGTCAGATGCTCAACCTACTGATCCACTCAGGTGCCTCTCAGACCACTTTTCTAAAAACAAATTCATCACAGCCACTATCAACTGTCATTCTGGAAGCTTCAGTCAGGGCCACGGGGGCTCCCTTTAGCTTCTCTCCTGCGGTCTTCCTGTCCAAGCCACTTTATCTCTTGTTTTTCTGGTACCTTTCAAGATAGTTTCCAATTCCACAGTGACTGTCATGATTCTTTCAGCGATGCCACTGGTATCAGTGTTGTGCTAGTTCCCTGTATTTCCATCCAAGACTTTCTCCTTCCCCCATCCTTGGCAAAGAACAGATCTTGGGATTATCGGAGTGGGTTCTATCATCTGAGCAGAGGATCCCCTGGGTTCCACCATTAAGTTATGAAAACCTGTGATATCCCACCATGTGGAGAAACTGGTCCCCTGAAACTGGTCAGTGGCCTGGCTCTCTTTTGAGAAGTCTTGTAGTCATGGGTATTAGTAACCTGCAAGGCTTCCATTATGAGGAAATTATAACGCATTATCTTTGTGAAGGTAGTAAATATCTTCTATAATACAATAGATGGTGCTCATAAGATAATGTGTATGTGCTAAAGTACCATATAAACAATAAAACACTATGTAAATGTTAACCTTTGTTGAGTATTATTTGAAAGACCTCAACTTGAGTATCTACTCAATTAATATCTTTTTTGGATCACTAATACAAGCAGAGATATATGTGGGTTATTTAAAAAACATTTATTTAAACTTGCATCAATATACTTTCCTAATTGTTTTTTTATCCCTTTTAGGGCAGAGACCCTGATTTTGTCCTCAATTATCTCCCCGTCCAAGGTCTGCAATTTTATCTCATTAAAAGTGTCCAGCAATCTAAAATTTCTTCAGTGGCCATCTAGTGACCTGTGCTTGAACCATGGTTTAATAGGAATTTTGTTCCACTTACTGGGGGAGAGACAGTGGGCTATTATATAAAGAAATAGAATTTTTTGAGATGATTTTGAGCAGGAAGGCATGGAATTAGCTGCTTTAATAACTCCCATGTGGATAATCTCAATTGCAAAAGCTTCCAATATGTGAGTCTTGTATCATTAGTGGGTCATGAAATCTATTTATTGATGGTTCATCAGTACATGTTTCAATGAGAAATAATAGAATAGAATGGGTTGGGATGGGATGAGAGGGGATAGAAAATGTTAGCGTCGCCTTATACACTTTTTTTTTCTGAAAGTTTGGTTTTTGAAAGAGGGTAAGAGGGAGAGACGTGCATAGGTTGTGAAGTAAAATCTGTTTCTCAGTATGGGACAGGATGACACAAATTGGAAAGCCTCTGCTCTGTGAGAATCTTCCTTTGGGTGCATTGCCCCAACTGCATTGTGAGGCCGGCTGTGTCAGGGATGGTGTGGAAATTCTGCGAGAAGAGTTGTCCCGGATACATTTTTAAAGATTCACATACATAGAAGGAGAAATAATAAAATTCCTACTCAAAGTGTCCATTTGAATTGTACACTATTTGAAAACTATTTTCTTCCTTAGCAAGATAAAACTTATTATTTCTAATGTACTTAAATACACATGGGGATTTTCTTTCTACTACTTTAGTTTTTTTTTTTTTTTTTTAACTGCCCTGTGTTTTGTTTGAGGATAAGAACTGTCTTCTCATCTTTGTAGACCCAAGGGCAGTGCAGTGACGGCCACACAGTTGACATTCAGTAAATGTTTGCTAACTATCCTCTAATGAAATCTTCATGTTTTAGGACATGCAAATCAAAACTAATAAAATAATAGCAGGAAGAATTGATTATCAGCTGCCTTCCATCAGTTAACAAGTGTTTTTTTGTTTTGTTTTTTGTTTTGTTTTTACATAATGTCTTCTATTTTGTTTTAAATATTTTTTTAACGTTTATTTATTTTGGAGAAAGAGACAGAGTGCGAGTGGGGGAGGGGGCAGAGAGAGAGACCCACACACAGAATCTGAAACAGGCTCCAGGCTCCGAGCTGTCAGCCCAGAGTCTGATGCGGGATCAAACCCACAAACCGCAAGATCATGACCTGAGCTGAAGTCAAATACTTAACCCACTGAGCCACCCAGGAGCCCCACATAATTTCTTCTTTAAATCCCTAGACTAATCCTGCCAAATAGATGATTTAATCTAATGGTAAAAAATGAAGAAATTGAGGCAAAAATGTAAGTCCCCAAACTCACCAGCTCGCATGCCAGAAAAAATCATCCGTGATAACTAAGTTTAAAAGGAAGAAAAACAGGGGCACCTGGATGGCTCAGTTGGTTAAGCATCCAACTTTCAGCTTCAGGTCATGATCTCCCGGTTGATGAGTTTGAGCCCTGCACTGGGCTCTATGCTGACAGCTTAGATTGGGATTCTTGGTCTCCCTCTTTCTCTGTCTCTCTTCCTCTGTCTGGCCCTCCCCTTCCTCGCCCTTCGCACATGCACAAGCGAGCTCTCTCTCTCAAAAATAAATAAAAACATTTAAAAAATGGAAGAAAAACAGTTAGATTTCTCAAGAATGTGTGGAAACTAAGAAATAGGATCTTAAGTCATCTTTCCACCACATCCCAGCTCATAGGGTGCTCAGGATCTCAGCCTTTCAATAAATACTCTCTATCTGTCTTTGTCTCTTTGTCTCTTTCACTCTCTCCAGTTACTTGGTCTTAGTGGTTTTAGAAAACACTTTTAAAAAAGGAAAACATTTTTCTTCTTAATAGAGCTCATGTCAAGTTTTATTCTTAATAGATCCCATTACGTATATCAAATATAACATGGTTGTGTACATAAAATGGTTGTCTATGACTTCACTCATATGAGGACTTTAAGGTACAAAACGATGGACATAAGGGAATGGAAGTGAAAACAATATAAAAACAGGGAGGGGGACAAATCATAAGAGACTCTTAAATATGGAGATCAAACAGACGGTTACTGGAGAGGTTGTGGGAGGGGGATGGGCTAAATGGGTAAGAGGCATTAGGAATCTACTCCTGAAATCGTTGTTGTACTATATGCTAACTAACTTGGATGTAAGTTAAAAAAAGAAATTAAAGAAAGAAAAAAAGAAATAAAAAATGGTTGTATATGCAACAGAATAAAAAATATAAATAAGTAATGAATAGTTATATATACCCATTGAAATATAAGGTATCTTTGAGGATTGAGGGGAACAGTGGAAAAACTAAATA
Source organism: Puma concolor (assembly GCF_028749965.1). Lineage (NCBI taxonomy): Eukaryota > Metazoa > Chordata > Mammalia > Carnivora > Felidae > Puma > Puma concolor. The sequence goes on along the minus strand of NC_141675.1, from coordinate 145,849,249 downwards.
AATCCTAATTTCTCATAATAGACTCTGTACAAAATTGGCATATTTTAAGGAAATGAAATGAATTTACAATTAATTGACCACAGCTTCACAGCAGCCCGGTAGTATGAGTTTGAGCAATTTAGATTTATCATTATAGACTTCCATTACTCTGTTTCAATATGCAGCAAAAATATTCTGAGCATGACATATGAAAGAGCAAAATTAAAATGTTCCCTATTCTTAATTTTCTTGCTGGTTCTTTTTGTGTTCCCTGTACAATTATGTAAAAATCCAATTACTTAAGTCAATATCATAATAGTTAGAAATCTCTACTTTAGTAATTATGAGAATGTGGTAGCCAAATGGGTTTATAGACAATGCACTGTATCTTATACAAGAAAAGCTGCTCTTTGCTTACGTCTTCTGCATGAACACTCCTGTCTTTGCACAGAGATGTAAATCTAGGTGGGATTTCTCTTCAGTTGCATGCAATATCACCTACTTCTCCACTCTATTTCTTTTTTATTATTATCATTCCTCCATTTGTGCTCTACTTATTCAAATAAATATTCTTCTTAAAAATTTTTTTATTGTGTATTTGTTTTTGAGAGAGAGAGTGCAAACAGGGGAGGGGCAGAGAGAGAGGGAGACACAGAATCCGAAGCAGGCTCCAGGCTCTGAGCTGTCTACACAGAGCCCGATGTGGGGCTCGAATCCACAAACCACGAGATCATGACCTGAGCCAAAGTTGGACGCTTAACTGACTGAGCCACCCAGGTACCCCTCAAATAAATATTCTTAAATACTTCATCATATATCCTGCCACATCCTTTTAGAATATTTTTTTAGCATTCATTTGCCTTTTCCAGAGAAAAAAATTTGTAGAAATGCAATTTATTAGTGGCACAGAATGCTAATAACTAAATACTCCAATATCTAAGATCTTTGAAAAAGTACTGCTCAGTATTTCCTTGATGTCAAATGCTGAGATAATGTTAATAAGTAAAATATATACTACTTTAGTACCTAGAAGATTGTGACAGTTCACCGTTCTCAGGATGCGTACTCTTTTATTTATTTTACTCCTTGTAGTGGGTTATATGGTTTTAAAATAGAGTTTTAAAAGTAGAACTGAGTTTATAATATACTACTGACTAACTGTGTGATTAGAGACAAATAAACTCCTTCGTACTTCAGATGTCTTAAAAAAAAAAACAAACAAGCAAACGAACAAACAAACAAAACCAGATACCCAACCCAACTCTTTATGTTGCTTCATGGGTTATAAGAATATATTGCTATAGCGTGCGTTATTAAAAATAAAAGCCCACAAAATTTTGACCACTGCTTTTAGCAATAACATAAAAGTGAATAGGCTAATGATTTCAATTTTTTACAGCTAATTTTTATTTTTAGGTATAAGGATGGATCAATTGCTAACATTTTATTAAACAATACTCTGACAAGTAACAAATTATGCGGAAGACAACGTCCCTGTCATGAGGGCTCCTCTCAGACAAGCTGGCAAGAGTTGGAAAGTAGGTTATAGCCCACAACCACAAAATAATTCCAGTACCTTCCTGACCAGAAGGATTCTACTAACAAAACATGAAATAAGAAATAGTGAACTAAAAATCCTATTGCAAATGAAATATTGACTAAAACAATCAAATGAAAGTTCTCATTTTAAATTATATCCCCCCAAAGCATATTAAATTTAGGTGACAGAAGGAAATTCTAAAATTATTACTCAGGAATTTCCAGTGTTCTCCAATTCCTTATGCAGCATAATATAAATTTGTTAGCATGATATCCATGGCCAGATAACCTTTCTGGTTCAAGCTCTTTTCCACTTGCAAAGGGAAAAGGAGGGCCCTTGAACTTCCTCAAACAAGTGCTTTGCACATTGAACTTGTCCTATTTTCTTTCCTGTGATTTTGCTCTGCCTGTCCAAATGCATTATCCTCTAAGTCCCAACCTGAGCTTTACATTTTCTGGAAAAAGTCCTCCGATCTTCATTTCTTTTCTCATGAGATTATGTCAGTCTAACTACGGTTATAGTTAGTTTGTAATGTTGTTGATAGCTGCGTGTCAATTCCATTACACTGTTGCTTAAACTTGCACCCTCCAACACCTAGCATAAACCCTGGCATGTAGCAGGGACAAATAAATATTTATTTAATGAACTTGTCTTCTTGTATTTGAAATATGAATCCCTTTGAGTAGATGCTTGTTAGCATGAAATATTTGGTAGACACACCTGAAGAAGTTCCTAGACAGTAAAGTGCCCATATGATGAACTGAAATGAGGTGTCGAGATACTTACAGAGTAAAGCTCGTGGTATCAGCTTCAAAGCTTCAAAATGAAGAAATGTAGCTTATGATCAGCTTCATCACTTCTGGTAGATACTAAAAGAATTGAAGGTGTTTTGTTTTGTTTTGTGTGTGTGTGTGTGTGTGTGTGTGTGTGTGTGTGTGTAGTGCACATAATGGGTCAGACAAACTGAAGAATGCTCTCAGAATACCCAAAGGTATTAAAGCAGAGTCCATAAACCAGAAATTGGTCTCAATTGGTCTTAATTACCTGAAAGAAAGTAAAAAGATCATCTAAGTCTTGCTATTACTTCTAGGTCTAGGATGATCAAAGAATGGGTGTGATCCTAACAGACAACTTAGATGTTCTGGAACCGAGAAGTTCATCACAAAAAATGCCATTTCCCCCCTCTAATTGCAGTTGAACCAGTCATTGAAATTATAAACATCATCACAATTACTACATTCATCTGCAACAGTGGAATAATATTTACCAAGTGAGTAGCTCAACATTATTTTAGATTTATGAAATATCCATGCATTTATTCAGTAGTCCTCACCCGTAATACTTTATTCATGCAGGGAGCAATACAATATTGCATTTTCACTGTCCTATCTCCATCCCAATTGGGTGATAGGTCCAGTGTTCACTGTTAAGAACTATCCCAAGCAGCTCATGTCCCAAATACCCATCTAAATCAGAGGTTCCAAACAAAAGAATAATTTTGCCTCCAGAGGACAATTGGCAAGGTCTGGAGACATATGCAATTGCCACAACAGAAGTATGGTGTGTGTGGGGAAGGTGGGGGAGGCAGTGCTACTGGAATCTAATGGAAGAGGCCAGGGATGCTGCTAAACATCTTAGGATGCACAAGACAGCTTTATCCTAACAGAGAAAGATCCAACCCAAATGTGAATAGTGCCAAGAGCCCTGGAAACCACGGAGACAGTAAATGCTTGGTTAAAGTGCAAGAAACAAAGCAAAAAGGTAGAGAATGATAAAAGAAGGGCATGACCAAAGGGGGGGGGGGATCATGACAAAGTAAGCGAATAGAGCAAACATGAGAAATATGATGATGCGAAATAGCACAAGATGGGCAAACAGATTAACAATTATCGTGGAAAATAAATTCTCCGAACGTTGCCCTCTGCCCTAATATGTTTCATGTGCAGAGCTAGGCCTGAGTTGTGTTTTTAGTAGTACTATGCTGGAGAGTGTGGGGTGATCATTAGCAGAAAAGAAATTATTCCTATGAATACACATAAATGTGTATTAAGAGGTTTCAATATTCCAGTGAGCCATCACAAAACTGCTGGAAATCTCTCTTACAAATTAGACATGAGAATCTGAGAAAATGATCTTAAAAAACTATGAACATAATTTTATAAACTGAGAGGAAGATTCTTTATAAGTAAAATTTTAATTTACTCTTGCTTAAAGTCTTGGGCACGAATTTAAACTATATATTTTAGGAGATAGGTACTGTCAGCCCATATTTTCAAGAAAATGGAGACCGTGGTAGTTAATTTTGTTTAATGTTTATTACTATTATTTTTTTTGGGGGGGGGAGGGGCAGTGAAAGAGGAGAGAGAGGATCCCAAGCAGACTCCATGCTGTCAGCACAGAGCCTGACTTGGGACTCCATCTCACGAACTGTGAGATCATGACCTGAGCTGAAATCAAGAGTCGGATGCTTAATTGAGCCAGCTAGGCGCCCCACCAATAAATCCCTTTTAGGGCAAACCCTATTTGGCATCTATTTATCAAAGGACTACAACTAACACATTGGATCAGCAACCAGGTTTGTTTATTTATTTTGTTTTAATTTTTTAATGTTAATTTTTGTTTTTGAGAGAGAGATAGAGCATGAGCCAGGTAGGGGCAGAGAGAGAAGAAGACACAGAATCTGAAGCAGGCTCTAGGCTCTGAACTGTGAGATCATGACCTGAGCCAAAGTCAGACGCTTAACTGACTGAGCCACCCAGACACCCCAAGATTTGTTTATTTTTTTTATATGAAGTGGTAACTTACTCTTTGGATTGTCAGTAATGAGTTTTGTGTGATTTACTCATGTTTTTTGAAATCATTTTTGTTTTATTACTATTGAAACTTAAATTTTTTTGTCTCCATTACTGCACTTGCTGCATGATGGTGAGTTAGAATTGTATGTGTGTGAACTTCATGAAGGCAGGGAATTTAGGCCTTTGTTCAGAACAATGTCTTGTCTATAATCAGAAATCAATAAATATTTTTTCAACGAATGCCTGACTAAAATAATTCTCTAAAGCAATCAGATGAACAAATCCACCTACCAGGGGAAATAAACCTTTTAACATGCAATATATGACATGTATTTGAATTGTGCTTTAAATTTCTTGTTTCCTATTGAGTAACTTATGTCATATGAAACAGATAATACAAAACAAAACAAAAAGATGCTTTCCTAATGAAGACAGTCAAAGGTGTGGGATGCATTCAATACATGTACCATATGAATAAAAAAAATGGAATGACATAATTCATGGTAGAAAAAAAGTTTATTTTAAATGCCAATTCTAGGGATACCTGGGTGGCTCAGTCGGTTGGGCGGCTGACTTCGGCTCGGGTCGTGATCTCATGGTCCATGAGTCTGTGAGTTCAAGTCCCGTGTCGGGCTCTGTGCTGACAGCTCAGAGCCTGAGACTGCTTCGAGCTCTGTGTCATCCTCACTCTCTGTACCTCCTCCGCTCACACACTCTCTCAAAATAAATAAACGTTAAAAATTGTTTAAATGCCAATTCTATTTGAAATTTAAGTGAAAGAATTCTAAGATAACAATAAGAGAAAAATCTTAGAAAGAAAGTAACAGAAGGGATTCTGGGCATTGACATAAGGATGAAATTTCAACATATATCTCATATGTCTGATTTAGAAAAAAAGGTCACTTTGTCCACAGTGAATCATACACTTCTGGGAGGACTGTGACGGCAAGTCCTGCTGAAAGAGATGGTCAGTGATTGCAGATACTGGACAAGCTGCATGTTAACATTTCATAAGGTACAAACATAACCATGAGATAATGGGGGATATTCAGTAAGCTGACCTAAAAAAGCGAGAGCTAAAAGCTGGTTGGTTACAAGTTGACTGGCAACTCCTGGAAGAAAAAAAAGTTGGACGACAGAAGCTGGACCCACAGCCCAGAGATTGGAAACCAGTGCTCCCATAACCAAAAGACCCAAGGCCAATGTTTCCACATCCCAGAGATCCAGTGTAATTTGTTTGGCAGGGTCCGAAGAAGATGGAATTCTTTGGACAGAAGCAGGATGTCTGGTAGGATCTGGCCCCGGTACAGGATGTCCAGCAGCTGGTGGGCTCACAGTAGGTCTCCTGGCAGCCACCAAAGAGAGAGGAGCCCAGCTGGCAGGTGCTGGGAGAATAGACTGCATTGCTGGGGTAGAAAGAGTCATAGGTGGAAACAGGGTGCCCCAGGTAACCTCCAAGAGAGCTGGAAGAGAAGTTTCCAGAACTGCGGTTGTAGTGCATGTTGGGAGTTCTGAGTTCAGCTGAGTTGCAGAGAGGTTTGGTGAGTGTGACTGTTACCTTCTACTGGAACCTTATTATATACCCTAGCAATGGGGTAGTAGCATGTGCCCTTTTTAATAAGAATGCTTAATTAGGCTCCAGTCAAAATGAAATCCATTAACCATCAAAGCCCTTTTTTTATGAACACAGACTTTTAAATGAAAGAATCTCATTAGTTTTTCAAAGCGATTGTTCATGAGGTAAAAATGTCACCTCTCATTCACCTGGCTTGGGTAGATGAATGTAATTGTATGGTAAATGTTCCTTTAAGATTGGTGTTTTATTCATCTACCCCTCAAGATATTGTATCGAATGGGTAACACAGTGAGAAATTTGCCATGTTTAAAGTTCTCAAAAAAGTGCTTTGTAGGCTGGAGGGGATATTTATTTTGTTCCAAGTTTAGGAACCCAATTGAGTACAACAACAACAACAAAATCTGTACTCTCTGTTTCCTCTCCCAAATCTTGTGGCCCTTATAGAAGAAATAAACCCCTATGCACTCGTAATTGATGGAAAAGCTAAATGAATATCCTACACATTTGGATTTTGGTTTTCCTACAACACAAGTGCCCAAGCTGCTTTTGTGTGTATAAGTATTTGATTTAAAAATAGAGGGTCTAATATCTGCAGGAGTACTTTGAAGATTACATTGTAAAAATACTGAAGTTGGGGAATCCTTGCCCTGAAGTTGACTTGCTTCCTGTTAGAGTCACCAATAAATTGTCAAAAACTCTTCATCCCTATAAAGTTTAAGTAATTTTTTGGTGGTGTTGATGTGATTGAAAACGAGAGAATAAGCACTACACATAAAAAAATGGGTCTTTTAGTCTCGTAGTTTCCTCTCATAGGGTGGGAATTTTACTATAGAAGGTAAAGGAAATCAAGAAATTAGGAAAGTGTCTACCCTATGTAGACTTCAAAGAAATAACAAATGTTTGAAGAATTCATAGTTACAAATGACTTTTATAAATTGAAATGGGGTGGGGGAAATCAGAAAAGACAATAATGTGAAATTCAGAATGAATGCCTTTGATTCTGCCCAGAGGATTAGCATCATTAGTATCTTTCTAGACTCTCCGGCCAAAGTCATCATTGACTGCAAGTGGAGTAGTGCATGGTTACAGGAAATGGCTTAAAATATCCTGTGGGAATGGGCAAACCTCCTAGGATGCCCATCTTCAAAAATTGAAATGTTGTCGAGTGGAAATGAGCTGAGACTCATTCTAGAAAGAACTGAGATTACTAGGTGGAAGCTTTAAGGTAAGATTCAGCTAAAAATCTAAGACAAGCCACTGTTGTAGGTAATGAGATTTCCATCTTGAGGGCACTGGGAATAGCTTATCAGGATGTTGTCAATAGGAATCCAACCTGGTAGAGGACTGGAGATAATTGTTAAACTCCCTTCCAAATTGTAGACTTCATGGGTCTGAACTTTTTGAGTAGATGAATTGGTTTTCAAGAATGTTTCATATATTACCCAACATAGTTTGTCCTCTTTCTAAAATAAGCAAATCTTATTTATTAGGCTTCTTAATTATGAATAGCAGAAAGCATTCTACTATATTCCAAACCTTCCTATTTTATTTGTGTATAAAATATTGAACATTGGGGTGCCTGGGTGACTCAGTCAGTTGAGCATCCAACTCTTGATTTCAGCTCAGGTCATGATCCCAGAGTTGTGAGAACGAGCCTTGTGGCAGGCTCTATGCTGAGCGTGGAGACTTCTTAAGATTCTCTCTCTCCATCTGCCCCTCCCCCGCTGACAATCTTTCTCTCTCTGTCTCAAAAACAAAAATATGGAACACCAAAACATCCGTGTATTCAACTCACCTAAATCGAATTTGCTTTTGGATGTCATCTGCTCTTACATAAGCTGTTTCTGTGGAAGAATATTCTATAAGTCACGTATTAGGGAATTTTTTTACATTCTTACTTCCACAAAATGGAGGTTTTTTCACTCCAACACTTTTGTTCAGAAGTGGAAGGGAAATGCTGTACGGTGAAATGAACAAATCAAACAGCACAGAAGCCACAGGAAGATAAACTTTCTCAATCTCTCTACTTCCTCAAGGTATCAATCTTCATTACCCTACTACATTGAGGTGGAATATGAGTCATAGAACAAGAAAAAATATGACCATTATTTTAGAAATTTTGTAATGCTTGTCAGAAACACCTGAAAACAATTTAAGTCAAAGTGATGTATGTATGTTGCTTTCTGAGGCAAGGAAGAATCTCCTTAAGATGGCTCCTTTGGTCCAATACTTCAAGGCAATTACCTTATAAACTTTCTTTAGAACAAGAACATTTTCCAGAGTCTGGGGAGTTTTTTTTTTTTTTAATGATCAACACTACTTCTGATTAAAGATAGAAATACATTGGGCATTTTTGCCACGTTTTGGTTTTTTAATGCTTTTTCAGCAATCTTAGATGAATCACCTCTAACATTCCAAAATAGCATAAAGCAATTTATAATATTTAATTCATACCACAGTAAATACACACACACACACACACATACACACACAAGAAAGAAAAACTAAGATTGATATATATATATATCAATATAAGATTGATATATATGTATATATATATATATATATATATGTTTATTTAGAAAGAGGGAGAGGGAGCAGGTGGGGGAGGGCAGAGACACAGAGAGAGAGAGAGAGAGAGAGAGAGAGAGAGAGAGAATCCCAAGCAGGCTCCATGCTGTCAGTGCAGAGCCTGACACAGGGCTCGATCCTATGAACTGTGAGATCATGACCTGAGCCGAAATCAAGAGTCCGACATTCAAGTGACTGAACCACCCAGGCGCCCCCAAGATTGACTCTTATTAGTTTTCATACACTTTAAGCAAACCCTGAATTCCTCAGTTCCCTGAAATAAGGGAATCTCAGTTAATATTTCACTGAAGCCATTCAAATTGAGATCTGACTTTTAAAAAATCCTCATACATCTTGTATATTGCCATTGCTGCTTCCTGATGATACCATTCATTAAGGAAACTTGCTTGGCAACAATCAATGTATGTTTTTGTTTAAAAGAAATGACTATGAATAGATCAGTTAGTTAGCAACCTTGCCATCCAGATGGCAACAATTTGAGGCAGATTGTGAAAGGGGTATCAATTATTTTTAATTAAGCCAGCCTTCCTCCTCCCAGACACTGTCTACCTCTAAAGCAGTTCTCTGAGTGATCTGCTGGGTGACCTTTGGTAGAGGAAGATGACTAATAGCTTTGAAGATTCAACGCTATTACCTGAATTTCAAGCCACAAACATTACTGTGCTTTCCAGTTGTAAAACCACAAAAACTACATGCGTTTGATTGTGATGATCTTTTCAATTCAATTAAAAGGAGAAGGTAACCTGTTTTTATGTGTCATGCAAACGGCACACCCAATGATAAAGGTATATAAATGCCCCAGTCCAAGATGTGACATTCAAACTCAGAATCTTGCTGTAAAGCACATCTCCTGTCACCATGTCCCACAATTGCTGCTCTGGAAACATCTCCTCTCAGTCCCTTGGGGGGTTCCTGTGCTACCCAGGATCTTCCTGTGGATCTCTCTACCCCAACAACCTGTTCTTCAGCACCAATCTCCGCTCTCCCAGCAGCTGCCAGCTGGGCTCCTCTCTCTACAGTGGCTGTCAGGAGACCTGCTGTGACCCCACTGGCTTCCGGACATCCTACCTGGTGTCCAGCCCCTGCCAGACGTCCTGCTACCGACCAAAGACCTCCATGTTCTACAGTCCCTGCCAGACAACGTATTCTGGGTCTCTGGACTTTGGCTCCAATGGCTTTCAATCTTTTGGTTATGGCTCTCCCTTTCTGGGCTTTGGATCCAGTGGTTTCCAATCAATGGGGTGTGGTCCCAATGCTTTTTCATCCCTGAGTTGTAGATCGAGCTTTTATCGTCCAATGTCCTTCTCTTCTAGAAGTTGCCAGTCTGCTTTTTACCAACCAACCTGTGGATCTGGCTTCTACTAATCTTATGTTTGAACATAATACCTCCTATGTCTAGAAATTTAACGAAATAACTACTATATCAAGATCCATGCGGCCTATTGATCTCCTGTCCTATCATTAGCTTACAAATTTGACTTATACTGTTACCTATTATGGATTAGAAATAACCTGAATTCCAGTAATTGGAAAATACATTCATTGAAGAAAGATGTTGAAGCAGTTTTCTTGTAGTTATATAGATGTAGTACTGAGGCATGTTTCTTTCTTAATATCAACTAGTTATTTCTTCTAGTGCATTTGTTTCAAATTTTACAAAATGGAAAAATGTAAGTTTAAATAAAAATATATTATATGACCTTCACATATAAGATTTTCATATTACTTGTTTACTCTGTGTCTTCAAAACTACTTTTAAACATCTGAATGGATATTTCTGATATTTGTGTTTATCATTTACAATTTTTTTACTTTAGCAAGTAAAGTCATCAGGGCACCTGGATGGCTTGAGTAAGCATCAGACTCTTGATTTCAGCTCGGGTCATGGTCTCACAGGGTGTGAGTTCGAGCCCCATGTCAGGCTCTATGCAGACAGTGCAGAGCCTGCTTGGGATTCTCTCTCCCTCTCTCTCTGCCCCTCGCCTTCTCTCATGCTCGCTCTCTCTCTCTGTCAAAATAAATAAATAAACATTTTTTTAAGTCAAATCATCAACTGTCTATTTTGTTTGAAATAAATGATTTCATCTTTAATGTCTACTCCATATCTTCACATGATAAAATCTAGACATATATTTTTATTGAAAATTTTTTTACGTTTATTTATTTTTGAGAGACAGAGTGAGACAAAGTGAGAATGAGGGAGAGGCAGAGAGAGAGGGAGACACAGGATCGGAAGCAGGCTCCAGGCTCTGAGCTGTCAGCACAGAGCCCGACGCGGGGCTCGAACCCACAGACCATGAGATCATGACCTGAGTCGAAGTCGGACTCTCAACTGACTTGAGCCACCCAGGTGCCCCTAGACATATATTTTTAAGAAAACAAACAACTGTGGCCTTTTGTTCTGTACGGAGTGAGAAATTTCAATGTTTTTATGCAGAATAATTATAAATTGTAAAGGATATTAAACATACTACATAATTTTAGAAAGAAGATTACTCTAATAACTGTATCCTAAAATATAAGAGAAAGTGGACTGAAGTTCTCCAGTAGTAAGTTAGACATTAGTGAATTAGATTTGGTGAGGCTTCCATTAACCCCGTTCTGCTGACATAGAAGAAATCAAGTCTCAAGTGTTGAATCACTACACTGTACATCTGAAACTAATATAACACTGTGTGTTAACTACAACGGAATTAAAATAAAATTTTAATAATAATGGGAAAAAGAGACCAAGTCTCTAAATTAAATATCTAACACATTCCAATATTTATTAGTAGGCAAGCACAGCAGAGTCAGTCCTGTAAGTTTGGTGAAGTCCCAACATGCTCCTGCTTTGCGGTTGTTTGGTTGATAACACTCATTGGAAAACAACAACGACAAAACAAAACTCAAAGCCAATGCAAATATTCTGTTTCAGCATTAAGCAAAACATCCGGGCAGATGACAACCTTCGAATCAGCACCTCTGTCCCAGATTTTTACCCTCTCAGTCAAGGGCAATGTTACTGAAGGCACAGAGAGCTAAATTCTTACCCACAGGGTAACCGTATGTCTTGGCTTATTCTGTCTGGCTTAGCATCCGGTCTCATTTTTTCATGGTCTTAGAGTTTTTACTTATGAGTGATCATTGAATTAACATAAGTGAGATAGGTTTGAGAGGCCTCCACTTTACTTTGGTCATACTTTCAGCTAGTGGGGTATAAGATGCATATATAGTGAACAGAGTCTTTGCTTTAATCAATGTTAAATCCGAAAGAAGACAAGCCTTTTCTTATCCTTCCGTTGTTCACCCTTTTTGAATAAAATCGGATTATTGCTTTTCTTTCGAAGACAGTGTGCAAAGGCATCGCTGAGAAACAATTACACTCCGATACAAATGGTAGGACAGCTCACACATTCAAATCTTGGTGGAGGGTCATTTGTTTTTCTAACCTGGTCGGGACTGCTTTGGCTCTCTTGATGGGGCACAACCTGCAATACGATACACCGTGTTACCAGTGGGTGGAGTTAGTGAGAAATTTGAGAATTACTGATTAGCTGTATATGAAATATGAGCATGCACTTGAGGCTGCCACGCCACATATAAAGAATAATTTACATGCCCTTGCTGCCGTCGTTTGACCGCATATTATATTAGTTAAATCTGCAACTATTAGTTTTGTTTGGAAACATTTTCTTCTTTAAACTTTGCAAAATTTTATTCTTAGGAGCAATTACTCAAATGAAAAGTTCATATTCAATGAAGAAGGTAAATACAGAATTTCTGTTATTAAAGCAAGTTGATGGTGAATATATAATCTGAACCATAATTTGAAACTATTTACTATCCACTATGGAGGTCAGCAATGGCACTGACCACATGAAAAGTTAAGAGACAATTTTGCTGAAGAAGCATCAGTAGCTACTTCAAAGTAAAGTAGCAGTTTTTTCCAAGTTTATTTATATTTTTATTTAAATAATCTCTGCACCCAACATGGGACTCAAACTCATGACCCCGAGATCAAGAGTCACATGCTCTTTCAACTGAGCCAACCAGGGGCCCAAAGGTAGTTTTTATGATAATGTGAGGAGAGAAAAATTCTCTAAAGGCCTGATATACAAGGGAAGCCATCTTACACTTATTTCTAAGTCAGCCTGACTGTACATTAACTTTGTTCAAACCAAAAGCCTGATTGATGGCCGCCATAATGCATTGTATACCTACTTTGTGAATGAGGAGCCTTAAGGAAAACCATCTTGTCCTTGAGATATCGATCATTGTTCCTACTTCCTGCATTCCTTCATTTTACAACTCATGATTTCTACCTATTTGTCAGTCTATAATATTTTTGAACTTTTCCAAGATTGTAAAAAAGTACATAACCCTGTAAAGACTGTTCATTCTCGGGAGCACTTTCTTTCCAGTGAAGATTGTGTTTTCCGGGCAGCTGTCCTAATTGGGGCTTGAGTAAGACTCTATTTTCATTCTGTATTAGAGTTCTTGCTGGCAAATCTGCATCACCAAATGCTTCCAAAGATGATTATCATTAGCAGTTGCAAAAGATGTGTTAACATATCACTCGGGTACATACATTTTTATTTAGGTCGAATAACTATGCTAATGATCTTCACGCATGTTAAACCCTAAGTTTTCTCGTGCATTCGAAAAGAACACACACGCAAAAGCAATAGCTGTTGATGTGCTCTTCCATTAGAGTTGTGTTTGTTTTACTCTTGTTCATTTGTTTCATATCAATTTAATTATTAGACCAGCCGAAGAACCTGAAGAGTGAGAGTAAAATGTTCTCCCAACACCATGTGAAGAATCCAAGGATGTAAAGCTATCGAAAGTTCATGATGCTCTATTTGACAATGTTAATGTGAAGCCATTTAAATAGTTCAACTGGGGCGCCTGGGTGGCTCAGTCGGTTAAGCGTCCAACTTCAGCTCAGGTCCTGATCTCCCGGTCTGTGAGTTCGAGGCCCGCGTCGGGCTCTGGGCTGATGGCTCAGAGCCTGGAGCCTGCTTCCGATTCTGTGTCTCCCTCTCTCTCTGCCCCTCCCCCGTTCATGCTCTGTCTCTCTCTGTCTCAAAAATAAATAAACTTAAAAAAAAATTAAAAAAATAGTTCAACCCTGAAGCTAAAATCATTGGTTGTTGCCTTAGTAATAATAAAAAATACAAATATGGTGAAGGGCAACATCATGGCAAAGATGAGTAAGATTCCTGTGGAGAAGAAATAGTTGTAAGTCCTGTAACCAAATGACTCCTAATTGTATCCAAAAAAGCTTCAGTATCCTGCTAATCAAACTGGAAGCAGTAGTTTAAAAGCTTTAAAAGCAGTCACATATGTACCCACAGCAGGTTAGTTCGGCAATCAATGCTTTTCCTCACCTCATCTGTAACCTCTGTTGTATTATTAATTATCTTTGTGCTTTTGTGTTGCTGGTTTTAAGGTTATTAGTACGTTATTTTTACATGACAAAGCACACACAAAGAATTTTCTTTTGTTTCTTGCTTGGGTTAAGTACTCTGCCATGCTGGATTCTAAATTTTTTTTTTTTTTTTCCTACACCTATGCTATTTCTGCATCTATAATCCTAGTTTACTCTACTCAAGGACTTTCCCGTGATTTTTCTCAGATTGCCTCCTTCAACCTGACTCACCAAGATGGGAATAGAGTTTACAGTATCTGGGAGATGTCACAAGAGTTTGGTGATTTTATTTTTTTTTTAATTTCAGAGAGAAGTTTCTAGGGGGTGACAGGATTTGTGTTGGGGAATTTGAAGGGAAGATAAGAAATCTGTCAAGTTGCATAAGAATTATCTTCCTCTTCTTGTTTATTTTATCTTTTTAATTTTCAACAAGAAGCTAATTATCTCCAGTTTTTAGCTGCTGGTATTGAACTTGAATATACCAAGTGAGATGTAAGGGAGCTTTTTTTTTTGTTCTTTTTTAACTATTTAAGTGTTCATAGTGTTGGGTATTGAGGAAGGGAACATCATGATGTGACACTAATAATGGTAATTAAACTGAATTGTCATAGCATTCAGGATTTCTAGCGATATCTTCCTGAGAGGAAATCAAATATTTCTCTCTCAGTGTATTATTAGGTATTATAGTTAATACACATATTTTTAAAAGAAATTAGCTCATCCTTCCTACAGGTTCTTCTTCTAAACTCTAAATTTATTTTCAGTTTTACTCTTTATTATGCATATCGCTCATGAGGCTAATGAAACAAGATGCCATAGGAGTTGAAGTCTATTCATATAAAACAATTTCTGTAGCACAAGAGGTACTGAGGTACTCTGGTGAAATCAGGGGTTGCATATTAAAAAAAATCAGAAAAGAACAATAAAAGAGCTTCAGGAGATCAAATTCTGCTAGATCTTTGATTCATAAACTTCGGCAAGCTTCTAATCCTTTGGAGTTTTTATTCCCTTATCTCTGGAAAGGTCTATAAGACAATGTTTATCTTTCTCACAGGGATGTTTGAACATTAAATGGAAGTGGTATATCTGATACCTCTCGTGTCCTCCATTATATCCTCATTCTCTCGCTCGGATCCGGGCACAGATATGGTGAACAATTTCATGCAGACTTCAACCCTCTTTGCCCAGACAGTTCCTCCCCTGCCAAACACAGCACACCTTTCGTTCTTGACCTGGGCTTGTCTGAGGTTACATCCAGGAAAACAAATGGAGCTCACGGTGAATCCTTCTTTGCACAATGAATAAAGTTCTAGGAAGTTAACACACATCTGGGACAATCTCGAACCAATGGTAGAGATGGGAGCTATTGAATAAATGCTTCCACCTATCGATCAGATCCTGGCGTAGACAATTCCAAGAGTCATTGTATACATTTCTGAAAAGCCCCAGGAAGATTGGGTCCCCACTGCCCACTGTAATAACAACTAAAAATATGTCCCTTAATGAGATTTTCCTCTCTGATTCTTTCACCTTCCATGATCTCCCAAACCTGCTCCCTGGGATCTTGTGCCAAGTAAACCACCTGCACCCAGGTTTCTGACTTCAGCTTATTTTGGGGAGACAGAGATTGAAGTTAAGCCTCATAAACATAAATGCCTGTTCAACATTGCTTGGGTGTGTTTCTCTTTGCCTGATTCAGGTTGAACCTTGGAGAAGCATTAGGAGGTTATCCACACTTCCTTAACCCAGTTACTACCCATCTAAGATCACTGTGAATCTTACACATGTTTATAGGCAAGGCTCGGGAACACTTCCCCTGTGGCAGGCAGAGACCCTGGCACTTATGCTAACTAACAGAGAGCATACATAGCACCTGACCTGGGAGCTCATTTTTTTTTTTTTTTTCTGCTGAAAATCCACACTCAGATTCTAGACTTTGAGGTATGTGTCTGACGATGTGTAGCCTCACCTTATAAATTACATCGTATTCTTGTTGTCTGCATTTCTAGTGTATGTACCAATTTCTTTGTGTTCCTTTATCAGCAAAAACGCATGTCCTTTATTCTTAGGCAAATGTCACTGACAGTGAGACATGTACAATATAGACCTCCAGGAAATGACTACCCCCAACAGGAAACATATCCAATGTCAACAGAAATGTGCTCAAATCTATCATGTGGTAAGTTCACAAACTTGGTTTCAGAGTCATATTGATATTCATCTAAATCTCCCAAATCCATAAAATACAAACAACTGCAAGCAAATAATAATAATAAAAAGAAGATGAACAATATATTTGAGTGCCGGATTACATACATTTATTAGATTAAAATTTTCATTTTCAATTGCATTTCAATGAAGCATATATTCAATCAATAGTACAGAATTTAGAACTTAATTTGAGAATACGCATTAAGTTCAGAGTCAGCCAGAAGTCGATGATGCAAGAAACTGATGATTTAGGAATAAAAGATTAGTAGTAATTGGTGGAAATGAAAATGGTGGCTGTGCCAAGTAGAGACTTTGACATCAATTCTCAAAAGCATCTGGACCCTCAACAAGTTGATATATAGAAGCCAGAGTCACAGGTTGGCCTGTAACAGCTCCTCGAGGTAAAGTAGTTAGGGCGGCAGAATCTGGATCCATAGGCCAGCAGAGGGAAGCAATGGACTCTATAACCCAGAGGTCTGAAGCCCTGGGATCCATAGCTCAGTGAGTAGCAGCTTCTGGACCCAAAGCCCACAGACCCAGGGTAAGCAGTCCAGCAGGGGCTGCAGAACGTGGAGGTCCTCGGGAGGGAGCAGGACGTCTGGCAGGGGCTGGACACCACGCAGGACGTCCGGCAGCTGGTGGGCTCACAGCAGGTCTCCTGACAGCCGCTGTAGAGGGAGGAGCCCAGCTGGCAGGTGCTGGGAGAGCAGAGGTCAGTGCGGTAGACCAGGTTGCTGGGGTAGGAAGAGCCACAGGAGAAGCTTGGGTAGCGCAGGTAGCCCCCAAGGGAGCGGGAGGAGAAGTTTCCAGAGCAGCAGCTGTAGGACATGTTGAAGGGAGATGTGAGTTCACCTGAGTTACGGTGAGAAGACTCTGAGGTTGAATGTCACCTCCTAGACTGGGGCATTTATATACCCTCAGCAGCAGGTGTGGTGGCCTACATGGTCATCCTTTACATATTTGTGCGTCTTCATTTACATATGTGTAACTCAGAAATCTCTGTAATTGCAGTTGGATAGTCTCCCACATCTTGTATTTATGGGTGCTATAATTTTGGTGTTACAGCCAAAGCCAATGAACTGCTCTTAGGTCAGAAATACCGTGACCGTTTGACATTCATGATCATCCCATCTAAGCCAGGAAAGTCTTTCCTTTCCTCTTGTCAGAATCAGAATCTTCAGGTATTTTGTTTCCGGCAATAATGGGCACATACTTTTCTCAAATGGTAGGAAATAAAATATAACTATTTTCCTTCTTTGTCAATTGATCAGAGGCATAGTTTTGGCTTTAGTAGGAACATAGTAAATACTGACCTTACTTGTCACCATGTTTTCTCATTTTCCAAAATTATTGTCCATCTATATCCACATTCTCTTACACAATATGTCTCAGATCCAATGGAAGGGGGAAAAGATGCCAGCCAATCATTGACTGTTAAAGGCACAGAGAGAAGCCTGGACATTTATTGGGAGACATGGCTACAGTGAGGGACAGTACCAAAACAGAATTGCAAGTGGAGATCAGTGGGGGCCTTTAGGAGGAGAATCAAAGAACTAAGCAATATTTAAATGAGGGAAGAAAATAATTGGGTTTTAGATTCAATATATCTGATACGAAGCCTGTAGTCCTAATAGATTCTCATCCATACGTGTATCAGCCCTGAGAATTTCCTTCTCAGATCCCCAACTGCAGGAGGTTAGTTGACTAAGGGCCCCATTGTGCTATGATATTAGAGAAACTAGGTCCTGGGACACATGTGCTATGATATTAGAGAAACTAGGTCCTGGGACACATGGGATGTCTCTGATTCCAGTTATGAGCAAAGTACACTATTAACCTATGTTACATATGCCTCTTAGACTCTCTTCTCTGTTTTCATTCTTTTTATGACTTTATGCTTTAGCTTGGGAATTTCTTTCTACCCCATCTCCCAATTCATTCATTTTGTTCCTCTTTGTTCCCTCTCCTGATAAAACATATCAGTTAAGTTTTATAAATCAGATATATTGTAAATTTCCAATATTTCAATGAGGTTCTGTTGTGTGGCTTTTAGTTTTCTGCCAAAATTCTCAATCTTACCTTTACTTCTTTAAACGTAATCATTCCTTAATAATACCTTCCTATTTCCTATTGTTAAATTCTTCTTCACGTAATTATTTTAATGTCTGATTTTGAAATGTGGACCATGTATTTCAGATTGTGTTTTCTGGTGTTCTCTTTTGTTTGTCTTTTCTTCTCATATTCCCACAATATTTTGAGAGGTTAATAGATATATATTTGTGAAACACACACACACACACACACACACACACACACACCCCAGAATGATGTACCCTTTTCCAGAAAGAATTGACTTATGCTTCAGGCAGGCTTCTAGGATAAGGTCACAGCACCCTGGGTCGTTTTAATCCAATCAGTGGTTGAGATGGTTCAAACCTGGGCTTCAGTCCATATGAAAAAGCTGTTTATTAACAATTCAATTTTACTTCTAGGAATTGGCTCTCCAAGGTCTGGGATATTTGCCATGACCTCAACTCTGGTAGATGCTGAATTCCAATATTATTTCTTAAGCCCAGTGAGTTTATGGAATTCTCTTAGCCTCTCAGTCAGTACTTTCAAAATCAACATACAATTTTAAGCGAATGGCAACTCCAGATGTAGATTCATTTCTTTTGACTTAGTTCTGGCCCATATAGTACCTCTGGGACTCTGGCATACTTAGGTATTTTCTATTCTCATTGAGAGAAAAGTTTCAATATTTTAAGCAACATTAACTTGCTAATTATATGTAATTTTGAAAAATTTTATTTTAACAATACTTAGGAATGATTCAAATAAGTGAGTTGCTACAGTGAAGGTGACCATTTAAAAGTCGTGTTATAGTAGTTTCAATGGTAGTAGACGACACCTACCAAATCCAGGAGATTCAAATGCTACCATTGTGGGCGTCCAGCCTTTCTTTCCAACTCTGTCTGCAACTTCCATACCACGTACACACACTTTACACTGTGTTGCAATATGGCCTAAAGTGACCATGTCCTTTCATCCCTGCCTGCTTTTCTCATCCCATTTTATCTTCCCAGATCTTTTCATATTTATTTATATCTAGTGACACCCCATGCCTAACAAAAGCTGTCGTATCCTGCCTACCTCCCCTGGGTAATCATCTGTACACTCCAAAGTGTACTGATTACTGGGGTAGCTACAAAACTCTACCCGAGGATTTGGTTCACTCCATAAGGGCTTGGCGAGCCCTGTGCAGGGAATTCTCCACTAAGATTGAATTCCAGTCGTCCTGGCTTGGTAACTCGCTTGCATTGCTTTCCTTCCATTGTCTACCACACTTCGCACTCCCCTGCAGGTAATTACCAGATCGACTCCCAGAGGAACAACTTGCATTTGAACCCGTGTTCTCAGCCATTGTTTCTGGATAATTTATAGAAAAAGAAAAAAAAAAAACACATACTTGGATACCTCACTGATATGCTTATTGAGAAATCTTCAATGTTGCTCCGCTGTATAAAATTTAAATTAAATGATCCCTAGGGAGAAATACCAAGAATATATTACAGACAGAAATGTGCTTGATAACTGCATGTAACACATATAAGAAAAGCAGCCATGACATCTTTGTCTAATGAACATACTTTCAAGAATACAGAATTCAAATGCTTCTAACCTATCTTGGAAAATAACCATACATTTTATGGCTATAATTAATAATACATAGTGAGTCGAGAGAATCTTTAATGAAGAAGTATGGGTTTTTGCTTATTGAACTTCTAACCTAAAAAATTAGTAAAAGAAGCATCCCCAGCATGTTAGTGACTGGTCACTTGAAGAACAGCAAGTAGGTGCCAAACATTGTAACTCTCAACTACGGATGAGATTCTATGGGAAACATGCCTCAAATATGAAATCCATTTTATTCAGAGTTTCATGATGGGACTCTGCTATCAAAAGATCAGAAGCCACTACAGGTACAGCCCCGAGTGATAAATTTTATGTGAAGTATCACAATTTTTAATTGTTGATAAATAAATCAGTTCAAAAAAAATGTGGAAGTCTGTGCTATATAAAACAAACAATATAATCTCTGGGTCCAAGGTTAAGGAATTAGCCCAAGGTTGGAGAATTGACAAATCTTTTTGAAAATTATATTAACTTAATGTGGATGAAGATTTAGAGATTTAGAGGCAAAAGGATGAGAAGAATACCTCTTGTTAAGAAGGATACTTGAACAAGGAACCAAGAGTAATTGAAGACAAATTCATTAACTTTTGCAATTTGCCTAATACATCTATGCTCCCTTTTAACTCACAAGTTTTATCTTCAAGATTATTTTGCTTTTTTACAGCTTTATTGAAGTACAAGAGACAAATAAGTTATATGTATTTAAGGTGTTTGATGTGATATTTAGATATAAGTCTACATTGTGAATGATTATCAAAATCAAATAATTTTTGATTTTTTGCCATTCCACATGGTTACAATTTTTGTGCATGTGGTTAAAACACTTGAGAATATCTTTCTTAGCAAATTTTAACTATATTAACATGGTATTTGTATTATTAGTAACTATAGCTACCATGTTGTACATTAGATCCTCAGAATGTATTCATCACACATAACTAAAACCTTGCATTCTTTGACCAACATTAAGATAATTTTAAAGAGTTATGTTTACAAGCAGAAAAAATTGGGAAGTCATAGTACCCACAGTACTGTATCAATAGGATACTTTGCCCATTTGCTGACGCACAGAACAAGGAGAAATTCCAATTTTGAAGGACAGAAAATCAAGGACTCACCAAGTAGCTGTTTGAATTGAGGTCATTTACTTCTCTACTCAGTCCTCTTCCTTCTAGAAGGTCTAGATGATGCTACTTTTAAAATGGGTACAAATTATTGAGAAAATTCAACAGTTGTTATCATTACCGTTGTGAGTGTATTAGAGTTTTATTAGAAAGTAAAATAAGAAAATATTGACATCAGCCATGATACTACATTCTCCCGGGTCTAAAATATTATTTCACTGGTTTCATTTTATTTATTTATTTTTTAACCGACATTATTTTAACATGGAACTTAGAAAGCAGTTGGTTATACTCTAAGAATACGATAGATTATCAAACTTAAAAAACACTTTCAATTTCTAGTTCAACAATGGCAAAAAAGAACAAAACAAGAAAGAAAAAGGAGATAATCAAACTTAACACAGAAAAAACAAGAGTGGAAAGTGGTGGGGGCACAGATTGAGTTGGAGACAGAGAGGGACAGAGACAGACACAGAGAGAAAGAGATAGAGACTCATGTACCCTGAGGAAAAGGGACTGAAAAGAAACATTTAGGCAAGAAAACGTAGGGAGGTACCTGGCTGTGCAACTACCAAAATAACATTCAAACCCTGTGCCGTAAAAAGCTAAGACATTCTGAGATGGTAGAAGACCTGGATATTTATAAATGAAGATGATAAAAAAGGATAGCACATCAAAATTCATAAGGTACACTACTGTTGAAAGTTTTTGAGTATAAAGACATCAGGGTGTAACAGATCATCATTTAAGAATGCGCTAGAAAAAAGGCTAAACTCCCTAAGCTTATATGGTTCTCTTTCCACTGTTCCCTGCCCTCACCATAGTGGTGTGTTTTTCTTGACTGCCCAGAGAGGGACTTAGATTGATCCTCCCTGGGGTTGTTTCAACCGCGCCCTTTTGTTGTCACCCCATTTTTAGGTATGTGGCAAGGTGTCCATCAATGTCCGGTCATCTCTCTCGGTCTTTGTTTTACGTCTTTTGTCTCTCTTCATTGGACAAGAGACGCAGTGGGTAACTAGTGCTTGGTGCATCTCTCTCCATTGTTGGCATAACGAATTACCACCAAGTAATTTTGGAGCATGGGAATGAATGGTGACAAGAGGGATCTTTCAAGGAAGGCTCCATCTAGGTAGAAACTGTGCCTCCGATCCATGCACCAGAAAAAAAAAAAAAATTGATGTGATCTCATTCCCCACTCTTAGGAGGAAGGCATCCATCAACAAAACCAGATGTTGATACACAAGAAGCAGATGCAGGAAGCACAAGCCCGAGGAACATCTTTCCTGGCTCTGGTGCTTTCCTCATCATGATGGGATGATCATTAATGTCATACAGTCACGGTATTTCTGACCTAGGATCAGTTCATTGGCTTTGGCTGTAACACCAAAATTATAGCACCCATAAATACAAGATGTGGGAGACTATCCAACTGCAATTACAGAGATTTCTGAGTTACACATATGTAAATGAAGACGCACAAATATGTAAAGGATGACCATGTAGGCCACCACACCTGCTGCTGAGGGTATATAAATGCCCCAGTCTAGGAGGTGACATTCAACCTCAGAGTCTTCTCACCGTAACTCAGGTGAACTCACATCTCCCTTCAACATGTCCTACAGCTGCTGCTCTGGAAACTTCTCCTCCCGCTCCCTTGGGGGCTACCTGCGCTACCCAAGCTTCTCCTGTGGCTCTTCCTACCCCAGCAACCTGGTCTACCGCACTGACCTCTGCTCTCCCAGCACCTGCCAGCTGGGCTCCTCCCTCTACAGCGGCTGTCAGGAGACCTGCTGTGAGCCCACCAGCTGCCGGACGTCCTGCGTGGTGTCCAGCCCCTGCCAGACGTCCTGCTCCCTCCCGAGGACCTCCACGTTCTGCAGCCCCTGCTGGACTGCTTACCCTGGGTCTGTGGGCTTTGGGTCCAGAAGCTGCTACTCACTGGGCTATGGATCCCAGGGCTTCAGACCTCTGGGTTATAGAGTCTGTGGTTTCCCCTCCCTGAGCTATGGATCCAGTTTCTGTCGCCAATCTATTTTCCTTTGAGAAGTTTCCATCCATCTTGTAATGCGCACTCTGTAGATCTGGCTTCTACTGATTAGTGTGTCAAAGAGCCAAATCCATTTGAAACAGGCAGATTCTGTGATGAGATTATCTATTGTCTTAATTTTCTCCATTTGAAAGCATCTAATATTCCCTGATTGCCACCAACTTTACCTTGCCTGCTCTCAAACACCGGCTGATAGAAGAACCCTGTCAGACTACAAGATTAATTAGTAATTCAAATTGCATTGTTGATAAAATTTATGGTTTTGCATTTCTCTCAAAAATAGAAGAAAAGTCAAATGATTTTATTTTAATAAACTCTTTTTTCTGCTATCCAAATCTGCTGTCAATGTTGTTATTTATTAGTGATGTGTCAAGTAGGAATTGTGTTATCATTACTGCTGGTAATGGCCGTTGGAAATCTCAGATTTTAAAGGCGTGCGCTAATTTTGGTTGGGCTTGGGTATTTTCTCCTGTTGAAGCAGGACTTCCTTGGATGCCAACAGTTTCTAGGTACAGCCTTTTTCTCAATGATATCTCAAGAGATTTGAATGTCTTGTTCAGACAATAAATATAGACCATGCATAAAAAGACATCATAAAGACATTATGCATCAGAGAAATTTGAAGAATGTGCGAACAAAATTTAGATTTACATGATGAGGCTGTGCATGCAGGTTATTCAAATGAAAGACTAGGGTGTGGGTGTAAAATTTCAGAAAAGAGCTAATCACAGTGAAGGTATGTCACATATTTTTTTTAATTGACTAAATCCCTGTACTCCAATTACTGTTTTCAATCTGCTCAAATTATCTCCATTTGTATAAGAACAACTTAGATGGGAACAAACCTAGCTGGGAAGGAACTAGGCTCAGCAGGTGTGAACTTGCACCTGGGTTCTTTGCCAACGTACACAGTGAATCTAACTCTATACATGAAACCTTTATTATCATTGAAAATGATTGTTTCCGCTGCATATTGAAATGAAATGAGATATTCTTTATTTGTACCAGATTCTCTCCTACATCCAAGTGTTATAAATGTAAGGTGCTAACATGTAACATAGATACTAACTATGTAGTAGATAACACAGATAGCATAACATACTACCATAGACAGCACAATAGCAACCAGAGACATTATATTCATACAGAACAAGCAATGTTTAAATTTTTTTTTCCTATTTTTATTTGATATGGTCTTCAAACATGTTGAAATTAGGAAATGGATTGCAGGGTACTCGAAGCTTGGAAAACACCCAGTCTGCTAAGTTGATCTCAGTATATCTCACCATGCTCTATTTACTTCCTCCTTTCCTACCTACATAATAAAATCTGATTGTAAAAGGAGCTGTGGGGTTCATCACATTCAACCTACTTACTCTATAGAGGAGGAAACTGAGAGAAGAGCCAGATAGAATTTTACTAGATGACACAGCAGATTATTGTAGAGTTATTAGTAGAATTGCTTTATTCCATGCATTCTCTCGGATCCTGTCTTCCCTTATATGCTCCCTCTCTTCCCCATCTTCTCCCCTCCTCCCCCATCATGTTTAGGAAATAGTCATGACACTTACATGGCTAGAGGAACACATAAAGGCATAATGAAAGAAGATTTGGGGGAACAAATTCATCGTCCGTCGCGTTATAAAATTTAAAATCAGCAAACTCCTCTGTAAACGGTCCTGCTCGGGAATTTTAACGATCCAAGTTGTTATCATGCCCATAATCTTCAACCAAGAGAAAGAATCCAATTTTTACCCCAAAACATAAGCAAGGGCATAGCAGTCATGGGGAGCAGCCAAAACTTTTTTGGCCAAGCTGAGGCCAAATGTCTCCTCTGTTAATGGCTCCAGATTTTAGATGTAGTAGTGGAAATTTTTCTGGTTTTCAGAAATACACCAGTGTCGTAGTTTTTCTGTTATTGCCAAAGCAAACTACATCAAATTCGTGGAATAAACAATACTCATTTATTATCTTATAGTCCCATAGGTGAGAAGTCAGGTACAATCTCACTGGGCTAAAATCACTATGCTGGCAGAGCCGCATTCCTTTCCAGAGGCTCTATGGGAATATCTACTTTCTTGCCGTTTTCAGTTTCTGGTGGCCAGATGCATTCCTTAGCCCATTTTCTCCTTCCTCCGTCTTCAGATACAGCAATGAGGGTCAGGTTGATCTTACTCTGCTTCACTCCGACCTACTCTTCTGCCTCTCTCTCCCATTTTTCAGGATGCTTAAGATTATGTCATGCCTATCTGGCAATGTCCCTATTTTAAGGTCAACTGATTAGCAACTTTAATTCCATTTGCTACCTTACTAACCTTTTCCACATAAAGTAACATATTCACAAATTCCAAGATTTAGAATATGGGTGTATTTGAGGAACTGTTATTCTACCTACGAACATTAATAAACAAGCAAATTTATATATTAAAAAAAAAACCCTTGGGGCGCCTGGGTGTCTCAGTCGGTTGAGTGACCGACTTCAGCTCAGGTCACGATCTCACGGTTTGTGGGTCCGAGTCCCGCATCGGACTCTGTGCTGACAGCTCGGAGCCTGGAGCCTGCTTCGGATTCTGTGTCTCCCTCTGTCTCTGCCCCTCCTAGCTTGTGCTCTGTGTCTCTCTCTCTCAAAAATAAATAAACACTTAAAAAAAAAAACTCAAAGACTGATTGTGCATAGATAGCAATATTATGAAGTGCTCAAAAAGAGCAAAATTCAACGGTGAGGATAGCAAACTTGCAACACCACAATTACACTTGAAGTTATAACAATATCCCATTTCACGCTGATAGCCAAGGTAAGAAACCTGTAATATTCTACAAGAAACATAACTCCTGAGTTGATGTCTTGCCACGACCATTCAGGAAACTACCCCCTTCTCTATTCCATGTCTCTGGCACATACTAAATTTCCCAGAGCACAGACTTTCTTCTTTCTATACTTCCGTAGAGTATAGTGAATCGTGATCTTCCAGTTCTCGCCAAGTTAATCCTACTGCACATAATGGACAGAGACCAGCTGGCACTTATCTGGCTTCCTCCTGCTGCGTCCTTTGACAGAGATGCTCAGCACCTTGGATTTTGAACCTAGGGGTTTAGGTCCCGGCTTCCGCAGCCTGCACAACTATAATTCCGGAAGCTGCTAATCATCTGTCTGCCAACTGGTTTCCAATTCTGACTTCCAAGAATAAGTGTAACCAGTTTCCCAGGAAATGCTTCCATGAATCCTTTCTAGGAACTTGATTTCAACAATTTCTATTTATTAATGTTTATCCCATTAGTGATTACAGACAGTAGCTTGATCCTCCCCAACTCCTTGCCCTCATATTTGTTTTTTTTTCCTAATTAGTCATGCCTCAGAACACATTGCCAAACATGTTGTCAGTATCATTAGTTTTCATGACATTTTCACTGAGCCTTTTCCATGAGTCAGAGTCTGTGAAATGGAAATGTGTATTATTGAATATGTTTTTAATTTAGATTATATTTGTGTATTACTCCATAATTTAAAACATAGTAAGAAAAGGTGTGGGGTCTCTGTTCTAACTGGCCTGAAAGTTAATAGAGAAAGCAAATACTAAAGAATAATTATTTAACTATAGTAACAATGAGCTATGAATGAGTTTCTGATACTAAAATAACATCGAGAGATATGCGCCTAGCCTTAGAGGTCAAGAAAAGTTCCCCAGAAGAATAGAATTTGAAATAGCTTGAAAGAGTAAGTAGGGAATGGATAGATAGTGCTTGGAGAAGAGTATTTTGAGGACCCCGTCTTGAGATGTACATTATAACACCGAATGGCATTTTGTCTTGTCATTGAAGGAAAATGAAAAACTGCCTTGAAATTAGGCCAGAAAGATTTGGGGGCCATTCTTTGTCTTCAGTGGTCTAGCTCAGAATTGCACTTTCTTCTGAAAGCAGCGAGGCCATTGAATGGTTTTAGGCAGAGGTATAAGATTGTCCGATTTGTTAGTTTTTTAAAATAATTTTTGTTATTCAATTAGTATTGACACACCATTAAATGAACAGATTTTAATGGTAGAGTTTGATGATTTGACAAATATATACACTTATAACTAGTTACAGCTACCCAATCAAGATATAGAACATTTTCCCATGGCAGAAAGTATCCTTATGCTTCTTTTAAACCAATCCCTGCCAACTCGAGCCAACTATTGTAACGATTTCTGTCATTGTAAAATGATTTTGCCTCTAGCATTTTCTAAAAATTAAACCATACGGTATGTTCTTAGATGTGTCCATCTTTTTTCATTCAACATAATGTTCTTGAGATTCTCCATGATACATATGTTTTATTCATTTTATTTCTGTGGACATAAATGTGCAAATAGATGACAGTGTGTTTAGTCCTTCACCTGTGGATGGACATTGAATTGTTACAAGATTACAGAAAACTTTTTAAATCAATAAAGCTGCAATGAACATTGATTGTTCCAGTCTTTTTGTGAGCTTATGATTTTAGTGTTTTTTTGTTTGTTTGTTTGTTTGTTTGTTTGTTTGTTTGTTTGTTTTTAGGAAGACCTCCGAATGGAATTTCTGGATCATAGAGTGAGCATATGTTTAACTTTATTAGAAAATGCTGACCATAAATAAATGTTAAAAAATTAAAGAAAAAATTGCTGATCAGTTTTTCAAAGTTAGTTTTATCATTTTATTCTACCACCAGTGATGTTCTACATTTCTGGGAGTTTCACATTCTCATCAATATTGACATCATTCTTTCTCTTAACCATTTGCTGGATGTGAGTAGTATTTTTTTGTGATTTTAAATTGCATTTACTTGGTGAATAATGATTTTGAGCACCCCTTCTTGTGCTCACTGGCTATCCTTGTGACTTCTTTGTGTAGTGTTTATTCATGTTTTGCCATATTAATTTTTTTTACTAAGATTTTGGAATTTTTTATTTACTCTGGAAATCAGTCCATTGATAAATATACTGCTAATAATCTCATAGTTATGACTTCTCTCATTTTAGTGACAACTTTGGATAAGAAAAAAAATTCATTTTGATGAAATCAAACTTATCAATTACTTTTCTTTTATTTTGTTTTTTTTTTTGTATTCTTCAAGAAAAGTTTTTCTTCACATCAGGTTAGAAAGATATCCTTATTTTTGCTAGAAGCTTTAAAACTTCAGTCTTTATATATGTCTATGAAAGGTATCAACACATATATTTTCTTAAGTTCTTTACCTATATCAGTGATTCTTTTTTTAAATTATTATTTGAGAGAGAGAAAGAGAAAGTGTGAACAGGTGTGGGGAGGGGCAGAGAGAGAGGGAGAGAGAGAGAGAATCCCAAGCAGACTCTACACTCAGCAAGGAGGCCAACACAGTCCTTGATCCCTTAACCCTAGGATCATGACCTGAGCCAAATTTAAGAGTTGGACTCTCAAACAACTGAGCCACCTAGGTGCCCCGATAACCACTGATTCTAATATAATTTTTGAAAAGACATTTTTCCCCAAAAAGATATTTTTTACAAAGATGTTGATTTGACATATCCATTAAAAAATTTGACAGTATACATGTGAACCCATTCTAGAACTCTATTCTGTTTCACTGATTAATTATCTATACTTATTTCAGTACTACAATATCTTAATATACCTTTATATATATCTCTTTAAATGAGATAATGAAAGTCTTCCAACTTTACTCCTGTTTCAAGATGATTGTGCTTTTTCTTGCTTCTTTGCATGATATAAATTTTAGAATCAGTTCTTCAATTTTTATAAAAATGCCTCCTGGCAGTTTTGTTCAGAATGTGTTGAATTTATAAATTAAGCATACTAAACGTCTTTCAATCCATGATATGTGTCTCTACTTATTTGGATCTTATTTAATTTCTTTTTGCAGTATTTCATAGTATAAAATATACAAATCTTAACTCTTGAAATGTAGATTATATGTTTTGTTATTCATATAACATACTTTGGATTTTTCACATATTTTTGGTTATTACATAGAAATAAAACAGATTTTAATTGTAATTTTATAGATTCATTACATTTTTTTATGTCATTCTACCTATGAATACAGAAAGTTTTCCTGTTCCCTTGCTAGTGTTTATGCCTTTTATGTGTTTTTATTGCCTTATTGCTGTGGCTAACTCCTGTAGTGCAATGGTGGCTAGAAATGTAGGGATACGGTGATGTGGCTGATTTTGTGTGCGTGTATGAGTGTGTAGGTGTGTGCTACCCTCTTTGCTCACAACATTAATAAATATGTATCTTTTAGTTTTAAGAGCTTGTTGTTTATGGGATCAGATTACATCTAACCATGGAAATGGGCCGAAATTGACTGATTATTAATTGAGTCAATTTAGAGGACGTTTGCAACAAAATCCCTGCTTTCTCATCCTCCATGAGCCTGGGAACTCCAACTGCAAACTCTCCTCACATCAGGAAATGGGAACTTTACACATAGAAATTTACTAATTGAACTTCTAATTAAGATTGGCATACTCATGATACCATCCCATCTCTAACACCTCCCTCTTTAAATTTCACTGTAATTCAGTTTAGCCCAATTTCAGAAGATGGAGAGATAACGTGTATTGATAGAGAAGCACCATAAAGGAAATAGCATTTAAACATGAGTCTAGGGGCACCTGGATGGGTCAGTTGGTTAAGCATCCAAATCTTGATACTGGCTCAGGTCGTGATCTCATGGTTTGTGAGACTGAGCCCTGTGTTGGGCTCCACACTGAGCACGGACCCTGCTGGGGAATCCTCTCTCTCCCTTTCTCTCTGTTCCTCCCTCACTTGCACGTGTGCATGCCTTCTTTCTCAAAATAAATAAATAAACTTAAAAAGCAATGAATCTAAAAAAAAAAAGGCAATGAATCTAAAAGGTAGGATGATCTTAAATATCAAAGACACGAGAACTATGAGAACAGATAAGAGGGAGTATAGGAAGAGGGTGTAAAATGACCAAAGCAGGATGGAAAAATGCTTACTGTGTGTTCAGGGAATAACTGAAGTTCAGCTGGTTTATGGCAAAGGGAGGATTTATGTAGCAATTGGAGACAAAGATTAAAAAAAAAAAAATACGGGTTGTATACATGTAGATATGCTGACTATTGGACCTCATTATCATAGATTTTTCTCATTCTTGCTCAGATTAGTGCAATCATCTTCCCATTGGATATCCTTGCTTCAGTTTCTACCTTGATCAAGAAATCTTTGTTCATCCTCCTGCCACAGCTTGTAAAATACTTTCTCGTGGAAGCTTTGTTAAGTTCTTAAGATAGTTAAGTTCTCATTGTTAAATTCATGTATGTGTTGAGGATTTGCTTGTTTACAGCTGTTAATCACTGTTATTTGGTTAACCTTGCTAGATGGTAAGTTCAAAGAAACAGGAACCACATTTTTAAATATTGGTTTTAAAATGTCTCACTACACAGTAGCAGATAAATGAATGCATTCTTTTTTGAAAAAAAATATAATGGAACATTTGTTGATCATACATTTCCTATGAGCAGAGTCAAATGAATATTATTTTGAGAACTGACTGGTATCGACAAGATGTTTAACAACATAGTACCGAGGCATGACTAATAAAAAATATGGGAGTCAAGGTTGAAGGGTAACAAAGCTGTTATCTGCAATCACCAATGTGACAAGAATAAATAAATAGGAATTGGTGAAATCAATTGCATAGAAATGACTCATGATGAGTTTCCTGGGAAACTAAATACATCAATCCCTAGAAATCTGAACCGCATGCTGGCTGGTAAAAAAGATGACTGCCAATTCCTGGAAATAGAATTGCTTAGGCAGCAGGAACCTGGGAACTGAATTCTTGAGTTCAAAATATACACAGCCAGTGGGTGTAACAGATCAGCACGAAATACAGCAAGAGAAACTTGGAAGTCTGGTAGGGGTAGGACCTATAGGAAATCTAGTAGCACTTTGGTAGAGAGCAGGACTACAAGGAAACAAGACCTAGAATAATTGTTGCTGGAAACAAGACCTAGAATAATTGTTGCTGGAATATAGAAGGAACCTTACTTTGATCCCGGTAAACTCAGAATGTTGCAGAAGACTTGGACATAGGTGTTGGCTGTTTCGGGAGCAGCTTTTATACGGGATTGAGACAATTTCTTGATATGCAATGATAGTTTTTATACTTTGATGCTGATATCCTTAAATGGGACATTGTATTTAACCTAAGTATCAGTTGTGCTATTACAAATGTACTGCCTCAACATTGTAATTGCCAGCTGTGTGTATTGCATTATATTGCGATGTAATGACTATTGAATCTCTCCCTGATTTGCCTTTAGAAGGTTGTTTGCTGGGCACTTGGGGGGTTCAGTCATTAAGCACCTGGCTGTTGTTCTCAGCTCACGTCATGACCTCAAGGTTTGTGAGATCTAGCCCTGTGTTCGACTCTGCACTGACAGCAGGAAGCCTGCTTGGGATTCTCTCTCTCTCCCTCCCTCTCTGCCCCTACTCTCACTCTCTCTCTAAATAAATAACTAGAGTATTTCCTGGAGCCAGAAAACCACTTTTACGTTTTTATCCAGGTAATTTTTTTAATCATCAGCGATAGCTCTGATTTAGCCAAAAAATATTCCTCCATGTTAAGGCTATTTTGTCCGTGTTCTGTATCTCTAGAATGACTGTGGCCCCCATGTGGGAATGTGCATGTGGGGATTACATGGATTATTCTATTTTAAAACTCGTGGAAGTTATAAGCAAAATAAAATTAAGTTCATAGAAGAGTACTGGACACTACCCTTTCTATTTCTGTCAGGGACAGCCAAATGAAATTTTCTACATTTTCTCTCAAAATTTCAATCCCTTTAGATTTCCCAGTGACAGTGTTGAAACCATGATCATTGCTCAAGCAATTTAATGGCGAGTCTTTTTTACCTCTTCTATTCCACTGTCCTCAACATGATGACTTTGAGTCTTGTGTTTGTTGCCTCATGGTCTTGCATGGTCACAACATTGTCCAAAATGGGTATTATGAGCTGATTTGTGCCCCTCCCATCAACATTCCCATGTTGGATTTCTAACCCCTAAGAACCTCATAATGTAACTGTATTTGGAGATGGGACCTTTAAAGAGGTAATTAAGGGAAAATGAGGTTAAATGGGTGGGCTCTAATCCAACATGACTGGTGTCCTTCTAAGAGGAGATTAGGACCCAGAAACTCATGATGATAATGGGGAGCGGGAGAAGGAAGAAGGATGACTGGAGGAGAGAGAAGATGAGATTACATGGCACAATTGAAATTGCATTAAAATGAAACTTAGGAACCAGGGGTCTATCCTTAGCATTGCCATTAACTTTCTGTGAGACTTAGAAACTAACTCTTGTAGGTCTCAAGATCCATGTCTATACAACAAGTTAAGTTTGACGTGGTGATCTCTACAGTCACTATGTCTCTCATATTTAATGCATCCAGGAAGAGAGTGGGACATTTGTATTTCCTCTAAGAAATGGCACATTTGGCAAGTCTATGTTTCTCCTCGAGCTTCTATTTTCTCATATGCTAAAAGGACGTTAGACTATCATGAATGAATTCCACACTGGGATGCTTGTAAGT
Organism: Puma concolor; assembly: GCF_028749965.1. Lineage (NCBI taxonomy): Eukaryota > Metazoa > Chordata > Mammalia > Carnivora > Felidae > Puma > Puma concolor. Next base: position 145,816,702 of record NC_141675.1, on the reverse strand, counting down.
ATGATGAAAAAACACACAGAAAATTTCTTTAAAGATTCCCTGGCTCTGTGCAAAGTTATCACTTTATTTTTAGGTTTGGCTCATTTACAATAAGCCCTATTTTTAACAGCTTATCGTTTCCTGATATACTATATTTATAAAAGTTTAGAAAGGAATCATAAAATAACTGAACCTCAGGTTGAGATACAACGGAAGCAGACATCTGGGCTGTTCCAGAAGCCCATTTGGGAAGGCACCAAGATGGAATCCATGTCTTCTGAACCTGACCTTCTCACCTGGCTTCAGTGATAATGTCATACATGCTTAGATAAATGAATCAGGTTTGAAACTGGTTGTTGGAATGCAAAATGCAGACACCTTTAACCAAAATGAGATAAATTCAGTTTTAGTTATTGAAAGCTCATAGGTAGCCTTCTCTCAATTTTACAAACACATGGCAGTTTTCTATATACTTCTTTCTTTTTAATGGACCAAACCATATAAACTTATTTCCTTGCTTTCTATATTCCTGGTGTTATGTGGCAACTTCTTAATTCTTTCACTCTGCCAGCACAGATACATGGTCAGCTGTTCATTGAGTGAATTCAACTCTCCTCTGCTCCTCAGATTTATTGTCAGAGAAACCTGCACCTTCACACCTTGCATACACAACCTTTCAAAGCCCTTTCACAGAAAAAGAGAATCTTTCATTTCAATTTCACAAATATACAACAAAACAAAAGTAGAAAATAAACAAATAAGAAGCCACCATATTATTTGTGGATTAAGACGTTTATTAGATTTAAATCATGTAAATTTCATTTAGAGAAGCTAATCTATTAAAATAAATTCTTTCTTAAAGGCTGGCTTTAGAGTTTAAATTTGGGTTATTCAGTTTAGTGCTGGAAATATGTTGTTTAAAAGTTAAAAATCAGTAGAGATAAGGCACAAATAAAACAAAATTTTAACTTAAAACCTCATATGATTATAAACTAATAAATACCATTGATTATACTCCAAACATCGAAGAAAAAAAAAAACAATGAAATTGGGAAATATTTTGAAATGCATGATAACGATGATATAACTCAGTAAAATTGGGGAGATACAGCTGATAAGAAGGAAACATTTAAATTTTAACGTATATACAAACATACAAGAAAGCTTGAAATAAAATTTTAGTACTCTACATGAGGAAGCTTGAAAAAAGAATAAAAATTTAAACCAAAAGAAATTTTAAGATAGGAAATTATAAAGACAAGAATAGAAGTCAATGATATAGAAATCAACATGAAACAGACAAAGCCAACAAGGTCAAAATTCGGATTTTGTGAAAACTAATAAAGTTATTTATTTCATTTAAAAAATCATATAGGAGGGGCTCCTGGGTGGCGCAGTCGGTTAAGCGTCCGACTTCAGCCAGGTCACGATCTCGCGGTCCGTGAGTTCGAGCCCCGCGTCGGGCTCTGGGCTGATGGCTCAGAGCCTGGAGCCTGCTTCCGATTCTGTGTCTCCCTCTCTCTGCCCCTCCCCTGTTCATGCTCTGTCTCTCTCTGTCCCAAAAATAAATAAACGTTGAAAAAAAAAATCATATAGGAAAATAGGTGACAAATTGCTTCAGAAAATTTATATAATCATTTGGAAGAATATTTATTTTTATATATTCCAAAGCAGAATTAACTTTTCCTTCCTTTCCAGCAACTAAGGTATGTGTCTTTGTCTTTCTCATTCTTAGTGACTTCCAAATGCTTTTTCAAAATAGCCCTCATGACAAACTTAGGAGTTACTAACCACAAGATGAATAGGCTTCAGAACTACTCTTAGACAAAATGGAAAGTTAAATAAATATGTTTTCAAAGAGTACCAAGTCTTAATTCAGATCTTCTGCACCAAAGAGGCTTGTAACCTCATTCCCTTCCAGTTAATTCTTATCTCTAATTCTACTTCATATAACAGTGATTGAATGGAATCCAGTTGAAGGAGACTTCCCATGTACTCAGATCCTGGTCTGCTTGTTTATTGATCAAGACTGAACACTACTGACCTCCAGAGAGAGTTTTCTTTTTTTTTTTTTAAGAAAAAAAAAAAAAACCCTAAATTATTTGTCAACACTATACAACTGGACAGTTTCAAACTATGTGTGCTGTTTACTATGGAAATATTGACTTGCATTTTGTGTTTGTTTGTGAGTCTGCATCCTTTTTTTTTTTTTTTTTTTTTCTTTTCCCTGAGTCTGCATTCTTGAGATATGGAGCTAATTGTTTCTGATCTGAGCAGTGTCATGCACCGATTATATTTTTCAATATAATTGAAAAAATATACTTATTTTTTCAATTGCACACACTTCTAGAAATTACTTTTAATGATTTTTTTCCCTAATGTTTATTTATTTTTGAGAGAGACAGAGACAGAGCACAAGCAGGGGAGGGGCAGAGAGAGAGGGAGACACAGATTCTGAAACAGGTTCCAGGCTCTGAGCTGTCAGCACAGAGCCGGAAGCAGGGCTTGAACTCATGGACCGTGAGATCATGACCTGAGCTGAAGTCCGATGCTCAACCAACTGAGCCAATCAGGTGCCCCCAAATTAATGATTTTATAGTTGGAGGATACAAATTTTCTGAAAGTATTTTTCTTTTTCTTTCATTTTTGAAGGATATTTTGAACTGATATAAAATTCTAGGAAGCTGAATTTTCTTTTTCTTTTCAGCCTTTTAAAAATATAATTCCAGGGACACATGGGTGGTTCAATGGGTTGGATGTCGGACTCTTGATTTCAGCTCAGGTCATGATCTCACGCTTCCTGGGTTCAAGCCCTGCATCAAGTTCTGTGCTGTGTCAGCATAGAGCCTGCTTGGAATTTTCTCTCCCCCTCTCTCTGCCCCTCCCCTATTCATGCTCTCTCTCTCTTTCTCTCAAAATGAATAAACTTAGGGGCGCCTGGGTGGCTCAGTTGGTTGAGCGTCCGACTTCAGCTCAGGTCACGATCTCACGGTCCGTGAGTTCGAGCCCCGTGTCGGGCTCTGGGCTGATGGCTCAGAGCATGGAGCCTGCTTCTGATTCTGTGTCTCCCCCTCTCTCTCTGCCCCTCCCCTGTTCATGCTCTGTCTCTCTCTGTCTCAAAAATAAATAAACGTTAAAAAAAAATTAAAAAAAAAATGAATAAACTTAAAGAAAAAAAAAGTCATTCCATGTTCTTCTGGTGTTAAGAACATCAGCTGTATTTCTTATCACTATTCCCCATATGTAATGTTTCCTTTTCCCCTAGCTAATTTATGATTTTCTTTTTATCTTTGCTTTTAATCAATTCACTATAATGCGCCTAGTGTGGATCTCTCTTGATTGAAGTATCCTAAGATTCTTGGATTTGTAAATTGGACGTTTTATTGATTTGTTTGCTGTTATTTTGTTTGTTGTTAGGCAAATGTACAAAAGTTTTTACTGTAGTTTTTTTTTTCTGCTCAATTTTTTTTATGGGACTTCTCTTACACAGTTTTTAGATTGCCCTATGTTTTTCAACAAGTGTCCAAATCTTTACTCTGCCTCCTTTTTCAATCTTTATTTCTCTGTGTAGCTTAGTTTGGATAATATATATTTTTTAAAAACCTATTTTCAAGTTCACTTATCCTTACTTCTGTTTTGTCAAATATTCTCATAATCTTATTTTAATTTTATGTCTTTACTTAATTTTAAGCCTTTAACTTTCTGTTTAGAGATATCCATTAGTTTTTTTTAATTATTTCCATCTCTTATAATTCCCATGTGTTTATTAATTGCATCAATCTTTTTCTTAATTATTTACATGTTCATCATAGTCTCTTTCAAGTCTGTGCCAACTAATTCTAATATTTGTAGTAAATGTGAACTTGCTTCCATGGATAGTTTTGATTGAGTAACATTTACATCCTCCTTGAAATTTTTTATAATGATTTATTACATTATAGACATTATAAACAAAAGACCAGTGGATTTTGAAATAGAGATACTTATATTTATAGAGTCACAATTGTAGTTATAAACACATATGATTATATGATCAATACATATGCACACACAAAATAAACATATGCAACTATATTCCTTTATTGTTTTCCAGAGAACGTAAGTCCTTCCCTCTGCATGTTAGAAAGGCAAAGGACTTAACAGTAAGCTTCATTAAAGAATTGAGTTAAGCAGGACTGTCCCCAGTTTAAACCAGTTTGAATGCATCTCCACTTTGCCCACACTCCAACCAGATATGTTGACACTCTGATCTGAGCTCATTATTTTATTCTCTATTTTAGCTGAGGACGAGGCTGGCCCAGAGTTTCAGACTGTTCTAGTGTGCCTTTGAATTCATTTGAGTCGGTTCATTTTAGTTATTGTATCTTACAGTTTTAGTATGTTTTTTAAATTACATTTATTTATTTTTGAGCAACAGTCCATGAGCGGGGGAGGGGCAGAGAGAGAGGGAGACACAGAAGGTGAAGCAGGCTCCAGGCTCTGAGCTGTCAGCACAGAGCCCGACGTGGGGCTCGAACCCATGAACTGTGAGATCATGACCTGAGCCAAAGTCAGACACTCAACCGACTGAGCCACCCAGGCACCCCCAGTTTTAGTATTTTTATGCTCATTTTTATATATTCTAGTATTTTGCCAAAACTCTTAACTCTTGTCTTTAATTGCTTAAAAATAATAACCACAGTTATTTTTCTGTACATTTCTAATATGTACATTATCTAGATACTCTGTAAGTTTGCTTATGCTCTGTGTGGTCTCTTGGTTTGGTCTTGTTTTGCCTGTGTGTAGCCTTAGTAAATTTTAATCAATTACCACAGGTAATTTAAGCCTCTGAATGGGTCTATTTTTGCAAGGATTTATTCTGGTTATGCCAAGCTGAGGTAAGATTACTAACACTCTCAATATCATAAACACTGATGCAAGTTGAAGGTTGCCTTCAGTTCCTATGAAACACACTCTATGTTTGCATACTCATAAAATTCTGGTAGAATCTTTCAAAGCCCAGAATGTTTACCTGTATTCCCAGCTCCTTAAAAATGAAGCCCTGAAATCTGATTCTATTCATTCACACCAATAGCCCATTAACATTTTTGGATTCAGTGGACAACTCAGGAAGAAAGTAGCCCAAATACCATTTATTTTGACTTAAAACTTGTCCTAATGCGATCTAGCAATTCTTAGCTGATAGTACTCCAGAGTTTATGTATAGATTATTTTCTTAAGTCCTACTAAAGTTTTTATTCATAAGAGTGATTAAACTATCTAGTCTAATGCTATCAAAAGTTATATTTGGTATAAATATCACATTAAGTTTCTATATATGAGGGTGATTGGTAAGAATATTCATTCTGTGATATATGCAAAATTATTTAGAATAGACAATAAACATGGAAGATTATCACTAGAAATCTGTTCAAGTAAATTTAATAGGTGACTATGAAACCTAGGATTATTGTCACTCAGAACTCAGACTGAAAAATGACAGAGTAATGTGCACGCATTATTAATTATTCATAAACATACCAGCTAACTTTATAGATCTCTGCTTTGTTCATTTCATTTTATTTTCCCAAACTTCCTCTATTCCAACCCATACTAATTCTGTTTTTGCTTTTCATAGTATGCTCCAACTTTCAGGAAATTGTGAACATTGATTTCTCCATAAACCTGGGATCTTTGGCCAGACCTTGACTTACTTTGAGCTTCCATTGCCTCATGTTTAAAAGAAATTTAGCACATAAAATATATCTCCCTCTGAGTGCTGTTCAAGATTCTAAAGAAACAATGACTTGAAAATCTACTTGAACATTTATTTAGCGTAACTCAAAGATAGTTCTTTTTGATTATTAGATTTATCTTTTTATCAGACTGTGTCTCACATATCAATATATTGTTTTCTGGAATACATGGCCTAAAAAAGATTAGCACACGTCTATAACAAAATAGAAATAAAGGATCTCCATTTTTTCTTGACATTAAGGCTATGGTTCTCAGCTATGTAGTTGAAGTCATTGGAGAACATTAGGGTAAATACCCACACAAGCTGATCCAAAAATCTTTACACCAAGCATGATTGGTTTCCTTCTTATATACCATAAAGAAATTAATTCAATCAAAATGTACTCACTGGGATTCAGTGAGTTACTTTGGTTACTTTCCCCAAGTAATATTGGATGAGTCTCATGGAAGTTATTCAACATTTATATTTAGTAGTTCCTGAAAATATACAGTCACAAGTTAGATTTACATTTAATTTTTTTCATGTGCAAACCTACCATTGTATCTAAATTTTAATCTTTCCCTCTGCATTTTGCATATATCTACCAACTTTTGTGCTTTTCTTCTCCTATGAAGAGAGATACAGGGTCTCACATGATTTAAGAGATTAGATTTTTATAGATCTTGAGATACTCATTTATACAGTTTATATAAAAAGGAAAATATCTAAAGACAAACACTTTAAAGCTTTTTTTAAAGTTTATTTATTTATTTTAAGGGAGAGAGAGAGAGTGAGAATAAGCAGGACAGGACAGAGAGAGGGGGAGAGAGAGAATCCCAAGCAGGGATTGTGTATGCAATAATTATATGATTTCCATCACCAATAGAGCTATATGATTGAAATCTTATGTTTATTGCTTAGTTTTACATATGGCAAGAACCAATCTGAAAGCTAAGCTCGTGGCCACAGAAAGGGTGAGGAATTAGTCTCTGGAGATCATAGAGAGTTGTTTCTTGTGGAAAAAAAAAAAAAAAAGTTAATATTCTGCAAAAAGATCCAGACATTCAACAAGTTAATCTGTAGAAGCCAGATCCATAGATTGGTTTGTAGCAAAATGGCTGGAGATGCCGAAAACCAAAATAGGTTGGGTGGCAGAATGTGGATCCATAGCTCAAGGTGGGGAAGCCACGGACTCCATAACCCTGGGGTCTGAAGCCTCTGGGCCCAGCATAAGTCATCCAGCAGGGACTGCAGAGTGTGGAGGTCCTTGGGCGGGAGCAGGACATCTGGCAGGGGCTGGACACCACACAGGACGTCCGGCAGCTGGTGGGCTCACAGCAGGTCTCCTGACAGCTGCTGTAGAGAGAGGATCCAAGCTGGCAGGGGCTGGGAGAGCAGAGGTCAGTGCGGTAGACCAGGTTGCTGGGGTAGAAAGAACTTGGGTAGCGCAGGTAGCCCCCAAGGGAGTGGGAGGAGAAGTTTCCGGAGCAGCAGCTGAAGCCCATGTTCATAGGAGATGTGAGTTCAGCTGAGAAAACACAAAGAATCCTGAATTCACACTGAGAATATTCTGAGGTCTATTCTACCTCCGGGACGGTGGCATTTATATACTCTCAGCTGCAGATGTCGAAAGTGACAAGGGCATCATCCCTATGTTTGTACTCCTTCATTTGCATAGTATTAACTCAATCATCTTCTCTGTAATTGCAGCTGCGTAGTTTCGCACCTACTGCATTTATGAGGACTATAATAAATTTTGTTATAACACAAAGCCAATGAACTATTCTTATGTCAGAAATGTTATGACCGTTTTGCATTAATGGCCATGTCATCTTGGCCGAGAATGCCCCTCCTTTTCTTCCTGGTATATGCTGTACCTGTATCTGATTCTGGTTTGGCTGGGGTATGAGTTCCTTCTAAGGGTGGAGATTAAAATGACATCACCTTTCTCTCTTTTCTTCTTTCTTTCTTTCTTTCTTTCTTTCTTTCTTTCTTTCGGTTATAGGCATAGCTTTGACCTTGCCAAAAAACCTTCTAAAAATGGAAAAACTACTTGTTTTAATTCATTCATTTTTATCCAAAAATTATTTTCCAAGTATTAAATATTAATGCAGAGTATCTCATACTGGATGAAGGCCTAACAATGTTACAAGTTGAATGGAGAAAGTCTTGGAACAGAAAGGATCCAGGACAAGTATTTGGAAGCAAGATAAACGAACAGTACATCAGAACAGAGTTACAGATGGAGACCAATTTGAGCCCATGAGAAGAGAATCAGAGTATTTATCAGTTGAGGTGAGGGGAAAAAGTAAATGCTCAATCTCATGAACCGTGAGATCATGACCTGAACCAAAATCAAGAATCAGATGCTTATAAAGTAGTGAAAAATGCTAGAACATAGCTAGAACATCTCCAAATGTTGCCAATTTGAAAAAAAATATATAGATAGATAGATAGATAGATAACCTGTCTTAGTCCATCCCAGCTACTATAACAGAATATCACAGACTGAGTCACTTATATACAACAAACATTTATTTCTTACAGTTCTGGAAGCAGGGACATCCAAGATCAAGGCATCATCACATTAGGTGTCTGATGAGATCCACTTCCTAGATGCTCATCTTTTCACCCAACCTCAATGGCAGAGTGCCATCTGGGATCTCTTCTTCAAAGGGCTAATCCCATGTACCAAATGCAGTTCAGGTATCATATTGGCACAATGTACACCTCCACGCTAGTTTTTTTTTTTTCCTAAAGTAGAATTATTTATCCACATTTAAAATTATTGGGAGGGGCGCCTGGGTGGCGCAGTCAGTTAAGCGTCTGACTTCAGCCAGGTCACGATCTCGCGGTCCGGGAGTTCGAACCCCGCGTCAGGCTCTGGGCTGATGGCTCAGAGCCTGGAGCCTGTTTCTGATTCTGTGTCTCCCTCTCTCTCTGCCCCTCCCCCGTTCATGCTCTGTCTCTCTCTGTCCCAAAAATAAATAAACGTTGATAAAATTATTGGGATACTTTATATTAAAATGCTGGCTCTGAGTTGGGGAACTAATGGCTTCCAAATAGGTATTTGATTCCCATCTCTGTTTTCTACCTAATTTTTTTCCTATCTGTGGTTTGTGGAACCAAGAGATTCCCATCATATACTTTAGATCCTACTTTTGCCACCCATCTAATTATTTTATGGGAGTTGCTTTTCATCCTGTTACTAACCATCTGGAAGATTCCACTCTAATTAATCATCTTAACAAGTAGCCAGGAGCTTAAAAACCATGACTTGGGATATTAAGATTTATGCCATCAGATGATGTGTTGTCTATGGGTTATCTAGAAGGTATTTTTATTATATTTGCCCAATGTTGGCTAGGGGTCATTTGTATCCCAGTAAATATGTCCACTGGGAAGCCATACCGTAACCAAAAAAACACAATGGTTTTTAAAAAAGGAGAAGAATGTAGCTCATATCTGGATTTCAGACTTTTTCCTCCTCAATAACAGACAACATCTAGTACATATTTTTTGTTTGCCAGTCTGCTGCTTAGATATTCTCTTGAATTTTTCGTTGTCTGAAATTATCTTCAGTTTTGAAGCACACATTGATTGAGCATAGCATTCTAGGATGACATCTGTGTTCTTTCAGAATTTTGAATATTTCATTCAATTATCTTTGTAAATAATTCATATTTTAGTCCCATCATCACTTTTTTTTTTTTCCTTTTTAGAAGGAAATTGGCTTTCTTTCTCAGGTTTCCTAGAAACATTCCTGTCACTGGTGTCCATGAGTTTTACTAGCCTGTAGATGTATTTTCTCGATTTTTATCTAACTTTTAGTTGGCACTGTTTATTGGCTTTGTTTTGGAAAATTTTTAGCGGTTTCTCCCCAACATATTATCTCCCCAATTCTCTCTTGTACCTGTTTTAGGACTCCAAAGACAAGTATGTTCAATCTTTTCACTATGGTCCATATTTGCATAAATTCTTTTCACCTCTGTTTCTCTCCATGCGTTAGTTTAGATAAATGGTTCCTCAAACAAGAGCAGTTGTGCCTTCTATCCTCCAAGGAATACTGGGCAATATCTGGAGAGACAATTTTGGTTGTCATGACTAGCGAAGTCTCTGATCCTGCTACTTAAAACACCTCAATTGTATTCAATTCCTCCTACTTAAAACACCTGAATTTTAAAAATAGTCTTTTCGTAGATCTATTTGAGGGTCTAAAAATAATGAGTAGGATATTCTTTGAACCCTGATTATGGCACTAGATAAGGATAATGTCTTTTTGTAACTTGTTTTTATTCCTTCGTAATCTGCTGCTATTTTAGTCTCACAGGGGCTTCTTTAGCTATTTAGCCTGTGAAAGCTGAGAATGTTACCCAAAGAGTAAACATATAGTGTCCCCAACTTTATAGTGACATCCAAATGAAATAGTAAAGTCTGTTGCCATAAAAAGCTTTTTTTTTTCCACCTATATTTAGTTTGGGCTTGACTAAAACACTAATAGGGCATCAGACACATTTTCCCCACCAAGAATATCTTTCCATACATATAGAAAAGTGGATGACATTGGACACTCATCATCAGATGCATGAATCTGGCCATTTTAAAATAAGATTTGGGTAAGCTCATTAGAATTTAAGACTCTTACATCTTTTTAAACTGGCTTTTAGTTTTTCTTTCATTTATCATACTAACCACTTAAACCTAAGTGTTATTATTGTTCATGAAGTTCCTGATGAATCTGTCAACTACATAGTCACATTCTCTCTGTACATAGATAAAATCCGTTTTTTTTGAAAGACACAAAATATACCCTAAGTCTCAGAACTTCATTCATAAGACCTAAAACTGTAAAATATATTGGGACACCTGGGTGGCTCAGTTAGTTAAGCATCTGATTCCTGGTTTTGCCTCGGGTCATTATAGTGCAGAGTCTGCTTAGGATTCTCTCTTTCCCTCTCTGTACCCTTCCCCTGCTTGAGTACACTCTCTTGCTCTCTCTCTCTCTCTCTCTCTCTCTCTCTCTCTCAAAACAAATAAACTTAAAACAAAACTATAAAATATGGATGTCCAGTAACTATAGTTTGAGTGAGAAAAATATCCATAGTCGGAAGAAATTAGATCAAATCCAGACTTCCAAAATTTACTCTGAGATGCAAATTGAGCTCTTATTAAAACAGCCACATCAAACTTAACACAAACTCTGGTCAATAATGTATAAATAATAACATACAAATATTTCAGTGCCAGAATGCATTAGTTTATTGGGTTATACTTATTTTACTTTTTATCCATTTGGAAACAAATTTTCATGAATTCAATCTGTAATGCTGATATTATGCTCATTTTGGAATTAAGTCATTAAATTAAAAGGGTGCAGGAATCAGTCTGTTAGACTATGATTGATGGAAAAAGACTGGGTATGGAACTGGCGATCAAAGACTAAGATAGTTGCCACTGGAAATAATGAGCATGATGGAACTACATTTTGATGATTTTTCATAAATGTACTAGATCTCAACAAGTTGATTAGTAGAAGTCAAATAGATAGATAGGTTGAAAACGAGATGGCTGGAGGCTACTAGAAGCAAAATGTAGTGGCAGAAACTGGGTCTATAGCTCAGGAAGGAGAAATCATGGACTCCATAACCTAAGGGTCTGAAACCACTGGATCCATAGTCCAGTGAATGGCTGCTCCTAAATCCATAACCCAGAAAGAAGTCATTGCTGGACCCAAAGTCCATAGATATGGGATAAGTTGACTGGCAGGAACTGCAGAGCGGAGCAGGATGTGTGGCAGGGGCTGGACTCCATGCAGGATGTCTGGCAGCTGTTGGGCTCACAGCAGGTGTCCTGACAGCTACTGCAGAGAGAAGAGCACTGCCTATATTCTGGGAGAGCAGAGGTCAGTGCTGTAAACCAGATCCTTGGAGTAGGAAGAGCCACAGGAGGAACCTGGGTAGCTCAGGTAGGCCCCAAGGGAGGGGGAGGAGAAGTTTCCAGAGCAGCAGTTGTGACTCATGTTGAGAGTTGAGAAAATTCTGAGGCTTAAGGTGATCTTGTGCACGGGGTATTTTATACTCATCAATTGGCATGGCAGAGTCAGAGTATAGGTACAATCTTCTTATACCATCTGTATACCCTCTTCTGCATTTGTGTAAATCATCAATCTTCTGTCATTGCACTTGACTAGACTCGTACCTATTGTACTTGTGGGTGCTATAATTTGTTATTATAACACAAAGCCAATGATCATTCCTATCTTAGAAATTCCAGAACTATTTGTCAGCGATCCTCAACCTGTTACAGCCAGGAAAGCTCCTTCTCTCCCTGGCTATGACTGCATGTATATCTATTCTTGCTTCGCTCCGGGATTCTTGCTGTCACTTTTCTACTGTGCCAAGTGATAAGTGACATAGATTTATTTTTTATAAGGATGCTTCTAATGATTGATTCTACTTGTCACCACTGATTTACATTCTCCAAATTTATTCTCCATCTATCACATACTCCATCTATCACATATTATTATACAGAACTTCTTACATCCAATGGAGGAAAGAAAAATAACACATAATGAGAAGTGGCTAGAAATAGGAAGGAGCCAGGCAAACATTTAAAGGCAAAGAGACTCAAAAAGACTGACTCGAGACGGTGTCACAAGAAGAGATTGACTCAGGCCATTAGAAGAGGGAGCGGGGGTGATGGTGACAATGTGGGAATCTGGGAAAAAGGAAAAGACAGGGATTTTAGGTATCTCTTCTACCTACTTTTAGCCTATGGAGATCTTTTCATCTAAATGCCATTTAAAACAAATAATATCTAATGTATTTTCACATTCAGTAAAACCTTGGGTTGTGAGTAACTTGTTCTGTGAACGTTCCACAAGATGAGCAAACATTTGTACTAAATTGTAACTTGATAAATAAGCGATGTCTTGCAATATAAGTAGTATGTGATGCTGGATGTCACATGATCACAACTGAGCCAATGGTTCTCTCTCCTCTCTTTTTCTCTCTCTCACTGCAAGATTGTGGGTGATCATCAATGCAATGTCACATTTCTGTGAAATCTTCAAAAGGAGGCAAAAGCAAGTGTCATTGGGTAGGTTCCTTGTTAAATTTGCACAAAAAGAAAAAGATTCCATTGAGCCAATAGATAGCAGTGATTCCATTAGTGATAGCGAAAGTCATCCTACACAGCAACCCTCCTTTCTCTCATCTCCCTTGCACCAGCCATGAAGGTTTTCAAAGTTAAGTGCAGGTTAATTTGTTTATTTTTCTTTATAATTTGTATTTTCTTTATTATTTTGTATTCTATTACAGTATTATAATCATTTGTATATGAATATTTTTGGGCTGTGGAACGAATCACATGACTTACCACTGTTTCTTATGAGAAAATTTGCTTCGATACACAAGTGCTTTGGAATACAAGCATGTTTCTGGAATGAATTATACTCACAAACCAAGGTTTTACTGTGTTTTCATTTGCATCATCCAAATTTTAAAAGAACCTGGGGTTCACCTCCTAGAACAACTTTTTCTTTTGAATAGTAAAATAAATGAGCATTAATTTCCAATGGGTTGACTATGTCAGATAAATTTGCACTGTAATAAATACTAAGAGAGATTGTGGGGGCTGAAGGAAAATCAACTTAGGTGGAAACAACAAATTTCAAAAAAAATAGAGAAACAACTTGGTAGTTGTATTCTTCAGGAAGCAGGCACTGAGACAGGGATAGAAGAACAAAACGTTTATAAAAGAGTAGCACCTGTGAATGAACAAAGCCATTCTACCACCTCTTTCAGTCACTGACTGCCATGAGAAAAACTTGACCTTAGCTAAAAGGGGAGGCAGAGCCCAAAGAAGCCAACAGAGAAAGCCTGTCAGCTGGCTTCCCTTGTCAAAGCCAGAGAGCTATTCCTCTTGTGCAGCAATGTGATGTGAGCTCCAGTGCCGATCTGTACCCGTCACAGTCCGCTGGTGGCACCTTCAGGGTCAACGTGTCAGGAGAGAGAGTCTCCATGGCTCTGGTAGGCCTCTATTCCTGAGGGGAATAATAAAAGGGCAAGGCCGTGGCATGAAACACAGTCCCTGTCACTGCATTTGATCTTGTGGCTCTAGCTGGTGCTCACCATCGCCCTCGTTCACCATCCATGAAACATTTGCCTCGCCCTCCGTTACCACCTCTGGTGGTCATGGTGGATTTCTCGGATGGTGTTACCCAAGACTTATTCTTGAGAAGTATGAATACTGATAAGTGTACTTTTTTCTTGTGAGAATCACTGCATTTGACAAATCATGTCCACAGTTGGACGGGAGGTTCTAAGAGCCATCCAAGTAGATTCACTGAGCTGCACACGTATTCCCCCTTCCCTCACTGTGTAACAGTAACATTAGCACTTTCTACTGATCAGGGTCATCCACCCAGGGATAGATGGATGACAACTCTTTTTTATTTTATTTATTTATTTATTTATTTATTTATTTATTTATTTATTCATTTGCCTTTCGGTTCCTGACAATAAGGAGCCCAAAGAGCTCAGGCAGCAGCCATAGCTACGGTTCAGTGAGACGCCTGTTGTGTTCCTTAAGAAGTCTGCCTTTGAGAACTGGGTCTCCATCCTTGAAAATTCCAGCTGTAGAAATAGGAAGCACAAAGTTTTTAAATGAGTCACTGAAAGTAATAGTAGGTGGATACTTGGAGCTCAGTCTTTTGAGGGCATTGCCTCCATGCTCAGTTTTGCAGTCAGTACACTAATCCAATGCAGTATTGGGCAGGTAGCTTCAGGCTGCTGTGGTTTTTCCTAAAACCTGTGGATCTCGACATATATCGTCCCTACTGTAAAGTGGATTTCCTGATTGGTCGCTACAGTGGGAGCAGTCCCATGCTGGTAGATGGAGCTATTCATTAACTCCTGAATAATGGCGCTGCTGTGGTAAGCATAAAAAGCAAACTCATACTCTGAATGCATATCTACATGTTTGAGAATGAACACTGATCTTTCCAGGGCAGAAGAGGACCACGTTCAACTTGCAACCAAGCTGCCAGTTGGTCTCCTTGAACACTAATGTCATGATGAGAGTTTAGCATTAGCCTCCGTTACTGAGATTGGACAGTCACAGGTGGCATAATTGTATCAGCTTTGTAAGTAGATTCTGCTTATGTTACTGTACCCATTCATAGCCTCTGGGTCATTTTGTGCACTTGTTCATCTTGCCAGCATTGTAGGGACTGCTGATGGAGGTAGGCTCACGTCAACCGGCGGAGTCATTTTGTCTACTTGATTGTTTCTTCCATGGTTGATGCATTCCAGTGGGCACTAAGAAGAAATACACACTGTGTGTCCACCTGCGTGTGTCTATCCACATGCCTCTACACCAGATTCCTTTGTATCAGCATTCTAATATTCTCCTTTCCAGGTGCCTAATTAGCTGACCAGGTCAATTGCCACCGTCCAGGAATTTAGATGTATCAGATGTATTTTTTTCCTTTTGTCAGCCAACACCAAGGTCCTGCATCCTTTGGAGGAAATATGCTCTATACTGCTCTTGAGATTATTATTCATATAAAGTTTAGGTATGCATAAAAAAGGATTACAGAAAGGAAGTGTCTTTAAAAATTTTTATCTTTGGGGCGCCTGGGTGGTGCAGTCGGTTAAGCGTCTGACTTCAGCCAGGTCATGATCTCGCGGTCCATGAGTTCGAGCCCCGCGTCAGGCTCTGAGCTGATGACTCAGAGCCTGGAGCCTGCTTCCGATTCTGTGTCTCCCTCTCTCTCTGTCCCTCCCCCATTCATGCTCTGTCTCTCTCTGTCCCAAAAATAAATAAACGTTTAAAAAAATTAAAAAAAAATTTATCTTTTATTTTATATTTGAGAGAGAGAGAGAGAGAGAGAGAGCGTGAGCAAGGGAGGGGCAGAGAGACAGAGACAGAACCTGAAGCAGGCTCCAGGCTCCGAACTGTCAGCACAGAGCCCAACTCGGGGCTTGAACTCACGAGCAGTGAGATCACGACTTGAGCCGAAGTTGGACGCCCAACTGAATGAGCAACCCAGGTGCCCCAGAAAAAAAGTTTTAAAGAAATAAATGTCTAAAGCCCCAAATAAATTAGCTCAAATTCATCAATCTATTATTAGGTTTACAAAGTTTGCTCCCATAGACATGGTAAAAATTGACTTATTAAATACCCCCCAAAAAAGCAAAAACAAACAAAAAAAAAAACAAACCAAAAAACCAGAAAACAAAAAAATTCAAACACCTTACCCAGTTAAAACTAACAATAAAATTAGCATAATATTTGGAAGGCAGAATGAATGAGTTTATTACATTATGTTCATTTGGGTTTTCATCTCTTGTGAATAAAATGCATGAACAAGACAGGTGCCTGGGTGGCTCAGTTAGTTAAGCAGCTGACTTCTGCTCAGGTCATGATCTCACAGTTCATGAGTTCGAGCTCCGTGTCGGGCTCTGTGCTGACAGCTCAGAGCCTGGACCCTGTTTCGGATTCTGTGTCTGCCTCTTTCTGTCTCTCCCCACTCGTTCTCTCTCTCTCTCTCTCTCTCTCGCCCTCTTTCTCTCACAAATAAAACATTTAAAAATTATTTTAAAAATAAATAAAAAATAAATACATGAACAAGAATCCCACTATTTCATTAACGATAATTCATGTTTATTAACATAAATTCCATTAATTGATCTCACCATTTATTTAATTCCACCAATTCTATCAACTAATCCAATAAAATTAATCATTAAGTTCAGTATATGTTAGAGACAGGTTTTTTTGGTCAGTGCTTTGTGGCTGGAGAAAAGGTGACTGAAGACTTTTTCCTGAAGATCATGAAGATGATAGGTTCCCTGTTTAGAGACTCGACACACTCCTCAAAATGTCTGCACCCTTAACAAGTGGATGTATAGAATCCAGATCCACAGGTTGGTCTGTAACATGATGACTGACAGCTCCTGGAGGAGAAGTAGGTTGGGCGGCAGAAACTGGATCCATAGCTCAGGGAAGGGAAACCACAGACTCCATAACCCAGGGGTCTGAAGCCACTGGATCCACAGCCCAGAGAGTAGCAGCTTCTGGATCCACAGCCCAGGGAATGGCAGCTTCTGGATCCACAGTCCACAGACCCAGGGTAAGCAGTCCAGCAGGGACTGCAGAACGTGGAGGTCCTCTGGAGGGAGCAGGACGTCTGGCAGGGGCTGGACACCACGCAGGACGTCCGGCAGCTGGTGGGCTCACAGCAGGTCTCCTGACAGCCTCTGTAGAGGGAGGAGCCCAGCTGGCAGGTGCTGGGAGAGCAGAGGTCAGTGCGGTAGACCAGGTTGCTGGGGTAGGAAGAGCCACAGGAGAAGCTTGGGTAGCGCAGGTAGCCCCCAAGGGAGCGGGAGGAGAAGTTTCCAGAACAGCAGCTGTAGGGCATGTTGGCAGGAGATGTGAGTTCAGCTGAGTTACAGTGAGAAGGTTCTGAGTTTAAATGTCACCTCCTAGACTGGGGCATTTATATACTGTCAACCATGGGTGTGGTATTTTTTACAGTCACCTTTCCCACACTTGGAATCTCTCATTTTCCTATATGTATATCAGTGATATTTTCTCTAATTGCAGATGATTCCTTCCATCTCATATTTGTGGGAGAATTCATCGTGATGTAGCACCAAGCCAACGAACCATCCCAATGTCAGAAATGCTATGACTGTATGTCATTAATGCCAACTAATCACGACCAGGAAACCCCCTACTCTTCTCCTTGGCTGAGACTCGTTGTGCTTTTTGCCTGTACATTGGCTGGGGAATGCTTAGCCCTAAAGGCAGGGATTGAGATGAACCTCAGTGGGATAGAGGCACCTTATTTGTCACCAATGATTTTCTTTCTATAAATGTATTTCATTCCCTAAAATTATTTCTCATACATTACATTACATTATATATATACCTCTCAAATCCATTGGAAAGGGGAAAGTAGATACGATAAATTGATTGAGAAATATGATGGGTCACAGGGAGAAATTAGGACAAGCGTTTAAAGGCAAAATGACTAAGCAAGATTAATTTGGGACAAAAATCTCAGTGGAGACCAGTTTGTACACGTGTGAAGAAACTCAGAGTCAAATACTCTTGAGGTGAAGGAAGGTAACTAGTGACACTATGGGTCTTTCCATCTGTGTGTAATTTCAATAAAAACAAGTTCTGTATTAATATAGTTTATGGCTTTTCATATACACATTGTCCCTTTTGTCACCTGTAGTTACAATGTGTCCAGTAATCCTGCTCTCCTAGGATGAGTCTTATTACACAATACTTTCTGGTCATTTTTATCTTTAGGTTCTTATCTTACGATTATCGCCTTCATTGTAAAAACATTTTTCCCTACTTCAGTTTTCTTTAAGATTATTTTTCCATTGTAAAATATCCAAATATTTTCTTTTATAGAGTTCTCCACATCAGGCAAAACTTAACTAAAATGAATCTTGAAGCATTTTCTCCAGTTGGAAAGACAATTACCTCAGAGGGGAACTTGTAATTGCAGGAGGCAATAAAAAAGACTGAAATATAAGTGAATTGTCTAAATACTCATTGTGCGTAACACTAATAAAGTGGTTTGTGGTTCTTAATATATAGGTAGAAGTAAACAGTAATTAAGAATGATCATTAAAACCTCTTGAAAACTTACTAACAATTTTTGAAATTATAAAAAAATAACTTAAAGGATAAAATTCTAACTTTAACCATTTTATTACCTCTCCCAAAAGTGAGAAAAGTATGAAAATTTATTATTACACGTAGAAAATGTGTAAGTAGAAATTTCAAATTATCAATAATCAAGTTAACTATAATAGACTAAATAATCTGTAGAAAAGACTTAGACTATCAGACTGGACTAAAAACCAAAACTATTGTCTACTTAAAATAGAGTTTCTTCAATATAAGGAAACAGAGAAGGCAAAAAGTAAAAAGAATCATCAGGAAAAAGAAACAAAAAATGCTACCTCCGTTTTACTAACCCCAAAGTTTGCTGTATGACAAGACATGAAGATTATTAGATGTAATACAAGATATTTCTTCACAATCATTCTGTCAGACTTTCAGGATGATATCCATGACTTTGTAATTCATTTAGAGGATACCCTAAAGCCACACCATCCAACAGACTAGCTACTATCCACATATATCAAGTTCAATTAACATCAATTAAAATTAAATTAAATTAAAAGTTTAGTTCTCCAATCATATTAGCCACGTCTCAAGAGCACAATAGATACACATGGCTGATGGAAGCCATATATTGGAAAATGCAGATAAAAATATTTTCAACAACACAGGAGGTTCTACTGGACACAGCTGCCTTAGAGTTCACAGCATGCTTTGTTGACTTGCTAATATAAATGAACACTTTTACTATTTCCTGCCCAATGCAAGAATGTCAGAAATCTTTTTTTTAATTTTTTTTAGTGTTTATTTTTGAGAGACAGAGAGACAGAGCACGAGTGGGGGAGGGGCAGAGAGAGAGGGAGACACAGAATCCGAAGCAGGCTCCAGTTTCTGAGCTGTCAGCACAGAGCCCGACGTGGGGCTCGAACCCACAGACCACGAGATCATGACCTGAGCTAAGTCGGATGCTCAACCGACTGAGCCACCCAGGCGCCCCAAGAATGCCAGAAATCTTAGGGTCAGTTATCTTTACCCCAATTCATGCACTATTATTTTTAATGACAGCTTCTCTTTTTTCAAAATTTATTTATTTATTTTGAGAGACAGAGAGAGAGAAAGAATGAGAAAGGGAGGAGCAGAGAGAGGGAGAGAGAGAATCTCAAGCAGTTTCCAAGCTGTCAGTGCACAGCCCCACGTGGGGCTGGATCCCACGAGCCATCATGACCTGAGCCGAGATCAAGAGTTGGATGCTTAACCAACTGAGGCACACAGGCATCCCAATTCATGTATTATTATGTTAGGATATTCATTATTATAATTTCAGTTATGCTTATGTATATTGATAGGTATTTGCCTCCTTGTTTTTACGACCCAAATTTGCTTACATCTACCCAATATATATCTTTTGTTTACTCTTCATTTCTTTTTAGATCTTTTTTGTATGTTCTGGGGTTATTTTGCTTCTGACTATATATAACTTTTATTATATATTTTAGTGCTGGAAAGGTAGTGACAGATTCTTTATGTTTTTGATTGTCTGAAAATTCTACATTTCTCCTTTAGTTTTGAAACAAATACTCACTAGTCAAGTATTCTAGCTTTAAAGTGTTCTTTCTTCAGAAATTTGAGGATATTTAATTATTTTCCTGCTTTCCTTTTTCTATCTGTTTAGAATTCAGCTGTCAATCTTACTGCGGCTTTTTTGAAGGTAACTTGCATTTTCTTTCTCTGTTGGTGATTTTATTTTTTTTTCAAAAATTTTTTTTTCAACGTTTATTTTTATTTTTGGGACAGAGAGAGACAGAGCATGAACGGGGGAGGGGCAGAGAGAGAGGGAGACACAGAATCCGAAACAGGCTCCAGGCTCTGAGCCATCAGCCCAGAGCCCGATGCGGGGCTCGAACTCACGGACCGCGAGATCGTGACCTGGCTGAAGTCGGACGCTTAACCGACTGCGCCACCCAGGCGCCCCTCTCTGTTGGTGATTTTAAAGTTTTCTCTTCCTTTTGTTCATCAGTTTTGACTCTGATGCATTCTCTTTATTTGTTAGTTTGAATATGTTCTCCAGAACAATCTCCAATTGTCTCTCCAGCTGTGCCTAATTTCTTCTTAATCCATTCAACAATTCTACATTTAACTTACTGCACTTTTCAATTTTAGAATTTTTAGTTGGTTATTTTAATACATTTCTCTCTCTCTCTCTTAAAATCTTAAATTTCTCTTTTTATTTCCTAAAGTGACTTCTACTACATGATACATATTTTGGATTTAATCATTTCTTAACTTCTTAAAGCCTGGTGAATTTCCCAAGGGTATCAGATGATCTGTATCTACATCATCTATCTTTATCATCTATATATTCATCCATATCTATATAAAAGTATATCTATAATTATATCTATACCTATAAAGCTATACCTGCATTTACATTTATATCTATATCTGTCTGTGTAAAGAAATTATTGAAGGTCGTCTCTATACCATACTAATCTAATCAAGCATTGAAATAATTTGGAACTGAGCTTTAGTTCATAGGAAGGGGTCAATATTTGAGGCTTACCCTAGTCCTAAGGTTTTGTTCAGAGTCTCAGACAATTTTTGTCAAAATCATTAGAAGTTTGTAACCTTCAGTTTTGGTTACCTGAGCTCATGAGTTGCATCAGCCTCTCATTTGGATTCAGCAATATTCCTAATCTAAAAATAGTCACAAATTCTGAGACTTTGTTGTTGTGGTGGTTGAAACCTCCCTGATGTTTTGTCCCTGGTAATTTCTGAACATGTCACATATATTTTCTTTATCTAGATTTTTCTAGGCAGAAGATATTAATTCTGAATATATACTTTTTTCATTTCTAAGTATACCAATTTTTATCTTAGTCCCCCTTAGGAATAACTTTAAAATTCATAATTAATCCTTAGATACAATATTTAGCTTTTAAAATATGAAAGAATGATTAGAATTACGAGAAATAGAAGTAAACGTCTGAGCACTAAACTATTTTAATGGTTTGAATGGAAGGGGGTGGAAACAAGAATTATTGTGGTTTAAAATGTAATACCTCTAAAAAAAAACAAATAAAATGTAATACCTCTAAATGATGGAGTGACAGTTACTCATCAACTATCTTTTTTTCAAAAATGTTAATGTTTATTTATTTTTGAGAGAGAGAGAGACACAGAGCGTGAGCGGGGGGAGGGGCAGAGAGAGACAGAGACAGAATCCGAAGCAGGCTCCAAGCTCTGAGCTGTCAGCGTAGGGCCTGACGCAGGGCTCAAACCCATCAACTGTGAGATCATGACCTGAGATAAAGTTGGATGCTTAACCAACTGAGCCACCCAAGTGCTCCATTCATCAACTATTTTTAACCATGTATTCCATTGACACACCTGATAAATATCTCCTTCAACTGTAAGTTAACTGAATTTTCAATAATTTATTTTCGTTAAAAAAATTTTTTTTAATGTTTATTTATTTTTGAGAGAGAGACAGAGAGACAGTGCATAAGCAGGGGAGGGGCAGAGAGAGAGGGAGACACAGAATCTGAAGCAGGCTCCAGGCTCTGAACTGTTAGCACACAGCCCGAGTCGGGAGTAGGTTCCTTATCAAAATCTATCTATCTTTGCATTTTGATATTCCTGGAAATACTTTGCCTAAAAAAACAGAGAATGATATCATGAAAATGAAAGATAATATTTGCCCATGTTTTTGTGTGTTTAAATACGCATTAAATCACCATTCCTGACGGTACCAAATGCTTATTATCTTTTAGTTTGAAACATGAGTCAAAACTAAGGTGGAAATCATCCTTAGGAATTTAGATTCTTCACTCTAATGTTAAGGCATCACTCATTACACATACATACAGAAGATCATATTGAGAACTCATCAGTGACATTACAGGTGCTTATCACCTTTACCAAGAAAGGGTGAGTGACTTCAAGCCAAACTACCTAAAATTAATACATAGTCATTTTCATTTGTGTTCAATTCCATTTTTCTCTCATGTGCAAGCCTCACCATATAAATCTAAACATTATTTTTGTTCTCTGCATTCCTTATATAACTATCAGCTAGTCTGCTACCTTACCACTTCTTGTGAGGGAATCAATCCCATTCCTGAATCTGAGATTTCCATTCGCAAAATAGTCTTCCACTACCTGTAGTTTGAGTAAGAAAAATGTCTGAGGTCCCTCAAAATTAGTTCAAGTCCCCAATTTCTCAAGATTTCCAATCTATTTCCAGGTGCAGATAGATATTTTCATAATATCTTCTTTATCTATCACAGTAAAAAAACTTAGCCAATAAACAACTAACAACAATAAACAGCTGGATATCAGAAGCAGTAAGTTTATTAGATTATAGTCATTTGGTTTTTCATACGATTTTGGAAGAAAATCCAATAACATGAATCTTATCTGCAATGCAGACTTCAGACCTTATGTTCAGGGAGTATATTCATTGGAGAATTTTTCAAATAAAATCTGTCAGCCAGTATTTGGGGGCAGACACTAGGTGAGAATTTGAGAATCAAAGAATAAGAAGCTAATTCTTCCTGCAAGTGATGAAGAGAATAAAGGTTATGAGTAGATGTATTGGTGAGATGAACAATAAGGTTAGAAATTTAGTAAGGTGATCAGTAGAAGCCAGATCTACACATTGGTTTGTAACAAGAAGACTGGTAGGTCCTAGAAGTCAAGAAGGATGGGTGACAGAACTGAGATCCATAGCTCATGGAAGGGAAACCTTGGACTCTGCAAGCCATGGGTCTGAAGCCACTGGATCCACAGCCCAGAGAATAGCAGCTTCTGGACCCAAAGCTGGCAGACCCAGAATAAGTCGTCTGGCAGGGACTGCAGAACGTGGAGGTCCTCGGGAGGGAGCAGGACATCTGGCAGGGGCTGGACACCACGCAGGACGTCTGGCAGCTGGTGGGCTCACAGGAGGTCTCCTGACAGCCGCTGTAGAGGGAGGAGCCCAGCTGGCAGGTGCTGGGAGAGCAGAGGTCAGTGCGGTAGACCAGGTTGCTGGGGGAAGAAGAGCCACAGGAGGAGCTTGGGTAGCGCAGGTAGCCCCCAAGGGACTGGGAGGCGACGTTTCCAGAACAGCAGCTGTAGGACATGTTGGCAGGAGATGGGAGTTCAGCTGAGTGACAGAAGATTCTGTGCTTGAATATTGCTTCTCAAGTAAGGCATTTATATACTCTCAGCAATGGGTGTGGCACTTTACAGTGCCATCTTTTCCAGATTTGGAGTCCCTCATTTGCATACATGTAACTCACTAATCCTCTTTGTAATTGGAGTTAACTAATTCTCTTCATCTTATATTTATGGGTGCACTCATTTTATAGCTCTATGTCAAAGAATTACCTCCATGTTACAAATGCTATGACGATATGTAATTAATGCGTACTCCGTCATGGCCAAGGAAGCCCCTCTTATTTTTCTGGTCATGACTAGTTGTACATGTGCTCAGATTTGGCCGAGGAATGCTTTCTTCCTAAGGTGGGGATTTTGAGGCAGTCATCTCCACTTTGTGTCAGTGTCTGAGAAGCAGAAATCTGGTCTTGATGAGGAACCTTCTAAAGATTGCCCCTACATCAAGCCATTTATTTACTCTCTCTAATATAATTTTGCATTCGGTACCTACTATTAACAATGCTTACTATGTCCAGTCTAGAGGGCTGTTATAACAGGAAGCCAAAGAGATTGAAAGAGAAGTTAGAAATGGGCGTAATCCTGAACAAATATGTTGTAAAAATCTACTGTTTAGAAAAAGAAACAAGATACAGTGGTAGAAAGAGGGACAGGACTATCTGGAACTTCTTCTATCCCCCTAGAGAACTTGTGGATATTCTATCTTTTAGTGCAATCATATCATATTGGTTCAAAATGAACTTAATTCATGGCTTTTGTATGATACATTTATATGTGCAAAATTTCCTGTGGTCTACCTTTCCATAATACTTAAAGTTTTGAATGCTTTCTGAGTATCTCCAGTCATGGCAGATTCTGTTTTTCTCACTGCTTTTGGTACATGATTCTGTCCCTGCTTTCTAACTAGACAGGACCCCAGCTTGCAATCTTGAAGTTTATAATTTGGGGGGACCTCTTTAAGAAAAAGAATACAACATTATGAATATAGTAGGAGATATAAACACGAATGCTAATTTAGAATAAAAATAATATTAGCAAATACAAACTTACAGGATGACAATAAAAACACAAATATCACAAAATCAAGACAGCAATATGATATCAAAATCATCACTATCATCTGTAACATTTCCTTTATATGGCCTGCATAGTCTTTGATCACTTTCACATATGACAATGATTTTGTCAACATCATTTCTGTAGAAAGAATAGAATATAACTCACTTTTTCTTCCATAATTATGTACCAAAAAATACTCAAATTATTTCTGATGACACAGAAAAGGTCCTTTCAACATTGCTATTTATTAGTAACGCCACATCTGTAACGTCCCGTGTCGTTTCTCCTCAGCTGATGCTTCAATCCTGAGATCAGGCTTATCTCAGCCTGGTGTCCCTGCCTCACCTCCCCATCCCAGTCTGCTGGCCCTGGAGGCTGCTGACTTGTGTGAGAATCAATCAGCTATGGATCCTCAATTTTAGTGATCTTCTACTGGATAGCTGAGTAGTGTCTTGGTTTAATCGTTCTTGAACTCAAAACTCCCTGAAGGTCTTTTATTTCTTTTCAATTTATTTATTTGTTTTGAGAGAGAAAGAGAGAGAGAGAGAGAGAGGCAGAGAGAGAGGGAGAGAGAGAGAGAATCCTAAGCAGGCTTCATGCTGTTAACGCAGAGCCCGACACAGGGCTCAATCCCACAAATCATGAGATCATTACCTAAGCCGAAGTCAAGAATCAGATGCTTAACAGACTGAGTCACCCAGGTGCCCCACACCTCCCTGAAGTTCTGAGGTTCATCAGGTTGATTCTAGGAGCCAGTGGTAATACAGGCAGCCTTCAGGGTTCCACCTACAGCCCCAGAACTACTACAAGGGCAAATGATTGACTCCCAGACTATGGCAGCACAGCCAGAGCAGTGGGTTCCCCCGAACCTCCCTGGAGGAGTGGAGTGGAGCTTTGGAAAAGGTCAGACAAAGAACCCTAAAGAGGACCCTCATGTTCAAGCTTCATTAGGTTAAATATGTCTCTGTCTTTACCTTAGTTGCTCTATCCAAGATGCTTCAACATGTGCTGGTGATATTCCGTCTGAGATATTGGAAACCTGCATGCAATGCCCAGGTCTCTCTTCAATATACCTTCCATGGAAACGTCTCTGTCCAGAGTCCCAGCCTAACTTTCAATAATTGCATTGTTGTGGTTTTTTGTTGCTTTTGTTATTTTTAACTGGTCCTCTTTGACTCCAAGTTTTTTTTTTTTTTAACAAAGGAAAATATCTGATAGAAATATCACATCATTTGAGTCTCTTGCCGTTTCCTGCCAATTTCAAGATCAATGAACTGATGCAACAGACACCAAAAGTCAAATATGTGGTGTCAGACACTCAGAGAGTATAGTGCAGTGGCTTATGGCATTGAGTTGTAACTCTACTTGATAAAATAACTGTACAATTTTACTGTATATGTTTAAATTAACAACTTTCCTCATGTAAAAGCAGGTTCCATTGCAGAGTTACAAAAAGAAGCGCTCTGCAGGACTTCTATAAGTCCAGGGAAAGATGAAGTAGCTACATTCACATCAAACAGCTACTTTTAAAAAGTTTATCTTACGATCTTTACATTTTGAATTTTTCTTTCCTACGAGCTCCCAACTACTGAAACAAGAGTCCTAGCCTACACAATGCTGTGAGCACCATGCCTTTCTCAAATACTGGTTTTCAAAGAACTTCTTCAAAACGGTTGTCTTATCACAAGTAAGAGTGACCCTTTGCTCACTGGATATAGGACAGTTGCTAACCAAAATAATAAAGTTAGCAAAAATTGTCCACAGTGACACAACCCTCCAGCTGTCCTCACAGGCACGCAAGGATGCCCTTCTCTTCCCCATACATCTGACTCTCCTCGTGTCAAGGAGGGGTGTTATACCGGTTGAGAGCACAGATGGCAAACTGTCAGGTCCTCTACCAAATCCAGCCCACACACAAGTTTCTTCATCACACAGGTATAGGTCCCCACAGGCTTTTCATCAGACTCCGAATCAGTCGCCAATATTTAAAAATCAAAAGAAATCACACAGAATATGGAGGTCTGACATCTTCTAAATTTCTGACATTCTGGTTATGCTGGGCTCCCTTGCTTGCGGCTGCCTGGAACAGACGAAAACTGCCCCATTCAGAGAAGATGTGCTCCGCCCCCCACTTCCTTACAACTTCAGTTACTCCTCTTTATTTAACAGCTCCGGGGCTAAATTTCAGCGGCCATTAGTCATTAAGCCCGCACTATTATTTTGTTGTGTTAGTTAATGTCTCTATCACACGTGGGAGAAGGACAGGTAAATGGAGAGACTTTGGGTTTTAGGACATTTTGTGAAAACGCACTGCCTGGGCACTTGAAGGATAGTCTTCCATATTTAATAGAGAAATATAATGTGTCCACGTTGGCGGATTGGGACGTAAAACGTCCATCATGAAACAAATCACGGGTCAGATGGACCACCTCACTTATGTTTAAATACTTTACACACCAGCAGAACTTGACATGGACTTTAAATACTGGGCAACAACTTAAATCAGTGGTGTCTTAATTCTGAATATGTAACAGAATTAACAAAGGGCCATTTTAGACATACAAACCAAGCAGAAAATAAACAATTTTATTTATTGACTTAGGTATGTATGTATATATGTATGTATGTATATATGCATTTATAATTTTGGGGAAAGCACAAGCAGGGGAGGGTTAGAGAGGGGGGACAGAGGATCCAAAGCAGGCTCTGTGCTAACAGGCTGACAGCAGTGAACTCAATGTGGGGCTCAAACTCACAAACCGTGAGATCATGACCTGAGTTGAACTCGGACACTCAACCAACTGAACCACTCAGGTCCCCCCCAAAATGAACAATTTTAAAAACCAAGTGATTGAGCTCCTCAGGCCGTTCCACATGAGGTTCTGATGTACCACCATGGTTAGATTAAAGGGTTAACCAAATTAAATTAAATTAAAGGGTTAACATCTAGCCAGGAGCCCACAGGAGATGCTCATAGCTGCGTGACATCATACTACATGCCTGACAACTGTAACCACCTCTGTGCAGGGATTGTCTTTCCAAGAATATAAAGTACAACATTACAGAGAGAGAAAAGGAAATCTATTTTCTGCTTGTAACATCATAATTCTATTGTAATGGGCAGTTGCTGCTAATAACACGCTGCACCCTCTCTTCTTGCTACTGTGCAGATATAATAGCTGTTACGAATGCTGTTGTTTGGAAATATTGAAGATGGATTTAGTAGCATTAATATCCATCCTGCAAGATGCAGCACCCTAGGGTTTGAACAAAGGCTACGTGTCACTACCCAGCGACATTGTGCAGATGGCCTCATGATGAGTAGTAATGACTCACTATAAATACAGGAGAGAAGAATAGCAATTGTGACAGACTGTGATAGCTAAAATGGAAGGCAGAATAAAAAGGGCTTTTGCATTAGAAATCGGATGTGGAATGTATGAGTGGAAGGAAGTGCAATGGCCTGTAGTACATCCATGTAGGCGCTCCATAGACATATGTTGATTGCATGTAAAGGGAAATTGTCTTCATGTTTTAAATGCCTTAAGCAAAATAAATCATGTAAGAGTGTTATGTAAGTATTTATTTTTGTTCTTTCTTTGATTGGGCAGCTTAGTGAAGGTTGACTATATGTATCTATCGGACACAGAAGCTTTTCTACTCCAAGGCCACGGCTCAACTAAGACCCATAGGCTTAATGTTTTCCAGATGATAACAAGTTTTGACCCAGTGGAAAGTAGTGAAATGAAGAGAAAGAGTAGAGACTAGTAGACGTGTGTGTGTGTGTGTGTGTGTGTGTGTGTGTGTGTGTGAACACCTTCCTCTCCTGCTACTTTGTGGAAGTCTGGCCTCTTCCTGAGGCTGGCGTGTCCCTGTCTCCTGCTTCATTTCCTTCTCTCCCAAGCCTTTGCTGACTGAAAGCACAGGAGTGGCATATAGAAGGCAATTCCATATTTACTCTGCATTTATTCATCTAACCTCTGGAAAGTGACATAGGATTAGGGGAGCTCTCTGTTCATGAATTTCTTCCCTTTCCAGTGCAGGGGTGAGAGGGGATGGTACATGAGCAGGCATGGGTCGTGGCATGCAGAGGGGAGCAGGAACAAGAAAGGTAGAGGAAGAAGTTATTCCAGGGCACTTCTGGATATTCAGCGGCTTCAAAGTAAAGGGTACTTGAGGTTTCTTGGTCCCCAGGGCTCCTTTACTCTTATAGTTAGGCAGGAGCCCTAGACAGAAAGACAGCTGATTTTCTCTAGAGAGGACCTTGTTTAATACTGCTTCATTGACTGAGCTGTGTCACGGTGGCTGGCTGGAGGCACAGACATAGCAGAGGTCATGGTTTCCCCGTGTCTGTTGGAGGCAACTGGAGAGAGCGCCAACATCAGGGACACCTCCAACCCAGGGTCTTGTTTTGGTGTCTTTGCTTAACTCCACTGACTCATTTTCCCCTTTCAGTGCTTAAATTCTATGATGCTAAAATTTGGTTCTGGTGCCCAGAGACTAATTCCTTTGCAAGTTCTGCCCCACTCAAAGTAGACTCAGGTTTCAATGAGAGGGGATAAAGGCTGTAAAACAAAGTTTAGCTCACGTATTCCTCAGGAAGTGTTGTCCACGGGTTACGTCTTTCTTGCTGGCTACCTTTCTTGACATTGACTTTCTAACTCATCTTAATATCAGGATCTAATTTGCTTGTAGAGATCTGGAATTCCAAATAAATAAACAAAGTAATCTCGGGGCATTGTAGAATGGACCATGTTTGATCACTCAAGATTTGAAACTCTGGTGCGTTTCAGTAATGCCTGTTAAAACATACAGGTCAGAATCCCACCAGCACAGAGGTGGCTGTGGGGAAGGGGCCTTCACGACTGAGAGAGAAGGTAATGTGAAAACTCAAAACTCAAAGCCTGGCATTGCCTTTCCCAGCACTATGATCTTGTGCCGTTGACTTGAGCTCTCTCTGCCCCCACTTTTCTCATCTGTGACATGGGAATAAGGGTACCTCTTGCATTGGGTTATTATAATATTATAAAAATTAAGAGATAATATAGGTAAAATACCCACAAAATTGCCTGACAATTAGCATAGAGTATATGTGAATCTTTGCTCAAATAATCCAAGAAACCATTTCCCAAGTGCTTCCGAGGTATCGAATTTGAGAATCGTTGCTGTAAATATCTTAAATACATTTTTATTGCGTGAGTCATTCTTTTTTTATTGCCTGAGTCATTCTTTAACAAAGGAGCAAAATGTTTATAATTAAATGAGAAACTTGGGATTTCCAAAAGTACACTTGCTTAAAAATAAGAGTATAGCAACTGCAACCCTCTATAGAAAGCGCTGTTTTAAATTTTCAGAAGACTGATCAGCAAAACCAGTGATAAATCATCTCCTAAGTTAATGGCTTAATGCTGTGCTCACATGCTATGTTTCTTATCCGTCTCGAATGTCCCTTTCTTTCTCTTCCCAACCATCCCTTACTTCCTTCCTTTTCCTTTTCTCTTTCCCCCATCTTTATGTTTCACGCACCACTTACCTTGGTTGAGCCGTCTAGACTAGTAATACTGTCAGACCAAAGAAATGATTGATTAATGTTGACCCTCCTCTATACTTACTTCCCATTGATTAATGTTGACCCTCCTCTATACTTACTTCCAAGAGTAGTTAAGCATTTCTATTCATTTATCTTACAATGCTTGCGGTTTAATTAGTTTTGTTGGTATTTTATGTCATTGTAGATCAGACGTCTTTGAACGAAAAGTTTCTAGCTCCCATTTAAAATTTCGCAATCTCCATGTCATAATGTCGTTTTAATCAAACATTCCCAAAGGCAAACAATTTCAAGATGATTTGCAAATGTGGTCCTGATGACACTGTTCACAGCTGCACATATCTGGCCTTTACAGTTCTTAGTCTGTTGCTCTTCCAGAGTATTTTAGGAATTGCCAGCTTCATACATCCCATCTTAATTTCCCAGATACAGTTGACCTAGAAGAAGGACCACCCTCCTCCCCTCAGTTCCTGTGTCACCATAGACTTGCAGTAATGTTTATTAAAAAGATGATACAGGCAGTCTTATTGGCTTTATTATTTTTACTTGTTGACAGTTGAAAATACGTGATCCTCTGTTCATGAACAGATTCTGCTGCTTGGTTCCTTAGGAAACATAAATAGAAGAGTCTGGTACCTTGTCAGTATGAGACACTAGGAAGTGGAGGGTCGCAGGCACCCTGCGGTGCTGCATGGATGGTGATTACCGGATTATTGGCCATGAAAATAGTCACCTTCATCCTATATGTGAGAAAGGGATGATCTGTGTCTCTCAAGTAAATGAATAAAACATATTCAGCCATGTCTGGTGCAGAGGGAGATCAATTTCCTTTTCATTAGATAACTGATTTAGTGAAACCCCGGAGGACTCTACCAAGTTGTTTTCCTCATACACACACCCAATGGAAAGGGTTTATAAAGTTCCTGAGGAGACAATTCACCCCAAGTCCTCATTAGACCTAGAAAAAATTGGCGTTTGGAGACACTATCTAATCAAAATCTTAAAATGCCTTTTTTTCCCACTTTAATGACTGTTTGTCTCTTGTTATGGGTTAAATTGTGTCTCTCAAGATTCATATGTTGGAGTCCTAAACCCCATTACCTCAGAATGTGACCTTATTTGAAGATAAGGTCTCTAGAGAAGCAATCGAGTTCAATAGTGAGGTCATTGTGATGAACTGTAATCCAATATGACTGTTGTCATAAAAAGGGGGAAATTGGGGCAAACAGATATTCATGCATAGAAGGAAGGAGATACTGAGAGACCCAGGGAGAAGAGGGGTGCCTACAAGCCAAGGGGAGCAGCCTGGAACGGATCCTTCCCTCACTGCCCTTAGAAGGAACCAATACTGCCAATACTTAGATCTAGGTCATGCAGCTTCCAGAGCTGTGAGACCATGCATTTCTGTTGTTTAAGCACCCAGTCTGTGGCACTTTGTCAAATTAATACATCCTTCATCTGTCAGAGGGGGGTCCTGTCTTCCCAGGAATTGAGTGACCATGGTCATTGACTCCAACTTCCCATGTCTACCAAGTTTCTGCTGGTCACCAGGGAACCTTCCAGCTATCGTGTGCCCACTTATTATCACGCTTCCTCACCAGTCCTTCCAGAGGATGGGACCATGAGCTTGGGGCTGTGGACTCTAGTTTCCAGTATCTGGGTTGTGGATCTGTGGATCTGAGAACTTCCCCACCTCTCATGTTGAATTGGACCTCTTGACACACCTGTTGTTTCTCTAGGAGAGATCTGTCTCCTTTTTCTTGACCAAAATGTGTTCAGAGGTCCATAAATCAGCATGTTGTATTTCTAAGATCTCAAACAATGAATTTTTAAAAACTATTACTAAGGAAGCAATAGATCTTTTAAGTCAGGAACTGCCTATCCATTTCTAATAAATGAGACCTATTTTAATTCACTGACAACCTATGCCACAAATAGAAATATGTAAGTTGCTACTTCCAAAATTATCTTTCTTCCCGACCTCATTCCCAACCCCCTTCCTTTCCCTTTCTTAGGACACATTTTATTTTCTCTACTTTCTGGATCATCTCTTTCTAGTATGTCATAAAGGAATAGAAAGATACCACCTTATGTTACAATAATTTACTTAACAGAAATTTGGCTCATGTTTCTATTTATTTCAGTGTGTTTTATATGTTTTTAATCAATTTTCTTTGGCATGAAAATGCATTGGTTCTGCTTCCCTTAAGGTATGCTAACCATTTAAATGTAAGGTATAGGGTTTCTGGAGAATATGCAAACCAGGTGCCTCAGATATTGAAATCACTGCTACAGTTAGATTCTTAATTAGATCTCCTTTTTCTCTTTTTGCTTTTCTTTCTTGGTCTCTATCCAAACTTGGAGCCCCAAGCAAGATATTTTCTAAAAAGCCCAAACAATGATTAGCTTCTCCCCATTCCTCATGAGATAAAGCAAAGAGTACAGCTTAAGAAACGTGCTGAGAAAAGATCTTTCTTTTGTTCTACCTGCTTCATTTGAGACCTGTGTTGTCTCAAAGAAACAGGATCCGACCTAACTCTTATCATCCAGAAATATATTCCAGGTCCCTAACAGAGTCAGTTGGGGAAAATTTGAGAATGGATTTGGTGCTAACAATCAGACTATAATGATCTCATAGACTTTATTCTTTTGCCCATTTGTTTATTTATCTGTTTGTTTATTTATCTATATATTAACTCATCTATTCAAAATTAGTAAATATCTATCTTGTGTAAGAAACTCATGTTTATGAGAGCAAATGAAATGAATAGAATGAGTGAGCGAGTGAATGAATGAGTAAATGAATGAATGAATGAATGAAAAGAATGGAATTTGGGGGCACCTGGGTGGCTCATTCGGTTAAGAGTTCAACTCTTTTTTTTTAAATTTTTTTTTTTCAACGTTTATTCATTTTTGGGACAGAGAGAGACAGAGCATGAACGGGCGAGGGGCAGAGAGAAGGAGACACAGAATCGGAAACAGGCTCCAGGCTCTGAGCCATCAGCCCAGAGCCCGACATGGGGTTCGAACTCACGGACCGTGAGTTCGTGACCTGGTTGAAGTCGGACGCTTAACCGACTGCGCCACCCAGGCGCCCCAGAGTTCAACTCTTGATATCGGCTCAGGTCATGATCTCATGGTTTGTGGGACCAAGCCCCACGTCGTGCTCTGCACAGAGCCTATTTGGAATTCTCTCCCTCTCCTCTCTCTCTGCCCATCCCTCACTTGCTCTCTCTCTCAAAAATACATAAATGTTTTAAAAATTGGAAACAAAGGGAATTTGGAGTGAGACAAACATGAATGTGAATCTTGATTCCATTACTTAGGTGAAATTATCTTATGTAAGCTTTGTTTGTTCTGCTTCTGTGTCTGGAAAGTGTAAACAACAGTGGAATGTATTTCTTGGGAGAATTAAATTAGTTTGTATATATGTAAATTCCTGGAATAGGTTTTTTTCATACACATTGATTCTACTTCCTTTCCTTTCCATGTAACTTCTATGTTATTCCATATCCCTTTGTTCTGATCTTTCTTCCAGGAAATCTCTTTCTTACCCAGGATGACTTTTTGGCTAAACTTTTTCAACTTCTTAGTATATGCATCTGTGCTTTCTCCGATATGAGTTTGCTTTTAATTATTAGCAGTCTTCAACCTGTCTTTCTATAGCTTTGTATGCTCATGATATGTGGCATGTTAATTAGAAATTAAAGTGATTTTCAGGGTTGACTCACAGAAAAGCGATGAACATTTTTGAACCAAGGGGGATCTTTTCAGAGAAAAGTTAGAAAAGGCTTCATGGGAGCCATTATTTGAGGGGGACCTAGACTGCAACTCTGGAGTTGCAGTTGAATCAAAAGAAGGATATATTCTGAAAAGACATAAGGATTTGTAAAGGTTATATAATCAGGGTGGAATTAAAATAAAATGTTTATTGAGAGAGAGACAGAGAAAGAGATGGAGAGAGAGAGAGAGAGAGAGAGAGAGATTCCCAAACAGGCTCTGCACTGCCATTGCAGAGCCCCACACAGGGCTTGACCCCATGAACCATGAGATCATGATCTGAGTCAAAGTCCAGAGTTGGACACTCAACCGACTGAGCCACCCAGGCACCCCCAGGGTGGAATTTTTTTATATTTTTATATTTTCTTTTAGGGGAGATAGATTTTGAGTATCACTGATGTTTAGGGTGGTGGCATAAAGTTGTAGTAGATCTTAAGAACTGATTTTCTGCTTTGAATTAGTAAGCATAGACAACAGTGTAATTAAAATTTATTTTCAACAGGGGCGCCTGGGCGGCTCAGTCAGTTGAGTGTCGGACTTCAGCTCAGGTCATGATCTCGCGGTCAGTGAGTTGGAGCCCCTCATCAGGCTTTGTGCCAACCACTCTCTCTGCTCCTCCCCCGCTCGCGCTCTGTCTCTCAAAAATGAATAAACGGTAAAAAAAAAATAGAATTTATTTTCAACACAATTGTTGAAACGAGAAAAACTGAAACCGAGAACAGGTACTGAGCATGCCCCAATCCTGATCATTCCAATATTTCTCACTTTGTGCTCCTAATAGTTCTTCAGTCCTTAGCCTGCCCCCAACCTTTCACTCTCTTCCTTCTCAACCATCTTATCCATCTTCCTTGTTACTAAGGCAGTATAGTTACGCGCTGAGAGTGTGGACTCAGATAAAGCTATGATGGTACATGGTCCCTGCTGCGTTGGAGCTCATCTATAAGAGAATAAAAATTATTGTAGAACTGTTGTGAGTTAAATAGAATGATTTATGTACCATGGACCAGGTACCAGCACAATGCCTGGTTCATATAAATTGCTTCTTAAATATTATCCACTATTATTAAGAGAGAAAATGGAGATTCTGCATTGTATTCCAAAAATAATCATTAAACTCTCTGTTTTACCTGCATATTACAAAACAAACAAACAAACAAACAAAACAACTGGAAATGCTCTTAGGTATGTTTCTAGTTCCAAAGAACTCATCAGGACTTTCACGCAACTTGAGTGAGTTAATGATAGCAAACTCTGTGACGTCAGAACTAAGATGTAAATAATCACGAGTATAGTGTGTGAAAACTCACATTTTACAGCAAATGGCAAATGTGGTTTGCAACTTTAAGTGAACAAATACATCTTAACAAATGTAGTTTCTCCTAACAAAGATTCATAGTCTCATATTTCAAGTCAAGAGTTCTTAAAACTATTATAATAAACATTTCAATATTACAGGAAATCAACTTGTACTTTTGGTAAATAAATACACAGAATACATCTGTCATTGTGATGAGATATAGAGTATATACAGATTTAATTTACATTGAATAGTACTGGCTTATGAATTATTTTTAACATTCTTTCTTTTATAAAAAGACAAGATTAATGTCTTTCCCAGACGGTGCTTTACCTTTTCAAAACACTTGTGTTGAGAGAAATTTTGATTTCCTTTAAGTGTTACTGAGATTTTAAAGCTTGTGATTTTAAATATAACATAATCCAGAATGACCCAAAGATGTTGAGATATCCACAAGTTTTATATTATTAATATTATTGAAATAAATGAAACAATAAATCAACAGAAGTAAATAGGAGAGTGACAAATCATTACACTTTTCTGATGAAAGAATTTTTTGCTAACACTTTAATGTCTGGTACTTCTTTATTTTCTAGCATTTTCTAATGCCTTAATAACGATCTGTCATGGTTAACTATAACATTTCCACTTGGCTAATTTACAGTGTCTGGTTAGTTTTCAAATACCAATCGAGATGTAGTGATGATTATTACAAAAATCAATAGATTTTGAGTATAGCAGATTACTTCCATAATGTGGGTGAGCCCTATCCAATCAGTACAAAGACTGAGGTTTCTTGAAGAAGGAATTTTCAAGGTTGCAACATAGAAACCCTGCCTGAGTTTTCATTCTGCTGTGTTATGGAACCCAGACTCAAGACTGCCAAGTCAGGATGAATTTCCAGTCTGCTGACTGGTTTTATAGATTTCAAACTTGTCAGTCCCACAACCACACACAACCCTATTTTAAAAAGTAAATCTCTTTGTCTCTGTACACACACACACTCACACATATGAATATTACACCTATACATGTGTCTATTATGTAAATTTATGTAAATTTACTGTACCTATAACCACCCGCACCTATTATCTGTTCTGTTTTTCTGGAGAACTCTTTTATGCTCTCCAAGAAATGAATGATGGTCTTCATGTTTGCTATCTGTATCTTCTCTGACCAAATTGATCATGTACTTCTTGAATCTTGCTTGAACTTAACTAGGGAGGAAATGTACCCTTCCTTCAAAACCGGACAAAGAGCAAAAACTAAACAACAAACTGTGGTCATATGAAAACTCATTATGAAGACTGAATTCTCGGAAAGTAAATTTTACCTTAGAGTCATAGAACTTGGCAATTGTCGGGACCTTCAGGAGCCATCTGGTCCTGCCTCTGATCTATGTAACAGCCTGAAGTCAACTCCTATAATTCAGTGTTATTTCCACCAACATACACTAGAATTCACTTTTGTCAGCGTAAGAAATCAGATGTTGTAATCTGCGGTTTCACACACTAGCATTTCCTTGATATGTTTACTAATATCTAGTTCATATCTCTGCTTTATTCAGGTCCTAGTTAGGCTGTTTCTGTTTTGGCTACAGTGCTGAATTCAAACAAACAAAGCAATAAGGAACATAGAAGTTGAATGCAATACTGAATACCCTTTCTGGTCTCTTAATTTTTTTTTTTTTTTTTTTTTTTTGCGAGATTGTGCACATCTTTGAAAATTTCCAAGATGGGGCTTTGGGAACTAAGGTTTGGAAACAGTTGAGGAGTTGAGTGTTTTCTAATCCTCTTAGAAGAATCAGCAGTGTTTATCAACCGACAAGCAGACTGAAGAGTGAACCTCCAGCAGGTTAATGATGCACCCAGCACCCAGGGAATGATCTGTACTTCAAATGCAAGGTGAAACCTGTCACCATATCCTGCCACCTTAGTAACGCACTGCTAAACAAGGTGCTGAGAGCAAGTGAGGTAGAAAAGTGTCCATGCGTGTCCATACGAAATGACGCAGAGGAGAAAACTGGGGCAGCTGCTCAACGGGAGCATGTGTTCTATTTTGAGGCGATCAAGTTCAATACGATTCAAAAGATGCTTGGTTTCGTTAAAATACTTTTATTACAGATAAGCAAGAACGTTTCATTTGAATGCACATCTGAGAGAGGACAGGTCTGTGACTATTTTGGTGGAAATGATAAGCAATAAAACAAGACAAATGAGATAATAAGTAGGAGATTGTTGGTTTTATGCCTTCTGGATTCATGTTTTGCTCCAACAAGTATCATTGAACTTACTTCATTCGCTTTCCAGCCAGAGTGGCCCCAGCAATGGCTTATGCAGTCCATGTGGTCGGGAGACAGGTCACCACTACTTCTGCCTTTGTCACAGCACAAGCATATTTATATGACCACTGTTGCTGGATTCTGAGGTCATTTGCTGGGATATCTTAGGTAAAATGGGGAAATTCCTTGATACATAAACACTAAGAGCTCAAGCAAGAATAATAAGACATCCTGGGTAGCCCTATACCTATAAAATAAATTAAATTGACCATCGAAAACCTTCCTATAAAGCAAATTTCAAGCTGAGGTGGCTTCATGGGAAAATTATTCAAAATGTTCAAAAACAAATTCTACATAAAGTATTTCAGAAAAGAGAGGCATACACACTTCCCAACTAATTTTACAAGATCAACATTACCCTTTTAGAAAACTAGACATGGACAATGTTATAAGAAAATTACAAACCAATTCCCCTCATACATAATAGGCATTAAAAAAAGTAGAAAAAACATCAGTAAGTCTAATCCAGTATATGTTAAAAGCATAATATCTGATCAAATGATAAAATGATCAGAGATGTTTTTCCCAGGAATGCAAAGTTGATTTCAATATTCAGAATTACCCAGTGCAATTTACCATATCAGAAGATTAAAAATTCAACTACACAATAATCTAATAAATGCCTAAAAAAGCACTTGGAAAAACTCAACATGCATGCACTCATGGTAAAAGCTCTCAGCAAGCAAGATTTAGGAGAGAACTTACTTGGACTGATAATCGGCATCTACAAACCACACTGGTGGCATCATGGTTAACAAAGAAAGACAGAATGTTCAGGAATAAAGCAAGCATGTGCTTTGCCCACTCCACTCAGCATTGTGTTGAAGTTTTTTTCTTTCTTTCTTTTTTTTTTTTTTTTTTTCAGAATGAGAGTGAGAGACAAAGAAAGAATGAGCAGGGGAGAGACAAAGGGAGAGGGAGAAAGAGTCTTAAGCAGGCTCCAGGATCAGAGCAGAGCCCGATGCGGGGCTCGATCCCATGACCTTAGGCAAAATTGAGATCATGACCTTAGGCAAAATTGAGCATCAGATTCTTAACTGACTGAGCCACCCAAATGTCCCTGGAGGTTCTACCCAACATGATGAGACCAAAAGAAAAGAGTCATACTTATCTTAAAGGAAGAAAGAATATTGGCTTTGTTTGCAGATGACATGACAGCCTATGCAAAAGACTTGAAATAATTCACAAAAATCTGCTACAACTAATAAATGAATTTCAGACCGTTGTAGGATACAAAGTCACATAAAAATGTAATTCTACCTAAAAGTGATGAGCAAATAGAAATTGAAATTTTAAAATGCCATTTAAAATAGCATGAAAACCTGCAACATATTTAGCTGTAAATCCAACAACACACATGCAGGATTTGTGCACTGAAAACTATAACCCTTTCATGAGAGATAATAAAGAATGTTTTTTTTTTAATTTTTAATGTTTATTTATTTTTGAGAGACAGAGACAGAGCACGAGCAGGAGAGGGGCAGAGAGAGGAGGAGACACAGAATCCAAAGCAGGCTCCAGGTTCTGAGCTGTCAGCCCAGAACCCGATGTAGGACCTGAACTCACCAACCATGAGATCATGACCCGAGCTGAAGTTGGACGCTTAACCGACAGAGCCACCCAGGCGCCCCTGAAGTATTAAAGAATGTTTAAATAAGTGTAGAGACAGTTCATGTTCATGAAACAAAGAAAATGAAGATTTTGAATCTCCCCCAGTTGAATACAGATTTAACAAAATCCCGATGAAAATCATATCAGGTTTTTGTGGAAATTGGCAAACTCATTCTAAAATTTATATGGAAACACAAAAGAACTCATATAGGCAAATGATTTGGAAAATAAAGAACAAAGTTTAGGGATTTGCAATCTAATGTCAAGGCTTACTATAAACCTATAGTAATTAAAGCATGGTAGTATTGGGTGGACGTACACATTAATGGAACAGAGGAGTAACTCCAGAAATAAATATGTACATGTATGATTAATTGACTTTGATAAAAGTGTCATGGTGATCAGTGGGCAAAGGGCAGTCTTTCCAGCAAATGGTACTAGGGTAATTGGACATCTTTATGACAAAAAAAAAAAAATTCCTTGACTCAAACGTTGCCCCCAATACTAAATTTATTTGATAAATTGTACTTAGTCAAAATTAAAAACATCTGCTCTTGAAAACACTTTGATAAGAAAATGAAATGACAAGCCAAGAGCCACAACCTTGGAGAAAATATTGGAGAAACACATATTTGATAGAAGCCTTGGATCTAGGATATATGAGGGACTCTTACAACTCAATTATATGAAGTGAAACAACTCAAAAATGATTTAAAAACTTTGACTACATACCACTGAAGGAGAGACATCGAAGGCAAGCAACACGTCAAAAGATGCACAATATTATTAATCATTGGGGAAATGGAAGTTAAAATCACATGTCGCACCACCACATGCCTCCTAGAGGAGGCAAAATAATAATGGATAATGGCAATGATAAATCATGATAATAGGTCTAGTGCTCTTGAGGATTTGGAACAACTGGAACTTTGCTGTTGGGAATGCAAAATGCCACAACCACCGTGGAAAAACAGTGTAGCAGTGTTTTTGTGATGCTAAACACGCAGTTGCCATATCATCCAGCAGTCCCACTCCCAAAAATTTATCTAGAAAAAATGAAAACAAAAAGCATGTCTATGAAGAAACCTGCATATAAGTGTTCATGGCAGCTTTCTCCATAATTGCCCCAAATTGGAAATCATCTAAATGTTGTGGATAGTGAATGGAGAGCATACATACAGTGAAATGCCACTTAGAGATGAAAAGGAAGGGGTTATTGAACTATATGACAACATGAATGAAACTCAAAAGCAGTGTATTCTGTAAAGGAAATTAGCCACAAAAAGCTGTGTAATGGGCGATTCCATGTAGAGTGCATTTCCGAAAAGAAGAGCCTATACGGACAGAAATTCAGATACATGGTGGGAAGCCATCGACACAAACAGGCACAAGGAAACCTTGGGTGATAATGGAAAGGTTCTGTATTTCTGTTGCGTTGGTGGTTACATGACTGCATATGTCTGTCAAAACTCATTGAGCTGTATGCCTAACAGAGGTGAATTTCATTATGTGTATATTTTACCTCAATAGAGCTGACCTTAAAAAAAAAAAAAAAAAAAAAAACAGTGAAACAATCAAGTGGAGGCGTCTATTTGCAACATACCAAAGATGAAGGCATAAAATAAAGAATACATGGGGCGCCTGGGTGGCGCAGTCGGTTGGGCGTCCGACTTCAGCCAGGTCACGATCTCGCGGTCCGGGAGTTCGAGCCCCGCGTCAGGCTCTGGGCTGATGGCTCAGAGCCTGGAGCCTGTTTTCGATTCTGTGTCTCCCTCTCTCTCTGCCCCTCCCCTGTTCATGCTCTGTCTCTCTCTGTCCCAAAAATAAATAAAAAACGTTGAAAAAAAATTTTTTAAAAAATAAAATAAAATAAAGAATACACAAAGAACTCCTAAGAAAATAATCTGAAAAGCAGAATAACTCTATAGAACCACTGATAAAAGGTAATAACAAAAAAATAAACTTGAATGAGTCTTGGTCATATCACTGGCAAATGATGGAGTCAGGATTCAAACCCAGCCCCTCTGAATCCAGGGCCATGCTCCTAATTACTACGCTAAAATTGAAAATGGAACTGAAAATTCCTAGCAACTCTACCTCTACCTATATACCTTATGGGAACTCTAGACATGGGCGTGGGCGCAAATATGCTCCTTGCCACATGATTTGTGATAGTGAGGAATCAAAAATAATAAGGAGATAGATAAGTAACATGTGATAGTGTTATATTGAAGAATTCTATATGGTTGCAACAGAAAGAAACCAGCTCAGTATATTATAATAAAGTGGCTGTTTGCACAAACTCTTGACGATCGAACCAGTATCTGGGTTCAAATCCTGTATCTGCTACCGACTACACGAGTGGCCATGGGCGAGTAACTCAACTCTCACCCTCTCTAAAATAAGAACCATGGCAATATGTGCCATGTGGATTATTAGGAAGACTCAATGAGCTGATATTTGTAACAAAGTCCTTCGAACAGTGCCTGGGACTTGAACGTGCTACTGAAGTGAAGATAGAAATATATAAATATCAACATGAATATATTTTAAAGGTAATTTTTTAATGAAAAAGTGTATTTACAAATATATGTGCAATAAGACTGTGTTCTTAGAACTTAAAACAATAATAAGAAACAACAAAGTGCATACACTTATTAATATGTGTGCAGAAAATTTCCTGGAAGACTCCTGCAGACTGAATGGGTTTCCACTGGAAAGATCCCCCTCTCTGCCCCTCCCCTGCTCGCGCTCTTTCTCCCTGTCTCAAAAATAAACAAAAATTTAAAAAATAAAGTAATAGCATAGACTTAAAATGGTCAGTATGAAGCAGGAAGGGGCTGTGGTGATCTAAGAGGAGTGCCAGCGCCCAGCAGAGTTGACCAATGAGACAGGTGATCTCTGGCAATGTAGCAGCTTGCTACCTTGGCCAGCTTGCTAGGTGCCTGAGACAGAGGCCAGGGCAGAGAGACAGAGTGATTTTCCTCATCCTTTACCCAGAAATCGGTCTTTCCGCCCATACTTAACTACAGCCTTTAACATTTGCTTAATTTGAAAGGTATTGAAAAATATCTGAAAACGTTGTGAAAGGAGATCGTCATCTTAAAGATTGAACCTGATGACAGGCAGTGCCCTGGAAGAACAATCACTACTCAAGGAATTCATGTCATTAAGTTACTTGTGGCCAGTGAGTCCTCTAATGCTTGGTTATTCTTTTTTTTTTTTTTTTTTTGTAAATTTTGTTTTTTTCAACGTTTATTTATTTTTGGGACAGAGAGAGACAGAGCATGAACGGGGGAGGGGCAGAGAGAGAGGGAGACACAGAATCGAAAACAGGCTCCAGGCTCTGAGCCATCAGCCCAGAGCCTGACGCGGGGCTCGAACTCCCGGACCGCGAGATCGTGACCTGGCTGAAGTCGGACGCCCAACCGACTGCGCCACCCAGGCGCCCCTAATGCTTGGTTATTCTATGTTGTATTGGTATTTTTCCATTTCAAAAAAAGATGTTTTGCAATGTAGCATTTTTCTTCTGACCTATCCAGACGACTTTTTTTTTCCTTAAACACTTTGCCTGTGCTTATAGGAGTGTTTTATTAGTCCAGGATCTACCTCTGAACTTAATAGTCAC
Source organism: Puma concolor (assembly GCF_028749965.1). NCBI lineage: Eukaryota > Metazoa > Chordata > Mammalia > Carnivora > Felidae > Puma > Puma concolor. Next base: position 145,773,932 of record NC_141675.1, on the reverse strand, counting down.
TTCAGTTTAGTTTTGTTTTTCTCTTCCTTTTAGAGAGACACATTTATTAGCATTTATGAGCTATTCACTAGTATCTGTACAAAGTGCACAAATGACTAATGAAAAGTGTTAGCCTAATTAGGAATGGGTGTGGGAGATGTTAATTGGAATTGACTTATTCCAGAGTTATTTCAATGTTAATTCCCAGGGCTAGGGATCTGGCCTGGAAAAGCAAGAACTTCTGAATGTTAGAAAGTCTTAGAAAGTCTTTTTTTTTTTTTTTTTTTTTTTTTTTTAAGTAGAATCAAGGATTAAGAGGAAGAAAGAAAGATTATGCATTGTGATGGAGTTAAAGTCTGGCATTTTAAGGCATCCCATGTGTTGGGGGTGGCACATACTTCTTTAGTAAATTTAATAGGTGTCCATTCATAAAGCATAACTTATTTTCCTTCAGTGAATCAGAGTGATGGTTTAAGTATTGCACAAGGGCACTTCGTGTGATGCATGCCACACTTTGGATTCTGCATGGGAGAGATAATCATAAAACAAAGTAACTAAGTGCTCTGAAGCAGCGTGCTTTGGAATTCAGCAAGGTAATTTTCAGGTAGTTAAGGAGCTTTCTTTTCAATGACAATTGTAAATGCCATTCCTCTTAGTTAAACCAAATAAAATGTCAGATTCTAAAGAAGACGAATGGGCACAAACCAGATAAGAAACAGCCCTTTTTCTTCTTCTTCCTTATTTTTTTCCCCCATTAATCTAAGTATGGGTTATCCAGGTTCTTTTCTCTTTCTTGAGCTAGAAAGTAAAATATACTTCAAATGCATACAGATCAGTGATGCATAGAATTCTACTGTTGAACACTATTCAATGCAAATATTCTTAGGAGAGGTAAATAAGGCTTTTATTAGGCTTTTATATCGTAGTATAAATAAGCTTAATAGATACTTTTCTGAGACAAGTTAAAGTTAAATTTGCTTTTATATTTGCAGAGTATTTGAATCTTGACTCTGCATAAGGAGACCGTGGTTCGAGCTTCTGTCTTTCTTAGCAGTTAGGAGAAATTTACTGAACCTCTTTGAGGCATAATTTTTCAATGTGTGGGTTGACCAAAGATACTAAAAACCCCTGTTGCTCTAATATTTCAAGTTAGTTGCCTCAGAAAATGTTAAATGTTAATTCCTGAAATATTATTTTAGATGAAAATTAATAACTGCAACTCAGGATATGTCCTTTCATCAAGAAATAAGGCTAAACAACAACAACAAAACTGTATGTTGACTTGGGCAAAAACAGAAAATAATGCTTGCTACAAGACCGACTCCTCAGAAAATATATGCAGAAACTCAGTTCCAGCCAACACTTCTAGTTAAAGTCTCACTCAAAGTGTTGTATTTGCCTCTTAAAAGAACATCCTCTAAGGAAGGCTTTTAAGCTTGTGTTCCCTTTAAGGAAATCCATGGGCATGAACACCAAGGGTAATATCCATACCCCTTAATTCCAGTGACAAGCACAAGACATGAGAAAGCCAGGCGTATCACAGAAAAAGGCAGGCTGAGTGCTTTGCCAATGAATCTACAATTTAATCAAGCTAAATTAATAGGTATCAGTAATTACATGGATTAATTCGAATAGAAAAAGAGTAAAAGGTTCAACTGATTGTCGGTGCTGCTGAATGCAGTTAGTATTTGGAGAAATCCATTCTAATGTGCTTGTGAGGCAAAGGACAAACCACTGATTCTCCTGATAACTTCGTGGAAGTGAAGAGGAAGCTTATGCAATTCCATTTGGTAGGGCAAGGACTCACCATCCACATGGACCATAAGGCGGAGGCTATTTGGGAATATGATGACATATAACTTCAAAGATCAAATCACAGAGAATTTCTGGGGAATTAAATTGAGTAGCTTCTTCCTAAGTGTATCAGAGTGATTGAAGCACAATTATGTGAAGATGTGATAAATGAGACTTAAGCAATAACCTAGAGAGGCCTTCTTGCATAAAATGACAAGCGCGGAGGAGGGACATCTGGACGGTGACACACCCAGGTCTAAGAGTATATATAACATGGAGTCCCGACCATGGCATTGAAACTCAGAGCATCTTCTGACGCTCACTCAGCTGAACTCCCATCTCCTGCCAACATGACCTACAGCTGCTGTTCTGGAAACGTCTCCTCCCACTCCCTTGGAGGCTACCTGCGCTACCCAAGCTCCTCCTGTGGCTCTTCTTCCCCCAGCAACCTGGTCTACCGTACTGACCTCTGCTCTCCCAGCACCTGCCAGCTGGGCTCCTCCCTCTGCAGCGGCTGTCAGGAGACCTCCTGTGAGCCCACCAGCTGCCAGACGTCCTGCGTGGTGTCCAGCCCCTGCCAGACGTCCTGCTCCCGCTCGAGGATCTCCACGTTCTGCGGTCCCTTCCAGACGACTTATTCTGGGTCTGTGGGCTGTGGGTCCAGAAGCTGCTACTCTCTGGGCTGTGGATCCAGTGGCTTCAAACCCCTGGGTTATGGAGTCTGTGGTTTCCCTTCCCTGAGCTATGGATCCAGTTTCTGCCGCCCAACCTACCTCTCCTCCAGGAGCTGTCAGGCATCATGTTACAGGCCAACCTATAGATCGGCCTTCTGTAGATCAACTTATTGAGCTTCCAGACACTTTGAGCAAAATACTTCAGTCTCTTTTTACAGCTGCTCTCAAAGGGTTTCAGTAATGTTAGCTAACCCCTCTCACCCCTCGCTCTTCACCCTTTCTCCAGCATCGAGTACTGGCTGACTGTCTAGTTCTTTCAGATGGTGAAATTAATGAATGACCAAAATATTAAGTGCATGTGTGTAATTTTGAAACGATTGACTCAGAATTACATAAATTCTTCTTGCAGGATGTCAGTTCTGTTTGACCTAATAAACTCATTCATTCTTGCATCTGATACATTCTCATTGTTCCTTATTGATTTTCAAAATTTGATTTGCGATCTATCTTTGGGGCTCCAGAGCTTCAGAACACCTAGGAAATAGTTTTGGATTTCCCTAGGAAAAGGCAACAGGCGTATGGTGAAATTTGGGGGGCACTCCACTGCCTAAGACCTAATAAGTGTGTATGTCTTCCACCATCAAAGCTGGAAAGGATTTTTATTTTTGAGAGTATGCCCATATAAAGCCAATATTCTCATCATGTTTTCAGTGAAGACACCTTCTTCTGCCAATTATAGTTGGTTTTGAGTTTACATTTTCAAAGCAGTATTGAATTAACGTTCATCCAGAGATATCAACCAGGTGAAAAGCATTCATAAAATATATAAACTATTTGAGTAAATCTGTTATGTTGACATGAAAAAGAGAAAATATGAAGTGTTAGGGGTTGAAGGACATCATGACGGTCTTTAAATATATGGTAATATGGGTTATACAGTGTGTGTGTGTGTGTGTGTGTGTGTGTGTGTGTGTGTGTAAGAGAGAGAGAGAAAGATATACAGAGTCTGAAGGTTTAAAATGAGCAATGGGACGAGTTATAGGGAGAAATATTTTGGCTCGTTATAAAGAAATATATATTTGTGAATTATAAATTTAAAAAAATTATTATGACCTGGGTACACTGAAGCTATTCAGTTTCTCAACAAGTAGAAAATGAATAGCCACCATGTTTGTTTGTTTTAGTGACTTCTTCACTGAATTAGAGGTATGGTTAGATACCTTTCAATGTTCTGAACCTTATAACCCACATAAGTATCCTTGGGATCCACTGCCCAGTAGTGGTAGTGAGAAGAGAACACATTTTTGTAGGATACTATGCAGATCCCAGGCAGGACACCCTTTGTGTTTATTTTCAACTTGAGCAAGTTTTTGTCTCAGAGGCTAAATGTAGTGTCAGAATTCAGTTCAAACTTTTTCATGACATGTTAAGTGAAAACTCATCATGAGTGGGAGAGACACCAACAAAGATTTACCATTTACTCTAATCATGTGCCATGAATGTGTATTGATTTGTCTTTCCTGATCCCTTTTCCCCAAGCTTTTTCTAACTGAACCTGAGAAAAGGGAGCTTCTTTTCTCTTATATCCAAGGCAATAATGGGCTAAGCACAGAGGCATCAGAACCAGGTCTTCTGGGCCCAGAAACCCACCCAAGAGACAGAAAATAGAGGAATAGAGAAGAGGGATGTAGAAGTTCCTAGTGACCCAGGAGACTCCGGTTTCCATCACCCCTTAAGCCAGCTTTATTAGCCCTTCCTGTACTTGGATTATATGAGCCAATAAAGTCTTCTTTTGGTTGAAACTAATTAAAATAATTAAAATAAAAGAATATTTCTGTCACTCACCACTAAAGAGTTATAATTAATAAAAATGTGTCATCTAGGTGCAGTGTTACTCATTGACTTTGGTGTAAGTAAACACTTAAAAATTTTTACCAGTAAGAAAACAAGATTCTGTGAGACTGAATTTCATCATTAGCAGTGAGGAGGGGCTAGTAATTCTTCCCAGTATAATGTGGGACGAGCAGAAGGTAAAGAAAGCTTCTCAGAAAGTAAACTCAAAGGGGTCACAGTGGCCTAGCCAATGAGAGAGTCCAGGGGACACATTCAGCAAGCCTAGTGAAACTAGAAGTTTCTAACTTGAAACAAGGAAGGCCCCACAAGGAGTGATGAGTACAGAGAATGTTTTAAACAGAGAACAACTCCAAGATGGAAGGAAGGGACATCCAGTGACACGGAACATCTAGTACTGGAATGACTTCGAGATTTTCCCCCACTCTAAGCAATTTCCCCCACTCTTAGAGATTTTTCCCCACTGGGGATCTTTGAGGTGAGATGCTAAAAATGGAAATGGAGAGGCAAGGGAGGGGAGAGGAAATGCATACATCGGCATACCGCTAATCTGTAACCATTTCCAAGTATAGTATGAAGATGCAGATTTCAGAGATCAGGCAAAACAAATGCCTTTTGCTCCCTTCATTCTCCGCATGGTACTTTTCTTGGCCTCTCATCGCTGCTGATTTCCATCTTCCTATTTTTCTTCCCTCACCTCTCTGCTCTCCTTCTCTCCTTCTTTTCTCCTCCTTCTCCTCCTTCTGCCTCTCCCTCTCCTTCTCCTCCTCCTCCTCCTCCTCTCTCTCTTGCTCTCTCTGTCCCTCCCATCTCTCCCCATAATGTTTACCTCTTATGTGCACTCTGCTCTTTTCCACATCCACCCTCTGATGTCCTACGAGTCTGGGCACCAGGTAACACCGGTCGATGACTGTTGGATGATGGTGACAGAGTGTAATGGAAAGCTGGACTTTATCATTGCCTAAGAAGAAGCTAAGAGTGAAGAGGGGCACTGGTCTTTCAACCTCAGTCTGCTCACTCATAACTACCCCACTTCGAATGCCCTTACAACATGACATCGGCTCCTTGCTGTGAAGTCAGCTCACTAAATATATCTTGAACTACAACTTTGCATGACATTCTTTTGTGAAGAATGCTGGGGGCTTAGAAAAGACAAGGACTTTTGCCTGTAAAGGGCTAGTTCACGTGTAGTGAAAGAGACAAACTTCCTCCCATGATCTCGGTGTGAAGGGTGGGTGTAAGTGGGTACCAGAGGAACCTCAGAAAGAGGTAAATGCTAAGCAATGGCACAATCACTTGGAAGAATATCGTGTGGGGTTTTAGGAGGAAGAGTGCGAGTTCTTTTCATTGAACTATAATATGTGGACTGCAAGAGCTAAGAGATTACATAATAATTAAAAGTGAGATGGTGCAGCCCTAGGGGTCCAGAAATCGAGACAGAAGCGACACCCATGCTTGACAAAGCCTGAGCCTTGTGTCTGGCGTGACAAGATGTCAATGATAAAAAACAACCTTCACATTTGATATGCAGGAGTGGTCCTGTGGGCTCATTCTTGGGAAGCAAAATTAATGTGCTTATTTATGTGACTGGGGACTCATTCCAGTTGCAATTAACAGTCTAATAAAATGCTAACACACACAGGGTAGACTTCAGGGATGCACACTACAACTTGAGAAGGCACTGAACTCCCAATTAAGGGAACATGAGTTGCTTCTCAAGTTCCAAATATTTTAGGCAGCTATTCAACAGGAAATCATACCTCTCACGATGCCTTACCTACTGTTCCTCCAGGAGTTCCCCATACTGTCCCTTTAGGGGTTTTCTGACTTCCTAGTGTTCTGCTGTGTCTATCCTCATTCCATTGATTTGCTTTACTGCAGCGTCTCACTCTTAAGAGGCCACTCACTGTCAGGGTTGTGCAAGGGATTGCCTCCTTAAATGCTGCACCCCAGGCTTCCACCCACTCTCCCCAAGCCCCAGTTCTGGACTGCATTTACCTCTATTTTGTAACTAGGATGTGTATTGACTATCATATGCACGCCAGGCAAGAACTGTTGCTTCCTGCAGGCCCCACCATGCTGCTGACATGGAGTCTTGGGTCTAGGGACATAATAGTTGCCACTTCTGGGTGGTGGACCCTGTTTCTGCCACCCAACCTACCTGCTTCTGTAAACCGTGTATTTTGCCGGCTAGTCTGTTTATGTAAATGACTCATCAAACTGCTGCATGATCGCATTTTTTGTGTGTGCAGACTACACAAGTTTCTAGTGATGTTGAGCACTCTGTACACAATCATTATTATTGTCAAATAATGAGTATTCCCTTATTGAACTGTGGTCTTTCCCTGGATAAACTGTACTTGTTCTAAGATACCCCCTGTAATTGAACAAGCAACCTGGAGAAAAATAGCCTCTGTCCATCACTCCTTCCAGCTGATTAATCCACTAAAAATTATAAACTTTTAGTAATGTTCCATTTCAAGCCTCATCCTTTGCAACGATGTAGATCCTCATAAGCACACATAAAATAATAAGGAGAGGGGCACCTGGGTGGCGCAGTCGGTTAAGCTTCCGACTTCAGCCAGGTCACGATCTCACGGTCCGTGAGTTCGAGCCCCGCGTCAGGCTCTGGGCTGATGGCTCGGAGCCTGGAGCCTGTTTCCGATTCTGTGTCTCCCTCTCTCTCTGCCCCTCCCCTGTTCATGCTCTGTCTCTCTCTGTCCCAAAAATAAATAAACGTTGAAAAAAAAATCACTATAAAAAATAATAAGGAGAAATGAGATTGTGGATATTTAACTCAATGGAACCCAAACTGGACACTCTATTATTTTTTGTTAGTGTGTATGTTCTGGTGTATCTTTTCGATGCTCTGGGTTTTGAAGACATATTGATCTTTTTGTGAAATATACACCAAATTTTTAGCTTAGAAAAATGTTGCTATATGTAGGATTACTATAGGTAGACCAGGCTTTTGAAATCTTTTAATGTTATTTCCCTTGTATGGTACCATGTATAGGGAAGGAGAGCAAATAAAACATGTGTTGGGACTCAGGTTCTATTCCTGGTTCCTTTGTTAACTAGATTTTGATCTTATATACATCACTTCACTTCTCTGGGTTTTGTCTTCCATGTATGTAAAATGAGATGGTCCTTGATGATCTGCAATCTCTAAGATTTTGTTCAGCATTAAAAAACAATTCATGTGATATGGTAATAGTATCATGTGGGGGGTGAGCCTGTTAATGCCCCTACCGCAGTTTAAATTCTTCTTTGTGGCTTGGAAAGGGAGGAATGGAAGGCAAATATATAAAATGTGACACGATATAAAACATATTAGCATTAAGAGAGAACTTCTCAAATAGTCAAATCATGATTCTCGTGTAAGTAAAAAACAAACACAACTGAAACATCTTAGTTCACTCATTAATAAATGAATAAAAAGTTACAACTGGTTCGAAGGAGAATTCAAAGAACACAATTATGAAGGCTGTCGGAAATGCTGAAATGAATTTACAGAGATAGCTACAAAGTGGTCACTCTACAGAGGAGAAGTCAATGGCACTGGACGGAAATCATTTCAATTTCTACAGACGAGAATCATTCGCATTATTATCAATTTTCTGCAACAAAACAGATGAAAAGCAATATAAAGTGGAGATATCCTGAAAGCTGAGCGAGACAAACCACACAGCAATTCATTCCCATGTCCCCTAATTCAAAGTCTTTCATGATTTCTGACAACAGTATGTGAAATCAGAAATGTGAATTGTAAAACATAGTAAAACATGCAATCCATGTGAACAGTATTTTTTCTTTAATATAGAAAATAAGAAGAGAGGGAAATTATATACACCGTGGCATGGAAAGACCTACCTTTCAACTTATGCTTTTCTGATGGCACTTTGTCTGCTATAGTGATGTGTGGAAAAGGGACACAAGGGTGTGATATTTTGACTTTACATTTTCTTCCTGCCCTGCCCTGCCCTGCCCCTCACCTCAGTTCAGTTGCTACACCACTGCTTGATATCACTGTTTAGGAAAAACGAGAGTCATTCTTTTAAAATCTCAGATTTAATTAAACTAAATAACATTATGTAAATGTAATAGCCGCAACAGGTGGCCCATTTTTCAGATTCATTACCCTTTTTAGTTTTTCTAACATGAAAAAGTTAACCAATAGCTCCCACCTTGATTGCAACAGTGGTTACATGAATCTATCATGGGATAAAACACAGCTATACAAACACACACACATACGCACAACAAATGCGTATATGTTTAAATTGGTAAAACTGAATAAGGCTGTAGTCTGACTGACAGTTTTGCACTAATGTCAATTTCCTGGTTTTGACATTGTAGTACAGTTAGTTAAGATGTCACTATTGAAGGAAACTGGGTGAAGTTCAAGGGATTCTATGGTCAAGTTTTGCAACTTGCTGTGGGTCTATAATTATTTGAAAAAAAGAAACAGTTAAAGGAAAGTTAACCATATGTTGGCAATCTAAGTAGACTATCAATTGGTTAGATGTGATATACGGTTTATAACAGGTGTTTCTGGAAGATTCATATGGGCACGCTAACGTCTGTGAGTTAAAGTGACAAGACACAGTCATCACTGATATAAGAAAGCTCTTAGTCTGCCAAGGGTGGATATGGGGGTCGTGAGTAAAAGCCAAAGGATTACAAATTGCCCAAAGTTTTCCTTGTCTTCTATGTTCACCAGGTGTCTATCTCAGAAATTGTAAGATTTCCCATCAATCTCCTTTTTGCTTCTTGATGGAGTCAGTAAGTCTTCTACTCCAAATGACTAAAGCCCCACTTCCCAATGTTTATCACTTGGACCATCGGTCTTAAGGGACACGTAATAGATTAGAAACAAATGTACATTTATGTGATGAATATTGGACTAACCAAATTCAACCAGTTTGCTTCCTTCCTCTTTCCAAGTTTTAAACTATACTGAAGCATATTGCAAATTCCCAAAGGAAAGAAGATTATAGTCCCCCCCACCCTCACCATGGTGGAGTTTCAGAGACCCTACGTGAGTTTTTTCCCAAGTCCTTTGGGCCAGATAATGTTGTAATTTTTAGTCAAAATCAGTCTTGGTCAAAATCTATCCCTTGGACAATGAGGCATTGTCCTTATTTCAGGGAATTTTTGCAAATGGTTAGCATCTAAATTTGTCTTTGATGTGCAGTCTCTTTTTGATACTTTACCAGCAAAATAATCCCAGTCATGTAATTGAAAGGGAAGCTGTTATCACACTCATAATCATAAAAAGAGTGAATAGTGGCTGATTCTGTGTTTTTAACAGCTTACTCTTCCTGCCGGGCAAATGACCACAGAGGTTAATGTCTTGACTATAAAATTGATTCCAGAGGACTTCACTTTCTGTGTCCTATGGATTGTGCAAGGTGAAGAGGTGTCAGTGACTGTTCATTTTCTCCAGCTTATAAGCCAAATTGGAAAAATGCTTTAGCTTCAACAATTTGAGGGTGATTTCTCACGGTCTATTATTGCGCTAGGTAAAGCAGGAAAAACAAACAGTCAAACCACATTTAGCACATCCTCGGGAGCCGCAAACTTCATTCTGAGAGAATGATGTGGAAATGTTCTCCTAATCGATTGTCAACACATGAAAAGGAATGCTTTGTACAGCAAGCCTGCATTTCCTGAAGTCATGAGATGGAACTCTATTCAGTTTTTCATTTTCAGATTCTCGACGGGAAAAGAATATGGTTGTGAATTTTCAAATGGCTTACTTTTTACTTTCCTGCTCCATACCTTTTGTACGTGCGTTAATGCTTTGCCTGGGACTGTCTCCTATCCTCTCCGTTTTAATCCTATCTTCTGAGGGGTTTTAGGTGCTAAAAAAGCTTAGTAAGAAAGCTTTACCTCATCTGCATCATGCATTGGTCTTCTACATTTGTAGACTGATAGTGTGGCTTAACAATGTAGAAGGTAAGGCTGGGGAATGAAATCTGGAGACAGAGAGACCCAGTCTTAGGTTTTTGGCTGTATAAAGTTTTTATTAAAATAATTGTTTTAATTTAAAAAAATTAATGTTTATTTTTGAGAGACAGAGAGAGACAGAGTGAGAGTGGGGAGGGACAGAGAGAAGGAGAAACAGAATCCAAAGCTGACTCCAGGCTCTGAGCTGTCAGCACAGAGCCTGATGCGGGGCTCGAACCAGTGAACTGCGAGATCGTGACCTGAGCCGAAGTTGGGCTCTTAACTGACTGAGCCACCCAGGTTCTCCAATTTCTTTTAATGTTTATTTTTGAGAGAGAGGGAAAGAGAGAGACAGAGTGTGAGTGGAGAAGGGGCAGAGAGAGAGGGAGACACAGAATCCCAAGCAGGCTCCAGGCTCCGAGCTGTGAGCACAGAGCCTGATGTGGGGCTCAAACTCACGGACCGTGAGATCACGACCTGAGCCGAAGTCAGACACTTAACCGACTGAGTCACCCAGGCGCCCCTATTAAAATAATTTTAACACATGACTTAACGTATCACTATACACTTTTTTTATACAAAAGATGAAAATAATATTAGTTAACTCACAGGGCTATTATGAGGAATATATATGAGAATTATGGAATATAGAGTAGAAGGTTAGATTTTCAATTCATTGAGGGCACTGTGCTTCAGGCATCTTTGTTCTGAGCACATCCCCCTTGATATACGATGTGCTTATCATTTACATGGCAATTAACATCCACATGTCAATTGTCTCTTAGCAAGTAGGGAAAGCATAGAATAGACTTTGGTCTTCATCACTGAGATACCAAAATATATGCAAAGAGCATCACTTTTGCAGGCAGAGGCAAAATAATGGTTGCTTTTTTCAACAATGGAGAAATACCAATTTTGTGTTCTAAGGTTTAGTTGTAACTCATTTAATATATCTCCTTGCTTAAATCTTCATTCGCTGTTTCATTCTTCAGGCAAAAATATGCAAACCTTCCTTAAAAGAGCCCTTACTTGCTGACGTACTACTTTGGATAAACCTCTATAACTTGTTGCAGCGTGTGATGACAGCCACTGAAAAGTTAAACACAAACAAACGAAACATGAGTATTGGAACAAAGAGCCACCTGGCACCCACAAGCCCACCAGATCCCATTCTTGGGGACAATAGTTTTAGTCATTACTCTATTAATGATTTTGTTGGGAATGCCAAACAAAAACAAAATTACTAATAGTCTTGGAACTCAGAGTGAATGAGCAACAGACATCTTATCTTTGCCTGTTGAACTTTGAAGTTTTGCCAATATGGATAGAGAATGAAGGTGCAGTGCCTTCAAGCTGCTGAATCCACGTGAACTTGATGCTATCCCCAAAGCTCCGGTCGGTTAATAGGCCTTTGACTCCTGAATGATGGGACTTGTTTGTAAGTCATGACTTGATTATTACCAGAAACTCCTTCTTCCCCAAACGCAATGGAATTAGGATAGCTCTTTGTAGCAGTAGGTACAGAGTCGGGGCTCTCCTGTCTGTTAACCAACCAACATCCCAAACTGTGCCTGGGCTCCCACGCCACCCTCCAATCAATGGGATCGCTTGATCATCAGAATACCACAGTCGGGATGCCTAGTTTCATTTTTCCACCTAGAAGATCTTCTGAGTTTTTGTGCTTCAGAATCATTTCTTAGAATATTTGAGCATTTAGATAATCACACTTTATTTTTTAAACTTGTGCATTAGTCTGTCAGCTGTGCAAGGGAACCCATTTAAGCTATCCAAGCATGTGACTCCTAAGGAAACACCATGTGTATTTGAATCCACGACTCACACACTTATTAGCTATTTGTCTTGTACATACTGTAGGACCTCTCAAAAATTCAATTTCCTTTAGTGTAAAAGAGAGATAAAGATAGCATTTATATCACAGGTTTATGATGAGGAACGGATGATAAGATATCCAAAGCCACGAAAAGAGTTCCTTGAATATAGAAAGCACTCTATAAATGTTAACTATTATTAGATTATAAATGTATAGAACTTATGTCCAAAAAATAAATGCACGTGGGCCCCTTGACCTAACTCTCTGGTTGCATGAGCCATAAACATCACATTATTTTATATAGCCTAAAACCAAACAGTTATACTCTCAATTCCTAAGCATTTTAAATATCCACTAAAGTACATAATAGTGTGCTCTATTCCCTACCAAACATCAGAAATATATTTTGACATAGTTTAAGCCAATACTTTTATAGTATACACACACACACATTTTATCTTGGGTCAACCTCATTCAGAATTTCCTTACAATGCTTTTTCTATTCATCTTTTTAATTTTTTTTTAATGTTTATTTATTTTTTGAGAGAGATGCAGTGTGAACAGGGAAGGGCAGAGAGAGAAGGAGACATAGAATCCGATGCAGTCTCTAGGCTGTCAGTACAGAGCCTGACACGGGGCTCAAACTCATGAACCATGAGATCATGACCTGGGCCGAAGTCGGACGCTTAACCAATGGAGACACCCAGGGACTCCTTGTTTTTATTATTATTATTATTATTTTTTTTTTTTGTCTATGTTTGAGCGAGAGAGAGAGAGAGAGAGAGAGAGAGAGAGAGACGGCAAGTGGGGGAGGGGCAGAGAGAAAGGGAGACAGAACCTGAAGCAGGCTCCAGATTCTGAGCTGTCAGCACAGAACCCAACATGGGGCTCAAATCCACAAACTGGGAGATCATGATCTGAGCAGAAGTCGGGTGCTTAACTGACTAAGCCACCCCGGCACCTCAACGACTTTTTTTTTTAATATTTCTTTTATACTGTGATCCCACTGGGCAGTGCTTTCAGTCCTGGTCTTCACTCCAGAGCTTGTCTAGCCTTCAAGCCACCACATTCCTCTATCACGGTTAATCAGGGCTTTTTAGATGTAACCCCCCCCCCTCACATAACATGGAAATGTGATATCTGTAACATTGTTTTGGAAATTTTTATTTGTTCCGCAATTTTCAATGTACTTGAAGAAAATAATTTGGTATTTGCTTTACTGCTTCTAAACACAGCCCCTAAGGGGCCATTAAAAATTTACATGCTATAAGTTTGATGGGAGATTACTTTTTAAAAGAATTTGGGCTGAAATTTCCAATTTCCTAGCTAATATAATTTAAGTCCACTTACATGAGACATTCCATATTCATCCAGCTGGTAAAGAGAGCCAAGAAGAATTATTTTTCCACAAAACTCATTTGATTCTCATGGAGTATCATGATCATGGAATGATCTTTGTCTTTTATGAACCATTTCTGTCACACATATTAGTTGCTGCTGAACATAGGTGCATGCTTTATTATATGGCACACCCCATGAGGAATGATTGAGAAAAGAACCACAACAAAATATAATACCATAAGCAGGGAGGAAAGAGAAGAACTGTATCTCGGCATTCTGTAAATGACCTTCTGAGTCACAAATTACACCAGCAATGGTGACCCACTGTTCGAGTACACAGCAATCATCTGAAATCCAAGGCAAAACTGTAAGCTGGCTTTTACCTACAAAATACAAGGAAGCATATTTATAAGAGTGTTGATCTAGTTGTTTTAAGTTAGACAACACACTAAGGAGATACTCTTATGTAAATTGGAGAAAGATATTGAAGTCGGCTGTCAAGAACGTCTCACCCACAGGGCGAGCACATAAGCCATCTAAGCCAGCAGGGAATATTCAGATACTCCCTGACATGATAACAAATGACTTAGATAAAGTGATAATAGGTTACAACTGCTGGGTTGGAAACTTCTCGTCCTTTTACAGAATTCCTGGTCTACCTAAGTCTTATCTTGTGGCCTCACTTACCCCAGCTACAGCGTCAACCCACTGAACTCTGTTCTCCCGATCTCTGCCTAGATAGGTCTCTCTGTAGTGACTCGAGACAGAGTTTGTAGAAGCCCATCAGCAGCTAGGAACTATCCTTTTTCCAAACACTATGAATTCAAAGCCTTCCGTTCTTTAAATTGTAGATCTTGCAATTCCCAAAACCTGAACTGTCATCCCAGCGTCCTCTGTGAAAACTACTTTTCTACCACTGAATACAGACTAGCCCATAGGACTGGCTTTTGCCTCTCCATACTCCTATAGGTACTGTTTCTTTCTATTATACTCATTAGCTGCAACCCCTCACTTCAAGAATTGACTGACCACCAACTATTTAGTTTCTCTCAGAGATACATGTTCTGTTATCATTACACAAAGAATAGTCAAAATGGGGAAACTGCCAGATACTAAGAGAAATATAAAATAAATTTTGGGGCGCCTCGGTTGGTTGAGCATCCAACTTCTGCTCAGGTCAGGATCTCACAGTTCCTGAGTTAGAGCCCCGCATCCAATTCACTGCTGTCAGCGAGGAGCCCGCTTTGGATCCTCTGTCCCTCTTTCTCTGCCCCTCCCCCACTCACGCTCTCTCTCTCAAAAATAGATAAACATTAAAAAATGACATCATAAGTTATTTGATATTCTTTTTCTACCATCATGTGCAGAAATGTTTCTGTCTACTCAGCTAAACTTTTATGGATTTTGAACCTGTTCATGTTTTCCTTTGATGTTTTTTAAGAGTCATTGGCCCACTGGGGTTGCACTTCCTCATATTGCTAAATGCTATGTGGATAGCTTTGGTTGCTGATTTTATAAAATCGGTAAGGACCGCCCATTTGCAAGGAAGCGTCACTCGCAGTGAGCAGCGCCTAATGTATAGAGTTGTGGAATCACTATGCTCTACACCTGAAAGTAATGTAACATTTTGTGCTGCGTATACTCAACAACACACAACAAAAAACCAAAAAGCAGTGATCCTTGAGCAAACACATGGAAGATGGGAGGACACTAGTACTATGCACTGTTCCCCTTTCTTTTCGACGTCCAAGAAGGTTAGAACTGAATTTGAGGCTCAAGAGGCCCCCGTGGTCTGCAGATGTGTGGTCTTTTGTCCCTTGGAGAGGCAGGACAGGACAGCGGTTAAGGGCATGAGCTCCGAATTCAAACCAGATTCAAATATTGGTTCTACTGCTCACTAGCCATGTGACTTTGGGCCCTATATTTCATCTCTCTGGGTCTCTCAATGAAGATAATAAGAGCACCTACCTCCCAGGGCTCTTTTAAGGATTAAACGAAATAATGTATGCAGATTCCTTTGCATGTAGGAAGAACCCTAAAATTCAGCTGTGAAGGGCGCCTGGGTGGCTCAGGCGTTTAAGCGTCCAGCTTTGGCTAAGGTCATGATCTCATGGTTCATGAGTTTGAGCCTCGCGTCGGGCTCTGTGCTGACAGCTCAGAGCCTGGAGTCTGCTTCAGATTCTGTGTCTCCCTCTATCTCTCCTCTCCCCCACCCATCTCTCTCAAAAATAAACATTAATTTTTTTTAAAAAAATTAGCTGTGATTACTTTTAAAATATCCACTATGTGCTAGGCAGGCACTGTTGCAATTGTGGTCATTTCCAAATTAGAAATAAAAGAAAAGAAGAGAAGAGAAAAGAAGAGAAAAGAGAAGAAAAGAAAAGAAAAGAAAAGAAAAGAAAAGAAAAGAAAAGAAAAAAAGAAAAGAAAAGAAAAGAAAAAAGGAAAGAAAAGAAAGAAATGAATGTATGTGGTCTCTGATCATGACATGTTTATAATCCAGGGGGAATATCTACCTAATTTGACCTTTCTCCAATATTCGATACTTTTTTGACTACTTCCCTTTTTTTTGTAACACATCTTTACATTGATTTTGTTTGTTACACTCCTGATTTTCATTTTACTTCACTGGCTATTAACTCCCATCTTTTGCAGGCTCCTCTTTGCAAATTCCTTAAATGTAAAAGTTTCTCAGGGTGCCACGTGGGCCCCTTCTCATATCATTCTATGTGTTCCTGGGTTTTTATCATTTTTATTGGAGGCAGCCAAGCACTGTGGTTAAGAATATAGACGATTGAATCATACTACCAAGGTCTGAACCCTGGGATCCATTCATACTCCTAGGAGACCCTCTGATCCAGTCTTCACATTGCAGCCAGAATCATCTTTGTAGGAGGCAAATTTGATCTAGTTCTACCTATGTTTATAACCTACAGATGGTTTCTCAATGCTTCAGAATCATATTCCCTTGTCTAAGCCAACAAGGACAGATGAGTTTGGGAATCCAGAGTTTTTCAGATTTCAGAAAGATAATGGGGTGGATTAGCCATACCCCGGGTAGTATCTAGGACAATGCCCCATAATCAAACATACTGATTTATTTCTGAGGCACGGCATAAGATATCCACATGGAGAAGGGGCAGAAAAAATTAATCTGCATAGTTTCCATTAGTTTGAGCCATGCGATTCCATCTAAGAAGAATAAATACTGCATCGTCTTCGTCCTCCAAATTGGTTCCAAAGGATTTTTGATTTTGCAGAGATTTCGGGACCTTTAAAGGATGTCCAAATCCCTACCACGGCTGGCAGAACCACTCGTAATTTGGTTCCTGTCTGTCTCCAGCTTCACCTTTCATCTCTTCTCTTCTGACATTCTTTCCCGACGCCGAGCTTCTTGAAACAAGACCCCCCTTGCCTGAGTAACTCCTCTGCCTTCAGCCCTTAAACTGAGCTGGAGAGGTGTGCTATCTTTTGAAGATAAAATTAGGGCATAGAGGTATCCGGTGCAAGATAATGGGGGGGGGCCAGATCATAGAATGACATGCATAAAATACTTAGAGATATGAATTCAAGTTTACAGAGGTCAACATAGACTTTTGAAAGCACACTCTGAAAAAATGCACAGGATACAGAGTTGAGACAGGTAGGCCCAGAGGATTGGGGGCACACTGAGGAACCACCTGCGGTCTCAAAGATAGGAAAGCTGAGACACAGCAAGAAAGGAAAGCAAAGTATTCTAATATGTTTCAGAGATTAAAAAAAGTAGCAAAACATGCTGATCCAAGATGGGAGATGGGAAGTGAGGAAGCAGGCCGGGGTGGGGGGGCGGTTCTAGATGTCTCCTGGACATCCCATTTTCAGAGTTGCGTAGATGGTGTACTATAATTTAGGTGGGTGAAAAGGCACAGAAGCAGATCTGAGCCGGGAGACTCTGTTTATGAAGGCAGTTAAACTTCTGCTGGTTTTGCTGTTTTTGTGAAGCATCCAGGGGGATAGGCAGAACAAGGGAAAGTTCGGAGGTCTAAAGACAAAATGAGATAGGAGATATTTAGGTGGTGATAAAACCATCCATTTCCTAATTTATCCATTAAGGAACTAGACACGGGCACCTGGGTGGCTTAGTTGGTTAAGCGTCCAACTTCGGCTCAGGTCATGATCTCACAGTTTGTGAGTTTGAGCCCCACGTCGGATTCTATGCCGACAGCTGGGAGCCTGGAGCTTGCTTTGGATTCTGTGTTTCTCTATCTGCTCGTCCCCCACTCGTGCTCTGTCTCTTTGTCTCTCAAAAAATAAATAAACATTAAAAAAAAAGAAAAACAACTATACAACTTTGATCGTTCTTGAGCAGAGGATTCAGTGCTGAACAAGAAAGAGTAGAATTATTGTCTGCTTCCCCCACCACCCACCCCTCACCCAGAGATTATAGTCAGAGATGTGCCACTCAAAAAAATGAGTCATAGACCACGGTAAATCAGTGATGTTACCAAACCTATGATTTAGTGAGGCTAACAATTTTAATCATGCAAGACTTCCTAATGTTCTTAATGAAGGAAGTGATGCATTGATTTACCTGTTGGCATACACCATTTATCTCATGGCAGAGAGTAACAAACTCCATGGACTAGCTGTATTCTACAGGGCAGACTAGCTGCTCTAGTCTACAGGGCAATTTAAAAATATATTATATTGTCAAATTGGTTTCCATACAACACCCAGTGCTCATCCCAACAGGGGCCCTCCTCAATACCCATCACCCACCCTCCCCTCTCACCCCCCAAACCCTCAGTTTGTTCTCAGTTTTTAAGAGTTTCTTATGTTTTGGCTCCCTCCCTCTCTAACCTCTTTTGTTTTCCTTCCCCTCCCCCATGTGACAATAAATTTCATATTTAAAAAAGTATATATATATGTGTGTGTGTGTGTGTGTGTGTGTGTATGTATGTGTATATTATAAAGATGATAGAATTAAGTACAAGGTAATAGATATCATAATAGGAAAGCCTAATTTATCCTGGGATCCAGTGGTTATAAAGTGAGGAAAAGCTTAATTATCTTAATTATCCAGGTGAAGGAAGAACACGCAGGCAGGGAAAATAGCGTGTCCTTGCGGTAGGAGAAAGCTGGAGAGAGTTTAATGGTGCAAGAGGGAAAGGGTACAGTGTGAAAATGAAGTTAGAGCCATGGGCAGGGGTACGACTGTGCAGTCTCGCAAGTCACGTGGACAATTTGTGTTTTATTGCACATGTATTCGAAAACAATGAGAAAGTTTTAATCAAGAGAGTGATACGACCGGCTTTTCACCTTAAGATTTTTCAGGCAGGGATAGGGAGAAGAGATTGGAGGAGACGTTTTCTGAAGATGAGGCGGACCACGCTGGAACTCTTTCACAGCCCGCCAAGAAAGGAGACCACCTTGAACTCGAGCAGGTGTTCTTTCCCAGAACTGCTTTCTCCCCCATGCAAGTTTTGGAGACATTTTTAATTGTCCTAATGAGTGTGTGTGTGTGTGTGTGTGTGTGTGTGTGTGTGTGTGAGAGAGAGTGTTGGGAGGAAGAGGTGTGCTACTGGCCTCTAGTGGATGGAGGCCAACAGTCCTGCCTTACAATGCACAGGACAGTTCCCACAACTAAGAATTACACATCCGAAAATGTCACTGATGATGAGGTTGACAAACCCTCTACTAAAAGGCAGGACTAGATGGGTTTATGATGAATTTGGAAGACAGAACGGGTCGCTTTGGGGAAGGATTGCATATATGAGGAGGATCCTAAGCATTTTGAGTTAAGCAACTAGATGGATGGAAACGCTGCTTACCCAGATAAGAAAAGAAATATTTCATTCTCCGTAGGGAAGAGCAAAAGTTCAATCTCGCACACATGAACGTTTGACGCCCTTATGAAACCTCCAAATTGAAATGTCTGGTAAGTAATTGGATATCGGAGCCTAGAATTAAAAAGAGGCGTGTATGAAAATATACATTTGAATGGCACAGAATATGGATAGTATTTTAAGCCATGATGGGGACGTGCCTCCTCTATAGGCAGCATGTGTCAAGAGGTGAGCACCACGCCTCAGGTACTGTTATGTACAGGAACCCAACTAAGGTTACAGAGAATTAGGTGGCAGTTAGAAAATGAGGAGTGTGACGTTATGGAACTACATAGATGAACATGTTTCAAGATCAAGGGCACAGTCAGTCACTTGTGTTGAATGTGATTAAAGGTTCACATAAGATCGCCCCAAAATGTCCATTGCATTTAGCAGCATAGAGCCACTGCTGGCGATGCCAGTGAGATTTCGGAAGAGTGGTAAGCTGGAGAGAGAAACTATGGTTATTGAAAAGAAAAAAAGAAGTAAGATCATTGACAGACTGAAGGCACAATTTCTTAGAGAATTCTATCTTTAACAAATTAGGAGAGCTATATCGTCATGAAGGAAATGACACTGTGTGACATTTTTGAATGGGAGAAAAGTTGACCTTGTCATAAGGCTGAGAAAGCAGAACCATTTGAATGGATGGATGAGAATGAAGCGGTTTGAAACAGAAAAGAAATAATAATTAATCAAGGCCCCAAGGCCAGCTGTGTGTAGAGTGGGGGTGGGGGATAGATATTTTGGGTCACTTCCCGCACTGAATTTATACTTGGGGATTATATTCAATCATGAAAGAGACTTATTTTTTATTTTCATAAAAATAAGTTTTAAAAGAAAAAAAAACAATTAGTTCATGTGCGTATATTTATTTTGGATAAGTACAAAAATAAAAAGTTAATGATTTGATATATTCCTTCAGCTCAGAAATAACTCAGGAGTACTCACCACGTGCCAGTCGCTGGGGCAAAGAAGACTAAGCCCTACTGCTGCTGACCCTGAGGTATTTCCCTGCATGTGGCTGTTCTGCAAATTCAGAAGGCTGAAGTCTAACTCATTCGGCATGACCCATATCAAAAGGCATCCCTTGCAATTCCTTCTCTATCTGTGTGTGTGTGTGTGTGTGTGTGTGTGTGTACCAAATGGATAGCTTATCACATACTAAGATTCTGATGTCAGAAGAGTCAAAGCTCAGCTGAGATGAACACCTGTCAGATAGGAGGGATTTGATTTTGCCTTTAAGGAATGAAAAGGATTTAGAGAAGTGAGCACAACATTCGGCAGAAATTTGTAAGCAAAACAACCAGCAAACTCTTCCATTGGTGCCAGATAAGCAAATACTATAGGAGATTAGAAAACAAATCACCTGCAAAACAAACAGAAAGATCAAATTACATAAATAGCTTTTTGTCTCCAATTTCTAAAAGATGCTTGCAGGCAGAAGTTGGATATTATCGTAAGTGGGGGAAAAAAGACATCTCTAATTCCAGGCCTTTTCTTTATACCATTGATTTTTTTTTATAGTCATAAGGATGATTTTAACTACTTGGTCTGAAGGTAAGTTTTATGCTTCTTTGTCTTTCTAGAACGATGAGCAAAAGAGAAGCTCAGCAGGGAGTGAAATGAATCACTCTCCGAGGTGTCTCATTTCTCACTCCCAACTGAGTTGGCAAAGGTTAGCACACTATTAAAAATTCAAGTTTTTGCAAATGCGCTTCATCGGTAGTCAAGTCACTCAAAGAATATCAGTTTTTAGCAATTATTCTCAGCGATAGGCTAAGTGTTTGCCAAAGAATTCTCTGCCTCACATGGAAAAAGAATCCAATAACTCCATACTGGATAAAACATGAGTTGCTTGTTGATGATAAGCTAAATGAGAGGACAAATAGAAGGCAGTTTGAAACAACCATCTCCATGGTAACTTTGCATAAGAGAAAACAGAACTAAAATGATTAAGAAGTTGTTCCTTCAGTGGCGGCATTTAGGGATTTCATAAAAGAGGTAAGACTCCATACGGAGGCCCATCAGATAAAATGCAAATGTTATCACACTGAAATGTTATTTTTTCACGTGGGCATTCATTGCTCACATGATACTCGAAGTGAAAAAGACAAGCTTCTCAAGTTGTTAGCATACCATTGTGGTTCTTTCTGGCTTTGAAGAAAGGCACACGTGGGTCACTAAATTAGTGACAATTCCTATCTCATAAGGTTGTTGCAAGGATTAGATGATGCCACAATTTTCAATGTTTTACGCATGGTAAATGCTCAATAAAACATACATAAATATTTGGGAGGGGGGTGTGGGTGACTGTTAGGAGTGCATTGGTGGTAACAAGTTATACATTCACGCTCAAAATGCCCACAGTCAAGCTCGTGAAGAAGGGAGGGCACTATCTGCATCATGACAAATATCTTTGAAGGCAAACCACACCTTATTTCCAGAAAAAAAAAAAAAAAAGCGACGAGTGCCTTCTATAAATCAAAATAATTAAACAGCAGTTAAGAACACATGAATGTGTTCAGTTATAATTATAGCCTAGGATAATTAGTTATTTTCATGACAAGACATGCACAAGAATGGCAAGGGTCTGCATCATACCCAGTGCAGTGAGGGGATATATATGCATATAAACATGCCTGGGAGATATCACAGTATCTTCTCACTGTAACTCAGCTGAACTCCCATCTCCTGCCAACATGACCTACAGCTGCTGTTCTGGAAACTTCTCCTCCCGCTCCCTTGGGGGCTACCTGCGCTACCCAAGCTCCTCCTGTCACTCTTCTTCCCCCAGCAACCTGGTCTACCGCACTGACCTCTGCTCTCCCAGCACCTGCCAGCTGGGCTCCTCCCTCTACAGCGGCTGTCAGGAGACCTGCTGCGAGCCCACCAGCTGCCGGACGTCCTGCGTGGTGTCCAGCCCCTGCCAGACCTGCCCAAGGACCTCTGTGCTCTGTAGTCCCTGCAGGTCAATTTACACTGGATCTCTGGACTGTGGATCCATCAGAGGCTACTGCCTGGGGTATGGACCTAGAAGTTCCTACTCCCTGGGCTGTGAATTCCAGGGCTTTGGATCCCTGGGTTATGGAGTCTATGGGTTCCCTTCCCTGGGCTATGGGTCCAGCGTCTACTGCCCTACCTACCTGGCTTCTAAGAGCAGCCAAACTTCCTATTGCCAACCAACCTGTAGATCTGGTTTCTACCACCAACCAACTTGTTAAGGATTCTGGACCTGGACTTCACTGCCCTTCAAAGTCAGTCTCTGCAATTATCTGGCTAGAGTCTATATTCTACTAGCTAGAAAAGTGATAATTAAAAAAAATCCTATTAATGTGAAACCATTTATCTCATAGAATACCTATTCTTTTTTCCTTCTATTTTTCTTCTATTTTCCTTTGTACTTCTTTTGTTCAAAATGGACCAAGTGGTCTTTTTTTTTTTTTTCCCTTCAAATATACTCATGTAATTTGATATTGGATCATAAGTCAATGTTAATTAAAAAAAAAAGATATCCATTGGGAATTTCAAACCTACTATGTTTTCTCCAAAAAGAAATGTTTAATTTAAGAAACAGGTTCCCGGGTAGGCAGAATTCTCTGACAACACATTGCTCGTTCCCAGGAATTTTTGGCAAGTGGAATCACAGCTTGGGCTGGAGGTTATTCTAAACTCTTCCGCTTATAATCATTTCGGCCTTATTAGGTACCTTACTTTGGTTAAACTACCAATGGGTCTAATCCAAGAAGAAAAGTTCCAGAGACAGCAGTGATGCTTCGAGTGTATTATCCTGGCTGCATCAGATGAGGAAATGTCAAAACACTTTTCATGAGCTCCTTTCACCCACTTTTACAAGCAATAATGGAATTTTGAGGTCCTGATATTATACTAACAGCAGTAACTGGGTATGATGAAACAAACATCTTAAGTATGAATGAAACTAAACAGGTATACATTTTATTATAATAAAATTAATTCACTTTCTAAGAGTTCTTTCTCAACTTGGTGCTTAACTCTCTCCTCCCTTGGTCACTGGACAACCATCTGTTTTCAAAGAAGTCCCTGGGAGCTCCTGGAAATGTAGCCCTATCATGAATAGATAATATTCAGTGAGCAGGAAGATTGGACCTCTTGATATCTTGGGCTTAGATCTGGATGTGATACCCAGGTAGTCTGCTAAACTCTCTTGTTTGGGCAAACACAGTCATCTACATTTGAAAATACGTAAGTAGGAAGAAAACATGTGTAAGTGGATCTGGGTACTCGTTGCCATCGCCCTCACAGGCGTTCTTTTCCCTCCCCCCACAAGACCTGTGCTTTGTTTATGTATCCCTGCTTATCTGAGCCTAGTCAGTCCTTCGAAAGAACGTTGCTATGCTCCCACTTTCAGGATGGAATCTGGCCAGTACAAGGGGGCACCCCAATCTTCCCTGGAAGTGATTGGTTCAGGATGGAGCACGTGCTCTGACTGACGCCAATGAGAAACAAGGAGTGATGTGGACAGGTTCTTCCGGTTAAAGTTCTTGTGGAGTTTTGCAGAGCAACCATCTCTTCCTCTAGACCTTGTCCTATCACGTGCATTCATCTTGTATGCGGCCTGAAAATTACACCATGTAATTAAATTACTCTTCAAAACCCACAGAAATATTATCTCTCCTCTCACTTTTTTTTAGGTAGACTCCATAGTCAAAAGAGTTGATGTTTCCAACACAATGGTAGCATTAAATATGCTTATATATTTTTTTAATTACAAGGTCAAGGAGTAGAGCCCAGACTGTCTCTGGACTTTAGTAAATATGAGCTACTAAGTTTCACTTACTTAAGCCATTTTGGAAAACAATTTCTGTGACTTGGAGTTAATGTTTTGGCAAATGAGACCCTCATTTAAAGGCTGAAACCACCCCGCCTTCCCAAGAACAGCCCGTGTAAGTTTTTTTTTTTTTTAATGTTTAATGTTTATTCATTTTTGAGAGAGAGAGACGGAGCATGAGTAGGGGAGGGGCAGAGAGAGAGGGGGACACAGAATCCGAAGCAGGTTCCAGGCTCTGAGCTATCAGCACAGAGCCTGACACTGGACTCGAACCCACAGACCGCAAGATCATGACTTGAGCTGAAGTCAGATGCTTAACGACTGAGCCACCCAGGTGCCCTGAGGTCTGTCTATGTTAAAGACCATTTGCAGGCCACCTTTGCCCTGTCCCAATCCCTCTCCACACGACCCCACGTGCATTCCCTCCACCAACATGCACTCCATCGACGCCACCTACTCCTTTCCTCGAACACATTGGGCAGTACAGTATTCTCCCTCTAGAAGGAGTGTCATGTCTTTCTTACTCTTCAAAACCCACAGAAATATTATCTCTCCTCTCACTTTTTTTTAGGTAGACTCCACAGTCAAAAGAGTTGATATTTCCAACACAATGGTAGCATTAAATATGCTTATATATTTTTTTAATTACAAGGTCACTATTTTATATTTTATTTCAAGTATTATTTGGTTTAACCAGTACAGTTTTGTCTACCCTTGTTATATCCTTGATGAACACAATGGGATCTTACCTAATGAAATCCCGAAAGTAGTACATACTCAATAAAGGTTAATCTGGTAGATGAATGAATGAAATCAAGCTAGGGTTACAATCCCCAGGATGCATCATGTCAATGGCAACAAACATTCATTCATTTTTGCTAGTTGAACTCAATTGGGATAAGCTGGTTGTCAGTAGGGTCATTCATTTCTGCTCACCATTGCTATCAAGAATGATTTAGCACCGGGGCGCCTGGGTGGCGCAGTCGGTTAAGCGTCCGACTTCAGCCAGGTCACGATCTCGCGGTCCGTGAGTTCGAGCCCCGCGTCGGGCTCTGGGCTGATGGCTCAGAGCCTGGAGCCTGTTTCCGATTCTGTGTCTCCCTCTCTCTCTGCCCCTCCCCCGTTCATGCTCTGTCTCTCTCTGTCCCAAAAATAAATAAACGTTGAAAAAAAAAATTTAAAAAAAAAAAAGAATGATTTAGCACCATCTTAATGATGTATTTTCACAACAGCAGTAACCATAGTGTTAAGTGGGAGAACTCAAAAATTAATTCCCACTTCTGGATCACACAAAGGCAGAAACACAACTTCACCAAAAGCTGACCTCAGAGGCAGGCCAGAGTAAGTGCATCTGGGAAAAGGAACAAAAGCAAGTGTATAATTACTATTTATTACTATAAATAAACTATGACACTTTCACATTCAAGACATAATGGAACAAGGGGTTAGGAAATATGGAAGTTAATACTCAAATGGCTGAGATACTGTGGTCCATTCTTTTTTTTTTTCATTTACTCTTTGTTAATGACTACATACACCCTGTGTACTACTGCCTTTCTTTCTTTCTTTCTTGCTTTCTTGCTTGCTTTTTCTTTCTTCCTTTCTTTTGAATCAAAGTCTGATATCACTGAATTGAAAATGACCAAGAATTATCCCAAGAAGCAAAATTATTTTGAGATATCGTCATAGAAAAAAAATGATGCCACATGTGAATCCTTTTATTATCATGTTCTAAGAAAATCTATCATTAGAAACATATAAAGCTGGCAAGAGACCATTTCCATATTCCACATAGGATCATTATTATGGTTATAATGTCATAACTCTGAGTATTCCAGAGACTAAAAAAATTTTTTTCTGTATGTGTTACAGTGTCTGAGAGGCATTATATGGTACTTGACTCACTTTACAAAATGGTATATTTAAAGGAGTTAGTCATTCCCTTTGGCACACTTTTTTGAGGTAGACCAATGAAAAAACATACACTTTCTTTACTCTCAGAGTTGCTCCCAAATACAATAGAACTATTCATTTTAAGTCATAGATTTCTATCTGCATGCATGGCAACTAATAGTCTACTAACTTCAGTCTTTGTTCTGTTAAAATTTTCATAAGTAATCTTAATAAAAATTATATGGCTTAAATGAAAGTGCAGATTTCATTCAGTAGGAAGATTTGACAAGATGCCATTTAATGTCCTTTCAACTCTAAGATATTAAGATTCTGATAGAAAATCATAGAATGTGACAGCTAGAAAGGACCTTTGAGATCTTCTCATCTAAAGGCATTATCTTGTAAGATATCCAAAAAGGCAAAGTGACTTGTCCAAATTCATGCAGTGAATTAATAGAACCAGGGCTAGAAGCCAAATCTCTTCACTCTTGGTCTAGTATTCTTAAACTGCCATGCAATCTGTCTACACGAGTGACCTCCTGGTTGGAGAAGAGGAGTGGATTTAAATTAACTTAAGTCATTTGGTTGGTGAGATAAAACTAAGGCAAGGATAGAGGAAATAAATTGTGGGAGAATTGAGCTGAATTATGTTACTCAAGGGTGACTCTAATTTATTTATTTATTTATTATTTTTTAATTTTAATACAGCTGAGCAAGTGATTAGAAATTCAACATAGGCACATAATCAAATATGAAAGTAATATAAACTGTTCAACTTTATAACCATCAAGTGACAAGCCCTTGAGAGACAGAAACAGGTTGACTAGATCTTTAATGGGAATGAATCTATTCCCAATCTGATCCTTAAAAGAATAAAATGTGCAACAGTTATAGATACAAACAACATAATCTCAAACACACAAAAAAAGATAGTGCTTTTATTTTACCTTATAGTTTTATATCAATCCAAGATTTATGTTGCCATCCGAACAACATTTTGGTTTGCACAAACATCCTTAACCTGATGAGAAACAATTGCTACTTTTATTCATTTACCATTCAATATGTGGCAGGCAGTTGGGTATCATATATATCATCTCATTTAATCTGTAAAACCACTTGATGAGATTGATACTCTTACAGTTTTCATTTTAAAAGTGAGGCAGCCACGGCATAGACATTTAAGAGAAGCGTTTAAGGTTTGTGATTGTAGATCTTGGCTTAGAACCCTAACTGGAGAATCCTTGTATTTAATTTCTTTTCCACAAGGATTGTTGATATTGCACCCTCTGGTGGTAAGGACGTGCTACTGCAGCAGCAATCATTTTTATCCTTCCAGACCAAGAGAGACCAAGGAATTATTCAATCATTTAGTAGCAAAGTGTCTAGTCACCATAAGCAATCAGGTGACTATTTCTACCTATTTCACAAGAATACTAGGAGATATACTGTATAATTATCATTATCCAAGTGCTTACAAAGCTAACATTTAGTTTTTAGTAGGTTTCATGGAAACAATCTCAAGGTGACCAGTTGTCCTAGCATTCGTCATTCCACAGTAATAAGCCAAGTAACTCCCTTTATAAATCTAGCACCAGTGAAAATATGTATTTACTCCTTGAACCAAAATTGCATGCCAAAACACCTATTAATTCAGCACTCAGTTAAATAGAATGTGCAAGTTAATGCTTCAGCCCAAAGAGAAAAAGACACATGGGGTGGCCTTATTCACAAATGACAGACCCAGCATCACTATTTGACATTTGGAGATTGGGAACCACACAGGTATTTGCTAATTTGCTACACATTGTGAGGTTAATGAGAAGGCACTCTGCTGGAGCCAGTTGTGTGAATGCTGGCCTCGATGATGTTCTGCCTCTGTCCCCTCCAAATCTGGCAACAGGACTTTGTCATGCTGACAGTGAAAAGTGGTGCTCTTTTTCCATGGCAAAAGCTTTTTAAAACATGCCTGCATACGATCAAACATTATTTTAAAATAATTGACTCAGCCTCTGCCATGCTAATAAGTGGCTTTCTTGATGACTTTGCTCTTACTTCACAAAGGAGTAGCTGAAAGGTAGGCAATGGTTATTTTTTTTCTCTTTAAACTCTGTACCCTGGCCAATTCTTGAAAATCTTGTGTATGTCAAGGTTTCAGAACTCCATCCCTTGAGACATTAACTATAATTTGAATACATTTAGCACCTTCCATTTATTTACCAGCTTCTATTCATTAATCTTTCAAAACACATCAATGGAGCTCTTATTATGTGCCAGCCAGGCTCTGGGCTCAGGGCTGAAGATAGAATAGTGAGGAAGACATTCACACTTTTTGCCTTTATGGAACTCATAGTGTAGGGGCAAAGGCACAGTGAAGAAACAAATAAAATCATTATAAAGTAAGATAAGTTCTATGAGGGAAGAAAAACAGACTCTGAGAATGCAATCTTTTCTCAAACAGGGTGATGAAGGCAAGCCACCCTTCGAAGTAGCTCTTAAGCTGAGACACAAAAGATGACGGAAGAAGCTGTATGTCGAGTCCGAGAGGGCAGAAATGGGATGAAACAGACAGGCAGAGGCACGTGCAAAGTGCTGGGGCAAAGAGAGGCTAGACATGCTCAAGGGCCAAGTAGAAGCCTGTGCCATGGAGGATGTTGGGCAGAGGGAGATGACAAGATTTGGAGTTAGAAAAAACAGGCAGCACTCAGGTTTTGCAAGGTGCTGTGTAGGCCAGACTAAGGAATATGGATCTTAGTCTCAGGGCAATGGAAATCCATTTAATACAAGCTACAGTGGAAGTATTCCATGCAATGATAAATACAACTATGCATAAGATTTAAATGGGTTATTGGGGTCATGTGGACAGCATATTGGGATCTTTAAACACACAAGACTGGTCATTCAAAATCATAAATAGCTTGCATGTGCTATGAAGGCCTTTTGCACAAGTTGAGCAGGCAGCTTGTCAGGCTGAATGTATTCAGGTGCATCCGTTGAAATATATGACATCCCCAGGCCATCACATATTGAGGAGGACTTGTATCAGGTTCCTGAATGTTCTTGGTTTTCTTCAGACCTGAGAAAAGGAGCCAGAGAATGGTGCTAAGAATGCACTTCTATTGTTTCACAGTCAAGAGCTGAGCTAAGTGAGTTATAGAAGGTGCCATAGAAATTATGCTCGTAGGCCCTATGTTATGAGTATGACACTATACTAAGTACAGTGGCTAATGTGATAAATGTAAGACTCAATCATTCTAAAGTAAAAAAAACAGGGCACAACAAACAAAAATGAAAAGTATATCTGAAAGAGGATTGTTACAAAGGCAAATATCACCCGTTGAGAAGCACAAATAGAAGTAAAGACACCACTTGGTATAAATACAGTCATCATAAAGAATGTGTCAAAGTCCATTGATAATTCAGAAGAAGTAGTAACCTGCAAATAGGAAGATCCGGGAAAAGCTTCATAAAGAGGCAACATTTATATTTGACCTTCAGTAAGAGGAGGGAAACAAAATGGTAGACAAAGAGAAAGACATTCATAGGACAATGGTCACTGTCAGTACTTTGGGTGAACAGTAAGAAAAGATTTCATTGTCGAGTCCTTCACACATCCTGATCAATTGGACAGACAAAGATCTGAGTAGAATGAGGGTTGGTTTAATTGGATTGGCTTCTGACTGAAAATGTCTTGATCACATTATTTTCTTTTGCCAAAAGAGCCTCTCTGAAAACTCTAGTGCTGAATACTGATTAGTACACAGTTGGCTATTTCCACATACATTTGTTTTGTCCATTTACAAATATGGAGAGTCATGGTGACTAAGAAAAAAAAAGTGTTAGCTTGGGAGGCATGTTGGGACTCATATTTGACAAACTCCACCCGTATGAGTCAGCTTTGGGGCTAACATGAAAGCTATATTGAGGACTCAAAACTGATCAGCTTCTTTGTTAATAGGACATTATCTTCATATGTTACTAAACAAAGTGCTAATGAGATGTTATACTTCAAATTAGCTTAAGCAATGAGGTGGAAAGGAGTCTTGAGAAGAAGCCAACACCCAGTTTTCTGAGTATATAATCTCGCCAAAAAGGAATCTTCAGATCTGGCATGCTGGGTCCTTAAGACCGACTTCAATCAAGGGTTTCAACAGTATGTCCGAGAGCCAAGGCCACTCTCCCAGGAACTTCTACAATGTCCCACCACTCTCTGCCATTGTACATGGGTCTAAGCTCATAAGCTTTGAAGATGGATTTTTTTTACCCAGCAGCTGTCATGGCAGGACCTGGCTCCTGGACGACTTTCAAGAAACCTGCAGTGAAACTACCAGCTGCAAAGTGCCCAACTGTAAACAGGAACTGGGCACAGAGCAGAGCTGCATGCAAAGTGCTTGCCTCCCCAGAGTTTTCCAAACAACTTGCTCTAATTCCAGGCCCTGTGAAAAGACAATATGCCAATCAGGACGTTCCTCAGCAATGTTGGCGTGTGTTTCTCAGCCTTGCCAGTCAGGAAGCAGCCAGAAAGTTATAGTCCAGAACTGCCAGCCTGTGAGCCACGTGGCAAAGAGTTGTCCACCCAAGACTTATCTGTCTAAGAGTTGTCAGACTCTGGAATGTGACCCTGGCCAATGTCAGTCTCAGAGCCCTGAATCCGGTTCCTGTAGGCCTCCGGTCTATGTCGCACCAGGGCCACAACTCCTGGAATCTTCTTCTAACACTTACGAGCCAACCTGCTGTGTTACTGGTGGTTTGCAACTGCCTAGTAAGTGAAGAATGCAGAGAATGTGTAGAGGAGATAACATAGTCTAATTCAGATAAATTGATTTTCCAAGGTATCTAGGAACTTTTATTTCTCTAAATACGTATTATTTTTTGTGTGTTTGTGAGTGAATGGACAGGTCTTTTGCTGTCTACAAAGAGAAGAGATTTTGGTTTTTGCTCTTTGGGGCATTTCTGGTAGGAAGCTGGGATTGGGAAGCGTGTTAAATATTTTAGGTCACTAGGACACTATTTGCAGAGCACTTAGAGTTGCAACCAGTAACTAACATGAGTACTGGTTATTATCAGCGGAAACACTTAGCACTGAATCTGGTTTATTATAATATATAAATGTAATGTGCGCCTAATCTCAGAAATCTAGATTATATTGTAGTTTAAAGGGACCCTGAACCCTGTCTAGTCCCATGAATCTGATGGGTTCAACTCTATCAGACGTTGTCCGTGTTGTTAATAACATCAGAACCACAGTTGAAATCTGTATCTACCTCTGTCCACTCACTATTTTATCTGCTGTATCACAACTCTCTTGTAGTCAACTGTGAGATTGAATCTATTGCTGGAAAAGTGCAAGAGAATTTTCAATTTCACTTCCATGGACTTCATAACCACATAGTAGCCAGAGAGCTTTGAATATAATGAGCTCCGGCTCATTATATTCCACTGCATTTCTGCTATCCGTCTTCTTCTTTTCACTATTTCTTAAGTGTTTTCTGAGTTGGGAAAACACTCTTCGTGTTAAATAAATTTACTGCGTTTAGAATTACAAACTTAATTGTCACATTATTTTTCTTCAACCCTTTTGTGGGTTTTACGTTACTGGGTTTTCTTTTTCACCAGATGAAAATGGTATAAATATTTGGAAGAAAAAAAAAAAGAATATGTTCCATTACAATTGTTTGTATAGTATGAAGCAGAATAAAAGAACATGGTTGTGGTAGTCAGCAGCAGAAAGGGAACATCCTCAGTATGAAGATCATAAAACCGTGGGGCCAGAATGTGTGGAGATACATGAATTTTGCTTAGAATAGCTTGGCTATTGAGAAGCTATGGGTGTGCTCTTAAATGGAGTTCTCGGTTTTCAGAGTGACATACGGGAGTGGTGAAGAGCATGAACTCTGAAGTCAGATTTTCCTGGGTCTGAATCTCAGCCTTGCCGGGTGAGTGTTGTTCGAAACCCTACCGTGAGGCTCTGTACAAATTATTTAACGACTCTCACCTCCGTTTCCTCAAGTTCAAAACTGCGATGTTAATGATAGTTCCACTGTGAGACTTAATAAGTTAATAATTTGAAAGTGCTCAGCACATGACCTTGTATATAGGAAATGCTCAGTAAGATTTCCCAACATGATTAGCTAGCTCGGAGACACCATACGAAGAGAGGCAGCGATCTGTAGAGAAACCCAAAGATCTCTGACAGATTAGGAACGCCAGTCGTCCAAAGAGTGAAAGGCTAGCTGTTTTGGATCTTGAATGATGCAGGTAGCACCTTCCACCAAAGGAAATGCTAAGAAAACATACTCCATGCCTCGTGTAGGTGGGCTGGCAAGTATCTGAGTTTATGACAGAGCTGATGTTGATTTGCGCATCTGTTATCCTAACGGAGGTGATTTAAGCCTAAAATCCATAAACAACCACGAACAGAGGTGCTGCCATGGAGGGGTGGAGTTGATAGATAGCTGAGGCAGGTCTGAAAGAGGCTGAATGAACACTGTTTGGTCTCATCAATATTAACAGAGCATATGGCAGCCACAATAGCAGAACCTTCCTGCAGCAGGGGACCTTGACATTGAGCTTCTGAGCAGAGCAGTGCCGGCAGTGGCAGAGCACTGTCAACGCCAAGGAGAGCTTTCATCTGCGTGGAAGCTTCTCAGTATTCCTGTCACAGCCAATCATGAAAACACGGTTGAAATTCATGCACAGTGAAGATTGTTACTAATGCAACTCAAATGGGAGGGCCTGGGAAGAGTACAATTCATTTTGGCCACTGTTTCTGAAGACAGGAGGAAAACCAGCTCTTTCATTTGCCTTCCAAGTATACGTTCCTTTAATGGGTGTGGCTTGTTGGGAGACAGGATATTGGTGCCAAGTGGCTAAGTGGCTAAGTGTGGTGTGAGTGTGTGTGTGTGTGTGTGTGTGTGTGCGTATGGTGAGCAGGGGAAGGCAGGAGAAGGGAACAGCAATGTTAAAAAACGTTTTCATTTTTCCACATACTCTGTGTATCATCCTAGACCTTAATTCATTCTTTCCAGGCTGAATGTGATCACTCCCCTAAGGGGAAGTTAGCTGAAGAAGGGGTCAGTATCTATCTAATCTAACCCAACATGGAGCACATTGGAACTCATTATAGAGAGAAATTGTGTGGATTCAGGAACTAAAGATTCTTGGTATTGGAATAGATAATGGTAGGGCACCTGGGTGGCTCAGTCAGTTAAGAGTCTGACTCGATCTTAGCTCAGTCTTGATCTCACGGTTTGTGAATTCAAACCCCACATTGAGCTCTGCACTGACAGTATGGAGCCTGCTTGGGATTCTGTCTCTCCCTCTCTCCGCCCCTCCCAGACTTGTACTCTCTTTCTCTCCTTCACTCATATGAGGACTTTAAGAGACAAAACAGATGAACATAAGGGAAGGGAAACAAAAATAATATAAAAACAGGGAGGGGGACAAGACAGAAGAGACTCATAAATACGGAGAACAAACTGAGGGTTACTGGAGGGGTTATGGGAGGGGGGGATGGGCTAAATGGGTAAGGGGCACTAAGGAATCTACTCCTGAAATCATTGTTGCAATATCTGCTAACTAATTTGGATGTAAATTTTTAAAAAATAATAAAAAATAACATAAATTAAATAAATAAACATTAAAAAAATGAATAGATAATGGTGTGATAATGTGAAAGATATGTTTTGTAGGCCATCTCTTGGCCTTGGAATATACCGAAACTTGTTCAAATCCAAATTCTGCCATTTACCAGCTATGTGCCCTGGGACAAGGTAACATTTCAAAGACTCGGTTCCTCTATTATAAAATGGAGATAGAGGCGCCTGGGTGGCTCAGTAGGGTAAGCGTCCGACTTCAGCTCAGTTCATGATCTCACAGTCCGTGAGTTCGAGCCCCGCATCAAGCTCTGTGCTGACAGCTCAGAGCCTGGAGCCTGCTTTGGATTCTGTCTCCCTCTCTCTCTACCTGTCCCCTGCTCATGCTCTGTCTAAAAAATAAATAAAAACATTAAAAAATTAAAAAAAATAAAATAAAATGTATATAATGCCTAAATCACTGAATGATTGTGACAACTACATGACATCATGGACATTAAATGCTTGATGAAGTGTTTGTGTCAACTTAAGTAAGAATCATTTGACATTTTATCTGATAATTTGCTTCTTGGGCCTCAGCCTCCATTTATTCTCATGATTTCTCTATACCGGATTTGAATTTTAAGACAGAGGCCAGGAAAAGCCCTTCCATTATAGGTACAAAGTTTACACACAGTATGGAACATAACCCAAATAGTCTGTGCAGTACTCTCAAAAACTGTAGAAGTGACTCAGTGGGTACATGCTAGAGAACATTCCTCATAGATCAAGGAAATTCTTCCTGCTTGAACAGAAAGGCTGGTTGGATTTGGTCATTGGTATCACCTACCCTAGACTCTTCAAGACATCAATAGCTTAATAGCATGCTTTTCTCCCGGAAGCTAAGCATAATGAATTTCAGGAACATTTTCTTGCTTATGCAATACAGTGCCAAAAGCCATAAGATGACTCTTATTAATTTGGTCCTAATTGTTTACCAAGCACTGTATATGTACTTTTCAACTTTAAGTTTAAACAACCTAGTCGGATCAGTACAATTTTTTTAATCTTCATTTTTTTTCAATGCGGATGAAGACATATAAATTAAGACACATATAAATTAAGAAATCCAAGATCATGCAGATGGGAAATGGTGGATCCAGGATTTTAATCCAGTGAGTTTGACTTCAGAGCTTGAGGTATAAATCCTGACTACCAGATGACATTGTATGTTTTGTCCCCAGAGCAACCCAAATGTGGGGGAGATCTCTGTGTCTTATAGAGGTTCTGAATAAATAAATTGAAAATTAGTCTGGTTATATTTTATTGTTGTACAATTGTATGTCATCTACTGAAACAACCGCGAGAAAGAAACAAAGTTGTGGATGAAATAACCAGGGAACTAAATATAGGTGATAGGATGCCTTAATTACAACCAGGAATGCTAGAAAGGATTTAGGCATATTTCATTGGAGTTTGTGAAATATTATAGATTTTCAATATCTTAGAAAAGAACATGAATGTCAGATCATGTGAAATTATGTAATCTAAGTACAAGAGAAGGTGTTTAGACAGTATGGAGTCAGATGTTTCTATAATGTAAGCTTGACTATCTTGATGTTGTTAGCAATTCTGTTTTTCATACCCTTAGTCCCTCTATCTTTTTAGTTAAATATGTTCCTTTTCAAAACTCTGAGCCTGTTTTAGATATTAGGGGGATATGAGAACATTTTAAGTTTATTTATTTATCCAGAAAGAGACGGAGACAGTGTGAGTGGGAGAAAGGGAGAGAGAGAGGGAGAGAGAATCCTAAGCAAACTCCCCACTGTCAGCACAGAGCCCCACACAGGGCTCGAACTTATGAAGCAGCAAGATCATGACATGAGCTGAAGCCAACAGTCAGAGGCTTAACCCACTGAGCCACTCAGGTGCCCAGAGGACAGCATTTTGTTCCGTGTTGCATCAGAGTCACTGACACCTTTCTGGAAGCCAGAATATCTTTCCCTAGTTCTGGTTCCCGTTTCTACCTTCAGCGACTTCCTGTTACTCCCTCAGTTTGAAATTCATTCACTGCAATTGGTATTCTTCCCCTGGAACCCAAATGGAAATAATGATAATCAATTACAAAAATAGCTAAAAACGGAACAATGAGTGCAAAGCAAGAGTCCTTTTTGAGACAATTGATTACTCACTAATACTGGTTATATCAGAGCTATGGCTTTGGTTAGCAATAACATATACTCTAGGGAGATAGACACAAATAGGGTAAAGATCTAAAAATTAAATGCAATTTTGAATTAAAAAAACGCATCTTTGTGGTTGCGTAGTATTAAGAATTGCTGGCTTTTGTATAATTTTCTCTGGTATTGTATTGTATTGTATTGTATTGTATTTTAAATTTTTTTTTCAACGTTTATTTATTTTTTTGGGACAGAGAGAGACAGAGCATGAACGGGGGAGGGGCAGAGAGAGAGGGAGACACAGAATCGGAAACAGGCTCCAGGCTCCGAGCCATCAGCCCAGAGCCTGACGCGGGGCTCGAACTCACGGACCGCGAGATCGTGACCTGGCTGAAGTCGGACGCTCAACCGACTGCGCCACCCAGGCGCCCCATCAATATTCTCAAGTGCTATAACGTATTTATCCAATGATCAGATTTATAGTAGATCTCAGTCAAGGTTTGTAATAATCACAGATATACTCACCAGGTAGTAGAACACCCATTACTACTGAAATAAATATTTTTCAAAGTTTATTCTCAGGAAACAAAAACAGGCATTAGTGCCGTTCTGTCATTTTTCACGTCTAGGTTTGTTCAGCAGGTTGCTCAAAGTGGGTTTGCTCCCGGTTTCCTGTGTCCTGTCTCCCTGGGGCTGCAGCTGGTGGGGGGCTTGATCCCCAAGAGTCTGATTTAATTTCCTGCAGTAAATGAGTATGGCAATCAAAGTATTGATCTTGAAGTGGTCCTGGAGGGACTCCTAATGCCAGGCCAGTGGTTGGAGACCCTTAGGCTACAAATGGAATTCTAGGCAATCAAAAAAAAAATGCTACATTCCAGCCCACTGAGCTTTCCTCTGGAGGACAAATATCATCCCAAACTGTGTTTGTTCTGAAAAATGTCCAATCAGAGTTAAGTGTTTGCCATACCTCCATCATGCTGGTGGCCTAAGCATTTGTAGCAAAGGCTAGCGGACCATTTTTACATGGTTTTGTCTTATGCTTCTTCATTTCTATCACAGTTACATTTTCATAGAAGCATATTTTCTTCTAAATGTAAGAGATCTTCTGTGAGATTCGCTCATATAGTTGAGCAAATATATTTGCCAAGGGTATGTGATTTACTCAAGCAGGGTCACAGCTAGAACTCAAACTTAGTGATTCCCATTCCAGTGCCCCATTGGCTGTACTCCAAAGTGTCCCTTATGAGAAGTTTATTAAAAAATATTTAAATGTACTAAGCACAATAATTTTTAATGAGCCCTGTATGTGCATTAAAGGCCACACATAACACATAAAAACCTTTATTGGATCATAAATGTGACCTATCTTAAATTAATATGCCAGCTGTAATAAACATTAATCTATCCCCAGAATTTCAAATATGGTTTAACAAAGGTTGGAATATTGTTTTTCTAAATGCATGGTTTGTTGAGTGGTAAATAAAACTATAAGTCCCTTGTTTTAGAGATTCAGTGGGTACTTTTCTACAGCTGTAAGTAGCTATCTTCTCTGACATTTAAATGACTCGATTATGTTTATCACCATTTTTGACACTCTGAATCAGAATAGAGCCTGCACCGGATACCAATACTCATTACTAAAAAGTTCTAGAAGACACAGCACTAAAGGGGGAACAGCACAAAGTGTAGGGTCTTTGCCTAGAATCTGCACTAAGGTCATCTTGTCTTTTTAAATAATTTCTCCTCTACAAACCACAACTGCGATTCCCTCAGGAGTTATTGCTGTGTTTCTGTCATCTCCTCAAATAACTCTTTCCTCCATGTGAGCCTTGGAGGTGACCTCTGCTTAGCCAGCAGCAGCTGTGACAGAACCCGGCTCCTGAAGGAATGCCAAGAAACCAGAAGGGAACCATTCACTGCCAACCAATATGCCTCTGCCCAGTTCCTATAAGCCACCCCTACACCACCCTGCTTGTGATGTGTCCAGAGCTTGCCACATAACCATCACCCACCTTTTTCCCCTGAAGTCTTTAGTCCCTACCACCTGGCAGCCTAAACTCAAACATTGGGCTACACGGACAGTAATTACTGTCCTAGAATTCACATGGCTCATGGCTCATCCATGGTTGGATTTAGCAGCTGCTGACCCCTGGTGGAGTTCTTTTCTTGTTAACAAATGAGCTACATATTCAATAACTTTTGTCCCTGAGTTCCATATCTTATACCTTGGGGTATATTAAGTAATCCCTATTAGTTGCTGATTCCTAAATAAAATACGTACACATTTCTACCTAGCCTAGTTGGAAGGGGTGGCCGGTCTCTTATTATGTTATATGACTGTTTTGTTGTAAATAAAAATCTAGTGGAGTATCTGGGTGGCTCAATCGGTGAAGCATCCTATTCTTGATTTCAGCTCAGGTCTCGATCTCACACTTCATTAGATCAAGCCCTGCATCAGGCTCTGTGCTGACAGCATAGAGGCTGCTTGGGATTTTTTCTCTCCCTCTCTCTCTGTCCCACCACCCCCCACCCACCGAAAGAAAGAAAGAAAGAAAGAAAGAAAGAAAGAAAGAAAGGACAATCTAGCATACCCATCTATTGCTATACTATTCAGACTTAAGACTGCTTATTAACTAAGCCGTATTTATTCTTTTTCTTTGTTAGTTTTCTTCTTCTTTTTATGCTCTTTAAGCCTTTGAAATATGTTTTCAATATGGCATCAAATTGTTTTCTTTATCTTCAAATAAATTTGATTAATCTATGCTAGTGACTGCTGCATAAATGCATAATTTTTCATAATTATTTCAGTATTACTATAATTATTGTACTTCTACTAAAATTTATCTTATTAAATGATTGTTGAAACAAATAGAGGTAATTATGATGCTGCAATGCCACAATTTCAACTAGAAAATAGAAATCTTTGGAAAGGGACAATGAGAACCACGAAAAATCTGAGCTTTTACCCTGCTTGCAAGCAAACAAGTTAGCTTAGCACAGATTCATGGAAGCTGGCAGAAGACATGACACCTATGGGTCAGAGACAAAAGGTTTATTATTCATGGCAGTAGCAGAAGCCAGAATATTACCATTACACCAATTCTCTGACCCTCAATTCCCACAGGGAATAGGAAGCCTCACGATACTTACATTTGCAGTGAGTTGTTTAATAGGAAAGAAAACCTGAGATTAAGAAGCCTAGATTATTAAAAAAGAAAACATAAACCTAGATCATCAATATGATAATGGGAAGTAAGCATACCTGTTTTTTGCCCTAGAGAGAAATACTATATTTATTTTCCAAAACTCTTTACTATACAAACATGGTTGAAAAGATAATTCAGAACAGAAGGAACCAGTGACTTTGTTCTCAAGACATGTAGAAATGCTATAGACCTACAGGGAACTTCCTCCCACCCAATATATAGCCCTTATTTCTATACTGCACTGCTTCTGATGCATTTTCCCAGAAACTTCACAGAACATTTAAAGGAGTTCATGGGGCCTTTGTCTTCCTTGTGGAAAGAGACACATAGGTCTTATGGGTCCTACCCTTAATCATTCATCTCCTCAAAGTAACTGATGTCAGGGTATGGGGGAGGGAAGAATCATCAGGTGTTGAGAGAGAGAGAGAGAGATAATGGATATCAGCACCAATAGTGAAAGTGGCTTTACTTTTGGTTCTTAACAGTGAGACACCAGCTAGGGGCTCAAACAATCTTTTAGTACATTCAATGTGGGGTGCTTTGATTGGATGCATGCCTGCGGATGGTGAAAGAATTCACCCAAAACACAACAAAAGAGAAAGAAGTTTATTGAATATACTGCAAGGGAGTGGCAGATGGGACAACAAAGGAAAAACTGCCTGCCACAAGGTAGTGGTGAGGGGCCACAGTTATGGGACAGAATGAGGGTGTATGGGACAATATGAAATTTCCCCTTTTTTGGTAATCTTAGGAGCTGTGAGTGGTTGCAACTGGTCAGTTAGACCTCTGGTTATTTTGAGGTGGGTGTCTGAATGAGCCTGTTTTCATTCAGCTCAGTGGTTGCCACGGGCCCTTTTGCCTTGTTCATGTTTCCATTGCTCAAGCTTATTGTCTAAAAGTGACCTCTACATCCGATGTCTTATATTAGGCAAAAAATAATCGTGCTCACTCCATTTATTTAAACCTTGGGAATCTTTTGGCTCAGCAGTCACAGCCAGGTTGTCTTCCAGCTGTGGATCACAAGGCTTGTACCTTTGGCTACTTTGGATTTGAGACACACAATAGCAGCTATTTGTTAACTTAGCTAAATACAACTGAGCCTGGGACATCTACTGCCCCATTATTACGATAATGTCTCTTTTATACTCATCCAATTTCAACACAAGGGCCAAAGGAGATTTCCAAGTTGGTGGGTGGACTGCAAGAATTCACTCAGAATTCTTAAAGTCAGTTTTTCATTCTACAGTGGGTCACATTTAGCAGCATTATAAACCCAATCCAAGGCACTCAATGCCTCATCTATGGTGTCCCACAAGAGTATGAGTATTTGGAAATGTCCTTGAGAAAACCAAAGCCTCCTTATAGTGAAAAGAACCCAGTGTAAAAACTCTGACCTTTTACATTTATCTCTAAATGTATATAAAGAGGTCAGGCTGCAGGAGGGGCTGAGCTGGGAGATGGTTCAACTGTTCACTCTTCCTTCACAGGAAGGTGCACACCATCTTCTAATCCTCCAAAACAACCAGTCAAAGTTTTAACAATTTAATGAGTTTCTGATCTTAGCATTAGTGAATTTTCTTCATTTCAAGCTCAGTGTAGGTGTATATCTCTATTACTGTTGTCTGAAAGAGGGTGGAAATTTCCGCCCATTCAGATGAACTTATGTACCAGTTATTACGTGAAGGAGAACTTGGGATGGACTTCCAGGTTATAGAAAAATTCCTCCTGTTCAAATCAGATACTGTTGGTCGCTATTTGTGAATCTGTTTCCTAGGAGTTGGCCTTTAATTTGCCTGCCCAATTCCTCCTTACTAACAGACAATGAAGCATTAATTAACAGACAATAAAATGATGCCCTATTAACCATGCAAGTTGGTCAGCATGTTCACTTGATTCCAATGAGCTTCCCTCAAATTCAATTCATCAACCTGTGAGGTCTTCTTCTTCCCTCTTCCAGAAAGCTCTGTCTCTGACAACTCCCATCTTTGTTGCCAGGGGAAAAATGACAATGCAGGTGACTCTTTGTGAGAAAGGGGGCAGATGAATGGATAAGTGATCCAGGGGATTAACAGCATTCTTGTGACTGCTTAACACATCAAACCCATTACCACTTCCTGTTTTTGCTTTTCTTTTGCTGTTGTTGTTGTTGTTGTTGTTGTTGTCATTTGGGTAAAAATTCCTTAAACTTCTTATGGAATAAACCAACCAATTGCTTCTGGTTTAGATTTTAGGTTTGGCAATACTTTATTGTCTCAGCATTCTGCTTTCCAAGTCAATACATCAAAAGAAAGTCATTACTGGGCAAGCAAGGTAGTCAGCAAATATTCTGAAAGACCCATGGTCACTGCAGCTGGAGCTTCTCCAGTTTCTTCACTACTTCAATTTTATGCTTGACCATTAAAGCCTAAAGTCAGTTCATTCATACCTAAGCCTAATATTGAACTGCAAGGCAGTGGATGGTTACTATGAAAGAAATTATTTTTTATCATAAAATTAAGTCTTGTACAGCCTTAGTGACGTTTCACTTCACTTTCAAGATATCAAATAGTTTAGTTTTTTTTTTTTTTTTTAAGTTAAAATACCATTTGCTAAGTAATCCAATCCACAAGCATTTCAGATAAGAAAGAGTTCTCCATTCTTTTCAGACTCTGCATTCCTCCAGACAACTCCTGGTGAGATAAGGTAGATGAGAATGGAATATCAGTCTTTTTTAACTCTCAACATGAAAAACGAATAGTTATCATTTATGGTAACCAATCCCCAAGTTTTCAGAGTGTTTCACCATGGATTAACTTACCTAAATAAAAAATAAGAATGTCTCTAGAGGAATTGGTCAAGAAAAGAGATAAAAGGTTTTTAAGTACTATGAGAAAACTTATAAGGGGGAAAACCCACAAAAACTCCCCCACTTGGGATAACACTATTCTATGAGAACCTGGGAGTAGGCTGTGATAAAGA
Source organism: Puma concolor (assembly GCF_028749965.1). Taxonomy (NCBI): domain Eukaryota; kingdom Metazoa; phylum Chordata; class Mammalia; order Carnivora; family Felidae; genus Puma; species Puma concolor. The sequence continues at coordinate 145,732,025 of NC_141675.1, read as the reverse complement.
TCAAGATAAAGACTTGAATTACTTAAATGTCAGTCTTTCAGCTGAAGAAGAGTGATTCTCTAGCTTTTATGGATTGTTATAAAATAATGCTTCAGAGGAAACAAATGTGTTAGGCGACTCAGTCTTCATTGGCCCTGAGTTCCTTTCTATGTGGCAGGATAAGGGTTTGTTAGGGCCAAACTCCCAAGAGCACCTATTGATTTTAGTGTGACTGCAGAGTTGCTGACAAGTCATAGCATTGACATTTTGATCCCATGTTCTATTTAAAAAAAAAAAAACAAAAAAACTAGAAACTCTTTATACTCTAAAATGATATTTCTTATTGTAAAGTCTTTCCCCAGAGTTTCAGTGTGCCCACGGAGTCTGGAATAAAAAAGGGACCAGGAGAGGTGTTTTGTTATGCAAGGAAATAACTGAGCAAGGATCCTCTGTGACCTGGAGGTGAACTGCATTCTTCCACTGGCTGTAAAGTGTGTTATGTGAAAAATCCAAGACAAGCACAATAATAGACCTAGACCTCCCATTTTTTAGGAGGTTTATAGTAAATCTTTGCCTTGGCTATGAAAAGCTCTCAAAGAACCAGAGACAAATTGGTTCTAGTTTATAAAACTAAGGGCCAAAAGGGTTGAAGATATACATCTCCAACCAAGTGAATAGGTCGAGTCCTTTAAGTCAGAAGGACTTGAATTAAGACAGACAGGGCTCTGTCAACCCCTTATCAATTCTTCTCAATGGCTATTTACCATCATGTATATTGATCTACGTGAGCATCTTCATTCCAACATGAGAAATACTTGAGATAAAGGAAGAGAAAATAAAATGCATAAACTAGATGAATACAGTGACTAAAGCATTTTTGTTCATTGTTTGAATCAATGTTCACAAAAACAGGATATTGGAAATTGTTAGCAATACAAACAGACTACAATGTCTTCAACATAATTATACAATACAAATTATATTATATAAATTAAACAATATAAACAGGCTATAATGTCTTCGATATAATTATTACCAAGCAGCAAAAAATAAGACTTGAACTGAATAAATAGAAAGTATGAAATGATTAGTGCAATAGAAGATAGGCAAAGTGGAATCAAGATCCAAGGAAAAGAAATGGCTTCTGGTTGGACAGAGATGAAGACTTCCTCATAGTGATGATATCTGAGTTGAGCCGTAAAGAGTAAGTGGGATGCAGGTAAGTGAAGAGGGAGGAAAAGTGTTAAAGACAGCAAAGAGGAAACCAGCAAAGTAAGTGAGATGCTCACTGGGAATGGCAAATAAGGTCATCTGGAGTTCCATATAAAGAAGAACTAAAGGACTCAGGCTTGGCAATGTATGTGGGGATCCATGTCCTGAATAGCTTTGAGTGAGAACTTAAGGACATTTGATTTTATTATGTGGACAACAGGGAGGTATTCAAGATAACTGCAACCGAAGGAGAGACATTGCCTGAGCTATATTTTACTACTAATCTTGTTCTTGGGGATATGATAAAGATAGAAGTTTTGGTGAGGATAGTTTTATAGTAGTTGAAGCCTATGTGACTAAGAGAATATGGTACCATAAGTAGAAATCAACTCCATGGAAGGAGAAACCAGCTTTGGAGAAAGCACTATGTATATATAAATACTTAGCATGAAGGGTAAGGTGTCCCAGTGGAATGATCTAGCAGACAACTGTAAATGCAGGAATACAGATCAGGAAAGAGAGCAAGGCTGTCATTGTAAATACAGAAGAATTTATGTAGAGCTATTAATTGAACACTTATAATTAATGAAATGCAGATTAACAAAAATGCAAAAGAAGAGAATTGAGAAAAATCTATATTTTTGAGAATGGAAGAAAAAGAAGTAGATATGAAGACAGAACGGGTGGTCTGTGTAATAGAAATAGAACCATGTGGGGTGCCTAGGTGGCTCAGTTGGTTAAGCATCCAATTCTTGGCTTTTGCTCAGGTCATGATCTCATTGTTCCATGCTGACAACACAGAGCCTGCTTGGAATCTTTTCTCTCTTTCTTTCTCTCTGCCCCTCCCCTGCTCACGAGCATGTGCACTCTCTCTCTTTCAAAATAAAAAAAAAAATAAATTTAAAATAAAAAGAAAGAAACAGAACCATAAGATTAAAGGATTGCCGAAAAAAGTAGGACAAGGTATCAAAATAGAGAGTATGGATAGCAATGGCACCTGCCATGGAGTTAAGACTGAGGCAAAATTGCCATTTTTGCAGTGAATTCATCACTGGTGATCTTTGAAGGTCATAGCATACAAGATTGGTGAGGACAAAAACTAGATTTCAAAAATATGGATCCAAAAACATAGGGAAAGACTTTTGAAGACATGAATGTGGTTAGGTAAAGGATTCTTAGCTAAAAAACACAAACTATAATTTAAAAATAATCACTTGAAATTCATTAAAATTAAAAATGTTTGCTTTTCAAAAAGTCCCTATTACATGAATAAAGACAACCCACAGATTGGTAGAAAATATTTGTAAATCTTATATCTAATAAAAAGACTTGTATCTAAAAATATTTAAAGAACTCCCCAAAGTCAACAATAAGAAAGCAAACAACCCAACTAAAGAAAAAAATGGAAAAAACATTGAGCAGTTTCTTTACTAAAGAAGATATACAGATGGAGAATAAGCAATGAATATGCTTGGCATTATCAATCCTAACACATTAAAGCTACAATGAAATACCACGATATGCTTAATAGAATAACAATCTGACTATACCAAATGTCTAAATACACCAAATGTTGAAAGGCATGATGGAGCTTGAACTCTTACACCCTTCTGGTGGGAATATAAAGTGATTCAGTCCGTTTAGATAACAATTTGAGAGTTCCTTAAAAGTTAAACATTGACTATCATGTCATGGAATCTTTCCATTCATAGATATTTACCCAAGAGATATGAATGTACATGTCCATTCAGAAACCTGTAGGGTACACTCATGTTCATAGCATTTTTGTGTTTGCAATTTCCCAAACCTGTATACAGTCCAATTGTCCATCAACATATAAATGAATAAGTTACATTACATGTGTATGGTGGAACACTGCACAGAAATATAAGGAATGAACAATTGATACATGTTACAACTTGGATGAATTAAATATAAGAATACTATTACAGTAAATATAAGAGTATATTCTGTGCCATTTCATTTCACTTAATAAAAGGTTAGAAAATGGAAGCTAATCCAAAATGGCTGAATGAAGATGGTTGTTAGAGACAAAGGTAGGAGAGCCGGGAGGTGGAGAGGGGTAGGAAGGAGGGACTACAAAGTTCATGAGGAGATTTTGGGAGGTAATGAAGATGATTATTATCTTGAGTTTTGATATATACAAATGTCGAAACATCACTAATTGTACTCCTTAAATATGTTCAGCTTGTTATATCAATTATACCTTACTAAAGCTTTTAAAATATATAGGCAAAGGGAGGAGATTGAAACAGACCTTGTAAAGGTGAAAAGGACACAATTCAAGGGCTTAACTGTGAAGAGTGGAAGGGATACTTCCCCCTACACTATCTTTAATACAGATATGAAGGGATGTGTTAATAGAAAACAGTTTTCTAACATCATCTGGGGGAACTTCTTTTATAATGAATGAAGTGGGAATGAGTGGAGAAATTTTGTGCAAATCATGTGTAAACCATAGTCTCCACACTCAAGAATGTTACAAGATACAAAGATTCAGTTGAAAGTATATTACAACCTTATCAGTTACCCAAAACTCTACATTGCTGATTAGTGAATTAACTTAATTCTTTCAGTGGATTATAAATTATTGCTTTTACACACAGCATCCAACAGGGGGTGCTATAATTAGACCACTTCATTATGTTGTAGGTTGCAGTGGACTGACTCCAGATAATGGGTTGTCTCCTCTAAGCCAAGCTAAGATGAATATTAATCAAGGATATTAGAAAGGACAAGATAAAAACTTGACAAAGTGTTTCAATCCCCTTCAACCTCTTTCTATCTTCATATTCTTTTATATTCCTTGAAAGTTGACTTTCCCTGGCGAAAACGAGCAGATGATGAGAAAAGTATATAAAAGAGATTATTGACTTGACTAAGTAAAGGTCAACTTTTATTTGATGAAGAAAACCTAAGTTATATTTTGTGAATGCTTTCATGTTAGTCAGCAAACATTTATTACGGATCGACTGTTTCCTCACATGTATATGATCACTCCTACTTGAATACAGATTTTGCGATGATTAAATCAGTAAATACATATAAAACACATAGAATAGTGTCTCATCTAGAATAAGGACTCAGTAAATAGTAGCTAATAAGGGTTCTGTAATGTAGTCAAAATATAAGACATTACAGCACATACAGAAAGAATGTTTGCTTACAACGCAAAAGAATTTGTGTGTCCGTGTATGTGCATGTGTGTGTGTGTGTGTGTGTGTGTGTGCGCATGCTAATGCACGCATGTGAATTAGGTAATGATAGTCGCACAGATTTAAGGCCAGGGAGATTTATGTTGGTAGGAAAATATTTACAAAGAAGGGGCTAATTTAATTGAGGTACGAATGATTGATAACATTAAAGAATTATTCCAAAGGGGAAGAAAGGATGGATGAAGAGGTGATGTGAAAGGAAGGAGGATATAGAATAACATGGACAACCCTAAAATACAGAAGAAAATCCCCACTGGGAAGCAGAGGAGGGCTAATCAAGTGTTCGGACAATTCTCTGTGTTCAAAAAGAAGTCACCAATGTTTTCAGTAAGAGAGTCATATGATGAAATTGATTTGGGGAGTATTAATCTGAATATAGTATTCATGCTAAAGAGAAGTCAACAGTGATTAAGAGTCAAGATGGCGGTAAGAAATGTATGTACTCACCAAAGGAGAACAAGGCCCAACTTGAGTGATAGAAGTGATAACGGGAAGGGAAATAGATGAAAAGACATAATTTTAGTGGAACAAGGGAGAAAAGCATTACAATAGATTTTCCCTCTTTCCAATATGGGCTACGATTTAATCACAGCACCCTCTTCTCGAAATCAGTTACGAGGGCACCGTGCCTGTAGAACAAACTCTTAACTGCTTCTTTGATGATTAAATTAAATTCAGCATGTGAATCTAAGTTTAGTTGCTACAGTTTGCTTCTAAGAATCCTCTGCTGAAAGCAACCTGTTGCTACTTTTTCTGTCTTCAAGCCGTCCACAGCCTGAAGTGTCTTCCCCCTTCCCAAGGCCCCCTGACATCGCTTCCCATCCTTCAAAATTAACATCAAATGCAAACTCTAGGTAAAGCCAATGAGCAATGTTTGCTCTTCTCTCTACACCATTTTATAGAACTTAGTAAACACTGAATGGATGGGGTGCCTGTCTTATCACATCTACCAGACTGGATGTGTCTGGGAGCAAAAATCGGTAGGATTTTGGTATCATTGCCAGCATCCATCATAATGTTTTGCACATGCAAAGTACTCAATACATATTGGTTGAATAAAGGAATGCAAAATATGTCATTTACTGCCTTAACTGCATTGTTGCAATGCTCTGAGGATACTTTGTGTCTGAAGAGAGACAGAGAGAGAGAGAGAGAGAGAGAGAGAGAGAGAGAGATTCAGGGTTGTTCCTATAGAGTAAGAAAGGTCAGGACCCCTGGTTCATTGAAGCAAAAGCAACAATGTGGGTAAATCTGGAGGAGCACACAGGTTGCCTGGGTCCTCAGTCTACGTCTGGACTTCCTCATCAGGAGAGTGTGAAACGTGTTTATAATTCCAGAGGCTGCTAGTGAGGTCTCTGCTCCTATGCCCGCCTGAGCCCTTCCCTTTCTGTGGCACAGTCACTACCAAATAACGTCAGTTCAACATTTACTGTACTAAGTTACAACTTGCATTCAGAGCATTCTATTTTCTAAGATGTCATGAATATTTTTGCAGGGTTGCCTACCCATAACGGAAAAAATGAGAGTCTGTAGAAGTACTCTAAACAAGTTAGACTCAAGGTAGAACTCTCTGGAATGGTTTAAGAAGGCCACAGCAAGAATATAAATTATTCTATTATAGTGTCTTTAAGTTTTTCTTACATCTCAATGCAACCTAATAATGACACAGAATAATAGGTTATCATTAATATTCCAATAATTCCATAAAATGATACTGATAGCGATTGGGGAGCAGAGCAATTATGCTAATCGAACATGATTAGTAAATGATGCTGTAAATATATTTCTATACAGTGCCATATTGGATAATGGGAGAAAAAACATTTTAGGGGTTGAGGACCCCCAAACAAATGTTCAAATGTTTGAACCCACTTTGTTCAAATGCTTTTCATATCAGTTACTGTAACTTTCTATGTTTCAAGTTTTCTCACATGAATACTTGACATAGTAAAATTGACCGGAAAGGGTTGTGAAGATAAAGTGAGCTGACACGTGTTGGTATCCACATTACAAGGTTTGCCCGGTGTAGACACTAAATGAATCCTAGCTTCCTCTCATTCCACACCCTTTCTCTTCATGGAAGAACATTCATGTATACATACTACCTAAACAATGCATATATATGCTTAAACACAAATATACTGATGTACTAATGATACAGGGGTTGCACTTTTGCTTACATTAGAGAAGAACAGGCATAAAGAACATCAGCGTATAAATGTGATAAGCGTTCAGTTAAATATGGTGGCTGTACCTATTACTAACGCCATTCAGCTGATGTTTCCGGTATTTCACAAGAAGACTCTAGCAATGTGTACACAGAGTATCAGGTGATGAAAGCTGGAGGGGTGGAGATTGGGGTTGAAGGGACTCCTCAAACTCATCAGGTACAAATCATCAAAGGGTGATGTTCTCTGGCCTAAAATACTGGGATAATTTTAACATGTTAGTACAGAACCTCAGAGACCATATCATTTTCTCTTTGTATTTCTATCCCTGGTAGTAAAATAGTCCTGTATTGGCTCATAGAGAAACTAGTCTTCTGTTTCAGAGATTTGACTCCTCCTGAACAGAGGGAGACTTATTAAGTGTGGGCGTATCCCTTGAGCATTAAAATAGAAGAAATTGTTGTGATTTACACTACATTTTTAGCTAAAGGGAATTGGAAGGTAGATCCAGCAAGATAATTCAAATTCCCATTAAAATGGCCACTGGAGAGTGTGATGCTACGTGAAATAAGCCATACAGAGAAAGACAGATACCATATGTTTTCACTCTTATGTGGATCCTGAGAAACTTAACAGAAACCCATGGGGGAGGGGAAGGGAAAAAAAAAAAAAAAAAAAAGAGGTTAGAGTGGGAGAGAGCCAAAGCATAAGAGACTCTTAAAAAGTGAGAACAAACTGAGGGTTGATGGGGGGTGGGAGGGAGGGGAGGGTGGGTGATGGGTATTGAGGAGGGCACCTTTTGGGATGAGCACTGGGTGTTGTATGGAAACCAATTTGACAATAAATTTCATATATTGAAAAAAAAAAAAGTAAAAAAAAAATGGCCACCGGAGCCACTGGATATGTTGGTATATAAAAATACCATGGAATGGATGGGGTTAAACACAATTGAGCATCCTTAAACCAATTTTTTGACGGAAAATAGATCTCCAAATAGCCCTCGAAGTACTAATGCTACTTAGCCACCTGGGTGGCTCAGTCGCTTAAGCATCCTACTCTTGGTTTCAGTTCAGGTCATGATCTCATGGTTCGTGAGTTTGAGCCCCGCATCGGGCTCTATGCTGACAGCACAGAGTCTGCTTGGGATTCTCTCTCTCCTTGTCTCTCTTCCTCTCCCCTGCTCATGCTTTCTGTTAAAATAAATAAATAAAACTTCAAAAAAAAGTACTAATGTTTAGAAAAACTGTACATTTATTCTGACACTATTTCCTGTGTGAAATAGTTTAGAAGCTGTTTTGTGGAAATGGACATCAGAATCAATGTAAGAAGCAAAACTAAACCTATGTCCAGGTCTAAGTCATTATTTCTATTGTTTTTGTTTTTGTTTTGTTTTGTTTTATTTATTTTTTGTTTGTTTTTTACTAAGAACTTTAGTTTTCAATTGGAACGTAAGCATGAAATATGTAAACCTATACTAAGTATTAAAAATGTCATGTTGTTCTGCTTTCTTTGAGGGATTTGTTTCCTTTATTTGCTTTTGTTCACAGTACTATTCATATTTTAACTGAGCCCATCTTATTTATCTATATTAAGAATACTTTAAACATAAACTAAGTTTTAGCAGTACTCTGTTTATTAAAATGAATAAAATGAATATGGCTATTTCAAATAAAAATATTTTGATGGGAAGCCATTTGCTACCAGGATTCTAAAATAAAGCAAAACACCAATTTAGGCACGTTGAAATTTTCCATATTATACCACATTTACACTTTTTCTGCTCCGAATCATATAGGTTATAGAAGTTTTCACATTCTTTTGCCACATACTTGCTTTCACGTTTCTTACTACTGACCATTTGCAAAAAGAATAGAATTGCCCCTCAAAGAGAGATCATTTGCTGCTGTTCCAGAGGATGTTGCTACAACTTTTCAAGTCTGAAAGGCAATTCCAAGGGAGGAATTGTACGAATGTTTGTGTAGTGGTGGTTGTGATTGGATTATGCGAATGACCTTCAAACGCGTCTGTTTTCATTGGGTAATTTAAGAAGGAGCGATCCTCTTAAAATTCAGTCGCACTTCTTTCTAGATCTCCTTAATCAATGGATAGAACGTCCAGGTTTATGGGCGCTGGGGACACAACTTCCTGGACTATAATGAAGAGTTCTGATGCAGCTTCCTACAAGGAGGAGGAAGAGAGTCTGTGTACACAATCGCCACCTTCTAGGGATATATAAGGGTGGAACCAAGTGAGGGACACAGTGAAACCCGAAGACACTTGCATCTCTCCATTCAACCACAACCCACCTTCGGAACCTCGCAATGTCTTGTCACAACTGCTCCACCAACTACAGCTTGGGATCCCTCAGCAATCCCTGCCATCTTCCGCTCACGTCCTCCATCACCCTCTGTTCCACGGGCGTGAGCTGTGGCGATGTCCTCTGCTTGCCCAGTAACTGTCAAGGCCATCTCCGGCCTCTGGACAACTGCCAAGAGGCCTGCAATGAACCAACCAGCAGCCAGCCAGCCCCCCACGAGCCCAGCAACTTCGAAACTTCTTGCTGCCCTTCTACTACTTACTACGTGTCCAGACCCTGCCAAGGAACCACTTTTCTTCCTGCCGGTTCTTACGTCTCTGGCTCCTGTGTCCCCATCTCCTACAGGCCTCTGAGCTATGTGTCCAGCAGCTGCCGACCCCTCAGCCTCCCTACTTACGGATGCCGCCCCTTGAGCTGTTTGCCCTGCAATCCTCAATCGCTTCACGTTGTGCCAAGTGGCCTCAGACCTCTGCGTCCTCTCCTCGGTGGGTGCCAACCTCTGACCCACGTGTACAGCACCTGCCGTCCATCCTGCTCTGCGCTGGGAGGCCAGTAGCTTCCTTGTTCCACTTAATAATCATATGCTAAGGATCCAGGACAAAAATGCAAACTCTGGGGACTTTGGGTTCTTTCCTAATAGTGCCTTTCCTTGCTTTACTGTGCCTGATGTAGTTCAAGCCCCTCCTTTCATATTTTTATCTTTTTATTCATCTCTCCTTGGCATTAAGTTATTTGATGTACAACGTGGTTCAATGTCATTCAGATGCGGGAAGAATTTATTCGGTTCACGTTGAAATAAATTGGATTAAGTCAAAATTAAGAAGCTGGTTCTTCAGTTTGTCTTTCATTATTTTGGTTTTTTTTAATACTTTTTTTAATGTTTATTTATTTTTGAGGGGGGTGGGCAGGGAGGGAGGGAGACACAGGATCTGAAGCAGGATCTGCACTGGCAGCAGAGACCCTGATGCGGGGCTCGAACTCATGAACCGGGAAATCATGAGCTGAACTGAAGTTGGACACTTAACCAACTGAGCCAGCCAGGCACCCCTTTCATAATTTCATTTTAACACAGAAATGACCAACTAAAACTGCTTGTACGATAAGTGAATAGTACATGGGTTACTCAACCATATGCTCTTATCTGACATTGAGGGAATAGCTTGATGGTTTATTCCTCAAGCTTCTTTCTAGATCTCTGATCCTATGTACTTAAGAGACCCAAAAAGCCCTTGGTGGAAGTTATTTTGACTTCTCAACAGGAACATTTTCCTGATCTCTCTCACCCAATGAACGTACTTCCATCCAAATCTCCCTTCTAATTGCAAACTGAACCATGTTTCACTGAACCTTAAGCCTTTGATGGCTTCCTATGCTCTATTATCATATAATAAAAATGCAAACGCCTGATCATGAATCTGTTTTCCCTCATTGCCTTCCTCCCCGTCCCATCTCTCTGGCTTCATCCCCTTCTCAACATTGCCAACACCAAGCTCTGGCAATTCTGACTTACATGTAAGGCTTCGAACATCTGTGTTTTACAATTATCTACCCTTCTGCACATCTCGTCATCAAAGCCAGGATGTACTTCTGATCAATCTACTTTGAAAACTTGTACTCACTTTTAAAGACACAGGTCAGGGGAGACTGGGTGGCTCAGTCGGTTAGGTGGCTGCCTCCAGCTCAGGTCATGATCTCATGGTTTGTGAGTTCAAGCCTTGCTTCTGGCTCTGTGTTGACATCTCAGAGCCTGGAGCCTGCTTAGGCTTCTGTGTCTCCCTCCCTCTCTGTTCCTCTCCTGCTTGTGCTCTGTCTGTCTGTCTCTCTCTCTCTCTCTCTCTGTCTCTCAAAAATACATAAACATTAAAAATAAAATAAAAGCACAGTTCAACTTCATTTATTAAATTGTTGATTTATCCAGCAACAATTTCATTACCTACTTACTATACCTTAAACTGCCCTGTGCAGACACAGAGATAGAGACCTGGACAAGATCAACCTGAACTATCTCAATATTCACCAAAGTCATATACTGTGGGGCATATCTGTATTAAAATACATTTTCCCTCACTCAAAATGTGTATAGTTATATATTTTACAAATTAAAATAAAACTAAACTGTCAAGGCATGATGTTAATGTTTCTGAAGAAGCAGAATATCTAGAAACTATGTCAGCATGCAGGAAAGACAATGCTTTCCAGAAACTAACTAGTAGCTGTTTCCTTTAGAGAAGGTATATGTCTCAGGTTGTCAGAACCCACGCCTCCTTATGGACCTTCTGACATAAAGCTGAATGCCGGTCCCTCCCATTCAGGTTCATGCTGCTATTGTAAAATCCATTCTCGTTTATTCTTTTGCCTTACCTGCCTGTCTCTCCCAGATATTTTGAGTTTGTGACATCTGCACCCTTTAATTTTTATTTTTTTTAAATGTTTCTTTATTTATTTTGAGAGAGAGAGAAAGAACAGGAGAGAGAGAATCTCAAGCAGGATCCATGCTGTCAGGGCAGAGCACAATGCGGGGCTCAATCCCATGAACCATGAGATCATGACCTGAGCCGAAATCAAGACTTGGAATCTTAACTGACTGAGTCACCCAGGTGTCCCTGTGCCCTTTATTTTTTTGAAGTCTTTCCTAACCCTTTCCTCACCTCTTAACCTAAAGAGTAAATGACACCTTGACTTAGCCTGCTTTTATCTTGGACATACTTCTATTGTTGATGTTTCTGGACTGCTTATTTTAAAAATAATTTTAAGTGGTGGTGTTTGGGTGGCTCAGGTGGCTTAGCGTCTGACTCTTGGTTTTGGCTCAGGTCATGATCTCATGGTTTGTGGGATTGAACCCTGCGTCGGGCTCCACGCCGACAGAACAGAGCCTGCTTGGGATTCACTCTCTCCCTCTTTCTCTGCCCCCTCTGCTGTTCATTCTCTCTCTCTCTCTCTCTCTCTCTCTCTCTCAAAATAAATAAATTAACATAAAAAGATAAATTTAAGTGGAATTGTAGTTGAAATGTAACATACTAACTTGTGTACAAATCATTATTCCACAGAGGTAGCCATTATTCTGACATCTAACCCATATGTGAGTTTTGCCTGTTCTTGAACTTTAAAATGAAATTATAATACAGTATGTACCCACTTATCTCTAGTGTCATTTCTTAGATACTGTGTTTGTGATATTCTTCCATGCTGTTTTATATATACCAGTAGTCAGTTTATTTTTCTTGATGTATAATATTCAAGGTACTAAAGCACCAAAATTTATTGATCCATTCTGCAGGGTTGTTTCCAGTTTAGATTAGAAATAATGTAGAGAATAATTTTTTATTCTTGCACCTATCTTTTGCCATACATTATGGAGGTATGGATAATATATATATATATATATATAATATTATATATATATATATATATATGTAATATATTTAGGAGTGGGATTGATAAATTATATGGGATGTACCTGTTCAGCCTTATTCTACACCAGAACATGGTGATGCCCTACAGTTGTATCAGTACTGATTTCTACTATCAGAGCATGAGAATTAAGTTCCTCTATATCTTCATCAATACTTGCAATGGTCAGTATGTCTGCATTTAGCTATTCTCATGAGTATGTAGTTATGTAAAATGTTGGTTTTATTTTGAATCCCCTGATGACTCATCATATTGAGAACATTTTTAAATGTTTCTTTGCCATCTGAATGTCCTTTTTTTTTTTTTTTTTTTTTTTGGTAAAGTAACCATTTGTGTCTTTTGGTGATTTTTTTAATTGATATGTCTGTTTTCAGGATGGAAAGAATTCTTTATGTAGTCTCTATATTAGCTTTTTGTTGAGTGGATATATTTTGACTATCTTCTTCCATATCCCTACTTATCTTGTCATGTTTTTACTGGTGTCTTTAAATTAATAGAAATTCCTTAGTTTAAGTTAATCCAGTGTATTGATCTTTTAAAATCTTTTACCGATTTTAAGAAATCTTTGTTTACCCCAAATTAATGAGTATTCTACATAGTAACTTTAGAAACTTTTTTCTTTTTTGTTTTGTCTTCAGCATTTAAATATACCATCAATATAAAATTGATGTGTGCATATGTGTTGTGTAGTAGGGGCCAAAATTCCAGTTGAACCTCCACCATCTTCTAAAAGACGCCCCCTTTTCTTACAGCATTTCATTTCAGTGCCCTTGTTTTCATAAATCAAGTATATGGATGTGTCTATATCTAGACTCTATTCTATTCACTGTCTATTCTTACATCAATACCATGCTTAATTTTTCATTGTTTTATTTTCATTTTTAAACTCTTCTCTAGACTTTCGATTCTTTGAAGGCTGCCTTTGTATCAGTAATGACCAGGATCTCTGAAAATGTTTGTTGATTTTAACTTAAATAAATTACGTTTTGGTCAGATGGTTGAGGAGGCCAGGGAAAGAAGTATTTAAATTTGGGAGAGTACTGACGAGAACTTGTACATGTTGGGGTTTTTCCTTTGGAGTTTTATTGTGTGCTGTGTTTCCCAAGGTTGGCTGAAAACCTGTATTCACTTCTCATGTCCCCATAGTATAGAATTCAAACAATTGCATTTTAAGAAAAATTCCATATGGAATATCTCATGACTACATAGGACCTGCTAATATTTATAGATTGGTTCACACGTGATAATTTTGTATTGCCAGCTCAAGATCATGATTCTTATTTAAATTAACTTAATTATTTTAATATACAGCAAGGTAGTTATAATTGTTCCTAACTTAGCCAAGATCATACATATTGTAAATTACTCATCTGGGATTTATTTTTGAAGTTTTCTCAAACCCATGTTTCTCTAGTAAGCTACATTATGATTACAGAACAAAAATTTATTTGATTAATTTCAGGTCAATATATTAGCTGATATCTATTGCCTTCTGGCTTCATAGGTACATCTGCCTTGGCTAATATAAGGGGAGAATAGGTGTTTAAGCTTTTTTTTCACACACACACACAAATATTCTTTATTAATATCTCAGCACCAACAAGTTGATTGCAATTAATCCTCCGGATATAGTCGTCGTCAAACTGGATGTCACAAGAACTGGCTTTCTCTTGTTAAACCAGGAGCTCAAATATTATTTTGCCCTTCCTATATGAACTCTAATCAAGAATGCATGTTAGGTCGTCATCATAACTAATTATGAAGCTTGTCCCTGAAGTCCAAAATCAGACAGAATCTTCTTGTTTCTTATCTTGCCTGAAATAGATTAAGGGAAAATAAATATTTAAACTAGAATAATGATTAGCTAAGTCTTTAAATCAGGCATACGTAAGGGAAAAAAATGCAGTGTTAGTGTAACAGATTGTTCAGATACTTTGAGGGTAGAATTTGGAACTATGTATTTTTTTTTCTCAAGACTTAATTGTGTATAATCACTTCTCAATATAAACAGTAGTTTTTTCATTCTCTACTGAGAAATAATTTCTCATAGGGTAATTTTCTAGAAAATTGGAGAAGGTGAAGCCACTGGGGGCAACTCTTAAGGATGTGGGGATTTCCAATTTTGAAGTATTATTTTTTATCTTACCTTTATTTATTTTTGAGAGACAGAGAGAGACAGAGCATGAGCAGGGGAGGGGCAGAGAGAGAGGGAGAGAGGGGCAGAATCAGAAGCAGGCTTCAGGCTCTGAGCTGTCAGCACAGAGCCTGACACGAGGCTCGAACCCATGAACCGTGAGATCATGACCTGAGCCGAAGTCGGATGCTGAACCGCCTGAGCCACCCAGGCGCCCCTGGGAACTTCCAGTTTTGGTTCCAACATGTAAAGAGCATAGAAATCATCACTTCTCTCTCATAACAAGAAAAATGTGGACAGTTTCAGGACGCCTGGGTGGCTCAGTTGGTTAAGTGTCAGACTCTTGATTTTAGTTCAGTTCATGATCTTTCAAACCATGAGATCAAGCCGCATGTTGGGCTCTGCACTGACAGCACAGACCCTGCTTAAGATTCTCTCTCAACCTCTCTTTCTGCCCCTCCCTTTCTTGCTTTCTCTGTCTCAAAAATAACAATAAAAACAAACAACAACAAGAAAAACAAAAACAAAATGGACAACTTGAAAACCAATAAATTTTCCTGGACCCACCAGAGAAATGAATTTGCATGGAAAAGTGCCATCTCAAAACTTGGAGAAACAAGGGAACCCAGAGAATCACAGCTGCAGCCTGCTTACCTAGAGCAGAAAGTTATGATGAAAACATAACTTGATAGGAAGGCTCCATAATTTTGAGGAATTGCTGGGGGCTGAGTGTGAACCAACATGAGGATAAGGGCCTCCGGGGGGGCCACAGTCTTAGGGATGCCCCTGACTTCATATGCTTTACCACCAAGGACCCCACCACACTTTCTCATAATGAAGAATCAAGGAAGATGCCCTCAAAGGAAGGGGAGGAGTAATCCTAGTGAAGAAGACCAACAGCCACTTCCTCCATAGCAAATTCCCACTCTTCTGGAAGAAAACCTTTACCAGAGCTTTACCCAACCTGAGGAAGTGACCAGCTTTCCCGACTCACGTTAGTGGCAGGCAGGAGGTGCAGAAACGAAGAAGCACTTAAGAAAGTCAAGCTCAGGGCACAGGCCCACTGAAAGATTGAGTTTTAATTATAATAGAATGCTTCCCCTCCCCCCTATTTTGTGGCCATACCAACAGGCCTGCAGCATAATAACAGTGGATAGCAACTGAAAGAAGGACATGGTGAAGCTTCTCCCTGAGGAGGAGTACATACAAAGGCCCAACGCCAGAGACCCCTAAATAAATAAATAAATACATACATACATACTAGAAAAATCTTAATCTTCTGGCACCTAGAGCTGTAGCAAATATCAAATACAGCCTGAATCTTAGGCAGCTTAACTGCAAACCTCACACCAAAGGCCCATTTACCTCAGTTCCTAACATCCAATGCAACTTGCCTGACTTTCAACAAAGTTACAAGGCACACCAGAAAGCCGTAAGACCCACAGTCTCCAGGGTAAAAGTAAGTATCAGACTCAGATTCAGGGGTGCCTGGATGGCTCCATTGGTTAAACATCAGACTCTTGATATCAGCTCAGGTCCTGGTCTTGGGGTCATGAGATCCAGGCTTGCGTCAGGGTCTGCACTGAGCCTGGAGGCTGCTTAAGATTCTCTCCCTCCCTCTCTCTCTGCCCTTCCCTGTCTCGCGTTCTGTCTCAAAATAAATAAATAAACATTTAAAAAGAAAAACAAGCAAACGAAAACTCTCAAATTCAGATATGACATAAATATTGAAATTATCAGACAGGAAATTAAAGTAATTCTCATTATTACTTTCAGAGCTCCAGTGGAAAAGTAGGCAACATTCAAGAACATATGGCTAATATAAGCAGAGATAGAGTTTGAAGAAAGAATAAAAAATGCTAGAAATCACAAACACTGTAACAAAAATGAAGAATGTCTTTGACCATTTCAACAGTAGACTGGACAAGGTCAAGCAAAGAATCCGTGAACTTGAAGATAGGTCAATAGAAACTTCCCAAACTGAAGTGCAAAGAGAAAAGAGAATGGAAAAAATAAATAAATAAATAACAGAGCTTGTAAGATCTGTGGGAAAATTTCAAAAGGTATGGCAGACTTTTGGCATGATTGGCATAATTAGAATACCAAAGGGAGAAGAAAGAAAGAAACGGAAAAAGAGATAATTCAGTTAATAATGGTTGAGAACTTGCAAATTTTAATGACAAACAGCAAACCACTGATTTTGGAAGCCAAACCCCAAGCAGCATTAAAACCAAAATGAAGCAAACAGAACATTATACCCCGTCACATCATAATCAATCTACAGGAAAACAAATCTTGGAAAAAAAGCCAGAGAAAAAACAACTTATTGAGAGGAAGTAAGATAAGAACTGTAGTGGACTTCTTGTCAGAAATCACCTAGGCAAGAGAGAGTGGAGTGAAATACTTAACACGTTGAAAGAAAAAAAAACAACACTAACCTAGAATCCTATATCCAATGAAATTATCCTTTAAAAGTGAAGGAGAGTAAAGATTTTTTCAGACAAACAAAACCTGGGGGATTCATTGCCAGCAGAAGTCCCCTGCAAAAAATTGTTGAAAGAAGTTCTTTGGGGAGAAGAAAAATTACATGTCAGAAACTCTGCTCCATATGAAGAAAGAAAGAAGAGTGGAGAAGAAATAAGCATATAAAATAACCTTTTTCATTTTTCCCATTGTTAATTGATCTGAAAAAAAACATATGCAGTGGTATGGCTACCTAGCTATTGTTATTTTCATCGTTTAGATCATTAAACGAGTCTTTTGCTATTTGGGGAGGAGGGTAGGTAGTAGGGAAGATAGTTCCTCTGAGATGATTGAGAAAATCTACTTAAATACTGTGCCTGCATGGCTCAGTCAGTTACGCTTCCGATTTCGGCTTAGGTCATGATCTCGTGGTTTGTGAGTTCCAGCCCCGTGTTGGGCTCTGTACTGCCAGCTCAGAGCCTGAAGCCTGCTTCAGATTCTGTGTCTCTCTCTCTCACTCTGTCCCTCCCCTGCTCATGCTCTGTCTCTGTCTCTGTCTCTGTCTCTCTCTCAAAAATAAATAGAAAGAGAGAAAGAAACAGAAAAAGAGATAATTGAAGTAATAATGGTTGAGAACTTGCAAATTTTAATGACAAACAGCAAACCACTGATTTAGGAAGCTCAAACCTAAGCTTAAATTAAACAATTTAAGAGTTGGTTCAGATTTACAAGTCAGTCAATATTTCATTGTATCATTTGATTAATATGTTAGAAGCACCCGGAAGTTATTTCAGTGGGCACCATTGTTTCGTACATATGTAAAGAATTCCTATCATGTGCCAAGTTCTCTTCTGGGTGCTGGGACGAGAGTGATAAACATGACCATGATAAACATGATACTATTGCTTCCCTTCTGGAGCTTACACTCAATCTGGGGGAGGGACAGAAATAGATTGTAAAGAGTGATCAGGAATAGGATGATGTTAGAGTGAACAAAGTGGTATAAAGGAAGTGAAAAGGGTATTTATAAACAGGGGGATATAGCTATTTCCAACATAGAGGCATTTGTCTTTTAAAAAATTACATATGCATTATAACTAATTGGATTAGAAAGAGAGTGCCTTGTGATGAACTGAGGGAGGTATGTTTCAGGCATGGAAGGCAAGATCAAAGACACACATTTGTGGAGTATTAGGAACAGAAGGAGGTGAGTAAGGCTGCGGGACGGCCAGTGAATCAAAGGCAGCACCAGAATTTGCCAATATATTCAATATATTAGACACTCTTGCTGATAACAGGGTCATCAACTCCATCAGGTGTAGCGAAACAAGATGTGTTTAACAAGCTTTGGTTGTTGGCCAAAAGTAAAGTGAACACAACCAGATGGGTGGCCAATTCACCTATATTAGCAATGAATCATAGCATCTTTTCGGGACAGTAAGACTCAGAGTGGTGCTTATCACATAAAAACAAGAACAAGAAGATCTTTAAAAAGAATTTTAAACTATAATTTTTAGCATTTGTTAGTCAGTCATTAACCTGGCGTTTTACTGGAGTAACCCTAGGTTCTAACCTAAGATTTTGTAAGGTAAAAGATGCTGAGGAAGAGGAGCAGAGGGCTGGTTAAGAATTTGTGCTGTATGGAATGTGTCAGCGACCATGCGGGAATAAGTGACAATATTCTTCTCCAGATGTTTTAACACCATATCTTCCTCTTATTCATATGTTTACTGAACTGGCTGAATGCAACTATGTACAACAAGGTTTGAGCTTTCAGATAGATCCGTCAGAGTTATTTTGTCACAGAACAATCCATCATGTGTGGGTAACTCTCAAAATGGTGGAAATGAGAAGCATAGTGAGCTTGAGATCGGAGGGGCACCATATGGAAGCGCCCTTCTTAGCCAGGTAAGAAAGTGTAATTACCTTTCTCCTACAGTGTCCAATACCTTCCAACACCCTTGGCTGTTGTGGTTCATAACCTTCAGTACAAAGCTACTCGAGTACGACCTTATAAACATCTTGCTCACTTTCTGAAGGTCAACATTCACAAAAAACATATACATCAAGATGTTACGGTAACCCTAATTTTAAGCTTCAAAAATTTTTCAAAGGAAATATTCTTAATTCTGTAACTTCTCTGACATATTTACCATGGCAACACTTAAATATTGTTATGAGCTTATATAAAGGTCCTAGGACTTTTCTTCTCTCAACTATTTTGATATTTGTGCTCCTTTTTATCAATTGCATTACCTTTTATTGTATGGGACGTTGCTCAGCATATTTTAATATACTTTCTTGGCCAAAAAAAACATGTGTCATTAATGAATATTCATTATTGCTAGTATGTTTGTCATGATCATTTTTGTATTTTTTTTATTGGGAAGACAGATGTTGAAAGTTTGGGCTGTGCACTGAAATGAAGGCAGGTTGTTCTTATCTCTGCCTACCTAATTTGTGCTGGGAAATATCTAACAAGGAAAACTAAAGATTTACTTACAAAATAAAACGTGAAGTTATTTATACTTTGGGCATCCAGCAATTGCCTTGATAAATACAGTTAATTAAGAAAAATCCTGTGGGTTAATGAAAGCACCCATGTCCTATGCATTCTCTGATAGTTTTATATTGTGGAACACAGCGACCTTTTCTAAGTGGGTGAGGTGCCCTTTATGTGACACCTGGGCCTTCAGGATCTTATGAGAAGGCAGTTTACTTAATTACATGAGGAACCTGCATGTTGTGTCAGTCATAAAACAAAACAAAACAAAAACACACACACAAACAACAACCCCCCCCCCCACCACCACCAACAAAAACTGTCAGTGAGAAGCTGTAGGATGAACTAACAGAAAATCTTCCCAGTTCATATTCCAACAAGGTGGACTTAAGAACAGCACTTTTGTAGATGGTGTTATGTCAAACTTGCCACTCTGATAAAGGTCCCTCACTTGAATCCAGAGAAACAATGCTACAAATTGGACATCTGATAGATAAATCTTTCAATCAGGTGTTAGAATTTTTCAGCATTAGAAAATTAATCCAAACATACTTTCTATAGCAATTTAATCACAATATTATTGAACTCTATGCCCCTTCAAAAATTGCATTTAATTCCACGTAGTAAATTCCTTAATGCCCTATGCTAAGTTAATATAAATGTGAAGTTAATAATAAGTGCTATATCATCATTTCATGCCTATGGCATTATATTATATTGCATTGCACTATATTGCAAAACAGCGTCGCGCCTTTTAAATTATACCTGTGAACGGAAGCAATATTAAAAACATTGTTCCTTGTTTTCTTAATCACAGCCCTGCTGACCAGCTCTGGCGCAATGCATTTGTCCAACTATTTAGCAAAATGTAACACGTCCTTTTTAAAACAGAAACCTTTACATTCAAATGATTCTAGAAAATGAGCCCAGGCAAAAATGTAAAGCAATAGAAATTCCAGTTATGGGAGGTCACACTTCCTTAGACACAAGTCTCTGTCATCATTTTTGATATGCATGTTGACTTCAATCAGCTGACTAGAGACATAATTGTAAAGTGTCCTCACTCAGAATGAGTACTGGATCATAGGTGTCTTAGCTTTGCATTTTCTCTACTGTTGTCTTATTTTCTTATCCAGAGGTAAAAGACACCATGATTCTTTAAAACAAATCTTAAAATGATAAATGTTATCCTTTGATTACTTGCCTCTTTGACAATTACTTAGAAGTTAAAGACAAGACTGTAAGGACTTCAATATAAGATGTACTTAGATGAGCAGACTAGGTTTTCTTCTGAACTCAAATCAGAGCTTTGCTGAAAATGTTAATTTTTTTTTTAATTTCTATGACCCAAGGAAATGGAGTTTACTCAATAAGGGATCATGTATAGAACCTTCAGAGGAGCAATTTAGCTTTGTTTAGACGCTTAAGGTCAATGGTTTCAGAGGTACATTGAGAGGACACACAAAAGCATTTTGCTGCCTCTCCGCATTTCTATTCTTTTTAATTCCATCTGCAAGCAAACCACTTGTGGTTGCTGATATAAATAGACCATTGTCAGATCTAACAACACAGTGGAAAAGAGAGAACACACAGGGAAATGTTATGTGGCCCACACGTAACACATTGCCTGTTCCTATTTGCGCCATCAGCAGTTGTATTGATGAACCTTCCTTCTCCATTAATACAGCAGCACTTTCCATTTTCTTTATGAAATTCTTATTGGTTGATAAATATCCAGTATTGTCAAGTCAGCATGCACTGCATCTCGGGAGATGATGATGGCCTGCAAGATATATCTATAATACAAATTTATGAATTGATTACAGAACTTTCTCGTCTGCAGGGTGAACAGAAGGCTATATTTTAAAGCATACTTGGCATCTTGTTTCTTGTAGAAGAACCCTATTCTCCATTACGCCATTTATTACTAGAAGGAAATAGCGCAGTAACACACAACATTTCTATTTCTTTTACAGTCATGTGGAAAGAGGGTGGAAAAGAAGAAAACAAAAAGGTGGGGAGAAGAGGTGAAAAGGGAAAGTGAGATCACCCAGGGGTGAATCTCAAACTGTTGCTGGAACTACAACAAAGATCTTTGTTTAAAATTGTATCTCCACGTGCATTCATTCAACATCATTTATTCAAGAAATATTTTTGAGTTGTTACCATAGACTGGGCATGGTTTATTTGCGTGGGTACCCATACTACTGGATCTTGTATGCCTCTAAACGAGCAGTTTCGTTACCATGTTCATGCTTCTGGAAGCAGAACTCTTAAAAAGCTTTAATCCAATGTGCTGTTCTATAACCTGTCCACCAAACATCAAAGCAATTTGATGTGTGGCGGATTGGGAGACATTTTCTGAAAAAGTTAAAAGTTGCAGAAAGTTCCATGAGAGCTTTCATCAACAATAAACTCTTTTAAATGGAAAAGAGTTTTCCTCTTAAACTCTGGAATGCAGTGGGTTTGTTTTTATTTTATGTAGGCATGGCTAATCAGAGACTTTGAGCATTGGTGAATGACAAAGGGATTTTCTTATCCAGCGGCTCCTTAACCAGGCTTTGTAGAGGTATCTGCAAAGTAAATCAGGTTCTTGGGGCCACTTATGACTCTGAATACAATCCTCTAAGTGATAGGTCCAGGAATCTACTTTATTTTTTCCCCCTAAAAACTCATCATGTTTTTCAAAGCAAAGTTGGGTGTGGCAATAAATAATCAATCTAAACTGCTCTTTCTAAATGCTTATTTTCTTCTGGGTTCTTAAGAGAATAAGAGAATCTCATCTTGAGAAATGTGTTTAACAAATGATGTTAAAAATGACAACCAAGATCCAAACACTAGAAAGCTAAACAATCAATACTAATATACCAAAATAGGAAAACCTCACCAGTCATCTAAAAATGTAAATTAGACCATTTACCATTTGGTAAATCTGATGCTCATCCACTGTGTTAGAAATGTGGATTTGGAAACATATCAAAAGCCTTTAAAATATAAGGGGGGCGCGGGGAGCACCTGGGTGGCACAGTTGACTAAGCATTCAACTTCTGCTCAGGTCATGATCTCTTGGTTTGTGGGTTCGAGCCACAAAACAGGCTCCATGCTGCTGGTGTAGAGCCTGCTTGAGATTCTCTCTCTCCCTCTCTCTCTCCCTGTCCCTTCTGCATGATCTCTCTCTTTCAAAATAAATAAATCAATTTATATAAATATATACATATATACGTATATATATAGTGATTTGGGTAGGTTAGAAAGTATTTTAAGAAATAATAAACTAAGGGATACCTGGGTGGCTCAGTCAGTTAAGTGTCCAACTTCGGCTCAGGTCATGATCTCATGGTTCGTGGGTTCTAGCCCTGCGTTGGGCTCTGTGCTAACAGCTCAGAGCCTGGAGCCTGCTTCAGATGCTGTGCCTCTCTTTCTCTGCCCCTCCACCACTTGTGCTCTTTCTGTCTCTCAAAAATAAATGATAAAATAATGAAAAAGAAAAAATAATAAACTAAACAGAAATAAAGCAGAAATGTGGGCAGCCTCCAAACAAATCCTCGTGAATTCACTGGTTGCCATGGTGATCTATGGAAACATTTGCAGTTTGTCAGGCCTTTCAAAGCCACTTCACCTCAGGTAGAGAGTGTTCTAATTATTTCGAATGTTACATGCCAGTATTTTTTTTGATGGGGGAACTTACATGTGGCTATAATCTGGATGTAATTTTAGAATAAATGCAATATTTTATCTTGAAGAGTTTTGTTTATAAAATTCCACCACATTGTGTGTACTTTTCTCATTTTGCTGACAACCAGAATTGTGAACCCTTTAAAGATGAGTAGTCATTCTTGTTTTGTGAGCCACCAGCCTATTCTTTGATATATAGTCTTACCACTTATGGATACAAATACTTACGTTCTCCCTTCTTATACTAGATTCTGGGGAAGGAATTCCCTTTCCACTAGTTATGCCCTTGCACTTGGCTGGGAGTAATAAGAATGATGGTAAATATGTTGGGACAAGAATATTTGAAAAATGCAAGTAAAACTTGTTGACAAGGTTGAAAGGTATTTTCATTTGTGTCTGGACAACTATCCTTGTAATGCTGTCAGGTAAAAGAATTCAGCAAGAGAGAAGTGCCAGGTAGCTCTGAGGACATACAGAAAATGTACCCAAAAGGAAACGATCACATTTGAGAGAGTCTCTATAACTCTTCTGAAACTCATTCAGATAACTTCAAGTCTTTCAACAACTTCTGCTCTGGAAACGGTAGCCCCTACCCTTTGGGAAGCCATCACTATATTACTTTTTTTTTGTTTCTAAATCTGTTGTCTTCTGTTCTAGAAGAGTGATCTGTGGAAGGGGCCTCAGATTAATCAGCAGTTGCCAACTTAGCTTCTGGACTACCGTCAAGAGCACTGTGGTGAGCCCACCAGCTGCCAACCAGCCAACTGTGAGCCCAGCAACTGTGAAAGCTCTTGATGTCCTTCTCCCCGTCATGTGTCCTTGAGAACATTGACTTTGTTTCTGCTACTTTCTGTGTCTCCAGAAACTCACTTGGTTTCTGCTACTTTCTGTGTCTCCAGTTCAGGCCATCCATCCTGTTGGATGAGGTCATCAAGATGATGTGACTGCTAGTTGACCACAAGCTGGATGGGGGCAATTGGAGGCTCCCCTCCCCGCCCCTGTCTTTTGAATGTACATTTCATATGACTTCATATCCAGAAGCTGCCCTAAGGATACAGCCTTGAGACAGAAATGTGATGTTGAGGCTGTCTGGACTGGGTATGTAACTGAACCCAGTTAAGGCTTCTAGATAAATTTTTAAGAGTTAGTGGGCAGGTGCAGAGAATCTATACGTCTTGCAGCAGGCCAGAACAAGCCTTACACAAAAGTTCTTCTGTTTATCAAATCTGCTACCTGACAATCTGGAGTCACCTGTTTCTTTCTTTAGCCTCTCCCTGCCCTTTGCTTTTGGGGGTCAGTTTAAAATTTTACCCAGGAAGCTCCCATGAAGGCTGGGAACCAACAACTGGTGAGCTAGCCAGGAGACAGAAGACATGGGCCTTGGGAAAGAGGCGTCAGTGAAAGATCTCTATGTGAGAAGGGTGGCCTATATGCTACATGCTTGTGGACCACGGCATGAGTATGCGGACACCCTTAAGATGCCAGCTAGCTCACCCAGGCTGTGGGCTCCAAAGGAAAATTTTAAATGACTTTTATCCCAAAAGGCCTAGAAGAAAACTTGCATTCTTTGTTTCTCCTTCGAAGCTGTAAATCTTATCATGTCTTTGAAATGTAAACACCCCAGGTAACCACACACTGTCCATGGAGACCAATGAAAAGGAAGAGGGAAAGAGGCACTTATTTCGAAGTTGTAAGGAAATGTATTTTCTTTTGCCTTTGTTTCCCATATTACTTATTATTTTTTTTTTTTAATCCAAGTTAGTTAACATATAGTGTAATAATGGTTTCAGGAGTAGAATTTGGTGATTCATCATTTACATGTAACATTCAGTGCTCATCCCTACAAGTGCCCTCCTTGAAATCCCCCCACCCATCACCCCTCCAGAAACCCTCAGTTTGTTCTCTATATTTAAGGGTCTCTTATGATTTGCTTCCCTCTGTGTTTTTATCTTATTTGTCCTTCCCTTCCCCATGTTCATTTATTGTGTTTCTTAAATTCCACATATCAGTGAAACCGTATATTTGTCTTTCTTTGCCTGACTTATTTCACTTAGCATAATACACTGTAGTTCCATATATATATATATATATATATATATATATATATATATATATATATATATATCCCCCACATCTTCTTTATCCATTCACCAGTTGGTGGACATTTGGGATCTTTCCAAAATTTGCCTACTAGTGATAGTGCTGCTATCAAACATTGGGGTGCCTGTGGCCTTCCAATCAGCATTTTTGTAGTCTTTGGATAAATACATAGTAGTGCATTACCTTGATCCCAAAACCTGGCAAAGATCCCACTAAAAAGGGGAATTACAGGACCAATTTCCCTGATGAACACGGATGCAAAAATTCTCAACAAGACACTAGCAAGTTGAATCTAAAAGTACATTAAAAAATTGTTCACCAGGATCAAATGGGATTTATCCTGGGGCTGCAGGGGTGGTTCAATATCCACAAGTCAATCGAAGTGATACATCACTTTAACAAAGGAAAGGATAAGAACCACATGATCCTTTTAATAGATGCAGAAAAAGCATTTGACAAAAGACAGCATGTTTTCTCGATAAAAATTCTCAAGAAAGTAGGGCTAGAAGGAACATATCTCAACCTCATAAAGGCCATATACGAAAGACCCACCGTTAATATCATCTTCAATAGGGAAGAACTGAGAGGCTTCTCCATAAGGTCAGGATGTCCACTCTCACCACTGTTTTTCAACTTAGTACTGGAAGTTCTTGCTTCAGCAATCAGATAACAAAACGAATTAAAAGGCACACAAATTGGCAAGGAAGAAGTCTAACTTTCACTCTTTGCAGATAACAGCAAACTCTACATGGAAAACCCCAAAGACTCCACCAAAAAACTGCTAGAACTGATAAATGAATTCAGCAAGGTCACAGGATATAAAATCAATGTACAGAAATCAAGAAAGAAGCTTTTTAAATAGACTGCAATAGAGGTTCTCTTGACCAAAAAGTCTAGCCCACAATCTCCATAAGACCACAAATATCAGTAAATAGCTTTCGTCATGTGACTGGGCACCTGATTCTTGGCTGAAGTTTGGAATGCACACTGTGGACTTCCTGTTTGTATTTGTATGTTATGTGCATCTGGGCACATGTATTGCGCATATGTAATGTTTTTATACCTCTGAGCATATTGCCAAAATTGATTGGTAAAAGAGCTAGGGTTTTTGTATAACTACTAGGAATGATAAGGGTGAAAGAAAAGGACAGTATATGAAAAGTAGATAAGAAAAATGGAAGGTGATTTTGGGTAAGGAAAGAGGAAGGAGATACAGGTTTTTTGGTAAAGGGAAAAGGAAAGTAATTTTGTTCTGAAGTAAAATGGTTGTTCCAGAATGGATAAAGAAAATAAGACAAAAACTGAATGGATGTATAAAGTTGCGGAAGGTTTATGGAAAAGGAATATTGAGAAATGAATTTTATGTGTAGCCCAGCTAAGATTGGAATATACTTATTTAAGTTAAAAAGAAAAAAACAGTATGGGGGGAGTTAATATCAAAAGTATACTGGTACAAAATAGAATTAGGTTTTCTCTTTGGAAAAAGGGCCAAGTTTTCTAAATTATTGGCCTGCTGTTAACAGGAAATTTTAATCAAAAGTTTTTCTTTACCTTTAATATAATCTGCCTAGAAAACAAAGATTCTGTGTTTTGTCTTTATCTGGTCTCTGATTACAGAGTTCTTTCTATTAAAAGAGCTAAGTTTTTACATGTAACTTTTTGTACATGTTAAATTTCCTGGAAAACAAAAAAGAAGTGATGTTGAACTTCTTTTAGAGTATATTTATATAAAATTTCTAAAAATCTGATATGTCCTGGTATAATAGTATCAATTATAATTTCAAAACGTATGTCACAGAAATAACCAAATTCTCTTGTCAATTGCATTATAATGAACTGTCACCAGATCTTTAACCATGGTCATTTTTAAGGCTCTTGTCCTTTGCAGACATTTATTGTTTATTTATTTAATGTCTGTCCAACATTTATTGTTTTACTTTGAGGCTTTGGCAAAAGTGTTCCTGCAAAAGCATTTCATCTTCGAGGAGATTCACGGAAACGACTCTGACAGGTTCCTGATAGCTAAGATCAACTTGCCTTCACATGGGAGGGACAATAATGACTGCTGGTCGACCTGTGAGCCAGATCTGGGCAATTGGAGGCTCCTCACTCTCTCCCCTGTTCTTGGAATGTGCATTCTGCTTGCCTTCCTTGCTCCCAGAAGCTGCCCTAAGGACATCCTTGAGATAGAAATGTGGTGTTGAGACTATCTAGATAGTATAGGTGACTGAACTCAATTAAGGCCTCTATGTAAACTTAAGTTTCTGTGGGCGGGTGCAGAGAATCTACTCATCTTGTGATTGCTCAACACAAGCCTGGTAAGTAAGTTCTCCTGCTTATTAAACCTGATACCTACCAATCTGGAGTGTTGTGCCTCTTTCTTCAGTCTCTTCTTGTCCTCTCAGTATGGAGCCCGGTTTCAGATTACACCAGGGAAGCTCTTGAGGACACTGTGATCCAACAGATCAACATACACCAGATGCCCAAGGTCCCAATTAATAGTGGCTGCCCGCTGACCTACCTCTCCTGTGTCTTCTAGGTCTCCAACTATGTATCTGGTGGTGTCTTCCCTTTGATCTAAGACTTCTGTTGTTGGAATCATTGATTTGGTGCATAGCAGTGGCCACCCACTAACTTTATTGTCCAGTAACTTTAGACCTCTGACCTAGGTATCTGGTAATTTCTAAAGCTTGTGTCCCATCTGAAGCACCTGGCATCACTTATCTTCCAGGAAGTTTGGTTGAACAGAATCAATATTAGGACTGGGATTTCTTGCTAAAAATGTCTTTCCCTCTATCACTTATAAAAATTCTTCTGAAGATAGACAGATAAAAGAAAGAAAGAAATGTAGATAGAGAGAGAGATGATAGATTTTTTGTTTTGTTTTGTTTTGTTTGTTTGATTGGTTTTTGTTGTTCTTTTTGGTAGCAGTTGTTTCAAGACACTCCGGACATTACAATCTCTAACTCAGTTTTTGTTTGCATGTCTTCCAACACGTGAGAAAAGACTTGTTTTAACTCCTACTAAATGTGCTTTCTCAGGTAATGCAAATATGGATTTTGCTAAGATTCATTTCTTGATTATAGTGAATTTTTAATGTTTTTAATTAATGAGAGGGTTCTGTCGGCTCAATAAAGAATGGCAAATGCAAGCTGAGTGATTTTCCTGGCTTATTCATTGTTTTATTCAGTAAGTACTCATTGGTTTTCAAAGTTGTGACAGGTACTATGTTGTATCCTTTTCTTAGGATCCTTTTAGATGATGGTCCTCCTAAGTTTGTTTGTTTGCTTGTTTGTTTGTTTTTAACATTTACGAACTAATCTGATTAAAGTCACTCTCAAACCCTAATTCTGAGGCTCTCGTGGTCGTAAGACCAGAAGGGATTAAACTTCATTCAGTGGTACTTCATAGGCTCTCCGTGAGGAGGACAGTATTTGGGGTTTATTCTATTTGATGATAGTTCTCAAAGATGACAGGTAATTAAAGTTGTGTAATCTTGTTGATGAGTCTCCATGTGGCCACTGTGATTAAAAGCATTAAAATTGCTAAAGAAACATGGTGTGGTGTAGGTGTGAAAGAACCCCCAGTGGTTATTGAATAAAATGTACATGTAAATCCCTCAGAATAAATTAGTATGTGTTGATATTCTATCAACTCTTCAGCAACCGGGGAAAATATGCTCAAGTTATTTACAAAGCGGTATTTTAGAATTAATTAATTTTACCTGTTACTGAAGATTATTCATTTGGGGAGTTTAAATAGAAATACAATTTGACAGAGGAGTATATACCGTGCACAGACGGTCACATTTTTCTCAGTATTTCATTCACTAGTAGGGATATATTAGTCACATGTGTTGGTAGAGAGATGTCACAAGAGTCCCATTTAGACTTTCTGGCGATGCATTGGTATTCTATAATCAGTGAAAAAGCAAGGAATCATGTGTTTTTTGAAGTAATAGTTTCTAAAACTCATGAAGACATTGAAATACACCTGCCAGTGTTTCCATCTACTATCCATTCATCACAAATAGAGGCATGAATTGTCATGAATGTTAAATTCTTCTTTGCTCAGATACAGCCAGGTGGTATGTTGGGAGATTAATAACAAGGTTTCTCACCATGAGGCTCATTGTGAGAATATATATTATTCCTGAGAAATAATATATAAGTAAAGCTACAGTAAGTTTCCATTTTTATTAATGGAGAGAGAGTAATATGAGGGGTGGTCATCTAGGAAAGTATATCATCATCATTGTTTTTCAGGCTAAAATGGTGCTATTTAACATTCAAAAACAGTATATTAACATATATTTTTTGCTCTCTGACCACAATCAAAGGGGAAAAAAATCATCTTTATCTACG
Source organism: Puma concolor (assembly GCF_028749965.1). Classification (NCBI taxonomy): domain Eukaryota; kingdom Metazoa; phylum Chordata; class Mammalia; order Carnivora; family Felidae; genus Puma; species Puma concolor. Next base: position 145,702,463 of record NC_141675.1, on the reverse strand, counting down.
GCTTAGTTGTTCTTGAGGGAAATACTAAGAAACTGCCATGTCAGAGTTCGCAAGAGCTGGCTTAGAGACTCAGTTCAGCCTTTTAATAACTCTGTGACTTGGGCAAATTGACTACATTTTTTAATTTATCTTCTCATCAGGAAACAAACCTGCCTTCCTGCCTATGAAAGCTGCCACAAAAATTAAATAACGCAAATAGGAGAAAGGGCTTTATTTTGGTATCTGAATGGTACCGCAATGTAAGTTATTAAATGGTAGCTTATTTGACAAAAGAAATCCCAAAGCCTATGGCATAAACTGATAAAGATAGGAAATAAATAAATCTCTTTGATTTTTCAGGAGTAAAGAATTTAGCCCGAAGTTTGCATTTTAAATAAATCTTTTTATTTTAGAATCACTTTACAATTACAGGAAAGTGCTAAAGTTAATACAGCAAGTTCCATATATTCCACACCTAGTCTCTCAAGTAATAACAGCTTACATTGATGTTTACATTAGTCACAATGAACTGATATTGACTTATTATTATGAAGTTAAATGCATACTTTGTTCAGACCTCCCTATTTAAAAAAAAATTAATGTTTTTATTTATTTTTGACACACACAGAGAGAGACAGAGCATGAGTCGGGGAGGGGCAGAGAAAGAGAGAGACACAGAATTTAAAGCAGGCTCCAGGCTCCAGGCTCCAAGCTGTCAGCACAGAGCCAGTCGCGGGGCTCAAACTCACGGACTGTGAGATCATGACCTGAGCCGAAGTTGGATGCTCAACCATCTGAGCCACCCAGGGGCCCCGAGACCTCGCTATTTTTACCTAATGTTCTTTTTATGTTCCAGGATCCCATTCAAGATATCACAATATATTTAACTGTCATGTCTTCTTAGGCTACTCTGGGCTGTGACAGTTTCTCAGAATTTTGTTATTTTTGATAGCCTTGAAAGTTTTGAGGAGTTCTGATCAGGAATTCTGTAGAATGTTCTCAATTTGGATTTGCCTGACACTTTTCTCAGGATTAGACTGGGATTATAGGCTTTAAGGAGAAAGACCACAATGGTAAATTTCTGTATCAAGAGTACATACAATCAACCTGATTTATCATTATCGATGTGACTTGATCACTTGGCTGAAGTAGTGTTTGTCAGGATTCTCCATTCTAAAGTATTTCCTTTCCCCCCTGTCTAAACTGTGCTCTGGGGCTCTGGTGGCTTAGTCGGTGAAGCGTCGGACTCTTGGTTTCAGCTCAGGTTACCATCTCACGGTTCATGAGTTCGCACCCGGATGGGGCTCCTCACTGACAGTGCAAATCCTGCTTAGGATTCTCTCTCCCTCTCTCTCTCTGCCCTTCCTGCTTTCTCTGTCTCTCTGTCTCTCTCTCTCAAAATAAATAAATAAACTTAAAATAAATAAACTGCTCTTTGAAAGGAAGTCATTAGGGGTAGTCTATGCTTAAGAGGAAGCGATCCTCCGCTCTTTTAAGGGAAAAGCATGTACATATGTTATTTGGAATCTTTCTGCATTGGAGATTTGTCTATTCTCCCCTACTTATTATTCATACGATGACTTGTTTATGTCAGCATGGACACACGCCTGTGCATTTTGTACTTTGGGATATAATCTAATGTAATTTATTTTGTTGTTTGAATTGCTCTAGTGTTGGGCATGAAGATCTCTCTCAGTCGGTTTTGTGTCTCGTTGACATATCCTTGCAGTTGTTTAGTTTACTCTTGTTTTTGAGCACTTCTTACTTTCTGGAAAGAGAAGATGTTCCAGTTTCATCTTGCATGTTACCTGTGGGAATACACATCTATATTCTACCTAAGCATGGCGCATTTTAACCTTTCACATTCATTGGGCATTTGGTCTGAGTTAGGTGTTGTTTAGGTAGGACCCATCCAGGAATTTAAAAAAAAATTTAACCTTTATTTATTATTGAGAGATAGAGAGATACAGAGCACGACAGGGGAGGAGCAGAGAGAGGAGGAGACACAGAATCTGAGGCAGGCTCCAGGTCTGTCAGCACAGAGCTGTCAGCACAGAGCCCAACGCGGGGCTCGAACTCACACACTGTGAGATCATGACCTGAATTGAAGTCGGATACTTGGCCAACTGAGCCACCCAGGCACCCCCAGGAATTCTTAATAGTAAACTTATACTTACATCATAATTGCTTTTTTTTTTTTATTTAGATTTTTTTAATGTTTATTTATTTTTGAGAGAGACAGAGACAGAATGCTAATGGGTTAGGGGCAGACAGAGAGAAGGAGACACAGAAGCAGAAGCAGGCTCCAGGCTCTGAGCTGTCAGCACCCAGCCTGATGCAGGGCTTGAACTCACGAGCTGTGAGATCATGACCCCAGCCAAAGTCAGAGGCTTAACCAATTGAGCCACCAGGAGCCCTGTTTATTGGTTTTTGATGCTTGATGTGATATCATGTTTCACATATTGAATAGGAACCTTTGTTAAAAAGCAGGGAAATCTCTTAAGGACATAGGAAACCACACAATGCATATATAGAAATTATACAGTGGCAACATCATCCTGGACTGTATTAACAGGAAATTAAATATTTGTTATCTGAAAAATTATATTCCTTTCAGATTCTGCCTTCCAAGATACCCTGGGTAGAGTATTGCTTCTTATTTTACTTGGTGGGCGAGGGGGGAAGAAACTGAGACTAATGTATATGTGTGTGTGTGTGTGTGTGTGTGTGTGCGCGCGTGTGTATGTGTGTGTGTATTTTAAAGTGTTTAAAAATATTAAAAATTATATATGTATGTATGTATATGATTTAAAAAGTGGGGCTTGGGGCACCTGGGTGACTAAATTGGTTGGGCATCTGACTTTGGCTCAGGTGATGATCTCGCGGTTCATGAGCTTCAGTCCCACATCCAGCCAGCTGTTGTCAGCACAGAGCCTGCTTTGGATCCTTTGTCCGCTCTCTCTTTGCCCCTCTCCCCATCTCTCTCTGTCTCTCCCAAAGTAAATGAATAAACTTTAAAACCTTTTGGGGCGCCTGGGTGGCGCAGTCGGTTAAGCGTCCGACTTCAGCCAGGTCACGATCTCGCGGTCTGTGAGTTTGAGCCCCGCGTCAGGCTCTGGGCTGATGGCTCAGAGCCTGGAGCCTGTTTCCGATTCTGTGTCTCCCTCTCTCTCTGACCCTCCCCCATTCATGCTCTGTCTCTCTCTGTCCCAAAAATAAATAAAGGTTGAAAAAAAAAATTAAAAAAAAAAAACAAAAAAACCTTTTAAAAAATGTGGCCCAGAACAAAGCTCAATAATATTTATAAAAACACAAAAATATGCAACACACAGAAAGTTAAATAATAATATCTGGCATCCAAGAACAAATTACCAGACATGCAAAGAAACAGGAAAATATGACCTATAATAAAGGAGAAAAATAAGTCAATCCAAATTCACCCAGAAATGGTAGAATTATTAGACACGAACGTTAAAGCAGTTAGTATACCTGTATTCCATATGGTCAAGAAGCTAGAGGAAAGATTGCTCTTGTTAAATAGAGAAATGGAAGATATAAAAAAAAAAAACCCAAATGAAATTTACAGAGATGAAAACTATAATGACTGAGGTAGAAAATACAGTGAATGCCATTAGCAGAACATTGGACACTGTAGAAATAAAACAGTAATAAACTGTAAGACATAGCAATAGAAACTATCCAGAATGAAACAGAGAGAAAACACACTAAATAAGATGAACAAGCAAGATGATGTCTGAGTTCTTTCCCAGCTTTACAAATTCTGAAACATAGACAGAGCTACGAGAGAAGACAGAATTGCACCCTGCCATATTTGGCTGTAACTGACTAATTCTTGCCACTTCTGTGATTTACGAAAATCATGGGCCATCCTGCTCTTTCTACGAATTCCCTGGGGATTGTTATTCTGTTTACTGCTTCGGCTGCCACCAGTTTGCTCAACATCCGCCCAGAAGCTAAACACAGCCCGTCACTACTTTCCAAAATGAATTAATAATATTCCTGTGAAGAATGGTCCAATGGTGGGTCATTTAACAGTATATACATCACATCTCTTTCTCAAACCAGATCCTTGGCACCCATTTACTCATTCTGTTCTTATTTGGATGGATGGAGAACTCCAATATCTTATTTTTTCTTGAAAAGAAATTTAACCCTCTCCAAATCTTAAATAAATTCATCTTAGAAGGCAGTTGGATGGGCTAGAAATAGTAATTTGTTTTTTTTTTCCTGATATATTTGTGTGGCCTCAGAGAACAATAACATTTCTATTCTTTTGTTACTTGTGATATTTTATCCATGCAGAAACATGTAAATATAGTATGTTAGAGTTAAGTCAACATTGTTTAATTCACTAAATATGGACTTGTGTACCAACTGAATAACAAAATGTAATGATAAAAATAAATGTAATAATGTAAATAACGCTATTTACAATGAAACCAAATTAATTGTGTTCCGGGTATCTGATGGCAGGGATCTAACGATAGAGAATAATAACCCAGAATATTTTCTATCCAGGAATACAACAACACAGTTCAATTGTTGGTTATTGATAAATCTGAAGGATAAATCCACCCGATGGCATTAATCATTGAGACACTGGAACTTTTGCATGTATTTTGGAACTTAATTGGTTTGAGGCTCACATATCATTAGAGAACATCACTTTCCAGGATTAGAAAAGATATGTTTCCTGTGGTACCCTTTTGCTAGATTAAATCGTCAATTGTCTTATCTTAAAAAATTTTTTTCCGAACGTTATTTAAGAAGGACAGAGTTATGTTGTTAGTTACAACAGACACTTCCCGATCCAATAAAGAGAATGACTCACTTCATTTTAAGTTTATCAAAAGATCATAAAATGTGATTATAGTGCTACCGATATTATAGGGATTCCATATAAATGTCACTTTTGAATATGAGTACACGGAAGAAGATGTGTACTTGAAGCCATTGTGGAAGTTTTTTGATGTTGCAAACAGGGAGAACACTTGTTTAATTCCTAAATTCACATAAATGAGCCATGAGTTTACTTTTTAACATTTTTAAATGTGTTTTTATTTTTGAGAGCATGCACGCACAAGCAGGGGAGGGGCAGAGAGAGACAGAGAGAGACAGAGAGAGAGACAGAATCCGAAGCAGGCTCCAGGCTCTGAGCTGTCGGCGCAGAGCCTGATGAGGGGCTCAAACTTCACAAGCCCCAAGATCATGACCTGAGCAAAAGCCAGACACTTAACTGACTGAGCCACCCAGGCGCCCTGCCATGAGAGGTTTTTAGAGCATCTGGATTGTTCAGCTATTTGTGTATTCTTTTTTCAATTGTTATTTATTTTTAATTTATATCCAAATTAGTTAGCATATAGTACAACAACGATTTCAGGAGTAGATTCTTTACTGCCCCTTACCCATTTGGCCCATCCCCCCTCCCACAATCCCTCCAGTAACCCTCAGTTTGTTCTCCACATTTGAGTCTCTTATGTTTTGTCCCCTTCCCTGTTTTTATATTATTCTTGTATGTGTATTCTTAACTGAGGACTGCCCCCTCTCTTGGGGAAGGTTTGCCTCTTTCACAAACTGCAGTTGAAAAAGCAGTGTGCTTTGGGGCGCCTGAGTGGCTCAGTCGGTTAAGTGTCCGACTTCAGCTCAGGTCATGATCTAGCGGTTCCTGGGTTCGGGCCCCGCGTTGGGTTCTGTGCTGACAGCTCAGAGCCTGGAACCTGCTTCGGATTCTGTTTTTCTCTCTGTACCTCCCCTGCTCACACTCTGTCTCTCTCTCTCAAAAATAAATAAAGCTTACAAAATTAAAAAAATAAAATAAAATAAAAAGCAGGGTGTTAGCAACGTACAAGCTGAAGCTGGCTCAATCAAATGTACCTTGACCATGATTGCTGTGCCTCATGTCTCAGAGTGTCCACAAACCTATTTCACTCACATTGCGCTAGGTAGGCAATGGTCAGGGCCCTTCACATACGTTTTCTTTTCACTAAATCCTGAAATACACTAGCGAGATAGCGTAAAATGAATGCACCCATTTGTGTGTGAGGAAAGAAAAGCTCAGAAAAGTTACACGTGAGGCTATTGGAATTAGATACTGCCAGACTCATGAGTTCTGGTTATTCGCTCTGACTCCGTATGCTAGCTCTTACTGCTTCACCATTCAAAAAGATGATCCTCATAGTTTTGAGAATTAGGGGCGAGAACACAATTCTACAAATCTATTATTTTCTCACTTAGTATGTACCACCAAAACCATACGTCCGGAGACACAACGATATAAGTAGTCTCCCTAAATGAAACTCCTCAAGGAACTTGTAAAGTCCGTTTACCCAAATGATGTGGTCGAGATTGAGCTATATAGTTCAGTAACATTACTAAGCTAAAACGTTTTTCTTTTTGGCAGTCTAGTCTAGGAATTTCCACATTCTTGCCATATAGAAAGACATTCTGAGTCCAAATAATTGGACAAAGAAAATTTGGAAAACAATTCAACCATAAATTCGATTTTCTTTCCTAATTAAGTCATCATAAAATATAAATTATTTCAAAAGGTTTTATATGTGGAAGACACTCATGGAAAAATACTAATATGGAAACAGGTTATAAATGTAAATTCTCCTTTTACATGTGGAATAATATGCTGAAATTCACTTACATAAGCATCCAAGGATATATGAGCTCTCTATTTAAGTAGCATCTATCAAAATATAGGTGTGCTAACACCTTCAGTTTCACGATAATATAAGATGGAATGTACAAGATACAGTCTTATTTATTGGGTGCGGATCTTCGCAAAGATTGTCAAAGCTTTCCAGGTCACTATTCCTCACTGGGGAAGATACACTTGAATATGACATCACATTTCCAGAAGATGAATTAGATTTTAAGTTTAGGTAGCATCTCCAAAGAAGGTGAAATAAAGTTCAATTCCCAAATTGGGAATTTTCAAGATTTATCACTTCTAAAAATATATTAATATTGTTGAGTATTTACATACATATATTTTAGTTTTATGAAAAAAAAAGAGCCGTGAATGAATACTCCCCCACACCCCACTTTGAGAGTTGTTTAACAGAAACTTCAAGGACTTATCAAGACTTATAAACAAACATGATTCCTAAAGAAGCAGTTGACTCACTGGGAAAGAGATTGAGCCAGGGAGATAAGATTGAGTTTGGAATGATAGTTATCTGAAGGCTGGGATTCAGATAATATATACGTTATAGCTTAATGGGAGGGCTGCTTGGAAAACAACGAAAACATATTCTGATGAGATACCATAGAGATGGTTCCGAAACATGAGCAGGAGGATAGGCTATAGAGGGAGCCAACACCTAACAGCCGAGATGTATAAACTGTAGGTCCAGAAAGGAACAATCATACCAACAACTGGCTGTTCCAGAAACTAAGCTTCTCATTCTTTTGGGAAGTCCTGTCAAGTTTCTATGACTTCACCCAGAGATCACGGCTCCACTGAGGTAAGCGTGGACATGCTCTCTCTTCTTCTAGAAGCAGCCTGGGTGGCAACACACTCCATGACAAATTGCCACAAGCCCTGCAGCCAACCCATGAGCGGCCAACTGACCAGTGGTGAGAACAGTGCCTGTAGCTCTTCTGGCTGCTCTTTGTTTCTCAAGTGTTCAGATCCGATCGAGGAACTAGTTGTCTTCCAATCACATCCATGATTCCAGTTCTTGCCATCTAGCATCCTGTAGATACCCTTTGAGCTGTCATCTTCCAAGTTACCAATCCTATGACCATCAACCCTGGAGCTACCTGACCTATGGTCATCAACCCCTGAGCTAGCTGACCTATAGCCGTCCACTCCTGAGCTACCTTTCCTATAATCGTCAACCCCTGAACTACCTGTCTTATCAATGCCAACCTCTTAGCTACATGTCCAACTGCTATAGACCCATAAACTATATATACAGCAATTTTCAACCATACTCCTCTTCCTTGAGGGACTGGCAGTATCCTTATTAAATGTCATCAGGAATAGATGGAAACAACCTCCTGCTTGCTGTCTTTGAAAGATTATTTAGCTTCACATCAATGGGTATGGATCTCTTTTAATTCTATACTAAGTATCTTTTTTTTATTCAAAATATTTCTTTTATTATGGAAGCCAAATGCATAGATGTTCACTGAAACACAATGGATATTTTATAGCTCTCATATAAGACCAGAATTTTATTTTTAATTTTTAAAAATTTTTTTAACGTTTATTTATTTTTGAGACAGAGAGACAGAGCATGAACGGGGGAGGGCCAAAGAGAGGGAGACACAGAATCCAAAACAGGCTCCAGGCTCTGAGCTGTCAGCACACAGCCCGACACGGGGCTTGAACTCACGGACCGCGAGATCATGACCTGAGCTGAAGTCAGTCGCTTAACCAACTGAGCCACCCAGGTGCCCCCAGAATTTTATTTAAAAAATTTTTTTTAATATAATTTATTGTCAAATTGGTTAACGTACAGTGTGTAAAGTGTGCTCTTGATTTTTGGGGTAGATTCCTGTGGTTCATCTCTTACATACAAAACCCAGTGTTATACTAAGTCTTTTTAATAAGGTATTTCTTTGCTTTGGGAGTTATCACTTACTTTTATGAATAAGAAGTTTGATCTTTTCCACCTATATGAAATTCCTTGTCTCTATTTTCTTCCTAATTAAAGTACAGCTTGGCATACAAATCATACTTTCCATGTGTCATCATTTATGTGTACCTTATTTTATGTCTAGTTATTTCCTTGGGTTATGTCACCTGCTTTAGGCAGTGATGATGATTTTTGTATTCCAGATTAATGATGGAGAGTATGGAAAGTGTCCAGAGTGTAAGAAAATGATTCATTAAAGTGACCTTGAGAAAATATTAAAGCATATGGACCAATATGACCTGGTGACTACCAAAGTATTTGTGTAATATATGGCTGTATTTGGAATTGGCTTTAGGATCCTTCAGGTGATAGTAAATTTAGTCTCGGAGGGACGCTACTGGTTAGAATAGCTTCAGTGTTGTAATAAATAAGGCCTCAAATACATAATGATTTAAACACATCCTTGTTTTTCTAATAATATTGAGCAAGGGAAGAGGTCAACAGAGAACTCCTTTTCCATGTAGTCTTTAGAGTTAGCTGACAGACTTGACTCGAAGATGTAACTACAAAGATGGTCCTAGGAATTATATTCCACTTTAGCTAAGTATGGAATTCAGTCCCTTGGTTTATATAACCCCAGGAAAGGCTGTTACATAAAAATATAATCATGTATTCATAAAGAAAAAGGGTCCATATAATTGGTAAAGCATCTAATATTTTCTGGAACAGGGACTAATTTGAGATAGATTTGGGTAGAAAAAGAAAATTCCCACCTACTGCCACATTATATCTAAAGTTCCAACCGTGAGGGCACCTGGGTGGCTCAGTCGGTTAAGCGTCGGCTTTGGCTCGGGTCACCATCTCGAGGTTTGTGAGCTCGAGCCCCACGTCAGGCTCTGTGCTGACAGCTCAGAGCCTGGAGCCTGCTTCGGATTCTGTGTCTCTCTCTCTCGCTCTCTGCCCTTCCCCCCACTCACACTCTGTCTCTCTCTGCTTCAAAAGAAACATTAAAAACATGTTTTCATAAAAAAATAAAGTTCTGACTGTGAAAAAAAATGGTTTGCAGAATTCAGATATTTGATGCTCCTGTTTCAGTGTGCCAAATCCTGTTGCATTCAATATTATTTTCAACTTGCACTGTAACTACAGGAATACTGTCTAGTTTCCTAAAATTACTGTGGAATTTAAAATTCCAGTTTCTCGGTTGCTCATCTCAACTTAAAGCTCTCATATCTCACTAATATGACCCTTTGCTAAATCAATTTGTAGTCCGTAATCAGGCATTATGGCCTGATTTTAATCAGCCCTGATATAGTGTGCACTATTCATGGGGGGCACAGAGAATGTCAGTCACTTCTTTATATTACCACATTAATCCTCATCACCACTCTCTTGTGCCAAAACTATGACTGTTTTTATAAGCAAGAAGACTTAGGTTCAGAAAAAGTTGCCTAACTGTATATATATAGATAGATAGATATGTGTGTGTGTGTGTGTGTGTGTGTGTGTGTAGTTTCAAGGAATAGTTGAAATTCAAATCCACATCTGTCTGTTGTAGAACTTACGTCTTGTTTTGCAATCGTTTGAGCTTCAAATGTTCCAGTTTTCCTGTACCTTATTTTATGTCTGGTTATTCCCTTGGGTTATGTCAAATGCCTTATGCAATGTTGATGATTTAGAGAAAAATTATAGAAGGAAGGAAAATTATAGAAAAAATATAATTTATTCCACATTTCTGTTGCCAGACATTTTATGAATATTAACCTTAATCTTTGTCACAAATTGAGAAGTCTTATCTTTGCCTTACTGATGAAGAAACAGGCTCAGTAAGATTAAAGTTCTAGCCTAATATCTCATTACTAATAAGTGAAAGAGTCCAAATTTGAATTCAAAACAATATTTTTCTTCCTACATGTAGCTGAATGCTAACAGTACCCTGTTGATGGTTTGATATATCATTGAATTTTGATTTTGTTGCTGGTTCCCAAAGAGAAAAAAAAAGAAGACAAATCAAATAGCAACAGTGCTGAGAATTGAAATTCAATATAATTGAATGGCTGAGTCTATAGGAATGATAAATTTGCTTTGTAAACATAGGAAATATGTCACTAATTCTATCAACTATCCATTTTGAAATGATTCTTTCCATTCTTACTTACAAAATATAAGCTGGTATGGGAAAATGTGATTAGCTAATAAATATAAAAAGCATATTTCGGCTGTGAAGTACCTTTCAATTTACTGGAAGCCTCTGTCTTGGCATGCTGTAGTCAACCCCAAGAACATTCAGACCACTTTGCTATGTCCATACTTAACAGTATCTGAATCAATTACTCATATAATTTTTTTTCAATTCTATAGGTGCATAAAGTAAATTACGGAAATTTTTTAAAGAAGAGATGACTTTCTCCATTCATTGCTATATTCAAAACATATCTATTAGATAAAACTATGAGACGTGCACTATTCTATTTTTGTAATACACCAGTGAACAAATAGGACTGATTCCTGTTCTCACGGACCTTGACATCTAGTAAAGTTGATGATCAAAGAACTTATAAATAAGTAATTGAATATATAATTAGAACTCATAATAGTTATTATGAAAGAAATTAATTAAGTTCAGCCATAGAGAATATAAAAGTTGGATAGAGGGGTTGCAAGTGAGATTGGATGGGCTGTGGGATCCTCTCTGAGTAGTGAAGTCCTAAGACCTGGACGATGAAAAGAAAGCAGCTGTACAAAGAGCAAAGGAAACACAGCTCAGAAATCGGAAACGACGTGTGCCGGAACCAATGGTCACATGCGTTTGGTAAGCTTGGTAAGAAAGTGACAGGAAATCGGTGTGGCTAGTGTGTTGAGGAGCAAGAGGAAAGAAGAATGAAATGAGATTCTGGAGGCAGACAAGGTCTTGGAATGCGCATCTTTCATTTTATTCTCAGACATGGAAAGATTGCTAAAATTTTAAATCAGAGAATGACACTTGTTCTAAATATATTATTCTGGACTTCCAATTTCTAGTCTGGCATATGATGAGCTTGGAAGCTGTTGTTGTGGAGCAATTATAAAAAAGTGTAACATTCGTGTAAGGTGAATGCCAGGAAAAGAAAAAGAGAAAGGAATAGAAGAAATATGTGAAGCAAGAAGGACTGAGAATTCTCCCAAAATTAATGATAAACACGAAAGCACAGATAAAGGAAGCTCAGAGAATACAGTGCAGATAATGTCAAAATATCTACAACTTAGGCATATAGTACTCAACCTGCCAAACTATGCAAGGGGGAAAACTATGCAACTATGCATAACTATGCATACCTGCCAAACTATGCAAGGGGGAAAAAAGTGGAGTAGGGGCGCCTGGTGGCTAGGTCGGTTAAGTGTCCAACTCTGGATTTCGGCTCAGGTCATGATCTCATGGTTCATGAGATCAAGCCCCGCATTGGGCTCTGTGCTGACAGCACGGAACCTGCTTGAGGTTCTCCCTCTCCCTCTCTCTCTGCCCCTCACCTGGTCATGTTCTATTTCTCTCTCAAAATAAATAAACTTACAAAAAGAAAAGAAAAGGAAAAGATGGAATGCAATATCTAAGGTGCTGAAAGAAACAATGCACCAACCTAGAATTCTGGATGTAGCAAGAATATCTTTCAAACTGAAGGAGAAAGAGAGATTTTTGTCAGACAAAAATTGACGGAATTTATCATCAGCAGGATTCCCTTGCAAGAAATAAAAGAAATCCTTCACAATGAAAGAAGATTATATAGGTCAGATATGTAGATCTACATAAAGAGAGGGAGAGTCTTAGGGAATGAATGAATGAATGAATGAATAAATAACTATCACTCTGCCCAAGTGTAAGGAACGAGTTAGAAGGATGAGGGGTGGAAGCAGGTAAGGCAGTTGTAGAGTTGCAAGAATAATGACAGCTTGGAGAAACTGAAATGCAGAAGCATAAGCGGATCGAAGCAGACACAGTTGAGTTATACCTAGAAGAAAAAATCTCCGCACTTGCTTATTGTTGGTAAATCGTAAGGGAAAGGAAAGAATCAAGGCTGATATGGTGATCTTTGGCTTAAGACACCAGGTAACTAATTTTTCAATTACTAAGATGGGAAAGTATATGAGAGGAAATTTTGAGGAATGAAATCACGATCTCCACTGAGGGTTCTAAATCTGGCTGACAAAGAAAAGTCATCAAATGAGCATCTGATATTAACAACAAATCTTAATATAAAAAATAAGTGATTTATTCAGCATTCAGAAGTGTTTATTGATCCTCTACTGTGTCCAAGAAACTGGCAGCTGGTGATGTTGATAAAAATAAGACATAGTTTCAGGGTGCCTGGGTGGCTCAGTCAGTTAAGTGTTCCACTCTTGATTTGGGCTCAGGTCATGATCTCATGGTTCATGACATCAAGCCCCATGTCAGGCGCTGTGCACTGACAGTGTGGAGCCTGCATGGGATTCTGTCTCTCTCTCTTTCTGCCCCTCCCGTGCACACTTTCTTTCTCTCTCTCTCTCTCAAAATAAATAAGCATTAAAAAATTCTCTGACCCTGACCTCAAGCAAGTCAAAGTTTTACAGGATAGAGAGGCTTTAAGCAAATAGATACAATATCATAAGTGCATTAATTATTTTGCAAATTAAGTTCCATAGAGGAAGGAAAAAGAAAGCAAAATGAAGAAGATGGCCTTAGGGAGCATTCATTTCCTGGTATGACTCATAGTTCGTATTATTTGCCTACTGTATACATTAGAATTGTTAGATTATTTCACTAAAATGTGGCAATGACGTCCTGGATACAGCTACTAAATCCTTGAGCCCGGATTGTTTGTTCTGGGCCAAGTTGATATACATATGACATGAACAAAGAAATTGAAAATTTCCATGTTGGGGTCATATGAAGAAAATCACAGTATTTCTAAGAATAAGTCATGGTTGAAAAAGCAGACTCTTTCCCTATCTGTACACAACCAGGACAATTAGGCCAATATGAAAATGATTTCCAAGTCTTATGTTAACATGGGGGAAATCAAATGGAATGTTTAAGACATCATGCCTGGAAGTGAATAAAGAGAGGCAGAAATACAGTGGGATAGTGATTCCGGATCTGCTGTAAAAATGCACTATTGGGTCACCTGGGTGGCTCAGTCAGTTAAGTGTACGACTTCGGCTCAGGTCATGATCTTGCAGTTTGTGAGTTCAAGCCCCATGTTGGGCTCTGTGCTGACAACTCAGAGCCTGGAGCCTGCTTCGGATTCCGTGCCTCCCTCTCTCTCTGCCCCTGCCATGCTCGTGCTCTCTCTCTCTCAAAAATAAGAATAAACATTAAAAAAAAAAAAAAAAAAAAAAAAAAGAATGCACTATTATTCCCAGGAGGCACAATAAAGAAGAGTGTTCCAGAGAGGAGAAGCTTGTGCAAGTCTCGGGGATTCAAAAAGCAGAGTTTAGGGTATTTTGAATATTTACATAAAATCAAAATATGGGGGTTCTGGAATAGAATAATGAACTCTAATGAAACCCTAATGAACATAGTTCACTCTAATGACATCCAAAGTAAGTATGGAGAATGTATTAGACTTACAGACTCTAAATAAAAATTAATTAATTAATTGAAAGTGTTAATTAACTATTATGTGAGAATGAAAATATCACACATTCTCAGATGTGATTTTCATTATGTTGGTTACTTCATCGTATCTCCAAGCAATCATCTCTAACAAATATAGAATTTTTCAGTTTTTTTTTTTTTTCCATTTCAGGCTCTTGAGACCACACAGAAGTGTAACAAACATAGCAAAACCCTCTGTAGACATTGACAGGAATTACAAATAATAAATTAAGACACATGTCTGCTAGGTGTATTATACTCTCCTGCATTTGTCATAAAGGTGTGATAACTAGTTGGTGACACTGGGCTTCCCTCAGGTACATGTCCTGCATCTAACTTACATTTTAATTACTGACGACGATTAATGATGGGATCACATTCAGTCTGATAACTGTAACCTCAACAGTGTCCCAGTTATCAAACACATTTCAATAGCAGCTCTATGAAGACCAAGTCTATTTTTACTGTGGACTAAAAAGAAAGATTTTAGTTACCTTTTTGAAACCCACATGCTGAGGAAGAGATATTATAGAATAGGGGGTTATTACTTGTTTTTGAACTTGGCAAGGAATAGAAGAAGTAAAGAGAATCTTGAATTAAACCGTGAAGAACTTAGGTGTGATGCACACACACACACACACACACACACACACACACACACACACATTTGTTGGTTGGGAGGTATCAGGGTGAGAGGAGAAACCTCTTTGGGGAGCAAATAAGAGTTTAAGAGATTTCATTTATCTATAAGGGTTTAAAGCTCTTAGAAGAGATAAGCAACTTATCAAATAGAGTTCTCAGACTCTCAACCTTTGATGACTTCAATATTCTCTGTTATTGTCTACCAGGAACAAGCCTCACGCTGATGGGAAGTCATCTGAGACTTTCTTTGTGGAAGAATGTGGTAAACCGACTTGGACCACATGAGAGGTCAAATATTTCTTCTTCCACTACCTGAAACAAAAAAGGTTGAAATTCAGGGGAATAACTGTAGCATTTCATTGGCACCAAATGTCGTGTCTTCTGTGATGTTTTTAAAAAATAAAATATTTAGAAAATGTATATCCCAAAGGTGGTCATCCCACCCCCTCCCCCTGTGCATGCTTGCATGGGTATATGAAATCTCCTTACTTTTACTTGGAAAGCTCTACAAGCATTCTAAAATATATTTCCTCAGGGAAACAAATTCATCAGTCCTCTAGACTCTTCAATAGATAATACAGGGACAATGGGCATTGGTGGGAAAAAAGGGTTATGCAGAGTGGAAGTGACTTCATGACCTCTGATGTCACCATGCCTCACTAAGGCCATGTTCCCCAAAGGAATGGGGACGATAGTGTGATAGGAAAGCATCTACCAAAAGGATCATCAAGTTACTGCTTGGAATGTTTATCTTTCTACACTTATTCTCAACTACAACATCTTTGACCTCCTGAGTAGCAGCTTGAAAGAAGATATTTCTGGTTCTGAATGACTACTGACCCAAGGAAAAAGGTATCTATAGGGATTAACTCACATTTAGGGGGAATAGTCCAAAATAAGGCCCAGAGTTTGTTCCTTACATGGTGTCCAAGTAAGAACTATTCAAACATCTTTCTTCAGGTGACATTAAAATATTTCTTAACCTTCATTCACTTTACATCTATGAAGCCTGAGGTGTCTTAGTAAATTTTCTCAGGTGAAGATGTGCATTAATTCTGGAATGCAGGCACACAAGCTGATGACTTTTTATATAGTGTTTATCTTCTTAGTTGAAGGCCACCAACAGACCTGGATGACATTGTTACTAGTAAAAGTAAGTATGTCATCAGTGTTACCATGGAGAAATATTACACACATTCTCTCCAGGTTTTGGAAATCAAACCCAACTTTAAACATGAAGAATACCAAGTTGTCAGGGTGGAGCTCTTTAAAATGTACTCTAAGATTTTACCTAAATCTGGCTGTCAGGACAAATACACAGAGAAAAATACCACATAATTAAATTCTCAGCTGAGTGTTAAAAATAGGGAATAGTATGAGGTTTTTCATATGCAATATCCAATAAGTTTTGATATGTAGGGTCTACTTCAGTACATTACATAATTCCTCCCAGTGTTGTAACATTAGGTCTCTTCTTCAAAGATGGAGACTATATGCCTTCCTAACCATGTTTCTTCTCGTGGGTAATGACTGGGGTAAACATCTATTCAACTGGACTCCTTTTAATCAAGCATTATTGAGGAGTGGGGACAGAAGCAAAACAGGTCAAGTACACAGGTGATTGTATCATACATTCTCAAGCCTGATAACAGGGGAAAGATTAGGATTGTAGGTATATAGGACAGGCAAACTGGACTTATTTTATGGAGGAGTGGGAAGTCGTCGTCACAGGCAGCACAACAATGAACTAATGAGTTGTTATGATGCTAACTGATCTAAAATATGAGTAGGAGGAGAGTCTTGGCATGTACCACCAAGGTATATAAGCAAACCGGTCTAGTTTCATGCAGACCTAGACAAGGTACTCTTCACTGCTTATCTGGACTCTTTACTTCAGATTCACCATGCCATCCAACATTCGCTCTTCTGGAAACTGTGGTTCCCCCTATCTTGGGAGTCACTGCCGTGTTCCTGTTACCTCATCCACTACTCTCTATGCTGCTGGTATGAACTGTGGTGATGCTCTCTCCTTGCCCAGTCAAAACAGAACATGGCTACTGGACAACTTCTCAGAGACATGTGGTCAACCTTCCAGCTACCAACCATCCAGCTGTGTGCCCAGAGACTATAAAATTTCTTGCTACCCCTCTACTACGTACTGTACCTTCAGGTCCTGCAGAGGAACCAGTTTTTTTCCCATCAGCTCTTATCTTTCCAGTTCCCGTCAACCGTCAATGCATAATAGACCTCAGAACTGTTTGTCTAGGCATTCCCGCTCCCAGAACCACCTCTCTTATGGCTATCAGCCACAGAACTTCATCTCCTGTGGATATCGACCCCTGAATTTTGTTTCTGGCACCTGTAATCCTGTGAGATATCTCTCCTATGGCTGTCAACCTTTCGGTTATGCTTCCAGCAGCTTCAGACCCCTGAACTACGTGTCTAATAGATTTCAACCTGTTCGCTACATACAGAACAGTTTCCAACCAGCTTGTTCTTCCTTTGGGACTCGGCCATCTCCATTTATTAGAAGATCATGCTGAATTGTCATTCTAGCATCTTGCTAGAGAGCTTTGCAAAGACGTATCATCTTCAGGTTGATAGATTGTTCTTAGGTTGATGGCCTTTGTGCTTTTAGTTCAGTTATTGTTTTAACCCGTACTCTCACTTGATCAAATTCTAAGTGATTTTAGTTGTTTGTTTATTCACTAGAATACTCTTGTTATCAGGTTTCTTGATTTCTATGCCATTAACATGTTCTTATGTAAAAAAAAAAGTTTTCATGGTTATCTCTAAATAAACTTGCTTCAAATAATTCAGAAAACAGTATTTTTTAATTCTTTATTATCCTTCGTGAAGTTAAAGCCTTTTAGTTTCACTAAACCAAGTATATTTAAAGAAAAAAAGAGTGCCTAAAAAAAAAAAAAGCAAGCAAGATAGATATTTTTGAGGTCATGAAGATTCTTTAGTCAGGACACACGGTGTTTTACCACAGTAACTAAGAACTTCAAAATTCCAGACACTTAAAACTCCAGTGGTTTATTTATCATTCATGAACACACTCATTGTTCCATATCCAAAATCATTCTCATTCTGGGATCTAGGAGTAGAGAGCCTACACAATAGTAAATATTGCCAGTAGAGTCAAGGATAACATAGAGAATCACCCCTGACTCTCTCTATATATCCTTTAATATATCACGGACAGAGTAAGTTACAGTGTTCGCTTTTGCCTTCTGGGATTAACCACCAAAGTGTTGCATAAATTTTAATTCTGAACGATGGAGAACACCCTCTTGAATTAAGAATCTATTTTTATTTTATGAAGAGGGAATCTATTTTTCCCTCTTGAATTAAACCTAATAAGTCCTTCCACCAGACCCTCATGGATTTTTACATAGGGAACATTGTTACTTTGAACTTCTTTCTCTCTTTTATATATGTATTAACTAATTAATTCAGTTCTTCCATGTGATCAGTGAGAACTTGCTCGTCTTAAGAGCAACTTCTCGTATCTACCATACTGATACTTCCAATATGCCACCATACCACTACAGAGTCAGTAATCACCAATGAACACAACTATCAAAACATTATTTTCCCTAGTTTTACACATAAAAAAGCCAAGTAGGGCAAGCAATTTTCCCAAAGACCCCGTTAAGTAGGATTCCAGACTTTCCTATATTCTCCATATTATCTATAGAATTTTTCATTTAGGAAATGACCAATCTGGAAACTTCTAAGTTGTCAATAACTTGACAACCGCGATCTGCAACTCTACAACTGCCAAGCCTAAACTGCACACAAAACTATTTCTCTGCTTCAGCTACAGCCCCACCCTTCTCTCTGGGATGCTGACTCATTTTAATGGCATTCTAGTGACATATTCACTTACATCCTCTCTGGGGGTCTTCTTTCTTATATAGATGTGAGGAAATGTCTTCAACTTATTCAGTTTCTCTAAATTGAATTGTGTGTAGTTTGTGTGTGTGTGTGTGTGTGTGTTCAATATACAACTTATATAGATGGTAACCTACTCTAGTACTTTCCCCCTTTTCTTCCTCTCTTCCTTCCTTCCTCCTTCCCTCCCACCACCCTCTCGTTCCTTCTCTTCTTTCTTTCTTTCTTTCCTTCTTTCTTTCTTTCTTTCCTTCTTTCTTTCTTCCTCTCTGATGGGCTCTTAGAAAATACAGTAGGTTTTAGAAGAGATCCAATGATAATAATAATGAAGGTAATAATATTTAATAATAATACTAATAGAGATTATAAGCTGATGATAATGATAAAAGTTAACATCAACTACATATGAACTATATTTCATAACCTTTGCCCGACTAACTCATTTAATCCTCATACTTATCTATGGAGAAAATACTATTATTATTAACTCCACTTTGAAGGTGTGGACATTGAGTTATGGAAACATTTGGTAGTTAATTGATATTCTAAGTGAGCATCAGAGATAGGAATCTGAGTATTGAGCCTTTATTCTTTTTTTTTTTAATTTTTTAATGTTTATTTATTTTTGAGACAGAGAGAGACAGAGCATGAACAGGGGAGGGTCAGAAAGAGGGAGACACAGAATCTGAAACAGGCTCCAGGCTCTGAGCTGTCAGCACAGAGCCTGACGCGGGGCTCGAACTCACAGTCTGCGAGATCATGACCTGAGCCAAAGTCGGCCACTTAACTGACTGAGCCACCCAGGCACCCCTATTCTTTTTTTTTTGTTAATTTTTTTTAATGTTTATTTATTTTTGAGAGAGACAGAGACAGAATGCGAGTGGGTTAGGGGCAGACAGAGAGAGAGGGAGACACAGAATCCGAAGCAGGCTCCAGGCTCTGAGCCGTCAGCACAGAGCCCGAAGCGGGGCTCGAACTCACGAGCTGTGAGATCATGACCTGAGCCGAAGTTGGACGCTCAACCGACTGAACCACCCAGAAGCCCCGAGCCTTTATTCTTCACTGCATATGCAGTCTTCTAGGAATTAATTCATAACCGTGGCATAGAAGAATATAGTTTAAATGAGAGGAGCCATTAGTGATCTCTTCTGAAGCAAAGCGTTTGTCATAACTACATGGGGTAGGACTGTTCACTTATGGCATTACCTTTTCAAAAAGACAGGATTATTGCAGGCGTCCATTTGCAACATCAAAGTAAATTAACAATAATAATATTTTTCTTAAGTCTAATGGGTGACTGGAATTTTTTTAAATTATAGCTTTAGAAAATTAGAAGGAAAAGTAACATTTGATTTGCATCTTCTGTGTGCCAAGCGCTGTCTTCAGTATTTTCACACTTTTTATCTCATTCTATTCTCACCACCGTCCTGCAAAGCAGGTGCTATTAGCTCTGGTTTTATGTAAGAAGGTCCTGAGGTACCGAGGGAGAACCATTTTCTAAGGTTACACGGTAATAAATATGTTTCCAGAGTACTTAGTAAGAGGGTGACTCATAACTCATGAAGACACAGTCTTGACAGCTCCGTCCCAAAATGTTTAACTGCCACTCACCAGCATCTCATTATATTCTTACAATGTTTTCCTGAAAAAGGAAGCACAAATCAGACTCAGGTTTCTATCTTGCCACTCGCTTGTGTCATCATTTCAAAAGTGCTTCATCATTTACTCCTATTTCCTAAATTTTTAATTTTGCTCATCTGCCCTTCAGCTACTGAAACACTTAATGATCTGTGAAACCAACACGGTACATGTAGCTACAGTCTTCACCATTTTAGGCTACTACTGCTAAATTTAGGGATCGTTTGAACTCAGCAGTTACAATTGAATTACTGCATAAGGGTGGGTTGGCGTACGTTTTGCTTTTTTTTTTTTTTTAAATCCTGGCACAGCTGTTGCATCATTTAATAGCACTGGGGCAAGTGGAATTAGAACACAAATATATACGTGGTGGCAAAAAGAGAAGATAAAAATTCTATCATGACTTAAAAGGCTAGAAGGTGACCTCCATTATTTTCTTTAAGGGCCATTTACTGGAAAATTTAGCTTTCTTTGATCTTCTGTGTTTACCCTAAAGGATTTTTAACCTTTGGAAAAAATTGGGAAAGAGTTCCATAACTCTTTTTTAATGAGTTCCAAGGAATCTGCTGCCTCATTAGATAAAGGGATTTTGTTGCTTATTCTTCAGAAGGCAAAGGAATTTCTCTGAATTATCTGATGGCCAGAAAGCTTATTCCTCCTATCTTAAACTTGCCTTGGATACAAAGCCCAAACTCTACACGAAGACTACCTAATAGAGTTATCTATGCTCCTGGACGTAATGTATTAGTTTCCTGCGGCTACTGGGAATTAATGGAGGAAAGATCTTTTTAGTAATTCAGTGGAAACAGAGTAAGCTGCATGCCTCTCCAAAGGACATGCTGCCCTCAGAGGACAATGGCATCCACAGGACTAATGGTTTTTACTTTCTATGAAAACTAACCATTATGATGAGCTTACTTGCTCTGCTACTGGTACTATCCTTACCATGTCTTGCCAAGATGAAGACTAAAATAGAAGACAATTCTATAGAGGCATCATGTGCACAGCATGGGGGGTAAATGGGTTGCACTGGCTACCTACGGCTGCGATGGGTATGTAAGAAAGTAAAACAGAAATGCAAACGAAACAAGTTGATCCAACATGGATGGACCTAGAGGGTATTTTGCTAAGTGAAGTAAGTCACACGGGGAAAGACAAATACCACATGATTTTACTTAGGTGTGGACTCTGAATACCAAAACAAATGAATGAACAAACAAACAAAGACAGACTCATAAATACAGAGAACAAACTAGCGATCGCCAGAGGGGAGGGTTCTGGGGGAGGTGAGTGCAATAGGTGAAGGCAATTAAGAAGCACAAACTTCTAGCTGTAAAATAAATATGTCAGGGGGTGAAAAGTACAACATAGGAAATAGAGCCAGTAGTATTGTAATAAGCCCGTATGGTAACAGATGATAGCTACACTTATCCTGGTGAGCGGAGTGTAACAAATAGCATTGTCGAATCACTATGGAGCATACCACACCCGGAACTAATTTAACACTGTATGTCAAACTATACCTCAGTTTTAAAAAATGAGAGGACCTGAGCTAACTCTGCTTTTGCAAATGTCCACATTCCATTGTGTAGAAGCTTATTGTACCCACATAAATGTAAAGATGTTGTAAAGTCTCCTGCTCTGAATATTGGTTATGCTATGTGATGTTCTACATGTTTTCTGTTGGATTTACACTAGTGTGAATGATATTAATTTAAAATACCATCGAATGCTAGGTTGGAAGGGAAGGATGCAAGCTTTACAGCTGACTGACTTATTATGTTTTCATTCCCTCAAATCTGCCTCAAGGAAGCCTGAAAATAAGACTAGAGGTGCCACAGAAAAATCCAGAAATAAAGCTCCATCGACCTCTGGACTTTTCTATACACCACTAGGATTCAGTAACTCAGTGGGAAGTTGGCCATCAACTGCCTTATATATTTTATTTCCTCTTCGGCCTGCCTCAGGACTTAACATTTCTGCACAAAATCCCAGGACACTCTGTAGCCGAACGATTTGCCGAAAATATGGTCCCCTGACCTTGACCCTTTTCACAAGACAGCAAAACATGTTTATTAAAGAGTTGTTTACAGAATAAACCCATCACCTTACAAAATAAGTACTGAGAGAAACATGGAGAAAACTCAGGCTGAGAAAAATGTTTGGAGAATATCTGCATGCTTAAACCGGTGTGCATTTAAAAATTTAGCTGAGAAGCAGAGAACAGGAGGAGAAATCTAATTGTCTTCTGTAAGGATCGTGTCTTTTAAAAACTATCCCTATACTTATCTTACTTCAATAAGTTGGTTCTGTCCTCTGCCCGAACTCATCACTGTTAATAAATGCATTCCTGTTTCCAATTCAATGTAAGCTCTAAGTTTGAATTGTAGTTTATGTTTTCAAGAACAAAATGTCAATTCTTTAGTTTGAATTAAAATCTTAAAAATTGTCCATCATCTTTCACCATAAGGAGTGAAAGTGTTATCTAAGTACAGTAACTATAGGGAATATATAACTTATTCAAATAAGTTTTTTAAACATAAGTTATTCTGGGGCGCCTGGGTGGCGCAGTCGGTTAAGCGTCCGACTTCAGCCAGGTCACGATCTCGCGTTCCGTGAGTTCGAGCCCCGCGTCGGGCTCTGGGCTGATGGCTCAGAGCCTGGAGCCTGTTTCCGATTCTGTGTCTCCCTCTCTCTCTGCCCCTCGCCCGTTCATGCTCTGTCTCTCTCTGTCCCAAAAATAAATAAACGTTGAAAAAAAAAATTTTAAACATAAGTTATTCTCTTTTGTGGGTATGGACGAAGAATAACTCTTCAACATAAAAATAAAATAAAGTCTATGTGCAAAAAAAAAAAGCAAATCGAGAATAAATAAAACTTTTTTTTGCAAGAAATGTAGAAAAATGTTATACATCTGGCAGGAATTGAGCTTTACAGCAGACCAAGAGATGTATGATGTATAGTCTTAGTCAATTAGGAAGGCATAATCCTGAGAAACTGGTCTTCTTTGATACTACATATTGCAGACGTTCTTTAAGAAAGAAATCTTGGGACACCTGGGTGGCTTAGTCAGTTACACATCTGACTCGACTCTTGTTTTAGGCTCAGGTCATAATCCCAAGGTTGTGGGATCGAGCCCCACGTTGGGCTCTGCACTGAGCATGGAGCCTGCTTAAGATTCTCTCTCTCTCCTTCTGCCCTTCTGCCCTGCTCATGCACTCTGTCTCTCTAAAATAAGAAAGAAGAAGAAGAAGAAGAAGAAGAAGAAGAAGAAGGAAAGGAAGGAAGGAAGGAAGGAAGGAAGGAAGGAAGGAAGGAAGGAAGGAAAAGGAAGAAAGAAAGAAAGAAAGAAAGAAAGAAAGAAAGAAAGAAAGAAAGAAAGAAAAGCATCTCATAGAAGTCTTGGTTACTTAGCAACCACTGATCCATAAATACAAATTAGGTCACTAAGTCTCACTTGGATTGCTGTGAGTCTTACAGGTGAAATTCTCCAAATACATCAGATGAGAAATCATCACCAATGCATGGCTTGGCACAGTTAAGAATATAGTACATATTTTGGGGAAACAATTCTTTCTCTTAACAGTTCAGTGCCTTACTCTTTCTTTTAAGCAACAGTAGTGAGACAGCCCAAGTATTCAGCTAAGCTCACAAGATAGGATTAAGTCCTGCACTATTTTGCAGTAGTCAAAAGAATGGAAAAGCACAGGTTGCTTGTTTTGCTTGAATCCTTGTTCACCCTTTAATAACCGTGCTGCAGAAGCCCATACACATGTGAACTCTTGTTAAACACCTATTGGCAGATGAGAGTTTGCTTATGAACATTAAAACCACTATTCACTGAAGCTGTGGTCTAAAGACAATGAGTATTGGGTGATGATCAAAGTGACGATGATAAATACCTTGAAGGATCAAAATAAACTTATTTTTATAAGAGGGCAAAGACATCAGCAGATGTAGTGAAACAACACACATAATAAGATGTTGATGTGTTCTTCCAGGCAGTGAGGAGGAAGAGAGTCTGGAGAGGTTGCAGACAAGCTCCAGGAAGGATATAAAAAGTCCGCAGGCCATAGCAGCAGCATACCTTCACAGCCATCACTGAGCATGCAGTCAGGCTCCATGTCTCTCCTGGGCTATCCTGGGGATTGCAATGGAACATCCTACAGAACTCACTGTTACATCCCAGTGACTCCTTCTGTTGCTCTTTGCTCCAGTGATGTAAGCCCTACCTTTGGGCTCTGCTTACCCAGCAGCTACCAAGGAAATCTCTGGCTCCTGGATAACTGCCAAGAAACCTATAATGAAACACCAAGCTGTGAATCTCCCAGCTGTGAGCTCAAGACCTGTACTGCAAGTTGTACAAACTCCTGTGTGCCCTGCAACTCTCCGACAGTGGGCAACGTTGGCAGTGCCTGTGAAACTACCAACATTGGCTCTGACCCCAGCTGCAGCCCACGCACTCAGACCAATGGGTACGTATCTGATTGCTACGCACCCAGCCAATGTGCATCTAAAGCCTGCCAGACCCTCAGCAATGGCTTCAAATGCTTTGGGCAACTCAATTGCTTGTCCAACAGTCTCAGGCCCCTAAACTACTGCAGACTGGGTAGCTCGGGGTATAGAAGCTATCAAAATCTTGGCTTCATACGCAGTGGCTTCTCACCATCGTGTTATATCCCCAGAAGCTGCCAATTCCAAAGCTATTTGATGAGAAGTTCCCGATATCCAAGTTATGGACCTATGAGCTGCCAACCACTGAGATATTTTTCTAGAAACTTCCAGTCTCTGAGCTACATACCAAGTACCTTTCCTCCTCTGAGGTATTTATGCAGTAGTTGCAGACCTCTGAGTTGCTATTGATCAACCAATTGCATTTGTGACTACTGGAAATTGTCCAGTGGGGCATATTCTACCAAGTGGTCATCTTCTCTAATATTCTGCTGAATTACTTCATGCGTCCTAAGAATCTTATTATGTTACCTCAAATACAACTCTAGGACTGTTAAACCACAATCATCATCACTTGCTAGCTTTTTTTTTTCTGTTGCTTTGTTAACGTCTCTTGTGTTGGGACCTGACCCTGAAGGTAGTATTGTTCTGCGATTGACTATGATGGATGCACTGAAGAGATTCCACATGAAATACAACCATTGCCAGCTTTCTTATTGTGACTGTTGCTCTCAATTGTCTGCCAGTGGGAGTATCCCCTACCTTCTTGATAAAGAAGGGTCTTTTTGGTTTGACTAATGATTTCAGCATGTTCTTTTAGATTGTTTTGCTTTTCATCAATAGTTTTGTGGACTGCTTAACTAGCATCCTGCTAATGAGCTAAGAGAGAGCATTGCTTTAGATAAGCTATGCTGAGCTATTTCACCCATCCCCTACTGACTGATTATAAGGATGTGCAAGCAGCAATGTCCAACTACAGCTCAGAATCGGAAGACCTTCAGCAAATCTTCTCTTCCAAAGAAGGCCTGGAGTCCTCAATTGGCCAGCATTTGGCTTTTGTTCTCAGTGCCGAGAAGAGAGACTCAGGAGTAGCAGCACAAGAATTGTTTGTTGAAAGAATGACAAAATACTCTTACAGACTGTTCATGGTTAGTGATAATCTATGTTCATGATTCTGCTATAATCCTCCCCTGCTGAATTATTGCTTTCTGATTTTAGAAAAGGTCCTGGTTCGTAGTTAATAAACAAACTTCTATTGGGAAATAATGATTTTGCATTATGTTTTATTTCACATTCACTAAAGTGTTATCAATGTTCTGGGCAATATGCATAGCTTTGTAGAAACACTAGTTTCCTGTCATTTGGTTTAATAGCCTGATTAAACACATAAAAAAGATAGAATATGAAATCCTAGGACTTTTACTTGTTTTGTTCTGTTAGATTTTTAACACATTAAGTGGCATTTCTCTTAGAGTGTCTGTGATTGATATGTATATAGAAAAATTGGGAGAAAACATTTATAAAATAAATCAATTTAATACAAATTATATAAAGCATTCAATGTATATATATATTTCCCTGTGCAATATGTGTATTTATTGGTTTTGAAGATAAAGTTTGGGCTTTGGAATATATTTAATATTGAACCCAGAGAGAAATGATTTAACCTCTTAAACATTCTCCAAAAAGTGAAAATAAAAGCACCCAGCTCAGTGGTAAAATTTAATATCTATCCTAAGATTTTTGTAAGTAAAAAGCAAATCATGTTTAAAGTCAATAAAATGGCCCGTGGAAATGGGAAGAATGGAAGGTCATCAATATCAGTAGTCTAAAATTAAAGCTCTTGAAGCATACAAAAGGGGCTACCATTTTATTTCCTCATTCAGTAGGCCTACTCTGTACAAGAAAGAATTACAGGAGGAATCTTACTGCATTACTTCTGCTTGAATATGTCTGTGGACAATCAAATCGCTCCTGTGAGAGTTCATTTCATTTTCAGAGAATTCTATTTGTTGACAATTTCTTCTTTATATTGACACAAATCAAATTGTTCTTAGCAGCCATCCATTGGCCATATAGGACCAGTTTAATTCCTTCAACATTGGACAGGGGTTCAAGTGTTTGAAAATAATTATTGTGTGTCCCCGCTGAGTATTCAGGTGTCCAAACTAAACATACAGTCTCTCTCTTTACAAAATGTAATAGAAAGCCTATTCTTTGAGGCATCGAATGAGATTCTTCAGGGATACAAAGATTTATAGATCCTGTTCTCCATAACTATTCAGAGGAATAACATACTGAAACACTCATAATACTGCCTCAACCATTTGGAGTACAATGTGAAATAAATCCGAGGGAGGACTCGAATAGGAGAATCAGAGAATTCTTGGTGGAAGAAAAGGAACTGAAATGATACCTGAATGGTGAGCTGACTGGCATATGGGCATGCAATGAGGGCAAAGGGTGGTGGCGGTAATAGACACATTTAAAAAAGAGACACACGGGGCGCCAGGGTGGCGCAGTCGGTTAAGCGTCCGACTTCAGCCAGGTCACGATCTTGCCGTCCGCGAGTTCGAGCCCCGCGTCAGGCTCTGGGCTGATGGCTCAGAGCCTGGAGCCTGTTTCCGATTCTGTGTCTCCCTCTCTCTCTGCCCCTCCCCCGTTCATGCTCTGTCTCTCTCTGTCGCAAAAATAAATAAAAACGTTGAAAAAAAAATTTAAAAAAAAATAAAAATAAAAAAGAGACACAGATTGCTTTGATCCAAGGGAAGGCAACTTAAGCTCACCAGTGGAAAAAAAAAATTGAGAGAAAATATAAGACATTGAATTAAATAAACATCTTGGACAGTGAAGACTTACTTAAATAAGAACGGGCAATTCATGGTTATAAAATAAAAGATTTACACATGCGGTGACATCAAGATCAAAAGCTCTTGACAAGAGGAGACATAAAGAAATTTAAAATAAAGCAAAAGTGGGGCACCTGGGTGACTTAGTGGGTTGAATGTCCTGCTTCCGCTCAGGTCCTGATCTCACAGTCTGTGAATTCGAGCCCCGCGTCGGGCTCTGTGCTGACGGCTCAGAGCCTGCTTCGGATCCCATGCCTCCCTCTCTCTGCTCATCCCCTGTTCACACATTGTTTCCCTCTCTCTCCAAAATAAATAAACATGAACAACTTTTTTTTCTTTTAAATAAGGCAAAAGTATGTGTGCGGGGTGAGGTGTATGAGAACTTTCTGTACTTTCCACTCAAACTTTCTGTAAACCTACAACCTAACAAGTAGTCCCAGTGAGAAATCGTCACGCCTGAAACTATTAAGTTATATGTCAATGATAACCAAATAATAAAAAGCCTAATAAGCAAACAAAAAAAGCAGGATTGAGAGAAAATAGGTGGTACAACATGCACCATAAAATTACTGTTCAAAATATTTAAGACTGCACAAAAGGAAAAAAAAAAGTGACTTAAGAGAAAATAAAGAATATGAGCAATTACTCGTAAAGGAAATACACGTAGCCAAAAAACATTGGAAAATGTTCCACCAAGTAGGAATTAGTAATTATAAATACAAGACGTTATTTTTCACCATCCACTTGGCAAACACTGAAAACATTTTTTTAAACTTTTTTTTTAAAATTTATTTTTGAGAGAAAGAGCATAAGTGGAGGAGGGACAGAAAGAAAGGGGGACAGAAAATCCGAAGTGGGCCACGCCCTGAGAGCAGCAAGCCCCACGCGGGGCTGGAACCCAGGAACTGAGAGATCATGACCTGAACTGGAGTTGGACGCTCAACCAACTGAACCACCCAGGTGCCCTGGCAAGGATTTTAAAGTTACTTATGTCACTTAACAACATATTATTTTCTTCTTTGTTTCTTTTTTATTTAACATTTATTTATTTTTGAGAAACAGACACAGAGTGCAAGCGAGACAGGGGCAGAGAGAGAAGGAGATGCAGAATCCAAAGCAGGCTCCAGGCTTTGAGCTGAGCAAGCTGTCAGCACAGAGCCTAACATGGGGCTTGAACCCACGAACCGTGAGATCATGACCTGAGCTGAAGTTGGATGCTCGACCGACTGAGCCACCCAGGTGCCCCTAAAAACATATTCTTACACATTTGGGCTGGTAGCAGGATTTGAAAAAGCTGCTATAGATGTTAATATTTAAAATGCACACATTGTATGGCCAGATGCTTCTACTTCTTAATATCTCCCCTACAGAAACATTCTTTCAAGTCTGAAAATATTTATTTTAGCTCCGCCTGGATACTGAAAAAATTCAAAACATTGGAAAAGTCCATCAAGGTGAGACTATGAAATAAAATATAATGCAGTTATACTAACATATATTTTACAAGATTAAAACAGTGATCCATACAGACAAGATCCATACAGACATATAAACATATAGATCCATATGAATTGTATGATGAAAAACAGATTACAAAATTAATAACATTACAAAAGTATGATAAATGAACTGTGACATTTTATGTATAAACACACATATCAATGAACACTTCTCAAAGTTATTAATCATCTACGATCTATCTATCTATGTATCTTTCTATCTATCTATCTACCTATCTGAATAAAATCAAAAACTCTAGAAAAACACAATCTAAGTTGTATTACTTTGGGGAGTTTTAGAAATGGTAGTTGGTGATTTTCAAATTGATTTTTAGATTTAACTATACTGCTTTGATTCCCTAAGTAATTAAGAAAAATAAAAGCAAACCAAAAGAACAATACTGACAAATAAAGTTGGTTCCATTCTATGACTTCGTAGAGTACATAATCAACAACCTCTCCTATGCTACTGTTAGTAAAAATATTGAATAGCAAAGTGAAGTAGGCATCAGTTCCTCTATCACA
Organism: Puma concolor; assembly: GCF_028749965.1. Lineage (NCBI taxonomy): Eukaryota > Metazoa > Chordata > Mammalia > Carnivora > Felidae > Puma > Puma concolor. Next base: position 145,672,756 of record NC_141675.1, on the reverse strand, counting down.
CATTTCTTTCTAGAAAACCACAGAATGTAAAGATTTATACATGTCTGTTTAATTTCACTTAGGCACAACATATGATTAATAAATAACACACTGTGCCCATAGCTCCAATGGCAGCTAATTTGTAGAATCCAGCTGAGGTCTTCTTAAATTTGCACTTAAAAAATACACAGATGAATTACTTCTTTTCCCACACATTTCACTGCACAGTTGACCAACACTTTCCACTCCCCAAATAAAAGGAGACTTATTTTTTTGTTAAAAAAAAAACAAACTACTTACAGATTTAAAATACTACTTTCTACTGTTGTAAACATTTTACAAATCTAAATATAAGAATTTGAGTCTTTTTTTACTCCTTATCTCTCTCATAAACGGCACAGAAAGAAATACAATGACTTTGCATGTACATCTACTATCCTAAATTCTATAAATCAAACAAAATTCTACCCTAGAATTTATTTAATGCTTTGTTGACTTAATAGATGATTGAAGTCTCTGGTTTAATTTATATACTTAAAAGTTTATGTTTAGATAACTAACAACTTACTTTATAACAAAGTTTTAAAGAGTTGATAAAGCTACTGCATTGAGGATGCTATCAAAGGTCTGAGTATAATTGAATGCTTTTACTGTTTGTTTCTCTCTGTTATCTTGAAACTGTAGGATTAGCCAATATCTTTTTGAATCCCTCTTTCACATACCATATTTTCTTTTCTTTTTATTTTTATTTGAGAGAGAGAGAGAGAGAGACAGAGAGAATCCCAAGCAGGCTCTGAACTGTCAACACAGAACAATGCCGGACTTGAACTCACAACCCGTGAGATCATGACCTGAGCTGAAATCAAGAGCCAGTCGCTTAACTGACTAAGTCACCCAGGTGCCCAAAGGGAGAGAATCTTAAGCAGCTTGGAGCCTGATGTGAGGCTCGATCCCCAAACCCTGGGACCATGACCTGATCCAACATTAATTGTTGGACGCACAACTGACTAAGCCATCGAAGCGCCCATCATCTACGATATTTTCTAATGGTTAAGAAATAAATCTGCATCATTTCTAAGCCCAGTGTAAACACTAAGAGATTTGTAAACTTCTGTTGCATTGAGGTTCTCAATTGTGTCTTTTTCTTTGAGTTCTACACAAAATGCCTATCAACATTCTCAACATACAATGGGTGTCGTACACATGATTTGTTTAAGAAAAACAGATCTCATCCACCCGGAGGCCCTTGATGAATTAGAAGTCTCACCTGACAGTTCAATTAACCATATTGTCACTCCAAATATCATAAAGAATATCTCAAAACTATGTAACTCTGTTTTATTCATAACCACCAACACTGTGCTGCCCATGCTAAAATCTCCACCTACAACAGAACCTACTGAAATTACAGTTTCTAGATTCACTTCAGAAGTGAATCAGCAATGAGGTGAATCCTTGATCAGATATGCGTACCTGTTGTCTCAGAGCTAATAAAATCATGTCTTCAACGACTCACTATGCTCAGTGTGCGTGTTCTTTTTGTCTGTTTTTTAAATCCGACTCAGTAAATGACCACGTTGTGCATCTATAATCAGGTCATTGACAGATGGGAAGAGAATGGAATCTCAGCCCCCACCACTGTTTTCGGTGCCTTACAGTCTAGGGTCCTGAAAATTTTAGGTGCTTCTTTTTTGACTGTTCTCATTCTAAGGTCTTAATACTTAAGAGAAATGTGATTCAAAAACACAAAATACTTACCTTTTTAATTTATTTATTTTTTATTTTTTTAATTTATTTTTTATTTTTTATTTTTTGAAGCTCTGTGACTCCACTCAAGAGGGGGCATGAGCCCACCCACAACCCTGAGATCAAGACCTGAGCTGAGATCAAGAATCAGAAGCTTAACTGACTGAGCCACCCAGGGGCCCCCAAAGTAATTCTCTTAATTAATATATACCTCTAAGTTTACATTTAGATTCTAATCTAAAAGAACGATGTTAAGATTTCTTGAAAGATGGGGCGCCTGGGTGGCTCAGTCGGTTAAGCGTCCGACTTCAGCTTGGGTCATGATCTCACAGTCCGTGAGTTCGAGCCCTGCATCGGGCTCTGTGCCGACCACTCAGAGCCTGGAGCCTGCTTCAGATTCTGTGTCTCCCTCTCTCTCTGACCCTCCCCTGTTCATGCTCTGTCTCTCCCTGTCTCAAAAATAAATAAACATTAAAAAAAATTTCTTGAAAGAATAAAAATTCTAAAATCAGGATGACTTTTTTCAAAAAAAGAGAGAATAAAGATTTTTAAGTCCCAAATCCTTTCTTCCAAGAAACAGTTATGACAATGATAATTACTATTGTCATTACATTACTTTTTACTGTGAACCATTTCTCGCCTGAAGTGTGGGCACCAAGAACGGTGGATTAAAAATCATGCTGCCCCAGAATCTGTTCTTCCTTATAAATATGCATCTTCTCTCAGGTATCTCTAATAAGTAACTGGCTTTTTTTTGGGCCTCTTTGCTTCAGGAGTGGGGAATACATTGGATCTCTGCTTTATACTATAAGAACTGGGGGACCATATGAATCTTGAGTCAATTTGAGGAATATATTTTTGGCCAAAAAACTCAAAGCTATATACACAGTGCTTCTTTGGTCGTGTATTTATTGTGTGTGACATCATGAGTCACATATCATGAGTGCAGCACAGCGATTAGCAAAAGAACTTGAGTTTTAATCTTGAATCTGCCACTTCCAGATTGTAAAACTTAAGCTGTCTCTTAACCCTCCAGGCCTTTACAAAGAAAGGGGCTTTCTGAGAGCTAAGTGGAAAAGTTTATAAAACACCCTGATCCAGCACCTAGCAAAAATGCTCAACAAATGGCAGGCATTTTTATTACGTAACTAAGCAAAGAGACCCTCAAACTTATCAGAACTGCAGGCTTTCTCTGTAGATGACGTGACTGAAAACCAGAATCCAACACTCTAGAGCTAGCTAGTTAGTTGGGAAGCTACAATCAGAATCTAGATTCCTGTTGTACTATTCCAGTGTATCAGCAGGAGAGTCTGTTCCTCATTAGGTCCTGTGAGGAATTAATTTTCCCTCAATACTCTGACTACTCTTTAAATCCTTTTTCTGGAGAGGTGGACTAATATTTGTGATTGATAAACATGGGACGAATACCTGGGCACGTGCCTTTCAGCCTTGACCTTTTCCACTTGAAAGTTCTTCCAGATTCCTGCTTTCTCCACTGTAGGAAAATTCTCCCAGACCCGTGCTGCCCTGATGTAAATAAATTCTAGGGTTCAGGGTTAGCAAGGCCATTTGTTTTAACAGACCTAATTCTACAACTTGACCTCTGTCAGTAATAAAGGTGATAAATATAGGTGATTTCTGCCTGCAATTTATTTCACTTTTAATTTTTAAGTGTTCAGAACCCACTTAGTAGTAAGAAGTAGTCTCTTAGAACCCTAGTAGTGCTTTCTAAAAAAGTCACACAGCTTATCACTTAAGGGAAGATTATTTACACCGTAAGAAACAACTCGTTAATGAAGATATGTGCTGTAGAATATAACCAGTATGCAATTATTTTAAACAGAGTTCATTGTGTAAAGTAAATCAGGTAATAGTGCTGAACTCCTTTATTGCTTTTTTTTTTTCCACTATGGTTATCATACTTAGGAAGTGAAATGTACTTGAAATTGGGAAATATTTATTTCTAGAATACAAACATGACCTTATATTATGGGCAGAAGCATAGCAGTTGTAATGGAAAGTGTAAAGGGAAAGTATAAAACTTTTAGACCCACCAAAATTATTATAAACCACTCAACATTGTCACTCCAAGATCAGAGTGTTCAATTTCCACTTCATTTGGTGCCTTGAAGTGAGAAAACTAAAGGAAAGATGCCAAGAACAACAAGTTTCCAGTGGTATGTAATCTTTCATTCTAGGCTAGGACATTGTTCTGAGTTACTGACTAATATACATTTACAATCTATAACACACAGAGCAAGATACTACATGGAAATAAATCAAATGGGGTTATACAGAAGAAAAGTATTTAAACAATTTAAACATTGGATTTCAAACAGTAAAATTTTTGGAGAACAGTATAGAACTTAGAACTTAGTTTCCTGATCTTGTATAAATTTGAGGAAACTGAGAGTCTAGGAAGGGAATAAACATATTCTCAGAGGAAGGAACTTAACTTGAATCAGTAGAGTCTTAATATCTGGCTTGGAACACACAGCATGAGTTGTCACCACCAACAATAAGAATAGGAGGTGAGGAAGGTAGAGAGGGAGGAATTGTCAGAGGGGAAAAGAGTGGGGTGGAAAGAGGGAGAGAGGGCAAAGGATAGGAACAGAAGGAGAGGGGAAGGGGATTGCTTAATTATTTTCCAGAAACCCTCCTTCCTGTGCTTATATGAAATTTATTAACTTAAGTATCCCAAAAGCTAGAGACGTCTTCTAATTCATGACCTATCAATCTCATCTTGACCTGGGCCTCCTTGCCATGGTGGGCCACATCTGACCCCTAGAATCCCATTTCCTGCAACCTTATTTCTTTAAATACGTTTTTCATGTTCATTTATTTATTTTGAGAGAGAGAGTGTGCAAGCAGGGGAGGCATAGAGAACGAGGGAGAGAGAATCCCAAGCAGGCTCTGCACTGTTGGTGCAGAGCCCAATGTGGGGCTTGAACTCATGAGCTACAAAATCAAGACTTGGACTGAAATCAAGAGTTGAGTGCTTAACTGAGCCACCCAGGCACCCCTCATCTCCTGCAAGCTGATTAATGTAGGTCACAAATGAAGTTCGAATTCTTGCTAAAGCTGATGGACTCTTTGGCGATCACCCTGGAATCAGATAAAGACAATAATTACGCTAAGTTATGATGATTGTGGATGATTATGTATCTTTGTAGATATGTGGGTATACATACGCCTCTATTCCTTTCTATCCAGATTCTTTCTTCTCCTTTTCTTTAATATTTATTTATTTTTGAGAGACACATGAGCAAGGGAGGGACAGATAGAGTAGGAGAGAGAGAATCCAAGGCAGGCTCTGGGCTGTCAGCACAGAGCCTGATGTGGGGCTTGATCTCACAAACCATGAGATCATGACCTGAGCCAAAAGCAGCCGAGTCAGATGTTCAACTGATTGGGCCACCCCGACAGCCGCCCTCCCCCCCAATTTCTACCAGGATTCATAAACAGATTCTTAAATCTGGAAGTCATAGTTCTACATATTTGGTAACAGATATTTTGATGTTCCGTATTTACCACTTCTGTTTTAATTATCTGTTTTCCACTTGGGCATGTTAGTCACAACAAGTGTGTTTTCTCTATAGTTTAGAAACCTGTTGATAAAGAAGAGAGGACTTAGCCAAGATACATTTTTCCTTTTCTTCTTGTCTCTCTTGAAATATGGGTAATGGAAATTTTAAGCATAAGAGTACAATCCAGCCTGAGGCTTTAGAACATCTATATTTCTTGCTGCTTTCAGGTAAGATAGAGCACTATTATAAAATATTAATAGAAACATAATATAAGAGCACAAGTATTCTACTGAACTGGTATGATATCTCTATTTGACAGAAATCACTGGGCTGGTTTTCAAGGGAGCTATCTCTGCTCGTTGTAGAAGCGTGAACTCATTAGTCTAAAAAGCTCCCGGCCCTCTTGAATGCGAAGGTGCACTAAAGACTACAACTACAGCCGAGCAATAAAAGGAAATTTATATACACAATATCTGGGAGGAAATAATTCCCAGGAAACACCTCTGGGGGGAAAAAAAGTATTTCAGTTAATGACAGTTAAATATCAGACACAAAACGAGCCCAAACCCTTCTTCTCTGATGTCAATATGGGACTCAGTTTCATTCTCTTGATTCCAACGTAATCCATGTTCTATGCTAATCAAGAGCAGCAAGGAGACCTCAAGTCCAGAGTCCCAGGCCCTACAGATATCTTATTTTCGTGGTTGTAAAACATGACTTCATGCCATCAACGTCTGGTTACCGGGTTTTGTAATCTCATTCCGTCCGTGAAAATCGACCGATATTTGTCATTATTAACTTGTCAGAAGCTTTAGAAATGTCAAGGCAACGAGTTCTAAACTAAGCTGTGAAAGGCAGAGGGTTTTTGTGGTTACTACTCGAAGGGGAGTGAGTGTCATTGAACAAGGGCTTTAGCGGCAGTGTGCTGACTTGAAAACGGATGCATTTGAGCACGTGATGGTCTCTATCCATTACGTTGAGCCAAAAAGCAATTACAACCAAGTCACATATGTCTACGTTGTATGTGTGTGTGTGTGTGTGTGTGTGTGTGTGTGTGTGTGTGTATGCATGCGAGTGTATGTGTGCGTGTGTTTGTGTGTGTGTGTGTGTCTATGTCTTTAAAACACAAACACAATGAATTTTGTTAGGTCAACAATCTTCCAACTTCTCTGTATAAAAACTAAAGATCATTTAGATGGTTGCCTAGGAAAGCTTGCATTGTTGTGGGAAGTGGATATAGTCTGGCCTGTCACTGCAGCAGAGTTGGACAGATGGCTTGGGACAAGGGAAGCAGCCCATGGTCATACACGGGAGCTGGGCTTGGAGTCAGAAGACCATTCTTCAGCGTGGATTTTGCCACTAAATAGCAGTGTAACTAAGATAAAAACACATTTTCTCAGTTTCCTTCCCAGTAAAATGAAGAGGTTGAATTTAATGAGCCCCTCCACCTGTAAAAGATGGTGATTCTATCACTCTAGATATAATCTGTGTTAAAAAAATTTTATGGTGTTTGACTATGACTTCCTTCCCTCTGTTCCTTTCCCAAAGTGCTGATCAGGACCCACCCAAGCCTAGCCAATGTGTGTTAATGATACAGGCATATTTTAATTACATGTGGCAAATAAACCATTAACTCATGAGAGATGCTTTTAGTTCTGGTACACTCTAATTATTACATTGCCAAGAGTTACCGATGGAAGCTTTCCATCCAACCTACCGATTTCCTTGAGACACTGCACTTCAGTTCATGCTAGTTTGTGTTGGAAGGGGAGGAAAACAAAGGAAATACCCATAGGAGATCTGAATCTCCTCCGTGAGCCAATTTTCTGAGAAGAAGCTGCAAACTGCAATCATTTTAATGCAGATATACCACCCCCCTTGTAAAACATGCCCACCTAGGTACACTAGTAAGACCTGCCCCAGCCTTCAGGCCAGATTGTTATAGCTTTTCACTGGACGCCAGATCCGGACGTCTGATGAGTCACATTTCACAACCGAAAACACTAATGTCATAATAAGGTAATAATAAGGTACACACTAATATTGACCATTTAAACTCTACAACTTATTAACCTTTTAAGAGTAAAATAATAAAAAGTCTGACACATGTTTTCAAGCAACATATTAACTCAGGCTTGGCTGGGCTGGAACCTGGCCTTTTCCAACAGCGGGTGAAAAAGATTCCTAATTCGTATATTCTTTGCTCATGTGAAGATCTGGAGACACCATCTGCTTCTTTTTGAAAGCATAAAATAAAAAGAAAACACAACGAAAGGGTAGGCATGCGAACCGATGCAATCATCATGCAGAGAAACTCAAGGAACACCCAGGACGAAGCGTTTATTGCCACCAGACATCAGAATCTAACCTGATCCCAGGAGCAGATAGGGGGGCAGAGAAGCCACCGGGATAGATTACCCTCAAATAGTGCAATCTTTTACAGGCTAAGAAGCAGCGGGGAGAATTTTTACTTAGTTTCTTAAACTGTTCAGTGAGTTTTGGCTGCTAAATCACTCTCCGTAAGCATATTTCAGCGTAAGATAGGAACATGTAGTTTGTTTTGTCTTGTGTTTTTTTCCCCTCCCTTTTTCTGCTTGGGATTTACTCTTGCCTGGAGGCAACATCAGTTGTAAAATAATGTACCTGAGAAACAAGTTTTAATAGCGTATGATTGCTGTAAGCTAATTCCTCAGTGACCAGGTCATAGTGCCAAGAGTCCTGCTTTTGACCTTTGCCCTAATTACAGATGTAGGCACCGCACAAGGAGGAGGCTTGTGTTGCTCAAGCATTTTACCTCTAGAATTGTTACCGCGCACCACGCTGATCAGATGATTAACTGATTTGATGCAGGGACAACGCTGACGTGTTCTGGCTCTCAGGTGGACATTGAATTCATTGTGATCTATCAACTATGAACCCAGAATGGTTGCATAATGGCTATTTGGGAGGTTAACTTGGGATGGCTATTTGGGAGAACGACTGCCATTTTGGTGGCTGCTCGGGTCCGTGCAGGGAAACGGAAACCATGATAAGAGAATATAAAGAATTGGTAAAACAAGTATTAGGTAGCTGAACAGGCAAAGGGAAATGTTAAACCCACGAAGTGAGTAACAGTATCTGCCAGGGGCAACCCTAGGATCGGGGAACGAAAAGAAGTTGAGGTTGTTGGAACCCAGTAGCTGTAGGCGACTCATGAGATTCAGGTCTCTGAAGAAGGGCACTGGTCCCCTAGTAGAACTTGGGGGACCCTGGAGCCCAGAGCCAGACCTCTCAGGAGGGGGCCCTGGGGCTCAGCAGAGCTGGTCTCTTTGGAGGAATGGGGAGGTGGGGTTCAGTGGGGGTACTCTTCAATTCAGAGGGCGGGAGAAGAAGACTGGAACCACCTGCCTTTGCCACGGTGAGGTTAACAGGAATGAAAAGACAAAACAGGCAGGAGCCTCCCCTTTTTCCTTCGCCAGCCTTGTTTTCCTCCAGCGCCCCCTATTGATAGACCCCAACAGGGAACCGTTCACAGAGGAGTAACGTGGTTTTCAGAATCTCAGCCAGAGCGTCCCAAAGTGGAGACAAGACTGGTGTCTTTAAAACTAAGAGAAATAGCTTAATAACCATCATAGACTGACTCTACACTTTTCTAAGTAAACTCTAAGTGCCTATGCTACATTTTTGTCATTTTAGACTGTCTGTAAAGGGCATGTAATATTGCATGGCTGGAAGATTTTTTTTTCATTAAAAAAATATTTTAGGCCTTTCCCATAACTCTGCCACCACCCCATAGCTATGTCAGCAAAGAAACTCTTTTATGAATATCAGGATAGACACATATTATAATGAGTGCCTCTCTAATGAATTATGATATCATTTCCATGCAAAAGAAGCTTGTTTCTAGAGCAAGACTGGCCAATTATTAAAAACAAACAAATAGGGGCACCTGGGTGGCTCAGTCAGTTGAGCATCTGACTTCGGCTCAGGTCATGATCTCGCGGCTCATGGGTTTGAGCCCTGTGTGGGGCTCTGTGCTGACAGCTCAGAGCCTGGAGCCTGCTTCGGATTCTGTGTCTCCCACTCTCTCCGCCCCTCCCCTGCTCATGCTCTGTCTGTCTCTGTCTCTCAACAATAAATAAATGTTAAAAAACAAAAAAAACAAATAACACATAGGCAGTAAATCAAAACTGTATGACCTAAGATTAGTTATCTTGTACACGGTTCATACCTTCTGAATCCCTCATGCATAAGGGATCCCTCCATAGGGCCTTAGACTTTTGTTATCAGAGTAAACCGATCTGGCTTTGTTTGTTAGGGTTTAATAGCGGTCCAAATGATAGCATGCCTGTTCTCAGTAACTTCTGAATCAATAGAAAAATAAGACAAAAGGATAAGCAAATAAAAGTAAACTGCCACGTTCACTGCTAAAACGATTACCCTTGGAGAAGGGGCCTTCTAGTTGAAGGTAAGCAGCATTCCTGACATTAAGTCCGGAATTAAACAGATTGATGCTCCAATAACAGAAGGCACTGACTCACTGGAGGCAGGCCAAATCATATTTAGGAGAGAAGCAGGGGAGAACTGAAGCCCCCTGACAAGAAGGAAAGAAGGAAAAGTCTGGAAAGAAGGAAAGTGTGCCCATTTCTGTATCCAAAGTCAGTAATCACAAGAAAATTTCCCTCTATCAGCTCGAAGGGCAGATAGAACCCAGAAGCTCTGCCCCAATGGAACTGCCACCATATGGAGGTAAACACCAAGAACTGAGGGAAAGGCATTTTCCACATCGTCTAACCACACTGGACAGTAAATTCCGCGGAGACAGGGACAATATTTGTCTTGCTATCAAAGCTTCAGTGCCTAGGGCGATATTTGACAATTAATAATAACTTAATAAACATCGGTTGATTGAGCTGAGGGGATTAATCCTTAGATGGAAATTTATACTTAGAAAACTGAACTGCATATTCTGGTCTGATACTAATTGCAGTGTTTCTTTTGACAAGTCATTTGACGTCTCTAGACCTCAGTAACTCATCTGTCAGATGAAGTTATAAGCCTAACCCTAAATGGGTTCTGGGATCCGTTCCAATTCCACAATTCATGAGTCTTCTCCATGCTTCTCTAGTGCTGTGGAGAATCTATGATTCTGTAACCATGGAGGCCGTAGCATAAACAATACTAAAATAAACATGTTTAGTGAACAGCCAGAAACACATGAGCTGATTCTCTGGGTAGGGTTGTCCTACCTTTTCCATTCTCTATGTATTTTATTATTCCTGAAGAGAGTACCACAGGTTAGAAGACAGCACCATTATCCTAATTCCTGCTTTTCATGGGTCTTCTTTGTACTTAATAAAGCATGGGAAGCCCAGTGCAGTATTTTGATACAGTTATATGATAATCAACATAGAATCCTATAAATCTGTATGATTACCAAGGGGGATTGTTAGAGAAGGCAGTAAGGAGTCACAGAAATGGCATAAAAAAGAGAGAACATCTGAGCTCCACCCAAACCTTGTAACCAACTCTCTGTGGGAATTTCTGGAAGTCACATAAACTCACAGACTCAAGTTTCTCATTTAAAAAGTAACAGGCTGGAGTATAATCCCGATATTCTCTTTCAAGTTCGACAGTCAACAATTCAGGCTAATGCTCTGAAGAATTCTTTTTTTTTTTTTTTTTTTTTTTTTTAAATTTTTTTTTTCAACGTTTATTTATTTTTGGGACAGAGAGAGACAGAGCACGAATGGGGGAGGGGCAGAGAGAGAGGGAGACACAGAATCGGAAACAGGCTCCAGGCTCTGAGCCATCAGCCCAGAGCCTGATGCGGGGCTCGAACTCCCGGACCGCGAGATCGTGACCTGGCTGAAGTCGGACGCCCAACCGACTGCGCCACCCAGGCGCCCCTGCTCTGAAGAATTCAACGCATTTGTATACTTAACGATTTGCCAGCAGAAATACACATTTTCAGTCTTGAGATTTTTTTTTTTTTTTTTTTTTTTTTTTTTTTTTCTGATCAGATAGGCAAGAACAAAAGGCTGAGAGCACCACTGTTTTCAGGCTTCGCTGAGAGTTAAATTTATAGAGAGCTATTTTAATTTTTTTAATGTTTATTTACTTGTTTTTGAGAAAGAGTGTGAGTGGGGGAAGGGCTGAGAGAGAGAATCCCAAGCAAGCTCTGCGCTGTCAGTGCTGAGCCCAAGGCTGGGCTCAAACTCACCGACCATGAGATCATGACCTGAGCCAAAATCAAGAGTTGGAGGCTTAACCAACTGAGCCACCCAGGTACCTCTATAAAGGGCCATTTTAAGGGCAGTTTGACATTAGCTGTTAAAATTTAGACTGTGTAAATTCTTCAGATCAGATACAGTACAGCATGGTAAGACCAAGCAAAGTCTTTGGAATCAAATACACGGGGTTTTGTAGTTTTTCCTATATGGCCTTGGACAATTTTTTTCACCTCTCCATGGTCAGTTTATTGGTCTATAATGGGAATATAACAATAGAGATCATGGTGATATCTTCTCCATCAAGTGACTGAAAGAGCTAAATGGGCCAATACACATGTTTTTAAAACCTCTTAAGTGCACAAGGCATAAAGTAGCCACTTAGTAAATGTTAGCTGTTACTATTATTTCTGTTATTATAAGTACTGTTATTGATGAATATGAGAACATGTTCATGGAATACATCTTTAAGGACTTTCATTCAATAAAGCCTTAAGGCAAATAGTAAGAAATCAGATATTAGTGATTAATTTGCATTAATAGTGGAATTAAAATAGGAAAGTAAGAAAGGATAAATAAAAAGATGTGATGTTAACTCTTTGAAAGCCAGCCAGGGGGCATAACTGGAGAGAGGACGAGATTTAGATGCCACTGAGAAAATTATGTAGAAACTCTGAGAGACACTTGGGAAATAGGAAGATAATTTTGTCCACATGGAGGAAAATGACAAGTTAGAGCAGAATGTTGGATGCCAAAAATAGAGAGAAAGGTCAGGGGATATTGATTTATTTGTGCAGTGTTCGTCCTCCTAAATGTCCTGGAAAGATCATCTCCTAGCCCATGACAAGAAGGATCCAGCAACACTTGGCCAGTGTCTTCACAGAAATCAGGATGGAAGGTAGATTAGTCAATCCCAACAAGAAAGAGTCCTGAAAACGTCAGTGATAGTTATATACGATGAACTAAGAAATACAACTTTTTTTCAACCCCCTGCTCCATAACAGAATAAACAGGGAGGGGCGCCTATGTGGCTCAGTCAGTTAAGCATCCGACTCTTGGGGAGCCTGAGTGGCTCAGTTGGTTAAGTGTCCAACTTCGGCTAAGGTCATGATCTCACCGTTTGTGAGTTCGAGACCCACGTTGGGCTCTGTGCTGACAGATTGCTCAGAGCCTGGAGCCTGCTCCGGATTCTGTCTCCCTTTCTCTCCTGCCCCTGCCCCGCTCACACTCGGTCTCTGTCTCTCTCAAAAATAAATAAATATTAAAAAAAATTAAACAAAAAAAGCATCCGACTCTTGATTTCAGCTCAGGTCATGATTGAGCCCCACGTTGAGCTCTGTACCGACAGCACAAAGCCTGCCTGGGATTCTCTCTCTCTCTCTCTCTCTCTCTCTCTCTCTGCCCCTCCCCTGTTCATGCTGCTCTCTCTCTCTCAAAATAAATAAACTTAAAAAAAAAAGAATAAAGAGGTAAACAATTAATTTATAATACATCCATCTTATATCGTAACAGGTCACAGGGATGAAGATGTGTGAGGTCCATGCATACTGACACGTCATGGTTTTTAAGACATACTGTAATAGAAAACAAAAACAAAAGGCAGAAAAGTGCAGTTAACACACATTATAGGAAGAAGGAGGATGTGAAAAATTCAAACATTTTTAAATTTCTAAATATTCATAAATATGCATGAAAATGCATAAAGTTCTGGAGGGATACCCAGCAAACCAGAATGGTGTTTGCATCTGAGAAGTGAGAGATTTGAGAAGTAAATGTATTTGAGGGGGGGGGGGCAGTGGGAGGCAAGGGTATTAATTTACCTGTCTTTGCCAGTATGTGTGAATTTATTTCAATGCAAACACTTTTATGAATTATTTATAAAATAAAAATACATTATTAAGGAATGATTTGAAATAAGAATTTCAGTTGCCTATGGAATTGAGCTTACATTGGTGTATTTATCCTCCTTTTAGATGGTAGTTGATGAGGGAGTTGATTTCATGACAGACTTTCCTGGAGCCCACTGCAAGTTTCAGCAGATTGTGTGACTAGGTCACATTCTATGGATGGCCCCATGGACACTGTCTTTTTTCTTAAAAAAAAAAAATTGCCTCTTAAATTTTCAGATTGCAAATAGGAATTCTAGCATCATTATTATAAAGTATTAAATAAAGCCTGAAAGAACTTGTAAATTGTGTTCATCACTGCTATGTCTATGTAGAACTTTCATGGTGGTGATTTTTCTATAGAAAAATCTATCATCCCAAATTGGATTCGTGTGTCTACTCAACCTTCCATCCCTTCATCTTTAATAAGTGCTCAGTAGACAGAATATGACATATTCTGCCATGGAAGGGATAATGCCTTCATTAACATATCGACCCAGTATCTGACATCTTAAAACACTGCCTATATCCTGGCTGTCCTTGATCCTCATTGTGGATATTGGCTGAGATCTCTGGGGTCATTTAATTTCTAACAATATTTTCTCCCTCTCTGCCAGTGCTCCAACCTAAGGCAGAGTGTCCAAAGCAGAGCGAGTAGGCACTGAACTTTATTTAAGAAGTTAAATATCTGGGGCAAAACGCATTGACCACCAAGTTTTAAGGACCTTGGTTACCTATTTCTAAAGAGAAGGGCAACTCTAGCTATAAGAAATCTCTTGTTTATGCTGAGTGTTGATTTACTGATCAGAAACTGTGGCACTAAATTATGCAAATATTTTTTTTTTTCCTGGCAAATGGCAGGAAGGGAATTGATGAGTCTTTTCCTTGTTAAATCAGTTGCTTTTTAAAGAGCCTACAGATTCTCAAGTTTTTCACTGCAGAAGTTAATAAGATGGAATTGCCTTCTGAAAACTCAATAGATAATTTCATAAAATACCTGTTAGTCATGGTTGTGTCTTAAGCATGAGTGTAAAGGAATAATTGGAAGATAGCAGAAGTAGGTGGGCATCAGATGTAAAGAGTCAATGAGGAGACTTATTATAAGCGACAAGTAATGCCCAGATTAAACCTGAGACCACAAAGCATTAGAAATTATTTATTGTTTGGGGTGCATGGGTGGCTCAGTCGGTAGAGTGTCTGACTCATGATTTCAGCTCCGATCGTGATCCCAGGGTCATGGAATCGAGACCCATCTGGGGCTCTGCACTGAACATGAAGCCTGCTTAAGATTCTTTCCTCTCTCTCTTTGCCCCTGTGCTTCCCCCCTCTCTCCCTTAAATTAAAAACAAACAAAAAAACAAACAAACAAAAACAACCATATTGCTTGCTTGTGCATTTGATTGTTTTCTTTTGTATTTCTAGAATTTGGGGAGAAAAGATATTTGTTCTAGAAAACTTTGTTTGAAAATCCAAAGCCTTTCAATCTGTCCCTAGATTTCTGTTTCTTCGGTTTTTCTCTCTCAATGAACAAGTATTTATTGCACATATTTATCATATCAGACACAGAAATATGTGGGGTGAGCAAGGAAAAAAGCGTGTCATAACTGAAGATGTATTGTCACATCATCTCTTTCCATGATACCCAACAGTTTAGAGTAGATATTAAGAAAACAGTATTATGGTCCTCATGTTAGTTCAAGACTATGAACATAAAAAAATACATAGACAAAGGTCAAATTCTTGTGATATGAAGGCCTCCAAAATGCTAACGAGCCTTCAAATATTTTTTTTCAGACAGAGATGCAAAGCCTTTAAAAAATGTGAAAAAAAAACCCAACAACCCTATTGTTTTGATTTGATATTGATTGAACATTTGTCTGTTAAGGATCTACCTTGCACATGAGTCTCTGTGGCTTTAAAGGATTATTTGGACCCAATTTTTGCTTTCTGGGAGCAATCTGAGCCAATTGAAACACATATGTGTGATTCTTCTATGCAAAACATAGAAAATCATTCATTTTGGAGGGTATGAAACTTGCAAGAATCCTTTGCCTTTCTTTGTTTTTTTGTCCCTAATAATCTTGTAGAACATTCTTTTTTTCCTAAGATTCTCTTAGAAAGTCCTTGAGAGTTTTCGTGGGATGCTTAGAGTTTGGACTGAAATAGGACAAATTAAAACATAAAGAAAATGTATCTTCTCTTGTCACATCCCTCTGTCTCTATTTGTTCACGCAGCTTTCTCAGAATGGTTTTTCACTGTGTGTGTGTGTGTGTGTGTGTGTGTGTGTGTGTGTGTGTTTAATGTTTATTTATTTATTTTGAGAGAGAGGGAGAAAGGGTGAGTGGAGGAGGGGCAGAAAGAAAGGAAATGTGGGAATCCCAAGCAGGCTCAGTGCTGCCATTGCAGAGCCTGATGCTGGGCTCGAACCTATGAAGCACAAGATCATGACCTGAGCTGAAATCAAGAGTTGGATGTTTAACCGACTGAGTCACCCAGGTGCCTTCAGAACAGTTTTTCAGTCCACTTTTCTTACTCTAGGTTCTTTCTATCTTTTAAATGTTGTCTGTTGTCCAAAGACCATCAGAATAAGTTCTTTCTTTCTGTATGTTCCCATGTATGGAGGCCTTGCAATGAGAAGCACCCAGGTGACAATATTAACTCTGAACTGTGAGCCTCAGCATGTTCCGTAAGCTTTCTAAGCTTTAGCTAATTTTTATGAAAAATGTACTTAATAATACCTACCTGAAAGAGATCTTATAAGAATTAGAAATTGAATGCCCAAGGCAGATCTTCCATTCAAAATCAGTGGTTGGGGGGCCTGGGTGGCTCAATCTGTTAAGCATCAGACTTTGGCTCAGTCCATGACCTCACTACTTGTGAATTTGAGCCCCACATCAGGCTCTGTGCTAACAATTCAGAGCCTGGTGTCTCCTTCAGATTCTGTGTCGTTCTTCTCTTTGCCCCTCTCCCTCTCATGCTCTCTCTCTCTCTCTCTCTGTCTCAAAAATAAATAAACATAATTTTTTTTCAATTAGTGATTATCTGTACCTAGATTTTTATCTTTACCCTCATAGCATTCTACCTTGTATTCTAGTTCTTTGTGGACCACTCCCCCCACCCCAGCACTGCTGGAATGTCCTTGAGATTAGGGATCATTTCTTCACTTGTTTAATCTTCAGACTTATGAAAATCCATGCTTTACAAGTTCAAAAATACTTGTGGATGGGTCATGATGGGTATCATCGAATTTTATCTTTAACAAGCGAGACTAGGTAACAAACATACAAACAAGTAAACTTCATTACAGATTAAAATTTTCAAATGTTTATTGAATTTGTGCTATCTCCAAAGTATGTCTAAATATGTAATCAGGATAGGGGCACGTAGGTGGCTTAGTTGGTTAAGGCTCCAACTCTTCAAATTAGGTCATGATCGCATGATTTGTGGGTTCGAGGCCCGCATCAGGCTCTGTGCTGACTGCACAGAGCTTGCCTGGGATTCTCTCTCCTTCTCTCTCTGCCTTTCCCCCATTTGCACATTTTCTATTTCTCTGTCTCTCTCAAAATAAATAAGTAAATAAACTTAAAAAATAAAAGCATAATCAGGATCTATCACTAGCTCAGATATGGATCATACACATGGATTCTGAGTTGAATTTTGAAAGATCTAGACACTTGCATAAAGTAGTCCAATAAAAAGAAAGTGATCAACAGTCTGGTAGAGGATCTTGCTAATTAAGTACTGGGGAAAGAAAGGAAAAATGTTAACTCCAAGCTGGGAAATTTAGGTGACTGCTTTGAAAAACAAAAAAATATATGTATTTACTAAATGTCTACTTATGCCAAATACTAGAATCGCCATAAATTGAGCATGCACTGTAAACCCAGAAACTTTTTATTTACTAACTAACTAATTCCACACAATAACCTTATGAGGTAGGTATCATGATCTCTGTTTTATGAATGAAGACATTGAAGTTAATTACTTAAGGTTATATTCTTTTCAATGGCCATGTGCCGAATTCTTGCAGACCAAGAATAGAACAAAGACTTAGAAAAAAGGGGCCTAAGAAGCCGTAGGATCCAGGAACTTGGGTGGCTCAGTAGGTTAAGCGTCGGACTCTTGATTTTGGTTCAAGTCGTGGCCTCAGTTTCTGAGATTGAGTGCCCTGATCTGGGCTGATGGTGCAGAACCTGCTTGAGATTCTGTCTCTCTCTGCCTCTCCCTCTCATGCTGTCTGTCTCTGTCTCTCACAAAATAGATACATAAACGTAAGAAAAAAAGAAGCTTTAGGATCTATTTGTGTTCTGTGCTGCTTAGCCCAAGCTGACCCAGTTTAGAGGAGTCCACACAGCATCCTGGGCTCCAGCCAGCTCTCTAAGCTGTAAGGATTCTAAATATGAGTTTGGACGTAACTTGACATTATTATTATCTTTCACCTATGTTGCCTTTGTATGTTCCTCAAAAACAAAGAGTAGTTGAGAATTTAGTGGTTTTAGTATATGGGAATAATCTCCATCAGGTTCCACTGGAGATACTACTAATGTTTGGAGATGTGATCAGGGTAGGGTACCAAAGCAATTGGAAGCCCATTATTCATTCTGCCATGACGATTGTCATTGATAAATAATACTGAAGAAGGGAATAGCCTCTGTAACTGAAAAGAGTTCACATAATTTCCCCAAGTCTACAAGGGAGTCAAGAATATCAGTGTTCTTTTCACTTTTTCTCCATGGCTTCTCTGACCTTACTTTTATATACTATCTGTAATTAGCAATACATACATTTATATCTCTCTCCAAACAGCTTAACATCTATATAAATTCTTCATGTTTGAAGTACACCATCAACTTCCACATTTGACTTAAGTCATGGTTTAAAAGAACCCCACAATTTATGCTCTCATATGTATGACTCAAAAGCATGTTTGGACATGAATCAGAAAAATTTACTTATTTCTATGTGTCAAAATCTACTTTACTCAGCTGGTCTGAGTCTGGGAATACTTTCTTTCAGGCAAGCAAGATCCTTGGTCTTAAAAAGATGATTTTTTAAAATGTTTATTTATTTTTGAGAGACAGAAAGACAGCGTGGAAATGGGGGAGGGGCAGATAGAGACAGAGACACAGAATCTGAAGCAGGCTCTGGGCTCTGAACTGATAGCACAGAGCCAGACTTGGGGCTGGAACTCATGGGGCTTGAGATCATGACATGAGCCAAAGTCAGACACTTAACCGACTAAGCCACCCAGGTGCCCCTCAAAAAGATGATTTTTAAACAATTTATTTATATTTACTGTTTATTAATAACCATTCTAATACTTAAAAAATTTCCCCATTCTTGTCTCTCACCACAATAAAGTCATAACAAATCATTTCTTATTCTCATAGCTCCCTTTTGCCAGGCCTATACCCCAAAGCTAAACCAATGAACCAGGCAACTTGGCCACAAATGTTGGAACACGACGTCAAACTGTTGCTAAGAATTAGCTCATTTAAAAAGAAAGTATTAGCTAATTTAGAAAGAATATAGAAGTATGAGCACATGAGTGTGTGTGTGTGTGTGTGTGTGTGTGTGTGTGTGCATACACATATATATACATTACATACCCTCTTAATCACCAAATGACCAATTGTATTTTCTCTAAATGTTTGTGTTCATCAAGGTGAAATTAGTTACAGGGAACAGAATCCCCTTGAGCTGCTTAAAAAGATTGAAACGTAGACTTTATTGTAGAGATACAGCAGGCACAGCTGAACCTCATGGGGCCAATGGAACCAGAAATATCAGAAATGGTCTCTCTCATAGTCTCTCTGCCTCTCCCCCTCCTTCCCCCTCATGATTTCTTCTATGCTTTGATACATGTTTTCTTCACTTTCCCCCCTATCAACAAGTAGAGTTTTTCTTCTCTTGTTACATGATACAATCCCACCCACTCGTCTTATACCTGAAATGTTGGAATCTTTTTTTTTTCCTTCCCCATCCACACTCACAACCTCATATGCTAAATTCTGCTTTGCTTCTAGGTCTGGTTCAGTCGCTATCTTCCCCATAGAGTTTCATCTGATTGCCCGGTTGAAAGTATCCTTAAACTCATGAATTTTCAGTGCACTTGATCTTTCATCTTCTATAGCTGACATCATTTTTATATTAAATGTGCATCCTGGCTCTCTTACTAGAACTCAGGCATAGATGCTGTCTGATACATGTTTGGATCTCACCAAATCAAAACTGACCACCGATCTGCTTTGTTGGAATTGTTCTTTGTGACCTCAGCAGACCTCCCTAGACCCAATGAGTGGAGGTCAAAGGGAGATAAATTTCAGCTCAGTAAGCAGGAAAAAATAAAGCCCCGAACTATGTACAAGTAAAACTTCCCTCCAAGTGCCCTCTTCCAAACGAGGAGGAGCCTTAAAATAAGAAGGCATATTAATTAGGGCATTTATGTCTACAAATAATAGAATTGCTAATTAAAGGTGGGTTAAAGCAGTGAGTTTGTTATTTTACTGAAAATGAATTCCTGTGGTAGTGATTTGCCAGGGTTAGTTTTTTTAAGAGATTTTTTTTTTTAATGTTTATTTATTTTTGAGAAAAGAGATTGTATGTGAGTAGGGGAGGGGCAGAAAGTGAGGGAGACACAGGATCCGAAGTAGGCTTCTTTCCTGCGCTGACAGCAAAGAGCCCCATGAGGGGCTCGAACTAACAAACTTGGAGATCATGACCTGAGCCAGAGTCAGTCATTTAACCAACGGCACCACCCAGGCGCCCCTGCCAGGATTAATTCGACAGCACCGTGATATCATGAAGGATGAAGATGTTTGCTTTTTGCATCACCTTTGATACATCACCTGACTGTCTGGTTTATCCCCTTCTAACTTCAAGACGGTTTCCGTAGTGTCAAATATCACATACAAGTAAAAACAGCTGATCAAAATGGAAACCAAACTCACAGCGGCTCTATGCTTCAGTCCCCCTGTCTAGCCCTGGGTTACGGGCCCATGCCCCGCTCAAGCACTGGCAGGGACACTGAGACATCCAAAGTCCACTCACTGGACCTGGAGAGGAGGTCCCTGGAAAATCAGAACTCCACCAGCAGACAGAAGGTAGGGAGCAGATGACTTTTGGATATTTGACTGAATGTGTCTTTTCCAGAGTGATTTGAAAACAGCGGCTGGATATCCCCTCTGCCTGTGGCTGAGGGTCTTTAACTGTTGGATGATAGAGGGTGGAAGATACTACCTTTCAGACCTTCTTTTAAAAAACGTTTATTTATTTTTGAGGGCGAGCCAGAGTGTGAGCGAGGAAGGGGCATAGAGAGAGGGAGACACAGAATCTGAAGCAGGCTCCAGGCTCTGAGCTGTTCGCACAGAGCCCCCCTGTGGGGTTCGAACTCATCACCTGTGAGATCATGACCTGAACTGAAGTCAGATGTTCAACTGACTGAGCCTCCCAGAAGCTCCCCTTTAAGACCTTTTGTTAAACTTAAGTTTTGATGACTAAATGAGCAGGTAGGTGCTTACATTAATGAGCTAGATGGTACGTGTTTATGACTCAGTTTCTCTTTAATTCTGTTTTCACGGTCCACATCTTAGACCTCTGTCTTATGTAAGCCAGTTTAATGTGGAGTAGGATATTACTGCCAGCCTATCAAAAGTGAGGACAACACACAAAATTTATATGTGTGTTCTGAATGAATGCTGTACATAACACAATGTTCTAGCTAATAAGACTCTGACATTGGGTGGGGTGGATGAAGGGGAGAGAGAGAAAGAGGAAAGAAATCAGAGTCAATTTTCTATCCTCAGACACAAAGACTTTACCATGATTTGGGGACAGTCTGTGTCTTTATATTAAATAAATCAGAAATCCTTTGGACATACAAATATAAAACAAGTTTCTGTTACCTTATGAGTAGTCCATCATGAACATATCAAGTTCTTTGCCTTTTGAGAATATAAATTCTTCCACTTAATCAAACATCTCAAGAGTTATTGTTTTAGGATGAAGTTGCAAAGGATAGAGGTTTTTTTTAAGGGGTGTAGGCACAGAGTTGTGTCTGAATTCTCTCCTGCTACCGTGAAAAGGAACTTTTTTCAAGTACATACGAAGTTGCTTATAGGAAATGAGGACTACAGAGAATAAAGGAATCACTTTCATGACAGGCTTTGTGAGACACCGGCTGCCCGTGACAAAAAGTGGCCCAGTACTGGGAAAAGGACTTTGTCATGTTCTGCACTCTTAGCCACTGATGACTTTGTGAGCACGTAAAGATAGCAAGTTATGCACAGCCATAAGATATCTCAAAAAAGGCATAATCTGTATCCACAATGCAGAAAGTTATTCTTTTTTTTTTTATTTTTTTTTAACATTTATTTATTTTTGAGACAGAGAGAGACAGAGCATGAACAGGGGAGGGGCAGAGAGAGAGGGAGACACAGAATCGGAAGCAGGCTCCAGGCTCTGAGCCATCAGCCCAGAGCCCGACGCGGGGCTCGAACTTACGGACCGCAAGATCGTGACCTGAGCTGAAGTCGGACGCTTAACTGACTGCGCCACCCAGGCGCCCCACAGAAAGTTATTCTAATAGCTCCAAGGATACTGACTCTTGACCGGGTAAAGCTGGAATAGGACAGAACCATATATGCTAATCCTTGGTAACTATTTAAGTTTTTTTATGTTTATTTATTTTTGAGAGAGAGAGAGAGAGAGAGAGAGAAAATAAGCAGGGGAGGGGCAGAGAGAGAGGGAGACACAGAATCTGAAGCAGGCTCCAGGCTTCGAGCTGTCAGCACAGAGCCCGACATGGGGTTGGAACCCACAATGGTGAGATCATGACCTAAACCTGAGTTGGACGCCCCTTTGACTGAGCCACCCAGGTGCCCCTCTTGGTACCTATTTTAAAGTGGACGGTCTGCAAATACACTGAGTCATTCTTGCTATAACTTGGTTTATGTATACAATGGAATACTACTTGGCAATGAGGAAGAATGAAATCTGGCCATTTGCAGCAACATGGATGGAACTGGAGGGTATTATGCTAAGTGAAATAAGCCAGGCAGAGAAAGACAGATACCCTATGTTTTCACTCATATGTAGATCTTGAGAAAGATTAACAGAAGACCATGGGGAGGGGGAGGGGGAAAAAGTTACAGAGAGGGAAGGAGGCAAACCATAAGAGACTCTTAAGGACTGAGAACAAACTGAGGGTTGATGGGGGTGGGGGAGAGGGGAAAGTGGGTGATGGGCAGGGAAGAGGGCACTTGTTGGGATGAGCACTGGGTGTTGTATGGAAGCCAATTTGACAATAAATTATATTAAAAAAAAAAAGAAATACTTGAGGGACCACTTTCCAGGTATAATGAGTGGCAATATAAAAAAGATCCCGCTTCTAATGCAGGACAATTAAAATTGTACCTAAACTTTTTTCATACATAAGCTTTTTTGTGTATAAGCGTATCTTTCTTAGCATTCCTAAATATATGTTCCTCTCATTGTAACCTGAAAAAGGTCTTTATTCCTCTTCAATTGAAATCTGGCAATAAAAAGAGCAATCGTAATAACATATATAGAGAATGCCTATTCTGGGGCCACCGTGGCAAGGGCCTTGTCTGGATTGTCTTGTTTAGCTATCACATCACCCTAATATGTGACTTCTTATTATTCTTTTTTTATACGTGAATGCACTTAGGCTTTAAAGAACCTGAGAACAGAGTTAGGATGTGTGACTGACTCCAGAATCTCTGATCCTCTACGCCAATGTCTCCCAACCTTGGAACTCATGATGTTCTAGACTGAATCATTTGTTTGGGGCTGGAGGGGGGGGGGTGCTTTCCCGTGTATTATAAGGTGCTTCACAAGGTCCCCACTCTCTGCTCACCGGACCCCAGTGACGCCAGCACCACTCCAGCTCCTAAAAGATGTGAAAATAAAAAAAAAATATCTCCTGATTTTACCAAGTGTCCCCTGGTTGGGAATTCCCTCTTGATACTCTACTTCTCGCGAATTCATCATCTCAGAAAGGAAAACATTGAAGCCATTTGAAAAGAAGTTTTAAGTCGTCCCTGGAAGTTTTCGATGGCAGGGTCCCTAACGTAACTTGGGAATTCTTGGGAACAGCTGTTTAAGCAGATAATTGGAATAACCGAGTTAGAATGAAAGCAGAGAGAGTGAATGAGAGGACAAAACATCAGGGGGACCCATTGAGGAATTGTATCTAACTTTGGGTAGTGGCCGTGACCTTTTGGGGAAGAAATGAAAGGTGTTTCTTACTTCCCCTAGAAAGGTAGGAAGCCTCTGATTTCCTAAAGGCATGTGCATTTTGCCACCAGGGGGCAGTTACTAGCCTTCTGAGTTAGAGATGGACGGCCCTGAAAAGAACTCCTAAGGAAGTGCTTTTCTTTCTAAGAGCTGGGCCCAGGATACTATGGGCAAAGAAAAACTATTGTTTGATCAAGGTCACCATGACGGTTTGCAGTGGGGATGAGGGAGGTGGCCATTGAACAGCCCCGTTGTTACTACCTGGAAATTAGAAAGGGCAGAATTTTCAGATGTTAGGAGTGTGGAGACGTAGGCCCCGTTTTGAGTCACTGGAGGTAAATAACCTACCGGGGAAATGTTGATGAGGTCTGAATAGCGTTATTAGATTTACCTCTGATTCTCTACCCTAAACCCGCTTCAGAAAGATTAAAGAATAAATTGTAATCAAATTTTGGACAATAAAATAAAACATAATTAAGTTACCACACGTAGGTAATTAATTTACACAAATTCAACACTCAGACTTCAGCAAAAAACAACTAGGAGAATTTTAAAAACCAATTGTACATTTGCTAATGTTCTACCATATCATGGATATTACTACATACATTATGTATTTATAAATACCTATCACTGTCCAAGTTGTATGCACACAAACCAATGGATTGTGAATAGTTACTCATAAATTAGGTTTGTCACATAATAATGCTATTATAGATATTAGTTGTTACTGTTTTTAATAATAATATTTTATGGAGGATTCAAGAGGGTTTTTTAAAATATTTTTAATGTTTATTTGAGAGAGAAAGAGACAGAATGGGGGAGAGGCAGGGAGAGAGAGGGAGACACAGGGTCTGAAGCAGGCTCCAGGCTCTGAGCTGTCAGGGCAGAGCCTGACACGGGGCTTGAACTCACAAACTGTGAGATCATGACCTGAGCCGAAGTTGGACGCTTAACTGACTGAGCCACCCAGGTGCCCCAGATTCAAGAGGCTTTTAACAGCCATCCCTTATGTTATGAAATTGGATTCTATCTTCTGCATTAAAAAAAAAAAAAAAGCCCCCTTATAACACAAAGTCTCCTGCTGCAGAAAATTCAGACTTTTTGGAAGCGCAAATACGTTAACAAATAATTACACCATAATGAGTAAATATAATTAAAGACCTGATGGGGGCACAGAGAAAGGAAGGAAGGAAGGCAGGGAGGAAGGAGGGGAGAGAGAGGGAAGGGGAAGGGAGAGCACCCTTCTACCACCAGGTAGCAGATCTGTATTCTAGACAGAACGAGGAAGAAAGGAAGGATAAACAGCAAAAGAGAGATGCCAGCTAAATGCAGCCCCTTTTAAAGTGCTCTTCAGGTGCCCTACCTATTGACTTCTGTTTACATCTCATTAGCCAGAATGTGGTCACATCTCTGTTCCTACTGCAGAGAAGTATGGGGAGCTTAGGACTTAAAACTTAGCATGTTGCTTCCCAGAACAAAAGAGGGATTATGTACCTTTAGAAACTGGCACGCTTCCAACTTTGACATACATTTTGAAAACTGGTATCGAATGGACAGCTAGAAATAGCTTTCCTTCTCTCTTTTTCCCAATAGATAGATAAACAGATACAGAGACTAATAATATCTGTGCCTATATATACACATATGTATGTTGATAGGTACACATAAATACATACATTTATACATGAGTATACATATATGTTATTTTGAATGAATTACATAAATTTTACAAAAGTATGAGAATCACAATAAAAGGAATATTTAGGAATTCCCTTGCAATAGCTGGAAAAAAACCTTTTGGTCCCATACTAAATACCGTTCTCTAAAAGAGACTGTGGATGGTCTTGAAACATTTTTTTTAAGGGGTGCCTGGGTGGCTCAGTTGGTTGAGCGTCCGACTCCGGCTCAGGTCATGATCTCACAGTTTGTGGGTTCAAGCCCCGCATCAGGCTCTGTGCTGACTGCTTGCTCAGAGCCTGGAGCCTGCTTCAGATTCTGTCTCCTTCTCTCTCTGCCCCTCCCCCGCTCACGCTTTGTCTCACTCTGTTTCTCAAAAATAAATAAAATGTAAAAAAAAAAAAATTTTTTTTTAAAGTATACTTACAGTAGCCAAAAATAAGACAGAATGCTTATCAGATGTATAAAGGAATAGGTTTTGAAACAATAGAAGAAATTATTAAAGGTACGATTGACAGATTTGAAAATATTCAACGTGATTAAAATACATGAAACTAAAAGGAAAACATCCAAGTGTCAAGTGCTTATATTTGACGTGATAAAGGTATAAAGAGGTTAACATCTTCACTACATTTTTAAAAAGCTTATTCGAATGTATCAGGAAAAATGTAAGATTTCAACACATGAGTGGATAAGTAGTATGAATACACAATTTGTTCAAGGAGAAGGAAAAAAAAAAAAAAAAAAAAACACCTGAGGAAATTTTTTTCCTCACAGGGTTTCCAATAAATGAAAACAATCTGGCGTTTCATTGTATACCTGGTAGAGAAATGAGGACATTTAAAAGGCAGTGATAACATCGCAAATTTCTATTTGGAGCACATGCATCGCTGATAGCATGGTAAACAGACATGCGTGTTTTGGATGTATGAATGGGAGGGATCACTGAAACTCCAAGTGCCTGCCTCAGGAAAGCAGCCTCCTCTCTGCCTGGTTTGTCACGGTTCATGAGCATCTAGAAGAACCGCACCTCGTTCTTTGTTCACAAAGGTACCAGGGATCAGTGCAAAGATCAAAGGTAAATGATATACAGTGGAGTTGAAAGAAGCCAACAGCCTCTAACACCTTGGGGAAAAACTTTCCCCAGGGCAGTGCTCCATATTAGAAAGTGGCAATCTGACCGAATCAAGATTCATTTTATTGAGAAGTATGAATGTTAGCATGCTGGTTAACGTTATAGCAACTTCCCTAGGCCATATTTCCCAGTTATGTAGTCAAACATCCGTCTAAGTGTGGCAGTGAATGTCTTTTTTTTAGATGAGATAAACATTTCTTTTTTTTTTTTTTTGTTAAATATTTTTCTTTATTTTCTTTTTTTTATTTATTTATATATGAAATTTATTGTCAAATTGGTTTCCATACAACACCCAGTGCTCATCCCAAAAGGTGCCCTCCTCAATACCCATCACCCACCCTCCCCTCCCTCCCACCCCCCATCAACCCTCAGTTTGCTCTCAGTTCTCAACAGTCTCTTATGCTTTGGCTCTCTCCCACTCTAACCTCTTTTCTTTTTTTTTTCCTTCCCCTCCCCCATGGGTTCCTGTTAAGTTTCTCAGGATCCACATAAGAGTGAAACCATATGGTATCTGTCTTTCTCTGTATGGCTTATTTCACTTAGCATCACACTCTCCAGTTCCATCCACGTTGCTACAAAAGGCCATATTTCATTTTTTCTCATTGCCACGTAGTATTCTATTGTGTATATAAACCACAATTTCTTTACCCATTCTTCAGTTGATGGACATTTAGGCTCTTTCCATAATTTGGCTATTGTTGAGAGTGCTGCTATGAACATTGGGGTACAAGTGCCCCTATGCATCAGTACTCCTGTGTCCCTTGGATAAATTCCTAGCAGTGCTATTGCTGGGTCATAGGGTAGGTCTATTTTTAATTTTCTGAGGAATCTCCACACTGCTTTCCAGAGCGGCTGCACCAATTTGCATTCCCACCAACAGTGCAACAGGGTTCCCGTTTCTCCACATCCTCTCCAGCATCTATAGTCTCCTGATTTGTTCATTTTGGCCACTCTGACTGGCGTGAGGTGATACCTGAGTGTGGTTTTGATTTGTATTTCCCTGATGAGGAGCGACGTTGAACATCTTTTCATGTGCCTGTTGGCCATCTGGATGTCTTCTTTAGAGAAGTGTCTATTCATGTTTTCTTACTGTTTCTTCTCTGGATTATTTGTTTTTCGGGTGTGGAGTTTGGTGAGCTCTTTATAGATTTTGGATCCTAGCCCTTTGTCTGATATGTCATTTGCAAATATCTTTTCCCATTCCATTGGTTGCCTTTTAGTTTTGTTGAGTGTTTCCCTTGCAGTGCAGAAGCTTCTTATCTTCATGAGGTCCCAATAGTTCATTTTTGCTTTTAATTCCCTTGCCTTTGGAGATGTATCAAGTAAGAAATTACTACGGCTGAGGTCAGAGAGGTCTTTTCCTGCTTTCTCCTCTAGGGTTTTGATGGTTTCCTGTCTCACATTCAGGTCCTTTATCCATTTTGAGTTTATTTTTGTGAATGGTGTGAGAAAGTGGTCTAGTTTCAACCTTCTGCGTGTTGCTGTCCAGTTCTCCCAGCACCATTTGTTAAAGAGACTGTCTTTTTTCCATTGGATGTTCTTTCCTGCTTTGTCAAAGATTAGTTGGCCATACGTTTGTGGGTCTAGTTCTGGGGTTTCTATTCTATTCCATTGGTCTATGTCTGTTTTTGTGCCAATACCATGCTGTCTTGATGATGACAGCTTTGTAGTAGAGGCTAAAGTCTGGGATTGTGATGCCTCCTGCTTTGGTCTTCTTCTTCAGAATTACTTTGGCTGTTCGGGGCCTTTTGTGGTTCCATATGAATTTTAGGATTTCTTGTTCTAGTTTCGAGAAGAATGCTGGTGCAATTTTGATTGGGATTGCATTGAATGTGTAGATAGCTTTGGGTAGTATTGACATTTTGACAATATTTATTCTTCCAATCCATGAGCAGGGAATGTCTTTCCATTTCTTTAAATCTTCTTCAATTACCTTCATAAGCTTTCTATAGTTTTCAGCATACAGATCCTTTACATCTTTGGTTAGATTTATTCCTAGGTATTTTATGCTTCTTGGTGCAATTGTGAATGGGATCAGTTTCTTTATTTGTCTTTCTGTTGCTTCATTGTTAGTGTATAAGAATGCAACTGATTTCTGTACATTGATTTTGTATTCTGCAACTTTGCTGAATTCATGTATCAGTTCTAGCAGACTTTTGGTGGAGTCTATCGGATTTTCCATGTATAATATCATGTCATCTGCAAAAAGCGAAAGCTTGACTTCATCTTTGCCAATTTTGATGCCTTTGATTTCCTTTTGTTGTCTGATTGCTGATGCTAGAACTTCCAGCACTATGTTAAACAACAGTGGTGAGAGTGGGCATCCCTGTCGTGTTCCTGATCTCAGGGAAAAAGCTCTCAGTTTTTCCCCGTTGAGGATGATGTTAGCTGTGGGCTTTTCATAAATGGCTTTTATGATCTTTAAGTATGTTCCTTCTATCCCAACTTTCTCAAGGGTTTTTATTAAGAAAGGGTGCTGGATTTTGTCAAAGGCCTTTTCTGCATCGATTGACAGGATCATATGGTTCTTCTCTTTTTTTTTGTTAATGTGATGTATCACGTTGATTGATTTGCGAATGTTGAACCAGCCCTGCATCCCAGGAATGAATCCCACTTGATCATGGTGAATAATTCTTTTTATATGCCGTTGAATTCGATTTGCTAGTATCTTATTGAGAATTTTGGCATCCATATTCATCAGGGAGATTGACCTGTAGTTCTCTTTTTTTACTGGGTCTCTGTCTGGTTTAGGAATCAAAGTAATACTGGCTTCATAGAATGAGTCTGGAAGTTTTCCTTCCCTTTCTATTTCTTGGAATAGCTTGAGAAGGATAGGTATTATCTCTGCTTTAAACATCTGGTAGAACTCCCCTGGGAAGCCATCTGGTCCTGGACTCTTATTTGTTGGGAGATTTTTGATAACCGATTCAATTTCTTCGCTGGTGATGGGTCTGTTCAAGCTTTCTATTTCCTCCTGATTGAGTTTTGGAAGAGTGTGGGTGTTCAGGAATTTGCCCATTTCTTCCAGGTTGTCCAATTTGTTGGCATATAATTTTTCATAGTATTCCCTGATAATTGTTTGTATCTCTGAGGGATTGGTTGTAATAATTCCATTTTCATTCATGATTTTATCTATTTGGGTCATCTCCCTTTTCTTTTTGAGAAGCCTGGCTAGAGGTTTGTCAATTTTGTTTATTTTTTCAAAAAACCAACTCTTGGTTTCGTTGATCTGCTCTACAGTTTTTTTAGATTCTATATTGTTTATTTCTGCTCTGATCTTTATTATTTCTCTTCTTCTGCTGGGTTTAGGCTGCCTTTGCTGTTCTGCTTCTATTTCCTTTAGGTGTGCTGTTAGATTTTGTATTTGGGATTTTTCTTGTTTCTTGAGATAGGCCTGGATTGCAATGTATTTTCCTCTCAGGACTGCCTTCGCTGCGTCCCAAAGTGTGTGGATTGTTGTATTTTCATTTTCGTTTGTTTCCATATATTTTTTAATTTCTTCTCTAATTGCCTGGTTGACCCACTCATTCGTTAGTAGGGTGTTCTTTAACCTCCATGCTTTGGGAGGTTTTCCAGACTTTTTTCTGTGGTTGATTTCAAGCTTCATAGCATTGTGGTCTGAAAGTATGCATGGTATGATTTCAATTCTTGTAAACTTATGAAGGGCTGTTTTGTGACCCAGTATATGATCTATCTTGGAGAACGTTCCATGTGCACTCGAGAAGAAAGTATATTCTGTTGCTTTGGGATGCAGAGTTCTAAATATATCTGTCAAGTCCATCTGATCCAATGTCTCATTCAGGGCCCTTGTTTCTTTATTGACCGTGTGTCTAGATGATCTATCCATTTCTGTAAGTGGGGTGTTAAAGTCCCCTGCAATTACCACATTCTTATCAATAAGGTTGCTTGTGTTTATGAGTAATTGTTTTATATATTTGGGCGCTCCGGTATTCGGCGCATAGACATTTATAATTGTTAGCTCTTCCTGATGGATAGACCCTGTCACTATTATATAATGTCCTTCTTTTTTTTTTTCTTTTTTTTCCACGTTTTTATTTATTTTTGGGACAGAGAGAGACAGAGCATGAACGGGGGAGGGGCAGAGAGAGAGGGAGACACAGAATTGGAAACAGGCTCCAGGCTCTGAGCCATCAGCCCAGAGCCCGACGCGGGGCTCGAACTCACGGACCGCGAGATCGTGACCTGGCTGAAGTCGGACGCTTAACCGACTGCGCCACCCAGGCGCCCCTATAATGTCCTTCTTCATCTCTTGTTACAGCCTTTAATTTAAAGTCTAGTTTGTCTGATATAAGTATGGCTACTCCAGCTTTCTTTTGGCTTCCAGTA
Organism: Puma concolor; assembly: GCF_028749965.1. Taxonomy (NCBI): domain Eukaryota; kingdom Metazoa; phylum Chordata; class Mammalia; order Carnivora; family Felidae; genus Puma; species Puma concolor. The sequence continues at coordinate 145,641,989 of NC_141675.1, read as the reverse complement.
GCATGATAAATAGTTCTCCATCCCCTCACTCTCAATCTAAAGGTGTCCTCAGGTCTAAAATGAGTCTCTTATAGACAGCAAATAGATGGGTCTTGTTTTTTTATCCATTCTGATACCCTATGTCTTTTGGTTGGCGCATTTAATCCATTTACATTCAGTGTTATTATAGAAAGATATGGGTTTAGAGTCATTATGATGTCTGTATGTTTTATGCTTGTAGTGATGTCTCTGGTACTTTGTCTCACAGGGTCCCCCTTAGGATCTCTTGTAGGGCTGGTTTAGTGGTGACAAATTCCTTCAGTTTTTGTTTGTTTGGGAAGACCTTTATCTCTCCTTCTATTCTAAATGACAGACTTGCTGGATAAAGGATTCTCGGCTGCATATTTTTTCTGTCTAGCACCCTGAAAATCTCGTGCCAATTCTTTCTGGCCTGCCAAGTTTCAAAAGAGAGATCAGTCACGAGTCTTATAGGTCTCCCTTTATATGTGAGGGCACGTTTACCCCTTGCTGCTTTCAGAATTTTCTCTTTATCCTTGTATTTTGCCAGTTTCACTATGATATGTCGTGCAGAAGATCGATTCAAGTTCCGTCTGAAGGGAGTTCTCTGTGCCTCTTGGATTTCAATGCCTTTTTCCTTCCCCACTTCAGGGAAGTTCTCAGCTATTATTTCTTCAAGTACCCCTTCCGCACCTTTCCCTCTCTCTTCCTCCTCTGGGATACCGATTATGCGTATATTATTTCTTTTTAGTGTATCACTTAGTTCTCTAATTTTCCCCTCATACTCCTGGATTTTTTTCTCTCTCTTTTTCTCAGCTTCCTCTTTTTCCATAACTTTATCTTCTAGTTCACCTATTCTCTCCTCTGCCTCTTCAATCCGAGCCGTGGTGGTTTCCATTTTGTTATGCATTTCGTTTAAAGCGTTTTTCAGCTCCTCGTGACTGTTCCTTAGTCCCTTGATCTCTGTAGCAAGAGATTCTCTGCTGTCAGCTATACTGTTTTCAAGCCCAGCGATTAATTTTATGACTATTATTCTAAATTCACTTTCTGTTATATTATTTAAATCCTTTTTGATCAGCTCATTAGCTGTTGTTATTTCCTGGAGATTCTTCTGAGGGGAATTCTTCCGCTTGGTCATTTTGGATAGTCCCTGGCGTGGTGAGGACCTGCAGGTCACTTCCCCTGTGCTGTGGTGTATAACTGGAGTTGGTGGGCGGAGCCGCAGTCAGACCTGATATCTGCCCCCAGCCCACCGCTGGGGCCACAGTCAGACTGGTGCGTGCCTTCTCTTCCCCTCTCCTAGGGGCGGGATTCACTGTGGGGTGGGGTGGCCTGTCTGGGCTACTTGCACACTGCCAGGCTTGTGATGCTGGGGATCTGGCATCTTAGCTGGGGTGGGTAGGCAAGGTGCACAGGGGCAGGAGGGGCAGGCTTAGCTTGCTTCTCCTTAGGTGATCCACTTCAGGAGGGGCCCTGTGGCAGCAGGAGGGAGTCAGATCCGCTGCCGGAGGTTTGGCTCCGCAGAAGCGCAGAGTTGGGTGTTTGCGCGGAGCGAGCAAGTTCCCTGGCAGGAACTGGTTCTCTTTGGGATTTTGGCTGGGGGATGGGCGGGGGAGATGGCGCTGGCAAGCGCCTTTGTTCCCCACCAAACTGAGCTCTGTCGTCCGGGGGCTCAGCAGCTCTCCTTCCCTTTGTCCTCCAGCCTTCCCGCTTTCTGAGCAGAGCTGTTAACTTATGACCTCCCAGACGCTAAGTCGCGCTTGCTGTCGGAACACAGTCCGTCAGGCCCCTCCGCTTTTTGCAAGCCAGACTCGGGGGCTCTGCTTGGCCGGCGAACCGCCCCTCCGCCCCGGCTCCCTCCCGCCAGTCCGTGGAGCGCGCACGGCCTCGCCGCCCTTCCTACCCTCTTCCGTGGGCCTCTCGTCTGCGCTTGGCTCCGGCGACTCCATTCTGCTAATCCTCTGGTGGTTTTCTGGGTTATTTAGGCAGGTGTAGGTGGAATCTAAGTGATCAGCAGGACGCGCGGTGAGCCCAGCGTCCTCCTACGCCGCCATCTTCCCTCTCCCTCGAGATAAACATTTCAATCAGTCAATTCTGAGTAAGCGGTTTAGCTTCCTTAAGGTGGGTGGGCCTCGTCCAATCAGTTGAAGGCCTTGAGCAAGGAAAGACTCAGTTCCCCTAAGGAAAAAGAATTCTTCATCCAGACTGCTTTGAGGCTTGAGCTGCTGCATCCATAGTTCCCTGGGTCTCCAGCCTGGCAGTCTGTTCCAAAGTTGTTGAACTTCGTAGTCCCCATAATCATATAAATTTCCAATTCCTTTAAAACACAGTAAAACCTTAGATTGTGAGGAAGTTCTGCGAGTGTTCCACAAGATGAGCAAACATTTCCCATACATTTTAACTTGATAAACGAACGGTGTCTTGCAATATGAGGTGTGTCACGTGATCACAACTCAGCCAGTGGTTCTTGAAATTCACTTTGGTATACAAGTGCTTTGGATTACAAGCATGTTTCCGGAATGAATTACGTGCACAAATCAAGGTTTTACAATAACTCTCTCTATATATATCTACATATACGTATATCTACATCTCTTATTGGCTCGGTTTCTCTAGAGAACCCTAACTAATACAGGTAGGGTGGATCACCTGAGAGTAGGTTAACTAACACGATACCCTTCCTATCTGTGATGCTATGTAATCAAATCATCTTGGAAGCATGGTGCGTCTGGAGTAATTACAGATGGGATGTAGATGAGGTGTGCTCCTAATTCCACTTGATTTTTACCACTAACCCCATGTAATGGTCGTTCTCATCCATCAGATAATTCAATACCTGGCAATTGTGACTAGATTCTAGAAGTGCTCATCATTCATGCGCCCCAGTCCTGAAAATTCGTGTTAAAAGAGATAAGTAAGCATCTTATTACCTCGCTTTTTTCATGGCTCTCCTTTCATCAGCCCCACAGACCACTTACAAACTCCCCAGTACCAAAGTGAGGGAAACCAGTAACTTCCTTGGTTCAGAGTCTGAATGATATTTCAGACTTATTTCTAAGTCCTAATTTGCTCAAACTTCAGACTTTAAAGCACAAAGTCTCCCTCAACCGTATAGTAACATCCTCTTGCTACGACAACTCACTATGTCATAGATTCATATGAACACCGTCTGTTTTTAGCCACGATCTGAGGATGTGACAAGCACAACATGACTTCTTCCTGTGGGCTTTTGAGCCGCCTAATTAGATTTCAGAAATGAATGGCTTCTATTTCATGGGGCTACTTTTTGACTTTTTGTGTGGTTACTTTCTCTTAGCTCAGAATACACCCTCTTCACCCCTCCTCTGACATCTGTCTATTGTGATTATCTCCCATTTGTTCCGCACTGGACCTCTGCTGTTTAACCACATCTCCATGTTTTACCTACTCGTTTGGGGATGCCACCACACTTGAGGCCGACCAAACTGATCTGGGAAGTGCACTGTCTTACTCATATGATTATTCTCTGAAGACACATTAAAATAAGCCTTTTCAGTAAGTCTCTTGCTGATGAATTTGCATGCAGTAGCTATGTATCTTGGATAGCTTTGAACCACGTTCCAATTGAATGAAATCCTCTCCATTTTAGAAGGCATTGCTTAACGTTGAGTGATCCAAGATATTGTTATTTTTATTAAAAAAATTTAATGTTTATTTGTTTTGGGGAAAGATACAGACTACGAGTGGGGGAGGGGCAGAGAGAGAGGGAGACACAGAACCCGAAGCAGGCTCCAGGCTCTGAGCTGTCAGCACAGAGCTCGACGTGGGGCTTGAACCCATGAACTGTGAGATCCTGACCTGAGCAGAAGTCGGAGGCTTAACCAACTGAGCCACCCAGGAGCCCTGCAAGATATTATTATTTTTAAAACTGGTCTTGGTCCCGCCATTTGAAACCAAAAATTTGGCAGGTTGTGTTCAAACATTTTGTAATGTCATTTGTTGCCCACACCTGGGAAAAGCAAATGTCGTTTGTCCATTGCATCTTTGTAACAGCATGCAGTTTGTTATTTAGAACAAGACTTCTTTTTTTTTTAAGTTTATTTATTCATCTTGAGAGAGAGAGAGTACAAGCAAAGGAGGGGCAGAGAGAGAGGGAGGAGGAGAGAGAATCCCAAGCGTGAACCCAAAAGGGGGGGATGTAACTCATGAACCTTGAGATCATGATCTGAGCTGAAACCAAGAGTCAGACTCTCAACCCACTGAGCCACCTGGCGTCCCTAGAAGAAGACTTCTTAAAGTAGTTTTCGTTTTCATATTTTCTATTTGTTCAGGCAATCAATACCTAAAGTTCAAACATGGGCTATTTCCCTTAGCATCATCTATACGTTAAAACTTTGGATCGTTGAGTTAAGTGTACAGGAGACCGTGTCAGATGGGACATTAATAAAAAGCACATTCAAGCGAATTCTCATTTCTCCATGAAGTCACAGGGAAGCCAAAACGAAGAGTTTCATTAAATCTAACGGTCTCATTTTAGCCATTAGTTTCAACCTCCTCGTCCTACCAAATCTTTGGCCGGGGCTGCTTAATTAACTGATTCAACTTTCCCCCTTTTCCGCTCCTGAGCCCTCCCTCTGGGGCTAATAAGTAGCCACATGTCTAGAAGGTAGACAGCGGGAGGGAGGAAATGGATAATCAGCCCCATGAAGAGCAGATACTTTCCCCCAGCATTTCTGCTTCATAGTTGGGGGGAAATGCAGTAAAGGGCTTCAAGTCGCAACACATTAGCAATTAATTCAGTTGCAGGAACTGGCTACATTTGCAATTTTGTCTTGGAAAGTTTCTCCGGACATGCTGTGCTTTTAGTTTACAGTCCTTTTCTCTTTGTGTGGAGAATATACTGATTTGGGCTCAGCAGTCCTGCCTAAGGCATTAGCCCAGTGTCTCCCAGACACCCCGGTCCGGGGTTAACCCCACATTATCCAGTGTCTCCATGCTCCTTGTGAAGGTTTTCATTTGACAAGAATTTGTTGATTGCCTTCTTGGTGGAAGGCATTACAGCAATCACCACAGTGTGATTTTAATTTAATTCTTTTTATCTATTTATCTATTTATTTATGTATGTATGTATGTATTTATTTATTTTTTAGTAAATATCTTTACTCAGATAATATATGAAAAGAGAAAAGTGACAGGTGCCTAGGTGGCTCAGTCAATTAAGCGTCTGACTTCAGCTCAGGTCATGATCTCACGGCTGTGGGTTCAAGCCCTGTACCGGGCTCTGTGTTGACAGCTCAGAGCCTGGAGCCTGCTTCCGATTCTGTGTCTTCCTCTCTCTCTGCCCCTCTCCTGCTTAGGCTCCGTCTCTCTCTCCTTCAAAAATAAATAAACAGGGGCGCCTGGGTGGCTCGGTCAGTTAAGCGTCCGACTTCGGCTCAGGTCATGATCTCGTGGTCTTTGAGTTCTAGCCCCGCGTCAGGCTCTGTGCTGACCGCTCAGAACCTGGAGCCTGTTTCAGATTCTGTGTCTCCCTCTCTCTCTGCCCCTTCCCTGTTCATGCTCTGTCTCTCTCTGTCTCGAAAATAAATAAATGTTAAAAAAATTTTTTTTAAATAAATAAACATAAAAAACAATTTTAAAAAAATAGAAAAGTGAAACCTATTAACATTGCAGACTGATAAATCATCAAAAAATGAACACACTTGTGTAACCAGTACCTGCGAAGGAGACATTGTCAGTCTCCCAGAAACTTCCAAGTCACCAACCGCCGATCCTTCCCAAAGGCAACCCCTGCCCCAACTTTTACCATAAATTAGTTTTGCCTTTCTTTGAACTCAATATTAAGTATGCACTTTCCCAAGTCTATTTTTTGCTCAGAATTATGTTTGTAGGATTCATGCATACGGTTTGATCATTTTCATCGCTGAATGGTGTACCGTTGCATGTAGATGATTTTATTTTTGTATTCTAGTGTTATGGGCAGTTAGATGGCTTCGGTTTTTTTGACTTTGGCGAATAGTGCTGTTCGGAGCATGACCGCACATGCTGTACATATACGGTCACGTCTCTGGGCGGTGTATACTTAAGAGTAGAATTCTGTGATACCGGGCATGCTCACGTTCAGCTTTAGTAAATCCTGCAATATGTTTTTGTAGAGTATTACTTTATACATGCCCAGCAGTATATGAGAGCTCCAGTTGTCCATGCTACGTGCTCAGCAATATTTGCTCCTTTGCTATAAGCTGAGCCATTCTGCTGTGTGTGCATGAAGTGATAGACCTGTCTGTTTTCCTCTTTGCATTTTACTTTGCACCGAGGAGGCTGAATTTTGTTATGTGTAGTGGCCATTTTGCCCATTCTTGTTTGAAAAGTCTTTCATTTTTACTGAAAATTAAAAAAAAAATTAATATGTATTTTTTTTGTTTTGTTTTAAGAATGAGAGAGACACAGAGTGTGAACAGGGGAGGGGCAGAGAGTGAGGGAGACACAGAATCCAAAGCAGGCTCCAGGCTCTGACTTGTCAGCACAGAACCCGATGTGGGGCTCGAATTCATGGATCACGAGATCATGACCTGAGCTGAAGTCGGCCACTGAGCCACCCCAAGTGCCTCTGAATTTTTTTTATTCTCACTCTGACAGTATTATATGTATGTATCATAAAAATAAATAAAGATTATATATACTTTTGTCTACATTGCAAATATCTTTTCCCATGCTCTGAAGTGTGAATTTTCACTGATTTAATAGCATTGTTTGAGTTCTTATTTTTGGTAGGGTCCATTTTTCATTTCCTTACTTTGTGTTAGTGCTTATTATGTCAACTTAAGGGTTGTTGTTTACCTCTAAAATCATGAATGTATTCCTCCTGTCTTTTACACTCTAGAAATTTTAATATTTTGTTTTTTACACTTAAATCTAAAGTACATCTGGGATTTATTTTTGTGCATATTGTGGAGTAGGGAGTCAAGTTTCAATTTTTTTTCTTTATGAATGTCCAGTTGTATTAGACCATTAGACCATTGACTGAAAGATTATTCTCTCTCCATTATTCTACAGTGACATCTTTGTCATAATCAAATGTCCATATATGTGAATCTATTTCTCGTTTCCCTATTTTTTTCCATTGGCCAACTTATCTATGTTTCCACCCACACCCACATTACCTTAACGACTATAACCCTGTAAAAGCTATTGATATTTTCTTTTTTAGCCCACCAGCGTAGTTCTTCTGTATGTTATCTTAGCTCCTTTTTGGCCCTTTTCATGTCCATACAAGTTTTGGAATCAGCTTGGTAATCCCTAAAATAAAATCTGAAGATTTTGATTGAGACGGTACCACATTTGTAGATCAATTGGGAAGAGCTGGCTTTTTAATAGTATTGCATCCTGCCATCAGCATACGTGGCAAATACCTCCATTTATTTAGGGTTTCTTTAATTACGTTTATAGCAAGATCTTGGTTTAAATGGGCTCATAAAGCCTTCGATTTCTTAAAACTTTATTGCCGGTATAAAGAAATACATTGATTTTGTATTCATTGTATTCAGTAACTTTGCTCAGTTCATTTACTGATTGCAATAGTTTATCTGTAGGATATTTTGGATTACCTACATATATAATCGTATCATTTTGAATAATGTCTGTGTTATTTATTACCGCTCAATTCTTATATTTTTTTCCTCTTTGAATTATTATGGTGAATAAACGCTTCAGTATAAAATTAAATAGCAGAGTTGATTCTAACTTCCTTCAGCAACTCTCAGACTTGAGGAGGAAAAATTTCTGGGTTACCATTGAACAAAATTTTGCCGTAGAATTTTTAAAGGTAAACTCTGTTGGATTAAGAAAATCACCTTTTATTCCTACTTTGCAATGTTTGTTTTTTCCACAAATGAGAGTTGAATTTTGTAACATGTTTTTATGACACGTAGTGAGACTATCCTAGGCCACTTCCTTTTTTCTGTACATTGTGAATTTAAGTGATTATGGTTTTTTTCATGTTTATTTATTTATTTTGAGAGAGATCCAGACAGAGTAAGCAGGGTGGGCGACAGAGAAAGAGAAGGAGAGAGAGAATCCCAAGCAGGCTCCACCCTGTCATTGCAGAACCCAGTGCAGGGCTCAATATCAGGAACTGTGAGATCATGACCAAGGCCAAACCAAGAGTCAGATGCTTAACCAACTAAGCCACCTAAGTAATTATATGTTAAATAGTAAACAATATTGGTATCCCAGAATAAACAGATTTTGTTTGTTATGTTAGCCTTTTATTTTTTTTTTTTTAATTTTTTTTTTCAACGTTTATTTATTTTTGGGACAGAGAGAGACAGAGCATGAACGGGGGAGGGGCAGAGAGAGAGGGAGACACAGAATCGGAAACAGGCTCCAGGCTCTGAGCCGTCAGCCCAGAGCCCGACGCGGGGCTCGAACTCCCGGACCGCGAGATCGTGACCTGGCTGAAGTCGGACGCTCAACCGACTGCGCCACCCAGGCGCCCCTATGTTAGCCTTTTAAAACACTGCAAGATTTCATTTCTTAACATATGGTTTCGTATTTTTACAACTACATTCATGTAAGCAAATGGCATGTCATTTCACATTTTTCGGTGCCCATGTCCAGTTTCCACGTCACTAATTAGACCCCCTGTGGTGGTGCCCCTATTGTCTCTTTCTTTTTTTCTTTGTCACATTGCCTGGGCCACTGATATTTGTAACTGAATACAAGACTTTGAAGAGGCTTTGCATTGATGTTATTTTTCTCCTGATGATTTTTTTTTTTTTTTTTAGTTTCTGCTAGGAAGGGAGGGCAAGACTAGATAAGACTATTGGCAGGGGGAATCAGTCTTTCTAAAGTCTAATATATTTATGTTCTACCTTTACTCCCATGATGCAGTCCTTCAGGGGCACCAACTTAGAGCCTGGCTGGTTTACCAGAGACTGTCCACAAGGAAATTCAACTTTTGGCTCTCCAGTGTTGAGAACAGCCACCATCTCTGCACATCTTTTCAGCCTCATGGGAGTAGCCATGTTGCTGAACTTGGCCTGAGCCACTTCAGATGAATGCTTTGGGTGGGGGTGCGGGGGAGGGGGGGGAGATGCTGAGCTGTTGGGCTCACTTCTCCATTTCTCTTCTCCCTCCATGATTGTGGAGTCTCATTACTGGCCATTTTGGTAGCACTGAATACCATTTGGATTCTCCAACCCCTGAGACTGTCATCACCTCTACTTGGTATTCTTGCCTTTTAGTTCCAGCTTTGGCTCGGCTTCTCAGCCCTTCTGTCCACCCCTCTTCGGAACTCACAAATGTTCTGAAGGAAAACATCATGTCATATTTGGCCGACTCTAATGAGTGCCTCTTCTCTCTGGAATATTGACTGCTCAAGTCTTGGCTGCCTTGGTAACTCTCAGATGCCTTTCAACAGTTTTTGTGTGTTTTGTGTGTTTTCTTTTCTTTCTTTCTTTCTTTTTTTTAAAATACAGCTGATTATGTTGTTTTTAGGGGAGAATTGTTCTGCTGCAGGGTAGCCCAACATAACCTGAATCAGAATTAACAATTAATATTTGAATAAGAAAATTACTTTCTTGTCACTTATTAGCTACTTTCTTGCCTCTACACGTTAGTTTCTACCTGTAAAAGGCTTCATAAAGCTTTTGGAAATAAGATATATCTTTTGAGGCTATATTTCAATATTCTGGGAGTCTCCCTAGGCTCTAGAAATTCTTTTTTTTTTTTTTAATTTTTTTAAATGTTTATTTATTTTTGAGAGAGAGGGAGAGACAGAGTGTGAGCGGGGGAGGGTCAGAGAGAGAGAGGGAGACACAGAATCCGAAGCAGGCTCCAGGCTCCGAGCTGTCAGCACAGAGCCTGATGCAGAGCTCGAACTCACAAACTGTGAGATCACGACCTGAGCTGAAGTCGGACGCTTAACCGACTGAGCCACCCAGGTGCCCCTAGAAATTCTAATCTACCAAATATCATTCTTCCCTGTCTAGCTGCAAAATGGAATTCAGATTTTCTTAAGGATACTTCCATAATCTTGAGTCAACTTCCTTCAAACAGAAGCAGGTCCTTAGGGCGCATGCGCGCGCGCGCGCGCGCGCGCGCGCGCGCGCGCACACACACACACACACCCTAAGCATAACCACAGGCAGTATCTTAGTATCCTCTCCAGATGACTAAGAAGAAGAAGAAGAAGAAGAACAACAACAACAACAACAACAAAGAACAGAGTGTGTGTATGCGTGTGTGTGTGCGTGTGTGTATGCGTGTATGTTTGCTATCATAAAGGAACTGCAAAGCAATAAAACCAACAGACAAAATGCAGGTCCCAGAGTCTTTATATGGTGCCCTTCAGGAACCTTCTCTCAGCCATGCATCCCTTTAGGCTCCAAAGCACATGAATTCAAGAGCGCTGTTGTGGTCGCGGGCTCTGCTCCCCACATGAGCGCCCCTTCAGCACTTCTCTACAAAGTTAGGTCCTAACTCCTGTCAGCAGCACAGACTTGAGCAAAAGCTTTCCTCAGAAGGAACACAGTGCTGGAAAACACAACCTCATCCATTAAAAGGTAACTTTTACATTATTTTGTTGAACAGTTTCACTCCTCTGTTTCTGGAATTTTAATTTCACAAAAGTGTTTACTTTAACTTAAATTCTCATTAAAGTTTTATTGCTTTCCCCCCAACTCCAAACAAAGGAATAGTCTACTCTCAAAGGGAAATTCAAGTCTCCTCTTTCAGGAAAACATTTTAATATTTAAAGCACAACTCTTGTCCTAGTAAATTTAGAAAGCAATTTTCCCACTGCTGGACATTAAAATGTCAGTAAATCCTGGGATCCAGTCTAAACCAGGATATCCCATTATATCATAGACTTACTAAGAGAATGAAGGAAATAAAACAATTTTATTCAGAAGACTAAGTGGTTGCTCACATGTTTCCTGGACGTCACCTTGCACCATCAGCACTCAATCCAAACAGACCCTGGCACATAATAGGTTCTCGTTAAATGAGAAATCACCACTTCAAGAATTTAGACTACTTTGGTAGACCTGTATTCTTCCCATAGCACCTTAGCTTCTCACCTGACAAATCTCTGTACTCAGAAAAACACACCCATTCGAAGGACCTGAAAGCTGAGTCATTTTTCAGTAGCCCTGCTAATCTGTTTCCATGAACAAACTTGGTTGACTCATGCACCAAAGTCACATTTCAGGTCAGGAACAGTTGTTTGACATTAATTATGTGTCAGGATTTGAAAGGCCACTCAGGAGGCTGGTAGCTCATGAATGGATTCTAGTCAGCCACGTTCTAAAATCAAGGAGAAATCCCTGTAACTATGTTGTTTGGGTATGAATTGACAAGGATAAATAATTATAAGAACATAATGACGTTCCTGGCTTAAGAAAAAAAAAAGGGAAAAAGAGGCTGGACTTCAATGTTGTCAAGTAAGAAAAAACAAAGTGCTTGCACATGAACTGATGTTGATTAATCCCCAGCTACTTCAACGTGGAATGTTCTAGCTATGGTCGAAACTGAATTTTTCTTTATTTTTTAATTAAGCCGGTATGAAGTATGAGAAGACAACTAAAATAGTCATAGATTATAAGTTAGAATCACGTTTAGAATCCATCTGTCCTACTTTCCTCTATTTTTTACACAACCTCTAAGTACAATTTATCATTTTAGAAAATGCGATTTAACGTAATGGGCTCTAGAAACAAGCTGATAGAAGCATAACTTGGCTAACTTAATTTCTAGCAACCATTAATTAAAAATGGATTAATGCCCTTACCTTCTTTTTGGTTTAGTTTTAATATACTTAAATGTGGCAAATGAAGCGTGGCCAGGTGACCTAACCTTATAAGCTCTCTGTGTCTTAAGATCAGTTTAATGATTGTGGGACAGCCCTTACCCTGCATTTGAGGACAGAATGTCTTGTGAACAGATGGATCCTTTATTTTTTGAAAGTTTATTTATTTATTTTGAGAGAGAGAGAGAGAGAGATTGAGAGAGAACATGAGTGGGGTAGAGACAGAATGAGAGAGAAAGAATCCCAAGCAGGATCTAGACACTATCAGCACAGAGCCTGATGCCGGGTTTGATCCCACAAACTGTGAGATCATGACCCGAGCTGAAACCAAGAGTTGGACGCCTAACCAACTGAGCCACCCAGGCGCCCCAACAGATAGATCCTTTAACCCTGGCAGGTGAGAGTTGTGATTCTTTGGTCATCAGGCGCAATACCTTCTAATATACAGACATAACAAGGTAGATCAAACTAGACATAGGTTGAAGATAATAACCATCCAAATAACTAGAGTTAACAGATACCCATTTCCTTGTAATATTTTTGATAATTAACGAATGTGAAACGATCAGCATCGCAAAGAGAGAACAGACTTTTTTACATGACAACAATTATAACAAGAGATATTGATGCCTATGACTTGTGGGAATGGTGATGTTGAGGATCCTGAGAACAGCGTTCAAGTTCAAAAACAATTGGGCTCGTTTCGTCACTAAATATAACTCAATCTGCTTTCCAGGACTAAAGTCTGGAATTTGTGGCCATGTCCCAACAAATACCCTGGTTGGTATCCCACCTAGTCTTGCTGACCATTAACGAACAGAACTGCCAGGTACTTCCTCCAACCTCTCCTATGGTGGGACTTGCTAACCATGAAAGGCAGTTCCCAGCCATCATTGCTTTGCACCAGCCAGATCAGTGATGGCAGTTCGATTTTAGAACCCAAACCAACTGCTGCCCAGATAATTATTTTGAAAAGAATTCAAAGGCCAAATCTGAGGTCAGTAAGCAAAATCACTTGGCAACAAATTCTTGGGTGTAGGATGCTTGCTACCATGGATGACACATATTTTCCATCCCAATCGATAAAGTTACTTAAAAACAAATAGTTGGGATGACCTGAAGAAGTACAGTGTTTGCAATGGACCATCAAACAGCAAATTTTTGAGTAAACATAAGTTTAATAAAGAAATACATAAATTATTCATGTATTTATTCATGTATTTATATTTTATTTTAGCTAAAAGCTCAAAGGACAATAAATGTTCACTACAGTTTTATTGAATGCAATAGTCTTCATGCTGAGGACAGCTTTAGCAAAGTGAAAATAGTAATTAAGCAATTCACTGCTATACCCCATTTGTTTTAGTTTAAAATTATTTACACAAAGTAATATTACATAAAGTTATATATATGTGTGTGTGTGTATATATATATATATATATATATATATATACACACACACACATATATATTTCAGATTTGGAAGGATCTGGCAGGGTTATTGTATGTTCCAGATGACCATATGAAAATCTTTAGATTTACTGATATATGCCAATCAGTGAGTTATTTTTCATGGGCCCTACTCATTTGGAATCACTTAAATGAAAATATCAATTTATCTTCTCTGCAGGTAACAGTTAAGAGAATGAGCAAGTGGGATAAACTTTTAGTAGGATACCTGTCAGGCTTTTAAACTCAGAGGGCATTCTCCTATTAGAATTTAATATTCTATAACAAATTTGATGATTCTACATGGTTAAACCATATGCAAAATATTAATTTTATAACAATCTCTGCTCCTATTTTTTTTTAAATGAGGAGAGTTACTTGAGTTTTGATGATGGCATAGAGCCTCAGTTCTACTGTCCAGCCCACTTGAATGGTGGTTTACTTTGTTTCTGTGTGCAGTAAAACATATATACTTAACATGTTTGTATAGGATATAGCTCTATATGTCATGAAATCCTTCTTCAGTCTTTCTTCCCTGAGGAACTGACAAGAGTCCATAGCAGGTGTGATTAGGCAAATCTTCCCACATTGTTCTTGTATCACTTAATGACTTAGGAGTTTCTGTCCTGTTCTTGGGGTCCTTAGTGCTAAATTTTGGTGTTGGCTTATGTATTTACCCAACCCTTTATTAACAGGGAGACAGAAGACAGAAAATGTCTCTCCTTTCAAATATCTCTGAAAAACTCTCACCTTGCCAAGGTTGCAACATGACGTCCTCAACTGCATCTACTGTTTCCATATTCTTTATGAGAATCAGTATCCATCTACTCTCCATGAGAAAGTGACTGAGATAAAGTCCCTTTTCTGGGAAAAACCTCCTTCTTGCTGGGAAGTGAGAACGGCATCATCTTCTCAGATGCACAGAGTGATAATTTAAACGTCACGTTATTAACTCTCTTCTTGGGAAAAGTGAGTTGAGTGTCAGTGTGAACTCATACCAAATGTAATATTGTTTGGCTTACACGGGGCAACGAGGCTTAAGTTTGCACCCAAGAAAACAGCTGTGGGAAGAGTCACATAATCGCATGACGTCCTGAGCTGAGAGGTGTGCCCTTTTATGAACATTGTGCTCCTTTCCTCATTCCTCACCCTTTCCGTGACCAGCAGTCTCTCTCCATAATGAAAGGTATTCACACACCATAAAACCATAAAGCCAAATTCTATGGCATATTAACCCACTTTCAAGGCCTATTGACTTTTACTGTGTCTGTAACTAGTCCAAGGGTGGGATCTTGCTCTTTTTCTTTTCATATTGTTCAATATTCCCAGGGGTAAATCCTCTCCCTTTATCACCACAGCCATTATCACTGTTGTTGAATGGCCAGGGACTTTGTTGACTTCAACATGACCTCGATTTTTTCATTTGAGATCTATTTTAATTCATTTGCACGGAGTGACTGAGCACCTGAAATTGGAACTTCCAAAACACTTGTATTTTGGCCACGGAAATCCTTTTTTTTTTTTTTTTTAAGCAAAATGCCCAAGAGAAGAACATGCTGACTTCAACTTGAAGAATTTGAGTTTTAAAAATTTTTTTTTTCAACGTTTATTTATTTTTGGGACAGAGAGAGACAGAGCATGAACGGGGGAGGGGCAGAGAGAGAGGGAGACACAGAATCGGAAACAGGCTCCAGGCTCCGAGCCATCAGCCCAGAGCCTGACGCGGGGCTCGAACTCACGGACCGTGAGATCGTGACCTGGCTGAAGTCGGACGCTTAACCGACTGCGCCACCCAGGCGCCCCAAGAATTTGAGTTTTTAATGAGGATTTGCTTAGACTCTTCCTTTTACATATCATTTGAAGACAGCAGCTCTTCCCAGTCCTTAATCTTGGTGCATTCTTCACCTTTTTAATTTTTTCTTCTCTTCTCTTCTCCTCTTCTCTTCTCTTTTTTCTCTTTTCATGTGTGTATTTTTCTTTTAATGGACCTGTAATGATTATTCTGTTTACCTTAATATATATATATATATATATATATATACACACACACACACACACACACACACACACACATATATATATATATCTTATCTGGTGTATTATTTCATCTGGTGTATTTCTATTTCTTGATATATTGTTAAAGCCATTCTTCTTCCCTCCACATCATGGGGCTGGCATAAACTCATTATTTCTGTCTCTGACTGCACTTAGCTCTTCCTTACTCATTCTAACCGACTGTGAATTCACATTGGCATGCCATTCTCAATCATGTTCTTTTCTGATAGTCTATTCCCAGTAAAACTACCGGTTTGTCATAGACTCTGGGTCTGGAGTTCTCTCTTGTCCAGCAAGAGAGCAGGCACAGGATTGAAATGCAAGAGAGGCTAATGTCCAGGAGGAGACAAGAGTCCCCAGTAAAGGTCCTTGCTCCATTTTTATTAGGATCAGAAGGCTTGCAAGTGTGAAGGAAAGGGGGTTTTGAAGATATGAGGTGTTAGGGGTTTGGGACAATAGAAAACAAAATCCCCATGCTGGACAGAAGGTTGTTTACAGCAGGCCAGAGGACCATGTCTATTTACCTAAACTTGCCTAGGGGACAAGAAAGACAAAGCATGCTACCTCAGGGTCAACAAGACACCTTTATTTTGCTAATTAGCTCTGCTCTGGGCAATTTCATCCTGCTGCTGTCTATAGCCCTGTTTATCTGTTTACCCATTTGGGTCCTTATTTCCTGTGAAAGCATCTTTCTGCTATTGTACTAAATTGGGGGGTGTTTCCACCCTGAATACCTAATCTTTTTACCTCATTTTGGATGCTTTCATCCTGAGACTTTTCTATTCTTAGATCTTTGTCCTATATTGGGGGGGGGGGCTTTGCCCTGTTTACCTAATCTGTTTTACCTAATCTTGGATGCATACATCCTATGGCTTTCTATTTCTTTATGCCTTGTTAACCCATTGGTGCAAGTTCAGGGAATTCCTAAATGTATTCCCCACACCAGTTGATTGCATAATGATCTTTATAAATGAAACAACGCAAAACAAAATAAAAGCAATTACCAATCTTTAAATGTCCACCAGTAATAAGGAACTTTGGCATACTGATTTGATTTTACATGACTAAGATGTGGATCTCATTGATGAGTCCTAATGAATTTGTTCACTAACATTACCACATATAAAGTGAGCCCACAAAAACGTTATACGCTAAAGAGCCCTCATGAACAGAGATTAATTTGTCAACATTCCAAAACTCAGTGGGAAACAAGTTCACAATCCCACTCAACAACACTGATATTGAAAACTAAGGGATCTCTCTGCTTTTTATCCCACCCAACTTACCTCTCGTCCTTCTGTATTAGTCAGAATTTATAACCGAAGGCTCACAAATCCATACCAGTCAGTCTACAGAGGAATATTTCCAAAGAAAGAAACAGCTCACAGGATTGTTGCATAGAGTGAAACAAACAGACTATAGCCTAAGACTTTAGGAATGATCCCCCAAACCACAAAGCAAATATGGGCCACCAAGGAAGGCACCACTTCTGCCATGTTGTGAAATTTGAAGTATCTAGAAGTTTCTTTCCATGTTAGTGAGTCACTACCACAAATACATCTTCAGGAACATCACTACCGATGCCCACAAAAAGGATATGCTGCGACCATCTGCTCTCTTCGTAGGTAACTTGGGTTCCAGACACGTTCACACAAGTTCATTTAATTTTTGGAACCTCAATCATTTCCAGAATAACCTGAAAAAGCACTGTGTCCAATCTAATTTTTCACACTTCAACCTTGTCAGTATAGGAAGACACACTAGAGCAGGGCTGGTAGGTTTTGGGTAAACTGCATTATGCCTCCTTCCGGTCTATTCATGCTTCCATGTTTTCCCCTCTCTCTCTGTTTCACTTGCTCTCTCTTGCTTATATTTTTGTGATCTCTATTCTCACAGTCTCTTGTTTTCTTCCCATTTCTCTCTACGTTTGTATCTGTTTGTATTTTACCACACCAACATAGTCTCCCCCTTCACATTTGACCATAATGGAAAACTCAGATACTTTGTAGACGATTTTTAATACTTTTTAAAAGTAATTTTAATTACTTCATTCCTTGTCTAAGACTTTGATATTGAGACATTGAGTTGAGTGCATAATATTTAAGGGCATATTCTACTCAGGGTGCTTGTTTATAATGAACTGAGGTCGGAGCCTGGGTGTACTGAAGTAGAAAGAGTGTGGAGTCTGGGGAGGAAGTAAAAGTCAAGTTGGTGTTCTAACAAAGTCATATAGAGTTCATGTAACTGTATAGTTAAATCTCTGTGGGCCTCAGTTCCTTAACATGGAAAGTAGAGATAATGTCTATCTTGGAGGGATGTCACAAGGATTAATATTATAATTCTTTTAAAGCATCTGGCAAATTGTAGGTTTCAGCAGTCATAAGCGGTAGAAGTTACCGATCACCTCATTCCTCACCCCCACTTTATGGTTGACTCTCCGTACATAAAAAACACCTTTGCCCTTCACTCTCATTTACATATGGCCCCCCTTTTTTAAATAGTTTAAGTACCAGAGAGAAGACCATGACACCTCAAATTTCATTTTATATCATTTAGAAACATTAATAACTACAATAGCGGTACACTTTCTCAAGGAAATGCCCTTGGGCTCCAAGAACTGTGATTTTTCAGTAGGCAGCAGCCTTTTCTCTGGAGCTAAGATTCATCAATTCTACCTACTCATTACCGGATACAAATCAAGGTGCTGTCCAAGGCTCACCTTTAAAGAGGAGATATAGGGAGCCTGGGTGGCTCAGTCGGTTAAGCATCTGACCTCGGCTGAGGTCATGATCTCACAGTCCGTGAGTTCAAATCCCATGTCGGGCTCTGTGCTGACAACTCAGAGCCTGGAGCCTGCTTCGGATTCTGTGTCTCCCTCTGTCTCTGAACCTCTCCTACTCGCATTCTCTCTCTCTCTCTCTCTCTCTCTCTCAAAAATAAATAAACATTAAAAAATTAAAAAAAAAGAGGAGACATAAATTCAAATATTAATTGAGTCATGCACTTTAATAATTCTGTTTTTTTTTTTTTAAGAATAACAATAGTATACCTGGTAGTTTGATGAACTTATAACCAGCTACTTCAACACATGCTAGGTTTGTGATTTGAGAATGAAAATGTAAGCCCACATTACTTCTCTAACACTGCTAGGACAGTCAGGGTTGAGTATATGAAATTCAGTTTATTTAATCCCAGTGTACTCTTATCTGTGAGTTCATATCATCCCTTTGATGGCCATCATGACCATATGGCAACTATGAAATAAATGAGTCTTGTGAGAATAATTTTATTTGGAATTCATCTGATCCTAAGCCCAGATAGTGTAGATAGCATTCTTATTATGCCATGCAATTTTATTGTAGGAGAAAACAGAAAAAAATGTCTTCATATTTGCTCTGCTTTGAAGTTGCTATCTGAGTTTTGAATTACCTTAATATTTATACATTGATGGCAAGGTTTAAAAATAGTTCTTAAACTATCTTGAACAGTCTTAACAGTTCTTAAACAGTCTTTCCAAGACTGGATATTTCATATCTTGAACCATGTGACAAATGGCACTGGAAGAGCTTAAGAATTGTTTTTAGTTTTGGTCTCTAACACTTTTTGTTGTTTTCTTTTCAAATGCGTAATTAATACCAACATCATGTTATCATAAAGTGAAAGTAGCCATATAGTATATGTGTTCTTCTAAGGCCAACATCTTCCCGGGATTTGACATTTCTTGCACTTGGGGGAAGAGTATCTATTTCTCGAGTTGATACCTATTAGGAAGCAATGCTACCCAGTGCTCTGAATTGAAATGCTAGACAAGGCTTTGTTTGTCTGACCCAAGAGTGGACATCTTCTATTCACACTTACGGTATAACTTACGTGATGGACACAATTGTCTCCAGTCAAGGCAGAGGTCCCAACAACCCTTTGGAGGCAGATATGCAGTTAGCCAGATTTAAATAACCCCAAACCTGTCCAATGACATTTCGTGGGGGAAAGGAGATGTGGATTAATTTACTGCCCTCATATATAATATTTGAGAGAAGGCTTTTAAAAAAATCACTGGGCGATGAACCTGGTTGGATTGTGTTATTTATCTGACACACGCTTATGTTTCCGGTTCAACAGTGCACAATCTATTTCTCTGGAAGACGTCTCCGTCAATAGGCATTGCGCACTATTCAAAGACGCAGAATGAAAATGAAGCCAGTAATCAAGCATACCTCGTGCTACCAGTGTAAACAACACGTGACATTCACCTCTGTTTCCCAAGCACTGGTAGAACCAGCAAAACAAGGCATGCAATCCATTGCCACAGGTAAATATAGATTTTGTCTCACCAACAATATTATCAAAACAGCATTTATGTTCGGGAACAGGCAAATCTACAGAAGCCAGTTTTGCTGTAGCTATTTCCTTGTTTCAAGGATCATAAAACAGCAGGAAAATCAGCAGAGGAGTTCTCATCCATTGGTATCTCTCCACCAGGCAAGTCAGTGCCATTTGGGGAGTGAGAAGCTTGGTATGCCATGTTCCATAAGAGAATTTGAGCACATACCCTTTTCTAATACCAATACCCTTTTCTAATATTTCAAACAGCATTTCATGTCCCCACAATTTCTTTGACGTGGAAAAACTAATATGAGCAGTTCATAAATTATTGTTTACCTTGGAAAATGAAGACTGTTTTTGAAAGCAGATTTGCATTTCCTTTTGAAGCCTTTCCAATTGCTCTAGGTAATTTAAAAATAAATAAATTGAAAGTGTATTATTTAGGGGCACCTGGTGCTTCAGTCAGTTAAGCGTCCCACTCTTGGGTTCTGCTCAGGCCAGGTCATGATTTCACGGTTTGTGAGTTCGAGCCCCACAATGGGTGTCTTGTCTGGGATTCTCTCTCTCTCTCTTTCTCTCTCTCTCTCTCTCTCCTTCTCTCTGCCCTTCTCCACTTGCATGTGCATTTGCTCACTATCTCTCACAAAATAAATAAAAAAGCATTAAAAAAAGAAAGTGAATTATTTAAGAAAAAAATAGAAGTTGATAGCAAATGGCTCTAACTACTTTGTTCTCTACTATGTTTGTGCAACATGCAGAACTGGATTACCATAGCTCGAGACAAGCAGTGCAATTCTTCAGGGTGAAATACAACATCAGTGATCACAATGTTTATTTGTACAGTTTATCCAAGATCTAAGTCCTTCACGGGACCATTAATTCTTGTAACATTCCATAGAGGCTGGTTCTGCTTCCCTAGTGTTGGCGGAGAAACTGAAACCTTAGGAGGGGTCAGTGACCACTCAAGTAAGGAGCTTTCTTTGATGGCAACTGATACCTAGGGGTCACTGGGTCCTGACAAGTAGTGAGAAACTGGCAAACTTGGAACCACATTTGTTCCATACGTTTTGTTCAGCCACTATACTGTTGGCAGTGTTAAAAACTGAAGAATTTCATTAAAAAAAAAAAAACAACAGATTTTGGACTTTGTAAGAATGGAAAGCTCTAAGAACACTAGGGTGTACTCCCATGTGGCAAATGTCACCTGGACTTGAATAGCTTTTGCTCCATTAGGAGAGCATGCAATGTCCTCAGCTGTCCTGCTTCATTTTTTTTGTTCTCACCCCAGACCCTGCAGGCCTTTGGGACCCCATGTGATAAATCCTATGATTTTACAATTGACTGGCAGGGTGGCTGTAAATGTTCACAGCAACTATTCTCCCCTGAGTAACCCATAGGCTCCTCGAGGCAAGGACAGGAATTGCTCTGTGAAGAGAAGAGAATGTCCTTCCTTTGTGAAACTTGCACGACTAGAAGACCTTGTGTGTGTGTGTGTGTGTGTGTGTGTGTGTGTGTGTGTGTGTTAGAATCTGTGCCAAAGGGGAATTTTCCATCTCCAAATTAGGGAATAGCCTAATTCAATTACAATCATACATGTAATTTTTCTAGCATGTGCTAGGAGATCAATAAATGTTATGTAAATTGAATCTAATCTCTAGTGTAAGAGCTGTATTTGAATTTAGATAGATGTTACATTCAAAATTGTAGTTTTTTTTGTATTACATGGACATATTTTTATGTACAGAATTCAATCAACATAGAGTCTGCAAAGTACAGTCTGAAAGTCTGTATTCCTTTATGTCCCCACCCATATGATCAGAGAAAATGAATGCTTCCAAAGATATCAGAACAACTCCTAAAGAGTAGTAGGGGAATAAATTTCACTTTTCCAATGAGAGAATGGATGAAATATACATATGAGTTCTTTCTAAAATGTAAAAACATACATATTACAAGGGTATTCATTTTTAATACATTAGTGAATATTCTATACTGTATCTTCTCTTCTATTTGTGTTAGTATATGTAGAGTGTAATAATTATAATTGATAATTCCTTGGTACATTGAAATTACATATTAAACAAAAATGACAGCCTAGGCTCCCAGTCCACCAATATTTGCCACGATTATTGGAAGAGTGTTAGACTAATCACAGTAAGCAGTAGAAAAATGGGGAACTGTGTACTGAGAAGAGAGAAAGGAGGTAGAATAAATTAAAAAAAAATGGAAGTGGATACACAGACAACACTTAAGAAACATGATGAAAGCTGAAGAAAATACATGGGTCCACTGGGACATTATTTTTATGTCTTAGAGGGTTTAGTGAGAAGCTGTTAGAGCCAAAGATGAGTATTATTTTAGATTCTTTTCTGCTTAGGTACTGGCCCAAGAAAATCTGAAAAAGTTATGTAATGTACATGGAGGGGATTAACAAAATTCTGTGTTCTTAGAGCTTTTTCTTAATTACATTATTTATTTATTTATCAACAATTCCCAGAGTTCTTCCCATGAACCTGGTAATGTTCTAGCAGTTGGAGGGGACATTAGTGAACAAGACAAAGTCATTGTGCCCATAGCATTTACATTCTATTGGAGAAAACAAACAAACAAACAAAAATAGACAAGTACACGAATAACCAATAGGTAGTTCTCTTGGCTTCAGTATCCTAGTTACCCAGGGTCACCAAGGAAGTATCAAGAGCTGGGGCATAGAGATTTCAGTACTATCTGTGTGATATTAAATAAATATTGAGCACTTTCTATGTATCAGGCACTATACGAGTTTTCGCTACAAGGTGGGTACAACAGAGATGGTTCCTGCCGTCCTGGAAGTTTTGGTCCCCTTATCTACAGAATGAGTGGGCAGATGGTCACTTAGACCTGCTTTGGGTCTAATGTTTCATTCTGCTGCTGAGCACAAAGACACCCTTTCCTGTTCCAAGCTCTTGACGTGGAGGGAGGCCTGGTCGGGTGGGACCCACCAGTTCGGTGAAAAGGAATGAGATAAAGTGCTGTTGCTGAGTGTAAGCCCAGAGGACTCGCTGAAACTATCTGAGACAGATTTCCAGAAGCCAGTCCCATAATCACACATAGGTCCCTGTAGTAGTAATCCCAAAGAAGATGGCCAGAACAAGGGTCAGAGAGAAGGGGAAGGAAACAGGCGGAATGAATCCAGAAAGCTTTGTGACTACCGGGGATAGCTGACTTGCTTCTGCTGAATGTTTACAGGCTCTTGGAGGTGCTTTCAGGGTTGTTTGGTTTCATTTAAAAGGCTCCAAATGCCTTGGAGCTGCTTTTCTATGGGGGTAAAGACAGGCTCTTCTTCTCACCTGTCTGTGAGGTTAACAGTGTGCTTTTTTAAGGTGAAAAGGACGGCTTGGATCATTGGAGCAATGTCTTACCATGAAACAAAGCGAGATCTACCGACCAGATCAGCACCAAACTTCGGACCGTGACTCAATCCAACACACAACTACCCAGTGTCTTTTATGGTCTAAACAGAGGGGGAACGTTGACAATATAAAGCAGGGCAAGTTTCCTGCTCTTGTGGAGACCAGAGACCGCAGTGTTGCAGTAACACTATAAGAATATAAAAAACAGAGCTGCTTTGCCAAAAGATCAAAAGAAATATTTGGTAGGTTCTTGAAACCCCTTCCAGTTGACCTATGCATAAAAGATTGGGGGACCAGGGTGGCTGCGTGGCTCAGCTGGTTAAGCATCCAACTTCTGCTCAAGTCATGGTCCCACAGTTCTTGGGTTCGAGCCCCTTGTCAGGCTCTCTGCTGTCTGTGCAGAGCTCACTTGGGATCCTCTGCCTCTCCTCACCTCTCTCTCTCTCTCTAAAAAATAAAGATTTTAAAACAAAGTGGGAGATGTGCTTTTTTTCATATCATGCTAGGACAGCCAAATCTGGTAGTTTTAAAACTATAAGATCATAGACTGAAGTTATTTTTATTATTGATCATTTGGTTTAATACGACAAAGTTAATCAGCTCAGCAGCTCTTTCTCCTACGTCCTGCTCAGTGTTATGCTTACATAAAATCATAAAGAGCAGAGATATGATCTATATTTCTTGGTCCCAGGAGTCCATCATGGGGCCCTATACATAGTGGAAATGTGCCACAGATATTTTGAGACATCATTCTGAAAATCTTGCAGAAATTACAAAATCCCTATAAAGATTTGAGATAAGAATTTGTACAACTTCGGGGCGCCTGGGTGGCGCAGTCGGTTAAGCGTCCGACTTCAGCCAGGTCACAATCTCGCGGTCCGGGAGTTCGAGCCCCGCTTCAGGCTCTGGGCTGGTGGCTCGGAGCCTGGAGCTTGTTTCTGATTCTGTGTCTCCCTCTCTCTCTGCCCCTCCCCCGTTCATGCACTGTCTCTCTCTTTCCCAAAAATAAATAAAAAACGTTGAAAAAAAAAAAAGAATTTGTACAACTTCAACTTTTCCTCATATTCTACTGAAAAGACATTAGTAAGTCCAGCATGTCATAATATATTGTAATATTTTCTGTCTTTTTTTAAATAACTAAAAACCAAGAATATCATGCACAGCTTGTTTCAATAATATTCTTACTCATGTGATCTGAAGTTGTTTTAGGTAAGGCACTTAATGTTTAACCCCATTAAAATTTGCAAACACTGGTTGCCTAAGGCAGACAGAATCTTAATTTGAATTTTAAGTGGAAAGTTAATTGTTTTGTAAATTAATCAGTAACATGGCTTAGCTCTATTTGCCTGGTTAATTACTTTTCCCTGTCCTGTTAACTCCAACTTTACAAGAGCAACTCATTTTTTGTGCCCCTGTATTCACTGTTTGCTCATAAGGTTGTGTGTGTGCGCGCGCGCGCATGTGTGTGCGTGTGCGCGCGTGTGTGTTCTATGTATGTGGCCTTTTCACTCATAAATTACCATTTTATGATTTCTCATATTGAACAATGGCTTTTGTTGTAGAAAATAGAGACACCTTATTTCTCTTAATCCTGTTCAAAATGCTGTTGAGAACCCATAGTGTGCGGACCGTTATTCCAGAGAACAGCACGGGATAAAGCTAGAAAATCATGCAAGCAATGAGTTAACTTTAGAGCCAGATCTATGATATAGTGGATTAAGAGCATGGCCTTAGGTGTCTGAAGGCTTGAGTCCTCAACTGGCCTTTCTACCTGTGAGTTGTGAGCCCTTGGGAGAGTTATTTAAACTTTGTACATCTCAATTTCCTCAGTAAAATTGATATGATAATAGCACTGTTCTAATAAGGTGGTTGGGAGGCTCAAATCATAGAATTAATTGTATCACTTAATAATCTTAATTGTTAACTTAATTATTAGTTCTCATGATTAGCATAATAGTGTTAAAGTAGTATTTCTTTTAAATTTTTTTTTTAATGTTTATTTATTTTTAAGACAGAGAGAGACAGAGCGTGAGCAGGGGAGGGGCAGAGAGAGGGGGAGACACAGAATCCGAAGCAGGCTCCGGGCTCCGAGCTGTCCGCACAGAGTCCGACACGGGGCTTGAACTCACAGACCGTGAGATCGTGACCTGAGCCAAAGTTGGATGCTCAACCGACTGAGCCACCCAGGCGCCCCAAAGTAGGATTTCTTAAAATATATTGTATTAGGCATATGGAGTCATATTTGATGATATGATCCTACATGTAGTTTCTTTTCTCTTCCTTTTTGTAAGTAACTTGACTTAAACTTGATGTAAACTGCTATGGATTCAAAATAAAATTATGACACATGTTCTGTTTTGGCCTTATCCAATACCTGCTATCCTATCTAATAATAATACCTGCTACCATTTCTAGTCCTACTTGAGGTCTCCACCAGGCCGGAAATTTATCTCCTTTCTTAAGGGAGAGGATGACTTTGTGTCTCAATTCTGTCGTAGACCCTTCGTTCTCGTCATTCAAAGATGCACATTATCCTTTACATTTCAACAGAAAGGATTATTACAGGGAATAAATAGATTAAAAAAAATTGTCTCACAATCCCCAAAATAACTGTGTGGAATGCAGTTGATGCAACTTAAAAAGGTTTTTATTTTGGCATTTATTTGGCTATTTTATTTGGCTTTTATTTTGGCTTTTGGTCAATGGTAAAAGAGGTGTTAGTCGCTGAAAAGAACATTCTAGTGGACTAAGGAAGGTGACAATGACATCGCGCCTTTGTGGGTCACTAAAATGTCTCTGCAAAACACAAAGGGAAGTTAACCTGTATTACAATAAGCTGAGGACACCCATACCTGAGGCTGTTCATTTCATTGCACTGATTGTTTAATTCTAATTTTTGCCAGTGGGGCATCTGGGTGGCTCAGTTGGTTAAGCCTCCGACTTTGGCTCAGGTCATGATCTCACAGTTCATGGGTATGGTTCGTGGGTTCGAGCCCTGCATGGGGCTCAGTGCTGAGCTCGGCTTAGCTCAGAGCCTGGAGCCTGCTTCATATTCCGTCTCCCTCTCACTCTGTCAGCCCCTTCCCTCCCCCCTGTCCCCACTGCTCACACTGTGTCTCTCTTTCTCTTAAAAATAAATAAACATTAAAAAAAAATTTAATTCTTATTTTAGCCAAAAATATGTTCAGTAGTGGTTAGATCGTTCATTAAGTACCATGACCAAGTCTGTAAGAAACTATAACGATGGGGATGAGAATGGTAGACTGGTAAGAAAAGAATAACAATGGTGACTTCGTTGTGGAGACTCAGAAACTCTAAATAAGGAATAACAGTGGTGTGATTGCCCCAGTAAAAATATCTCTGAATACAGTATCAAAAGAAATAGAATGCAAATAACCGTGTATTAGATATTTGAAAAAAAATCACAAAACTTGGCCATGTAAGTGGTTTTCGACAACGTAATGGTAAGGGAAAAACCAATGTGCTGAACGAATTTCGTGGTTTTCATTAACTTCGACCGTATGTGTCATAAGAAATTAGCTTTCTCTGTTTTGTTTGTTGTTGTTGTTGTTGTTGTTATTTTGGTTTTTGGGAGGGAGATAGGAGACATACCCAGGTCCAAATCTGGGTTCCAGCTGTGAGGATTTAGCAAGCAAAAGTGGGTAAGCTTAGAAAAAGCATAATCTCTTGGGGCGCCTGGGTGGCGCAATCGGTTAAGCGTCCGACTTTAGCCAGGTCACGATCTCGCGGTCCGGGAGTTCGAGCCCCGCGTCAGGCTCTGGGCTGATGGCTCAGAGCCTGGAGCCTGTTTCCGATTCTGTGTCTCTCTCTCTCTCTGCCCCTCCCCCGTTCATGCTCTGTCTCTCTCTGTCCCAAAAATAAATAAACGTTGAAAAAAAATTAAAAAAAAAAAAGAAAAAGCATAATCTCTGTTATGTTTTAATGTATTCAATTAGAAAAGGGTGCTGATGCCTTCCAGGGATGTTTTAAACATAAGGTGTTGTGCATATAAGGAACCTTTGGCACAGGCAACATTTAATACTCAGTGTTTATTATTACTAGCAAATTCCAGCTCCCTTAAAAAAGTTTTCCCAACTCATTAGAATTAGGGCCGTTCATGTCAATTCTGTTCACAGAAATTACTCATTAATTCCCACAAAAATCAAATATATAGCTTAATTTTTTTTTTTAATTTTTCTTTTCAACGTTTATTTATTTTTGGGACAGAGAGAGACAGAGCATGAACGGGGGAGGGGCAGAGAGAAAGGGAGACACAGAATCGGAAACAGGCTCCAGGCTCTGAGCCATCAGCCCAGAGCCTGACGCGGGGCTCGAACTCACGGACCGCGAGATCGTGACCTGGCTGAAGTCGGACGCTTAACCGACTGCGCCACCCAGGCGCCCCTATATAGCTTAATTTTTAAAGAATTATTTCCCCACATTTCCAGTCCTGGGAATATCAAATGTACTATGCTCAGTAAAGCATGTGGACCTGTCTCCCAAATATGTCAGAATTCACTGCAGCCCAGATTTTCATTTTTTTTAAATTCAGTGGAAAGTAGAAGAAAGATCAAAACATTTCAGTAATTATTATTGCCACTGTCTATTTTTTGTTTATGCGGGTTTTTTTTTTTTTTTTTTTTTTTTGTGTGTGTGTGGCGGTGGGGGCTGTGGAAGGGTTCTGGAATAAAGAGAACTCCTGAGGTAATAAGAATAGAGCCTTCAGGGGCGCCTGGGTGGCGCAGTCGGTTAAGCGTCCGACTTCAGCCAGGTCACGATCTCTCGGTCCGTGAGTTCCAGCCCTGCGTCAGGCTCTGGGCTGATGGCTCAGAGTCTGGAGCCTGTTTCCGATTCTGTGTCTCCCTCTCTCTCTGCCCCTCCCCGGTTCATGCTCTGTCTCTCTCTGTCCCAAAAATAAATAAAACGTTGAAAAAAAAAAAAAAAAAAAAGAATAGAGCCTTCAGATATGGATTGAACTTACTGGGTTTGCTAGTATCTAGACGTTATGGGTTCCAGCTTTGTTCCCCTCCAAAGCTCATATTTGGAATCCCACCTCTTGATGTGGTGATATTCAGAGATAGGGGCTTTGAGAAGTGATTGGGCTTAGATGAGGTCATGAGGGTAGAGCCCCATGATGGGATCAGTGTCCTCACAAGAAGAGAAAGAGAATAGATCTCTCTCTCTCTCTGCCAGGCACAGCAAGAAAATGGCCATTTTCAAACCAGAAACAAAGGCTCTGCCCAGAACTCTACCATCTGGCCTTCTGATCTCAGACTTCCCAGCACCCAGAGCTGTGAAAAATC
Organism: Puma concolor; assembly: GCF_028749965.1. Taxonomy (NCBI): domain Eukaryota; kingdom Metazoa; phylum Chordata; class Mammalia; order Carnivora; family Felidae; genus Puma; species Puma concolor. The sequence goes on along the minus strand of NC_141675.1, from coordinate 145,613,682 downwards.
AATTTCTGTTATTTAAGCTCCCAGTCGAGTGTATTTGTGTTAAAGCTGGCTGAAGTGACCAAGGCACTAGATAATTATTATACAGGAAGGAGTTCATTTTTAAGCAGAGCGATTGCATATAAGCCATAGAGGTGGCAGAAATGGAGGGAACTGCCAATACAGGACTTTGAGAACATGAACAGCTGGTCATTATGAAGAACAAATAGGATGATAGCTCAAGAACATGTAGCAACGCACAATATTGTTTTGGGGAACCACACACAAAGAGATCTATTGATACGTTCACTTGTTTTCTCAGGACAAGATGATCAGCCAAGTACAGTTAATGGACAGTGAGAAATAATTAAAAATAAATACCGGTTGAAAACTGTCAACAGAGAAAAATAAATACAAAAGCAAATCCACAAAACAATAGAAATTGGCAACTGCTTTATTTGGCAGAAGCAAAGATTATTTCAAGTAGTGATAAGACTTAATAGAAGCCCCAGACTCAAGGATTGTTGGCTGAAGATTGCGGCAGGAATACGGATGACAAAACCAAGGGCAGTCTGACAGTGACATTGTGGGTTATCATTTATAAAGGGAAAGCATTTGCATGTGTTATATAGTTATCAGGGCTGAATTTAATTTAGTAAATTTAATTGCTAAACTTTAATCATGCTTCTGATAATATACACCAAAAAAAAAAAAAAAAAAAGAGAGAGAGAGAGAGACAGAGAGAGATCTCTGGAGAGGGAGCATAGTGAGTCAACATGAGCGTGTGTTTCTTTCATGGGTTCTTGGTAATCTTTTGCTTCTTCCATAGAAATGGAAGTACAGATTATAGAATAATCTGTGTAGGTTGCATATAGTTCGGAATTAAAGAAGAGAAAAAATGTTATCAATCTGTTTATTCTGTAACCATTATTGCTTTGTGAGTTTTGCAGGCAAGTTAGTCATTTCAGAGAGACATAATATTATAGAAAAGCAGGTAAACAGTTAACTGGACTGTTTAATCTCTGAATTTAGGTCCCTCTGTCCCTACAAACTTGGTATTACTCTTTTCCCCTGTCTTTCTCAGTTCCAACGACCTTCAGGGCACGGTTATTTCAAAATATCATGGGGTTAACTGGATCACTGTGTGATAAGAAACCTCTCTGGATGCCCTGGGCTAGTTCTTGCTAGGACAGCTAACTCCGTAATTATTCTAATGTGAGCCCAGGGCTGGTTTCTCATTCCGATCTTAATCTTTTGGCCAGGGCAATTTTAGTGGTAAAGTATTAATATTTTTGAAATAAGGAAAATATTTTTGTGTGAAATAAGGTCCTGGTAAAGCTCGGTGCTCAAGAGAGGAGAGGTTTGCTAGTACACAAAGCCAACAGGTGCATCAGTGGGAACCTGGGAAGCACCTCCTATGAAGACAGAGGCTCTCATATGTGTAATTTCCTGTTTCAGTCTCAAATTTTCCCATTTTTTACAGTTTATTTATTTACTTTGAGATAGAGAGAGACAGAGCACAAGAGGGGAAGGGGAAGAGAGAGAGAGAGAAACAGAGGGAATCCCAAGAAGACTATGCACTGTCAGCCCTGATGTGGGGCTTGAACTCACAAACCATGAGATCATGACCTGATCAAGAAATCAAGAGTTGGATGCTTAACTGACTGAGCAACCCAGGCACCCCTCAAATTTCCCCAATTTTATGTGGATATTCAGCAATATGTAAACAAAGATCTTTTTAAAAATATGTCATGCATGATTTGGAAATGAAATTTTGATTTGATTCTCATATATGTATATATATTTATATTTGGTTTGTCATTAATTCAACAAGCTATGCCATTCCTTTTCAATTTTCCAAGTCCGTCAGTCATTCCCTTTTCCCAGATTGGCAATTAAAGATAAAAAAACAAAACAAAACAAAACAAAACCTGCTGTTTTAATTTCAACTCTTTAACTATGGATTGCCGATTATTTTTCCAAGATCAACCTATTTCCCTCTCTACCACAAATCCGTACCGGATACAAGCCTGAAGAAGGAAATGCTAGATATTTCTGTCAGCACAAGGACCACCCTATGGTTTAGTCCTTAACAGGTCAACAAGTGAGGAAATTACTGTAAATATCTAGTGTTAATTTTTTTTTTAACTTTCAACCTGTCCAGTCTAATAAAATAAAAAACTGGGCTACCATTCACTTCTTTTGTTTTAGTTGGTTTTCCAAGACAGTTCACTCAGGCATCTTCCTCTTCCCCTCCCTACCGTGTACCATTTTTGTTCCAAGAACCTGTGTGTAAAAACTACTCAGATTTTTTGGAACCATTAAAGTCTCAGAGTTTAATAAGTGAACAAGAAACACTTTCCACCATACTCAGATTTCAGGTAGTGCAAGGAAACAGGGAAGAAGTAAAATTGTACAAAAAAAAAAAAAAAAGGCTGGTTTTATGATGTAAAGATAATATTAAAGTGCAGCTTGAAATCTGAAAAGACAGGACAGTCCAGACGATCTCCAGAATAAATTGCTAGTGGAGGTTTCCCAAATCAGTGTGTATGTTTATTTCAGTACCTCCATTGTTAACATCATTATTTTGAGAAGAGACAGTTCAAATTGCTTTACATTTAGGGGCTTCTATCTCCCCCTGTGGACATGGTATTATAGACTAGTTTAGGGGCCCCTGGGTGGCTCAGTGGGTTGAGCATCTGACTTCAGCTCAGGCCATGACCTTGCCGTGGGTTTGAGCCCCACATCAGGCTCTGTGCTGACAGCTCAGAGCCTGGAGCCTGTTTCGGATTCTGTGTCTCCCTCTCTATCTGCTCTTCCCCTGCTTGTGCTCCCTCTCTCTCTCTCTCTCTCAAAAAATAAATAAACATTAAAAAAAAAACAGTTTAGAGACCAGTTTAATTAACACCTAATATAATTCAGTTCAGTGGACCCAGTCAGCTTATCCTGTAAATATTTTATATAGAAATATCAGTGTTTTATATAGATGCAGGACTCTTGTACCATCTGAAGAATTCTAGTTCCTTCAGTTTAAGAAGACAGAGCAGCACAGATAGAGCCACAAAATTAGCTAAACCTATAAATCGCTTCTTCCACTGCTATTGTGAGTGCTTGTGACATAAGAAAATCACGTGGATGAATTTACTGTCTTTGCAAATGCTTTTCTTACACATCAAGATTACCAGGAAAACACCAATAAATAGTTTTCCTGGCTCAAAAGAGAACACTATGTGTTCGGTGCCACGGAGGAGGACAACCTTGTATATTTAATTACTTTCATTTAATTTTGTCCCGTGGTGCGATGCGTTCCCTGACTTCACCGTGGTAGAGTTTGCTTTGAAGTTGTAGACAAATTAAATCAACCGCTTGGATCACATGTGTCCCAAAGAATGTGGTTTCCCAGGTATGAGCAATCTATCAATCCCCTACTCTCCTTTCCCTTTGGCATTTTGACAGTCCTAGCCAACTTCTTAGGTAGATATTTTATTTTGTACCTTGATCACAGCAGCTCTTATAAAGACTTTCAGAATTACCTGTACAAAGTACACCTTTGATGTTTGCAAGAGGTTGGTGCATTTCTCGATGATTGTGCAAACATTCATAATTATGCCCACGGGTAAACATACTGCTGTCTTCTTGGAAAACTGAGAAGGACAAAGAATGTTTATGTGCAGGGCCAGTCATTCCAAGTATCTCTTGTCGGTTTAGACACACCTGGTTACCATCCCCCCCCCACTTATTGGCCAGGAAAGTTGCCCCACCTGATTTGTAAGTTTACCTGTCCTAGTCAATGTGTGTGTGCTCGCGCACGCGTGGTGGTGGTGGTGGGGGGGGGGACTCAGCCAGCCCACACTGGATTAAATCTAGCTAGAAGTAGCCAGAAAGCTCTTTGAAAAAGCACTGGGCTCTGGGTTCATTACTACAGGAAACTTGTTCTCTCCTGAGGCACAGAGAAACCTGCTGCAGAGCAACCCTGCAGGCTCAGGAGTCCAGTGGGATAAAACCCATCCCGGAGGATAATGGCCACCTACGCCCTGCAGATCGCTGGACTGGTGCTTGGTGGCGTTGGCATGGTGGGCACGCTGGCCGTCACCATCATGCCTCAGTGGAGAGTGTCTGCCTTCATTGGAAGCAACATCGTGGTGTTTGAAAACTTCTGGGAAGGACTGTGGATGAACTGCGTGAGGCAAGCCAACATCAGAATGCAGTGCAAAGTCTATGACTCCCTGCTGGCGCTGTCTCCGGACCTGCAGGCATCCAGAGGGCTCATGTGTGCTGCTTCCATGCTGTCCTGCCTGGCTTTCGTGACTGCCATCCTGGGCATGAAGTGCACCAGGTGCACCGGGGACGATGAGAAGGTGAAGGGTCACATCTTGCTGACGGCCGGAATCATCTTCATTGTCACAGGTCTCCTAGTGCTAATCCCTGTGAGCTGGGTTGCCAATTCCATCATCAGAGAGTTCTACAACCCGATAGTGGAGACGGCCCAAAAACACGAGCTTGGAGAGGCTCTCTACATAGGCTGGACCACGGCGCTGGTGCTGATTGCTGGAGGGGCACTGTTCTGCTGTGTCTCTTGTGCCGGTGAGAAGAGCAGCAGCTACAGGTACTCCGTACCTTCCCACCGCACAACCCAAAAGAGCTATCACGTGGAAAAGAAGTCACCGAGCGTGTACTCCAGAAGTCAGTATGTGTAGTATGGTGGCTAGTCGTTAACTTGACCGATAAAGCCATGCCAATGACTAAAGTGACCGCTGTTCTCTAAAAATGGAATCCAAAGGAACATTGATTTGCCATTCTTAACTGCCTAACACTAATTACAGGAACCGTGCATTGGCTATGTAGGCTTCTATGAGCTATTTCAGCAGAATGAGATATCACACACCGTGCTTTGATTGTTCTAGGAAGTGTAGTAACATGTTTTCTAAAATGATTCATGCGTCTTTGTCTTTCGCCAGTTACTTCAAAATGACACTGTTAAAGACTGTCTTGTTTCCCAAGTGTGATTTCTCTACGCCACAGCGTTATGTATGGAGATCAGCGTGTCTGTATCTCACATAAAGAGACAGGCTTATATGGTTCTATTTTAAATGAAATACTGATTCAATACACCGAATAAATAAAACTCAACTATTGCTTTTCAAGGGAATCGGGGATAAGATTGAAGAAGGTTAATATTAATTGTGTACAAACAGCTTAGCAATTAATGCGCACGATTCCTACGGAAGGTTAAAATGGAGGTTTTAATCAGCAGTGTAAAGGAAGCTAAATGGCTTTCTGATATCCTGTTTTTCAAGCTAGAAATCCTAACTCCTTTATCCTTTTTCCCCCAGAGGCCTTTCTTTTCTTGTATATTAAATGAATATCTTTTAAAAGGCAGATACTGTTGTGGAGGAGCTTTGCATTCAGACTGCTTTTCCAGGGCTATCCTGAGAAGAAAGATAAAACTGTAGTCTGAGAAACATTGAAGACGTCAGGAAAGGGAATTTTGTTTTTCCCCTGAAGTTTTTGTGGTTGGAGGAGGATGCATTTTGATGAGAAATCATATTATGTATGTGAATATTTTAACAGCCGTTTGACTATAGACTTTGGGCATTTCTCAATATAAATAACAGGATAGGAAAATGATATCTCTTGGTTTTTAGTTGCTCCCCCACGGAACAAAACCAGGTTGTCCTTTGCAAGCTGCACCTGCTCCTAAGGTGTGTGTAGATGGCTAGGTTTAAATTGTCATTTCGATCCCATCAAAGATACATTTTTTACTTGTTCTATTTTTTATTCATTCTTACTGAGGTATAGAAATACTCTAGCTTTGAGTCCCCCCCAAAGTTGATGCAACTGATAATTCAATTTGAAAGTTTGTATCCACATTCTAACTTAAATGACCATACATATCTGCTTTATGTCCTTTATATTAATAAATTGTGCTTTTTATATAAATTTGATGTCTTTCCTTCTTCTTCTTTTTTTCTATTTATTTACTTGTTTTTTAAAACCCTAATATTTTCAAATTTTCAATTTTATTTTATTTTATTTTTTATTAAAATTGTTTTAATGTTATTTTTGAGAGAGAGAGAGAGACAGAGTGAGAGCAGGGAAGGGGCAGAGAGACAGGGAGACACAGACTATGAAGCAGGCTCCAGGCTCTGAGCTGTCAGCACAGAGCCTGATGCAGAGCTCGAACTCACAAACAGTGAGATCCTGACCTGAGCCAAAGTCAGACGCCTAACCTACTGAGCCACCCAAGTGCCCCTCAACTCTTCAATTTTAAAAAGAGGCCACATTTGAAAGATAAAGGTAGACTCATCATTAACTTTTGAGACTATAAAATACTATATGTTGTTTAACGACATTATTCCTTATAGCCACTGGATTCATACACTAATTTTTGATGCAGGCAATATATTTGTAATGTATTAAGATACTACTGTAGGTTCTAACAAATTGATATACTGTAAATATTATGTATGTTTAAGCCATTTCTATGAAGCCACTATTAAGTCATTTTTGTAAAAACTTTGCATAGTTAAGTACATTTTTACATCTGAGAAATAGCATCAATTAATATACTGGCTAATGTCTTAGGGACGTAAGTTATATTTGGACCTCTACTGAATTATATCATCAAATATTATGTGGTTAGTTCAATGCACAGATGAGGACACCTGGGAATTGTTCATTCATTACCCAGTAGAGTCAGGAGCAAGAATAAGGACCATGTGACTTCGCAGCTCATGCTTTTTTTCTTCAGGGAAAGTAGTTTTCTTCATCATCTTTCAGCTTATCAACGGATCTTTGTATGTGAAAATGCCATGCTTATCTAGTATTAGTTGAGAAAACTTCTAGTGTTTTTTTTCTGGGGTTGGTGATTTTGCAATAGCTAAGTGCTAATTTATCCTAAGCATGCTTGGCCCCTTGGGTCAAACCATTCATGAGAGCCGAAATCAGGGAAAACTGAGTACCTTGGAGAAGTAACCCAATCCTCTAAATACCGGTCTTTACCAATGCCCTTTTTACCTAGAAAGCTCTCCTGAATGCCCCACACTCAATTTTTATTTTCCACTTCTTTTCTCTACCATAATTATAACACTGCTAGTTTTTCTATGGCGCCACCTCTTGAAGTCTTTCCCCAGTGTTCCATGTTTACTGTCATCTCATCTCTTTCCTACCTGGTTGAGAAAGAAAGTCCTCTAGACTCACAGCCTGCTGGGTTTTCTTGCCCAGCCGCCCTCCACATTCCTATCTCAGTTCTTCCTAAAATGCCCCTCACCCCCTATAATCCTTGTAGAAATGCTCCACTGCCATAAGGTAGGTCCAAATGCCTTAGTGGGTGATAACCGACAGGCAGGGAAATGTCTTATAATCTTCATGGCAAACTGTATCACATCAGTGTTTTTAGCCAGTATGGTAACAATTATAAAGTCCATGTTCAGAAACCAAAATAACTCACATGCCAAAGGGCTTCTTTCATATTGTGAAAGAGAAGCACTGGAATTAGGAAATGATTCGATTAGTGGCAGGCTGAGCATGTTTTATAATGTAGCTTTATAATGTGTTTTATGGAAGGACACCTGAGTGGCTCAGTCAGATAAGCGTCCGACTTCGGCTCAGGTCATGATCTCACAGTTCGTGAGTTGGAGCCCCAAATCGGGCTCTGGGTTGACGCTCAGAGCCTGGGGGCTGCTTCAGATTCTGTGTCTCCCTCTGTCTGCCCCTCCTTCTCTCTCTCTCTCTCTCTCTCAAAAATAAATAAATGTTAAAGCAAATTTTTTTAATACTGTATTTTAAAAGAAACAAAGTAAAGTAACAGAAAGAACACAGGGGACGTGGTTTGATACCTTACTTTAGAGCTTAGAGCTTTTTCCCCCCTTTCTTACTATACCACCTGTTGCCTACACTAGGCACCCCTTCTACCGATTCTGTATTCCAAATGACTCCCTCCTGCACTGCAAAGACAGTTTTCAGGCTGCATTATGCTAAGTTTCAGGGATCCAGGGATGTTTTTGTTTTCAAGGAATCTGTGATCTCGTAGTAAGAGACAAGCGCAAGAAATATAGCCTTCAGTTCATGCCCACCACGTGTTTGGTGCTTTTTTTCTTTACCATAGCGGTCCTCTAAGAATTCTGTAAATTACATATGAGATCAGGAGGACACCGTGTCTCTCATGTTATATGTAACGTGATGTTATATGTAACGTCCCCCGTCTCAAAGTGATGTTACGTGTAACGTCCCCTGAAAGAAATATAAATGTATGTAAATAAATAAAGAAACAAATAAAAACAAACATTTGTATATAATAAATATAAATATACAAATAAATATAAATAGATGTCTATGCATTAAATATAAATAAATATTTCTATAATATATATACCCTAATTCAAGAGCCTGTGTTCTCCCGCATATTGTCTGCCCAAAGGCATCCCTCCCAGACTAAACTTTGTGAACAGCAAATGTGATCTCATCACCTCGTCTCCTCGGTCCCTGGACCTCCCTGGCCACAGCACTCTTCCTCCCTGACCCCCAGGGTGGACCTCCTCACCAGTTTGTGCTACACTTTTCCTCCTCTCTCGCTCCCGTCTCAAACTCTACCTAATTTGCTTCTTCCTAGTCCCTCACATCCATCATTTTTTTTTTCCCCCCTTGGGACACATTGTCTTTTTCTAGATTCCTGTCATCGGCCTTGTGTTTCAAATTCTCCGGGCCTCCTTCCTTGTCCTGAGGAAGCCTCTCTCCCAGAGCTGCGGGGACAGTGCCCCTGCAGCCCCTCTTTCCCGCTCTGCCCCCACCCCCTGTGTGCAAAGCACAGCCCGGCTGGAAGCCCGCCAACAGGCCGAGCCCAGAGGCCTGCTTTCCGCAGAGCTTAGGGCTCCGCCAGGTTTAGGAGGAAAGAGCAGGGTAGTGTTCAACCTGGAGATTAATGAGACTCAAGGGATCACTGGCGCCGAGGCCCGAGGCCAGGCCTAAAGTTCTGAGCTGGGGGCAGGGGGCCCATGGGGGGCTTGTGGCTTCCACCCGCCTCCCAAGTAGTCCTGGGACGAGGGAGACATCGGCACTCCTGTGTAGTCACGGGGGATAATCTCAGAGGCCAGGGAGACTGTGGGAGACTCACGCAGAGGCTGGGCTCCTTCCTATTCGGGGCCCCCCGAGGGTGAGGATGCCAACAGCTGGGTGCTCAGAGATGACTTCCCAGGGCTCCCGCAGGGCGATGGCAGCTTTCGGGTCGCGGGGTCCCTGGCCAACGGAGAGGACTGCTGTCACCCCTAGGGCGTGCTGTGGCTGTGGTTACGGCAACTTAACCTCCACAAGGAAAGAATTGCAGATCGAATTGCAGGATTCAAAGGTTTCTTGTTACCGGGGCGCCTGGGTGGCTCAGTCAATGGAGAGCCGGACTTGGGCCCGGGTCATGATTTCGCGGTTCGTGAGTTCGAGTCCCGCATGGGCTCATTGCTGTCCGTGCAGAGCCTGCTGCAGATCCTCTCTCTCTGTGTGTCTCTGCCCCACCCCTGCTTTTGCTCGCTCTCTCTCTCTCTTTCTCAAGAATAAACATTAATTTTTTCTTAAGTCTCCTTGTTATTACAATAACATGGTTTCCACGTTTAAAAAGTCTGCAGGGAACTGCGAGTTGAGGAGAGTCCGTGTTGAGGTTAAGAACTGGATGTTTGGAAGGCCAAGTAGACACAACACAGAGCAAACAGACGAAAAGCTGCAGTCCCTGAGGAAAAGCACAAAGGCCCCGGGAGAACCCATTCAAGGACCGGAAGGGGCCAATTCAGAGAAAGAATAAAGACCTGATGGAAGGATGGGCGGTCACTGAAAAGGAAAAATCAGGGTTTAAAATGAAAAGCTCAAACTTGCAGATAGAAAGGGCTCATTGAGGTCCTGGGAAAACTAAAAAGAGTTGGGAGCTAAATCCTGCAAATGACACCAAAATAAAACAAAACAACGGGCAACAACAAGAAACCCAAGTATGCAAGTTTGCATCAATCATGAGAAATTACTTAACAATAATGAGCAAAAAAAAAAAATCATACTTGCATCCGATTCCTTTAAAGTTTTTTTTATTTTAAGAGAGAGAGAGAGAGAAAAGGAGACAGAGAGAGAGAAAGAGAGAGAGAGAATGAGCAGAGGAGGGGCAGAGAGAGGGAGACAGAGAATCCCAAGCAAGCTCCAAGCTGTCAGCCCAGAGCCCCTGGCAGGGCTTGAGTTCATGAACCCACCAACGGTGAGATCATGACCTGAGCCCAAATCAAGACTCGGGTACTTAACTGACGGAGCCACCCAGGGGCCCTGCATCAAATATTTCTATCACTAACCTAGAAGCTAGAAGATGGCAGAGTAAAGACTGCAGGAGAGCAAATACCCACCCTAAGTCTACTCCCAGGAAAAACCCGCATTCCCCTGTGAGTGAGAGAAAGGAATTTTGTAGCTCCTCTAGGATCCTACAACTCTGTCCCTCAGACAGCTAATTTGAAGGCAATACTAAAGCAATGAATGGCAGAGGGGACATGGAAGGGAGGACTTGGTCAGCCTTGACTCTTGCAGTAAACAGAAGGAACTGGTTGGTCCAGAGCTGGGAGGAGGGTTTGCTCCAGGAAAACACTACAAATACGTCACCTTTGATGTTCGAGTTCAGAACTACTACTGCCTTCCCGATCCTGCAGCTAATTTGACACTTTTAGTATGGAAAGCAGAAGAAAACAAGAACGTCCAACAGTCCAGACTCAGACTTCTTTTTTTTTTTTTTTCTTCTGACCTTCTGCCCCAGGCTCCAGTGCCCATAATCTAGTTGTGTCATTTCTTTGCCATCTGGGATTGTTTCCCCGAGACCTTGATGGTCTCCAACGTCCTCATCGTCCTTTATGGTCAGGTGTGATTGAGCCCTGGTTCAGCAGCAACCAGAGCTGCTCTCCTGGTTCCCTTTGGCTGCACCCATGTACCCCCAACCCCCTTCCAGGCGAGCTCAGTGTCAACCCAGTCCTGCTGGGAGACAGATGTGCACCAACTGGGCTGCCTCTCCACCTGGAGAGCAAGCTTAGTCTTCCTTAGACTAAGAGCTCTGTGGGCCCCTTCCTTATTCCCCAAATCACCGTGGGTCATAAATCCTCTCTGGCCTATATTGCTAACCCCTATTTTCTGCCCATTTCCCTAACTCCTCTTCATATGCCAATAAGTACGTACGACTATATCGGAAAGAGAAAGGAACTTTCATAAAAATACAAAAACTCAGGAGAAATAATATTCCATTGTAAAGAAAATGCATTAAAAAAAAGACAAAAAGTCAGAACTGAACATTCTCCTCATTCAGGAAAGAATTTCTACACTCTTTCTTGCCAATGGGTTAAAAGAAAAATTGGATTTTCTTGTTTTAATTTTTTTTTAATTTTTTCATGTCTATTTATTTTTGAGAGAGAGAGAGAGAGAGAGAGAGACAGAGAGACAGAGTGTGAGTGGGGGAGGGGCAGAAAGAGAGGGAGACACAGAATCTGAAGCAGGCTCCAGGCTCCGAGCTGTCAACACAGAGCCTGACGCGGGGCTTGAACCCACAAACCGTGAGATTGTGAGCCAAGTTAAAGTCCAGTGCTCAACTGTCTGAGCCACCCAAAGTGCCCCTTGTTTTACTTTTAATTTTTTTAAAGATGAAATAAATTCTACTAACAGACAGCCAAACAAAATAAAGCAAAACGGAAAATCATCCATATGCCCACCTCCTTCTTACTTGGGTTTTCTCCAGATACCCCATCTTTTTCCTTACTTACCAGTCTCTAAAATCATCAGCTTTGTTGCTTCTATCTTTGGTTAATTTTTGTATTTTGCAAATGATGTGTGGGAGGGATGGTGGGAAGGAAAGCCCATGCTTAAAGATTTTGTTTCCTTTGTTTTTGTCTGGAAGCTAGTGAGAATATAACTTGGGCAAGAACCATAAATGAGTCTTTCTACATCTTTTTTTTTTCCTTTTCTGAATTGGACCAGCTTTCCTATGCTCCCCCCCCCCCCAGAGTAGAGATGTGAGTGGATATCTGGAAATCCTCTTTGAAGAGGAACTGTGATTTATTAGGTGCTAAATTGTAAAAATGCTTTCGAAATTAAACTGCCCTCCAGCTTTAAAGCAGAGAAGCCTTCCGAGAGCAATGAAGCCTGGTCTTACAACCCAACTGTGGTTGAACACTGAATCTTGATATAATGCTTTTACTTTTATCAAAGGAAGAATGAAAAGAAGAAAAAAAGATTCGGTGCTGGGCTCCATTCTGGTTGTTTCCTACTGAATGACAAACTGTCCCAAGTCTTGGTGACTTAACACAACAACCATTTAATATATTATGATTTTGTGGGTTAGAAATTCCAGCAGGGTTCAGCTGGCCTGCAGTACTGACTGTAGCTGGTCGTTTGGGTCCAAAGAGCCCATGACAACACTTTCCCTCACTGCCTGGCACTTGGCAATGATGATTCAAGGTCTGGATTCAGATGGGCACCTCTCTCTTCCTGTACGTGTGGTTTTAGGGCTTTTTCATCATGTGCTTCCAGCAAGGTAGTCAGACACCAAGCATGGTGGATGAGGCCTTTAAGGATTCAAGGGTAAAAAGCAGTACTTTCAACAAGCCTCGTGTAGCTTCCACCATTTGCAATTGGTCAAAGGCATCGTAGGGTCAAAGATGGAGAATAAAACTCTAGTGCACAAAGGGAGGGCTGGCAAAGAAAGGAGAGCCATCTTCAATTCACGCTAAGTGAAAGCGAAGTTTTAAGAATTTGAAGCGAGTATTTTCTTTCAAATGGACTTACTTCATGAAATGTAGGCATTATTTAAGAGGTGTTTTGTATTTTAAATCAGATCAAAGGAAACGACTTTCTTATTGGACAAAAGCAGGTGTAAGGACAAATATAAATAAAACAGAAGAGGGCTTTTTTCTCCCTGTTGAAAATAAGGGAAGAGATTTCTCTCTCCTCCTTTTTCTTAGAGCATTAAAGCATTTGCTTTAGAAAACTTGTAAGTGCTTTCTCCTTTCTTCAAAATGTGCATAAATCCTTAAAAAAACTGTCTGCTTTGTGACCCAGAAATGTCTTTCTGTAGAACTTGGGGGCTCTCCCTTTTAAATGTAAGCGTGAGGGAGACAGCACCCCATCTCTGTTTTCTGTGGGAGTGTCAGGGTTGCTCCAAGTTGAAAAACAACTAATCATAAAAATAGAAGTTTGTTTCTCTTCCAGATAATGTCATTAGCTAACGTAGATTATCTCTCTAATTACCAGGTAAAATTTGGGTGAACTGTGTGCGACAAAGGTGTTCTGGAGCCCTTTTTTTTTAAATTTTTTTTAAAGTTTATTTTCTGTTTTTGAGAGAAAGAGATAGAGAGAGAGAGACAGAGCATGAGTGGGGGAGGGGCAGAGAAAGAGGGAGACACAGAATTGGAAGCAGGCTCCAGGCTCTGAGCTGTCGGCACAGAGCCCGATGCGGGGCTCGAACTCACGGACTGTGAGATCACGGCCTGAGCCGAAGTCGGCCTCATAACCGACTGAGCCACCAAGGGGACCCCTGTTGTGAAATCCTTTTGCATGAGGAATAGTTCATTGTTTGTCTTGAAAACATGTATGGAATGGGTGGTATTCACTTGACTGTGTAAAAAGGCGAGCTTTCTCTCTGTCTTTGTGATCCCTTGGCCGACTTCCTGTCATGCTCATTATATTCTGACTTAATGCTTATTCAACAATGAAACTGATTTCTTTCTCTACTACCTTTGTGGAGAAGATTCTGGGTCGGAAAATTTTGTTTTCAATTACATTTCCCCGACATAAGCTGAGATAAGAAAAACCATAGATGAGAAAAATTTCCATAATCTAGAAACCTATGCTTGGTAATACTCAGAGATGTTTCTAAATGTTTTGCAAATGGACTTTTATCTGAGCACTACTTACAAGGATGAAAATTGGAAACAATCTAAGTGCCCCACGGAGAAAGGTTAAATAAAACATGGTATGTCTGTGCATATGTCTGTCTCTCTCTGTCTTTCTCTGTCTCTCTCTCTCTCTCTCTCTCTCTCACACACACACACACACACACACACACACACATCACACAAGGAAATATGTAGAAAGAATTGGATTAAAATGCAAACATGTGTTGGCGTGCCTGGGTGGCTCAGTTGGTAAAGTGTCCAAGTTCATCTCAGATCTCAGGTCATGAGTTCTCGGTTCATGAGTTCAAGCCCCACGCTGGGCTCTGTGCTGACATCTAGGAGCTTGGAGCCTGCTTTGGATTCTTTGTCTCCCTCTCTGTCTGCTCCTCACCTGCTTGTGATCTGTTTCTCTTTCTCAATATAAACAAACATCAAAAAAAATTTTTTAAATGTAAACATGTGTGATTATTGTTTTCTTTTAATTTTTTTCTGTAATTTCATTTCTTTTTTTTTGTACTTTCATTTTCTAATGAGCAAATATTTTCATAGTGAGAAAAAGTAAATTTATAAATAAATATATTTTAAGGATAGAAGTATATAGAAAACAGTGGATGGTTGACTTAACATGGCAGAAAATCAAAACTGAACTGTGGTGGGAAAGGGTGGGGGAAGATCATTAAATTCTGAGGAAAATGATAAAACTCTGGGGAAAGGTGATGATAAATGACAAGAGAGAATAAAAAATGATGGTGAATAGGAATCAATGCCCATTTTTTCCAGACCTGTGGAAATAAAAACAGCTGGTTTATAACGTTTCAAGCAAAATTAATAATATTAAGTGAAGAGCAGGAGCTGTCTGATAAAGCATTTTGGAAAGACCCAATTCAGGAAAAAAATGTTCAATCAAATAAACAAATATAAGTTGTATATTTGAGTTCTACGGTTAAACAATAGCACACCCAGCAAGTAGGTTTTTGTTCCATTCTATTGTTTGACTTTGATTTTTGCATTTAATCCTTTAAAAAACTGTCTTATTCCCTAGAGAGAGAATAATTTTTTTTTAGCATGGTAACAGGTAAATATAAGCTTGTAAATTCCCAGGTAGCTAATTTGTTTTAAGCTCCTTTTGTTAAATAATCCATCCTCTGTAGTTTGCTGATGCATTATTTATCAAGTAGTAAATGCATACATGTCTCACTGTCTGTTTCTGGGCTATTTATTTTGCTTCATTGATCTCTGGATCTTTTAAAAGTAGATTATCACTAATTGATATAAAGGCTGGTAGTTTCATCAAGTCTGTGGACACTTGTCTTGAATATACTTCAGTTCTACTGACTTCTTAATGGAAATACTTTCACAGAGTGTTTGCCTCAACTCACTGCAGAATGAACACCAAGAAGGAGAAAATGTTGTATCAACATTGAGGAGACTGGGTCAAATCATTCATTTTTTCCTTCCTTCCTTCCTTCTTCCCTTCCTCCTTTCTTTTTCTTCCTTCCTTCCTTCCTTCCTTCCTTCCTTCCTTCCTTTCTTCTTTCTTTCTTTCTTTCTTTCTTTCTTTCTTTCTCTCTTTCTTTCTTCCTTTCTTTTTTTTTTTTAATTTTAATGTTTTATTTATCTTTGAGACAGAGAGAGAGAGCATGCAAGCAGGTGAGGGGCAGAGAGACAGGGAGACACAGAATCCGAAACAGGCTCCAAGCTCTGAGCTGTCAGCACAGAGCCCAACGTGGGACCCAAACTCAAAAACCATGACATCATGACCTGAGCCAAAGTTAGACACCCAACCAACTGAGCCACCCAGGTGCCTCTTTCTTTCTTTCTTTCTTTCTTTCTTTCTTTCTTTCTTTCTTTTTCTTCCTTTCTTCCTTTCTTCCTTTCTTTCTTTTGTTTTATTTCTTTACTTTTCTTGCAATTGTGGCAGGCATTCTTAGTGACTGTCTTGCTCACATATATTCTTACCAATTTCAAAATCCACTGTGAGGTAAGAGCAGTTAGAACATAAAGGGCATTAATCAATTGGAGAGGGCTTTTATAAATCAAACTTTAATCAGAAGGCCTTTTACCAAAAATCTATCAGGCACAGTGTAGAAGACTAGAACCTCATTCCAGAAGTCAGGATTCTAATGCTTTCTCCATCTAGCTGTGTGGATTTGAGCAACATATCTAATTCTTGAATCTGTTTCTTCTTTGCTAAGATAAAAACCTATGAGGTAGACTAGATGATACCTTGGAACCCAATCAATGTCTAAAATTGTGAATTTTGAGGGAATGGTAGCAGGTTCAAAAATACAGATGTCACTTTATTTTTGCCAATGGCCTTGATAGAAGGTAATTTTAGTGATATTTTGGAACCATAGTCTTCCCGTGCTACTTGCTTTTATTTATGCCTGCCCACAATGATATCCTGGAGACTGAATCTGAGAAAAATTTTTTTACTAGATTTGCAAAGGCTTACAGACAGGTAAGGTATCTATGATTGTGGCCATATTACCCGGTTTAGGATACATGTATCTCTGACACCCAATAATAATATCTTATGTTTCCCTTCCTCAGGTACCTGGAGAATGTTTTCAGGTATCTGGAGAACATTTATGTAAGAGCCAAGTTCATGAATGGTAATAGAAATTGCTGAATTTTATTTATATAGGTCAATGAGCCAAGTGGTAAACCCAGAAAACAACAAGTAAGCTACAGTCTTTTAATAGCGAATCTTTTGAGAACCTGATGAACTGAGAAATTTCCAGAAGCATAGATTTGTGCCTGCCAGGTCTTCAACAGACCCAGTACACTGGGATTACTATGAAGTCGGTCTGACTCACTGGGTGGCATGAAATTGGTCTCCCATCTCAGTTTACATTACCTGAGGTCTCAAACACATGGCATCACAAATCCCTCAGTAACAGAGCATTGGGAGGTTACCATGTGCCATTTGAAAAAAAAAAAATCTTGGATTGACTCAGACCAAAATTCTGTGTTGAGTTTCTTTGAATCTAGAGGCTGAAATCCAAAATCCATTCAATCTGATTATTTGTTTGGTAATCAAAGTCAATCTGTTAATTTGGTTCTGTTTCTGATTACATATATCATATGTATGTATACATAATATGTAAAATGTTATGTAGTACTTTCCGTTTAAAGACGTAGCAATGTACAAATATGGAAATCACCTCAAGCTCCACCTGGAAGAGGTAAGAGGGTAAGGAAGTGGGAAAGCAGCACATAAATGTAAATGTATCAGAATCTGAAGGCTGGGCTTTTCCGTCACCTTCACTTCTCATACACTAGTATCACTTCCATTTTGGTGGCAGAAGGGGTTGGTTTGTATCCCAGACATGTTGAGAAATGTAGTACCTCAAATTAATATCCTTTAAATATTCATTCAGTAGTTATACAGTGGCAACAGTACAAACTGATTCATTTTTGGTTACCTTAATATATATGTTCAAACAAATTCACTTACTGATTCACTTCTAAGAATTAAAGGAAAGCCAGCATTGTTTAAAAATCTAGCGAAACATGTTGCCATCAGAGAAGACAATGGACTCATTGGTCTGGGTGTTAAATGCTCCAAGGAAGTAACCCCTGCCATCCGTGGGGCCATCACATTGGCCAAACTTTCCATCATCCCTGTGTGACAAGGCTACTGGGGGAATGAGATGGGCAAGCCACACACACTGTGCCCTGCAAGGTGACTGGCTGCTGTGGCTCCATGCTGGTGTACCTCACCCCTGCCTCCAGAGGTGGGCATCGTCTCAACCCCTGTGCTGAAGAAGCTACTGATGATGGCTGGTATTGATGCCTGCTTTACCTTGGCCAGGGGCTGAATTGCCCCCCTGGACAAATTTGCTAAGGCCACTTTTGATTCCATTTCCAAGACCTAAAGCTGTCTCACCCCCGAACCCTGGAAAGAGACTGTTCACTGAGTCTCCCTATCAGGAATTCACCGAACATCTTGGAAAGACCCACACCAGAGCCTCTGTGTAGAAGACCCAGGATCCATCTGTGGCCACCACATAGTTTTTTGTTTGTTTGTTTGTTTAATCTTTTTTTAATGTTTCTTTATTTTTGAGAGAGAGACTGAGAGCCAGGGAGGGGCAGAGAGAGAGAGAGAGAGGGAAACACAGACTCCAAAACAGGCTCCAGGCTCCGAGCTGTCAGCACACAGCCTGATGCAGGGCTCGAACTCACTGTGAGATCATGACCTGAGCCCAAGTCAGATGCTTAACTGGCTGAGCTACCCAGGTGCCCCTGTTTGTTTGGTTTTTAATGTCTATTTTATTTTGAGAAAGAGAGAGGGTGCAAGCGGAGAAGGGGCAGAGAGAGAAGGACAGAATCCCAAGCAGGTTCGGCATTGTCAGCGCGGAGCCCAACATGGGGCTCGAACTCAGCAACCGTGAGATGATGACCTGAGCTGAAAGCGAGTCAGGTGCTTAACCGACTGAGCCACTGAGTTGGGTGCCCCTACCACATAGTTTTATACAAGAAAAGTAAAGTGAATGAGAATTTTAAAAAATCTAGCTAAGTATTTTCTACCTCTTAGTGTTTTCCTCTTTGTCTTTGAGGTCTTTCTGTTATTTTCCAACTACAACACTTCTTTTTTTTTTTTTTTAAATTTTTTTTTCAACGTTTTTTATTTATTTTTGGGACAGAGAGAGACAGAGCATGAACGGGGGAGGGGCAGAGAGAGAGGGAGACACAGAATCGGAAACCGGCTCCAGGCTCTGAGCCATCAGCCCAGAGCCTGACGCGGGGCTCGAACTCACGGACCGCAAGATCGTGACCTGGCTGAAGTCGGACGCTTAACCGACTGCGCCACCCAGGCGCCCCGTCCAACTACAACACTTCTTAAGAGACAAAAAGCTTTCGTTTTAGATGTGCGAGTTATTACTTGTTTCTAGTAAAAGCCTCACTCAATGTATTAATGTGTTTCAGAATTTCAGCAGAATTGGACTTCAAGTGCACGTGGGAAAGATATGGAACAGAAATGGGCATTTGCTGGCAAAAAGAAAAGTGTTTTGCAAATTTCTAACCAGATATGTACTCCTGCAGAATTAGGTCTAATATTGCATATATTCATTGGGTTTAAAAAGAATAAATGGTGACTTTTAAATTTGTCTACCTTGTTCTGGTTGTTGGGATAAGAGAGATAATGTCTGGAGACTTTCTGTATTTATGCTAGAAGAATCTTATCTATCGCTGCTGAAAAAGAGAACAAAATTATGGCATGAGAGGATAGAATTATGAGAAACACACTCCCCATGCAGTGATGAAGCCTTCTCTCTGAGCATCTACAATCCAGTTAAAAATAAGAAGCTCTTCTTATTTAAAAAAAAAATAATGTTTATTTATTTTTCATAGACGCAAGTGGAGAGGAGAAGAGGGAAAGGGAGACACCCAATCCGAAGCAGGCTCCGGACTCTGAGCTGTCAGCACAGAGCCCAGCATGGGGCTTGAACTCTTGAACTGTGAGATCATGACCTGAGCTGACGTCAGACGCTTAACCTACTGAGCCGCCCAGGCACTCCTAAATAAGAGTCCTTCCAACGATCTTATTATTTCTTGTGTTCTGGTTTTGGTGGCCTTCTTCTCCTCCTTCCCACTAAGCTTAACATCAAGCTCCTGAAATTTTCTTTTTCTAAATATTTCCCAGGTTGGTAATTCAAAAGATCCAGTCCTTCATTCATCAAACGTTTGCAGATGGTCTGCACGGAGCTCAGTGCCAGCGATTTCCTCCCGGGCCAGACTGGAGGGTCTCAGCCTCACTCTATGTCAGCTCTGGGACACAGTGGTGTCTGTGTGAAGAAATTCATAAGCTCAACTGTTGGACTCTAACATGAGCATGTCAGAAAAACCAGTGAATAGTAAATTCTGAGTCTGGGTAATGTGAACCCAACTTGGATTATTCAGGCAAGTAGAGGGGATACCTTTTAGCCTTTATGGGTTTCAGAGCTGTTATAGAATCTGATGAAAGCCATAATATCTCATCCTAAAAAAAAATTACACACACATACACCATATACATATGTACATAGTGTATGTGTGTGTGATTTTTTTTTTTTTTTTTTTAGGATGGGATATGCAAAGTCTGCATGTAATTTCAGGGATTTTATAGACTACCCTGAAAGGATTACATGCATGCATGATTCATTCATTCAACAAATAATTAACAAGCACCTACTATCTATTTATACCATTCTAAGTCTTGACTTTTAAGGAGCCCTGAGTTATCTTGAAGGGCCTTTTTATAATTAAAATATATGTTATTTCTTTAACCTTAAGGCTGTTCCTTGCTGGATTCTATGATGATCAAAAGAGCATTGGGCCTGAAGCATATGAGAAAACGTTAAAATAAGACAATGGATGGTGAAGGAAATTTAGATTGAAATCGCAGGATTCTTGGGAGCTATGTACTTGATCTGTCTTAGCACCAGGTAAGTCCTTCAGTGTTGAAACTTTAGTTTCAAGTAAGAGGATCACATGAATATCCTTGGAGAGTAAAGAATCTGTATACATGTTGCTGTGGGGGAGGAGTGCTTTATTCCTGAAAAAGACAAGAATCTGGACAAATCAAAATACAACATGTAAGAGAAGACCATATAAGTAGACTAGTTAAGCTACCAAGGCTATTAAGTTATACAGACCCAGCTGCTGACCCCACCGTTGCTACCCACTGCCTGTGAAAACCTGGACAAATTATTAAGCCTCTTAGATGATCAGTTTTATCATTTGCAATATTTCAATAATAACAGAACCTCTTAAATTAATTCCTTATAAGATTCAGTATAATGATACCTATCAAGCATTTAACCAGGGCCCAGAACAGTGTAAGTGTTCCCAATAATATTGAATTACAAATGACCCTTCTTGAAAGGTAAGTGTTGTCTTAAAGATTATACATAGATGTTTAGGTATTTGGGATGAAGACAAGATACAATTTTGGGGAAAAAAATATTTGGAATTCTGAGCTCAGATGAGAATTAATAGATCAATGGCTCTCTATAATCAAAACAGTCACAAAACAACTGATTGGGCCCAGTGTGCAGTAATAATTGTCAGAGATTATAACCCTAAAATCTCTCTGGATGGCTGGGTAGCTGTCATTTGAATGACCAATTCTTGATTTCGGCTCAGGTTGGCATCCCAGGATCATGGGATCTAGCCCCATATCAGGCTCTGCACTGAGTGCAGAGACTGCTTCAGATCCTATCTCTCTCTCTCTCCTTCTCTCTCTCTCTCTCTCTGTCTCTCTCTCCCCCTCTGCCCTTCTCCCCATATATTTATCTATCTCAAACAAAACAAAACAAAACTCTCTCTTGCTCACACTTAGGAGACTGTACTGGTACCTTGTAGAAAGGTAGAAACCCCTGATTAGTGAACTGAAGAGGGAGTAGTGATGTCACCCAAACACCAGGGGGCGCTCCCGGTTTACTCTGTAAAGAAAACCCCAACCTGGAGTCACCCTTGTAAATTGAGAGGGTGAGAGGTTTATGTGGAACTGTGCTAAATGGTCAGGAGAGGCGTTTGGGACAACTCACTAGTGTGGTTTAAATTTAGGATTCATCACAAATCTATTTTTTTCTCGCTTATTTGGCTTTCAAGAGGGAGCCTTTCTAGAGGAAAAACAATGTAATGCCATTAAGGCCAAGGTTGCATAATATGGCTTGTACCACATGGACTTTTTTTTTTATCTCTCTTTAGAGACTCCATAATTTTAAAAGTCATTTATTTCCAAGTCATTCACAGGCAAGAGATATTGTATCTCCATAAGTAAAATAGAGGTAGTATTTGCTGAATCTTTGCTTTTCAAGAATTACTTAAATTAAATAATTCAGTCTCCATTTCTCCCTAATATGACTTACCTTTCATTTAACCATTCATGAAAATAGGTAAGATCCTATCTGCTCCATTTTTATTCATTCTTTCATTCACTAAATGTTTATTGAGTATGGAATATGTGTGAGGCATTGGGAATAAGAAGATTCATAAATATCAATCCTTGTACCTCACATACTAAATCACTTGACTTTGAGTTTGCCCCAAGCTTACATGTTAGTGAGAAGAGGCAGACAATGGACATCTAAAGAGGCAACTATGTGAGAAAATGAATATACAAATGGACAATGGCCAAACCAAGTATAAAAATAGAACTCTGCCCCACAACCTGTTGCAACCAGCCCACAAAACCCCCCTCTTTAATCTATAATAAACAGCTGGGGAAGTTAGCCTGATACAAGTCAGTCTTCTAGGAAGTCAAACTCTATCTCTCTCTCTTTAGTAATAATCCAGGATGTTAAACAGTAACTTCTTTGACAATTGACCCCAAATGACCAGGAGTTGATTAATAACTGATAGTCTCCTTATTTTTGTCTCTACTTCCAACTTAACACCAACCAGAGAAAAACAAATATGTTTTCCTCACCAATTACTTAGGATGCCTGCTTCCTAGTTACCCTACCTACAGGTTCTCCTTGCGCACAGCATCCAGCAGGGCATGCCTTAGGGCTTCTCTTTCTCCACTATGAAGCTTTCCCACTCCTTTGCCTTCCTTTGAGTCTCTGTCAAACACAGACGACAGTGGCTAACTTCCTTGCTATATAGCAAGCTTAGAGTAAATAGCCTTTGCTTTTCTCCTTTCATTAGTCTTCATTTATTTCCATATATAGAATATGACAGGTTTGGAAAAGCACCATGGAGAAAAATAAATCATAATTAAGGAATAGGAGAACTTGTGGGAGAGAGTTTTACTTTACGAAGAGTGCAAGGCAAGACTTCTTGAGCCAAGACGGAAAGGAAGTGAGGGCTGAGCCATGTGAATATCCAGGGATGGGCATCCTCGTATGGAGGAAGCACAAGTGCAACCTTGAAGGGGAGACTGCACATGCAGTTCGAAAAATGGCCATTTTCATCATCAATACAGGAAAGAGAGAGAGGGGCCAGGTAGAATTTTAGAGAGGCAGAAAGCTCTAGAGTAAGAAGAAATGTCTTTGGGGGGTGCCTGGGTGGCTCAGTCGGTTGAGTGTGCGACTTCGGCTCAGGTCATGATCTCACAGCTCGAGGGTTTGAGCCCCGCATCGGGCTCTGTGCTGACAGCTTGAAGCCTGAAGCCTATTTCAGATTCTTTGTCTCCCTCTCTCTCTGCCCCTAACCCACTTGCATTCTGTCTCTGTCTCTCTCAAAAGTAAACAAACATTAAAAAAATAATTTAAAGAAATAAAAAAAATAAAAAAAGAAGAAATGTTCAACTGTCTTGAATGGAAGAATGGCATGATCTGACTTTGTTTACAAAAGGCCACCCTGGCTGTTGTTTTGAAGTAGACCATAGGGAACAGAAGAGATGCCTGGGGACCAGGTTGTAAAACAGTGGACAAAGATGATGGTGGTTCAGATGGGGGGACAGTTGTGAGGCTCTTGGAGAGTCTTTTGGTTTTGAATGTCTTTGAAGGTACAACTGACAGATGTGTTGATGGGTGGAGTCTGAAGGGTGAAGTAAAAAGAGGACATGTGGACCAAAACCAAGACTTTCGGATTCATGAACTTGGAAGGAGAGCGTTGCCACTGAGCAGGGGAGAAGCAGTTTCAGGGTGGCTATTTTTAGCAGTTGGCAATTTGGTTCTAGTCACACTGAATTTAAGACACCTCGAAGATCTTCAAGGGAAATTCTGGAGAGTTCCAGACTGGGGATAAATCATGGGCACTGTCAGCACGCATGTAGAGTTAAAGCCATCCCTATGGTCACCCTGGAACACTGCGGTGTTTATAGGTCTGAAAAATGAGAAGGAACTCACAAAGGGGAATGAGAAAAGTGACAGGGAAGACAGGAAAAGAACCAACAGAGAGCGCGGCCTCCCCGACACCAGGTGAAGAAAGTATCTCAAGAGTAACAAGGGTGTCATCACCAGAGACAAATATTCAGATGGGTTAAGTAAGATGAAAACTAAGAATTGATGATGGGACGTAACAGTGTGGAAATGGCCAATGACCTTTAAAAGCATTTCTTTTTTTTTTTTTAATTTTTTTTTCAACGTTTATTTATTTTTGGGACAGAGAGAGACAGAGCATGAACGGGAGAGGGGCAGAGAGAGAGGGAGACACAGAATCGAAAACAGGCTCCAGGCTCTGAGCCATCAGCCCAGAGCCTGACGTGGGGCTCGAACTCACGGACCGCGGGATCGTGACCTGGCTGAAGTCGGACGCTTAACCGACTGCGCCACCCAGGCGCCCCTAAAAGCATTTCAATGGGAGTTGTGAAGAATGAAGTCTGCTTGAACAACAATGGAAAGCAGAATGGGAAGGGATGCGTTAAAGACGGCAAGAAGAAGCAACGCTCTCTCAATTCTTACTTTAAAAACGTGAAAAACTGCAGTACGAAGGTGTTGTGGGGGTCAAGGGAAAGGGTTTTATTTTTTCTTTTTAAAAGTTTGGCTGTGGGGCACCTGGGTGGCTCTGTCGGTTAAGCGTCTAACTCTTGATTTCAGCTCAGGTCATGATCTCATCGTTTGTAGGATAAAGCCCTATGTTGGGCTCTGAACTGAGAGCTCAGAGTCTGCTTAGGATTGTCTGTCTCCCTCTGTGCCCCTCTTGTGCTCTCTCTCTCTCTCTCTCTCTCTCAAAATAAATAAGTAAACATTAAACAAAATCAAAGTTTGGCTGTATTGCAATAGGTTTGGATGTTGATGGTAAGCAGAATAATGGCCCACTGAAAATGGTCATGTCCTAATTCCCAAGCTCTGTGAATATGTCATCTTCCATGGCAAAAGGTTTTACAAGATTTGACTGATGATCTTGATGAGGGAGATTAGTCTGGATTTTCCAGGTGGATCCAGTGTAATTATTATTCAGGGAGATCCAATGTAATTACAAGAGTTCATATATGGGCAAAAGGGTCAGAGAAGGAGATATGATGGAAGCAGGTGTGTGTGTGTGTGTGTGTGTGTGTGCGTGTGTGTGTGCGTGCGTGTGTGTGTGTGTGTGTGTGTGTGTGAAAGAGAGAGAGCGAGAGAGCAAGAGAGGTTGAGATTCAAGGGATACTACATTGCTGCACTTGAAGATAAAAGCAGCGGCTGTGAGCCAAGGATACAGCAGCCTCCAGAAGGTGGAAAAGATAAAGATAGGACTGTCCATCTAGAGCTTCCAGAAGGACACAGCCCTGCACATCCATTTTGTACTTCTGACCCCCTGATCTGTAAGTTAATGGACTAGTGCTCTTTTAAGCCACTAAACATGTTGCAGTTTGCAATAGCAGCAACAAAAACTAATACAATGCTTTGGGGAATGATACGATGAAGAAGGGAAAGTGATAATGCAGGGAAGAAATGGCACCATCTGGAGTGAAATTTTTCAACCTATATGTTTGCAATGTCACATGCGATCTGGTACACAGAGGGATAGACATAGATAGCGTTTCATTCCAGGAACAGGGCTAGTATAAAATTGAGTTGCAATCAATTGATACATTCAGTGGCGGAAGAATTTTCCTCAGTGAAGTTCACATCAATAGTATCAACTAAAATTGGGGAACTAGGCACAGACACTGAGGACAGCTATGCCATAGGAGTGTGGGCGAATAATAGACTAGAGAAGAGTAGTAAGACTGCATGACAGAAATAAGGACCCACTTGAGGTTAGTGGCGACAGATTGTCTATTTGTTTAAATGTTTTCGTTAGTCACATTTAGCCTCCCAGATCTACTGCAGAGCCCATGGAGAGTTGGGTTTAATCAAAACAGGTTTTGCCAAAGAAGTGAAACAGGGGGAAATGGGGTTAGAAATTGAGGGTGTGTGCAAGGGAATCTAAGATGCTTTAGGGAGAAAATGAGGACATGACCTAAGTTAGAGACATTAAAAAACATGGTGAATTAGTAAGCTGTCGATTTCAGAGGGATCAGAGAGTTATTGGCAATAGCGTAGGGAGATGGTGAAGGCCAGAGAGGGGGAAACGTGAGGACATGCTATGGGAGGGTGAAGTTAATTAGATTAATATCCTGTGGGAAGTAGCTTTCTGTGGCTACGCATTAGCGTACCCTGTGGAGTGTTAAGTCCAAACCATATTAAATCAGCATCTCTGGTGATGGAGCCCAGACACTAGTATTTCCTTAAATTTCTCCTTTATGATTCTAGTATGTATGTAAGATTTGAACACTGTGCGGAGCGGAAAACAAGATCATTGGAGGTACAGGAGAGAATACGTATATTGTAAGGATAATGATCCCTGATCACACTCTGTCTCTCTATCTCAAAAATAAATAAACCTTAAAAAAATTTTTAAAAGTGAATGAGAAAATGTGTGAGTTGGAATTGACCTCTTTCAAGGAAAAGTATCACCGAAACGTCTGCTGTTTTATGACATGATTATGGAAACTTTCATCATTATCATAAATTAGACTTTTGTTCTTCTTAGCATAAGGACAATTGAATTAGTTATTTGTCTAAGGAATCTTGGTCAACACGTTGCCTGGCTGTTGTGAGAGAAACAAGAAATAGATGGGTTTCTCTCTACCATTACAGATGGGAAATGTTTATAGAATTCTCACTTACAATGTTTGACAAATAGGGACACCTGGGTGGCTCAGTCAGTTAAGTGTCTGACTCTTGGTTTTGGCTCAGGTCACAGTCTCACGGTTCATGGGATCAAGCCCTGCATCGGGCTCTGTGCTGACAGTGCAGAGCCTGCTTGGGATTCTCCCTCCCTGTCTCTCTGCCTCCTCCCTGCCCCACCCCTCCCTGCTTGTGCTCTCTCTCTCTCTCTCTCTCTCTCTCGTTCTCTCAAAATAAATAAATAAACTTAAAAAAAATTGACAAACAGATGGACCTAAACTACAAGCTATGTGTAACAGTGTTCTTGCTTAGACACACATAGATACACCCCAATGTCAAACCCGAGGCATCACTGGGCATTTAAGCAACCACTGAGTAAGATGTTTACAATTATGCATATACTTCTGGGACTCAGAAGACCTTGAATTTGATTATTTTTAATGTTGAACTTATTTATTTGAGGCCCAGATCATTTCATAATCTGGCCTCTACATTCACACTCGGTATACTCCCGAGAACACTGTGTTTTTATGTTTTTTAAAGTGTTCTTTAGTTTTTATACATTAATTATAAGAAAAAAGTAAACGGTAAAACTACCTTGAATCCATGCGCTCTGTATTTAAGCAAGGGGAACAAACAGTTAACAATTCTATTTACAAACACACATTTAAAACTAGCAGAGTACCTTTAAAGTACCTGGTACAAAATGTAACTTTGTTCAATGAAACCTTTTATACACACACAACTCACAAGTGCTTGGCAACCCTATAGAGCTTATTTTATAAGCCTTCTCATAATTTGGGCAAAAGTTATGATTAATACCAAAAATATCTACAGTGTTTACACATTTCCTCTCCAAATCACTGATTAGTAAGTTAGTAAATGCAACTAAGAGCTGTATTTTTGTTTTTTAATTTATTAATGCTGGTAGTTTTTGGATATTCTTGAGCAAATGCTATACTCTAGAGGTCACCGCTTGATCAAATTTTGAAGGTTTCCTACTCTAGTGAATGAAGGTTTGACATTTTATTCCCTTGGATGTGGATCACAGACATTAGGCACAACAAAAAGAACAAAAGCCATTTTTACTGATCAAGAGAGTTCATCTAAAATATTAAGTAAGGGGGCGCCTGGGTGGCTCAGTCGGTTGAGCGTCTGACTTCGGCTCAGGTCATGATCTCGTGGTTTGTGAGTTCAAGCCCCTCATTGGGCTCTTTGCCAACAGCTCAGAGCCTGGAGCCTGCTTCAGATTCTGTGTCTCCCTCTCTCTCTGCCCCTCTCTCACTCACGCTCTGTCTCTCTCTGTCAAAAATAAATAAACATTAAAAATTTTTTTAAATAAATAAAATATTAAGTAAGGTGAAATCTTTTGTGATCAGGAATTCGCTTAGGCCTTATGTAGTTCTTCTCTATGCAATTTTATACATTTCTATAATAATTCTATAAAAAAGTATAGCTGACTCATGTGGCTGCTTGCTGTTTTCAAGGTGTAATGCAGACTTGTCTGGGAAAATAATGCTCACTTGTTGCTATAAAAGCACAGAACTTTAAATGCCTTAAGAATAGATTTTCTACTTTCCAATGAGAAAGAATGAAATCTGGCCTTTGGTAGCAACGTGGATGGAACTGGAGAGTGTTATGCTAAGTGAAATAAGCCATACAGAGAAAGACAGATACCATACGTTTTCACTCGTATGTGGATCCTGAGAAACTTAACAGAAACCCATGGGGGAGGGGAAAGAAAAAAAAAAAAGAGGTTAGAGTGGGAGAGAACCAAAGCATAAGAGACTCTTAAAAACTGAGAACAAACTGAGGGTTGATGGGGGGTGGGAGGGAGGGGAGGGTGGGTGATGGGCATTGAAGAGGGCATCTTTTGGGATGAGCACTGGGTGTTGTATGGAAACCAATTTGACAATAAATTTCATATTAAAAAAAAAGAATAGATTTTACTCTCTCTGACAGGTGACAAAACTCATCTTGCACTATAAATGTGAATTTGCATGACTGGTAAATGTAATAAGCCTTTGGAAACTTAATACACTTTACATGTAACCACAGAAAAATGACTCAACACATTAGATTTCTACTAAACCATTCATCATCACACTACATATTGTTGTTAGTTTCAAAATAAAATTAATTCAGTTTATTGTTATTGAGCATAGAGTGTTTTAAATTTAAGTTAGGTATTGAGAGTGGCAAAGTTGAATGGATGAGTGAGATATCATTTTAGAGATGTTTAAATCCAGGCATGAAGAAAAAGGTGGTGCAAATTGGCACATGACTGGTATCCCAAGGGACAGACCCTCGAAAGAGAAGAATAAAGCACTATAGGTTTTATGGAGAGAGAAAATCATTCCTATCTGGAGGTGAGTATGGGAAAAAGACAGGAAAATGTTCCTGAATTAGATGGAAATTGAGATGATACTGGAAGGGTAAATAGTTGGAGATTTGGTCAGGTGCGAAGGACTTGGAGGTTTTCAGGTAAAGGTGAATGAACGAAGTACTTTGACAAAGGCATAGAGCTGGAAAAGTGAAGGGTGTATTTAATTTGGTTGAGATTAAAGGAAAGGAAATAATAGCTAATTTGATGAAA
Organism: Puma concolor; assembly: GCF_028749965.1. Lineage (NCBI taxonomy): Eukaryota > Metazoa > Chordata > Mammalia > Carnivora > Felidae > Puma > Puma concolor. The sequence goes on along the minus strand of NC_141675.1, from coordinate 145,584,688 downwards.
ACGGTGGTTTCAATACCTAAGATGGGTCCAGGACCACGAATGCCAAGTGAAAATACTTCACTAAACCACCCAAGTAGCATTAGAAGTTATGGAGCAAGAGAATTACATGATCAGAGCTGCCTAATGTAATATTATTCAGCAAGAGGTGAGATACAGATTTTAAATCTCTGTTCTTTTTTTTTTTTTTTAACTGTATTTATTTATTTTGAAAGAGACAGAGACAGTGAAAGTGGCGGAGGGGCAAAGAGAGAGGGTGACAGACAGAATCCCAATCAGGCTCCACACTGCCAGCACAGAGCCTGATGTAGGGCTTGTACCCACAAAGCCAGGAGATCATGACTAAGCCAAAATTGAGAGCCAGATGCCTAAAGGACTGAGCCACCCAGGTGCCCTGATCTCTGTCCCTTTTGACTTGCATCTTATGCCCCAACAAAACTGGATGACGCTTGGTTCCTTGAAAATACCGGTGGATTCAGATCTCTATGCCCTTGATAGCATTGCCTTTTCTGCAATTCATTGATTCAAAAAACCAATGTCACATGTTCAGTGCTTACCAGATCCTCCTTTATTGCTAGAGATACAAACACAGGGAGAGGAGGATTCCCTCTATTATGACAGGTAGCAAAAAGAATAGGGTTACCCAAAAAGCTCTGCAAGCCCATATGAGGAGCACCTAATTGAAACCACAGGCTTAGAGGGACAGTCAGGGCATGTGGCAAGAGATAACCCATGGGTTTGTTTGTCAGGCAAACACACAAATTTTCAGATTTGGCTCATGTTTCATTTCTCTATAAAAATATTTCTGTGCCTTTCTTCTCTACTTAGCAGAACTCTTCATGCCATCCCCTGTGCCAAACATGTACATTATAATAATTATTTCATAACCACTCATAGGTGTTATATAGCACGCGGTCCTTGTAAGACAATATAAAATGCTAGGAATTGGTTTCCTTTCTTAGTGTGATGAAGTACCACCAGCTTAATGGCTTCAAACAATGCACATTTATTCTCTTACAGTTCTGGAGGTCAGGTGTCCAAAATGAGCACTACAGGGCTAAATCAAAATGTTGGCAGGTCTGCCTTTCTTTGGGAGGTTCTAGAAGGTTCTAGATTTGTCTTTTATCTCTCTTACCTTCTATAGGATACTTTTGTCCCTTGACCCATGGCCCTATCTTCCACCTTTAGATTGTGACACTCTAATCTCAGCTGCCATTGCCACATCGTCTTTTTCTGACTCCAACCCTCTGCTTCCTTCTTACCAGTACTCTTGTGATTACCTTGGGACTGCCAAAATAATCCAGCATAATTTCCCCATCTCAACATCCTTAAGTTTATTACATTCGCAAAGTCCTTTTTGCTACATAAGGTTACATTTTCACAGATTCTGGGAAGCAAGATGTGGATATTTTTGAGGGGAGGTCCGTTTTTCTGTCTACCATACCTTGTATGGTTGAGGCTATGTTTCATTTACTTCTAAAGTTACAACTAGACACTGCCTACTAAATAAATAAGAGTCATTGAATTTACATCTGTTGCATGTATTGTGGGGTTAGAAAGGTAAAATTAGCAAGACAAGTTAGGAAGACATTTCTCTGCTCTAAGAGAGAAGTTCTCTGAATCTACCTGTGTTCCCAACCAAATCACAAATGGCTGCAACTCCCTTAGAGGCAAAATCTATCCCAATTTTTAAAGATATGATTGCACTGTTCACTAGCTTTGTTGTTGCTATTGAAAACATAGCTGTAAGGTCAGCAATACAGCAACAACACTGCCACAAAACATTGATTTTGATAGTCACCCATGAGCAAGAGTACCTTTGTGGGAGTCCAGGAGTTCAGTGGATAAGTTGCAGCACACAGTTGGACAAGAAAATAAATAAATAAATAAAAATAATAATCTGAGAATAGGGGCACCTGGGTGGCTCAGTCGGTTAAGCATCTGACTTCAGCTCAGGTCACGATCTCGCGGTCCGTGAGTTCGAGCCCCGCGTCGGGCTCTGGGCTGATGGCCCAGAGCCTGGAGCCTGCTTCAGGTTCTGTGTCTCCCTCTCTCTCTGCCCCTCCCCCGTTCATGCTCTGTCTCTCTCTGTCTCAAAAATAAATAAATGTTAAAAAAATTAAAAAAAATAATAATCTGAGAATAAACGTATTGTGGAGGGTGAGAAGAACAATTTCACTTTACCCATATCACCCTTCCCCCAAAGCAGCACATCTCAGTGACAAGAAAGTACATCTCCACCTTTGATTTTGCTCATGAGGAAAGTAAAAAGCATAGCAAGCGAGTGCCCAGCTTTCCCAGATCAGCCACATGGGATGCTGTTCAGGAGGCCCACTTTTGTCTTACGCTGTTCAGAATACTGAGGTGGACTGACATGGCTCGGGGGTTGAAAGAGGCTGGTGGCAAGACAACAGCACTCGGAATTCATTAAAGGGCCATGGATCCTATTTAACATACTCCATTAGGAAACCCACCCATGTGCCACCTGTGATCCTTCACTTAAGGACCCACCAACTGACTCATGCGCATCCTCAGTGCTCCACTTGCCTCATCAACCCCTAGTGGCTGGTACCCTGCACGTGCCTTCATGGACAGTGAATGGGAGCCTTTGTAGAAGGCTTGTGAGAACATGAAGAAAGCTGGCCCATCTCTAGGATTGGAAGAAGGCAATAGGCTGAAAGTGAAGGGAGGGAAATAGATAGTCCATACCAATGGAAGCCAAAAGAGAGCAGAGGTAGCCATACTTATAGCAGACAAAATAGACTTTAAGTAAAACAAACAAACAAACAAACAAACACTACAACAAGAAACCAAAAAAGGTCATTATATAATGATACGGGGTCCAAATCATCAGGAAGATATAACTACTGTAAACATACATGCACCCAACTTTGGACACCTAAATTTATAAAGCAGATATTAACAGATCCAAAGGGAGAAATAGACAGCAATACAATAATAGTAGAAGACCTTAATGGCCACTTTCAACAATGGATATGTGGATCACTCAAATGGAAAATCAATAAGGAAACATTGGGCTGGAATTATCTTTTAGATCAAATGGACCTCCCAGACATAAATAGAACATTCCATCCAGCAGCAACAGAATATACATTCTTCTGAAGTGCACATGGAACATTATCCAGGGTAGATCACATGGTAAGTCACAAAACAAGCTTAACAAATTTAAGAAGATTGGATTTACATCAAATATCTTTTCTGACCACAGTGGTATAAAACTAGAAATCAATTAACAGGAGAAAAATTGGAAAATTCACAAACATGTGGAAATTAAACAACACACTCTTTTTAAAAAAAAAATGTTTATTTATTTTGAGAGAGAGACAGAATGAGAGTGAGGGAGGGACAGAAAGAGAGAGGGATACAGAGAATCCCAAGAAGGCCCTGTGCTGTCAGTGCAGAGCCCAATGCTAGAATCAATCCCACGAACCATGAGATCACTGAGCCACTCAAGTGCCCCTAATCAACACACTCTTGAACAACCAATGGATCAAAGAAGAAACCGAAAGGGAAATAGGAAAAAATAATCTTAAAACATGATAATGGAGGCACAACATATCAAAACTTATGGGATGCAGCAAAAACAGTTCTAAGAGGAAAGTTTATAGTAATAAAAACCTACATCAAGAAAAAAGAAAGACCTCAAATTAACCTAACTGTGCATCTCTGTAAATTAGAAAAAGAAGAACAAACTGTGGCAAAAGTTATCAGAAGAACGAAAACAACAAACATCAGAGTAAGGAAATGTCAATGAAAATCACAATAAGATTTCACTTCACACTTGTTAGGATGGCTATTATCAAAAGGTCAAAAGAGAACAGGTACTGGTGAGGATGTGGAGAAAAGGAAACCCTTGTAAACCATTGGTGGGAACATAAATTGGTATAGCCATTATAGAAGTTACTTAAAAAGTCGAAAATAGAGCCATCATATTATCCAGCAATCCCATGTCTGGGTATATACCCAAAGAAAATAAAATCACAATCTCAAAGAGATATCTGCTCTTTCATGTTCATTGAACTATTATTCACAATAACGAGCCATAATTATTCCAATATGTGGAAACAACCCAAGTGTCCACTGACTGATGAATAGATAAAGAAAATGTGATACACACACATGTACACCCACAAAATTAAATATTAGTCTTAAACATGAGAGAAATCCTGTCATTTATAACAACAAGGATGAACTTGGAGGACACAATGCTAAGTGGGATAAGTTAGACACAGAAGGACAAGTACTGAGTAATCTCACCCATATTTGGAATCTAAAAAGGTTTCACTCATAGTAAGAGGGCAAATGGTGCCTATCAAGGACTGGGAGTTGGGGAAACAGGAAGCTGTTTGTCAAAGGGTGCAAATTTCAGTTATAAGGTGAATAAGTCCTAGAGATCCATTGTATAGCATGGTGACTATGATAAAGAATAATTTGTGTACTTGCTATAAGAGCAGATCTCTTGTGTGGTTTCATTAAACATGCACACAGATAATGAGGTGAGTTAATATATATGTTTATTAATTATTATGTGGCAATCATTTCATAATGTATACACATTTGAAAGCATCGCATTGTATACCTTAATATACAATTTGAATTTGCCAATCATACTTCAATAAAGTTGGAAAAATAAAAAAAAAATAAAATTTAGAAAGGCAGTTATTCTAATTGTTGTTTCTTTGTAACTAAGATATTTTATCTTTGGTGTTCTATAATTAACCATAATACATCTAGAAAAGATATCTTTTTATTTATCTGCTTAGAATTAAATGTACTTCCTAAGTCTATTTGGTTGCCCTTTTGCTTTTTTTTTTTTTTTTTTAACTTTGCTGTGAAAAAGCTTTTGATTTTGATGTAGTCCCAACAGTTTATTTTTGCCTTTGTTTCCCTTGCCTTAGAAGACATAGCTAGAAAAATGTTGCTACAGCCGATGTCAGGGTAATTACTGCCTATGCTCTCTTCTAGGATTTTTATGGATTCAGGTCTTACATTTAAGTCTTTAGTTCATTTTGAGATTATTTTGGTGTGTGGTGTACAAAGTGACCCAGTTTAATTTTATTGCATGTTGCTGTCCAGTTTTCCAAACGCTATATGTTGAAGAGACCTAACTCTGACTTCTTGGAAGTTCTGATTTCAGATTCTGATTCTCTGGAAAGTTCTTATTCATTATTTCTGATAATGGCCTTCTTCATTGTATACATTATCCCCAATTAAATGTAACTCTCATTAAACTTACTTTCTCTATCCTTCACAACACTCAAACTTTTTAAAAAATATTTTCCAACTTTTTTTCCTTATTACAGGCAAATAATTCTTTAAATGTATATTTCAATAATTTAAACATTATAAATCTCTTGTAAAACGAATTTTACAGTTTTTTTAATTTTAATTTTTCTAGATTTTCCATTTGCTTTGTTTTTGTCTCAAATATGCCTGTTCATTTTTTTGTAAACTTTATTTTCTTCATTTGAATCTATATTTTATTTTATTATACATATTTTTATTTCATAGTCTGTTCCCAATAATCTCAATATCAAGTGTTTGGAGGTCTGATTCTGCTATTTTTGTTCTTCTGTAAGTTCTCACATATTATGATGTTTCCTTGTGTATTTTGGGATTTATGACTATGAGTTCTGTTTATTGAAAATCTGTCCATGGGAGGGGTGCCTGGGTGGCTCGATCGGTTAAGCATCCAACTTCAGCTCAGGTCGTTATCTCAAGGTTCATGGGTTTGAGCCCCGCGTCAGGCTCTGTGTTGACAGCTCAGAGCCTGGAGCCTGCTTTAGATTCTGTGTCTCCCTCTCTCTCTCTCTGCCCCTCCCCTGTTCATTCTCTGTCTCTGTCTCTCTCTCTCTCTTAAAAATAAATAAACATAAAAAAAATCTGTCCATGGGAATTCATTGAGGACTCCTTCAGAAGAGTCACATTTTTTCTAGTAGGCACATTTAGGCATTACCAACCCAGATTTGCTTTAAATTAAAATTCTCAGCCTGCAATTTTGTAGATCATGCAAATGGTCTTAATGTAGACCTAAACGTCTATGTGACCATGATGTCTCAGGCTACTTTTGAAATTCTAGACTGAGATAAGCAAATTTTCTTTTTTGTTCACCTTACTGGTGGAAATTCTTTCCAGTTTGATCTTTCTCTTAAAGTTACTTCTCTTTGAGAATCTCATCCTTCTTCTAGGGCCTCTAAATATGAACCCGGGCTTTTGCCCAAGTCCTGTGGACCAGCCATCATAACCAGCCATCCTAGGACACCAAGGAATGGTAGATCCCCTAGGGCTCTCATAGCTTTCTCTTTTGCTAGTTATCTAAGAATTAGGTTTCTGCTTAATTCTTATTCTCAAAATATTTCTTCTATTTACTTGAAAACCTCCTGTGCATTAAATACAGTGATTTTTTTTTTCTTTCAAGAATTTTAGGGTTTTTTTTAAATGAGGAAATGATAGAACATTGACTTCCAATGTTAACAGAAAGTGATGAATGTGAAATGAAGTGCTGAATTTATATCCTGTGCTTAATAGCACAAGAAGATTCTCTAATTAAAATTAAATAACCACCAACTTAAACTGCACAAAAATATAAAAATATCTTTCTCAGATTTTATGATTCATTTTAGTATCTTTCTTGTCAAGTAAATAACCTGCTTAAGAAATTGATAATTGGCCTCAATTTTCTTTCTTAAAAAATCTAAACTTTCCTTACTTCTTTTTATTATTTTGATTATTTTTGATTATTTTTAATGTTTATTTTATTTTTCAGAGAGAGACAGACACAGTGCAGGTGGGGAAGGGACAGAAAGAGAGGGAGACACGGAATCCAAAGCAGGCTCCAGGCTCTGAGCTGTCAGCACAGAGCCTAATGTGGGGCTTGAACCCACAGACTGCAAAATCAGGACCTGAGTGAAGTTGGACACAACAAACTGAGCCACCCAGTCTCCCCTAAACTCTTCTTACTTCTCAGGCTCTCTAATATTTACCTCACCTTCATTCCTGTACCATATAAATCTTACCAAAATGTGTAAACATGAAGTTTTCAATTAAAGATATGACTCATTCCAATATGGAATGAACGTGTTTCAAAAATGTACTTAACCCATTAATGAGAGCCGCTAGGTCAGGAGCCCTGGTTGCAAGAGTATTTGAGGAAAGCCATACTGAAATACGTCAAAGACAAACCTCTTTAATGTCCCAAGAGCAATAAAATATAAGGTATCTTCTGTGCAGAAATTGTTTGCTTTTTTATAGGAAAAAAATCTCTAAGTTAGCGTGTAATTTCACAAAGTTTGAGCCCCAACCTATAGTAAATACCAAGTAAAATATTTCCTAAAAATTAAATAATCCTTGGTTGAGTGTGTTAAGCCGTGTGTCTGCGTGGGATTGAAAGGACATGTAGTTCTTATTTTGCCTTATTACTAAGTAGTATATATATATATTTTCATTACAGGTATGGAGTTTATAACAGCAGGGGCTTTATCATTCTTGTCCACTTTTTTTAAATGTTTTTAATGTTTATTTATTTTTGAGAGAAAGAGAGTGTGAGGGGGGAAGGGTCAGAGACAGGAAGACACAGAATCTGAAGCAGAGTTCAGGCTCTGAGCTGTCAGCAGAGAGCCCGACACGGGTCTCGAATTCACGGACTGCAAGACCATGACCTGAGCAGAAGTCGGACGCTTAACCGACTGAACCACTCAGGTATCCCCCTTGTCCACTTTTCTATGACCAGTGAGTGCACAGTAGAGTGAGCTGACACATAGTAGGTGCTCAGATAATATGTCGAAGTAAAAAAAAAAAAAAAATGAATCAATGGAACTGTCCCGATCTTGATGCCCTTTCTCATATATTAATCTAAACTAGGATATCACAGGTGTATATTGGACCCGAAACCTCCTTTTATATAAAATATTTGGTCATGTCCTATGGAATATTCTGAAATGAAAGTCACAGATGATATAAAATAGTCATTTGGAAATGTCGTTATTAGGTTCTACCTGTAACATAAGGAAAATTTAAAAGGAAAATAACTTATTTAAGATAATACATATTTCATGACATAATTGATTCAAACTTCTACACTGAAAGATATAAAAATTAGATGCTTGCTTCTATATGTGGATTCACTATCAATATGAAAGCTACAATAGATTAATATAGACGTTAGTTAAGTTTGAGATTCAAATTCCCTGACTACCATTGTCATAGATAACATGATTTTTTTCAAGGATGAACAGTTCTCAGTATAAGTTCCAAACAAAACAAAATTCAACCTTCCCTGGCATTACTGGTCACTGCATTTTTGGGTTTTTCATTTGCATTAGAAAAAGCTTTTACTTCAAAGTGGAGAAGTGTTCTATGACAACGGTAAGGAGGTTTTCACACTATCCTCCAAATCCTTAGGAAGTTGCATGAGATACAGGACAATGCATCTTTGTGCAGGACTTTCTTTTATGCCTTGTTTGTACAAGATAAACCAGTAGGTTTCCATTGATTAAATGCCAGTGAAGTTCCCAATCATTGTGACAAACAAAGTCCACTCCCCCCAAATACACACACACTTTCAAAAATGCTCCTAAGATGGTATTTTCTTCAATTACGCACCACTGATTGAGGAAGATCTTACCCATTGTTTAAAGGGCCAGTTTGAACACCATACCTTCATGAGTATTTGCCAGTAATTCCTGTGGACATTATTTCATGTTTTCAATACGTGACATTTTTTATTTTAATGTTTATTCATTGAGAGAGAGAGAGAGAGTAAGTGGGGAGGGACAGACAGACAGGAGAGACTCCCAAACAGGCTCCAGCGCTGCCAGGGCAGAGCTCACACGGGCTCCATCTCACAAACCATGATCAGGGACCTGAGCCAAAATCGAGTCCCACGCTCCACCGACTGAGCCACCCAGGCACCCGATACTTGACAATTTTTGAAGTTTGTGCAGGTAGTATAGTGATCCCTAGTGTGTACTCTGCAATCCCCTAGTCTAGGTTTCTATTTCAGACACTTTCTGTGTCCTTGGGCAGTTGACCTAACCTCTCCGTGTTTCAATTTTCCCCATCTGTAAAAAGCGAATGAAATCCAATCGGTAGCTATCTCACTGGATTGTTCTGAGGAGCAAATCCATGTCAGTTACAAGATTAAAGAGGTATCTTAGTATATATTAGGTTTTTTTTTGTTTTTTTTTTTTTTTGTTTTTTTTTTTACTTAGTACCAAGGTACTAGTCCTGCTTCTTTAAGTAGATGGTAAGCTCCTTGAAGGTGGGCCTTTTTTTTTTTTTTTTTTTTTTTTTTTAAAGAAAGGCAGGTTGCCCCATGCAGCACCTCATTTGGATATATCTGGAGTCTTCGAAGCTTGACTACCTAAGTTCTCCTACACACGGACCTTGAAAGCTTGTTTGAAGGTTCTAGGAGGGGAGCACTACTACTCAAAATACGACTGAAAAACGGTCCTCCTCTATCGGAAGGTCGTCCTCTTTGACAGAGTGAGCAGCTTCAGCTTCAGGAGGGAAGCACCTGGAATGGTGAGGGAGGAAAGGACACCTGCCTGGCCAGCTGGATCAACCAAATCAACCATGGCGATCAGTGGCATGACAGACGTCACAGCCAGCCACATGGCCCTGAAGGTGGAGCATTTGAACAATCGTGAATAAACTGCTGATAATGGATACGTATGCATTTGTTAATTATGTATATTTAGTTTGAGCCATTGCTGGACCACAATATCTTCACAACAAAACTCTTGAAAACGTGTTAGAATTACAAAGTGTATTTTGAATATTCCCACAAAAGAATTGTTACTTCAAAAAAGAGTGCCTAAAAGCAGGGGACCCTAAAACCATCTTTTCTTGTTACCGATTCATATAAAATGCTTTTGGCCAAGTCACTGAGCAGCTCTATATTTTCACTTTTCCCACAACCGAGTACTGATACAGCACCTGCTCCTGCCCTCTCTCTTCGGAATGTTGTAAGGTTAGATAACGTGTATAAAGCCTTTGTTCCTCAGACCACAGTACAATTACCTGTCTTCTTATTAAAATGTTTCTGTCCTGTGACATCAGTCATTATAAAGGGTCTTGGTGAATCATGTCTCCTATGGATTCTCTCTGCCAGAGGAAGGTGTGTCTATCTCTTTTTTCTTAACCACTAAACACTACAAAATATCCACTACCTTATTATATAGTTGAGCAGTATTACATAAAACTTCAAATGTTCTCACCATCAGCTTTTATGGTCCTCATTAAAAAGTTCAAGAAAGTACAGAATTCAGATCGTGGAGAGTCTTGATTTTATATTTTCATCTTTCACAGTGAAACATTAACTTTCAAATTAACCATGGAAGAACCTGACAGTTTTCATCCTATGCAAGCAAATGTATAATTAAGTGCCAATTGTTACTGACTTTTAATTTGTTTTTGTAAGATAAATCCATAAGTTTTTAAGTCTAAAGAAGCGTGTAACTGGAATTTAAATGTACCAAACTTAAGGTAGCATATGGTGTTGTAAAATGTGGCTCTGAGGCCACCCTGTCTGAGCCTGAATCTTGGCTTTACGTATTAGCTAGATGACATTACACCTTAGTTTGCAATATCTGGTATCCTTTCCTGAAAGATATTGATGAAGATAATGCCAACCCTAGGGGGTTGAGTCTTAATGATGATAAGTAGTAATGCAGATTACATGGGTAATGCTGTGTGACACATCTAAATGCTTACTTAAATGTTAACCATTATTCTTTGTTCTGGGGGCTTGTCCGGTATAATGCGATCCCTACCCTCTACTCACTGGATGTCAACGGAATCTCCCCAGTGCGACCGGAAATGTCTCCAGATATTGCCAAATGTCTCCTGGGGAAAAATCTTGAGAACCACTGTTTCATAATATAATAAGTTTTATGGGGAGGAGGTGGAGCCTTTATGAAATGACATCATCTGTGAAGGCCAGAAGCAAACAGTCTAATGGGGGAAAGAGACCTTTAAAAGACGATGGATTGGGGCGTCTGGGTGGCACAGTCGGTTGAGCATCCAACTTCGGCTCAGGTCATGATCTTGCAGCCTGTGAGTTCAAGCCCCGCATCGGGCTCTGTGCTGATGGCTCGGAGCCTGGAGCCTGCTTTGGATTCTGTGTCTCCCTCTCTCTCTGCCCCTCCCCCACTTTTGTGCGCGCTCTCTCTCTCTCTCTCTGTCAAAAATAAATAAACATTAAAAAAAAATTTTTTTAAGATGATGGATCTCATTTGAACTGAGATCCATCCAAGCTTGAATTCAGGCTCTGAACAGTGTTGGCAGTCTCCGGTTGCCCCATTTCCTTATTTGCAAAATGTAGATTAACTGTTAGAACTTAGCAGATAGAGAGTTAGCAGCAAAATAAATGCATAAAAGTAATAAGTTTCTTATTTTACAGTTTGTGATTATAATAGATAAAGGACCCAAATCATAAGAGCAGCAAATGTATAAAGCTCCCAGAAATAAAATCGGCAAAATAAAACACCCCAAATTAAGCTATCCACCATAAATACTAAGGGATATCAATAGGATAACTAGTATGAACCTTTTAATCTTGTGAAACTGTTGACCATTTTTAATATAATAATAGTATTCACGTTTCCTATCAGAATCCAATGTGGTTTTTTGCTATCAATTTGACACAACTATGTTAAAGTTCATCTGAAAGAAAAACCAAAAATATTTAAAAAGTAGACAATAGTTATTTTTTAATAAAATTGCAATAACTAAACTGTTATATATTAATGTAAAAATAGACTAAAAAGAAATCCAACCCAATTACATAAACAGACAATATGAGTAGATTTCTAGCAAATTATCAATACATGAGGCAGAATATAAAATCCAGAAATAATCTGAGTATATTTTTAATAAAATAGTCCGAAAGCATTTGTTGAACCCCTACTATCTTCCTGGAATTGGTCTAAATATTGGGGATATAGTAGGCCATAAGACATAATACATTCTTGTTTTCTAAGTTTACTTAGTCAATTTAAAAATCAACTTATAGATTTATATTATAATGTTTAATGACGATATGTGATTTTAAAGAAATCGTAAAGGAAAATAAAATGACAGAGTGGATAGAGAAGTTCCAGTTTAGATGGAATGGTTACTGGTCAGGGAAGTCTCATCTTAATAGGTAACATTTGAGCAGTGATCTTAGAAAAACAGATGGGAGTCTCTGAACATATCTTCAGGGAAACCATGGAGGGCTCCTTGGCCAGAACAGTGGAGTTTTAGTCAAAGAAGGAACTAGGGACTATATATTGTGGGGATGCTGGATTTTATTCTATGTGTGATGGAAACACATAGGAAGAAGCAGGAGACACGATCTATGGAGAATAAAAAGAGACAAAATGGCAGCAGTAAGACTAATTAGAAAATAATTTCAGTAGTGTAGTAGGTTGGACCATGATGCTTGTGGTGAAGAAGGTGAGAAATAGTTAGACTTGGGATTGGAAAGTGAAACATGAAGAACCGCGATGGAAGGCATGTTGGATGTGGACCAAAGGGGTGAGTTAAGGATGCCTTGAAGGTGTTTGGTCTATGAAACTGGACATATAGAGATTATATTTACTGAGACAGGGAAGAAGTAATTTGGGAAAATTTGGGTGATCAAGAGTCTGGTCATGGACCAATTATGTTTGAGGTATCAATTGGACCTCAATGTGGAGAAACACCCAACAGGCTGTTAGACGGATGAGCCCAGAGTTCAAGGAAGTGGCACCAACTGGAGATAAAAATTTGAAGATGTTTTCAAGCCCCAGGCTGGATTAGGTCACAGAGAGTATGCCTGCAGAGGAAGAGGTATGGAGACCCAAGGTACTGGATGAGCCAAGCATAGGACAATTTGATATAATATGTACATTTTTTAATTTTTTTCCATTATTGTTATAACAAATTGCCACAAACTTGTGGTTTACACTTCACAGGTTTATTACCTTACAGTTCCAAAGGTAAGAGGTCCAAAATGGGTCCCACTGGATAAAATCAAGGTAGAAAGCCAGGGCTGGGTGTGTTAGAGAGGTTTTTGTTGCTGTTTTGTTTTGTGTTTTATAGAACCTCTATAAAGAGAATCTGTTTCTTTGCCTTTTCCAGCTTCTAGAAGTTGGCTCATGACCTCTGCTCTCCATCTTGAGAGTTAGTAACATCTGGCTGTTTTTTACGTGCTGCCATTCCTCTGACTCTTCTTCTACCTCCCACTTTTAAGAATCTTGAGGGGTGCCTGGGTGGTTCAGTCAGTTGAGCGTCCGGCTTCGGCTCAGGTCATGATCTCACGGTTTGTGAGTTCAAGCCCTGCCTCGGGCTCTGTGCTGACAGCTCAGAGCCTGGAGCCTGCTTCCAATTCTGTGTCTCCCTCTCTCTCTGCTCCTCCCCGGCTCGTGCTCTCTCTCTCTCTCTCTCTCTCTCTCTCTCTCTCTCTCTCTCAAAAATAAATAAACATTAAAAAAAATCAAGGATCTTCTTGATTACCATGAACCCATCCAGGTGATCCAGGATAATGTTCTGATCTTAAAATCATCTGCAATTATCTAAGTTCATCTATATATTTAACTCCTCTTTTCCATATAACTGAATATATTTATAAGTGGCAAGTATTAGTATATGAACATCTTTGGGGGGCCATTTATTGTCCTGCCTACATTAATAAAGCCAGCATGTGTTAAAAAATGAGAAAACAATGGTTTATTCCATAAAAGATGTGGATATAACTGGTTTTAAAATGTGAAAAAAAAAAGATTTAGAGTGAATTCCTCATCTCATCTCATATTAATTTAATGATCAATATATTAAAATTTCCTTGGAAAAATCAGAACCTTATTGGGAATTGGAATAATTTATGGAAGAGCACACTGAGGATTTCAATAAAAGGATAAAGGAAAATAGTAACTGACTTGTGGCATATTAGCATTGTATGAAGTATGTACAACAAAGCAAAGCATAAGTAAAATTTAAAGGCAGGTAACAACCAAGACTATAAGTGCAGATTTCATAGTGTTATTTCTAATATATACAATTACTGTATACTTTTTTAAGTTCATTAGGATTTTTACGTCCTTATAAGCAAAGAAAAAATTGTAAATCCTTTAGAGGTCTTGCCAGCTATTTATTTAAAGTTTTTATTCAAAGTTCAGTTAGTTAACATACAGTGTAATATTAGTTTCAGGTGTACAATATAGTGATTCAATATTTCCATACAACAGCCAGTGCCCGTCACAACAAGTGCACCCCTCAATCCCCAACACCTATTTCTACCATGCCCCTACCCACCTCCTCTCTGGTAACCATTAGTTTGTTCCTTAGAGTTAAGAGTCTGTTTCTTGGATTGCCTTTCTCTCTCTTTTCTTATCCCTTTGCTCATTTGTGTTGTTTCTTAGATTCCACATATCGGTGAACTCATATGGTATTTGTCTTTCTCTGACTTATTTCTCTTAGCTAAATACTCTCCAGTTCCATCCATGTCATGGCAAATGGCCAGATTTCATTCTTTTTGATGGCTGAGTAACTCCATTATATGTATGTGTGTATATATAATATATATCTTTATCCATTCATCAGCCAGAGGACACTTGGGCTCTTTCCATAATTTGTCTATGGTAGGTAATGCTGCTATAAACACTGGGGTGCATGTATCCCTCTGAATTAGTATTTTTGTATTCTTTTGGAAAATACATGACAGTGAAATTGCTGGGTCATAGGGTAGTTCTATTTTTTAACTTTTTGAGGAACCTCTATTATGTTTTCCTGAGTGGCCACACCAATTTGCGTTCCTACCAACAGAGTAGGAGGGTTCCCCTTTCTCCACATTCTTGCCAACACCTGCTGTTTCTTGTGTTGATTTTAGCCATTCTTCAGGTGTGGAAATAATTTTTAAAACATACCTACCAAAAGAAAAAATGATCAAAGAAGATACATAGATCATTGGCAAATTTTTTTTAAGATCCTGAAAATAAATGAAACATAGTAATTTAGTCACACTAGTAATCACAGAAATGTGAAGTCTAACAATCACAAAATACTGTGCTTCACCTATTAAGTTGGATTTTTTTGTTATGATAACCTAGTGATGGTAAATAAACAGAGTAATAAGTACTTTCAAACACTGCTGATGGGAAAGTTTTAAAATATATATCTCAAATCTTCAATTGAATAAACTAATAAGTGGGAGAGGAAATACAAATCTCCCATGCTGAAGAATTCCAAGTGATGTATATAAATGCTCCATTCCTATACTGTGGGCAGTGTATAGTGACTTCCTTCCAAAGAGCTCAACATGGGAAGTAGGTGGGAATAACTCTACAGTAGAGAAATCTGACAAATCCTACGCCAGACAGATGAACAAGGTCAACACAGTCATAAATAGTATAAATAGCACTTTCGATATTATGTGATGAAATGACACTTTACCACTGTGATCTTCTTCCCCCAATCCTGTAACCTGTCTAATCATGAGAAGTTCCAGTAGAAAATCACCCTACAAAGTAACAGAGCAGCACTCTGCAAATATGAGGCAAGTTTGAGAAACTGTCACAGCCAAGTGCAGCCTAAGGAAACAACACAACTAAAGGTAAGGTGGTGTCTTGAATGGGATCTTGGAACAGAGAAAGGATTCTAGCTGAAAATCTGAAAATCTAGGAAAATTTGAAAAAGCTAGGAACTTCAGTTAATAACCATGAGTTGATATTGCTTTATTAATGGTGACAAGTATATAACTAACATACCAATGATGATGCCCATAATAAGGGAAACTAGGTGTGAGAAATAAAAACTCTGTATTAGCTTCTTAAATTTTTCTAAACCTGAAACTCTTCTAAAAAAATAAGGTCTTTGTAAAATATAACAAAATGAACTATTTCGTTTATCTGAAAGACTGTCATAAAAATAATTATTCAAAATTTTTTTAACATTTATTTAGAAAGACAGAGTGCAAGTGGGGGAGGGGCAGAAATAGAGGGAGATACAGAACCGGAAGCAGGCTCCAGGCTCTGAGCTGTCAGCACAGAGTCTGACTCGGGGCTTGAACCTACCAACAGTGAGATCATGACCTGAGCTGAAGTTGGATGCTTAACGGACTGAGCCACTCAGGCGCCCAAAAAAATAATCATTAAATGAATATACACTAAAACCTTGGATCGCAAGTAACTTGTTCTGCAAGTGTTCTGCAAGACCAGCAAACATTTCTAATACATTTTAACTTGATAAATGAGCAATGTCTTGCAATACGAGTAGTACATAACTCTGAATGTCACACGATCACAAGTGATCCAATGGTTCTTGCTATTTGCTTTGATATACAAGTGCTTTGGATTACAAGCATATTTCTGAAATGAAGTATGCTCACAAACCAAGGTTTTACTGTATTTTGATCAAATTTTGATTATAAAATTAGTATACAGAAAACTTATTTACTACATACAGTAAGTTAACCAATTTATGTTGATTATTTTATTTAATCCATATAAACCGGAGAGAAAAGTGAGGTTCAGAAAGGTATGTTGGCATTCTTTAAACTGATATCCATAGCAACCTGAGAGTCTCAAAAATATGTAGGGACACATCTGCTCACTGAGAGTTTTTAGTCATGTTGGATTATCTGGATGATGATTATACTTGCCTTCTGCCCTATGATTGACCCAAGTAATTATTTAAAGTGAAAATATTAAACATGTAATGTGCTTGATATGTATCTGACTTCTTTCAGGCTGGCTTGTCCAAATTTTAATTTTTTTTAACATTTTTATTTATTTTTGAGAGACAGAGAGAGACAGAGCACGAGTGGGGGAGGGGCAGAGAGAGAGGGAGACAGGGAATCAGAAACAGGCTCCAGGCTCCGAGCTGTCAGCACAGAGCCCGATGCCGAGCTCGAACCCACAAACCATGTGATCATGAACTGAGCAGAAGTCAGATGCTCACCCGACTGAGCCACCCAGGCACCCCTGGCTTGTCCAAATTTTAAAGTAAGGATATTTGGTCTGCATAACCTAGTTACTGTTCGAATTATTTTTATTGTTTGTACAGCTATCATTGCGATGTGAGAGTTTTCAATTTAAAGAAGTTCAAAATTAGCCTTTAGTTTGTTAACTCATATAATAAACGGAGACATTGGTTTGCCTTCATGGAAATGACATTGCACACTGACAATTTTTTTAAGCACAGGTTAAATGTAGTCACGGCATACTGTACATATGTAAAGCTCAGACCACAAAGCTAGCTAGTGGGATATTGAATCCTTAAAACACAGAGACACTCAGGCAATATCAAGTGAAAAACTTGCTAAGCTTTTCTCATATTTGTATCAGATGATATGAACAGATCTAGTTTTGTATAGCTCATAGTAAGTATAGGAGTAAAGATGTAATAAAGAATAGTACATTTTAATTTGCTGGTATTTTACTTATGGGCAGGCTCTCAGATGTTTTGGCTTATCAAAATATTGGATCAATTGAAGAACAGTTTCATTGTGAAAATGAAAAAAAAAAAACTGACAGTGATAAATGAATGTTTCAAATCATGGCGCATCACACTCTAAATCCAACAAATAGAAAATGACTTGTGGAGTACAAATTATAAAAGTATACCCTCTGCTAGTAAATCTAACCACCGAAATTTAGTTTTAAAGATTCAATGATATCTACCAAATCAAAGTAACACTGATAATTTAAATGTTATCAGTTGTGCAGTTTTGTTTGTATTTAATTTGTTGATTATTTGGGTTTTATGTTGTTTTGTAAGAGCCATAAGCATAAAATTTCATACCCTGTATTATGTCTGAACATAACCGAAATAATATGATAGAAATGGTTTTTGAAAACTTGTTCTTCAAAGGCATTCGAACATAATTCACAGTTGAGAAGCACTATACAAATACTCCAGTTGAGGTGTTTTCAATGATAATGGGTAAGCATGCCCTCACTTGCTGTTTTAAAAAAATAACATTGCCTAATTGCACAAAGATAAGCACAATAAATCCATCATTTTTATTTCAAAGCTTTTCACCACCTACTCACATAAGATAGAGTTTAACTAGAAATATAAAATATTTACACTCAAGATTCTTGTCAAGAAGGATAACCTCTGATTCACTCTCGAGTCTCAAAAGCTCTACGGAGAGAAATAATATGAATGCAAAATTACCTTAAGGATATACAACCCATCCATTCATATAGATCAGCGCCTCTCAGTCCCAGCTGAAGACTCAACTCACCGAAGACACATACAAAATACTGATGCCTGGGTCCTCTCTTGAGCTATTCTGGTTTAATGGGTTTGATGGGAGACCTGATATGTATAATAACTTCTCTCCTAGGATTCTAATTAAAAGCCAAAACCGAGAACCACTGAAACAGAAACTCTAAAGCAGTGCTTCTCATACAGTCTGCAAGCTGGTATGACAGAGGGTGTTTTCACAATCCTGATGCCACTATCACAAAACATAACATAAACAAAAATTCTGAAGCCACAGCCCCGCCCCCAGGCTCCGGGTTTAATGGGATTGGGGTGGGGCCCCTGCACTGGGATTGTTTCAAAGCTCCCCCGGGGTGATTCTAATGTGCACTCGGGCTGAGAACCACTGATCTAAGACCTGAACGCCTGGAGCACATCATTTAGGCTCCTGTAAAAGAACACCTGGGCAAATTTGTCTACTCTATTTACTGTAAGGATGTTGTTCATTGTATTCCACGGTGAAAGAAGTTCTTTCTGGTGTCAGAAGCAAAAAGAATTATGTAACCCTTAAAGACATGTCTCTTTTTTTATTCATGGACATTGCGTGACTGCTAAAACACTCCAAGGCAAGTTCGTGGCCAAGGCTTAGCAAACGTGGTACCTATTTTGTGGACAAACTTCATGCATTTTTATCTTCTATATTCTACTCTTGTTTTACCCTGTCCCCCAAATTCTCATTTGCTTTTCATTAATCACAAGGCTCCTTGTTTTGTTTTCTATTTTGGCAAGTCGTCTTCAATTATTTCTGCAGCCATATGAGATAGAAAAAAAATAAAGGAGAGAAGGAAAAGGGAGAGAGGAAGATAAATCCAAAGGTTTCTCTAGCATATTCGCAACTGTGTGCAGAAGCAAAACCACATACACTGAATACAGGCTTTCATTACCTGGAGCGAACTCAGATTTCCCTGATTGGTTTCACACCAAAGGTCCATATAAATACTGACACGTAAGTAGCCTTAAGACGATTGAGTTTCTTTTAATTTTTTTTAATGTTTATTTATTTTTGAGAAAGAGAGAGAGCGCTCACGCCTGCGAGCGGCAGAGAGAGAGGGAGACAGAATTTGAAGCAGGCTCCGCACTGCCTGAGCAAAGCCCAATGTGGGGCTCGAACTCAGGAACTGAACTGTGAGATCATGACCTGAGCCAAAGTCAGATGCTCAACCGACTGAGCCACCCAGGTGCCCCAAGACAGTTGAAATTTGAGGTAGTAATGCAAGATAATGGGTTAAATTCAATTTACTAGCTGGTGGTATTAAGCCTAATTTCGTTGGTTTTTAGATTACTCCCAAATGCATTCCTGGAATAGAAGCCATTTAAAAAAACCTACCAAATGAGGTGTTTAAATCGTGACTTAGTATATTTCATCATATGAATCCAGGCTTTAACTCTGTAGAGAAGTATTCAAACTGTGAATTTATAATTTAAGAAGATATAATTAAGTATTGATCCTCAAGTTAGAGGACAGCCTAAGTAAATGAAACATTGTATTCATTCATTCATTCCTTATTCATTCCAACAATATTTCTTGAGCAGACAACTACTGGTGCGCTCTGCGTCAGGCTCTCTGCTGGGCGCTGGGAATCTAATGGTAAGCAAATTTGACAATGTCTCTGTTCGAATAGAATCTATGCTCTAGAAGGGAACAGACTTAAATGGAAATGCATATTTGTTGAGAATCGGTGGAAAATGCTCCAGTTCTATGAAAGACTAAAACAATGGCAGGGGTGGGGAATGATATGATCCAACTCAGAACAGGTTTCTCTTGTGACTACATTTGGATCCAAATCTGAAGGAGAATGAACGATTATTAGATGGGCAGGGTTACACAGGTCAGGGGAATGTGGAAGGTGCTTTGGGTGGAGAGAACAGCATTATTCCTGAATCAGTAATAGGGTAGGAGCCCGTCTCTGTATGTGTGTATTCATGCATTTACCTCCATATAGTTTCAAATCAATCTCATAGACATCCAGTTAAAACTTTTCCAACTCATTTGTACTTGTTAGAACTTGCCCTGAGCACTGAGGGGGACAAGACATCATCTTTCAAAACAGACACACAGTAAGTTAGGAGAATGCCTGAACATTTTCAGGTGTGTAACTCCTGAAAAGGGAGAAAAGTAAGGCCAGACAACGATGCTTTGAGTGTCCTAAGTTTTTCATTCTGATGTTACACGTCCACCCCTGTTCACTTCAAGCGGAGGCGGCAGGTGAAGCTCTGACATATTTTTACAAGAAGTCAAAAGTCCTTCAACCTAACTTCGATTCTCTAAGACCCCAGAACAAGTCCCAGGACGACAAGATGATAGAGTGAGTCAGCAGTCTGTGTGGCCAGATTGCTCTCCCCGATCGCGATCTGATCATAATTTGTCGACAGGATGGAGGTTGTAGATTCTTACATACGTGTACAGCCCAGACTGTCCCTGTGAGCTGCAAAATATCTAATTCTTTACATCCTCTACCAGGATGGCTCACAGCCGACTCGGGCTCTACGTCTGAAATGTAATTCTTGATCTATTTCTAAGAGGTCACTCACCCTTCAAGGGTCTGTCACCTCAATACACACACCCCTGGTACAATGACGCTCCTGTCAGTGGAGACAGTCACCCGTGACTCGTATCCCACCTCCAGGCCGTCGGCCACCCTCACCAGCTACAACTCCGGTGCACGGTGCAAATCCAGCCATTCTCCTGCATCTCCTGTACGCTGACCGCCTCCCTCCTGTTCCAGTTGGATGATCGCAATAAACTTCTAACTGGTTTCTTCCTATTCTATTTTGCGCCTTTCCAGTCCTTTCCTTCAGAATATCGATCTGTTGTGGTTTGGGGGTTTGCTTTTGCTTGTAGCACAAACTCGATCGTGTCAGTTCCACGTTTGAAATCTTTCACTGGCTTTGCGTTGATCTCAAGAGAACATTGTTCACAAGAGCCCACACATCTGGACTTTGCACTAGTAGCTTCGTCTGTCCCTTACTGCAGGCCCCATGTCCCTTGTGTTTGAAGCCTTCCATCTGCATTAGCCCCAAGTTGTCTTCACCCACAGTGCTTTCACTCACTGTCTCCCATGCCCGGGATGCTCGTTACCTGATGATCTAATTCCTACTCAAGCCTCAGGTTATAGCTTAAATATGTTTTGTTAGAGAGCCTTTTCTTTACCTCGTAATTAAAATTACGGTCTCATCTGTTTATACTCTCATTGTACCTTATTTTTTCTATACTCTGATTTTACCCACAGCTGTGTCTCATTTTGTACTTAGGTATTTTTTTTTTTTTGCAATTGCTTGTTTATTATTTACTACTCTCACTCAAACAAGGTCTGTGAGGGCATGGAATGGAGTCAGGGTCAGAAGAGAAGTTTTATTTATTTATTTTTATTTATTCATTTTTTAAAAGGAAGCCTTTTTATTTTTAATGTTTTATTTATTTTTGAGAGAGAGAGAGAGACGGAGTGCAAGTGGGGGAAGGGCAGAGAGAGAGGGAGACACAGAATCGGAAGCAGGCTCCAGGCTCTGAGCTGTCAGCACAGAGCCCGACGCGGGGCTCGAACCCACGAACCAGGGCTCAAACCCACGAACCGGGGCTCGAACCCACGAACCATGAAGTCATGACCTGAGCCGAAGTCGGACGCTTAACCAACTGAGCTACCCAGGCGCCCCAGAAGATGAGTTTTAAAGCTGAGCACGGGCCAGTCCAAGGATGGGTCTTTTGCATCACGCTAAGGTGTTTGAATTTTGTATTGGAGGAAGAGGAGAACTTTTAAAAGAATTTAAGTAAGGTGGTGGCTTGCTCAGAATTTGATTTGGGAACCTCTGTGTGGTCCCCAGTGAAGTATGGATGAAAAAAGAGTTAAGACCAGAGGCAAGGACACTGGAAAAGACATCACTGGATTGATTCGGGTGAGAGAGCTTGAGGTGAAACTAAGCACAACAGTGTTACCACAAAACTATTTTCTGATGTTAAAGATTTTATTTTTAAGTAATCTCTGCACCCAACATAGGGCTCAAACTCACAACCCCAAGAGCGAGAGTCATCTGCTGTACGTATTGAGTCAGCTAGGTGCCCCATAAAACAAGAAATATTTTCAATAAGTTAGAATATGGTGTTGATCAATAGTTGGGTTTCCTTCAAAGCAATCTCTGAGGCGGAGGTTAGGGTACATTGTTTTTTACTACGAAGTAGTTTTGGGATCAACACCTGAGGAAAAGAAGGGAAGGAAGAGGAGTGGGGGGAAGGAGGGAAGCTTAAGGGGAGGTGCAGAACCAGGTGATGGCTAAGGCATCAAGCCAAGACTGAAACAAGTCCCTCTTCAAAATAGAAACACTTTACCGCCTCAATTAGAAGATGATGGCTTCTTTGGGCCTCTACAGAAAAGCCAGTGAGGCAGGGTATGAAAGTGTTATTTGAAGACAGGAGTAAGAATGCCCAGGAAGGGGGTGCCTGGGTGGCTCTGTTAGCTGAGCATCTGACTTCAGCTCAGGCCGCCATGATCTCACAGTTTGTGAGTTTGAGCCCCACATCTGGCTCACTGTCATCAGCATGGAGCTCACCTCAGATCCTCTATCCCCCCCGTCTCTGTTCCTCCCCGATTCATGCTCTCTCCCTCTTTCTCTGTCAAAAATGAATTACAAAAAAAAAAAAAAAAAAAAAAAAAAAAAACATTAAAAAAAGAAAAAAAAAAAAAAGAATGCCCAGGAAGTCTGTCACATTTCTAGCAAACTTCCATGTTGGAGCAGTAGAAAATATAAGTGGATTACAAGAGTCATGTGAATAAATTGCAGGGAACACATCTCTGGCAAAATGAAGTTTTAATATGGAAGAGAATCGAGTATATTTATATTCTAAAGGACAACGCAGAGAGAGGAAGAGGGTGTAGATACAATGAAGGGAGGGAATTATCAATGGAACAGGAGCCCCCGAGGAGGAAGATGGGGTTAAGATTCCCAGAAAGTTGGAGAGGAAAACAATATCTCCCTTTCAACGTAAAGGAAGAAAGTAAAGCTGATGTTGAGAATCGGCTTTGCCTGTGAGGAGCCAAAAACAAAAGCTCCTACATTATTTATGTTTCTTAGATTATACCTATAATCAGGATGTACCTCCACATTCTAAGTAAACATATGCTCTCACTTGCATTTATTTGTAATACAGACCAGATGTTTTACCTGAAGGAAAAAAAAAATCAAACAATTAGAAAAGAACAGTAAGTTGGAAACTTCTAGGACAAAATGAAGATAGGGTTTAAAGTGAGATAGAATGAGGAAGAGGAAATAGAACACAGAAGACAAGGTGGAAGCGAGACAAGTCAGAATAATGTTGGCAAATCCCTTCAGGGTGGGAAGAAACGTGTGTCTCAGTAACCTTGAACAAAGGCAGAGAAAACCCTGCCTTCTGAGCTGGTGTTAGGAAACTCTGAACTACACAGAAGTTATGTTTCCTTAATGATTCACATTCCTTAAAGAGGGAGTTCTCACTTGATCTAGAATGGTACTAATACAGCAATAGCAACAAAACAGAGATATGATTGATACATAATAGCTAGAGAGACCACCCATCTTAAAAACTCAAGTTTCCATAGTTCCTAATTTAATTAATGGGCTCTTTAAATTTGGATGGTATTGGACCTGCCATTGGCTCTTGGGCTGTGGTTGACTGAGAGGGAGGACCTGTTGCAAATTGCAATGTCTCCCAGTTGGAATATGCATGGTGTGCTCATTTTCAAGCAGGTTTCATCCTTGAGATGGAATCGTTGCAGTAGGATGTGAATGAAAAGGGGAAAGGTCCAGGCTTCCCACATTAAGCATCATGGTCCTTGGACAGCGGCCGGGAAGTGATACTCAAGGATGAAATATTGATTCTTGAACTTTGAAACAGTCTCAATGGAATTCTGCTTGCTTTGAAAACAATTTGTGAAACTACTGACAGGTAGTATTAAATTTCAGATTCAGTCCCATTCATCTGAAAAAACTTGAAAACATCTCTCCCCTCCCCCTTTTGACTCAGTCAGAGAAGTAAGTATAGCAAGATAGAGATTGGATGAATTTCTAGATCATTACCACATAGCTAGCCTAGCCACACACTCTGAAGACCTCACATTCTGCATCTTGCAAACAAGGGACTTAAACCTGTTATAACTTGGAAGACACCTTCCATCTCTAAGAACTTTTCCATTACCTGAATTTAAGTAATTGCATAGATAATCCAAAGGGCCACTTTTATATTGTTCCATAAAAATGGAGTATACATTTTTGGCTTTGATAAATGTGATATATTTCAAGCTTCCATTGAAGGAAAAAAAAAAAAGATAATCGGGGCACCTGGGTGGTTCAGTAGGTTAAGCGTCCAATTCGGCTTAGATCGTGATCTCATAGTTCATGGGTTCGAGCCCCGCATTGGGCTCCGTGCATTGGGTTCTGGAGCCTGTTTTGGATTCTGTGTCTCCCTCTCTCTCTGCCTTTTCCTGGCTCTCACTCTCTCTCTCTCTTTCTCTCTCAAAATAAATAAACATTAAAAAAAATTAAAAAACAAAAACAAAAATCGCTAGGAATGCCTGGGTGGCTCAGTCGGTTAAACATCTGACTTCTGCTCAGGTTATGATCTCCTGGCTTGTGAGTTTGAGCCCTGATGTGAGCTCTGTGCTGACAGCTCAGAGCTCGGAGCCTGCTGCCAATTCTGCATTTCCCTCTCTCTTTGCCCCTCTCCTGCTCATTCTCTTTCTCTGTCTCAAAAATAAATAAACATAAAAAAATTTTTTTTATTTTTTTTTTCAACGTTTATTTATTTTTGGGACAGAGAGAGACAGAGCATGAACGGGGGAGGGGCAGAGAGAGAGGGAGACACAGAATCGGAAACAGGCTCCAGGCTCTGAGCCATCAGCCCAGAGCCCGACGCGGAGCTCGAACCCACGGACAGTGAGATCATGACCCGAGCCGAAGTCGGATGCTTAACCGACTGAGCCACCCAGGCGCCCCAAACATAAAAAATTTTTTAAAAACCAGCTAATCAAAGTTTATATATGAAACATTCCACCAGAGAGGAAGTGTTACTTAACAGATATTATAACAAGTACCAGTAAATTCAATTATAGGAACTGCTTATCTCTGTTCTTCTTTCTGATCTTAAGAATAAACCAAATTCTGAATTTTTTTGCATAGGACTTCTCCTTTTTTATAAAGTATCAGAGGTTTTAGTAGAAGTCTTGAAACTAACTGGTACACATTTTTCCACATTCAGAGGTCTTGATTAAAACCAGAACTGACTAACCGTATTAAAGACGAGTGGCTTAGATTAGAAAAAAGTAATAGATCATCTACACTGCAAAGTGTTCTTCAATTGCTCCCCAAAGAACTGGTAAGGTTTTCGCGTTGTCTCCAGTTGTGACTTAACTTAGATGCTTACGCTTTTTTCTCAGAGCGATTTTTTCCAGCAGGAAGTCTTCAGCTCTGTAATTAGCAATCCACAATGGAAGCTTTGACACTTAATTACAACATTGCTAAGACAATAATAATAAAAGGAAGACCGAAGTTGAATGCAGTATTTCTGGACACACCTCTGGCTACCTTCTTATTGGCTGGGAAACAATTATATATGACTAGTAAATAATCCATACCGAAATGAATGCCTGTGTACAAAGGCAGGTACTTCTAGTTAGGCGAAGTTCAGTCGCTGGTGCTGCTTTCAACTAAAACATTATGGGCAGGGACACTGGAGAACATCATCAGAGACTGCTGTAGACTCAAAGAGGCCTCCTCCACGTTCTGGATCTCCAGCAGCTTCTACCATTCCAGGCTGGATCGCTCTTCAAAGCAGAGGCGATGGCATTCTATCCCCTGCAGATTGCTGGTCTGGTTCTTGGCTTCCTTGGCATGGTCGGGACGCTTGCCACAACCCTCCTGCCCCAGTGGAGGGTATCGGCTTTCGTTGGCAGCAACATCATCGTTTTTGAAAGGCTCTGGGAAGGGCTCTGGATGAACTGCGTCCGACAAGCCAAGGTCCGGCTGCAGTGCAAGTTCTACAGCTCTTTGTTGGCTCTCCCACCTGTCCTAGAGGCAGCCAGGGCCCTCATGTGTGTCGCCGTCGCTCTCTCGCTCATCGCTCTGCTTCTTGGCATCTGCGGCATGAAGCACATCCGGTGCACGGGCTCCAACGAGAGGGCCAAAGCGTACCTTCTGGGGACCTCCGGGGCCCTCTTCATCCTGACCGGCATCTTCGTTCTGATTCCTGTGTGCTGGACGGCCAACATCATCATCAGGGATTTCTACGACCCAGCCATCCACGTGGGGCAGAAACGAGAACTGGGAGCAGCCCTCTTCCTCGGCTGGGCCAGCACCGCCATCGTCTTCATCGGAGGTGGTTTGCTCTGCGGGTTCTGCTGTTGCAACAGAAAGAAGCCGAGACACCGATACCCAGCCCCGGGATACTGCGTGCCCCACGCGGAGAAGCGGAGGAACGTGACCTCCACCAGCTATGTCTAGCACCTGCTTTGGACTCCAACTGTGGATTCCAGTCAGAGGTTTTTGTAGAGCCCTGCCAGACGCTGTAAGTACGTCGGGCGCGAGAACTGGCCTTATGGCTTCATTTCAATGGAGAGGAAAGTATAAACGGTAGAGAGATCGTACTTGGTCACCCGTGGTAGGAATAGAAATGGCTTACTTTGGACATTCTAACTCCGTCTGTATTAAATGCGTTTACTATTATGAGACACAAATGATCCCCGTTCCAATTTGTGGAGTCGAAAATCGAGTATATCCACAACCTTAGTATAATGATAACTACTGTTTTGTTTTGTTTTGTTTTGTTTTGTTTTGTTTTGTTTTGTTTTTTTGACAATCATGGAGCATCTGCTAGGAAATGCAAATTTTATTACAATTGATAACGCACACCAGTAAAAAATACTCTAAACCATAACCTAAGTTAATTTTCCTCCACATTATTTCTTAGACTAATACAGTAACAACTGAAATGTGGACTTTCCTTTTTTAAACAATTAATCTGAAAAATAGTAGATCTGAAATACGGATATTTTTAAATGTTTATTTATTTTTGAGAGAGAGAAAGAGCATGAGCAGAGGACAGGTGGAGAGAGAGGGAGACATAGAATCTGAAGGAGGCTCCAGGCTCTGAGCCTAATGCTCCAACCCATGAACTGTGGGATCATGACCTGAGCTGAAGCGGGATGCTTAACCGACTGAGCTACCCTGGCACCCCTCAAATAAAGATTTTTAATTGAATTTATCAAAATATGGAAATACCCATCCAATGAAAAGATATGTTATTCCCTTAGGAAACTC
This sequence comes from Puma concolor, assembly GCF_028749965.1. Classification (NCBI taxonomy): domain Eukaryota; kingdom Metazoa; phylum Chordata; class Mammalia; order Carnivora; family Felidae; genus Puma; species Puma concolor. The sequence continues at coordinate 145,557,160 of NC_141675.1, read as the reverse complement.
AAATGCACTGGCAATTAGACACTTTCAGGGGAAAAAGAGGGGCTCTGATTTCTCTTAGGAAATTTATGAAGATGATGTTAAAGCACCTAATTTATACAGTTAGGCTTGCCTGGAATTACATATTCAAAGGAAAATAATTTATAAATGAGAAGTAATATGTTCTATAACCTCTGATTTGTGCCTACAGCAAACAGAAGTATCTATCTGGATAAAGTACATCAGTACAAGAGTATGAGCACTCAACTGTCATCAAGAGGAAATACGGTCCTAATTAGGGAACTGAGGTTTGGGTGTTGAAGGGAATGGTTTCTGTTCCTTGTTTTATTCTTTAGTCATTGTTCAGGTCTGCACACGCAAAGTAAAATGAAGAATTAAGGTAATGATTCAGGCAATTAGTCAGGCTAAAATAAGTACCTCCATTTTATTCTCTAATAAATAAATAGGGATGGTTAAGGCATCGTGTTTTGCTTGAATTATGTATATTATTTTCTCAATTCTTTACTCCTCATGCATTTAACATGCACATTTAATATGCCGATATGGTTAAAAGTATGTGAGGGGGGCGGAGAGGAATGGGTATATAAGTGTTTGTGGGGCAAGACCACTCCTATGGGTTGCTTCTGAATATCTCCAGTATGTTGTGAACCAATCAATGTTTATATATCCAGTTCTAACTCTTCAAATATTATGTTTATTTTATAGTAAAAACTGTATTTAATTTGCAGTACATAATTGCAATGAACAGATTAGATTTGTTCACCAAATATTTATTGTGTGTCCATCCTTACGATAATAAAATAATAACATTGTTACATATTTTCAATTATGTTGATATATTTCACTGTGGGGTCAATTTCAGAATGAATTTCTATCTTCAAAAGACCATCTATTATCTCTGAAACGTTAAATCAGAGATAACTCAAGGGTAGATGTTGACATCAGACCTTCATTCCATTCTACAAACCACCAGCAAGTCTTCAGCAAGTGAAGCCTTGGTAATATAAGACAATATTTAAAAAAAATTAGTAATACGTAATGTTAAAGGCCACATAAATGTCTTCAAATAATATCAATATGTAATATCAATATGTAAACATCTTCAAATAACATCAATTAAAAACAAGAAAAAGAATTACTTAGATTTTTCCTCAGCTTATTTTCTTTTTCAGACTTCATTCAGAAAGGTCTAAATTTTGAGTGTGCTGAAAAGTGATCATTGATCATATATACAGGCAAATAAGTATGAAATCAAGACATGTACGATATATGCGTAAAGGTTGTCATAGAATTATTTGTCTTACCTTTTGGCACCCTAGAAGAGGTACATAACCTCGCATGACAGGTTCCAGAGATTAAATGAGGCACATCATCCTGCCAGCCAGAGGATCAAAGAGTAAAAACGGTGTAACATGGGGTAGAATCACAAAACTATTAGAGATAACATTAGTCACTGAATTGGGGCAAAATTTCAGGAACTAAGAATTCTTTTGTTTGCTCTTTTACTAATCAAGGTGTAGTTTGGGGAAATGATTTCTATTTTCTCCACTCTGCTGCATTATTTTCTGTTTCACACCACAAAGAAACTTCAATAATTTTTAATGAATTTCAAGACACATTATGAATGTAAATCTCATACCACAAACCCAGGTGTGCAAGAATTACATCATTCTTATCTCAAATTGAATGTAAATTCAATTTCTGGAGTATTTCCCTACATGTTTCACCATTCTTAAGATCTTGTATAAGGTTAAGCAATGCTTGGGGTGATGGGTAGATGGGATCAGCCCATGATGATCATCAGTCCATACAGGTCACTGACAAGATGTCTATTGTACCTGCTCTCATGGTCCATTTAGATTTCTCAGCTCTGCTAATTCTTTGTGATGCTTGGCAATCTTTCTTGAGACTCTCTAGTTCTGGGCTACTTGGGTTAGTGGATTTCAACCTTGGCCGAATATTAGAATTGCTAGGGGAATATTAAAAACTACCAGTGCAGGGGCGCCTGGGTGGCGTAGTCGGTTGAGCGTCCGACTTCAGCCAGGTCACGATCTCGTGGTCCGTGAGTTCGAGCCCCGCGTCGGGCCCTGGGCTGATGGCTCAGAGCCTGGAGCCTGTTTCCGATTCTGTGTCTCCCTCTCTCTCTGCCCCTCCCCCGTTCATGCTCTGTCTCTCTCTGTCCGAAAAATAAATAAATGTTGAAAAAAAAAAAATTTGAAAAAAAAAAAAAAACTACCAGTGCAGCCAGTATCAAGATGATCTATGCCATTTCCTAGATTCATAGCAAACGCTTGACCTGTTGATTTGGTTACCATTATCTACAAACAGTGGTGAAAGAAATGATTCCTTCTCCCATGAGATTTTTTTTTTTAATTTTTTTTAACGTTTATTTGTTTTTGAGACAGAGAGAGACAGAGCATGAACGGGGGAGGGTCAGAGAGAAAGAGAGGGAGACACAGAATCTGAAACAGGCTCCAGGCTCTGAGCTGTCAGCACAGAGCCCGACGCGGGGCTTGAACTCACAGACTGCGAGATCATGACCTGAGCCGAAGTCAGATGCTTAACCGACTGAGCCACCCAGGTGCCCCAAGATTTTTTTTTAATATCACCTCTACAAATATCCTTTTTCTCCACTGTCAACAATTTTATCCAGGTTCATAGAGGCTTAGGCTTTCAGAAGCAAAAATGCATAAAAACTAAACCTCTTCTAGACTATTTTGCCTTCAGTTTTGCTATACACTCCACTGAGCCAGCGAAATGCATTGCTGGCTACCTTCTGGAATGGTGGCCAGGGAAAGAGGGAAAATAAATATTATTTAGCCACACATGATTAAAAATGTTTAAACATTTTTTTTAATGTTTTTATTTATTTTTGAGACAGAGAGAGACAGAGCATGAGCAGGGGAGGGGAGGGGCAGAGAGAGAGGGAGACAGAATCCGAAGCAGGCTCCGAGCTGCCGGCACAGAGCCCGACGCAGGGCTTGAACTCACCGCGAGATCATGACCTGAGCCGAAGTTGGACACTTAAACGACTGAGCCATCCAGGAGCCCCAAAAATGTTTTAAAGGAGTAACCCATTGTAAGTTACAATTTTAGTTACATGAACACTAAGAATTCTTTTCATTTTCAAAAAAAAGTTGATATGTCTAGAAATATTTTGTTGGGTTCACTTGTTCTTCTTCACAACAACTATATAATGTAGAAAGTGTAGACATCATTATCAACATAAGCGTTGCAACTAAGAGAACTCAAACTTACTAAGTTACATGACTTGGCCTGAGTCATAGAGCTGACCTTGAGAAATCAGGCGGTCAACAATAGTACTAAGTAGATACTTAGTAAGTATTTGAGGAATGATCAAGAAACGATATAAATGCAGTATAACAGTTTGCGATTTTAGCTTATATGCAGCTCCTCCTCCCACAGGAAAGAGCTAAAACAATAGAACTCAGAAATTTAAAGACAGCTTCTGTGTCTTGCTTTTGTTTGGTCTGAAAAACCTCTTTTTTTTTTTCTTTTGAGAGAGAGACAGAGAGAGAGAGAGAGAGAGAGAAAGAGGGAGATGGGGAAGGGCAGAGGGAGAGGTAGAGAGAATCATAAGCAGGCTTCATGCCCAGCGTGGAGCCTGACAGGGGGCTCGATCTCATGACCATGAGATCATGACCTGAGACAAAAATCAAGAGTTGGACTCTTTTTTTTTAAATTAATTAATTTATTTTTGAGAGAGAGGTGGGGGGGGGGGCAAGTGCACAAGTATAGGGGATGGGGGACAGACAGAGAGAGACACAAAATCCAAAGCAGGCTGCAGCCTCTGAGCTGCCAGCACAGAACTGCAGACCTCAAACGAACAAACTGTGAGATCATGACCTGAACCAAAGTTGGACGCTTAACCGACTGAGCCACCCAGGCGCCCCTTAAGAGTTCAACTCACGGTCCGTGAGTTTGAGCCCCATGTCGGGCTCTGTGCTGACAGCTCAGAGCCTGGAGCCTGCTTCGGATTCCGTGTCTCCCTCTCTCTCTGCCCCTCCCCCGTTCATGCTCCGTCTCTCTCTGTCTCAAAAATAAATAAACGTTAAAAAAAAATTTGAGAGTTGGACTCTTAACCCACTGAGCCAAGCAGGCACGCCTAAAAAGCCTAAATTCTAAAGATCGCATGGACAAATTAAAAAATGGCTCAGTCAGAACAAGGTTCTCCTCACTCTTAGGATTATAAAATAAATTATTTGGATGAAAGTAAAACAAACAGGAGTTCAGAGGGTCTAGAAATCGATGCGTCCCTGGGAATGACCCTGTGTGCTCTCCCTAGTCCACTTTCTAGGGACTCTGGCAACGAGAAATGCAGAACTATCAGACGGGTTTGAGAATTTAAGGGCAGAAGTGACCTGTGTCCTGACCCCAGCTGGAGCCAAAGATGTTGATGGTTTTCCTCATGCCCTCACAGTGCTGGGGAATAAGAAACATCTCCATGATGTGTTTGGTCCGACAGGACAGGAAAGAGTCTTGCCAGTTTTCCACCTACTATGGCACCAGAAGAATATGTCACAGTCACCCGAGACCAGCGCAGAGCATTTCAATAGGTTTGGTGGTTGGAACTAAGTAAGAATGCAACGGCAACCCACATGAATGGACAAGTGGGTCTGTTCGCAGCGCGTTTGTCCGTAGACTCACTTCTTGCCCTTCCTCAGTCTACTCTGTATCTCCAGGAAGGGGATTCCTGTGGGCAGCGTAGTGGCGTGCCGAGGGAGCAGTGGGGTCCATCCTCAAGTACAGACATTAACAAGTCCTCTGTCTGGAGAGAATGTAAAAATGATCACAGAACTCAATAAATATGGGTTCCATTTATGATCTTCACATGCTGCCGTCCCTAAACAATGTCAGTGATTAAAAAAAAAAAAAAAAAAAAAAAAATGTGTTGGCTCCAGTCCTGAACAGTCACTGTAGTTACTATAAATAGCTAATAGTAATATTGACGATGATGATGGGGGTAATAGATGATAGATGACAGATGGGTGGTAGATAAGTATATAATGAGAGATTGTACGTAATGGATAAATGATGGAGGGGTAGCAAAATAAAAAGATAGATGTTAGCTATGCTACCGTGAGCTCTGACATGTGACTACATGCATTTGTTTCAAGAGTAAACGAGGGAGGTTTTCCTTCAGTTCAGATCCCGCAAGGCGTGATGTTCAAATAATCACTCCTCAGCTATTCTGTTTTAGTATTCTAAGGTTTAACGCAAATGCAAGCTCCTTGTCGCCATAAAGTGACAAGACTTAAAGTAAGTCAAATTCTGTTTCTATGTCTTGACCGTGTCTATGCCGCTGGAATGGAGGCATATACTCTGTACTAGCTAGGTCGAATGGGTCCAAACTGTTACAGACTTCCTGGAATTTCTCCAGCGTAATGTCTATAAAACATATAATGTGTATTAAAGGATAAATAATAAAAATGTGCTAACTTGTAACTTATCACTGAAAACAATGCCTCTTACAGTGGAGCAGTGTCGTGAAAACTGATCTGTGTCCACGAGTCAGATAGGCTAGACCAAGGCTGTGTGTTTCCCCAGTTCTGTGTGCAGCCACTGCTGGCTACATTTGGCCAACAAAAGGCACTGGTGAGGGGCGCCTGGGTGGCTCAGTCGGTTGAGCGGCTGACTTCAGCTCAGGTCGTGATCTCACAGCTCGTGAGTTCGAGCCCCCACATTGGGCTCTGTGCGGACAGCTCAGAGGGTTCAGGTCTGTGTCTCCCTCTCTCTCTGCCCCTAAGCCACTCACATTCTGTCTCTGTCTCTCTCAAAAGTAAATAAACATTAAAAGAAATTAAAAATAAAATAAAAGGCATTGGTGAGGGCGCCTGGGTGGTTCAGTCAGTTAAGCATCTGACTCTTGATTTTGGCTTAGGTCATGATCTCACAGTTCGTGAGATCAAGACCGGTGCCAGGCTCTGTGCTGACAGCAGGGAAGCCTGCTTGGAATTCTCTCTCTCTCCCTCTCTCTCTCTGCCCTTCCCCTGCTCACTTTCCCTCCCCCTCTCTCTCTCAAAATAGATAAATTTGTTAAAAAGGCACTGGTGAGACTGGAGGGCATGAGGGTTCCTGTTGTCTCTTTGCCTGGAGAGAAGGCTCCAGTGGTGATCCTGTCTCCTCCCCAGCTTTACCAGAAGGGTCCACGTTGGGTCTGGCTTCTGCCAAATGAAACACATCTCTTGGGTCCAGCAATACTGCTTTTCTGTTTGTTCTCCCATCCTCAGGGAATTAGCCACTTCCTGCTGTTATGTTAGTGTCTAGGGAGCTCCATGACCCTTTCCTTGGTTTCTCCCCTCTCCCCATAATCTGCATAACAAAGTTTCTCTCTCCAGTTCCACCAATTTGAATATTTAAAATGGTTTTGCTTTTTCTGGTCAGATCTGACAGATACAGCCTCTGGGAATCATTCCGAAATAGGGGAACCTCACCACAATCCCAGGTGACTCGTGAGGGTCTAAGTATCAGATCAGTGAACGCGGCTTTATATGAGCCCACAGAACTTATACAACTCTGGGAAAATTAGGAACCCTCCCTGGATAAGATTAAGTTTGTATTCCATGCGGGTTTGAAACAAAAACAAAGTTCAGCTTTAAAAAATACTTAATGTTTTCATATCAAAACACCTGGCACATGGGGCATGGCAGATGTTTTTTCTGGGAGAATGAGTAAATGCTGAATTAAAGAAGGAAGGAAATTTTAAATGAATCATAGTATGAAGCACCTTATCTAGAGGTAATCAAAAATTCAGTTCCTAAGTGGGTGGAAAGGAGTTTTGTGTTTCGAGTACTCTTAGCAGAATCATGTCTAAGAAAATATTTATTTAATGGTCGGTCTATTAATGAATTGTTGCAGACAACGTAGGACAAAAAGAAAAATATCTTTAAAATGGGTAAAAGTTGTAGTCTGAACTCAGAGTGTGATTTGGTAAAGCGACGTTCTGTTTCACCACGAGGCAAATAATTCTGAAAGCTCTGGCATTTAGTCAGTGCTGAATATTCTCAGAAGCATTAGAGACACCGCTGTTTTTTGTAAAGCCCTTTTCCATCCTGTCCCATAACTGATGACTTAGTTAGAATCACAGAATTGTAAGGTTGAAAAAGATCGTGGAAGGAGTTGAGGCCAAGGGAGGTCAGCCTCTTTGGCCAAGTCCTCCTTACCTCAGTCTGGTCTAACTCAGGACCCCATTGCATTCCAGACCCAATCTCCAGACCCCAATCTCCAGACCCAAATCTCCCCACCTCAGGAAAGACCTGCCGCTCAACTTTCCACTTGCCTTCTCTGGCATTACATCTTACTCCTCCTCTTCTGTTCCATCACCCTCAACTTGACCTCAGACCTGTCGGAGCGTTGAGCCTCCATTAGTATTATAATTTGCATCCCTTGAAATGTCTTCTATTTGGAATGTTCTTAAAGAGTTGGGCTTATCAAGATGACCAAATACCTGTTTCAGTAATCTTGTCATTTTCCCTCAAATCTCCCTTGATTTAATTTTTTTCTTAAATTGTTGCTGAGAAGAAATCTTCTTTAGTGTTTTGATAAACACACTGCTTATGTGTTTATCCCTAGATCCCATATACATGTACTCCCTTTGAGAACTCATTCTCTCCTATTATTTCAACTGCCAGTAAATGGCAAATGGCTTAGTAGAAGGAACACAGAACTAGGATATCTGCATTTATAACCTGGCACAGATGAGGGAAAGAGAGAGCATGTGTGCAGGGGAAGGGTAGAGAGAGATGAGAGAATCCCAACCAGGCTCTCTGCTGTCAGCTCAGCGCCCAAGGTGGGGCTCAGTCTCACAAACTGTGAGGTCATAACTGAGCTGAAATCCAGAGTTGGACACTTAACCAGCTGAGCCACCCAGGTGCCCCTATATATATAAATTCTCATCATTTCTTACAGTAAAAGAACTGGGGTCAAAGAGGTTACATAACCCTTCCATGGGGCGCCTGGGTGGCTCAGTTGGTTAAGCAACTGACCTTGGCTCGGGTCACGATCTCGCAGTCCGTGAGTTTGAGCCCCGCATCGTGCTTTGTGTTGACAGCTCAGAGCCTGGAGCCTGCTTCAGATTCTGTGTCTCCTTCTCTGTCTGCCCCTCCCCTGCTCACGCTCTGTCTCTTTCTCTCAAAAGTAAATAAGCATTAAAAAAATTAAAAAAAAAAGAGGTTACATAACCTTTCCAAAGACACCGTGAGGTCACTGCCCACTCCCCACCACCTGCCAGGTCAAGGCATCTTGAAAGAGTGAGCTCTCTTCTGTGTGGCACCCTTCCTTCCCATCTCCCCACCTAGGGAGGATAATAACCACCGTCTCTACCTGGAAGGGCTACAGTGAGGAGAAAATGAGGCAGTGGCTGTGAAAGGATTTTAATCACAAAGCATTATGTAAATGTAATACATAATTACTGTTATTATCTCCCAGCAATCCAAGTCTTCAGCTCTTTATAGTTCGCTTGCTTTCTCTGCCCATAAAGTAGTTCACTCGTATGTCCTGTTGGCCTTAAACTTAGGTAAGAATAATATTCATTATGTTTTCCTAAGTTTCACACTTTGCTCATTTTCCTTTACCTTCCTAAGCATTGCAGTGCCCTTTGTTCCCAAGACACTGGTGACTGTTACATTCTGGTTAACTCCTACTGTCCCAGAATAACAAAGAATAGCACCCTCTTTTTTTTCTCAAAAAAATCCCCTTTTGGATGATACATTTTATGGTCACCCAAGATGTCTATTGGTGCCTCCTGCCATGGTCCCTATCTTCGCATTCTTGCTCATTATTTTCCAAACACTGTGCTCTAAAGCCCTGTCCCTTTCCCATTTATACTCACTACATGAACCCAGTTGCTACCTGCTCAGCTGACTGAGATAGAGCTTTTGCCTGTCTGCTTATCTTGTGAATTCCTCACTTCCCTTGTTTCCTCCACACAGAAGGATTCTTACCTCCAGCCATACCTATTATCGTGTCACTTTCTTCATTAGAACTCACAGACATGGGGTCGCCTGGGTGGCGCAGTCGGTTAAGCGTCCGACTTCAGCCAGGTCACGATCTCGCGGTCCGTGAGTTCGAGCCCCGCGTCAGGCTCTGGGCGGATGGCTCGGAGCCTGGAGCCTGTTTCCGATTCTGTGTCTCCCTCTCTCTCTGCCCCTCCCCTGCTCATGCTCTGTCTCTCTCTGTCCCAAAAATAAATAAACGTTGAAAAAAAAATTAAAAAAAAAAAAAAAAAGAACTCACAGACATGTATATTTCCTGATCCTAAACTTCATTGTCTACCTTCAATTATCCTTTACCTTTTATTTTTACTTTTCTTTCCTCAGCGCTCTCTGTCTCTGTCTCTCTCTCTCTCAAGTTTATTTATTTATTTTGGGAGAGAGAGAGAGCACAAGTGAGAAGGTTCAGAGAGAGAGGGTGAGAGAGAATCCCAAGCAGACTCCGTCAGCCCAGAGCCCCACTTGGGGCTCAAACTCACAAACCGTGACACCATGACCCGAGGCGAAGTCAAGAGCCAGATGCTTAACCACCACCCAGGTGCCCTTGGGCTTTCTCTCTTTATAACATCATCAGTCATACATATATTCACTCCAAATCTAGGGTACACTCAGTTACTTCTACAAGTCATGCCTTCTCCACACCCTTCTCCTCCTGTTTTGGTAGCTTGTAAATGGCCATCAATCCTTTGTAGTTCCTTCAATCGGGAGACGGAGCTTACTTCCCCAGCCCTGAAATCAGGCCTGGCCTCATGATTTGCTTTCATTAATCAAGTGCGATGGGAAGTGACATGATGAGTCACTCAATGCTGAGTCCAGACCTTATGAGACTTGCAGCGTTGTTTTGCTCTCTTAGAATACCCTGACCATGTTATTACTCCAGGCTACCCTGACCGAGGATAAGAGGCCAGGTAGAGAGGGAAGTCCAGCCTTCTGAGCCGTCCCCAAAATGCCAGCAATCCCAACTGAGCTCCCCAATGTATGAATGAATTCCAGTAAACCATGTGGAGGAGAGAAGACCCATCCTTGCTCAACCATCTGGCCAAGTTCAAATTGCTGCCTCATAGAATTACAGGCAAGTCAGTGATATTTGGAAGTCTCACTTCACCTTATTCATTCCCTTAATATGACTATCTATATATCAATATAATATGTTTTGTTTTCCACCTTCATTATTTTTCTTCACCTACAGGAATATCTTTAAAATTTTTTGAGAGTATGCATGTGCTGGGGCACCTGACTGGCTCAGTCAATAGAGCATGCAGCTAGCTCTTGATGTCGGGTCATGAGTTCAAGCCCCCTGTTGGGCATAGAGCTTACGTAAAAAATGGGAATATGCAAATGCTTTGCAAAAGCAATCTTACTTAATTTTTGCACCAAAAAGGTAAGCTATGTACTTCCATCTTTATTTTCTGGCTAAGTGTACCCATCAACCAAGGATGTTAAACAACTTGAACAAAATTCTCCAATCCACAAAAATTTAAATCAAAATTGAAATCATTCATTTTGTTATTTCAATAATGCATGAAAGAACTTTTTTTTCCCCACTGCATACAATAAGGACTGTTAGGTCTTTAGAGGGGACTGTGTCATAGAGGGGAAATCGCTCCAACCAGACACAGAAACAAAATATACCAAAGAAAAAAAAAGAAACACAACTCAGTCTGTGATACAAAATGCTTTGGAAATATAGAAGAGAGGACTAAAATGGCTTAAGAATGTAGGTGTTTCTGGAGGACACAGAGGCTGAGACAGACCTTGGGGAAGAGTGGGATTCCCCTGGGTGAGAAGAAGTGAAAGAAGGTTTGAAAAAGATGTCAACGTAGAGCTAAAACTATAGGAACACTCTAGGTATGTCCAGGGAAGTATGAATCAGGCATACACAAAAGGGAGCAATGTGAGATATATTTGGAAAAGTTAAGTGTGCACCCAGAACATTGAAGACCTTGGAAACTAGGATGATGTAGGGTTTTTTGTTTTGTGATCGGTTGAAGTAATTTGCACAACAGAGTCATATTGTCACGATTGTTCTTAGAAAGCTTTCTCTGTCTCATTTTCATTGACTTTCTGCCCATCTGTCTTCCTGATTGGGAAGCTTGCCAGAGCCATCAGTATGTTAACAAGTACTTAGTGAGCACACCGTATTTAAGGAACAGGGCTGAATTTCAGGAGCTATAACAAAACCACTGTGACCAACGATAAACATCGGCTCGTAGAGAATGCACAGTCCTGTTAGGTTCCTAAGACCTATCCTAAGGTAAAAACACAGCTGTCGATGGTACAAATTGTGACTTCCGCTTTTAGAACAATTTTCTGGGTACAATAAATGTGTGCATGCCTTTTGATGGCCTGATTGAAGTGTGAAGCACAAAGAAACACTTGTTAAGGAGTTGTACTTGACTGACGTAATGAAATATGTACCATAACAGTCTCGTATCCTCTACTAAAATGAGTGTTTTCACATCTTAACCTTCTCTTATTCCAGGCATTCATGGTTCGAGGGATTTCAGCACCAGCTGTTAACAAAGGTGGTGTGATGGTTAACTTTCTGTGTCAACTTGACTGGGTCATGGGGTGCCCAGATATTTGGCTACACATTACTTCTGAGTGTGTCTATGAGAGTGTTTCTGGACGAGATTAGCATCTGAGTTGATGGATTCAGTAAAGTAGGTCACCTTCCCCAGTGTGGGTTGGCATCATCTAATCCACTGAGGGCCTGGCTACAACAAAATGTGGAGGAAGGAAGGGTTTCTTTCCTTCTCCCTCTCCCTTCTGTCTGTCTGTCTCTCTCTCTCTCTGTCTGCATCTATATATCTATATTAGATGTAGATAGATAAGTGATAGAGAGAGAGAGAGAGAGAGAGGGAGAGAGAGAGAGAGAGAGAGAGAGATACAGATACATATACAGATACAGATACAGATACAGATAGTTATAGATAGTCCTGTTTCTCTGGCAAACCCTAACTAATGGAAGCAGTCTTCTTACTTTCAGAGGACAGATATTTTCCACAACCCCTAAAACATAGGCTTAGGACAGGATAAGACATTTATGTCTTTGGAAAAGACATAGACAGAGCATTAAGTAAGTCTGGAAATTGCTAGACAAATCTTCATCTCGAATTATGGAGCGATAGGATCTGTCTGCCCTTAAAAGAACCGTAAGTGTCAGTGGACGAACGAGGAAGTGTTTTTGCAAGAGGTGGAATCAATCTACCCTCTAGGTTTCCGAAATCTTACTGGCTGTCAATATTTCCCTCTAATGACCTGAGATGCTTGTTCAAAATGCCCATTCCTGCACTCTATCTCAGAGATATTCAATCAGATTATCTGTGATGGAGCCCAGGATCTGGTATCTTATACACACCCCAGAATAATCTTTTCTGCACACCTTAGAGTTTAAGAAGGGTTTGCCAGAGGCAGTAGGAAGGGAAGCCTGTGTTCTCCCTCACTTTGTAATTACCTGAAAGCAAACCCAGTAGGTCTTAGAGTTGTTGTCAAAGGTATGAGTCTAATTACAAATCTTCTCTGAATTTCAGGGAGTTCCTCTGAATCAGTCTTGTGAATGCTTCTCCTTGCCATTGGTGGGTTTGCTATTGTATTTTTAAATGCCACATCAAGTGCAAAATGACATTTCCAAATACCTTCAAAAACTCCTCATGGCAGCTAGTAAAGCGACTTTAAATGAATGTTTTCAGGTGTCTGCCCATAAAGACTGCTATTGAAGCACTTATCCTGGAGTTATTATAGCTTAAACAGAGTCTAATTTAGAAGAGTGGTTTAAACGTGCAGGACTTTGGGAACGGACCTATGTAATTACCCCTGGATTATGCCTAAACAGGACTGGATCCCCGGATATTGGCTGCTTCAGTGGAACCTCGCCTACCTCAGTGTTGTGATTGTGCCTGCATTTTGGCAGCCGGTATGAGTCTATGTTTTTATTAAGTAACAACCAGTGAAACCTCCTGGATAAAGAAATTGCCTTCCTTTATCACATCAGCCCCTTAAGCTCAACACTGACACCTATCTCTGTGCAAACACGCACAGTATCATATGTTACAGTAAGATATAGTCATCGTTTATCTTAAGCTACAATTAAGATCTGTGACTTAAATATTAGCTGAAATCAAATTGGCTGGTGAAAATCAAATGTAATTGGAAAGAAATTCCTAGCATATTATTTTAAAGAAGGAAAAGCTCATCACACTCCACAGGACATTTGCAAATTTGGAGATTTTCTTCTTATTAGACACCTCTGACTCTGGATCTTACACCTCACCCTTCCGGGTAATTCTCTTCCCTCTGTTTCCTGCTAACTCAGATGTGGATTACAACACATTTTCTTTAATCCCTTGCCTCCATTCACATCTGTTACAAAGAAATCTATATGTAGCAGATTCAACCAGAGGTTTGATAGTAAGGGCTAAGGTAACAAAAAGCAAACAAAAACCAACCTTTAAAAGTATGGACATTAACGATTCCTTATTTGGAGAAGCCCTTTGATCACTCCAATAGCAGCAACTTCTTAGCAGCTACATTTCTCTCCTGCCTCCAACTTTCTGTATTCACCCCCACCTCACTTCTCAGGTGATCTGTAGGGTTTTCAATTTCTGGTATCTCTTCTTATTTTTTGTGAATTTTCCCATAGAGAGAAATTTAGACACTACTCTTCAGTTTTAGCCTTCGCTTTGCATTTCTAAAGATTTCTTCCATCCTTGAACTCCAGTCTCTGTAAGTAAGAAACAGTTTAGGGTTTATATAATAACTTTTACCCCAATATAGGTAAGTGAAATGATACACAAAAAAGTGATAGAAACATGGATGGATCGATGGATATAGGTGATGAGTGTGGGAGATGATGGGTAAGTAGGTAGATAGATATACAGATAAGTGATAGATGATAGATAGATAGATAGATTTATACCTTTTCAACACTGTATTCCAGTGCTTGGAGCTGTATTTGGTACATAACTGGTGATTAATGAATATTTATTTAATGAATGAAAATATGCTCTCCCTAATTGGTCACTAATTCATCCATTTATAAATTTATTCAGCATATATTTTATTAAACTTATTTTAGGTGTCAGGTGTTTGTCTAGAACCTAGAAATCGAACAAATAGCCAAGGTCTCTGCCCTATGGAGCTGGTGTTCCAATGGAGTTCAAGTGCCTGTCAACGTTCCTTCCTCAGTAACCCACCTCGTATTCTCTTTTGTAGCCAAACCTTCATCCTGTGTGTAACTGCATAAATAAAGTAGGCTGATATGTTTTCCCCTTTTTTCCACCTGTACTCTTGGTCCTTTGCTAATTCCACCCTCCTAACTTTAACCGCAACTGTTTTCTAAGACTGAAATCTGATGGTGCCCCTACTTTGTGCTGTTCATTGCTTTTCCTTACTTTACGGAATAAAGCTGGAATTCTGGAGCTTAGCATTCAGGGCTTTTTATGGTTCACCTTTACCTACTTATAAAATGTCCTCTTGTGGTGTTCTGGAACACAGCCCGAACTTAAAACCATGTTGACTCACTTGAAATTCTTGAACTTTGCCTCAATGCTTTGGGCTTCCAGCCCATTGTCCATGCTCTTTCCTCAGTCATCCCTACCTTCCCCCCAGCAAGGCAGAGTTCATTGCTTAATGTTCAACACAAACATTTCCTCTTTCAGATTCTTCCTGGACTTTTCCAGATGAGTTAACAATTTCCTCTACCATGTTCCTGAATGATACAAATGACTTTATTGTAGTTCTGTCCTCACAACTTTCACTCTGCCTCCTCCTATACACAACGTCTGCAAATGAGATGCTTTTGCATTTTTTAATGAAAATGTCATTGTGTCAGCCTCCTCATCTATGCTTTCCCACTGTCTACTCCCTTCCTACTTCTCCAGTCTCATCTCTCCTACTTCTCTTAATTCTTTACACATGGTTCCCCTTTTCCTTCTGTTTTATGAACACACACACAAAAAATCCTTCCATCTCTATCATGGTGGCTCTCTCTGCCTGGAATGCCCTTCCTCTGGCTCATCTCAGAGCAGACTTCTACTCATCCATTAGGCCTCACCTCAGTTGTCACTTGATTAGAGATGCCTTCCAGAATTGCTGCTTCTACAGTGGCCTTCTCTGATTACTCTCTATCCTAAAATCCTGTATATACCCTTCTTAGCACTATCCATAATATGAGTGGATCTCAGTTATTTCTTTATGTGTCTCTGATGATTTTCTGGAATGCAAGCTCATTGACAGTAAGAGTTCTATCTGCCTTTTCACTCCTCTGTCTCTAAAGCCCAGCATGGTGCTTGGCAAACTTATTTGTCTGACTTTATTAAGTCTATTAAGTTCTATTTATTATAGAACTGACTGCATACTGTTATTTGCTTCTTTCTCTCCCAAGACTGTGGAGATCTAGGAGATCTAAGTTGGATAACATTCACTTTAGTACCACCAGGAAGCATCATATCATATAGATAATTAAATAATATTTTACTGACTATCAAAGCAATGGTGAAAAAACATACTTAAGTCATAAAAATACATTATTTTCAATGGGACTAAGGAAAAGATGAATAATAAGATTTATTTTTTGATACTTAAGTCTGAGTAAGTCTGAGTCTCTCTGCTGTCTATCGTGGTAAATCGGGAGTGGAGACCAAAGTCATGCCTGTGGGTTAGCATCAGTAAACCTGAGTTTTCTCTGCCATTTAGATGATGCAGCACAAGGAGTTGGCCATACCCTGTGGTTACTGGCCTTGCTTCTACTATGTAAGGTGCAGATTAAAGGAGATGGTGACCTGTTATAAAGTGAGAAGTAGTGTGTGTTTTCCTAGAACAATGTAAGGGCCCGGTAAATGTTAGCCTCCCTATTTAAGTTGATCAACAAAATAAATTAATTTCGAACATAGACTAAATGTCATACAATCCAGATTCAGAAAGAATTCACTTTGGAGGATTTAGCTTTTCCATTGTTGACTTTCAAATATTTTCAAATTCCAGAAATAAAGTGATTTTATTTTTCTAAGGGCATTATCACTATAAATATATTACAACAGTAATTCATAGGTGGAAGCATTTGTCTTTTTTGGTGAAAGAGTCATTTTAATGTATATTTAACTATTAGCTAGTCGTCAGCTTTCAAATTATGTTTTTGAGAACACAGTTTTGTGGGGAAGGATATACTTTTATTGTTCAAGTCACAGAAGAGATACATTTTTTAAAAAATATTTATTTATTTTTGAGAGAGAGTGTGTGTGAGTGGGGGAGGGGCAGAGAGAGAGGGAGACACAGAACTGGAAGCAGGATTCAGGCTCTGAGCTGTCAGTACAGAGCTCAACATGGGGCTCGAACTCACGAACCACAAGATCATGACCTGAGCTGAAATTGAATGCTTAACCAACTGAGCCACCCAGGTGCCCTGAGATACATGTTTTTAATAGCTAACTTTCCTACCAGGACAATAAGGTTAAATGGATTCCTGGTCTGACATAGCCATTATTTTATTCAGTTTTGGGGTTGCCAGCTTCCAAGGTAGCCCCCAGTGATTCCCACTTCCTGTTATTCACACCCTTAAATGGTCTTCTACCTCGTGATCCCAGAATTGGTGTGTGTGGTCCATAATGAAAGAAGAAATGGCATGTCACATCAGAGACTACATTATAGAAGCCTCTACTTTCCATCTTGGCCACTTTGGGAGAAACAAGCTGCCATTTTGTGAGCACCCAGTGGCAGAAGTCAAACTTGCTCTGGCCAACAGCTGTCAAAGAACTGAGGTCTGCAGAAAACCATGTGAGTGCATTTGGAAACACTTTCTCTAGTCAAAGCTGAGCCTCAGGAGAAGACTCTAGGCCTAGTTAATGCAGTTTGCAACCTTGTGAGAGAGGCTGAGCCGGAACCACCCCACTAAGCAGCTGCCAGATTCCTGACCTGCAGAAACTGTGAGATAATACATGTGTATTGCTTTAGGCTACTAAATTTTGGGGCAATTGATTAAAGAACATTAACACATTTGTGGATCTTGAGAAACTTAACAGAAGATCATGGGGGAGGGGAAGGGGAAAAATTATAGAGAGTGAGGGAGGCAAACCATAAGAGATTCTTAAGGGCTGAGAACAAACTAAGGGTTGATGGGGGAGTGGGGGAGAGGGGAAAGTGGGTGAGGGGCATGGAAGAGGGCACCTGTTGGGATGAGCACTGGGTGTTGTATGGAAACCAATGTGACAATAAATTATATTGAAAAAAAACTACAATAAAAAAAGAAAATTAACACAAGTGTCAAATCTGATGTATTCGGTATATTACATATTTGAAACCCAATGTCTTTGAAAACTCCAGAATTTTATACATAGTAGGATATTTGTAAAAGCCAAAAAGTAAGACACAAAGAAATTGGGTGATGAAAAGAAAAAAGTAGGAAGGAAGTAGATGGTCCAGCTGCAGATAGTTTGGTCATATATCTGCAGCTGTGATAGAGGTTGGAGTTGGTAGCAAATTGAACTCAACTATAACCCTCTGCATCAGAGCAGAAGTCTGAGCTACAGTCTTTGAGTTTTCCCATTACAACTGTAAAGCAGTTAAATCATGTTTATTTAACTGACACTTCAAATTGCAAATCTTTTCTGGATGCTTTTTTCAATCTTCCAAGCTTTCTCCAGTGAGCCCATATTAATTTTGTAATCAGAAAATGTAACTATTAGTTTAATGAAGTTTAAAAAATATTTATGTATTTATTTTGAGAAAGAAAGAGAGAGAGCACAAACAAGGGAGGGACAGAGAGAGGGGGAAAGGGAGAGAATAATCCCAAGCAGGCTCCAAACCATCAGCACAGAGCCTGATGCAAGGCTCAAACTCCCAAACCATGAGATCATGACCTGAACCAAAACCAGGAGTCAGATGCTTAACTGAATGAGCCACCCAGGTGCCCCAGTGAAGTTTTCTTTTTAATTTTTTATTATTATTTTTGTTAATGAAGTTTTAATAGACTCAAAGATCCAAATTATTCAACACCTCTGGAGCTGGGATAAAAAATGAATAATTCAACTGCCCGTAGTAGATTTTACTCAAATGCGATACCTGCAGTCTAGTTCCAGGGACTGTGTATTGGGGAAACATCCGGAACAGATGAGAATGTTTATTTTGGAGAAGAGATCATTTAAAGAAATATGAGAGCTGCTTCCAAATATTTCAAAATGTTTGTGTGCCAGAAGAAACACATTCTGTCACAGACTCAAATAGTTCTGTGTTGACCCAATGAATACAGTGAGCATCAAGTTACAAAGCAACACTCAGCTCAACATGAGTCAGAAATTTTTGACATAAATAAAAACATTTACAACTCTTGCCTTGTGAGATTGTAAATTCCTGACCACTGCAGGTGGGTATACAGACGTTCACCCGTTCCTTACTGGACACCTTCCATAACAGCCTGAAATAACACGTCATTGATCAAAGGGATGCCTCGCCGGCTCTAGATTCTGTAATGTTATTGAATCGACAGTCAATATTTTTACATAATTGATTAAGTGTCCTATCCATGCACACATCAGAAGAATCTTTGTTTCAGATAACATTCTATCCCTTTATTGATGACATTGCTCAAACCTATGAGTCTATGTGCGTTTTGTGTCCTAGCTCTACTTCATTGGCTTCTGTTGCTGAAAAAAGTCTCTGAGGGAGTTGGCAGAGCTCAAGGAAGATCTGAAATCAGTCAGGGACTCAAGAACTGACTGGGCTAGACCCCAGGCTGAAGAATTCTCTCCATGACACTCATTTTGGGTGTCTCTGCTTGTCTGTATCTTCCCACCTTCAGACACATCTTTTTAACATGCTTCCAAATCACATCTGGCTAGCCCCATAGTGCCAGGGAGAAGACCCACGTCACCCGGAGCTCTGGATAAGTACATCTGGACAGATTCGTCTGGCTGGGTTTGATGCCCTCACTCTTAAGTCACTTTTTACAGGAAAATGGGAAAAAAATATCATAGTTCATGTAACCTTGGTTCATGTGACCTTTCTACAGTTGAAGCATAAGAGACAGTATATCAGTAGCTAAAAACACCTACCGCAGTCAAAAAGCAATCTCCATTTCAGACCACAAAAATCTTCTATCCTTTTCTGTACTCTTTCACGATTATTGTCTGGTTATTATCTAATTTTAGGTAGTTATAAAAGTTCCAGACAAATGCATTGGACTTACATATAATTGAAAAATGCATATTTATTTTCCCTCCATAAATTATTGTGGTGGTTTTGTGATATAATACAATTCAGAGTTTCGCTTGCTTTAGGAGGATAAAAGTATTTTTAGCATAAAGTGCCCAAAGTCTCTTTTTGTTATCTGACTAGTTTTTTAACAAGCATAACATAATCAATCTTGCTGAAAAGAATCTTCTTCTCTTAAAAGAATTGCCATCGGCAGACAATGCCAACCACATCCTTTGCCACAGAAATCCATGAAGAGGGTCCAACAGATACTTCCATGGAATCTGACCAAGTGTGTCCTCAGTGGGCCCACCCTCTGTAAAGGACATCTTAACTCAGGCAGATGAAGGATGACAGTAGCAATATTTTGCATTGCCTCAGTGTATTTTGATTTTTTTTTTTTAACTTCACTGTGATTTTACTATTTTCCATCTAGTTTTCCAGAATAGAGATTTTCTCAGTAGGACGTGTTGGTTGAGCTACTGAAGCAACAATGTAAACATATCTTTGCTCATTCCCTAAATTTGTTGGGAATTAGACCTCGAAAAATATGGAACAAGTGTAGTAAACACATAGATACAACTATTTCCTTTAGTACTCAAATTTCATGAAGACAAGGGTAGTAAAACACAGACAATAACTTTTTCGTATTTTTATCTCTGTCCTCTAAAATTACAACACTAAGAATTTATGAGTCAGAACAGAATTTTCATGAAAACTCTATGAATTAAAATGTGAACCAAGAGAATATTAACTGTATGAGTAAAATTGTGAAGTATTTGGTGTATTCCTCCTACTAAACACGGTGCCAGAGGAATTTGCCTGAACCAAGAATTATAGCTCTACTGGAACGTCTTAATTATATGTCTGGCTACACTTCAAACTTCCTGGTGTATGTGACGCAAGCCATCCCTCAGGCAATCCCGGTTTCCTGGCTAACCTGGGAAATGAACACAGAAGACTTAAGAGATAATTGGCTTTTTTGTAGAAGGCACAATACCAGAGAACTAAGGCTTTCTTAGCCAGTTTTTACCACTCAGAACTTCTTTGTGTGACACTAACTGCCATTTGTTAAAGTTTTCCACGATGTACACAGGTGTGCATATTTTAAGGATAATATCTCATTTATTTTAATTTATTAGGATTGAGTTGGAGACCTTTGAAATATCTAAAAGTGTGTCTTATATATATTCATAAATTTATGTGTTCATAAAACAGACCAAAAACTTAACATCTGCTTAAAACACTGCAAGGGATAGTTTTGAATAGAATGAAAGCCTTCCACTTGAGTTACCTACTTTACAGAGTTTTTTTTTTTTTTTTACATTCCTAATATTTTACCAAATTTAAATTATTAGGTAAATTAGAATAATTTAGAATATTATTCAATATTTTTAAAATTTTCAGTTGAAACCTATGCCAAACATTATTAATAAGTAAGCGTAATGTTATTTCTTACTCTATGTTACCAAATTTTGATATTCTAAATCAATGAAAATCATAAAATATGAACTCAATGTTTGTTTATTGAAAAAGTGAAAAACTCATTCTATAAATCTTATACATCTGACTAACTGGTGAAGCCTTGACTAAAAATACAATCTAACTTTAAAAGGGTATTAGCGAGTGGTTGGTATAAGCATAAAGCTAAGCGGAAAGATTTTTGAAAATTCTGGAACCTATCCTCTAAAAGTAGAGTGGGAGACTTCATTCAGAAAATTTATTTATGACACTTCTGATGATTCTATCCTGGCTTTTTAATCTCATTCTTCCATCGATTGTCTTATTTATCTATCCATTTATAGTGAAGGTCGCTCACTCCTGTCACTCAATAAGCCATTCTGGGGTTACAAAGATAAATGAGATACACCCCTAGGCCTGCTCCGATAGAGAGGATATCAAGGTTACTGAGGATAAAGAGGTCAAAGTCTTATGAAGATAGATGCTGATAGTCAATGACAATTACATGGAAGTCACCAGAAAGAAGTCCAGATGTAGGTCAAGAAGAAAGTTGGATGATACGTATGTGAAAAACATACTGTTACAGCTGTTACTTGCTGACCCCACTTCCTTTCGGTTCCTTCTGCCCTCATTCAGTTTCTGGGCTTTTGCCGTGACTCTCAGACTATCTGCCTGGGTTTACTTTCTTTCCCTATCCCTCAATTCTTCCTTTGTCAGCACCACCCACTTTCCTCCTCCACCCAGAGTCTTTTCTGGAAATACACTTACTCTTCACTTCTTATCTCAAAGAGAATCATTTCCTTTGTTTGTGACTAATTTCTCTCCAGATATCACAGATCTTGTCCCCTCCCAGCTTGGCCCAGACTTCTCTACTTCCCAGGACTACAATATTTCATTTCTCTCTCTCTTTTCTTTGTGAGCGTACACATTTATGAAATTCTACTTCACCATTAAAAAAAAAAATCCGTTGACTTTTCACATCACATTCTTCTTCCTGTCGTAGTCAAAATTATTCTAAATTTATGGTTATTCTTTCTTCTTCTTTTCTTCTTATTCACCCCTCTGCTTGCCACAGACTGACTTCCACTCTCCACCCATTGTGCCAGGGGAACTACTGATGGTAAGATCCCCAAACCTAAAGACTAAAAGACTAAAAGAACCCTAAAGACCCCAAGACTAAAAGAACACTTCTGAGTCTTTATTTAGCACCATTTCTAGGCAATCTTTAACACTTACAAATAATATTTCTATTCTAAAATGCTTCTTGGTTCTTTTTTTTCTTTTTCTTTTTTTCTTTCTCACCATTCCCTCCTGGTCTCCTTCATTTGGCTTTATTCTCCCCCAACAGCTTCTTTTAATTTAATTTAATTTAATTTAATTTAATTTAATTTAAACCTCTTTGCATTCTACTTTCTTTCTCTAGGCATTTCATCTACGCCAATTATTTCAAATGCACCAATGGATTAATAATTCCTAAGTCTCTTTCATCACCCAGACTATCTTCCTGAGCTTCCGATCCCATCTACCTACAAGATGTGCCCATCACATACCTTTCATGCATTATCAACTCAACCTATGTATAACTGGAATAACTGCTATTTCCTCCATTTCACTTGTCCTACTGTATCGCCTAACTTCCCACTAAATCACACAGGACAGATAACTTACCGGATCTCTTTTCTTTTCCATCATCTCTAATTTAATCAATTCATAATCCCTGCCATGCCTTCATTCTCAATATGTCTGGAAACTGTCTGCCTCTAGCTCCATTGCTATTCTCAGGTGAGTCTTTCAAATCTATCACATGCACTATTGCATAATTGCTTCAATTAGTGTCGTTGGTTCTAGCCTTTTCTCTCTTAGATCCTTTATCCACAGAAATCAGATTAATCTTTTATTTTAAAAAGTAAAAATAAAACAATGTCATCTCACAGCTTAAATCTTCCAAATTTCATCCTGGAAATTAGGATAAAGTGCAACCTACATGTCAAATGGCAGTAAGCTCTCAGTTACCTGACCTCTGCTTACCTTTTCAACTTAATATCTTCAAAACTTCTCCGTATGAATCCTTTATCACAGCCAATAATGACACGTTCTCACCCAATATAATGCAACTAGGCTTATACCCTAGTAGCAAATGGGAGATCCAGAGACTGACTACCTCCATATCTTGGTGACATTTATTTCTCTTTAGTTAGATCAGAGCTCCATCGTGTTTTCACATAACCTATGAATTAAATTATACATCTACTCACTACCAATACAACCCATATTATGGTTGAAGAAAGAGGGAGGATATAATATAATAAAATTGGTTGATAAGAGGAAATATAAACAAAGCAAGCAAGAAAAGATGGTTTCTAGGTAAGACCGCTCAATCATGAACTTGACACTTACATCTGCAAGGATCAAGATGCAGCTCTAGAACTCTCTGTCTTGGTAAGAATCCTGACGTTTGGGGCACCTGGGTGGCTCAGTCGGTTGGGCGTCTGACTTCAGCTTAGATCATAACTTCTCAGTTCATGGGTTCGGGCCCCATATCAGGCTCTGTGCTGACAGCTTAGAGCCTGGAGCTTGTTTCTGATTCTGTGTCTCCCTCTCTCTGCCCCTCCCCTACTCATGTTCTCTCTCTCTCTCTCTCTCTCTCAAAAATAAATAAACATTAAAAAGAAAAAAAAAAAAATCCTGACTTTCTTCCCTTATCTTTCCAAGTCTCACAAACCCAACTGTCCTGGTAGCCAATTGGGACAAGTCACTATTGTCCTTTACATATCCTGTGTATATGTATGTGTATGTGTATCCTGTATATACATGTCCTGTGTATATATCAGATGCCTCCAGAAGCCTAAGATTTTCAGTTTATCTTTCCTCACCCAGACCCATATTTTCTTTTGACTATACTCTATTTACACACATTCCTACTCCTCCCCAAGGTCTTATGTTCCTTTACCTTCTGTCTCTTCTCTGAATTTTCCTTCAAACTTCTTGCTCTAGCCAGAGCCTGGCTCTACCTGGAGGACATTGACTGTCAAATAAAAGCCGCTTCCTTAACCACATCACGTGGTTACTATCACCTTGCAAATTTTGATGCCGTGTGGTCCTAAATACCAAGCATCCATCTCTCCTCTAGACATCACTTCTCTACTACTCTGCTTTATTTACCCCCAAAGAATCCCTCATTGTCCAAATATATTTAACAAATCCCAATGTATTTAATCTGCGAATTTGGGTAGGAATACTATAGGTTACTATGTTTTGGTTAGTGAGTTCAGTTAATGAGGGAATCACTTGAAGATTCCAAAAAAGTAAAACGAAATAAGGACAGTTTCTGAATTCAGAGAAGGAAAGTTTGGAAACTGCAAGTTCCCAGATGCAGGAACTGTATGATTTTCCGTTGTATTCCAGGTTCTAAAATAAGACCTAAGAAAGAATCGACGCTCATTAATATTTTTATTTAAATTAATGAATACAGAAAATATTTGTAAATAATCTCAATTATCTTTTTTTTTTCTTCTTTGATCAACTGGCCATAAGGGATTCTCATTGAGGGCATAGATACAAGCTGAGGGAATAATGCTAGTGGTATAGAAGTATGCACCCTAGAAACGTGAGCCTTCGAGTGACTTAAATGATTTGTGTTCTCACAAATCCCTTGAACCTCTTTTGTGTTATTATTTCCATTTGACCCAATCGCTTGGTATTGGGCATCTCAGGTTTCACTGAACTCATGTGTGCAATCTCTGCTATGGCCTATTAGTAATCCAGGATTTATTTGTAAAAGAGAATAATTAGTCTCTGACAAGGGAATGGCTTTCCATCTAGTTCTGAGGTTTTCTATTTGTATCCCTTTGAGGCTGTCTATAAATCTACATAGCATCTGATCTACTTGGTCATAAAGGCCATGTGCTATAATAACAAGTCTTCTCTGTTCATCAGATCCAATAAGCGGATTTTACCAGTTTAGTGGACCAGTATGGTATCCTGTGGAAAAATGAGATGAATTTCCTAAGGAATAATTTGAGCAGACTCCAGATTTGATGTAACTCTGAAGTAAGATTCTGCAAATGTTTTAGTCTCCTTCCCAAGTGAAAGCAAATATCTTTGCTTGTTCCCTATTTATCAGAATAGAAGAAAATGTATTTACCAGACACCAGGGGCTATGTTGAATTGCTCTAAAAAAGAGAGGCTGCTTCAAAAACAGAAGCTCCACAGGCACCTGGGTGGCTTAGTCAGTTAAGTGTCTGACTTCAGCTCAGGTCATGATCTCAGTTCGTGGGTTCCAGCCTTATGTCGGGCTCTGTGCTGACAGCTCAGAGCCTGGAGCCTACTTCAGATTCTGTCTCCCTCTCTCTCTGCCCCTCCCCCCGCTCACATGCTGTCTCTCTCTCTCTCTATCTCTGTCTCTTTCTCAAAAATAAACATTGAAAAACAAAAAGAACAAAACAGCAGCTCCAAAGGAGTTATCCCTGTTGAAGTTTATGATAACTTGTTTTTGTCTGTCTCATAAAAGACCAAATCAGTAAGATAGTGGAGATCTGATCAAAATTACCAAGCCCGCATATCTTTTGTGTCTTTCAATATGGTGATAGTCTTTGTGATGCCCCAGCTATGTGGTATTGCTTTGACTTAACTGGTTTTA
Organism: Puma concolor; assembly: GCF_028749965.1. Lineage (NCBI taxonomy): Eukaryota > Metazoa > Chordata > Mammalia > Carnivora > Felidae > Puma > Puma concolor. The sequence continues at coordinate 145,531,867 of NC_141675.1, read as the reverse complement.
CAAGACGGAGATCTAAAGTTAGTAACTGATCTCTTTTATCATTATTCTCGCTTCCCTTGTCAGAGAATCAATGTAGGAATCATGTCAGTTGGCATAAGTGTCTATTCCAAGTACACCCTCCAAATCTTAGAAAATAAGGAGAATATGAGTTTTAGATGCTTCTCCTGCTTCCCCTTGGGCCCACTGTGAAATAGATTTAGAACAAATTTCCATTTATCACCTGAGTTTCAGAAGTCCTCACTCTGCCTGACATTCTGAGTCCCTAGAATTCAGTTTTAGATCATAGACACTGCCTAATAATTTACAAATGGTCTGGTTATTTCTCTTTCTTCAGAGTACCTTTTACCTTGGCAAATGGCCATAGGTTTCTTTTGGGAAGACTGGAGGGAAGATTTTCAATACACACCTATTGCATTATCACAGAGTTCCTCCACATAGCCCTTAGCCTGTTGTAATTCAAGGGGATCTAGGTTTGGGAATTAACTCAGGTGAGATTAAATAAGAGGCCGTAATTCTTTCATGTTGAATCCGTCCTCTGTATGCAATGCTAGATTTTTTTCCACCCATGGTGGAATTACACCTTTAGTGGACTGGCTTCTATTTCATTTCCATGAGTCCTGTGATCAGTTAACTTCCTCCAAAGATCCTTTCAGGTAAAACCGTTCCGGTTATCGCTCCTGCCTTCCTGTCTTTTGCGGGATAAGTATGATGGATATTTCTTGGCTCCTGCCATGCTGGGACCTTATTGGCCACCTTGTCTCCTTAATCTATGGTAAAACACACACGCGCGCGCACACACACACACACACACACACACACACACACACACTATACCTTTTCAAGGTCACTAGAGCTGCTCTTTACCATTGTAACTTTCAATTTAGTTGGGAAGGAAGTGGGTATTCTGAACTCTCCCACAAGACATAGTTAGGAGAGTCATTTATGACAAATTCACTGTGACATTCCCCAAAGACAGCACAAAAGCCAAGCTTCGGGCAACTGAATGAAAACACAACCAGAATGCTTCTCAGTTGTCATAGCCAGTACCTTGCATCCACAAACTTGGATAAGTACAACCATCTTAATAAATTCAACCAACACAAAAATTATGTTTCTCCATTTCTAGTCTAACATCAATAATCCATTCTTATTCATATCACTCAAGTCTGTTTGTTTCTGAAATAAACTAAAAACAAAAAAAAAATCTTGCCAAGAATTTTTCTTTCTAGGTGTTAATTCTTATTTCACCCAGAGCTTGCTGACCTGGTTAAAGATCTGTGAGAAATGATACTTGGGAGGGATGAAGCATGGACAGAAATTACATCCTCTTTCAAGACATTTTTCCCGATGAGCTTGTAACTAACACCTTTAAGCATTGCAGGACCAGTCCCTTCACAAAGGGTGGGAAAGTCTGCTTCTGCTCACAGGCTTGATAGAGCTTGGGTACCTAGGTATTAAGGAGTCTTCTAAATATTCCTAAATTGCTCTTCTAATTCTCAAGGTTTCCCTCTTGCCCAATAGTCACCTAACATAGGAATTCAATTTATATTATAATTGAGTAATAAACAAAATTAGACTCTTAACTTTTTGCTACACTAGGCTTGAGACCTAAAGAAGTTAGGATATTCTTTAAGTCAGTCTTAGAAAACTTATGTTCTCCAAAAATGCCTTGAGTCAAGAATTTCAGATGTTGACTTTTAGCACTTTCTATCTTTAAGGTCCGTATTTCAGTTTATAGGCCTTCTGTTGTTGTGTTTGTTTGTTTGCTTGTTCGTTTGTTATTAATTAAGCTTCATGCCCAGCACGGAGCCCAAGGCAGAGCGCAATGTGGGCCTTGAACCCACAACCTGAGATCAAGACCCGAGCTGAGATAAAGAGTTGGATGTTTCACCTAATGAGCCACCCAGATGCCCCCAGGCTTTCTCTTACTTTAGACCGCAGTAAGATGGCCTGTCCGAACAGTAACTTTGTCCAACAAAATCTTGTCTTAATTTGGCATCTTACACATTCCTATGTTCTAATAGTTAAATGGCTTCTCACTACTTAAGATGCAAATAATTAGTGGTGACTTCCTAAATTCCCATCTTCTTGAAGGTTTATTGTACTTTACCAATTCTGCTGTCAATTATGATGTTGGTCAGTGTTGAGTTTTTGACAACAGAATCTACTTTAGCTGGTTTAAACAAACACACATTTTATGTGAAGATTTAGGAGTTTACAAGGTTGTTGGAAGAGGTAGAGAAGGCATTAGATGACTTCTAGAAATAACACCCCATCCACCAGTTATTCATGTTCTGTTGAGTTTTCCCTTTCCCCGGTAAGAAGCTGACAATCCGGAAGCTGCTAATTCCCCCACTCTTAAGCCACACTTTGTCTGTCATGTTTGGCAAGAGCTTTCCTCTTCCTCCACTTAGCTGATGAATCAAAAAGCCAATAAATGTGCCATGTCTGCCATGATGTGAGTCATCAATGGATATATCACACCATGCCTGTCTCAGTGATTCAGTTCCTAATCTAGATCTCATAGCAGAATGTCTTAAAGGTAGAATAAAAATCAGATCCCAAATCCTATTGACAAGTGGAGGAAGGAATTGTTCATTTGGTCCTTGCATCTTCAACATCCTGTAACTCTTAGAATGGGTATTAGCAGAACCAACCCAAGAATCCATAACAACTTTTAACACAATCTTTGGGCCGTTGCTTACTGTTGTGAAGGAACATGATATTCCCTACTCTTCCCATGTCCTTGTCTCCAGGTACTATAATAGAATGTTCCAGTCTTTGGCAATTACTCCTACCTTGGACTACAGCTTTTCTATCTCACTGAAACGAGATATAGTATTAGTGACCTAACCTAATAATATTCCATTGTATTTGTCCTCATCCCTCTTGATTCATGAATTAGTCCCATTATCCTAACAGTCATTCTCTGTTTTCCAAAGTCAACCATGAATGCCCTTGGTTCTAAACTCTTTGTAATTGAAGTGATGCTGGGATGGCAGAGGAGGAGAAAGGATGGGTGAGGGTGCAGAGGAATGTGGGGTGGGAATAAATTGGGTGACATGGTTGTTTAGCATCTGTTTGCCAGACAAAGTGAAAACAACATTATCTGCCGAGAGCCAGAAAAATGAAAATGAGTCCTAGGGTTTGGAGATCATAAGGAACAGAACATTGTGGGAAGTATCTCTAATGATTGGTAAATTTTTCAGTTTTCCTTCTGATTCATATTTCTTTTTTACTTTCCCTGATGTACAGAATCCTGAATTGTGGCGTCAAGCAGAGACTTTGTCAGCCTGGTCATTAAAGCCACCCCCCACTCATGGGAACTAGCATGCAATCTACAACATTTGTTTTAACCCAGTAAAGTTTGAGGACTACATTTTCTGGAGCAAAACAAAGCCTTGTGTGTCTTTTTAAAACAGTAATTCAGCTAATTGCCATGGATTCAATACGATTGCTGAGAAAAATAGAAAATTCTGTTGTATGTATTAAAATTACAATAATTGGGGGTGCCTGGATGGTTCAGTTGGTTAAGCGTCTGACTTCAGCTCAGGTCATGATCTCATGTCTCATGAGTTCCAGCTCGTGTCGGGCTCTGCGCTGACAGCGCAGAGCCTGGAGCCCACTTTGGATTCTGTGTCTCCTTCTCTCTCCGCCCCTCTCCTGCTCATGCTCTGTCTCTCTCTTCTTCAAAAATAAATGAACATTAAAAAAAAATTAAGATTATGATAATTGATGTTGTTAGTTCTTATTGATTACTTCTTCCTTTCCTTTTCTTTTCTTTCTTCTTTCTTTCTTCTTTCTTTCTTTCTTTCTTTCTTTCTTTCTTTCTTTCTCTCTCTGTTATAGCAATTCTTGATAACCAAGGTATGCAAAAGAAGAATATACTTGTAAGATATTGCAAAAGGCTAAGAAAGCAGGAAAATTTAAGTCCTTAGTAAAATCATTGTGGAAATGAATCATTGTGAAATAGAGGCTTTGAAGAAGTCAAGCCATGGAAGATCTAAAAGATGGGGAGGAAATATATTTAGAAAAGAAATGAAAATCATAACAGAAATGATGATGTGGTTCAGTAGAGGGAAAGAACTCTGTGGTATCAGATACGGAATGAAAGCAGTTCAGGTGACGCTGATATCTAAGGAATGACTGCACCAAGAAGGCTATATAATGAAGTAGAGTAAGAGTTCTTGAAATGGAGGGATTGTGTGGAATTTGAAGAGATGTGCATGGGGAGTGCCATTAACGTGAGCATTGGTATTGCCCATTGTGATGGCAGAAAACACTGGTGAGTGACTGGGCACATTAGAGTACGTCATGCAAAATACCGCATTTGTGATTTTCATGAATTGTATTTCTTATTCAGTACTTAAACCTTCTCATTTGACTTCTAAGACAAACGAGAACAAAACTTGCATGTCATAAGCAAGGTTTTGATCATGAGATGATCTCATTCAAGTGCTATGTGATACAAGAGTAGAAAATAGAACTTTTTCTACATTTTTTCTGTTCTTTAAACTCTTTCTTTACTTTTAAAAATAGCTTGATACTTCAGTTTATTTGGAAAATTTGCATATATAATGTCAGAAAAATAGTATTTTCCCCTCAGTACTCTAGGACATGTCTATATACTTCAAATACAGCAAATGGAACAGGAGATGAGCACTTCCAGAAGTTATATAGCCCACTATTTGATATTAATAATGATGGTTTTCTTCTTGTAGTGGAGCCACACATGAATTTGTGACAATTCTCTAATGGAATGATCTGCAGCCATCCACCAATACAAATCTAAATTAAGATAAAAATAGGTTGCCTGTGAGTGGGTCCAACTGGAAACAAATAGAATTATCATTTCTTTCCTCAATTCCCACATACTACTTTGCTTTTCATACGAGCAGGTCCTTTTCAGGATTTGAAACCACTGACCTCTATTATAATCCGTTATGCTTTTCAACTTTTCACAAAAGAGAAAGATGAGGCTATTAATCCCAATTAAGAGAGTTCTCTCTCTGTATCCCTATTTTGTAAGTTTAGACACTAACATTTTTATCTTTGCCCATAAATTGGAACGGGTTTATATCCACGTTTATTTGTAAGCCAGTTCATAAATTGTAGACAGCTTCCGTTCATTGTAGCTATTTCTTGGGAATGTAGAAATGGATTGCCACTCAGAGACTGTGTTTGCAATCCTCTCACTTCCCATCAGCAAGCTCTTATCTCCAACGTCCAAGAGGAAATAACATGGAGTGAGTGAGTGATAGCAATTTAATTTGTGTAATGATGGTCTAGGTAATAGAAATGAGTCTTTGGAGTAGAGAAACTATAATTTCTTTTCTGGGAATCAGAAAGGGAAAAAAAAAAAAGAGAGAGAAGCATTTCAATGCCGGAGATAGCTACGTATGTGGGTTATTTGAGGACAGTGATCCATTGATCCTCTCAGCTCTTTTGGTTCTCATGAGAAGGTATGCTGCACAGCAACTTTCTAAATCTAATTGTCTTGCTTTCTTACCTAAGATGGTTATAGCTGTCTATCACAGCACCCTGTGCCCCGTAACCAATTCATTTGCACTTGAACTGACAGAAGGAGAGGTTATTGTAAAAGGAAGATCTTAGAAGTAGAAAGGCATGTGTTAAACTCGCTTGAATGTACACAAAGTAATTGAAATTGAAAAATAATGAAAACATCAACAATTTGACAAATATGGAGGGTTTTAACACAGAAATACAGTATAGGCAAGTCGAAGCACACTTTTCCAGTTTAGTTTGTAAGGATGTGAGGAGAAATTAACTACAAAGCCTGTGTCAGTATTACGTCAAAACATTCCATCAATCTGTTTGCTATTTCAGTCAATCAATGAAATAAATGAAATGGATCAAAGAAGATCCATTTTAACAATGAAATCAATAATTATTTGAAGGCTTGACTCTTTAAATGTCATATAGCAAATCTTATAAGAAATTGGTTGAATAGAAAAATGTCATAAGGGTAGAGAATTAACATAACATGGTGAAAATCACCAACATTAAGTAACTAACAAAGCCTTCTCTCCTAGAGGAAAAGAAAAAAAAAAAAAAGATGAGTTCCAAGGCTTTTGTTTATTAAGAAACTCTGAGCAGTAACATCTAGTTCAACATATCAATTATAGCTAATGTCAAGCAATGCAACAGGAAAACTAATTAAACCAAATATTTCACTTCTTTCAGAAAGACATGTCAGTATAACTTAGTCTATCATTCACTCAGGATGCACAGAGGAAACAGAGACTACCATCTAACTGAGACAAAGACAAAATACTATCATCTCCATATATTGCTTTTGTCCTTTCAAGAGTAAATTCCCTCAAACACTCCTAGCTCGGAGATTCCTCACCTCAGGCAGGTAAAAGTGGAAGCTTGGAAGCGTGAGATGCCATATGTCTCTATGGATAAAAGGAAAGTTCAAGCTGATAATTGTAAACACCATGAGAAATGCACCTCTTCTGACATAAGCTTTCTGAGGGGGAATAATAACAGGTTGTTTGTGTTCATGGCTAACTCTCTAAGCTTTAAAGAAAAATATGCATCCTATTTATTTTTTTTTTAATTTTTTTTTCAACGTTTATTTATTTTTGGGACAGAGAGAGACAGAGCATGAACGGGGGAGGGGCAGAGAGAGAGGGAGACACAGAATCGGAAACAGGCTCCAGGCTCTGAGCCATCAGCCCAGAGCCTGACGCGGGGCTCGAACTCACGGACCGCGAGATCGTGACCTGGCTGAAGTCGGACGCTCAACCGACTGCGCCACCCAGGCGCCCCGTATGCATCCTATTTAGGGGAGCCTGCCTACCATTTAATGTATGCATTCTAGAACAGTGATTTCCTAACTTTATGTGCATAGTAGGTCTGGGCCAGGGTCTGAGATGAGATGCTGTATTTCCAACAAGCTCCTCGATGATACCACTGCTATTGGTCCACAAAACACTTCAGGGGTACAGCTCGAATGTAAACTATATAAGGTAGAAGAATGTGTAACCTAGAAGACACCTTACCTAATAGGTAGTGCAACATCTCATTGTATAGGTAAAGTAATGAAATCTCTGGTCCACGCAATAACGTAATCCTCACAATTCTTTATTAAACTGAAATAATTAAAATTGAAACTCCTGAGTCATGGTCAAATATTCTTTCCCATAGGCAATGAACAGACACCGCCAGGATCTTAGTCCTCAGCGCACTGTAGCACAATATAGTGTTTCCCTTAGGGGTATTTAAAAATTTTGTCTCCCTGGTTCGAGCATCCTATGCAGTTTTCATCTATTGAATGTTTACATTCAGAGCAACGTTCCCCTAAAAATAGCAAATCATATTTTAGGTCCTGGTAGGATACGTAGGCCAATTTGTAATGATGTCGATGAAACTAGACAGTATAATATGAAGTGAAATAAGTCAGAGAAAGACAGATATGATTCCACTCATGCATGGAATTTAAGAAACAAAGCAAATAGAAAAAGAAAAAGAGAGAGAGAGAGAGAGAGAGAGAGAGAGAGAAACCAAGAAACAGAATCGTAACTATAAAGAACAAACTGCTGGCTACCAGAGGGGGGGTGGTTTGTGGGGAGCTGGGGGAAATAGGTGATGGGGATTAAGGAATGCACCTGTTGTGATGAGCTCTGGGTGTGGAATCACTATGCTGCACACCTGAAACTAATACCACACTGTGCATTTACCATCCTGGAGTTTAAAAACAAAAGATATGTAGGCCACATGTGAAAAGCCTTAAAAGATAGGTCTGCACAAGTAAAGAGAGGCTATGAAACTGCAAAAGGTAACGTCAAGCCTTCATTCACTCATGTACTCATGTAACCAGCCATTATTGAGCAACTAGTTAGGCAATCTTGCCAAAGAAATATAAAGCATGACACCTGCTCTCTCAGAGCGTTTTTAATCCAGTGGAAGAAATCAGACATAGACGCAGGAAAGAGTAAATAAAAATATGTGTGGTATACAGTTCATGAAGTTCAGAGGAGAGAGAAGAGAAGGTTTGAAAGATTTTGGAAAAGTAAACTAACTTTAATGTCATGTAAGTTTAAATTGGGTTGTGAAGGAGGGGCGCCTGGGTGGCGCAGTCGGTTAAGCATCCGACTTCAGCCAGGTCACGATCTCGCGGTCCGTGAGTTCGAGCCCCGCGTCGGGCTCTGGGCTGATGGCTCAGAGCCTGGAGCCTGTTTCCGATTCTGTGTCTCCCTCTCTCTCTGCCCCTCGCCCGTTCATGCTCTGTCTCTCTCTGTCCCAAAAATAAATAAACGTTGAAAAAAAAATTTTTAAAAATAAAAAATAAATTGGGTTGTGAAGGAAAGAATAGACATACAGGAAGACAGGGATCATGGTGGACACCTTTCCACACCTTGCAAAGAACGGCACAAGATCAGGCTGAAATGGAGTAAAGCTAAAACAGAGTGTGGAAGCAAAGGTGGAATGCTTGAGCTCCACGTGCCCACTGTCCTTCCTATTATTCCACATATGGACCAGCTGGTGGCAGAGGACAGGCCAGGGGTGACTGCCTACGGCATCTACAAAATCTCTGAGCAAGGAAGGCAGTTGATGAGCTCACATCACCATACTGCTTTATGACCCCAGGTATGATCTGTCTTGGTGAATATTTTCATGTGCACTTGAGAAGATTGTTCACCATGCACTCGTTGGATTTATTGTTATATAAATAAAAAAATTAAATATTCAATCAGATCAAGTTGATTGATGATACTCCCCAAATCCACTATATCCATATTTGGGTTTTTTTAGTAGATTTATGCTATCAATTATTAAGAGGGGAGTGCTAAAATCTCTAACTTTATTTGTGGGTTTATTTCTAATTTATTTCAGGCAGCTTTAGATCCATTTATTTTGAAACTCTGCTAATAGATGCCTACTTATTTAGGGCCATTATGTCTTCTTGATGAATTGACCATTTTGCCATTAGGAAATGACCCGATTTCTGGTAATACTCTGTCTTTAAGATCACTTTGCTGGATATTAACATAGCCGTTCCAGGTTTCTTACGATTAGTATTTTCCTGGTATATCTTTCCATTTTGTCACTTGTAGGCAAGGTGTGTCTATTTTTAAGAGTCTCATTCCTTGTCTGCAAGCATGATTTTCATTTGAAGATCGAGAACTAAGTCACCTACACCTAAAAGTCTTCCTGGATTCGTTAGTCCAGCCAGCTTAAGCTGTTAGTTGGACTAACTCTCCAGAGAATTTTATTGTTGTCTTTTATTTTCATATGTTTGCTTGTTATTTTTAATTCAGTACTTGCCAGATCACGTTTGTATATACTTTACTCTTTTAGGATAAAAATTTTATGATCAATGATGAATACCATCTTCCTTGCTCCAGAGTTATGTGGTAAATATCTGCTTCTATATAGATTCTGTCTCTCTCTTGACTTTAAGCAGTCAAAGGGAAAATCTTTACTTAATTTTTTTTCTATGCAGTTTGGTCTAGCACCCTGTTCAATAAATGCCCTTAAAATACATGCCGAGTAAATGTATCACAGGCTTTGCATTGATGATAGTGGAATAATTCATTTGATTAATTTAGCATTTTTGTGAATACAAGTGAACACAAGGCTTTCAGAAAAAAATATATGTGTATATATATATATATATATACACATATATATACATATCTATGTCTATATCTATATCTATATCTATATCTATATCTATATCTATATCTATATCTCAAGGCCTTATCAAAAGATTACCTGAATTTAATCTAGTTTCTCCTTCTGATTTTCTTCCTTTACCTTCTAATTCTTGTCTCTGCAACACACAGAACTGATTCATTTCCCTTCTCTTTAATTAGCCTCTCCCTTCCTGGATTTTACTCAGTGACTCACATAATACTTAAATCTCTCCCCCAAATGCCAAACCCTCCCTAATTCCTTCTCCTCGGATTTGTATTTAGCTTCCTCCACCTTTGCTGATACTCCCAACATGAATTATTAGTCAATTAGACTTGAGGTGGCCAACCCTGTCTTGCTCCTGGGCCCCATGAGGCCCACCTTTACCCTTAGCAGGCCTACCACCAACTGTGTTCAGTGTAAGTTTTGCTTTCTTGCCTTCTGGTTTTTAAAATAGATACACAGTGAAGCAATCCTGTGACCTTGCTTAAGAGACTTTTCTTAAGATGACATTAAAACTCTGTTGTTGCCAGAAGAGTCGAGATAAGGCTAAGCTCACATAGTTCGAACACTGTCCTAAGGAGGCACTTGAGTGTCAAGTCTGAGTGATGAAATTAGCTTCATTTTACACCAAGGCTAACATTGCCCAACAATTACATAGCTCTGGGTTCAAATTTTGGTGGATTAACTCCAGGAAAATGATTTTACTCCTTGTGACTCATTGGGCTCATTCAACAAATGAGAATGAGCCTACCTATCTTAAAGGTATGCTGTTAGGTTTAAATGTAATAAATATGTAAATCAGGTCGCAATGTTGCTGTAGTGGGAGAGACAGGAAAAGCAATAGTTACACTAGTAATAGACTGTATTTCTTTCTTTCTTTTTCTTTTTTCTTTTTTTCTTTTTCAAATAAGCAGGCATTTTCAGGTACATCCAGAGGGCAGGCTGTAGGAGTTCTGCCAGACGGCCGTCGGAAGATGATAAAGAAGTGAACTCGCTCCAAGGAAAGGGTATTGCCATGACCTTTGTCCAAAGGAAAGCGCCGTCCTATGAGAATTGAGTACATTTAGTCCACTCTCTGTGACCCACATCTCCTTACCATTCCTCCTACATTTAAGCCAATTTTCTAGGGAGAGAGAAATACTGGAAAACAGATGGCCATCCCACTACATATCTCCATAGATGTAGTCAGCTTGAGAACGCCTGTACACAAACAGAATGGAAGATGAAGCTGGCTCACTTGGAAGTCTCATTTGAAACATACAGGAACATTGACCAGAGAAGAAAGGGAACAACGTGCAACAGAAAGGAGGTAGAAGGAACAGTGAACACGGGTCCTTGAGGTCTGATCAGTGAGCCAACCCTCACTACTCCATGGAATTTAAAAACACTTCGCTGGGGCGCCTGGGTGGCGCAGTCGGTTAAGCGTCCGACTTCAGCCAGGTCACGATCTCGCGGTCCGTGAGTTCGAGCCCCGCGTCGGGCTCTGGGCTGATGGCTCAGAGCCTGGAGCCTGTTTCCGATTCTGTGTCTCCCTCTCTCTCTGCCCCTCCCCCGTTCATGCTCTGTCTCTCTCTGTCCCAAAAAATAAAATAAAAAAAATAAAATAAAATAAAAACACTTCGCTGTGTGCCATCTGTAGTGCACATATGACATTTATAAAACAGTAGGACTCGGGGGCTGTGCTGTAGACCCTGAGCACAACCTCATGATGGTAACTTCCCATGTATGTTTTAAACCTATAGTGGGAGGAAAACAGGATATAATGTTTGAAGTAAAGTTATAGCTAAAAGGACTACTTTTAGTATTCACCCCATAAACCAGCTTAAAGAAATTTGAAAGGATCTCCTATTTCCCCAGTCTGTTAGATGGGACTGAACTAAATAATGATAGTTTATGTATTTGTGATCCTGTTGTAATTTTAACACAGACTCGCTTGAACCAACATGTATTACATGACGTCTGGGGATTGTCGATGGCAAATTACTTTAAAAATGTAAATAGCGATGGATAATTTACATTATTGATTGTAAGAAGGGCAAACAAACACAGAGCACTTGCTACTTCTTTTTTTTTTTTTTAATTTTTTTTTCAACGTTTTTATTTATTTTTGGGACAGAGAGAGACAGAGCATGAACGGGGAAGGGGCAGAGAGAGAGGGAGACACAGAATCAGAAACAGGCTCCAGGCTCGGAGCCATCAGCCCAGAGCCTGACGCGGGGCGCGAACTCACGGACCGCGAGATCGTGATCTGGTTGAAGCCGGACGCTTAACCGACTGCGCCACCCAGGCGCCCCGCATTTGCTACTTCTAAATTCACTAAAGTATATTCCCTGAGTGTAGACTAGAGCATATATGTTTCAGTTGAATCTTGAGCTTGGAAAATACCAAATGTTCCATTTTTTAGATTCTTGCTAATAGGAAAATTAGAGTATAGTCTGATTTCTAGGAAACACTATCACATACAGAATATCATTTAAACTTACTTTATAGGCCTTTGTCTCTTTTAAATTATTCCAGTTGACATGATTAAACACTTCCCAAAGTATGCCCCAATAAACATCTGAAGAAATAATATTTTAAATGGTTTTATGGTTAAAGAAATTTGGTGAGTTTACATTATATCCATGTTCTAATACTTGATGATTTGAAGTAGCCATGAGCATATTAAAATCCCAAAGAATTTCCACGGTAAAAAAGACTTAGTAGGCTTAACCTGAAATTTCCAGAACCCATCAACCATGGAACTTAGTTATTTAAAATAACATCTTTTAAGAACTTGGAAGCTCAAGGTTGGAAAATGCTGATATCACTACATTTATTTTGCAACATCTCCAGGTCTGAACAGTTGTGCTTCTATGTTTAATTTCCTTAACTTGTAACAAGGGCTTAATTTTAACCATCATCTCACAGAATTATCAAAGAATTATCGTAGATAAAAATGTGACAGGACCCACATATTAGCTGGTACATAGGTGTCGCGCAGTAAAAGAGTTCACTTAATTTAAAGAACTAATCATGGGCAACTGATTCCGTTGGATATTGATAATAAAGAAGACACACCTTTAGAATAACTGCTTTCAAACTAATTTTTATTTTGTCCACTGTTAAAAAGAAATACACACACATGCACATACAGTGTAACTAAAAGTTTCAATAACACACTATTATATCTCCTTGCAATGTAATCCATATTCTATTTTGTGTTATTCTAGTCAGCTCCTTTTTTTTATGAATACAATTTATTGTCAATTTGGCTTACATACAATATCCAATGCTCATCCCAACCCTAGTCAACATCTTAATTTTAAATCTGATCGTGTCCCAATAAACTGATTTTGTAGGCACTAGTGATTAGAAAAATTCAGCTCTAAGAGCTTAACGTCCACAGCAAAATTCTGTCGCCTAAAAATGGAACAAAACTATCTGTTTTTATTGCATAGATCTAGACGTGACTGTTGTGACAGGGGATGGTTTGCTCCACACCCACAAACCACAAGTGCTAATTAGGAAATTTATCCATGGGGTTAGAGTTTGGAATTTGTTTCTGAAAAAAATAAGTAGTTAAAGTGATCTGCCTTACTTACAGACTTGCACTGACCACCAATGTGTCTGAAAGGCTCAACCTGGCTGGCACCTCAAAGGTCCTATTAGAAATGAATATTTTAGGGGCGCCTGGGTGGCTCAGTCGGTTAAGCGTCCGACTTCAGCTCAGGTCACGATCTCGCGGTCCCGGAGTTTGAGCCCCGCGTCGGGCTCTGGGCTAATGGCTCAGAGCCTGGAGCCTGCTTCCGATTCTGTGTCTCCCTCTTTCTGCCCCTCCCCCGTTCATGCTCTGTCTCTGTCTCAAAAATAAATAAATGTTAAAAAAAAAAAAAAAGAAATGAATATTTTAATTGTCATAGTATTTTATATATTTTTTTAATTTTTAAAACCTAGAGTCCCACATCCTTTGACAGTCAGAAATTCTTCCATGTGCTTGTATCATAGATAATTGCATTGGGATTTCTAAATCCATGCTTTAGATATAGATTCTTAATTTCTGGTCTTTTTTTGCTACTGAAAAATAAAATCGCACAAAATTTTCATATGTCAAAGATGGTAATGAAATTATCATTTTTCTTCCATTGCAAGATTTTTTGATTGACAGATTGATAAACAATGTTTACTCATTAAAAATTTTAATAGAAGGTTAAACCTTTTAAGTTCATTAAAAACCTTTAATGGAAACTGAATTTCCAGACAGTGCCCTAGGGGAATATATATATATATATATATATATATATATATATATATATATAATATAATTAATATTTAATCATTAATATACTATATCACATGTAACATAAATAACAATTTACATAAAAAATAACAATTGCATACAAAATAAACATTTACTTTCTGTGAATACCTCCAAAAATTTCCTGAAAAACAACCACAACAAACACAAATCAAAGACAAATGTTTCAAATGTTCAGAGAAAAATCTATGAAATAAATAAATGCATTTTTAAAAGTCTCCAATTTGAGGTAGCTAAATTGATTTATAATCTCTAATTTGTTATGCTCTTCTGTAGGGCAGAGCATATAAATCTACAAATCTTGCTCAGCATTTCTAATTAGATAGCCATGCAATGCTGAATACAAACTGTCTCGCTGCTATACAGAGGGCAAAGGAGGAGCAAAGTGTTGAAAATAAACAAAGCATAGCACGCGTAAGCATGCAAGCCTTTATGTGCTATTGGGCAAAGTAAAATCATATGCATTTCCCAGACTTCGTAAGTGTAGCCACTGTTTATCTTTATCTTTGCATCCTTAACTAGAGTTCGCCGGGATACCCCTATTAAATATTCAGCCTAAGTTCCCTCTCTCGAAAGAAACTGGTGGAAATGCTCCCAAGTATATAACTACACAGATTCGGACGTCTGGATTTCAGGCAGGGCCTGCAGACGATGAACTAGTGAATGTGGCCATTTTGAATGCTGCTTGGGTGATCATTGTTTATTAATTTGCATGTTGCAACATTTTGAACGGGATCAGCACTGATTTTTCTATTGTGCTGTTTACCTACAACTATAAGGAGTGATTCCTTTTATCTAGGCATCAAAACAGAATATCTGGGGAAAGAGAAGACATAAGGTTTGAATCTAGGAATTCTTATTGTCAGGATTCTTCCAAATGTCAAATAAATGCTAAACAAATAGAAACTTAACCCCAGAAGGCTTTCCAGAGATCACTAACTCTAATCAGGGTCCACAGAAACCTTTTCTACCAAATGAGTAACTATGCCATTTGCAAACACTTCCCAGACAGAGTAGTATTTTAGGCATTTTAGCCATTTCATTCGAATATTTCAAAGGATTTGTAGAATTGCCTACTGCGTTAGTGCAAAGGAGGCGTTCACACAGATAATGCCTTGAGTATGAGAAAAGATGGGCGCTGCATTTTCTGTTAGAGTCTAAGTGCAAGATATTATCCATGCGGAAATAATAAATGTTCTTAACCTGTTTGATTTTCATTCTTTCCTGGGTTAAGCACACCACTAGCCACGTGATTCACTAATACTGTCTCACAACGGGTAAATCTGTCATTTATCTTCTGTGGTTTTGGTATTGATCTATGATTCCAATGAAATATTTCCACGTACACCCCAGTAATGGAAGTTGTACTTATTCGTCTAGATTAAGACAAAAATCTCAGTTCATAAGTAAAAGGGAGTGTCATGGCCCTATAGCTATAATTTTTAAACCACAAATTCCAGAAAACGTCCTTAAAATCAATTTAACTTAAAGTTGTGTAACATTAAAAGTAGAAAATCCAAGTGAGATTTTTGGGGAAACATTTCTATATCATGAGCATAATGTCTCCATTTAAAGAGGGAGGGAAAGCAAACTATTATTTAAGGAGTAATTGCACAAATTAGTAATAAGTAATGATTTAATTGTAGAATTTGCTTAAAGAAAAGGTTAAGAAGACTAAAGAGTTTTTATTAGTGGAAATATTAACTAAGCAAAAGCTAGGATAGATCAAAATGCAAATTCAGAAAACACCTCAGATAGGATTTTTCTTTAAGAAACAACAGTTTACATAATAGCATGGGAATATTGATATTTGAATTCACAAGAAGCTTACTATCACCAATAAAGTAGTACCAAGTTGGCATCTTATTTATTGAGAGGGTAGAGATTGTGCTTTATATTTTTCTTGTTGACCCCAGCACTTAGCATCATGTTGGGCACACAACAGGAGATCAATAAATACTTGGAGAGTGATTGATCTATCCACAAATAAGCGCATGCGGTGGATAATTAGTTGCCACAGGGAAACTAGTCTCTCAGTGTTAGTCTTCCACACTGATTAAAATCAAGGAGAAGAATATTCAAAGAGGCTTCTCAGCCTTTATAGTTTTTTCTTTGAAGAAACTCCAACCATCATATTGATCACAAGTTTGACAGTGAAGAGTTGACTATTTCTTCTTACCATACCATGTGGTTGTTTATGATTTTGATAAAATTCATACATTCATGAAAAGTAGATTCTATCATTCCAGGCAATAGGATCAACTCCTAAATACTGAATTTCATCATTTATTTTGCTGAGGTCTTGCTTCTCTTGTTTCAGATTCCTTCATTCTGTTTGCTGTGCCTTCACCAAAACTTCTAGTCAAACCTCTCATTGACCCAGACCGTCTGCATTGTTCCAGCACACTGGGTCTCTTTTGAAAGAGCCCAGATTCTAGGTTTGGTTATGTAAGTGCTAACTTAACAGCCACCTTTATTTCTACCCTAGACCCCACTACACACACACATATGCACGCGCGCGCGCGCGCGCACACACACACACACACACACACACACACACACACACACCCACCACGCTAAACATTGAATCAGTTCTCAACCTTGAGTTTCTACCATTCAATTTCCAAGCTCTTTCTTTGAATTACCTCTAGAGAAAGATGCAGAAATCATCACTTGGTCTTTGCTACCTAGTTTTAATCTGCTACACTATTTTAATCTGCCCTTCTCAACAATTTTATTCTTTCTTAATGATCTATAAGGTCACTCCAAATCTTTATTATTTCGCTTATTTGTTTGCATTTCCCCATGGCCAAACACTCATTCTGCAGAGACTTCTCTGCCCTCATGTTTCCACAAAGAGCATTTGTACCTTAATTTCTCCATTTATCTTTTTTTATATTGATATAAATCTGTGTCTACGCCATTCCTTCCTTCACGTACTCAGTGAGTACTCACCAAGTAATTACTCTGGCTTCTGTTTTGGCAGATACATGGTGAACAAGACAAGTAATGCCCTCAAAGAATTTACCTTCTATTGGGGGTAAACAGGAGATTACAATAAGTTGTTATCATTGTCATGAGCAATATATAAAGGATGTTCTGGGAAGCACATAGCATTGGCACCCAAGCTGGAATTGGTTGTATGATAGGTGACAGCTTCCTGGAAGAAGTGACACTCAGCTTGATATTACTGATATGGCATTTCAGTCAGTATGAATTAACCAGAAAAATGGATTGAGATGGGATGAGGAATGAGTTTCAGGTATGAGAAAGTATGTTCACAAGAGAAAGCACATATAGAGGCTGGAAAGAGCGTCACTCTGGGTGGAGACAAAGATGTGAAGATAGAGTGATAGAGATGTCTCTGGAGATGTCAGCATGGGTCCACCATGAAGGGCAT
Organism: Puma concolor; assembly: GCF_028749965.1. Taxonomy (NCBI): domain Eukaryota; kingdom Metazoa; phylum Chordata; class Mammalia; order Carnivora; family Felidae; genus Puma; species Puma concolor. The sequence goes on along the minus strand of NC_141675.1, from coordinate 145,514,504 downwards.
GGGAAGCAGTTCAACATACTGTTTATGAAGAGTAACCCTGGAGTAACGCAGATCTGGTTTACATCATTCACAGGGTTAATGTGAATGATCATCACTAAGGATTAAGTGAGAGAATGTCTGGCATGTAGTTAGGTGAAAAAAAGTTAATATTGGGCACATTAAGGAGCTTGTATGTTATACAGAGCCAAGGGGGAGCTATGTAAATATTTTATCCAATATTTTATCCATGTCCCTTATGACATGACTTGATTTATATCTTAAGGCTGTCTTGTGGCTTGAAGAAGAAATGGAAGGCGAGAGGTTGGGCAAAGTTAGCCTCAAAGGCACGGGTTATGGGACTTTCTACAATAATCGAGACAAAAATTACAGTGGCCTGAATAAGGGTGGTGGCAGTAGAGGTGAGAAGACATGGGTGGATTTAGTAAATACTTAGGAAGTAAGACCAAAAGGAGTTGTTAATAGATGGGCTATGCAAAAAGAAGGAAAATGAAGGAGCAAGGACAACATTGTAATTCCTGGTTTGCCTGGCTGGGGGTGGAGAGTGGGCCATTACTGAGATATAGAGTGTTGTAGAGGGACAGGATGGGGATGTCGGGAAGAAATAGCTTCAGGAAGAGATGTGTTGAGATGGAGGCTCTGTGGAATCTAGCATCCAATCCGCAGGTCAAGAGAGAGATCTGAGCCATTATTCAGAATTAGGACTCACATGTATATGGGTGACAGCTGAGACCACAAAGGTAACACACAGGGGTATAGACCAAGTGAGAAGAGGAGAGGAGAAAGTTAGCCAAAGAACCCAACAGATTAGAAAGCCAGGAGTGTGGTCTAATGAAAGTCAAAGGAAAAGAATGTTTTCAAAGGCGGGGGGGGGGGGGGGTGGTCAGCAGTTTTATTTGGCAACAAATGTCAGCAGTTTTATTTGGCAACAACAGGACATTAGTAATCTTGATAAAAGGTATGTCTGTGGAGTCATATGGCAGAGACAGTGTGAAGCTGTGACTAAGAAGGAAGATGTAGTAAAAGGGGGGAGGAAAATTCTATTTATTTTTATTTATTTATTTGAATGTTTATTTTTGAGAGAGAGAGAGAGAGAGAGAGAGAAAGGGAGCATGGAAGAGCAGAGAAAGAGGGAGACACAGAATCCAAAGCAGGCTCCAGGCTCTGAAATGTCCTCACAGAGCTTGATGCGGGGATCAAACTCACAAACCATGAGATCATGACCAGAGCCGAAGTCGGATGCTCAACTGACTGAGCCACTCAGGTACCCGAAGGAAAATTCTATTTAAAAGTTTGGTTTTGGGGGGCACCTGGGTGGCTCAGTCGGTTGAGCATCTGACTCGATTTCGGCTCAAGTCATAATCTCATGGTTCTGAGTTTTAGCTCCACATCAGGCTCTGTGCTGAGCGTGGAGTCTGCTTGCAATTCTCCCTCTCTGTCTCTCTCTGTCTCTGTGTCTCTTTCAAAAAAAATCAATAAGAGTTAAAAAAAAAAAATAAAGATTGGTTTTGAAGAGATAGCCTGTGGGTGAGAGGTATAGCGCACATCAGAGAAAATAACTTGTGAATGGGGAACCAGAGAACGCCCGCAGGGACAGGCAAGAAGTCATGGCAGAGGGCTGCTTGAAAATGCAAACCTCAAAGGCAGTAACCGATGATACAAGCTTTTGGAAGAGATGGAAAGAGATGCACTGAAAGATCCAGATGAGGAGGTTAACATGGGAAGGGGAAGAAACATGCCTTATCCTTTTACGTGCGCTTTAAATCCATCCAGCTTCCCAGGGATCCTTCCTCTTGGATACTTTTCTCACAGAGAGAGAAATCCCCTCATTTGGCAGGGGGGTGGGTGGGGTGGGGGGCGTGAGGGGTGAGAGGGGTTGGGGGTTATGCTTTCTCTTCTGTGTCCTCTAGCTATTGACAACACGTCTTTTACATGCAGCTTCAAAAATGTTGTCTCCTGCGCTGCCTCCATTTTCCCACCATGCCTTATTCCCTTTTACACTGCAGTTAAGATTTTGTTCCTGGAATTAAGTGAAAAACCTTTATTAAAAGTCAGCATTCATCACTCCTGGTCTCAAGGAACTTTTTTTCCTCTGCTTTCTTATTTGCTTTCATGTGAACAAGGCCCATACACTTAACCAAGTGCTCTCTCTCATAACACCCTTCTACTTTGACTTCTATGACACTGTTGTGGAAGATCTCCTCCTTCTCCAACAGTCTCCCTGTGATGTGTGGTCAGTGCCCCATCTGGTAGCACTGGACATTGCCAACACATCCATCAGTTGCCCTCTATTTTTCTCTCTCTGTGCCCTGCTTTCTTTGGTAAGTCTTATCCACTTTGACATTTAAGCTTTTATCTTGATGCCCTCTCCAAAATCAATATCACCATTCTAGCTTATTCTGGTTTGTAATGACAACCACCTTTGTAACATTCCCTTCATTTGTCCCCCCATTACATCTCATTAGGTCAGGTGCTGACTTCATTGTCATTCTCTCTTAACAATCCCTTCCCCGGTTTCTCCATTTGTGTCGCTGGAATCACAATACTATAGGCACAAAATATGAAAGCCATAATGGACTCTGCTTTCATTTCTATTGTCCAGATAGAAATATGCTGCTGCTAAATGGGGCTACATGCACCGGACCCTATGCATTACTACATCTCCACTGTTTGACCATTTATTCACATTTTTTCCTGCCTCCACCCTAGTCCCAGTTCAAATCAACCCACATCTAGAAAGTTACAAGATCTCTTAAGCTTTGTGTCCCCAGAGTCAAGTCAGCTTGCATATCATCCCTGTACTTGATTTTTATCTGGTTCAGTTTTTCCTGTGCCATTTTTTTTTTCAAGAATCCCATTACTGGGGCATCTTGGTAGCTCAGTCAGGTAAGCATCTGACTCTTGATTTCAGCTCAGGTCATAATCTCACTTGTGAGATCAAGCCCCACGTGGGACTGTACACAGACAGTGTGATTACTGCTTTGGATTCTCTTTTCCCCCTTTTCCCCCCCTCCCTCCATTCTCACTTTCTCTTTCTCAAAAATAAATAAATAAACTTTAAAAAATCCCATTACCTATTGGATCAAGAAACAACAAGGATTAGTGGGGATGTAAAGAAAAAGAACACTCATGCACTGTTGATGGGAATGCAAACTGGTACAGCCACTATGAAAAGCAGTGTGTAGTTTCCTCAAAAAGTTAAAAATAGAACTCTTAGAATCCAGCAATCCACTACTGGGTACTTACCCAAAGAATACAAAAACACTAATTCAAAGAGATACATGCACCCCTATGTTTATAGCAGCATTATTTATAATATCCAAGATATGGGAACAGCCCAAGTGTCCACTGATTGATGAATGGATCGAGAAGATGTGCTATATACATGTATGATGGAATATTATTCAGCCATTAAAAAAGAATGAAATCTTGCCTTTTACAACAACATGGGTGGATCTAGAAAGTATAATGCTAAGAGAAATAGGTCAGACAGTGAAAGATAAATACCACTCTTTGGTATATGATTTCACTCATATGTGGAATTTAAGAAACAAAACAAGCAAGGGGAAAAAATGAGAGAGAGAATGAAAGCAAGAAAGAGAATTTTAATTATAGGGAACCATATGGTGGTTAACAGAGGGGAGGAGGAAGAAGGGGTGGTTTAAAGAGGTGAAGGAAATTAAGGATTGCACTTGTGATGAGAACAGGGTGATGTATGGAACTGTTGAATTACTATATGGTACACCTGAAACTTATAACACTGCATATTAACTGGAATTAAAATAGAAACTTAAAAAAAAAAACTCCATATGTTGAAATCCTAACCTCCAGTAACTCAAAATAAGAGTTGTATTTGGAGATAGAATCTTTAAAGAGCAAATTCAGGTAACATGAGGTCATATGGGTGTGCCCTACTCTGATAGACTGGAAATTAGGGCATAGAAAGATCCAGAGGGAAGATCATGTGAAGACAGGAGGAGAAGATGGCCATCTGCAAGCCAAGGAGAAAAGTCTCAGAAAAAAAACAAATCTGCTGACACATAGATTTTGGACTTGTCCAGAATTATGAGAAAATGAATTTCTGCTGGGTAAGCCAATGAGTCTGTGTTATGGCAGAGCTGGAAAACTAATGTAGCACCCTTCCTGATGCATTTGCATATTGAAACTGAGAACTAAATGTTCCAGAGGGCTGAACAAAAGGAGTTTGACAGGGGTTAATGTGGCTAATGCTTTAGCCTCAGAGTTCCAAGTGAACAAAACAAAATAGTGTATATTGTCCATTCTAGCAGTTCACCTTTCTTTTTTTAAAAAATTTTTTAATGTTTATTTATTTTTGAGAGAGAGAGACCCAGAGTGTGAGTGGGGGAGGAAGGGTCAGAGAGAGAGGGAGACACAGAATCCGAAGCAGGTTCCAGGCTCTGAGCCGTCAGCACAGGGCCCAATGCGGGGCTCGAACCCACGAACCATGAGTTCGTGACCTAAGCCGAAGTCAGATGCCTAACTGACAGAGCCACCCAGGCGCCCTGATTAGTTCACCTTTCTGTAGGAACAAAATCAAATTTGGCAGTTTCAAGTTTTGGGTTATCTATTGGTTTAAGTTTTGTTTCCTTTTTTCCATTTCAGTCTATATGCTCTTGTAGTTTTCTGATGTCTGTATTAAAACAAATATGTATGTTGATTCACGGATTTATTTATTCTAATTGTTAAGTTAAAAATAACCTTTGACCCCAGGCTCAGACCTTACCAGGATGAAGAAAAGAAAAAATAATCACCAACTGACCAAAAGTAGAAGGAAAAGATGGGCGGGAAAAGAGAAGAAAGAGAAGAAGAAAAATAAATTTATATATGTGATCATTTGACCTTAGATTAGCCAAAATAAGCTATGTTGCTAAATATTATAATATAATATAATATAATATAATATAATATAATATAATATAATATAATATAATATAATAAATATAATATAAATAATAATACTGTCAAATCAGGTGAAAATAATCTACATTGCTAAATACAATAAAGAATGTTGTTGAGGAAAGGGTGATCTCTCTAAGTAAGCACAAGTTTAAAGTTGGAATGCACTTGTCACACAAAAATGATCTATCAATGAGTCATACCCAACTTTGACGTTCAAAGTCTCTGACTATCTAATGCTAATCCTCAAGGGAGACTGTTTGGTAGATTCTTGTCAGACAACTAAGTACTTCATAAAATGTCAGCTATTTTAAGTTCTAAAGACACCAAAATATGCAGAACATTTTTTTTTCCACCTCAGAAATTGCATCAGAAGCATCATCAAACTACCAAAATAACAACGAGTGTTGAGTTGCTCTCTAGGGGCTGATGGTTGGGCGCGAATGCCTGATAGACACCCTAAATGATAGAAATATTTCAGTAGTATTGCCCCAGCTTAAGAAGAGGAGTGACTGGACCAAATGATCTCAATGATATCCTCAGAAGTTCTACAAGGTTATATAACACATGTTATGGAATTGGAGGACCTACAGGTTGGCAAAGCACTAAAAGCCACCTGGTCAGAAGATCACACTATAGCAGAGTCTCTGAATAATATCATTGAATGAGAGTTTAATCTTACTCTACTCCTTGGGGAAGCTACACAACTTCTGATGATAAAATTATTTGATTCATGTTGAATAAATCATTGCCTCCTAATTTCTACCCATGAACCCCACTTCTTTCTTTTGTTATAATCATTATTCCGTCTTCTCTTAGGCCAACTTTCCAAAATTTAAAAGAACTGTAATGTTACCCTGAAGTTATCTATTTGTTGTATTAATACCCCTCAATTTCTTCAGCTCTTCCTCCACAAAAATATTTGCCAGAACACATACATTCTGTGTGTTCTTAAAAATACCTATTCTGATCTGTTAATTTTTTTTAAATGCAACACCCAACATTAAACCTAACTCTGAAATGAGATATCTATATACTGAGCTTTGTCAATTTTATATTCTGGCTGCTCATTGCTGTGCTGTTGAAAATCCATGAATTACCCTTTCCTTTTAGCTTTATCCAAATGTAAATGAGATTGGACAGAGGAAGAGAATGGTCTGATAAGTTTAATTACATACAGTATGTACATGTACATTGTACTAATTATTCTCTGTTTATGCTGTCAGCAGTTTACTCTTCACTGATCTTTCTGAAATTTTTTTATTTATATTCTATGGCTTCCCTCCCCCCCATTACAGGATATACCTTGATCCATTACCTGTAAACAAGGTTCAGAAAAATAACAATTGTCAGTATTTTGAAGAATGTTGCTTTTTTTTTGTATTAAGAACAATCAAGAATAGTGTATTGGGCACTTGGGTGGCTCAGTCCATTAAGAGTCAGACTCCTGTTTTCAGCTCAGGTCATGATCTCACAGTTCCTGAGTTTGAGCCCCATATCGGGCTTTGTGCTGACAGTGTGGAGCCTGCTTGGGATTCTCTCTCTCTCCCTTTCTGTTTGCCCCTCTTCCACTCACTCTCTCTGTCTCTCTCTCTCTCTCTCTCTCAAAATAAATAAATAAAACTTAAAAAAATAATGCATTGTAAAGATTGAATACATTAAATATCATGAGTTTATTAAAATCATTAGTTTTAGAATATACCCTAAAAAAGGAAAATGAGCCCCAAAAGCAGGCTTTTTTCTTTTTCTTTTTTAGAAAAATCAATAAACTACTTATACCTTAAAAAATAACAAAACTAAGCTCTTACATTTTGAAAAGACTATTTTGACTGTTTTAACTCCAGGTTAAATTTTTTCCCATATAGTTGCAAATTTGACAAAGAAGACCAAAGCATAGGGGCGCCTGGGTGGCTCAGTCAGTTAAATGTCTGACTTCGGCTCAGGTCATGATCTCACGGTTCGTGAGTTCAAGCCCCGTGTTGGTCTCTGTGCTGACAGCTCGGAACCTGGAGCCTGTTTCAGATTCTGTGTCTCCCTTTCTCTTGTCCTTTCCCTGCTCGTGCTCTGCCTCTTTTTCTCTCTCAAAAAATAAATAAAAAATTTTAAAAATTTTAAAAAAGAAGACGAAAGCATAAGCAATATAACTGGACTATAATGTTTTATTTACAATAATTAGTAAACACAACAAATGGGAAGAATGATCCATAGTGGAAATTTGCCAGTGTTGAAAAGAAAAGTGTACTTTTTCTGTTCATCCCTTTTAAAGTTCTAGTGGTTAGTGACTAATAAGTGAACACGTATTAAGCATATTTGAATTGTTTAGGAGACTGCATTTGAGAAATAAGAATAAATAGGATAGAAACCATATGGGTAAATCTTCATGACTGTATTTGTCCAAGTGTTCTTTGACACCAAAAGGATAAGTAACCACAAAAACAACAAAATAATAGATAAATTGGACTTTGCCAAAGATAAATACTGTTGTCCTTCAAAGGACATCACCAAGAAAATGAAAAGACAACCCACGGAATAAAAGAAAATAAGTTCAAATCATATATCTGATATATGAACCTGTGTCTAGAATATATAAAGAACTCTCACAAATCAATGATAAGAAGACAACCCAGTTTAAAAGTGGGCACAGGATCTGGATAGACTTTCTCAAAGGAAGATATAAAAATGTTGAATAACCACATGAATATATGCTCAACATCATTAGCCACTAGGGAAATGCATATCAAAACCACCAGATAACACTTCACCCAAATTAGGATGGCTAGAATGAAAAAGACAGGTGACAAGTGTCAGCGTGTGGAGAAATGAAAACCCTCCTACACTGCTAGTAGGAAATGGGCATAGAAAATATTCCAGCAGTTCTTTATATAGAGCTATCATGTGACCTAGCAATTCCACTCCTAGGTATATACAAAAGAGAAACAGAAACATGTCCTCTCCAAAATTTGTACACCAATGTTTATAACAATTCATATACTATTAATATACTATAATGTATATACTATAAGTTAGAATCTACAATTTATATATTACAAGTTATTTATAGTAGCCAAAAGGATGGAAATGACCCCAATGCCCATCAACTTATGAATGGAAAAACAAAATGTATTATGTTCATACAAAGGAATATTATTTGGCCTTAAAAAGTAATGACAAGCTGAGGCATGCTACAATATGGACCATGTTGAAAACATACTAAGTGAAAGAAGCCAGTGACAAAAGACCATGTATTAAATGATTACATTCATATGAAAGTCCAGAAGAGCGAAATCTACAGAGACAGAAAACAGACTAGTCATTGCTTAGAATTGGCAGGACAGAGGTGAAGATGGGGGGGTGATAGCTAAAGAGTATGAGATTTCTTGGTGAGGTGATGGAAATATTCCAAAATGAGGATGGCGATGTTTGTGCATGTCTGTGCCTATACCGTAAGCCGTTTAATGGCACAACTTAATTGGGTGAATTACACGGTATGCAAATCATATCTCAGTAAAGCTGGTAAATGAAAACATTCTTCAGAAAGAAAAGCAAGTTTGGAAAACTTGGTCAGCCAGGGATCAAGACTTACAGAGAGCCATAGTAATAAAGACAGGGTGATAGGGTGCAGGATAAGCACACAGATCAATGGAAAAGAGAAGAGAATATAAAGAGAGACACTTGTGAGTGCTCGATTTACAACAACCATAGTGCTGCCGAACAGTGGAGAAAGGATGGTCTTGTCAATACGTAGAAGTGGATTCATAGGGAAAAAAAAGAAAGAAAATATGGCACAGACCCTGTTTTCAAGGATCCCGTGGTCTTGTCCCATTACCAGACATCAAAAGGTAAACTCTGGTGTGTAAAGGGAAAATAAAGTCCTGCCAACCTGATTTAAAATTCTCTCTGCCCTACGTTATGTAGATCTACTCAAACATTCTGACAGTGGGGAGAGACACACAAAATGACTTTAACACAATGGAAAAGCTTACAGAGAATTCTGTTAATTATTTAAGGTAGTTTTTCCAGACATTTGAGGAAGGAAATGGCTTTGAAGGAACAAGCTCCTATGTGTTACATTTGGTTTATTGCTTTCATCACTCCCTCTCTGCCTCTCTTCTATGGTAAAGTGATCTTTGGCTTTTAATTTCACTTCCTACCTGCTGTGTTTTACCATAAGCTCTCTGCTGCCTTCAAAGGCCCATCGTGTCAAACTTAAATGTGATAAGCAGCCTCACAAGCTCAGATGTTGCCTCAATTTCATGCAGTTATTTTTTATCATTTCCCCAATATGCAGATTGAGCACTTTGTTCAGTTGCAGGTGGTTCTGCAACAGGGTTTCCGGCAAATATGAGCGGAAGTCAATAATATGTAATGAAGTGCTAACATGTTATTACTTATGAGCTTCAAGGCCAGATTTCTGTCAAGATAGCCATACACTTACACCATATATCAGATTTGGATAGTTTTTCTTTATAGTGTAATGTGTGCATTTTGGGGAGGGGCTTTTTAATGCCTCTATAGAGCTTGAGGCAATAAACTTCTCTCTTTAAAGGGCCATATACATTACTTCTAGTTCCATCAATGAGTTGGAAGCCATCTTCTCTTTGCATGCCTTACTGAAAACAACTTTATAAATGTTGACCGTATCTAGAAAGTAATATGCTAATACCAATCAAGATATGCTAACATGTTTATAACATTTAGCACTGTAGTTTGTCTTTTGGGTATTTAGCTCAAAATAATCTAAAAGTAGGAAAGGAGCTATATATGTAAGTGTACCTAGTAGATTATTACCCATGCCAACCAACAAAACGAAAATAATCTAAACAGCCAACACATGAGCATGGGCTGCAGCAGAATGTCATTATGACTTATCTATGTGCTGAAATAATGGAACCATCAAAATAGGTGATATGAGGACTATATAAAAACATGGGAGGGGCGCCCGGGTGGCTCTGTCGGTGAAGTCTCCAACTCTCGATTTCGGCTCAGGTCATGATCTCACAGTTCGTGAGAGCGAGCTCCATATTGGGATCTGCGCTGACAGCATGGAGCCTGCTTGGGATTCTTTCTCTCTGTCTCTCCCTCTCTCTGTCTCTCTCTCTCTCGCTCTCTCAAAAATAAATAAACTCCTAACTGGGGCGCCTGGGTGGCTCGGTCGGTTAAGCCTCTGACTTCGGCTCAGGTCATGATCTCGCGGTCCGTGGGTTCGAGCCCCGCGTTGGGCTCTGTGCTGACAGCTCAGAGCCTGGAGCCTGTTTCGGATTCTGTGTCTCCCTCTCTCTGTGACCCTCCCCTGTTCATGCTCTGTCTCTCTCTGTCTCAAAAATAAATAAACATTTAAAAAAATTAAAAAAAAATAAATATATATATATTTTTTTAAATGACATTTAAATTTTTTTTTTTCAACGTTTATTCATCTTTGGGACAGAGAGAGACAGAGCATGAACGGGGGAGGGGCAGAGAGAGAGGGAGACACAGAATCGGAAACAGGCTCCAGGCTCTGAGCCATCAGCCCAGAGCCTGACACGGGGCTCGAACTCACGGACCGCGAGATCGTGACCTGGCTGAAGTCGGACGCTTAACCGACTGCGCCACCCAGGCGCCCCAATAAATAAATAAATAAATAAACTCCGAAAAACATGGGTAATGCTAAAGATTCATCCTAAGATCATTTTCTTAGTCTAACAATAGTCATGCAAACCTTAACTAGTTTTTACAGGTAAATGTAGGATAAGTTCTAGGATTCTAAAGACAAAATTTTGAATCAATATTTTAAAAAAATTATTAACAATGTTTTGATAGGTGTATGATAGTCTCCAGTGTAAAGTCCAGTTAAAATTGTGAGACCGATAAACTTGCCTTGCTTGGTGAGCATTTGTCACTTTTGGCCACCCAATACCAAACTTCTTTTACATCACAACCTCAATCTTCCTTGTGGAGGAATTTCTTATATGCATAGACTCTGGAAGTAGTGGCCATTCTTGCCACACCCTGGTGCTATCAACTGGCAGACATGTGAATGAGGATCAGGAAATCTCAGGTTTTCTCTTAGGACTCTGAAGTCTTGAAAAAGTTATATAACAATAAGGGGTTTGTTCAAGTTCGTCATAAAAAGAGTGCCTGGTTATCCAGCCTTTTCCTTTAGCGTAAACTTCCTTATGGGCCATGTATGGTTGCCCAGCACAATGGAGCTCTTCATATTCTGCCTATTTCCCACCAACCTTTCCCTTTTTATTGCAAGAATTTTGAATTGTTCCTATTACCCATAAGCAAGAATCCTTTCTGATCTGTGGGCATGCCTATGACTTCACATATTAAAGTTGTGCTCAATCATACATGTTAGAATAATACATAGCAATTAACGAAGAAATTTCAAACATGAGGAGAATGTTGAAGTAAGATAAGAGAAGCATATAAAGAATCAAAATCAAGGAAACCAGAGAGAGAGAGGACAAAGTTTACAAATTCAGTTTATAATCAGTGAGAGAAATGTGAGTTAGCATGAGCTATTTAGGTAGGCTTGATTTAGCCTAAGCAAAAGCCTGTTTGGTTTTGAGAGAATGAACACCATCTTCTGCCCTGAGGTTTCTCTAAGGTATAAAGAAAGAGCTCTGTTTCATTTTTATTTTGTTTTGGCTTGGTTTTCTTTAATTAAAGTATGTGTGGTGGCGGGGGTGGGGGGGATGTTTGTTGATGGTGACATCGTTCTTCTTGTTTGGAAAGCGTATCTTTCTGCTCAGGCATCTGGAAAGTTGACTGGAAAGAACGTAACAATTTTCTGTTTTTGATATAATCCAAGAGTTTGGGTCTGATCTCTTATAGGAAAAAAAGATGTTGGATAAAACTGAAGCGTTTGTTTTGACAAAGGAAATCAAACACACAGATGTAAGACTGCTTATTTCTAGGGCCTATGTGAGAATATTGAAGACCCAGTTGAGCAGTGGGCCTTTTCTTCCATTCCACCATAATCTACCATTGAGCAAGCCTAATGCGCCTAAATGCGCTAGGTAGTTAATTCTGGAGAAATACTTTGCCCAGTGGAATCATTCCCAGAGGAACAACAGTTTGTTGGGTAAGGCAATCTCATGTTCACCTTTTGACCCCTACTTGGCCACTTAAGAATGGGCCTTGGGCCTAGAGCTCTTCCTTAGCAAAAGATAGAGTCCTCCCAGCCTGTGCTTATCACCTTGTATGGGAATATCCTTTGTTTCCTGTTCAGTGAGTGCTCCTTTGTTCTGTATATGCATATGCCTCAATGGCCCTTGGCCACCTCCCCAGATTTAAATTTTTCAGACACTATAGGGAAGGGATTGGAGTCTTATTGTGGCACAAGAGGGATTTTCATAGGCCATTTGGCTGCTGGAGAGACCTGCTGGCCATGAGGGACTGACATACACTATTGGAGCCGATATTGTTCTGTCTTCTGTGGGTGAAAATGTTGTTCCATCAGTAGTTGATCATTTTATTTTTCCCTGACACCTCCCATATCAAGACTCAGTAACCAGAGGTGTTTGGCTTTCTGCTCCTGTTGGCTGACATTGTGATATGATTCTTCTTATCCTCCATGTAGTTGGAGCCATTCCTTGTTAATGGTAAGTTGTCCACAGTGTTCAGCTTTACACATCCCATCTGGCTAAATTGTTAACTCATGGAGAAACAAGCATGGTGGCTGTAGTCAATTATTTTCTGGAAGTTTCTTGTCAGGCTTGTAAGAGATTTTCCCAAATGTAAAGGAGAGGAACTCTGAGAAACGAAACTAAGCCCTGAAACAGCTGAAAGACGAATTCTAAATGGGTGAAATTTAGATATAAATATTAATAGAACTCTTCCGTTTCCACAGAGCACAGTATGGGGACATTTGGGGTTATATTTAAAGTAAGCTATGTGATTATTTTTAGTATGGTAGCTTATGTTTGCTAATCCCCACTACCTTGAAAATACAACAAAGACAAAAATCACAAAACCATTTCTCTCTCCCTCACCACACCCTTCTATCCTCCGCTGCCCAGACTCATAGAAGCTCAGACTTGGAAAATACTGCCTATGTGTTGGCATTCTCAAAGAGCTCTTATGTGCTCCCAAATGTTGGCCTCCTGGCTGCCATGTTTTTCCTTCTAGATTGAATCCTATAACAGGATGGCAGTCTTTGCTACCACACAGCTTCATGTTTCATCTTTGACTCACTTGCTAACAGCAAGAACTGGTCTCTGGATGCTTCTTCTTTGTGGGCTGCCAGTTTCTAGGTTTTTGAATTGCTGTGAGCTAGTAGCACTATCTTCTCAGCAACCCCTCTGCCCTTTCCCCTCTCAGTAACCCAATGGGCTTCCACAGTCATCGCCTAAATCAGTAAACATATTGTTGGCCCCACCATCACTTGTTTACATTCTAGGACCTGTGTCCTCAATGTCTGAGAAAGGTTTTAGGGACACCTGGGTGGCTCAGTCAGTTACCGTCTGACTCTTGATTTCGGCTCAGGTCATGATCTCGTGGTTTGTGGGATTGAGCCCCACATGGGGCTCTGTGTTTGTGGCATGGAGCCTGCTTGGGATTCTCTTTTTCCCTCTCTTCTTCCACTCCACTGATTGCATGCACGTTCTCTGTCTCTCTCAAAAATAAATAAGTAAATGTAAAAAAAAAATACTTTAAAAAAACAAAGATTTTAGCCCTTAACACCATTAGAGTGTCCTCTTCAAGGCATCCCGGGAAGTTCCTGCCCCATTTCTATGGGTCTATTTTTTTTTTTTTTCAAAATTTTCTCTTGGATTTGTAAGGGGAACCAGAAGGTCAAAGCATTATGTGTAAAAGCATAGTCTTCCTTGGTCAGGGTCAGAAAATACTTTACGTCAAGATAACATTATTCTTTTACTATAATGGGAGGCTTTAAAAGATAATGGTTCTAAAGCGTATCATAAGGAAAACTGATTCATTTCACAACGTATTTGATAGTGAGCCTGAGATGGTTAATCAGGAGGTTAACCTGGGGTCTTCAGTGAAACTACAGTCCTTGTGGGTACTTCTCTCTGCGCTGTCCCGACCGAGACTTTACTCTTCTTCACTACAGAGTGTACATCATGCTTTCCAATCAGTGCAAATAGGAGAGAAAAACAAGAGTGTGAGACACATAGCTGGACTCTCAGATTTGTTAAGACACAACTGGAGCTCTCCCAGGTGAACAATGAAAGCCAGAAAGCTATCATTTTGTCAAGGCTGTTGGAGAAAACAAACCTTAACAATAGTAAAAGTCTTGGTGATAAAGGGAAGTGTGAAAAACGGCATAAATACAGCCTGAGAACACACAGCAAATATTATTTAGTGAGACCTTGTATGAAAAACTAACATCCCAGTATAGAGTAGCCTCGGGCAAGAGTAGGGTGGGACACTGAGAAAAGCATTTGTGTGACCTGGAAAAAGGGAAATTGAGATGTAAGGTTTTCTAAAAACGTAAGAAAGAGAAGAAACGGCACTTTATATCTGCACCTCTCCTCTTATCCTTACTTCATATTCTTTATTTTTTTTTTTTGTGGTATAAAAATGTATCTTTGCATATATTGTAAAAGAATAGAGTAACTGAAGATTTATCTCCTTAAGGCACCAGCCCCAAGGCCTAGAGAGAAACCTCACCTAAGAGACCTCAGAAACATTAAAGGGGGCTATGAATGAATGGATATATGGGTTTTTTATTATTTCAGGAGGTGCCAGGAGAAAAAGAAAAATAAACAAAATAATTGGTCTTACTGCCTTCTTTTGTTATTTAGGCTTTTGATTGTACTCTTTCCATAAAATTAATCGTAGCTGTTAAAAGTGTGTGTGTGCATGTGTGCACGTGTGCCTGTCTGCCTGTTTTAATAGTTTCCTTCACTAGGGGAAAACTGGCTTTCCCCTCTTCCCACTTTCCACTCTTATGTTTTATTGGACTTGCACCATAAAGTAAAATTTACTGTCATCACCAGGCCTGGAACCCAAGGGAACAGTACAAACTTGATAGTTCCGACTTTAATGCAGACGAGGAAAGGGAGGTGTCTTGGGCAAATGTCTCAAACTCAGACCCTATAGGGACCAGGTAACTACACAAATAAAGCAATTGCTCAATCCACGGGACCCGACTCCTTGTCAACTCTAGTGCATCATTGTAAGAGGCTCTGGATTTACTAGAAGACTCAGAAATTTGGATTTTTATTTAATTTCTTTTTATTGTGAAATATTGGCTCCTTTAAAAGAAATGGTGTCAGCCAAATAACATATTGAAAATACGAATTCCAGGGCCAAGAGTTTTGATGTCTCCCTTGTCTGAGTCAAGAACTACTTTCCAATGGAAAATAATTTGGAAAGAGAGGTGTTGAAGATTAGCAGCCTCGAAATAAAGGACATTCTGGTAAGAAAAGCTTCCCCTGGAGAACAAGGGAAGCTAGATCTAACACTAGTATGTAGATCTTCAGGAGGAGGACATTAGAGGAATCCTTGTCCTTAAAAACAATTTAGCTTTCCTTTCTTTTTTATAATTAACTCCGTAGTTAATTAGTAGGGAAATAAAGAAACATATGCACAACCTGGTGCAAAGACAAAGCATTACTCTAGCCCACCTCCTACTGGCTTCTTTTGAGGCCACACATCATTCTAAGGAGCAAGGTTCGAATAAATTGAAATAACCAATGAGCAGCAGTAAGCAGTGTCCCAGAGATGGAGAAAGAACTACTCAAGCTGAGAGGTACAGCTGAGTGAGGACAATTCAATAGATTCAGTGAAAACAAATATTGTTCTTAACCCACATAAGATGCTGACTTTAAAGGGGGCAGATGAACAGACATCCAGACTGCATATGTAATTCCTGCAGAATATAGTTTCTGGATTCAAAACAGGGCTTGTGATCAAGCACCCAGTCAAAGAGCCCCTTCAAAAACTGGTATGGATATAGATATATAGATGATAGATGGATGGACAGACAGACAGGCATTGCCACATAGACATAGACACAGGCAGAGCATGACCTGGTCACTCTCAGCATCCATTATTCCCAAGAGAAGACAAATTATTCTCCTTTTACAGAATATTGTGTTATATTCTGTAATATGTGCCTCACATTACCCTTTCGTAAGGTATCTGAATGAAACTGGAAGCCATCATTCTCCAAGGATATGAATATATATAAATTAAAATTTGTGGGGGCGCCTGGGTGGCGCAGTCGGTTAAGCGTTCGACTTCAGCCAGCTCACGATCTCGCGGTCCGTGAGTTCGAGCCCCGGGTCAGGCTCTGGGCTGATGGCTCAGAGCCTGGAGCCTGTTTCCGATTCTGTGTCTCCCTCTCTCTCTGCCCCTCCCCCGTTCATGCTCTGTCTCTCTCTGTCCCAAAATAAATAAACGTTGAAAAAAATTTTTTTTAAAAAAATTAAAATTTGTGTATGTGTGTGCAATCTATCACACAATGGGAAGGTAACACGGAAGTACCTAAGCTTGGGGGTAGCTTCTGATAAGAGTGGGAATTTCTGACTTACAGATATTTCCCAGAGCTTAGTCCAGGGTATAAACTCCAGCAAACATTTGTTGATTTGATTTATGCTGTCCCTGGGACTGCTGACTCTAACAAGATGAATCATTTTTTCAAGACCTACTATGCAACAAGGTGACTTATAAACGTTTTCCATACTTAGTAAAACCACTACTAAAAACTTAGGGAAAACTGTTTTAAGAAAAATGTTAATTCATTACAGTTTTCAAATAAAAATATAAAATTGTTTATTTGGTTTTGATTACCAAAGGCATACATGGTCATTATAGCCATTTGCAAAATATGGAAGAGGTTTAAAAAACGTTTAACAGCAGGGGTGCCCAGGTAACTCAGTCAGTTAAGGGTCCAACACTTGATTTCGGCTCAAGTCATGATCTCACGGTTTGTGAGATCGAGCCCCTTGTTGCTCTACGCTCAAGGAGCCTGCTTGGAATTCTCTCTCCCCTGCCCTCTCTCTTCCCCTTCCCCTTCACACTCTCTGTCTCAAAAATAAACATTAAAAAATATATTTAAATAATAAGAATAACAACAACAATCCCACCCACTGAGTGATAATCTCATTCAATTGTCAAAGTTTCAATTTCTTTTCATGTTTGAACAATCATTTCTAAAAATATGCAATAAACACATTTATCTAAAATTTTTCCATGTTAGGGCACATTGCAGGATGAATCTATAGATAAGAACTTACAAGAATATGTATACTTAAGTCTTTTGATGCATTTTGCTGAATTGCTCTCTGAAAGTTTGGACCCATTTTACTCCTACCAACATTATATAAAGAGCTCACTAATTCAAGATTTTTAATTTCAAATTTTAGCAGACCTAATGTCAACATAATACAATACTAGGTCATTTGATAAAGTCATTTGAAAGGCAGAAATAAATGGGGTGCCTGGGTGGCTCAGTCAGTTAAGCGTCTGACTTTGGCTCAGGTCATGATCTCACAGCCTGTGAGTTTGAGCCCCGCGTCAGGCTCTGTGCTGACAGCTCAGAGCCTGGAGCCTGCTTTGGATTCTGTGTCTGCCCCTCCCCTGCTCATGTTCTGTCTCTCTCTGTCTCAAAAATAAATAAAAACATTAAAATTTTTTTTTAAATAAAAAACGAAAAGCAGAAATAATTAGTGTAATTTTTCAAGTGAAATGTTTTCGTTGGTTAAGTTTACTTACACCATCTTGCAAGATTTTATTTTGATGACACATGGATAAGAACAGATATATTTCAAAGAATCAAAATACGTAGCACTGACTTCAGGTTTCCTTGTGTGATTTACATAGAACATTTTTAGGTTAAAGTCAAGTCCAGAATTTCGAAGGTAATGAACTTACGTGAGCCGACAAGAGTTCAAGAAAATCCAAATGAATACTTGTTTGCAAAGCCATCGGCACATTAATCTTACCAAACTCCCCCTGCCCACCTGAGACTCACTCACTGACAAAAGATGTCAGCGCTCTCTGATTTAATCAGTGGCAAAGAAAATTATTATTGTTGTTATGCCAGACACTTGATGAAGATTTTTAAAAAGCCACATTTGCTTTCACTTGAATTGAAAACTAGCCTTCAACACTGATTAGTTTATTTTAAATCGTGCACTCTCATTAAGTCCAAAGAAAGTGGGAGCTCTCAATTCTTTGCTGTATTAAAGTACACATTAAAGTACACATTAGTCAGAGGACAGAACGTTCCAGGGTGACTTTTTCTCTTCAATATGATATACCAGCTCAAAAACTAAGGTTAGAATTTAACGGCAAAATAGCAAGAATCAGATTTTTGTATCAAAACCCGTCTCTGGCACACAATCTGTGCTCGCCTCAATTCTTTTCCATGCGACAAGTATTTATGATGTGCTTACTCCATGTCGAGTTAATCCTTAAGTCCTGGGATTGCAAGAATTCCTACAAGCCCCCTGCCCTAGAATTCCCCACTGTCTAATGAGAGAGCCGGCCCTTAGATACCAGCTGGCAAAACCATGTAATGATGGACCACACTCACTTAGTGGCATGACGGATAGGCACCCGGAGGAGGAGCTTAGTCTGAGAGCCTGAAGCGTGCTTCTTAAAATATATGGCACTTTTGCGGTGACTTGAAGGACCTCATGTCAGTAGCCTGAACATGGGTAGAGAAAGAAAAATAGAAAGGTACCTATGACCAGGTCTCGAGTCAGAATGCAGTCCTGGGAACTGAATGGTTTCCAGTCCCAGCCTTCCAGGAGCAAGGCTGCTAGGCTAGGCGGGCTATAGGACAAAAAGTTGCTTAGTGTCTTGGGCAAATGTCTTGATGACTTGATGATGAATCCTAGACTATTGATGTATTGACTGGTTTTTGTTGTTGTTGTTGTTGTTGTTCCTATCTCACATCTCTCTCTCTCTCTCTCTTTTATTTTATTGAAGAATAATTGACAAATTTGTATACATTTAGTGTGTGCAACATGATAATGCGATATATGTATACACTGTGGAACAATCACCACGATCGAGTTCATGAACAAACACATCATCATCCCATAGAGTTAACGCTCTTTCTTTTCATTGTTTTGTGAGAGCACTTAGCCTTAGAACAACTCTCAGCAAGTTTCAAGTACATGATGCTATATTAGTAACTATAGTCATTAAGGTATACATTAGATCCTGAGAACTTACTTATCTTATAACTGGAAGTTTGTACCCTTTAATCTAAATCTCCTCATTTTCCCCACTCATCAGACCCTGGCAGTCACCTTTATACTCTGGTCCTATGAAATCAGCTTTTATTTTATTTTTTAAGTTTCATTATGTAAATGGTACCATACAGTACTTGTCTTTTCTGTCTGGCTTATTTCATTTAGCATGATATCCTCTAGGTTCTTCCATGTTTTTGCAAATAGCAGGATTCTTTATTGTGGCTGTAATATTCCATTGTATATTGGTACCACATTATCTTTGTCCATAAATCAATTGATGGGCATTTAGGTTGTTTCTATGTCTTAGCTATTGTGAATAATGTTGCAAGGAACATGGGAGTGCAGATATCTCTTCAAGTTACTTATTTTATTTCTTTTGGATATATATACTCAGAAGTAGGTTGCTAGATCATATGGTAGCTCTATTTCTAATTTTTGAGAAACACCCATACTATTTTCTATGATGGCCACACCAATTAACATTCTCACCAACAAGGCACGAGGGTACTCTTTCCTCACATCCTGGCCAACAGTTAGTATCTCTTATCTTTTTTATAAAGGTGATCTCTCATTGTGGTTTTGATTTGCATTTCCTTTATAATTAGCTATCTTGAGGATCTTTCCATGTACCTACTGGCCAGTTGTATGTCTTCTTTGGAAAAATGTCTATTCAAATATTTCACCTATTTTTAAATTTTATCATTATTTCTTTGCTATTGAGTTATATGCATTTTTAAATATATTTTGGATATTAATTTTTATCAGATGTGTGGTTTGCAAATATTTTCTCCCATTCCATAGGTTGACTTTTCATTTTATTGATTGCTTCCTTTGTTGTGCAGAAGGTTTTTAGTTTGATGTAGTCCCATTTGTTTATTTTTGCATTTGTTGCCCGTGCTTTTGATGTGGTATCAAAAATAACTCCTTGTCAAGACCAATGTCAAGGAGCTGGTTCTCTATCTTTTCTTTAAGCAAATTTATGGTTTCAGGTCTCACAGCTATACCTTTAATCCATTTCAAGTTAATTTTTGTGAGTAGTGTAAGATCAGGGTCCAGTGTCATTCTTTTGCATATGTATGTCCGGGTTGTCCAGCACTGTTGTTTGATGAGTCTCTTCTTTCCCTATCGGGTGTTGATTGTGTTTAAGGTTACTTTCAGAATGTGTTCTACAGACAAGAAGAAGAAAGTATCTGAATTTGGAGATTAAATGGGGTCAGCTATGGGGAAAGGAGAACTATTTACAAATAGTAGCAGAGTCTGATAACTTTCATGAACATAAGATTCACCTGAGATTTCTTTTTAATGTAGCAACT
This sequence comes from Puma concolor, assembly GCF_028749965.1. NCBI lineage: Eukaryota > Metazoa > Chordata > Mammalia > Carnivora > Felidae > Puma > Puma concolor. The sequence continues at coordinate 145,494,118 of NC_141675.1, read as the reverse complement.
AAGACCCAGATATTATATTTCAGTACGTTCTGAGTAGGGCTCATGAATCCGGCCTCTAACAAATCATCAGAGAGTGATTTTGCTGTCGATACTACTTGACAGAAGAGTCAGAATCTCACAGACTTTGAATCCCAGAGAGAATAAGGACAGAAAGATTTAGAAACAGAAAAATTTCCTCCAGAATCTCAAACGTCCACATGTCAGTAGTTCAAAAATTCCCATCGTCTGCCCTCTGCACCTAGAAATGATGGTCATTGATTTCAAACAGAATGGCTTATTAATGTTCAGATAAGGAAGCTGAAGTCGTCAATTCATATCATACATCTTTTTATTTCAATACTTACATCTAACCGTCTGTTTGAATAAATGGCTACTTATTTGATCATGAACATTAGTAAATCAAAATATATTAGCATTTCCCAGGAATATTTACATTTCAGGCTCGACTCACTGTCTTTGTCTTCAAACATCACTAATAAATGTATTCAAACATAAAATCTTATACCTTAAAACACATGCCTACAGCACTAAAGCAGACCCACTGTATAACAGCCCATGTTTGTGCAGGTAAATTAAATAATATATGATCATAAAAGGGGTCTGGGGAAAGATACCAGCAGCGGCCTGCCCCCAAATAGGTAAGATGGTTCCGCAGAGAATTATTGAAATGAATGAATCAGGAAAAATCAAAGACAGTAAAATCCAGAAGTGGCATTTATGACTCAGGATTAATGAAGAGCTATTGTGCTCAGATTGGAAATGTCAATGCATACGTCTTATTTTCTGGCGCAGACGGAAATTTTTAGTAATGCCGTCACCGCCTACTGCAAATGCCACAACTGCAAAGCTCCTGTGGGAACCAGAGCAGGCTTTGCACAAAATCGACCGCAGAGAGAGGGAGGTCACTGAGATCAGAGAGCTGTTATGAAAAACAAACTGCACAAAATAGAAGAAAAGGAAACTTTCCAGTTGGTTAAAAAATAAGGTATACAAGGTGAAAATTCTGGCTAATTTATTTCCCCCGATTTTTAACAGACAGGGGGCAACTCGTCCCAATTTTCTTGCTCCTCAGGCCCCTTCTCCACGGCTTTGACTCCCTCGAGGTCAACCATATGCGTTGGCATGTGGTCCCAATGAAACGGCTGTGGGAGTCCTGGAGAAGAATGTGCCCTTCACAATGTAAGTTATTTCTCTTAGCAGGACTCACCCGAAGTGCAGCCATTGGATGTGTAGCTCAAGGCATTCACTAGCCTGTCAGCACAGAAAAGTTCTATAGCATAGTAATAAAAAAGCCTGCAGAAGTGAGAGGAATCACCAGCGGAGTGGTGGGTATTAGCTCTCCCACACTGTGTATATACTTTTCCTGGTCTCTAAATGTCGAGGCCCTGCCTGGACAAAAACTTAAGCCATTGCTTCTGAGGACAGCTTGTACCCCTGTGTGGCCATGGAATGTGCATGTGGCCTGAGCACAGATGGTCTCTCATTAGACTCTGGGTATAGAGAGGAGTGCCACGCAAATTGGAAATAATTTGATCAAGTTTATCCCTACAAGAGGCAGGGCTCTCCTGAGATCTCTAAGGAGGTCTCTAATACTCTGGTTCTTGGTCTGTTTCTAAGCCTTTTCTGTAGACCCAGCTTCCCCTTCAGAGAGCTGAGGGTGGCTAAAATCAAGACTGACTTTTAGTAACATAGCATATGGACAAGAGAGTCATTCACATTTCACCTGTAATTTAAATAGAAGGTATTGAGACAAAAAGACATAAAAGTAGTTAAAAAAAAAACAAAAAAAAAAACAAAACAAAACCCAAAACAGAGATAAGTCGAGACGCTCCGTGTGGCTATAGAGAAAATCGAAGCAGTGGGAAGGAATATTTAAAATATATTAAATCGATAGTTGAACCAAAAAGAAACAAAAACAATTTACTACTGCTAGAAAGGGGTATGCTTTAAAATTGAGAAGCAAGAATGAAAATGAAGGTTGAAATATACAAAATGAGAGTAGAGAAAAGAGATGAGCCTGAAGAGGACATTCCATTAACTGTGGGAGGAGATATAAAAGTAGATTTAAGCCCTTAACTTAAGGGAAGCCATCTGAAATACTGTTCCCAAAGGAAACTGGTGTAAAGGTTAGGGTAATTTTCTCATTGTGGCCTGCCTCAGACCAGCAGATGACAGAACAGAAGAGTGGGAAACAGAGGATAGTTTTGCATCTGAATTAACTGATACACCATGCAAAGCTCTTTGAATGTATATACGTTCTTTTTTTTTTTTTTTTTAATTTTTTTTTCAATGTTTATTTATTTTTGGGACAGAGAGAGACAGAGCATGAACGGGGGAGGGGCAGAGAGAGAGGGAGACACAGAATCGGAAACAGGCTCCAGGCTCCGAGCCATCAGCCCAGAGCCTGATGCGGGGCTCGAACTCACGGACCGCGAGATCGTGACCTGGCTGAAGTCGGAGGCTTAACCGACTGCGCCACCCAGGCGCCCCTGAATGTATATACGTTCTAATGCTAATGTGTGCCCCTGCTTGTGCCTTAATAACAACTATATTTTTATACCAAGTTTAAGTAAATACATCCTGGCCAACAAGTTATTTCCCTAATAAGAACAAAAATTCCTGATTGGCAGATAAAAGACAGACCCTAAAGTCCTTCTACCTCTTGCCTTTTGCTTTCTCTTCTATCTTAGAATCTCACATGCTTTCCTGCAGAGAAAAGAGAAACCTTCAGGGCCAAGAAGGTTCAAGGGCAGTCATCACTGTCTTACAATTAAGTATGCTGCCTTGCTGGTCCATGGGCCCAAAGGGAAAGATGTTTCATTTTAACAGGATAGCATGTCAGGGAGAGAAGAAGAAGGCCCTTTCCAACATGCCAAAGAGAAATGTCTTTTCCTTAAAGTTTTCTTTCAGTAGTTAAGCTGTAACTATTCTTTCATGCTTAAGTGCAGGACATCTCCTGCCTTAAGTACTAGATGCTGAACACCAAGAAGTTTATCAGTTCAGTTTAGCTCAAACACATTCAATATGCAACTTATTATGTTCTGGATACTCCACTGGGCTCATGGGGCACAACAACGATGTAGAAGACTTTAATCTCTGCCAGGGAGCACTTTAAAAGGCAGTAGGAGAGATAAACTGTGCACGTGGGTAATTATCCATTGGAAGGTTCTATGATCACCACTATAAATGCAACCACCCTGTGGAAATTTGCCATGGTTGTGTTTGTGTTATTGAGAGAAACTGCTAAGTTTGTTGGGAAACAGAAGTACTTAAGATAGGTTGACAAGTTGCAGGATTTGGTTTCCTTTTGACAGTATAAGACCCGGGGAAACCAACACTCAGTAACACACAAGCACTCACACACACACACGCACACACACACGTACACACTAGGATAGAGATTAGAAAATCAGAGTTGAGAGAAGTCTCAGGAAACAGTGAAACGAAATCTCCATCCTTGGTTTAGCCACAGCCTATCCTGATAAATAGGTTAGGTAGCAAGTCAAATAAAAGTCAAAATAAAAGGCTGGGATTTTTAAAAGTATAATAAGAGGAAAATAAATTAAATACATCGACCACAAGTCCTCAGCTAAGACATCATGAAAAAGTTTAAGAGCTGAAGAGTCTTCAGTAGAATGATAAGCTTGCCAATGGCAATACTCAAGGTGCATAAATTAAGATTTCTTCTGCCCTGAACACGGGGAAACGCCCCCTTACTGAGTTCAATATTTCTGTCTTCCTTATTTCAAAGTAACTATGTGAATGAGAATCTTTTGTTCCTATCTTTTTGTTCTTTAGATATGTTAATGTTATTGAATAGATTTAATATGCCAATAAATATTTTAACTTTTGTACATTTTTTGGTGTGAAAAGACCTAGTAGTTAGTCACCGATTTAAGCCATTGAGTTAAAACAGTAGCATATATATGAATATATATTTACTGTAATAATTTCATTTTATTTTTTTTAAATTTTTTTAACGTTTTATTTAATTTTGAGACAGGGAGAGACAGTGCATGAACAGGGGAGAGTCAGAGAGAGAGGGAGACACAGAACCTGAAACAGGTTCCAGGCTCTGAGCTGTCAGCACAGAGCCCGACGCAGGGCTCGAACTCACGGACCGCGAGATCATGACCTGAGCCGAAGTTGGCCGCTTAACCGACTGAGCCACCCAGGCGCCCCAATTTCATTTCATTTTTAATCCCCAATCTGGAAAGAAGCATTCATTCTTCCATCCTTTAGTATATGGTCAGATCTTTTTTTTCCCTTATTTTCTTTTTTTTTTTTCATATGGGTGTGGTGATTGGAGCTCCTTTTAAACCATATAAATCATATTAATAAACCATAAACCATATTAATCACATGTCACCTATAATTTCCAGTATTGGCTCCATTAAAGTGAATCAAGAACCTGAAATACATCTAATTATCTATCTATCTATCTATCTGTCAATCATCTATCTATCTCTTACATGCATTTAAATTTTAAAAATAAGTTTATTTATTTTGAGAGAGAGAGACAATGTTTACAATGCTTAATTAGTATATATGATAAAAAAAGGTTGGAGAAAAAAGTAACTACTGGTGACCAATAGCTAAGGGTAAAAACTGCTATAGCACAGTGCACTTTGCCAGCTAATCAGTTCACTGAGACATTACAGCTTGCTTTATTATAATATTATAAAAACATTCATTATCTGGACTTGTAATCAATTGTTTAGGTGATATTTCACAGTCAACCAAATTCCCCTAATGTGCACTGTTTTTGTGGGTTTATATTCAGAGATAGACTATATTCTACTATTTCTAAGTTCGCCAAATACACAAAATTCCATGAAAGTAGAGAGATAGGAGAGCTTTTGCTTATTCCAGGACAACCATAAACTCTGCAAAGCATAGGAGGCATTGGCACTTGGCACTAAGTGGTAGGTAAGATTTCGATGTAGAAGCGGAGATAATTGTGAAAGACAAAGGAGAAGGACACGAACATTAGGAAGGTTGCCAGATGACGTACAGCATGCTCAGTTGCGATCATATTTCAGACAGACAACACATAAGATATCTTAGGATAAGTACATTCCATATGTTGGGTGAGACACGCTTACACTCACGACAAACCATTTGTCGTTCATATGAAATTCAAAGGTAACTGGGTCTCCCGCATTTTTGTTTGTTACATCTGCCAATCCTATGTGTGAGGCATGTAATTAAATCTGACGTCCAGGTTCACTGTGACGTAGGTCTGAATCCATACGTGAAAGGCTTGGAAATCATGGCAAAGATTTTAGAGGCAACTGAAAGGATGTCTCCAATCATATTTGCAGTAGAAGCAAGCGTGTAAGAAGGCAGTGGTACACTGGAAGAGAGAGCTCTTAGTTCAGCTCCCATAAGTGTTGGTTTGGATGTTAGTGAATTACACCCTGCAAATTTACACCTCGTATTCCTTATTTGTCAGGTGGGAAGCACGTGGATACTGTCTACAACTTCAGCGGGCATATGTGGCATCAATCAGCCCTTAAAGATCAGTGACAAGTATATGAATATAGAGTGGATTTTACCCTTCACCCCATAGTTACCAATTACCCAATTTATAGATTAAATGCACTCCTCATTTGTTTCCTTTCCTTTCCTTTTTCAGTAACTTCACAAATTATTATCATCTTCCCTGATGAGCAGGTAGGAAGAGAAAAGGCAGTAGAGATCAAATCATTCCATTTTGATAAAGTTATTAATGTTTCATGCCGGGCACTGTGTTAGACTCAGGAAATACAGTGGTGCATGAGATCATTTCTAGATTGAAGGATCTCATCCTCTGATACGCAGACCTGTAATTATTTCTTGTAAATTCTAGTCAAAACATTTTATGATAAAGACAGTTAAACTTGTGTATAAAATAAAGTTCAGGGCCTTTCTTAGAAATTTTAAGTATTCCTGATGTATTTCCATGCTAATAAAACAAAGAATTGGTCTTTTTTTACTTTCAGTCAACCAACAAGTGTTGTGCAACATACCATAAACAATTTTTGAAAAGCAATAGAAAACATGGTCTTAAGCGTATGATAGAGTCTGACAAGAAGGTGATTTGAGTGATCGGGTTTATTCTGGAAGAATTCAAGAAGGAGGTTGGTTCTAAAAGATAGACACCATGTAAGTAGTAAGAGGAAATGAGGAGAAAAGGTGTTACAGAAGGAGGGGTATATATGCAATTAAGGAGGATATACGCTGTAGCAGTTGGAGGGAAAGTTTTCTGGCCTGGCAAGTATATAGCACTCCCATGCAGTGAATAATAAAGCGGATTAAAACGGGCATAATCTGGAAAGACATGAAAGCAGGCAGGTAAGTTTAATGTTGAGAGAATCAGAAGTAATGAAACACTTACAGGTATTTTGTTTTGTGTTGTTTTAAGAAATCTCTGTTAGTTACATATTACAGATTACTCCAAGCCCAGCAGTTTAAAACAGTATATATTTGTTATCACAGAGTTTCGGCGGGTGAGGAATCTGAGAGTGACTTAGCTGGATGGTTCTAGATCAGGAACTTTCAGGTTGCAGCCAAGCCATCAGCTGGGTTGCACTCTCAGATCAAAGCCTGACTGGAATTAAAGGATTTGTTTCCAGGTTCACTCCTGTGGTGGTCGGGAGGCCTCAGTAACTTGAAACATGGACCTCTCTATGAGCTGCCGGAGTGTCTTCACCACATGGTAGCTGGTCTCCCCCAGAGGAAGTTGAGGGAGAGAGGAGAGACAGAGACAGAAAATGAGACAGCTACCAAGAGGTAACACCCAAGAGGAAAGCAATAATCTTGTAAAGTCTAATCTGACAGGTGAAATACCATCATTTCTGCTATGTACTACTGATCACACAGAACAAACCCAAGTCAGTGTAAGAAAAAACTACACGTGGTTGTGACTCCTGGAAGGAGGGGATAATTGGAGGCCATCTTGAGGCCTGTGTACCACAGAATGTTATCATGAGAACAATATCTTCCATAAACTTTGTTTCTTTGTTTCACTTTTTAATTGTTTATGGGAGCATGCAGGATAGATTTGGAATGGCTAGTGCAGAATTTGGAAGACAAGATGGGAACCTGTTGTAAAAATAAGAACCTATAAACAGAGATTAAAGAGCAGCTCCAAGACTGGGTCCATTGATTACAGTCTATTGCAGGAATCAGGGATTCCTATTTTGAAGTTCAACCTCATGAATTCTGGAAAGACAGCACACATATTTTCTTTTTGTCTTGTACCTCATCAGGACCATGAATGGTATCCCTACACTTAGGCTAAATTAACAGACGGTCTTCCTGATTTTTGTCTATACAGTAAAACCTTGGTATACAAGCGTAATTTGTTCCAGAGACATGCTTGTAATCCAAAGCACTTGTACGTCAAAGTGAATTTCCCCATAAGAAATAATGGAAACTCGGATGATTCATTCCACAACCCAAAAACTTCACATAAAGTGATTACAATACTATAATATAATGCAAAATAATAAAGAAAACACAAAATATGAAGAAAAACAAACAAATAAGCCTACAGTTCCCTTTCCAAGCTTTTGTGGCTGGTGTGAGGGAGGCAAGAGAGAGGAGGGTTATTGTGTGGGACGACTTTCACTATTACTAACGGATGTTGGCTACAGTACAGCATTAATAAACTCTTGTCATATACTGTATTTCATGCAACTGGCAATAAGGCAGCAGAGGAAAGGGTCTCTATCTGCAGGCAGCCTGACCTAGAATGAAGCAAAGCATTCCTAGGCTTACTCTTGTCTGGAAAAGCAAAAGACTGTCCATGTGCTTTGAAGTGACAAAAAAATACTAGTGCCAGTTGTGGGCACCTTCCAACGTCCTGAAAAAAAATCACTGATTTCTGCCAAAGACCACAGCCTGAGACTGAGCATCTGATCATGGGAGACGATCACCCACAATCCCGCAGAGAGAGAGAGAGAGAGAGAGAGAGAACCATTGGCTAAGTTGTGGTCATGTGATGTTCAGCATCAGGTACTCCTCTTACTGCAAGACATCGCTCTTTTATCCAGTTAAAATTTATTGGAAATGTTTGTTCGTCTTGTGAAACACTCACAGAACCAGTCATTTGCAATCCAAAGTTTTACTCTATTTTTCCACAGGTTTGTGTCTCAGTTATTCTCACAGTGACTAAAACTTTGTCTTGGGCTCCTGGAGCAGTCTTTGAAATTCTGCTTTGCCTTTTATTTACTTTCTTGAGCCCGGGAGCATTTTGGATACTCCTCAGAGCTTTGAAAGCAACTGGTTTTTCTCCCCAGAGGACATTCGAACAGCTCACAACAGCTGGTAAAATAGCTCAATTCTTTTTTTCAGAAGATGAAACCAAACATGAAAGACGGTGATTTTTCTAACCACTGTCTCAGCGAGGACTCCCCCACCACCTAAAAGATCAAACGTATGAAAAACAGAAAGTTGTTCAGCACAACGATGACTTCTCAATAGAGAATGAAAAGAAAAAGGTGAGGTGGTAGAGACACGTCCACAGTGGGATAAATTGAGTCTTAAGAAAAAAAAAAGAAGTATCTAGAAATTCATTAAAACTTAATAAAATGTAAACGAATGGATGGCCCCAAGAGTTACTGGTTTAACCTTAAAAGTTTCCTTGGGTGTGATGGATATTGTTTAAAAATAGAAGTCCTGATGTTTCCAGTGATCTTTGATGAACCAAGCTAGGCTAAATTAATTACTTGAGCAGATTTCCAAACTAGAGTATGATTATGGAGTTAAGCAGCCATTAGCAGTGGAAATTTAATTTATGTGTCAATTTGTTACACAACTACAGATTAGTTTAGGTGCAATCGTAGCGATATTTTTGTCTCTCTGGTGTATTGGGAGCTATATTCACAAGATCTACTTTCATGAATAAAACATCACTGAATTTATTCCAATGTCAGTTGGGGTAACTAACGCAAAAATTGCCTCTGGGACAAAAGGAGGCATTAGAATGAAGACACCCTCACCTTGGGCCATGACATCACACAGCCACAGGGCCTGGAAAATAAAAGCTCTTCATTATGGTCATTTTTCAGACACCACACTAGCTGCTTATAAGCCTAGAAACGGATTGGTTCACCAGTACATTCTTTATGTTTCTACAGATCATCTTTAATACATACGACTAATAGTCTCACACACACACACACACACACACACACACACACACACACACACACTTTTCTTCAAACAGAGCATTAGAAAAGATAGGATAGTCACCAGAACTAGAAACTTAGAGTTCAGAATATGAGTCAATGAAATAATAACAAAACAAACTCAGAATATAAGTACTACAAAAGTTGGGAAAGATTGGTTTCATTTATTTGTATTTGAAATGACGGTGGGTGAATTTTTTTTCCAAAAGTCTTTCCTTCTTTCATTGATTCATTCACAAATAACTAGAAAGTACAAGGCCGGTTTTCAGGCATACTAAATTGGGTCTTTGCCTTCTTATGGGCCCACAGCCTAACACAGTAGTTCCTAACCCTGTGTGTAGGTCAACATCCTCTGAGGACATTAAGAGTACAAGATTATGTATACTAAGCCCCACATGCGAAGATTCAGGTTCAAGAGGTTTGGGTTGTTCATTCTGCAGTTTTGTTTGATGTAATGAAAATTTATCTTGTAGTGTATCAAACAGCTTGTTTTTATACACTGAACTACATTCCATTAAATCTTCCCAGAAGACTTACATGACCAATTAGTCAAAATTTAAGGAATTAATAAATTAATTCCCCTAACATCTAAACATTTATTACAAACTCATTTAATTAAAATTTCCTTGGATATCTATGATGGGATGAATCGTGCCCCCCCAAATATGTAATAATCCTAAACACGGTTACCCCCAATTACCTTTGGAAATCAGGCCATGGCAAATGCAATCAAGTTAAGACAAGATTATCCTGGATGAGGGTGGGCTGTGATCCAATGGCTGGTGTCTTTGTAAGGAGAGGGACGTGTGGAGACACAGAAGCATGTAGGAGGAAGATGGTCACAGGAAGGCAGCTGCAGAAATGGAAGGGATACAGCCATAAGCCAAGGAATGCCAAGCATTACAGCAATCACCAGGAGCCAGAAGAAGCATTTTTTTAAATTTTTAAAAATATTTATTCATTTTTGAGAGACAGAGAGAGGGAGAGTGTGAGTAGGGGAAGGGCAGAGAGAGAGGGAGACACAGAATCTGAAGCAGGCTCCAGGCTCTGAGCTGTCAGCACAGAGCCCGATGCAGGGCTTGAACTCATGGACCGTGAGATCATGACCTGAGCTGAAGTCAGACGTTTAACCGGCTGAGCCACCCAGGAAGCATTTTTCTGTCCAAGAGACAGAACACTGCCGGCTGTCACCTTCATTTCAGACTTGTAACCTCCAGAACTGTAAGAGAATAAATTTCTTTTGTTTTAAGCCACCCTGTTGGTGGTAATTTGTTTAGGTCGGCCTAGGAAACTGACACACCGAGTTTCCAGAAAGAAGTCTGAGTAAATGTACAGTTTTGTTTCTGTGTATGTAAGGTTTCTTTTTTCTCTGATGCCTATAAGATTTCCTCTTTGTCCCTGGTTTAAGTATAATATACTCAAGTTTGACTTCCTTAATATTTATCCTATTAAGGTTTCTTTAAAATTCATAGGTTTGTGGTTTGTGGGCTTTCTTTAATTTAGGAAAATGCTTGTCCATCATGTTTTCAGTTATTCTTTTCATCCTATTCTTTCTGTCTTCTCATTCTGGGACTCCAGTGATACATACACTAGATCATAGTTTTTAGATGCTTTGTTCCGTCTTGGTGTTGTGTTAGTGTTCATTTTTTCTCGCTCTGTTTCCGTTCGGTTAATTTCTGAATCCCTTCAGATTCACTTACTCACTTAGCAGTTCCAGTCAGCTGAAAAGCTCATCGAAGAAATTATTCATCTTGATACTAGGTAGTTTGTTTCTAGAATTTTCCTGTGACTCTCATCTCCACTCTAAAGTTGTCTAAGTGTTTACGCATTTTGTCCACCCTTTCTTCTAGATTCTATACCATCTCAATTATAAGGTTTTGACGAAGAGTTCCAGTGTCAGTGAGTCTGATTTTTATCTTGCTTTTTTGTGTCCTAATATTTTACTGATGCCAAGTTTTGTGTGTAGAGTATCAGTGAAGACTAAAGGAAATAGTATGCATCCTTGAAGAAAGGTATTCGTCTTCTTTGGGGCAGGCTGTTGTATGTGTGAGTGGAGATGGGGAGGGAAGCTTGAGTCACTCTGTTCAGAGGTTGAGGGTTCGTGCACTGTCATTGCTGTCACTGCCCTCAGTGAACCACAAACATCAGAGCCCTTTTGTTGTGAGCGGTTGTTATCGTTGACTGGGCCAGAATGTTTTTCTTGGTGTTCCTGTTCTCCTGAACAATGTCCATGAATGCACCACATGGGGACTCTCCAAGCCTTTGCCCCTTCCCCAGTGACAGACTATATACTATTTTTTTGTTATCTGGTAGTAGCCTTGTGGTGAAAACAGAGAAATTCATGATTCTTCTGGTCTAATTTCTGCACCTGGGCCTTGGGTATGGGCCTCTCCTTCCTTCTTCTTCTCTTTCTTTCTTTCTTTCTTTCTTTCTTTCTTTCTTTCTCTCTTCCAGGTTTATTTATTTATTTTGAAAGAGAGAGAAAAAGCACCAGTGGGGGAGAGGCAGAGAGAGAGAGGAACAGAGAGAATCCCAAGCAGGCTTCTCACTGTCAGCGCAGAGCCTGGCAAACTCATGAACCATGAGATCATGACCTGAGCCCAAGTCGGATGCTTAACTGACTGAGCTACCCAGGTTTCCCGGGGGTGGGTCTTTCTCAGTGTTCCTGCTTCTTCTGCCCATGGCAGGTAACTCTTTCTTGTTTCTATGGTAGATTTGGGACAACAGAGATTTTCCCTTCGCTCTCCAGAGGGAGCAGAACTCTGTTTTGTATTCCTGTAGGGTCCAGGTTCTATGAGGGTTTCCTGCCTTCTAGAATTTTTTTCATCTCTAGCCCTTGCATGGAAGCAATGAATCTTTTGTCTGAGTTTTGGGGAGTGTTTCGTGCCCTTTCCTTTAGAGAAAGATCTGAGAAGTGAGTTGTTTCCTTTAGAGAAGGATCTGAGAAGTGAGTTGTTTCCATGCCTGCCCTCCAGTGGCCACTGATCACCTCTTGCATATCTTTGACACTAAGGGGACTCCTTCTAATTCTGAGTATCTAGCAGGGGCCCTTGAAAAGAGCTTGAAAATGAATACAAACTACCCTTGTGTCTGGGACTTCCAGCTATTCCAAAGGGAAACACTAGCCCACACTTGACCCTTAGGAATTTATTAAAATTTTAGCTGATTTCTTCTCATTAGATTCTATTATGGCCACCTCTTCCTCATGCTTTTGAGGCAAAACAAGGCATGTGTCAATAATCCCTTGGAATGGCTTATTGTCTTTGGAATTCAGTATATTTGGCTGCCATGAGACATCTTCTCTCTGCTGAGCTCAAAACAAAGCAAAATAAAATAAAATAAAATAAAATAAAACAAACAAACAAACAGTTATGGCTTGGTAGATCATCCAGACTTTTCTCATTGTCAGATGAACAGTGATGTTCTCTTGGGGTTTTCTACATCCTCAGATGAGGCAAATTTTAGAGTGTATTAATTAACTCCACAAGAATATTGTTTGGATGCACATTACAGGTTAAATGTCATTTTTGTATAGTATATGGTTCTTGAAATAGATATTTTAAAAAACAATTTAACATCGTTCAAGGATATATAAAAAGCCTATGAGAACATGTGGGAAAACATAACTCGCTTTAGGTTAGGGGACTTAGGCTTCCCTGGAAATTCACTCTAGAACAGATGAAATTTGTTTGTGTCAAAAGATGAAAAGAATTTATTAGGCAGAATAATTTTGATGCACAGTCACGTTTCAGACCATGAAGATAAGGGCATATTCATGGATAAAGTGCACAAAGATTTGTTACAAAGAGAATTTGACACGGTTATTTTTAACAACCAAGATCTAGAAACTACCCAAATGACCAACAGTATAAAAGAATATTTAAACAAACTAAAACACATTCATTAAATTCAATGTCACGTGGCCATGTAGCCATATTTAGGAAATGTAACTGACTTTTTTACATTTATGTATTTTTGAGAGAGACAGAGTGTGAGAGGGGAAGGGGCAGAGAGAGAAGTAGACACAGAATCTGAAGCAGGCTCCAGGCTCTGAGCTGTCAGCACAGAGCCCGACATGGGACTCAAACTCACAAACCACGAGATCAAGACCTGAGCAGAAGTCAGATGCTTAACCGACTAAGTCACCCGGGGCCCGGAGGAAATGTAACTGATTTTTAAATTAAAAAAAAAAAGCACTTTACAAAAAATATGTACAAGACAAATATGTACAAAGTATGTATGATTTAAATTACATATATATGTGTGTATACATGCATGCACATATGTAGAGATACACAACAAATGTGTTGAAGGTTTTCCTTCTACTGATATTTTTCAGTTTTTAAAATTTGAAATTTTAATTTTAATTGACCTGGTTTCTTTTAATTGCCTGTATTTTTTAATGTCTTACATATAATGTCTTTAATCTCTATGTCTAAAAAACTGAAAGCTGGGGCACCTGGCTAACTCGGTCAGTGGAGCATGTGACTCTTGATCTCAGGGTTGTAAATTCGAGCCCGATGTTGGGTGTAGAGATTACTTAAAAATGCATAATCTTTAAAATGAATATATACATTAATAAATAATTAAAAAAGGAAAGGTCTTTTTTTTAATGTTTATCTGAGAGAGAGAGAGAGAGAGAGAGAGCACAAGCAGAGGAGGGGCAGAGAGAGAGAGGGAGCCACAGAATCTGAAGCACAGAATCAGAAGCTGTCAGCACAGAGCCTGACGTGGTGCTTGAACCCATGAACCGTGAAGTCATGACCTGAGCTGAAGTCAGACACTTAACTGACTGAGCCGCTTTAGGCACCCCTGAAAGGCCTTAAAAATAGGTGGGAATGAACACAAATGCTGGCGGGGATGTGTAGCAGCAGGAGCTCTGGCTCGTGGCTGATGGGAACAGAAAGTTTGGAAGACATTTTGGAAGACAGTTTGGTGATTTTTTTTTTTTTTTTATAAAACTAAACATAATCTTATCGGACAGTCCACCAATCATACTCTTTGATATTTACCCAAAGCAGCTGAAAACTTATGTCTGCACACAAACGTGCACACAGTGTTTATAGCAGCTTCATTCATAATTGCCAAAACTTGGAAACAACCAAGATGTCCTTCAGTAGCTAAATGGATAAACACACAACAGTCCACCCAATGAAAAATTATTCAGTGATAAAAAGAAATGAGCTATCAAACCATGCAAAGACACTGGGGAAATGTAAATGCATGCTACTAAGTGAAAGAGGCCAATCTGAAAAAGGCTACTTACTACATGATTCCCATTGTATGCCATTCTGGAAAAGGCAAAACCATGGAGCAGTTAGGGAGGGATCAATAGAAGGAACACAGAGGATTTTTAGGGCCATGAAATTACTCTGTATGAACTAGAAGGATGGATACGTGTCATTATACATTTGTCTAAACCCACAGAATGTACATCAGGAATGAACCCACATGAAGGTTCATCAACTGTAACAAATGAACACTCTGCGGGGGCGTTAATTGCAGGGAAGGCTATGCGTGTGTTGGGCAGGGGAATGTATGTGAAATCTCTGCTTCTGACTTTTAGTTTTGTTGTGAACCTAAAACTACTCAAAAAAAAATAAAATCTGTAAGGAAAAATAGGTGAGGAAATTAGAAGACAAAGAAAATGAAAGTAAAATGAAATCTGGGATAAGATTAAAGCCAAAAACAAACAAACAAAAAACAGCATGTCTTGAGTACTGAACTTAAACCTGAAAATAACTTTAGTTTGGAGCCAAAGTTTGCTCAATATTTTCAAGTTTTGCTCTGAGCTTTCCAGCAAACATTGAAGAGATATAAACATGTCATAAGATGTATAGTATTCAGAAAATAGGTAGAGATAGATTTCCAAGGGGAAACATAGGTAACTTGGTATTAGGATTCAAAAGAAGTCTCTGGGTCTTTGCCAAAAAAAGAGGACTCTGGGTAATGGAGTGCACAACACCGTCAACAAAATCCTTCCAGTGAATACAATCATGATTTCCATAACACTGTTTCTTTGGGAATTATTCACATGAGAATAAAGAAAAGTATAACGGGGGTGAGGATGCCAATTTAAATTAAATAATATAAAATGGCCCAGATGAGTGCCAAGTTCTATAGTGTTCTGGCTGACATTGCAGATTGAGTTTGGATCATAAAGGAGTAGATGCATGGAAAATTCCCTCAGTATTTGTCCATTTGTAGTGCTTTTCTTGCCTGAGCTTTGGCAAAGTGTTATGTAATGACAAGTTCTAGGTTGTATACTCCTGTGAGAATCTGGAATCCAGCTATCCCACACAGAAGTCTTCTGGGAAATGAAGAATCTGATGCAGACAGACACTTAAACAGAATTCACCTGCTTCCGCACGGAGGGACCCCAGGAAGGACTTGTTGATACGGTCTAAAATATCATCTAGAACCAATTCTGGTTCCACTTTCAAAAAGTAAACCAATGACCAATCAATAACCCCCCAACTTTCAGCCCCACAGTGTCCGTGGCAATAACTTCACTCCAGGAAAATTATAAAGTTAATGTAACCAAACAATCATGTTAGATTATTAAACACACACAATTTATCAACAATCAGAGCCTGTCAAATAGTAAGCAATATAAATTTAAGGTGTCCCTCCAAATTAAAAGGTTTGAACAATTAATTTAAAAATTAATGAAAGTATGAATTAGTTTTTCAAAGCAGTTAGGTATACAAATTGGATAAATGATGTGGAGCATCCACTGAAAATTTCTAGAATACTTGTTTGTTTGTTTTTCTCGGAGTAATTTAACAGCATGGCTTCTTGTCAATTAAATCCATTCCATTTCATGACAATAAAATCATGCCATCTGCATATATAACTACATAGCTATGCTCTTTTTCTTATTCCAGTAAACGAGCATGTATGCATGAGCTAAGTGAAAGTGACCCAGAGTAATTAAAATAATTAAAAAAGAAACTACGACCTTGTTTTACTCTTCTGGTACAATTGCCTGAACTATGTATGAAAGTACTGTTTTTACTGAGCCTGAACTTCAGAAAGCATTCTGTATAAACTTTAAGTATCTTTCTACAAGCTCGTGGATTTTAGCCTTGAGGTTATTACTGTCCCAGAAAAAGGCAGAAGAAGGTCAGAGTAACCACATGTTATATTTTATTCGAGCAAGTGGTAATATAACTAAAGAGCTACCACAGAAATGAAAAGATCATGAAGTCAAAAATTACCTTATGCCCACTCCCGTACAGTCTTGCCGGTTGGGACTGCTAAAGAAAGGAAAGAAAGACCGTGAACCTAGGAGAAGTTTCTACTTAAAGATAGCAATCTGAATGCACAAGTAGGTAAGACACCCCTCTTAAGGTGGCCAGATAAACTATATGATGCCCAGGGTCAACCCGCGAAAGACACAACTGCAAGTTGCAAGTTAAAACATCTGCATTGATTTGGAGTCTTAGGGATTGCAGTCTGGGAGACTGACCCAGAGTTGAAGGAAATCGAAAGTGCTCTCTAGAGAGACAAAGGAAGTTGAGGTTATTTAAAGAGGGTGGGGCAATTTACATAAGTCATTTTGAACAAAATATACGTGGTGCTGGTATATCTACAGTTACACCGATCTATACATGATTGGTCGCTAGGCCTAGTGCTAAGCAGAGGGTCCATTTATGACAGTACTAACATGTAGTAGATGCCTTGGCTTTTAGCTGAGTTCAGAAACAATTCTGAGAATTTAAGAAAGAAGATGTGCCTAGGTCCCACTTGCCGTATGGCCCTCTGACTCCATTTTTTTTTTTAATTTTTTTTTAACGTTTATTTATTTTTGAGACAGACAGACAGAGCATGAACAGGGGAGGGGCAGAGAGAGAGGGAGACACAGAATCGGAAGCAGGCTCCAGGCTCCGAGCCATCAGCCCAGAGCCCGACGCGGGGCTCGAACTCACAGACCGCGAGATCGTGACCTGAGCTGAAAGTCGGACGCTTAACCGACTGAGCCACCCAGGCGCCCCTCTCTGACTCCATTTTAAGATGACTCTTTCAGCCATGACTTACTCCATTTGAATCTTCTTTCACACCAGTTACATCTTCATTTCAGATAAAATTTTTCTAATATAAGTATATCCCTAATACCGCATGAAACATACTTATGTGAAATGTTTTTTAATGTAGTTTATCCGAAATTAAAATGCAACCGGGTGTCCTGTATATTTATTCACTAAATCGGACAACCCTATCCCCTCTCTTTCTTGGGGCCTTTTTACAATTTCAGAGAAAAGAATAAAAAGGTATAAATGCACAGTGGCGAAGTGAGTGTATGTTGGCTGGGTGGTTGGGGGAGGCATCAGGAGGGGAAGGAAGTTCGACAAAACTCGTCTTGAAAGAAAGGGGATGTTGGGGCATCTGGATGGCTCAGTCAGTTAAGCATCGGACTCTTGATTTCGGCTCAAGTCATGATCTCATGGTTTGTGGGATCAAGGCCTGTATAGGGTTCCATGCTGACAGGGCAGAGCCTGCTTGGGATTCTCTCTCTCCCTCTCTGCCTGTCCCCCATTAGTGCCACACCCCCCAAAAATAAATAAAATAAACTTAAAAAGAAAAAAAAAAAGAAAGAAAGTGTCCAAGGTAATCTTGGCAAATTGCAGAGAGTTACAGCCTATCATGCCTGAGAAAAAACCCTGATGAAGGAGGCAGCCAGCCAGCTAGCCTGGCACAACCCAGGAAAGGTCTGGACTAGGGAATATGGAGGGAACGAATAGACAAAGTCTGAAGAGCTGACGTTCTATCACTCCCAGCACCCCTTGGAGAACCACAGACAGCAAAACCTTTGCATCTCTGGGCAATGTAACAAAAAGAACCATAACAAGAAACAGCTTTTCCCAAAGAAGTTAAAAGGACTGTTTGGCGGAAAAAAAGGCAGGTAGGAGGGAGTGGTTGCCTTTGACTCAGAACTGATTTCTCAAATCTTTCCCTCAAGCAAGACCTTTGAGTAGTCTCCTCCTCAGAGATCCCATTCAACTTTTCTCCCTGGCACATGGCAAGAGCTCAGAAGAGGCTAGCTATCATTATGACGAGGAAGAGTACTTCTTAATGCTAGAGAGCAACTCAGGCCCAGTGGAGAAATGCCATACAAGTCTTTCTAGGTGTTAGCTCCACAAAGGAAAATGGAGGTCGCTCAGACTGGCTTCTCTAGAGTAGAAAAGCAAGCAGGAATTCAAGGTAGACGTTATACGAAAGAAGGTGCGTGCCATGGGCTGGAATAACTTCAGTGCTTCATCTCTTAAGAAACTAAAGTTCTGGGGAGTGAAGGGGGTGGGGAGGGGCGAGGGAGTCTAACATAGATTGCAGCTGTTTTTTATTGTTTATCCACCACGGTATAGGATTATTGCCTCATAAAAGAGCAAGACCCTTTTCCCACTTAAGGGAAATTCAGAAGTAAGGTTGTGAAAGATTAAGAGCCTTTATCAAAAATATCCCCATTGGTTAACTGAATCCGTCTAGGGCATCCATAATTAATCAACACCAGAGAAAAGCCCAGAGGGGCCTGTGGCCCTTTACAAGCTATTAACAAGAATGCGTCGTAATTAAAGTAAGTCTTTTCCTGCAGTTTTTTTGGCATAAATATTTGAAAATGAGACTTTGGTAACTACAAATACATTTTAAAAATATAAAAAGGGGAGAAGGCAAAGAATGGCTTTAGGAATTATTTATATATCCCTTAGGTGAGATTTTTAATCTGGTTGTTACATAACAATTCCTTGCTCTACAGCCTGTGTGGGGCCTCGCTGAAAGAAGCAGATTTTCTCCTAAGAGACAAATGGCAAATTTCTGGAGAAATGAGTGTGCAAGAGTTATGTAGACTTGTTTGCTCCTTTAGAAATTGTTCATTTAAAAATTACATAGAGAGTCACGAAAGCCCGTGGAGGCTAGAGATAGAAGCTGGTTCCCAACAGACCCTGGCTGATATCCTTATTAGGAAAAGACACCCTGAAATATCAAATAAAAAGTGCACACCTGAGGTTTCTGAGAAGAAAAATCATATTCACTCCAAAGGAACAATGGCAATTTCATTCTGAAACATGAAGAAATTACTGAGTTTCAGAGGGTAGATAGGTCTATGTGCCAAATAATGCCTCCTGGCTGTGAGGGGTAGAAATTGTCCCTGATTTTTCCTGCACAACGTCCTTGCTTTATTAATTGAAGCAGCCTACTTACTTCATGAGGTAATGAAAGTTTCCCATCCAGAATAGACCGCACATGAAAGAACTCATAATAATAGAAATAGTTGATATTAGTAGAAAGCCTACTGTTGAAGCCAACAAAGGGATGCACTTCTTTGCTAATTTGATGAAGAACCAGAGGTTTTATTAGTTTTTGTTTTTTAATATTTTTTTAAAGAATGAGGTAGGGTTTTTTTTAATTTTTTTTTAACATTTATTTATTTTCAAGAGAGAGACAGAGTGCATGCAGGGGAGGGGCAGAGAGGGAGACACAGAATCCAAAGCAGGCTCCAGGCTCAGAGCTGTCAGCACAGAGCCCGACGCGGGGTTCAAACCCACCAACCACGAGATCATGACCTGAGCTGAAGTCAGACATCCAACTGACTGAGCCACCCAGGCTCCCCTGTTTTTTAACATATTTTAAATAAAAGGCACTGCAGAAGCAAAGGTATATTCTGATGAACTTGAAGTATTAGAACCCACATGCCAGATTTATTTTATTATTATTCTATTTGGGAGCAGTTGATTCACTGTATTTGGGGCAAAATCTGAGCAAGAATTAAGTGATGGGTCATGTTTTCAAAGATTTACACCTAGATGATGAAAACCATTGAAATCCAGTGTTCAAAGCCAGAGTCCAGGTTTAGGAAAAGTTTCTTTGTTAAAGCAGCAACAGGGCAGGAACTAGCTTTTCCACATAGGGAGTTGTGTCAAATTAAGTGTAAAAGTATTCCCAGTGCTCTACCCCCACCCCCACCCCCACCCCAGCCCCATTCAGCTCCTCCCTTCAAAAGGAGGAATATATTTCCTCTGCCCCAGGCAGACCTTTACCTTGTGATTTGTTTTGGCCAATAGAATGCCGTAAAAATAAGGATGTGCCAGGTAGGGGCACCTGTGTGGCTCAGTCATTTGAGCTTCCGGCTTTGGCTCAGGTTGTGGTCTCAAGGTTCATGAGTTTGAGTCCCTCATCGGGTTCCCTGTTGTCAGTGTAGAGTGGCTTTGGATCCTCTGCCACCCCCCCACCCCCCCACCCCGCACCTCTCTCCCTCTCATGGTCTCTGTCTTTCTCAAAAAATAAACACTTAAAAAAAAAATGTGCCATGTGAGGGAACCCAAGCTAGCCAGATGGGCTGCGAAATCATGTGGAAGACATTCCAGCCAGCTGAGGTCATCTCAAACCTGTCTGCACCCAACTGACTCTGTAACATGCATGAAAACCCAGCCAAGCAGAACTACTGATTCGCCACTGACAGCTGGCCACAAATGTGTGCCTGAGCTTAACAAAGGCCAAAAGAACCATCCAGCTGATCTGTAGACCCCTAAGCAATGATCAATGCTTTTGGTTTTAGCGCACTGAAATTCAGTTGCTTTGTTACACAGCAATAGCTCACTGATGTAGCAGAGCAGTGTCACCTTCAGACACAGAACTGTTGGAATACATTTTTTTTCATTGTCTGTAAATGTACGTAGCCAAACCCACTGAAAGTTTTCCAAAGTATGAAAAATATACAAAGAGCCAGTGCAGATTCATCCTTGGGAATCATGTAAGATGAGACAGAGCAGGTCCCTGAGAAAGATGTATCTCATACAGGGAACCAAGTGTGTCTACTCTGATCCTGGTGGTTACATATTAAAGGAAAAATAGAAGTTAAAAGCACAAAGGTAAACTGATTCAGCAGTCACTGTCCTCTAAGAAAGGCACAACTCTTTGTAGGAATGGGCAGGAACACTTGCATAAGAAAAGTAAGTAACAGGAGTTGTATCTTTTTGTGTTAAAACAAAATTCTATGATCAAGTTACTCCTTTTTATCCATATGTGTCTATCCTAATCTGTAAAAAGGGTAGAAGGTTGTGTCTTCCGTGACTCCAACTTCCTTTTCTAGGGTCTCAAAATATATCTTCCATTAATTTGTTTCTCTACAGAAGGCCCAGAGTGTCCAGTTTCTCCCTATAAGAAGTTGCTTATCAGAAAGAGTAAAAATTAAGGAATTATGTAGAGTAAGTTACTTCTTTTCCCGTGAACTTATTTCTTTAAAAAAAATTGAATGTTTTCATTTTATTTTTGAGAGAGAGAGACAGACAGAGTGAGAGTAGAGGAGGGGCAGGGAGAGTGAGAGACACAGAATCCAAAGCAGGCTCCAGGCTCTGAGCTGTCAGCACAGTCCAATGTGGGGCTCGAACTCACGAACTGTGAGATCACAACCTGAGCCGAAGTTGCACACTTAACCAACTGAGCTACCCAGGCGTCCTGGACTTGTCTCTTAAGGAAAAGCAAAATCAGACTCTAAATGGAATCAGTCAGTAAGGACATGGCTGACACATGGTTTTTCCGTGGGAAATGGAATTATTTAGATTCTAACCAGTCTGTCTCCACAAGACAGAGAGGGCTCTGAAGGGTGCCTCTGGGTGGAGAGAATTGAGGACTAATTGTCCTGTCCTGAGGCTGAAGCAACACACCCTAGAGCCATCAGTTGCCCTTTGATTTTTTTTTTTTTTTTATTTTTAGAGAGAGAGATAGTGTATATGCAGGCAAGTAAGGAAGAGGGGCAGATGGAGAGAGAGAACCTTTTTTTTTAAAGATTATGTATTTATTTATTTATTTAGAGAGAAAGCATGAGCAGGGGAAGGGAAGAAAGAAGGAGGGAGAGAGAGAATCCAAAGCAGTCTTTGCACTGTCAGCATGGAGCCTGATGCAGGGCTTGAACTCATGAACCCAGAGATGATGACCTGAGCTGAAACCAAGAGTTGGATGCTTAATCAACTAAGCCACCCAGGTTCCCCAGAGAGAGAGAGAGAGAGAGAGAGAGAGAGAGAGAGAATCTTAAGCAGGTTCCACACTCAGTGCAGAACCTGAGGTGGGGCTCAATCCCATGACCCTGGGATCATAACCTGAGCCAAAATCAAGAGTCTGTCACTCACCTGACTGAGCCACCCAGGTGCCCCAACTCTTTGATCTTTTGAAGGACTTTATTTCTGATAGTATTTCCTTAATTTTCCTCTATTCCCTGCCTGGAGACTCAGAGGGATTATTGCTCCCAAAACAAAAATATGAGAATCCATGACATTCAACACTGGTAGAGCTTCCATGGAAAACAAAAGTAAGGCTTCCACTTGCTTTCTAGAACACCTATTATTTCTTGGAAATGACTGGATCTTGCTTGCCAACATCACTCTCCCATAAGAACAAGAACACAGGTGTTTTATTTCTCTCATTATTTCCTTAAAGCAATGCTGGATAGTATTTACACAACTTAAGACTTAATTACACTTGACACTGAAGAAGCTATTTATACAGAAATTCATCTTTCTTACAAGTGGCAATGAAGCTTGCCTTTTCTCCCCTAAAATGTCTCATCAGCTGATTTTACCTTTTTATTATAGTTTTCATTCTATCTGGCTCATTCTGTCCTTGTTTCCTCCCTCCCTCCCTTCCTTCCTTCCTTCCTTCCTTCCTTCCTTCCTTCCTTCCTTCCTTCCTTCTTTTCTTCCATCCTTCCTTCCCATACTTTCTCTTTTTTTGCATTGAAAAAGCAGTGAAACAAAACTATTATCTGTTTTCTAACAACGCTTCTGAGTATGGACTCACAGACAGAGCCGCTACTAACCCTGAAGAATTGAGAAACTGTCACAGAAATTGTAGAATTTTGACAGAAAGGAGTGTATTTGTTTCCTATTGCTGCTATAACAGTTTATCACAATTCTGTAGCTTAATGCAATGAAGACTTTTTTTATAGTCCTGAAGTTCATAAATCCAAAATTGGGTACTATAGGGCTAAAATCAAGTTGCCAGCAGGGAGTTTCTAGGGGGAGAAATGGTTTCCTTGCCTTGTCCAGTTTCTTTTTTTTTTTTTTTTAATTATTTAATGTTTATTTATTTTTGAGAGAGAGAGAGAGCAGAACGAACCAGAACATGAATGGGGGAGGGGCAGAGGGAGAGGGAGACACAGAATCCGAAGCAGGCTCCAGGCTCTGAGCTGTCAGCACAGAGCCCAACGTGGGGCTCAAACCCACAAACTGTGAGATCATGACCTGAGCTGAAGTCAACCACTCAACCGACTGAGCCACCCAGGGTCCCCAGCTTTTCCAGTGTCTAGAACCAGAGGCTGCCTGCGTTCTTTGGCTCATGGCCCCTTCCTCCACCATCAAAGTCAGAGACAGCGTCTTTTCTCTCTGACTCTGTTTCCCTCTGCTTTGTCATCTGTCAACTTCTTTCTGACTCCAGTTATCCTCTCTCCCTCTTCTTTGGAGCCTTGTGACCACATTGGGCCCTCCACAACAACCCAGTGTAATGTCTTCATTGCAAGATCTTTAACTTAATCACATCTGCAATCCCCCTTCTGTCACATAAGGTAACATTCACAGATTCCAGGAATTAGGTTGTAGACCTCTGTAGGGGTCATTCATCTGCTTACCACCGAGGAGTAACCAGCAAAATATATTTTGAATAATTTTTTGAGCATGAACTATGATTTAGGCAAATGTAAGTCCTTTCCCACCCACTATTCAAATCTTTATAGAGCTCAGTGAGAAATGGCTTACTTTTCCATTTCATAGAAAATTAAATAAGTTATTATCAAAATTTATTTGGCAGAACTAAAGCTCTTACAAGAATACCCCTAACATGTATAAATTTTTCAATTAAAAATTAATCACACAAATATGTCTATTTTAGGATATTTTTTAATCTTAGGAGACTTTAAAAATCTTATAAAATTTCAATATTATTTGAGGAGTCATTAATATAATAAGTTCATTGTTTTCCTACTAATATTTTGTCTTGAGTTGAATATCGTCTCCAGATGAATGAGTATCTGTGGCTTGTTGTAAGATTTATGCAAGAGGGCATAAATCTGAATGATATTTCTTGACTTTCCATGTATAAATTGGTATATACTATCTTCTGGAACTGTAGCCTTTGGAAAATGTCAATTCTACAATTACTATGTGGTCAATCTATTGCTCCCTAACAACAAAATTATTACATCCGTGAACCATGTGAAGAAAAGATGTTCTATAAAAACATTCATTCAGGAACCACTACCTGTTGTTTAAGGGAAACATATTACAGATTTTAAATACTGACTTCTAAGACTTCCCGACCCTGGGTTTCTTGTATATCCAAGAGATAGCAGTTACATTTACTGAGTGTTTTTCTATCATGGTCAGAACTGGGGAATGAGATGATGAGAGAATTAAGTTGGAGAAACATACTGCTTAAAGAACTTGGCTCATATTTAAATTCAAGAGTCTCCCTAGGAAGATTTGGGCACCCGAGATGAAGGTATAGCCTGCCAATACTGTTCATTTTTAAATTCCATTTATATGGAAATGTTAACTCAAACTATCTTGCCCTCAATTTCTACATCCTGATGTTATTTGAAAGGATCACCGGTACACATATTGATGTAAAAGGCCTGAGGATGAGCAGGTTCTACAAGAAGGAGCAGAGGAATAGAGTAGACTCTAAGAAGTGTTCTTGTCCTTGGTGTTTGAAGACGGCAATATCTGCCAACAGGGATGATGCTACCCAACAGCTTCAACTTACAGGATATGACAGCAAACCTGAGTCACATATCTGTCTATTACCGGATTATATTCTGCTGCCGGGTAACTTTATGGGAAATGCATGTTCCCTCTGTATCTAGCCAAGCACATGCTTTCCCTTCCAGGAACGGTTCAGTTTGGCAGACCTCACGCTTAACCTGGTCTCACTCTTCTTTGTTCTATTTGCTTATTGATCAGAACTTTCAGGATGAGTGAAGCTCCTTACCCTCTCGAAATCAAGAACAAAGATTTCAGCTGCTCGGGTTAAGTGACCAGGGACTTTAACCCTTGTCAGCTACATCACCCAGATGACTTCTTCCTCCTATCTAAATATGTAATGTAAATTTTTATGGGGTTTTTTTGGACAGGAAGGGGAATAAACGGTGACACGAACAGGTATTTTATTTACGAAGACTATTGAAAAGCAGGAGAACTAAAACACAGGGGTTGTCTATTTTGTAGAAAACACTGCTTTAGTTTCGATAAAGATCCATTTTTGTGATCATTTCAGACCATAAAATATTAAAATTCGGGCTCACTAGAGAAGCAAATAAGCAGTCTCTTTCATTGCTCAACCTAGGAGCATCACCAAGCTTGATGCTCCATAGCACTACCCTCTGGCCTCTTTCATTTATGCAGTTTTGAACAAGCACTTGAGAACCTACCATGAACTTGACACCATGCTAAATCCGGAGCAGGCGCATAGGAAAGGACTCACTTCTATCCTTGGAGAAGGGTGTCCAGAGACTTAATATCCATCAAAATATTCAGATATAAAATATATACAAGTGGCCCATAAGATATATAAAGAAGGGGAGGGATAAGTAAGAGAGAGTTAAGGAGAAGAAGGAAAGGGCAAGGAAGATAATGACCTGAACTTAAGAGACTCCATAGCTAATTGGTGAGGGGAGCCTGGGTGACACAGTTGGCTAAGTGTCCAACTCTCAGTTTTGGCTCAGGTCACGATCTCGTGGTTCCTGAGTTCAAAACCTGTGTTGGGCTCTACACTGACAGTGTGGAGCCTACTTGGGGCTGGCTCTCTGCCTCCCTGCCTCCCCCCCCCCCCCCCCCGCTCTCACCCGCCTGAGCTCTTTATCAAAATAAATAAATAAAAACATTTACAAACTTTTTAAACTTAAAAAAATCTAACTGGTGAGCTAAGACATAAATTAAAGCACATAAATAGGTTACAGCAATGCATCACCAAATAAGGTGAAGTAGAAGTAAGTATCGTATGGTAAGGCTGATGGAAGTTTGTTTGGAATAGTGACCAAGTCAGTAAGGAGGCCAAGTGACTCTGGTCCATGAGACATTGTGGGTGAATTATGTACACCTTTCGGAAGTCAGATTGTCAGGTTACGCTGTTTGAAGCTTATCCCCCATTGTCTTCCTCTGCCTCATCTTAAATGTTGTGCCCACTCAACAAATATCAAGACTGCTCTTTCCTACTCCTAGAACATGTATTTTGTTCAACAGTCTTCCATATGACCATGTACTTCTTTGGGAAGCTGTGATAGTCTCCTCTTGCTTGTCAGTACTCAGTCTAAGAATGAGCACGTGAACAAGTCTGGTCAATAGAGACATAGAGCATTCTGGAGGCTTCTGGGAAAAATATCTGTCTCCCCTCTCTTCAACTCCCTTAAAAGGGAAACTGGATAAAGTCGTACCTCTTCTCTCATGGAATTTGTCAGGTCTCCATGGAACTACAGACGAAATCCACAAGGAGAGCTGCCCTGGAAATAAAGTCAATCCATGACGTATGGGAGAGGATAAGGACAGAAAGAACATGAATCCTTGAGGAAGCCATTGAACTACTAAATTCACCCACCTGGGAGCTGCCCTCTTTTGACAGACCTTCCAATGTGTAGCAATAGATTTTTTTCATAACATAAAATACTTTGAGTTTTTTATTGCATACATCCAAACACATCCAAATTAGTATATCCTCTAACTTGTCATTTGGCAACTTCATGCTTCATTAAGAATGTTATATGGTGACACACTAGGGAAATGAATCTCCTTGGAAATTAAGTTAATACATTTAGCTATTTATTCAAACAGTTGATAAACCGGAAGGGAGATGCCATAGACCAAAAAGAATTTTAGAGACTGTATATGACTACAAAGAGGCATAATATATCTTTCATTTGTTATTTTAAAATTTAACAAAAATACCTTCAAGTGGAATTGTATCAGACAATATAAATGTGGCATCTGGCATTTTCCTTACAAGTTATCTAAACCAAATACGTATATTTGATTCTAAAATCTTGGAACATATACATAAATTTTTTTATAATTTATAAAGAAAAAGAAGACCAAAATCTTTTAAGTGCATAAATAATCCCACATGATATTCTCATGAGGGGATATTTTGTAAGTTTAATCTCAAAATAGAGTCGTGTATCTGTCACATAGTTTTGTGTTTTGTTTTATTTTTTTTAGTCTGTAAACATTTCAAAGAAAAAGTAAGCACATTATTCATTTAACGTTATGTCGATCAACTATCTCATTTTCAATATCCCTTTACAATTGATTTAGTGTCATAGCCACATCGTCAATGGAATGGGAGTTTGCCTGTGTTTCCTGATTCCTTGAACAAGTTCATGTGCTAGATGGCGCTGCCTCCATAGCTTCTTAGTTTCAATATGCATATTTATTTACATGGTTGTGTGCATATCCTGGACAGAAACTAATTACTAAATGAGTCTATTTATACTTTGTCAGCTGTTAATTTTCCATTAGCTTCACTTTTTTCCCATTTGTATCGATTCAGAAAGAGTGTGTTTGTCATTTTCCCAAGGAGAAAAGTAAAATGTCATCCATTAGATCACTCTGGAATGAATCTGTGGATAAATGCAAACACAAAGCAAAATAATAACCTCCTGAAAGCCGCTCAACACTCCGAAACGTCATTACAACCTTTGCAGTCCCTGTTCTTTCCAGAAATATAATGATGGTTTTGCCTTTTTATTTTGATAGAGAAAGAATAAAACTGGTTTTCTCCCCCAAAACGTCTGACAAGTGGGATGCGGTATGACCCTGGGAGTCATTATGTAAAAGTTAAGCCCACAGGTTCACTAATTTATGAGGCAAATAGAGAAAAGCATGTCAGAGTCATAAGGAGAGTGACTTTTAATTGGAAATGTGCACTTACAGTATAAAATTAGGCTCCCAAGGTTGTTATGTTCTGAGTGGATAGAGGGAAATAGAGTAATTTAGAAAAGAAAAATGTCACTCGCTTTCTGTCACTTTTCTGGCCACGTATGGAAGAAGCCCTGCTCAGTTAATGGAATTGTTGAAATTCAGCAGAGGTACACAAAGACCTCTTATATTCTGATATAAGCATCACACAAATGAGTTGAACCGATGGTTTTTATTCCCTCATCCTGTCCGAAGTACACAATAATGTTAACATTTTGTTCTTGCCTGCCGTTTGAGAAAGCTCTGTGATATCCAACTCCAGCTAGGTTTTGGCAAAAATTATTTTAATAACTACCTGGAGAGCCATTAAATGTTATGTAAGTTGGCCAGTTTGCAACTCTCAGATGAATTGCTTATTTAAAGGTAACAAAAAGAAAAAAAAAAAAAAAACCCAGCAGAATATTTTCATGGCACACGTCAAGGATATGATTTTTTGTTTTGATATTTCAACATTTCTTGTTTATATATGTGTTTTCGTATGTTGACATCTCTGCAATTAGGAAGTATCTGATAATTAATGCTGGGAAATATTATAATTGACAGCCTTTTCCTTACTGAAATAGAAAATGGTGCCAATTTACTAATAGCATCTAACTCTAGATAAAATACAGTAATTTCATTATGACAAATGGCTGGTGTAACAAGGATCTCTCTGAATTCAAGTTGTATGATCTTTTTATCTACATGTCCAATTCACTTGGACTTTGAGTTTATCTTTTTCTGTGCTTTTCCTACAGCCCTCCTTTCAAGTTTATCCTCCTTGGTCACTCCTCATTCTTCACGTTCTGCTCAAGATAGATTTCAACTGCTACCTCTTCCTGAAAGCTCTCCTTGGTTATCCTAGCCAAAAATGTCATCTCTGGTCTGTAAGCTATGACTTCTCCGTTTTGAATTACAGCTGTAGCACTTTTCTTATGCTGTCTCCTATTGAATGCGTGCACGTATTTGTGTACCTTTTAAACTACATTGTGTGGCTTTTCATTTCAGAGATAATGTCTATTATATCCCGATCCTTAATCCTGTATTCAAGGATTTGAATGATCTGGTCCCCAAATAACTGCACACTTTCACCTTTCATTAGTCCATTAACATTTTTGTGATGCTGTCACAGTGAACTAGTCGATATTCTTTTAACAGTCAAAGCCTTGATGTTTCCATGATTAGTACATGATGCTTCCTCAGGCTGTAATTCCTCTTCCCAATTACCTTATCACAATCTTTTTTTTCTTTTTTTTTTCTTTTTTTTTTTAAGATACTGCTCAAAGCCTATAGATTACAAATATCCTTCAAGGCTCTGTCAGAATTATTTATTTCTTCTGTGCACATGTTGTTATGTTGGTTTAGCTCTCTACAACATTAGTCAACCTTGTTTGAGAGATTTTTTTTTTTCTTGAAGGATTACAAGCACTTTTAGGACATAATCTTTCTCTTACATATTTTTGTTATTTTCAAAAAAATCTTGTACATAAAAGGTATGGTTTTTCTATCGAGTCTTTTTATTTACATGACCACCAATAAGAATCCCTATTCTTTATCATGTCTATAAAGTAAAAATGAAAAGTTCCTCTGTGAGGTAAAGAAGAAATGTCTCATGCCTCACTGAGCAGTGTAAAATATTTAAGTTGAGAATCAAAACTCGATTGTCTCTTTTTCTGCCATTGGGATGCCACTGGGGTCCATTCTAAATAGAACCTGATACAAAAATTTAGTTTAGTACTTGTTCATCTGTTTGTTTAATGCATCACCCAAGATCTGATTCAAGGTATCTTTTTTCAAATTAAAGAGAGGCCCAGAAAAACAAATCCCTGCCTCTATGAGAAAGTGGCTCTCAGAGGGCATTGTTTCTCCAACAGCAATTTCTCCCTCAATCCCTGTTGTTAACCTAACTCTAATATTTTACAGAGAAGGAAGTATTTATGGAAGTCAGGATTATCTTCTAAACTCAAGGGGAATCATAATTGGTTACGAGAAGGACATGTGACCAAATTCTGGTCAATTACAAGCAAAAAGTAGTGCACGGGAGCAACTTACTTGGTTGAAAATAAGCAGCAGTTTCATTTCTGGCTTTGCCAGTTAAGTTCCTTTTCCATCAGCCCTCCAGCAGATAGGAAGTATGAACTCCAAACAAAATACCAAAAACAACTACCTAAGCCACTGGAAAGTAAATAGAACAGAAAGAATCTAGAGAGGAATGGACACAGAGAAGAAGAAAATGACATTGTGTGAGTTACCAATTTTAGCCTTTTAACTTGCAGACAAGCCACAGTTAGTACTGCCCAGAATACCTGAAACTCTGATAGAAAATTTACTCTTCCTGGGGCATCTGGGTGGCTCAGTTGAGTCAGCGTCCGACTTCAGCTCAGGTCATGATCTCATGGTTCGTGAGTTCAAGTTCCTCGACGGGCTCTGTGCTGACAGCTCAGAGCCTGGAGCCTGCTTCAGATTCTGTGTTTCCCTCTCTCTCTGCCCCTTCCTTCCTTGTGCTCTGTTTCTCTCTCTCTCTCTCTCTCAAAAATAAGTAAACATTAAACTTTTTTTTTTAAAAGAAAAGAAAATTTAATCTTCCTGGCCTAAAGAACTAGAGGACAGACTTCAGGACACTATAGCTACTAGAACATGAGGAGGAAATCTAAGAATAAAGGCATAGAAAGAGGTTGAGCTAAGTTCTGAGTATGAGCTCTACTCAAGTGAACTGCACATGTATAGCTCATATTCAAAGAAGCTCAGCTAGGGGTGCTAGCTCAGTCAGTAAAACATGTGACTCTTGATCTCGGGGTTGTAAATTCAAGCCCCATGTTGGGTGTAGAGATTACTTAAAAATAAAATCTCAAAGGAGTCTAGCTAAAACTAAAATAACGGAACTGAAATTTTGGCCGTTGCTGAAAAGACAGAATTTATAACTGGAGTTCAATCTGATAAAATGAACAAAAGAACAACAGTAACAATGACAAAAATATTTTCTGGAGTAATAAAAAAAAATTCAGAGTCTTCACATTGTAAGTCACAAATTCATGATACAATCCAAAAGTATACAATATACAAAAAATCAGTAAAATGTGTGCTTCCACAAAAGAAAAAAAAAGACTAATATAAAACAATCAGATCCATTTTGAATTAGCACACAAAAATGTTGAAGTAGCTAGCCTAAACAACTAAGGGGGTAAAGGAAATTATGTGTTCAAGTAAAATGATAGTAAAAGCAGAGAAACCGAAAGCATAAGAAAGAATTAAGTAAAAATTTCAGCAATCAAATAAAGTCTTAAGAAATACTGGGTTTCTTTTCTTGTATCAAAAAGAAAAGAAAAAAATCTAAGATTAATGAATTCGGAGTGCCTCTTAAGAAGATAGAAAACAAAAATAACTTCAAAGTAAGTGGAAGGTAGAAAAATGACACAGAGAAAAAATCAATAAAGTGGAAAACAGATGTTAAGAGAACGTCAACAAAAAACAAAAGTTGGTTCTTTGTAAAGATTGACAAAATGGATAAACCTCTGACTATATTAATTTTAAAAATTAAAAAAATGGAAATCACCAATATTATTACTGAAAGAGGGGTCATTGCTACAGATCTTACCTATTAAAAGGATTCCAATAGAATGTTATACTTTATATTATACCAACAAATTCAGGACCTATAATGAATGGGTTGAAAAAATTTTGAAAACAAAAAATGAAGATAAAGCAAAAAATCTGAATAGCTCTATCTCATAAAATAAAATAAAATAAAATAAAATAAAATAAAATAAAATAAAATAAAATAAAATAAAAATGTTCCCACAAAGAGAATTCCAGGTCCGGATGTTCCTTTTTTTTTTTTTTTTTTTTTTTTGGTTAAATGAAGAAATCACAATAATCTCACACTAACACTTTCAGTAAATAAAACTATTCCTTTACTCCTATACCTCTTTTCTCAGGTTTTGAACAGATTTATGTATTTGCTTTTTGGTGTTAAGTCAGCCACTTTGCATGCAAGAGGGGAAAATCTAGAGCAAAGCAAAGAAGCTGACCCTAATAAAAGCTCTATGAACACAAAATCTATGTCTATCTTATTTACTATTAATCCATAATCCTAGGACAGGGCCTGGGAAATACTACTTACTCGATGAATAGGTTATTCATTGGATAAATGAATGTGCCAGAAAGATCATAAATTTTCAAGTCAAGTATATGAATTCAAAAGTGATCTTGATTCCATGAGGGCCTCATTTTATCCACCTATAAAATGGAAATAATGAAATCAATTATAAGAATTATTTTGAACTTAATTCCTGGTACACAGTTTTTAAAATATTTTGAGCTTAATTATGAGAAATATTTTGAGCTTAATTCCTGACACATAGATGGTCAGGGAATACTTTATTTGCCATAATATAAAGCGTGACAAGTTTAGCCTGTTGGTTATTATAACTGAGATGCAAGAAACATCACCCTTACTTGATCAAGGCTATGAAGATCATAGGCATGAAGTCTAGAAAAGAAAAAATAATCCTTGAAGGATAAAAAAAAAACTGTATAACATAGCTTTAAACATCTGGATTATTCTTGTTTCATAGACA
This sequence comes from Puma concolor, assembly GCF_028749965.1. Classification (NCBI taxonomy): domain Eukaryota; kingdom Metazoa; phylum Chordata; class Mammalia; order Carnivora; family Felidae; genus Puma; species Puma concolor. The sequence continues at coordinate 145,461,433 of NC_141675.1, read as the reverse complement.
GAGTGCTTTACTTAATTTTGTACTGTCTTGAAATTGAAATCTGTGTCATAACACTAAAGAAAAGGGTTAAGGTTAACAACGTGAAAGAACATTTTAGTCCTCACCCAAGTGCAGCTCTTTTAATAGAAACTGAAATAAAAATTGTTTACTAATTGTTTTAATGTTCTAGAAACCAAAAATTGCCTCAAAAGGCAAAGAAGATTTATGTCGGGGAGGAGTGGGAAGTCAGGTTTTAGAGAATATATAACGTCAGTGCTATGCAAACTTCATGTGCACAGAAACCATCTGGGGATATTCTGATCCAGTAGGTTCTAATTTGGACTGAGATTCTGCATTTCTAACAAGCTTTTCAGGTGATGTCATCAGTACTGATTCATGCGTTTGGATTATTGAGGTACCAAACAATGAGCCGTCTGAGTAAAGTTGGGGAAAACAAAATTCCACCTACTTTCATAAGAAGATGAATCGAAACTAGGTGGAGATGAGAAAAAGCTAGGTCTCAAAAGGTATTTTGACCACAATCCTTTGACAAACAATTTTGAGAATGTATTATTCTACATTACTACAAAAGAAATCAAAAGTATATTTGGCTTTTCAAATTCTTTTCCTTGTTCTTGAAGTTGAATGGAAAATTAGTTCAAATTTAAGTTGAATGGAAAATTAGTTCAAATTTAAGAGTACTCTTAATTCCCACCAACAGTGTATGAGGGTTTCCCTTTCTCTGCACCCTGGCCAACATCTATTATTTCCTACGTTGTTAACTTTAGCCATTCTGACAGGCCTGAGGTGACATCTTATTGTGGTTTTGATTTGTATTTCCCTGATGATGAGTGATTTTGAGCATCTCTTCATATGTCTGTTAGCTGTTTGTATGTCTTCTTTGGAGGAATGTCTGTTAATGTCTTGTGCTCCTTTCTTAACTTGATTGTTTTGGGGGGTGTTGAGTAGGTATTTATCTAAAGGATACAGAAATAATGATTTGAAGGGATACATGTACCCCAATGTTTATAGCACACTATCAACAATAGCCAAATTACGGAAAGAACTTAAATGTCCATTGACTAATGAATAGATAAAGAAGATGTGTTTTATATATATATATATATATATATATATATATATACATATATATATACATATATATATATATATACATATATATATACATATATATATGTATATATATATGGAATATTACTCAACTATCAAAAAGAATGAAGTCTTTCCATTTGCAACAATGTGGCTGGAACTAGAGCGCATTATGCCAAGTGAAGTGAGTCAGTCAGAGAAAGACAAATACCATAGATTTCACTCATAGGAGGAATTTAAGAAATGAAACAGATGAACATAGAGGAAGGGAAGGCAAAAATAAAATAAGATAAAAATAGAGAGGGAACCAAACCATAAGAGACTCTTAACTAGAGAGAACAAACTGAGGATTGCTGGAGGGGAGGTGGGTGGGGGATGGGCTAAATGGATGATAGGTATTAAGGAGGGCACTTGTGATAAGCATTGGGTATTAAATGTAAGTGATGAATCCTTGAAACCAATACTGCACTATATGTTAACTAAGTTGAACTTTAATAAAATCTTCAAATAAAAATAAATAAATAAATAAATAAATAAATAAATAAATAAAAGTACTCTTAATTCATTCCAACAAACACTTGTTCATGAGCACTCTACCCAAAGATTGTGCTGAGCATTTGGGGATTTTCCCAGATAGATTATACAGGGTCCCTGACCTCTTGTTTTTCATCACTTGAGAAGACGCTCATAAACAACTTAGTCTCAAGGAAGACTTACAAATACTGAATTAGAGGGACTGTTGAAATATCATAATTTGGGAAACAGAGAGCCATTCCCCCTCAGGATAGTTGGGATGAAGCTTCTTGTGAGAGACAGAATTGAAATTGGTCTTCAAAGGGCAGATAGGCACGGAAGACAGGGCTTCTGGATGAAGTGCTTAGAAGCAAAGGGACACAGAGTTTAGTCCACAAACAGTAGGGAAAGAGTAGGCCTCCAGTGAAGGTTGGAGGGAAAGGGACTGTACCCAAAGACAAGGCTGGAATAAAGGAGGAGCCCCACAGTGATTGGTTTAAGTATAAGACTAAGAGAGTCACATCTTCCTGTAGAGAAATTATGTGTGTGCACTGACGTGACTGAAAGCCAATTGTACAAATGCTGTGAAGGATCACTGAAGAAGCCAGGCTAATGATTGGGCAGATTATTTAGAGAACCACGTTGGCGTGGGAAGGGGAGGAGCATGATGTGGTAAAAGGTAGACTGCAGATGTTTGCAGGAGTTACTTTCGTGCTCTTTTTGGAAAAGTGACTACATTTTGAAAGCAGACATAACAAAATACCATTAATTCTATGCAAGAAGAAGTGAATTTTTAAATAACGATGCGACCGTTTCGTTACAGGATTTTGTTGGCTCTGAGTAGAACATTGCAGTTAGCACCTCCCAGAAAGGAGGGACAAGACTTGTACCAAACACGTTAGAACCTTCCGAGGCCAGGAAATAGCACCAGTGGGGTTTCCTTCCTTGCTCCGGACCCAGTCTGTATAGATGGTTCAGTAAAAATGTATTCAGGCAAAGACTGCTTGAGTAATGCTTGGGTTCATTTCATTGCTGTATGCAAAACCAAGAACGGCACATGACATTTTCTGTGGGGTTGCTTTCTTCATTAGAAGGAGAATCAAAAAGCCTGCACAGATTCTAGCCACAAGGAACAATAACTTCTTCCTAGATTATTAGTGTCATTTTTAGGTCCTGCTGTACTTTCAAAATGTATCCTTTTTTTTTTTTTTTTTGGAAGGAGGTGAGGGTGTTTTGCTTCATTTTAGCATTTTTTTTTTTTTGCATTACAGGGAGTACTATTTTATCTTATAAAACACATGATTTTATAGGAGGAAACAGAAGAAAACAGGCCAGTTTTAATCATTTAGAAGCCATAGCAGCTTCTCTTGAAGCTCTCCTTGCCATTTTCAAAGTTACTTTACTCTTTTATACTTGAAGCAACAGACTTGTCTTCTTCAGTGTCTTTCACTGTGGCCTGTATCTTTCTATCCGAAATTATGCTGGCCTCATAGGATTATTTTGGGGGAATAAATCAGGTAGTCTATAGAGTTCCTTATGTATGGTAAATTCTACATAAATGTCAGCTTCCTCCTCTCCCTTTTTAGAACTCGAGAGGTGGGCTTACAGCTTAACACATTTCTAAGTACCTTGATTGATTGACATGTAGGTAAATCCAGAAAGCACTGAGGCTAATATAAAGAATTACCTGTCATTTTGTTCATTAGATGTCTGTTGCAGATAATATCCTCAGGCTTTGATCACCTAATTTTATCCTAATGCATACTAGTTTGTTAGATTTTTGTAGGAGGAACTGAATCATAAAATGAGAATTGGCTTTCAACTAGCTTACTAGTGAAATAAAAAAGATTATTAAGCTGGACCAGGTTCTAATGATCAACCAAGTGTCTCATTGTATAGATGCAAAAAAGTGAAAGCTTGGCAGTCTCTAGAGTTGACATGTATACAAAATATATTGATTCATTTCTTCAAAATATATTCAATTTAAAAATGTATTTTTAGTTTTTAACAACAAAATTTAATTCCACAATTTTGTGATTACTTCCATAGAAAGTGACTGTATATTCTATTTAAAAAAAAAAAAAACATACAGGTAATAAAAGAAAAGGACAATTTTTTGAAAACCCGGTAGCTACAAAGTATGTTCAAGGGTGATTCAGATATTAAATCCTTAGGTAATTAGCAATGACATTTAATGAGCCATGTGTAATAACAAAGTTGAATATTACCTTAAAAGCATTTTCTCTTTCATTTCCACACAGCAGTTTTGGCCTCTGAAAAGCCGAAGAGAAGGAGCCTCATCAATTCAATGGCATGGTTTGCTGATTGCTCTTCCCTTTCTTGAAGGATGGAATCAATACTAAAATAATGATTCTAAATGTCACCATTTGCCTGTTTCATAATTTGGGATATAAATTTTACTTCTCGGATATTTTAGAAAAATATTTGGAATAAATTACTGAATAATGACAGACAGTTTGGAAGTTATGATCTATAATATTTTTGCTCAAATGATATTTTCACCTAAAACACATTTTAGCATTCAGATACTTGCTTTCTTCCACAGTTTTACTGGACCCCTTCCAATTTTAATATGTGACACAAGAATCCCACATGAAGTGATTTCACTTACTTTACAACTGAACTTCCTCCTAGAAAAAGAGTAGTTTGTATGTTCAGGAAGGCAATGCCTAAATTACAATGATTCAGGTCAGTGAAACTTAATTTTATAGGTTTATAATTTTTGTTTTTGCCTTGATGCTCTTATGATGTCTTTAATTTGTTCAGTGGAGAGAACACGGTGCCCTCTAAAGAAACTCTAGCCAGCTGGATGTTGTAAGTGAGGCCATCTGCTCAAACAAGTTCCACTTTTAAACTTCAGAATGTTGTAACTATCATTTATTTCTTCCCTTACATAATATTGATGCAAAAATTATATAAATCCTGACATTTTCCCCTTGCTAGTTGGTGGATTCGCCCCTTTTCATTCATAATGTGGTCCCAGACAAATGGAAAATAAAATATATCTTAGACCCAGCTCAGATCACTTTGGTTACAAATGATGAAAAAACAACAACAAGAAAAGAAATTTACTAAATTTTAATTTTTTTTTCAACGTTTATTTATTTTTGGGACAGAGAGAGACAGAGCATGAACGGGGGAGGGGCAGAGAGAGAGGGAGACACAGAATCGGAAACAGGCTCCAGGCTCTGAGCCATCAGCCCAGAGCCCGACGCGGGGCTCGAACTCACGGACCCCGAGATTGTGACCTGGCTGAAGTCGGACGCTTAACCGACTGCGCCACCCAGGTGCCCCGAAATTTACTAATTTTAAAGCAAGAAGTTCAGAGACAGAATGACTTTGAAGTTGGTTATTTCACTGGCTTCTCACATCACTAAGTTCTATGGTTCTTTCTCTATATTAAGCTCTGCCATTCTTTCCGTGATGATGGAAAGATCAGTCGGTCCCATAGTGAAAAGAAGGGCTCTCATAGTTGAAGATGCCACATACAGAGGTGACAGCATTCAAAGGAAGAGAAAGGCTCCCTCTGCAAACGTGTCTTTCTATGAGCAAAGAGACTTTCCCAGAGAACTCCAAGACTATGTCTTTATTATTTCATCTAGCCAGAGTTGAACCTTGTACCAATGACTGGCCTATGAAAGAGATATTCACAATTAGCTTAGGTCAACAGTCCACAATGTGTGGTCTATGGACTCTTGGCTAGCCCCAAAATTATTTCAGGATATTGGCAAGTAAAAATATAAGTACCAAAGAGTATTGTGGTGTTATTTGCTTTTCTTCTTTCTTTATATTGCCAGTGACAATGCGAAGGCAGTTGTGGGTCAAACAGCTGATGCCTCAGCACCACTCAAGCAGTGGCACTGAACTTTACTAGCAGTCATTGTATCCTTCACCACGTGTTCACAAAAAGTTTAATTAATTAAACAAGTTAAAAGCTTGTTCACTGAGAATGTCCTTGATGAAGCAGTAAAAATGATTACTTTAGTAAAATTTGACTCCTGGGTATATGTCTTTCCATTATTTTGTGTGACAAATGTATCCTTAACACATGTCTGTTACAGTCCACATTATGATGGTGATGTTTAGGGAAAGGTCTCATGCAATGGTTTGAGTTATGAGATGAATCATCCACTATTTTCGTACACCACCATTTTTCCTAGAATGAAATCTGATGGACACATGACTTATTTATCCTTGGGCATTTGGCAGACATCAGCTCGAGAAAGAACAATGCGAGTCTGTGACTTCAAGGAAAGCTACTGATGCTATTTGTTGCTAATGATAAAACATGAGCTCCTAAGCAAAAATTGGAATTTGAGAGAACTTCTTTCTGTCACCATGAGCTGGACAGCTTCCTACTACCTAAAGGCTTTTCTGATGAAAGTGATGATGATATTAATAAATGTAATATTTTTATATTATAAAATGGAATGTGTCCCAGTTCGGAGGATCAGCATACTCACTGAACCACAATTTTCTAACTGACAGATGAAAATTCTCGTAAGACCATGCATGGGTAAAGGACCCATTATTTGTGCAATAGAGATCAAGGATTTTAATTGAACCAAGACCAAAAAGTTCATCAATATATTTTCAAATTTCACAACACCACTGTTAAGAAATGACCACTTGTTAAGTTTTAGTGTTCTATCAGAGAAAAATGTCCACAATTATAGGTTGCATAGGCTTCTTTTTTTTCATGTTTTCAACTGAAATGACATAACGCAACAAATTGAATACAAGGTAGCTATAAGAACCTAGCTATCCTCTATTAAGGAAGGCATTAAAGGGCCTTTAAAAAATAGAAAATACCATTTTTAAAACGAATTCTTTTTGTTTGGGAATTAAAGCAATTTTAAATACAATGTTATTTATGCTAATGTAATAATGTTGGCCTTATTTTTGTTTTTGATAAATACTTAATGAATATTTTTGACCTTTTTTTAAGTTTTCATTTCTAACGCGTTGATTTTTATAAGTATTACCAAAACACTCTAAGGTTCTCAATGTCTGTGAGTGTAATGGAGTTCTGAGACAAACATTTGAGAACCTATGGTTTGGTCCAATCAGGACTCACCCTCTGGGACTAGAAATGGAGTGGCTTCTTTTCAGACCATGAATACCTGGAGGAAGTGTGGAACTGAAACTTAGTTCTGTTATAAAGGTGGAAGATTGGAGAATGGACTTGAGAAGGCAATCAACAATGTTTGCTAACGTCCTCTCCAGTATCATAGTGTTTCCACTGTGGTGTAGATTTCATTACTAATGAAATCATTTCTTTCTAAACTGGGATTCTGGAGTTTTTTCAAATGGAAGATGTTAACAAGTGAAAGCATCAGACAGTTTCAGCCCCCAGGGCTCCAAGTGGGACCACTATAAACAGATATCTTTTACATATTGGGCTTTCTCTTAAGATTTCCTTTAAGAAATAATTCTGAGGAAGAAAAATGTTCAAATGCTGCCAATTTAACATTCCTATAGTGGAAATGGAAACTTTGGGTACTCACCTTACAAACTAGGCTTTAAACTTCTTGAAGATCAGATTATAGTATTACTTTGCATTTTATACCAAACGTAAATGAGCACAGTGCTTTCTACCGAATGACTACAATATTGGTTCAGTTTCAGTAAGTTTTTCAAGTGGCTACTTCCCTCTGTTTTTACAAGTCATACCCATACATTGAAAATTGTTTCTTGGAGATAACTGTGTCCCAAAGACGGGAAAGAATGCCATCTGGTCTGTAGATATTTGAGAGTCATCTATTTTATAATCAGTGGTTGTGAGACTGAGTATTTCAGGGGAATATTTTGAGAATGTCTAAGAACACTATTTAACTTGGGAAAGCACTTAATCTTCAAAGACATTTGCAAAAGCTGATGGTAATTTATCTCCCCAAGTCTTTGAAATGGACAGTGACCTGTATTCCTATTCTCCAGAGACACTATTGAGATTTTCTAAAGACCAGTAGGAAAAGGTCAATGTCACAATGACTTAAATTGTTTTCAGGGTGCTCTGGGGGAGATAACTGCCATGCTTGCCTACAGGACAAGAAGCCATCCAGGGAAAAGTGCCTGTGCTAAATGAAGTAGGCAGGAATAGTGCATTAGCTCAGACAACAGGACCACTAATGATGTCAAACCATCTACTTCTGTGTTGTTATTTTGTTGACGTGACTTGCCAGGACTTGATAGGACTTGCTAGAACCTAGAGCTTCACTAAAAGAGTAAACTGCTGTTAGCATCTTACCAGGTGACCAAATATTAAACCCTTTGCTATAAAATACACGTGTTCACTATTATTGCATTTGAAATACTCATTTCCAAAATGACATTTATTCAGGTTATCAACCATAATATGGTTCCAAAGTGTGCACTCTTCGCCACTAACATAGAGCGGTGCATTAAGTTCGGAATGAGAAGAATGCCCTGTGATGGTAAAAGGAAAAGACAATTTTTGTTTCTTCGGTTGGTTGTTATCCTGTGTTGCCCCCACTGAAAGCATGAAGGCTCTTTTTCTCCTTTCACCTCAGATGGAGGAAACATGAGGGCCATGCACTGAATGAGCATCTGGCCAGTGGGATCCATTTCCGTGTTCCTAGACATATATCTCATATGCTGAGATTTATTCTGAGATTTGCAAAACTTTATTCATCTATATGCATGTTACTATCCAAAGATCACTGTGCACTAAGCTTTCTTTACTGATTTCCATGGAGGCTTGTTCTCCTGGTGGACTCTTCAAAATGGCTACAGATACACTTGTTGATGTCAGAATGGCAAACTTTTGAATGTTTTGCTTTATCATTACGACTGCTGTCTGCCATACTGATTTTATTTTATGATTTTTTAAAGCTTATTTATTTATTATGAGAGGGAACAAGAGACAGAGTGCGTGAGAGACCGGGAGAAGGGCAGAGAGAGAGAGAGAGAGAGAGAGAATCCCAAGCAGGCTCTGCACTGCCAGAACAGAGCCCAACATGGGGCTCAATCTCACGAACCTCAACATCACGACCTGAGCTGAAATCCAGAGTTGGATGCTTATCTGATTGAGCCACCCAAGAGCCCCTTATTTTTTAAATCATGTTTAATCAAAGTGAAGAATCATGGCTTTCATAGTGCTGAGTGGAGGGGCAAAGATACTCAGTGACCATGTGATTTCCACGAAACAACTCTACTGTCACCACCAGCACTGCAAATAAGTTGAGACAGCTTGGAGGATATTTCTCCTGAATTATTTTACGGCCAAATTTATGTGTTTATGCCAGCATGTGAGCAATTTCTAAAGATTTTACCATTACCATGTGGGAATGAAAGCATGGAGTGACAAAAATAACCCACATGGGCAATTTGCAAAGTTTCAAAAAATATTGAAGGAGCCTTTGTACCACCCTGGCTCAGCAATACCTTGAAGCTTTCCTGGACCTCAGGTCACAAGCATGAGATTATTGTTAAAGAGGCCTCTATTCATATCTCAATTCTCTTGCACCTTCCCTTTATGACCTTATACAATTCACTTCATATTCCTTCCTCTCACTTTCTTACCTGTAAAATGGAGATAATATTACTTACTTCTCTGGATGACGTAAGGACTTAATGAGAACATGAACATAAAGTGTCTAGAATAAAGTGGGTTTGATACATGCTATTTTATTTCTGAATTAAGATTTTGAACTTATCAAAGACAGTCTCCCCTTCTGATAGTTTATTGAATCTTTTCTCCATTGAGACCATGCTCCCCAATGCTTGGTTTCCAAGCCATGGTGGATGATAGATGTGAAATTGCCACGTCCTTCTCCCACCGCTGTTTTAAAAGAGTCAATTGTCATCATTCTAATTAGATCAGCTGCTGTCTCCTTTACCAGTGGCTCACTGCAGAAAATCTCATCTTATTCAGATCTCAAACCTAGCTCTCTATCATAGTCTTCTAAGAAACATTTAAAAAATCCAGCCTCATCAAGATCTACTCACTTGGACCATGTGGGATGGGGCCCAGACATCTGTATTTTTATTTATTCCCCAGTGTTTATAAGATAGGTCTTTCCCTATCTTATACCTATGAACTCAAACCTATGAACTGTGAGGTCATGACCTGAGCTGAAGTCAGATGCTCAACCGACTGAGCCACCCAGGCACCCCGCTTCTGTAGGTTTTTATTTCTCTCTCCCTCTCTCTCCTCTCTCTCTCTCTCTCCATGTATCTATCCAGGTATCAGCCTATCAATCAGTCTATCACCTATCTATCATCTGTCTCTTGGTTCTGGGACCCTCCTTCGAGTACTGGCTCTTACTGTTTTGGATTTGCCTACATGGGATTTTACTCTTTCACAGTTACACCTTTTAATACATGCTATTCAGGAGGAAGAATTTATTGATGTTCCTTTTGGGGCTAATATTCTAGTATAACAGAGCACAGGTGGGTGAGAAGGACGTATTTTGATAGCTTAGAGAGCTGAATGAGACAGCAATAAAAATGATATTTCAAAACAGTTAAGCTGTCACCTTAAGAAACTCTAAATGGTGTGTCGAAGAGGAAAGCACTTTACAAAAGTAATTCAATATTGAATGCATATGTCTGTAATTTGATTTGCAGCAAGTAGCGAATGAAATGTTATGGAAAGATTGTTTTCCTACACTGTATAATTATTGCTAGTATGTTGGTATTGACTCTATTTGTGTCCTCAGTGAGTGAAGGACTTGCCAGCATCCATGGTCTAATTTCTTTTTTTTTTTTTTTTACTATGAAATTTATTGTCAAATCGGTTTCCATACAATACCCCGTGCTCATCCCAACAGGTGCCTTCTTCAATGCCCATCACCCACTTTCCCCTCCTTCCCACCCCACCCCCCCCATCAACCCTCAGTTTATTCTCAGTCTTTAAGAGTCTCTTATGGTTTGCCTCCCTCCCTCTTTAACTTTTTTTCCCCTTCCCCTCCCCCATGGTCTAATTTCTGCAAGTTTTCCAAGACTTTCTGGAGTCCTCCTATAACTGTGTATAAGAGACTTAAACCAACTATAATATGAAAAAAACCAAGATTCTCAAGCTCTGCCATATGTTTCTATCCTGATTAAATTAGAACTGTTTGTATACATTGCATTCTCCAAGCTAGTACAGGAGGTATTCATTCTTCCAAGCACACAGCAATGTTCTCCCCCAGTGGTGGATTTTATGGTGACAGAAAGGGTAGCTACTTAACTGCACAATAAGGGAATCCATGGTATGTCCAAGTATTAATGAAAGCCAGGGCTAGGGAATTGGAAAACAAATGTCTACTTTTGTTTTGTAAGAAGGGCGGACTTCTGGTACCTTTCGTAATCATGGACCCGAGCTGAGAACATATCTAAATTGAAATCGCCTCACATTTTCCCTTTCGCACACCGCTTTCCTATCACCTCCTACACTGTCCTTATTAAATTTGTCCTTGAAGGGAATGGCTTCCTGTAAACATAAACAACAGAGAAATTAGATGGACGGCAGGTTTCAGTTGATTATGCAGGGCTAAATTGCATTTTATTCATCTGCAAATAGAATATGCATGTGTTTTCATTCAAAATGAAAGGAGACACTTGAGATCTCTAAGATTAGCAAGCACCTTAGTGTAGGGTCTTCCATTGGAAAAGAAAAGAAAATCAGCTTGTGTTTGCCAGATGTCATGTTTCGAATTTGAACCAGAGGTAGTTGGATGTGGTGGTTGGCTCTCTACAAAAGAGCTGTGATGCTCTCCATAAAGACTTGTCATTTCAACTTGGGATGAGTTATCTCAAACTGAAAACCTTTAACACTCAAATTAACCATGCCCCCCACCCCCCTGGCCCTGTAGCTTCTTCCTGCAGCACTTTACCCCTCCCCATTAATCGTGCTCTGCTAGCGCAAACTGACATCAAATGGCAAGTAAACTTATCCTCAACACTACTTTCCTCTCTCTTAAATTGTACTGGACGTTGCAGGCATAGAGATCATCTTAAATTCCCACCTAGCCTTAAGTGGTGTCCATACTTTTTTTTTTTTTTTTTTTTTTTTTTAGGGAAGGATGTAGGACATTTACAAAACACATAATTGTGGAAGCGTAATGTTTTCATTAAGTCAGGAGTACACACACACACACACACACACACACTGACCCAGATGTCCCTGGGTTTCTTTCGCTCTCTCATTAATTAACTTCAGAAATGGTTAATGTATTAAAATTGCCTCCAACAATAGAGAGATTTGAAAATGTACTTCTGATTGCCATCTATTTCCGGATATGTGTCCAATAAACCAAGTATCCAGGGCGATGCTGCACCCCGAATGGGATGAATGTCAGTTGTGTTTCAAACAGCTGGAAATCCAGCATCTGCAGACTTTGTAATTGGCTTTTGCATTGGGCTTAATGCACGGAATTTGCCAACATGTAATAGTAGTGTGATGAGCTACCAAGGAGGCCATTTTGGTTCTCTCTACCCCTCCAGATGCTCCTAGAAAAACTCAAATGGAAAGCACAAATAATTAATGAATAACAGATGTGAAACAGGTCTTTAGGGTTCTAAGGCATAAAATGTGTGGTAAAGAAAATAGGTACTCTTATCACTTTTTCCCCACATTTAAAAATTTGCTTAATGTTTATTCATTTTTGAGAGAGAGAGAGATAGTGAGAGCCAGGGAGGGGCAGAGAGAGAGGGAAGGAGACAGAATCTGAAGCAGGCTCCAGGCTCTGAGCTGTCAGTACAGAGCCTGATGGGGGCTCAAACTCAGAATCGTGAGATCACATGACCTGAGCCAAAATCGGACACTTAACCAACTGAGCCCACCCAGGTGGCCCTCTCCACATTTTAAAGAAAGCATAAGTCAAAATTATGTATAATGTGATCCTGTTCCTTATTATTAATTTTTTTTCTGTTTAGAATTCGATGCAAAGACATGTAAGTTAATAGAAGTACCAATTCCATTGCCCCCAATGGGATACTGAATTTAAAAAATAAATACATAACAAAGATTAAGCTTCCAAAGGCAATCTATCAAATTAGAGTGGTTTCTAACTCACTCAGGCATGAATAATTTTTATCTTTCTCTAATTATTTCCATTTATAAAAAGAATCCTCTTTATGAAAATAATAGCTCATTATTCGAGAACTACCGATGGTAGTAATTAAACAGTTGTTTTAGAAAGCCACTATCCAATTGCTATGGACCAAGATAACAACAAAATTTAAAAGAACTCCAAACAATATCTAATAAACAAAATATAAAAGTTGCATTTGCTTTGCACGATTATCATGCGTGGATTATGATACTGCCCTTTTGCCCCCTGGTGGTTAAAGAGTTGCTAGGCAGTTGTTGATTCTAGTGCTATCCGAATTGATTCCAAACTCAGGAAAAGAGCTTGCCATCATGACGTATGGTTCTTTCGGTAGCATATAAAAGCTATGACAGTAATTCTGTGCTTTGGCACCCAGAATGTCCCTCTCTTCTGCAACATTCCCTCAAAAGACGCATCTTTCTTCTGATGGTGAATCCTGGTAATCTTGAACAAGGCAATGACCTCTTCTAAAAGTATTTCTAGTGTTGGATCTCTTACCAGGCAAGTCAGAAAAAATTCCCATAAATTCAGAATAATGCACAGACTTTCCAGAATGTCTGAATCGTGTTTCTCATCCCCTCACCACTAACCTGCCACCCACCTCTGACTCCAGTCTAACCTTATAGAAAAAGACAATGTGAATTCATTTTAAATGGTTTAAGGTCTGCTCAGATACTTTCCAGTGGTAGCAATATGCTCTGACTTAAAAAATTAATAACAATGAGTTCATTTCTTTTGTGTCTGCCATCTGAATGCCAGGAAAGCAAATATTTCCTACCTGTTATTATGACAAAACTAAGGTATTGGCTTTTTATAATGCCTTTATCTGTAATTATCTCAGACACTTATTTGAACTTATTTTTTAAACTCTATTTCAGGAAAAAAAAGAAAAAAAATGAAAGCTTTTACCTGTTTTATTTAGTTTGAGAATAATTAAATATCATTGATATTTGATCAGTGCAGAATGTATGGTTTCCCATGTGCCTTGCCTCCTTTTCAGGAGTCATGTTTACATACCCAAAGCCTTCTCTAGGAAGGCAAGTTAAATTGTCATGGATATACTATTGGGATAGCTCAGTCTCCTTATTTTCCAAAATGTAGAACATATTAGATCTATCTATCTATCTATATATACATATATATAATTTTTAGCAGAGGATTTTGGGATAAATCTGTTTTATAATCCAATGTGGTAAACAGCTGAGAAAAACAGGAAACCAGAAAAAGAAAGCCATTTGAGTGCCCTCTCGTGGAATAAAGCTGCACTGCAGCAATTGAAACGGGACAATGACTTTAGTCTTTCTAGGTAGAAATAAGAATCATTGAGGAAAGTAAAGAAAGAAAGCGGAGACACAAGAAAAATGGAGAACAAAGAAGATAAAGAGTATTTATTTGAGGCAACTGTGGAAAAATAAAAACAAAATGCTTGCAACATCTATAACGAACAATTTAAAGAATAAGATGCAAAAATATATGCTGGTTTATCATAAAAACAATAATCCACATGCTTTGTACTTTATTTCATGATTCTGATGTCACATAAGCCTTCAGCTATTTGTTCGAAATGAGTTTACCCTTGGTTAACTTGTGTCAATAATAAATACGCCTGGGGAGTATCCTCTTTTGTAAATTAGTGGTAATAGCCATTTCTGTTGAAATGGAAAAATAATGAAGGTCTCCCTGCAGTGTGAATTGTAGAGCATATATTTGAAATGGAGCTTACATTAAAAAAATATGACTGCTTATGGAGAAGACAAGAATGTGGATTTAAAACACAACAGACAGCCTTATTCTCAATAAGATCATAGGATTGATGAGTATTACAGGAAAGGTAAGGTTGACTCGTATGAGTTCAATGGACGATGGAGAAAAGAAGAAACTAGAGTTTTCTTGGCTATCGTCGTAGAAATATGGATAGCTTCAAACACCACTTAAACTTGACCAAATGAAGTCACTACGCTCATGCAACTCAGTGGGCTGAATGTGGCAAAGGAAAGGAGAAAACTACAAGGGCTAAAGGTGAGAGAAAGGGTCAATAACTAAGTTAGTATTCTTCTTTATTTTGAAGTAATTCAAAATTAACAGAAAAAAAATGCATGAAGACTATAGAGCAAGCACTTCTAGAATGCATAATAAGGACTTCTAAAAACTCGCTGTGTACAAGCAAGAACACTGCCCCAAAATTATCACATCAACTTCTTTGGAACTTTTGAAATTATCCAAATGTTTGAAACGATAGGAGAAGCTTTATTCAAAGAAAACAGCTCAATGTTATAAATAACAGCTTTGTGGAGTGTTTTTGGGTTTTGTTTTTGTTTGGTTTTTTTTTTCACTTTTTTACGTGTTCTATTCCTCCCCTGCTTTCCCTTGAAAACCAGAAGCCTCACAATTGTGGCAACTGTGAAAAATAGTGGCTTAGCCATGACCAGAGGGGAAATAAAATGGGCTTGAAGTTCCCTAAAAACTCCTTCCCCAGAGAATTGACACAATTTGGGAGCTTCCCCTAAAGATCCTATTCACAGAGCTTGAACTGACTAAAAGTTTAAGTGAAACCCTGATTGGAAGGCATTTGAAAAAAAAAAAAAAATCCAGCAACAATTGTGCAACGTTGCACCGCGGAAGGCAGTGATGCCAACTGGGCCAACCAGAAGCTGGACAAAACACTTAAAAGGGAAACTGGGGGAACGAGAGACCCACAGAGGATTTTGAATGTAGATTTTTGAATTTTGATTTCTTATACATTCTGGAAATCGAGAAGGCCACGCACATGTGCAGAGTTGTGCATATGCCCAAGTAAGACCCGAGCAAGCCCTAATCACTCCCCTCTGGCTGACCTTGAGGTACTGCACAAATAGGAAGTTAAAGATTGAGGGAGAGTTGAAAAGTGATGAAGATTTGAAAAGGGTCTTCAAACACTTTCAGCACATGGGTGCTTCAGCGAAGCATAGAAAACATATTGGTTCAAGACATGTAGGAAATCTCTCTCCAATCCTTATCTGACCACTCTGGGGAGCAGTCTTCAGTGACTGCACATAAGGCAGATGGGCTTTGCAGACTCAGTCCAGGAAAGTGACTAAGCAAACAAACAGTAAAAACAACAACCTTGGGTAGAAAACAGAATCTAGTTTCTAGGATTACCACTTTATAACTACCAAAACAGTCCAGCTCTCAACATACAATATTATGAATTCTCAAAGAAATGGGAAGATAAGGTCCATGCATGGGTAAAAAAAAACAACAACAACAAAAAAAAAACAGGCAATGGAGACTGTACTGAGGACATCAGGATTTTGGAATTAGGAAACAAAGTCTTTAAATTAGATATTACAAATATCACCAAAGAACTAAAGAAAAGAATGTATAAGGAATTAAAAGAATGTATGAGTATGATGTCCACCAAGAAGAGAATACCAATAAAAAGATAAGTGTATAAAAAAGAACCAAATAGGAATTCTTGAGTTGAAAATTAAGATAACTAAAATAAAAAATTTATTAGAGGGACTCAATAGCATATTTGAACTGACAGAAGAATCAGATGATGGATCAATTAAAATTGTCCAGTGGGAGACACAGAAAAAGAATGAAAACAAATGAAAAGATCTTTACAGGCCTGTAGGATACCATCAATTTTACCGAAATATGCATAAAGTCTCAGAACAGGAGATATTGACAGAAAGGGACAGGAAAATTATTTGAAGATTTAATGGCAAAAAACTCCCTAAATCTTATGAAAAACATTAATCTACACTTCCAAAAAGCTCAACAAACTCTAAGTAGAATAAACTCAAATCCACACCCAGACACATCAGAGTCAAACTGATGAAAGACAAAGAATTTTGAAAGAAGACAAAGTGACTCATCGCATATAAGGGATCTTAATGAGATCTTCTCATCAGAAACTACGGAGACCAAAAGACAATGAAATGATATATTGAAAGTGCTGAAAGCAAGAACAAAACCAAAAACAAAAACCTATCAACTATATCCAGAAAAGCTATCCTTCAAGAAAGAAGGAGAAATTAAGACATTCCCACAAAATCAAAAACTGAAAATCTGTTTCTAGAAGACCTATCCTATCCTATATGACATATTAAAAGAAGTTTTTAAAAATGAAGGAAAGTATTCTTGATAGTAACTTTAACCCACGTGAATAAATAAATTGCACTGATATAAGTAACTATAAAAGTAAATATAGAAGATAGTATAGGTATTTATTTTAGTGAAATCATTAAGAAAATAACTCAGGGGCGCCTGGGTGGTTCAGTCAGTTAACCGTCCACTCTTGGTTTCAGCTCAGCTCATGATCTCATGGGTCATGAGATTGAGTCCTGTCCGACTCTGCACTGGGCTTGGAGCCTGCTTAAGAGTCTTTCTCTCACTCTCCCTCTGCCCCTTCCCCACTCACAGGAATGAGGGTGTGCATGCTTGCTTGCTCTCTCTCTCTATCTCTCTCAAAAAGAAAAAAAAAAGAAAGAAAAGAACAAAAAATATAGTAAAATAAAGTTATTTAAAAAGAACTCTAGAAAATAATCTCTTTAGCACAAAGGAGTACAAAATGACATAGGACATATAGACATAAAATATAAATATAACAGATGTAAATCCTATTTTCTCAGTATTGGCATTAGCTGCAAATGGATTAAATACTTGGATGAGAAAGCAGAGATTAGCAGAATATGTGGAAAAAGCAAGATCAGACTATAGTTCGGGAGGTGATGGAATTGTGTCCTTCCTTGTGCTGTTAGTGTTTGTCATGTCACCCCTTTCCCTTGCTTGCCCACAACCATTTATTCACTATTATTCGGTGTTATGGATAGTGAAGGTGGGATATGAGTCTTCCTTTTCATTTTTTGACACAAGAATGAAGTTGGGTCCTCACCTCACACCATTACTATATTTAGCTGAAAAATGATCATGGTACTGGATATAAGAGCTAAGACTATACAACTCTTGCAAGAAAACAGGAGTAAATCTTTGTGATCTTGGATTAGCTAATGGTTTCTTAGATATGACACAAAACTACAAGTGATTTTGGCAAGTTGGAATTCATGAAAATTAAAAGCATTGTGCTTCAAAAGATATAATCAAGAAAGAAGACAACTCACAGAAATGAAAGAAAATATCTGCAAATGATGTAACTGATAAAGAGTTTATATCTAGCATATATAAAGAACTCTAACAACTCAACAATGAAAAGACAACTCAATTAAAAAAGGAGCACACTTAATCATTATTTATTTCTCTATATATCAAAAATCATTAATTCACACTGATTACTCCAATTCAAAATCAACTACAAAGGGTCATTCTAATTTTGCTTCTTTTCATATATTTAAACATATTTCTCTTAATCGAGATACTGGCTCCCATTAGCCTTGAAATGCCCACTTATTCCATGAATCACCTTTGTATGCAACCATTTTACCAACAACCTGTCATGCCCTTTACCCCCAGCCAATGCCCTCCAGTCCTTACACAGACTCTGACACCTTGCTATGAACCACCAGTGACTCCCTAATTGGACACCACCCTTACCCTGCTTAAGCTTCCATACCCTGTGCCCCAGCCCCCACTTATGGCTGCCTCTTTGCAATAGAGGTCTCCTCACTGTATTCTTCTTGTGCCAACCTGCTGCTGATACCCCTGCTCAAATATCCTTATCACGTTGGGCTCAAACAACCCTGAGTGGATGATCTCGAGTTGTCTGTGCACATGATTTCCTCAAACCTTTTTGGCTGATTACCACACTCTGGGCCTGGGCCACCCCCGCCCTCACCTTTCCGTAGATGCTCTCTTCCTTCCACACACTTGACCACTGCCAGTACCCACTTCCTTCACCCCAACTTTTCAAAGATGCCCTCTTTGTCCTAATCATGTCCTGACAGCTGCAACCTCTCACCTGTGCCGATAACTATTGTGCATATTCCCATGGTGTGGTTCTTACCGAAATGTTAAGGAATAAATGAAGAAAGAGAGAAATCAATGAAGGGAAAAGAGGGAGAGGGAGAGCGAGAGGAAAAGAGAAGAGAAAGAGGGAGAGGGGATCATTTGTAATTAATAAACATTTACAATAGGACCTAACCCACCTGCCTTTCCTCCTTAATCTTGCGGCAAGAAAGGACTCTCTCTGCCTGTCAGGTCTCTGACTCCTCTAGACTGAGCTTTTATTATCATCTAAAGAATGGGGACTAACTTTTTTTTTTATGAATCAAGAAAGCATGTCTCAGCATATTGAGGGGAAACACATCAATAACAAAAATTAGACTATCTGCAGTATATGGAAAATGGAAAATCAAATAACCTGCAAATTACATTATCCTTGCCAAAAAAGAAAATATTAACTACTTTGAAAAAGAGAACTTGTCTTCTCCCAGTTTTGTACCATAAATTTTACCGAGTATAGCCCAGGTTGCCTTTTTTTGTTGTTTTTATTATTATTTTGCTTTGTGGTAGAATCCTTATTTCTGTATCCAGGGGACTTCTTCAACCTTCTAAGGATCAGAGGGATGCATATGTAGATGTACATGTTTACACACGTGACAAGCAGAGAGGAAGATCAGCTAACGCTTATTCCCAAATCATATTTGGGAGTGGGTGAATGGGTGCAAATAGAAGGTTTTGAATTACGTTCACCTGCTATCACGAGAAAAGGAAGAAAATCCATCAACTTCACCAATAAGTTCATTCGGTGCTATTTTGTGTCCAGCTTCCTTCATTCCTGTCTTCTTGTGTCTTTCGTCTTTTGATTGGTTAAAACGAGATAATGGGCACCTCTTGTCCACGTCAGAGAGTTGCCAGAAGTCACTTCTATTTGCCTTTTGACCAAAGGAGAGTTAATTAATGAGACACAGGGTGACTTACCCATGGGAAGGTTATTTGGGTGACACACTAGAAAAAGATTTGGACGTTTCACAGCTTAAATCCAAGTAAGCAACGAGACATTAAAATGCTGAATTGAATTAGGAAGTTGTTTATGAAAATACATTTCAGCCTGTGATTTATTAAATCAGCCATTCTGCTGCACTCCATGGAAAAACAAGCGCCATTTGTCAATTACTCTGTATTTGCCAGATCTTGGAAAGTCACCAAAAGCTTTCCTGGAGCTAATAGATTTTTGAATTCTGTTCCTTTTAACGTGTTGTTTTTCCAAGTAAAATAAATTGTTTGGACATCTCTCATAGTTTCCAGTAGAATTAGTCATACAAATTCATCACGTGGCCTTGGTCTTAGCGTTGAATTTAAATACATAAATAACAAATCAAATCAATCGATCGATTAGTAAATAAATAAATAAATGCATACAATAAGGATGCCGATGGGATGTTCTAGGAACAAACGGGTTAAATGGATATGGAGGGATCTGAGGGGCTGCTGATAAAAAATCGGAAGTATGACCCGCCTCATTTTGCGTTAGGGCAGGTACGAGCCACACCCGCCCATATACCAACTCCCTGGTTCTCCTTACACAGTTTGTGATCTATTATGGGGATGAAATACTAGGAAGTTGCTGCCATTTTTTAAAGTCTCAAATAGTCACACATGTGAATCTTCTAGCAAGTGAGATGCAATGTCAATTTTCTTATTACAAGTTTCAACTAACAAAGTTCAAAACTCTAAGATCTCCACAGTGGTAGAGCTGCAGCTGTGTCTTGTCCTCATCAGACATTCCCATATTTTCTTTTCTACTCTTTTATTTTGTTATTTACAGAGCATCATGTGCACTAACAAGAAGGAAATGGATGTTCATCTACAGAGAACAAAAAACTTCCCCAAAACTTCTTTCTTTCTTTCTTTCTTTTTTAGTATTTTATTTATTTTTGAGAAAGAGAGAGAGACAGGGGGTGAACAGGGGAGGGGCAGAGAGAGAGGGAGACACAGAATCCGAAGCAGGCTCCACGCTCTGAGCTGTCAGCGCAGAGCCCGACGTGGGGCTCGAACCCACAACCCGCAGGATGACCTGACTTGAGCCCAAGTCCAACGCTTAACTGACTGAGCCACCCAGAGGCCCCTCCAAAAAAACTTCTTAAAATGTATTAATTTAGTTATTAAGCCTCTAGTAAAAAGTAAAAATAAAAAGGGGGTGGGGGCGGCGAGAACCTCAGGGGTGCTGGAAGAGTCCAAAGGAGATCCGGGAAAAGAAATGTGGGCCCAGCGACTGTCAGCAGAGGCAATAGTAGACGCCGAACGAAAGCAGGGCATAAAAAGGCAGCTTGTGCACACCTGGGCACAACTGGAACCTTCTGAGTGTTTTCTGCATTCCTTTAATTTGAAGATCTACCATGACGCCAAGCAGCCATAAAACCCTGAGGAAGAATTCGGTGATGTCTCGTGCTTGCAAAATATTGGAGATATTTGGGTTATGGGGTGTTTCCTTACATATTTGTTTGTTTGCTTTGCTGGGTGGTACAAGGAATTAAATCCAAGGCATGCGAGCTCTGGCCCATGGGCCCAATCTGGCCCACAAACCTACTTTTCTAAACAGAGGCTTGTTGTGACAGAGACATTCTCATTTGTTTGCATATTGTCTATGACAGCTTTTGTGCCACCAGAGCAGAGTTTAGTAGTTGTGACAAAAACTGTACGGCCCACTAAACCTAAAATATTTACTCTTTGGCCCGTTACAGAAAAACTATCTGACTTAAATGGGGACTCTTGAGGTGTCTCAGATTGCAAGATTATTAAAAACCCTCCTTTAGAAAGTTTTCTCCTGGTGATGAGAGGAAATAATACTCTCTCCGCATATTTTTACACTATCTTCTTCTTGTGGTTAAATGTTAATAAGAAGGAATGCTGGGTGAATTTTCTTGAGAAAGAGAGCATTTAACATAGTGTGATTTTTAACATACCACACAGATGTTATAATGTCCTTAGAACAGAGCAAATATTCCAGGTGAGGGACTGCAGCAATATTGACCGAGCTGAGAAGTAATCCTGATTATGAGTACTTCGGTGAACTCGGATCAGTAGTTGTACGCTTGTGGCTTTTAGTAGCCAATAAAAACAAAACACATTTCAAGAAGTCATAAAGGAAAAAGCCTTTGTGCAGACAGACAGCAGGCTGTAGGAAGCTGGGTTTTTGTTTTGTTTTGTTTTGGTTTGTTTTGGTTTTTGGTTTTCTGTACCTGCTATTTACCTCATTGCCCGTAAGAGACACTTGCTGTATTGAAATCCATTTCTGCCACTCCGGAGATTTGTGTTTCACTTGATAGCTATCGGTTGTTATTGTTTTTTTGCAGACTATTTTTAGAGCAGTTTTAGCTTTATAACAAAATCGAGTAGAAAGTACAGAGATTTCCCATATACCTACTTCTCCCCCAGACACACACACATCCTCCTTGACCATCGACGGTCCACATTAGAGTAGCAATTTGTTACAGTCGATGAATCTACATGGACACATCATTATCACCCCAAGTCCATAGTTTCAATTAAGGTTACACTTGGTGTTGTACATTCTATGAGTTTGGACAAATATATAATGACGTGTATCCACCAACTAATTGTTTTTGTTTTCACTTATTTTACCTGGCATACCACTTAAAGCTTAGATTGTTAAGGCAGTTTAATCTGAGTTTTTACTTTCTTCTCTTTTTTTCTTTTCTTTTCTTTTCTTTTCTTTTCTTTTCTTTTCTTTTTTTTTTCCTTTTATTTCCTTTCCTTTCCTTTCCTTTTCTCATTTTTTTTTCCCAAGCCAATTCAAGTAAGGCTGTTAATGAAGGAAACTGATACTTGTTGAGCCCCTAAAATACCAGATATTTTATGTGTGTGAGAATTCACTTTATGTGTCAACTTGACTGGGTCATAGGGTGCCCAGTTATTTGCCCAGATATTATTCTGGGTGTCTTGAGGTTGCTCCTGGATGAGATTAACCTTCGATTAGGTAGACTGAATAAAACTGGTCACCCTCCCCAATGTGGGGAGGTTCTTGAGGCGAGTCTGTTTCTTTGCATTCTTATTCTGTGGCCAAATATCCCACTGCCTCCCTCTTATAAAGGTGCTCTTGATTACACTTAGGGGCTACCTAGATAATCCAGAATAATCTCCCCATATTGAGATCTCTAACTTAACCACATATGCAGAGTCTCTTTTGCCATATCAGGTAGTGTTCACAGGTTCCAGGGATTTGGGCATGGACATCTTCTGTGAGTACAACATGCAAGCACAGCCACCCAGCGGAAATGGAGAAAAACTAAGTCCAAGTTCCTTGGCACCTGCTTCTATAGTCCTATCCACCAGTGTCTGGGCCATCCTGAAGGGAGTACAGAGCATATGACCTCTACCCTCAGTATTCTGGTCACACTGTCTAGTTCCCTGATGACAGTCACCCTTTTCAGTATCTCCGCATTGTTTTCCACGTGAGTTGGAAGAAAGATGCCATACTTCGTATTCTGAGGGAACACCGTGTCTATCAGTCCTTAGCAGGGATTCCTTGAGAGTCAGTGAGGAGAGACAATACAGAACAAATGTCTGAGATGGAGAAGATGGAGACTGGAGAAAGAAGACCCTCGGGAAGGAGAGCAGGGGAACCAGTAGGTGACAAAGCCAATCTCAGCCCAATGCACAACTTTATTGGGGGATGGCAGTGTGATGGAAAACCACCCCAGCTACTGAAGACTGCCAGGGCTGGGCTCCAGAGACCACAGGGGAAAGCCTGCCTTAAGGGATGTACAATGGAACTGAAGTCACATGTTCAAGCCAAACGGGATAATTGAGAAACCTTGTGAGAAATGATTGCACTGGGAAGCACCTGCAGTGCTCATAAATAAAAATGCAAAGAGACAGCAAGAGAGCCAAAGGAAAAGCACCAAATCCATCCCGTGGAGCTGTTCCCCTAAGTGATTCTGTGAGAATGATAAGGACAATCCCATGAGGGAATAAGAAGCTAGCTAGGCATCTTGCCCTGTCGGCATGCTGGGAATGCATTCACTTTCTTAAACAATGAAGGCAATGGATCTAAAATGCAGTGGTGGGTGGCCGGACCACGGTACGGGCTCTGCAGGGGAGGTAGTGCTTTGAGACTGCACAGCAGATGCTGGTGAGTGAAATTTAGTTAGTCTTGTCAGATACACATGCTACCTAACATTAGCAAGTGGACAGAGCACTGGGAGACACAAGATGATTACTGTGTCCATGGAGACTTCGTCCTCCATGCATTGAGCAGATAATCTAAAATAGTACTTCTCAAACTTTAAGACACATAAAAAATCACCTAGAGAACTTGCTAACTCCTAGATTCCTGGCTCTACCTCCCAGAGCTTCAGATTAATTAAGTCTGGGGTAAGATGACCAGAAATCTGGTTTGCCTGGGACTATAGCTAGGACAGGATCTGAACCCAGATCAGTCTGACCCCAGAGTTAGTGTAGTTTTAATAGGGCCATTGGACACTTTGCTGGATTTCACCATGGCAAACTCACTACCCCGGGTGCAGGAAGCATGTTGAGATTCTAGAATTAAATCTGTATGTCTAGCCCCAAAATGCTCATTTCTTGATGTGGTCCAATAACAGTTTTCACTGTTTGCCTAAAACAGGAATGCCTTGAGTACTTATTTGCCTCTACATTTAGGTATAAACCCTGGTTAAGTTTTTGCAAAGTGGAGATGAACAGAAAAGGGAATGTATAAATATCAAGGTAGAAATTCATTGGTTTTGGTTGGGACTCTTTCTAATGCAGGTGATAAAGTCCTATTCAAATCGGCTTAAGCAAAAACCTATATTATTGGGCCATACCTCAGGGAAGAGTGCCGGAGGGAAAAGGAGCTATAGTAATGTATACCTCAGGGATTCTCCAGCATTCTCTTTCATCTCTGCTTGAGCTGCTTCTAATTATTTGTTGTTGTTGTTTTTTCTCTTTCATTGCTAATAGGATCTCTCCACAAAGTAAAACCATATGACTGCAAGAGGGAAGCCCCCATCTTGAAATCCCAGTGGAGAAAAGATATTAGTCTCAAGGAAGACTTCTGATTGGCTCTTCCTGAGTCATCTGATGACCCATTGGCCCAAACACCGTTGCCAGGATGATGGAATACAGTGTGAAACTGGATGAAGCCTGGTTCACCTGTCCCATACCTTCAATGAGTGGTCAGAGGCTAGAAACCAGAGGATTTAAAATGGGTTAGCATGCTGTTCAGAAAGAAAAGTAATCAAAATACTGCCACAAGGAACATTATATCACCCTGTGGGATGTGGGTGAAGGAGTATTGTTATATTGTATATTTGTGTGTGTGTGTGTGTGTGTGTGTGTACACACACATTTACAGATACAGAGATAGGAGAAGGAAGAGGAAGGAAGGGGAGGAGAGGGGAGGAGCAAAAAAAAAAAAAAAAAAAAGAAGAAGAGGAAAAGAAAGATTCAGCAAAACA
This sequence comes from Puma concolor, assembly GCF_028749965.1. Taxonomy (NCBI): domain Eukaryota; kingdom Metazoa; phylum Chordata; class Mammalia; order Carnivora; family Felidae; genus Puma; species Puma concolor. Next base: position 145,436,391 of record NC_141675.1, on the reverse strand, counting down.
AAATTTGGGAGGTTTAATTTTCTCACCAACCTTGACAACTTAAGATATTTTAAGGCTGATCGATCATACTTTTTTCATTAGATATTTTTGGAGGCAGAAAAATAGTGCTAAGGCAGGAAAAGTTAATCCATTTAGGAAGGAGAAAATGGTCTTAAAATGAGGTTATATTTCATTATTTGGAATATGTAATTGCAGGTCTCTTTCTATGCCTGTCTACATTTCACAAATTCAGGTAAGTGGGGCTGAGGAAAATAACAGGGAGATACTGGCTCTAAAAATGGAGGCACTGATGAATGGAAGAAGCTTTGTCTAGAAGTGGGGTCAAGATCAGCCTTGCTGAAGTTCAGGCCCATGTTGAAGAAAAGAAAAATACAATTGCTAACCTCTTGGTGAGAAGCATAGTTGGTTGAGAAATTTGGATAAAAGAAAAAAGAAAGTGGGGGAAAATTTTCAAATGAGGCTGCAGGAATAAATTAGAACAGACTTGGAGACCAATATAACAAACTCTTACCCACTGGTAGCTCATGCTGAAGTTCTCTGACCTCCATTGCTCTTTCAGAGAAAACAAAATCTCTTTTATTAGTCGCTTCAGAATAGAGATTCTTCAGCAGAAAGACTAGAGGTCTGCAAGGTGTGTGCCTTAGGCTTTGTCCTGCCTAAGCAGAAATCCAAGGAAATTGAGGAGTCACCTGGAATTAGTGTGTACACTGAATATGTCTAATTAGGTCTGTGCCACCCTTTCTTTCACTGACACTAAATCTGGGCTTCTCTGACTTGGATGTGTGCACTAATCTCCTGGGGATCTTGATGAAATTCAGAATCTGATTCAGTGGGTCTTGGGTGGGGGCAAAGAATCTGCATTTGTAATGACCTTGCAAGAAATGCAGGTGCTGCTGGTCTCAAGGCCACACTTCTAAACAGTTCCAGACGTCCGGAGGATTTTGTAGCTAATTTGGGGCCTGTCTCCCCAGTTTCCCAAGGAGCTTTGCATCATAATTAAATGCTACATCAAGGTGAACTTATTGTTGACATCCCGTGTCATGTGAGTACACTCAAGTTTATTTTGAAGCGGCATTTGGTTGGGGCTGAAGACGTTTCCAGGGAGTGAAAAGATGACCCTCCAATGAATTAAGAAAGTCAACTTACATTAACATCACATCCACAAAGGGAAGTTCCTAGGTTCCCTTTGCAGGGAAGAAATCACACACACACACACACACACACACACACACACACACACACACACCAAGAGAAATCAATGCTGCGTACAACTGGAGACGCCTGAAGCAGTCATGTTCAGCCTTTTCTAGACATTAAAATCACATGGGAACCTTTAAAAATCTTGATGCCTGGACCTCCCTCCAGGCATTCTGATGTAATTGTTCCGAGTTTAGCTCAGGCATCTGCATTACATGCATCTTATCTTCTGTTTTCTCATGGTTTGACCTCTTGAGGCTTAGTTGACTCTGGATGGACTGTCATTCCCTAGGGCTAGCTAATTCCTGCTTAGTGGACACAGTCTGGGCCACCATCCTCCACCTGTCTCGACCACCCCAGGGCCAGGTACTAGACAACTAGGGATAGCCCCTCTGTCCGGAGCATGCTGAAATTATTCAAAGGAGACAATCTTATGGCTGCTTACCCTGCCGCGCCCATTACTTCCCACGGAAACCACCGTAAAGGCTTTTGCACACGTTCCCTCTCTGCCTCTGCCTCCCGACCAATACTCTTGCTTCCACATATGGCTCGCCAGGGCCTGCGTGCCTGTTCTTCTTTGAATCTGTGAGTATAACAAGCTTCATTTTCTTTTTTTTTTCCAACGTTTATTTATTTTTGGGACAGAGAGAGACAGAGCATGAACGGGGGAGGGGCAGAGAGAGAGGGAGACACAGAATCGGAAACAGGCTCCAGGCTCCGAGCCGTCAGCCCAGAGCCCGACGCGGGGCTCGAACTCACGGACCGCGAGATCGTGACCTGAGCTGAAGTCGGACGCTTAACCGACTGCGCCACCCAGGTGCCCCAACAAGCTTCATTTTCAATGTCAGTCATCCGCTGATCTGCTGACCTTGCCATACCTAAATAATAATAAAGCATACCTTTAAAAAAATCTTAATGTTTATTTATTTATTTCGAGAGAGAGAGAGACAGAGAGAATAGGGAAGGGACAGAGAGAGAGAGGGAGACAGAGAAATCAAGCAGGGCTCCACCCCATCAGTGCAGAGCCGGATGCGGGCCTTGACCTCATGAACCGTGAGATCTTGATCTGAGCCAAAATCAAGAGTAGAACGCTGAACCGTTGAGCCATCCAGGAACCCCTAAAGCATACATTTTAAAACAGTGTCAACACTTTTCCGGTATAACCATGAGGTCCTCAGTTTCAGCTAAGGTTGAAAATCACTGCTAGGAAACAGAAGAGGCCCAGCCTTATAAGTTGTCTTCAAATTAGATTAGCAAATTTTTCTTTAGAGAAGAACCACTTTCAAATAAACAAAAGCAAATGGAAAAAAAAGCATGGCTGCACACCTGGTTGTTCCCTCCATTACTGGATTGCTGATAGGTAAGTAGATTTGGAGAACTACTTTTTTTTTTTTTTTTGTCTTGTTTGTTTGTTTGCGTATTAAGGATAGCAAGGGTGGTTGTAAGAAAGAAAATTAAAATCAGTGTCCTGGAGCAAGAACGCTTCCCTGGTTTCTTTTTTCTTTTCTTTTTTAATACTTAGTTATTTTGGGTGGGGGGGAGGGACAGAGAGAGAGAAGGAGACACAGAATCTGATGCAGACTCCAGGCTCTGAGCTCTCAGCACAGAGCCCGACGTGAGGCTCAAACTCACGAACCGTGAGATCATGACCTGAGCCAAAGTCGGCCGCTTAACCGACTGAGCCACCCAGGCGCCCCCTGCCATGGTTTCTTCAATCAATTTTTAGTAAAGAGAAGATAAATCACAATGCATTGAAAACACCAAATTGCTCTGAGTATAGCAGAGAAAAATTGGTGCACCAGGCCTCACTGTTCAACCTCCCTTCCACGGTTCTCCATTCACCACCACTTGTAACAAGTACCCTTCTGATGCAGAGTGATAGGAGATGGAAAAAAATAATTTCTGGGCGTTTAACGTGTGGAAATTATTAAATGGAAAGTGAGGTTTTGGCTTTAGTGAGAATACGTATCATGGCTCACCTGGTGAGATTTGGCTAATACACTAGAAGAGAAGGGCTAAAACACTTCAATGGAATTTGGGATCTGAGATTGTCCCAGATAGCAATGACCACGAGAAGGGAAGCTCTCATTAAGGACAGGTGTTCACTACAATTTTAGTGTTTATTCACTAAAATCACACCTAGCAACTATGAGTCGCTCAACAAATACTTATTAACTGTGGAATAATTAAGTAATAAATAGGAAAGGTCTGTTGCCAAGACAAGAGCCCATAGTACAAAGAAAATATAGACAGATAGGGAGCAGGTTCCGGAAACCTGAACTACTAGAGGCCTGTAGCCAGTAGGCACAGCCAGTAGGCACGTGGCTGTTGAGCACTTGAAATGGGACGACTCTGAATTGAGATGTGCTGTACGTGTCAAACATACACTGGCTTTTGAAGACAGTACAAAAAGACAATGCAAAATATTTCAAATAGTTTTTTAATATATTGACCTATTGGAATGATATTTTGGATTTAGTGGGTTAGATAAAATATAACCTTAAAATTTATTTCACCTGCTGCTTCTTTGTTCTAATGGAACTACAGAAAAATGTAATATTCCACTTGTGTCTCACCTCGAGGGCTCACAGTTTCTTTCTTTTGTGTAATACTGATGCAGGTTTGTCTTTGCATCCTCCAATAGAGGCATAAATCTTTGGGCAAGTCACAGATTGCTTTCATCTCACAATTTTGAAATCATGTAATAATAAATAAGCTCCATGTGTATTTTCCCTATACATTTATCTACATGTGTACTTTTTTTTTATTTTAGGGAGAGAGCGAGCGAGTGGGGGAGAGAGGCAGAAGGAGGGAGAGGGAGAATCTGAAGCAGGCTCCACATGCTCAGTGCGGAGCCCGATAGGGGCTTTTTTTTTTTTTTTTTTCAATGTTTTTATTTATTTTTGGGACAGAGAGAGACAGAGCATGAACAGGGGAGGGGCAGAGAGAGAGGGAGACACAGAATCGGAAACAGGCTCCAGGCTCCGAGCCATCAGCCCAGAGCCTGACGCGGGGCTCGAACTCACGGAGCGCGAGATCCTGACCTGGCTGAAGTCGGACGCTTAACCGACTGCGCCACCCAGGCGCCCCCCGATAGGGGCTTTTATCCCAAAACGCTGGGATGATGACCTGAGCCAAAATCAAGAGTCCAAGAGTCAGATGCTCAACTGACTGAGACACCTGGGTGCCCCCTCCGTGTGTATTTTTTACATGCATATGTTTTCTAAGCATTTATCGACATGCATGCTTTCTATCTCCACTTCTTCAAGTCTCAGAAAGGCAAAGATTTGTGTACCGCTACCCCTAGTACATAGAACACTGCCTGGCCTCTGGTTTGCACTCAATAAACATTTATGGAATAAATGAATGAAGACACATCCATCCTCACTGGTCACTCATCTACCAGGGAAATCTACTGGGACTTATCAAACCATCACTAAGTCACTCTATGAGTGCTACTAACCTGAGGATTGATCTTGTGTCACCCCCAGTTTATACCCTGTCCATCGTGAACCCATATCCTTTTTAAGAAAGAAAGAAAGAGAAAGAAAGAAAGCAAGAAAGAAAGAGAAAGAAAGAGATGAAGAGAGAGAGAGAAAGAAAGGAAGGAAGGAAGGAAGGAAGGAAGGAAGGAAGGGAAAGAAAGAGAAAGAAAGAAAGAAAGAAAGAAAGAAAGAAAGAAAGAAAGAAAGAAAGAGAAAAAGAAAGAAAGAAAGAAAGAGAAAGAAAGAAAGAGAAAGAAAGAAAGAAAGAAAGAAAGAAAGAAAGAAAGAAAGGAAGAAAGAAGGAAAGAAAGAAAAGTAGGAAGGAAGGAAGCAAGGAAGGAAAAAAAGAGGAATAAAAAACTGAAGGAAAAAAAATCAGCTGACCTCTTTTCTTCCTAGGTAGCCTTGGGGTAAAATTTTTGGTTACAAAAGAAACAAAAAAAAAGTTAGTTTTTTTCTTTTTTTTTTTTGAATTGCAAGCTCACCGTAATTAAAAGTTGGAAACTGTTTCAAAATGTCATTTGTAATACAAGAAGTTACACAAATTTGATCATCAGCATTTCTTCAAATTGCACCAATTAGCCTTCCTTCTAATTAATGGTATGTTTAACCTTAAAATCAGCACACCGATAATCAAGTTGGAACATAACGAAACATAACAGGCATGTTTCAGAAACACAGGAGACTTGAAATGTAATGTTTGTGTGTGAGTAAAACTTAACTATTAGTATGGAATATTGTAAGTGCCAGACCTGCTTCACCATGTGGACAAAAAGCAGAAATTGTTGTACCTGTTGAGGTCAGACCACAATGGCCTTTGGTCTTCAGTTAAGCTATAAGATCTTTTGTGTCGTGCATTCCTGAATCAAGAGCCTAGCTATAGTTAAAATTAGAGTTTCATTTATAACCAAAGTTTAAACAAGTTTTAGTCGACTCATAAGCATTTAAAAGGCTAGGGACAAACCACAGAGTAAACTTTTGCAGATGGAGTTGAAATAGTTAATAAATGAGGAAGAAAAGACAAGGTCTGCAGTGTGGGATTTCTCAACTGGCTTTGCTTCAGAGAAAAAGGCAAATCAACTGTGGAACTTTGTTCAGATCACAGTCAGCATTTCCAATTTCAGCTTCAAAGATATGGATGGACTCAAGAAGATAAGCTTCCGACTTCCAGAATGAAATTATGAATTGTGGGAAATGCTGTAATCATCACAAAGCAGAACCGTGGTCTGAAATGTTTAAACAAACAAACAATTGGGCGGTCACCGTGATTTATTTTAACACCTCCATCCCTACCCTGGGCCTTAGTAACACAGATAGTCCCTTCTGTCACTCCCGACTTCCCTATTAATAGCGTCTCTGTGTGTCATATGCCTTCAAGGTCCTGCCAGTTGACAGCTAGCTTAGGTTAATCTGTATTAAAATCTTATCTCACTAGTAACAGGAAAATATTTTAATTGATGCCTTCTAGAGAACATGACTTAGCTGCCCTATGCTTGCACAGATACAGAGGGTTGGAACCATAGGTCTGGCAATCCACAGAGTAAACATAATACGTCTCTCTGGAGCATGAACCTTGCTTGAATACTGTATTTCCTCAACAAAAGCATCTGTTTTGACCCAGGCACTGGTGTAGGTACTCAAGGTGTCTCTGAAAAACACTAGTAAGTATCCGTTCCCTTGTGCGGCTTATGTCTAATGGGGGGGGGGGGGGGGAGAGTGGAGAGATAATACTAATAATACTAAACACAGATATGCGAGGAAACACTTTTACATAAACATTTTTCAATACAATGTAAAATTTATATTTATAAAAAAGGATCACTTAAAGGAGGTCTATTTTATGCAAAGGTACCCAGTCTACACTGCTGGTGGGCATGGGGTGTGTGCAGAGGGTTTTGTTACACAGACCCTCTTCTCTGCTTTTAGAAGTGCTTTAAGGAGGGGCCTGGGCCGCTCAGTAGGTGGAGCCTCCAACTCTTGACTTTAGCTCTGGTGCTGATCTCACGGTGGTGGGATGGAACCATGCATTGGCAGGCTGGGTGTGGAGCCTGCCTAAGATTCTCTCTCTCTCCCTTTGCTCCTGCCCTGCTATCTTTCTCTCAAAAAAAAAAAAAAAAAAAAAAAAAGTGTTTCAATGAGAACATTCTAGAAGACTAAATCTTAGTTCCAAGAAGTAACAATATTGGTAGAAATCTCCAGCCGGGTCAGTGAGTCGGTGTCACTCTCTACAATTGTATCGAGCGGCTTTGAGTCGCTACTTGGTCTATGCAAGAGTCACTTTGCACCTGTGAGCCGGTATTTGCCGTCGCCTAAAGAGATATGGGCAGAGGGATATACACAGAGTAAGGACACAGGGACAGAGGGTTCATTTTTTTGTAATAAAAAATAGAAGCATTTAACCTTTTCTCAGAATCCTGCTTTTTTTTTCTTCATTGCCCCCCTCCTCAACTTCCTTGCATTGAACGTAAGGAGGTATAAGATATGCTCATTGAAAACATGCTCTTCTAAGGACAACAGGGACCCAGGACCCACACTTCACTTTAGTGTGGTTAAAAAAAAAAAAGTGGAGGAGGGCAGCAGGGGACGGTGTCTTGAAAGAAACGCTGCTTTGCTTGACGTGTTGGAGCCTCCTGTGACTGGAGCTTCCTTGGTATTTATTCCTCAGAGCAGTTGTCACTACGGAGCCCTCTGATCTGTGCGGTTGGAACTAGTTCACATTGGTTCGTGAGACATGATCTAAGGCTACCACTCGGATGGAAGCTGAAAACTAAAACGGAAAGAATCTGAAGCACAGGCGGATGTAATGTGACGTCCACGAAGCTTTGGTTGCAGGACCCTCTGCTGACACCAGCATAAGCCACGTCCTACAGGAGCCTAGGTGCGTGCGCTTCTGGTCACCAGTCGTTGTCCAATTTGAACACCAAGAGTAAGATATCTTAACTACCATCCCTTCAGCCTGTTAAATTTTGCCATTCCAGAACTCTACTCTGGCATGCTTCTCCTGTGTTTGGTGACACTGGAATAGCCACCAATGGTTTTGTAGCTCATCTACAGGGGGATGCTCATTTGGGGATGTATTTAGTTGGGGTTCCCGCGATATATTTGGGTGGCATGTACCCACAGACGCGTAGAGTGAAGTCATTGCCCGTGAACCCAGAACAGGAATGGCTTCTGCAAATATTTCTGCTGCTTCTCTGCTGCTCTGCTTCTCTTCTGCTGCTTCACCCACTCTGCTGCTTCTCCGACTTTCCCTTCGTAGAGATCTGAGCCACAGTGTGTTTCCTGAGAGTAATATACGTTATGACGCACGCGGGTAGTGGAGGAGAAACAAAATTTTGAAATGCACAGAGCAAGAAGGTCATCTGCAGTCCACCACAAACAGAAAATTGTAGGTGTGGGATCCGTTTCTCATAGGTATCTAGTCAAAACAGAACTCGTAGCAGAAATATTCTGAACAAACCCGGTAGCAGGTGCAATTATAAATTCAGCATACTTTGTTCTCCTAGCATTTGTCAGAATCTCTGTGTTTGTAAGTCACAAACTTATGGAATACCAAAAATTAAAAAGAAAAAACAAACAAACAAATATACCTGTACGTAAAGTCATACTTTACATATCTTAAGAATTCTGAATTCTGTTTTAGAATCTCTGACGTATTTATTGTCCTCACAGTCTGGTGGTTCCTAGTGGAATAGCGTGTAATTTCACCACTGACAAAATAAAACTGGCTAAAGAAACAAGTGTTAGTGTAACAAAAAGTCTACCCACATGAATAATAAGCATTGTGAGTTGTGTAAGAAGGATGTGAGTACACAACTATGTATCCCCAGACAATAGGGTGGCGATGTAAAATCATTTAAATTACTCTTGTGTATGTTTTCATTTCCACTTAGTCTTGTCTTTTTTCAGAATTATTAATTTTGTTATCCAGAATCAAATACATCAGGAAGAAAATATCCTTGTGGAAGCCAAAAACATAACCTGGAGGGGAAAAAAAAAGAATAAAAATGTTATATATTGGTGCTTCTTAATACCTAAGTACTGAAAGTAGAAACTGGAAAAAATCATGAGGATAGAAGTAGAATTACAGTAGTCTAGAAAATACAAATCATGAAGGTGACAAGAAGAGATAAGGAAGGTGAGGAGAATTAGGACACCGTTAATAGGAAACAAATAGCAAAAGAAAGATAAAATGCTTATAAAGTCAGTTTGTACGGACATCAGAGCGTTTAAGAGGCAGGTCAATGACTCCTTCATTTTGATGAATCTATTGACCTAAGTGAGCACCATGATTTTTTATTTTGGCTTGTTACAACAAGAAATAATGTCATTCAACACCACTGAAAGGAAATCAAATGTTTTTTTCAAAAACTAGACCCCGATAGTATTTACAGAGAATGAAACAAAATTTATCATATTCAAAACAGATGCTTCTCAAACAAAAAAAAATTTAAGAAAATCTAGAGTAGTCAAAATTGTGCGTCATCCCAGCTACCCGAACCGAAGACCGGAGGTTGCATATGTCATTTTATTTGTAACATACTGTTAGTGAGACCAATGCTACTTAATAACTCAGACTTTCTGGATGAATATATATGGAAAGCCTTCAAGACTACCCCACAAAGATTAAGGACCTGTTCACTTGGATTTCATGTAAATAAAGTAAAATGTGCGAGGACACTGTCTTAAACACAAGAAAGAACAGAAACTCTTTTGAGTGGTTGCAGTGACGACATTCTTAAGTTAAAGAGACTTGTCCTTCAGAAATTACATGCGAAATTGCAATCTTTAAGTAAGGAAAACGTTAGGAATAATTTCAAGTTAATTGCTGAGTTGAGTTATTTTTGCACAAGCACTGGGAAATGTCACAATGGACAAGATCTAACTTATTTGCCCAAGAGAATGGATCAAAATCATCAGAGATCCTTTTACAATGAAGCAGCGGATAAAATAGATAAACCAGACATCAAGTGTCACTGCACTGTGGTAGATTCTACAGAGGTTATAAACACGGGTTATTGATAACTATTGGAAGTTTCTGTTACGGCAGAAAACCCTCTATGGGATTTTAACCTCTTCACCAACTTATGACTGTATATCTGTGATGTTATTCAACAAAATGAAACTAGTCCTGGACGATTATACTCCATCACTGAACAACATTTTAAAGTTTGTAGGACATAATCTTCGGAGAAAGACCTGATCCCCCAGTGCCCAAAGCTGTTTATTACTTCATTATTTTGCAACCTTTATATGTTGTCTCCACAGGTCTTGTCAATGGGGCATTGTAAACTCCTTGCCAGATTTTTGGAGTTTTGTTTGTTTGTCTATTTTAGGCGTCTCAACGTGATAAGATGGCCTGCACTTTATGAAGCTGTTGTGAAATTTAAAGAACTCTAACATATGGTTTGAATACTTGAAAGCAGACTAAACACACTAAGGTGCAAAAGTTTCTTCCAGAATGGTGAAGCTGAAATGCATTATTTACATTTGGAAAGTTATTTTGGGGATATTTTGATAAAATAAGAGATTACAGAGTCCTGACCTGGATACATATGAAGAATACCTTATTTGTCACCTTTAAGTCTGTTTATTTATTTTTTATTTTTTTAACGTTTATTTATTATTGAGAAACAGAGAGAGTCAGAGCGTGAGCATGGGAGGGGCAGAGAGAAGGGGAGACACAGAATCCAAAGCAGGTTCCAGGCTCCAAGCTGTCAGCACAGAGCCCCATACGGGGCTCGAACTCACAAATCACGAGATCATGACCTGAGCTGAAGTCGGACGCTTAACCGACTGAGCCACCCAGGCGCCCCTCTTTAAATCTGTTTATTAAAACATTGGGAAAAACACACGTAAGATGAGCCAAAAATGACATAAAAGAACTGAGGGATGTAATTAATATAGATTTTGTTGATACAATAAAAAACTGAGCAAGAATGTTCAGACCATATTAAAAAATAATTAAATGATGAAAAGTTATAAACAGAAATAATGAATAGCTCTTGAACTGTTTGATGAGCCAATTAATGAATGCTGCTGATTGACACGAAATATTGACGCTGTCATTGACATTACAATGAGAACATTGATGAAAACATTGGAATGAAATCCGTTGATGTGATTTCATGTATGTCATTGATTTAAACCATATGTCAATGTACAAGAGCACATGAAATGCCCTGAAATCATGCAGTTAACCTAAGAAGAAAGTTTGTCAGAACTTTTCGCAGAAGTGACAAAAATCTAAAAAATTTAAATGGGGCTGCCAGTAACAAATTGTGAAAATGAAATAAAATTGGCCAAATTATAAGTAATAAAAATAAGAGTCAATCATGCTAAAGATAAACTATTCTCTCCGCAGAAAATGATATGCTGAGATTATTGTCATCCGTCATCCGAAGAGGGAATCAAAACATATAGTAGCCAAATTATGTAGAAAAAGTATTAAGCAGGTGAGTCAGGAAGTTTATTAATAAAACATATTATGTTTTCTGGGAGCGGGGATCTGCTATATTTTTAGCAGCTACTAGCCTTGAAAACATGTAATTTGTTGATTTTATTATTCCAGGAAAGCATCTAAGTTTACGCATAATTTTGCATTATTTTTCTTAAAAAAAGATCCCCCTATTGCTTAAGTATTAAGTTCTACAAAAACCTGGATCCTCTCTGGATTCTGAGAGTTTGGACAACCTTAGTTCATAGTGGCACATTTCAGACAATCACCCATTTTGGCCCCAGACTTCAGGGAAACCATTTTCAGGGCAGAAGATTTTCTTCAAAGGTGCTTTACAAAGTCCAAAAGGAGGAGCTTAGTTCACAGATCTTGTGCTGCCTCATTTTCTCCTACCCTAGGCATAACCATGGCTCTGGCTCCTGGTGGCCTCCTCTCCACAATGGGTCAGGAGAGGACATATTTACCTTTAATAGGAAGCTTGTGATGTTTTCGCTTGGATGAAAGTACTCTCTTTAATTTGTACAGTCTGCTGACTCTCCACCCCAATTGTGAAATGCTTGACTCTTCCTTTCTTCTTTTATCTTGCAGCACCATAGGACCCTGAGATCCTTACCTCAAGGACAAGTGGCTATTATCAGTGCAGGATGCAGAAAAAGCATGCACATGAAATTAGAAAGCAGTAAGAGGGCTTTGAAAAACAAATCCTCAGTTATCCACATATGAATTCATTCATACAGCCTATAGGCTATATGCTGAAAACCTCTTATGTTCCAGGGCAGATGTGAGAAAACCAAAAATAGTATTCAGCTTCGAGCCTTGGTACAAGGAACCAATGACTACAGAGGTCCTGGATTTTGAACAAATGATGTAGTGTGACTAATGAAAGTAACACCAAGGTGTTTGTCCTTTCTGTTTCTCTCTTTGCATTAACCTGCCCTCTTTATTCCTCTAGAAACCCTTCTGGCCAATGAGTCAGAATAATAAGCTAGATTGTATTAAAGTCAACTTGGTTAATCTTGAAATGACATTTCCAGATGCTGCTTCTTTCTCCTCCATTTTATTTTCAGATATTTATCCCAACTGCTGTCCCAGCTGAGTAATAACACCCCCAGGAACCACTATGAAATTTTTGGCTACAAACCAGAGGCAATAATCACACAGATGCAATAGCTTTCAATGGATCTCTACATGAGTTTCCCCTTTGTGGTTCCACTTTGGTCACTGTGTATCTTGGTGTTTTAGTATCCCCTCCACTTTGTCTCATATCTAGAGTTTCAGGAAAAATGGCGAGTGGCTTTTACCTGATTCTTCAAAATCCCTGTCTGAATTTTCACTTACCTGCTCTGTTCACAGTTGCAAAAGGTCTAACTCATGTAATAAATCCCTACCCCTTAATACTAATAATGGCGCTGATTCCCTTAGTGAATTCTAACCAATAAATACAGTGATTGGCTCCAGACGTGGTTCCAGAATAGAACCTTAAAGATGGGAATCTGGAACTGGTTTTCTCATCTGGCCACATATAAAGGATATTAATTCCTTTGTTTCCATAGTAAATAGTAAACTGGCAGTCCATGGCATGCACTGGCAAACGATATGTAAATTATTCCTCATAGTCACTTATGATCAAGTGTCTTTAGAAAAGCATGTCTCTGTATGACAAAGTAGCTAATATTTTAGGGTCACTAAAGAGCATAAAAACTTTGGGTTTGGTTGGTGCTTTTAAACATGCTGGAGACCTAAGAAAAAGAAAATGATGAGCTCAAGGCTTTAATTACCCAGATGAAAGTCTGATTATAAATCATAAAGCTTCTGTGACTACCCTGAAATAAATCCCATGTCCTGGAACTGCAAGGCTAAGATTTAAAAAAAAAATGTGTCTCTTATGTTAAATTTAGGGCATTAAAAAGGTGGAACCATTCAAGAAAATGGAATGGGGTCATACACACAGCTTCTGCTGGGACTGGACGCCCTAATCCCCACTTGGTAAAGACTCTTTTCCAGGGGAAGCAGGCTTTTCTTCCCTGGTTTGATGAGGTTAGTCTCCCTTTGTCTGAAAAACCTATAACAGCCTCCAAGGATGTAGTTTCCTTGCAGGGAAACTTCTCCGTGAAGACACACCCTCACCACCTGTTTTGCTTACCAGCTTAATTGAGATATAGCCTACATACCTTACAACTCACTCAAGGCATGTGTTTTTCAGGGACTTTTAGTTTATTTACAGAGTTGTTCAGCCGTTTCCACAATAGATTTTGTAATATGTCATGACTCCAGAATGAAACCCCAAATACTTAGTTTCTATCCCTCCAATTCCTCCCTCTCTCCGACCCAACACTAGGCAGCTGTTAGTCTATTCTCTGTCTCTATGGATTTACCTATTCTAGACATTATGTATAAATGGAACCACAGAATACATGATCCCCTTTGACAGAATTCTTTCACTTAGGATAATGCTTCCAGGGCCCCTCCATGTTGTAACATGTATCAGGTCTTCGTTTCTGCCTGTTGCTGAGTAATATTCCATTTTATGGCTTTAGCACATTTTACTTATGGACATCAGTTAACAGACATTGGATTGTTTCAACTTCTTGGTTTTTATGAATAATTCTGCTATAAATATGTGTGTACAACTTTTTGTGTGGACCTATGTCTCCATTTCTTTTGGGTATGTACCTAAGAGTGAAATTGCTAGATCACATGATATCCATAGGCTTAGGGAAATTACGATACTGAATTTGGTTTATTGTGAGATCTACTTACACATCCTTTAACCACCTTTCTTAAGAGATGCTGGAGGACACTGTCTTTGCAGTGGCTTTGAGAAATACATTGGTGAGACTGCTGTAGTAACTATTCTCTCCTAGCCGAGAATGAGAGAATAAATTGCTACCACCAAATTGAGTTCTCTAAATTCAATGGGTATAATATGTCTTGGAGTAGTAGGGGCCAAGTGTTCGGTTGTTAGGGCAAAGGCGGGCAGTGTTACTGTCAAGTATCAGAGAAAAAACAGTAACCAAAATGGTTTGACCTCCAGAGAATACTGATGTTAGTTAATCGGTCATCGTGTCTCTAACAATGAAATAGGAGGGCAGCTATTTAAACTACTGCTATTAGTGGAAAAGCTCTAGGTCTTAGGAACAGAAGATTGATTTAAATCAGCCCAACAGGGACTCAAAGGACCTCACACAACTCTAAGTCTTGAGTCAGCTCATCGTTCCAGAGCCTGTTGAATAAAAGAGAAACTTTGTCACCCCAAGGAAGAGTCCTGCTAATATTACCAACATGTTATGCTATAAATATCCCTCCTAGCATTTCCCAGAGAACTTCAGATGACTGTGCATAGGCGAAGGGAAAATAACTAGGCTCTCAGTGATTGTTTGGTCACTGGCTCTGAACCAACTAACACCTGGAAATCTAAAATGTCATTGTGGTTGGGCGCCTGGGTGTCTCAATCCGTTAAGTGTCTGACTTGGGCCCAGGTAAGGATCTCACAGCTAGTGAGTTGGAGTCCCGCGTGGAGCCCTGTGCTGACAGCTCAGAGCCTGGAGCCTGCTTCAGATTCTGTGTCTCCCTCTCTGCCGCTCACGCTCTGTCTCTCCCTCTCTCTTTCAAAAATAAATAAACATTAAAAATGTTTTTTAAATGTCGTTGTAGTTTACTGATTACAATGGGGATATATGGAAGTGAGTTGATTACTGGAGTTTGGATTTAATTATATCTATCTGTAGGCCAAAGGGGTCCCCAAACCAAACCCATGGTTATTTTCTAGTTCTGGGTTGCATGGTTGGGGTAGACATATTGGGCAACTGGCAGAATGCCTACATTGATTTCTTGACCTGTGAAGTGAGAGGTATTATAATTAGAAAAACCTGGTGGAAGCCACTGGAACTGCCTCTACTTACCAGGATAGCAAACTAAAGGCAGTACCGTATTTCCAAGATTAAGTCCACCATCAAGAACT
The DNA here is from genome assembly GCF_028749965.1 of Puma concolor. Classification (NCBI taxonomy): domain Eukaryota; kingdom Metazoa; phylum Chordata; class Mammalia; order Carnivora; family Felidae; genus Puma; species Puma concolor. The sequence goes on along the minus strand of NC_141675.1, from coordinate 145,421,291 downwards.
CGACGGATTCAGGGATAATACTTCCTACCACATCTCTATTCAACTTACCTAACTGGTGTACAAGGAAGACAGATGGATCTTGCAGAATAAAATCGATCAGTGTAAATTTTATCAGGTTGTGATTCCAATGCAGCTGCTGTTCCAGATATGTTTATTGTTGTTGTTGTTATTGTTGTTGTTAATGGACCAAATGAACATATCCCCAGAACCTGATAGGAACCTATTGATCTGCTGAATGATTTTTCTGTTAGTAAAAAATCATCGAAACTAGTTTGCATCCCTCTAGCAGAACTAAAAGTGTACCTTCACAATCTCACTTCAAGACTAATATCAACTCTCCAGGCTTCTGTGATTGTCCAGTATACAGGCAACTTACTGAAAAACTTCTTGACACATATACCTGAAGTATTGGAAAATATACCTAGTATATCCGGAGGTATACTAGATTCAGATTAGTCTTTACCCAGCAGTCACTAAATTTGCCATGATTCTGGTATCAGAGCATATGTATTTAGTTACTAGGTTGAATTAGATGTTTCTGAGCACAACTTTTAAAGTGTATTCTTCCTCAGTGGCTTGTCAGTGTTTATTATATTAGAGATGTACAGAAAGCTTGACTTTGGTCACAGATTTGGCCAACATCTGCTTTTCAGCTTCAATTTTAGTCTCAACCTTCAGTCTGAAGATCTGGATGCCAATTCCAATGCCATTTCTGCCTACCTGATCTGACTTTTGCATGATTAATTATCCATCATAGCATATTTGGTCACCAAATATTCATCAGAGAAAGCACTAGTAATGTCAACAAAGCATTTTATTTAGATTTATTAGTAATATCTGATTCTTTCCATATAAACTTAGTAAATACTCTAGTTGTAACCTGGACTAAAAAATCTTATTTTTTGTTTTTTATATTTCTAGTCTCTTGCTCACAGTTAAAGTATAATGATTATTATTATGAGAAAAAAATGATTTTTGTGAACACTACTGTTTTAATAATAACATTGGCTGAAAAACATTCAAAAAGTTAAATATGGAAATAAAACTCTTACTATTACAAAAATAGGAGAAAGCACATATACTACATAACTTTAAGAATAATGCATTATTTTGAGCCAGCAAATATATGTAAAATCTAAGTAATAATACATGATAGAATAACAGAGCTTTGGTATAAACATGTAATCTTATGAACTTGCTTGTTATACTAGTATTTATGTGACACAAAATAAACTTTAAGGATTCTTTTTATTGTTAAATTTATTAAGCTTATTTTATGTTATTTAGAATGAATTATTAAGATCATGAATCTTAAAAGCCCTATGGGGAATTTTTCATACCCCATAAAGATACATTAGAAACAGAATGTCAATTGTGTTATCTAAAAGTTTTATAATAAGAAAAAACTCCAAAATGATAAGTAAATATCACCCATGAAAGATCATCTTCTATGTAAGTGTCAGTAAAAATATAAAGAATTTAAAGACGTGAAGAAAGTGGGAGAAAAAAATGAGGAAATCAAAATTCATTTTGTTCCCACTGATTCATCTGGTTTTTACAAAATTTTATAAAAAGTATTTAAAAAGAAAATTCCATATTATTTCGAGTCTATGGAGGCCAAATATTTAAACAAAAAGCTTGACAGAATTATTGCTACCAACTCTCAACAATTCAGTAATTGAAAAATAAAGACTATTCTTTTTACACGGTTTTAAGCTAATAATTATAGGTATAATGTACTTTCAGAAAAGAAGTATGTTACTTTTCAATGAGTCTATTCAAAATTTTGGAGAATTTCAGATTAGCTCTTTGTCTATGGCTATGGAATTTGGCCATCCAAGTAGTGACTGGTGACTAAATAAACATAGTTATTTGCAGCAATAAATCCTGAAAGTTGTAGGTCAAGTCCATTGTGTCAACTTTCCTTCTCCTGGGGACACTGTGATTTCTTTCTGCATCACAAATGCGTGCACTGCTGGAAGTATTGCTTTCCTGAATAGGGTCCAGTTCCACATATGCCTGTGCCTATGAATGCCACCATGGGAGATTTTTATACTCTTTTTCAGCTCCTGCTGGGAAAATAATCTCTTCTCCAGTAAGTCCTGTATCCAGACTTGCTGCCATGTCAGAAAACTCTTTTTCCCTTTTGGTTATTTTCCATATGTCACCATTAAAATCTCTGTAACTGCATCTTTGGTGTTTAAAGCAGTCTGTTTTCAAATAAAACAAAAACAAACCAAAAAACAAACTCACCATGATTTTGACTTGAATTTTTGTGTGCATAATAAACGTTTTCATTTTTATATTTACTTTCATTTATTCAATAAATTTATTGAACATCTATTATATACCAAGTACCTTCTCCCTTGTGACAGATGAAGAAACTGAGAGTCAAAAATATCATTAAGCTACTTAGTCCAGAGTACAGACTAGAATCCAAATTTGAATCTTAGTTTCTATCTAGTTCAATGATCTCTGCCTTTTAATTGTAGTGTCTAATCCATTTGCATTTAATATAATTGTTGATGTAGTTGAAGTCTACCAGATTGCTATTTGTTTTCTATTTATACCCTTGGTTCTTGATTTATGGGGCTTTTGTTTATGCAAATTTTTTAATAAAAATGATTGTTCTAGAGATTTCAGTACATATCCTTATTTTACCGTACTTTATTAACACTATAAATTAAATACTATATCCCTTCAAATATATTGTGAGAATCTTAGAAGTGTGTAATTTTATCCTCCCGTTCTTTGTTTCTTTGGAATTTTTTCATATATTTACTTGTAACAATATCAGCCCACAATATATTATATTTTTAAATGCTATTTGTCTTTTAAAGACATTAAGAGAATTAAGTAAGTTATATTTATCCACATAATTAACATTGCCAATGATTTTAGTTCAATCCTGTATTTTGGAGTTTAAATCAGCTGTAATTTTCATTCAGTTTGAAGTATTTCATTTAGCATGTTTTGTACTACAGGTATGCTGTCCTGTCATTTTTGGAGGAATTTTTCTCTGGAACAGAATTATGTGATAAAATTTTTCCTTCCTCTTATTCCTTATATCTTTCCTTTCTTCTACTTCCAAATTTTGTATCCCATTGTCTTCCACTTTCCATAATTTCTGATGAAACATCAACAATATTTCTTTGTAGTAGTTTTACTGGATTTTTTTTCTTCCTTTCACGTTCTTCTTAGAGAGTCTATTTATCTTTAATTTCAAAAATTTAGCTACAATGTCCACAATTATAGTTTTGTTTGTACTTATTCTGATTGGTAGTTAAGATCTTCTAAACTATAGGGATTCAGTTTTTAACCAATTTTAGAAAACTTTGGTCATAATTTCTTTACACATTTTTAATTTTTTAAATTCTTTTACCTCTTTTTTACATATTTTTGGCCACACTTACATATATATTCACCCACTTAATATAGTATCACAGGTCACTGCTACCCTAATCATTTTTTTTGGTCAGTCTTGTTTATCTCTTTATGCTTTTTTAGTATTGAATTATAAGAATTATGAATTCTTCTTTAGCGCTCAATTTTCTGATGAACTGGTCAATGAATATTTTTTTACTTCATTTATTTTATTTTTCAATTCCAGTACTTCCACCTAGTTATTTCCAGCTCCAATCTCTTTTTTTATTATTATTATTTTTAACTTTTGAGACAGAGAGAGACAGAGCATGAGCAGGGGAGGGGCAGAGAGACAGGGAGACACAGAACCCGAAGCAGGCACCCCCGCACCCGGTACCCGGTCCCCTGCATAGGGCCTAATTTGGGTCTCGAACTTGACAACAAGAGATCATGACCTGAGCCAAAGTGGGATACTCAACCGACTGAGCCACGCAGGCGCCCCATTCACAGCTCCAATTTCTTTGTTGAAATGCTCATCTCTTGTCTACGACCGTAACACACTGAACATACCCGATCTTGTCTGAAACCTTCGTCTCTTCTTTTGTTACACTCATGTTTTCCTGTTAATTCTTCAACGTATTTGTGGTGGTTGTTTTAAGTTTCTGGTCAGATACTTCTAAAATATGGGTCATACGTAGATGTGCTTCTATTGAGTCTTTTAATTGTTGATTATGGGTGAGACTTTTCTACTTCTTCACATCTCCAAGTTTTACTGTATTCCAGATATTGTGAATAAAAGAACAGCAGAAAGAAAATATAATTTGTTTGGCTTTATTTGGTTTTATTATTTTCCCAAATAATGCATGTATATTGGGTAGGGTGAAGTGACAGTCATTCAGATTTCTCTAGATAGGAGTATAAATAGGGCTTAATTGAAGTTTTCAGTACATGAATTTCTCCTTTCTGACAGTTTTATTTGTATTAAGTTATCATTGCTGCCACTGAGGGATGGGACACTTTGACTTTTTCTTTTTTTAATCTGAGAAGAATTTTAGCTCCATTTCAAGTTGTTTTGGTTCTTAAAAAAAAAAAATCAACAGTTTTAGGGACCTGAAATCTAAACACTCTAAGGTTCTGAATTCTCTGCTTTCAGTCTCTCCCAGACTATTGTTTTGACAAAATTCTGCAGTGGTGTGGAGCTGGGCAGAGAATTCCATGACTGAGATTTGTTTTTTATTTAGTGTCCTTCTAGAGCCAAATATATTCTGCTTGCCTACTCTATCATCAAAAACGTGGCCAATTTTTCTGCATCACTGTAAAGTATCCCAGTCTAAGGTAGGCTGGCTTCTCCCCATAACTGTTTCCAGGCACAGAAGCTTTCGTGGCTTTCTATTCATCTATCAGGAATTTGCTTTTTTTCTGGAATTCAGTCTCCCAAGGTGTCTTTGCATCTACCCTTTTTCTTTCATCCTACACAAAATATAGTTTTTACTTTATTCATTTATTTCTCTTGTTGGTACCATGCATCAAAGGTATTTCATGTCATTTTTACATCCTAATTTGAAAAGGAAGGGAAATATTCTATTTTTCCAAGTTGAGCAGACTGAATATAATCACAATAATCTTGATAATCTTATGTTTTTGTTTTCTTATACATATAATTTTATTTTTAAATGTGGAGTCACTCCTTCTAAATCTTGGATTAATTATTTTACTTTTCTAAATACTTTTACATTTAAGTCTTTATTTGATAATATGTATGTTTTATAAAAGTTGTATTTTAAGTATACATACGACTTTATCTGGGGCACCTGGGTGGCTCATTCGATTAAGCATCCAATTCTTGATCTCAGCCTAAGTCTTGATCTCATGGTTGTGAGTTCAAGACCTGCATTGGGCTGTGCACTGGGCATGAAGCCTACTTTAAAACAAAAACAAAAACAAAAACAAAAACAAAAACAGAAACAGAAACAAAAACAAAACAAAACAAAACAAAACAAAAAACCCATATGACTTTATCTAACAAAGCAGAACTAAAATTTCCGTCTATAGTTTCACCTTTAAAAAGTATAATTCCAAAACACACACAGATGCATAAAGGTCACTTTTAGAACAGCCAGAAACTGGGGAGCCTGGGTGGCTCAATCGGTTGAGCATCTGATTTTGACTCAGGTCATGATCTCACAGTTCATGAGTTCAAGCCCTGTGACGGCTTCTGTACTGACAGCTCAGAGCCTGGACCCTGCTTTGGATTCTGTGTCTCCCTCTCTCTTTGTCCCTCCTCCATTAATATTCTGTCTCTCTCTCAAAAATAAATAAACACTAATAAAATAAAACAGCCAGAAACTCATTATGTCTACTCAGGTACTGATGGAAATGACAAGTAGGCATACCAAATAAAAATAAATTTAGGACAAGAACAAGAGGAAAATTTAATTAAAATTAACCTAGATAATCACAAATAAAATAATCTACTACATACAGAAATAATGTCATAAAAATATCTCACCAATAAAGAAAGATTCAATAAGGTAGACACACATGAAAATTTGTTTATATTATTTTGATAGTAACTCTTCCAGAATTCGGTTAAATGAAAGAAAAAACAAAGAACTAACAAATGTTGAAACTTGTATGGATTATTAAGGTTTAAAGAAAGAACCTTAAGATACAACAAGGAGACATGAGGGTTGAATTTTGCACAAAGGTAGATGTGTTGGCCCAATCATGTAGAGGAACAAATTCTGACCTGAGCCTCTGACTACAGACATACACGTATTTGCCATGACTCAAAACCAGATTAGCTATGAATGACAGTCATCACTTTGTTTGAAGTACTTGACAAAATGGGTAAATACATGGAAGCCCAGGATGTAATATTACAGATTGCTTTTTCAAGATCTATCATAATTAATGTTATTATTTGTCAATAGAGTAAGATATCAAACATTTACATATGCCTAACTACTAGGGAATCCAATAAATACTTGGCTTTTATTAAATAGATTCTAATATTAGAAAGGATTGACTTTAGGAGAAATCCTTCAGAATAATGACGTCCAGGCTGGAGTCTGTCAGATTGTTTTAAGTCAAGAGACATGTGTTAATAAATAGCAAAAGTATAGAGGATGTAGTTATAATGTCATAGCTAAGGATTTAGACTCAAGAATCAGACTGCCTGGGTCCAAATCCGGGCTGTATCTGCATGATCTTGGCCATGTTATGTGACCTGTGTTTCACTCTCCTTATCTGTAAAGTGCAGATTATAATATTATCAACCTCGCAGAGTTAGTGCAAAGATCAAGTAAGTTAATATGGTATATTCAAAACATCTGAAATAGTGCTTGGAACATAGTAGGTATTACATATTTTTTATTATTGTTATCATTATTATTATTAATTATTATTATTAGGTATATCCAAATCCTGAAAATGACAAAACACATGGTAAAAAAAAGTTCTATTGCTTGTATTGTCAATAAATTCTAAAATTTCTTTCTCCCACGGCAAATAAAACTTTCATATTTGGCCTAGTCAGGAATCTAGAACAAACCAAAATCTTTGATTAACTGTTAAGGTATTTTGAGTAAGAACTGGGCAAATACTGTGGGTTCTCCACTTCGGCGTCAAGCTTCCAGATTTAATTTCACTCCAGGATCCGTGAGTGAGAAAATTTCCTAGACCATATTTTATTACGAATTAAGTGAGAAACATTCTTTGATCTGAATTATTTATCTTTCTAAGTAGATAAAAGCTGCATTCTTCAGTGATTATATGCAGAGAACTGCAAGATGTCAGGTGTCGAAGAAGCGAGGAGCTTTTCTCTGTATGGCTGGGGCAAGCTGATTGATCCCCATGTCTTCTGATAAATTCTTCTCACCGCTGTACTGTTGAGGGGGAAAGGGAGAAGAACTTTTTACCATCTTTGCAGTCCTTTGCTAAAAAAAACCATTCTTCTATGAAGCAATTTGAAGGCACCTCTTTTTCTTCAATATGGTTCTTTATGCAAGTCGATAATTGGTTTCTCCCAAGTTACCAAAATCTAACTTGGCCTTGACGTGGAAAACTTATTCCGATGTACCAAGACCACCTCTATGCCCCCAGGTCAGGTCTTAGCAAGCGGAAAGCAAATTATGGCAACATTAACAGTTATTGGCATTTTTTTTCTCTAATTCAAACTATGAGAGACCCACTCCTGGTGACCTAGTCAATAAACAGCACCCTGGTTTCAAATACGGTGTAAATTCTCTCATTACTTATGTAGTAAGGAAACTACATGAAATGTTGGGAACCTGAAGTCCTCAAATACAGATGATACACAACAGAAAAGCAGCTTTAATTTGCGGTCCTTCGCTTGGGATGTTAAGAAGAAAAGCATCTTCACCGTCCATGTGTCTTCTGCATGTCAGGCTTAACAGTGGATCTGGTATCAGAGTCTGTATTCATTTCAAACAAGGCAAACACAGTGCATAAACTGAGCCAGGCCCACAGAGATTGCATCTGTCATATTTGGAAGGAAAAATAAACAATCAAATAAGCAATGTCAACCAAAAGCCTTCGTGAGATAGAAATTAAGAATGCACAGTTTAATTTAACGGCCACTGGCACACATTGCCTTTTTTTTTTTTTTTTTTTTTTTGCCTGAGTAGCATAAATAACATAGTCAGTCAGTACGCATTAGATATTTTCCAGAGAATTTTGATTCCATCTGTGATGCTGCCTAGAGGTTCAGGAGGGATGACTGAGAGATCAGGAAAGCATCTGTGGGAGACAGATCCTCGGGTTCCTTGTTTTCTTGGCCCCGCGAGGTAACAGCGTGTACACATTGTTTTCATTTTGAAAGTACCAGTACCTGGGAAGGACAACCAGTGATATAGAAGAAAGCAGGCTTTGTGAGAGACCCAGATGCACATCATGTATGAGGCCAGTTAGAGAAACAGTTAAAATTTCAGCAGACTAATAGTTTACTTTTTTGCTGTCCCTTTGCTAAATGCTTCAAGGCTTCCCTTATCTGAGTGTCATCAGATCTTATAACCCTTGAGTGTCGCAAATCTCCCCGTCCCTGCTGGCCACAAACTATTGGAAAGGATCTCGGGATTTATTCCTGTATGAAAGGAAGACTGTACTTTTGATGTGCTAAGGAACTAAAGAACTCGACCCTCTGCTTTCAAGTTGCGACTCCCTTTCTTCCCAAAGGCAGTTCCTAGTAAACAATCAAGTCATTTGAAAATTCTGGGTCCATATTCTCCATAACAGTTCAAAACATTTAGAGTCAGTGGGTGATGTAGTCAAATGTCAGTCTGAGACAGAAAAGAATTGTACTTTGTATGTTTATTTTCTTTTAGCTTTTCATTGTATAGGTAGTTTTTAAAGGTACGTTTACCTTCTGGTGAGCTAAATATTAGGAATGTTTAATGAGTCTGCAAATATCTCTCATTGTGCACAATGGTAATTTTTGAGAGTGACTTTCTCGCAAAGTAAATTGAGTCAACAATAAGGACATTAGCATAGATAATGGGTTCACGCTGGCTTCTGTTTGTGTCAGCTCTCCCATTGAAGGGGAAACTGGTTGTGTTTGACAGTTCAATCTAGAAATAAATAAATTCTAAGTGCTCATATTTCACTGGACTCTCTGAACAGAAAGAAATTTAATTTGGAGGAAATGCCTGCCTTAAAAAACATCTCCCCTCTTGACAGTTGAGGTCTGTGAACTGTCACTCCCCCTTCACTCCAGCCCCTTCTCTTCTGAATACTAAGAACTGAAATTATCATTAATTTCATGTTTATTTAAAACCATGGAAAACCCTGGGGACTCCTAATATCTATTGACAGCTACCCTGTGGGCCACAGGCAGGGATTCAGAGAAGGGCCCCTTGGAGGGCACCTGGGTGGCTCAGAGGGTTAAGCGTCTGATTCTTGATTTCAGCTGAGGTCATGACCTCATTGTTTGTGAGATCAAGCCCCATATTGGGCTCTGCGCTGACAGCACAGAGCCTGCTTGGGATTCTCTTTCTCTCCCCCTCTCTCTGTCCCTCTGCAGCTCATGCTCTCTCTCTCTCTCTCTTTCTCTTCTCTCTCAAAATAAATACATCAACTTAAAAGAAGGGGGGATACCCTTTGATCAACACACACCACAGCAGAGATGAGGGGACTGTCTCTACAGTGCATGGACAGGGGTCAGCATTTCTTTTAGGTAGGCCTGGACAACTCAGCTCTTTTTTTAATAATTATTATGGAAAAGAAATCTCACTTGCAGAGGCCTCTATTAATCTGGTTTGGAGCATTCTAAATTAGAGGACACCAGTCTCTGAGTGGAAATGTTGCAAAAAAAGGGTTTGAAAACTATGCTTGGTGCTGTAGAAGAAAACTAGAAGGCACAAAATACATCCTCTGCTCCCTAGGTGTAAAATAATAGTACACATGTTGAATACAAGTCACACAAGGCCCTAAGGTACGAAATGGCTTGGTGATATTGGTGGAAGTAATCCACGGCTGCCTGTTATCTTCAACTTATTTCTGGGTTTGGCATGCCATTTTATGGAGGAATGTTTCCACAAAATGCAGTAGTGGTTGATGAATCAGAGCCCAATCCAGAGCTAGACTTTTGGGTGAGTTAACTTGGGCAAGTACTCCACCTCTCTGGCTCTCTGTTCCCCCTTTCTTGGGCTGTTGTCAGAGTGAATATACCTGAGTATGTGTAAAGTTTGTAGAAGAGTGCCTGGAACAGAGCAAATACAATCCTTGATAGTATATTAAACTGTGCCTACAAAATTGTCCTGCGTACTCCTGGAACTAGTTTTTATTTTTCTCCACAGTCTTTTTTTTTTCAGTCTCTCCCCATAGTAAATAAACTTAATCTTTCTATGGATTCCAACAATGCCAACTGCAGAGATGTGGCAGAACTCTGCCAGTGCTCCCTGTTCAGCCCTCCAGCAGACCCTCCTCTTGGTCTCTATTTATTTCCAGCTTTAGCTTGTTTAATTTTTTTTTTTAATTTATTTATTTTGAGAGAGAAAGAGAGAGCACGTGAGGGAAGGGGAGAAAGAGAGGAGAGACAATCCCAAGCAGGCTTGGCACTATCAATGCTGAGCCTGATGCAGGGCTCCAATCCACTAACCTTGAGATCGTGACCTGAGCCAAAATCAAGAGGTAGCCACTTAACTGACTGAGCCACCAAGCTGCCCCAAATTTCAGTTTGTTTAGATGACTTTTTTCACTTCAAGGTTCTGAAAATCTTGTGTGTGCATATTGAGCTCACTTTTGATGAGCATTTCTGTGTCATACCCTGACAGGATTTAATCAACAGGAGCTTCCCATGAATGTTAGCATTTGGCGTTTTAAGTCCAATCACATCATCCCGTTTATATGTACATATCTGTCCGGAGTTATTCATTTGACAGAAGGAAAGGAGAACTCCTTTTCAAACTTAGACTTCATTTAGAAATTGTAGATTTGGCTGTTTGGATCAAACTTGAACTAATTGATTTGCGTGAACACTGCCGCTAGTAAATTTCACTTTCAATGAAGTTTAAGCGATTTTATTTCAAGAAATTCCTAGCCTAGAAGAACTTTTTATTTTTTAATGGATTACTAAAGTCCTGCAAAACTCCACACTCTCCCTGTGAATGGAAGTGTTCACGATGATTCTACAAAGAAATGCTTAATGAAGCACATTTTGGATTTTGGAATCAACTTCTAATGTCAATGGAGTTTGATCCCTGACTGATGCACTTGTGGCAGGATTTGCCATCTCTGGTTTAAAAACATCTCATCCTCAAAGAAGTAATCAGAGTTTAATCTTGTCTGTTTTCAGCTCTTCATATCAGAACCGATTTGCTTCCACTGGGGAGGAGACGCTGACCTTCCAAGTCTAATCCAAATGCGCATAGCTGCTCTAAAGGAGAGGGAAGCGTTTTTCCCCCTCTCATGATTTGTTGTGTAATAAACACAGTCCTTATAATTTGTTGCGTCTTATGTTCGATTTTGTAGCAATCTATAAAAGAACCTGCTTGGCTATTGATTACTTTTTAAAATAGTCTGTTATCAATCAAACTCATAAACCATTGTGCTTGCAGTACTTAAATGTGAGAGATAAATTATATTTTCCCCTATAACCCTCTCTCTGTTTATTAAGGTGTATTTGGGACAGAAGAGGAGGAGGGGGGAGAAGGACTATCTTCAGGATACACTATATGTTCCTTTTTGTTCCCCATTCTTACTATTTTTCATTCGTTTTATTGTTCATTTCTACTGGCCACCTCACATGAAGGCTTTGTGGGACATTTTGAAATTAAAACAAACAAACAAACAAACAGTAAACGGCAATCTTAAAATAGTTTCTAGAGATTTCTGCAAGTAAAAGATTTTTAAATGCCTCACAAATATGCCCTCTCATTTTCAGAAAAGACCAGCCCAGAAATACTGCCTTAAAACTCTCTGGATAATTTTATTCACTTCCATAGTCTGCAAATGACTAGTGCTGCTTTTTTCTTTTTTTTCATAGAGTTGAGAATTTGGGGTTATTTTTTATATTGCGCACATTTTGTCCCTTTAGCGAAGCTACTCAGTGCTTTAATGGTATTGCCTTATCAAAGATTTGGTCAAAGATCACAGACTATTGTAAACGTCATAAAGATACTGTTTATTGAAATCAGTGCTCAACTGAGACAATACAATATTGTCCCTACAGAATATTGCTTTGGAGTCTAGTATTCATATCTCAGTATATTTCTTGGTTGTGGTTGAGCGTGATAGAAGACAGTTTTGTCAGAAAAGCACTGTCTGGTCTATTTCACCCAGGTCCACATGCATGGACAGATGTGTCTGTGTGGGACGAAGACAGCTGTTTATTATTTTATTTATCTTTGTTTGCATGTAACTTTTTGCATGTAACTTTTGTTTTGCTATTCTTTTCTGTTTTCATTGTAGCAAAGCAAATATTCACTGGTAGTCACAGGTGCTATTGCTTTATTAAATCAAAATACTATGTATCAGGATGTATGTGTCTGGAAAATACTCTGACATATCTATACCCATGTGACAATAACCCTTTGAGAGTAAGGGCTTTCTTTATCTTATTCACCACTATTTATAGTGACCAGCACAGTGCCTGATACACAGAAAATATTCCATATATAGCTGTTAAATGTGTCAACAAATGGATTCGGTCAGAATGGAAGAGTTTGCGTTGACACTTGCAACCTTTGGCTGAATGAAGTTCATATTATGGTTTGAGACTTTGAACCAACTGCTGAAACTCAGGAGATCTTCATACAAATTGAGTTTTCCAATGTATTTGTTAACTCCAATCTCTGTTTATTTGTTTGTTTTAGTAAGAAAATATGACAACACACGGCCCTCCACGTCTACAGGGCACCAGTTGGCTGGAGCTGAGGAATGTCTGGCTGCCCCCTTGGGTGGGGTGGCACATTCTGTAGATCACAATGGCTGCCTCTGTGGTTACAATGTACACACTGCACTCACACCGGGCTGGTTCAGTCACTAACATCACCCTGACCACCATAGGCATTTGGATTTGCAACCCCTTGTAGAAATGCGCTAAAAGATACCTGCAAACATAGTAGTTAACTGAGTACAAAAGGCAGCGTGGGCTAAACTATTTTTAGGTTATCTGATAACATGGATTAGATTCCAAACAGTATAGACATGGAAAGACTTTGACCGAGTTAAGTGTGACTCAAGCTGACTGTTTTATACTAAGTAAGGTTGGAAGAGAATTATGTATGGAAGCATTCCCAGACTTGAGACAGGCCATGAGTAACAGCATAGGATTTGGACAAAGCTTATCCGTAAACATTTGATTTAGGATGCATATTTATTTAGAAATGTCACAGAGGGAAAGGAAGACTGGGAAAGTCCATAACTGTCCATCTTTGGAATGGGAAACTAAAACCAAAGTACCGAATCGGCTGTAAAAAATTAGAATAGAAGAAGGCATTTAAAAATATTTTTAAAAAATTGATGGTTAAAAAATTCAGATCCAGTTCCGGATGATTCTTGTGGATAGGGCTGACAATGGAAAAGGAGGAATATGATGGATACTGAAAACATCAGGTTAACAACTGAACCACATGTTTTTCTCATTGTTAATTAATACTTAACATGGTAGACATTCCTGCATTCCTCTTATAAGTGGAGAAATATTATAGATGTTCTAATAATGTGTTCTGAGAACAGTAGCATAGGTTTCAGTATATATAAAAACTAAATGGTAAAGTAAATGTATGTAATCAACATTTAACATTGTTAAAAATCTCATGAGTTTCTTAAGTATATATAATGAGCATTTCCTAAATATATATTCCTTTCTTATATATATGCAATCTTTTCCTGAATATATATAATCAGCATTTACCATTATTTAAAATCTCATGAGTTAGCGCTTACATACAGATTTATTCTCCACCCATACTTTGGAGAGTATGGGAATGACCTAACATCATTTTGATGTGAGTTCCTTAGTGTCTACTCAGGATAAAATGACTACTACACTTGTCTCTTTATACGCATTTGATTTTCTACATTAATGCCACTCATTTTTATGGCACTCTCCTTTTTTTTTTTAATTTGAAAAAGTACATTTTATTTATTTTTTTAATATACTTTATTGTCAAGTTGGCTAACATGCAGTGTATACAGTGTGCTCTTTGTTTTAGGGGTAGATTTCCATGATTCATCGCTTACATACAACACCCAGTGCTCATCCCAACAAGTGCCCTCCTCATTGCCCATCACCCATTTTTGCCTCTCCCCTACTGCCCCCCCATCAACCCTTAGTTGGTTCTCTGTATCTAAGAGTCTCTTACGGTTTGCCTGCCTCTCTGTTTGAAACTATTTTTTCCCTTCTCTTCCCCCATGGTCTTCTGTTAAGTTTCTCAAGTTCCATATATGAGTGAAAACATATGATCTTTCTCTGACTGACTCATTTCACTCAGCATAATAACTTCCAGTTCCATCCACATTATTGAAAATGGCAGGATTTTGTTCTTTCTCATTGCCAAGTAGTTTTCCAAGTATCCACAACCTCTTTATCCATTCTTCAGTTGTTGGACATTTGGGCTCTTTCCATAATTTGGCTATTGTTGAAAGTGCTGCTGTAAACATTGGGGTACATGTGACCCTATGAATCAGCACTCCCTTATCCCTTGGATAAATTCCTAGTAGTGCTATTGTCGGGTCGTAGAGTAGATCTATTTTTAATTTTTTGAGGAACCTCCACACTATTTTCCAGAGTAGCTGCACCAGTTTGCATTCCCACCAACAGTGCAAGAGGGTTCCCGTTTCTCCACATCCTCGCCAGCATCTACTGTTTCCTGACTTGTTAATTTTAGCCACTCCGACTTGTGGGGGTGGTATCTCAGTGTGGTTTTGATTTGTATTTCCCTGATGATGAGTGATGTTGAGCATCTTTTCATGTGTCTGTTGGCCATCCGGATGTCTTCTTTGGAAAAGTGTCTATATGTGTCTTCTGCCCCTTTCTTCACTGGATTATTTGTTTTTTGGGTGTTGAATTCGGTAAGTTCTTTAGAGATTTTGGATACTAAACCTTTATCCAATATGTCATTTGCAATTATCTTCTCCCATTCCATCAGTTGCCTTTTAATTTGGTTGATTGTTTCCTTTGCAGTGCAAAAGCTTTTTACCTCTTGATGAGGTCCCAATAGTTCATCTTTGCTTTTATTTCCCTTACCTTCGGAGACATGCCGACCTAGAAACTGCTGCGGTTGAGGTCAAAGAGATTGTTGCCTGTTTTCTCCTCTAGGGTTTTTATGGTTTCCTGTCTTCCATTAAGGTCTTTTATCCATTTTGAGTTTATTTTTGTGTACAGTGTAAGAAAGTGGACCAGGTTCATTCTTCTGCATGTTGCTGTCCAGTTCTCCCAGCACCATTTGTTAAAAAGACTGTCTTTTGTCCATTGGATATTCTTTCCTGCTTTGTCAAACGTTAGTTGGCCGTACATTTGTGGGTCCAATTCTGGGTTCCCTGTTCTATTCCATTGATCTATGTGTCTGTTTTTGTGCCAATACCCTACTGTCTTGATGATTACAGCTTTGCAGTAGAGGCTAAAGTCTGGGATTGTGATGCCTCCCTCTTGGGTTTTCTTTTTCTTTTTTTTTTTTTTTAATTTTTTTTTTTTCAACGTTTATTTATTTTTGGGACAGAGAGAGACAGAGCATGAACGGGGGAGGGGCAGAGAGAGAGGGAGACACAGAATTGGAAACAGGCTCCAGGCTCTGAGCCATCAGCCCAGAGCCCGACGCGGGGCTCGAACTCACGGACCGCGAGATCGTGACCTGGCTGAAGTCGGACGCTTAACCGACTGCGCCACCCAGGCGCCCCGGGTTTTCTTTTTCAACATGACTTTGGCTATTCAGGGTCTTTTCCAGTTCCATGCAAAGTTTAGGATTTTTTGTTCTAGCTTGGAGAAGAATGACGGGATGTCACTCTCCTTTAAATGCTAAGTATAAATGATTTAATATTGTGTCCCATGGCTCATATTTATGACTATGCTGAATGAAAAGTAGGTGGTCAGATAGCACCAGGTGCAGTTTACCTTGGAGATATTACTAAGGCTTGTACAGGCCAAGCCTTCTTTCAGAGAAAGAATCGATCTTAGGTAATGGTAAAGTTGTGTTTCGGTAAACTAAAACCTGAAGGGAAAAAACACTTGGAAGTGTGTTGGAACAAGTTATGTACAATGATCTTCACTACAGCATTGTTTGAAAAATAAAAACCTGGAATCTGTGAATGGGAATATCTTAAATAGATTATACTGTATCTGTGCCACAGAAGATTAAGTAACTTTCTGAAAACTGATGGAAGAGAATAGATCTTAATTTGGAAAGCTGTTCATAACTGTAAAAAAAATACACATTACAGTAGGTGTCATATGACCCCATTCATGTTATTAAAATATTTGCATCCATATGTCTATTTTTAAATGCATAGATGAATTCTGGAAAGATAAATTAGAAGTTGCAAACAGTTGTTACTACCTGGGAATGAGATTGGGGAACTTGCTGGAACCGAGTCTTTTTCTTCCCACTTTCCATCTTATTATATGGTTGAAATTTTTGGATTAATGTACAGTAAAACCTTGGTTTGTACACATAATTCATTCCAGAAACATGCTTGTAATGCAAAGCACTTGTATATGAATGTGAATTTTGAGACCCATTGGCTCATTTGTGGTCATGTGATGTTTGGTGTCACATACTACTCACATTGCAAGACATCGCTCATTTTTCAAGTTAAAATTTATTAGAAATGTTTGCTCATCTTGTGGAACACTTGCAGAATAAGCTACTCCAGATCCAAAGTTTTACTGTATATTTCTTGTGTAATGGAATTTATTTTTGCCATTCCTCTAAAACACACACACACACACACACACACACACACACACACACACACAGAAGTGCATTGGTATCTCAGATGTATCTTTATGGCAAACTACTCAATGTACATTTCACTTAATGCCATAACGGTAATTGATTTGTACCTTTCTGTTGAGGTCTGAACACAATGTCCTGCGCCAAAGTCAGCCTATAAGCTTCAAAACTCATATCCCTGCACAATCATGTTGATATCACACAGTATTACTATCATTATCATTTCTTTATCCGCCCTCTTTCCAGATCCTTCTCCTATTTAATCTTTTAATCTTCTTTTTTTTAATTTGCTTCCATCTGCAATTTTCTCTAATTCCAAAATAAGCCTAAGTACACAATTTTATTCAGAAGAGACTTAGGAAATGACTTTGGATAAAGTTGCTTAAAAGAAAAGAGTGAAACAAATTAAGTTACTTAGAAAATTATTCCATACTGCTTATTTTAAAGCATCTTAACTCTAAGAGAAAGTGAATATAAATTAATCAACATCTAATTTTACAGGAAATATTACACTATTAAAAAAGGAAATATTTATCAATTTAAAATAATTAGAATCAATGTGATTTAGATCCATGCATTCTATAATCTATTAATCTACTTTGAAATAGCTGCTTTATAACATATGGCCTTAGTAATATCCAGAGAGAAGTTCCCTTTTATGAAACTTGCTGAGAAAACCTAAAGTATGTGCTTTTATTTTTTTACCAAAAGAAAGAGAAGTTGTGCTCCCTGTGCCAGAATTTGAGACCTAGGCCACTCTCAGATTCATCAGATACAGGTGTTTAACAGAGATTTCACAAAGATTTCACTGGCGGAGTAACAGAAGTCCATTAGAAGAGTTCTACCAGTTTCTAAGTTGAAACAAGTTTAAAATCCCCTTCTTATCTAGCCCAATAAACTGTTGTGTTGAAAAGCAGGCAATTCTTCAACACTTTTCATGTTCTGATTACTTTTTAAAATGTATCAGATTGTATGCTTCTTCAAAGACTGGAAAAGGAAAGAAATAGTAGTATGTTACTTTCCACCAACTTTAAAATAAGCTCAAAGGACACTCTGATAACATAATGGATTCCTATTTGAGAGCATTTCATGAAAAGTGGTCTTGAATTTGCTGGGATTAGCTTAAGGTAATGTGTATGAAGCTAAGCCAATTTGATTTGTTCAGTAAAATCTTATCCAACATCTTAAAGGTGCACATAAAAGCAAAAATAGGGGTGCCTGGGTGGCTCAGTCAGTTAAGCATCGACTTCGGCTCAGGTCATGATGTCACGGTCTGTGAGTTCAAGCCCCGCATTGGGCTCTGTGCTGACAGCTCAGAGCCTGGAGCCTGCTTCCAATTGTGTGTCTCCATCTCTCTCTGCCCCTCCCCTGCTCACCCCTGCTCACTTGCTTCCTCTCTCAAAATTAAACATTTAAAAAAAATAATAAAAACAAAACAAAAATAAGCAGAAAATGGGGAAAAATCAATATATAAATCAGTAAAATGTCTGACCCATTTATAAACTTTTTGAACTATTAGAATATTGTATCATATTATCTTAATCTATAGCAATACATAAGAATTTGTGGAGAACTAAAAAAACTAGTTTTTAAACCTAAAAAAATTTTAGGTTTTCAAAATTACAGCTGTTTTGGGTTGGTTTTTTTTTTTTTTTGCTTTTATAAATTAATGTAGAAAAATAATCAGTTTTATTTTTGTTTGGTTAGAAGACCTTTATTTCTTTTTATCATAAATCCCCCTTAAAAATAAATATCAGAGGGGCACCTGGGTGGCTCAGTCAGTTGAGTGTCTGACTTCAGCTCAGGTCATGATCTTGCAGTTCATGAGTTCAAGCCCCACGTAGGACACTGGGCTGACAGCTGGGAGCCTGGAGCCTGCTTAGGATTCTGTGTGTTCCTCTTTCTCTGCCCCTCCCCTGCTCGGGCTCTCTCTCAAAAATAAGTGAAAATATTTTTTTAAAAATATAAATAAATATCAGAGACATTCCAGGAAAATATCCCCAAAAGAAAAATCTAAAGCTTGAACAGATGTCCATTCCCAGTTTTTAATTTTTAATGTGTATTTATTTTTGAGAGAGAGACAGAGTGCAAGTGGGGGAGGGGCAGATAGAGAGGGAGACACAGAACTGGAGGCAGATTCCAGGCTCTGCACTATCAGCACAGAGCCTGGTGTGAGACTTGAACTCATGGACTGCAAGATCATGACCTGAGCTGAAGTCGGAAGCTTAATGGACTGAGCCACTCAGGCGCCCCTCCATTCCAAACTTACAAAAAATAAAAATAATAATACAATTTGCTAACCATTCAAATTTCTCATGACTGCTTATAAGAAAAAAAAAAGTCGTTTAGGGCAAAGACAATCGTTTCCGTGTTTTCTTTCTGCAGATGAGAAGGTGTAAAAGATAAAAGAAATCATAGCAAGGCACTTGTGCTGAGCAACGAGTGTTGTATGGAAGTGATGAACCACTAAATTCTGCTCCTGAAACTAAGATTATACTGTTTGTTAACTAACTGGAATTTAAATAAAATCTTGGAAAGAAAAAAAAAAGGTAAAAGAAATCAGATGTAAAGCACTGATAATGAATAAAATTATTACTGGGAACTTTTCTCTTTTAAGAATTGTGTAGCTGTCAACAAATGCGTTGTATGGGGTGTGTAAGGGTAAACAAAAATAAAGAACAGGATAAAGGAAGAGGAAACAAGGTAGATTTCTACAAGAAGAGGAAAATAATAAAGAGTAAGTTAGTTAAGAAAGACAAAGGATAGAAAAAGAGAAAGAGAAGAGAAAAATCATACACCCTGCACACAAGAAATAAGAAGGAGTCACCAAGAAACAGAAATTAGGTTACATTCTAATGTCTAAAATGTAATTATCTAAAATACCTACTATGTCAACAAAAAGGATGGAAGAGAATTAAAAACAAAAACAAAGCAAAACAAAACACAGCAATTAAAGAAATCCGAAGAGCAAAGAGGAGAAGTAAGTAATATACGATTCGGCCAAAGCCAACAATGATGGCAGTGTGCAGTGTTGATGAGAAGGGGTGATGGGTGTCTAGGGCAGCCACAGCAGGGTCAGTGAACAAAACTCAAGAAAGGTGTGGCAGCGTGTTGGTGGGAAAATAAACCTGAGAGAGTGACCCTGGGCACAAGGGAGCAGATGTGACAGGGGCAGCCCAAGTATAATCTGGAGGTCAAATCCTGCCAGCAAGCTAAGACTTCAAGGGATGGAAAACAACAAAAAGTATAAGGAAGCGGGGACATAACAGGACAATATGCATGGGGCAGAGACCTTGTGAGACTTACACTGCTTCACATATTTACGATCTGGCTCTTCACAGAAAATGTTTGCCAATCCCTGGATAAGCTGATGAAAAAAAATGGTGTTAAAAGCAGGCCAGAAATAAAGGTTTTCGTGACATTATTATAGTTTATTAACAGATCGTGATTACCTGTCTGGTTTTTTTAATTGTATTTTCCTTGTTGGAGAAGGCAACCGAGCGCTGACTCAGTTTTACCTTTTTAAACAGCAACAGAAAATGGCTAGTGTATACTATAGACAGCAGAAAGCAAAGTTTTTGCTTGTGAACAAGACTGTGCTCGAAATTTCCATTAGAGAAACACACAAGCCCATGGAACTTACTGTTTTTATAAATTCAGTAAGTCCTGATTAAACTACCGCCCCTCCCTCCACAAATGCCTGGGCATTGGTAAGGAATTTCTTTAACTAACATTTCTCCCTTTATTTTTTTATTTATTTATTTTGAAAGAAAGAGAGAGAGGGCATACTAGTGGGAGAGGGGCAGAGAGAGAGGGAGGGAGAGAATCCCAAGCAGGATCCGTGCTGTCAGCACAGAGACTAATGTGGGGCTCGATCCCACAAACTGTGAGATCATGACCTGAGCTAAAACCAAGAGATGAAGGCTTAACCAACTGAGCCACCCAGGCACCCCAACACTCCCTCTTTTAATTTTTAAATTTTAAACTACAGAAATTTATTATATAGCCCATTTTACTGAAAAATCACTGAAAACTACTGTGATAAATATGGCATTTCACCATTCTGAAACGTACAGATCTCTATATAAAATCAGTCCTCAAATCCCCACATGGACAACCGTGTGATACAATCTCTAAGAGCAAAGAACTAAGTGTCTAAGATCACGTATCATTTCTCTTTATAAATTTGCTTGCACATGCTTTGTATAATCAATCACTTGTTAATTGTCTGTATTTGTCACGAATGGTCCAGCTGTAAAAACTAGCCTAAAAAGTTTGGATCAGGGTACTGGTGCGTTTAGGTTTTTAAAAGCTCTGATTTGTAATGTTCCTGAGTTCAGTGTTCCCACATGACTGATTTCAAACTACCAAGAGGGCAATGTTGAAGATGGATTTGAGAGAGATATACACGATCGGGCCAGTAAAAACCAGCCCAGCCCAGAAATGGTTACCGCCTTAATACTTTTCTATGCAATTATTTTAAAAAGTTGATCTTGTTCCCCGAAGTAGTGGCCTGGTCTTCTTGCTTTTGGAAGGACAGCGTGGTTTCTGTGGAATCTATTTACCCCACCATGACACAGGCTTGAGGCTAACTACATGGCATGGAGAAAGCAGGTGAAAATGCATTAACAGTTTCCAAAAGAAATGTCGGGTTTCTGAGATTTTACATTGAGAGTTGAACTTCGAACACCAATAGCATCCTCAACACTGGTCCTCCAGCCCCTGACAAATGTGACCATTGCACCCTCCGTAACAATTCTTCCACAGCTTCTCTTTGATCTAGATGAATATGTTCATCATAAATATGAGTATTGTGTGTTTCATAAATCTTTAATATTAAATTGAGTATTTCACAATACTTAGGCTCAATTTCACACGTTATAAGGGAAAACTTGAGAGTGACAAAAGGTTGTAATGAGTTTGCTATGTTCCCTTCAAATCTAAAAATACATTACAGGCACTATTTTACAAAATGATATGTTATTATTATTGAACAGTGTAAATTGCCTATGTTCAAATAAAAACAAAAGAAGGATAGTAACATTGGGGAACTTTTTGGAAATCTAAATCATAAGAAAAATGAATAAAGCCTTACTCTAGACCCCTGAGCAGGCTGCCCTTTTAGTTTTGGATACACGAGATTTCTTATGCCAAAACCACATAATATGAAATTTCTATACTTAGATAAGTTATTGTATTAAAACAGTTAAAGCATTGGATGACACGTGTATAATAGTGATTTCAAATTATCTTCATAAAAGTGAAATCTTTAATCAATATCATATTACTGTGCACATCATAAGCTTTTATATCCAGTGGGATGAAAAATATATTTGACAGAGACAATCACTGTTACATGGAACAACAAAAGTGCAAAGAAAACACTGCATATCACGGATATCCAAACATCGGTCCTGCCACTCAGGAGTACATAGCATAATCCAAGCGTACGAAGAAATAATACAAATTGGGCAGCTGTCACTGTAAGGGTGACCAGTTTTCACGGCCATCTTGTGTGTCACAACTATAATGCTTTCAGGAGACAGGAAAATGAAGGCATGTCAGGTCTGACTGCTTCTTAGCACCTATGAAAACACAAGTTGGGTTGTCCACGGGGGGCACCGGATGAAGTACAACACAATTAGAATAAGTGGTTTTATATATTAATTTGTTAGTTCTTCCTATCATGCAAGTATTTGCGGTGATGTCAACAACTGCAGAATTAGCATTAATTAATACTGACCCTGTTGCTGATTTGGAAGACACTGACCATCTCCATTCCTCATGTTTCTCAAAAGCTGTGTTCTCTCCAAGGAGTCAAATTAGGACAGAAGTAACAATTACAAAATGGGGTGATGCTCTAAGGATTATTTTAAAAGCAAGTGGCTCAAACTCACAAACTAAATTGGATGGATTGTAGAGCCATGTAATTAAATTCACAAGTGTCCAGGGCACCACATTCTGGAAAAGAATCAAAGAAACAATACCTCAAAGAAGCGACTCATTCTTTTTATCAGATTACGTTTCTTAACCGACAAAATGAGCACTGATTTCAACAATGTTGAAATCATTGTGAGTGAGGATGTTTTATCTTTCACATGACTTAGCTCTACTTAAAAGCATAAATGTTTGAAGCTTAGCATTTTAAATCTTTTCCCTCTTGTTGGAAGTTTACTGTGTTCTTAATTAAAAGGAACAACAATGAAGTTGATGGTCAACCTGCCAGAGCTGTCAGCAGCTTCCCTTGACCAATTTAAAGGTTAATCTCAGGCAAAAACACCCTCCCAGAAACATCCGGAATAAGGTTTAACCAAGTATCTGGACACCTCATGGCCCAGTGAAAGTGACACGATAAATCACCCCTCACATGCACTATCCTCTTTATATATTGCTAGATTCAATCTGTGAAAATTTTAAGAACTTTAATGTGTATGTCCATTAGGAATTGGTCTTGTTTTGCCTGCTTTTGATAACAGGGTAACGCTGACCTTATAAAATGACTTGTGAATTGTTCTTCCTCTTATGAGTCAAACCAGTATTACTTATGACTGAGATGTTTGGTAGAACTCACTAGTGAATCCATCCGGGTTTGTATTTTTCTTTGAAGGTTTTAAAGCATGAATTTGATTTCTTTAATTTTTCTAAGGCCATTCAAGCTATATTTTGCATGTGCTTTATGTGTTTCAAGGAATATGTCCATTGCCTTGAAGTAGTTGAATATATATATTGACATGACGCCTGTATGAACCTGGACCTTCTTAGACTCCAAGACAAGATGAGACATACGAGGCAGTCTTAGGGGAAACGTTTATGAGAGAAAATGTAGAAAGAGCTGGGAAAGTATGATGGCTTCCTGCCTTTTAGAATCCAACTGCTATGTAAAAAGCGGGCATCATGAAACAGCCATGTTGTGAGATGCTCTAGTCTCGTGGAGATGAGATGCCATGTGGATATAGAGAAGCCAAGGAGCCCAAGATACCAGACAGGAGACTGAGTGACACGGCCTCAAAAACGGGTTCTCCAGCCCTGGACACCATGAAATGACAGAACTGTCGAGCTGAGCCCTTCTTGGTTCCGGACCAACCACCCAGAGGCCAGGCACATCTAGGCTTCCCGAATGGGAATGTAAAGGGAATGTTGGTAGAGAAATCTGGGAGAGTACCTCTTTGGGTCCACATTAGGTCTCGAGTGATGTGCCCAACATCGCATCTGGTCACCAGCTCTGCTAGTTACAAAACAGAGCTGCACACAAAGCACATGAGAAACGGGACAAGCCCTTCTGTGTCTGTCTGTCACCCCATCTAACCATGGTACTTCAGAAAGTAATGGCGACTGCTTTACTTCTGCTTCTCAATTGTTCACAAGTTCTTCCTTTGGCCAGCTCTAAGTGAGCCATATGGGGCAGGAGGTACATCGTTCCCAATGTAAACACATTAATAATGGTATGATTCAGCGCATACAGAATTTTTAGAATCATCTTATCAAGCTCCATAAAAATCCTTGCTGGAATTTTAGTTGGAATTATAGTAAATATGATATTAAATTTATAGTATATTAAATATGTTTATGTATTATATTATATTATTTTTTATTTTTATTTTCTTTAATGTGTATTTATTTTTAAGAGATAGAGTGTGAGTGGGGGAGGGACAGAGAGAGAGAGGGAGACACAGAATCTGAAACAGGCTCCAGGCTCTGAGCTGTCAGCACATAGCCTCACATGGGGCTCGAACTTGGGAATGGTGAGATCATGACTTGGGCCCAAGTCAGACACTGAGCCACCCAGGTGCCCCTCTATTATATTATATTATATTATATTATATTATATTATATTATATATATTAAATTTCAATTCAGTTATATTAGATTGAAAGATGTGTTTGGAGACACATCATATTTTTATTATTTTATGTCTTCTTATCTACGTACACAGTAATATACTTTTTTCTGTAGTCACAGTGGCTCATCTGAGGATTCAAGTACTTCTTTATTACAAACTCAGAAACAAAACTTTTATTTTCAAGCCTGGCCTCCTGGCCGTTTCCTCTGTGCTCTGTTTCTAGAATTTTTCTCAGTACATCTTAGAATTTTAAATTTATTCTCCACGCTTTTCCAATTTTTCAGTGAGTCTCTTTTTTTTCATTGACAACTTAAAATTCTTTTTTATGTTAAGACATATTTGTTTCATTCACACTTATCTTTCCTTCATCTCTTTTTGTTCACTTATAACACACAATTTTCCTTCATTGAATGTCCTAAGTACACTTAAAGTCTATGTCAAACTGTTCCCAGAAAATCAATTTCAACTCCAGTACATTCACGTTTTGATTATTCATTTTGTTAGCTGCCGTTCTTATTGATAGACTTTCTTTCTTTTGTTTTCAAGATCATTTGGAGGCCAGGTTTGTTTCCCTTTGCTTTGGGATCTCCCGGACTTCCTGTTCTGCCTCCAGCTAGATGGGGTCAATGGGATATCGGCAAATCCATTCCTTTGGAAGGCTCTTTGCTCTCCCACTTCCCTATGCCCAGAGAATACTATAAACTGTGTGTCCAGACATAGGAGAACTCCTTTTTGTTTCATAAGCCTCCTCTCAAAGGTAGAAGAGCCCTCTCTAGGACCTAACACGAGGCAGTGGTCTTGTCTCTGCTCTCTGTCCTGTATGGAATTCTCGTAAGGAATGCTAACTGCAGAAGCTTCATGCTCAGCCATTGCTACCTGCCTCTGATCCTGGAGCACACTGAGCCTGGAGATTCATCCGAGCTCCTGTTTCTGGGCACCTTCCTGAAGATGTCAAGACATGTCCTCTAAATAGCCAGTGTTCACTTATTCTGCTTCATTGTTTCTTAGGATTCAGTTTAGATTTACAGACATTTTGCTTCGTTTTTTTGTTTGCTTATTTTTTTTTCACATCTTCACTACTTATCAGGCAAAGGGAGACTTATTTATACCAATGTTTGTCAATAAGAAGAATATGTGGTTTCCATCGACACCCCTCTTTCTCTACTTGAATATGGATCTGTATTCATACTTCCCACTGTCATGCTAAGCTTTTCTATAATACGAATCCGTTAAGCTTTTCTATAATACGAATCCGTTTGGCTGAGCTGGTGTGTAGCACAAGAATTTGTAAAATAACAATCTTTTGAATGTAGTGTTGGTATCGCTTTTTCCATACCTGCTTCCACCAGCGAGCCTCAATTTTCCAAGTGATACCTTCTATTCCATTACAGGCATCCTCTCCTGCTAACATCCAATCCTTATTTCTGGCACAGATGATTACTGGAACATGCTGTCTTTGTGTATGAAGAAAGGTGTTACGGTATGAGGACAGAACTATTCTGGTTTACTCACAACACAGCAGCTGTATGGTGACAGCAGACTGTCCAGTTTTCTAATCCAAAGGACAGACCCGGGAGAAGAGCAGAGCAGGTCCGGGCCACTCTTGTGTTTTGCATTCACGTCTATTACTTTTACTTAATTGAATAACCCACTATTGTTAAGTTCTTTGAAATTCCTCTGAAATTCTGGCGATGGGTTAATTTACAATCCTAGTCTATGGTGCTGTTTGGCAAGCAAGGAAAACCCTTGATGGATATCTTACAGATAAGTTACGATAGAATACGCCACTCGCCGCTAGTCATTTTTAAATGAAAATGCCCACAGATCTAAAGCAGTAATGGACAAGGCCTGACGCACAGTGCTTCATGGTGTGAACAAGGTTTTCCTAGGAGGGCATGTGTATAAAGTACTACGGGAAAGCAAACCAATTGCCTTGATGAGAAGAGAGGCTTCACTGAACACCACTCTATGCATTCTTGTTTTTCTGCTTCTCTGAGAATCTTTGATTCTTTTCTTAACTGAATTCCTATTTACTTCCACTGGATCTTCTGACATCTTGTTACACATCCTCCTATGTGAGTACTGGAAAAAATTTACATCTGTGCTACAAGAATCACAGCTTTGTATATTTTTTGTGCTTTGGTCTTACACAGAAACTTGGTTGAACCACTCGATCTTTCCCATTAATTTAATCACTACGTTGTATGTTACCTTAATGAAAGCCTGGGATGAATTGGTGATGGCTGTAAGAGAGTCAAGGCAGCTCTGTAAGTGCACATCTTGAGCTCATGCGTTTCGTTCCTCCCTCTGCCCTTCCAATTAAACTCGAA
This sequence comes from Puma concolor, assembly GCF_028749965.1. NCBI lineage: Eukaryota > Metazoa > Chordata > Mammalia > Carnivora > Felidae > Puma > Puma concolor. The sequence continues at coordinate 145,394,346 of NC_141675.1, read as the reverse complement.
ATTTTGTATTCTGCCCCAGAATTCAACCATGTCCCCCAATACATTTTTAGAAATGTTATCTCCATTCCTGACATGGTGCAAAGCAAGCAATTCGCCATATTTCATAGAGAGCTGACATCACTTAGAGCCTTCCAATTGCTGTCTTTATTTTGGCATTGGCTCAGACGGTCTACGGGAGCTGAAACATGATATGCTTTCTGCAAATCTGCTGTCTTCCATGTCACTGGAAAAAGTGGCTTCCAATTTTGGAAACCTAATTTCTTCTATTATCTTTTGCCCATGTGAAGTTTTGTTCATTTAAAGTTTGTAAAGAAACATTGAGCATTAGCATTAACAGTGACAATGCAATCATGCGATCTAACCAAGGTTGTAATTTAGCTACAAACAAACTGTAAGGCAGGGAGAGAAGGGAAGAGCCAATCCTTCAGGTTATATCCTTTCTCTGGCACTTTTACTACTTTTTAGAAAAACCTTAGGGGCGCCTGGGTGGCGCAGTCGGTTAAGCGTCCGACTTCAGCCAGGTCACAATCTCGCGGTCCGCGAGTTCGAGCCCCGCGTCGGGCTCTGGGCTGATGGCTCAGAGCCTGGAGCCTGTTTCCGATTCTGTGTCTCCCTCTCTCTCTCTGCCCCTCCCCCGTTCATGCTCTGTCTCTCTCTGTCCCAAAAATAAATAAATGTTGAAAAAAAAAAAAAAAAGAAAAACCTTAGTCCCCACAAGCGCTACTGCCCAGGGCAACATCTTACACAGAGACAGCACAGTTGGCTTTTAGTAAGAGTGGGCTTTTTTTTTTTCTTAATTGGAGAAATTAAAAAGAGATTTTTTTTTCCCCAAAATATTTTTCATACACTTGAACTAGGTGAAAAGTAAAACAGTTGACATCATCTGCCTCTGGTGAATAAAAATAGAAATTAATGGCATATAAGAGATGGCAGGTCACCCTACAAAAAGGCAGAGTTAGGACATAGGAATGTGATGGGGCTCCTGGATGGCTCAGTCGGTTAAGCATCCGGCTCTTGATTTCTGCTCAGGTCATGATCTCACAGTTCATGAGATCGAGGCCTGCATCGACTCTGTGCTGAGAACATGGAGTCTGTTTGGGATTCTCTGTCTCCCTCTCTCTCTGCCCCTTCCCTGCTCTCTCTCTCTCTCTCTCTCGCCCTCTCTCTCTCGCGACAAATAAACATTTTTTTTTAAAGAACATAGGAATGCACATAAAATATGATAGTGTCTTATCTGGCCTACACAATGACTTACTTGTATGCTGATAGGAGAAACTTAGTATTCACTAACCCCAAGTAAGTGAACACTGATCTTTCGTTATTTCTTGTTTTAATTCCGACATGTCCCGACTGTGCCAAAAATTAACATTGAAGCACATTTTGGGAGGTTCAGACTCACATATGTTTTAGTGACTTGCCTTCCTTTCTATGAATGCTATTGAGGATCATCAATTGTGGACAGACATAGATCCCACCTCACTCCCTGCTCTCCCTGCTTAAAATTCCTTGTCCACACTACCTGCTCCCTGCCGTTCCTCCATGTTAGAACCTTCTAGAGACCCTAGCCCCACCCCTTTGCCCCAGGAAATGGAGGGAAGAATGGGTAGGGGTTGAGGCTGGGGCCTCTTCTGCTCTCCTCAGGGTCCTTTTCTTTAAGAAGTCCTCCTGTTCCCCAAGGCTCAGATGTGCCACCACCTACCCCGATTCGATTTCTGCATCCTGCCCATCTTCCCTCAGCCCTCTACAGTTCTCATCAAGTGACCAAACAGGGTCTCCTGGGGGGCTCAGTCAGTTAAGCTTCCAATTCTTGGTTTCTGCTCAGGTCATGATCTCATGGCTTGTGAGTTCAAGCTGGGAATCAGGCTCTGTGCTGACAGTGAGGACCCTGCTCGGAATTCTCTCTCTGTACCCCTCCCCCACTTGCTGTTTCTCAAAATAAATAAACTTTAAAAAAAATTAAGAAAAGAAAAGAAAAAAAAAAAAAAGACACCGAACACACAGAAAAGACACCTAGAATCTTGTTATTTCTACCATAACATTAGTGAAATATATTCAAAGTAGCTATGATCAGTCATGATAATCTTCACTGCCTCAGTTTCCCTAAAGGCTTTGTGTGGAGGGAGAAAGAGGGGAGAAAGAGAGAGAGGGAAACAGAAAAGAGGGAGAGAATCTTTTTTGGCTATTTATCTTTTTGTTATAGTAGTGGTAGTAGTTAAAACCCTTGTAAATCCTCAAATGACCTGTTGCACTTGGTTCAGGGTCTAGAATGGAGAAAAATCTAGGAGACTGTCTGTACCATAATAAGCCAAGCAAGGAAGGAATTGACAGGTCACTGGGTCTGATATTGGGAAACTTCAGAAGCGAAAGGAAGGGAAGAAGAGAGAGACAGGCAGAGGGAGATTGGACCATAAAGTGAAAGGGTTTCTGGTTTATGCAAGCAAAGGGCCACATTATCCAAGGCTTCCAAACCCACCTCAGTCTCTCCGAGATTAGACTTGCCAGATAAAATACAGAATATTCTATTACATTTAGATTTTAGGTAACGAGCAATTTTTTTTCTTTAAGCGTCTCTCAAATATTTTGGGGGGGGGGGGGTCATAGTCACACCAAAAAATCATGGGCTGTTGATCTGAAATTCAAGTGTAACTGGGCATCCTGTTTTTTAGTTACCATATCTGTCATTCCTGCTCTAAGACTTCACCTCTAGAGGTTACCTTTTACCTAGATCCAGTCCCAAGAGCTTAGCGTTTGGAGATAGTTTGGTATCTCAGGTCCTGTCCTTCCAGTTATATAAAAGGCTTATGAGGATATAAAGCGGTGTAACATTGCATATCTATTATAGTCTTGGTGGGTTTTTTTGTTCCCCGCGCATATCTTTGTCCTTTCCTCCATGTAAAATATACTATCACAGGCTACAAAGAAGATATGGAAAATGAGAGTAGTCAAAATCTTGGCTTCTGATGAGCTCAAGGATTAAATAATTACTTTGAAAGAACACAGACACAACAAAGCCGCCTGATTTGAGCTGCCGGAGAAGAGAATCACAGGAAAAGGAGACATTTACATGCTGGCCACCCTGTCTCAACACCTCCTTATGCCGTATCGACAAAAAACAGATATAAAGCTCCAGGAATCAGTGTATGCAAAGGTGTGACTTTTGGTATAACTCAGTTTAATGTCATTTGGAGTTCCTAGTCCACTGGGTTGGTTAAAATGTTATCTCATCTAGTTCAGGATAATTAATGCTCATTTCAAGGTACTGAATTTAATCGATTTTATGAGTCATCTGTAGTATATCAGCTCTGTAGTGACAGAATGAATGGGAGCTAGTCCCAAAGTCATTACCTATTGCTTTGTTATCCCTGGTACCCACAGATGCCTGCTTTGCCCATCTCCCCCTGACCATAAGGCTCCCATTCTTGGCATTTGTTTGTATACTCTGAGACCCCAGGCTATTTTCTTCCTTTTGGGCGGCAGGGGGGAGGGTGGAGGGACAAAGGAAGAGAGAGAGAGACTCTTAAGCAGGCTCCACACCCAGCACAAAGCCCAGTGTGGACAGCGAGATCGTGACCTGAACCGAAATTGAGAGTCAGATGCTTAACCAACTGAGCCACCCAGGCACCCTTTTTTCAATGCAATGCTGAAGTGCTTAGGAACTTGAGGCTGGCTTGACTTCTTGACTTGGAAAGTTCCCAGGCATTTTTGGTCTATTGCTCCAGAACCACACTGGGTCAGCCCTCTCTATGAAGTTTGCTGTCTTCCCCGTTACCAGCCCAGATGCAAGTCAGGGGTATTTTCTGTCCTTGGAACCTCAACCTTATCTGAGGATTCCACAATGCTTACCCAGTTCTGCCTTATGGGGAGGAGATACATGCATCACATTTTGTCATGGATCCACTATCTTTCAGCACTCTTAATTCCAGGATTGACTTTGACCCTTAGGGAACGTTCGGCAATGTCTGGAGATACTTTTCGTTGTCAAAAGTGGGCAAATGTACTAGTTTCTAGTGTAGAGATGCCCAGAATGTTCCTACACATCCTATGATGCTCAGGATAGTTCCCACCCCCACCCTCTTCACCCAAGAAAAAGAGTTCGTTGTTCCAAAATTTCAGTGGTCCTGAGGTTGAAAACTTCTGCTTTAAAGCTGTGTGAAATGATCACACAACACTGATAAATTTCGTGACTCCTGTAATACACCACTCACTGTTGAAGTTTACAATCGTAAACCTCAGATGTGAGATATGATGCCATGGGCCAGATATGCGATACCATTGCCAGTCAGAATCTAAAGGAAATAAATCCTTCTTCAAGGCATTTTACAAGGGCCATTTTGGTTGCACTCAAAGCTCACAAATGCTTCCCAGGCTACAACTGTTATTTTGTTATGTAAAGAAGGTTATTATGGAACTGAAAGTAAGAAAATATGACTGGTAGATAAAACTTATTTTAATGGATGTGAGTTCACTGGTGTTTGCTTTGAATGTATGGCACTGATTAGGGAGCTTTCTACTAACATCTCAGTAATGATAGCATTAGGCACGTCCACCTCTTAACTTCAAATTAAAGTAACCGAAGTGTACAAAGCAGACGGAAGTACTCCGATGCTACAGTTCAGTGATAACCAGCCATCTCACAGACCTTTCCCTTCAATGTAATATAAATCCTTCGGCCCTTAAGAAATTAAAGTGCCAAAAAAGAAAAAGAAAACTTACCTTGAAGAAATCCTAATGAGGATTTCCTAACGATAAGATCTGTTACCCACCTATGTGTCCTCATCATAAAAATAAATTTTCCGTGCACATTCAAGATTTTATTACTTTGTTGAATAACATTTAAATATTTTAGACTTTGTAACGTTCCCTTCATGGCCATTTACATTAATAAGAGCTGCTGTTCATATTAGGGAGAGTAATAAAGATGCATAGTTCCTATAAAATAGTTTTAAGTTTTTCATATGTATAAATAAATGATAAACATTTACTTCTTTTAAAATTCCCTTTAGAGGAAATATATATTTTTTTCTCCCAGGAATGTATTAGTGCAATTTACTAGACTCAATTGTATGCTTGTCAAGTTTTAGTTCTTTGGACAAAACACTTCATTTCTCCATGCCTCAGTTTCCTGACTGGCTCAGTAATGGCAACTGGCCTTCTCCCAGGGACATTTCAAAGAGCACTAGAACATTTCCAAGGGATTAAACAGCACAGATTGCCATATAGTCTGTTATTTAGTGATACAAGAGCCAAGAGGGAACTTAGAATCGGGGGAGAGCCCGGAAGTTCTAAACATAAACTCCTGACCCCAAAGTGCAGAGAAGGGCATTCGTTCAGTGGCATTGCCATGGACGAGCCTGGATGGCAGCATGGAAGGAGCGTATCAGTACAGCTTGCCCCTCTGAGACACACACTCCAAAAAAAATGTGCTTGATCTGTAAATTTGGCTGCCAAGTAGAATCTCTAACATGTTGCACTCCAGCCACCAAAGGCAACTTCAAAATTAACGTAAATTCTGGGTAAAAATTGTATGCCACTTCAGAGTCATGCTTCTCTTTTTCTTTATTTATTTTGAGATACAGAGAGAGTGTGAGCAGGGGAGGGGCAGAGAGAAAAGAGGATCCCAAGCAAGCTCTGTGCTGTCAGCCCAGATCCCCACTTGGGGCTGGAACTCACGAACCGTGAGATCATGACCTGAGTCGAAACCAAGAGTCAGACGCTTCACCGACTGAACCACCCAGGCTCCCCAGAGTCATGCTTTTCTTAATCACTTCTCAAGCCAAATTGTCATGCCTACACTTCCCCTGCCCAGAAACTCCAGAGCTGTCTATGGATCCTCCAGCAACACCTTTATCTTAACCTAATGGAAGGGATACAAAAGAGTTGTGTGGTTGTTAGTGTAGTCTTTGCAAACTGGTTGGTTGGCCAAGCTATTTCAAGCTCCCTGCCTCCTACATGTCACTCCTCCTCAGGACAGCAGAAGGGCGCACGGCTTCCCCTTCATGCCTGTGTTGGAGTCAAAGGCGGATTCTCCAGCCATGTATGTAGATTCTCCAGCTGTGTTCTAGCTTTGTGTTCTACCTCATTACCTTTGTCAACGAGACTTTGGGCAGCATGACCCTTGCCATTCCCTCTCCCTCGCCAACTCTATTCCAGGAAGAACAACCAGAGAGAGTCAAGTTCATTTCAGTTTTCAGAGCTGCCTCTCCTTTGCAGGGAGAACGATTTTGTTATTTTCTGAGGTCGAAGGAATTACAGAATTTCACAGTGAGAGGACGAATCGTTTTTGTTCTTACTTGGCCAAAGGACAAAGCTTGTGACTGTTGTTTAAAATGCTGTTGTATCCAATATATACAGCAATCTGTTTGCTACAAAAGCGCTCATTTTTCAGTTGATAGCCCATATGGTTACAGACCCCGATAAAAATAAGGGGCTAAACTGAGATTCACATGCTTTACCTTAATGCCCATTAAGCCGCTCGTTAGGTATTCCTATGGGTTGCCTAAAAATATAAACACCCTTACAGATAAAATTATTCCGATCCTGATGAATCCATTCACCCCAAGTTCAATGCAAAACGCTGTACTGCATGTGGGAAAAATCCCAAAAGCTGGGGGAATAAAAGGAGCTTTATAATAAAAATACTGTTTTCGAGGCCAGAATAGTCACATTAATTATGCAACAAGTGCTACTTTGCTTAAATTACCTCAGCCTCTGCATTTGAAGAGCCTTATTAAATAGTTATGTCCCTGTATATTTAAAGAAAGAGAGTTTTATTCATTTGATTAAACTATTTTTATTGTGTAGGATTGCGGTATCATAATCCTATGTATTAAATGTCTCCCTCCACCACCCTCCCCACCCCCTGCCCTTCTCCACCTCCCCAGCAAGGGAGAAAAGGAAGAAAACGAATATTACTTCCGCCATAGAATCTTGCCAAGCAAAGTAAATATATGAAACTTCTAGAGGATTAAAAAAAAAAAAAAAAAAAAAAAAAAAGCAGACAGGGGATTCAGTATAAAATTGCCAACTTCTCCCTGACAAAAGTTCCCGATAAGCACTTCAGCCTTCGTGTATTTGTTTAAAGACATTCCGAATACCACCCAGATACTTCCTGCTTCCGAACAAATTAATTTCAGCTGACAAAGTGAGAGTCAGCAATCATCTCCAATTCTCGTCAAGTGAGCAAGTTTCCCCCTTCCAGCGGAAGAAACTGAGGCTTCTGTTCATTCTCCTTTGCCCCTTCGGTGGCTCTAAGGAAACTAATTACCTCTCTCGCCTTGGAACGAGTTCCAGAGAGAAGTGCCTTCATGTGCCCATAAAGACAATCAGTCTAAGGCACATTTCTTGTATTGAAAGCAAGGAATGTTAGAGCCATCTGCAAAGCTTAGCTAACATTTGGCTTTTTATGAATCACTTTTTGCTGGTGGTGGTGGTGTTTTGAAGCTTATTTATTACAATGTCACCAATTCCTTTGATAAGCTTCTTGAGATAGGAGGGTGAAACACTCCTGGTCTTCGGAGGGGGAAAGAACTAATAGAATGGGAAAGGAAAATGGCAGATCCTCCTTGGGCCTTCCTTGGTATGATCTGATGAAACAGACCAGGGAGTTAGGTTAAGATGTGATGCCTCCTACAGAGAAGCCCACTGTATAATCTTTACACTACATGTCACACTACACTACACAACAAAACTCAAAGCACTGTGGCCTATTTCTATTGAATATTTTTTAAAAAATATGTGTATTTATTTATTCTGAGGGGGAGCACATGCACAGGAGGGGCAGAGAGAGAGAGAGAGAGAGAGAGAGAATCCCAAGTCAGCACAGAGCTCAGTGTGGTGGGGCTCGTACCCACAAACCACGAGATCATGATCTGAGCTGAAATCAAGAGTCAGCCGCTTAACTGAATGAGCCACCCAGATGCCCCTCTATTCAACATATGATTAATCATAGGTTTGAGTCAAAAATATTAGCCTTAGGGATAAACATTAAGACATTGTGTAGGAGGTGATAAAGCGAGCTCTGGATATTTTTCTCTAGCAATTAAAGAAATGTCCCGAGTCAATTCAACCTTCTCCTTTTGTCAAGCTATTCAAGAGAACAAGGAGTGATTGCCTTTAAAAAAAAAAAAAAAAAAAAAAAGAAAGAAAGAAAGAGAAAAAAAGAAAGAAAATCATAAATGAGTAGGAGGGAAATTTTAACTTCATGTTCTACTGGAGACTGACAGAGCTTTAGACAACGGTAACATTGTAGGATATTAAAAATAATAGTTAATATTTAGGTATGAAACACATTAGATAATTGGTTTTCATCAAAGTGCCTCTCAAGTTGTTTTGAATGCTTAACATGCAATTTTAAAATCAATTTATTTAGCATTTTTTGAGTATATGCTATGCAAACGAATTCAACATAGGATGAAGACTAAAAGCAAGAGTGTTATCAAGGGGGCAATAGACTGACTCACGGAAAATAAAGTTAACAAACTCAGTGGTTCTATAATCTTTTCTGTAAAAAAATATCCAGAGAACCTTTAATTCCCTTAGGTGTTCTTTGGGGAGATAATCCATTTCTACAACCTTCATCCTGTTTTTAGTGTGAACCGTGGGAGAGATGGGCTTTGGTGGAATTGGTACCTAAAGCCTCAACCCGTTTTTCGAAAGATTTGGTAAGCTTCAGAACTGTTAGGAGTGCCCAGAGATGCTAAGGGGTCAAAAACTAGATACAGTTTTCTGTTCAAATCTCATGGTGCAGAACACTGGGATATTAACCAATTACGATTTCAACCACTGAGATAATTCAACATTTCTTTTTCTTGTTTTCAGGGACGGGGTGGGGGGGAAAGATTCAGTACCTAATCACTTTTACCATTTACATTTGAGTTGATATGTGATGGATTTCTGTTTGTGTGAAAATACAAATTCAAGTTGTTAAAGTTCACACGGCTTGCAATTTTGCTTCCAGTACACCTGGTATTTCAAAAGTGTGTGGCTTTCTCTTCAGCCAACAATTTAGAATACCTGTACTAAAAGCTCTCCTCAGAATATTCAAGTATTAATTAATTATGATCCAGCCTTTCTCACAGGCTCATTTAAGAAAGGAGATCTTTAGGAGTTAGTCTAATGGCCATATTAGCTATGAATTCTCCTAGATTCCATAAACTCCATTAGTGAATTAGAGGACATATATAGAAATCAAAGTGTTCCTGAACCATGTTATCTCAACTACTAAAAACAATGCTTGTACTTATTATAAAAATGTTTGGTGCATGCATTATTTATTTGAACAGCATTCCTGTCTTTGCTAAAACCAGAATTTAAAACATTAGCCATTGTGTTATCAAAGCTCTCCTTACCTTGGTTGCCTTCCTTACCTTGGTTAGTTTCTTGGGGAAAACAAACAAATTGTATCTCAGTAAATAAATTTCTATGATTTCTGTTGTTAAACAATAAAAAACAACAACAAAAGTTGGAAGCCAGTGTGTTCTCCTTTAACACCAGCTTCCAAAAGAATTACAAGCTAATTTAGTGCCCTGTTATGGTAAACTGTTCAAAGCCCACGTTTACTATCCTGTTCCTTTTAACAGGACTTCTAGTCTGTTTTTGGCTGTGAAACCCATTTGTTAAGAAATATTTCAAATACAATAAGATGTCATTTTTAAGTGTACACTTTGGTATTTTTGATAAACGTATACACAACCCTATGATCACGACCAAGATGCAGAACATTACCTCAAAAATTTGCCTTGTATGCCTTTATTTTTCATTGACCTACCTCAGGTGCAAACAATCTGTCTCCTGTAACTAAAATTTACTTTGCCCATTCTAGAATGTCATATATGTGGAAAGAAACAGTGTGTTTATTTGTGTCTGGCTTCTTCTGCTTAGAATCATATTTTTAAAAATTTCATATTACTTTCAATTTTTGAAACGAAATGTCTGTAATTATTCTTAAATGTATTCCTCTGTGGGTAATGAGTCTTATTTTTTTAATTTTTTTTTTTGGCTAGCTTTTATGATAGTTTTTCCCTTAACAATAGTTTTCAGAAATTTGATATGATATGCCTTGGTGTGGTTTTCTTTGTCTTTACCCTGCTCAGGTTCATTGATCTTGGTTCTTTTAATTTATACTGGTTAGAAACTTCTGGCTATCATTTATTGATTGTTTGTTCATTTGTTTGTTTGTTTTATTTATCTTTGACTTTATGCTGTGGGACTCCTATTTTCTGTATGTTATTTCCCACAGGTAACTTTACTAAAGCTTTATTATTTTTTCTTTAATATTTATTTTTGAGAGAGAGACAGAGAGAGACAGAGTACAAGCAGGAAAGGGGCAAAGAGAGGGAGGCACTGACTCTGAAGCAAACTCCAGGCTCTGAGCTGTCAGCACAGAGCCCAACGGTGAGCTCGAACTCAGGAACATGAGATCATGAACCAAGCCAAAGTTGGATGCCTAACTGACTGAGCCACCCAAGCTCCCCTAAATTTTTTAATGTTTATTTATTTTTGAGAGAGAGAGAGAGAGAGAACGAGTGGGGGTGGGGCAGACAGAGATGGTGACAGAATCCAAAGCAGGCTCCAGGCTCTGAGCTTGAAACCACTAACTGTGAAATCATGACCTGAGTTGAAACTAGGGTGCTCAACCCACTGAGCCACCCAGGCACCCCTAAACTTTTTAGTCTTTTCTCTCTCTGCTTCGGTTTTGTGGGGTTTTATTGCTATAGTTAAAAGTTTACCAGTCTTCTCATTGCACTCTCTAATCTGCTATTAATTCCATCCAGAAAAATTTTCATTTCAGATATTATAACTTTCTCCTTTAGAAATTTCATTTGACCCCATCCCCCAACCAAACAATTCTACCTGGCCATGCCTTGTGTTCATGGCTGTCTTCAAATTCTTGGCAGATTGCCTGTTCTTACCTGACAGTTTTATCTTCTCTGCATACCTAGGACTGTTCGAATAGACTGATTTTTCTCCTGGTTATGAGTTACATTCTCCTCTTTCTTAATAAATCTGGCAATGTGTATTCAGTTCTGAACATTGTATGTCACGTGGTTAAGGGTCTAGATTTTGTTTTCTTCCTCAGAGGATATTGAACTTGGTTTTGTCTCAGTTAAATTACTTGAAGTTCATCTTGATTACTTTCAAACTTGTTTTTAAAGTTTGTTGGCGTGGGGCGCCTGGGTGGCTCAGTCGGTTAAGCGTCCGACTTCAGCTCAGGTCATGATCTCACTGTTCGTGGGTTTGAGCCCCACGTCAGGCTCTGTGCTGACAGCTCGGAGCCTGGAGCCCGCTTCGGATTCTGTGTCTCCCTCTCTCTCCACCCCTCCCCTGCTCATGCTCTGTCTCTCTCTCAAATAAATAAAAGTTAAAAAAAAAAAAAAAAGATTTTAAAGTTTGTTAGCATGGAGCCCATTCTTTACCTTAACATCAGGTGTTACTACCACAGTGTTACATCTCTGGGACCTCTACTGAATGAACTTGATGGTCAAGGTCACTCTGCCGTGGCTGGTCAGAACTCACACATCACTCAGTCCTAGATGGACTCTGGAATTTTGCCGCTTGCACTTCCTAGTGGTTCTTTATCTCGTCTCGTGGAGTGTCCCAACACATATGTGAATTAACATTCAGCAACAGACTCAAAGAGATCATGCAGATTTCTGGGATGCTATTTCTGTGTAGCTCTTCGGCCATCTGCCTGACATCTCCCCTGCATCGGCCTTCCCCCCCCCCCCCCCGCACTCATTTCTGTCTTGCTGTCTGTCAGAATTCATGTTTAGTTTGGGTTCTCCTCCTTGCACCGTGAATCCAAACATGCTTCCAGGCAGAAGGTCGTGGTGTTTGCAGAGCTCGCCCAGTTTGTTCCTCTCCTCTCAGGTATATACTGCTCTGCTGCCTGTCTATGAATATCAGAAAACAGTTGTTGCATCCATTTTTTTTTTCCAGTTCTCTAGTTGTTTCTCCGCAGGAGGGCAAGGTAGATACCAATTAGTCTGTCACAGTAGAAGTGGAAGTCAGCCGTCTGTTTTATTAATATTTCTTTAGTTTTACCATTTTTAACATTTTAAGCCAGGCCATACAGTGTTGGAATACAAGTATGTAGAGTCTATGTAAATCCATAAAAAATATACTTAGGAAATGGAAACATATTTTTCCCCCAGAGATGTAAGAGCTAACAAGACTTGTGCCTATGCCCTAGTGTTCATAAATTATTTGGTAACTACTTATGTTTTAATTCCCTGAAAAGCCCAACAGATGGACAGGAAAAGGAGATTTAGGCTTGATGAAAAGGCAATTTCTTGTTTTTCAGAGGAGAAAATATTAAAGGTATCTTCCACAGAACCTTTAGACTCGGCTTCCCTTGGAGCTCTTAAGAAGGAAAAAGACATCAAATGTTTTCGATATTCACTTGCCTAGAAGCGGGGAGGGTGCTTTTCAGTGTTGTGATCCTTTAACTGCAAAGGATTCGACAAATTTGGAAATGTCCTGTGATTTTACTGGCACAGAAATGGTAAAGGCTTATGAGTACCAAACTCAATTTAAAAAGGCAGCTTTTCCAATAGAGGCCACAAAAAATATTTTAATTATATCAGCCTAAGATACTTAGAATCTGCTTTTGCAAAATAATTTTATTATCTATGTTTGAGTACCCACACCCTTTCCCATACCTCTAAGTAAGCCAGGTATGGCCTAAAGACAACAGGACTGAGAAGACAGAGAGTGGCCCAAGTCTGAAAGTAGGCATGGTCACCAAATAAAACATAAAGGTCACCTCTACAATACAGTTTCAAGTGATGTGATTTAAAAAGCGTCATCAATAGGTTCACGTTTGCTTTTTATTAATGGCTTTACTTATCATTTTATTTCAGTTACACATGGGGTCCCCTACAAATAATCTGCAGTTAACATTACCCAATCTGGCAGAACAGCTCACTGTCAAGAAGGAGGCAGGTTTGGTGATGGAAATTCTCACAGGACGTTTCCTTTTCACAGATACCTTACGCAACATTTAAGAGGACTAGTCAGACCTCTTTGCTGACTTACTAAGACTCTTGATAAAAATCTAATTGTATCTATGACATTGACGTGCCTACAATGTTGGTCCACTGGGCTTCTTTTTGTCATTCAGAAATCAGCTTAAAACTGACTTCTCCAAAAAGAGCTTTTTCAAACTGCCAAGCTAAAGTAGTCATTCTCTGTAACATTTCATTTTAACCTTCTCCATGGAACTTATCATTATCCAATATTTTTCTCATTTGCTTGCCTCCTTCCTTATTTAGTTGTATATAGTCACCAGTCCTCAGTCCCATCCTGTACTCAAATGAAATGTTAAATTCTTGAAGGAAGAATCTTGTTCTGTTGTTCACTTTTATATCTGTGGCCTCTAGGAGAGTCCCTGATCAGAAGACAGGACTCAATAAATACTTGCTGAATTTTGAAATGGATAAAATGTGGTTATCAAGGAGATAACAGAGAAGGTGAGTTCCATTTCATAGACAACGTGTAAGGGGACCTGAACAATGGCAGTACTAATTGCTTTCCTTTTGCATAATTACTACTGCATTTTTTTCAGTAGTCATTTTATGATTGCACATGAAGATGAAGAGTTGTTCTCATAAGTTATTATAATATTTAACTTTACAGTTCAGGATGAACTGGGGTAGGATGACTGAGAATGGGTCATCCCAATCAGGATGACTCGGATAGGAAAAACTGAGAATGGGTCTTAGAAATAAGTTCATTTGGGCAATCAGGAAATAATATTTAGGTGATACCAGTTCAGGAAATAAATCACAGTTCCACAAAGCGTGTGATCTGCGTTGTTCTGATGCAACATAATGAGCAAATGGAAAACATCGAGGGTATTAAGTAAGTGATATCGACATGCTCTGAGAGGCAAACAGTGAGGAATCGTCAAGGACGTCTCTCTGTAGGCCACTTGGTCCAACGTAGAAGGTCAAGACAGCAACAACACAAGACAAGGTCTTGGAGAAAGCAGAAGGAACCAGACAAGCCTCCTTTCTCAGAGCTGAAACAAATAAGCACATCCCCTTATGCTTCAAGTCCATAGCAGCCGAGTCCCCCAAAGTCGAATGCGAGCCAACAAAGTTGAGCTGGATGTTTTACAGCCTCTGGAATCAAATGAAGGTTTGCACGTTTACTCGCTAGATAATTCTAAGCCATTGCTTTCATTTTCCAAACCTGAGTTTACTCATTTCTAGAATGGAGTGACATCTACTTCATTAGGTTGTTGGAAGAATGAAGGGTAATCTATGTAGAGGACTTAGCCCAGAGCCTGTTGCTTGATGACTACACAAGTGTCACTTTAATTATTATTAAAGCTCCTTCAGGTACCACTCCAGCCTCTGTATCACATTGGGCAGCAGTGGGGGGTTCACACTGCAGAGAACAGGGCCTCCTCTGATAGCCTTTGGGCTGCATGCTCATTTAAGGACCCTAGGATGATTTGGGCTCAGACTGTCATGCTTCATGGAGAGAAGGTCCAATGCAGGGTGTGAACTCATGCATTAAGCTATTTCATTTTCCAATCACAGCTCACTGTAAAAGTTGCAGAAGGTACATAACTGAAGACCAGAATGTAAACACTCTCCATTAAAATAATTTGACATAGAACTGCCTCTCTCTAGGTTCACTTGAAGCCAAGATTTTTAGACATTGGCAGACCATGGAAAGAAATCTATTACTTATTAAGAGGCATCATAAAGTGGATATTGAGTTTTTTTGGTTTAGCACCAAGATTTCATTATCCTTGGATATGGGATACAAATAAGTATAGCCTTTCAAACGATTTCATATCATTATTTCTTTTTCAGTGGCTACCACTGAGTTAAAGGCAGCAAAATTTCATGAAAAAATACCTTTAAACTAAAAACAGTGATAATTGAATCCTGACCAAAAGTTATTTTTTAAATAATGAGGTAGCACTCAATATTTTACTCATGGAATTTCAGAAAATATAATTTCATATTGTGATCCAAGAAAGAATTGCAAACTTACTGAGAATGTTCTGAGCATCACAATTTTTCACTTTAAGTACTAAAGAGAAAGAATTAACCAGTTTTAAATAGTTCTTTAATTGAAAGGACAGAAAGGACAGTAATTAGCAAAATCACCCAAACATTTCTTTAAAATGTCAAAATAAACCCATTTCTTGATAACATACTATCAACAGGGCATTCACTACTTCGAAATGAAAACCCATAAGGCACAACTAAAGGAAATGATGTACTCATTAAAAGTGATAAAATAGCCCTTTCCTTTTTTGTTTTGAATATGTTTTGTGGCATGAATTAAGGATTCTTGATATCAGGGTTCAGGGGAAACAATGTATTGTGTGTGCAAAAGGTAACATACCTATGCTGGCTATCCGATTTTTCAGCTTTAAAGGTACATATTATGGGGAAAAACATTGCATGATGTGTCCAAATTGCTCTATGGAAGTTGCTCATTAACAAATGATTGATTTAGTTACTGTAACAATTCAAAGGCAATCCAAGACATTTCTTACAGGATGTTTCAAAGATAATCCCATTAGGAGAGAGTTGGGACACCTGAAGTCCCTTGGCCTTGGGGCCCTCCACGGTGACCTATATTTGGGAAAGGGAAGCACAGTTAGAGACACTAGTGTCTTCCCGGGGAGGCCATTTTCAGTATTTCTCCAAGGGGGTGTTTCAGCAGCTATTGATGGAAACATGAATTTTCAGACACATTCAGCAGAGAGAAATGAGATATTTTGACTGAGATATATTATCCTGTCCTGCTTTGTAGCAAAAAGGCAGTAAAGTGTTTCTGCAGGGTCAAGTAACAGAAAAGTCATCAGCTAGTAGAAGGCAAGGCATTCATGCAGCAACATAATAGAGTGGACAGAATGTGAATTAGGCAGAAGTCAAGGATTACAAAGAGGATAAAAAAAAAAAAGCAACAGCCCACAAAACAGAAAGCCTAGGGACCTATGCATATAGCCCACGTTACAAAAGAAGATTTTACTAAAGTAGACAGATTCGGAACTAACCAAAGTATACAGCTATAAAGGTCTCCTTACTGGAGGAGGGCGCTATACCTTAACTTGCTCTCCTTAGAGAGAACCTGATGATTTGTAAATGAATTTTGAAAATTGGAAGAAGGTCCTTCGGGATGGCCTTCAATACTTGCGATATATATATATTTAGTTTTCCAAACGTAATATATATATATATATATATATATATATATACACACACACAATCTGTGCTGCTGGAAGGAGAGATCCTCTCTGAGACAGATACAGCTTGTCAATACATAGTTACTGGTATAGAACATGGATCAGTAGGGCAGCACCAAGGAACCTGAAAAGTGGTAAGGTTGGGGTTTACTACAATGAACACTCCTTCATTGGCTGGAGTTTTTCTCCTCCTTTTATTCTCCCTGGCTTCTCATTTACCCAACAGACCTTTATGAGCATCTAATATATGCCAAGACGTATGCTGGGGGTTCAGATGTGAAAGATACCTCTCCCAATAGGAAATTTCAAAGAGAATCGTAGAAAATGAAGTCATATGACTGGTCTCATGTAGATAATGTGTTGGTAAATTCTGACATCACATGTAAAGAGAAAAATAAGAAAAAAGGAATGAGCCTGCTTTTGGAGGACATTGTGATTCCTGCTGCTGCTGCTGCTTGGGTCAGTGCCTGGTCTTAGATTATAATTTTAGAGAAGGGAGCAAGATAAGGACAGGATCACATTTCTTTGTTTCCTAAACCTTTAACACAATGGATGAGGTGGCCTGTTCTTTCATTTGGAGAAACTCAAATCTTTGGTAAAGGCCCCTTTAAAAAAATGGCATGTGTATAGCTTTGAATTTGATTTTGGTAACATAAACCTGATTCATAAGAATATTACTAAAGTGCACAGGGGATAAACTACAGTGTTCTTTTTAGCTTTTAAAAAGACATTGCCAAGGTGATTTACATAATTGAAATTCTGTATTGGTAACTACAGATGTGCCACAAAATTCAGGCCAGCAGCCAGACTGTCAAAACTCTCAGCAGTTGCATGAAAAGGAAGGTTTGCTCAAATCTTCACTGGTTCCCATATAAATAAAGCTGTTTTGGAAACAGAGAAAAAAATAGATGGAAGGTCTTTTCATTTTAAAGCACCTGCAATGAAACAAAACACTACAAAAAAAAAAAAAAAAAGATGGACAAATAGAATACATAAAGACCAAAAAGATTACATAATCTACTGTTATTAGCCTTTAATATTTAGAAATGTGGGAAGATTTTTGTGAGATATTTTGGATTGCTTTATGTAGAAATCAGTTCAAGGAGTCATTAAGAAATATAAGCTCTTTAACCTATAACAATTGGAATTTTATTTGTGGCCTTGGCAGCTTTAATGTCCATACATTATGGATATGATTCCACACATAGGGTGTTTTTAAAAAGCATATTGAAGTTCTTTTATTTGCCAGGGACAGTTTGACTGTAGAGTGTCTAAGTCTTTTTTTTCTTTTTTTCTTATTTTTTCTTGATCCATTCAGTCTTCAATGCCATTTCTAGAAAAAGAAAAAAGCTTACAGATACAGAGTTCACTGAACTGACAGTGAAAGCCATCTTTTAATTTTGACACTCTTGCTTTTCTCTTAAAATAAAAACAAGACTAGTTTAACTCTTAGTTATGTATTTTTTCAATGTATTATAGAGTCAAGTTTTTTAGTTCTTTTTTAATACATTAAAAAGAAGAACGAAAAATTGACCAACCTTAGTAGAGTATTACTTTTCATTTTGGAAAATGAAGTCCTTATCATGAGTGTTACGGGTTAAATTATGTCTCAATAGAAAGATATGCTGGTTTCCTGACCCCCAAGTAACTCAGAATGGGATCTTATTTGGAAAAAGGGTGATTGAAGATGTAATTATATTATTTAAGATGAGGTCATATTGGAGTAGGGTAGAGCCTTAATCCACTATGACTGGTGTCTATAGAAGAAGAGGGAATGGTGTAAGAAAGTGGTCTAGTTTCATTCTTCTGCATGTTGCTGTCCAGTTCTCTCAGCACCATTTGCTAAAGAGGCTTTTTTCCATTGGATGCTCTTTTCTGCTTTGTCAAAGATTAGTTAGCCATACATTTGTGGGTCTAATTCTGGATTCTTTTTTCTATTCCATTGGTCTGTGTGTCTGTTTTTGTGCCAATACCGTACTGTCTTGATGATTACAGCTTTGTAGTAGAGGCTAAAGTCTGGGATTTTGATGCCTCCCGCTTGGGTTTTCTTATTCAATATTACTTTGGCTATTTGGGGTCCTTTGTGGTTCCATACAAATTTTAGGATCACTTGTTCTAGCTTCAAGAAGAATGCTGGTGCAATTTTGATTGGGATTGCATTGAATGTGATTGCTTTGGGTAGTACTGACATTTTAACAATATTTATTCTTCCAATCCATGAGCATGGAATGTTTTTCCATTTCTTTGTATCTTCTTCAATTTCCTTCATAAGTTTTCTATAGTTTTCAGCATATAGATCTTTTACATCTTTGGTTGGGTTTATTCCTAGGTATTTTATGAGTCTTGGTGCAATTGTGAATGGGGTCAGTTTCTTTATTTCTCTTTATGTTCCTTCATTATTCAAAATGGATAAAAGACCTGAATGTGAGACAGGAAACCATCAAAACCCTAGAGGAGAAAGCAGGAAAAAACCTCTCTGACCTCAACCGCAGCAATTTCTTACTAAACACATCTCCAAAGGCAAGGGAATTAAAAGCAGAAATGAACTATTGGGGCCTCATCAAGATAAAAAGCTTCTGCACTGCAAAGGAAACAATCAACAAACCTCAAAGGCAACTGATGGAATGGAAAAAGATATTTGCAAATGACATATTGGATAAAGGGTTAGTATCCAAAATCTATAAAGAACTCACCAAACCCCACACCTGAAAAACAAATAATCCAGTGAAGAAATGGGAGGAAGACATGAATAGACACTTTTCTAAAGAAGACATTCAGATGGCCAACAGGCACATGAAAAGATGCTCAACGTCACTCCTCGTCAGGGAAATACAAATCAAAACCACCCTGAGACACCTCACACCAGTCAGAGTGGCTAAAATGAGCAAATCAGGAGATGGAGAGGATGTGGAGCAATGGGAACTCTCTTGCACTGTTTGTGGGAATGCAAACTGGTGCAGCTTCTCTGAAAAACAGTGCAGAGGTTCCTCAAAAAATTAAAAATAGATCTACCCTATGACCCAGCAATAGCACTGCTAGGAATTTACCCAAGGGATACAGGTGTGCTGATGCATAGGGGCACTTGTACCCCAATGTTTATAGCAGCACTTTTAACAATAGCCAAATTATGGAAAGAGCCTAAATGTCCATCAACTGACAAATGGATAAAGAAGATGTTGTTTATATGTACAATGGAATACTACTTGGCACTGAGAAAGAATGAAATCTGGCCATTTGCAGCGACGTGGATGGAACTGGAGAGCATTATACTGAGTGAAATAAGTCAGGCAGAGAAACACAGATACCATATGTTTTCACTCATATGTGGATCCTGAGAAACTTAACAGAAGACCATGGGGGAGGGGAAGGGGGAAAAAAAGTTACAGAGAGGGAAGGAGGCAAACCATAAGAGACTCTTAAATACTGAGAACAAACTGAAGGTTGATGGGGGAGGTGGAAAGGAGAAAGTGGGTGATGGGCATTGAAGAGGGCACCTGTTGGGATGAGCATTGGTTGTTGTATGGAAACCAACCTGACAATAAATTATATTTTAAAACGTTGAAAATTTCCTTTATTACTATAAAAAAAGAGGAAGAGGGAAGATGGTTTGATAATAAGAACAGAGAAACACATGTGAGGACACATGACACACAGACACCAGGATAAGATGGTCATGTGAAGACCAAGGCAGAGAATGGAGTTATGCTGCCATAAACCAAGGAATGCATGGTACTACCCATGCTGGGAGAAGCAAGAAAGGATCTTCTCCTAAGGGATTTGGGGAAAGCATGTGGTGTCCCTGTGGACACCTTGATTTTGGACTTTTGACCTCCAGAACTGTGCGACAATAAATTCTCATTGTTTTAAGCCACCCAGTTTGAAGTCATTTGTTACAGTTACCGAGGAAACTAACACTGTGAGTATGACAATCTTTCAAATTTTATTAATATGACCCTTCAAGAAGATATTCTTTGGATAGCTGACGCATCAGCCCAGGAACACACAGCCACCAAGAGTTTTCTCCTCTGCCATCCTCCAGCAATCATGTGGCTGGGATCCCCATTAATCAAATAAGCAACTGTTTATCTTTATTTCTTTCTAGTTTTTGCTATAAAGACAACCATATATATTTTTTCCTATTTTTTTTCCCTTTTTTAACCTCTCTCCATGCTTTTTTCCTTATCTGCCGGTATCATTACCATCTCCATCATCATAAGACTTGAGTCTCATCTTTGTCAACCCTGGGTTCAGTTGATAATTCCAAAATCGTATGGTCATCATGACTCATTAAATAAGATTCATAGCCACTAGTAGGATGTTAATCTCCCATCTCTACCACCAAAATGTTTGTAGGTGAGTTCATAAGCATGCAAATTATGTAAATATAATCATCTCACTTGCTCATCTTAAGTTACTTTCAAATCAATACAATTTTTCATTTTGGTAGAAAAGGAAAAAAACCATAATGCTGTTTTCTTAAGTGTCTGCTACCAAAAGTTTAATATTGTACTTAATCAGCTGTTCCAATATGCCTAAACTGAAAGCCTTCATTAATCAGCTCTGTGTTCACTGACCTTCGTTGGTGAGCGGAATAAAGTTTCTCTGAGATAATTGGAGGGGGTCCAGGGGATAAAACAGCCCTACCTACTGAGGAATGCATGATTTGGTATAAAGATCAAGCTGCTGTAACAAAGAGACCGCCCCAAATAAAAGGTTTTAAAGAAGTGGTTTATTTCCCACTTATATAACTTCTGCAGTAAGCCATGTAGATTGGCAGAAGACTCTGGTCATGCAGTCACTTGGGACTAAGATTCTTCTCATATTTGGGGTTTTCTACCTTCTGGTGCTCTGTCATCTGGACGTTCAAACCGATGTTCCTTACAGCCAGGAGAGGAAAAGATATGGATGAACACATGTCCAATTTTCTAACATTCAGAACCAGAGTTAGAACTCATCTCTTCTTCTCACATGCCCCTGGTGGGAATTCAGTTATATGACTCCTATGCCCCACATAACTAAATTAGCTTCAAGAAGGGCTAAGATATATAGACTTTCCCTGGACATATTTCTAGTTACAGTACTTACTACAGCGGGAAGGTAAGAAAGGGGTTTAGTGGACAGTAACATTCTCTTCCAACGAGATGTTGTCAATAGAAACTGGAATACTTGTTTACCATCAGGAATTTAAATGACTTCATTTACACCAAGCTTACAAAGCCATTTAAACAACCTCCAGTTCTAATAATACTGGCATGTAAGATACCATGCTATCCTTTGTAGATATATTTGGGCACCTTTTAGCATTTTCAGAACAAAATATTGTATTTAACTTAAGGATTAAATCAACTTCCATTTGAAAGGATGCAGAAAAACAATATGCCAAAGAATTGGATGGCATTTCATAAATTTGTTGACAGGGCCTACCAGGAAACATGAAGCAATGTCTATGCATTTTCCCAGAATTTCTCTTCTGAAATCAACAGACAATGTTTAGAATTGAAGGACAGAGACACATCTGTGATAATAGTTGTCTTCTTGCCCCATGCTGGCTAAGAGAGAGAGAAAAGAGAGAGGGAGGGAATAAAGGGAGGGGGAGGGAGGGGAAGAGATAGAGAGAACCTCACACGACAAAATACATTTATGAAGTGGCGAGGTACTAGAGGGACAACTAATCTGGTTTGGTAAAATAAATTTGGAGATCTTAGAAGAGTCCAATCCTTGTGCACAATAATTTCTCCACGTCCTCCCTCATTCAGTGAATTCCTTCTTCAGTTCCAGAAATTAGCACTTTTGGTCAGTACGTATATTTCCCGTCATAATGATTCTAGTGACCATGTTTTTCATGCTTTCTTAGCTTATTAAAAAAGTCAGTAGCAAACCTTGCAAGTTTTAGCACTTATGATTTTAGTTTTGTTTCATTAGATGTACTACTTCCTAAGAAGTGTTTCCAGCAACGTCTACATTTTGAAAATCAAATTAAATGTGTATTCATTCAGGACTTTGTTAGTCATTGTTTTTATGTTTCTCTTTTTTCCTGAGTAATTTATAACATTCCTAAGAATGCTCTGGGATGTCACAACAATAGGTTCAGAACTAGTTGCTCTGAAAGAATTAAAATTGCAGTTATGATAGATGCATTCTTCTATGTTCAGGCAGGAAAAGATAATAGCCATCATCTGAGTTTCTAAATTCCTCCACTATATTTGCAGAGATCTCGTCAGGAAGCATTTCTCTGAGGTATCATGCTATGTGAAACCGTTTTTCAGATAAGAGGAAATCACCTAAACTTTGGTCATATTAGCAGCACTGAGTGATGGCAAGAGACTAAATCATCAAAAAGATTCAATTGTGTTTTTACACTCTATTTACCAAGACAAGGAAGAAGATTGTACTGTTCCCGAAAATAAAATTAAGTCTATCAGGAAGAACAAACAAACAAACACACAAACATTTTAGAATAACTCTCAACCTGAGAGTTGAGTTTGTCAACATACCCTTGTGGAAAACATCTAGGTGTAATCACTTACCCTGACTCCCTCAATGCAAGCAGGTCTGACTTTCTCTGTGGCTAGCATCTATCTGCATTTCCTTGCTTGGGTACTTCCTCTGGTTTCCTAAGCCCATTCTGTCTTTAGCCAAACAAGCCCATGTCCCAGCAGCCCTTCTCTGGGGTTGTATAACTTCCTCATTGTGTTCTATGCTTTTCTCAGAGTTCTTTCAGAAAGCAAGCAACTTGTTTGATAACTCACCATTCCTCTTTCCCTTCTCACCAGACCCTTTCCTGAGGGCACATCTTGGGATCACTTCCCAAATGACTTACATGCTAATCCTTGAGTCAGGATAGGAGCCTTGGGAATGGGAACCAACACCTGCCCACTCTTGAGCATTCTGGTAAATTAGTTGTCGTTACCTTCCATACAGAGATCTATTTTCCTCAGCTCTGTGTTGGCCTAGAATATCCACCATACACAATGACTTAACTACAGAGACGGCAAAGTCCTTAAAGACTGTCAGACTCAGCCTGCACTCTGTTTTATAGAAGAGGAGACAGCAACAGAGGGATAGAGTGTTTCTCTTGGGTGGTGGAAGCTTGTGGTGAAGAACACAGGGTCAGGCGGGTTAGATTTCTTGGTTTGAATCTTGCCTCCACCTCCAAGTTTGCATTTATTTATTAGCATGTCTGTTAGCATTAGAAGAGTGGGGAAGTAAGAAATGTAATCAAAGGATACAAAATACGAAAATAGATGGTCCTGGATCTCAGGTAAAATCAAACCGGATTGGCACAAGATGCACAATCACACAGAAGTGTTTGAGAGAGAGAGAGAGAGAGAGAGAGAGAGAGAGAGAGGGAGAGAGTATAGACATTATCAATAATAGTGTACAACATAAGCCTAGAGACTAGGGCTCTTGGGTGGCTCAGTTGGTTAAGCCTCCGACTTCGGCTGAGGTCATGATCTCGCGGTTCAAGTCCTTCATAAGGCTCTGTGCTGACAGCTCAGAGCCTGGAGCCTGCTTCCGATTCTGTGTCTCCCTCTCTCTCTGCCCCTCCCCTGCTCACGCTCTGTCTCTGTCTCTCAAAAATAAATAAACATTAAAAAAAAACCTAGAAACTAGAACATTAAAGTCTGAAGAGCACAGGCTCGTGAGTTAGACTGTATGATTTGAATCTGGCCTCCACGTCTCATTGGCTGAGTGATTTGGGGCAATTTTCTTAACCTTTTTATGCTCTTAAATAGCCATCTGAAAAAATGGGAATGATGACAATAAGACCTAGCTCAGAGGACTGTCGTGACTATTAAAGAAAATAATACAGAGGCACCTGGGTGGGTCAGTTGGTTGAACGTCAGACTCCAACTCAGGCCATGATCTCATGGTTCGTGGGTTTGGACCCACATCAGGCTCTGTGCTGACAGCTCAGAGCATGCTTTGGATTCTCTCTCTTTCCGTCTCTCTCTCTCTCTCTCTGCCCGTCTCCTGCTTGTGTGCACGCTCTCTCTCAAAATAAATAAATAAATACATACATAAAATAAATACATAAACATTAAAAAAAGATAATACATAGGAAATAACCCGTACCTACTAAACCCAACAAATATTAATTTCCATTATTACTGCTGGCAAAGTGGTGGCATTGGAGTAAATTCCACATCCAACACTCCGCCCGTCCTCCATCATAGGCCATCAGTACTGATGGCAACTCACATTTAAATCCTTATCTAAGGTGTAATTACTGCAACAAATTAGAAACTCCCTTCTTTCCACCAGGATGTTAACAAATTAGTTCTCCTCAAACATGTTTTTTCTTATATAGCATGTGACACAATACAGCATTTTGTTTTCCTTCCTGACACAGAAGAGAACAACCGTTTTATGTGTGTTTTCTCTGCTTAATAAACTGAGCACCTTAATCTTACATTTATGCTTAATTAGGAGAATCAAAGCCACAAAACCTGACATGCAATGGCAATGCACAACTTGCAGTTTAAATACACCGTGTAGATTTAGGATATGCTCATGCGAAAACATTTTCCCTTTAATAAAAAATGTCAATAAGCCAACAGGCAGCAGTGAATACACAATGAATTGAAGCAGCTATATCTTTCATTCTTTAAGTACTATCCCTTATTCCTGGATTCTCTGTTGCTTACTCAATGTTCTCAGTTCCCCACATTCATATTAGTTTTTAAAGTATCATTTTTTTTCTTTTGAAATTCAACTTAATGTTGTGAACATCCCTCCCAAGGAAAAGATTGAGGTTGAGACTAGGGAAGTATAGAGTACGTCCTCAAATTTATCTTCCATACTCTTTTAATTAGAACAGGCTCAGGAGAGATATAAAAATAAAATTATTGACTCATCTGAAATGAAAAGATCCTCATTGTGTTGTCTTCAAGAAATGTAGCATGACTCTTGTTAAACAATGATTTCTCAATTTTAATTACATTAAACTCTGTCTTCCTAAATTCCTGCTGTCACTCTAATTAAAGGGGAATTTTTTTATTTTCTGTGCGGAAGGCCTGCTTCGGTACAGTTCAACCATTTCCACATAATCTTCCAGGGGTGTTTTGCACTTTAAAGTCAGTGAAGTTTTTCTTCACTAAAAGATTAAGAAAATGCTTAAAATTCTCTGCAGGTGTAAGACATATGTATTTGCTACAGCACTTACTTCCGAGGAGAAAGCCCTCAGATGTATATATTACTGAAAAGCAAACATGCAGGTCGGTGGGACCAAGTGTTGAGATTTTGAAAATTCCTCGTGAACATACATGCGCAAGATGTTAAACATGTTCCTGAGACTATGAAATGTGCTATGGCAGTAGACACTACCAGTGGTCTTTCCGATAGCTTTTGCTCCTTTTTCCTCACTTAGATACCATACATTTTGTTCAATTACTTATGGGCGCCTAGTTTTCAAACATGGAGGTGACCTTTTGCAGATGGCAGATTGGATATCCCATAGGACTGTGATTGCATGGTTTCTCTCGGTAACTATATCTTAAGCAATTAACATTAGCAAAACAGGTAAGTAGGAAATAAAACGAAAGGGCACAAACTATGAGAGGCAACAGTCCCTGTTCTCAAGCAAACTGGGTGAAACTTGGTGAGCACAGCACAAGATGAACAATCAGAATTAGGGGTGTTTTATAGAGGGAGATAAAATGGAGAGAGATCATTCAGAGACCTAACACTAGACCACGCATTCATTCCTTTATACCTTTTCAAGTGTACTTAAACCATACTTTTTGAAAACCTGACATAATCAAATCAGAAAATGGGTGTCAGTAATATGAAGACTAATAAACTTTGATTAACAGAGCAGGGGTACGATATGTATGGAATTACCCTCATATGATGTAACATGAGATAAATCGAAGTTAAAAAAAAAAAAAGGTGAAACTAATTTTGGTGGGGAGGGGGAAGCCTATATGGGAGAGATTGTTTCAACCCGGGAAGTCCAGGAAAATTTCATGAAAAAGAGCATAGTAGGAAAAATAATCAGCTAATACCTAAACATAATTGATTTTTCCCCGCTAAATAAATATGTATTTCCTACCTAATAGAAGTCTAACCTAAGGACTGTCATTACATTAAAAAAAGAAAAGGCACTGTGTCCCTGATGGGCTCAACCTCAAACAGAGGAACAGAGGAGAGTGATATGTAATGAATAAGAATATAATAAGCTTCATAACAAAATTGAGATGTAAGTGAGACAGAATGCGCTGAAACACCAAGACCAACACTGGCACCCCAAATTCATATCTACATGAACAGAGGGTGCAGAGTTTGGATATTTTGAAGGAGGGTGGTTAGAGGAAAGGAGAGAGGTTTTTTATTTTTTTGTTGGTTTGTTTTTTAAGGGAGGGGAAGAAAATGATGAAAAAAATGTAACAAGGATCTGAGATTCAGAGAAAGAGCTATATGTAAGCATGATTTTAAAGAAGTGTTAATATGTGATATGCTATACGTAACTCTGTCTTCCCAATGAAACTTCCATACAAATCTGCATTGCTTTTCTAAGTTAGTTTTAGATTTGAATTTTTTTTCCAGATCCTGACATAGATATGTGGTGGTGAAGTCTGTACAGTAACAGGTAACAATGTCCCAAAGAGATTTCAAATCCCACATCCAAACTTTTATCTCTGTCCCCCAAAGCTCATGCTCTTGCTGTGTGCCTCATCTCATAGAAGGGTGTTGGTGTTGGACAGATTACCCAAACCAGAAGCTTGAGCATTACCCTTGACTTCTCTTTTCTCCTCAATTACCAAATACAATAAGAAAGCTCCTTCTGGATAGCTTAACGCCATATATGTCTTCTAATTCCATTCACTTTTGTCTATTGCCACACCCGAGATCATAACCCCCCCCATCAACTTACTCAAGCATTACTACATTCACTTCTTGCCTGTATCTGCCCTTCCAACCCCATACAACCTTCCCAGATCTTTCCCACATTATGAACATAGTGACCTTACTAAAACACAAATTTGATCATGTTAGATTTTGAGTAGCTGATGAGGAGACTGAGCGAACAGTCAAGGCAGAAGAGCCTGGAGAATAAGGATAGAAAATGAGAAAAGAAAGGATCTTAAGGAACATTGGTCACAGCTCCTTTTCTTAACAGTGGAGGAGTTGGCGGTCCTAAAGGTCAACAAAAGCAATTTGCCCGACAGACACATGGGCACAGAACAAAGGCTTCTCATTTCTTATTCAGTTTTCCCCTCTCCATACTCTACACTCCTTGATGTCTAGAATTGTACTGTCACTCTTCCTATCCGACCCTTGAAAAAAAATTTTGCTCACTTATTTTATTATTATTTTCAAATTAACAAAGGGCATCTAAAATTGGCTTGGGAAAAACAATAGGCTTAAGCATGATTCAAATATTAAGTCTAGCATTGCCTGGGTGGCTTAGTGAGTTGAGTGTCTGACTCTGTGTTTCGGGTTAGGTGATGATCCTGGAGTCGTGGGATTGAGCCCCGCATCAGGCTCTGTGCTGAGCTTGGAGCCTGCTTGAACTTCTTTCTCTTTCTTCCCCTCCCCTGCTCGCACACACTGAATCTCTCTCTCTCTCTCTCTCTCTCTCTCTCTGTCTCTCTCTTAAAAAAATAAATTAATAAATTAAGTCCAATAAATGGGCTATTGGTACCCAGAGAGGAGAAGCATGTTATCCCTTCTTAAAAGTGTCAACACAAAACAATCTACTCAGTTTTTTATTACATGTGGATATGAGCTAGATGATGGACTTTAACCACAGGGTAACATGAGTGGCAACAATAGAGAATAATTTATATTAATTCTGTACAAACCATGCTGACTTTTACTTTCCTGGAGAATGAACTGATAGATGCTAAGGTTGAATTTTTATCTGTTACCTTTTGGGCACAGTATTAGAAAAGTTATAGGCAGTGAGGCAACATACCCCGTGAAACACAGAATTCACTTATGCCCCATCTCTAACATTACACACAGCCTTCTTAGGGAAGGTGGGCCGCGGAGTGCATGCTCAGTCAATGGCCAGAACATGAAATAACCTTTTAGTCATTTTGTGATTAAAAAAAACCCACAAGAGAAAAGTATCCCATGGTCAGATGGAGAAGAAATACTGCAGGACGATTCTCCCAGGCAGAGAAATCCACAGCCAAGGTGCAGAGAGGAATGTAATTCCCCAAAAGGCCAAATGAAATTGTTGTAAACTTTGTGTTCAAAAATCTTCCCTCAGAGGACTTGAGTCAATGTCTTATTTTATCCAAATTGGCTTTCACTTCTGCAACTATTATTAGAGTTGTTGAGTTTTGCTTGTAAGTGTTGTAGATCCTGTGGTTCCCACGTTTTGTCAAAAACAGAATCACCTGAAATATTTCTGTGGCTGAGATGTGCAATGCATTTAGCTGGCTGTTTGAACACTTCCATGATTCTGTTAGCTTTTTGTTCTGTCTTCCTGCTGGTTCTTGTCACTCTTTTCTCTAATTCTGAATGTGGTTAAGGAAAGAAAGGCAAAATAAAAGTCTATTTTAAACCAATAACACCACCCATGACTAACTATGTACTTGTATTTGTGACTTTGTTTTATTTATTTATTTATTTATTTATTGACAGAGAGAGAGAGAGAGAGAGAGAGGGAGGGAGGGAGGGGCAGAGAGAGAGGGAGACACAGAATCTGCAGCAGGCTCCAGGCTCCGAGCTGTCAGCACAGAGCCCGATGCAGGGCTCGGACTCAGGAACCATGAGATCATGACCTGAGCGTTCGCTCAACCGACCGAGCCACCCAGGTGCCCCTGTATTTGTGACTTTGGACAGCTTTGTCAGTGATGACTCTGGGACCCACAAACTGCTACCACAAAACAAAAAGCTTCCATTTTGTATTTTTATGACCTAAATTCACACATGGTTATATATAATCCTTGTCTTTTACTAAATGTTTGGGTCTCTCCCTCTCTCTTTTCTTTCTTCTAATGAGGAAAATGGAAGAATACTAATAAGTAAATATCAGCAATATCTTTTTAGGGATTTTCATGCTGTATCTTCCTAAAGCTAACCAAGACCTTTCATAAGCGTTGAATGAGTATAACTTGGGCCTCAAACATGAATAAGACAAGCAAGAATATCTGAAATTATAGGGCAGAATGTGGTTTCAGGAGTGAGATGGATAGAGAAAATATAAAGACTACCTTAATTGCTAATTTTTATTTTACTTTGAAATAATGCACGCATTTGATTTAACTAAGTAGTTTATGACCATACATGTTGCTTCACTTTTGAATCATATCCGTCTTCTCAATTACTCAGAAGAGAAAGCCATCATATCTTGTTCAGAATAGAAACACACTGGTAGAGAGAAAGACAGATACCATAAGTTTTCACTCTTATGTGGATCCTGAGAAACTTACCAGAAGCTCATGGGCGAGGGGAAGGAAAATAAAAAAAAATAAAAAAGGTTAGAGAGGGAGGGAGCCAAAACATAAGAGACTCTTAAAAACTGAGAACAAACTGAGGGTTGATGGGGGGGTGGGAGGGAAGGGAGGGTGGGTGAGGGGCATTGAGGAGGGCACCTGTTGGGATGAGCACTGGGTGTTGTATGGAAACCAATTTGACAATAAATTTCATATTAAAAAAAAAAGAAAACCACTGGTAAATCAATGGATTGATGAATAAAACCATAAGTTATGAAGAGGCACAATGTAGTTGAAGTTACAGACCAGCAGAGTAAGCCTATGATTTAGAACGAAAATACTGATGCCTCTTAGTGATTCCATTTCCTCTTTCACCAACTAGGAAGAATATAATCTATTTTAAAAATTGTTTTAAATGACGGTTCAGGGTTTGGGGTGGAACTGCCTGGATTTTAGATCCCTTGTGTAGCATTGAGCAGAAAGGTTAAGCCGTGAGGAACTCATTTCAATCATTTGGCTCTCACCATCGAGGTAGCTGGGTAAGACCATAAAGGAGAACTTCCCTGATTCTGTAGGCATGGGCAGACACGGAAGTGGCATCATCAAGGTGATTCCAGAAGAGAAAAGCGAAGCCACGGTGTGTGCTTTGTAGGCTCCTTCCCCAACATCCAGGGTAGACTTCTGTCTCTACTCCTGTCTGGGGTGCAGGGACCATGCCATGGAGGATTTTCCGTGGCTGTTGAGGGAGGCTCTGTAACCCATACTTTGACCTTCTCCGCTTTTTCATGGTGTTCACCAGACAGGAACATATGGCTCCAAATGTCTGTGGCAGTTGTGTAGAGGACACCCCAGAAAAAGTTGCTTTATGTGGAGAATATGTTTTTAAGGGGGGAGGGGATACAGAACGCAATGACTTGGCCACTGGAGAGCAGAGGGCTGTGATACTTCCGATTGTCTCTGATGGTCATTAGAGAAGAAAAACAGAGAGAGTTAAAATATTGATATTATCTACTGCTGTGAGGGAAACAATAGTCCCATTGACTATTGTAGAACTATTCAATGACAAAAATCAATATGACTCTAAGATTTGCAGTTGCCTGTCTAAGTCATTTTATAGAATGCAGGAATTTTATCATAGTAATTCACAAAGGGCTTTCGCTTCGAGGATTTTGAAAGAAACAGAGAATCAGTTGACAAACTGATATGGCTTCCTGTGCGAATTTTCAGCTCCACAATGTGGACTGTGGTGGGAGGACACTTGTTTACCTTGACCGGGGATAAATATCCATCGAACTGGGCTCTTATCTGTTTTCTTCTCATTATGTAGCAAGCTTTTAGAGATCACTTCATCTGCCCCACATATAGGAGTTGCACAGAGGTAATGCATTTCTGTTTTCACTCATTTGGGAGTGAGTGGCTTTTTATGACTGAGGTCACCCTGCTCTCACCTTGCTATTATGCTACAGATGATTCAAAGGCAATTAGTACACAGACTTGGGGATGCTTCCAAAACTGACTGGCCCTGGATAAACTCCGGACACTTTAATCAAGTGATGTCTCACAACATGCATGACTCCCACGCTGAGGGTTTACGTTAGCTTCCTGAAGTAGGAGATCACTTGCCGTAAAGAAACAGACTATCAGACGGGATTCTTGTGACTGTGCTCTACGTTGCTGGGACCAGAACACTGAGGATAAGATTAATAACCCAACGCTCAAAAATTGTCATTATCTAGTAATTATGAGCCAGCTTAAAAAAAATAGCCAGGTAGGTCAAACGTCTAAATATTGTTGAAATATTATTGAAAAATGTTGAAATAATGTTGAAATAATGTTGAAAAATGGCTAGAGAAATATACTTCTATGTCCCCTCAGATGCAAGCAGAGACAAGAATTTAATTGTTAGGAGTTAATTTGGGACACGATTCCAGGAAAGATCGATAAAGGACTGGGGGTATAAGACAGGGAACAAGAAGCCAATAAAAGATGTACCGCCTCCTAGCAGGTTATCACTGCAGGCACTTGGAACAGAATCCCTTTGGGGAACGTGGGGAGAAAACGTAGAACACACCTCAGAGTTCTCTCAACTAAGGGCGGCTGCTTCCAAGGGCATTGACTCTCTGGCACTGAGCACAGGCCAATCTTCCAAAGTCGAAAAGAAAGGAGAAAAGAAAAACAGCCCTCAGGAGGAGTCACAGCTGTTTGCAGGAAGCCCCGCTCCCATGCAGAGGTAACCGCTGAGAGCGTATGGGTGGGGTGTTGAGAGCATCTGTTCTTGCAATTTAGACTAAAAGTTATAAAATAAGTGTTTCTGGATAAAGGTGAAGGATGGAACACGTTTCATCCAGAAATCTCATTAAAGCTAAATGGGCACCAGGCGGAAATACAGTCATGAAGGAGTGGAAATCTACCTGGCCAACTCGAGAATGCCACATCTTAAGCTAACACCGCCAAAACCAAAACGGAAGTGCCAGTCTGCTCTTCAGGGTAGGTTGACTCAGAGGGGATAGCCTGGTGCTCCCTCCCCCCAGGGCCCTGGAACCAGGATTGCTGGAAGCCTGTTTAAGAAGCAGTTTTATCCACACCACTGGATAACTTCCTCTCCCCACCACCCTCACGTAAAACGGGAGGCATATTCTCCGGAGAGGTCAAAACGGAGGCTCTCTGGACAGGAGGATGTCAGACTGAGCTGAAAGTCATAAATACAGACTGAATTGGAGGATTAAAAAAACACAGACGCAAACAGAAGTTGAAGCGACCAGCTGTGTTCTTTCAGTGGCTTCCCCATCCATAGGCAGACTGTACTCTCAAGAAAGGGCACCAGAAGGAGGTGCAAATTGGTGCAGCCCCCATGGAAAACAGTATGGAGATTTGTCAAAAATATTAAAAAATAGAATGGCCCTCTGATCCAGTAATTCTACTACTGGGTATTCACCCAAAGAATATGAAAACACTAAGCGGAAAAGATACAGACACCCTTGTGTTTATTGGAGCATTATTTACAGTGGCCAAGGAAAGGAACCCAAGTGTCCATCAGTAGATTAATGGATAAAGAAGATATGAGGAGCACCTTGCTCACTTAGTCAGTAGAGCATCTGACTCTTGATCTTGGGGTCATGAGTTCAAGCCCCACATTGGTCATGGAGCCTACTTAAGAAAAAAAAAAGAAGAAGGTGCAATATATATATATATATATATATATATATATATATATATATATATAATGGAATAGTAATCAGCCATAAAAAAGAATGAAAATCTAGAACTTACAATGCTCCGTGACATAGGTCAATCAGAAAGACAAATATCATATGATTTCACTCGTATGTGGAATTTAGCAAATAAAACAGACCAACAAAGAAAAAAGAGACAAACAGCAACAACAACAACAAAACAGACTCATGAATACAGAGGACGAACAGATGTATACCAGAGGGGAATGGGTCAAATAGTTGAAGGAGATTAAGAGTACACGTATTATTAGGATAAGCACTGAGTAATATATAGAATTGTTGACACGTTGTATTGTACACCTGAAAGTAATATAACATTACCTAAAATATCTTACCTGAAAGTAATATAACACTCTACATTAGTGTTATTGGAATTTTTAAAAAATTAAATGAATTGAAATGGAAAAAAAAGGAAAAGAAACAAAAAAAGAAAGGCCACCAGAGGAGTCTTCTCTTAGGAATGTAATCAACCCAAGAGAAAACTCTTAAACATACTCATAAACTCTTAAATATATTGACATCAGAGATTCTCTCATGCCATACCATGTTAATCTTTAACAAAGCTCAGAACCCAAAGGTCCTACCTACTTTTACTCAGATATTACAACCAGTATTCTGGTCCTCTTTCCTTAAACATGAACAGTCATAGGATATTTGAGAACGTTTCCACTGTGGAAGCTGGAGTCTAAAAAACACAGAAAAAAAGCATCTTGAAATTAAGAGAGACTATTTAGGGGGGATTATCCCCCCCAATAAGACCGCCAGAGGGTTAAAAAAAGGATATTGCATCTATGAAACAAAGGTATTTTTAAAAATTCAGAGAAAAAAAATCACTCAGCATACAAAAATATGGTGACATAAGCCAAAGAAATCATAGAATGACTGAAATATAAAGTTGAGAAAATGCCCCAGAAGTTGACAAAGAGAGGCATTAATGAAACAAGTACAATATCTGGATAAACAGGATTTCAGAAAAGAAGATCCTGCAAGCACTTTTGCTAGGAAAGTTACTCGACTATGTGTTGAGAAAATGAGAGAAAAAGAGACAGAGACACATAGAAAAAGAAACAAGAAGAAAGAAAAGGAAGAGGAACAGGAATGAATAGGATTCAAAGCTAAAACTAAAACAAAAACACAAGAGATGAAATATAGAAAAGAGGAAAAGAATCTCCAAGATGATGATGAAGGTGGCATTCCCTCCAGGAGGGACAGTTACCTGCATGTAGATGCCCTCCCTGCCCCCATCCTGTTGAAAGTAGTGTTAATTCAAGAGATGGCCATGTAGATGGCTGTCATCATCTCTTCTGATATTTTATTGCTCTTTTAATTTAACATAAGAGTTTCTTGAGCAGTTGTTCTACCAAAAGAGAGAGAGAGAGAGAGAGACATAAAGAGAGAGAGGACAGAGAGAGAGAGAATAAACCAAGGACTACATGTATGTAATGAAAAATCTGGCCTTGCCTAAAGAGAGATCTGGCTTTTGCCCTGGGTTTGGGGAGGCCGTCTGTGTTACATCCAATAGTCATGTCTCTATTTAGGGAAGAAACTGTCCATACCTGATAATCTTAGGGTAGAGGCTGGCCATGGCAGAAAGACCAACCATATGATTTGGAAGTGGGGGATTTGGCTTACATGGTATCACATGATCTGGAGAGTGAATTCACCCATGTGGATAATCACCGAACTAACCGATCATGCCTATGTTATAAAGCCTCGATAAAAACTCATGACACTGGAACTCAGGTGAGCTTCCCTGACTGGCAATATGCCATGCATATTGTCACATGTTGATGCCAAGGGAGTAACACATCCTAACTCCATGGGGAGAGGACAGTAGAAGCTTTGCATTTGGAACCCTCCCAGGCTCTGCCACATGTGTCTCTTCTTTGATTTTAATCTACATCCTTTCCCTATAATAAACCATAGCCATGAGTAGAATAGCTTTTCGTAAGTTGTGTGAGTTTTTCTAGCGAATAATTGAGCTTGAGGGTGATTTGGGGAATCCCTCAAACCTACGGGTGGTATCGGAAGTGAGGGAAGTCTGGAGAACTGTGTTCTCAAACCTGACAATTTGGCAAACTCCAGGCACACGAGCTCCAGAAAGCAGAGAAGACATTCCAGGAAAGGAAAGACAGGAATAACCTAGATTTCCTTCCTAGACAGGAAGGAAAAGTGCCAAAATGACAGCCACATTGAAGGCCAAGAGAGCCCAGAACAAAGAGCAGGGAAGTGAAGGTTTCCATGGAAGATGTTTCCAAGGGAAAATAAAGAACAAGAACATTTGTGAAAATTGGATAGGCAGGTTACTGGCATCTATGGAAAGAAGATACAAAGAAATCAGACCAATAAAAAACAAAAACCAGAATAGAAAAACCAGACAAATAGGGAAAACAAAAAGTCAGAGGAAAATGTAATCGAAGCTTACTATCATGCTCAACTGTGTAGAGTTGGGACTATAAGCCCCAAATAGTGATTGAATCTAAAATGTTAAAACATTAAGAAGAGGAGAAAGGAGAGCTAATGGGAGGAGGGTGTTAACGGGTGAACATTTCATACACCGTGACAGGATGATAGATAACACCTCAAACTGATGAGGCCAGCGAGGATGAGGGATGCGTATTAGGTAGAAATATGGGATGTGTAAATGCTGGACAAAATAGCTGAACAAGTGGGACAGGCGGAGCTTGCAAAGCTGTTGTATTGTTTTCATTTAGTACTCTAACTTTTCCAAGTATATACATGCATGTCTTTGATAAATAAACCTAATAGTTTAAAAATACACGACATTTCCAGGAGGAGATTATGAGGAGAGAAAGTAAGCCAAGGTGTCTTAATTAGAAACTTGGTTTAATTTATATGATTTAAATATGAAGGAGCTTAGTGTGTTTTGATGTGAGGAGATGTAAATCGGAAATCCATAAGGAAGGGTGGGCTGAATAAAAATTAGAATGTTCTAACAGCTCCAATTCAGCTTTTCAAAGACAATCAGTAGAGGGGCACCTGGGTGGGTCAGTGGGTTAAGCTTCCAAACTTCAGCTCAGGTCAGGATCTCAAGGCTCCTGCGTCTGGCTCTGCACTGACAGTTCAGAGCCTGGAACCTAGTTCGGATTCTGTGTCTCCCTCTTCTCTGCCCCTCCCCCACTTGCTCTCTCTCTCTCTCTCTCTCTCTCTCAAAAATAAACAAACACTTAAAAAAATAAAAAGGCAATTACTAGCTCTCTAGCGTACATTCTGTAAGATTTCTGTGCACTTATTTAATCATTCCAAAACGGAAATAATTTGGGTTTATGAGATTGCTGAAGATAATGATTATTAAAGCATAACGGGAAAGCAAACTTCTAGCAAACTCTGCGTACATGAGTTACATGCGCAAGGTATGCCATTTTATACCTTCTTTCCTGAACTGAGATTTCTTGTCATGCCTTACAGACCTTTTGACACCCCCAGCTGTCAAACCCAATCAATTTGTACAGATGAATTGAGGTCTGATTATGTAGCAAGAATTGGGAAAGGTACTGAGTGTTCCCAGAGCCCTAACACTGCACGCAGAGATCCTGCTCTCCCGGCACTTGCAACCTACAAGGGCACAGAAACACAAACAGATGAGTAAATCGTTAAAATGGGTGACAAATGCTGAGAAAGAGAAGTACAAGGTGCTAGAAAAGAATCAAATGGGTGGATATATTTTTCACTGTGGATCCAAGGAAAGGCTCTCTGAGTAATGAGATGTGAGGCATGAATAATCCTTCATCAGGAAAAGTGTGAAGACAAGTATATTCAAGGTTGGGGCTCCTGGGTGGCCGAGTAGGTTGAGCGTCCGACTTTGGCTCAGGTCACGATCTCATGGTTCATGAGTTCAAGCCCCGCATCGGCCTCACTGCTCTCCGCGCAGAGCCTGCTTCTGATCCTCTGTTCCCCTCTCTCTGCCCCTCTCCCGCTTGCACTCTCTCAAAAAAATGAATAAATAAATAAATATTTAAAAAAGAAATTAAGAAAAGAGTATTCAAGTTGCTGAGAGAAGCTTGGGGAACAATGTTTTATGAAATGAAGATGTGGGCATGAGTGAGGGCCAGTGCAGGACCAAGGCAACAGGATCCAAGCAAGAAAGTTCTGTACAATATGGTTGGGAAGGAGGGATGGGGAGGTTCGCCAGAGGCAAACACAAGGGAAAGGCGATACGTGGCTCTGGTGGTGAGGATTCCGTCTTACAAAGCAAGAACTGGTAACTAATGTGTATAGGTAAGAAAGGAAGAAGCCAGACTCAAAGGTTTCCTATCACCTTGGGAAAAATTTCTCAAATGTTCAAGAAGTTGGAAAGATCTGAGCTCTGCTCACATTCCTCATCTTCTCTGGTGCCCCTCTCTTTCCAGCTCACATCTGCCCCCTCAGGCCTTATTTCACACCTTGATTGGAGGGCACCTGGGTGGCTCAGTCGGTTAAGCATCTGACTTCGGCTCAGGTTATGATCTCACAGTTCGTGGGTTCGAGCCCCGCATCAGGCTCTGTGCTGACAGCTCAGAGTCTGGAGCCTGCTTCGGATTCTGTGTCTCCCTCTCTCTCTGCCCCTCCCCTGCTTTCTCTCTGTCCCTCTCTCAAAAATAAATAAGCATTAAACACACACGCACACACACATTTATATGGTTAGGAGCTTCCCACAACAGAGCCTTCTCTCTGCCTAGAAAGTTCTCCTTCTCCTTCAGTAAGCCAGCTACTCTTATAAGGCAACCTTCCTTCCTTCCTTCCTTCCTTCCTTAGGTCTTTCTTAAGGTCCTACTCCAAAGCAAGTTCCTCTTTTCAAATCTATCACGTCCTTTTGCTTTCCTTCATGAAACCTACATTCTGTCTGGGTGACTAAGTGTCTTCTTCTGTAAAATGAGAGCATTACTGTTAGTGACCACCTCAAAGGGTCATTCATGGTGACTCTTAACTGTAAGTCACGAAAAGTAGTGCCTAGCATATAGTAAGGGCTTAGTAAATGCTAGCCATCATTTGAAAGAATCCAGGTACAAAAGAATATATATTGTATTTGTATTAACTCTCAAAACAGGCAAAACTAATCTCTGCCATTGAAAAGTCAAGATCGAAGTGACATGGGGGGAAGGGGTGGGTAGTGGCTGAGAGATGCCATAAATGTTCTGATAGTGATTCATTTCTTGTTTGGGTTGTTGATTACAGGAGGGTGTTCACTTTGTGATAATTCATTCCTGAGCTCTGTGCTTAGGATTTGTACACTTTGTACTTGAAAAAGTTTTAAAAGTCACCTATTATTATCCTCATGGACATAATTTGTAATGCTGTATTTATTTGCAGAACTGTTTACTTGACTAATAGGCCACGAAGGAAAGAACCAAATCTATCCACTGTGTCTCTAACCCCTAGGATAGTACTGGAAACAAAACGTAAGCCTTCTAAGTCACTCTTCTTTTCAAAACCATCAGTGACTTCCCATTTCATTCAGACTAAAAATCAAATCCCTTACAACAACCTGTAAGTCCTTAGTGCTAAATACCTATTTGTCTCTCTGAATCATCCTTACTGCTTCTTTCATATACACTCAGGACTTTCCAGACACATTAAAACAAGATAGAGTTGGGGGGGGGAAGAAAAAGAGCTAGATACAGTTGGTAGTTGTACAACTTTGTGAAGGTACTAAATGTCAATGAACTATTCACTTTTAAATAGTAAATATTATGTAAATTTTACCTCCACGTAAAAAAATGTGGGTGCTCTAGAAGCAGACCAGGGCTTTTATAAAGCCCTTCTTTGTGAAAAAAAAAAAATTGGATTTCAGAGCTGGAAGGAGAAATGTAGAACATTAGTCCCCATTGGCTTTTAGACATTAGCCCACCCACTTCATGTTTTGGTTGAGACCTAAGGAGGTTGTGTTGCTTGACCAAGAGCGAGATGTGATTAGTGATCAGGTGAGGGTTGGAACCCAGGTCTGCTGACAACTGAGTACCCAACCTGGATCTTTTCTTCTTTATCCCTAGAGGAATCTCACTTATGTATGGAGGTAACAAAAGACCAATTTTGGTTCAGACCTTACACCTGACTGAATTTCATTATACTCTCAGGTTGTTACAATAAGATATAAAAATATGAATAAATAAGATATTTTTGTTTTCCTTCCAGAAATTTCACTAGAGTTGCTTTCCACAGTGCTTTCACAGATGGGCTGGTGTTAGTATAAAAACCGTAGTAAAACTGTTCAGGTGTGTGTAATGATAGCCAAGGTACTAAAAAATGAAATGTTAAAAGAAACCCTTACTCCGTTTTGCATTTTACTGAAATTTGAAGAAACACATGTAAGGTTATATTCCAGTTTTGCTAGGCAAGTGCGCTACATTAACATCCTAAATGTAACACTAAGCATAAACTGATCCACGTAGGAGCTTTGAAAGAAACCAAAAGAGAAATTTGTCTCATTATTCAGTTCAATCTTACAAATATGCACTTAGGGATTGCAGGTTGTATGGCTTATGAGATACCAATTCATTCATTCATTCATTCATTCATTTAATGAGCATTTATCAAGTTCCCCCTAAGTGCTAGGCAAGTGCAAGGTGCTATCGTTTTACGTAAAAAAGAGTAGTCTGCCATCATCGAGTTTATAATAAGTAAATAAACAGTTGGTCCCGACCATGAGGGAACTAAGGAGGCCATTGTAAGGGAAATTAATGGGAGCAGCTAATTTAGATAAGATACATAGAATGGATAGAGAGA
Source organism: Puma concolor (assembly GCF_028749965.1). Taxonomy (NCBI): domain Eukaryota; kingdom Metazoa; phylum Chordata; class Mammalia; order Carnivora; family Felidae; genus Puma; species Puma concolor. The sequence goes on along the minus strand of NC_141675.1, from coordinate 145,354,786 downwards.
GGCAAATGTGGGGGTGAATCTGGGTGACTCAGAAGATTAAGCACCGACTTCAGCTCAGGTCATGATCTCACGGTTCGTGGCTTCAAGCCCCGTGTCGGGCTCTGCGTTGACATCTCAGAGCCTGGAACCTACTTCAGATTCTGTGTCTCCTCTCTCTCTGCCCCTCCCCTGCTTGTGCTCTCTCTCTCTCTCTCTCTCTCAAACATAAATAAGCATAAAAAGAAAACCAAACAAGCAAAAGAGGCAATGTGGGGAGAGCGACAAGAGTCTACCATAACAGACCAGAAGGGGGATCATGGTGATTTGGACTAGTACAATAGTCCCCATCTGGGGTGATTTTGTACTTCAGAAGACATTTGGCAATGTCTGTAGACATTTTTTGTTTGTTACAACTTGGGAGGAAGGTACTACTGACATCTAGTGGATAGAGTCCAGGGAACTTGTGAAACATCCTGCAATGCACAGGACAGCCTCCACGACAAATAATTTTCTGGCCCAAATATCACAAGTTTTGAGGTTGAGGTCACCCAGGCGAGTATGGTAGCCAAGGAGCTGCAGAGAAAAAGATTCAAGAAATGTTTTGGAAGTAAAACCAATATAGTGTATGCAAATGAACTGGATATAGGGAAAGTGTCGGGGAGAACTCAAGAATGATGTCCTGAGTTTCCAGTTGTAATAGCCCAATGGAAGGTGGTATGCGTATGGATATGAGAACATTTGGAAGTGGACTTGGGGTGGTGCAATGCTATGGCACAGAATCAAGAGCTGGACAAGCTGGGGCAGGGGCAGAAATAATAATTAGAATTGGCTGTATGAACCTGGAATTCAGAGGCAAGATCTGAGCACAAGATACAATTTGGGAATCTTTGGCTGACAGGCATTTAACGTCTTGGAAACACACAACATCGCCGAGGGAAAACATATAGACAAAGAAATAGCTACAAATGAGGACGTTGATCCTAAATCAGCTACTCATTCCTAGGAGGTTCTAAAAGCCTTTTACTTTCAGTGCCCTGGGTAACATAAGTACACTCAAGTATACTCACTACATCTTGAAAGCACAGTTATAAAACATCTGGGTTCCTCAGTTTATTTTAAGCTATTTTTCTTTGTATCTAGTTATCTTCTTTTGTTGTATCTAATTATCTTCTAAAAATTAAGTAATTTTAAATAGATTAATATCTAAGTATGCCATCAGCTCTCATAGGAAGCACAATGTTGTTCACCACTCTTCTGCCCATTATTAACCACACTATATTGATTTAAGCTTAATGTTTGGGGAATGGGGAAAAGACAGTTTGCATTCAATGGGGCATTTTTATTCTCAAGAGGGCACTATAAAAATGTGAATCAAAAGTGATTAACGTAGTCATTTTGAGCAAAAAATAACTAGACGCATATATACACAAAATACAATCCTTCTCAAAAGCACAAAACAAATTAACAGCAGCTGCTGAGCAGTCATGAGTAACTCAACACCATGAGCCTGTGTACATGAGCAGTGAAGGGAAGCATTTTAACAAGGAAATGAATTTCAGTTTTAAGCTTTACAGAATTTTACAAATGATACAGAAAAGTAACTTAAGTGTGTCACGTATCCTTTAAAAACCTATTTTAGGAAATGCAATCTTTCTAAGAGCTCTACCAATCAAAAAGGAACTGTAACAAAAATAATAAAAGTAATAAAATTTCCTTAAATAGTATTGGACCAAATCCTATGACCATGCTGTTAATTGAATCACTATTATTAACACATTTCCCACCAGACAAGTTGGTCTCTGCCCTGTGAGGCATATTTAAACTCGAAATGTATGTATGGATTCCTTTAACCAAAAAAGTAATTACCACAAATGAACTAATCATGCTGAGTAACAAGGGCTTTGGAAAATACATTATAAGCAGTACTTAATATAATCTTCCAATGGCCCTATCGTGTTATTATTTTTTTCATTTTACAAATGAAGATATCGAGTCTTAGAAGGTGTATCAGTCAGTGTAGATTAGGTCATGTTGCAGTAACAAACAGACCTCAAAATCTTTTGTTTTTTAAGTTAATTTATTTATTTTGAGAGGGAGAGGGAGGGAGGGACAGCGAGGGAAGGAGACAGAGAATTCCAAGCAGACCCCATGCTGTCAGTGTAGACCCTGGTGCAGGGTTCAATCCCATGAACCATGAGATCATGACCTGAGCCAAAATCAAGAGGTAGACACTTAAGAGAGTGAGCCATCCAGGCACCCCCAGACCTCAAAGTCTTAATGGGCATAAAATTGGTTTGTTACTGATTTGTTGCCAGTTTGTTGCTGGTCTGACAACTATTTAGAGCACCTCCTTTTCATAATGTGATTCTGGGATCCAGGCTACTTTCATCTTGTCCTCTACATCCTGTCGCTTTCAGGGTTACTCTTCCAGGAGAGGAGTGTGCTGAAGGGCCATGTGAGGTCTTTCACTGTCTTCTTTTTCACCCAGAAACGCACATACCACTTCCACTCGCATTTCGTTTCACAAATGATCACACGATTACACTTAACTGGAAAGGTACAGACTTTAACGTGCCTGGGAAGAAGAAAAATGGATATAGGTAAGCATTAGCAATCTCTACTACAGGGAGATAAAGTAATTGAACCAAGGCTACAAATCTAGAATTAGGTAAAAGCAGGATTCAAAGCCTGTTTGGTCAAAAGCAGACCTAATTCTAGACTTTGGCTTCTCAAGATCTAGGGATGCAACCTTACCAGATGTAGCAAGAAAACAACAGACAACTGCACATACTTAACACAAATCTTTAGGCTTCAAAATAAATCCTCTAGCAATTGTTATATTTATTTCACTCTAAGAAGCACTTAGTAATCACGTATAACCTACTCATTCTTAGAGTTTTGAAGGATCACTCCTTTATCAAGGTCTTCCCAAACTCCTATATGAGGTTGGATTTCTCCTTTTATTTATGCCCAAAGTACCATTTTTTTGTAACTCATCATACTTCTTTACTAAGAGTTGCATCATAGCAGCAACCATATTCCAGCTGTGTCTCAGGGGCTTGACACAATGCCTCCCACAAAGTAGGCACATAATATGCATTGAATGAACCAATGAGTGATTGAATGAATAGAGAGTCTGACTTCTTTCTGAAGCAGGCCACACCACTGTTTGACACTTTCCTGACTTAGCAATGGCCAGTACCCCCCCTCAAAAATTCAGGTGAAATTTACTCTTCTTACAACTTCCATCCAATATTCTTATTTTTCATATTTCTTTTCACTTAACTAAGCTAAGACTACTTTCTTTTAACATAAGAGCTCTTCAAATTTCTGAAAATAACCAGCATATGTTCCTAATACTTCCTGGTTTAATTAATCCATGCATGAGATGCAATCCTAAATCCACATCAACCTTTCTTCTTTTAAAAATTTTTTTAATGTTTATTTTTGAAAGAGAGAGAGAGAGAGAGTGTGTGAGCAGGGAAGGGACAGACAGAGAGAGGGAGATACAGAATCTGAAGCAGGCTCCAGGCTTGAGCTGTCAGTACAGAGCCCCACACGAGGCTTGAACTCATGAACAGTGAGGCCATGACCTGAGCCAAAGTCTGATGCTTAATTGACTGAGCCACCCAGCTGCCCCTAGATGAACCCCTCTTCTTATCTGTGGATGTGTTCTGTTTTGGCAACTCTCATCCCACTACTTGACATAGGAGCTGACTAGCTTCCAGCAGTGGGGTTATAATCAACCTTGGAGGATGGGTGATGCGTTTTGCCCACTATAGGGTCTTTAGTAAAAGGTATGGTTTCTAGGGGCACCTGGGTGGCTCAATCGGTTGAGCCTCTAACTCTTGATTTTGGCTCAGGTCATGATCCTAGGGTCTTGGGAGGAAGCCCTGTATTGGGCTGAGTATGGAGCCTGCTTAAGATTCTCTCTCTCTATCCCTCTGTCCCTCTCTCCTACTTGTGCTCTCTCACTTTCTCTCCCCCCCCCCCAGAAAAAGTATGCTTTCTGACACCACATACAAGATACTCAGGTATTGGGTGAATGAATGAATGAATGAATGCACCTTAAGATACATTAGGTCTGTTTTGTACTTCTTTCCTATTCTAGGTTGGTATGTCTGTGGACATGTTTTTCAGATAGACTGACTCCGTTTAGGTCAGTCCTCCAAAATCCATACTTAGGAAAAAAAAATCTCTATGAATGTTAATGCACAGCCAGCAAACATTTATATAGAACATTCCCCAGAAAGCTCAAAGGAAATTAAGCCAAAATGATCAAATGCTGATGATTTCCCCAGGGAACTGTCCTTGTCCTTCTACGAGAAATAGTCTCCAAACCTACATTGCTAAAATAGACTGTCTTCCAGCGTTCGAACGTGGCAGTCAAAAGAAATCAAGAAAAGGAGGGGCGCTGGAATCTGCCCCTTTCGCAGTTCTGCATCTGTAAATGGAAGCGAAGCAATTTTACAAGAGATTATCTCCGGTCTGAATAGGAAAGAAGCCACTCTAATCTCAGAGTACGGGAGGCACCCCCCCCCCCTTCTTCTCCTTCCTCTTCATCCTCGCCGGAGTTAAAACAGCAGCTCTGCTATTCTCTGAGATACTCGCGTCCGAGAAGGCGATTCTCCATCTAGTGATGGGAAGAGTCCTAGTTGGGCATCCCCACGACCCCCTAACGGGCGCGCAGGGACACTACCAAGAAGGCCTTTCTACCACTCACAGCGCACGGCGGAAACTGCCTCGGTTCCGGCCAGTAGATAAGATTTTCTCGGTCTCGACTATGTAACGCTCAATCGACTTTCCAAGCAGCACAGCGCAAAGTTGAGGGCAAGGGAAGACTGCGTGCGTGTGTGTGTGTGTGTGCGCGCGCGTGAGTGTCTGGATCGCTGGTGTTGGGGCGGGCAGTAAATCAAGGGTGGGGCCAGCGAGGGGAGGAGGAAAGCAAGGACTGAGAGAGGCAAGAGCGTGGCTCCGATCCCAGTTAACCTGCTGGAGCCCATCCTGCCTGCTCAGAGCCCCTGCACCAACTCACCCAGTCCCCTCTCTCCATCCTCCTCCGCCTTCGTTCCCCGTTTCCTCTCCTTCTCTGGCTGCCTCCTCCCCCTACCCCCCCTAACCCCCGCCCCCCGTCCCCCGCCCCCCGCCACTCTCCATCGGACCGGAGGACGAATGAGGAAGACGTGCCCGCAAATTGGGACATCAACTTTCCCCAGCTGGTCTCTGGGCTCCGGGAGCAGAAGCGCGCCGGTCCTCCGCCGTCCGCGGCCCACGAAGGAGGAGCAGCAGCGGTGCTGGGCTAGCGGCTGAAGCGAGGAGCCCCGAGCGAGCCCCGCGTCGCCAGCCAGCTCCGCGTTCCCACGCCCGCGCCCTCGAAATCTCTCCGGGGTGGGGGGGTGGGGGGAGCGCTCAGGGGTGCCGCCGCCGAGCATCCCAGGGAGGATGAGGCAGGGAGCCGGCCCGGGCGCGCTGCATCTGGCGGGCGTGCGGCCGCGGCTGGGGCTCGGCAGGAATTAAGAAGCCGAGAAGATGGAGAGCCGTGCACTCCTCGCCCAGCCCGGGCTCCGGACCAGGGACACCGGCTGGGCGCTCCTCTATTTCCTCTGCTGCGTCCTCCCCCAGACCGCCCCGCAAGTACTCAGGATCGGTGAGTGAGCCCCGGGGAGCGCTCCGGGCCGCCGGCTCGCGGGACGCGGCGGCTCCCTGGGCCGGCGCGAGGGCAGCGGGTCCCGGGGTGGCTGCGCGCGCCGGCGCAGGGGCAGAGCCCGGGGGTGGCGAGGGCAGCGCGCACGGGAGGCTCCGGGAAAGGGGAAGCCGCGTCACTGCTGCCCTCCCGGGGAGTGCCGGGCTTCCCCGCCAGGGACGGTTGGCGGGTTTTTTCAATCCGGGCTTCGGGAACGCGGGCAGGAGTGCAGGGGGCCAGGCTCTCCGGGGCGGGCACCCCACTCCGGGCGCGGGGTCGCGCGCGGCTGCAGCCAGTTGCTTCGGGCGCGGAGATGCGCTCTCCGGCCGTCTGGGTGGCCGTCGGGCGGTCCAGATGCGCAGCCCGGGTCCCTGGCAACCCGGGCGCCGGGTAGTCAAAGGCATGTCCGTATCTCAAGAGTAAAATGTGGGGACCGCGGGGACTTCCCACAGCCGGCTAACCCCGAGCTTCCAAGTTTTCGTCCCCAAGTTGCGTTCTTCTACATGGAGCCTCCAAAGTCTGGAGGGTTCCACCAGTGCGGGGCAGAGCCCGGATCTGGCTCTGTGGCCGAGAGTTCAAGGAGGGGAGAGAACAGTCAGCCAACACCAGGAGCAGGCACCTAAGCGCCCCATTTGATCCCCATGCCACGCCTGCGGGCCACTGAGAATGGTCCAGTCCCCCGTCAAAATAACTCCCTGGAAGACTCTGGACTTCGTTCTCAGGTGGGATAAAAAGAGACTGGGAGGCTGAGTGTAGGAGCCCTGGGGCAGCCTAAAAAAGAGCAAAAGGCAAAGACATTGGAAGGGGGTGGGTACTTTGCTAGGGTGTGGATTCCTATACCTACAGGCACAGCGCCCACCGCGGTGTAGTGGAGACACTGAGCGATTTCTAGGCTGTTAGGGTGGAGGTGGGGGGTGAAAAACCTCTTTGCCTTTAATGTTCTCCCTTCCAGACTAAACCCAATCTCTATTCCCTTAGTCTCAGCTTGCCCTCCTCCTTCCCCAATCAGCTATGCCTCTTAGACACACACACAGAGAGCCACAGGTGAAGCTGAGACACCACATGGGCCTCCCAGCTTTTCCAGTCTCCCACTGGAGGTAGCAAGAGTGAAGTCCTGAGTTCTAAGGGTTTCTAATTCACACCCTTTCCAGGAACCCACAGGATCTGCAGGATGTGCACGGAATAGTGTAGAGCATTCCACCCAGCGAGGCCCCTGAGCAGCTGAAATTTCTCAATAACTTTACTGATGCTGGCCTGCAATTAGCAAACCTCTTTCCAAAGATTCAGAAACTAGTTCTTGTCACTCAACATGACTATTTTGTTAAAATATATATATATAGAAATTTACTACTATGAAATGCATTTTCTCCAGACATGTGGGATCTAATTTTCAAAAAAGATCCCTAATACTAATTTTTACTGCAGATATATTTTTCTAGATTACAGATAATGATAATGTGCATTTTTGGATAATTTAGACTGTCCATTAAAAGAGTTCTAAAGCATTCATTGTACAAAAAGAAAATACTACTTGTATCTAAAATACCCTTCACCTGAAGTATGTTGTAGCCTTAATATCCTGTCCCCCCCCCCCCACCATGGATGCAATCAGCCCTCCACAATCCAATAACAAAATTTCTTTGAACAATACTAAATAAACGATGAATGCGTTACAATTTCCAACACCTAATAACTTAATTGGTGTTTTGCTTATACCTTATATATTTTAAAGGAGACAAATCTAAAAAGTGTGAGAGAGAGAGAGAGAGAGAGGGAAATCTTGACATACTAGAACAGGCTATTGCAGCCAATAGCCCTCCTTCCTGTATAACAAACTTAAGGTAGCATTTTCCTCCCCTGCATTCCCCAAATCTAAAGGAATTCCCAGAAGGGGTGGAAAAGGATGTTTTAAAACATATTTGTTCACAGATCTGAGTATTTACAAGCAATTACACTCATCCATTTAAAAGTGGTTTTCAAAGTGAGAACAACCCAACATGATTCACTGACCTTAAAATATATGGTACAGGATAATGCGATTTCCTTTTTCCAAATGGGAGCTGAAATAAAGTAAAATTGCATGGCCTGATGCTGTTTATGTGCAGTACAAATGTCTTACTCCTTCTGGCTCTGAGTGACCTGTGGTTGGTGTAAGCACTACGTGTATGTACCTCAGGACTGTGCTTACTTTTAAGTGGACATTTCAGCACCATGGAAACCAGCCTTAGCTCAGAGGCAACCTGCCTCTCTACAGGGAGTTTCTTATGTCAGCCAAGTCCAACACGGAATACAAAATATCAAAGGAGTTAGGGACTAAGCAAGTGTGTAAAGTGTGTGGGGAGCAGGTAGGGGGCAAGCAAAGAGAAGAATTAAAATGTGTTCTTTTTTTTTTTTTATCTCTTATCCTTTTTCTCTTTCCTACAAACCACAAACCATCCAACCAACCAACCAACAAAAAGGGGCTCTTGATTATTGACTTCCGTGTTTTCCAGTAACTTAACATATCCAAAGTAGACCATTAATGTTAGGCGCCTTGCACTGTGCGTATATGAAAAGGCATTTGAATGCTTCAATAAATTAATTGGTGGTCTACTTTTCTTGTGAGTGTCTGCTTAAATTTCAGCTATTGAGGAAAATGAATGAAAGGTATAAACTTTAAGATAAAATTCATGCCTGCTAAATATTAACGAGGTCATTTAGTATGCACATAGGCATGGTTATCACACATACTGTGGCTATCCTTTGTAAAGTTTACAACCTCATGTCACAGATTAGAGACATGAAGGGGGTCCAATGGGATGTAGGTTCCCCAAACATTACCACTACCCTCCAGAGGTTGCCCAGCAACCTGCATCGAAGGGAAATATGGTTAGCTGCTGGGAATTCCCTAGGGGATGCTGGATCATCCTTTCTTCTCTGTATACATATGGTGTATGTTAACAACCAGTTAATCTCTGTGTATCTAACCACCCCCCCCCCGCCACACACACACACACACACACACACACACACACACTTGAGCTTCAGAATCACATGGCCAACCAACCTGTACCTAATAGTTACAGCAGGGTCTGGATGACCTTAGTTGACAATGGCACACCTCCATTAGTTGAAAATAGAAAAAAGAAGAAAAGAAAGAAAGGAAAGGAAAGGAAAGGAAAGGAAAGGAAAGGAAAGGAAAGGAAAGGAAAGGAAAGGAAAAAATTTCTTGGACAGATGCATCGTACTTGTAATAATAATCATAACAGAAAGAAATATTTATATACTATATTTTTACATATCATGTCAACATACACAGTCAAAGAGGTGGGGGTGAAAGCATAGAGTTGAGAGTTAAGTGGTGGGAACCAGGCTTTCTGACACGATTCGTTGTCACAAAGCACAAGTTTGGGTCCCCGCTCCAGGACTCAATGGCTATGTCAGCCAGAGTTGTTCAATCTCACCAGGCCTACATTTTGTATCTGAAAAATCCCATTAAACAATTGCAACCTCATAGTGACGTTAATAAGAGTACAAAAAACAGAATATAAAAGTGCTCTCAGCAGTATATGCATACATTAATTGCATTATAATTGTTTTGTGGTTTTATTTTTACATTATTATTATTATTGTCATTCTCTTTCTGAACAGACTCAATAGTAAATGTGTTATATTTTTTATTACACATTTAATATTTCCGAGTCCAGATCACCCCTCTGAATTAGCAGTAATGCTGTCCGCCTTTCCTGTTTCATAGGGAGGGGATCAAAGAAACAATTTTTGTGATATGCAAACAAACCACTAAAAACTATATTACTATTATGTAATCAAATATGGTAAATAAAGAGAAATATTGTGGGAATTTATATCGATAGCATGGAAAGTTAAATGACAATATAGTTGTCCAGATGATTTTATTTCCTTAAGACAGATCTAAATGGATTTTAATTATCAAGTTGGCCATAACATCATTTTTTTAATATTTACCCCTAAGGAGGCCCAAAGTTCCAAACTTTGCTTCATGTATATTTGTGTTTTTGCTTGTGAGTGTAGAAAACTCACAACCTCATTCATTAGCCAAGAATTCCTTCCTTCTTTTAATATTCATTCTTCACTCAGCAGATCTTCACTATGTGCTTATTCCTCTACCATGGGCCAGACATAATTCTAGATAGAGGCCGTGTGCACAACAGTGAACAAAACAGATAAACACACCTCCCCCTGGAAGCATGTATTCTGATGGTGTATGCTGTATGTAACCGCTGAAGTTTTTCATTAGGACTTCAATGCAGACACGTTTTACTTAATTCCAAATGTTACTCTCGAAGAGTTTTCAATTAATCTTGTGCCATCGATTTATCATATGAAAGGAATTGTCAACATAGAATAAGTTCAAGCCCACAAAGGCCCAGAGGACAGAGTGGGTTCATTCTGCCAAACCTAGAACAGAAGCTCTTAGGGAGATCTGTTTGGCCTGAGGTCGATTTCACCCTGACAGAGAGTGTTCCTAACATCAACTTGAGAACTCCATTGGTCCCTGAAAAATCTGAGAGAGAAATGGTCTGAGAGCATGATGAAAAGAGACTGGCTGATATGAACATATTTGTGCACACATGCAGACCTCTTACCATATTGTTTTATCTGCATGATTCCTCTTTTCCGTAATATTAATTTTACAAGCCCAGTGTTTATCCTACATAAACCTGAACTGTAGCTGCCTTTCCTGTATGGTTTCTGATCACCAGTTTTTGATGAGAAGACCATGACTTGGTAACTTTGCCTAAGTTCAAGTGCTGGTTACTAGAAAGTCCAGAACTTGAAGCTAGCTATTCTGATCTCAAGTTTCAAGCTCCTTGCATTAAAGTATGTTGTATTGTGTATGGACTTATCTGTGCAGTTATATAACCATTTAAGCTGAGATCAAACATAGGTGAGCTGTTACTCTCAGTGACTCAGGGATAACCACATCAATCAAAGTTAAAGTAATTTATATTTGAGTATATTGTAGGCAGTTAGCAAAGAGAAAAGTTGGCATTGTTATTTGATTCTCCATAACTTCTCTTTAAGAGGGGGTTAAGGAAGGCAATCCAGTTGGAGGGAAAGCCTAGAAAACACACCATTTATAATCAGATTGTTCACTTCATCGAAATGGTTTTGAGGGAGAATTGATGGAGATAGTCTGGTGGTGGTGATTTCCCATAGCCTCTTAATACCCTTCTGTTGTTCCACTGATAACCATATAATGTAGAAAATATCATCTATGTTCTAGAATTTTCCAGAAGTTGTTTCTCCTAGAAGAAAGACTGGAGACTTCCAGGTAGAAAGGAACTCTCTTTCCTAACTGCCTTTTCCTAATTGGCTGACCTTGAAAAGATTGCTAATGTGGGGAGAATGTTGAGGAGGGGGCTGTTTTGTTAGATAGAGAAGCAGAAACAACCACAGACTCATGGGTTTGTGGCAAAAATGAAATGTGACATCGTATGTAAAATGAACGTCATATGGTAGAGTTGACCAAAGCACTTCCCCTTCTTTCTCCCTGTTAATGAACAGGGAAGGAATTTTGTGCTGTAAAATAATTTATTTGTGTGGCTAAGTGTGGAGAAATGCTGTCCTTTAGAGATTCAGGAGACAAGTTTATATTAAAAGCTTTTTGTGATTCTGCACGAAGAAACCTGTTTCTTTTCTTTTCTTTTTTTTTTTTTTTTTGACTCCAGCGTTTCGTACATTTTCCTTATCAGAGGACTCTTAACTTGAATCACAGCTATTAATGTCTCACTGAACATATCTGTTCTCAGAACGTATCTGAGGAAACACTGGCCAATACAATCGCTGAAATTTTCAATGCGGACATAACTCACATGACCGCACACCTAGTGCTTCTTCAGGTCTAACTAAAATGCTGTCCACTCTACTTCAGAACTTTTTTACAAAGCTTAAATTGTAAAATTGATCTTTGAACAAGAGGTTAGGGGCAACGACCACTGGGTGGTTGGAAATCCTCACGTAGCTTTTGATTCCCCCAAAACTTATCTACTAATTGCTTACTGTAAGCCAGAAGCCGGACGGAAAACATAAACAGTTGACGAGTTTAGATTTTGTAGTCATATGTATTACACCCTGTATCCTTATAATAAAGTAAGCTAGTCTAATAAAGTAAGCTTATTAAGAAAATAATAAGAGAACATACATTTATAGTACTATACTGTGTTTATGGGGAAAATCTGCATATAAGTAGATTCACGTAGTTCAAACCCGTGTAGTTCAAGGGTCAATTTTACATCTAAATGTTTGGATACTTGTTGTTCTTTATTATATTGAAAACATTTTTAAAACCACATTACCTATCCTGAAAGGTATGTTATTTTTATTACTGCAAAATGTGATATGGGACAATTTTCCTGATTTTTTTCACTACACTTACTTTTTAACATGGTTTTAAATGGAAAAATACTAAATTTATAATATATTTTCCAAGACTATAATCTGTAGTAAATTAAAAGTCTATCTTTATTTAAAGTTCAATCTACTTATTTCTTTTTAAATGCATATCTGATTTTTTTCAATGATCAATTTTCATGGAGAAATGAAAATTTCTTTTTAAAGTAAAAAGAAATGTATACCAGCTACAAAAACTTTGTAAGTTTGTCTTGATTTACTGCTGAGATCAAGCTGTCATATCAAATTGGAAAAACCTGTAATCTTATTACATCAACATTATAGTATTAGTAATAATAAATCAAATGGAAAAATGGTTTATCCTGGAGGATAAAACAAACAAACAGGTAAAAATATTTGATTTTGTATCTATGTTATTTATGAACTACTAAAAAATAAAAATCTTTAACTTCCCCAAATCACTTAAATGATAGTTTATTCTTTTTGTTCTTATAAAAAATTTTAAGGTTTTTTTTAAAGCATCTAATTTTGTCTAATGCTATGTTAACATATTTATTAAATACAATGTAAAATTAGTTAGAAAGTGGAATTAAGAGGCAAGGACATTGATTAAATGAAGAGTATACTCCTACTGACCACAAATCAATCTCACAGAAACACTCTACAATAGTGAAAACACTTTTCTTTAGCCCTCTAAATCCTTCATATATCAGTCGGTACGTTAGTTGCTAAATACATTTGAAAGATTATCCTGTTTTATGTCTTCTGATGAATTACTAGTTTATTGCTTTCCTGACTTAAGAAAACAAAACACAAAATACAACAACATACAAAAGTCTATGAGTACTCTTTAAAATTTCTACTGAATAATGTTCCAAAAGGAGCTCAACAATGCAGATTTTTGTATTAGAATTCTATATGTCCGTTTTCATTTCATAGAAATCTAATGATTAATTGTGGTTATTATCATCAGTTATCAGGTTAGAGACTTGTAATTCATTAGTACTTACTATTTTCCTTTAAAATGCACAATGGAAATTTAATACAATGCGTTACTTATTACACTGAACAAGTCTAAGATTATAGACCATGTTAAGGCTTATTCGACTGATTGAGGCAACCCCAAAATGGGGTGGTGCACACATGCATACATGTCCCAGTTGAGAGGGCCTAGAGACAGTGACACCCTGGTAGAAGTGAGCACACCTTGCACCCAGGTACACCTGGAGAAATGGACAGTTTGGGGACTGAAGGAGAAATGTACAAGATGAGCCGGAAAAGTACGGGAGCACTCAAAAAAAAATCCCATTGATGGGAATATGTTATTTATTTTTAAAATTTTTTTAATGTTTACTTATTTTTGAGAATGAGCAGGGGAGGGGCAGAGAGAGAGGGAGACACAGAATCCAAAACAGGCTCCCGCCCCGAGCTGTCAGCACAGAGCCCGACACGGGGCTCGAACTCACGGACTGAGAGATCATGACCTGAGCTGAAGTCGGCCGCTTAACCGACTGAGCCCCCCAGGTGCCCCAATGGGAATATGTTAAAGGGACACAGACACCAAGTACCCGGCTCCCAATGGCCAAAACTGTTACAATTTGAGTCGCAAAATTTTAAAAAGTACTAGATTATAAGCCAAATTATAAAATAAATACCCACGAGTCCATACTGATCTAGGTAAATGATTAAATAAATAAATAAATAAATAGACAAGAAGAGAGAAATCTCCCTGCACAGAAGAGCCAGGTGACCAAGGCCATCATCACAAGTGATGAATTGTGTTGACAGCATCTACCTTTGAGGCAAATAGCACTTATCTACTTGGTTTTTCTCCCCCAATCCCAACCCCCACTCTAATCACAAGAAAAACATCAGACAAATACTAATAGAAAATACCTGACCAATACTTGTCAATTGCCAAGTCATAAAAAACAAAGTCTGGAAAACTGTCACAGCCTAAAGAAGCCTGTGGAGAGCCGACAAAGAGGTGTAATGTGTTTTTTTTTTTTTTTTTTTAAGTTTATTTATTTGAGAGAGAGCACGTGAGCAGGGTAGGGACAGAGAGCGAATCCCAAGGAGGGTCTGCACGGTCAGCACAGAGCCCGACGCAGGACTCAAACTCACGAACTGTGAGATCATGACCTGAACCAAAATCAAGAGTCAGATGCTTAACCAACTGACCCACGCCAGAGTCCCTGTAATATGGAGTTCTGAATAGGATCCTGAAATAAGAAAAAAAAAAAAAAAGGACATTAGGTGAAAACTAAGGACATTTGAATCAAGATCGATATTACTTCTAATAGTGTGTCAACATTGCTTCATTATTTTTAACAAATGCACCATCCTCATATAAAAAGGTGTTAACAAGGAGAAACTGGAAATAGAGTATATAGGAACTCTGTACAACCCTCACAAGTTTCGTGTAAATCTAAAATTGTTCTAAAAATAAAGAAATAAGGTGTATTACAAACCAAAAACAAAAAACCCACATCTTTGTTACTATTTCTACTTATTCTGCAGTACATAAAGATCTGTAACTAATTGTATCAAGGGAAATAGAAAAATGATTGTCAATTCCATGTAATAGCTACATAAAAAGTTTTCTACAGTATCATAAAAAAAGACATACAGCATCTAATGTTGGAAAAATCATGAAAGAAATAAACTTTATATAAAAATTGTTATTGATACATATGATGGTTATAGGTCTTCTTTAGAATTCGTCAATAACTTTGTAGAAAGTCAGCCATTCACTGTTTCTATCCATTAGCATCTAGTTACTATTCTATGCCTTTTGTACTTAATTAAACATAATTTAATTTTGAATATCGATTCAGGCATTGTGACATACTCTGGTAGAGGTATTCAGTGCTAATGTCTTTGAATTAATACTCATAGCAAACTATTTGTGTGGATTTCTTTTCTTAGCAAAATTATCTAAATAGGCCCTCAGAAAATCAATACTTAATTCCTAGGGACAATAAAATACTTCATAATTCAAACTGGGGAAAGCACGGTGAAAATCAGTGATTTTTTTTATGATGATTCCAGGGCAACTTTTAAGGATTTTCTTTTTCTTTTTTTTAATTTTAAACTTCTAAACTGTTGGATTACATAGTTTGGCAATCCATAAATAGAAGTTGCATTCCAGTGACCTGTGTTTATATTGTATAAGATGTTATTGTACTTCATCTCCTAAAAATGAATTAGTCAGTTAGAGCCATCTTTCAAGTCTAAAGGCAATATTTGCCTTTTGAATTCTGGGTAGTGTGTGTTTCTTTTGTTCTCAGTATATATTTGAACCCTAAGGCTGTTTCTATACATGTTCACTGAATTGGCAAGAGCCGTTATTTGCAATTGTGAATCATTTAAATGTTCAACAGGAGGGAATAGCTAGGAAAAGAATAGAATAAGCTCAAGAAAGAAAGATCTATTAAATATAATTTTATGATGAAATTTATGTGTTAAAGATGGAAAATGCTAGAGAATGGTGCAGACCATAGTACATGGTTTTACGTACTTTGGATTGAGAATGTATGCAATTCATCCTTGCTTATAGATAAGAACTACTGGAGAATGAATGTAGAAAAGGGAAGCCCATTTGTTTTGCTAAGATGGTGACTTTTTCTTTCACTCCGATTCCTATTAATGTTCTTGTTCTTTGCCCAATTTAAAAATGATTGGTGAAGGTCACCATTCTGTAGTTTCTAGATTAACCTAGCAGTCATTGGCACGCAGTTTGGCACAGTTCTAGCCCCAGTGATTCTTAGCTTGGCCGTGTCACGTAACTTTTTAGTAGATCTATTCCCTTTTCTGTCAGAAGGGAGCTGGTGGTGAATAGGTGCCTGGGTGCACCAGCCAGTCCCTTCCAGATCTGTGTTCCCTCTACAGTGTTGGCTGTGCTGTATTGTCCTTGGTCTGAACTGAGATGCTGCACAAAGTCACGTAACCCCATGATACTCAGCATTTATAGCCACGGCATCACGTGTGTGCAAATGCAACATTGTTCATTTCCCTGAAATTAAATTTAACTATGCACACAAGCCCCTTTTTCCAACAGGACTACATCAAAGTCTTCACTTGCAATTTAAAATGTAAATTTTTTAGGAATCTCATTTCTTCTTTCCCCATACAGGGATCAAAGACTCCTCTCTTTAGGCAAGAGGCATTTGCTATCATCCCTCCAGGACATCCCCTGGGTGAAGCTTGTATTGTCTGATCCTGGGTATTGGCTTCTAACTCTATGCATCTGCTGCCTACACCCTAACTGGGGAGCCCACCTTGGCTCACTCTGGGGCTGCTGACCCTCTGAGACTAGTCTTGCAAGTGGGCTGTTTACCCAGACAGCATTAAGGAAGAATCTCCAGCAGCAAGTTACTTCCCAGCCTGGTTGTTATCTCAGACCCTTTCTGTTCAAGCGCACAAAGCTTCTATCTGAGTTCTCCTTCATGCACCTCGAGGCAGGTGTGCTCTGTGCTCTCCCAGAGTACACAGTGTCCGAGGGGGCTCTACTGACCTCTTATCCCCCAAAGTACAAGAAGGGGAAGCAGAGAGCTGGATTAATCTGAACTCTGAGCTTCAGCCTGCAAACACAATGGTGGTATTTAAAGCAGAGTTTTTAAAATGAAGACAACAAAGAAGCACCTGGGTTGCTCAGTAGGTTAAGCACCGGAATCTTGATTTGGGGCTCAGGTCATGATCTCGTGGTTTGTGGGATCGAGCCCCACACTGGGATTGTGCTGACAGCATGGAATCTACTTGGGATTCTCTCTCTCCCTCTCTCTCTCTCTGCCCTTCCCCCACTCGTGTGTGTGTGTGTGTGTGTGTGTGTGTGTGTACACGCTCTCTCTCAAAATAAATAAATAAACATAAAAAATAAAATAAAATTAAGACAACAACAACGGAAGCAACAATGTGAGTAAACTTTTGAAATTTCAGTTTTCTGTCTTTTGCAATCCTAAGCTTTTAAAACTAAATTCTCTCCCTCTCTCTTTATATATATACACATATATATGTAATTATTATATGTTCTATCATACTATTATATAATTAGTATATATTATATGTATTGAATACACATATTATTAAATAGTGTACACATTACAATATACAATGCTACATATATAATATATTATACTATTTAATATATATATTCATATACAAATACATATATTAAAATTCCTATTTGTTTTTGTTTGTCTTTATTCTAAATGGCAAAAAAAACTCACATATAAAGCTATAATTAACTAGGGAAGAACAATGGGGATAAGTACATATTAGAAAAATACTAAAAATTTGTTATAAATTATTGTTCATTATTAGTTTAATATATGCGTACTCTTCTAGGAATGATATTGGGATACTTTTCTAGGAATGATAGCTAGGAGATAAGGAGAGAGAAAGGAGACCAAAAATCTCTTAGAACATGCTGTAGAATGCATATAAGTACAAAAAATAGAAACATATTCTTCATAAGGCACATATACACATAAAATATACAAATAAAAATCATATAAATAAATACAGAGATACTTTTTTAAATGGTGCTTAAGACCAGTAGGGTACTCAAAGATCTTAACATCCAACTTTGTCATTGATAGATGAGAACTCTGAGACCCCAGGAACTAAACAGAGATAGAGACTTAGTAGCTGAGCCACAATTCATAACCTGCATCTCAATGTTATTTTCTTGAAAGTGCGGTTTTCTCATACAATTCATTTGAAGATTCTTAAAAACCTATATTTGAATGAATGAGAAACTATGATAAGCTAATAAAATACATAAAAGTTTCAGAATATAAGGATCACAGAACTAATGAGTTCAATCTGGATGCTCTTTTAGAGAAGGTTTTGAGTGATGTCTTTAAAAAAAAAAAAGCAGACAAGGGAAATGGGGATGAAGTACAGCCTAGATGCTGATAATTATTTAAAGATTAAAATCCAGGGAGATCCCAACATCTGGGGAAAATATCCGTAGAGAAATCCTAACAAAAATGTGTCAAACCACATGTATCTTGAGATTGTTTTCAAGCTTTGGGTTATGTAGGTACTTCTGGTCAACCTGTCTTCCAGTTAGTTGAGCATGCAAGAATGTCTTCATCTGCAAAGACTCTTAGAAAAATAATTAAAATAGCCATTGCAAATGAGTGGGATATAGCATAACACTTTAGAATGATTAGTGTGGACTAATATTATATTTTTATTACCTGGGTTTAATTCTAGCAAGTGTTAGCCTTCAGTTAGGCTAAATGCATTTGCATACAAGGGAAGAACACTCAGGAATAACATCTATCACTCACTTTTTGCAAATGTCATAAGAAATCAGAAAGGCCGTCCGCGGTATGGAATTTCTGAGATGCATTCTCCCACCTCTGTATCACATATAACATCATCACAGAATGATTAATGTGATGCTTATAAAAAAAACAAATAAGTAAACAATTCCTGGAAAGCACGCCAAACTCAGTTCGCTGCACTATTCCTAAAGTCTATCCTGCCTTTTTTTTTTCCATATGAAGTAATCTTTCAACCTGACTGCTGGGTTTTGAGGGTTTGTGAATTTTGACCTTCCCTTCTCCCTTTGGAGGATGAAGTTTTCATTTGTTTTCACACACTCTTCATCATTTGCTTATTCATTTTTTCATTCTTTTATTTATAGCTTGTCTTACTACAAAAACCATTCAAAAGGCTTACAGAAATACAGATAATTATAACCTGATACAAATGCAATGATGAAAATAAAGGTAAAGGCCAAATAAGAGAATGGCAGGGGTGACATCCTGCAAAAGATGCCAAAAGTGGACCAGAAAATTTTATCTGAACTTTCTAGTAGCTGGAATAAGAAGAGAAACAGGACAAATCATAAAATTCAGAGAGTCGAGTTGCCTAGACGAATTACAGGTGTTTTAGATGAAAAAATATGAAAAATAAATTCACCATGTGATCTCGAGGAAGAGAATAGTGTGATATTGTAGACAACATCCTGTTGATGAAATCAGTAGTATATCACATACATTTGTTTCTGAAAGTGCTCAACATAACTCTATGACAAGACATCAAATAATAATTAAAACAATTCTGCGTTGTTTTAATTATTATTTGATGTGAGAAACTTAACAGGAACCCATGGGGGAGGGGAAGGAAAAAAAAAAAAGAGGTTAGAGTGGGAAAGAGCCAAAGCATAAGAGACTGTTGAGAACTGAGAACAAACTAAGGGTTGATGGGGGGGGGGGAGGGAGGAGAGGGTGGGTGATGGGTATTGAGAAGGGCACCTTTTGGGATGAGCACTGGGTGTTGTATGGAAACCAATTTGACAATAAATTTCATATATAAATAAAAAAAACAAAACAAAAAAAAACAATTCTGCAGAACGTGCAGATATGGAACTCTCAAGTCATTTGGTTTGATCCCAAAGTGATAATTTCTAGGGGAATGGAAAAACTGCATATCATTTCACAAGTGTTCATCGTTATTGCTTCTTGAATCTGAGTTTTACTGGAAAGCTAGCCACAGAAATTTGAAGGGGTAGGAAATTGTACTGAAGTGTGCACTTCTGGATAACGAGAGACCAAAAACATCAGAAGATAGGGATGAGGTCCTTCTATGAAATTACGAAACCCAAGCAAGATATCTCCTTCAATAAAAGGGCATCTCACATCTCTGTGGATGAAACACAGAAGCATGGCCAAAGTTTCGCTCAAAAACTCCTTCTAAATTCATCACATCAAATTCACGAATGGATGATACACATTTGTCTGCCCTGGAGAACAAGGCTACAAATATTAAATATTGACCACAGCAATAAAAAGAGAAAAATAGAAATAAAGGAGAAAAAATAAAGCTCTTTGAGACATCAAATTTAAATAATGTGTCTTTCAGGTAAACTTTAAGATAGATAAATTGACCTTCTATAGGGTCATCGATAAACGAATAATGTAGCCTGTCCACCATGATAATTTGGGTTTCAGAGCTGTTGGTCTTAAACACTTTTTTTTCTTACAGCAAACACAGAATAAAATTATTGTGTCCTGAAGTCAGTGCTTCATGATTATATATATGACTACTGTTGAGAAAATAATTTTCCATTTTTTTGTACTATCTTGTTTTCTTAGATTCTGTGTTGTATATTTGCCTAACTGGGCTATTTGTTGCTTTTGAAACATACATCTTTCGCCTCTGAGCATTTCAAATACTCCACCCTAATCCCAATCATCTTTTTCTAGAAAAGCCTGTGTCGTTAAACAAGACCATCGATTGCATAAAGGTGAAGGGGAGCAGCTTTAGATTTTGTTTTTCATTTTGTACCCTGAAAACCCAATGTCTTTAGTTTCCATATTTTGGAATACTACAAGGGTTTTCAGATTTTAAAACAAGCAAACAAAGTCTGAAACATTGTTTTAGTTTCAGGTTTTGATCTTTCTCTGTGGATCCTGAAGAGCAACTTTAAGTTTTGTAGAAGTTCTTGCCCTTTTTTTTTTTTCTGGGAGAAAGGAAACATTCATTAAAGCTTCATGATATGTTTCATTCCAAACCCACACTTCTATACTTTGAGCCAAAAAATAATTTGATCAAGATTTCTGTCACATCTGTAAAATGACAAGGTGAGCTACAAATTGAGTTAATGATTGCTTACTTCCATTTCACACATTTATCACTGCAAAAATATTGTATAATCATTATCTAGTTTCATCTCTATCAAACATTAATGTGAATGTAGTGCATAAGAAATTAGGCACAAGTAGAACTTCCCCATTACGGCTGCCTGAGAAAAGTTTGAAATTGGCATTTCCACTGAAAAGTAATAAGCAGGAGAGAGAAAACAAAAACAAACTTCTTCAGAGCCTTTGAAAGAAAGAAAATGTCACATTGCAAATCAATTCATGACCATCCAAGTAAGCATTATATTTTATAAATCTATAGACAGAGAAAGTCATAGTTAAAAGGAATTGCATAATTCCTTGTGGAAAGATCCATTTACACACACACACACACACACACACACACACACACACACACACACACACCTTAATGGCATAGAAACACACAAATCAGGAGCTGAGAAGTCCATTTAGGGAGTCAGAAAGTGATCACCTTTTTGCTAGTGTATATTTGGAAAAACCATTTTATATGAGCAGTCTAGTCTTATGTTCCAAACACTAATATTTAAGATTCTTTTGGTCAAAAAAAATCCACAATCCTTTCTATGAATTATCCCCAAAAGCTGTGTAAGGAAGTGATTTATTTAGGAAAATGTAAATGTGAGACCCAATAACTAAAATTAAACAAAGAGTACAGAATAAAGCAGCAGAAGTTATGGATTGGCACTTAAGTTGTTTTGAAACAGAGATCTGTTTCCATTTATCTTTGTAAAGGATAATCTAAGCAATATAATTTTTAACATGTAAGCATGAAGAAAATTGGTTAAAAAGGAAAGACAGTGAAAATGAGTGTATTTGGGTTGTTCCTAATACATATTGCAGATTCTGTCTCTAGGATTACTTTTCCTGAGATCTATACTATCCATTCAACATTGTTAAAGGTAGAATTTATTTTATCCACAATGTTGTTGAAGAAATAAACACATATATAGGAAATGTATTTCAAAATTAAAACATGCTAGTGGTTTTACTGACTCGCCTTAAATCTCAAATATCATTTATTGCACACAGATCATATGATATCCATGTTTACCAGATCTTCATTGGTACCCCAAATCTTCATTGTTCCCTTCGACCAAAGTAGAAGGTAGTTCTTCCATATGTAACCATTCTGTTGATGTGGAAATTGAGGCCAGCTTTCATGCACAAAATCAAGTCAATAGAAAACAGTCTTGTATTTAACTCAGCAAGGGAAAACACGTTCTGTGAGCGCACTGGCCAATTTAATTGTCTGCATAGTCTGTGTTTGTATAATTGTCAACCCTTCCTTCATTTGCTTTTATGTACAGAACAATAACCTCGCCCAGCAGGACGATTTTTGTGTGTCATCAAAAGAAGAGGTAAATCCACCTGCCTTCAAAATCAATCATATTTCCTGAGGGTAATATGCATCCAGTACCTAACGGAATACGAGAACCATGTTGTGAATAGTAGATTTTAAATTGAAATTCTCAATTTACTACATTTCTTTTAGAACTTTCCCTAATTCTATTTTTCAGGCTTTCGGTGTACATTAATTTGCATAGCTAAATTAAAGTGAGCTTATGGGCTAGGAAACAAAATCAAATTCAAAGGTCTTAATTAAAGGCAGAGGGAACCTGAGTGAAATTTTAGATATTAGAAGTCTGACCTATGCTGGCCTATTATTTTTTGATTTATTTGATTTATAAGACTCAATTTTTACTTGAAAGCCCCTAGGGAATGATTACAGATGAAGATATTTTTGAATCTGTGAAATAAAACCATTAAGAAAAGCAGCGATCTGAATTAATAATGCTCTTAGTGGACCACGCAATGAGGACTCACATTCCTTTTATCGTGAAGTATATTGGAAAACCTTTGCACTAGGCATTTCAACAGTGCCTTTTCCATTACTCATATATATTTATTTGAATCTGTCAGGTTTCCCCTCTAGAACAGTGACACCCAACCGGGAGTAATTTTTGTCCCCCAGGGCATGTTTGGCAATGTCTGGAGACATTTTTGTTTGTTTCAACTTAGGGCCAGGGGAGCTGGTACTTGCATCTAGTGGGTAGGAAGGAGGAGTCCCACAATGCACAGGAAAAGCTCCCCACAACAAAAACTAACCAGCCCAGGATATTAATAGCATTGAGACTGAATAATTCTAAAATAGAGATTGTTAACACAAATCCAGTATAGGTTTAGTGCAGATTGCTCCAGAAAAAAAAAAAAAAAAAAAAAAAAAAGTCAATTATATATTCTCAGGTAGAATGGACAGAAGCAACATACCATAGTAATGTTTTGCTGTCAGTCAGAGACACAGCTTTCAATAACACTTCCCTTGCCCAGCATCTGCAGTACCTTTTCTGAGATCGCATCCATCTGGAACACAAGCAGACACTTCAGTAAGTTAACAAATTGTGCATTAGGATGCACCCCACTCAGTGAGTCTCCAGTGCAGGCAACTGGGCATTTAAGTTCATGTCCACAGTAGACAGCCTGTCTTCACAGAGCTCACAGTGTAGAAAAGGCAAAGTTAAATGCCTGAGTTAAATGATCACACAAATTAATATTCAGTTGTAAACTATAAAAAACATGAATGAGAGGATCATGGTGTTCTGAGCTCATTTAGTGGGAGAAACCGACAAGATTTAAGGAGGTTCAGGAAACTTTCCCAGAGTAAAAAATTACTGACTTTTTATCTGTAAGAGAAGTATGAATGGACTAGGAAAAAAGAAGATTCCAAGTAGAACAGTATGTGTGCAAGTTCAGAGTTGGAATGGAATGTATCTTCATTGAAAATTTGGTTTTTTTATTAGTACTGTTCGTTTGGCTGCGTGTGCAAAATCTTTTTCTGGCAACTTCTTCTAGGTAAAAAAAAATAAATAAAGCTATTTCTTAGGTTAAAATTGCAATGCATAACCAGTTATGTAACCAATAGCTATCTCCCCCAAGATAAAATTTAAATCTTCTCTTTGACGGCATAGTGAAATGAAATAGAATGTTCTAATTATCCCCAGAGGAACTGTGAAAAAAGGAGCCAACTAGGGAATTTCTGTCCCACCCACCAAACAAAAATTTAAAGAAAAAATATTTCTCTTTGCCTAAATCGTTGTTGACTCTCATCCTGTTCTGCTTCTGGGAGAGTCCTCTCGTGTGTAATATTCTTCTTAAACCTTTCACTTCCATCCTTGGTCAAAGAACACAGAGAATAAGAGAATGTCAAATCCAGAAAGGATTCACACTTTTATTCTTTTTATACATTAAGCAAACTGAGGCAGAGAGAGATCCTCATTATTTGATACATGTGGCCAAAATATATGCTACCCTGAAACACGTTGGTCCTGCTAAAGGGTTTGAACCATTTTCAAAACACCGTGTAGGCTTATGTAACCTGGTGTTTTGTAAGAGTACAGAAGCCATTGAAGAATATGGTCTAAGAACAAGTCAAGTAAGAGTTCCTTAAATTTAACCTACTCAGCAAAGTTATACAGCAAGCACTGTGTTCTGGTAAATGCTGGATTCTCCTACAAGTTGTTAAAAGTGCTGCCCTTGCTCAGTGAAGAATTCAGACAAAGAGGGCCCAGAATATCTATTCTGCATTCCCAAGCTCAAGAAAGCATAGTGTATCCTGAACATTTTGTCTACGGGTGTTATTTATGGAAGACTTTGGGATAGTCCCCTCATTTACAGATTGCTGTAATATTTCTGGTGGAGAGTTTGGACTCTATCCTCTGTGTATGTACATACTGTTCTTCCAAGATCACTGGAGCCATGTTTCCTCCAACAGGAGAGCCTTCCTTCCAATGGCCATGATGAGTATACTCTGCTCCTCCAGATCCATTCTCTTTTGACTTTTAGAAGTTCTATCAAAAGGTTCTCTTGCCTTCTTTGTGTTGCTTTGGAATGACAGGAAAGATGGAAAGTCAGGAAGAGAATGTGGCTTAATTTCCTGTGTCTTCGACTCCCTCCCTGCTGATCTTCTGTGAGTTGCTGGTGACTGAGCTCTTCCTCCACAGGTCTTAGCTCATTTGTTTTTGTTTTGAAGTGTATTTATTTTAAGAGAGAGAGCATGAGTGGGAGAGGGGCAGAGAGAAGGAGAGAGAGTAGCCCAAGCAGGCTCTGCACTGTCAGCATGGAGCCCTACATGGGGCTTGAACCCCCAAACAATGAAATCATGACCTAAGCCAAAACCAAGAGTCAGAGGCTTAACTAAGCCACCCAGGTGCCCCAGGTCTTAGCTCACTTGACGTGTCTCTCGCCTAAAGTTCTAAGTGTCTCGTGGTCCCCTGGTCCACACCTTCTGTCCCAGGGTAGATTAGTTGCTTGTAACAGGTAGGAGTCACCATACTATCTGCTACCTTGCTCTTACACTGCCACCTGCTTTTAAAAAGCATCTTCATTAAATGCTCACCCTTGGTGAGTGTGCCATCTGCTTTCTGCCAGGACATTGGCCTTGACAGTTGAAGGCAACCGGGCTGAAACATCTCTTGATAGGGCAACGGAACCATAAAGATAAAGTAAATGTGCCATTTAATATGCATTTCAGACATTTTCCATTTACAGAAATCACTCCAGCTACGTTTTCGTTAAAATGTCATTTTAATAATATGATACATGCATTGTTTCTTGACATTAATTTATTTACTTGCTCACTTTCCAGTGAGTTACCAGAACAGGTGCACTGTAATGAATGTATTTGACAAATAAATATCAATACTCCTGCCCCGCATGATTATATGTTATGAAAGATGCCAGAAAAATGTGAGACTTAGTTTTTGCTTCAACTTAAATAAAAGAGATATATATAGATGAATATGAAGTGATAGAGGAGATTATTAATATTTTGTTTATTTACATCTCAGCTCCACATCTCACCATGTATGAGATGTTGGGCAAATTGCATAACTTCCCTGTTTCCATTTTCTTGTCTATAAAATGGGATCGATTATGTCTCCTTCACTAGGCTTTTGAGCTCAGCTGAGTTCATATGTGGAAAGTGATTCGCATAGCGGTTCATGCTTAAGAAAAGTCATTATTGTTACAATTACTTCACTGCACATATTTGTGGTTCACAAGGAAATCTGTACCATTTTATCTTCTTAACGTCTTCGTTTGCTCAGGGTGTCGAGATACCACAGCCTGGGTGGCTTAAATAGTAAACACTTATTTCTCATGGTTCTGGGGGCTAGAAAGTCCCAGATCAAGGTACCAGCAGATTCAGTTTCTGGTGAGAAGCTTCCTGGATTGCAGATGGTTGCCTTCTCAGCTGGGGGAGACAGCGAGCTCCCGTCTTCCTGTTCTTAGAAAGACACTAATCCCATTATGGGGGCTCTGCACTCATGACCTCATCTAGACCCAATGACTTCCCAAAGGGCGCATCTCCAAATACCATCGGGGTTAAGGTTTCAACATAGGAGATTTGGAAGATACAAACATTCAGTCCATAACACTTAGCAACTTTAAGTAATAGCTACTGTCACCATTATGCCCATTTTTTGAGAGGAGAAAACATTGAGATGAGAGAAAATAAATGATAGACTCAGGTTCACAAAGTGACAAGGCAAGATTGCTGACTTTTCAGCAATTTTTATTCTATAATAGATTACAGTACTCAAAAAAAGTTACAAAATACGTACCAATGTAAATTCTCAGAAAGTTATTCATTTATAGGATTAAAGTCTGAGTGTCTGAAGTTCAATATATATATACATATATACATATTTATATATAAAATACTATATATATGTGTATATATACACATACATACATACATACATTGACTTGGCTCTATTAAATCAACTTGTGGCAACAAGGTCATAGAAAACCCTTGCTTTACCCAATACAGTCATGTCTAAAAAGGTGAATGTATATCAAGAAAGATATCAAGAGATATCTTTTTAAATAGATATTAAACTCATGTCAGAGAGATTCTATTTGTTATATACTGTAAGTGTATTCCTTTTGTTTCCTATGACCTAAAGAGGTTCTTCCTAGCTCCGAAATGCAAACTCCATTTTAGAAAGTGTTTCATTTTCACAAAAGCTAATTTAGGGGGGAAAGTTGTGAAGCCATTTGGAAATAAAACAACTTTGAATAAGAAAGTTTAATCCTAGCTATTTGGAAGTTCTTACTGACATGGTGCATTAAGATAATAAACGTCATCCAAGGGATAGATGCTGCTTATTGAATCAAAGAGCTTTTGAGTTGCGAAACATTTTCTTATTTTGCTCCCTGAAGCACTCATGTGTTCAGGAATCACATATTGTGCCTCTGTTCTGTGACAGACCCAGGTTTCTGTCGGTTCTCAGAGAAGGATGTTGGTTTAACTGAGCCAGACAGAGTTCAGGAAGACACAGATCAACCCATGGAACTATAGCAACAAAAGAAACCAACATATTTTTATAAATTTTTTAAAAAAATGTTTCATTTGGATCAATATGAGAAATCTAAAATAGATGAAAGGACTGAATTGAAATCATTAAATCCTTTGTTTCAGTATAGCATTGTTATAGGAACAACATAGAACAACACTGCTATACTAACATAATATACATTAATTTCATACAGTTTTCTCCCTTATCGTTTCTTTTTAAGAAATTTTTTTAAGTTTATTTATTTATTTTGAGAGGGAGACAGAGCAAGTGGGGAAGGGGCAGAGAGAGAGGGAGAGAGAATCCCAAGCAGGCTCCGCACTGTCAGCACAGAACCTGACACAGGGCTCAAACTCACGAACCGTGAAATTATGACCTGAACCGAAACCAAAGAGTCGGACACTCAGCCGACTGAGTCACCCAGGTGCCCTGAATAATTTAGTTTCTAATTTCAATAACTTCTTGTGGCTGTAAGCACCTTAGTAATTTCTTGCATCGTATTGGTGAGAACGTCTTAAAAAATCACGTTCAGCTAATTCTCTATTCTGGGCTTGTGTCTTCCTCTTTTTTCCCCTAATTTTACCTTTCCCATCATTATTTTATGATTGCATACTTCTGTGTACTGTTCATATTTTAAAACATTAAAACATTAAAAGGACTGGAATATTTTTAATATTTCCGCATGTAGATTTTAAGCATCTTCTGGTGAGTTTTAGCGGACTCCAGCCAAGTTCTTTTCATGTGTTGGGTTTTGTTTTGTTTTCTCCGGTTTCATCATCCCAGTACTTTGTGCTTCTACTTCTATGTTTGACTCTCTGGGGACCAAATACTCACCCTTTCAATACTCCACCATTCACAGTATTTTGAATGGATGAAATCTGCATATTTATGTATAGTAAGCCTTCCATAGCAGCTAAGGACCGATTTTGTATACAACCTCATGAGGTTTTGTTATATATTTAAATTCACTTGAAAGAATTCTGGACTATATTTCAAACCCAGTACACAGTAAAAATTTAATTGTCTAGTGAAATGCAAATATGGCAAGACCAGAGTAGTTTTATATTCTCAATCAATGAAGAGTTAATTCCTGCTTTTTCCGTTTTCTTGTCCTTTAAGGGTTTTTCATTGATCTCTTTAGCTTGCAGTGTCCAGACACTGAGCCAGGCCCTGGGGCTACCCTGGTACAAGGGTAGACATGATTGCCAACTACAAGCATGGGGGTGGATAACACCACAGAGAAGTCAACAAAAAGCGTAACCACAAATCGTTCAATGTTATGATAGAAACAAATTAAATTTGTAGAAACTGGACAAGTAAGTTATGGAGGGGGAGATATTGGTATAGA
This sequence comes from Puma concolor, assembly GCF_028749965.1. Classification (NCBI taxonomy): domain Eukaryota; kingdom Metazoa; phylum Chordata; class Mammalia; order Carnivora; family Felidae; genus Puma; species Puma concolor. The sequence goes on along the minus strand of NC_141675.1, from coordinate 145,326,409 downwards.
TATTATATGGTCAAGGCATACAACTTAAGCTGGCACCCTATGGGAGGCAATGAGCCAGATGTGAAGGGCAAAGGAAAGAACCCTCTGGAAAGGGAATGGCATATAGAGAGGCCACAAGGCAAAGACATGCTCTTGGCTTCTTTGAACACCTGAAGGAAGGCCAGTGTGGTGGGAGAGGCCTGAGGTCAACAAGGACCAAGCTCATGCCAAAGCTGACCATTCTGACGGGTTTGTGTGCCTCTGGAGACCCAGGAAGCCTTCTCAAGGTGCGTCACTAGATGTAAAGGGATCTCTTTCAGATTCTTGCACTTCTATTTACTCTTTTCGAAAATCGATACCACGGAGAATGCACCTGTGCTCTGTGAGTTCTCTTTTCCCACCTCTTCCGTGCTTGTCTTTTTCCCACTTAGAGAAAGAAAGCACATCTGCCACCATCTTGGCTCTTGGAGCAGCGCCCCGGAGCAGAAGTCAGAGCAGAGCTCTGGAGAAAGAAACCTGCAAGAGCAGTACAACCAAGACCAAAGGCAGTTTTGCTCTCTTTTATCCAATGAAATATTTGTGACAAAGTCCCCCTGTCACTCCCCTCATCCATCTGTCCATCTATCATCTTCTGTCTATCCATCAATCTATTCAGTATTCCATATTTATCTATTTTAGAGCTAGAATTAAGAAGTCATCTCTTAGGGGTGCCTGGGTGGCTCAGTTGGTTGAGTGTCGGACTTCAGCTCAGGTCATGATCTCACAAGTTGTGGGTTCCAGCACCGTGTCAGAATCCACGCCCACAGCTCAGAGCCTGGAGCCTGCTTCCCATCTTGTGTCTCCCTCTCTCTCTGCCCCTCCCCCACTCACTCTCTGTCTCTGTCTCTCTCAAAAATAAATAAACATTAAAAAAAAGAACTCATCTCTAGGTGGGGAGACAATATTGTGTATGTGTTTTAAATAAGTCGTATCTTTTTTAACAGAAATTAATTCTTTTTGGCTGATTGGTTTGACAAGTACGACAAGGGTGAAAAATTAGTGGTATCATAGATATGTTCCCCAAAGTAAAAAACAAATATCTTCAGTTCCAGTGTTTTGATGAACAAATATAAAGCACAGATACAATATAAGCCAGACATTTCATTACGAGGCCATTTTAACTTACATTCAGAATCCTCAATACTGATTTAAAATATGTGAGGATAGGACCTAGCTTTTCTACATTCTTTTAGGGACAAGTCAGAAAAAAAAATGCTTGTCCTCAGTTATGGCAAGGAGATGGGGTTTTATACTCAGTTCAGTGGGAGGCCATTGGAGAATTTTAGAGATGAGAATGTTATAGTATAAATGCTTTGCACACAGTAAGATTACAGCAGATCACTGCAATATTTGATTGTGTTTTCTTGTACTCTTTCTTCCAACACCTGAGCAAAAATAAAAACACAGCATAAATCACCATTATTTTTAAAATGTCAGTGAAGCAAAAATCAGCATCTCATTCTCCTGAACACCAAAACAAAATGGCAACAGAAAACGTGAATAGCAACGTGCAAACTGGACCAGTTCGTGAGACATGATTCATCATTCCTTTTTCTCCAATTCAGCCACAGACCCTAACACCTCACTGAATTGGGATGGAAACATGTTTTAATGTTGGTCTGCTTCTGGGTGTGCTTGCTTTTGTGAAAAAGAAATGGCAAAAGCACCAAGCAGGACATCCTCTGCAGCCTGCGTTAAAACTCAATCTTCCTTTTTGAAGCAGTTAAGTATTGAGGTACGCGAACAAAAACAGGCCAAATGATACAATGAAACCAAAATGTCTAAAATCTTAGGTTGAATGTAAGGAGGAAAACGTCACATGCATGTTGGTTTGGAGGAAAACAAACATCATTACTTCTTCTGGGAAGAATTGTGCTTGTCATATATAATGCCAGCCAAAAAATATGTAGAATTTATATGCACACACACACACACACACACACACACACACACAAGTTCTGTGTTATTAGTAAACCAATTTCTGTGAACCTAGAAGTGGCTATCCCCTTTTTATTGCAATCAGTATGGTACTGACTGCAATTATGTCTATTTATTTTACAAGGCTGCAAACCAAGAACACTGGGTTTACATATATTAAACTCAGTGATATTTAAGGCTTGAAATCTTAATCGACTTTGGCTTTCTTATTGTGAAGTGCAAACAGAGCTTTTACAAGTGATTTAGTCCCAATAAGATGAATTACTATCAAGAGAGCTGTTTGTTCCTTTGTCTCTACACAGTTGCTAGTGCTATTTTACTGCTTTTGTTAAATAGTTTCTTTCCTGACCAATTCTTTCTGTCTCTCTCTTACTGTATCAACGTTAGTGGGTGTTAGCCAGTGTTAGGGGGTGTTAGTCTCTATTTTTAAAATAAACACAAGAATGCTAATAGATTTGTTATGTGTGTTTTCTGATGCACTAAATTAGACATTAAGTTTACATATACGCATATGTATCTTTTTTTTACAGAAACATGCTTTTCTTGGCTCTCACTTGGAGTTGTTAGTGGCAAAGATAATAAGCCACCATTTATTTAGTGTTTATTCTGTGCCCAGGACTGCACTTAACACTGTGCATAGCCAACATGGACTTGATTCGTAGTTCACCCCGGCCTTTTACAGCTGTGACGGTAATGTTTAACTTTATCAAAATTACTTTTCACTTTTGGAGTATGAAAGGGTGGGTTTGGAGCATATCATGAACTTTTAATATGTGTTTTCTTTCTCTGAGAAAAGAGTAAAAAGTGCTAGAAAGTTGAAAGACAATGTTCAGGACCGTCAGAGCAAGGTAGAAGGGATAAGCTTCTGTTGTGTGTTAGGTTTTTGGGCTGCACACTTCTGGTGCATCATATCAATGAGTCCTCACAGATGCTCTGAAGATGATGATGGTGCAGTGCAGAAAGGTCAGGCATCCTGCTTATAAGGGGCAGGCCGTGAGTGAAAGTCACACAGGTCTAGTCCCAAAGCCTATGGTGGTGGCACCTGTTTCCATTGTTCTTGCTCACTTCCCATGGTGCCGGTGTTCTGGAAGTCAACGCTATCCTGGATAGAAATGGTGATGCATGAATGAGCCATCTTGATCCCCAGAGGAGATGTTAACATTCCGTAGGAGGAGCTACTGTTAGACAGTAGACTGACTGGACAGGTAGACATAAAAACCTACAGAGGCATGATGCCTATTACATGGCAACCATTCAATAATTGTTGAATGACTGGATGAATGAACACATGATTTAGTTATCAGGTTTAAATTTGGTCACTACAGACTGTGCATAAACATTTACAATGACTGCGAATCTTACTCACAAGCAAATGACTTATGCTCAAATATTTAAATAGACACTGTTCTCTGTGCACTGGAGAGAAACAGACTCTTTCTAAACAGTTGAACATTATTATCCTATCTTTCCAGCAGGAAGGGGTGTGTGTGTGTGTGTGTGTGTGTGTGTGTGTGTGTGTTTCTGAATGCATGCATATAGCAAGAAAGAAGGTTTACAGAAGGATTGAAAGTGAGCATGTAGGCATGTAGAATTTTATATTGCTCTAAAGTCTTCATTATCGAATGGACAGTCGACTTTTAATACTATTTTGGGTGTACCACCTATATGTTTTAGAAAACTAAGAAAAAAAATTGACAAACATACAGACTTATTTAGTATTCTCTTAGTATCCTAATTTCTTTTAAATACTCAAAAGTAGCTTTAAAATACAGATATGTATCAATTTGGCAATTAATTTAGAGGTTGATGTATCAGCCTGATTTGATTTAGTGGTGCTGCTATAATAAACAACTCCCAAGTCTTAGTGGCTTCAAACCACAAAGATTTATTTTTGCACACACAGCATATCCCATGACAGGGATGCTTATCATGGGGGGAGATGGGTGCTTAAGGGCCCAAGAACATGTAGACTCTACCTTAACATGGCAGCAAAAGGCTTTCAAAGGCTTCTGCTCCAAAGTGGACCCATTGCATTGGACAGAGAAGGTCCCATGAGCACACCTAGCTTCCGTGGATCTCGGGCAGGGAAATGTAGTAGTATCCTGTTCTCAGAGGGAAGGGGCCTGGAGTATTTGGGAAACAGGTCAATACTTACTATGGTTGATAGTAGAGTTAGAAGAGCAAGTCAGTGAGGTCCAGGCTTGAAGTTGACATTTCTGAGATTATTTTGGCCTTTCCTTCAGATCTTCAAAATGACAGCCATTACCCCAAGCCTAAGTTCTTACCTGACAATGTTCCAAACAAGAAGGAAATAAAAAGGGATGAGGAAGGAATTTCTCTTCACATATCTTGCTTTGGAAGCTTTCTCAGAAGTGCTAGCAGTTATCCCCTTCTGTCTTGTTGGTCAGCACTGGACATACAGCAGGCCGTATAAGAATTCCTCTCGTGGGGATCAAGCTGCTGTGAATGGCTTGAACAGTGGTTCTCCAACTGGGAACGATTTTGCACATGCCTTCCCAGGACATTTGGCAATGTGTGGAGACATTTTTGGGTGTCATACAACTAGGGGATGTGTGCTAAAGGTATCTAGTGAGCAGAGGCCAAGGATGCTGCTAAAGGCCTATAAGACACAGGACAACCCCACACGATAAGGAATTCACCAATATCTAAGTCAATATCTAAGGTTGGAAAACCCTGCCTTAAATCAAGCAATATTCATTCTTTGAGCCTGGACACACTGTGTCAGAACAAAATTTGAGTTCTTTTTTTTCATTTAGTCTTTTTTTTATGAAATTTATTGTCAAATTAGTTTCCATACAACACCCAGTGCTCATCGCAAAAGACGCCCTCTTCAATGCCCATCACCTACCCTCCCCTCCCTCCCACCCCCCATCAACCCTCAGTTTGTTCTCAGTTTTTAAGAGTCTCTTATGCTTTGGCTCTCTCCCACTCTAACCTCTTTTTTCTTTCCTTCCCCTCCCCCATGGGTTTCTGTTAAGTTTCTCAGGATCCACATAAGAGGGAAAACATATGGTATCTGTCTTTCTCTGTATGGCTTATTTCACTTAGCATCACACTCTCCAGTTCCATCCACGTTGCCACAAAGGGCCATATTTCATACTTTCTCATTGCCACGTAGTACTCCATTGTGTATATAAACCACAATTTCTTTATCCATTCATCAGTTGATGGACATTTAGGCTCTTTCCACAATTTAGCTATTGTTGAGAGTGCTGCTATAAACATTGGGGTACAATGCCCCTATGCATCAGTACTCCTGTATCCCTTGGGTAAATTCCTAGCAGTGCTACTGCTGGGTAAAAAAGAGAGAAAGTTGAAATGCCAATTTGGGATACAATCCATAGTGTCTCTTGGTGTTTATGAGTATTGAGTATATGTTTTCATTCTAATGATAGCTACCACCTGTAATTTCTATGTATGTGTGAAATATATTTCTATTTCTATGTAACTTAAAAAAGAAAACATATAAATAAAGGACAAATTATGAGAAAAAGCATAATCTTTTTTCTGACATTTAGACTACTAGAAGATTTAACTGTGTTCAATGATGCCTTAGTTGGAAGGTGGGGCAATTATGCCTATAAATGCCCCTCCCCCCAAAAAAAAAGCATTTCAGCATTTCATTCACTTAAATCTATTTTCTTATGACAGATTGAGTTCTACATATTTTACTTTTCCTAAATTGTCATAAGGACACTTACATCTTATTCCAAGTCTTTTAAAAAATAGTCTTGTATCACGCGTAAGCACAACCACTGTACTTTAATTTAAAAATTATTATTTTAAGTTTATTTATTTATTTTGAGAGAAACAGAGACAGTGCAAGTGGGGGAGGGGCAGAGAGAGAGAGAGAGAGAGAGAGAGAGAGAGAGAGAGAGAATCTCAAGCAGTCTCCACACTGTCAGTGTAGAGCCCGATGCAGGGCTCCATCCCATAAAGCTATGAGATCATGAACTGAGCTGAAACCAAGAGTCAGACACACAACCAACAGGGTCACAGGTGCCCCTAATTGAAAAATTATTAAGGGTTATTAAATATAGGGGATGTAGCTCTAGCAAAATCATGAAATAGTGGATATTTTGCCCACCTGATATTCTGCCAACACTCTTTTTTTAACTGCATTATATATTATATCTATGAATTTCTTTCATCAGTGTTTTATAGTTTTCACAGTACAGGTCTTTCGCCTCTTTGATAGTTTATTCCTAGGTAAATTATTATTAAATTAATATGTATTATTAAATTAATATTTTACAAATATTTTAAAAGCTAAAACATGTTATGCTTTTAATGCACAGCGAGTGCTTTCGAAGAGTTGTACATTCTGATTTTCACAATAGCACAGCTAGGTAGATTTTCATTACTTTAATTCATAGATGCAGCCGGGGAAACTCACATGGTAAAAGCAGTTTCCATAGTCACATCGCAAGTCGGTGGCAGAGCTAGGACTGCACGCAGTCCTTCTCTCGAGCCAATGCTCTTGCCAAACTGCCAGGACCACACAGCTGCTTTGGACTGGAATTCAAAGTGGAAAGAACAGGAAAAATCACTTTCATAAAGTAATCCCCATATATGCTGGCTGGCTTGCTGCCATAGAAATATTTTATTAAACACATATGTCTATAATCATAGATAAGAAAGATGGTTTTTTTTCTTGATACTTGAGCCATGGGCTACATGGAGTCATATTAAATATCCTAAACAAATAAATTTGTTTTAAATTCTCCTCCAGAGTACTTACTTGTTTAGGATACTTGATATAGCTTCACTAGCATACACTAGTGGCTAATACCTGACTTTGCTTAAATAAAACTTTGGGAGTGGACTTCTTTACACATCTTCCTGAAGGACAGTCTGTCACCAATATGTCTTATTTTGCCTAATGGCTTTTAAGCCAGATCTCAACCGTGGTCCAACTTCACCCTCATAGTTCACAATATAAAAATGTGTTGCAAACATAAAAACCCTGGAGAAATCATTTCTATTATCTTCTCCACATCTCGGGCTTTAGAATAAATACTATGTAAGTTATAGGAGAACATTGCAAGCCTCGTGCTGTGTATACCCATATACCTTTTACTCAGATTCACCAATAATTAACATTTGGCCACTTTTATTGTTTTTTTTCTCCATGTTTGCGTGTATCATAGCTGAGGACATTATGTCTCTTTCATCCTAGATACTATAGAGTTATTTATTAAAGAGCAAAGATATCCACTTAAAAATGATAATACGTTTTTTAAATAAGATAATTTAACATTGATACAATGTTATCAGATCTGCAGACCGTATGTGAATTTCCCTAATTATCCCAATAATATCCTTTATAGTTTTCTTTCTCTCCTCCATGATCTCAATGAGGACCTTTACTGCAGAGGACCACCATGTCTCTTAGTCCTCCTAAATCTAAAGCAGTTCCTCAGCCTTTTTGATCATTCATCACAGTAATAGTTTTAAAGACTGTCTATCGGCTATTTTGTAAAATATTCTTCTATTTAGACGTAATAAACACTTTGAGTCTGTATTTACAAACCAAGAGTGGTTAACGCAATAGAGTCCAAAGTCCTATTGCCTAGTTTGAATCTTGGCTTTACCACTTCCTAGCTTAGGGAGTTTGAACAAGTTAACTGAATTTCTCTATGCTTTAGATTTTCCCCATACATAAAATAGCATCATAGTACTATCACCTAGGATTACTGGAAGGATTTAATAAGTGAGGATATGCCAGGCACGTAAAACAATATTTGACCCTTAGAAAGTCCTATGTGTGTTTTTGTTGTTGTTGTTGGTATTATTATTGATGCCTAGTGTTCACTTGATATTGGGAGCTTCTAAATGACCATTAAAATAATGTAAAAACCCCCCGTATTTGGGATTTGAGGTGCCTGGGTTCTGCCAGTATAGACTTACGTTAATGTCTGCTTTCAAACAATGAAATCATTCTTAAAAAAAGAGAATTAGCTGGCTTCTTTATTTGTGATTTCTCAGTAGTCAGGAGAAAACCAGTATTCTCTGTCAGATTATAGACACACACCACTGGGATAAATAGAGTTAACAGAGCTACATAAAATTCCCACGCCCAGATGAAAAGCTTCATGTGAACATGGGTGCAATATATAATACAACATGTCTTGTAATGACTAAGTTGCAAAGGGCCCACTATATGCCAGGATTTACACATACAAAAAATATATTTATAATTCTCATTGAATTGACTATTTTGCAATATCAAATTGTTTGTTTCCTCTAGCTGTTTAGATATAAACTTCCTATAATCCCAATTCAATTTTCTGCATTATGCAGTATCACAAGGTCCAGGAGAAATCCACCATGACTTTGTTTGGTAAGGGAAGAATATTGGCCATCACTCTCTCTCAGTTTAGAGCAAATTGCATATTGGTAATTTCTGCCCTCTTCAGACCTCCTCAAATGAGAAAAATCAGCTGAAGATTGTTTTCACTTTGAAGAAAGTGACCTCCTTGGATATAAGTGAGAACAAGTGTAGATATTAAGGATGCCCTCGTGTTTAAGCAAACCTAAAGGGAAAAAACAAGTTTCTTACATGTCATCAAACTTTACCATAATTCTCAATAACCCTTCTTTAAACGTTTTTAAGCACTGAATTTGAAAAAAGCTATATTTTATTGAAAAGTTCTGTTCAAGGCCAGCATGTTTCTTTGGGATGTCTTTGGACAGGTGTTCAGCTTGCTACTTTATAGTATTATTTCCTCCAAGTGCCTGCAAATGAAATGTCTTTTTAAATTATTCATCACTGAATCTTTGGGGGGATAACAGTTATGCTAGTAAGTCTACGATTCCCAATTATTTCAATAAAAATATCTAAAAGATGGCTCCATATTGCTATTTCCCAACCCCTTGGCGTCTCCCCACTTTTCTTCAGGTCCCTTAATAGAATAAGCACCTGTGTGATTTTTCAGGAAGCCATTTCTTGAGCACCTTGCCGGTTGCTCAAGCTTTTTAGGCTTAAAAAATTCAATACACCCGGGGCGCCTGGGTGGCGCAGTCGGTTAAGCGTCCGACTTCAGCCAGGTCACGATCTCGCGTTCCGTGAGTTCGAGCCCCGCGTCGGGCTCTGGGCTGATGGCTCAGAGCCTGGAGCCTGTTTCCGATTCTGTGTCTCCCTCTCTCTCTGCCCCTCGCCCGTTCATGCTCTGTCTCTCTGTCCCAAAAAAAATAAATAAACGTTGAAAAAAAAAAAATTCAATACACCCAATCTAACAAAGTAACCATTAGTTGTTTGTTTGCTTGTTTGTTTTTCTGATGATTATTGCTTAGATTTCAACAAACTAAATGAAAGCTGTTTTAGTTTGGATGTGTTGACTTTGGTCACTACATAAAAATATGTCAGTGTAATGAGTACGGTTTTACCTTATTCACAGTCATGTTTAGTAACATAATCATATGTTAATGATAATAGAGATCCCTTAGAAAATGTGCTTATGTTTGTTGGAATAACCATTATAAAACCTCGTGGAAAAGCTGATAATTTGACTTAATATTTTATAGAGTAATAAAAATGAGATGAACCAGCCAATAAAATTATTTCTGTTTATCTTGAAGTATTTAATTATCTTTGGAACATTTAAAGATCACTACTAAATATTATATTTTCCATTTTACGAAAGTTCGATTCAAATATTTGTGGCTTAGTTTATTAGCATAGAAACAATTCCTTTTTAAATTGGATTTTCTATCAAAAAAGCATTTGTGTGAAAATGGGTACAGAATGTGAAACAAACTCAGGTGAGGTGGGGTTTTTTTGGTGGAATTTAATTTTATAAAAAAAGTGTTTACAATATATTCTTATAAATATTGTCATCCTCCAAATTAAAAATTTATGTTATTTGTGCATCTAGAAAGAAAATCCATCTACCAAGCCAATTTTTAAAATGTTTATTTATTTATTTTGAGAGAGAGAGCAAGAGAGTGGGTGCACACATCGGGGAGAGGCAGAGAGAGAGGGAGAGAGAGAATCCCAGCATGTCTCCCACTATCAGGGCAGCAGCCAAAGCGGGGCTCAATTTCATGAAAGGTGAGATCATGACGTGGGAAAAAATCAAGAGTCGGCCATTTAACTGACTGAGCCACCCACGTGCCCCTACCAAGCCATTTTGTAAAGGAAAATCTTGAGAAGCTTTTTAGCACTTCGTTGAATAATTTAGGAGCAGAGGCTACATCTGCATGAGTCAAATGAAATAAAATGTCCCTGTTAACAAAGAAATCTTATTCACTGCTGAAGGTTCTATATTAACTTTTGTTTATACCATTAAACACATGAGTAAATAATACTAGTTACGTGTTTATTTGTAACATCCTAGAAAGACTTCATTTAATTTTCTATTATAATGAGTCACATTGAATGGACATCATAAAATATAGAATTGCACTTTGTGACTTTGCTTAATTAGTAAGGCAACATGTGATTTTTTTTCTTCCAAGATTTTATTTAAATTCAAGTTAGTTAACATATAGGGTAGTATTGATTTCAGAAGTAGAATTTAGTGATTCATCACTTCGATTTCATTCTTTTTGATGCCTGAGTAAAGCAGGAAAGAATATTCAACGGAAGAAAAGACAGTCTCTTCAACAAATGGTGTTGGGAAAACTGGCCGGTGATATACAGAACATGTGATGTAAAAGACACATTTTGGAGATTTCAAAATATACTTCAGTTTCTAGTTTGCCTAATGTGAAAAGAGTAAGTAGAGAGTTCCTGAAGCTACCCTCTGCTCCTCGGCTTCCTTACCATAATATTGCAGATTTGACCAACCCTGAGAAGAACATGAGCAAGAAACTGGGACAAGATAGATTCAGCCAATATGACACCAGATGAGATGGAAACTGGTGACTGAGGAGGAGAAATGAGGAAAGAAATAGGTTAAAATAGGAAATGGAAGATGGTGGAAAGGCAGGTTGGTGTCTAGGAAATACAGTTATTTGAGAATTAGGGAAATAATATAAGTGATTATTTTCCTTAAGTTTCCTTGTCAATAAAATTTTAAATGGGTACAATCTTCATAAACCCATGAAATAGTTCTGTGTTGTTGTTGTTGTTGTTTAAGAGGGCATGATATAAACTTGATTAACAAATGTTAATGCTATGTTAATATATGTAAAACCCTTACAGCAGTATCTGGTGTATGGTAAGTGCCTAGCAGATGTTAACTATTATTATATTTAAAGAGGCCAAAGGAGGGGCGCCTGGGTGGCGCAGTCGGTTAAGCGTCCGACTTCAGCCAGGTCACGATCTCGCGGTCCGTGAGTTCGAGCCCCGCGTCGGGCTCTGGGCTGGTGGCTCGGAGCCTGGAGCCTGTTTCCGATTCTGTGTCTCCCTCTCTCTCTGCCCCTCCCCCGTTCATGCTCTGTCTCTCTCTGTCCCAAAAATAAATAAACGTTGGGGAAAAAAAAAAAATTTAAAGAGGCCAAAGGGATCATTTACTTGAACTTATTTAATTTATAGATCACCAGACTTTTTTTTTAAATGAATAGAAGTCAGCTCTCACCAAAACAATACTAAAACCTAAATGTAATTGTATATCCATGTTAGTTCTACCTATAACTGATTGGTTTTTAACATCGAATGGGCTGGCACAGTTTCTAACATAAAGTAAGAGTGTTTAAGTTACCACTGTTAAATATTAACTTGCTCTTCTCTTTTGAACCTGTCTCTGAATCCAATAGCAGGCGATGGATGGAGTGGAAGTCTTTGGTATGCTGAGGTACCCATGGGGATGATCTTCTTTTCCAGCTCCCTACCTTTTATGGATTTCTCATTTTCATCCATATAAATCTTGATTATTTCTTTTTATACATAATGAGTTTTAAAGATTTAAAAATTAATAACTTTAATTGGTTTAAAAGGTATGAAGTAAATTTAAATTCTCAATTGTTTTCCTTTGCAATATAATTTATATGTTATATATATTTATATAATGCAATATATATTTTATTTATTAATGCAATAGAATTATATATAAAAGTAATGATCATGAAATAAATTGAAAGAGTCTGCCTTGGATCATGATTTATGGCACATATCTGCTACCTCCTTTAACATGATTAAGTGTCCATTTATCATGTAATGAGTTGAAGACTGTTGTAGATTCTAGAACATAGACTCTATTAAAAAAAACCTACAAATTTTACTTGGTACTTTCTTAGGGTGGCACACACTTAAGTTTTCAAGATTTATATAATTAACCAAAAAACATAAGAGATAGGTACGAACAATGAGATTTTTATGGAACTCTGAATTTTATGTTGGACTCTTGTTCCCCCATTCAGGTGAATTATATTGAATTATTTTTTATGTAAAAATAGTCAAAAGTCCTAGAAATTGCCACATTTCACTGATACAAACTTACAGCAAGTAGATTGCTGGAGCATTAATTGTGTGCCTTGCAGGGAATTGAAGATGCTATTTATTTCTCTTACTTTGTTTTTTGGTTTGGGTTTTTGTTTGTATTTGTTTTGTTTTGTTTTGTTTTTGTTGTACATTCTTGATTCTTCTGTAAAGGAGAAGTAAAGGATTTTCAGGTCTATCTACAATAAGTAAATTTTTATGAGTACACCATTTTCTTCATTCAATTTTAACCGCAGTAAACACCATATAATACTGAATATCTTGCAATCACCTCACGTGGTTAGCCAGTCCTAAAGAATTTTTTATCAGAAATAACAGCTACTCAAATGGAATATGTGGGAGAAAACAGACGTTGTATCTTCCAAAGAATTCCAGAATATAAGCCTCCAAACATCACATTCAAAGATAAATGAATTGGTAACATATAATTTCCTCTAAATATTATTTTAACCCTTCCGTCTTCCATTTTAATCATTTTGCATTATTATCTTTACCTCTTAACTCATCGCTGTTTTCATCGTTGTCCATTACCTATAACCATCTTTAAACCTCGTAAGCCTGCAGCTTGGAGTCTATGTGAATAGATGTAAAACTTAAAACCCAAATGAAATAAATGTAAACAAGGAATTGAATATAATTTAGTCAACAGGGAAAATGACAAGTGTCAATCTACCTAAAAAAATAAATAAGTAACTGGTGCCCATATGAAAAACAACTTACAAAAAATTTTTGAAATAAAACATTTTTATTACTTAAGTTCTATTTTTTAGAAGCATTGTTATATACATTGTCCCTTAAAAATAATTTGTGAAGTTGCTTTCTAACATTTAATTGGATTTGTACATGTATTCAATATAAAATATATAGCTTCCTCAGCCATTGCTCATAGCCACCTGAGGATTATATTTCATTAGAACAAAGTCTGATGTAGCACTCAGCAATAAATCGTAGCATGCGAAGAACCTGAAATATATAGGATGAGCTAAAATTATTTTTCCTTCCTTACATCTTTCTAATGATGTTCCATAATGTTGGTAAATAATAACTTATTTTGTATCTAGTATATTTTTCAGTTCATATTCCCCTAAATTGCTTTGTTTCTTAGAGAATCTGATTTTTAAATCCCCAAAAGAATGCATACACATCATCACATAAGATATATTTTTCAAAAAATTAGTTTTGAAAACACCTTTGCTTAAGCCATCTTGCCATCTGTCCACTTTATAGACCTTTGGGGATCCAGTTCTCATTCTTAGTGAATCTGGGACAGTATGGTATAATTTAACTTAACTTGCTCTTTAATCCACGGATGGAAACTCTGGTATGTGGTAACAGGTGATTTCAGGTTTGAAATCCCAAATGTTTTCTACTGATCAAGGAAGGAAGGAGCCAGAAAGAAGTTAGTCCCACTCTGTAAGCAAATAATCAAGTTCTGTATCGCCTGGGCCATTGGCGTTGATCCAGGTTTAAATGAGTTGGTTTAAAACAGGGCACTCTGACCCTGTGATTCTGAATTTCCAGTATGTCTCTCTCACCTCCGGGATCGTGAGGCTGCAGGGACACTGGGAGAGGACCTTCAGCAGCCCAATAATTGCAGCTGCATTTACTCCAGTGTGACCCCTGGGAGCCCCAGAGTCACTGCCTGGCAGTTACCCAGGTGAGTGCAGGGCTGCAGAAGTGCCTTGAGGAGGAGTCCCAGCACAGAGGACCAAAGCGAAAAATGTGAGTCTGTTAGGACAGAACTCAGGACATGACAGTGTCCTGGGCTCAGATCAATTTTTCCTGGTGCTGGGCACTCAGTAGAGTGCCTCTTATGCCATGCCATGTGCTTTGTGCTTGGAGGGGTTCAGAAAGGTCCTCCCAGGTCCCTGCATAGAAAGTGTACCACTCAGGCAGTGAATCTTCTAGACGGAAGGAGTATAGCACGTGTAAAATAATGCCAACCCCACATAAGTGGAGTGTGGTAGTTGTGAGAAGCGTGGACCAGCGAAAGCTCAACAGTCAAGGAACATGGGGATCAATCAGTCAATCATTTCATTCCATAAGCACTGAGCTGCTCCATACTCTGCACTGGATTGTGTTAAACTAGGAACAGAAAAGTGAACAAAAGATTCTAGGCACCCCCCCTTGCCAATGTTGCAAACAGTATTCATCTACCTACTGTGTGCTCAAAGTAGTTCCCGTTTAAACCAAAGCAACTTAGGTGTCTACCTGAGCCTTATTTCCTTTTTCATAAAGGTAGTTGTCCACAGTGCTGTGAGCTGTCTTAGGTAGGGAATGTGGCTTATTAATCTTTGTGTCCCCAGCACCCAGCAGAATGCACAATAGGCAATAAGTAGTAAAAGAATATTTGCTAAGTAAATGAATCCATGCATTCCTGCACTGAGCACAGGATGTGCATTTAATTAGGCATGTGATTTGGACAGGAGAGGAAGCAGCTCTTCCTTAGCATGCCCTGCCTATAGCCCTGTAGCGTCAGTCCAACTCAGCAAGCCTGCCTTACCATTTCCTTCTACTCCAGACTGGGAGCAGGTAGTATATGCTGCCCAGATGTCCTTAAAAACTCCCCTTGATTATGCCTGAATAGGACCCATCTGTAATCAGCGCTTTGAGGTTGTCCCAAGTTTTGTGCTCAGGTATTAAAAGCTGTGCTAGGCTTACCTGCTCCAGGGATGGACCCTCAAATGACTGCTGCATGCTACTTACAAGGTGGCAGGAAGGCAGGGCAAGAATTTAAAAAAATGCATGGAAAACTTTGAGGATGGGATTAAAAACAAAATTAGGCCAGTCAGACAGACCTGCATAAGCGTAGAAAGCTGCCGTAATAGCCGGGCTTAGAGAGGATTTTTGTACAAAAATGTTATCAGAAAATCCTGGGTACTCCAGAACTACATACTACACTGAAACTAAACTTCAGTAGGTTAAGAAAAAAAATAAATCAAGAGCACACAAAGCCATGATTTACTCCAGACTTACTCCTAAATTTAGGTATTGTTAACGCGTAGTCCTTCAGAATCATTTGAGGACCTTTTGAGAAATATTCCATGGGCTCAGCTGGTTTTCAAAATTTAATTCTTATTTCAATTTGGTAAACTATTTTGAGAGGACCAGCTAGAAACTGTCTTCAAGAGGGCCCAAACATGCTATGTTACGGTAAGAATATGCAGAAACCATTAGATTGTAGGAATGTTTCACCGCTTATGAAAATATTTTTCTCATTAATGCCAGCTATTAATTCAGATATGTAAATTCTTTCAATTACTTGTGTGCCCCTCTCATTTCTGCCTGCTAATGTACAATTTCACATACTTTGGTTCTCACACAATCCCGTGAGAGAAGTGTGGCATTGTCTTAGTCTGCTCAGGTTGCTGTAATAAATTACCATAGACTGCATAGCTGAAACAACAGATATTTATTTCTCAAAGTTTTAGGAGCCTGGGAAATCAAAGATGAAGGTCCTGGAAGATTCAGCTTCTAGTGAGAGTCGGCTTCCTGGGCTGTAGACAACTACTCTCTTGCTCTGTGCTCACATGGCCTCTCCTTGGTGCATGCTCTCAAAGAGGTCTGTCTTCCGCTTCTTTTTTTTTCTATTAAATGTTTATTTATTTCTTTTTTTGAGAGACAGAGAGAGAGCATGGGTGGGAGAGGTGCAGAGAGAGAGGGAGAGAGAGAATCCCAAGCAGGCTCCATGTTCAGCTCAAAGCCTGATGTGGGACTCGATCTCATGACCTGACTACAAAATCATGACCTGAGCTGATATCAAGAGTCAGCCACTTCACTGACTGAATTACCAAGGTGCCCCTGTCTTCCTCTTCTTATAATGGCACTAATGCTGTCATGAGGATCCCATCCTGATCTAAAGCTTATTACCTCCCAAAGGCCCCACCTCCAAATACCATCATAAATGGGGGGGGGTAAGTCTTCCATATATGAATTTTGGGGGGACACAAACATTCAGTCCATGACAATCATACATCAGTCTACCAACATGATTTTTGGATACACTAAAAAGCATACTATGTAAAAGTAGAATTAATTCCCTTTTTACTAAGAAACCCAATTATTTCCTAAAACTCACATGGTTTAATAACCCAGCAAGCACGCTATTCTCTAGGTATTAAACTGAACATACTAACTTTGAAAGCAAGGGGGAGGTCTTTCTCCAAGTGGAATCTTGCACATTGGCTTCAAAGAATTAGATTATCTTCTCATGCTTCAAGACCAAGTTCATCAGTCTGTATCCCTAGGAAGACTTCCGGACATATTAGGGCTGAACTCACTCCCTAGCCCTTCACCATGCCTGACTCTGCTGAGTTCTCAACCTGCCATATCTTCATTCAGCCTTCCCTGTTATATTTCTTCACCCACAATGTCAGGACAAGGACTTGTTATATATTTCGTTCCTAGACTGTGCCTAAGATATGGTAGCACTCATTAAAGATGACTGTATTTATTCATCAATTCCACCACAGTGTAAACTTCATGGGGCAGAGACTTGTTCTACTGTTGAATTCTGGCAGATTGGTACTTAGCACATAGGGGCAGATTCTAAAATATCTGCTGATCAAACAGGATCAGTGTGTGGCTAGGCCTTTGGAGGGAAAAAATCCTACTAGAATACTTATAATCTCCACCCAAGAGTAGACTACTTGAACATCTAGGAGTAGTTGAATTAAGAGCGATAGTAGGCCAAGAATCAGAAGATGTAAATATGAAGCCCTGTTTGGTGTCTGGGGCAAGTTACTTAACCCATCTGAACATGTTTCCCCATCTATAAAATATAACTGCAAACATTTCTTCTCCTGGCTTTACACAATTGTTCAATCCCATAAGATACATGACAGTTTTATTCAAACATATGTCAAAATGAATTTTACCAGCCTTCTTATATGTGCCTGTTCCAATAACATATCTTTTTTTATGCTTCAGAACAGCTACAATGGAGTGGGAATTATCATGCTTATGTCTTACAACTAAAGAACTTAAAAGGCAGAGATTAAAGATCTTGCCTATGGTTCATGGCTCTCCGATTCAGAGTCCAGATTCACATTCAGAGCTTTTAAGGTGTCAGATTAATTCAACCCAGGTTCTGGACAAAAGTCCTTTTTTGCAACCTGGACTCAGATTGCTTCTGTAGCTTTTTTAATTTGTTTTGGCTTTAATATAAATTCGAAGCTTTCTAATTATTAAACTAAATCATTATTGGAATGGATTAAGTAAAGAAGTGAGAAACCCTGGTAACTAATTATGTGTAAAAGTGAGCTTGACCTGTACAGAAAAACCCATGCTTGAAGGAAAGATCGCTACCAATTTATTCATTTTCTCCTATTCCCTTTAGTTATATAATTGAATTCTCTATCATGCTTTTCATGATTTTAAGATAATATTTCAATGCCAGATTCATTCCATGTCAGTTTCATTTTCAGGCATGCATTACTGTCAGGATCAATAGTTCTTTGTGATTCAGACTTGGAGTTCACGCTGCCTCTTGGTACTGCCTGGCACCAGACTAGCTAAGCTTAGTTTTGACAGACACACTTCCCACTTTCTAAGTCATTAATAACACTTTGGAAGTATCTTCACACTTGCCACACATCACTGAGACAAAGGCATGAAACAAGATTACAAGTTCTCAGTTCAAGATTGTGTGCGTGCATGTGCGTGTGTATGTGTGTGTGTGTGTGTGTGTGTGTATGCACACAAAAGTACAATCTGATTGCTTTAAATCCATTTCTAATTTACCATGAAGGAAATTTTATTTTATAAGAACATTAAATAGGTAAAATATTTTACCTTTTGCCTCAGCTTTTGGGACCCACAGACTCAGACTGTGAGAGCTAGAAAGGGCTCTTGATAATAACCTTGTCATTAGAAGGGACAGTGTTTGGGTGGGGTAAGGTGGGGAGGTTACATGGGTGCACAGAGCACTCTGTTGAACCGCTCTTCCTCCCACCCTTTCTCCAACCCTGGATGTCGTTTTGGAGGCACCACCATATCACCCGTCATGACCCGAGTAGCTAACCTATTCACTTGACTGGGCACTCATCCATTCACTCATCCATTAATTATCCACAGTAGAAGTAATAAGATAACAAATATAGTATACTTCATGACTTCCAAAGATCTTGTAAAATATCAGCAAAATTCAGAACAACAGCCACTCCTTCATGAATGTTTGGTACATGCCAGAAACTATGCTACACAATTTACATAGATAATTCATCCATTCAAAATACAGTTGACCCTTGAACAACCAGGGGGTTAGGGGCAACGACCCCCAGCATAGTCGAAAATCTGTAACTTTTTAAAAAAATGTTTTTGAATGTTTATTTATTTTTGAGAGAGAGAAAGACAGACGGAGCATGAGCGGGGGATGGGGCAGAGAGAGAGGGAGACACAGAATCTGAAGCAGGCTCCAGGCTCTGAGCTGTCAGCACAGAGCCCAATGCGGGGCCGAGCCCACAAGCCGTGAGATCATGACCTGAGCCGAAGTCGGATGCTCAACTTATTGAGCCACCCAGGCGCCCCTGTGTGTAACTTTTGACTCCCAAAATACTTAACTAGTAGCAGCCTACTGTTGACCAGAAGCCTTACTGATAACATAAATAGTAGACTAACACACATTTTCTATGTTATATGTATTCTATATGGCATTCTTACAATAAAATAAGACACAGGAAAGAAAATGTTTTCAAGAAAGTACATTTATAGTTCTGTACTGTATTTATTGAAAAAAAAAAACCCTTCATATAATTGGACCCATTCAGTTGAAACCTGTGTTATTCAAGGGTCAGCTATATACTTTTTGAGTACTTGCTACATGCCAGGCATTATTCTAAGCACTGAGGTTATCACAGTGAATGGGACAGGCAAAGGAAATCTCCATCCTCGAGAAGCTTACTCTATTTGGTATACACACACATATGTAAGTAAAATATATAGCACACTAGATTGTAATGAATGCTAAAGAGAAAAAGGAACTAAAGCAGAGATGAAAGATATGAAGTATTGCTGTGTGGAACTGAAATTTTACATAGGGGACCCGGGGAACATCTCACCGAGAAATTGAACTTTTAATTGCATTTCAAATGTCAAAACTACATCAAAGGCGATAACGCATAAGGGGAACATTTTACACATAATTCTCCTCCCCGATACGATTTCCTTTGGAAAATTTTCCTTCCGGCCTTTGTCAATATGCATGCATGTGTTTCATATTAGACTCAGCAGAGTTTTCCTCTCTATTACAGCCACATGACAAGATGGTTTTGTGAAAATGTTTGCAAAAAGTGAAGGAGCTAGGGGCACCTGGGTGGCTCAGAGCGTCCAACTTCGGCTCAGGTCATGATCTCACAGTCTGTGAGTTCGAGCCCCGCGTCGGGCTCTGTGCCGACAGCTCGGAGCCTAGAGCCTGCTTTGGATTCTGTATCTCCCCTTCTCTCTCTGCCCCTCCCCCACTTGTGCTCTATCTCTCTCTGTCTCTCAAAAATAAATAAATGTAAAAAAAATTGTTTAATAAACAAATAAATGAAAGTGAAGGAGCTAGACGTGCAGATAGTTGGGAGAAGAGCACTCTGGGGTGGGGGTGGGGGGGTTAGAGTATACCTGAGTGATCACAGGGGCAGTGAAGGGGTTCATGTGGCTGGAACAGAGATAAGAGCATCATGCAGAGCATGGCGGAAAAAGCCACTGGAGGGTTTCAACCCTTCATGGTAGGTGTTGCCCTTTGCATTTTACATATGAGAAAAACAGGTTAAAGAAGGGCAAACTGCTTTTCCTAGATCACTCAGCTAATGAATGAAGTTGAGATTTTAAAATCTTCTCTGATTCCAAACCTTGCGACCTTAGTCATCATACCCTGTTGCGTATATTAAAGGAAGGTGAATACAAATACTTGAATACATTGGTACAAATGGTAACACAAAGTAAAATCGTATGCTATGGGTGTGTTCAGGGTGCGACAAGGATTTGTTGTTCAATGTGGGCCCCTGTGGATGGGTTACCATTTCCAGAAACACAGGGTGGATTTAAAGGCATTCCAGACATTCAAGAAAAATATTCTCTTTGATTTTATAACCAAAAAAATAATTATGTACAAACTGGCTTAATATTCTACTAGTTGTTGGTTTGTTTGGATTTTTTAAAAGCCTTGTGTAGCTGAAAGTAGACTCATTTGTCCTTCATTCAAACCTTAAATTAGACCAGTTCCTTAAATTAGACCTGTCCAGAAGTAAACTCATAATCTACACCTGCAAACCTACCCCTGGATATTCACTCTCAGTGAATATTCCATCATCCACTGAGCTGACCAATCTCTAAATCCGAAGACCATAGATAAGTTCTTCTTCTTGCCTCTAATTCAAGCAGTCCTTAGCTCCAATGCTTGTCACTTATCTTACTCAAATATCTCTTGAGCCTGTCCCCTTTTTGTGTCTCCTGCCACTAACACCATTAGATCCTTACTGAGTCACATTAAGGACAAAAAAAAAAAAAGACTTTTAACTGAATTTCTGCTTTGTCTTTTCCATTCACCCATCTATTCTATATTTACTGAGAACCTACGTCTTCCAAGCATCATGGCAGATGTTGAAAATAGAAAGCCAGATTACTCCCCTCAAGGAACTTAACATATGGTAGGAAAGGGGAAAACAGCCTGGTCAACAGGTAAAGGTGCTAGAGCATCTTTATATATCAGATAGAATGGGTCCAGAGGGCATCCATCAATATTTGACAAGAAGATCCTAATTGGGCCATCCCTCTGATTCAAATCCTTTCTTGTGCCTCACTACATTCAAGATAAACTATGCATAACTTAGCAGTGCATTTAACAAGGTCCTTCTTCATGAAACCACTGTGTAACTAGCCATTCCCATATCCCTCTACTCTTCATGTGCAAACTACCAACCACCATACAAAATGATCACCAACCTTTGGGTTTTATCTAACTCTGAGCACATGCGTTCTATGCAGCTGATCTACTCTTCACTCCCCAATCTCCCCCAAACACATCAGTTCTTCCTTTATTTCTCTCCAAGGTCTGCTGACAGCCGTCATCTTTTAAGACTGAACTCAAGTGACTCACCAACAGCAACCTGTTCCTTATCCATTTCTCTGAGCTCTAGGAAAGACAGATGAAACCTTTTTGGTAACACTTGTCACACTGGATTATAGTTGTGGTTCCTTTAATGCTCAGCCTCTGAGCTCCTTGAGAAAAGAAACTGTGTCTTTCCTCTCTGCCTATTCTACATCCTCTGCAGTGCCCAGTGTATAGTGGGTGTTAACCCAAACAGTGAGAATGATGATAATAATGACCATAGCTATGGCTAGCATTTAATCAGTGCTCTTAGCCTGGGGTGAGGTCTGGTAAAATATATATGTTGTCTTTCCTCATCTCATACTATACAAATATGGAAATACATATCCCAATTTACAGAGAAGAGAACTGAGGCATTGGGAGATTAGGCAGCTGGTCCAAATTTCCATTGCTTGTGAGTGGTCGAGTTGAGAATTAAACCCAAGCAGTCTGGCTCCGGAACATTTATCATTAACCACCATGCTATAGTGCCCGGAGAAGAATGTTTTATTCAGATTGTGATTATCATGCCATATTTATCTTTATTTTTTAGACAAAGAAACTGAGGAAATAAAATATTTTTTTTCTAAAGTTACTCAGATAACAGGAGTGCCTGGGTGGCTCAGTCGGTTAAGTGTCCAACTTCAGTTCAGGTCATGATCTCATAGTTCGTGAGTTTGAGCCCGTGTCGGGTTCTGTGCTGACAGCTCAGAGCCTGGAGCCTGCTTCGGATACTGTCTCCCTCTCTCTCTCTGCCCCTCTCCTGCTCACGTTTTTTCTCTCTGTGCCTCTCAAAAATAAATACACATTAAAAACATTTAAAAACAAAATTTAAAGTTACTCAGATGACAAGCGAAAAGACAGAATGCAAGTTAATGATGAATGTGACTCCAGAGTTTGTGGTAAGTGAATGAACGGAAACATTTTCTAAGCTCTAATTTCCTTGCTTAAAGAAGAAATGAAACAGCTAGACAAGATTATCTTTAACTTTCCATCCAGTTGTAACAATTATATTATTTTTACTTTTCAAACCACCCCAGACTCTGTCTGCTTGCTTTGACAAAATGATAGAACAGGAACAAGATCTCGTGTTGTAGTTCATGTACAAATGTGCTATACTAAGATGACAGTAAAAAGATTACGCTTTAAGGAAAAAAACACAAAATGAAGAGTTTTGTCACTCATCAGAGATTTTGAAGGGCAGAGGAGACTGTGGCTCAAACGTGTAGAGTCTACCTCAAGGGTAGTTCTGTCTTGGCTGCATCCGGTGACATCAGCAGTCGGGCTGGGATGGGCACTGCCTTCCAGCAGCCAGAAGCCCACCCAACCACGCTTCCCCCAGCAACAGCGCTCATCTGCCACTCTCGTAATCACATCAGTCGCTTTCCCAGTTCTGCTTTGTATCAACTCCAAGCTCCCAATTGTAGGTTTCAAACCCCTCTACCAATTATTCCTCCCTTCATATAAATAGCAACATCTCTCCTCACTGCCTGCTGTGGCGCTGCTATCGTGAACACTCGTCCTAGGAATTCACGTTACCTCCTTCGCCTACTCCTTGCTTCTCAAACATGTTGCTGCTTCTTTCAGAACTATTCGAAAGTCACTTCCAGGGTGCCTGGGTGGCTCAGTCATTGAGCATCCAACTTTGGCTGAGGTTCATGAGTTCAAGCCCCATATTGGGCTCCCTACTGTCAGCACAGAGCCTGCTTCGGATCCTCTGTCTCCTTAGCCCCTCCCCTGCTCATGCTCTCTTTCTCTCAAAAATAAATAAACATAAAAAGAAAAGTCACTTCCTCTGGTTGACTTTTCCAAACCAGTATCCCCCTGATTTTGTAGTTCTAGTCTTTCTGGCATCCTCTGAGAAGTTACTAGTAGAGAAAACCCATCTGAGACCCAGCTAATCGTGTTGTCCGATGGAGAACCACATAAATAGAAGTCAGAAGGCATTGCTGAGTTGCAGCTCTGCAGTTTATGTTATCCCCAGTCTTACTCATCTATAAAATGGAACTATTAATAGAAATCCCACTGCCTTATGAAAACTAAACATACTTTTATTTATTAAGCACATGCATACTGTGTACCTACCGTATGTTAACACTGCTCTAGAAACAAGGTATTTATTCAGTAAATGGTAATAGTAATATCTTCATGCGTGGGTGATCAAAAATGTGTTTGTGTATTTTCCCCATTTAACTATAGACGTTTCAATATATTTTCGACGCTTAGTTAGTACAGCAAATTTTTCTAACAGTAGAGGATGAATAATCATCAACTGAAAAAAATTAATTTATTTGATATTTCCCAATTAAAAAAAAATTGTAAAACTCTTACTTCCCTATGCCTAACCTCCCACCCACACCCAACCATCTGAAGGGTCTGATTTGGTAAAGATCAAACAGGTGTTCTAATGTTTGGACATGCTCAATGCTCAAAAATTCTGCCAAAATCTACCGTTTTATAATAAGAACAGATGGCCACAGATGAGCATCGCTTCAGCTATTGATGATGTTGAAAACGAATCTTTAACACAGAAAGGGGAGGGGATGGAATTTTTAGTCATAACCGTTTTGTAGATGTAGAATGCATTGTGCATACCACACAGACTATCATTGTGATTATAATAGAATGAAATCCAAATTTTAAAAGATGTTGACAAAGCGCTTGGCTGCCTTCCCACACACAGTAAAGACCCATTCCCTTCTCCACATTTGACTCATAAAATGAAAATATTTTATGTATGGTATTTGTGTGAGACTTTTGATGGTACTAAATGATTTGATTCGTGCTAGAGATATTTCACTTTTTATGATTTAAGTGCTTAGCATTTTTTTTTGTTTTCTCATAAAAGGGATGATCGAAGAGAATGAAAGAAGAATCACTCTTATCAAAATGATCTAAAAATGATTAGTTCCATTCTGACAGAAGTTATTAATGTATCACACAGTCCATTGAGGCATGAACTTTTAGTTTTAGAATTAAATGTCAAAAGAGATGTTATATCAGAAACTTTGTATGGATCAGCTTAAGATATTGTAGTCACTCAATATTAGTGAAAAGTTTCCTGATACAGATAGGCACTTTACAGATTATGGTGGTAGATGAGCTACAGATCAGAAGAAAGAAACAGATTGGCCCCTTTTATGTAATTTTTTTTTCTGACACTTGATTATATAAATGAGCTCTCTTTATCTCCAACATTTTCATGCCAGTTTGTGTAGCAAAGACATCTTCTTATAGTTTTGTATTTTTTAATAAAATTTATGTATTGTTGAGAGAGAGACACAGTGTGAGTGGGGGAAGGGCAGAGAACGAGAGGGAGACACAGACTCTGAAGCAGGCTCCGGGCTCTGAGCGGTCTGCACAGTGCCCGACAAGGGCTTGAACTCATGGGCTATAAGATCATGACCTGAGCTGAACTTGGACGCTTAACTGACCGGGCCACCCAGGCACCCCTAGTTTTATATTTTTATGAATGTGTTTGTGGCATTTATGTCAGGTGCCTGCCGATTACAATCTTGGCTGTAGATTTCTACAGAACCTAATAGGACCAGGTTAGCAAAATCAGGGCTACTTCCTGTTAGAATATGAACATCTTAACTCTGAAGCATTTCAGAAACATTTCATCTTGTACTTCAATTATACTAGTATCACAATATGCATTATCATATTTTCTGGAGGAAACAGATCTACAGCTGTACTTATAATTTCGCAGACATCAAGAAATATGGGCTTGATTTCCTTTGGCTGGGGTAGTAATTATTGGCTGGCTCCTTGATTCCTTAAGACTGAGTATTGATGAAGTGAATGCACAATGAGCTCTGGGCAAAAGAGTCAAAATCTTGAAATCTCAGCAGACGTAAAACTCAAGAGCTTGAAAGGAAGTTCATAGTGAAAATCCTTTAAGGAAGTGAGTCAAAGATTGATTTACCTTACATATTGGTTTCCTGTATTAGGTAATTTCCAAATGCACTAAACAGGACTGTCATCTTGAAAGGAGAAGTCTACCTACCATTTAATTTTGGGCAAACCAGTTTGTAATCAATCAAGAGCCTAAGGTGGGTATGTGGGGCACTAGGGAAAATGAAAATATGTTGTGAGTTTTGCAGATAAAGAATACATGAAAATATTCTGCAGATAAGGAAAACATGAAAATAATTATATTAGAAATTAGGCTATAATTGAGACAAGAGATATCACATGCTCAATTGTCAAATGAAAGACAAATATTGAATTTAGAGGTAGATAGAATTACTCTAGCCCAAAAGGCCTATGAATTTTCATAGGTAAGATGGGGCTTGTGTTGGTGTTTTAAAAATTAATAAATAAACTCTAGAAGGGACATAGTTATTCAAAATATATTCTATTAATTTTTATAATTATGGCTTACATGTATTATAGACTTATATTGAGGTGTTTTCTTCCTTCTGTGGTGATATTTCTATATAACTGTATTTAGAAATCATCTAAAATAGAGGATATCAAAATATAAGGTAAATCAGTCTTTAATTCTCTTATTTGTTCTTTGATGAAACAAACTATTTTAAGTTGGAGAAGGAGAAATGGCACAAGCCATGGAAAACTTGAGAAGGTTTCTACAATAGAGGATGATTTTCCTTATTCGGTCATAACTTAGATAATGTATGTTCCATAATTTTTGTTGAGTCAATAAAAGATTCTAGAGTGCAATGTCATCAGGTAGCCCATTGTGAAATGCCTATTGTATGGAAGGATATTTGCTGGAATAGGAGAAATAGAAACAGGAAGACAAAGGGGGGAGGGGAAAAGGAAAAAGCAAAGGTTTCAGAAATCAGGAAGATTCCACGGAAAGATGCAGACTTTTCTTACGATGCTGGATTTATCCTAATTGGAGGGTGCCACAACAGTAGTGAGTGCTTACTCTTGATTTAGAAATAAAGGTCTCTACTAATCCTTTAAGAGAATCTTTAAAATGGAGAAAACGTAAATATCTTCCCTACCTTTTTTAAGTTGAAAGTGTAGATGAACATGTTCCTACAAATATTTCAAAGCAAAGCAGTCTCGCTGTATCATAACATTCCCATTTTTTATTGCCTTGGTCACACATATTTATTCGGTTCAATCATCATCTGAGGTTTATTTTGTATTCTATAGTCGAAAAATTCCAACATATTTTTAAAGAGCCAGGCTACTTTTGATTCCAATGAGATTTTAGGAGTCTGCTTGCCTCATTCTAAGAGGTCCTTGCAAAGATTTCTGTCCTTGAGAAGTCAACTTTCTCAGAGCTATTTTGAGAAGGACAAGCAGAAACTTTAACAGATTTGGGGCATTTCTGTGAAGACATTAGGAGAGAGTTACAAAAAAATAGGATAGGACAATCTGAGTTGCCATTTATAAAAAGGGAAACCTCTCTATGAAGGAAGGTCAGGACAACCACCTGTTTTTCAAAAGATACTGGAAAATAAGCTCCTTTAATCTAAAACACCACCACCGTGGTGACCAGATGGTGGATGCCTTTGGTGAATACAGATTTCCAGCCTTTGAGAGCTGCTATGTCGTGCTTACAAGTATATATGAAAAGACTCAGGGTGGTTCCATGCTGCTTAATGGATGTCAGTCATTGAATATTTCTGTTAGTGAGTTTAGGAATACTTTGGGGATTTCTTAACTGTTGGACCACAGTTCCTCAGAAATACTTAACTAGAATGTAAATAAACCTGAAGAAGGGATGGGCTATAAAATGGAGAAAAGAAGGAAGTATCTAATCCTTTGAAGCACCCCACTTCTACACTTGCAGAGTGGGTTTTTACCATAGCTCACCTGAAGCTTCTAGTTGTTTGTCCAATCCCGTTTCCCTCTTCTTCCCTGCAGACAGAATCCTGATTTTGTTCGGAAAAGCACAATACCTAGCCCTAACGAGATACTTATATCCCGTGTCTTCCCTGTATTGAGCGTATCGTACAGCTCTGGACATCCTCTGGGACTTTCTTTTCACCCCCCCCCCTTCCTTCCTCCTGGCACAAACACGGTGTGATGTCTGGAGATGCTGAAGTGATCTCATAACAGGAAATAACCTGTGTAAGGGAAAATGTGAACACACAGGCTATAAGAGAAAACGACAAGAACTTCGGTCCAGGCTGGCATTGTTGAGCAGCTCAGCCCGTGCAAGCAACCCCTTACCTCTCACTTTGTTATATGAGAAAAATTACCCCAAATGTGTTCATGCCACAGTTGATTATGTATTTTGTTACTGGTAGCCTACCAGTAGTCCTAACTGGTAGTTAACTGGTAATCCTAACTGGTAGCAGTTATTATAGTCCTAACTGCTACCCCTGGAATAGCAAAAATTGCAGTTAATTTGACTGTTTAATATGTTGGCCTATCAGCATCTCCTGGGTGGCTCAGTCAGTTAGATGTCCGACTTCAGCTCAGGTCACGATCTCACAGTTCATGCGTTCGAGCCCCGCGTCGGGCTCTGTCCTGACAGCTCAGAGCCTGGAGCCTGCTTCGAATTTTATGTCTCCCTCTCTCTCTCTGCCCCTCCCCTGCTCACACTCTGTCTCTCTCTCTCTCTCAAAAATAAGCAAACATTAAAAAAAATGTTTTTCAAATGTTGGCCTATCAATGCCCAAGCTCCCCAGATGACTATTTCATGAAGCTGAAGATTTAGATGTAGCACTTTAGGAAAAGCTCAATGTCTGTTCCAGATCATTAAAAATGAAGTTGAATATGGACGTCATAGTTAAGTGAATGACCTAGATTATTGACTTAGAACTTCCAAGTGCCCAAACTTCCCAAGAAGTAAATTAGTCAAGTTCACTTCTTGGGAAGCAAATGGAAACATGGCTGAAGTTTTTTTGGAAGGAACAATATGAATGCGGGGTGGAGGCAATGACTTCATGGTCTGGAAACATAATGCTCCGGCTCTTTCAGTGTTATGAAAGAGTTAATGAAACCTTCAAAGTTGTGCAATTCCGAATCAAAGTACTTTTGACTATTTAGCCAGAAAATCTTGCTCAATATTTATAAAACTACCATATAATTAGCATAAGTTCACATGCCTATGGTGAAAAAATAAATGAGAAGAAAGACTAAAGGAATTTTAATGAGTTCTGCCTTAATCATCCCCTGAAATAAATCTAATAAAGTATTTCTCAACTTTCATTTGATGTTTTTCCTTCCCCTAACTGTTCCAGTTACACCTGTGCTCAGATACACACACTTATCCTTGAAATACGCTTTGTTATTATCTCATAACTCACAGATTTTGTTTCTGAGTATACATGCACATACAGAGGGTTTATGCACACACTCCTATATTTGACTGTCAACCTTGTCTAAAATTTGGCTCATCTGGTGATGAGGAAGGATGTGATAAGCCAGGAAAAAGGCTTAAAAGGATCCATTTTAAGTAGGAAAAGGGAAGAAAAGAAAAACAGACGTTTTAGGTCTTTTAAATTTACCCTTGAACTTGTTGTACACAAAAAGGGATATATTTTTTAGTACAAATTTGTAGTTCCCTACAGTGTCCTGTACATAGTAGGCATTCCATAGAAAAAAAAAAATTGTCTGCCCCACTCCCGTACCTTTGCAGTCAGTACATTAGAATGCTTTTCTTCCTGATTGGAATCCTACTGTCAACCTATGCAATGAACATACTGGGGTATTAGTCTGATTCTATGTCCCCAAAACTGTGCCAGTATTGGTTTCCAGGGCAAACATGTGCAAACACAGAACAATGTCAACCTGAGAAAGGGATGAAAGGGGTGAAGCAAAAGAGATGATGGAGCTTGAATTTTTCTCTCTGGAAAAAAGCAAAATAGATTTATATGAATTATGACCCCCTTGAAACTTGCAAGCATTTCCTGTTTGAATTCAAGTTCTGTTCAGCTAATCTCATGTTGTAATTAAGGTTTAAAAAAAAATTGTATCCAGCATACATGTGACTCATGTCGTTAGGGAAGAAACTGCATTGTTTACTGAGTCTGAAACTGTGACAATAACACATTCTAAATCTATAGGAAAAGTGTTTCATAAAAGGAACATTTTAACACGAAATAGGCCATGTGGGATTCATACATTGATCTTCCACTGACGTCTTCTCTGAATTAGTTAAGACTGCTACACTAACAATGATTCTAACGGGGAAAATAAAGAAGACCAAATAGCAGAGAGACAGCAATTCAAGGTTTAATTCAGGTTTTCCTATTTGTATCATTTATAAATGTAGGTAATTGGTGGTGTTCCAACTGACGATGATTTTGGATGTTCTTGATGGATTATGGAAGTTCATTTACCTCCTAAGTTTTAGCGCTTAATGGGAGATAGCACAGTGGGCCTCCAAAGAAAGAAAGATTCCTGACAATGATACAGCATTTACGGGAAGCCACCAATAGTACATTAGGTCATGAATTCACTCACGTCAAGGTAGAAATTTTCACAATATTTATCCTTCACCCTACCTTTTCATTAATATCTTCTTTGAAGCAGGGTTCATAAGACAAAGTTATTTATTCACTAACATTCTAAACAAAAAAAGAGGTATCACATTTAATCCAGGACTCAATTCTGTATCTATACCCCCCTACCCAAATTCTGTATCACAAGGTTTTTCAGATCTCTCGGAAGGGATTTATTTTTTTTTCATAAGTAAAGATAATCTCATTCATCTGAATCCTACTCTAGAGTAATTGTTGCTTGGTTAATAACGTGATATGGGGAAAGAACATATAATATGCCTGTATTTAGTTGGAATCCATCTAGCAAAGGCTGAGAACAAAAAGTTGGAAGTCTGTTTCGACCACACAATACCCATTTGCCTGACATGGATTTCTGACATACACATGGGGGTTCCATGAATGCAAATCCATGGTCAAATTCTCACTCAGTCAGTGTAACCTAGAATGTGGAGACTTTTCCAAAAATGCAAATGATAAACTCTTCTGTCAAGATTACTATCTTTAAAAAATGATTAGCATCTTTTATGCAACGCTTTTGAGTAATATTGATGCCAAGAGATTCAGGGACTTCTTGTGACTGCAGGTGTCTTCTGGATAGCTTCATGGATGAAACCTGGGTGTTCAGTTAAGATTCCCTTCCTAAAATCGGTAACTGTAACTTGATGGATGTAGCAAGGGGTAGCATTAAAAGCAAGTGGCTTGTTTTATTAATTTGTTCCTCTGTTTGCTTGTTTGTTTGTTTAGAGACAGAGCTGGGCAGAGAGAGGTGGGGGGGGGAGAGAATCTCAAGCAGGCTCCATGCTCAGTGTAGAACCCAATGCGGGGCTCAATCCTACGACCCTGAGATAATGACCTGAGTCAAAATCAAGACTCAGACACTCAACCGTCTGAGCCACCCAGGCACCTTAAAAGCAAGTGGTTTACTGTCAGTTTTAACCAACCAAACTACTTAATCTCTAAATCTCACTTATTTCATTTTTAAGATAGGGATTGTTACTATTTTCCTTCCCCTGACAAACTGTTCCAGCCACATCTACACTGGGCACACACACTTATCTTTACAATTGTTACTACTAACGCCACATGACTCACAAGTCCCTAACGATTGGCTCAAGAGTGTGCAAACTACCTGGTAGGTTAGAAAATTTGTCCCTCAACTCTCATGTTTTCTTACTTATTATGTCATCAAATGACAGACTGAGAGGTCAGAGTAGTTCTCAGGTAACTATTTCCCAGATTATTATCAATTTTCTTCAAGCTTCTCTAGCTGTAATAAGAGTTTGATCAAGATGTGGGATGAAAATTAAAATCAGTATCTCACATAGAAAACAAAGAAACAAACAACAAACAATAATACCCAAGCTATTCTACCTCTCTACCATACTAAGAGAAATGCTAAATGGTATAAGTTGACTCTGCTTCATCTAAAAATATTTCACAATAGGATGGTAAAATGAGATTTGTTTCAAAAAGCATCCTGGAAAGAAAGGGCTCATAATGGACTAACTGATATGTTTAGAAAGTGACATCATATGTTAGGATCTGGCCTTGTTTGAAAGCGTGCATGTTTGAAAACTCATTCATCTGTCTTCTATTCCAACTTCCATTAGAAATAATGTATTTTAGGGGCGCCTGGGTGGCGCAGTTGGTTAAGCGTCCAACTTCAGCCAGGTCACGATCTCGCAGTCCGTGAGTTCGAGCCCCGCATCAGGCTCTGGGCTGATGGCTTGGAGCCTGGAGCCTGTTTCCGATTCTGTGTCTCCCTCTCTCTCTGCCCCTCCCCCGTTCATGCTCTGTCTCTCTCTGTCCCAAAAATAAATAAAAACGTTGAAAAAAAAAATTAAAAAAAAAAAAAAAAAAAGAAATAATGTATTTTATTCCTAGCGCTTATAGAACAGTGAAACGGACAGATAATTGAACCATATTACAAAGAAAAATTTGTATTTAATAGTAGACAGTGTGCTTCTCTGTCTAAACTGGAGCAGCATGTGGGAGTCAATAGGATTTTTGTCTGTCTCATTTCTTATCAATAGATTGCATAAAATGTTCCCACTTTTAGCAAGAGTCAGGCGTGAAGGAAGCTAGTTGAAGCCTATCGGGGCTATTTTGATTGACTTTGGCTTAGGTATTTTCTTTGTAATTACTGTGTGGTTTCCCTAGTATTCACTGCAGAGTATAGCTATCCTAAGTCGAGAGCCTTTGAAATATGTCTATTCCATTTTTTTTGTAATGAGGAAGGGGGAGGGGGAAGAAGAATGCTTTGGGAAGAAATGCACAAATATTATAAGTTGTTTAAATTGTTGTGAACAAACCTTCATCGTTCCAGTCAGTATCTCACAGGATTATACCCTGATTTTTGAAAAATGTTTATTTATTTTGAAAGAGAGAGAGAGAGAGCAGGGGAAGGGCAGAGAGAGAGGGAGAGAGAGAATCCCAAGTAGGCTCTGCACTATCAGCACAGAGCCCGATGCGGGGCTGAATCTCACAAACCATGAGATTATGACCTGAACCAAAATCAAGAGTCAGACACTTAGCCCACTGAGCCACCCAGGCACCCCAGTTCACTGATTTTCTTTATAACATGGTATCTACGTATACCAATACCTTCTTGGGGATCTTGCGTATAGCTAAAACAGATCCAGAATTAGATAGCCAAAGGAGCTTTCATATTTTATTTCTATTCTTTCCATTTGAAGGAAAATATGCACTGCTTGCCTTTGTGGAAAGCCTGGAACCTTGGAGGCCAGTATTAAGAACCTCCGTTTGTTAGTTACGACTTTCTTTCCTGAAACAACCATTAGTCAATGCATCACTGAGTAAACCTAATGAAATAGAATCACTGCAAGTTTATCTACTTGGGAATTCTTCCCTTGCTAAAGGTCAAGTGTGAAAGCTATTATTTTTATTTGACTCACCAGGCTTCTATTTCTCTTATTAAGAGTTCTCATAATGTTTTGTGGAACCTCGGGAGTTTATGAGGTAAATTTAAAATGGCTGCTGAAGTTACGTAACTGGAACCACTTCCAGAATATACCAACACATTTTTTCCGACACTTCTGAATATTTGAAAACTAAATGGATCAAGCTTCCTCCCAAATATATTGAATATTGCTTCCATGTAAGCATAATTTTGTTGAATTAGTATTGAATTGGTGTCCTTGGGTATTAGCAACAAGGGGAGGACAGGCGAGGAATTTGTGGCATCTTTAACCCATCACGCTGCCTGAGGTGATGTTTATGTGACTTCTCCTCCAAGGAGCCAAACCCGAAACTAGAGTGTTATCACAGCAGCACAAAATTGAGAGGGAGACATCACAAACCAGTCTTACCCATCAGCCCTCTTTTCTTTCAACATTTGTCTCAATCATGAAATAGTTCTAGCACTGAAGCATTTCCTCAGTGACAAAGGAGAAGTGGAATGAACAAAGAAGACAATAGCTCGTTAAAGTTTTGATGTTGGTGAATGTTTGGAAATATATTAGAGGTGGGCCAGGTTTTTTTTTTAAGCCAAAAAAAGATACCTAGAAATAATATGATAGTCATCAGGGAACCGTGGAATTGAGTGTGGAGGATGGGAATGAAAACAAGAAAGTGAAACTCATGCCAGATTTCTATGATAGTCAATCCACCCTTTTGAATATCTTTTCCGAAATGTCTTCCAAGGATTATTATACATAATTTCATCCCTTTCCAAATAATAAAACCAATTTAATGTTATCTCTTCCTAAACTACCTAAAAAATCCCTGTTAAAGCCTCTTTCTTATTTCATTATATATTGTCACTGTTATCTCTAGTCTTCTCTCTAAAGGCTTTCCTTCAGACATTCTTATTCCAACTGTATGTTCTCTCCTTTCTATAAATTCCTTGACACTAAGGACTAGACTTGATTAATTTTTAAACCCTCCCCTCCACCTAGCAGTGTGTGGACTCAATAAATGAATGGAGAAACTAAATGAATGGATGGTGGTCCAGAGTATATGGAAAATGTACCACCTCTACAGAAATGTTTTGTGTTTCTAAATTTAAAATGACAGTATTTTGAATACCATATTGGGAAACACTGGATTCCAAAGCTAGTAAATATATGTAGTACTTTATATCAAGGGATGACTTCAACTCATGTAGGAGGATTGATTTTCCAGTCTAACCAAGGGATTTATGGTACAGTAGAAAAAGAAAGGGACAGGAAATAAGGTGATCTTGATTTATATTCCAGTTTTACCTCCTGTGAACCAGGCAATCCTTCTTCCTGTGCTTTACCCTCTCTGGACTTTAGTTTCCTAGTTTATAAAATGAAGAACCTAGAAGTTGTTAAGCAAGATTTTTGTATGAAAATATTTCCAACAGACTTTCAGAGAAATGTATTATATGAATCCAGCTCTCACACGGAGCAAGACTCTCATCTGCTGTGTGGTCCAGAGCAAGCCACTCATCCTCTCGGATTCTTAATTCTTTCTTTGAACACTCAGGATCTCTAGAGCTTGATGCCCACTTTCTTTTAGCAACTTCACCTTGTGGTTGAATCCTTAGGAAAATAAAACACCATTTTTAATTCAGTTAATGGAATTCTCCTAATGAGAACAAATAAATATATGCCCAATAGCATTTAAGGACCAGTGGGAAGGGGCGTAGCGTTCAAGGCAAATATACTGCATGTTAACTAGAGGCAGAATAAGACAAGCCATCTTAAAGGACAGAATATTAGCAAATTTTCAGGTGATTCAGAGTACTTTAAATCATTTAAATTCATTTCCGTCCTACACTTAATGGTATTATTTACACATGTGAGAATCTATCCTGGATTATTAAGACCTATCAGGCTAACATTTTTTTTTTTTGCAAAATTCACGTCTTAAGATTGTCCACCTGGGTGCTTCTCAAAACAGATCACATTGTTATTGTCAAGGAGCCTGACCCTTGGGCACTACCAGCCCCAAAGGCCTCAACGCTATCATTTAATCTTCCTGGACTTCCATCAGTTCATTTATAAGAATATCGTCTCTTCCAGCTTGAGTGCTTAAAAGTTACAGTGGATGACATTTGATGTGCTGTGTCACAAGTTCATGCATGTGTCTGAGCCCACTTGCTGCCCTGGATCTGTTCTCAAGACGTCTCTGAGCCCAAAGTGCCTGCAGCATTGTCCCGATTGCCACAAAACAGCCTTAAATTAGGCATTTATCATATTTGAAAAGACACCATCTGCAGATCTCCACCACTGTGGAAAGTTGTCATGAACAATACGCTACTTTGCAGTCTGCCCATTTAAAAACAAATGGGGAAATTCAACGGCAACTAGAAATAAACTTGGGCTTTGGAATTGCATTTCTTAGATACGGTTAGTGGTTGGCCAGTCCCCAGAACATCACCTTCCACTTAGGAGAATGTAGAGCTAAGCAAATTCAAACTGAAAAGCATCTTTTAACTTTCTATGTGAACAGGAAGGAAGGAGAGGATAAAGGTAATAAGATTCTCTGATCATAGGAAATTGGAATTTGCTATCTTGCTAGACCATTATTCTTAATGCACAGCTGAAGTTGGCTACATTTCCTTGGCAGAGAAATAAAATCATTCTGATTCAAAGTAACATGAAATTATTTGGTAAAGATTTTTCTAATAATGGTCGTGTGTGTGTGCGTATGTGTGTGAGTTTGTGTGTGCGTGTGGGTGTGTTTAATTTGTTGACCAAAAAATAAAAAGGGTAAATATTCACTTCTTGTCCACGATTAGGGAATAAAAGGGTACATTCAATTATATAGAACTAAAGTTTATAATTGTATCAAGACCTCAATATTTTATTACATTAGAGGCAAAATAGTGCTATGTTTAAAATACAGTGAAGCATGAGTAATTTAGTTTTCTGATTAGGATTATTATAAAAATGGTATTTTGGAAATCTGTAGCCCCACTGTAGTACAAAGACCCCTGAGGGCTTCAGAGAGTCATTATTGTAACAACTGTCCATGCAAATTCTTTTCACCACAAAATATTAAGTGGTTAAATGCTAATAGGCCCTTGAGATTGTTTGCTTGAAGTTTGCTTCACCTTCTGTTTGATTGCAAGCTTTTACTTTTTTTAAAAAATTCAAAGAAGTAAGTCTGTAAGAAGATGGTAACTAAGGGAAATGAGTTGAAGACAGTTGCAAAATTGCTTGACCTTATTATCCTGTTTCTTTTGAATAAAAGAACACTTTAATGAGCTACTGTTTGTCCTAAGATGTCTCCAGATAGAAGATTGGGACTGCTAATTGTTCTACTAGTTTTACCTTAAGGGAAAAAAATCAGCACTTGGAGAGGAACCATGAATCAACATTACAATCATCAGTTGTTTTTTTTTTTTTTTTTAATTTTTTTTTCAACGTTTATTTATTTTTGGGACAGAGAGAGACACAGAGCATGAACGGGGGAGGGGCAGAGAGAGAGGGAGACACAGAATCGGAAACAGGCTCCAGGCTCTGAGCCATCAGCCCAGAGCCCGACGTGGGGCTCGAACTCACGGACCACGAGATCGTGACCTGGCTGAAGTCGGACGCTTAACCGACTGCGCCACCCAGGCGCCCCACAATCATCAGTTTTTAAGACGATGAATAAAACTCTGGAGTCAACTCTAAATACACCTAATTAAAAGAAAAATAGAGAAGAAAATACTTTGTCTTAAAGTTTCCAGATATGCCTAGATACATCCAAACAGATATCCAGCTATTAGATAGTTTTCGTGATGTGACTTGTGTTACCATATGGCCAGTACGGATGCGTTCTTAATGGCTTTCGCTAGCTCTTCTTCTCTTTGGCAGCTTACTTTACTCTGAAGTTGTTCCTGGATACAGTCGTTTTAGTGCTTTCTCTGTGTTGATGACTCCCACCTAGATGTCTCTACACCTGACTTCCCCTTGAACTCCAGATCACCAAGTCCTACTGTGTTTTGAGAGCTTCCAGTTAGTTTGTTCTCCATGTTTGCAGCTGAGCTCTCTGTTGTCCCCTCAAAGTTGTTCTTTCTATGTTTGTAATTCTGTTCATGGCATTGACAGTCTTAGACCCTCTTGTCTCAGATCAGGATCTGCAGATTCATCCTGGACTCTTCCCTTTCCTGCTCTTCCTTCGAGTATTTAGTAGCTGAATTCTGTTGCTTCACCTTCGAAGTCTCCTAACTCTATTTCTATCCTCCATTTCACCTTGACTGCTCCTTTCAACCCCCTTCTAGTGATGTGCTCCTCCTCAATATTTCTATGGTTCCTTATGCTCACTTCCATCATGGTGCCATTCACATTGCAGTATAACCTCCTTTACCTTCCGATTCCCACCTCCCAGGACACAAGAGGTGTTCAGCAAGCACTAGTTGAGCAAACCTTCCCAGTCTCTTCCGTATTTGTTCCTGTTGAGGCTAAAACTTGCCTCTCTTGCCTGCTGTCCCTTTCCCACAATCCAAGCAAACATGGACATTAATCACTACTTGGACTACTTTCTCCAGTCATATACTATTTCTATTCACTAAGTTGTGCTTTCCTACCTCTCTGCTTTTACCTGTTCCAAGGGTAAATATCCTTATTTACACATCTTCTTATGGAGGTGCCTTCTATGTTTAAGAATTTTATTCAGATATTGTCTTCAAAAACCCTCCCAGGGGATGTGCTAGACAGATTCTCACTGCATCCCACCTACGTTCAAAAGCATTTTTCCTACTTCTTTTCTTATATCTTTAATTATTATTTTGTCCAAGATATTTTGCCAGGTTTGTTTTTGTTTTTGTTTTACTTTAATGTGGAAAGTACAGAAGATGACTTTCTCATCTCTAGGTCTCCCACATATTTACTAGGTACAAAGGACTCTGTGTTCTGTTATACTACTCTTTTTTTAACCATTTTTTAACTTATCTTGAGAAAGAGAGAAAGACAGAGAGAGAGTGAGAGAAGGGAAGGGACAGAGAGAGAGGGAGAGAGAATCCCAAGCAGGCTCCATGCTGTCCATGCAGAGTCCCATGTGGGGCTCGATCTCATGAACTGTGAAATCATGACCTGAGCCAAAACCAAGAGTCAGAGGCTTTTCCAACTGAGCGACCCAGGTGCTCCTGTTACACTACTCTTAAAATTTGATGATACTCACCTAACAGACACAACCACAAAATAAC
Source organism: Puma concolor (assembly GCF_028749965.1). NCBI lineage: Eukaryota > Metazoa > Chordata > Mammalia > Carnivora > Felidae > Puma > Puma concolor. Next base: position 145,288,418 of record NC_141675.1, on the reverse strand, counting down.
AAGCTTCAGGTTTGATTAGGTTCTGTTCATTCCACTAATCATGGTAAGGATACAATCTTGACATACAAAACAATACTGACCACAAGTCTAATAATAGGAGTCATATCTGCCAGCAAATATTTCCAATATAATTCATCGTAAAGCTGTGAAAAGATCCAATCCACAATCTGCAATATAGCACAAGATATAATTTGGGAACTGGGTGCCATTTAGTACTAATAATAAAATTCTTAGTGATTTATATATCTCATCCTATAAAATTTAGTTAGGGAATGACTTGATACTCTACCTTTCTTGTTGTGAATAATAGTAATATAATCCTTATTTTATCTATTACCTGTAACCCAAGATTTTGAGAATTAATGAGAAAATGCCTTGAAATATTTTCTCATTAATCCTGAAAAGCCCTCTTCTGCAGTAGATTTGCAAAAATGATTAATTAAGGATTAAAATTCCTTTACAAAGAGGACTCCTCAGCTAGCCTCAGTGAAATTTTAAAGTTACAAAATATAAAGGTATTTTAAAGTAGTTTATTTTTGCAGGCTTCAGAGAAGAAAGATAACACTGATTGTATTGTAAATGCATAAATAAATATTGATCTTCGTCATGGCATGTGAAATACAAATTTGTAAAAGGTACACTTTAGGGATATTTTAGCAGGTTTTTATTCTAAATATCATGGAAAATATACCTTTTACTGTGCATCTTTTGAGAAGTTCTCAAACCAAACTATATTTAGAGCTAACATTCCTTTGAGCTAACCCTTCTTAATTTGCAGGTTATTAAATAGTTGTAATTTATCATGTAGGGCATATTCTTGGTTCAGTGGTTTCTCTAGGAGGCATAGTTGATGAGCCATAATTATTTTCCAAAAGCTAAAGGAATGATCAAACCTTAGTTATTCAATTCATGTATGTGTTAAAAGTAGAGAATTTTCCAAAATGAAACAGATTCCTTAAAAAATAAAGCATGCTTACATTGGTTTCTACTTCTGATTCCAAAATGAACTCCAAAGAAGGTGTTGGATAATAGTGTAGAGAAGCACAACTATATGATTGAATAGCACTGGGAGAACATTGGTATAATTCCAACAGGTAACCCTTCCCAGGGCCATGCAAGCATCACAAGATGAGAATACCAGCAAAGTTATAGAAAAAGCAGCATAACAGCCATGCATGCTGAATATAATTGCAATAATAATAACAATAAAATGATGAAAAATGCACACTGGTAGGGGGTAGATTTCACTATCATCAAAGCATCTGTGGAATCAAGATAATTACAGCATTCGGAAGGTGGGACAAAGAGATGCAAATATACTGTTATCATTTGGGGGGGGGGAAATAATGTATTCGATGTAAAAAAAGAGGGGGAAATTAAAGAGAGATTATTACCAGCTACTGATTACTTAGTCATGCTAGTGTTACATTAAGCACTTTCAATAAGCTATTTTTTGAAATGGCTCAATAGTCATATGAGGTAAATATTATTAACAATATTTTTATATATAAAAAAAATCTAGGTTCAACTGTCTGGACATAGCATCTATGTTGCTAGTAGTTAACAGCTACCAGGATATATGTATACATAAACATAAATATGGAATCATGTATGTAAGTCATATATGTATATTATACCTATATTACATATGTATATCATATACACACGCATATCTAAAGGATGGTTGATTTTATGTGTCAACTTGACTAGGCTAAATGATGTCCAGATAAATAAAATATTTGGTAAAATATGATTTCTGGGTGTGTCCGTGAGGGTGTTTTGGGGAAGAAATTAGCATTTGATTCAGTAGACTAATTAAAGAAGGTACACTCTCACCAATGCGTGTAGGCATCAACCAATCTGTTGGAGGCCTGATAGAACAAAGAGGAAAAGGAAGGGTGAATTTTCTTTCTCTCCTTTCTTGAGCTGACATGTCCGTTTTTTCCTGCCCTTGGATATTGACGCTCTACCTTCTCAGACTTTATGCCTCAGACTGAATTATACTACTGACTTTCCTGGTCTCCATCTTGTAGAAAGCCGACTGTGGGACTACTTCAAGGGTAACCTTGTGCCTCATTGACAAGGGTGCCCTTGAGGGAGCCTCTCATCATTTTATGGACAGTGGCAACTCTGGTGGGAACCTGCACTTGAGTGGCTGTCCAGGATGGCTTTGTGCTTTCTAGATGACTGAGAGGCCAGACAGATGTTCCAGCTTTTCCAACAGCGACAATCAAAAATCCTCCTGAGGAAGGCCATCATATGTCATGACAGGGAACCTCACACATGAGAAGTTGCCATCACTGTTTTTAGGAATCAGAGTATGAGATTTGGAGACAGCTGGACCTCAAAATCCTAGTGGATATTCCTGAAATTTCAATTGCTCATCTCCAAAATGGACATAACAATTGCTGCCTCAAAAGGTTGTCAGCAGATTCAACTAAATAAATATATGAAGGACCCAGTGTGGTATTTGGATCATGATCTAAGTATATAGTGGCTAAAAAAAATGAAGGAAGAGAAAGAAAAAAGGACAAAGAACAAGAGGACAGGGAGGACTGGGAAATGAGGAAAAAGGAAGGGGAAGAAGGAAGAAACAAGAGGAAAGACTGGGAGTCAGTATTTCTAGAAGCTTCCTTAAGTGAAAGCACCCAGTGAGATCTGATGGAAACAACTGTGGCCCATTGGAGGTGCCACTGCAGCTGAATGAAAAGGATGCTTGGGCTCTACCAGCATGGGTGACAACTATTAGAAATGCCATCGTTGAACACAGGGGATTCAAACCAAAGCTGTGTTGGAGCCAAATCCAGCTGTGCCCTCTCTCCTCGGGTGAGTTTCTCTTGACATCTGGGAAATGTGCAGCGATTATTGATTTCAATGCATCACTGGCTGAAGAAAGAAAGTTGTCATTTCTACAAGGAAACCTGGTGGAAATGATGGCCCAGAAACTCAGTGTTTTCTTGAGCCAATTACAGAGGCACTAAACAGTAATCTGATCTTCAGATATCCAGGGAAAACAGGCTATAATTAGAAAGGACTATTGATGAAGTGGGGCTGAGGTAAAAATAAATTTATTCTTTGCAAGCTTAATTATTTTGAAAGAAACAAGAAGAGAACATCGACAAAAGAAACTATGTTTACACACACTTGCCTTTTAAAAACTGGAACTCTTATATATAAACTCTGCTATATACTCGGAAAAAAATAGTAAAATCAATAGCATGCCTGTTTTTAATAAACACTAGTTTGGAAAATCTTAACTGAAACTTTGAAATAGCAGGCTTCTGCTATATAGTCATGAATCAGCTTATATTGTGTGTTTGCACAGAGTGGAAGCCAGACAACCCATCGATAATCGGCTGCCAGATTTTTTCCATCCATAACTCTGTGGTGTCTATCCATCCAACCTTACCAACAGTAGCACCCCAGCCATGGCTCCTATCTCCATATAAGGAAATATTACATTTACCTGCCACTTAGTTGCTATACTCCATTCTCTCCCACCCCACCCATGCTCTACACTGTCCTCAAGCACAGTTTCAACACGTTATTCCCCTGGTCTGTTGGAAACCTTCCATTTTTTTATAGGATAAAATCTGAAACCTTGTTCAGACTTGTTTAGACATTCAAGGCTCTTCAAAACTGGTCCCCCAACTTCTTATGGGCAATACCAGACCAGAACAATATTTTCATTATATGTTTCAGAGTAAAAAGCGGCTGCCTGACCAACTAATTGGTCCCATTCATAATGGGGAAGGAGGAAGTAGGTCAATAAAGCATTTGAAGCATAGAAAAATAGGACCAGACTTATACATGTAATTTTGGTTATGTTATAGAGATTGGGGGAAGGCAAGACTGGACTCGGGGAAGAGATAAGTGAAACATGAATTGGCTGAATTGAAATATGGCAGTCTGTTAAATACAAAGTGATATATTGGAGAAGCACAGATCTGAGTGGCTAAATACAAATGCTGTTTTAAAAAGGTAAATAACAAAACAGTGTATTTTAAAATAAAATCATTATGTTAAATATATTTTATTTAGTGTAAAAAAGTGTGCTATTGTTCACCTAAATTGGCTAGGATTATAAAAAGTAATTATAATGTTGGCAAAGGAAAGATGAAAACAAGTATAATGTGGCAATTATTATCATGAATTGAAAGGCTTGCTTTTGCCCTTGGGCCTAATAATTTCATTTTGAGGCATCTCTATTGGGAAATAATGTAAAATGCAGCAACACTTATCAGAATTAAAAAATTGGAAATATGTATTTCCAACAAAGAGGGAGTGGATAAACAATGATGATATATCAATGTAATCTAACATTTTGAGGACATTTAAAATTGCCCTCACTATGTGTTTTAAATAGCATTGCCAGATAAAACACAGGGTGTTCAGTTGCATTTGGATTTCAGATTAAAAAATGAATAATTTGTGTAGTATAACTGTGTATATTTCATGGGACATATTTAACCTATAAGGTGATTCATCGTTTGTCTGAAATTTAAAGGGAGCTGGGTGTTTGTATTTTTATTCACTGAATCTGGCAACCTTAATTTTAAAGAATCTGCAGAAAGTACCATTTACACCCTTTAGAAATGTAAGATAAAAAATATATTGGGACACCTGGGTGGCTTAGTCAGTGAAGTGACCAACTCTTTATTTCCTCTCAGGTCATGATCTCTCGGTAGGTGAGTTCGAACACTGCATCAGGGTCCACACTGAGCGTGGAGCCTACTTGAGATTCTCTCTCTCTCTCTCTCTCTCTCTCTCTCTCTCTCTCTCTCCCTCTGCCTATCTCACCCACTTGCTCTCTCTCTCTGAAACAATGTGTGTGTGTGTGTGTGTGTGTGTGTGTGTGTGTGTGTATGGCAGTTAGTTATGGAACTTAGAAGTAAAGATATGCTTTGAAAAAAGATAGAAAGGAAATACTTCAAAATCAATTCAGTGGTGGGGTTTGATTACAGATATATTTTTTTAGATCTCAGTATGTTTTTTTATCTTTGTATTTTTCTGTAATAAGCATGAATTAGTAATGTTTATGAGCAGAAAAAAATGTTTATATGTTTTTATAGGTTCATGTATAATTCTATTTCACTTTTAACATCAGTGGTCGGTCCTGTTTATGAGCAATGTAAGTTAGGATGCCTACTGACTCCCAAATTACCATCAGACACAAAGTTCTCTCAAGTAACTCCTAGCTCCGTGGCATAAAACCAGGACTCTGATGAATCCTCAGCTTAAGTGTCATCCACTAGCAATGTCTTTTCCATCCACCTTATCTCAATTCTCCTCTACCACCGTGCCATCAGTCACCAATGCCTTCATATTATTCCAGAGCAAACTCTTCCCTTCCTCCATACCGCTCAGCAGGGCTTCAGTATGCATTTGTTGAAAAACAGAGTAAGTGAATAAAAGAAAGAAAGAAGATCAAAAATATCAGATGGCATTTCTCATTAGGGTTAACCTGCTATATATTTAGGTCGCAGTTCCGTAACTTTCATGGCTTCCCAGGATTGCTTTTGCAAATACCAGAGTAGAAATAGATGTTCCATAAAAATGGATATAAAGAAAAATAAAGATCAGTAAAAGAATATGTTTGTAGAGAAACTTTATTGGGCTCAGGAGTCTGGAAAGATCTCTGAAAACAACAGAACTGGAAGAAAAGATTCCAAAGCATCTTAAAGCTTCCAGATTTCTTCCCCCACCAGACTTCGATGTTTTCCAAGAGCAACTTCTGTGGGATCTTACAGCCACACAGAGAATGGCAGCTATAAGCCAGACCTCCTTGTTTAAAGCAGGTTTACTTTTCATTCCACTATGGAGTTGACCTTTGAACAACACGGGGTTGAACTGCACAGATCCCCTCAAACAGGGACTTTTTCCATGAATGCAGTACAGCACTGTAAATATATTGTCTCTTCTTTATGAGTTTCTTACTATTTTCTTTTCTCTAGCTTACTTTAAAAATGCAGTATATAATACATATAACATAAGAAATATGGGTTAATTGTTCACATTATCAGTAAGGCTTCTCTGGTCAACAGTAGGTTATTAGCAGTTAAGCTCAGGGGGAAATCAAAAGTCATAGGTGGATTTTTTACTGTTGGGATTCAGCTCCCCTAACCCCTATGTTGCTCGAGGGTCAACTGTATTTTCAGGTTTTGTATATACTTACCTTAGAAAGCCGACTTACACAAACAGCAAACAAACCAAGCCCTGTCTTTTCAGATCAGATTTCGAGAATTACTCTGAGGAGCTACTGAAAAGCAGTCGTGAGGTGGAGGGATCTCTTTCCCCACACCTGCCTGTCTTGAAGCCTCTTTCTCTCTCCTTCATTATTTCCTCTCTCGCCTTTTTTGCAGTTTTAATAATTGAATGATGCCACTACAGGAGCATTTCTAAAGGGATAAATCAGGTGCACGGCAGGCATTTCCAGCCCCTCCTGCCTCTCTGGGGTCCCACTGGTCTCCTGCCTGCTCCACCTTCCCCCCCCCCCCAATTTCTTTATTTTTCCTCGCTTTGTCCTATTTTCTCAAGCTTAGCTTATGTTTCCCTTCTTCATCTTTAGCATTGCCTCTTTTTCTTTCATTATTAGAAACCGCTTTATAGCTTTTGTCCCCAAGGATCCTTTATTCTAACACGCTAAGGCAGCTCCACACTAAGAAACAAGCAAGTGGTCCTCAAAGCTTCGAAATTCTAATACATCGAAGTCGCCCCTTTCACCTGAAACAAGAGACTACGAGTATTTCATAAAGGCTTATTGAACATATGCTAAAGATGCCATTATCCCTTTTGCTCTTACATGCTTTGTTTGCAATTTATTAATCATACTAAAAAACAAAATACAAATCTGGTGACCCTTTGCTGAGTTCAAACCGATGCATGAGGCTCACGCATGGAATGAATTGGACATTTGAAGAACCAAAGTGAGCACTGAACTTGAAAGAGCATGTAGATATTCAAGTGTACTTTGTTTGAAGAACTTGATTTTGCTCCAGGCCAGACACCCCTTGACTTTGTTGCAACAAGAAACATCGGAACTGACTTTGAATACTGAGCTCGAACCTGTTTTCTTTTTCAAGAATAACACTTCGAAACATCATTTCAATCATGTGCGCCAGACTCTATTTTCATGTTCCTTTTAATGACATGCCGTAATCATTCACATCTGCATTCCTTTGTACATATTCTGCTCATCTCAAGTGTCTTTCCCCTTGTTTTTTTTTTTTTTTCCACTCCCAAATTTCAGACACATAAGTCGCCACGCCTCGCCTATCACCACCACGGCCAAGTGTCCAGGCTGTGATTTTCCTTGTTATCAATAAAAACAATTACGTTCATTGTGAAAATTTCAAGACGTACCTAAGGGACTACCTTGAAAAGGATAAAGTTTGTCTCTTCCTAATCCTCATTGCCACCCCTCAGAGATAAAAGTGGGTAAGTTCCACGAGCTTCCTTTCAACAAAATCTCCATGCAATTAAAATTAATTAAAAGTGCAAAAAACCCTTCTGGCCCTTAGGACAAACATGGAATGTGCTTCCTTATCGGCACCTGTTGATTTTCCTTGTGCTAAAAATGACCGCAGGGTAAGGCACTGCACATAAATACCATGTTTTATGTTCTTTATGGGAACAGTCACCTACTAATGCACATTTTGGACATTTCCAGCTGTTGCCAAGCATCACCAACGATAGTGAACATCTTTATACACATATATTGGCATATCTGGGGAGGCATGCCCATACTGTAAATTTGGAAAAGTGAAATAGCTGGGTCAAAGGATATACGCATGTTATTTTGAAAATTGTTGCCAAACTGTGTTTCAAAATTAGTTTGCAATTCTCCGTTAATAGGATGGCACATATTCCCTATGTCATTAATTAAAAGTGCTGTGTTGTTAATGGCTGAATAACCATCATCTCACACACATGCCCAATAATTTGTGCAACAAAATCCTCCTTTGTGTGATTTTCGAGGGTCTCAATGTTTGTAAAAGAAGCGTCCTTGCCGAAATCTGCTTCCCTCTATTGTGTTTACTGTGATAGAACCGACAGGGCTGATTATCACCTCTCAGCTAGAACTGGAATATCACGTATTTACTTTGGAAAATAGCGTGAAAGTGTTTTCATGAAAAAGGTCAAATTTAATGAATTATGAATATTTTTAGGAAATGTAGAATGGCAGATGAACAGAGAGGCCCAAAGAGTAGTCCTTTTTTGGGGGGGCAGGGGGTGGAGGGAAGGGTACAGAAGACAAATCTGTAATGATCAGTTATATTTGAAATGAATTCTAATGTACAAAAGTTGTAAATGCTTTGGGGATATTGTACCCCTTCTAATAGCATTTCTAAAGTATCGTTCTACTCGTCTGAGGCAGGCAAGAGTTTGATGTCCCCTGGGAACAAAGCCCACTGGGCGGAGAAGCACCGCCCTATAGTAATAGCCACAAAACCCCACTCAGGCTCACAGGGTTGAAAAATAACGCCCAATGGAAAAACACTCCCAGAAAATTCTGCATTAAAGACAAAGTGCAATATAAGCAAAAAGGTGGGGGATGGGAAACAGAGAAAACAAAAGCAACATAAGGAGCAGAAGAAAAGTTCAAGCTGTACTATTATTAGTATCTTCCGAGAGATTAGGCTAGTCATAGCATCCATGAAATAAATATAAGCCATTCTTTAAAAGGACAAGAACAAGACCTCTCAGTTATTAAAACTATGATGCTTAAAGTAAAACTTAATAGAAGGAATAGAGGAATAAAAGGTAAATTTGAGAATAAAATAAATTTCCTTCATAAAGTCACCCCAAAGAGCAAATAAATAGAAAATGGAGTAAAAAGGGCAAAACTGGAGGATCTATTTAGGTAGTCAAAATTCACAGAAAAGAGAGTAAAGGAAGTCATCGAAAAGTAATATAAGAGATGTTCTGCATGCAATGCTTTGGAATCAGAATAATATCTGACTTTTTGTGGCAAAGGAAAATAGAAGAAATAATGACATCCTATCCCTTAAACTTTTGACAGAAAATAATATTTAACTAGACATTTCTAATAAGCGTAGCTATCGATCAAGTGTGATGGCAAAATAAAGACATTATCACAAAGACATGTCTCAAAATTGTACCTTAAATGCACCCTGTCTTAGAAAACTTCTTTTGAATAAACTTCACCAAAATGAAGGAAGATCCAAAAACAAAGAATGGCAAAGAGAGTCTTCAAAATAGTGCTGAAGGGAGCCTTCCTGAAACTGCAGACCTAGGGACAACTCATTCCAGTGGAAGAGGAGGATGGGAGGATACAGGCATGGTATCGCCAAAGGAGAAACAATGGAACCAACCAGACTCTTTCTTGTGCTTGGCCTTGTTGAAAAAGATTGTGCAAGTTCGTGAGAGAGACTGGGAAGAAAATATGAGCTGTCTGTACAAGGCTAAGCAAATGAAACAAAAATTATCACCTGCAGAAAAAAACAAAACACCAAGAGCTTTGGGAAATGAAATCATTCGTGACGCATCTTAGCTGTGAGCGGTATTTAAATAAGTGTGGTAGTCGAAGCACTGACACCTGTTTTTTTTTTTTTTTAATTGTGATAAAATGACATTAGAAGAATGATAGGACATAAGAAAAAATATGTCCATTGTTCCAAATGGGCTATAGCCTCCTTTTTAATCACAATATCAAAGAAAGAATCAAGATAGTAGTATAAACATAATATTTAGGGGATGTGTGGGTGGCTCAGTTGATTAAGCATCCAACTCTTGATTTTGGCTATGTAATGATCTCACGGTTTGTGGGATTGAGCCCCACCTTGGGCTCTGTGCTGACAACATAGGAGGCTGCTTGGGATTCTGTCCCTCCCTCTCTCTTGGCCCTTCCCCTGCTCGCTCTCTCTCTCTCCCTCTCAAAATAAATAAATACTAAAAAAATTAAAACCCATTTAGGAATGTGGGTAACTGCCAAATGAAATAGCTGAGAGTTAAAAACAGATGATCTGGGGGTCAGAATATAAGAGTCTGGAGGGTAGATAGAAAATCTCCCTTTTGTAAAATAAGCTTTTTATATATGCTTTTTTAACTTGGAAAGCACAAATCAATTTTACAAAATTCTGGACAGTTTTGGACCACCACACACAAAACGTCTTGATGCCAGTGGAAACTGATGTGTGACTTTGGACCTCCCAGACTTATTTAATCAGAATCACTCTCCACTGAATCTAAGAATTGGCATTTTTATAAAAACTCAATTGATGCTTATGCAGATTAATGTGTGGAAAAACCTATGTCTGATATTCAGGCATTTAAGTCTCAGGATATGAGTCTTGAAAAAATATCAAAATAATTGTATGGTTCAACATGTGTAGAATATTTCAATACATGGATTCATATATACGGTTGTATATATATATATATATATATATATATATATATATATATATATGCATGTATATATGTATATATATATACATGCATATATATATATAGTTGTCCATCACCATTAAAATATATACCTTTATAAATCTTTACCCACTTGTCCATCACCATTGGAATACTACCAGCAAACTAGATGTGAAGGTCTATGTTGTCATAAAAAAATTCATCTCCTGCATACTTAGTTTTTCTCTGTGTTTAGCATAGCACATAAATCTTCAATTCCAGACTCTGGAAAATTCTATCATAAATATAAATACTCTGCCTAGGTACCATTTGACTCATCTGTCTTCACAAATAAGGGGCTCATTAAAAGTATAAACATTCCCTGAATGTTTGGTTTTAGCCTTCTCTCCAATAGTGATTTCTTTGTTCTTTATGGTAAACAAAGGAACATAAGTACCTGTATAAAGCAGATGTGAAGTCCAGCTGACGTCATGGTAAATGGGGAAGGTTGTAGAAGGTTGAGCCGTGCCACCCACACTCCACGACTTTTGGGAATTGGGGTATTCCCTACATACCATGGATTTTGATTTTCAAACTTATTTTTTTTTTTTTTCAAATTTTTTTTTTTCAACGTTTATTTATTTTTGGGACAGAGAGAGACAGAGCATGAACGGGGGAGGGGCAGAGAGAGAGGGAGACACAGAATCGGAAACAGGCTCCAGGCTCCGAGCCATCAGCCCAGAGCCTGACGCGGGGCTCGAACTCACGGACCGCGAGATCGTGACCTGGCTGAAGTTGGACGCTTAACCGACTGCGCCACCCAGGCGCCCCAATTTTCAAACTTATTTAGGTCATGGGGAGCTAAATCTACTGTTTACTGTTCAGTGATGAACAATAAATTAGACACTGCTAGAATGCTTTTGTCTTTAATCTCTGTAAAAAGCCTGGAATTAAAACGAAAGGATTGTATTATAAAATGCAGGGTACACCATCACCTAAAACCAGGATTTGGGAGAGGAAAAAACCTGAGGAAAATATTTCCATGTAAAAAATAAATAATTATGAAGCCACTATTACCCAGACGGCAACCAAAAAGCATACAAAATTTAAAATAAAAACACAGCAACCAAACTACAGAACAACATCTCTCAAAGAATTCAATGCAGGGGCACCTGGGTGGCTCAGTTGGTTGGGCGGCTCAGGGCATGATCTCACACAGTTGGTGAGTTCGAGCCCCGCATCGGGCTCTGTGCTCACAGCCCCGGGGCCTGTTTCAGATTCTGTGTCTCACATGCTCTCTGCCCCTCCCCACCTCGCGTTCTCTCTCTCCTTCAAAAAATAAATACACATTAAAAAACATTGTTTTTAAATGATCTAACGCTGAATGCTTTCCCTTTAAGACTGGAAACGAAGGAAGAACATTCACTCTCACTATGATTGTTCAACATATGGCTGGAAGCTCTTCCCAGTGCCATACAGCAAAGAAAAATAAGAGGCATCTAGATTGGAAAGGAAGTAATAAAACTCTTGTCAATGTAGAAAATTCCAAAAAGGAATCTATCACAAGTTAAAAAAAAAAAAAAAAAAAAAAAGCTCTCCTACCACTAATAAGTGAATTTGGCAAGGCCACAGGAGCAAGCATCCACAAATACCTACCACTTATAGTACTAAGAGTACTAAATATACACAATATATTTAACTATTAACTACTAATATATAACTATACTCAATATAGTACTAAGAGTGAACGTACAAAACTAAAATTAAAAACGACACCATCTACAGGGCACCTGGGTGGCTCAGTCAGTAAAGCGTCTGCCTTCGGCTCAGGTCACGATCTCAAGATTCATGAGTTTGAGCCCCACATCAGGGGTGCTGTCAGCACAGAGCCTGCTTCAGATCCTCTGTGCCCCTGCCCCACTCACACACACTCTCTCTCTCTCAAAATTAAATAAATAAACTTAAAAAAAATACCGTTTGTAATTGCTATAATGAAATGAAATACTCAGGTATACACTTTGAAAAAAGTATAGTATCTGTGCAAATGAATACAAGCAAAACTGAGGATAGCTAAGTGTGACCGGTATAATGTGTCAATGTCAATACCTTGGTTGTGATAATGTAGCTTCACAAAATGTTACCATCGTAGGGAATTGCACAAAATGTACAAGAGATCCTTTTTTTTCTTAATTTTTTTTTATGTTTATTTATTTTTGAGACAGAGAGACAGAGCATGAACGGGGGAGGGGCAGAGAGAGAGGGAGACACAGAATCAGAAGCAGGCTCCAGGCTCTGAGCCATCAGCCCAGAGCCCGACGCGGGGCTCGAACTCACGGACCGCGAGATCGTGACCTGAGCTGAAGTCGGACACTCAACCGACTGAGCCACCCAGGCGCCCCCAAGAGATCCTTATATTATTTCTTACAACTGAATGTGAAACTATAATTAGCTCGATAAATTTTTCACTTAAAAATCAATGAGTTCAAAATTATGAATAAAGGAGGAATATAAATTTAAACACAAGTGCCTGGACTTGTAACTTATCAGAGGGGAGTGGATGGCATTTTACGTGCTTCTCAACAAAGCCGTAACAATTTCAAGCACAACAGATTACATACATGCAAACGAAAAATAATCAGGACAACATCTAATGCAGTTACTTAGCTGGTTTCCACCACACATGGAGTGGTCACGTAGGCTGGCAGAACACTTATAAGACACCATATATGATTCCAGATTTCACCTCTCTGAGCCTCAGTCTCCGCATCTGAAATAAAGACTTGAGAGGCGCCTCGGTGGCTCAGTCAGTTAAGAGTCCAACTCTTGATTCGGCTTAGGTCTTGAACTCATGGTCCCTGAGATACAGCCCCGAGTCAGACTCTGCCCTGATAGGGCAGACCTTGCTTGGAAGTCTCTCTCTCTCTCTCTCTCTCTCTCTCTCTCTCTCTCTGCCCCTACCCACTTGCTCCTCCTCTCTCTTTCTCTCAAAATAAATAAATAAATTTAAAAACATAAAGAAATTAAATAAAATAAGGACTTGGGTCTAGGACAGCATCCTTCAACGTAATGTGAAGTAGACACATTAAGTCACATATTTTAAATTTTCTAGGAGCCACCTTGAAAGCAGCAAAAAGAGGTAAAATAAATTTTATGTTTGATTAACCCATTATATCCAAAATATTATCATTTTCAATGTATAATAATGTTAAAAATCAGCATCTTTTGATTTTTTTTTCTAGTAAGTCTTCAAAATGTGTATCTTCCACTAACGCCACACTCAATTCAGCTGAATTTCCAATGCTCAAGGGTCACATGAGGCTTGTATGTACCATAGTGGACAGCCAGGTCTACGTGACTTCTGAGACTCCCTTTCTCACTCTAAAATTTAAAAATTCTAAATATATACAGAGGAGTCTAAGTTGCAATAATCACCTACTCCCCTCCTCCAGCTCACCCTCCTTTCTCAACTACAAGCGTTACCTTTAAAGCACTCAAAACCATCAAGGCTTTTGTCAAGGAGTCATTCCAATACCAAAGACCATGGGTACCACCTAGTGTGGAACACAATATCTCTGACACTTTTGTTGACATAAGTTGTCCTTTGTGGGTTGCCAGGTGCTCTGGTGAAAAAGGGAGAGGAACAAAGGTGGGAGCAGGGCTGCTAAGAGGAGCACAGATTGGAAAGGAAGTAATAAAACTCTTGTCACTGTAGAAAATTCCAAAAAGGAACCTATCACAAGTTAAAAAAAAAAAAAAAAAAAGCCCTCCTACCACTAATAAGTGAGTTTAGCAAGGCCACAGGAGCAAGCATCCACAAATACCTACCACATTTAGTACTAAGAGTACTACTAGCCGGACACTTTGTCTCCTTGATCCTGGGTCCTCCTGGCAGGTGGGCATATTCTCATCTCTCTTATGTTGAACCAAAAGACTGCAAGAGAGGGCTCCAGTTGTGCGTCCACTTCCCCAGGTTGGCAGTGACAGCGGCAGCCTCTATCTGTGCCTAAGGCTATCAAGCTGCAGCTTCGAGGTTTCCAGCAATCGAAGAACTTGAGTAAACAGACTCTTATCTTCCCTGGAGTCTCTGTGCTGACTGGAAGGATCATTTAGACACCAACGCATCTCTCATATATGCTCTTGGTCTCTTAACAAACCCTGGCCCACAGCCAAGGTTAGGAGCCTTTGGTTCTTATTGATTCACAACATGCCTTCATGAGGCATCCAGTGGCTTTCCTTTATGCACCCCACTTTCTTCCTTTGTGAAAGAAAAGCACTATGTAAAAATCACTGCTATCTATCAAACACCCACTGTGTGCCAGGATGAGTGATGTGCTTTATAAATGGTATCTCACTTGCTTCTACAACAACCCCGTGGGTTAGGTATCGTTATTTTTACGTAACATAAAAGAGAACTGAGATATCCAGAAGTTACGGTAACTGCCCGATCTCTCCCAGAGAAGAGTAGAGGCAGAATTCACATTCTGATCTGTGTGAGGACAAACTCCAAAACGTTATGAAAGAGCGCACTAAGACCTGGTGAGACAGTAAGGTACTGTCCTCAGAACTGGGATCTCTGATGGTGTTCCCATAAGTGCAAACAAATCAAAACCATCCTTTGCAGCAACAGGCCCTGCCTTGGACGTCAGCTAGCCAAGAGCATCGCTGTTGGACTTGAAGGAAATATTCCATTCCACCTTCGCAATGTGAGGCGACAGGAGTCCCTTCTACACTCAACACCCCCAGGAAGACTTCTGTCTTTTTACTACGATCCCTTGAGGCTAGAAGATGGCAGTGGGACTCGGTGGGATATGATCCTTGCATGCTTTCAGGATTTAGTTCGTATCACTCTCTTGAGCCAGTTTGGAATTGCCAAAGCCGGGGCTAGGCCCCCTTGATCCCGTTGGGAAGTATGCAAAGAAGTTGTGAGTTTGTTCCTTGATTATATGGGTTCTCACATTGCCAGAATGGAATAAAGGGCTTTTCTATAGAAGTAAATCTCCCTTTAGGAAAATGCGATTGGACACCAACCGAGGGCCAGCTTCTACCTCTGAACAGACACGCCGATGTGGTTTGGCACAATGTGGTGTCCCATGAGGCTAGCTGCTTCCCTCATGCAGCCCCATGCCTTCTTAAACAAACCTCTTGGAAGAACTTCATAAAGCAGTTCTTAAGGACACTGCTGTGAACTGCCTTGATAGCTAAAACTGGAACAGTCCAGCTACCACTGGGAGACCTGAGTATTTCTCGAGCAAAAACGAGAGATAACCGGGGCCCCACAGGAGCAGGCCCTGTGAAGTCACTTCCTTCAGGAAGCAGAGGTAACATGGATGACCACTAAGTGCCACTATTAAGAGGCCCCAGGGAGACAATGGGGGCCCCTGACCCAGGAGACGCTGCCACAAGCAAGATGTGGCAGAGGGGGACCATATACTGAGCATAATGGACAAAAGATGCCATTTTGAAGAATGTTGCCTTTTCTGGGTCAGTAGGCAGTCATTCCCCGTTGTCTGCCTCTTAATCGTTATTCGGTTGCCTTTATTTTCTCAGAAAATTGGAAAATGATTGTCTTCGCAGGACACCAGGCCATAATGGGCGTTTAGCAATTTGGGTTTGTGGTTAGTTTGACACAAAAATTCAAATCCTAGACCTACAAGTGGCCAGGTTAGATCCAAAGGAAAGAAATATGCTGCAATATATCATTGTAGGATTATTATTTGTCGATTTATATTTGAAATAGCCTATTCATTTTTATTAGCATTTCACTATGAAAAGTAGTTCTTTTAAGTTTTCACTGCAAAATATGGCCTTTCCATAAAAAAAATAATAATTCATTTTCAGGAGAGAAGTCTTCTAGAAATAGCCAACATCTAATAACAAAAGGTCTGATAAACGCCCACTCAAATCATTAAGTTGTCCTTATGTGTATTTTAACTCACTGTTTTCAATGTTATTGCCCAGATAGATATGATATAAATTTCCTATACAAATGCCAAGCTTCCCACATTTATGTATTGTTGTAGGAGAAATTTCTTGGTGATTTGGCATGTATCTACAATACTGACTCCTGAATTCTTACTAAATTATGGTGGATCACTGGTTTCAGAGGCAGTGTGAAACAATGGGAAAGAACACAGCTTTGAAGTGAAGCCCATTGTGGGAGTCACAACTCTGCCATTTACCACTTTTCTCATTTCTTTCACCCTATTTCAATCCACCATCTTTTTTTTTTTTTTTTTTTTTTTTTTTTGGTGGCAGCGGGGCGGGGGTGGGGGGGCTAGATCACTACAGTAACATTCAAATTGATCTCTCTGCTTCCACGTTGCTACTCATCCTTTATAATCCATCATCTACAACTGCTCTAGGGTTATATTTCTGAAACTGATACAAGATTATGTATATATAACGACCAGGCTTAAAACTCTCTGATGACTTCCAATTACACTTTGAATAATAAAATTCAGCGGTGCTTCCCATAGTGCTACATGATCCATCCTCCACTGAGTTCTCAGCTTATCCCATAACAATCACCTCCTTGTTTATACGTCCCATCAACATTGAGCAGCCAGAAGTTCCTCAAACACAACAGGTTCATTCCAACCGCAGCCCTTAAACTCTGTCTTCATTCTTCCCATAATACTCCCCTTGATGTTATACAGCTGCCTTGGACTCATCCTTCAGGCCACTCTTCTGAGATTTCTGTAAGCTACTCCCCTCAACTCAGGAACTCTGCATTCTATGTGCCCTAGTCTCTTTTCGTCAGGCATCACTATGTGAAAATAAATTGTCACTTGATTACTGTCTAACTTTCTTCACCAGAAAATAAGCTCCAGAGGAGCAAGCATTGTGTCTGTACCTTCTACTTCTCTATCAACATGTCTACACGGTGTTTGGCACTTACGGCGGGACATGTGAATATTTCAGAATAGCATCATTTTCAGAATGGACGATTTTCAGAATAAATGATTTTCCAACCCAGCAAAAAAATGCATCATTACGATCAGCCTTGATCGTGGTGTCTTTTTAATTTATTTTACAAGCATTCAGTGTATGTCTACAGCACACCTGGGTAATTGCACACTTTTGAGAGGCTGTATGACTCTCGTGTAGTCATATCAAATGGCACTTCTCTGCTGTTATTTCCCTTGACCCCTCAAAGTTCTCAACATAATTGGCTACCCCATTCTCTTGGGTTCTCTGACACTGCATGCTAGTAATTTTCTTCCTAAGTCACTGCCTGCATTTTTCAGTCTCCTTTGCTGGCTCGTCTTCCTCGATGTATATTCTCTGGATGTAGACCAGGCATGAGCATAAGGATCTCTTATTTCCAGCTGTGCAGTCTCTCTGAGTGACTTTCCCAGTCCTGTAGTATTAGAAACCAATCACTGCTATGACTTTTTATCTACAACTCAGACATGACCTCTCCTGAGAAATCTAGATTGTGTATCCAAGGGCCAATTTGACATCTATATCTGAGGTTTACATATGAATCAGAAACTTAAAATTTCCAAGATTTATCTCTTACTTTTCTCCCTGATATGTTTCCCCACCCCTAGTCTTCTACACTTCACTAAATGTATCCCAAACCACCCAGGTGTTCAAGCCAAAACTTTAGGAGCTGCTCTTCATTCTTCTTGTCTTCATCCCTCACATCAAATCCATCAGGAATGCCTATTGAATCTGTCTCCAAAAATTACCCCCAATCTCTCCACTTTTCTTTACCATCACTATCATCATCTTTTACTGGTCTCAGTATTTCAAGTCTTTCCTATTCCTGTTCGGACAAATTATTCTCAACTCCTAAGCGTGATCTTTTAAGAACACAAATTAGACATCTCATTTCACTTCTCAAGAAACTCCTTTGGTTACCCATTACAGAGGGTGGGGGGCAGGAAACAAATACTTATCATGGATTATGAGGGCTCCTGGCCTCTACTTTTTTGACTACATGTTTCTACTGACTACATAATTTACTTGGCCTAAGACACTGGACTTCCTTCTCATGTCAAACTTTTTTGTTATCTTTGGTCCAGTTATGTACTCTGCTGGAAAGCTCCTCCTCCTGCTCCTTCCATCATTGAGATCACAGCTTATATCACTCCTTTATAGAAGCTTCTCCTAGCTGTCCATCGGAAGTTACATGCAGATTGTTTAGGACATCTCTGTATGTTAATTTTCTTAATAGTGCTTATCAGTAAATAATATATATATATATATACACATATATATATATACATATATATACATATATATGTATATATATATATATTAGTTATATATATATATTAGTTAGTATATATATACATATATATATACACACACACATACATATATATATATACACACACACATACACACACATACATACATTTTATTACACACATATATACATTTTATTTTACTACTCTATTTTGTATCTCTTTCCTGTATAGGAAAATAATTTCATGAAAGCTCAAACTTAATCTTTCTCATCACTGCCTCTCCAGCCCTAAAATAGTAAGTGGTACATCATAGGATTCTAATTCCTATTCTTTTAGCTGATGACATGACTGTCTATGACCTTTGGCCCAGAAAACAAGTCAAATCTTGAAAAGGTGCCTTAAGTAGTTCATTCTCTGGTCTGTTAAGAAGACTTCAGTCTTCAAGCTAATGATCTATGTTTAGTATTCAAAAATCAATTCAAAGAGTCGGTTCTCTGGAAGGCCTTCCTCTGAGATATAAATGTCTTTGGGTGAAGCATTATTAAACCAAAAACACCTTCATGTGCATTTCTATATCAGTTAAGCAATCCAATTTCTTAGCAAGATCTTAAAGGATTGACTTCCTAGATGGTTTAATATTTTTTTGTAGTGTCAAGTTTTTATTTAAATTCCAGTTAGCTAACATACAGTGTAATATTAGTTTCAGGAACAGAATTTAGTGATATATCACTTCCATACAACACCCATTGCTCATCACAAGTGCCCCCCTTAATACCCATCACCTATTTGGGGCACCTGGATGGCTTTGTTGGTTAAGCATCCAACTTTAGCTCAAGTCATGATCTCACGGTTTATGGGTTTGAGCCCCGCATCAGGCTCTGTGCTGACAGCTCAGAGTCCGGAGCCTGCTTCGGATTCTGTGTCTCCCTTTCTCTCTGCCCCGCCCATGCTCTGTCTCTCTCTGTCTCTCAAAAATAAATAAATAGTAAAAAAAAAAAAATACCCATCACTCATTTAACCCATTCCCCCTCCCACATCCCCTCTAGCAACTCTCAGTTTGTTTTCTATAGTTAGGAGTCTGTTTTATGGTTTGCCTCTCTCTTTTTTTCCCCCTCTATGTTCTTCTCTTTCATTCCTTAAATTCCACATATGAGTGAAGGAGGGTGTTTAATTTTGATCAAAGAAGAGGGAAGTGAATGATCAAGAGTGTGGAAATTGTTAGGGAACTAACCAGAAAGATGACTCCTGGGGTCCTTGAGTCACCATGTATAGGATTCTGAGTGTGAGTCAATAGAAATAGAGAACGTTTTTGTTTTCATTATTTTGTATATGACCTCACCTGACCATCATTCCTTCATCTTTGACAATGACCTACAAAGTCATATGTGATCTCCACACATGCCTACATTCCCTGGGAATACTTCCTATTCCTCTCCCCAATACAAAAGCCCAAAGTTCCCCATTATCCCTAATCATTGCTGGCATGCTCTCTCTTCTGGGCCTCGGTACTTGTTCCCTCTGGCTGGAAAGCTATTCTGAGTGTCCTAAGGCTTACTCCCTAACGTTCTACCTCAGTGAGGCAAGCCTTCACCACTCCATTTAAAATTATAACTCCAGCCCCCGCCTCAGGTAGTCATTGCCACCGCAGCACTGCCTCTGCCTCTTATTGCTTCTTTCATTTTTACCTTACCATTATCTTCATCTGATATGCTGTATATTTTGTCTGTTGTCTTGCTCTCTCCATTAGAATGTAAGTTTCAGAAATTTTGCCTGATTTTCTTAGATCTGTTTTTCCAGTGCCCGAAAGAATGCTTGGTACATAGTAGATGCTCAGTACACATTTACTCAATGAACACTCACTGAATACTTAACTATCAGCTCTCTAACAGACGGGGACAATCAGACATTTCCATGAATCACATACAGGTGACAAAGGGAAAACCATAGTGGAGCTATTTTTTTTTTCTCTAAAAAGCTAAATTGGATAGATTAATTACTAAGAACACAAGAAAAAGTAGTTCTCCAGTGGTGGGGGCATCTTCTGCAAGGGATACTTGGTGATGTCTAAAGACATTTTTGGTTGTCACAGTAGGAGTTGCTGCTAGCATCTGGGCAGTGGGTAGAGGCCAGGGGCACAGTGAAGCATCCTACAGTGCACAGGACAGCCCCTAGAGCAAAACTGAGACTAGACAAAACCCAGGCTAAGATGTCAGTCATGCAGAGTTCGACGAAACTTGTACTACTAGAAAAATGTTAAGTCTTTTCTTGTCCTAGGTACTGAGGTTTTACAATACTTGAAAGAAAGATTCATTATGGCACAAATTTTATAGTCATTTCCCTTGAATCGTTAGGGTTTTTTAAAGATAATGTAACATGTTTTGCCAGTGGAAGGATGAGGAAAAGTGGTTTACTTAAACCGTTCAATGAGGCTAGAATTCCTTTTACATTAAAAAAAAATCTTTTTATTACTTTTAAAATAGCACAAAATAGGACTTTAAGAGTGAGAAGATATGTTGATTTTATGCAAATCTTGAGGCTTTAAGATATATGATCAGCATGAATTATGTTGCCAAGAGTTTTTTATCTAGACGCTCTACATAGTTTATTGATAAATATGCTATAAATATATCAGAGAAGCCTTATAAATTAAGAAGCACTAAAATAAAAATATATCCCTACTGCAATCTCAATTCTACAGTTGAAATACAGTAATTCGACACAAGTGCTAAGACTTAAAAAATAGTTCTCAAGCTGACTTGCGAAAATATTCTCTTATATCATAAAGAAATGACATAACACTTTACTTTGTATAAAGCATTCATCAGCTGAGAAACATTTTGACAAATGTAAAAGTAAAGTAAAGTTTCCAAAATGACTTCCATATTTATGCGATCATTCCTTCATTCACTTTAACTTCCAGACCACATTTATTTAGTGAGCTTATGTGAAGAAAATATGAGCTGTTCTCTCTGGTATAATCTATTAATAGAAATAAGATGGAACATACAGAGAACCAAAGTACAAAACGGAAGTGATGAAAGGCAAAAGAGAATTAGGTTGGCAAGGGTTAGCAGGAGAGAAGTCTGCACAGGGCTAAGCTTTGGGGAATGAACAGAGTTTCCGCAGGAGAGGACCTTCCTGGAAGGAGTCCTGGAAGTAGCAACAGTGATCAAAGCCTCAGTGAAGGTGCTTAAGGTATGGGGATGGTTCAGGGCCTGACTATTTGCATTTCTTTTGAGTGCAACATAAATGAAAAGGTGTTTTAGGGGAGAGAATTGATTATTTAAATTAAATAGGGTCAAATTCTTGAAAACTTTAAATGTCAAGCTGTTGGCATGGAGGTCATGATAGAAGTACTGACCTGGTAAGAGGTGTTTAAAGAAAATCCTTCAAGAAGAAATATATAGTGGGATTTGAGAAACACAACAGATGAGCACAGGGGAAGAAAAGAACAAAAAATAAGATAAAAACAGAGAGGGAGGAAAACTATAAGAGACTCTTAAATACAGAGAGCAAACTGGGGGTTGCTGGAGGGGAGGTGGATGGGGAGATGGGCTAAATGGGTGATTGGTATTAAGGAGGGCCCTTGTTGGGATGAGCACTGGGTGTTATACATAAGTGATGAATCATTGGGTTCTACTCCTGAAACCAATATTAGAGTGTATGTTAACTAGCTTGAATTTAAACAAAGAGGAAGAAGGAGGAGGAGGAGGGGAAGAAAAGGGAGGAGGGGAAGGGAGAGAAGAAGGAGGAGGAGGAGGAGTGGGGAGGAGGGGGAGGAGGGGGAGGAGGAAGAGGAGAAGGGTAGGGGGAGGAGAAGAAGAAATATATAGATGAGATGAAGAAAAATTGGGAGTCCCTCAAAAAAGCTTGGAAAAAAAGCAACCAAGGTCGGAACTAGGATGCTGACAATGGGAATGGAGAGGTGGGAATAGACGTATATATCTTTGTGAAAGAAGAAACAGTTGAATTTGAGACAACTCTTCTGAGAAGATCAGGAGTTAGGGAGACAGGTCAAAAGATGGCCCTGGTATGTAACATCTAAGTAAGTACCTTTAAGAGAAACCAGGATACTAGGAATCCGTGCAGATTTGGGGAAACAGAAAATATGTTGATTTTTAACATGTTGAATTTAAATACAGGACATTTCACCCAAATGAATATGTCAAGATTGGTGCTTCAATTAAGACCTGCAGTTCAGAAGAGAGGCCAGCCAACACTAAAGATGTTGTTTTGGAAAGTGTTCTAGTTGCTAAGATTGCTGAAGCCACAGGATGGGTTAGTATGCCTGACCTGCATTAGGTGCTGTGCAAATGGTTTCCTTAGTTAAGTTCACAGCTCAGTAAGTTACTTATTAGATCCTTGCTTTGCAGAAGAGAACATTTTTCCCAGGGACATTGATTAATGTGCTTGGTCACAAATGCATAATCGCACAGCTGGTAAGAGGCAGAACCAGGATTCTAGCTAAGGTCAGCCTGACTCTCGTGTTTCCACTGTGCTATATGGTTAAAGGAAGAGCAAAAGCAAACAGGCTGACGTGTGATCCTGGAAGATGCCAATATATGGGAAGAAGATGCTGTTCACATTTATTAATTTGTTTCCCTTCTGTCTCATTGCATTTGTAACCAAGCTGCATGGCACAAGGAATATCCCTGTAATGTCTCAGAAAATCATCTGTAGTGGGTCTTTATGATGGACATAAATTCATTTTTTCATTGATCCTAAAATAAGCTAAGGGTTTGTACAAACAAATAGTTATAAAAAGTAGGCATTTTATTATTGGCATCTTCTGAATTAGCTCGTATTGATAGGCTAAGTCAAACTCTGCTTTCAGGGTATTCTCTATTAAAATAATAAATTTCATTTTGGGATACTCCTTGGCTTGCATACAAACATTATTATTTGGTAGTTATTGTATAACATGTACTTCTTCCCCTCTTACACTGGTGTTTTTTCTACCTTGGAATGAGCTGAAGATATGACTGATGAGTTTACACAAAATAAGAACAGTGCTTCTAATTCCTAATGAACAGGATTTATGTGCCCAGTAAATCGTGGGATCGAAGAGCCATCAGAGTCCAGATAGAGCAAGAACATAAGATGTTAGAAGCACAAAGTAGGGACTCAAAAATTACTCTCATCAATAACCTTCTAGTGCCTGTGACCACGTTATCCATTCCCAGTCTTAGTTAGTGTGTTATTGTGTTGTTATTGTTGTGGTTGTTATTGTTGCTTTGACTAGACATAGTCAGGAAAGAGGATGCCAGAGATTGGGTCCAGGGTGTGTTTGTGATTAGAATATTAAACCTATAGGGGCGCCTGGGTGGCGCAGTCGGTTAAGCGTCCGACTTCAGCCAGGTCACGATCTCGCGGTCCGTGAGTTCGAGCCCCGCGTCAGGCTCTGGGCTGATGGCTCAGAGCCTGGAGCCTGTTTCCCATTCTGTGTCTCCCTCTCTATCTGCCCCTCCCCCGTTCATGCTCTGTCTCTCTCTATCCCAAAAATAAATAAACGTTGAAAAAAAAATTAAAAAAAAAAGAATATTAAACCCATAGCGGCATTATCTTTACTCTTGAACACCTTAAAAGAAGTCAACACACGTAGCTACACACCTTTTAGGACTTAAAAACCTACAATCTATTTAATTTGTATCCCTAAAGAAAAATTTTACATCTGATGAAGTATGGTTATATCTACAAGAATTAACCAGCCTTACTCAAGATCCACATAAATATTCAACTCTATGACAAATGGAAGATTATTTTGATTGTGAAAGAGATTATTTAAATATTTGACATAGTTTTTGAGCATTTTCTATTGGCAAAAGTTAATGAAATGAGGAAAATATTGTGATCCTTCTAAAGGTCAGTGATTGAAAGAAAACCAAAAATGAAAGTACACAAAAATGAAAAGCTTCCACACAATGAAGGAAACTAGCAACAAAATGAAAAGCCAACCTCCTGAATGGGAGAAGATACTCGCAAATGACATATCCAACAAGGGGTTAATACCAAAATGTATAAAGAACTGATACAACTCAGTAACAACAACAACACACACACACACACACACACACACACACACACACACACACACAATCTGATTTTGAAATGGTACAGGAACTGAATGGACATTTTTCCAAAGAAGACACACAGATGGCCAATAGACACATGAAAAAATACTCAACATCAGTAATCATTAGGAAAATGCAAATCAAAATCACAATAAGATACCACTTTACACCAGGCCGAATGGCTAGCATCAAAAAAGCAAGAAGTAACAAGTGTTATTCTTGTTATTCCCTGTTCTCACAGGGAACCATTGTTGGTGTGAATGCAAACTGATGCAACCAGTATGGAAAAGAGTATGGAGGCTCCTCAAAAAATTAAAAGTAGAACTACCATATGATCCAGCAATTCCACTACTGGTATTTACCCAAAGAAAACAAAACCACTAATTCAAAAAAAAAAGACATGTACCCCTATGTTTATCAAAGCATTGTTTACAATAGCCAAGATATGGAAGCAACCGAACTGTCCATCAATCGATGAATGGATAAAGTAGATACACACACACATACACACACACACACACACACACACACACACACATATACTCACAAGGGACTATTACTCAGCCATAAAGAGAAGTAGGATCTTGCCTTTGCAACAACATGGATAGGCCTAAAAGATATTATGCTAAGTGAAATAAGTCAGGGACAGACAAATACCATATGATTTCACTTATATGTGTAACCTAAAAGATAAAACAAACAAATCCATACAGAGAACTGGTGGTTGCTAGAAGGGAAGGAGTTTGGGGATGGACAACATGGGTGAAGGGGAGTGGGAGGAACAAGTTTCCAGTTATGGATGAATAAGGTATGAGCATGAAAGGCACAGCGTAAGGAATATAGTCAATGGTATTATAATAGCATTACATACTGACAGAAGGTAGCTACACCTGTGATAAGCATAGCATAGCATCTAGAGGAGTGGAATCATTACATTGTACAGCCTGAAATGTAACATTGTGTGTCAACTATACTTTAATAAAAAAAGAACCAAAAAAGAGCAGGCATAATCTTCATGGGCATACAATAGTTTAGAATTTATACAGATTTCTACACACTAAAAATGCTTCTGTCGGGGTCTGCCATTGTCTCACTCCACTCAAGTATATTGGTTAATAGACAGCATCTCCAATAACCAGGGCAACCTGCTGTTTGGTTCACTATTTCTCCCTTACAGGCACTAGAGGGCACTAGAAGGCATGGAGACCAGAGGAGCAAGCCCCTCCTCCACATTCGCCACCTTTGTGATAGCTTCTGTCATAATTAACACCTGCAGAACACTGGGGGAGCTTTCTCAACATGGCCTTGAAATGCACAAGCTTTTTACAGCCTCCTTGTTACTCGCCTTGAATGTAACGCACAGTGTCTCATTAGAGGTAGGTTGAGAAATTGAAGTCAGGGGATTAAGTAAGGAGAAGGGAGCAAAAACCACATGGACACATAGTCTTTGGTCAAGGAAAACATTACCAAAAATACACAGCCTATTCTTAACGGTCTTTCTCCTTCCTTTCATTACCCTATGCCTATCTTCTTTATAATGACGCATAAAAACTAAGCTTGATACTTTAAGGAAGAATGGGCACATGAAACACAGGATTTTAATATGACAAATGAGGCTACAATGACTTTAAAACAGAGGATTTCGTATTTAGGAGCTTTTCCCATATTGATAGATGCTTGACTGATTTTATCTCATCATCAACCTTGGAAGCTATTAACAAAGGAGATTGCCATTTACCATCTGTGATGTCCTGGCAATAACTTAATATTGTTCTGAAGGTTTAATCCAAATTGATTTAATTCTGCAAACATTTATTAATCTCATAAATGTCTGGCACCATACTAGGGGCTAGTGGATACCAAGATAAACAATACAAAGTTTTTTCTTTTTACTTCAAAGGACTAAAACCTTACAAAAATGGTAAGACAGGCATATTCGTAAGTATTATACAGAGTAGAACATAAGAAATTTTATAAACAAAGTGCTCATTCATTCATTCATTCATTCACTTATCCAATAACTGTTGTAAAAACACTGGTTAAAACAACAGATGTGGGCTCTGTTCTATCTTCATGGAGTTGTCAGTCAGTTGGGGAAAAGACAATAGACTAATGTGATAAAGAACCCTTTGCCATACAAGGAGGTTCTAAAACTCTGTTTTAAAAAGGTGGGAAAAGAAAAATTTTCTTTTTTCTGTCAATTATAGAAGCAACACATTCTAATGAAAAGGGAAAGCATTCTAGGTACACTAAGCAGCTAATGTGATAATCCTAAAAGAGGAAAGAGCTTGGCATATTAAAGGAACCCAAAGAAGACCAGCAGGCTGGAATATAATAAATGGTATGCAGAGAAGTGGGTTGTATGGATCCCGGCAAAGGACAGCAGGGGCTGAAAAACAGAGCACATCTCGCCACAGGGAACTGAAAGGTTTCATAAAGAAGGTTCCCATTTGAGAAGGATGAATATGATTTTGATAAGCATGAGAGTGGATGGCAGGACTTCTGAATAAAAGCAATGCTATGAGCTCTGTGCCTGTTTTGGACCCTAACAGGTGGAGGATAGAGCTCTGGCAGTTGAGTAGTAGGCTACGGACTCAGGTTGGAACGCGTTACAGAGGATGCAGAAAAATTAATGGTTCGTTAGGGAATGAGGGTCTCACAGACAGTATTATTGCCAAGGAGTGATACTGTGTAGTTCTGGTTCAGGAAGTCTAATTTGGCCCCAGCATGTGTTATATACTGGAAGAGATGGAAAGAGAACTTAGAGTGAGTCCCTATAAAACTCTACACTGATAGTCAATGAACAGGGCATCAGGTCTTACAGAGAGAGTAAGAAAAGCGTACTGCTGAGGCAAGTATGGAAATCTAATTGGCTGTGAGGATCAAGATAGAAAGAAAAGCCCAAGAAAACTCGAATTTAATCTTGGATGACTGAGAGAATATGAATGCTCCTACTATTCGTTATGGCTAGATGGCATGACGGTGAATTTTATGTGTGAGAGAGAGTAAGAGGAGGAGAAAGAGAGAGAAGAAGATGGAATCGAGACCCGAATAAACCAAGGAACTTGGAAGGATCACGGCAATACTGTTAGGGATGGTCATACAGCTCTTGAAGCCATTATCCAGTATCCAGATTTCACTGACAGAAAAATGGAAGCTCAGCTAAAGAGCAAAAATAGGGGATAAGATGGGATACTGTTTTTGAAGAGATTTGATTTGAGGTAATAGAAGGATAATCAGCCATCACAACGCAGAGTAAGAGCTTCAGGAGGACCAAACCCAGAAATACAAATTTAGGAGTATTCTGCATAGAATGGTTGAAGTGTTGAGAGACAACGTGTGGAAGAAACACAAGATGACAGGAGGGATGAAGAAAAGGAGAAAGGAGAGAAATGATGGGAAGAATAACAAAAAGGAAAACAAGATCGAAGAGCAGAGGGCTAAGAATTTAGCCCTTTAGAAATCCCTAACTTTATGAAGATTTTTTTTAATGATTTATTTTTTAGAGCGAGAAGGAGAAAATAGGAAGGCATAATGAAAGAGAGGCAGCAGGGGTGCCTGGGTGGCTCAATTGGTTGAGTGTCCGACTTTGCTCAGGTCATGATCTCGCAGTTCACGAGTTCGAGCCCCATGCTGGGCTCTGTGCTGACAGCTCGGAGCCTGGAGCCCACTTCAGATTCTGTGTCTCCCCTTCTCTCTGCCCCTCTCATGCTCATGCTCTGTCTCTCTCTGTCTGTCGATAATAAATAAACATTAAAAAAGATTTAAAAAAAATAAAAGAAAAGAAAAAGAGGCAGCAAAATACAAAAAAGAGTGCTGAGGAGAGAGTAGGACTGTAATTAAACAAAGTCACACTTTTATGCCACACTTTAATTCAAACACTTTTCAAACAATATTTCATTACATATAATTTAAGTATAGATATGCCCATATAGAGAAAATGGATGGAGAAAACATTTCATTATAAAGGAAACAATAAAATACCAGGAAATAGTTATACCCCCAATCCAGAAGCCATAAAAAATACTTGCCGAATACCATCAAATCTGAACCCAGATGAAGGAGGCTAACAAGAGAAAAAGCACACCTGCTCAGTCTTTAAAAACAATTTTTTGGGGCGCCTGGGTGGCGCAGTTGGTTAAGCGTCTGACTTCAGCCAGGTCACGATCTTGCGGTCCGTGAGTTCGAGCCCCGCGTCAGGCTCGTCCGTGAGTTCGAGCCCCGCGTCAGGCTCGTCCGTGAGTTCGAGCCCCGCGTCAGGCTTTGGGCTGATGGCTCGGAGCCTGGAGCCTGTTTCCGATTCTGTGTCTCCCTCTCTCTCTGCCCCTCCCCCGTTCATGCTCTGTCTCTCTCTGTCCCAAAAATAAATAAACGTTGAAAATAAAAAAAATTAAAAACAATTTTTTTAGGTTTATTTATTTGAGAGAGAGACAGAGACAGCGTGAGCGGAGGGGCAGAGAGAGGGGGAGGGAGAGAATCCCAAGCAGGCTCCCCACTGTCAGCACGGAGCCTGACACCTGATGCGGGGCTCAAACCCACGAAATCGTGAGATCACGACCTGACCGACAGTAGACGCTTAACCGACTGAGCCACCCAGGTGTCTGTACAAGTATAGACATGTATAGACATCATTATACCTCCTCAGTCTTTAAGCAGAACACAGATTTCCCTGTAAACCAAATGCGTATCACAGTCCTGGAAAGTCCTGCTCTGGTTTTGAGTAAAGCAGCAGCATTTAAGATAGGTCACAGAAAAACAAAATGGGGGGAGTCTGGGCCCAACTCTGCAGAAGGACAGTGGACACATGTGTGAGGGAGTCTTGTGTCTTCCACTTGGTTCTTCAGCCAAGAGGGAGGAGCGGGCCCGGGGGCAAAGGAAACTGAAGGAGGGAAAGGGAAAGAGTGGACTTTAAAAACTACCAGCCAAGGGCCTGTGACTCAAGGGACTTTATTCTAAGCCACACTTTTA
Organism: Puma concolor; assembly: GCF_028749965.1. Classification (NCBI taxonomy): domain Eukaryota; kingdom Metazoa; phylum Chordata; class Mammalia; order Carnivora; family Felidae; genus Puma; species Puma concolor. The sequence goes on along the minus strand of NC_141675.1, from coordinate 145,258,813 downwards.
TGAAAGAAACTAAAAAGAGAGATGCTTCCCTGGGAGGAGGCGTGTAACCAGGTGAGAGAGAGTTTCCAGGCTCTAGCCTGAAGCAAGAGTGCAGTGTGTTCACTCACCTCCTGTCTTGCTGCCCTTTCCCACACAATTCTTCAACAAACTGCTAACCCTGTGGAAACAAAGGAAAAATAATCTTAAAGGATCCCGCATGGAACGTAGGTGCACGTGGTGCAGAGAAATAAAAAGAGAAAAATAAAAATCAGCAAAAGGCCAATAAGAACAAATTCTTCAAAAAAAGATTTTAGGCAACTCTTCATTTTCTCAAGTAAATGGTAGACAGGATGATTTCCTGAGGGAACAGGCAATGATGCCCGTAAAGAGGAGATAAAAGCATGCAAATCAGAGATTTAAAAAGGTGTGGGGGGGGGTGGGGAGGGATGAATTAATATAACTAGCAAAGGAGTGAAAGAGTTGCGTGAATGTTTTAGAGAAAAAAAAAACCACATTAGAATAACCAAGAAGAATTAACAGAAATGAGAACCATAAAACCATGGACAGGCTTAGGAAATCTCACAGAACAAAATGGAAAAGAACGAGGCTTGTTAAATACTCCCAAAAATGGGGACAGATACAGAAGACAGAAAAAGATATTCAACATATGTTTTGCTCCATTAGTAGTCCTAGAAAAGAGACCACCACAAGTCCAGAAGGAAAAACTTCCAAGAATATAAGGGAAAATAAGTTTTCCCGAATTAAAACAACAATCATTCTAGGCAGATCCCTGGAAAAAATTAGAGCAGTAGAGCCTACTTTAAAATATTCTAGTAAAGTTACTTAATCTTTTGTTAAAGATTTTATTTTTGAGTAACCTCCACACCCAGGGTGGGACTCAAACTTGCAACCCCGAGATCAAAGTCTCATGCTCTACCGACTGAGCCAGCCTGGTGCCCCGAAGTTACTTAATCATAAAGATAAAGAAAATCTTTATGTGACCTTAAGGAAGGAATAACATGAGTGCCCTTTGACCTCTCCTTCCCAACTCTATGTCTGAAGACAGGAGACAATTTTGAAAGTAAGAGAAAGACTCGTATTCCTCTCTTTCTTCATCAAGTATAGAGATGTATTCTGGAGCACGCAAGAATAGCCCACCAACACTACCCCCCAAACCTGCCCCGGAAAATTTGCTTCATAAAAATATCCAGCCAAAGAATATGTAAATCAGAATAAATACCTAGGAAATTGAAAAGTTATAGTAAAAAGTTATAGTCAAAGTTATAGTAAAAAAAAAAAAAAACAAAAAACCAAAAACCTAGTTATCAGCCTTGAATCATTTAATATTAGTACAGAAATCAATCAACCCATGAAAAGCAATTGGAGGGGACACTATGTAAATGTTATAAATTTCAATAATGTGAAAGTAATGATGTAATTCACCCAAACGGGCAGGTGATAAAATTGAGGAGGTGGGAAGACATGTAAAGTACACTTATGGCTGCTTCTGCACAGTAACAAGGGACGCCATTGTTAATAATTCTTCTGGATTCTTCTGGGTGGCCCAGTCAGGTAAGTGATCAACTCTTGATTTCAGCTCAGGTCAGGATCTTGCGGTTCTTGAGTTTGCGCCCCGCACTGGGCTCTGTGCTGGCAGTGCGGAGCCTGCTTGGGATTCTCTCTCCCCCTCTTTCTCTGCCTTTCCCCTCCTCACTCTCTCACATGTGCTCTCTCTCTCTCCCAAAATGAATAAATAAACTTCAAAAAAATTAAAAAATACTAATTCTTCTGGATGACATCAAGAGATACTTTCTGAAGTTGAAATCTGTAGTTACGAATAATGATCCCAATATTCATGTTTTTCATTACATTTTCCTTAAATCAAGAGGGGTTTTTGGTGATTAACTTGTTCTGAAAACAATTCCTGTAGTTTCACTTCAGCATCTTTTCCTTAAAGGCATCGGAATTTAAACCTAATAGATGTTTAAAGAAGAAGAAGAAGTTTAAATCGCCAAAGTTGAGGCCTGAAGTATTTTCTTTAACCACACTGCCTGTGGACCCAGCTGAGGGTTTAATTTGACCTTCGAGTTTCCGTGTAACCGGGTATTAGCTGATGTCAGATATTTGGTAGCATGGACTCAATAATCTGAGAACTCTAAGAATATATTACATTCCAAGGTAAAAGGAATTAAGGCTCTAGATGTTTCAAGTTTTTTTTTTTTTTAGTCCATATTTATAGGAAATAAAATGAAATTAAACAAAAGAAAAAACAGAATGACAGAGATGTCTATTAGAGCAAACATCAAATTAAGGCCAATAAACTACCAAGTGTTTACTCCTGAGATGCTGTGCCTTTCAAAATGGCATAATGACAGCGTCCATCGTCACTCCGCTGTCAGAAAATGACAGTTGCCTGTATCGGCTCTACTCCCAATGCACGGACTATCATACAGTGAAAACTTGGACGTGACAGAACCAACTTCCTGCCCTACAACCAGGAGTCTGTGGGGACTAAAGCAGTCAAAAGGAAGAATCATCACTCCAGAAGGAGTGAGCATATAAATTTAAATCAGTAGCAAAGCACAGCTCCGTTAATGAAGGAAGAAGAGCCAGTTCCAAATTATCTCCCTTAGTTAGTCACCTTCCCCAACCCCGACAAATGAATTAATTTGTAGGTCTATTCCTGCTAAATTAAAATCCATCTATCTTCCCTTGGGATTTTCTCCTCCTATAGAAATAGAGGTTTCTCTTTCTGAGCTGTCCTCTGAAGCTTTCAGCAGGAACCGGAATTCTAAAATAAGAAATCCTTTAAAACATCAGGTCCATATCTTACACATAAGAAAAATATCTAATGCTTTTCACGTAAAAAAAAAAAAAAAAAATCTTACTTTCAACAAATGTTAAAATACTGGCACAATGAGAGTTAACATGAGCGTCATACATTAGGCTCCTAGCTGTATGCTGCTTTTTCATTTTCAAAACACCCATTTGGTCTTCACTATAGATACGATACTAATAGATCTAGTTTTTGGAGAGAAAAAAAAAAAAAAGCCCAACAACTCAGTCCTCCAAAGGTCAAATTACAATGGAAGCGGAACCAGATTGGGCTCAGGGGTCCTGATTCAGATTCTGAGTGTGTTCCACTCTTTTGAACTACAGACATCATTACCTTGGATGCCTAGAGAGCTTCAGTGTCCCCTCTCGTGAACCAATCCAACAAATCCTTTAAATGTGATACTTTGACAACATGAATGTACTCAAAAGAAACTGTTCAAGGATTCATTCTTATATTCTGTGGATATTTACTGAGCCCTATTACATGCATGACATTCAGAAAGCTAGGCAGTTCAAGAACCAGGGATATGGATGAAAAGAGGGAAGTAAATAGTTGGCATGTAAGGTCAGAAATATATAATAGGAAACATGATCTTAAATCTCCTTTGTATACTGCATCCCTGCACTAACGTTCTGCAGTCAGTCATTAAATGAGACATATGATCTCCAGAGAAAGGGTCACCTAAGAGGTGTGTGTAGGTCTTAAATTGTGAATAAAATTTCATAAGAGTGAGAAATCATTAAGCATTCCTGCTGTATTCAGTACCAAAATATTAAAATTCCTGCTACGTAGTGAGGTACACTGCAAAGATAAAATTTTTAATATAACAATGCTATAAAAAGTTAACATTGACTTGTCCATCATGTACTTTTGAGTTATCATTGACCAATCTTTGTCCTTCTCCTCTGGATTACAATGATGGAAGGTAATGAACTTTTACCATTGGAAAAAGACTCTCCTATCATGATCAAAAGCATATGTATTTTAAAATCTAAATGGTGCTCTGATACCTATTGAATACAAGATCTTTCTTCTGAAATTAACAGTCTTACACAGACTTCCCAAAAATGTGCACCACGACTTTTGAAAATTTCTAATGAGCTACCAGAATTTGAAGTATACTCACCCATATCTAGCAGAGCAATCCTTTCTTGTGTTTATTTCACCATGTCTAACTTCATTCTATGTTCCTAAGAAGGAACATAAGTATCCTTTGTACAAATATTTCATTTTCTCATCCTCAACACACTTTCAAATCACCATGAAAATAAACAGATGGACTATATTGCATTTCTGGTTATATCTTCCCTGGACCATCAACCAAAACCAAAAGATATACAATCTCTTGAATATTCACTTTGGAAAGCAAACAGTGGTCTGGATAATTCAAAAGAGTGAATTTACCAAGATTATTCATAATTGCCTTTGTAATGCATTACATGTTTTTGGCAGATCAGACTGTTATGTTTGCTAAGGCAAAGCACATAGAGAAAAAGGATCAACTAGAGGGTTAGAACATCTTATGATAATTCACTCAGAAATAACAAAAATTTGATCATATGAGACAGAGTCAAAAATGAGTAGGAAGAGTTGAGCCTGAGAACCAGGCAAATGTATTTATACAGAATTGAATATTGCTCATTTTGTGGCAGGAGTAAAGGTGGGCATTTGGGATGACGCAACTGATCCAAGAAACTTATTACCTTTAATTCCAGGAAAAGCTTCCAAGAGAAAAGGGCCATTAAAAAAATAATTTTAGGATAAATAGATGTTTGTTGAAACTATAGGTAGATATCAGTATATACCTTGTCTATCTTGTGATAATGCTGGTATGAGCCTACTGCAGAGAGTGGCATAGAGAGAGACCTGATTTGTCAGAGGTTAGATACACCCAATAATGGCTTATTTTGGCTTACTTTGTGAAGGATTTCTATCCCTTTGTGGGCCCTGGCCATATATGGACCTCTTAATTCTATTATGGCCCAGATGGAATGCTTGTTCTATTTCAAAGAAGGTGGAGCAAAGAATGAACAGGGCACTGACATTTACTATCTCTATTGGAAGAGTAACTCAATTACTACTGAGAAGATATCCGAAACATTGTCCTCAAATCAGAGGCAGTATGCCATCCTCGGATGGAAATTAAAATAATGATGAGGCTTTCAAAAATTTCTGCCACAGAATCTAAAATCATGGTGTGTGTCACAAACAGAAAGGAGCAATGCACCAGCTTATATAATTTTGATGTACAGTGTGAAATTTGGAAGCATTCCATCGGTTAACGGTTTATTTCTGCTGGATTCGGTACCAATGTATTGATTTTCAATTGACAGTGGGAAGTTATTATCACTATCATCATCCAGTTAAACAACTCATTGTCCAATTTGTGGTAGGATGTATACTTACAAATTTCATAAAAATAAAAATGCAGCTGATAGGACTTTCTTATTGTTTATACAAGTAAATAACAAAATGAGAAGCCAAATACTGTCTATGCTTCCACTAGAGGGCTAAACAATGCCAAACCATCCAGATGTAAAGTTAAGTTCAGTCAACCAGTACAATCAGCCACTTGCTAAGTCATATCCTTTTCCCATTTATTTGCCAAGCCAAATCTCCTGTCTGTGTTTTTCCAGCTGGTGTGTGTATTTTATAAAATTGTGGCTATCAAGGTGGCTGTGTTTGGGGAGCTGTTTTCTATAGTGCATTACTTTTGAATTCAGCCTTAAGCTTTCTTATTCTACATTGAGAGTCATCTTGATGTTTCCGCAAGAGAATACTAGAAAATGTCATTAAGTGTTCAGACACAGTGTAAAACATATTATTTTTGAGCCAGAACAATCACTGAATTTATTTTGCACGAAATCACTGTTTCACCACAGTTAGCCCCTTGTCAAACTTGATTCATCCTCTGCATTACTGTTTTGAAATAGTTTCTATGGGCTGGTAGTGATTCCTCAAGTCAATTTCGAGGAGCTCCTTAGAAAGTGAATTTCAGAAATTCCAGTTGGTTAAATAGCTGTGATTGTGCCTTATCCACCCTCGGTCCTCTGTTTCAAAGATTCTCAAAGGCGATGTAATATGAAAAAAGCCATACACAAAAGAAAAGGCTATTTATAGACATGAAACTCAAACTGTCCCTTAGGATGTCTTTCTGGAAGGTGAAATGGCAAGGGGTGATTTCTTTCAGAAGGATCTGGCTTCCGGATGTACTAATATTCTTGAACACTTTGAGACTTCACATCCCCTTTCCTAAAAGTCATGTTTGCATTGCTGGTGAGGTACGTCTTTTTATATTTTTTTTTTCTCTTTAACTCTGAGTTAGAGTAAAATATAGGATGGAGATGAAATCATATTCCCCCAAATCATAGAATCATCTCATCTCAAGGCTGAAAAGGGACTTTGACTCCTGAAGTCCAACACCATATTCCTATTCTCCACCGCATGTAGAAGTCTAAACATTTTTCTCCATCTTATGATTACATGGTTCATGAGTTTGAGACCTGCATCAGGCTCCGTGCTGAAAGTGTGGAGCCTGCTTGGGATTCTCCCTCTCTCCTCTCTCTCTCTCTCTCTCTCTCTCTCTCTCTCTCTCGCTCTCTGCCCCTCCCCCACTGTTTCTCTCTCTCTCAAAATAAATAAATCAACTGTAAAATTTTTTAAAAAACAAAAGACACAGGGTATTCCTTTACTCCAGATACAATCTGAGCAAATAAAGTTGCCTGGGACTGTCACTTCCCATGTACCAGACTGGGATCTTTACATCTCCCTGGTGATTCATACTAAATTTACTGCCCACTCAGATCCCTAAGGTGTGCAATGCAGCCAGTAAGCCTCATCTTTTCCCTTCTGTAATTGTCTTCATTCCTTTGTAATCCAAGAATAACATCTCACAATTATCACCGAAATTGATACAGGCCATGAATCCTGTCTACCAAAAATTGTTGGATCCAGATTCTTTCCTCCCATATTATCTGCCAGCGGCAATTCTTTTTGGTAATTCGTAGACAGAATCTGGAATCAAACCACTACTGGGTATCTACCCAAAGAAAACAAAAGCACTTAACCAAAAAGATACAGCTACTCTTATGCTTTTTTTTAAGAAACCATTTTATCTTATATAATTCATTAATTTTTTAAGTAGGCTCCACACCCACTGGTGGGGCTTGAACTCATGACCCTACAATCAAGAGTCACTTATTCTACCAGACAGGCACCCCTGCGCCCTATGTTTTCTGTGGCATTACTTACAAGAGCCAAGATATGGAAGCCGCCCAAGTGTCCATCAGTAGATGAATGGACAAAGAATATTACTCAGCCATGAAAAAGGATGTGATCTTGCCATTTGTGATAATATGGATGGACCTGGGGGGTATATGATAAGTGGAAGAGGTCAGAAAAAGACAAATACCATACGATTTCACTTATAGGTGGAATCTAAACAAAGCAAAACAAATGGATAAAAAAAACAAAAAGCAGGGGCACTTGGACAGCTCAGTCAGTTAAGCAGGTCATGATCTCGCAGTTTGTGGGTTCGAGCTCCACGTCGGGCCCTGCGCTGGCAGCTCAGGGCCTGGAGCCTGCTTGGGATTCTGTGTCTCCCTCTTTCTCTGCCCCTCCCATACTCATGCTCTGTCTCTCTCTGTCTCTCTCTGTCTCTCTCTCTCTCTCTGTCTCTGATCATTGCCAGAGGGGAGGTGGGTTGGGAGACGGGCAAAATGGATGAAGGCAACTGGAAGATGCAGGCTTCCAGCGATGGGATGAATAAATCATGGGAATAAGAGGCACAGCATAGGGAAAGAGTCAGTGATGATGTAATAACATTGCACGGTGACAGGCACTTACCGCGAGCAGAGCATAATGTATCGACTTGCTGAATGGCTGTGCTGCACACCTGAACTTATGTAATATCATGCGTCAACTATACTCAGTTTTGAAAGGGGCTTTACCAGTTATAGATGCCATAACAGAAATACACAACCAGAAAATTTTCTACAGTACGACATTGATCCATGAATTTGTGTTCTTCATGTATAGTGGTTTTACTTGTTTAAGGATTGGCCTAAACATGTTTTTCTCCATCTTACTCACATTTTAGTGAAAAACTGTCCTATTCCTTTATAGAATTTAAATGCTGTCAACTAAATCTTTGTGATCTGTGGGCCTCGTACTTCTGACAAAAAGAAGATAAGCCTTATTTTCATGTTTTTTTTTTTCTCAGACAAATCTTGCCAGATCTTTGTAAAAATTATTTCATCTTAAGAGATCACAGGGCAATCTTTTAATGATCAATTTTAGAATCTTTACTGTAATCCAGCTCAAACTCAGTGCTCTGGTTTTTCAAATCCACATTATGCTGTTGAAAACTAGGTAGTGATTTGCCCTTGACCAGCCTTCTGATCTAACATTTGCTGGGATTCATCTCGCAGTTCTGCAGTCTCTAAGGTCGTTGAGCACCCTGGTATTAACCCAAGTAGGCTAGCAGCCAGAGCTCCCTGAGAGCAGTGCGGGGGTACGTATGTGTGTTGGGGGCAAGAATCCACTTATGACTATGGAGCCCATCCTGGATTTTAGTTCTCACTTACCACTAATTGTTTTTCCCTTTCGTTTTGTTTTTCAACACATACAAAAGAGAAGTTAAATGGCTATTGAGGGATCTCTTTTTCTTCGTGGTATCTATCTCCATTGTACCACCGCCAAGTTCTTCAGAGAGCCATGGTACGACTCAGACTTTGAAACACAAAACTATCCTCTTTGTCATTCAACTCGATTTTTACAGTGTCCGGTGTTTAGAACTTTGACTTCCTGACATGCCCTCCAATGAGCCTCTAAATTCTGTATTCCCCCTTGGATCATAGCGCTCCTCTTTTCTTATTATGCATAGGATGAGCTCTTAATGTGCAAGTTCTTTGAACAGATCTTTGCAAACAAGCTTATTAACCTGTTGAATCTTCTTTTCCAGAATCCAACCGCATGTAATCAAACATACTCTCTTTCTGCAAATTTTAAATTTGCCTTCCTAGGTAGAATATCGGAAGGTAGATATTAGTTTTCCCAGAAATATGATGTTGCTTGGGGTCAAGTATAGAATATTGCTTTTTTTTTCCTCCACACTCAGGGCATCAGAGGCCATGCTGTCTATGGCTCCTGTATGTTTGTTTCTTCCAGTTACCACTGATATGGAGCAGTCATTGCATATTGTTTGCTGTCTTGATATTCTAAATCTTATCACCATGGTGAGTTTGCTTATAAGTTTGACTTCATTATAAACAAGTTGATTTTCTTTTTGTTCATTCTTTATGGATTCTGGAATACTTAGATCTAATATGAAATATATGTCCAGGAGGAAGGCTGACTCAGAAAAAAGAAGCAATACATAAGAAAGTTGTCTGTTTTCCCATCTCTCCCCAAACTGTCACCTGCCCCGCTTCAGTGGGAGCCTGGCTATCTTGTTATTCAATTTCTTGGTTTTCTCATAGTCCTGCCTCCTGTGGCCCCAACTAACTATAGCTACATATTTATTTCTTTATTTAAAAAGTGGTATATATTATGCTAAGTGAAATCAGTCCATTAGAGAAAGAGAGATACCACATGTTTTCACTCATATGTGGATCTTGAGAAACTTAACAGAAGACCATGGCGGGGGGGGAGAGAAAAAAAAGTTACAAACAGAGAGGTAGGGCGGAAACCATACGAGACTCTTAAATACAGAGAACGAACTGAGGGTTGATGGGAGGTAGGGGAGAGGGGAAAGTGGGTGATAGACATTGAGGAGGGCACCTGTTGGGATGAGCACTGGGTGTTGTATGGAAGCCAATTTAACAATAAATTATATTTTTAAAAATACAAAATAAATAAAATAAAATAAAATAAAATAAAATAAAATAAAATAAAATAAATAACTGAGCAGAAAAAAACTAAAAAATAAAATAAAAAGAGGTATAAATACCCGGAAGTTACTCTCCCTTGGATGTACCTATGTTAACAAGTATAGGTGATGTTGAAACACTGTTGGCTAGCAGAGCGAAGATGGGAAGTTCAATGTCAGTCACTCATTTGTCGCTTCACTCTACAAACATTTACTGAGCCTTTTCTATGTGCCAGGCCTGGGCCGGGCACAGAAATATGAGGTCATTACAGACCAAGGCCCTAAACTCCAGGAACGTTCCCCCTAGGAAGGAAGGAAGATACCAGAAAATAAGAGATGTACACTTCAGGGATTTTAAAGTCAGAAGAGTACTTCTGAACCACAGCTGCAAGTTAGCTAGCTGAACAATTGGAGAAAGAGCTTTCCAGGCATAAAAGCATCCAGGAAGAGCGTGAAATTACATTTCAGGTTTTTGAAGATCGCAAGTTCTAGGATGTGCTCATGGCAAAGGCTCCCCATTTGCCAAAGTGGCTGGAGACAAAACAAGTGCTCGGTCAGGAAGAACCTTATGTCTAACATAAGAGTGTCGATTTTATCTCTAAAACTATGGGCAGTTTTGAAAGTAAAATTTCTGAGGTTCCCTTGAAACAAAAATACATGAAGTTTATTTTCTCTTCCATACTCCCCATCTGTCACACTCTCCCAAGGATCACGCAGCCCCAGGTGAATTCCAAAAGAAGAGAACTAAACTAAGATGTCTTCTGTTTCACCAGTACAATCACTGCCTTTTTAAGCATGGGAAAAAGGTGGGCACACACAACTAGGGAGTTAGCATAACATTGGTGTGATTGCTCATATTATGAGATTTAGTAAGTGCCTGCACCATCTGTGTAAAGATCTCTATATAGATATAGATATATGCATTATTTAGCTATTTACACTTACTATCAAATTTTAATGTTTATAAGCTTATTCTTCACATCCAACCACACGGCAAATCAGAGCAGATCTTACTTTTAATCTGAATCTAGCAGAGACTTTATGATTTACTGTCTTACTGTAATTATCGTAATAATTGTTCCACTGTACATAGGGACTTTTCATAAAGCAGATTAAATTGTCCAGGAGAAAAAAAAAAGCACAGCAGTAGCTTCATTGCATAGAAACAACCTAAAATTAACATCTGCAAATAAACCAGGGGACACGTGTCTGTCTGCATATGTCACAATCATTTCTAGAGATTGATCATCTGGCTTAGTACGTTTCTCAGCTCTCTTTTCCTCGCCTGGCCCCAAAAGAATGTTATTTCTTGTGATTGGTTCTTTCGTTATATTCAAAACAAAGCAATATTACAATTCCCTCTTAAATTCTCCGGTGCTTCAGTTCAATTTCCTGCTGGTTGATTTCTGCTTCCTGCTTTTCTTTGTAAGAAATTATACTCCCTACAAAAGGGCAGTGCGCTGAGTGCCTGACACAAATGTGCATGGCGACACAACAGTGGGCAGAAGCTTGCCAGGGTTGTGAGGGGTGAGATATGCTATCTCTGTCAACGGGACCGATCTGTCCCACAGCTTTCTTCCACCACTCGTGCCTGCTGCCATGAAGTGGGGCAGGAGCAAATACTCACACGACTTGGGGAAAACACATCTGCTGTTGAGGAACAGGTGATTGAGTCAGAATTATGTACCCACAGGGGACCCAAGTCGCCAGATCATTTCTAGTTCCGGGTTGAGCTTTTCAGAAATGATGGTAACACAAGAAGTAAAAATAAAGGGGAAATACCATTCTTCTACCTCAGGCTATTCCTAAATATGACTTATTATGGGCTAATGACTTATTCGTAGGGCAAAGGAATATTAAATGCTTTGAGGGCCCAACACCAAATGCATTTATGAAATATAAAATATGGTCTCAAAGCTCCTGAGAGGCCCTGAACCCCAAAATTCCTCTCTGGCTGTCTTTGTGTCCCCAAAAGGTTCTCATCAAATGATCAGTTGTCTGGAGATGTGTGTTGTCTTCATTTAGTTTTCTGATTATGGGATTCAGAGGCTCTAGAGAACTCTCAAAACATAATTGTGTTCTCAACAAGGTTTTGATGAATGAGATGCTTGGATGTGATGGATAGTCTCAGAGCAGTATGAACGCATGTGGGAAACAAAGAGAAAAGGCCCAAGATGAAGAAATAAGACCTGGTGTGCCATGATTATAGCCAGCCCCCCTGGGATCACCCCTCCAAAAAGACTTCTGGGATTTCCCTCCTCTCACCCTTTGTGGAGGGGGTGCAGCCACGAGCACGTGTGCTAAGTGAGCAGCTCCAGGCAGGCAGAAACTTCTAGGTGCTGAAAGGTTAATAGATAAAGATACACAAAATACAGCAACAGAGTGAGCTAAAAGTAGGGGAAAAAAAGAAAGGGAAATGTTGAGTCAGGGGAGGACCAAAGGAAGCCTAAACAGAGCCTGCCGGCATATACAGCATGGTACCTACAGCATCGTGATGAGGAAGAGCACAGAAGCACCATGCCCATAGGAAGATTGAGTGTGAACAACAGAAAAGCCAAACCCATAACCAAGACCAAAAGAACAGAAATTAAGACAAGTGTAAGAATAATAACACAGAAAAACCTACTATTTATTGAATCCTAACTGGTGCCAGAAAAGCTCTAAGCAATTTACATACGTTACCTCATTAAACATTCACAAGAACTGTAAAGCAGAATTTTTATTCCTATTTTATGTATTAGGATGCTGAGAGGTGGTGAAGTTATGGGCTCGAATATACTAGTAGAGCCATCATTCAAACCCAGGTCTGTCCCAGTCCAAGCTCATGTTCTTCGACACTCGTAAAGTCAAGTGGAAGGTGAAGAGTCACATAAGCACAGGAATCAATCAAGGAGTGAAGAACAAAGTGGGGTCAGGGGAGAAAGCAGGTCCAGCACAGTCTATCCAATTGTTATTTTCACTGACCATTAGTAGTGATAAAAGATTGTGCTGTATGAGTTAACCTCTTCCAGTATCCCAATGCCTATCACAAATATTTTTTTAGAGTATTATCATTGCTGCTAAATAGCTTCCAAAAATATAAATTTACTTCCAAATGCCTGATTCTACTTTGGGAGAAATTATCTTGGTTGCCTAACAACAAGGTAGCAAAAATTATCAAATCGTTGCTCTAAAAAATATTAAAATTGCAAAAATAGTTGGTCCTCAAAATTTATGGTAACCCTATCAGATATTCCTAATATTTCCCGCTTCCCATTCATTTTTTTAAATCTTTATTTATTTATTTTTGAGAGATGAGAACATGAGCAGGGAACAGGAAGAGAGAGAGTGGGAGAGAGAATCCCAAGCAGGCTCTGCGCTGTCAGCACAGAGCCCAGTGCTGGGCTGGAACTCACCAACTGTGAGATCATGACTTGAGCCAAAACCAAGAGCCAGACACTTAACTGACCGAGCCACCCGGGCACCACCACCCCCGCCCCGATTCATTTTTTTTTTATTCAATAAACATATACGAAGAATCCATAATATGACAGATCTGCAGTAAATCATGTGTGATGGGGGAGAGCCCTATGTTAACATGTAGATAAAAGTACGTATAGAATTGTACAGAAAGTTCATTTTATGCATAACATTGCATTTATGCATATAAAATTAGGGCTGCCATAAATGCCATGGAGAAGCTCATGGTGCTTTAAGAGAGCACCATGGAGATTCGCCATAATCATGGCAATTCAGGAATGGCTTCTGGCTAAAGTCGTGGGTGACATGATGGTTGGTTGAAGGGAGGGCAGGAAGAGCGTTTCTGCAAGGGGGCATAGCATTTGCCAACGCCCTTTGGTGGCTGGTAGCATGAAGCACTCAGGGGACTAGAAGAGGCTCAGGGGCTGGATGAGTGGAGACAAAGCCTGGAGAGACAGAGAAACCACAACAAGCAGCACCAGGCAGATGGGTCAAGCATTTGTGCCTTTATCCTATTCCCCATTTCCCCATTTATACATGTTAAGCACAAAACATTTACCTCTACCAAGTACTGTATGTTTCATAACTACTTCAGTATCTAATATATTTATCCTGTGTGATAAATTGTGGTAATAGAATCTTATAGAACACACCTTACAGGAGATTTCCACTATGAGTATTTATAATTTTTTTTTAAATGCCCATATAGACAGACCTGCGGGAGCTTCCTTTTATGTTTGTATTATAACATATCCTCTCCCAAGCAAATGAATACAGTTATGTGACTTAGCTTCCAATTAACATTACAAATATCTTTGCATCACTGTTGCATTATTTCATCACCTTGAATTCTTACATTTTTATTCTTTTTGGAATCTCTATGATCCTTGCACACAATACACGATAGCATAAATAATCTTGTTCCTATTAGCATTTACAAACCTATAATATCTAAATTTTATAAACTAAAATTATTTCTATGGCATTAAGTTTTCAGGATTTCCTTTTACTCATGCAATGTATATTTACTTCGCAACTGTAGATTCCAGCACTGTCGAACTCTATAAAAAATAAATTATAAGGAGATATACCAGGCTGTCATCAGACAGACTAAACTTCATGGAATAAGCACTGTATTTCTCTTGGTCACCTCTCTATTCCTGGTTACCTTACAATACTAACGGCACATAGTAGTTCTTCATTTTTTGTGTAAACAGAAAGGAAACTAAAAGAAGAGGTCAAATGGGTCTACAGGCTTCTTTAAATTCAAGCTCATTTCTGATTTGATTTCTTTTGCTTTCTTTGTGTAGGTAGGTATGTGTTCATGTGCGTATAAATCTGTCTTTCTAATGCAATCTTCATGGTTTATTTCTCACGGAAAGACTAAACAAAGCAACTACACACACTCACACATACACACACACACACTCACAGTGATAATTAATTCATAACAGTGTCCTCAAGTCACACAGTTCCATGGTTGGAATGATTCTATGTCTACATTTTCCAAGCCAGTGTTTTCCAATCATTGCCAGCAAAATACCCTATTTTGGAACATGTAGTGTAAGATTTCACAAATTGATCCATATTTCATATGCCTTTTGAAAATAGGTGTTTCTGTTTTTGAATTAATTCTTGAACAGTGAACAGTTTGACAAAAAGCAACACACTTTTTCTTTCTTCTAGCACTTCTCTTGCTTAGTTGGAAACTGGAGAACCAATTACCAGTATGGTTATCCTAAGCATATTCTTACATGTTTTTCTTCTCTCTGAAAATGTTTCCAGTCTTTCTGATTATAAATGTTACGGAGTATGATGTGTGAAGCAATCCTATCTATGCAGACACAGCAGAATGAAAGGTATAATGATGTAGGAGTGAAGTGTTAATGAATAATTCATATCTGACAGTGTGAGGTATTGAGTTCTATCAGGCAACATTCCATGGCAGAGAGGTCCTCAAAGGGCTTCTTAAATTCATCTGCATCAGCTCATTGTGTTTCTGCCTGGGTGGCAGAATCGATCATTTAGAATGAATGAAATGACATTCAGTGGCACTGCTTGCTAACATTGATAAAAAAAATATGTAGGTATTTGTCACTATCAAACATTCATTCAACAAATGTTTCTTGAGTTCCTACTTGGTTCCGGCAGGGTGTTCAATGCTGGAGGTTAAAAAAAAACAACAAAAAAACGCTATAACACGGTCTCTGACTCCATAAATCTTACCACCACTGGTAGAGATATATAAGATAATCATATTTCACTATGGTCCAGGTTATAAAGAGACCACAATTTGGCCAAGATACGTTGCCTACACTACAAGCAGGATCTGAATACGATAATATGTGGAGAATATACCACCAAATAATGGTCCACAAATAGGTTCTTAAAATTAATAAATAGCATGGCCAGACTCATCTTTTAACAGAATTTCAGCAAGTTCCTTGGCACATGTGGTGAAATACAGATCTTCCTCAACTTATGATGAGGCTATATTCTGATAAACTCACCGTAAATTAAAAATATCATAAATGTAAAATGCATTTAATACACCTGACCTGCTGAACACAATAGCTTAGCCTAGCCTACCTTAAATGTGCTCAGAACACTTACATTAGCCTACAGTTGGGCAAGGTCATCGAGCAAAAAGCCTATTTGATAATAAAGTGTTAAATATTTCATGGAATTTATTGAATATTGTATGAAGAGTGAAAAGCAGAAAGATTGTCTGGGTCCAGAAGGCCTGTTAATATCTCAGTCGTTTACCCCCGTGATCATGTGGTGGATGGGGAGCCGTGGTCACTCCTGCTGTCCAGGAGCACCAAAGAGGTTAGTGCCACATATTGCTATCCCTGGAAAGGATCCCAGTTCAACTGTTGAAGTACAGAACAAATAAAATAAAACAGAAACAACCACAACTTGAAGTACAGTTTCTACTGAATGTGTTGCTTTCACACCATTGTGAAGTCAAACAATCATAAATTGAAGCAGTGGGAGTCGGGAACTGTCTGTGTTTACTAGCTTGTGACTTCATTTTTACCTAGGAAGCAACTTTTTGTGAAACTTAAGGGGTTTAATTTAGGCTCCTCTTCCTTTGTGTGTTAAGCCACATTGGGAATGAGTTCAGTTTAAGCCTAGGAGAGAGAATCAGTACATGCATGGTGATGGACACCTGTAATTTTGGAAACTGGATTTCTGGGATTGGATTACAACCAGGGAAGCAGATTTAAAGGGTTCGCTTTAGGGGACGCCTGGGTGGCTCAGTCGGTTAAGTGTCTGACTTCGGCTCAGGTCATGATCTCACGGTTCGTGGGTTAGAGCCCCACATCGGGCTCTGGGCTGACAGCTCAGAGCCTGGAGCCTGCTTTGGATTCTATGTCTCCCTTTCTCTCTGCCCCTCCCCTGCTCACGCTCTGTCTCTGACTCTCAAAAATAAATAAACATTAAAAAAATTGTTTTAAAGGTTTCACATTGGAATAAAACTGGTTAAATTTGAATACCTACTCTACTATGTGACCTCAGACAAGTTTGTAACAGTATTAAGTCAATTTTCACTTATAAAATTGGACTAATGATGAAAAACTCTCTCACTAGGTGGTGTAACAAGGAAGTAAATTATATAAAATAATTTGCCCTATCCCTGCCTTTTATAAAGTGTCAAACAATGTCAGGGCTTATAGGAAAGTGTCTATTTATAATGTGAAATTTAATTTAGCAATGTTTAAATCCACTTAAAACATAGGCTGACCTATACCCAAACCACTTCCTAAGATTTTCAGGCATGAATGGCTTTGAGCTTGGGGCAGTTTGCTGTACTGGTGACCTTTGGTGAACCATGTGTCCTGGTAGGCATGCCCTGTATAATGACTCTGACCAGGCTCCCTGCCTCTAAGAGAAGGTGACAGAAAAGATGCTGTGTCAATTCCAGAGCCTGTTGGTTCCTGCTTTTGTTCTTTGGAAAGCCCCAAGCCACCATGTAAGAAACCCTGTTATCTTACAGGGGACACAATGCAGATCGAGAGAAGTCCTGAGACTATATTATAGAAAGAGATGGGCTCGGGGCGCCTGGGTGGCGCAGTCGGTTAAGCGTCCGACTTCAGCCAGGTCACGATCTCGCAGTCCGTGAGTTCGAGCCCCGCGTCAGGCTCTGGGCTGATGGCTCGGAGCCTGGAGCCTGTTTCCGATTCTGTGTCTCCCTCTCTCTCTGCCCCTCCCCCGTTCATGCTCTGTCTCTCTCTGTCCCAAAAATAAATAAAAAAAAAAAAAAAAAAAAAAAAAAAAACGTTGAAAGAGATGGGCTCAATCATCCTGGTGTCCCAGCTGATCTTCGAACATCCATAGATAATTGATATAGGACTATTTCCCTTTTCTTCAATCCCTTCCCCCGCGACACACACGTCTTAGATTTCTTCCCATATGTTCCCATTTCACTGATCACCCACTGGTAAATCTGTAAAAGCTCTTGATCTAAAGTATCATTCTCGAGTCATTTACAGCATTTATGACACACGTTAATTCTAAGATAATAGGATTCAAGAAAACTTGAGAGTCCAACGTGGCTGTAGCTGCCACACATTATATCATATACAGGCTTACAAGCCTGTAGGATCAGCTTTATGAACATTCAGTCATCTTTTTATGCTTTTGCAACACTATATAACCCACAGTTGACTCATCATTATTTGGGCACCGTAAAATATTATGATATACATTTGTATTCATAAAATGCCCATTGTCCATTAATCTCTATTTCTGTTGGGGTCGGATTTTCTTAAAAGCCATAAAAAGTCATTTTCACCTAGTGGTTGAGTCCAAAATACTACCCGCTTTAAAATGTGTGATGTGTTCTGAATTAAAATAGCAACTCCAAGCCCCAAACGTAAGAATTTCAAATGTTAAATTTTGGAACATCTCTTCAACTTAATTCTTACTGCATTTCTTTATTAAGTCATGCTTCTCTGATTATGCGAAACCAGTTAAGGAACCCTAGAGTATTGCCAAGTTTTTATTGAAAATGAGTTTCAGGGGCGCCTGGGTGGCGCAGTCGGTTAAGCGTCCGACTTCAGCCAGGTCACGATCTCGCGGTCCGTGAGTTCGAGCCCCGCGTCGGGCTCTGGGCTGATGGCTCAGAGCCTGGAGCCTGCTTCTGATTCTGTGTCTCCCTCTCTCTCTGCCCCTCCCCCGTTCATGCTCTGTCTCTCTCTGTCCCAAAAATAAATAAACGTTGAAAAAATAAAATAAAATAAAATAAAATAAAATAAAATAAAATAAAAAGAAAATGAGTTTCAGCAATTCAAAGGTTTATCAAAAGGGGGAATTCTTTAGCCCCACGATCTCACTGAATCACTTTAGCACACAATATGGTTTCGGCAAAGACTACTTAATTTGCCCTTCTAACCAAGGCAGGAGGGGTACCTGGGTGGCTCAGTCAGTTAGGCATCCAACTCTTGACTTAGGCTCAGGTCATGATCTCACAGTTTGTGAGTTCAAGCCCCGCATCAGGCTCTGTGCTGACAGTGCAGAGCATGCTTAGAATTCTGCTTTTCTCTCTCTCTGTCTCTCTCTGTCCCTCCCCCCAACTCTCTCTCTCAAAATAAATAAACTTAAAAAAAAATAAAGGCATGAGTTCCCATGATAATATTTCTAATTTCAAATCTGATAGTACCATGTAGAAGACTTCAGAAATTATTATTTAGGTTTATAACACAAGCAATTGATTCTCCTATTGATATTTTGAAAATAATGTTGAGATTTAAGAAGTGATAATCACTCAAGTCCCTCTACCACCCTACAGTATTCAGAGCTCCCAGAGAATGAATATATATAAAATAATTTATAATAATATTAATATCTAATTTACATGTAATTATATATTAATATTATTATATAATAAAATATATAATGCATATATTATATATGCTATATATATAAAATTTTAAAGAATTGGCTCAGCAATTATAAAGGCTAGCAAATCCAAAATCTACAGAGTGGACCAGCGTATGGATGCCACGGTTCAAGTTCAAAGGTCACCAGGCTAGAGACTCAGGGAAGAGCAAACGTTTCAGTTTAAGTATGAAAGACTTCTACTACAGAACCCCCTTTTGCTTGGGGTGGGGGGGAGTCACTCTTTTGTTCTATTCAGGTTTTCAACTGATTTGTCAGTTGATTTGATGAAGACCCACCCACATTAGGGAGCAATCTGTTTTACTCAAAGTTCCCCAATTAAACGTTAATCTCATCCAAAAGCACTCTCATAGACATATCAGTACAATGCTTGACCACATATCTGGCATCCTGTCCCAACCAAGTGGACACATAAAATTAACCACCCCATTGGGGCGCCTGGGTGGCGCAGTCGGTTGGGCGTCCGACTTCAGCCAGGTCACGATCTCGCGGTCCGTGAGTTCGAGCCCCGCGTCGGGCTCTGGGCTGATGGCTCAGAGCCTGGAGCCTGTTTCCGATTCTGTGTCTCCCTCTCTCTCTGCCCCTCCCCCGTTCATGCTCTGTCTCTCTCTGTCCCAAAGGTGAATAGACGTTGAAAAAAAAAAAAAATTAAAAAAAAAAAAAAAATTAACCACCCCAGTCACCTTGAGATCTGAGCCAACGGAGAGGTAAGTCTCAGGTGTCATATAGATGGAGATGAACAGTAGCAGTGTTGAGTAGAGGTCATGACTTACACAAATGGCCAAATGAGCTTGTAGCTACTCAAACCTCCCATTAGTGACCCATGTACTGACCTTTACCAAGGTAGGTATCTTTTT
Organism: Puma concolor; assembly: GCF_028749965.1. Taxonomy (NCBI): domain Eukaryota; kingdom Metazoa; phylum Chordata; class Mammalia; order Carnivora; family Felidae; genus Puma; species Puma concolor. The sequence continues at coordinate 145,238,910 of NC_141675.1, read as the reverse complement.
TTTTTAATGTTTATTTATTTATTTTGAGAGTGAACAGGGGGAGGTGAAGAGAGAGGGCAAGAGAGAGAAACCCAAGCAGGCTGCCAGTGCAGAGCCTAAGGCAGGGCTTGGTCCCACAGACCAGGGGATCATGACCTGACCTGAAATCCAGAGTCAGACGCTTAACTGACTGAGCCACACAAGTGCCCCCAGATAGGTATCTGTTCATGAGGAAGAGAGAAGACTGTGTGCAAAGTATGGGAAGAAAGTTCAAGCCACGTGCATCGTGCTTTCCTCGGTCTTACTATCCGATGCCACTCTCATGCCTTGAAGAGAAATGATTGTGAAGGCAGGGAGGAGGCTGCAAGTTACTGGTTGAGATTATTCTGAAGGAGTGGAAATTCCTTCTACCACATAAGATCATGCAGGCTTGAGTGAAGAGGGACATGATTGTTCCCTAAAATAGCATTCAAATAAGATGTTTCAGAACACTTCTGTCTTCACATCTAAACATACATCATCCAGGACCTGGCTGCATGTGCGTTACAAATTTAAAAATTGTGTGCAGGATGTTTTTGGAAGTAATTTAGAAAATCCAAACATATTCTTAAAGTTTTCTTCTTTAGATCAACACTCCTTTTCTCTGAGAATAAGGCAAGATTGTGATCATTCTTCCAGCTTTCACATTTTCCTTTTATGTGATCTCTCAATATGATTCACAGAAATTTAAAGGTCCCACTAGCAAAAGAGCCCATCATAATTAAACTTTGCTACATTATCCTTTCTAAGCAGACAGCCAGTTAAATATCGTTTGTCATCATTTTGCATAATATTAACCTATTCACATGTTATCTGTAGATATGTCATCTAAAACATTATGCAAATGGCCAGAATATTTTTCTCTCCCGACCCACTAATATTAGAGATTTCATAAATACTTTTGATTATTTCTTGATTGCCTAAGCTGTCTTAGGTTGTGTGAAGTAAAAAATGCTTTTGTTTTCTTAATAGCACTGACTTAATTATTGTCTAATGATACCCTCAATACCATAATGTGCTATTGTTTTAAGACTTGAAAACATTAGCCTCAAGTCTTCCTTCCATGGTTTTTAAAGCCTTTGCTTTCACAACACAAACTTAGTTTTCCAAAATGTTGGTAACTTTCCAAAAGATTGAAACACATAAAATCATTTTTTGCTTCTTTGACAACTATTTCGAAACTGAAATTGAATTTCAGTTGACTCTTGAACAACACGGGGGTTGGGGGTACTGAACCCCTGCACGGTCAAAATTCTGTGTTTAACTTTTGACTCCCCCAAAACTGAATTACTGATAGCCTACTGTTGACAAGAAGCCTTACTGATAACAGTCAATTAACAAATGGTTCTATGTATATATACTATATTCTACAATAAATTAAGCTGGAGGGGTAAAAAGTTAAGAAAACCACAAGAAAAAATACACGTACAGTGCTGTCCTGCAAAAAAAAAATATACGCATGCAGTGCAAACCCATGTTGTTCAAGGGTCAACTGTGTTACTTAATCCTCGCTTAAATACTAAGACTCTCTAGCTCTAATCCTGAATCGTTTATTTCAATAACTCATTCTTCCCACAAACATACGTTAAATATTTGTTCTGTGACTGGAGATACTAATTTCTAGTCAACTTCAAAATATATCCCATTTCAAACCACTTCTCACCATCTCTACCCAGAGTGTAACCTCCTCCCTGGTTCAGTGCTTCTGCCTTTGTTCCCATTTGATCTATTCTCCGTAGAGAAGCCAGTGGGATCCTGGTAAGCAGATTGGTTGTTACTTGCCACCTCAGGACTCTTCATAGTGTACCCATGAAAGTCAAATAGGTCTTTCATGATCGTGTCCCTCTTCTTCTGAACATACGTAAATCACTTTGCTCCACAAAAACTTTGCATGATCCCCCCTGGCCTACCTGCAATCCTTTTAGCATGTTCCTGCTCTCTGCTCACCTATAAGGCTCACCCTTTCTTTACTGGGTTCTCTTGTGCAAGTGAAATCTCATCAGAGATGCCTTTCTGAATAATCTAACTGAAGGCACCTCCTAGCTCACTTCCCATCCATTAACCATGCTTTTTGGCCTTCTTACCATCTGACATTTCATATATTTAGCTTTTGGGTATTTGGCTCCCCCCCCCCCGCCCCCGACCCCGCGAAATGTAAGTTTCCTAAGGAAAGGGAGTATATCTATTTGTACACTATGGTAACTCTTAAATGTAAACAGTGACTGATGTATGGAAGAAACATGTTTTGAGTGAATGAATGAAAAGTAGAAGATGTGTTAGAAGTTCTATTCCACTTTGGAATAAAAGTGAATAATTAATGAAATGCTCTGGTGAACGTATTCATAGCGTATGACAGAATTACAAGTAGAAATGTATTCTGCTTGGGAGAGCTGGAAAAGACGTTAGAAAGAAATAAAGAAAATCATTTGAGTTTAAAGATGAGCCAAAGTTTATTAAACAGGGAATGGCATGCATGTCAGAAGGACCAGCATAGGTCAATGTACAGAGAGCTAAAAGATGCCTAGCACAACTAGAAAATGGTAAATCATACAGCATGGTTGCCATATGTTTAGGTCAGCCTTGCTTGGAAGAATACCCCTTGTTAGTTCCCTAACATTTACTACCTACTTCCTTTATTCCATAGTAATATTGTATACACATACATTTATACACATGTTTATAGACATATATAAGCACATGTGCATTGATATACATGTGTAGAATATATATATATATATATATGTATATATATATTTCTATAAATATTGGGTAAATATTGCCCCATCACTATCACATGTTTTATTTCATTTTAGCCTCACAACACCCCTGTGAATTAGTTGTAGCCAACTCTATTTTACAAATGAGGAAGCTGGCAGTGAGACAAAGGCAATTTGCCCAGAATCGCGGAGTAGTGGCAAAGCCAGGTTTTGACTTCAAGTTAAATCAGGTTTTGACTTCTTATGTCACATTACCTCCCATCCTGTCATTTCCTTAGTACTGCAGAAAAGTGTACCTTCCTGATATAGTGAAAGATACAGGACCACTGTATCATGTAGGATGAGATTAGGCTTAGTGTAATTGAAAACCCAAATAGCAAGTTTAATCAAGAAAGAAGCTTAATTCTTTCTTTCATGTAGAGGAAGCTCTTTCATGTAGAGGAAGTCAGGATATGGGATGCCTTGGTGCCCCAAGAGTTGGAGAGCTTCAATTTCTTCTCCCATTCTGTTCCATCGTGTATAGTTTCATTCTGAAGGTGATCTCTTGGGCCAGAATAACTGTCGGGACGCCATACATTCCACCCAAATACCAGATCACTAGAAAGAGGAGATTTTTCTCCTTTTGCATAGGTTTCCTGGAAGATGGGTATACAATATTTGCTTACTTCCCATTGGCCAGAACTTGTCACGTGGTCACAGCTTAGGGATGGAGTGACTTCTATTCTGGACAACCACATGGCCAGCTAAAAAAAATACAGGCTCTACTTTCTTTTTTTTATTTTTTTAGAGGATTTTATTATTATTATCTTTAAGTAGGTGTCATGCCTACTTACTTGTGTGTGAACTCACAACCCCAAAATCAAGAGTCACATGCTCTCCACTGACTGAGCCAACCAGTGTCCCCAGGTTCTACTTGAAAGAAAGAAAGAAGGAAGGAAGGAAGGAAGGAAGGAAGGAAGGAAGGAAGGAAAGAAAGAAAGAAAGAAAGAAGGAAAAAGGAAGGAAGGAAGGAAGGAAGGAAGGAAGGAAGGAAGGAAGGAAAGAAAGAAAGAAAGAAAGAAAGAAAGAAAGAAAGAAAGAAAGAGAAAGAAAGAGAAAGAAAGAAAGGAAGGAAGGAAGGAAGGAAGGAAGGAAAGAAAGAAAGAAAGAAAGAAAGAAAGAAAGAAAGAAAGAAAGAAAGAAAGAGAAAGAAAGGAAGGGAGGGAGGGAGGGAGGGAGGAAAGAAAGAAAGAAAGAAAGAAAGAAAGAAAGAAAGAAAGAAAGAAAGAAAGAAAAAAAAAAAAAAAAAGGTAGGTATGACCGGATGCCACAGCATTCTCTGCCATAGTCATCAATGGGACTATTCTCTTTCAACAGAATATTCAGGGGTCTGGAAGCTATTTGGCCCATGGGCCAAATTGAGCGTGCTACCAGTTTTTGTACATTAAGTTTTACTGAAACACAGCCATGCCCGTTTGTGTGTATATCATCTGTGGCTGCCTCAGCACAGCTGAGTAGTTGGAATGGAGACTACGTGGCCCACAAACCCTACAATGTTTACTATAGGATCATTGACGGAAAGTTTCCTGATCCCTGCACTGGACCAGTGGGTTCAAGTGTCTAAGATAGACTCAAATTTTTTTAATTTCCCAACCCTGTTAGTATAAAAAGAGAGACCCCAACAAAAAAAGCCTCAATACAACTATATTTTTTAATTTATAAATTATATACATGCAAGGCAGTAATAAAATAGGATGTATCTTGGTTTTCATCTAACTGAATTAAGTAGCTATGAGAACTGGAGCAAATCATTCATTCCTCAGTTTCCTCATTTGTAAAATGGGAAATATAATGATATATATACCTTATAGGTCTGCGCTCAGGGTTAGGTTGGCCCATCTGAAGCACTAAGAAAAGTGCCTGGTATGCTTTCAATGTGGCACAGTAACTGATACAGCAAAGGAGCCATGTTTTTTAACACATTCATGCATTCCAACATTATAGGACATTTATCAGAGTTTCCTGGGTAAATGGCTGAGTTGCTGGTTCCAAGAGCTATGTTCAAATCCTGGCACACTCACTTACTAGGTGGATAAACTTTTTGACCTCTCAAACCTCAGTCTGTAAAATCAGGATAAGAATCCTGTTTGCCTAGGTGTCGGTCAATGCCTGTGATTCCCTTCAATCCATGCTTCGCACATAATAATCATTTAACAATCTTACCTATCGTCCTCCTCCACTCAAAAACGTCTACAGCTTTCACTAGCGTGAGGCGGGGAAGGAGCTAGAGCCCACAGAGTCCATAGTTTTCCAGCAAGCGAATGAGGTACGCTAATACAACCCCACTCACTGCAGTCTTGCAGTGATTTTCATGCAGCCCTCCCTCAGCCACATGGCATCTCATGCCCATGCTTTCTGCGCCGTGTCTTCTTTCCTCTCCATCCCACCATTGATGCTTGCCAGCATATCTTTACTATTTTCCTCAGAGAGGTAATCCTAATTAGAATTTCTCAGGAAACTTCTTCTCAGGCTCCCACTCCATTCTTCCTTATCATTACCGAAAATAGTACCTCAGATGCTGCTGATGGGGCCAGAAGGATACATACTGAGAAAGAACCATTGGATTTCTTTGACAGATGCCGTGCTAAAAGCAGTGTGGGACGAAATGACTGAGGTGAAAATCTTGCTGGATTGGAAGTGAGAACAAGAGAGAAAAAATTGGCAACAGAGGGTTTGGCAACTTTTTCGGGAATTAACTGTCCCGGGGTGCCTGGGTGGCTCAGTCGGTTGAGTGTCAGACTTCGGCTCAGGTCACAGTCTTGGGATTCGTGACTTTGAGCCCCACATCAGGGTCACTGCTGTCCTCTCGGAGCCTGCTTCAGATCCTCTGCCCCTCCCCCCTCTCAAAAATGAATAAACATGTATTTATTTACTTTTAAATTAACTGTGCTGGGTCCCACAGAGCCCTGCTTCAGGTTCATCCCAGCCTCAATGCTTCAGGTTCATCCCGTTTGAAAACCCAGCAGTTGACGACTTGATAAAGTGAAATCCGGTGGACCAGGGGTGTGTGTAGAGGGCTGTCCCTGTCATTGGTGTCAGGGTCTCATACAGAAACTGGATCCCTTGACCTCGCTTGCTTACTTCATAAGCTTTCATTCCTCTCCTAGCTTTTATTCAAGCACTACTGGCTGTTCCTTTCAAGTCTCTATCCTCAAAATTACTGCCAGGTTTTCTCTGGGGGAGGAGAAATGATGTTGACCTTACAGACATTAGTTTTATATCCTCCATTTAAACCTAGAAGACGTGTGGCCCATAGTCCACTAGCATCCATGCTGACAACCTATACATTGTTCTAGGCTTGAATGCAATTTGATTGGAAATAACCTCAACAGTGAACTCCAAATATCATGCTATAAACTAAAAACAGAAGGAAAGAAAACTGTCTCTCTCTCTCTCTCTATCCCTCTCTCTCTCTCTCTCACACACACACACACACACACACACACACACACACACACACACACACCATGCTGGCAGCTCTAGAATTTGTCCTTTTCTGATTTTTAATTAGGCTCTGTTTTTGAAGTAAACAAGTATCTACCATAAATACTGTGAACCGATTGGGAGTATTTTCCTTCCCTGGAGCTCAAGCCACAAGTGCTTCTAAGCAGCCAGTCTTTATGCATAAACTGCAGTGTGTGAGAGCTTTAAGCTCGTTCGAAATGGAAGTGGTGATCACATGGGAAGTAGGGATGAATTTTAACCTAATAAATAATCATCATCCATGCCTACTTGGAAAATAGCTTTCTTGTTGAATAATATTTCAATATATAATATCTTGAAATGAGACTGCCATTACTAATTTAAGTATAGCTTGCCATATAAATCATGCAAAGATGTACCTACATGATGCCTAAATTACTCTCCGAGGCCACCTTTTCCTGCTTAAGTTACCTTAAGGAGAACCCCATTTAGGTGATATTAGGGCCAGTTAAGGGGAGGATAATGACCATGGCAGAGCATCAAGCCCTTGCACTTGGCGACCTCCCCCTTATGCCAGGCTAGTGAAGTGCTCCGGGTCATATTGCACATTCATAGGTCAGTTTTCTGAGTGACGGTGAAGATCCAGTATTAAGACGAGGTCAGATCCATCCTAACTGTGACCCGTACCACATAAGAGGCTCCTAGACTAATCTACTATGTGCTGTATCTGAATTTCAATCAGGAGGAACAAATCTCTCAGAATCCTTGTATATGCCAGTGGTGTTCCGCTGACCTTTGAATTACAAATAGATACTGAGAAAGAAATCCCTGGAGCAGGCAATATCCATTAAATAACAATTATGAAAAGCTGTTTGCCTTTTGGAATGGCTTTTCCCATAATGAGGCTATGACCAAGTTGGGAGGCTGAGGGGTGGGGGGACCCATGTAGTTTCTAATTCTGAATTATTCATTTATCAAATAGAGAGAAATCTTCCAACCTGGGCTGGGGAGAGAAAGTCCAGGAGGCCCAGGGGCCTTTCTTAAGGCCAGGGTTTATACAGAAAGGGCCACAGAGACTATGCTAAGAATCTAAAAGAATTAGACTAAAAATCCAGCTTCTTTTCTCCATGAGCATTCAAATCCTTGGAGTAAGATTCTGTGTGGTTTAGGTTGTCTCCAAATCACCTAAGTACATCTAGTTTCATTAAAGGTTCAGTCTTGGAAAATTTTGATTGTTCCTCAATATTTGTTATTTACTTTGGATACGTTCAGAAAATATCGTGTGCATTGTTTCTCATGTATATATATATATATATATATATATATATATATATATATATATCTCCTGTATACACACACACACACACACACACACACACACACATCTATAAAGAATTCTTAGGTTGAACTGTAAAGAATGGCGAGGATTTGGATATGTTGTACCTTCAATACATCCATTGTATACAGTTTCCATCCTCAGAATGCAGCACCTTCATTGTCTAAGACTTCAGTCTTTGGAGTTAGATGGTCCTGAGTGGAATCTCAACTTGGTTCCTAAGTTGTATAGCAAATTATCCAACATTTAGTCTATTTTTCATCTGCTAAATAGGAATAATAATGTCTAGCTCATAGGGATGGGGAGGAGATAAAATGAGAGTATGTTTAATGCTTACCTAAGCATTGGGCATATAGCAAGTCCTCTAAAAATGGTTCTATATTTATTATTCAGCTTTTGCTGCAGCAATAAAGAACTCTCAAATTTTAGTGACTTACAAAGTAAATATTTAATTTATTGCTTCCTTCCACGATAGCTACAGGTCTGCTGCAATTTTGCTGGAATCTGCTTGGCTTGACTGGGCTGTATGTGACTTTTCTGAATGAGCAGCCATTCTCTGGAAAATGCTGTTGGCATGGTGAAGGGCAGAAACTCAAGAGAGTGGCAAGAATCCCAGATGCTTCTTAATGTTTTTGCTTAGAAGCAGTACAGGGATAGTACAGATATGGCAGACTGGGCTGCAGACCCCTGCAATAAAGCGAATATTGAGATAAAGTGAGCCACATGAATGTTTTGGTTTCTCAGTGTGTATAAAAGTTGACTTACACTATAGGCATGCCTCATTTTATTGCACTTTATTGCACTTCCTAGATTGCATTTTTTTGTTTCGTTTTGATTTTTACAAATGGCAACCACACAAGGAGTAAATCTACTGGTACCATTTTCCTACAGATTTATTCATGTTTCTGTGTCACATTTTGGTAATTCTATAAATATTTCAAACTTTTTAAATTATTATTATATCTGTTAGGATGACCTGTGATCAGTGATTATGACTGACTGAGAGCTCAGACGATGGTTGGCATTTTTTTTTTTTTTGGCAATAAAGTAATATTCGCTTTATTGCAGCTCTCTGGAACCGAACCCACAATATCTCCAAGGTCTGACTGCATATTGTTACTTCCATCTATCTTTTGTCAATCAAAAAAGACAGGTGGCCAAACCCAAAGTCATAAAGATAGGAAAGTGTGCCCTACCTCTTAGGAGGCGGTGAATATTTGGGACCATTATACATGACTTACTATTATTAGGTGGTAACCATGGAGTCATAAAGTTTCAATTTCTTTTCAATTTTGGTGGTAATTAGGAGATAAGAGGCATTGTACTTTAATCAATTTTAACACCTATTGTGTCCATTCTATAAATATTGGCCAGTGATACTTGTGGGATATTTTTAATTGTTCTCTTGGCAGTAATAATCATCCAACATTGCCTGGGATATAGTGACAAGGACATTCTTTTTATAAATACAGTTTCTTTTTTTTTATTTTTTTTATTTTTTTTTAAATTTTTTTTTTCAACGTTTATTTATTTTTGGGACAGAGAGAGACAGAGCATGAACGGGGGAGGGGCAGAGAGAGAGGGAGACACAGAATCGGAAACAGGCTCCAGGCTCTGAGCCATCAGCCCAGAGCCCGACGCGGGGCTCGAACTCACGGACCGCGAGATCGTGACCTGGCTGAAGTCGGACGCCAACCGACTGCGCCACCCAGGCGCCCCATATAAATACAGTTTCTATAGGTACTCTTTTTACCATTAGTATTTGAGAGGACAAGAGAAAATTCATAGATTACATTTCTTCAGTCAGTGGGAACTCTTATTCCAGAAGAAAAATGGTACTGCAGGCACGACTCTGAATCTTATTACACCACGGTGTTATGAAGGTACCGCCATCCCACCCCACTCCTGGCATTCTGCTACCTCACTGAGCGTGGCTTCCTGAAATAATAATAACAAATTAACTGAGCCCTTCATGTATTCCTATTTATTCTAAAAGTGTCTTATGAGAGATCTACTATAAAAAATCCTCATTTTACAGATGAGAAAGTTGAGGGATGGCAAGGTTAGGTGGCCCAAAGCCATACAGCTGGGCAGGGAATGAACAAGAATTGAAACCCCAACAGTCAACCCCAGAGCCTTCCTGTGCACTGCACTACCTCCTGTGAAAATGTGGGATAATCATGAACAGTCAAAATGCATCAGTCGCTTATTACGGGGGCAGGCATGAGTTCCGCACATCAATGCATTTACTCCTCAGAGCGTGCTTTGAAAACGGGCATTACCATTATCCCCATTTTACGGATCTGGAGAGCTAAAATGGCACAGCTAGTTAAGCAGTGGAGGCTCACTTTGAAACAAGGCATTCTGGTGTCAGAGTTCATGCTCTTGGGTGCCATGTGCCATTGCTTTGACGAAAAAAAAAATAGTGGAAAGCTTTATTAACCTCAAAACGCCCACACTCGTCACACATCTTGCGGCCCAACTCTACATCCCCGAGGCTATCCAAAATTTCAGACCCATCTCACAAAGATTTCAGAGATGCGCTGCTGGTCCAGCCTATTTCCTCCCTTTGCCTCCCAAGTTATTCCCCCTCCTGTCACCATAACAACACACAACCTGCAATACACAGTTGGAATCGTTATCGAGAGCGGCAGAAGGGAGAAGCTTTTGATGTGTCTCTTCAGGGGTCCTCTCTGACATCTCTATCTCCTCGTGGTGAACTTTGGGCATCCTGTGATCTACAGCACTGCCAATTATGCTCTAAACGGTGCAGCTGCCTCTGTGGGCTCCCAGCTCACAGGAACCGGCTAGGGCATCTCGGGTCCATATGCGTGCTCTCCCAACACCCAGCGCCCCCCAAATCAGAACGAGGGGAGCGTCTCCGTTACAGAAAACACCGCATAGAGTAAATAAGGAAAAAACAAAAGCTGTGTCTGCCTGTCTCTTCTTTATCACAAAGGGACCACCAACGGCTGCAGGCAAATGAGGGAGATAGCGTGTTTCCAGACTCCTCCTTAGTCAGGCAAGTGAGGAAACCAGAAATCAGTATGCTGCCCAGAATTGAAACCAAAGAAGAGAGAAATGCCACTTGGCAAATGCAATTTGGGCCCAGGAGTTCTCGTTCCTTAGTCAGTGGGCCAAAAGTAGATTTCCCCCCATTTGTAGTGAGCACCCCCATTTATAGTAATATGTGGGACTGGAAAAATTCCCCATGAGGGAGGGACACACGTTAAGTACTTCTTTGTTTTGTTAGTAGGTCTATCAAAAAAGTGCACCACAGGCACCATGTAGAAACATGTCAGCATCTTTCTGGTGACATCACGCACTTGAATATCAAATGTCAGGGTCTAACCTGTGGCCTCAGTGATTACTATGGGATGGATAGGGAAGCCACTTCTTTGAGTCTCAGTTTCTTTGTTTAGAATCAGTGTTGACATGAATCTGGTTCACACTACAGTACTGTGTGAGGAGAATAAATCAGATAATATTAAAAAAAAAATTCTCTACACAGGGGTACCTCAGTCAGTGAAGCACCCATGACTCTTCTTGATTTTGGCTCAGGTTATGATCTCGTGGTTCATGAGTTCGAGCCCTGCGTCAGGCTCCACACTGTCAGTGCAGAGCTTTCTTGGGATTTTCTCTCTCTCCCTCTCTCTCTCTGCCCCTCCCCTGCTCATTCTGTCTCTGTCTCTGTCTCTCTCTCTCAAAAATAAATAAACATTTAAAAAAATAGTATCTAAATCATAAGGAAGGAATCATTATCTTATAATACATGGAGTATTTTAATATACAGACTACACTGTCCCATTTTTTAGACACAGCCACGTAAGACCTACTTCATATGTATTCAATGCCACACAGCCTTATGTATCCCAATGTCCATAATACTCAGCAATACTGGATACAGACATTGAATTTTCTATATTGACCTCAAAATATGTATAAAACCTAGTTCCTTGACAAAACACAAGTATATTATCACCCACTGTGATGATGACTGGATTTTCCCAGAGATTTCTCAGACTCTGTACCCTCTTGTGCTCCTCAGCTGAGAGAACCCACCTATTTAGGCAGTGATTTAACCTACTTTCTAATGGTGCCAAGATATGATGGAACAAGCACACTAATGAAAATGCAAAATGCCCCTCTTATAGCAAGAATTAATTACTATCACCAAATCGTGGCAACACATCTTTCAAATATGCAAAGTTCTACATGTGTGTACCAGGCATGTAAGAAGAGAGAATATTGCATGCTTCTGTGAAAGCTCTCTAGAGAAACTACAGACCAGCCTGTCCCAGATAACCAAGTGCTGGATTCATAAATTCTGTGAACACAATTCTCTGAACACAAATGCATGGAAAACACTGGGGCATCCCCTCTACCTGGAATATCTCATTTCATATCTATATATGAAAACCATATCCATTCTGTCTACGTACTTAGTCGCAAAGTACAAAATGCATAACGAAGATGTCAAACACGTCAATGAAAATATCGCTATAGGCTTCCCACCTTTGGACATGTTCACACACTGATCTGGGCAGACCCTTCAGTGAGACCCAGGGGAACTGAGGGCATCCCTTCCAAGCTGGCCCGGCTGGCATGTTTCGGAATTGGAGGAGTGTATTCACTCATCTGTGTGGTTCCTAGTGGCTTCACAAATGAGCTGGCACTGGATGCTAGATGCCGGTTATTTTATTTGTGAGAATCCAAAAGTAATTAAAATGTTCACAGAGGAGGAGAATACAAGTTTGTCACCCTGATCTAGTCACAATTGTATTCACACCATGGGGCCTTTAAGACAGATGTTGGAACACGCTATTATCACGACTGGAAGCAAATCATTACCAGTGAAACCTAAGAAAATAAAATTTGAGATCAAGGTGGTTGTTTGTTTTTTTTTAAATAAATAACAAATGATTCAAAGATATTCTTCTATTGCACATTCTATTCTATTCTTCTAAAGCCCATTCTGCTTTGCTTTCTTACATGAGGAGGTAGAAGACAGAGTTCAAGGTATGTGGCTGGGAATTTGAGAAGTATCATTTTAACTTCCTATAGCAGTACCATATCTCTTTTCCTTATTTATTCATCGATCTGTGCCAAATAAATAAAGAACCCAATGATGTGCCACATGCTATTCCAGAAGCTGGGGTTATAGCGGTGAAGAAGACACACAAAGACTCAAAGAGCTTATTTTCTATCGGGTGAGGTAGAAAATAAAAAAGTAAGGGAAATTATATATATATGGAGGTAACTGACAGGTAGAACATAAGTCAAATTGGGAAGCAAAGAATAACTTAAGGTTGATGAACCATTTTAAATGGAACCATTTCAGAAGGCATCCCTGGTGGAGGACCTTTCAAAAGAGACCTGCTATAGGAAGAGAGGGAGCCAGGTAGGGCTACAGAAAGAAAGAAAGAAAGAAAGAAAGAAAGAAAGAAAGAAAGAAAGAAAGAAAGAAAGGAAGGAAGAAGAAGAAGAAGAAGAAGAAGAAGAAGAAGAAGAAGAAAAAGAAAGAAAGAAAGAAAGAAAGAAAGAAAGAAAGAAAGAAAGAAAGAAAGAAAGAAAGAGGTTTCTAGGTAGAGAGGAATGCAAACAGAAATGTCTGGAAATGGGAACATGCTTGAAGTTTAGGGAACCTCACTGAACACACTCAAAATAGAAAGGAGGCGCTGGGAGGCAGAAGGAAATGTTTTCTTTGGCCTCATTTAGTGTTCGCTAGGCTGTACTTAAAATCTACTTATATTTCAAGTCAAGAGAATAAAGCAATTCACCAACTAGCCCTATATTCGTACACCCACACTTGCACAATTTAATGAAAACGGGCTCTCTGAAAGTAAACAGACATGGTATAAATATCAATACGCTTATGAACTAGTTATTAGAGACAGGGTGCACACATGAGTGAAAATATAATTTAAATTTTGGTTTTCTGACCTTGTCTAATGTCTTGAAAGGTAGGGATAATTCGACCAATTTCACATCACTTTCCTCTTGTCCAACTTCCCCTTCTTGAAACTAAGGCGTGATTTAGTTTCCAAAGAATCTAATTTCACCACGATTGCTAAGGAATGCCTCTAATGATGCCCTTCACTTCCACTCGGTGCCAGCAGCAACGTGAACCACCAAATTATTGTGAAGCTGAATGAAATAGAGCCATTCATCAGAGCTAAGTAAAAATAAACAGTTGAAATCGCCTGTCAGTCTCAGGGGGGAAATGAAGGGCCGGTTAAAGATATCTTCCCTTTTAATAAGAAATTTTATTACTTTGGGGGCGTGTTGTGTTCCCAATCCCAGAGTAAGCCAGCTGCCATATCACCTTTGCTGTTGTCTGAGCCTATAACTACTGCAGTGTGGGGTGTCCTCATAAGCAAGGATGATAATGGATGTTTAATGAGCACCTAAAGTCGATGAGGCTGGAACCAAGGATCGTGGCAGAATTCTGCATGTTCTTGCTACTTCTCCATCCTTTCTGATTTGCTCGCTAAGCTCATCTGCTGTCAAGTGGATACTGTGTTAAATTTCTGAGATTACTCACTCTATGTGCTCCTCTCTCTTGGATTTGATAAATGGAAGAGGAAGGCACCAATTAAAAACAAGTAAGGTGGTTGTGTTCCCAAAGACCTAGTAGAACAAGATCAACTGACTTTGAAGAAGGACAACGGGAACTGTGTTAGCTGATTACGCTGCCTCGCCTACCACAAAATTGTTGGTCTTAAATATTCGATTAAAATTGCAATGCATTTCATCATGTTTCTTTCTACTTTCCATTATGCTTCCATAGAGTGCATTGAAAGGGAAATACTTAAAGAGAAAAAATACATTTGATAAGTTAGGATAAATAAGACAGGTTGGGGTTGTGGGAAAAAATGGTCTGAGAGGGGGGAAAATAGCTAATTAATTAAATGGAAACACAGTAGAGAATGCAATCTTCAGTCGACCCTGTGAGATCCAAAGGGTGTATCAGGCTCCTTGAACTTCACTTTCTTGGTGTGTTTCAAGAAAATTGTTTTCCTACCTTTTTGTTCTAATTCAGCCAACACTTTACAAGGCCAGCAGAATGGGGGCTTGAGGAAAATTACAAACTGTACCTTGAACAGCAGGGGGCATTGTATAGCTCAAAGCTGAAAATCAGAAAGATGCCTTTTCAAAAGGAATTATGGATCAGCAGCATGTATTACAAGCACACAATTCCCTTTAGTGCTTCTGGAAGGAGCCAAAGCATGAATGAGTAACACTGGCACTGGATACTAGTAGAACTTCAAAAAGAAATTGGCCGTGCTTTATGTGACTTCTATTCATCTGCTCATATAAGAAACAACCCACCTTCTGTTAACAGGTACTTTCTTTGAATGTCCTGGTAATGACTCTAATACATATTACACATCAGATTGGTGATAGAAGAATCTCCCGCAAGGGCTGGCCCACCGTGGCAACAGTCGATATATATTCAGAAATTGTATCTTACGTTTGTGAGCCAGAGGCATGCCCACTCACTTTTCAGCTCTTGCCAGCTTTTGATTCATTTCTAGCTATTCACTGTGGGAGCAGATCATTGGAACTCACCGATGAGTTCTGCTCTTGTATCTGAAAGCCAAAACTGTAAGGTTTGAAGAGTGGAATTAATCCATCTCTGGCTTTCTTCAGGGCCTCACAAATTCTTGTCAGCCACTTCAGCTCTGACTTAAAAATAAAACTTCCTTTCTTTATTCTGGAAATTTCTGTGACAATAGGAATCCATGTTCTTCTGCCTTTTCATTCTCATCTTTCATTCCTAGTAAGACACCACCAAATCCGGTGGGGAAGAGGCCATTCTGAGTGTTCAGTGACCCTTTCCTTTCTTCATCCTAAGGCTTTCACATATTCTCTTTGTAAAGTCACCTGAACCCCCACCAAGCCCCTCAGTGAGAAGGCCTCAGGTGGGCCCAGTACTTATCACCATGGAAACTCACTGAGCCTTCAGAGGGAAGAAGCCCACTTCAACACAGAAGGCTGTCAGGAATCTGTAACTCAACCTAGACACTCACTGCTGTGCTAATGCTCCAGAGTCATCTTGAGAAATTAATAAAAATGATTGTTAGCACTCTCGCCTATTCCAAATCCATGAGAGAAAAATGGTGGATGGACCTGGTCCTAGAAAGCTACTGAAAATCTTCTGTAATAACAGACTCTTTGCTTTGTTGGGTATAAATGTGCATTGACAAATTGGTTCTTGAATTCTCTGCTTTATTGCTATGGTTTGTTGTAATTATAGATTTTGAAATCTGTATTTAAGAAATCAGTTTCAAAAGAGAACATCTCCACATGAAAGTCAGTCTGTTGCCTCTACTTTTATTCTTTAGAGTTTGATAATTATGGGTACGAAGCATATCAATTAAGGTTATGTTAGGTGTCGTAAAAAAATCTCAAAATGTTTAATGGCCAAATGCATTCTTTTCTTTCCTGGCTCCCAAAGGCTCAAAGCAGATGATCCTGACATCTGCCTCTCCTCCAAATGGTGATTTCAAGATCCAGGTTCCTTCTGTTGTGTGTCTCTCACCATTGCCATGCTTATCTTCATCAAGCTCATAGATCATGAGTGGAAAGATTTTAGTAGCCATGGATGGAAATGGTGTATATCACTACATGTTTCTAGAAGTCGATCATTTGGGCACATCTACTTAGAAAAGCAGGAAAATATAGCCTGGCTAAATGCCCTGAGAGAAAAGGAAATGAGATCAGTGAACAGATAGCCAGCGTCTGAATTACAGACTCCATTTTTAAAAATATTTTTACTGTTTATTTGTTTTTGAGTGGGGAAGGAGCAGAAAGACATGGAGACACAGAGACACAGAATCCAAAACAGGTTCCAGACTCCGAGCTGTGGGTGCAGAGCCCATCACGGGGCTTGAACCCACAAGCTGTGAGATCATGACCTGAGCTGAAGTCAACTGCTCAACCGACTGAGCCACCTAGGCACCCCAAGCTCTATTAATAATAATAGTTCCATTTTTTAAATTCCATAAACAAAAGTACAATCGCTATCAATCTTCTGAGTGCAAAGTTCTGTATGAAACTAAGTTTTATGGTTATAAAATAGCTAATTCAGTTGTGAAAGAAAGGGAGAGAGAGAGGGAAAGAAAAGTAAAGGGAAAGAAGAAAGAAAGAAAGAAAGAGAGAAAGGAGGAATGAATTAATTCCTGGCTGCTTTCCTCATAGAGTACTCAAATTCTGAGCTTAGTTTAGTTCAAACAAAACTGAGGCTAAAAAGACATCACCATAGAACAGGCCCTGTACCTTCGAGTAAGAACACCACCAACATCAACGACACATCCCGCTTGGCTAGCTACATAAAGAAAGGAAGTACTACCTGAGCAAGAAAGAGATCCTAGCAACTTGACCTTAAAGAGACATCTGCAGGAGAAAGAATGTAGCATTTAAGCTTCAGGGTTCCCTCTGACATGACCACCCTCCCTTGCTTTCCCAGTGCATCAGGGCCAAAGGTACAGCTACTAAGAAGGATACGAGAATCAGAGCAAAGTTGTGCTGTCACTGGAAGATTGTACTTGTGGTTGCATATCTCTTTCTCACACCCCACAGCTGCCACAGAAACATGACACTGTGCTGGCAGGCTATTAGAATACTCCACACATCACTGGATCTCCATAAATACAGTTAATTACCAGGTCATGAGCAAGAGCTTTTAAAAGAATTTCAATTCATATCTTGAACTGTTGAGACGGGAGTAAGATGTCACACTGACTGAGGACATGCTGTTGTTCTGCTGTGTCCAAACCCTGCTGACATGTCCTGAAGAACACAGAGGCTGCAAGTATTGTGCGATGTGTCTTAATCAAGCAGCAGGGAAATAGGAAAGAGGGAGCTTAAATGAGAAAAGGCGAGCGCTACCTAGAATGTGACTAAAAATGCATTTGTTTTCATGGGTCACGTCCAACAGTAACTGCAAATATTTTGGGTAAAATCTTTAAAGCATTCAGACTAAGGATAGACATAGTTATGAATGTTGGTTGCTGTTGACTTTTGTTCCACTGAACAAATATCAGGCTAAGTCCCATATAAGCAGGGAGTATGTGTGTTCTGTTTCTTGTGACGTGTCCCCAGTGCCCCAAACGACACCCCGCCCAAGGTAGACACTCACATAGGGATTAATGCTTCACTTCTGTCACAACTGAATGATGAACTACAGGATGGTCCCTTAAATAGTTTAAAAGACTCCTAAATAGTTTAAAAGACTCCTAAATAGTGAGTACTGTCATGAGTGATACCTCTTAGGATTGATACTTGAATGATATGGGATAGCCACATCTATAAGTAACAGGATAGGGGAGGGTGAGATTAAATGTTTCAAAATTATTATCAGTGAGGAAAAAAATGCCACAGTCATTAACATAAATGTAACAAACATAATCTGAGAATTACTGTAATATCAGAGGAATGAGTCTCGATTTGTCTACTCTCTGTAGTCTTTTTATTGTGGGAAGAAAAGCTCTCAAATTTAATTGGATAATTGGCTTATTATTGGCTGACTGATTAATTCCTTTTTAAACGACCTGGGCCATCCGATCACACCAAAACAAAGGCCTATGTAAATGAAAATATCAATGTTAATTAAAAGTGTAATTAATATTTATATCATAGATTTTACAAAACATTAATGATGTGAAAAAAATCATAAGCTCTATAGGCATCACTCATAGTATATTGGGATGCCTTACAAGAAATGCATGTGGTAGATCTAGACCTTTTTATATAGGCTTCAGAGCAAAATTTTATTATTTATTTTAAATTACTATAAAGGTTTATGGGTGAGTTGTGTTTTCTTGTCACATTTTCCATGATCCCATTTGCTTCTTAGAGGACAATGCAAGTCCCGATTATAATAGCGTTCCTACAGAGACATGCTGATTTACAGTGAAGTCTTTTCCCAAAATTGCCGAGTTTATACTGTAGTAAAATTCAGTGATTACCTATATCAGTGATCGCAAATTTTATTTTCAAACTCTGATGTCTTAATTGAGGCTACTTCAGGCACAGTGACAAGAAGGAACGCTCAACAGAAGTGTTGTCATGGCTGATTAGAAATGTTGCTACGGGCGTCAGAACGGGGAGGGCTCACGCCCTATGTACTTGCCAACTCTGACCTACACGAACAAATATTTAAAAGGCAAAAACATATGTTGCTGACTGCTCTTTTGGCCTGAATATATGAGGCTCTGTAAAGTATCTGGTTCTCAGGGCGCCCGGGTGGCTCAGTTGGTTGAGCAACAGACTCTTGATTTGGGCTCATTGTGATCTTTGGGTTGTGGGATTGCCCCCCCCCCCACCCCTGCCAAGTCAGTCTCGGTGCTGAGCATGGGGCCTGCTTTAGATTCTCTGTCTCCCTCTGCCCCTCTCCCCCACTCACACACTCTCTCTCTCTCTCTCAAAAGTAAAATAAAAAATAAAGTATCTGGTTCTCACTCTAGTGGGGTTGTTCATCCACTAGAAGAACACGACTAATTTCTTCTTAGTTCACAAAATGTAAAAACCAGGTGAATTATACTTCATTTGCTCTGTTCAAACTAGCTTTAACACGGAACGGGAATTTATTGGCTCACCCACTGCAAGTTCACGGGAAGTCAGACTTCAGAGTCAATCTCGTCAGTGGCTCAGTGCTGTCGTGAAGGCACTGGTGGCTTCTGTCACTCTTCCCTGCCTTCCACACTGTCAGCTTCAGGCTAGACCCGTTCCCTCATGGTGGTAAAGTGGCTGTGGCAATTTCAGCCTTCATAACCACATACCGCACCACGTGTGGTTGGGAAAGCGAGGGTCTGCTCTAGCATTGTGACCACAAGGTAGGGATTTGCCCTTGTGGCTCTCTTAGGTCTGCTCCTGAACTAAATGCTGTAGCTGGGGGGAAGGTATATACCAACTGGCCTTCGCCGTCCAGGCTCCATTCTGATAGCTCAGAGTGGGCTAAGCGTCTCATAAAGTCCATGGACTTCACAACCTCATAACATCTAGGCACCTGTGAAAAAGACTAAGGGGAAAGTAGAGTCTGGGTAAGCAACTAAAGGTGTCTACCCCATGACCTAACAGCCTGCCTTTGAGAAGTACAGTCAGTCAGGATCACAGGCTCTGGAGCAAGAATGCCTGCCTCTGACCACTGCCTCTTCCTCTTCCCAGCAGCATAATTTTGGCCAAGTTAAACTGCCTACCTCAATACCTCAGCTTGCTAATCTGTAAAATGGGGATAATTATAGTTCATAAGATTGTTATGAGAATAATGTGGAATTATACGTGTGGAAAATTTAGAATAGTACCTCATATTTAGTGAATACCATATAATTCTTAGCTATTAATATTTTTATAGCCTTGTTGCGTGATTAACTTCTCTCAGATGCCTTTATCTTTACACACACAAAATGGGATTTACGTGCTAGGATGAGAGGGTTGGAAAGTTCCCAAAATACAAGCAGTTCATATTCTTAGAACTTATTAGTTGCGATTGATAAGGTAGAATGGGATTTTTTTTTTTCTTTAGAGAAAGACTCACAGCTAAATGGAAAATAATTTGCCTTACGATCACACAGCGCTCAACACATTGACCTCGATATCCTGATATTATCACTGGATGACTTTATAATTGGATTCAGATTCTATATTCATTCCAGTCAAATTAATATTGCTCTTACTGAGGAAAGTTTTGTGTTCCGCTCTTATTTTTGAATGAGACTTGAAAATGGGCAGTACTCTACTGTCTAATTAAAGACCTATTCTTTACACACAGAGTTTTTGTTTTTTTGGTTTTTTGTTTTTTTCCTCATGAAGCACTTCGGTGCATTTTCCAGTGAGGTGTGGCAACGGGGCTATTGGAAAAGAAGTATCTGGTTCTCACCCACTCACTCCAGTGGGGTTGTTTTTTCCACTAGAAGGATGCAACTAATTTCTTCTTAGTTCTCAAAATGTAAAAACCAGGTAAATGATACCAAATTTGCTCTGCTCAAACTAGCTCTAACACCAAAAGGGAATTTATTGGCTCATACGCTGGAAGTTCATGAAGATTCAAATCCCTAGAATCTCCTTTTCTCAGATGAAAATTTAGCTTAAAAATTTTCTCACAGTTGGGGCACCTGGGTGGGCCCAGTCGGTTGAGTATCTGACTCTTGGTTTTGGCTCACGTCATGATCTCATGGTTCATGAGTTTGAGCCTGGTGTTGGGCTCTGTGCTGACAGGGTGGAGCCTACTGGGATTCTCTCTCTCTCTCTCTCTCAATTAATAAATAAGCTTTAAAAAATTCTCACAGGCCTTGGCTGATATTTTAGACAGTTTTCTTTGATTCTGCATGATATAGGTTAGGGGCAAAATGGTTGTATGGGGGACTTATTATCAGATAAAGAGGTAAACTCCACACTCAGAAGAGTTGCTAAGCAACCAGGCTTTGGAAAGACTGACATGATGGGCGTCAGGGTCTCTGGTGCCAACATAATCATCTGTCCTTCTTCCAGCCCTTTGCCTTCCTATAGCAGCATTGTCCTCCCAGACCAGATTTAGCTATGTGATGCCGGACAGACACATGGCTGCAATCCGTTCTTTCCCCCACTCCTCAAATCCCATGACTGAAGGAGCTCTTCCTTACCCATTTCAGATAGGAAAAATTCCAGAGAATGAGCCTATAGGACCAGCCTTCATCATATGCACATCCTTCTGGCTAGAAGTGGGGTCTACTGCACGGATAAAGAGGCAGAAGGATTATAAGTATAGGACGATGATAGGCATCATAGCTGGGAACTTGTTAGTGGGAAGATAAATGTTCTTTCTTAGTTTACCAATTCTCTGAGACAGCAAGGCAAGTGTGGATTTGGACAGAGCTGAACAACATATTCATGGAGGTGGGAAAGTAGCTAGCACACCCTTCACAGTTCTGCAGAGTACCTACTCCAACTATGTATATATATACTTGGAGCAGAGCCAATACCTACTGAAGGGGATCCCAGAAAGAAGGGCCATCAGGATCCCTCTCAGCAGCCTACGCCTCCCATGGCCTTCAGGGCTGATAGAGCAGCCCCGTCTCAGAAAAATCTCTCAATTCAGCACAGAGCATCCTCCTGCACTTTGCTGACACTTTTCTGAATCCTGCCCAGAGGACAGGAGCCAGGAAATGGAAAGCTTGGGGTCTGAGATGTTCATTTGCTTCTGAGGTGCATATAATTGCTGATGTGTTTGGCACTTAGACGTATATCTTAACAGTTAGCTTGTGAAAGATGAATTCATTAGCCCTGCAGGAACCATAAGTATGGCATTTTCTGACTTGTCAAAATGCCCTTCATGCATTTCATAGAATCATTTTTTTAAACAAATAAAGTTGGATTTATGGGCCACACCTCACCGAGAAGCTTAGGGCTGAAGGACAGAGTTGTGGTTTCTTTACAAAGAGGGGCCCTAGATTCCTACACTAGTATTATCTTACATCTGACTGCAGCTCTGTCTATAAAGAGATGGTTACCATTCATCTGGCCTATATGGCAAACATCCACATCTCATTGAGCCTAGGGTCTGACCAAAACTATAGCGTTATGTGATGAAATTGTACCATATGCCAGATGTCTTTGTTAATCAATTAATAAGCAACCTTCACATCTATGAGATTACACTGAACACTAGGAAAGATATAGCCCCCTGAAGGAACATGCAACTCCTTGTGAGTCACCTAAAACATTAAGAAAGATTGCGGACCTAATTCTAAGTTGTAACTGAGAAAATAAGTCACTATGTACTTCATGTGCGCTAGATTGGTCCAGATCCATTTCTTGGAAGACACGGGGCTTGAAATGGGTCTCAGATGATGGACAGGCAAAAAGGTATTCTTTACAGTCTCTTTTTCTGTGATTGGTACAGATATCTAGGGTTGAAATTGCATTTCAGGCAGTGTGAATAGCCTGAACCAAGCCACAAAGGTGATCTTAGAAGCCCCTGTGGAGCGTAGAGAGCAAGATGCACAGTAAATCATGTTGGAGGGTGAGTGGCAGATGATGAAAGCTGGACAAAAAGAGTTTCACTTGGTACAATAGTTTGCTGAGCAGGGAAGTAATGAAAGTAATATTTTTTTGAAAAATAAGTCATTCCACTCTGTGTGTGCGTGTGCATGCATGCACATGTGTGCATGAAAGAGAGAGAAAAAGGAAAAGAGGGGTGGGGAGGTGTCAAGTTAATTATTTAAAGGCAAAAGTAGCAAGCTTATTGAAGGTAGGTAGTAATAAAGCCGTGGATGATGACAGAGACAAAATGAGTAAAGGTCATAAAGGTATTTTCTAAAATAGGAAGAGCAGGACTTGACATTGAGACAAGAAGGAGAGAGAGACTCCACAGTTTTTGGATTGGGAGACCATTGAAAATTCAACCTTTGTTGTTCACGTTGGGGCCCCTCCTAGTTCCTCCCAAGTGGCCAGCAGTTGAAAGGAATAGTTTCTGGTCATTATTAGTGTGACTGAAAAAAAAAATTGCCAGTTTATGAGTGGCTCTACTCACTATTCCGCCAGAGAGAAACAAATGCCAAGATATATGTGAGGAATCCCTGAACCTTTGGATTTCCATGCCCAGCCTTGCTTTACCACAGTTTGTGTTCTCTCACAAAGACTGATTAGGTGGGCCTTGAAGGATGCTTATCTCTAGGGACAAAAAGATCAAGTGATAAACATTCTTGGTAAAATAAAGTTGGTAGGACCTAGAGTATAATTAGTGCTGGGTTATCATTCATGGAGGAATATTTGTTTCCTTTAACCAATAATTTCTAAGTTTAGAATTATTTCTGAAAAAGTATTTGTGTTTTTGTCTCTCTATAAATGTACAGTATACCCTTGAACAATGCAGAGGTTAAGGGCACCAACTGCCCTGTGCAGTCAGCAATCCACATATAACTTTTAATCACCCCCCCCAAATTTAACTACTAATAGCCTAATGTTGACTGGAAGCCTTACTGATGAACAGTCAATACATATTTTTGTATGCTATATGTATTATATAATGTATTCTTACAATAAACTAGGCTAGAAACAATGCTATTAATTATGATAGAAAATACACGTATAGAACTCTACCGTACTTGTTGGGAAAACTTGTGTATAAGTGGACCCCGCAGTTCAAACCCATATTGTTCAACGGTCAACTGTATAGCTGTAAATATCTATAGATGTGTATATATCAATTGCAAACACATCCAAAGAGTTGCAGAACACATCCCTATATCTTCATGCAGTCTTATAAAAAGTAGTTACTCTCAATTTTATTGAAAATACAGCCAATTAGTACACATCAGTAGTCAAACAAAATGACAGTGAGATTCAAGTACCACTAAATATGACTTCGTTCCATTTCAGGCTTCAGCAAATCAGTGAAGTCTGAATTAAATTTGGCTGCTTAATTCAAGCCCCTGATCAATACAAACTAAAAAGAATTGACCAACTTTTCTACTCTCCAGACCAGGTCAGCTAAATCTGAAGAGAGAAGTACCACTTAAAGGAACAAGTAACAGTAGTGCCTGGATTGGGGTGTAGCGTGGCAGAAATTGTGCTCTTAAAAGCCTAAGAGTCACTATTCCCGGGCTCCCAAGTCCATTTCTGTCCCTAATCAGCTATGTGATCACGAATGAGGCCCTTCACATCAGTTTGCCTCAGTTTCTTCACTTGTAAAATGGCAGAGTTACAAATTATTATCTCCACAGATAGAGTTTTATATCCATTTTTAGTGAGATCATGACCCTACACTCTAAACTCTTTGTGGTATAGACCGTGTCTTGTGTTTTCTTGTATCCCCTACACTGTCTGATGGAGTATCAGGCATACAGCAGGTGTTGGGCCGAAGCCTGTGGGCCGGTTGGTTTGTGTAATTAACAGACACTTAATTTTCACTCAAAGAACTTGTGGTCCAATAGGCCGACAGAAATTCCAACAAGAATTCACCAAGTACAATAGATGAGCAGGTAATGCCTGGGAAATGAGAACATAGATTTCGCTTTTAGAGTTTCAAGACCTCAGTGCATACTCTTGAGACAGCCCATTCTGTCATATGGCCGAGAATACAACAGCACTGACTTTTAGTGTTTTCATGATAAAGGTGCCTTCTTTTTAACATCCTTTAAGTTGGAGTGGGAAAAAAGGGTGGGTGTTTGGGTGGCATATGCATGCACACACATGTTGGAGAAAGGTTGTCTTCCTTTCTATTCGTAAAATCACTTTCTGCTGTTCTCAGAAATAAACTCTGACACCGAAGAAAGGAAACAGCTGCTAGTATTGAATTACTGCATGTCTAGAGGGAATAGCGAAAGAGTCAGTGCCTTTGGCTATGTAGGCTTTAAGAAAGCCAGATCGCATATTTCATTATACTTGATAACTTAAAAGGGATTTTCTTTCACACACCCACATAAAAAGGAATTGTCCAAGTTCTCATGCCATGGCATAAGAGAGTGACACGCTCTTCTAGCTGGCAGGGACCCAGGAGACTGTTCAGTACAGCAACCTCGTCTGCAGAAGAAGTTGGGAGAGCCCTCTTAGGATTAGATAGATTTTATCATTTTCCACTTAACAAAACTCTTCCAGAGTTTATTGTAGAGCACCTGTTTAAAATGATCTGTTTATTAATCTCACAAAAGGGATTTCCATCCAAATATAAATATTAATTATGTTTAAAAAAAATAGGAACACTGAATCCTGAGCTCTGGAATCATATACACCTGTGTTCAAATCCCAGCGAGGGCCATACTAGGAGCCTGGACAAATGACCTGAGGTCTTTACACATTAGTTAACTTTTCCTGTTAAATGAGAGATGTTCTAGTTTCTACCTTAAATGATACTGCATATACAGCACAAAATAGTGTCCTGCATGTGGTCAGTGTCCATTCCAGATTCAATCTTAAAACGGTTGCAGTTTATTTTCACATTCTAATTATAAACTAATGTAAGACAGATTCTTAAATCAAACAGTTTGATAGCACGGTCATGTCCAACACAGGAAAGGGGTAGAAAAAGTGACTATGGAATATAACAGATGTGGGGAAAGGGTTGATAACGTGCATTGAACATGATGAGGTTTTCCCCAGATTGCTGGGGTTCTCAGAATATGACAATTCCAGGCCACGTTCATAACACTCAGGCATTTTTGAACATAGTTTCCTCTAGAGGTAATCACTGACTGTCAGAAAAGGACAAATGGAGGGGCATCTGGGTGGGTCAGTAGGTTGAGTGTCTGACTCTTGATTTCAGCTCAGGTCATGATCTCCTGGTTATGAGAAGGAGCCCCAAGTCGGGCTCTAAACTGAGAGTGGAGGCTATGTAAAATTCTCTCTCTCTCTCTCTCTCTCTCTCTCTCTCTCTCTCTCCGTCTTCCCCACACATGCTCTCTCTCACTTGCTCTCAAAAAATAAAATAGAAAGAAAGAAAGAAAGAAAGAAAGAAAGAAAGAAAGAAAGAAAGAAAGAAACTGAGAGAGAAGGAAAAGGAAAAATGGAATTGACTGATCCTTCTAAGCCCCTCTCTAGCCCTCTTCTCACCTTCCACCAAACACAACATCCAACCAAACCACCAAACAAAGCAAACCTGTAGCATAATGGCTTCGGACTAAATGGCAACATTTTTAGCCAATGAACATTTAAAACAAATGAATAGGCATATTCTCTACAATGTGTAAGATTAATACCATGCCAAATACCAAAGAGGCTTTGCAAATGTTGAGTTGTATTTGGGAACTGGAATTGAGAGCAAAGTGGACCTTAGAAATATTTCTGCAAATGATTCCTTGAAATCCTTCTAAAGTTCTTCCAGCAATGTAAGTAATGGATGAAGGAATTATAAGATTTATTGGGATTAGGGTCCTGTTTTTTTTCCCCCAGTTTAATGTGATACAACACTAAGATTGGGTCACTTGTAGTTCTCACTTATTCAAGTTACAGAATTTTAGGAAAGGAAATAAACCAAATGTACAAGTTACCTTATAATTCTAAGGCTATACAGTTGTAAGAAAAATAACTAGCATATTTAAAGTTAAGCTATTTAGTATGACTTATGTCAAAAGAGTTAATGATAACCTTGGTATCCTTAACAGAGTTCAATTTTATCAGTGCTGCTATTTCTGTAGTCACAAGGAAAACCTGAATTAAGAATGTAGTTATTTCCTTCTGTTCTTCTAAGAACTTTTAGCAATAGTATCCTTGGATGTTCTAAGGTGGGGGGGGGGGTTGCTTAATAAAGCTTATTGTCAAATGGGATCAATGCAAGACAAATAGCCAACTATATTATAAAAGACAGGAGATAGAAAGGATATTTAATAAGCGCAGTGAATTTCTTACAGTCTGTATTCAGGACTCACTATAATGCATAGATGCCATCAACTCTCTATAATTTGTTTTTTAAATACTTTGGGAACTCGAGCACAAAAGCAAAAGACAACGGTATTTTAGTCATTAGGCTTTCAACAAATCTGAAAACAGACTTTGAGTCACATTAAAGAAAGATCAGGATTTCATAAAGTAGGGAGTCTAGATCTAATCAGAGAAGAATGGTTGAACATTGAAAGAGGAAACTTTATCCAATGGGACAAGCCCTTGTATTTTGTTGTTGTTGTTGTTGTTGTTGTTGTTGTTGTTGTTGTTGTTTCTAATAGAGATCTAGGCATGGAATTGTTAAAAAGAGAACAAATTCAGGCAGAGTATTGCCCTTCACTTAAAATTCGACAGCTTTTACATGGAACAGTTATTTTCAAACTGATCCCCACCCCCAACTCCTCCAAAACAAACAAACAAACAAACAAAAACAGTGATCAATTTAGCCTTGCAAATTCAACCACCTACTTTATTATATTGACAAATGTAAATAATTGTCCAGATGACATAGATTAACTAAAAAAAGTCCTGAGACCACATGAAGAAATTCGCCCAGGCAGAAATGTATCAAATGTGTGAAAAGTGAAGGCCACTTCCTTGGGTGCAGGGCTTCAATGTCACTCTACCTCTATACCCCAGGAATAGATTTGTATTATAATCAACAGGCGACAGAAGCCACATATCACTGCTCCTGGCAGTCTGTCAAATCAGAAATTCATTTATATGTGTGACAAGTCCTCCATTTCAGAACTCTTGGTGGGAAAGAGTAATTGATTGGCACCAATTACTTTATGGCCACTGATGCCTTCAGTGTGGCTTCCCCGGGCCCTCCTCCCTTGGACAAAGACAAAGTCTACCAGATGCATTTCTCACACAAGCTCAAGAAAACGATGGCTGTCTTTCTCCACAGAGCGCAAAGAGTCAATATACTTCTGAGACCTATTCTGTCTTCTTGCCTCAGAGGTAAGAGCACAGTCTTTCTGGCAGTTTGAGGGTAGGCTACTAACTTCCTGTTGTTAGGAGAATTTCACCTTCTACCCTGGCTTTTGTAAATCTTTCTTTTTGTACTAGTACATTAGGAACTAACTAAATTCTGTTTTAGTACTTGTTTACCTGTAGTTTTGTTAGCTGTATGTAGCAAAACAAAACCCAAAGCTAAATAACCTGTACTCATTACAGAAATCAAGTCAGCCACCGAGTGCCTGAAATTATAAATAGCTTATATAATATGTTATAGGCTATATAATAGAGCATATATAATTTTCCCATAATCTATTTGAAAATTAATGACTGCAAGTATTAAAATAAAGTTGGTCTGTATCTATTATCATTCAGTTGATTGGAGACACTCCATTTTCCACAGTTTACTCGGTTCTCCATCTATGAAACTCACATTAATTGGGGCTTACAATAATCCAAGAGCCACACTAGGCCTTGGGAAATAGAATGATGCCTACGAAGCCTAGGAAGTGGTGATTGCCCTCAAAGTCAAATCCTCCTAGACTATTTAACCCACTGAGGATCAGACACTTAGTTCCAAATTTTTAAAATTCGTAGGTGTGATCATATGCTTGCATCAAATTCCTTAATAAATAGGACTACAACTATAAAATGCCCACAAAGTTCAGAATAGTAAAAAGTGAGCACTCCTCTTTATTTCCAAAGTCAAATCTAAGATTGGAAACACACACATACGAACAAGTTACATTCATCCTAAGGTTGGCTCTATATACAAATTTGGCTACTTCCAATCACCATGGAATAAGTAGATTAATGAAAGGAAGAATGATTCTGGAGATCCTGGACAGAATTAGGATCTTATTCTGCAAATGCGAAGAAATTTAGACAAATGTTTAGAGGCCAGAAAAGAAATTGATCCCCAGAAGACTGATGATACGCAAAGAATCTTGTCAGTAGACCCAAAGAAGAAATAAAGTAAACGGTTAGAAAATTTAAAAGGTAATGAAATCTATCTTTCCATAGGGTGATCGGAAGTTATTACTGTGTAGAATGTGGCAAAGTGGTATGGCTGTGGGGTATTTGAGGAACTTCCTTGTTGTGGTTTTGAAGACTGCTAAAGTCACTAGCATCTGGGAAACTATTACAAGCAAGTTTATGTTAATTCAGGTTTGAGGTAATACGGTAAGAGATTAATAAGTTTGGTCCAATGTGTGGAAAAAGATGAAAAAACTTGGCAAATGCACCAAAGGATACAGAGATTTAGGAGGCCTGGAGGCCTGGGCTAGTAGGTATACTGGCTGCAGTATTAGGGAAGTGTGGATGGTGACAGCAGGAAGAAGTTTCACATTCATGGGAGCCAATAGTAAGAGGTCAGGGTAAAAAACAAAATCCTAGTCATTGTCCAGGTTCGGGGGAGCAAAGCACCAAGTATCTTAGGCGACAGGCTGATCTTAGCTCCCATTTGCCCAGGACAGCCCCTATTTATCTCTGTTTCACCCTCACTCAAAAAATTCCCTCGTTTGGATGACAGGTTAATTACGCCGTCATCCTTCCAGGAGAGTACATTCCGAGGAAGACTCCTTCCACCAGGGTTCTCTGGACAGAATCCTTGAATGGAATTCTTAGCACTAACCAAGTTAATTAGTTCTATTAGATACATGTTGCTGTTGGTTCAAGCTTTTTACTTGCCATGAAAAACTTTATATGATAACCCCAGATCCCAGTAAATCCACCGCACTTTTCCTGCCTCTGGAAGGGTCAGGACATCAAAAAGAACCAGTTCCTAATGCGTGATACATTTTATACAACTGCCCAGAAAGCAGGCCCCTCCCATTGGTTAACTCATGAATCCACAAAGAACTAGGTACATTTTGGTTCCACTTACTTTTCATGGTGATAATGACGTTTCAGAGCCTGACAATTTCAGAACAATAATAGCTAGGACTGAACTCAAAATGACTTTCTCAGACAGTATTTCAAGTTTGTGAAAACATTTACTGGCTATAAAAAATTAGATAATGGTTCTTGAATCTAATAACATCTACAGATGTGAATTTTAATGCGATGTGCTTGCTATTGAGTCAGATTTTTCAAATTGATCTTTAAAATATACAAATGTTATTCCATTAATTTAATAATTATGATTTCTATGTACCAAATTCTGATAGAGATTTAGAGGATGTTTTTAAAGAAATCATTTTCATATATACCATCTGAGCTTTATGAAATCTCTGGAATGTTAAAAACTAAAAGCAGGTATATCTATTTTACCAAACAAAAGCCTAATGCTTATAAAAATTAAATAATTAATCAGGATCAAAACATCATTTTGCTGTTTTCCCACTCCAACCTTTTTGTTTCCCACCGGCTTTTTTAAATACGTTGTACATAAACTTGCATTTCAATAATTGTCATAATTTGGACAGAGCCATGCTGAAATGGACTTGGCATCTTCCATGAGGACAAAATTTATGAAGACTGACAAAGTGTGCAGAATGTTTCAATTTCCTAAGACACATCAATTTAACAGAGAAATGATTACTTGTGAATTATACATATATCATGAAAGCAAATCAGCTAAGGACAGCTACAGGCAGAATTTCCTAAGCTTCCATTTGTTGTAAAACTACTGCTTTCAAATAAGTACAACATATTTTTAAATTTTTTTTTTAACACCAGCTAATTTGCTGATGTTCCCTTAACCCGTTCTAGTTAAACTGATTTATCCATCCAGTGAATGACTACATTATTAAAATATGTCCCCTTCCAGTATGAGAAAGTGAAGCAGGCTTCTCCACTGCCATCTTCTTTGGTTTTTAATTTTAATGTTTATTTTTGAGAGACAGAGAGAGAGAGAGGGGCGCAGAGAGAGCGAAGGAGACACAGAATCTGAAACTGTGTCCAACAAGCTCCGATTAACCCAGCCACCCAGGCGCCCCCCTCTGCCCTCTTCTGTATCTAGCAGAGAGGAGAGAAACAAGGAGAGAGGCAGAGGAGGAGAATCAGGAAAAGGGGAAGAATTAAGGAGAGAGGGACAGGGAAGAGTGATCTCCACTGTAGCTAGCTGTCTGGCTCTAAGCTGTGCACTGGAGAATTCCAGGTGCCACCATTCACATGATCAAAACTGTGACTGGTTGTCCCCGAGGTTGTCCAAGCCTGTGGCCCTAAACAGTAATATAATAGTAACTCACATTAGGCGCACGCACGCGCGCACGCACCCTCACAATGTGCGTCTCCGGGATACCCACAAGCAATAGCCTAGTGCACATGTCATCTGGCTAAATTTCACTGATCCCCTATGTGGCACTGCTTGCTAGGTCCAAGTACAGTGATGTAGTGTGTGTGTATATAAAGGAGAATTGCTCTCAACTCTGCTTTTGTGTGTTGCTTTTCAGGGCCTTTTACGTAGACCAGGTTTCATTTACAATCTGAGCGTGAGGGGGAGAATTGGATATGCTAACATGCCACAGAGGTGCATTAATTGATATAGGATAATGAGAAACAGTGACATTAAATAGAGCCATCACACCTAAGTGCTACTGAGATAAAAGTGGAAATTATTCCATCCATATCCTAAGGAAACCTATTAAATTTTTTTAAAAAGTACATATTCTTTCCTTCTGCAATAAAATGATTATTCTTTATGCTATAAATCTAAATTTAGCGACTGCTGCTAATGAGGTTGTTTACATTTGTACTGTCACTTTCATATCAAGACACATCATGGGTAGGAACAAACCTGCTTTGCAATGTGCAATACAACCTTAGCAGCAACTCTCCACGGTGCTTTTGGAAGTCTGTGCATCAGGTGCGTTTAGCAAAGTGAAGGGAATTTCAGAGCAGCCATATTTAATCAGCCCTAATGGACATTTTGGTTATAGTTAAATCATAATTATCACCACCAGCTGCTCCAATTGTGTCCATCTGGCATACACTTATGGAGTGCCTACTGTGTACCTCAGAAAAAAACTTGCTTTTAGTGATGCTCTAGAATTTCACATGTCGAGAGGGCTGTGCCTTTTAGAAAATTACTTAATAATGATGGGGAATGACAAACCAGTACCCTTGAAGAGTAAATGGGCCTTCAGGAAGTAATTTTCTCTCCCAGTCTACAAGAAATTTCAAATAATGGTGGTCATGGGCACTTATCAAACACCGACTTCGCAATCTACTAGATTTCACTTAATCACGACAACCACAGGGATCCTTTATTTTACAGATGGAACAAAGGGAAATGACTCATATTCTAATCAATTCAAAAGTTGTGGCTAACCAAGCCACAGGTAATATGTTTTAGAATTTATAATAAATATATGTTATAGTATATATATAACATATATAAAAGTTGGTTTATAATTTACAAATAAGACAAGATCTGAAATTTATATGTAAATTATTTTATTGAAGCCTAAAACCTATTTTTTCTATCAACAGTGTTATACATAGCAGTTTTGATTTAGAAGGATTACATTTTTAATATTTTTCTTTTAATGTTTTTATTTATTTTTTAGAGACAGAGAGAGAGAATGAGTTGGGGAAGGTCAGAAAGAGAGGGAAACAGAATCCAAAGCAGGCTCCAGGCTCTGAGCCCTCAGCACAGACCCCGACACGCAGCTCAGACCCACGAGCAGCAAGATTATGACCTCAGCCAAGGTCGGATGCTTAACCCACTGAGCCACCCAGGAACCTCTAGAAGGATTACATTTCTTAACTCAGAATTAAAGTGACAATTGTAAATAGCCAATTGAACAAAAATCCCATAGGAGACTACAGAATTCCCAAATATATGGTTTTACAATACATCATCCAGTCCATAACTATAGGCATGAACATAATTACAAGATTGTGAATATATAGTTCCATGGAAAGAAGTCATATTCAGAAATTATTTAAGAGTTTTCTGCTTTCAACTTGCTAGTTCTTCCTATTTTTGGCCATCCTCATCGTCTCCCCTATTGTTTTATCAGGCCTCCAGCTCTTCATCAGTCGATACTTCTCTAGGGCTTTCAACTGCTTTTACTAGGCTACCACAAAGCCATCACCAGTCAACTGCCTGAAGAATGAACTTCTCTTCTTTGCCAAGCTGAGAATCCATTAAAATTCTTGCCTCTCTTTCTTTTTTCATAAGTTTCAAAACCATGCACTGACACTTACAAACTCATTAAGTTCCCCAGACTATGCTATTTAAACTGTTTCTTCTCTCTCTCTCTCTCTCTCTCTCTCTCTCTCTCTCTCCTTTCCTTTCCTCTCCTTTCCTTTCCTCACTTTCCTCGCTCTTCCTCTCTTGTGTGGATAGCTGAATCTTATGGGTGGATACTGGAACTTAATAGGAGTTCCAGTGCTTTACCACAGAACTATTCCATGTATGTAAGGCAATGTTTTTTGTTTGGTTTTGTTTTGTTGTAAAGCAGTGTTCTTTTTCCAGTCTTTGGTACCAAGAAAGACTCTCTTCCCTTTTTTTCCTCATTCTCCCCTCTGCTCCTGAAAGTAGAGGCAGGGAAAATTCTAGGCAGTTTCATCTCTGGCATCAGTGTCCCACAAAACCTTCTGGCTTTCCATCTGGAATAAAATTCCAACTCCTTGTCATGTCCTACAATGTCCCACAAGTTTTGAATGCAGCTTCATTCTTTGACCAGATCTCACCTACTTTCTGTTCCTGGATTGTGCCCAATTATTGGTCCCACTTTCACACTAACTGTTCCCACTGCTTCTTAGATCCAGAATCACCTCCTCAGAGAGGATCTCCCAGACCATCCAATTTAAACTTGGCTCCCATCCTTCCCAGATATTATCTTATAATCTCATTTACTGCCTTCTTGCCGTAAACTGTACTGCTTTTAAATTGATCATTTAAAATCTATATCCATCCCACAATTAGAATGCAAATCCCCCAGGGGCGCCTGGGTGGCTCAGTCGGTTAAGCGTCCGACTTCAGCTCAGGTCACGATCTCGCAGTCTGTGAGTTCGAGCCCCGCGTCGGGCTCTGGGCTGATGGCTCAGAGCCTGGAGCCTGCTTCCGATTCTGTGTCTCCCTCTCTCTCTACCCCTGCCCCGTTCATGCTCTGTCTCTCTCTGTCTCAAAAATAAATTAAAAAACGGTATAAAAAAAATTTAGAATGCAAATCCCCCAAAGGCATGTGTCATCTTTCACGGCAGTATTCTAGAATCTGGAATATTATCTATAAAAGAGGCCCGGAGCAAATAGGAGTTGAGTAAATAAATTGGCAAATAAGACGAATCTCCTAAACTGGACATTCATGATTTACGTCTTAACTTATATCACTGCCTAAGCCCTCCCACTGATAAAATCTACTTCAGATACGGCCCAAAAAAAAAAAAAAAAAAGACTTATGTGAGCATGTCACCCAGCTTGCCTGCTCTTCCCATCAATCTTTATTTACCCAAAGATTGGATTTTCAAGGACCAAATT
The DNA here is from genome assembly GCF_028749965.1 of Puma concolor. NCBI lineage: Eukaryota > Metazoa > Chordata > Mammalia > Carnivora > Felidae > Puma > Puma concolor. Next base: position 145,204,628 of record NC_141675.1, on the reverse strand, counting down.
TAGCCTATGGACAGGACCAAGTCTTACCAAACTATGAGCTTTTATGAACAACCTCTCCAAGTTCATTGGCATGTATATAAATACTTATTTCCCCACCCTCTCCCTTGTTCCTCTACATATTTCTACATGCTTTTCTTCACTTAACACCCAGAATAAGCCTCTACCGTCCATGTTTATTTTCTCCTTTAAAATAGGAATGAATAAGTAAATCAGCAAACAAACAACATAACATAAGCTATCTGGACTTTAGGGGGAGACTTATTCAAAAAGATGGTTGCAATATTGGAAGGGAGTTACTGAAGTAGGAAGGAAGCTCAGACCATGAGGTCTGCAAACAAATCCAGAGGTCAAGCAGCAAACGGCTGGTCTTTTATGAAGAGGGATGAACTGGAAAGAAACAAGTGCAGTAGAATGGATGAGCACATGGTTTGATTGGACAGTTGAGCCAGGGAGGTCATTATGGAGATGTTCTAAATTCCAGTGTTTGTTTAACCTGAGGGGTGACTCATGTTCGGGATCCTGTGAAGAAGAGAGACACTTAACTAAAGTTTGGTCACGTCAGATTAACAGGCATTTTGTTATAATTGGTCAGTGGGGATAAACAGTTCAGCTGATCATTTGAGACAAAGAATGGGAATGCAGAGGGTCAGTGTCCCATCTTGCCCTGATTAAACAAGGACATCATCCCTAAGTCTTACCCAAGTCATCAGGGGAGGGTAGTTCTTTGCAGTAAGCAACAAGGGTGGGTGGATTTCTTGAACCGTCACTGATCCCCAAGAACACAGGGCTCAGGTAAAGTTTAACATGGTCACTTCCAGTGGGTTCCTAGTTCAAAGTAAAACCTAGTGCTTCCTGTGATCTACAAGGCCCAACACAATCTGACTTCCACCAGTTCTGAGTTACCTTCATCCCTATCTCACCTGTGCTCATTGGCCTCCTAGCTTTCCATGCTAGTTAGGCATGTTCTTGCTCTAAGCCTTCTAGGCTTGCTCATCCTCTGGCTGAATATCTTGGAGAAGAGCAACTATACAGCTTTCCTTTTCATTGCCCTCAGGTGTCTATCCAAATGTCATCTTTTTGCAAAGCCTACCTTGACCACTTTATATAACAAAATGACTGTTCTCATAACAACTCACCCCTCCAAACTCCCGATCCTGCTACATTTCACACCATGGCACTTACTGCTATCGTACAGGCTGTGGCTGTTTTGTTGTTATGTCTCCCTTCACTGCAAGGCAAACTCAAGAGGGCAGGGGTTGTCTTTTATTCACTGCTGTATCATTATTATCTACAATGATTTGTTAGATGACTGAATGAGCTAACAAAGGATTAAATGAAAAAAAAGGAACAAGTGGATAAAACTAATTATATTGTCTCAAACTGGGAAAGTTTGCTGTAAGAATTAATAGTGTTTAAGAAGTGATTTCTCTGGGGCGCCTGGGTGGCGCAGTCGGTTAAGCGTCCGACTTCAGCCAGGTCACGATCTCGCGGTCCGTGAGTTCGAGCCCCGCGTCAGGCTCTGGGCGGATGGCTCGGAGCCTGGAGCCTGTTTCCGATTCTGTGTCTCCCTCTCTCTCTCTGCCCCTCCCCCGTCCGTTCATGCTCTGTCTCTCTCTGTCCCAAAAATAAATAAACGTTGAAAAAAAAAAAAAAAAGAAGTGATTTCTCTTAGGAGCCTAGGAAAAAGGAGGGCCAAAATGGGGGACCCTAAAAGGAAGAGGGCCATAAAGCCTTGCACTCAATTGCCATCACTAGAAGTCACTAAATAAATGCATAACTTACTACAATTTAAGTGAAACTAGTAATAAAATTGAGACAAGTTTCTGGTGCTCTACCCATCAGTCTCTAATACCACATTGGCATGGACCTGGCCTACATATATGGCAGCCATAGGCTGAAGATGGAAATGTTAAGGGAATCTTTAAATATATTGAGAACTAAAAAGGGAGAATAGTAATTAATTATGTTGTTAGACTAAATACATGATTTGTGTTCCAAATATAAATAGACTGGCTTAATCAAATGTCACACTGACATTTCTAATCATGATTGAACTGTGTAAATTCCATTAGTGAGCTATACCTGCCAAGAGAAAAATTACAGAGGATCAATTAAACAAACAGGAAATTATCTTCCCCCCAGATAGTCCATGGATCTTCCTGTTCGCATGGTGCCTGGATCCTTTGAAAATTAGATAGACATTTGCATAAGATTAATAACTCCTCCCCTTCTTCCTTACACCCCCAAAATCACTGTTGCTGAATACCCTAGAGCTATCTAATATCTTTGAAAAAGAGAGGCTTTCAATGATAACAGCAAATTAAAAATGGCTTAAGATGTCAGAAAGGATCACAGCATTCTAACACGAAAGCCTCTGTATTAATAAACACACCTGCAATGTTCCCAAGATTAATGAGAAATATCTTGGCAGAACTCATTTTCGGCAGTGAATTTGCCTGGTTATACTTATAGATCATCTTAAAATCGCCTGCTTGAGCACAGACAATGATATCATAAATATGTATTTGAAACGAAATTTAAATTTTAGGGAGGCAATATCCATTCATTAAAGAGGAGGAAACAAATGCATTACAATGAATTTCAGGTGAATGAAAAGAACAATCTAGAGCTAAGAAAGTGTCTCTTCTATTTGTGAGTTTGAGAACATTATTATTCAAAGGTAGGCTCTACTTCAATTGATTCCTTCCAAGATACTCTGGAAGTTTCAGTGGGAGTGGATTCATTTCCCATATACCAATTCTCTTGGAACCGAGGAACCTCAGGTTAAAATTCCTGGATCAGATGTAGTATTTTGCTGTAGCATGGGAAGACTGAGCTGGCAAGTCTGTCATGGAAGCTGCCAGATTTTATCAGCCGTGGACAGTCATTGCTGCTCTGCTCAGGCCCTTCTGGTCTTACAGGGAACTAATTAACTGTAGAGATACTCCAGAAGCCTTTTCTGTACAGAAGTCCTTTTAGTAATCAAAACAATAAAAGAATCCAGACACTAAGAAGGACATAGTTATAACTCCATTTATATGAAGTTCAAGAACAGGCAAAACTTAACTATGGTGATAGAATTCAGAGCAGAGGTAAAACCGGTTTGAAGTTGTCCCCAACACACACACACACACACACACACACACACACACACACACGCGCGCGCGCGCGCGCACACACACACACACACACACACACACACAATGGCCACGTCCTAACTTTCAGAACCCGTGAATGTGACCTTCTTTGGAAAACAGAGTCTTTACATATGTAGTTAAAGATCTTGAGAGAAGATTCATCCTGGATTATCCAATGGGCTCTGCATCCAATCACAAGGGTCATATAAGAAACATACAGAGGAGAGACAGAGAAGAAGGCCATGGGTGTGGAGATAAACACTGGGCCACAAGCCAAGGCATGCCAGCAGCCACCAGAAATTGGAAGAGCCAAGGAAGGATCCTCTAGAGTGTTCAGAAGGAGCACACTCCTGTTGATGCCTTAATTTTAGACTTCTGACCTCGAAAACTATAAAAGAATAAATTTTTGCTACTTGAAACCACTAAGTTTGGGGTCACTTGTTACAGAAGCCACAGGAAGCAAGGGGTTACCTCTGGGATGGGGAGGTATAAACTGGAAAGGTGTGCAGGCAGACACTAAGGAGCATAGGGAATGTTCTAGTCCTGAGAGGTGGCTGCACAGGATACACAGTCAATACTTAAGAGATGCACTTTATGTACTTTTCTAGGTGTAGGATAGCCCTTGATACTAAAGCAAAATATAAAAGGGGGTAATTCTTAAAAAGTGAAAATGAATGCTCCAAGTTTATTCTCAGCTTTCTAGTAGATTAAAATACTCATAGCAGTGAGTATTTAGGCAACCCTGTTTACAAAATGATTACACTGATATGTTGTTAGAAAAAAAACTTTTAAAAATGCAATTACACATCTTAAAATGCACTAGAAAAATTCTGCACAAGAGGGAATTATTTCTGAATTGTGACTTGGTTAATTATCCTATGTTTTTGTTCTGTTGCAACTTTGATAATATTTATTAAAACCATAAGCCAAATTCTGTCTTGACCTGAGTAGGATTTATTTCAGGACTTGTTTGTTTCCTTTTTCCTGTATGAACTTCTCATTCTGGTTGGAGATTAAAAAAAAAAAAGACTACTTGGGAAGGTCTATGATTTATAACTTTTTTGCATTCTGTTCTAATATACTAACATATATCTAAATCTGTATGATCTTAGAGCAGAAATGCACAAAACTTCAAACATGGCATTATCAAAAATAATACATTAGGTGTGTGAGATAGGGTTAAACAATGGACAGTCTATATATAATCCTTAGGTCTATAAATCTTATACTAAAAGCAGGCAAAAATAATTACAGATACTCAAATGAATACATATTTAAATTACAATAGAAAAACAAGAGATTTCCTATGTCTGACATATTTCATTAAATAGAAGTATCTCACAGCCCATCAATTTCTGAATAAAAAATAAAAAGCTGCTATGTAATTATTTAATGGGATTTAAAAATAGCCTAAGTAAAAGATTTAATACTATGAAATAACACACACCGTGTGTGTATAAAAGGATAGAGGGTAGACATTCTCATTCATTATTGGTGGAAATAAAAATCGGCACAACCTTTATGGAGGGCAATTTGTCAATATCTGTCAGAAATACAAATGCATTACCCCTTGACCTAGTAATTGCATTTCCAGGAAATATGCCTCACATATACTCACACATGCAAAGAGGCGTTTATATCAGGTGATTGATTTCAGTATTGTAACGGCAAAAGTTTGGAAAACCTACACATCCATCGATACAAAACTGCTTGAATATAGAGTGTTTCATCATGCAATGGAACAGTTGAAGAAGCTCCATTTGAACTGACATAATAGGATTTACTATTAAGCTTTAACAAATGTAAGATGCAGAACAATCCTTGTAATATACTATTTTTTAAAAAGGATGCTCAGGGGCCCAGTTGTTTGCTCATAGGGCTTGATTGGTGGAGTAACGTACAGAAGAAACATTTTCCTGTATGTTCTGGTACCTTCTCAATTTTGAACCATGTGACTATATCAGGTCTTCAAAGTAAAATATATTAAAATTATGAGCAATATAGCCTATAAGTAACCTTTAACAAATTAGTGAAAGTGAATAAAGAATTCTTAATTAGATTCAAGTATGCATAGAAACTCAGTTTAAGATGAACGTTAAATGTTTATTTTTGAAGGAGAGACAGAGTGTGAGCGGGGGGGGGGGGGGGGCAGAGAAAGAGGGAGACACAGAATCCGAAGCGGGCTCCAAGCTCTGAATTGTCAGCACGGAGCCTACATGGGGTTCAAACTCACCAGCCAGGAGATCATGACCTGAGTCGAAGTCAGATGCTTAAGCGACTAAGCCACCCAGGTGCCCCAAATTCAGCATTGTTAGGAATGGAGGAAATTGATACTTTCATACATTGTGTGGGAAGCTATATAAAAATATACAGCACTTTTATAGGGAAATCTGACAATGCAAAACATAAAATGTGTATGGCTTTTACTGGATCAATTTCACACCTAGAATCTTACACTAAGGAGAAAAACAATTAAGTGTATAAGAATTTATATGAGTAAGGATATTCACTGCAGTACTGTTTACAAGAGTGAAAAAACAAAATTAATCCTCAATGTGTACTACTCAAGGGTAGATAAAATGAAGCAAAGTAAATGAAAATGCAAGGGAATTTTCTGGAGCCATTAGAAGGAAAACAAGTTAGTTACATGCATCACTGAGGAAGCAATCTATGCTATTGTGAAAAAAAGAAAAACTTTTTTTTCAAATCTACGACCTTACCTATAGGGAAATCTATAGGGAAATCTTTGCCCATTTTTGAGAAATAACCAAGTCAAACCTTCAATACAAATGGGTTCAATGGGTTACTCAGATTGCTGTCTCCCAGCCTAGGACAGGCATGCAATAAGCCAGTTAGAGTAACTTGCCTATAGTCCCAAAGGCATCACAGAGGGTTGACACTCCATTTCAGGTGGCTGAAGCCCTTTTGACCTTCTGAGAAACCAGAGGTTTGTGTAGCAAGGCCAGAGTCTTTATCGACATTGGAATTACTAATGTTGATGGAAAATAATTTGGCACAAGTCAAATTAAGTATAAACTCTGTCCATGACTCAGCAATTCTTTTCCTGATGTACAGCCCAAAGAAGTTTTCTCACAAACCCATAAGGCAGCATCTAAGACATTATTTGCTGCAGCATTGTGTAAGGATCAGTGAGCTGGCAGTAACCAAATGCCCATCCCTATGGAATGAGTAGATGATGTAACCCATGGTCCAAAAGGCAACTAGAAGTAATAGATTAGGTGCACACATGAGAGCAAGGATAGTGCTAGGCAAAAAAAGAAACAGAAGGATATCTGCAGAACAAAACACTATCATTCATGCAAGTTAAAAATATAAGCAAACAAAACAACTGTAGACATTTTCCAGATGCAAATAAGATGTGCATTAAACCTATTACATGGTCACCAGCCTGGATTGGGAAGACAGTAATGGGAATGGGGAAAAGGGATACGATAGCACACAAATATATAACTTACTGTGTGGTCTAAGGATAATATTATTATGCCATGGAGGAGGTATATAATTAACTGTCTGTACCTGAATAGATAGATAGTGATAGAAAGAAAGACAAGAGAAGAGAAAAGGAAAAAGAAAGGAAAAGAAAGGAAAGGAGAAGAGAAGAGAAGAGAAGAGAAGAGAAGAGAAGAGAAGAGAAGAGAAGAGAAGAGAAGAGAAAAAAAGAAAAAGAAAAGTGGGGTGAAAGAGAAGAAGGAATACACAGAAGCAGGGAGGAAAGGAGAGAGGAAGGAAAAAAAGAAAGGGGTGTGTTACAAAGAAGCACATATAGTTTGAACCCATTGTGTATACACTGTGCACATGTAAGTGTATACAGACGAGGGTATACATGTGTACATAGAAAGAAATATCTGAAAGAATGTTCACCAAAAATGTTCATCAATATCACCCCTGGGAGTGAGATTTCATGTTTTTTTTTATGTATTTAGTTTTGCGAGAAAAAGAGACAGAGAGAGAATGAGAGTCAGGGATAGACACAGGAAAAGGGAGAGAGGGAATCCCAAGCGGGCTCCGTGCTCAGCCCAGAGTCCAAGGATGGCCTCGATCTCATGATCGCAAGATCACAACCTGAGCCGAAATCAAGGGTCAAATGCTTAGCCCACTGAGCCACCCAGGTGCCCCTGATTTTCTTTCTTTGAATACTTCTTCTGTGTTGTTTGGCTATTGCAGATGAGAACGTGTTAGATCTATAATCTGAAGTGAGAGGTAGCATAATTTCAGGTATGGGAAGAAACAATGCACGCAGGCATAGCAGATCCCCTCTCCTGGTGTTCCTTTCACATAAACGTGGTCTCTAATCATTTTCCACCCCCCGCTCGCCAGTGTGTCAAATGTGAGGCAGATGGGACAGAAGCAACAGTGATTTTGTTACAAAATATTGAAATGCGCTATCAAAATGGATAGGAAATCTATAAGATGCTTCTTCTATAATTAAAAACCAATATCTACAAATCAGAAACAAGTTTCTTGGCTTGAAACCAAGCGACAGGAGGCTGAGCCCACAAGGGACACACACAGGAATTCTCCTGAGCCGTTCATTCTCCTGCCCCCTTTGATTGACCTGCCTCTGTTTCTACTGTTGCAGCCAGGGTACCCCAGCAAAGTTGCTACTTTTTCAGGCAGGTGTACCCTAGCAAAGTGAAATGAAGCCTTAGGCAACCTCCGGGGCATTTGGCTGTGTGAACAATTCAGGCGATAGCTTTATTCAGGCGATATACTTTATTTTCAGAATGCATGTGTTTTCCTGACTTGTCTCATGCCCTGAATTTTTCTATGCCACTATGTTTGCAAGTATGCCAATAACATTATCATAAAATAATGGATTCACATGTGTAAGACGGGTAAATTTAGCTGAAAGCCAAATATGTAAATCTTAAAGGCTTCTTATATTCTCAGGCACATGGTTGAAAGGAGTGATGTTGCTAAATATGGTATTCCGCAGAAGTAAGTTTCAGGAGATTCCATCTACCATTTACTAGTTTCAAAGTACACAGATTTAAGCTGGTACCTAATAAACTGTCTACATATTCTATCTCATTCAGTCCTCCTCATGAAAGGTAATAACTACTTATGGGATACGTATAATTAGCCCAGTTTTGCAGATGAGTAAATTTGAGGTCACGGAAGTTTGGTAATCTGAGCAAGACCACAAATGAAATCAGTGCCAGAGCTGATGTGCAATTCAACTATTTTACAGCATTTAGTGCTCTAAGGAGAAGATTCACGCATGGGTTCTTTTTTTTTTTTCAGTGCACTTACATTGTGCAGGTCATAGGCATATAAACTATAAATCCTCACTAATTAGTGCCTATATTCATCAGCTAGATACCTCCAGCAAAAGTTATTCCACTCTTTATGAGGCCACGTCTTTAAAAAGATTATCAAGGCAAGTTAGTAGAACTTTAAGAATAGCACTCAGCCCCTACGTTGTTGAGAGAAAAGATACCGAATAGAGAATATTTGGGCTCATGTGTATATTTATGAACATCAAGTCTTCCCTTGTGTAGTTTCTTGCATACCTCTTGAAGCAGCCTAAAGTTCACTTCTTGTGGGTGGTGAAGGGAAACACGTTAGCTGGGATCACATACAGACACATACATCCATGGCAGAAAAGGGCACAATCTGGAATGACTGTCTAATCATCATAGAAATAAATAATATCAAAAATCATAAAACCCCTAACACGTAATTATTCATAACAAAGGAGAAAGCAGTCTGATTTATCACAAGCATTTCATCTGCGTCAAGGAAATTTGACATGTTTTTCTGAGCATAAATAAAGTGTAAAAATGGCTATTGTTTTGGGGATTGAAAACAAACATGTCACCTTTGTAAAAGTAATTTTCAATGAATTGGGAAAATAGAACATTTCCGCTTCTTTTTAGGAACTATTTTAAGCCCCACTTGCCCTCTGCTCAATCAGATGGCCTATCTGTGATAGTACCAGAAAGATTTATTTTCTGAAGGGTAGTATCTCATAATTAAAAATGGAATATTTCAAGGAAAAAGACCTTAACATACTTTCCCAATAATTCTGAATTACTCTAATTCCCTTTTTTCTGAAAAATACTCTTGCTTAATGAGAAATAAAGGTGTTAGGAGAGCAAATCACAAAGCACAGGGCCAACAATTTCCCAGAAATGGCCAATTCGGCAAACGCTTCATTGAAGTTGAGGCTCCAAGTCAAGGATTGCCACCTGTGAAGCCATCTTGGCTTCCAAGCAATGGACACACCTACCAGCAACAAACTTGAAAAACTCGAGTTCCATTTTCGTCATACTTTAGCGTGAGCAACCAAACAAGATAGGACAGCAGTCAACAGATTGCATTGTCGAGCAGGCACGTGTGGAGTAAAACCCTACCAAAGCGTCGTTGATTGTTGGACAGATTTGTTCCATCCCAGGTCGTATAATTTCCTCTGAAGCGTTAGTACACAGAGAAAAGTCCTGATGAGAGTCAGCATATGAAGCAGACATTAATCTTGTCCGTCAAATACCCTTTCATAAAGGGATCGCAGTCTGCACACAAAACAATCAACCGCTCTTATGAAGCATCGCTTCAAATATTTCCTGAAAGCCACTTTGAACATCGTAATTTTGCAAAAATTGGCAAAATGAGACAATGAAGAATTGGCCTTACCCTGTGTCTTGATTCCACTGTAGGTTTCCATCATCTCACTCAGATTAACAGCTTGTATGTTTTGGACTAGAAGAGTGGAACACTACTGTAGATCATTTATAAAAAACACCAAAGTATGTGCTCGAAGATCTGTGCTTTTCCTTAACTGGAACAAAGAATGAATGTTAAACTGGGAAGTCAGGAGACAGGAGAATTTGTGTGCTAAGTTCTATGTTAAGTACCCACTTAATCCTGCAAGGGCTCCATGATTTAGATGTTTATTCCTCTTTACACACAAGGAACCTGAAAATATGCACTGCTTGTATTCCACTGACCCAATTTCTTTGTTCCACATTACGGCAGAGGCTCTACCCTCATACTGAGTTTTCCAAACTCAAAGAGAAGTCACTCCCGACTACTCCTTCACCCATCACCACTTCATCTTAAAGTTCTATGGAGTCGTTATTGAATCTGTTTACTTTTCATCCACTCTCCCGTCAGCATTCATGCAAGCGCCTCTAGCCTGACTCTGTAACCTGGATCCGCTTTCCAAACTGAGGATCAGATTGTGTCATCCTCTACTTAAAGTGTTTCAATAGGTTACCATTTGCCGCCCGGTAACATACAAACCCCCTAATATGGTTTACAACGTCACTCAAGATCTGTTCCTTGCTTGCCACTTCAACTGTGTATAACCCTAAACACGCTTCACATTGCTTTCTGTGTTCCAAGCATAATACAGACCTTTTTTTTCAATTTCTCCAGTGCTCTTTCTTGACCTAGGTCTCTTCAGAAGCCATATGCCCAAAGCCCTCCCCAGTGACCTGCTTTCTCTTTGTCCACGCGTCCTGCTAGTCCTGGGTGAAATAGTATATCCTTGGGACAGCTTCCTGGTATTTCTATAAGCTGGTTCTGAAAAAGGTAGTCCCTTGACTAAGAGCCCCAGCAAGAGACTTGTTAATGACAAATTCTAGGCCCTGCCCCAAACCTACTTAATTAGAATCTCTAGGCCTGGGACTCAACAATGTGTCCTTTAATAATTGCTCCAGGTGATTCTGATGCTAATTTTGAGACCACTGCCCTGTAGGTGAACCCTGACTCAGGAGAATCACCTGGGGAGCTTGTAAAAGTAACAATGTCTCAAGTGGTCCTCCAGAATTTTTGACTCATTTGGTCTAGGATAGGGGCTGAGAACTGGATTGTTTCCTTGGTTTTTGTTCTTAAGTTTCTCAATACCATTCTAATGTATAATCAGGGATGAGATCTTCTTCCTTAGGCCAATTTGGGTCCAATCTTGTTGTTCCCCATCTTGACACTTGACCCCTTCATTTTCTTCTTTTCTGATATCCTTGGTAGACAAAACGGACGAGGGTAGCAGCTGAATCTGATCCGTTCAAGAAGAATCCCAGCACAAAAGCTCAGATTCAGCAGTAGTCACTCAACTAAAATGTCTTGAAAAATTGAATGTTGAATGGACATTTGCCTAAGATCCCTGCCCAATGATTACTGGCTCAAGTGACCTCAACTACCCCAATAAAGAAAAAGTTTATGTCATTGAAAAAGCCGAATTTGCTTGCTTAGACCATCTATGAGGACATCTTTTGAACTTCAGGTTCTTCTATTTTTATCAACAGGAAGTCAAAAGGTTAAAAATAGACTCCTTTTTGTCACCCTGTATAAAATACCATCTACCTGTTCCACACTAGGAAATAAACGTGGAGTCTATCTCCCAGGGTTTTTTTTTTCTGTTTTAATTGGGGTGAACCATAGCTGTATAGCTTTAAATATTATCCCCATAAATAAAATTTAAGAAATATCCCCTCTTTGGTACACTATTCCCTAGTAATCTCTTCATTGCACATCTTAACCTTATAGCAAGTCAAATTATATGCCACGTACATCAGTGTGTTACTGATACAAAATACGTTAATACTCATCTTGTGCAGTCCAAATATTTGACCACGCCATGTTGAAGTTTAAGGCACAGTTTCCTATCAAAGTAAGGAAAAACGTTAAATCATGTACAAAACAAGTGTAAAACTATTACAGGGAGGCTTAGTTTCTTTAAATTTAAGAAAGGAAATCTGTTCATCCAGTGAGAGAAGTGGAGTTGAAATGTTAAGAACAGGCTTCAAGGAAAAGCTATAAAATGCAAATTTCCTGTTGAAGAAAGGGAAAGGAAAAAATGACTTTGTAGAGAGTGGCTGATCACCATGGTAACAGGAGTAAACTTGGGACCTGTTTGGGAGTAAAATACACACAGCTGGACAGAGCTCACTGCTGAGCAGAGGGGCAGGAGACCATGCCTTCTGTATTGTTGAGTGTGTGTGTGTGTGTGTGTGTGTGTGTGTGTGTGTGTGTGTGTGTGTGTGTGTTTTCTCTTTCTCTCTCTGTTGTTCTGATCTGGAAGGAGGAAAGTGCAAAAGATGGGGGCTAATGACTGATAGAGAAAGACCACCCAAAGATGAGAGTCTCCCCCGACCTTGCCAGGAGTAACAGAATACAGTCCCTGATAAGCATACTGGCGGCTGTACTAACCACCTCAGCTGATTGATGGAGCTGGTCAATGGCTGGCGAGAGGAGGCCGGCAGAGGCATCTCTAAGAGGGGTTGCAGCAAGCCCTCACTACTGCAGTACCCAGGATTCCAAACTCCTCAGTTCCTCAATAGTTTAAAGCTCTCTATGATCAAAGCAACTACAGATTTCAATGACCGTTTGGCAGGAAGGCAAAGAATGAACTGACCCCAGAGCAGTAGATCAGGGACAGGACGTGCTACATAATTCACGGGACCAGTGCAAAGTGAAAACGTAGACCCATTGTCCAAAACTCATTATGATATTCGAGATGGTAATAGCAGAGCATGAAACCAACCGTAGGGTTCTTCTTGGTGTGGGATGCTGTGTGAATGCGTAGATCTCTCATCCCTCAAGGCAGCCCCGATCAAGAGTTCCAGCTTTGAAACGTGGGGAGGTCCAGGAATAGCACATGATTCTCTAAACCCTGTATGGCCACCCAATAAATGTCTGGTTTCCATACTTGCTGCTCCAATTGTGATATCCTGTATCTGTATCTGGATTTTATAACAAATCTGTATCTAGAATTTATAAGGCATTATTTTACTTTAAGAGTTTGTGTTGCTTAAGATGTTGGATAATACGTTGAAGTTGTATTAATATATTTAGTAAAAGAGAAGCAGTCTGCCTACTTTGTAAGCCAAGAGGACAAAAATGCTTTTTGTTGATAAACCAAGAAACCAGCGGGTATAAGGACATTATAATTCCCTGCAGAAGACAGACAGAGCTGGAGGGGAAAGCAGGAAAGAAAAATGGATGTCCCGCTGGTAGAGCTTATATTCAGAAATATGTAAATCCACTAAGTAGCAGAAAATGTGGCATTCTTATTTTTGTATGTGTAATCTAGCATAGAGGCATAGAGTCTGGCTATATATATAACTTGACAATAAAAGTTAGATTGAGTGAATGAATAATTTTTCAGATAAAAAAAGAAGATAGACAGGACTTGAGGAAGCATATTGCTTGGCTATTATTGCAAGCAGAAGGAAGGCAGTCCAAATGCTTTAGTATGTGACCGAAGCACCCACCAGGGGCATGCGTGCCCCCTGATTATGTCGCAAATGTGCTGAGGTACTGACACCTTCTGCCCTCACCCTCTCGCCCCTGTGTGTGCTGAACACATTTTTACAACTTTCTAGATGGGTTGTGGTGTATAGAGGTTGGAAAGCCCTGGTTATGACTTGTGGAGATATATGGGAACCCTAGTGGGATTATCTAGTTATTGCCTGTGTTTGATGGAGTAGGGTATGCTCTTTGGAGGGTGTGATAAAGGAGGTTAAAGGAAACATTTTACGACTCTACCTTGGCAAAAGACAGGTAGCTGTATGTCAAAAAGAACTGCCTGCACCGGTCCAGGAGACAAGAAGGAAAACTTGGGATTGATTACCAAACACTAATAATTACCTAACATAGGTGAAGAAAGGCCAGCCCTGTCACATGAATATTTGCCAGCGCTCATTTTGAAATATTTCCAGGATACACTGCCATGGGCCAAGAATAAGTTGAAACCTAAAAAAACAGGGCCCTCTGTGTCCTGGGCATTTACCTTTTGCCAGTTCTCTTGCATGCAGAATATTCAAAAGCAGAACTGATACTGATCAGAGCAGACAGGAGCCCTATTCCTTACTGCTATGTCTTGATATAACTAACACAAGAAAGGCATTTTTGTAACAGGTGATAAAGCATTGGTTCCCCAGACTTCCTAATGAGAAATTTAACTAAATGCTCACATCCATTTATACTTTATATGTGCTATTCTTTATCTACTTTTATCAGCCTCCTCTTCCTCAATGCCATTACCATAGTCACTGTTAATATTTGTTAATTGCTCCTATTACTCCTAAAAGTGAAGAAATACAGTTTTCAACAAAACAGCAGAATACAATCATTGACCTCTAAGAAATTTCAATCTAGGACATCAATTTCAACAAAGACGAATATGTGAAATATGTAGTGGCAAAACCCATGTAAGCTTAAAGAAACAATTCTGGGGGCGCCTGGGTGGTTCAGCTGGTTGAGCGTCTGACTTCAGCTCAGGTCATGATCTCACAGTTCATGGGTTCAAGCCCATGTCGGGCTCTGTGCTGACAGCTCAGAGCCTCAAGCCTGCTTCATATTCTGTGTCTCCTTCTCTCTCTGCCCCTCCCCTGCTCACGCTCTGCCTCTCTCTCTCTCTCTCAAAAATAAATAAACATTAAAAAAAATGTAAAAAAAAAAACAATTCTGGAACATAATATTTATACTATGTGTAATTAATGCTGCCAACATAACTCTACGTGGTGAGGCAAACAAGCCCACCTAGTGGGTGAACTCCTTCTCCATAATTTGTTTATAGCTCTTCACACACTTTTAGTGCTTAAATCTTGGAAGGATCTCTTCCTTCGGTTTCAAATATGCAAATTTACAACCTGCTTTTAACCAATGCCCTTTTTTAATGGGGAAAGTTTTGTGCCTGCAATTAATTTGTTTTTACTCAAAAAAAAAAAAAAAGGTGGGGGGGGAGGAGGAAATGACAGAGTTATTTGTATTCCTCCCCCAAAAGATATGAAAGATAAAACTTTTGCCCTTGGTTACACAGAAGGCCACATCCTTATACCTTGAAACATTTTACCGTTGATTTTAGGCTCTGTTAAAACAGAATGTAAGAAGTTACATATACCACCAGTTTATTAGAAATTTATTAGTATGTTCCAAGATGTTGCCAGGAAAGGTTGGTCCCTAAGAGTCTTAAAGCTGTTATGGACTAATCATATACTTTCAAAAACTAGTTTGAACTGAAATCTTTTTGTTTTCATAATTTAAATGCAAAAGGGCAGCAAACACTTTTAAAATATGACTTAAGGCCTTTTCTAGTAATGAACAAAATTGTATGAGATTGATTTTCTTACCTTACGGACCAAGACATACATTTTAATAAAAAATATCCAGAGTGTTTAAATGTTCCCATTTAGAAAGATTCAATGGAGTGAAAGAAATATACCTGTGAAGAGAACAGGTCTTCCAAAATGAATTAATTTTGATTTAAACCACAAGATGCACTGACCTTTTGAGAATAAGTGAGTTTCAACTAACAAACTATTAGCTGATATTATGAGTCCAGGGGTGATATTCAAAAATAATTAATGACTGGGAGGCATGGCATAAACTAATAAGAGTTGATCTGTCTGTCCCAGAGCTAAAGCAGGAGGCTACCTGCTCGCCAGGTATTCATCTTCAACTGGCTGGAATTCAAGGAGTATGTGTCCCTACAATTTCCTGGGGAGGCTGGAACAGTGTTAGAGGGGAGGGAAGGAACTCCCAGGAGCTCAAGGCAGCAGCTATTCACCAATTAACATGGAAGTATTTTGAAATTATTGAGTATTACCCCTCAGTGCAGCCCATACTGGCTTGGGTTTATGTAGCTGAGCAGACCAGCATCCTCATACTGGTGTGACCTCAGGGGTATGAACACCTTTCCCATGAATCAGGTACCTACCATTACTAGCGTTCATCTGTTAAAGAAGGAAAAATCAAAGCCCCGTAATGACACTTCACTGGCCACCATGCCCTCTACTTTAACCAAGACCTCAGCTCATCCTAAATTCAAGAGTATGGTTACCACACACAAGGCTGGTCTTGCAACAGTCAATCGCCATCAAATGAAATAAAAGTAAATCTAATTAGCCCCTTAATAGATTCATTCCCCCCCCACAAAGCTTGTATTTCATACTTTTCATTCTGTTAGATATTGGGGTCCTTGTATTTATATATAATAAGAATAGGTTCCTGGTCTACAAAATACTTGTATGAGACTCTCTGGGAGAAAACCAAATGAGGAACTGTTCGGGGAGAATGACATAGTATGAGTTTTGGGCTTTTTTAAATACTACAGGAGCTACGCTAATTCAAGTAAAAGAAAATGTTAGCATTATTTTTAATTTAAATGCTTCGCTGAAATAAAACTCACACGATTAAAAACAGCATGATCTCATTCCTATTTTTATAATTACACATGAAAACATGTTAATAAAATATCAGAACAAATTATAATATGAAACCATATTTAATTAAACATTTCTAATACATCCATATTCATTAAGTCATTTTTACCCTTTGGTGTCAGTAATTTCCTCCTGACCCACCCCACTTACCAGTTTAGAAGGCTTATTGCAAAGAAAGTAGCTTTTTACTGGTTTATGCTGGAATAAAGTGGTATTAATTGTCGATTTTGCATCAACCACTATGAGAACTTAGGTCTATAAGTTTTTTGCCTTCATGAATTTCTCATGAAAGCGTTTTGAGAGAATCGGGCCAAAAACAATGTCTTCACAAGCCATGAACAAAGACTAAATAAGACATTTCTATTCATTGTCCTTAATGAGGCAAATTGTGACAAGAGGTGGTAATAAAGGTACTGAACGTACTAATCTGCTGGCACAACAGCTAGGAACCAGTTAGATTTGAGTCAAGTGTTTAAAGAAATCCCGTTGTGGCCTCCAGGCATGTGCGTCTAAGTGATAGGTATGTTTGATTGTTGGCCGGCTGCCCCTGTGGTCAGCTGTCTGCCTGGACTCAGTATGATTACATGTGCTTGTTTCATGGAACCATATATAAATACTAGTAATCCTTTGTCCCAATCACACAAGTGCTGAAAGGAAGGGTCGTTAGAGGCATCAGCGCCCTGGAGCTCCTTCACCTTATCACGCTGATGTTAGAAACGCTACACAGGAAAGGGAGCAGAGCCTTGGACCCAGATCTGGACACACCACCAGAGAAGCAGATTTGGGCATTAATTAACACTCAGAACACTTAGTAAGTACCCTAGATGAAGCTGAGCACTGGAGGTAACACAGCATGTTTCCGATTAAGGACAAAGACTTATACACTTGGACCATAAATTTCAAAAGATGGGTTATCAAGTCAATTCACAAAGCGGTGTTTGTATCAAAGGAGAGATGAACTACATGTTTTCTGAGAGGAGAGCTCTCCCTGCATCAAAAAGATCAGGAAAGAACTATAGAATTTGTGAGGATTTAGCTGGATCTGAAAAGATGTGTAGGATGAACCACTGTAAAAAAAATAATCGTTCTCAGCTCTTAGCTGTTCACCTACACATCCAAATTAATTCAAATATTTATTAAGTGCTGTATTAGTGTCCTGTGTCTCCTCTAACAGCCACAAACTGAATGGCTTAGAATAACAGAAATTTATTATCTCACAGTTCCGGAGTCTGGAAATCTGAAATCCAGATGTCAGTAGGTTTGGTTCCTTCTGAAAGCTGTGAAGGAAAATCTTCTCCAGGTCACTCTCCCAACTCTGGTAACCTCAGTCATTTCTTGGTTTGCTCATGACACTTTCCTTATGTCTTCATATCATCCGTCCCTCATGGATGTCTGTCTCTGTGTCCAAATTTCTCCTTTTTGTCTGAACAGCAGTCATATTGGATTAGGGCCCACCCTAATGATCTCATTCCAGCTTGATTAACTCTGTAAAGACCCTATTTCCCAATAAGGTCACATTTTCAGATATTGGGAGCTAGAACAGCAACATGTCTTTGTGTGGGTGACACAATTCAACCCAGAACAAACATCTACTAGCTGCCAGTTACTTTGTGAGGCGTTTATAATGGTTAAAACAGAGTTTCTGCCTTTACTGTGTTTAATAATCTAGGAGACATAATAATCACAGAAAGAAATAATTTTAGAAGAGCAATGATAATTGATTGATTGGTAGCTCTCTGTCTTAGGCTATTCTAAGTGCTTTACAAGGGTTTCCCCTAATCCTTATAACTATATAATGAGGTAAGCATGGTTGTTTACTGCCTTGAGGAATGTTTTTGTAGACAGGCTACATTTGACCTGGGCTTGAATAATAGATTAGGAATTCTTTAGTCAAAGGAGAAGACACATCAGGAAAACCGCATGAGTAAAGTCACAGGGATGAGGGCAAAAACCACGCACAGGAGTCAGAAAGTATTCTAATCTGGTTTTAGGGCACAGAGATGGGCAATCAGATAATTCCTCAGCTTGGTCTGTGCCACGCATCTCTCACTTCCTACCTACGCTTCTCTGATCTGCAACATGGAATTCAGGACGCGACCTCTACCATTCTTGACTGATAGAGGTAGAAACAAAGAAATCATGCTTTCATCCTCGGGAGGGACAGTTCTGAGATACCATTCACAAGGTTCTCAGAAGGTCACAGAGTCAAGTGCCAATTAACCATAGTGTGGCCAGCTCAATAATGCATCCCACTGCCTTTTCTTCCTTCTTTATTTTACTCTCTTGTCATATGCTTACTTCTCCCCCAAATCGCAATCCCAACTAAACTACCTGCATGAAAGCCTGGGCCTCAAGCCCTACTTTCAAGGGAATCCTTGAAGTCTAAGACAATTGGTATCAGATTTTATGATTCCAGTTCCTGAGATGGAAGCAACCGACTTCCAAGTGACTTTTTGAAAGCCATGCACCTTAGGACAAACCCAGAATTAGCACCGACATCTCTTAGCTTCATAAAGATCTTACCCATAAGAGGTCACCTGATCTAAAACTCTCATTTACCACTTCTCAGATATGAGCACCTCAAGGTGCCCTGCATGCAGGAAAGCAATGTCAGTCCTTTCTGTGTCATCACCTCCGGCACAGAGGAGTGGTAGTTGGTCCCGGCTGCCGGCACCACAGAACAATTTTCTCTAAGAGAAGCTTAAGAAGAATTTTATCTGAGGCGAAACGAAAACAGCAAGTCATAGAAGTAAAATGCAAATCTTCTGTCTTTTAGGGTCTTTCCATTGTACAAAAAACAAGAATTTCAACTGAGGAGAAATTAACTAGAACCAAAAAGAAAGGGAAGAGTAGAGACCTCTGACTCAAAGGCAAGCCTACTTGAATCACCTCTGCCACCACCCAATTAAAAGTTGAAGCACAAGAGCCTTTGAGACCTCTCAAAATGTTCTCTGATTGTTGCTGGAGACTTTGCTCCTTTAGAGAAATAAATATGTGAGTGAGGTACCTTCTCCCACCATGTCCGGAGCCTGTATTTTAAAAGACTATAATTAATCAAAGATTTTTCATTCAGATTTCAGAAAGAACAAACACTTTTTCTAGGAAGGTCACCCCAAGTTCCATAATGCAGAGAGCCTGTATTCTCCTAATGGCACTAGAGGCTACATACACGTGAATCAATTGCCATCCACATTAATTACAGAGTGGAAGACGTTTCAAAAGAATTGTGCTATCACTGCTTATTCCATTCAGATGCTGCAGCACATAGATAAAAATCCTGTTTGACCGCAGTTGACTTCCATGTACATGTTGGAAATACCTGGAATGAGACTTAGAACTATAGAATATTTTTTAAGAACATACTATTCCATTCTTTTATTTGACCATTTCCCTGAGTTTTATGATTCATTAATACTCCATGGTTTTGTGGTTCTAATGCAGTTTGTAATAGTTTAATTTTCTTCCTCCCTGTTCTGCAGGATGAATTCTGTCCCTCCTGTGGATAAGGTAGATGAGACCCACACAGCTGCACAGAGCAAAAGGTGCTGTCCAGCTCCCTTGGAGATTTCTCCAATTAGGCAGACCCAAGAAAGTGCTTTGAGAAACTCAACCTGCAGAGTGTACTCCTGTTAGGCCAGTTTTTACTGTGAAACCAGTTAAAACCTCAGAATCCTCAGTCTTTGGAAAACAATGCAGTAACGTAGCTCTTCCCACATTTGAGGAGCTTGGTGCATAAAGGGAGACAGATGGAAGCAACTTCCAAGAAAATACTCTGCGCTTTAGCCTCAAGAAGATTTAGAAAGGGGGAAGAGCCATTTTCAAAGAGCTTATTTTCAAAGCACATGCTTCCCTTGGGGATAAGATAAACTTCATTTTATCTTTTTCTCTTACGGAGACAAGTTTTCAGGGTAGTCCCTATGCTGAAGCGTACAGTACCATGCTCATGGACAGCTGTCTTAGTGCATGAGAAAGAATATTTAGAAACGGGTAGCTATTTACTCTAGCAATGCTAGTTTGTGGTCATAAGTCCTTGATGACTTCTAGGTTGAAGTCCTTGACGACTCCCAGGTTGAAGTCCTTGACGACTCCTAGGTTTAAGTCCTTGACGACGCCTAGGTTTGACTTTGTCAGTAACATAAAATCTAAACGTTAGAGTTTGCAGTATCTTTGCATGCCTCTCAACCAGGTCTCATGTAATTTCTGGCTTCAAGAGATAAGAGGGCCGCCTCTGGGTCTTGGTTTCTCGATGTCAGCTCTACGGGAGGCCAGATCATCCCTCCGTGGAGACGGTCAGGTGCATTGCAGAATGTGGAGCCCTGTCCCTGGCTCCTATTCACTGGTTCCCAGAAGCACCCACCCAGCAAAAAATATCTCCAGACGTTGCAAAATATCCCCCAGGGGACAGAATCACCCCGGACTGAGAACCACGGTTTTATGTTAGTAACATCCTTCTTGGAAATACTTTGAAGGCCTGCTGCTGGCTGTAAGATATGCCGTGAGCCTACTGAGTTCCCTAAAGAACAATATTCTCAGGCAATACTTAGACCCGACAGGAATAGCAGTAAAGGAATACTGAGAGGCGTGGTGAAGTTCTTGCTCCTCGCTTACACGTATGGGCTTGTGGTTTTACTCACACCTCTGACACCAAATGCGTTGGGGGGTTGGGTTCCACACCAACCTGTTCTCCAATCCCCGGATACCCACTGGGGGTCCTATAATTCCATTCTCTTCTGACACTAACTGGCCGGGGTTAGCACAGATCCCATAAGTGAAAGGGCTCAGTCCCTCTTGAGATGCTCATCACAGATCTGAGCCTCTCTTACTTCTGACCAATTGCCTATCAACCGGAGGTTCGCACAAACCCCTTTCAGGGTCAGTAATTTGCTAGAATGGCTCACAGAACTTGGGCAAGTGCTTTACATACTCTTATCAATTTATTATGAAGGATGCATCTCAGAAACGGCCAAATGGAAGAGATGTGTGGGACCAAAGATGTGGGAAGGGGCACGGGCTTCCATGCCCTCCTCAGGTGCACCACCCCTTTACCAGCTCACTGCGTTCACCAACCCAGAAGCTCTCAGCATCCCTTTATTTAGGGGTTTCAGCACAAGTTGCAACCCCTCAGCATGACTGATTACATTAAGCTTCATCTTCTCTCCCCTCTGGTGGTCTCAGGGTGGTGCTGAAATTCCAGCCCTCTAATCACACGGTTGGTCTCTCTCTGGCCACCATCTAGAAGCTGTCTCAGAGCCCCGAGGCACTAATCATCTCATTAGCATACAGAAAGGCATTCTTATCACTCCAGAGATTCATTAAGAAAGTCTTGTAACAGGAACCAGGGATCCAGACTAAATGTTATTAACAAAGATAACCCTATCACCCCTATCACTCGAGAAATCCCAAGGGTTTGAGGAGGTCTGCGCTAGGAACTGGGGTGAAGAACAAATATGTGTATTTCTTATTATGTCACAACATCACAGGTATAGGTATCCCTATTTGCCAGATTTGCCAACAGGATTCTTACCCTGTGGTCCCTCCTCCTGGTTAATCCCCCATTCAAGGCACAGTTTACTGTCCCTAGGCAGACAGTAGTCCAGGGCATGGCCGGATAGCATCTTTTTTTTTCCTCTGAAGGGCCTTTCAGGGACAACTCAGAAAAGTGATCTTAAACAGCCAGTTTAGGGCTGGAAGGAGGAATTTTATAGAATTTGAAGTTAAATAATAGAAAGGAGAAGAAACGTGAGAGCTTAAATAAATCTGTGGCCATGTCTACGGAGCACTGGGTAATCTATTAGGGTACGAGATAGTAAAGAGACCTCTCAAGGTGGGAAAATGAGAAAAGAAAGATTGGAAGGAAATTGCACAGTGGAGAAGTGAGATTTCCCGGGCACCTGAAAATGTAATCTCTACTCCCAAAAGCAAGCCAAGAAAGATACATATTAGACTCTACTGTAAAATAAAGGTAGAGGGGAAAATGCTACAACTCTAGTACCGGACATACCAGGTGCTCAAATGGCTTAAAAATAAATAAAGATCTTGACTTTGTGGCACTACATCAAAATATTCCTCTGTTCTTCTAAGAGTGCACCTTTGCCAGAAGCAAGGGTCTTTAGAAGGGAGACACAAATGCAAAGAGGTCATGGTCTTCTAAAAGGAATATATTTTATTATTCCAACCTATTAGCTTTATATCTTAAAGCCAATAATCAAGTACAAAATGTCTCAAAGAGCTTGGAACACATTTTTATAAATAAGTATGGGATCTGAAGACTGAAATCCTTAGATTTTCTGAATCTAATATCTCTTATTAAAATTCCATTATTAAATCCATTGAAGATGGATCAAATGAAGCTTATGCAAGTGCAGAATAAATCCAAACTATCAAAAAGTGAGTTAACAATGTCTTTAATTCTGATGCCTTCCTGGAGGGCAGGTATTTTCCTGGTTTGAGCTACTTGGTGAAAATCCAGAAACCGGTAACCTTGACACCTTTATGATAAGGTCACTTGCCCATGAGGAAATAAGCTATCAGCTTCATTTGGGGAATTTCTATATTGATCTTGCTTAGGAAATGCGGGCATCAAAATTTGGATTCAAAATTTGGATTTGGATTTAAAATTTGGATTTAAGGGGGCGCCTGGGTGGCGCAGTCAGTTAAGCGTCCGACTTCAGCCAGGTCACGATCTCGCGGTCCGTGAGTTCGGGCCCCGCGTCAGGCTCTGGGCTGATGGCTCAGAGCCTGGAGCCTATTTCCGATTCTGTGTCTCCCTCTCTCTCTGCCCCTCCCCCATTCATGCTCTGTCTCTCTCTGTCCCAAAAATAAATAAACGTTGAAAAAAAATAAATAAAATTTGGATTTAAAAGTCATTTCTATAAAAGTTAATTAGCTCTTTTTGTGGTGTTCCTTTTGAACGACATTCAGGGGAAATAGGATGGTCTGAGCTGACACAAAATATTAGATGACTTCGCAATAGGGAAATTATTTTCTTTATGGCTGTGGGTACACTAACACTGTTAACTAATATTAATTAACTGCCTGGAGAGAAGCCCCCCACCACTGCATGAAATTAGCATGATACTCACCTACCAAGTCCCCGGGCTGTTTGCCTGTACTGATCAGGAAATGAAGGAAATAAATAAAGGTTTTTGAACCTCACTGGAAAAATAATATTTTCTCTGATGCTTTTTAAACTAGAAAGCAGTACTTAATCTTAGACAGTGTTTGCTGCCCCATTCTGCCAATCTGTGGAAAAATAGGAAGCCTGGATGTCTCTCCCTGTTCCCAGACACCCGATAAGGTCCTCTCAAGCAAGTCCCTGGCTGAGCCCCCAGCTGTTCCATATTTCTCTGCCTTTCTTTCTCCTTCCCTGTTAGGCTCTTGAATGTGCATACATCTGTTTAAGAGAGCAGAAGAATTTGAAAGTAATTAGTGTCTTTCTTGGAAGACTATTTATTCATTTAACCAACATTTTATTTGGCATCTACAATGAACTTAGGAAATATAGAAGTTCTGAAACATCCTTCAAATTGGCAGCTTCCACAGTGAGGGACTATTCCAAACTGAAAACTAGCAACTGCCAGAAATTAAATTTAAATCAAATTGTGCATACCTTAGTCATAAGAATGTAAGTTTTGTTTCTTCAATTTTATTAGCAGTAGTCATTCTAAGGCAATATTTTCACTACCAGAGGAGACGTGAGCCCAGCATGCCCCCTAGTGTGGTTTCCTTATCTTTCCTTGGTTTGGGGGCTTGGAATCCCAATTATGTAAAGATTAACCTTCCAAGAAGCAGCAGAATGTCCACCATCAGATTCAATTTACTCTGTTGGCTCTAACATTTCTAGGGCAAGAGAAAAGATGACAACAATACAAAGACAAGCCATGAGTGAGCTCTAATACGAAACCCACACCCACCCCGGACCCCTGCAAATAATCTGACCTTTGCTAGACAGAGCTAAATACCCTGAATGTTTTTTTTTGTTTTTTTTTTTTTTTATTTTGAGAGAGAGAGAGAGAACGCACATGCATGCAAACAGGGGAAGGGCAGAGAGAAGAGAGAGAGAATCCCAATCAGGCTCTGCACTGTCAGTGTAGAGCCCAATTCAGGGCTTGATCTCAGGAACTGTGAAATCATGACCTGAGCTGAAATCAAAAGTCGGACGCTTAACCAACCGAGCCACTCAGGCACCGCATTATGTTTAGGATTCTGTGAGAAAAGCAAGACTGGGCCATCTACAAGTGAGTTTGTAGAGGCTCCAAATTTGAACGCAGGCAGCCCTCTCTTTCTTGTACCCATACTCTCGACTTCTGATTGCACAGACAGAAGTTGTTGAAAGTGAGTAAAAGCAGATTCACTTACCATCTTCTAGTCTCTAAAACAATCTAAGAAATACGTGTATGTGCGCCTGAACTGTTACTCATTCTTCTCTTTCCCCAGCATAGTTCTAGTGGAATTAGAATAGCAATTGTTACTTAAATAGCTGTAATAATTGAAACCAGGCTGGATAACCTATCAGTGACCTACTTACCTTCAAAAGTAATTCCTGGCAATTTGCAGAATGAAACAGTAGACCCATTGTTTCCTTTATGATAAATTCATAATTGAAAAATGAAAGGAAAGCTGTGGCTTTTAAAATTGACTCTAGTATATGTCTGAGTTTTCTTTTAAATTAGCCTTTCAGATAATCCCAGAATGTTATGGATAGTGACACCTTACAATGATGATGGCCTCTTGGAAAGGTATGAGGACTGGCGTTTTGATTAATCATTTCCAAAAACAGCATATCTTTTTTAACTGGAGAAACCATGTCCCCTTGACTGAGATAGAGCCTTATAAGGAGAAAGCTCTGAACAGTTGAAAAAAAAAAAAAAAAAAATCTCCCTATTTCAAAAATCTCCATGTGGAAAAATGTTGAACTGCATAGTTTTACTTTATTTCTTGTAAGAGACAGTTTCCTAAAAGTCTCACTAATTGTAAAGGCATTAATGGAACCCACTTTTGAAAGGCTTAATTGAAGATGTCTCACTGTGAATCCTCTTAGGAAATGAATATTTACCCTATTATGTAATTTTGTTTTGTTTTGTTTTGTTTTGATTTCAGGATTGGTTTTCTCAACGGTATCTCACAAGAGTATCTGATATGTCTTCTCAACAGACTAATTAAATCTTTAACAAGGTTAAATGGTAGGCCTTGGTTTAGTACCTTGAATAGATATACGATATTTCACTCCATCCACCTTCCTCTTTCTGGAAGCCCCCTCTGATGGGGATATGGTCTTTTCTATCTTGGGATGGCAAGAAAAAATGCTCAAAGTTCCTACAGGTCTGAGAAACTGGGTCTGGGTTGGGAGTCCATATCAGAGCATGAATTAAATGCAAACATAGTGGATAAGAAGCTAGTGAAAAGGGCCAAATGGTTGTGACTCCAAGGGGAATGTGTCAACCTGACAAACGGCTTTTGGAAACAGGGGGAGTTTCTGACAAGTTGGGCAAGTCAACGAGCTCACCGGGGAATCGATCACCTCACTCAAGGTGCAGCAGATTTCCCCCAAGACGTGGCCTTGTCCTTGTCACCACCATATGTCTTCCAGGAGCTATACGGGAATGGGGAGTGTTGCTAAATTAAAACAGTAAGTCCACAGAACTGTGGAGTCTCCTCCTTTGCAATTTCCAAACACAATCACTTGAAATCTGGAAGCCTTCTCCATCTGAATTACTAAAAGCCCTTTCAAAAGAAATTTGAATCTTGAGGTTGTATGAAGTGTGAATCACTGACAGATGTACAGTTTTCTATCTGTGCTCATACCCACAACTTTAAATGCAGAGAATGACTCAATCTGTAGCCACTAGGTTTTGAGAAGCCTCTGCAAGATGGTACATAAAAGAGGCCTACTGGAATTACTCCCAATGACTTTCAAATTCAGTAACTGTTTTATTGTGGGAAGCTGTTAGGGAGAATTAAAATCTCTGAAGCACCTCAGTACACCATGGTGCCACCCCACGGAGTACCGATTGTTCTGAAAGGCTAATTTGATTATGTGCCACCATTAATGGTGAAATGGGAAAGTTCCCAGACACTGTCAGACTCCACATAACCCTCCCCTTCTCTCCCCCCAAGTTCACTTGTATTTAAGTTGCTGAAAATACTGAGTGTCTCTTATTTAAAGGCCTGGTACTCTCATGGCTTAAACAGTTAAGCCCTCCCCAAGAATTGCACAGGCCAGCTTGCCTCCATCGAGGGTTCCCAGGGCATGTAATCTGACAGGCAGGCCGTGGATACGAACATGTTGGAGGTAAAAAGAAGAACGTCAGACCTTAGGCAACACCACGCGTGCCCTGCAATAGCCAGGAAACCCCTTCGAGAGAGAGAAAGGCAGGCTTTGATGTCAGAAAACCTGGATTCAAATCGCAGGAACGTGGCCTCGGACCAATCACTTAATCTCTTTAGGTCTCAGACTCCACACCTGTAAACTCT
The DNA here is from genome assembly GCF_028749965.1 of Puma concolor. NCBI lineage: Eukaryota > Metazoa > Chordata > Mammalia > Carnivora > Felidae > Puma > Puma concolor. The sequence goes on along the minus strand of NC_141675.1, from coordinate 145,177,831 downwards.
TCTCCTGAAGAGCTATAAGAACTTCAGTAGACACATCATAAAGATGATGATAGACACCCAATATGTGGTAGCACTCTTTATTATATCACTATGAAAAGATTTAAACAACTGCTACGAATTTTGCTCTGGAGCTATTCAGAGTTAGAAAAGTCTGGAGAGAAAATGTGCTTGTTAACCTTATCCAGGACAAACCAGTCTTAGCATCTTGTCACCGTTTGTCTTCTAGGAGGGATAGGGATGGGCCAAAAAGGGACAGAGTGAACCAACCAAAGACAATCCAGACAAAGCTCATGAGGTTATTCTTTCTCAGAGTTTACTTACAATTAAAACCAATATTCCATAAATCTCTACGAAACTGTGAAGTCTCCAAGTCTGTTTCTATTCAGTTCCTTTGTTCTGGTTCCTGACTCTGGCTTCCCTCTGCTTCCTTCTCTTTCTGATGTTGTCTGTGTGTCTGTCAACCTGCAGATAGTATAACCTATGGTTCCAGGAAAGCAAGAAGTAAATTGAAAAAACTGATGTGCCAGGCTCTACATTCACTAGGTGTTTTATATGCATTTGTTCAACTAATCTTAAGAACCATCTTGAAAGCATAGCATTGTCCTTTTACAAATCAAAAAACTGAAGCTGTTTTTAACTGAAGATTTCTGAAGGTCTCATGGACAGCTGCTTCCGAAGCCAGAATCTGAATCTGCACTCATTCACCACCTTCCCAGCGCTGGTGTGAAACAGCCATCCTAGCTGACTTCCCTGAATTGGAGCCACAGGTTTATTTTGTTCCTGTTTCCTGATTGTTTCCCTGAGTTTCATGTGAAACCAGAGATAGCAGATCAGAGGCACCCCTTTTGGTACAACCCTGACAGATCTCGGATGGGCTTGAAAGATCCAGAGAACATGGGACAAGAAAAGTCTTCATGTCCTCCCCGCAAACCCTCACTAAAGACCTCAGCAGAGCCTCTGCCTTTGGGGTTGCCCATTCCTATCTTTATGTGGTGTTTGAGAACCCAATAAACCAATACACTGGCTTCCTTAATTGGAAGTAAACCATTCTGATGATGTTTTATGAGGGTCCCTTCCAATGCCACCACATTGATCTGTTTGTCATGATTTGGTTTTATCTTATTATAATCTGTCTGGCAGAGAATGGCTATTATTCACCCAACCTTTTTACTTTCCTGCTTTGGCATGAAACTAGACTATGCTTCCCAGCCTTCATGGCACTTAGATGGGTCCTCATGATTAAATTCTGGCCAAGTGAAATGTGGTCTCAGCAACTGGAAGACAGGAGTCCCTAACCTGGAACATGAGGCCTTTTCCCAACATAATGACCCAGACTGTACTCTGATAACAGCAAAAAATAAATAAATTTTTACAGTCCCAAGCCACTAAGATCTGGGAATGCTTGTCACAGATGGCCTACACTGTGACATACAATCTACTCCATGGATTTAAAGCAGTGTTTCTCAATTGGGAGTGATTTCTTCCCCCTTAGAGGTATATGGCAATATCTGAAGACATTTTTAATGGTAACCACTGGGGGAAGGGTGCTATTGGCATTAATGGGTAGAAGTCAGGAATGCTGCTAAACATCCAAAACCGAGGACCACCCCCTCAACACAGAATTATTCAGGCCAAGATCGCTAGAGCCAAGGTTGAGAAACCCTAGTCAGAGTTACACCTTCTGAAAGAATGATTATCTGCTATCAAGATACTCAACACATTGTTGTTAATTGATTCCCTTGAGGAAGAGCTTAAGGGGGGGGGGGGGGGAGATGCTCTTTTCATGCTAGCAATCTTTTAAACAAGAATCTTCCAGGAAAAACATCAGTGTCACAGAGGTAGTGACTGTTTATGTTTCAAATTGTCTGTATTTAAGACATTGTGTTAACTTGGCAGATTTAGAAAGGCAAGCACCTTTTATTCACAGAAGTAGGGCAATTTGGTTAATTGATACACTCACATCTTTAGCTTACCCATCACAATATTGGCACGGCGTTGGAAGAGTTAATGCTGTTTACCAAAATAGTTAACCTGAGAAATGAAAGGAAAGCCTCCACACTGACTTTTGAGTTTCCCCCTTTCCTCCGCAGAGATTGACCAATCAAAGCAATTTCTGTGATGGGCATTTGGCGAAGACCCCCAACCCCTTTGAAATATGATATGAGAACTGTCCCTGGGTGGAATACATTTGGGTCACCGGGTTGGATTTCAAGCAGCAAACCAAAGAGTACGAATAGGATCAGATCTCTCATTTGTTTCAAATATCTCATCTCCATCATCAGATTCTCCTGAAATGTTTTTGAGAGCTCTCCTTAAAGAATTCAAAAAAATGCCTGAGATCTTTGAGAGGTTTTTTATAGATCGGACAACCTTAAATAACCGTGCCCTCAATTACACGAACAGTTGGGGAGGATTTGCTTTGCATTTCTCTTCCAGTCTTAATCTGTAGGCCAGGTCTTGGTAAAATGCTGTCCTCACCTTTCTATTCAATTCATGGCAGGTATTTTGAGAATACGCTACTCTCTAGGCATGGAGTTAAATTCTAGAGACCCAGAAAAACCAAGACAGGGTCCCTATGTGGGGGCGTAGCCAAGCTCTTCTGTGCTCAGCATTCCTCTCCCTTGGCTCACCCTTTTCTTTTGCTCTCTCTCCTCTAGTTCTCCTTCCACAACAGAAGCCATAAATGCTCCATGCGCTAGGGGCTTGTGCTGTTCAGCCCAGGGAGTCTGCCCATCTCCCATCTTTCTACATAAGGAGACATTGAAAGTGAGGCTTCTACTCTACAGCCTTATTGCTCTGTGGAGCCGTGTTCTTGCCATGACTTCTGTGGCTCCACCACATTCCAGAACAAATAATTTAAACTATGTGCCCCCAACCCTCACCTAGAACATGGGAATTATAGTGGTACTTACATCCTGTAAGTGAATGTCTGTTCGCTAACTATTAAGAATAGCGGCTGGCACATGGTAAATGGTCTTCCATGTTGGCATGGATGCTGATATTCTTACCGCTCAGATCCTCCTTTCTCCTTCTCAGTCAGGGAAATCAAACTTCCTTGCTCCTGATCCCCTCAAAGCCAGGCTGCCTGACTACATGATGATTATTTTTTAAACCAGTGAATCCATGCTAACTATGCACTAACAGAAAAGGACTTGGAGAGAACTTCAAGGAAAAGTTCCATTCTCCTCTAATGTAATATAGTAAGGTGAGCAGAAAGTAAGGCGAGAAGAAAAAAATATATACTTACTTTTATCACACCACTATAGTGTGATAGAAATATAGGATTTATATCTTCAAATACATACTGTCATTTTTGAATTAGAAGTAACATTTAGGGGTTCCTATTTGTATCAGTCAGGAGTCTATGAAAGAACCGTAATAAATATAGATGGTAGATAGATCAGAAAAAGAGCAGGGGAGAGGGACAGAGGGAGAGAGAGAGAGAGAGAGAGAGATCGAGAGAAGAGAGAGAATCCTAGGCAGGCTGGGACAGAGACAGGGACAGAGACAGAGAAACTTAGGATGGAAACTCAGGCAGGGACTGGCACTGAATCTATGGTCAGAATTTCTGCTTCTTAAATGCTGCTAAACATCCAAAACCAAAGGACCTCAGTTCTGTTCTTAAATCTTTTCAACTGATTGAGTCAGTCTCTACCCAGGTTATGGAAGATAACCTCCTTTACTTATTATGACTGTAGATGCTAAATGTCCACAGAGTACGTTTATAGCAACACTTAGGTTTGTACTTGATTGAATAGCTGAGTACTTAGGTTTGTACTTGATTGAATAGCTGATTGAATAGTTGAATAACCTAGCCAAGTTGACATATAAAAGTGACTTAACACTACTCCGGGGCAGGCATGTGCTTTTTTATTTGCTCCTCCCAGAAATCTCACAGTTTTGGAATTATCCCAGTTTCGCAAGTGGGAAAACTATGGTTCTGGGATCTGAAAGATTGTGTAACTAGACCAAACAGTAGTAATCAAGCTTTCAAATTTTGCCTGCTTGGTTCTAAAATCTATTTTACAGGAGCACCTGGGTGGCTCAGTCTCCAACTCTTGATTTCAGCTCAGGTCATGATCCCAGGGTCATGGGATCAAGCCCCACATCAGGCTCTGCACTGAGCATGGAGCCTGCCTAGGATTCTCTCTCTCTCTCTCTCTCTCTCTCTCTCTCTCTCTCTCTCTCTCTCTCCGCCCCTCTCCCCTGCTCTTTCTTTCTCTTTCTCAAATAAATAAAATTTAAAAAAATTAAAAATCAAATCAAATCTATTTTACATACATTTTATATAGGAAGTTGAGGTTTTTCTTCTACAATCTTGGTCTCCTACCTGAGACCTTAGTCTCTTTCAGTAGGCATGATGCAAATGTCTGATCATCTCTGTCTAGGTACGTTACAAAGCCACACATCAGTTACTTTGGACTTTTCCATTGAATGGGCTATCCACTTCTCTGCTTCAATTCATTGATATGGAGTAATCCATGTGAACAAAGTCCATTTGTAAGAGCTTTCATATGCCTGCATAATTGATTGGCATATAAGTACACAGGAGAGATGATTTATTCTGAATATTTTACTATGTAGACACATTTGCACATAGAGATGTCACCATATCAGAGCCAGGATCTGAAGACCTAATATTTGTCTGCATCCTACAGTTGTGGTAATGAGTCAGCTTATCCTGCAAAGTGTAACTGACTCTGAAGGGCTTTTCCTTCTTGAGAAGAAGGATCTGAACCTCTTTTTATGGTTTATTTAGATTTTATATATGTCCAGATCTGGGTGGATTTTACTCAATGTACGTACGATACTACATCTATATGCATCTGTGCTCGTGTACAAGTTACCTAATTATCCATTCAGCACACAGAATTTTGCCCCATTCTTCATACTGCTCACCTACAAACTTTTCCACACCTGTACACGAAATCAAAAGTTTCTATTTTGTTTAGTAAAACAAAGGAGTTACTTTTAAAGGCACTTGTTTAAAAAACAGCCTGCCGACATATGTTTTTATACTCTCGAACAGAGTGAGTGATTTGTTTTCTATTTTTTATTCCCACTTTGCTTTCCTGCCCTGAAGCTATTTGGGACTTGGTAAAATACTCTGTGGTTTTTTTTAGGGACAATATTACGGTAATTGACAGTAATGAAAAGTTTGTCTATACCAGAGGCCTTTGCTAAGCTGGCCTACTGTCTGTGGAGGGACCCATGTGGACGCCAGCGTAGTTTTCATGTCATGAGCGTACTGTTTGCCTCTAAGACATTTTGTGCGTGGAGAGTTAAGACATCTTCTTGACAGGAAGCTGAGCTAGCCAAATATACAATTGATTTTCCTAGGAGGAAAAAAAAATCTTCCCATTAATTGCCTCTTAACTATTTGTGTAATGCAGATGAAGAATTTGTTTTAATCAAAGTATATTTTATCATTAATGGAGAAAAAGATATTCATTTCTTACATTGCACTAGACAATTTATATTATGAAGCTGTTATTAGCTTATACTCTGGGGCACTATTCTTTTCCAATAAGAATGAATGAAAGAAGAGAGCTTGTAAATGCATAAAGCACACAACACACACACACACACACACACACACTCACCACAGACAGAGCTCTTGCCTCTATCATGTTATCCTCTAACAAGAACATAGCATGTTCTGCACACTATATTTCAAGCTCTCCACACAGGAACGAGAGCAGACTGTCGTATGAAATATGAACTTGTCTGACCGCCCTTGTGCACAGTCCTCTGCTCCCACCTTTTCCAATCCTTTAAGAAATCTCTTTCCCTGTTACTGTTCAGTAACAGATGCATGACACACATATGATTTTTCTTTGACTTTGCTTTGTACAGTATTTTTAAGCTCTTTTTTTAGGCAATGGTAAGCTTCTTGAAGACAAGGAACAGATTTTCTCTTCAATAAATTCTCACATGTTCTTTGGGCTCACGACATATAACCACAAAGCACAATTTCCTGATTATCTACCTCAACAAAATAAAGTTGTTTATTCTTATAAAGAGTTAAATTAGGGGTAAAATGACCAAATGGGAAAAACTAATGGAAAAGGATATGATTCCAGGTCAAATGTTCAGACATATGCTAATGAAAGCAAAGTAACAGCTCTCTGTAAGCCCCGACCTTGTCTCATGGAAGTTACCAGATCACAATTTACTGAAAAATTAAAAGCCCAAAGAGATCAAGAAGATAATAAAGTCAAATGTCCCTGCAAGAAAAGTTCTGCTACAATGAACCTATCTAATTTATTAGGGAAGAACTGAACATTTCTGGACCAGGATCCTTGGTAATTGAAATCCAATTGTGACATCAGTGCAGTCAAAGAAAAGTTAAAAAAAAAAATCAGTCTGAAAACAAAGCCAGAAGAATGTTTTTAAAAAGTGATGAGAGGGGTACCCAGGTAACTCAATCCGTTATGCATCTGACTCTTGACTTTGGCTCAGGTCATCATCTCATGATTCTTGAGTTCAAACCTCATTTCAGGCTCTGTGCTGATGGTGCAGAGACTGCTTGGGATTCATTCTCTCCTCTCTCTGCAGCTTCCTTCATTCTCAAAATAAGTAAATAAACTTGGAAAAAAAATGTGATAAGAATTGGTGTTTGAATAGATGCTAACAGAACCGAATTTGGGTTAGAACAAATGAAGGCCGTGATTGAGAAAAATCAACATCTTCTTTAACCTAAAGAGACCTTGGAGTCATGATGGATTTCTCAGAAAAGCCCTAGCTGTAGTGGTTATTGTCTCTTGCCAATGCTATAAAGACTTACCATTTTAATTTTGATTTTCTATAACCGAGACAATATACACCAGCCATATTTGGAAGCAAATAAAATGGTGAAGTCCATTGCCATGTGCACCTGTGCTCATTAACTCTGTGAATGTGTTGCCAACAGGTAGGAAAGCAGCTGGCTCTTTCAGTGAAAACTTGGGAAGTAAGGAGAATAGTCATAAGGCATATGCTCATTAAAAGGTCACTAAATAAGGGTGCCTGGGTAGCTTAGTCGGGCAAGTGTCCATTTCTTAGTTTTAGCTCAGGTCATGATCTCACAGACTTTGGGTTCGAGCCTGCACTGGGCTCCACACTGAGAGCTTGGAGCCTCGCTGGGATCCTCTCTCCCTCTCTCTCTGCCCCTCCCCAGCTTTCTCTCCTGTCTCTCTCTCTCTCTCTCTCTCTCTCTCTCTCTCTCTCTCTCTCTCAATAAATAAATAAACTCAGGGGGAAAAATGTCACTAAATAAACTGGTCAGATTGTGTGTAGCCTATGGAAAAATCAGGATGCACCAGTACCCATCAGGTTATACCCAGAGATTCCCTCTCATTGTAGTAAAAACCTTCCTGGACAAAACAGGTTGACAGGGTGGGTTAGACTGAAGCATTCGCAGAGCTGCTGTGTGACTGGAAGAAATAAAGGCATCTAGGGCATACCGTTGAGAATTCTCAAGTGACCCAGGACATTACTGAGAAATGACTAATAACAAATATTCATTCCCTACTCCAGCTGACAGAGATAAAGTTCTGACAAACCTTCATTCAGCCTCAAGAGCAATTTTGAGGGGGAAAGTGGTTCCTAGAGGCAACTTGAGAGAGGTGAGCTGCAAGACGGGTCCAGTGTCACCATCTTGGTTCTGATTACTGAATGAGAGATAGGTTGTATAAGAATTGGTGATGTGAAAAAGGCCGAGTTTAGGGTGGGGGAGTAAGAAGAAGCTTTCTTACTAAACTGATCTTATTTGAAATCTGTGTCACTAACACAAGGTTTCCCTCTCCTTCTGAGATGCTGTAAGACCTTGACTTTCCAACAGTCTCCAATTTTTGCTCCTCGCATTCTTTCTTTCTGCTCTCTCACCACCTACTCTGGTCAGAAAAACTGGGAGAATTTGGACCATATTGTCTGGGGTTCTACGTTTAGAAGAATATTTGCTTCAGCAAGCAATAACCCAGGACAAGTTTGGGGGCACATTTTGTCTATACATCCCTGCAAGTGCCCCCAGTATGAGCCTCAAGACTTCATAATCCCAGAGAAAATAACTACTTCCTTCATCCTCAGTAGGTGCCTCCTGAGGTCACCGTTGATACAGTTGTGCTCCACAGTGATACCTCTACTGTGTGGTTGGCTTATCATTTCTTTCGACTGCCCTAGAGTTTGGAGTTTGTCAATGCAGAGTGGGTCCAGAAAGAATGAAGAAAAGAAGGAAAGAAGGGAGAAGGGAGGCAGGAGCAGAGGGAGGAAAAGTAGGAAGGAAGGAAAAACGGGGGAGAGAGGGAAGGAGAAAGGAATTAAAAAATACTCTGGGCGACTAGTTCATCCATTCTACTAAGAATGGTCATACATATTTTAATTGTACCAGAAAATCCCTATCTTCTCCCCAGTTAGTTCCTCTACCAATTCTTCACTATTTATGAAATTACATGACTACAAAATAATTTTGTAGCTCTTATCACCACAACCACTTCCACTAATACCCCTCTACTGCCTCTACTACTGATATTCATGAAAGGGCTAAATAAACATAAATAAACAGTAAAAATGATTAAAAAAAATTTCACAAGTCACATTATGTACTTTATGTGGTAAGTGGAAATGTATACGTTTCCTAAATGTTTCACCTTTTTAACTTTATTGCAACCTTACGGATTAGGTTTTATTTTACCGATAAGGAATTGAAACTCAGAGAAGTTAAATAATTTAGTGAAATACACAAATAATAAATTGCACGGTTGCCATACATAAGCAGGTTCTCTGACTTTAAAATACGTTTCCCTCCCCACATATACCAATTATTTATTTATTTAGCTTGCTGCCTTTTTAAAAAATACAAACTCTCCTTGGTCAGCTGCTGCATACTAATTCATATTAAGATGTCTGAACATCTGAGAGACTCCATCACCGACTCCTCTCTGGCTCTGTATGATCAGCTGCATAAATTTTGAGTAGAACAACTGACCATATTGTTCAACATCCACCATGACATGCAACTTACTAATCGGAGCATTAAGGCTAACTTTTTTTCCCAGGTGTGCAGCATGAAGGGCAGAAACAAATCATTTTTAGTCATGATGAAGTTTCCTCAGAAGTACCACTCGCCTTCAAAATGTGCTTAGGAATTATTAATATACTCTCAACATTCTGATTTTCCTGGCTTTCTGAAGCTCAGATATTGCCGAAGTGCCTGCATGGCTTTGATCACAGGCAATCAAAGGGGGCTTTGTGCAGCTTCCAGGGAGATACTGTTGCGGAAAAATCGGAGCTCTCCGCCATGCAGAAGAAACCGTTACAGAACTCCCCTGCACTCCTAACTCCAGATCAAATTAGGATCAGAAGGCTGTCGTTGGCCCCCAGGAGACTGTGGTTTTAATTTTCTTATCTGCATTTTTCTTCCCTGCCCATTCCAGGTAGCTGTCACAAGAAATATGAAAAGGGTGTTCACTTGTCGATCGTTCTTTGCTGCTTCTCACTTTCACGTTTACAGCAAAGGAAGGAGCAATCACTTTGTTGGTCGCTTCAGCCCTTCACATGCTTACGTGTGCAAGTTTCTTTGGAAGCCCACAACATGCAATCTTACCTGATTTTTGAAATTTGGATTTGGTAGCAGATGGATTCTTTTTTGATTACAAGTGCTGACACCACTCTGCCTAGAAGAGTTGGCATCATTAAAATCACTAAATGTAGGGGCGCCTGGGTGGCTCGGTTGGTTAAGCGTCCGACTTCAGCTCAGGTCATGATCTCACGGTTTGTGAGTTTGAGCCCCGCATTGGGCTCTGGGCTGACAGCTCATAGCCTGGAGCCTGCTTCGGCTTCTGTGTCTCCTTCTCTCTCTGCCTCTCCCCTGCTCGTGTTCTGTCTCTCTCGTCTCTCAAAAATAAATAAATGTAAAAAAAATTTTTTTTAATCACTAAATGTAAAACTTTGCAAAGCTCCCCAAGTTGCTGTGTCAATGGCCAAATTTATGAAAATAAAAACAGTCATCCACTTGGGTAACTGTTTGGGAACTTTGGATCTTATGCTTTCTTAAGTTGCTCAAAAAGTTTCCAAACTCTAAAATCCAACAGGGAAGGTACAGATTGGCAAAGGTGGTGAGAAGGGGGGCTTTCCTGATGACACACGGTGGCAGCGTGGTGCTGTGGACCTGTCCCTGTGACTCTCCTTCCCCTGAAGTTTTGCCAAGGACTTTGACCTTCTCCTTGAGGGACTCTTTACTTAAGCTCTTTAAAATTTAAATTTGGACGAGCTTAGACAAACAACCCCTCCTTTAATCTTCATAGTATAACTCAACTCCTATTGGGAAATGCAAACAAGACTTTTCTCCATGCTAGCAAGAAATAATATGTAAATAAACCCAAGTTGAGTGGATAAAGTTAATAAACATATAGCTTGATTCCACAATATTTTCTGGGATTCCGATAATATTGGAAAAGTGGTGGCTGGGTGTCTATTTCATTTTGTTGTTTGAAAGGAGAGAGGATTAAGCATGCTTAAATTCTGGTGGCGAAAAGAGTTGGTCCAATGTGCAGAGTTTAAAAAGATTAGCAATAAGTCAAAGAATATTTCCTCTGAGAGCTACTGAAACTGTCTACAGTCACTGCTCATACTTTCCAACTTTTTGCTCAACCTACTGATAATTTATTTCTTCCTTCCCTTCTTCTCAGGGTCTGCCTCACTAACACTGACCCCTGCAGGAAGTCAGATAGCAATTGGAAATTTCCTTGCTGAACATGAAAAGAGGACACAGCAAGAATTGGGGTGATTAATCCAATAAAAGCTGGATACACCCAACTCACAGAAATACCTTTGCTCATTGGCTAGAACAATACTTAAATAGCATGGCCAACATTGCTTCTGGGATTTTGTGCGTTCCTTTATCTTCCCATGCCTATACCACCATCTGTTGCGAACATAGTCTTCCTTAATACTAACACATCCAGGCGGGCCAACAATCAAGTCTTGCCACACTGGGAACTCTTTTGTCTATATAAAATAACTGTGATCTCTACTTTTATTTATTATCTGTTTCACTTATAGTTTAACTCTCAAGGAGCAATTTTATTTCTATTATTTCCAACTTGGTCGGAGATATCTTATGGTATCTCACTAGGATGACAAGAAGTACCATTACAAAATACTTTGTTGATGTAGAGCAATGCAAATTCACTAAGTAAACCTTTGGAAAACAGATTTCCACTTAAACAGTATGTAGAAAATGGCTAATTACAAATCACACTTTTTCTTCTTGTTTTGTCTGGCAGTATCTTGATGTAGAAGAAAAGGATTTGTGGGGGAGCCTGGGTGGCTCAGTCAGTTAAGCATCTGACTTCGGCTCAGGTCATAATCTCACAGTTTGTGTGTTCGAGCCCCATGTTGGGCTCTGCGCTGACAGTCTGGAACCTGGAGCCTGCTTCGGATTCTGTGTCTCTTCTCTCTGCCCCTCCCCAACTTGTGCTCTGTCTCTGTCTCTCATAAATAAATAAATGAAAACAAACTTTTTTTTAAAAGGATTTGTGTGTGTATGTGTGTATGTGTGTATGTGTGTGTGTGTGTGTGTGTGTGTGTGTGTGTGTGTGTGTAAAAACCACCAGAAGTGACTATGAACGTCAAGAGAACAACCCTTTGAATTGCTTCTCCAGTTGTTCATCCTCAGTTGGCAATTTTCTGGTTTTAATTTGTGTATCATCTTCTCTAATGTCAAGTCTCTAACCTCTGTTGCCATATGATTCACTAAAATCAATAATGCTCTACTTCAGATCAGCCAAGTAGTTTATCTCACTTGAACGTTTTCTCATAATCACTTTATAATTAAAATCATTTGGTAAAATTCTTACTCTCCTGAATAAACATTTATGATTTTCTGAATTAGCAAAAACTCTATCTAGAAGTGTGTGTGTTTGTAGACAGAGAACAATAGTAAAAAAGAAAGAGACACCACCATGGGAAGGTCACCCCTCTTGATTCTCGGTTTATCGTCTGTTCCATAGTTATTTGTTCAAGTCTTGATTCAATCACTTATCAGGTCAGATCATAATGTCATTATTTGCATTAGGTCTTGCCCCCTACACTGTTCTATCCAAGTTTGTATCCCAAGGGCTTGGCACAGAGGTAGAAATACAAAAGGTGTTCAAAAACATTTGATAGAGCAATTAACCTCCAATTAGGGTCCATTTGTGTTCCCTGATACATACTCTGGGGTAGAAAGATGTTAAAATTGATATTGCTGATGTTACAATGAGCATGCAGACATGTGTAACAGTTCCAAAGCAATTTTTTATGTGTATCTTTTTTCCTTATCTAAATTTAAGTAACATGAAGTTGAGAAAATTTTCCTTTCACTGGCTAATTCGCCGTACAAAGTTTTGTTTTCCATTCCATAGTTATTGAGGACACACAAAATACCAGACTCAGGACTAAATGCTAGGAATAAAAGTCAGAAAGTGTTTAAATGAAGAAGAAATAGTTGGTAAGTTACCAGATAGTATGACATAAGGATTCATTAGAGAGAGTCAGAACACCCAGGTTTTAACCCTACACTCACCGTTTCTATCTGGGGGACTTAAGTGTATAAGTTGTCAACTAATAAAAATCTGTAATTATCTATTTCCCCCCAAACTTAGCAGTTTAAGACAGCACAAATTTATTATCATAGTTTCCGTGAATCAGGAGTCTGGGCACAGCTTAACAGGGCCCTTGCGTCAGGGTTTTTCACAAGATTGCAGTCATATCCAGAACTGTGATCTCATCTGTAATTTCAACTCTGGAAGGATGTTCTCCCAAGTTTATTCATTCAGTTGTTGGCAGGATTTCATCCCTTAAGGGTTATTGGACTGAGGACCTCAGCTGCAGTTTTCTGGAAGCCACTCGCTTCTCCTTGCCATATGGACTTCTTGAACATACACTCTTACTCCATCAAAGGGTAAAGCCCAAAAAGGCAATAAAGAGAATCTGCTAGCAAGATCGACATCACAGTCTTTTATAACCAAATTGTGAAAGTAACATCTCATCACTGTTTTCTATATTACATTTGCCAGAAATGACCTGTTAGGTCCAGTCCATATTGAAGGGGAAGGGATCACCTGACTATCGATGCCAGGAGGTTGGGGTCATTGCGGGCCATTTTGATGTTTGCCTGTTGTGATAAGTGATGAAATTTTTCTAAGCCCACTTCCTTCTTTTCTAAAATAGCGGTTGGATCTGTATTTTTGTATCCTTTGAGTAAATATCTAATAATGCAATTGCTGGGTCATAGGTAGTTCTATTTTTACTTTTCTGAGGAACCTCCATACTGTTCTCCAGAATGGCTGCACCAGTGTGCATTCCCACCAACAGGGTGGGAACCCAAGAGAGTTCCCCTTTCTCTGCATCCTCACCAATAACTGTTTTTTTATTGTGTTATTAATTTTAGCCATTCTGATGGATATGAGGTGGTATCTCATCTTGGTTTTGATTTGTATTTCCCTGACGATGAGTGATGTTGAGCATCTTTTCATGTATGTGTTAGCCATCTAGATGTTTTCTTTGGAAAAGTGTCTATCCATGACTTCTGCCCACTTCATAAGTGGGTTATTTGATTTTTGGTGTTGAGTTTGGTAAGTTCTTTACAAATTTTGGATACTAAACCTTTATCAGATATGTTATTTGTAGATACCTTCTCCTATTCCACAGACTGCCTTTTAGTTTTGTTGATTGTTCCCTTTGCTGTGCAGAGCTTTTTATCTTGATGAGGTCCCAATAGTTCACGTTACATTTGTTTCCCTTGCCTCCGGAGACATGTTGAGTAAGAAGATGCTACAGCCGAGGTCAAAAAGGTTGCTGCCTATTTTCTCCTCTAGGGTTTTGATGATTTCCTGTCTCACACTTAGGTCCTTCATCCGTTTTGGATTTGTTCTTGTGTATGCTGTAAGAAAGTGGCCCAGTTTCATTCTTCCACATGTTGCTGTCCAGTTCTCCCAGCACTATTTGCTAAAGAGATTGTCTTTTTTCCATTGGATGCTCTTTCCTGCTTTGTCGAAGATTAGTTAGCCATTTATCTGTGGGTCTTTCTGGATTCTCTATTCTATGCCATTGACCTGTGTCTGTTTTCATGCCAGTACCATACTGTCTTGACACCTACAGCTTTATAATATAGATTCAAGTCTAGAATTGTGATGCCTCCAGCTGTGCTTTCTTTTTCAAGATTACTGCGGACATTCAGGGTCTTTTGTGGTTCGTACAAATTTTAGGATTGTTTGCTCTAGCTCTGTGAAAAATGCTGGTGGTATTTTGACAGAGATTGCATTAAATGTGTAGATTGCTTTGGGTAGTATAGACATTTTAACAGTGTTTATTCTTCCAATCCATAACCATAGAATACTTTTCCATTTCTTTGTGTCTGCTTCAATTTATTTCATAAGTGTTCTATAGTTTTCCCAATAGTCAAACTATGGAGAGAGCCCAAATGTCCATTAATGGATAAACAGATAAAAAAGCTCTGGTATGAATGAAATCTTGTCATTTGCAATGATGTGGATGGAGCTAGAATGTATTATGCTAAGGGAAATAAGTCAATCAGAGAAAAACAGATACCATATGATTTCACTGATATGTGAAATTTTAGAAACAAAATACATGGGAAGAACATATTGGAAGGGGTGGGGAGAGCAGAGAGGGAAACAAACCACAAAAGACTCTTAATGACAGAGAAGAAACTGAAGGGTTGATGGGGGGATGTGGGTGGGAGATGGGCTAGATGGGTGATGAGTACTAAGGAGGGCACTTGTGATGAGCACTGAGTGTTGTATGTAAGTGATGAATTACTGAATTCTACTCCTGAAACCAATATTGCACTGCATGTTAACTAAAATTTAAATAAAAATCAATTAATTTAAAAAATAAAATAAAATAGTGGTCGAAGCATCTCCTACCCCATGAGCTAAATGTGATCGATCAAATGGTATTTTTGAACTGAGAACATATAGTGAGTACTCAGTACATGTTAGTTATCATTAGGTAATTACAACACGCCATGGAATGTCCTTTGTTCAGGTTATTCAAGGGATTATGGAAACAGGTCAGGGGAACACTTAACATCATGTTAAAAACTATAGACGAAATTTTCAGAACAAGTGAAGTCTATACCGAGGCTTAAGGACTGTGGTAGCCAGATGAAGGGTAAGAAGTAAGAGAATGGTATTCCAGAGGGAAAGAAAGCCCTGGAGGCAGGAGAGGGTAAGGGTGCCAATCCGGGTAGGATTTATTGCTCCCTTTCTGGCATTCCCACCTGAAAGGATGGGCAGAGAGAGAGGGGGAAACTGGTGTCAGAAATATGCAGACACATGCAACATCAAGCTCCAACCCAGTGACAGTCCTTGCCTATGACCTTTGATAAACGCAGAAGTGCCCAGAGAGAGAGGAAGAGAGTAGGAAGAGAAGTTGGCATGACAGTGTCTAGGTCACAAGGACCTGAGATTTCTGGGCATGCCTCTGCTGGAAGTGGGTTGCCATCCTGTTCCTGGCCCCTCTCAAGCAGTGGTGTCATGTGCCAGAGCAAGCCAGACCACCAGGAGGAGCTTCATCGGCCAACCCATTCTTAACAATTCTAGGATACTGTTTAAATTTCCCAGTGCTAAATGCTCATGAAGTTTGAAATCCATTTCACAGCCCTGTATTAGAGGGAATTCTTTTAACTTAGATTTTATTTGTGCTTTACTTTGAATCACTAATGTACTTAGATTTCTTTAAAATGAAACATTTCAAAATACACACTGAGAAACCTCAGTCCTACCCCCATGTCTGTCCACACTCCCCCAATGGTTAAGGGAAACCACTTTGATTTTGCTGTAACTTATTTCTTTGATTTTCTCCCAACATTTGATTCTGAAAAATTTTAGGCCACCAGAACAGTTTCAATAATCCTGTAAAGAACACCCAAATATCCTTCATCAAGATTCACCACCTGACACCATTTTGCTGCATTTGTGTTCTCTCTCCCTCTCTGTGTACATACATACGCATATATTCTTTTGAGAGTTAGTTACAGAAATTAAAATACTTTATCCCTAAGTCCTCCTAAAGACACATGCAGAAACAACTAAAAACTCCTTAGCAAAGAAATACAGCAAGGATGGATGTAACCCTACCCGGTATGAAACCACACCATAACGCCTCTATAACGATAGTTCATGGTTCCAGAACATGACTAGTCAGATATACCAGTGACACAAAATAGAATACCCAGAAAAAGACTCAAGTACATACGGGGCAGAAGCAAGGAACGTGACATCTCAAAACAATGATAAAAAGATGTACTTTTTAATAGTGTGGGGAAAACTGAATAGCTATTTGGGAAAATGTAAACTTGGATTCACTCCACAAAAAGTCAATTCCAAGTGGATTTAATAACCATTCGTAAAAAATGGAAAACATACAATGCCAAGGAAAACATCAGCGAATTTCATCATAACCTACCTGTAAAAAAAACCCTCCAGGTACAACTTCAAAAACTGACACATTTGCCCCTATTAAAAGTTTTAAAACATCACATGGCAAAAAGTGAAATTTTGCTTAAGAAATTCATTAAAAAAATGCTCTTGCATTCCATATGTTTATTGAACCAAGCAGTAGGGCTTGTTATTCAGTGGCAACTAAAGTTCCATGTGTTCAGGCAGAGCTGGGCGCTTTCCTCTGAAATTGTCATTAAACATGTGTTCAGTGACTCCCCAATATTTAATATCATCCTGGTCCCAGGGAACGGATGTTGTGCTTGGAGAATCTACCCGCTGTGTCTCCAAGTATTTAACATCCTTCTAAGTATGTCTGTCAGGTTCTTGTTTTTCCTCTGTCTTCATACTTAATTTTGCATTTAATGCAGCTCTAATAAAAACATGAGGCTCTGTGCTAAAGATATTCAGTGTGAATTTGGAAGCGTAAGAAGACAGAAACCCCCTTTTTAAATTCCTTTTTAACAACGGAAATAAATTAAACTCAATCATGTTTGCACGAATGATTCTATTTTCATTTAAGGGAAACTTGCCTCCAAAGATTTTGCCGAATTGGGTAAATTCCTTGTCAGAGTTTCTCTAAATCATTTCTTTTTATTGGAGGGCATATGGTGAGTCTCCTTCTTTGACAGAATACCATGAAATTAATTTTAACATATCGCTGTAAATGAGGCCATTGTACCACCCCCATGATTAAATATTCACAAACATCACGCAGAGCTTTTAGAAGGACTCTGTTTCCTTCCCACAGCAAAGGCCTGAGAAGTAAGTAACAATTCATCTACTGGTGATGGGCAAACGCAAGAGAATATATGAGGATCCAGGAATTTGTCAAATGAAACAATAGCAATCAGTTTTTCTACCATTTTACCTGTGGAAACATGTAAAATGAGATTTTGCACTCAAAAAAGTAACTGTTGGATAAGTTAAAATATGACAGTTTAATAAAATGGTCATGTTCCAACAGATCACTCAACCAGCAAGCTCCGAAAACTTCTGGCATAAAATTAATATATCAAAATGGCTTGTGTATCCTTCAAGAAATATGTGTCTTTTCAGAGGACTGTAGCTTATTTAAATTTAAATAACTTTTTTTTTTTTTTTTTTTTTTTTTTTTTTTTTTTTTTTTTGCATCCAAATGACTTTAAAATGGTTCTAGAATTCCCAGGATAGGAATGCGAAAGACTTTTCGGCCAGTCTTTCAGTGATGCCCCCTACCATCACTCACTTTTGGTCACAGTCTGCCCTGTTTTAAAATATTTCTTTGCTGTTTAACAGGGACCAAATATGGATCAAAACTCCAATAAAACATGCATTCACCTGCCAAGCACTGAGCATCATAAGGAGATTTAATCAACGTAATAAAAATCTGGTCTTTAATTTCAAACTATGGCCATAAGGTATCCTTTTGACACCTTGAGGACTCAGTTTCTTAAATCGTGAAAAGCAACACCAGAAAAGGATAAGAAGTATCTTAAGGACAAGAAAAACAACAAAAAGAATATTTTCAAGGAACGTTGGGCAGCCCTGCAAGAGAGCCCCGCTGAAGCGGCCACGGGAGGGATCAGGACTGACCAGCGGTCTGCGGATTAGAGTATTTGTGGCCTTGATCGTGCAGAAAGCCTTTCCAAGGGAAACAAGCCTAGTAAGATTTTTAAGGAGCTGGTTTCTAAATCTCCAGCTTCCCCGGTAATCTTTCCTAAAATCCATCTGCCTAAGAATGTAGGCATCTCCTCAAGGCATCTCCATGGTGGGTTGACCTTCTTGCCTTAACAAAAGACAGGTCAGCCTCTCACCCACCTAACCTCCTGGCTCTCTGCCCTAAGGGGATCACGATTCCCCAGGATTGGTTTCCAAGGTCCTGAGACATCACAAATCCCTTCGGAGGTCAGATGCTTTTAAATATTTTGCTCCCAAAACATTAGAGGAGGGTCTAACTGAATTAGCTAATGGTACAGCAGTCCCCCCTTACCGGAGGCTTTTCTTTCTGTGGTCTCAGTTCCCTGTGGCCCACTGAGGTCTGGCAGCAGTTGGTCTTCCTTCCGGGGTATTGAATATTAGCTAGGTCACAGTGCCTGTGTCACTCCCGGCACTTCTCATCAGGCAGGCGTTTCATCATCTCCTATCAGTGCAAGAAGAAAATTGAGTCCAGTGCAGTAAGATATTTTGAGAGCACATTCACGTCACTTTTATTCCAGTATATTGTTACAATTGTTCTCTCAGTTATTGTTGTTAATATCTTACGGTGCCTCATTTATATATTAAACTTTATCACAGGGATGTATGTACAGGGGAAAAAAAAACTGTAGTGTGGTTTGTACTACCTGCAGTTTTAGGCATCCGCTGGGGGTCTTGGACGGTGCCCCTCATAGATAATGGGGGGACCACTGTACCCTTTGATAATGGCTTGCTGGGGTTTTTTTTAATGTTTTTTAATTTATTTTTGAGAGAGACAGACAGAGACAGAGAGAGAGAGAGAGACAGAGTGCGAGTGGAGGAGGGACAGAGAGAGAGGGAGTTCCAGAACTTGAAGCATCCTCCAGCCTCTGAGCTGTCAGCGCAGAGCCCAACGTGGGGCTTGAACTCACAAACCATGAGGTCATGGCCTGAAAGTCAGACGCTTAATGGCTTACTGTTTGATTTTGGCCTGTGACACTAAAGGCATTCAAAGGTTCTAACGACATTGCTGTAATGACAGTTTCCCCATTCCCACCCCTTGATGTGAACAAGATTTCTGAGATAGGGTGGTTGGAAAGACTAGTTAGGGTAAAATAGAAAAAGCACCAGGAATAGTACATGGTATCCAGTAAATACTATATGAAAGATTGTTGCTATGATAACTGTTACATTAACAAGATATTTTAGTTATCTATAATTACAAATATTCTATTTATAAAAATTATGACTATATAGGGGCACCTGAGCGGCTCATTCGGTTAGGTGTCTAACTCTTGATTTCCGCTCAGTTCGTGATTTCACGGTTCCTGAGATCAGCCCTGGGTCGGGCTCTTTGCTGACAGTGCAGAGCCTGCTTGGGATTCTGTCTCTCCCTCTCTTTCTCTGCTCCTCCCTGTCTCTCGGTCTCAAATAAATAAATACTTAAAAAATACTTTAAAAATTATGAATATGTACATTACTAAAAAATATATTAGTTATAATTGGCTATATTCACCAAATTAACACATGCTGTAAATATATGACATATTAATGTGCGTCCAGTGTGCCAATGTGTGTTTGTTTTAGAAAATACAAAAAGTTGGGGTGCCTGGGTGGCTCAGTCAGTTGAGCGTCTGACTTCAGCTCAGGTCATGATCTCTCAGCTCATGAGTTCGAGCCTCACATTGGGCTCTGTGCTGACAGCTCGGAGCCTGGAGCCTGCTTCGGATTCTGTGTCTCCTTCTCTCTCTCTGCCCTTAACCCACTCACATTCTGTCTCCATCTGTCTCAAAAATAAATGAACATTATTAAAAAAATTTTTTAAAGAAACTATAGAAAGTTTATCCATTAAACATTTCCAGACCATAAAAATGTATTATTGTAGAATAAAATTATGTGGAGTAAGATGAAGGGGAAAAATGTGATCATGTAGAACTATTTACAACTTATTATGTTTCTTAAACAGTCGATGTAGAGGTAAAGTCGCCTTGGTGCTTATATTCTATTGAACACGTTAAATAGAATGAAATAATTATTTTAAAATGCCAGTATTTTGAGCATGCTGGAAATTATACTTTTCAGGTACTTAAACACATTATGAACATTTAGCAATGTTCTACAAATTTATTCTTGGGGGGAGGGAGGTTGTATGAGAAAGATATGTAGGAAGATATTTATTATAAGGAATATAAAGCGATTTAATACCAGGAATTGGCTCCCTTAATTACGAAGGTTGAGAAGTGTCACTGTTGTTCACAAGCTGAAGATCTAGGAATGTCTAGGCTATAATGCAGTCTGAAATCAAAGTACTGAGAACCACATGAGCCCGTGGTAGAGTTTCCAGCTCAGATCTGGAAGGCTGAAAACCAGGAGCACAAAAGGCAGGTAAAGACCAATGTCCCGGCTCAAGCAGTCAGACAAGAAGGAAGAGGGATGAATTTCTTCATCTTCTCCCTTTTGTTCTATACAGGCCCTCGGTGGATTTGATGATGGTGGGGGAGGGGAGGACACCTACTTTTACTCAACGTACACGTTTAAATGCTTGTCTCCTCCGGAAATACCCTCGCAGACACATTTAGAAATCGCGTTTACTCTGGCCCACTCAAGTTGACACATAACATTAGCCATCAAATATATTTAAGTAAATATATTTGAAGACCTCTGGTTCACACTCTATGAAAGGAAAACATGATCTCCTCCACCCTTCCTCGCTCCCCACATCCTATCAAAGTAACTGTCAGATACAGCTCCGCCTTCTCCTGACCTCTTCTGAGACTTTTTTTCCAATGCCCTACTATCTTATGAGAAACACAAACAACACAGTTCACAACCCCTTCAAATCCTGCCCCACATCCCTGTCTTGTCTTCTGTTCTGTAATTTCTGCAATCCTCACAGAACCACTGGCCATGGGAATGACTCACAACCCACCTTCTCCTCT
Source organism: Puma concolor (assembly GCF_028749965.1). NCBI lineage: Eukaryota > Metazoa > Chordata > Mammalia > Carnivora > Felidae > Puma > Puma concolor. The sequence continues at coordinate 145,156,752 of NC_141675.1, read as the reverse complement.
TACTTCCCCATACCTCTGGTGTCAGGAGCCCTCCCCCTAGAACGCCTTCCTCCCCATTCTCATTGCATTCAAGTCCCTGTTGAAATGTCACATTTCCAGAGGGGGTCTGCCTGGACCATTCTGTCTAAAATAGCAACCTTGTCTCAGTCACCCTTGATCCCTCACACTGCTTGATTTTCAATCACACAACTTTATACTGCCTGGCGTTATATTAAATATCTTATTTTTAAATGTCTTTTTCCTCCATTAGGCTATAATTTCCATGTAGGCAGCAATTTCGTCTCACTTTTTCACTCTGTTACACCCATTGCCTCCATGGGCATGTTGTAGACACTCAATAAACATTTTAAATAAATGTATATGAAGGAAAATGGATCACATTTCAGTCTAGATCCCAAGCACAGTTTAATTTTGCAACAAATGTGTTTTGACTTGAATACATTACAAAAGGCTATGTTATTATTTATAAGAGCAAGGGCTAGTCTCCTTATCTGAAGATATTTCGGCAAATAATGGGTTATTTTGTTTCTAAAAGCAGCAAATTTATGAAAAAGAACTTCAGTTGATTAAAATTCCCTTTAAATTCTTTGACTTTGTGATAATTTAAGATGGACATATGCATTAAAAATAATCACCTTGTACAATCCATGAATTTCTTTTTTTTTTTTTTTCAAGTATAGTTTCCCCACAGAAACCACTTGGAGATGTCAAATCTAAACTAAAAAGAAAAATCCTTGCATTTCCCCCCTCCCCAAATTCATCATTAATTGCTTCCACACAACTTATTTGTAGAAATCTCTCGGGTAGACAGTGTCACTTTTTGCTTTTTACCAATGCCAGTTTCATTTCTGTGTGTGGCAAAGAGATTTGCAAAAGAAGTTAACTGTCCCTGAGTGGTTGCAGGGCGATTGCCCTGCTGTCCTCTGGGGCAGGATGTAGTTAACAGCTAGATATGTTTGTTTATTCTGAAATGTATTACTCAGAATTTTCTCAAAGGTCGAAAGGTGATGCATGTTACAATTGGTAAAGATGACTTTGTAAGAAAAACGCATAAATACACACACACACACACACACACACACACACACACACACACACACGGTAAGGGATTAGGAATGTATCAATGCGGGAAGTTTACCAAATCAGTTCATCCAGGTCTGTTTCTTCCCAACACAACCTGCTTCTGCTTGCTTCTGTCCTGTTTTTTTTTTTTTTTTTTTTTTCTTTTAGACTAGTTTCCTGGGCCAGCTCTGTGATTGCCCTGAGCCATTTCTAAATAATCTTCTCATGCAGTTTGAGTGAGGTTGGCTTCCCAGGATCAAATAAACAGTTTCTCAAGGAGAAGAAGAGTTTACAACAAAATCAATATGGTATAAATAAAGTTATCTTAATAGGAGACAAACGAGTAGAGGTGATCTTGTTGTGTTATGGCACTTAGAAGCCTTCCCAGACCTGTGTTTTGGATGATGATTACTTCTGACAGAAATGTTTGCTAAGAACACCTCTTTTGTCCATTGCACGAATGCTAACGTCATTTTATGTCCAGAGCTCGGGTCGAAAACTTTCCTGTGACCTCCACACTTGGCACCTGTCATTAGATGGAAAACACGGATTTGTATTAAAAGCTGGGTTTGCACAGAAAGGCCAGTAGAGTCTGCTTTAATGTGATGGCACAGGATTTTCAGTGACTACAGGAGAGGAAAAGCTAAAACACCGACTGAAGAATTAGTTATTTCCAAGATTTGGGTATGGCTGTGGGACAAGGAGGCTCTAACTGATGTGCTAAAAACAGTTTTCTCTTTCACTTCTCCTTCTGGAATGTGCCCCTTTTATTTTGTCATTCTTGGCTTGGATCCCCACTTCTCAGGCCTCCTCTGTCGTTTCATTCTGCCTGAGTATTTCCTTTCCAATATTTTGGCTGAATGTTCAGCTTTGTTAGCAGAAATGCAAAGTGAGCGCTTTGAAGCATTACCCAATAAAATCCAATTTTAAACAGTTAGAGCTACAACTCCCCCCATCCTCTGGGAAATGAGCCTTCAGTTTCTTTGTGCTTCAGGCAGAAACGCTGGAGCCAGAATTATCGCTCAGGCCAGAGTCTTGCCAAGACCGTCAGATAAGCCACCTGGCGAGGTCTGGCAGGCCACATTTAAAAGGGGACTTCTTGGAGAAGATGAAACTGCCTTTTGAAACTGTTAAGCATCAGTGACTCTTATATAGTATTGGCTAAATCATAAGTGGGGAGTACATCTGAAGGTCTGAACATATGTATTCTCTGAAAGAACTCACATTTCTTTAAGTGGACAATAAAAGACATTTTGTGAGCAATGCTAACAGCATTAAAGTCTTAAGAAAACTTTTCCTATCATAAAAATGCCCATTTAATAAATATTTAGACTAAGTGTTAAAGCATAAAGCACCGAGGCTAACAATACCAGTAGACACATAACTATTTGATTTCTATAAACTTTTTCTGAGGAGGGAAATATTACTCTATTCACTTCACAAATAAAGAAACAAAGATCCTGAAGGAAATATCTACGGTCAGCAACTTAGAATTTCAACTGGGGATAAAACTATCCCTTGACATTGTGGCCATGTTGCTGTTACCTAGATAAGTTAGGGATGGGGTGGCCGTTTTCTTGCTCTCTTTTTATCCCTGTAGTTGCTTTCCTGGCCATAGATAAAGGAAGACTATGTTTTTTAAAAAAATGGAAAATGATCTGTAAACTTCTCAATAGGCAGTTTACAATATTCTGTGTGCAATCATCCCAACGAATTCTTAGAAAAAATTAATGTTTTTATTTATTTTTGAGAGAGAGACAGACAGACAGAGTGTGAGTGGGGGAAGGGCAGTGAGAGGAGACAAAACCTCAAGCAGGCTCCAGACTCCAAGCTGTCAGCACAGAGCCCAACACGGGACCTGAACTCATGAACCGGGGGCTTGAACTTATGAACCCTGAGGTCACGACCTGAGCCGAAGGCAGAAACTTAACTGACTGAGCCACCCAGACACCTCATTCATCCCAATGAATTCTAATTCTTTTCTACATCCTTGGCCTTAATTTCATTTCTGGGCCATAGTAAGGGTGAAAACTTGACTTGATTTATTTTCCTATTTAACCTAACCTTCCTGAAATACTATAAATGATCATGATCTTTTCTAATTCCTTCTCTCATCAGCTTTTCTGTGGAACTAGGGTTCAATCTCTTCAAAGATGTTTCAAATTTTTAATTCTCCACAGATCCACTCTCAACAAAAGTATGATATTCTGGCTACTTACTAATATCCACATATCCTCTTATCTCCCAGAAAGGTGGGTAAAAAATGAAGTTGTCTTTTTTTATTTAATTTTTATTTATTTATTTTGAGAGGGAGAGGGAGCAGGGGAGGGGCAGAGAAAGAGGGGGAGAGAACCCAAGCAAGCTCCACACTATCAGTGCAGAGCCTGACTCTGGGCTCAAACCCACAAACCATGAGATCATGACTTGAGCCCAAGTCAAGAGTTGGACTCTTAACCAACTGAGCCACCCAGGTGCCCCCAAATGCAAGTTGCCTTAAGTCACTTGAAGATTTTGGGTAGAATGAGGAAAGAAAACATTTTTGGTTATGAAATAATGTAAGACAGGGAAGCATAATTTGTCAGCATAATGAAATCAGGGCTACCATGAGCCCAGATGGCACCTTTGTAAGAATTAGAAACAGACCCCTCTCTGAGGGGACACAATAGAACTTGGCCCTTTCCTGCCCCCCTTGACCCACTGAACGACTTACCTTGGGAGAAACAGCAGTAGACTTCACTGAAAATGAACACATTTCAAAGTAAATAACAACTAGAATTTATACATACTTTTGTAATTATTTATCAGTGCTTTTTATAGGACAGATAGTTGTCTAGACACCAGGGATATGAATACAGCAAAAGTGAATGAAATAAATAAAGTCTTTTCTTTCATGAAATGCATGTCTTCTTAAGGGATATGGAAAATAAACTAATAAATATGTAATATGGTAGTTCTGATCCATGCGATGAAGAACAATGAGGTATAGGATAGAGGAAGAGAAAGCAGACAGTCTAGTGATTTGGGGTGTGCCATTTATTATCAAATTTGCAAGGAAGTCTCTTTGAGATAGTAACATTGGCTTGGAGACAAGGCAATTCTGGGAGTGCCCAGGCTGTGAGTCTCTGCATGCCAGGCAGACGAAGCAAACTGTGAGGGCACTGAGCTGGGAGCTCTGTGTATGTAGGAAGAATTGTGAGGAAGCTATCAGGTAGGAGCAAAATGGCAGAGTTGGTAGGAAACAGGATGGAGAGGTCATTGGAGCTAAGTCAAAAAGACAGTAGTGGTTAGAGCATTGGGTTAAGTTCTGAGTGACAAGGGAAGCCATTGGAGAATTTTGAAAAGAGGAATTTCGTGATATAACATGGCCATTCAAAGGATCACAATAGAAAATGGACTGATGAGCCATGAGGGCAACAGGAAGGACAAACTGGAGACCATGCAGCGATCCTGGGAGGAATATCAGTAGCTTGGAGGGAGCAGCATTGGTGGAGGTGCTTGGAAGGATTATGTTGCTTTCTCTCATCAACAAAACCTCTTCAGGTTAGACCAGTGATATGCTAGAGCTGGTTTGTACCAGCTCCTAAAAGGCAATTCTTAAATTTTCAGGAATGTTACAAGCCTGTTGTTAAACACAGCCATTATGAAAAAATTAAATTGTATAAACTTATAGTCAAAGATCTTATAGTAAAGACAAAGTTAATAAATATCAAAAAGGCATCACATCCTAATTATGTCATTCATTTACTGCTATCTATATCTTCAGGGTTTTTTTGCATCTATTGTATCCATATGGTAAAAATACCATATAATGGTGTACTATTTGCATATCTCTTCCCAATTCTGTGTTGGGTGACATCATGTCAGTAGATTAAAATTAATCATGATGATAAAGACAATGTGGTAATTTACATACAATGGAATATTAGTTAGCCTTTAAAAAGAAGGAAGTTCTGCTATTTGCAACTGTATGGATGAACCTGGAAAGTGTTATGCTACACAGTTTCAGTTATATAAGATTAATAAGTCCTAGAGGGGCGCCTGGGTGGCTTGGTTGGTTAAGCGCCCGACTTTGGCTCAGGTCATGATCTCGCGGTATGTGAGTTGGAGCCGCGCGTCGGGCTCTGTGCTGATTGCTCAGAGCCTGGAGCCTGTTTCAGATTCTGTGTCTCCCTCTCTCTCTGACCCTCCCCCGTTCATGCTCTGTGTCTCTCTGTCTCAAAAATAAATAAACGTTAAAAAAATTAAAAAAAAAAATAAGTCCTAGAGACCTACTGAACAGCATAGACCTATAGTTAACAATAGGGTATTATATACCTTCAAATTTGCTGAAAGGATAGAACTTATGGTAAGCATTCTTACTACACAAAATAATAATAATAATAATAATAATAATAATAATAAATAAAAAGGATGGAAGAAAAATTTTGCAGCTGATGGATATGTTTATGGCATAGATTCTGCTGATGATTTCATGAGTGTATATTTATCTCCAAATTCACTCAGTTGTGTATACTAAAATCACAGTTTTTTCACATGTCAGTAAAGTGCTTTTAAAAATTGGCCATGATGGGCATATTTACCCCATGTAAATCTATGTATAGAAACACTAAATATCAGAGGTTGATGTATTGTTTTGCTGATTGTTTAGACTCAAAGTTAATAATCCAGATTTAACTTAAAAATGTACCATGTCAAGTGCTGAAGTTAAATGAAATTTCAGTTTAATGAATATAATTTGTTCAAGAGTGGGAAATAGCTCAACAGCAAATCACAAATTTAATTAGAATATTTTGGGGGGGAATTAGTGGATTGGGTGCAACTCCATTTGTTAAATCATTGTTAAGTTTCAATTTTAGGTTACCTACAAATGTAAAAGTTTGGCAACAATGTTCTGCAAGAATTCATTGGTTAGGTATATGGAATTTACAAAAATTGGTAGTGTTTATTTCATTATTATTTGTAATTTTTTTGCTACACATTCTTACGCCAGTAAGATTTATAATAAATGTGTGTACATATGCATGCACATTTTTGAGAGCTGGTTATACCAATCAACCTCTCTATAAGGCTCCCCTATGTGACATTTGGAGATTGAAAATCAGCACACAAACTATACATGGTCAATCAAAATTCAGAAAAGTCTCAAAATGTGGGGCAAATGTTCACTTAATGGTAAGTAGCAAGCACCCAAGGAACAACCCTGAGAAAGCATCCTCCTCAGCCAAATGTAAGAGTGGAGCATAAACTTCACTCACCTCTTCTACATAAATTAAAATCAATGTCACATGCTTCTTAAATGGAAATACTTCTCAGTGAGAACCATGGAACATATTCACACAGCACCATCACACAAAGTTTTTCACATGATTTTTTCACCAAGAAATCAGCCATAGATACTGCCTATTAAATTGTTATCGTTTGGATCTTCTGTGACATTTGGTCACACAAAACTATGACATGTTTAAAGGGATATGTTAATTTCATGATAAATCAGGCTGTATTTTGTTTTGATCCAAACCTGAACAAAGTAAAGGTACTAGCTCACCCTTCCACTTGCCCCCTTCTATATTAGCACAAAGAATTACCACAAAGAATTCCCCAATGCATGGAAGCCACTAGGAACTTTTTTTAAATGTTTATTTGTTTTGAGAGAGCACACATGCTAGTGGTGGAGGGTCAGAGCACGTGGGAGAGACAGAATCCCAAGAAGGCTCCATGCCGTAAGCACAGAGCCCAACATGGGGCTCGACCTCACAGACCTTTTGATCATGACCTGAGCAGAAACCAAGAGTTGGATGCTTAATTGACTGAGCCATCCAGGAGCCCCAGGAACTTTTTCTTTTTTCAATATACTCTTGATATTCATGGGATAAAGCTAATGGTACATCCTTCTAATGATGACATTTTAGATAGTTGACATCTGACAAATTAAAGCTTCTCTATCTTACAACAAAACACAGCAATTAATCCACTAACAAAGTCAAGACAGATTATTAATACTCATGATTGCATCCACTTAAGTTGCCCACTTAAGACACATCACTTGAAGAGAAGCAGCAATTAATGATCCGTTATTGTGAACCACAAATCATGGTTACCAACTTCAGTGGTTGGGGGGGAGAAATAGTGACAGCAGGAATGTAAAGCAGATAATTAACATTGTATCCACTTGACACTGAAAAAGTTTGCCTTCAGCTCGTATTTTTGACAGCGCTGTGTGGGTTTTGTACCTTTCCCCAACACCTAAAACCTGGGTTCTTTATGTCAGGAGGAAGGACTTTCGTAGGATGCCAGACTTTCAGTGTTAAAACTGGAACAGCCCCTGATAAACATCCCTGGTACACTAGGATGGCTGGTCACCCTACTGTAGGTGGAGATCCAAAAAGAAGCTGAAATACAGATCATATAAAAGAAAGGAGCAGTCTAGGATACAGTGGCTATAAAGTCATGACAGCAAATGAGATCACCCAACATTTGTAAAAAAGGAAAGAGAATGGTAAAAGGAAAAAGAGGAAAGAGAGAAAGAATATATATATATATATATATATATAGAGAGAGAGAGAGAGAGAGAGAGCAAACTGAAGAAAAAAAGCTTATTTAATAAACTAGAAGAAATTAGAAGAGCCATAGAATAGAGAAGCAAAACTTTAGCTAAGTTCTATCTTGTGAATGGCAACCCAAAGGTGATTCTGTGAGATGTGTCTTTGGTTGGTGTCATTGTCTGAAATCTTAGATGCAATCTCTAAGAAATTTTCATTTTGGGGGCGCCTGGGTGGCGCAGTCGGTTAAGCGTCCGACTTCAGCCAGGTCACGATCTTGCGGTCCGTGAGTTCGAGCCCCGCGTCAGGCTCTGGGCTGATGGCTCGGAGCCTGGAGCCTGTTTCCGATTCTGTGTCTCCCTCTCTCTCTGACCCTCCCCCGTTCATGCTCTGTCTCTCTCTGTCCCAAAAAAAAATAAATAAACATTGAAAAAAAAAAAATTTTAAAAAAAAAAAAAAAAAAAGAAATTTTCATTTTGAAAGCTCATTTACATTCAAAAAATATTCTTTAGAATATTGATACAAAAATTTTATGTAAGAAAATCTACATATCATTCCTGACATTTTTTTGGGTGGTGTTGAGATTATGTTCTCACCGCTTGCCCTGTTCTACATGTATATTTTAAAACTCTACATGAGAAAAATTCCTTCAGAGTGGTGGTAGAAAAATACAATAATTATCATAAGTGGTTCATGTCAGCAGTGGAAAGTGGAAAAATAAATTTAAACACCAATTATATACTCTGTAAAGTTAAACAGTGCCTTCATATATAGACTGGCTAACTGGGGATTTAGGCAACGTTTACAAATTACTGGGTGTACTGCCATAACTCTTACAAATTCTGCTTTCCTGGAAAAGGAGACCAGACTTAAAGTAATGTAATAAAGCCATTGGGGAAATGTAGAAACTATCATAGATGCTCTATATAATAATTTCAAAGCCATGCATCTTGGCATTTAGCTTTTTCTCTCATTTCAGGAGGTGATGAAACACTGAACGTGGGTTATTAAAACATCTTAATTTTTTTTTTCATAGATATCCACAAGCATTTAAAAACAGCCAGAACTGGGGCACCTGGGTGGCTCAGTTGGTTAAGCATCCGACTTCAGCTCAGGTCATGATCTCACAGTCTATGAGTTCAAGCCCCGCACTGGGCTCTGTGCTGACAGCTCAGAGCCTGGAGCCTGCTTCAGATTCTGTGTCTCCCTCTCTCTCTGCCCCTCCCCTGCTCATGCTCTGTCTCTCTCCGTCTCAAAAATAAATAAAAACATTAAAAAAATTAAAAAAAAAACACAGCCAGACCTTGAAGTGGCTCAGTTAGTTGAACATCCAACTCTTGATTTTAGCTCAGGTCATGATCCCAGGGTTCTGGGATTGAGCCCTGTGTCAAGCTCTATGGAGCCTGCTTGGGATTCTCTATTTTCCTCTGCCCCTCTTTTCCATTTGCACTCTTGCTCTCTGTCTCTAAAATAAAAAATTAAATAAGTAAACAAACAAACAAACCAGAATTCTTAGACACTCACAGTTGGTTTTTAAGCTTGTAATGAAAAGTCAATCTGAAATATAAAGAATCACCCCTTATATATCCACAACACTTCCGGAAACCTCATCTCTCTCAACTAGACTTATAGACATGAAAAATACCTGCAAGTGAGGAACATCGAAGAAGGCCAGGTACTGCATCTATCTCATAGGTGAGATTCTTAGGCATTCACTCTCATTATTACCTAACCCACGGTTCTCACATAGCCTGCATAACTTACTAATTTTTTTTTTTTTTTTTTTTTTTTATTGCATATTGCCCTACTTACCCTGCTAGAATATAAGCTCCCATGGCAGGATCTGGTGTATCATTCACTGATTATCTCAGGAGGTGCCTGTAGATGGTCAATAACTATTGTCATGTAAATGATAGCAGATAAAACAAACAAACAGTGCCCCATGATTGGTGGTCTGGCTGGCATCCCTCCTGCCTGAAAGTCCTGAGCAATGGGTTTTGGGGGAACCAGCGGCACAGGCATCCTAGTTTCTGAACACCAGGCTTCCAAAGGGAGCTGCTGCTGCTGAGGTCCCCGTCAGTGTTCTCCCTGTGCCCAGCAGCTCTCCACAAGGTGCCCCGCAAGGAGTTGTTGTCAGGGCCTATGAGCTTCCTTCTAATCTGTACTCACAGCCTCCACCCGACCTGAGGAACTCAAGGAGGGCTTTGAAGTTATCTCTTAACTTCCCTCTTCTGACTTCTCTGCTTCCCTCACATGTATCATAGGAGAGATCCCCGGCCTCCATCACCCATAAAACTCCCTTCTTTCCTCAGCACTAAAATAAATAAATAAATAAATAAATAAATAAATAAATAAATAAATAATAAAAATATCTAGAACCTTGAAGGGACTTGAAACTCTGGCTACGGAGGGTGGTATCTCCAACATATCAGGTCAAAGAAAGTTTGGGGTAGAGAAAGGGAGGGGTGAGGATCACCTGGGTCCCCAATCATAATCGATCATCTCATTTCTTTGGAGAAACAAACTCTGAGTTATAATTAGCGAAAATCAGTTTCAACCCGGTCATAAGCTGGACTCTGCTTATATGATACAATCTCTTCCTTCACATCATTCCACTCACATTTTCCAGTACTCCTTCCTTGTCCATGCTGCCTCTTACCTCAGTACTCTTTATTCTTCTCTCCTCCTTCCTTAACATCATCTGAGATGTTTTATGTCAGGTGTGTATTTTATGCATTCATGTTATTTATTATCTCCCCTTTTCCACTAGAATATTAGCCCCATGAAGCCAAGGAATTTGTCTGCTGTGTTATGTCAGGACATAAAACCGTGCCTGACACATGGCAAATGTTCAGTAATTATGTGGTGACTGATGAAATAAAAAATTTAGTTGACAATTGCATTCTCTGTATAAGCTATTATGATGTACCTCTTCATCGACACTGTGATATAATGATTTACAGCATTGACTATGACTAACAAGGCTAACTTTCAACTTCCTCACTCCCACAGCACTTGCTCATGGATACTGTCCAACCATTCAGGCCCCTTGGCCCTTCCTTCATCTCCAAACTAATTGTCTATTATATTCTTCCTTTCTTCCTTCTTCTGCCTAGACCCCACTCTGCCTCATGTCGAATTTCTGCTCTCCAGTTCATAAAACCCTGCTAATCTTGACCTCCTATCACACGTGTTCTGTAGTTTCCCAAACCTACATCATTAAATCTATCCTAAATCCCTAAGTAACCAACCATCATGGGAAAAGATGTGGCTGTGTGGATGCTTTTACAATACTGTGGCTTTGAACTTCAGCTGAGACTTCAATGCTGCTCAGCAGGATTCATCACTGACCTTCTCTGTTCTGCTCTCTACTCTTCTACATGGACAATGACAGATATTGACACATAAAACCTCCTACTTTCCCCTAGTCCCTTCACTTTTCCTCAAGGAAAGGCCTAATCTCATATTTTGAGGAGAAAATGGAAGCTAACAGATGTGGATTTCCTTAACTTTCACCTATCCTCCCTCACAAAGCTTCTCTCTCCCCACATTCATGTTGTGCATCCCCACATTGGGCAGTCTGGTTGTCTCCTCAGATACTGGTCAAATGACCCATATCAGGGGTTGGGTCTCCCGGGACTATGCAAAGACAGCAGTTTATACTCTGCACAGCACTGAATAGAGAGGATTCTAATGTAATTGTCAACATATAATGTCTTTATGACATGTCTTATAATTAGAGAAAATTCTAATATTCTCTATGTCTGAAATGTCATCTTCAAAAAACCAATGTGATGAATAATAATCCCGAAATTTGTCATTTTAATTTAGCAAATTATACTAAGACCTGAAACTATTCTTATCCTTTGCTCCACTTCTAAAATTTGATCCCTAAATAATTAAGTAGTAGATTCAAGTATGTACACATATATAAATAATATCAGAAAACTGTAACTGACCTAAATATTTCTCCATAAGAAGATTAAATAAATTGTAATAAATTTATACAGTAAGGTTTTTATACAACCATTAAATGACATATTGACAGATTTTTAATGACATGAAAATGATCATAATGTAATGGTTTTTGAAAAATAAATTATATAAAGCTGTATATAGAATTTAACAATGTTTTAAATATATATATTGAAAAGAAATACCCCAAAATTTTAAGTAAGGTTATCTCTTGGTGTTAAGTTTATAGGGTATTTTTATTTTATTCTTTATATACAATAGTATTTCAACAATAGTAATAAGTCATATAATTTAAAAGTGTATTATAAAGCATACATACTTTGACTCTCCATTTTGGAAAATACATGTATGTGTATATATATAATATATATGTGCATATATAATCTATACTCTATGTGATTAGCTATAAAGAACACTTTGGCTTGTAAATATCAGGTAAATTATCTGCCAATCTAAAACTATGAGAAAAAAATAAGGATGCTTTAAAGAAGCTCTAAAAATGGATTAAGAAAACTGACAAGGAGTTCAATATTCTGGCATTGCAACTCTGCTTATTTTCATAAAATGCAATTTTTAAATGTTCACTTTCCTCTGTTCACATGAAGACTGATAAATCTCATTCTGTCCTGCCTGCATTGGTTTGAGGATCAAAACAGGCATTTCCTCTTCCTCATGACAGGAGGGGCTTTTTAAGCAGACCTAACACAAAAGCTTTTCCTCTTAATCTCCCCATTTTGACATAAGTGAATAATAACCATCCTGCCACCTCGAACCAGATCTCATTCAAATGGGTATTAAAATCTCTTCTGGAAATGTATTAATGCCCCAGTTCTGAGATACCTTAGGGAAAGTGTTATAGTGTAAAGACTGAAAAATCAGAAATCCACCCCTGGTTTGCAAGTGGGAGGCAGACGAGACAATCATTTATTATAGAGAAAAAAGGTAATGCTCTACTGGGCTGTTACAAAAGCTGTAATTTTATTTTGAAGTTCTCAAGTTTTGTTCTCCTGGTTTATGGTTTTTATGCTAAAATTATGGCTTTGTAATGGGTTGTGAGGCATACTTTATGCACTATCATAATTATAAGCTATTACAGTTCATTCTTTGTATCAGGATGGTTTTATAGACATTTAAATGAAGTTTCTGACAATGAAGCTACGACTCTAATAGTACTACATTATGGCTACACCTGGTGGTATGCAGTCTCTGGGTTTTTCTATTATAAACCATTGTGGGGAGAAGGGTGGGATTTAAACTCTCAGCTGCTTGCCTCACACTGTACTCCAGCACAGACAGGTAGATTTATCAATCCATTTGTATTTAAATAACTTATATGCTTTTTGCCTCACCAAACTACAAAACCATCAAAGAGAAAAATCACCCTGGTGATTTCAAATTCTTTTTGCCAGGGAAGACACCTGAAAGTTTGAAAACATAAAACGCCGTGAGTCACTCATCATTTTCCCTTGACGTGGAAATGCAGCCTTGACATTTTGTGGCTTCCTTTCTCTAACATGTTTATGTATCAGAAATGATCTGTTCCCATGTGCCAGGGCCCTTTTTCACAGCATTTACGATATTTATTATGCTTTTGGTTTCTTATTTCTTATTTAAAAGCTGTTGAAGATAGGTGTCTAATTCACAATCTCTTACAATAGCATTCGATGAGAAGATGTTTTTCCAGCTGGGCTGTTGGCTGAGTAGACTCTTGGATAAGATGTAATTAATAATTTTAAGCATCTGTGTGTCAGTAGAATCTTATTTTGGGTGATAAAGGAGCCAAGGGTTCAATAGCTTTGTAAAGGAATTCCATTGAAGTTGACTGAGAATTGCATAACAATATAAAAATGGAATTAAGTACTGAATGCCAAATTTCCACTCCAAATGACCTTCAAGAAAAAAAATGAAGGAAATCCAAATGAGTAAAAATTAAAACAAAAAAACAAAAAACAAAAAAAAACAACGAATTAAGAAGACATTTTGTGCTCCCACAAAGCAAAAATGTGAGAAGAAGCATTTACTTAGGGCTCCTGTAGCCCCTTAATTCAGGTCTTATTATGCATAGGAATTAGAGCCCATATGGTCTTCTATCAAATTGTTCCACACCACTGGGAAAGTATTTATTTCATCAATGTGAGCTAAGTATTTTTAAATCATTACTGAGAAAATGCAGCCTTCTAAAAAAACCATAATGTATTCTTTAAAAAGAAGTCAATGGCATCATAAAAACATCTCACCCATATTTGGTTGTAGGAATCTGTTTGGCTTTCCATCTTAAAGGACTCCCAGTTCTTGCATATTTTAACACATACATAAAACTGTAAATGGGGGAGGGGGTGCAGCCTGTTTTCACTCAATGTTTTAGAATTCGCTAATGAAGAGGAGAATGAGGAACTCCAAATATATAAGCAGCCCTCAGTGGATGAAGAAATGAATCCTACCAGATTGATAATTGCCCAGTAAGACTCAAATCTCAGACACCTGACCTAACTTTCTCCTACGGCACAGAAAGTACCAGTGACGTAAGCTGTTTTCACAGGGAGTTATTGCATTGTAATTATCCACATCATAAAAATGAATCAGTTGCAAAATTCCGGACATTGAAACAATCATTTTGACTGATTTTGTGCTAGAAGAAGTATCTGGTTAATTGCTTGGCCATAAGCATTGATTTGGTGGTTGAGGTTATATTCACATTAAAGGTATCTTTTGCTGTATACATAGCCCAAGAGAATCTCAAGAAAATTACTTATGTATATCTCTAAAAGAAGACTCAGCACTTCAAACCAATTAGGCACAATATTTCTGGGCAGTTATTCTTGTTGATTATGTGGGTTCATGTGTGAAAAGTGAGGGATACAACCTATGAATCAAATTGTGTTATTCTAACCTCTACTGGAATTTACACACCACAGACATAGGCTAATGCTGAGAAAGAAAGGGCAATTCGTTTGCATAGAGTTGCTTGGGTAGACTTTAGAAGTCCTACCCAGAGTAAAAACAATAATGTAGTTAGAAAAAATAGAAAAGATAAAAATATCAGGAGTACAATCATTCCACTATCTACCACCAGAAATATTTATAAAGGCTGGTCCATTGTTCCCTATGCATTAACTGTGAATATGTTTATAGAATCATATAATATTAAGAAACTTGCACTCTGAAACAGTGTTTCCTAGCTTCTCTGATAAAAACCAACTGGGGAACTTATTAAAGCAAATAAATAAGTGAATTTTGGGGTCACTCACTTGGATATTCTGCCAATCTGTTTATCTGTTGTTGTGTTTTAATAAGCTCCCCCTGCCCCATGCCCCATGATTCTTGCCATCTGAGAAGTTTGAGCAAAGTTATCCTGAAACAACTGATGAGGAAAATGAAGGCCAATAGCTTACAAATCTGTAAAGCACTTGGAAGATTAAATGATTAAATTTTTCTCAAAAGTAAGTAGCTGTAATAAGTTTAATAGTTAAGATTCTAGTGGTGCCTGGGTGGCTCAGTCGGTTAAGCGTCCGACTTCAGCTCAGGTCATGATCTCACAGTCGGTGAGTTCAAGCCCAGGGTTGGGCTCTGTGCTGAGAGCTCAGAGCCTGGAGCCTACTTTGGATTCTGTGTCTCCCTCTCTCTCTCTCCCCCTCCCCCACTCAAGCTCTGTCTTACTTGCTCTCAAAAATAAATAAAACATAAAATTTTTTTTCAAAATAGTTAAGATTCTATACTAGACACGTCTATGCAAGGACAAAATTCCATTAGCTAATATTTCCACTTGTTTGCTGAAGAATATCTTAGCAATCTCAAATTTCAAATTAGTGAAAAGGGCGAATGCAATTTATTTTTTCATTTGAAAGAGAAAATATCCAACTTATGCATTTAAGCAAGTAAATATTTTAAAATATCTTATTAGCAAGCAATCGATATTGCTTGAAGAAAATTTAAAATTGAGAGAAAGAATAAAGGAAAAGTCATCTATCATCCAATTTCCTAAATTTAACTGCTATTAACATTTCATTAAGTATGTTTCTAGACATTCCTAGTCATAGAACCTTGATTATAATTAATTTCTCAACAAATCTCAAGTCAACATTTTTTTTCTCATGTGATTAGAGCATACAAAAAGGCATGTTGGCAGCTAGCAAAATGAATCGATGGGAAACAGAGAGGGAATTAATGCTATTTTGGTTGTCTAGCTCTTCAAATCCTTTTCATATAATGTATGTAAAAACATGTATTTTTCATTCTTTAAATCTTTGTTTCAACTACCAGCTAATCTTAGCTCATTTTTACAGAGGCTGAAAAGGAATATAAGAGGATCACTCTTGCTTTTTAAATTTATTTTCCTGATAATACGCTCCAACTAGGCTATTGTTTAGAATGAAGCAACCACAAAGTGGCCCTTTCATCTCTGCCTTGATCAATGTGTTACTTCTAATTAGAGCGATCATTATCCACGAGGACCACAGGGAAATCAGGACACGTCATTGTGTAAGGCGTAGGCCCAGCAAAGCTCTTCTAAGGTCAGAAATTTATTTTAATAAGACCAAATTATCAGTGGACCTTCTGAGAAACCTAAACTGCCTGTAAAATAAGCATTTTTCACCTTTTCAATGAGGAAAGAGACCTCTCTTTACTAATTCTATGATGAAAACCTCTTTTAAAAAATTTATTGAGGAATAATTGACAAATATGATTGTGTATATTTAAAGTATACAACATGATGATATGATATCCATAAATGTAGAGAAATGATTATCAAAGTCAAGATAATTAATACATCCATCATCTCACATAGTTAACACTATGTGTGTGCTATTATATATATATGTAATACATATAATACATATATATGTCTCTATATGTGTGTATGTATATATATATGTATGTGCGTGTGTGTGTATATATATATACATATATATATATACATATATATATATGTATATATATATTCTGCAATGAGCAAGGGTGTGCAGATATCTCTTTGAGAAGCTGATCTCAATTCCCTCAGATATATGGTCAGGAGTGGGAGTGCTGGATCATATGGTGGTCTCTTCCATGCCCCCCACCACGTCATGCAGCACTATGTTTGTCTGTTGCCCCCCTTGCAATAGAACAGAGTAGTCAGACAGAATACATGGTCCTTCATTTCATAATTTTGCTAGTCCTGAGTACAACTGATTATAGTAAGCAGTGTCTCTTCTTCCAATCAGAAGTTTTACAGGTTCTTAAGCCTGGGACAACTTGCTTCTAAAGCACTTTTTGGTTTGTTTGCAGAGTTGCTTGTGTGTATATGTGTCACTCAGGAAACATATTGTATGACTCTTCTACGTCTCCCTCCTTTATTTTTTCATATGTGTTTTCCTGTGACTCTTGCTGATTCTTTTTCTGTCATGAATGAATTTCTTTTCAGTCACTTGCATCTCTCGCCTACTGTCAACTCCTCTGTCTATTGCTCTCTTGGCGGAAGGAGGACATAAAGATCTTCCTTACAGCTTTGGACACTATGTGCACCTGCTGTGAACATTTCAAGAGAAAATGGCAGATCTCTGCGGCCTTTCTCTGTCCTTTCCATCGACAATATTCCCCCAATGCCTTGAATTTTATAAAGTGTTCTATCTGGTAAATGTCTGTAAATGTACATAAATGTCTATCAAGTAAAGGTATACAGTTTACTAAGAATGATGAAATCCTGGTGATACCATTGGAACATGAATTCTAACAACAGTTTGGGGATGCTTAGGTTTTTTGGGTTTTTTGTTTGTTTGTTTTTGTTTTTGTTTTGTGAAGCAATCGTCTCTCACGGAGGTGCTTCCGAACCAAATAAGAATGTTCTAATGGGTGGGGACAGATAGAGCAACTGTCTGGCGATCCATCTTGCAGATAGTTACTAAATTCTCATGTTTGAGGAGAGAGGTTCTTGAAGTTTCATGAGCCCACCAGCTGTTCCAGAGTCTGCTTGAGAGTGGCAGTTCATTTCAGTAGGATGAGCTGTTGGTGAGGAAAATGTTTCCTACACTTTTACAAGATTCTTCTGGCTGATCTAAGAATTAAATTGACATGAGACACATTAATAGGAGGAAAACAAATTTAATTTTGCACACATTGGGAACCTCACCTATACAAGAGGTTCAACCACAGGTAAAGTGAGGTATGTATGCCACTCTGAGCTAAGAAATGGGATAGAGACCTGGGCTTTAAAGGAGAGGAGGGGAATTCACAGGGCAAGAAGAATGACCTTTGGTGATTAAATGTTTGCCCTGCCATATGGATGGGTCACTCTGAAAATTTATCTGTGGCAGTAACTCTTTTTTTGGAGAAAGACCTGCAAGTTAGATCTTCTAGGTAGTTAAGGGAAGATAAACGTTTCCCTTGAGCCCACAGCATCTCAGTTGCCTTCATGCCAAATAGCCCACATGCCAAAGTGTCACATTTTGGGGAAACTCGTTCTTCTGAACACCTTCAGTTGCAAACATCATCATGGCTTACGTGTCCCTGGTCGCTTTATTATCTTCGAATGGGCAAGCAAAATTCAGTACTTAGGGGGAAAGAACTCTACCCCAAAAACATATAAAGTAGCATAGACATTAAGCGATAGGAGGGTTTTTCTGAATCATAGATAGTCTGTTTTGCCATAACTGACACTAGTTTGTAAATAAGGAAATATGTCCATAGAATCTAAATGGCTTAAAGTAAAAGGAGATGTATTTTACACAAGAAGTATAACAATAAAGTAAAGTAATTATCTGAAAAATATGTGCACACTTTTAAAAAACACAAACCATATTTACATTTAATGGCATGACAATTGTGATTAATGTACCTTGGGGATTGGGGAACCATAATAAGGGCTTTATTTATTAGCTGGATGAATAATTTTCTTTTCTACTTCTTTTAAAATGTAGAAACATGATCAGAAGAAATATAATTAGAAATCAGAGTGTCCAAATTTTAATGAAGCCTTGAGCAGCTCAGGTTTCTTTCCTACTTAAAAGTATTTTAAAAATGAAAGAGAAGAGAATTCAGAGATGACTTTCTAATATAATTAGCTTTTAGCCTGTTTTTCTGAAATCAGCTATGGTCTATGTAATGCATTATGTAAGTGAATCAAGATAAATAATCTTTTTTTCTGTACAAAAAAGAGGAGACGGACAAATTGCTCAGAAGTCTTGAAATGTGAATTCTGCCAATTGGTCCTTTGGGAAATATCTGTCTTAGTTCAAACCGATCTCTTTGGGAAATAGTGAATCTCACTGCTTAATAAGCATAATGGGAATTTTATATAGTACAGACACTGTTGTCAAAGGGGATATGGACGTGCTACAGAGCTTTGAAAGCTAAGATTTCTGACAGGGAATGAAGACCCTGCTGGCTGGAGAAAAAAAAATCTCTGTGAAGCCATGTTCTTATCTTTTTGCTTAAGAGATAGCTGAACATTTGAAATCTATACATTTTAAATTCTTCCGAAAGAATATGGCACTAATTGTACAAATTATACTCTGACAAAGGATGTAAAAATCAATGAAAATGAAGATGCAAACTTCTGTCTAAAGCTGAAAACAGTAACTTTACTAATGGAAAATTTCAGAAGTTTCGGGATCTAGCTTCGTCAATGGGCTCAAAATAGACCCAGGAGATGATTTCTGAAGTCTTGAGTGAATAAAACTAAAAGGCTTTGTAAAATACACTATGATCAGGAAAAAACCATTTCACCTGGATCAATTAAGAGCTGTTATATACCTTTCTACTGTAAATACTAGCCCCAAAGCATGAATTTCGTATCTACTTTATATTCTCAAAATCAAATTTATTTTGGCTTGTACAGAAGTTGGAGCAAAGTGCAAAGGCAGTAGAAATGTCACCATGAGTTTTGTACATTATAATTTTTTACAGAAATAAGCTTCACAATCTCTCTTTCTCCACTTCTCCCTACACAAATGTAAAGGATGTCTTTGAGAGACAAGAGCCAGCATAAGGGCTCCTAGAGCCTCAGAGCACGCGATGCCCAGTAACAGAGGCATTTCTGATCATGCACCTGGACTATATTACTGATTCTCAAAACAGATGTGACAACTCACCCTCTTTAGGTCTAGATGGTCAATAATCAATGCATGCAATTATGCTTTGCCATTTGCCATTGTCAAGTGTTACTGACACCTACTGCTTTCAAAGCTCTGTCCTATGCATTATAAAGGTATTATTCAAGTAAATTTTTTTTTTTTTTGCAAGATACAGGTCTACGACATCCCTTTGAGTCACTGTTGTCAGAAACCTGATGATGAAACTGAGATCTTGAGTTATTCAGGCTCTCACCATCACCTTAACAATGATAGTAACAGCATGCCTGGTTCTTGCCTTTCAGTTAATTCTCAGGATGCATTTCCCAGGGAACCATGTTTGCTTATGTTTCTTTTATTATTCAGACGTTCATGTTTTAGTTACACTCTGGCACTTGCCTGTACACTTTTAGTGACTTCACGTAATTCTGTGCTTTTTGGGTGTCAATGGATGAGTACTAAATGAAAGCAAGGGTTTTGTAACCATACTGGCTCACTTCCCAAATTCTAATATTTA
This sequence comes from Puma concolor, assembly GCF_028749965.1. Classification (NCBI taxonomy): domain Eukaryota; kingdom Metazoa; phylum Chordata; class Mammalia; order Carnivora; family Felidae; genus Puma; species Puma concolor. The sequence goes on along the minus strand of NC_141675.1, from coordinate 145,136,614 downwards.
CCAGCTATGTGGCAGTGAGAAAACTTTTTAATGTCTCCAAGCCTCAGTTTGCTCTTCTAATTTCTTTTAATGTTTATTTATTTTTGAGAGAGAGAGAGACACACACACAGAGTGTGAGTGGGGGTGGGGCAGAGAGCGAGGGAGACACAGAATGGCTCTGAGCTGTCAGCACAGGGCCCGACGTGGGGCTCGAACTCACAAACTGTGGTATCGTGACCTGAGCCGAAGTCGGCCGCTTAACCGACTGAGCCACCCAGGCGCCCCTCGGCTTGCTCTTCCAGAACATCACTATGATAGCATCTATCTCACAAGGTAATTAACTGAATGGGTTATAATAAGATAATAATGTACATAGAGCACTTGGCATCATGTTGGAATGTGGAGAGTACTCAATTCATATTAAAAAATCTATTTTTAGTACCTAAGCTACTCTCCAACAGAAAGGAGGTGCATTGGTAAACTTTTCTTTTTTTTTTTTTTTTTTAATTTTTTTTTTCAACGTTTATTTATTTTTGGGGGGACAGAGAGAGACAGAGCATGAATGGGGGAGGGGCAGAGAGAGAGGGAGACACAGAATCGGAAACAGGCTCCAGGCTCCGAGCCATCAGCCCAGAGCCCGACGCGGGGCTCGAACTCCCGGACCGCGAGATCGTGACCTGGCTGAAGTCGGACGCTTAACCGACTGCGCCACACAGGCGCCCCCATTGGTAAACTTTTCTACTTCACCACTGAAGTAGACACACGACACTCCAGGTGATTAAAGCTACAACCATCATCAATGCATGGGTAAGAAAGCTACTCTTTGATGTGACTATGACCACAGCTCCTCAGTATAGACCCAGGCAAGGTCAGGATTAGGAGATGAGTGGGCAGAGCCATGCAGGTACAGCAAAAGATCCTGACTTTATTCATAATTTAGATGGTTTGTTCAATATAGGGTCTTTTTGAATTAAGTTTAGATTTTTAAAATACTGAATTAAAGTATTATTTATCTCAATTACTGATTTTTTTTGGTGCCCTCTTACATTGTATATCCCAGGCAAATGCCTCTGGCCTCACCTTCGTCCTAATCCTGGCCCCTCAGACTTCTGTCCCCTCTCTCCTCACCCTAGTATGTTTAGAATGGTGTGAACCCCCTTACCCTCGAGCTGGCTTCCATCAGTTGATTATGATAGCTCCTGGGGTCATTGCTAACCCTTCAGAGTCACCATCAGCAGTCACTCACAAATCCTCCTGTGCTATGAAGTTGAGTGCAGTTTTAGCTCAATTTATGGGCTCAGTCTGAGGCAGTATCCCCATCCATGCACGCATTCCTGAATCTTACTGAGTTAATGTTGCAAGGAGAAGGGACTCCAGGAGAATGTCTCTAGGACATTCATGCAACAGAAGGGGGGGATCAGTGATCTTTGATTCCCGAAAACATCGAAAAGTTCATCCAATAGCAAATTACAAGTTACTGTCCCATGTCCTACAAAAAGCTGGATTCTGAATGTTAATGAAAGTAATAAAATATCTAAATTCCATCCTCAGAGAAGATTGGGCATTTGGAAGAAAACTGACCCAATATTTACAGAATGCTTTCAATCACTTGGCATTTTCATAAGTCTGATGGTCGTCATTTTGTGTTTTCAGCCCCATTTGGTGAGTTAAAAAGTTGAGGGACAGAGAGATTTATTCACAAGAATAATTTATTCACAAGAATTTCTGGGGAGTTCAACTCTTGATTTTGGCTCGGGTCATGATCTCATGGTCACGATCCCAGGGCCATGAGGTCAAGCCCCACTTCAGCCTCTGTGCTGAGCGTGGAGCCTGCTCAAGACTCTCTCTCTCTCTCTCTCTCTCTCTCTCTCTCTGCCCCTTTCCTCTGCTCTCTCTCTCACTCTCTCTCTCTCTCCCCCAAATAAAAAAATAATAAAAAAAGATTTTTTGTATAAATTAGAATCAAAGCTATAAAATGCATTTACAGTGAGATTAACTGTTACATCTGAGTTTTTTAGTCCTCTTCTCAGCCTCTGCAATTATAGTGCCCAAGCTCCAATTTTCAGCTTAGGAATAATAAAATGTATCACAGTGCTTTCACATGGCATGGGTCACACCACCCTGTCCTGCCTGCAGATACCCAGGTACTCTCAGTCAAGCCAAAGATCTTCACGGTGGTCAGCTTACAGGGTGACCTACTCTACTGGTTTCAGCATGGACAGTCCTGCAATACAGGCAAACCAGCATGGCTGGTCACCCTTGTCGCTAACCAGAAATGTCCTCCACATTGCAAACACACATTGATTTTCTTTTCTGGTTGTTCTTCTTGGTTAATTTTCCTTTTTAGTGATCTACACAAAATACATCGGTGTGATTTTAGCATTGCTATTAAGAATCATCGGTACTCTTGGCTAATGCTTTGGACTTAACCAAATGCAATGGGCCGTGGCAATACCAAAGATAACCACGAGGAAAAGTGTGAAAAGCAAACTGCACCTCACTTGTCAGAAAGCAATCAACAAATTAAGGATGCAAAAAGTTAAAGATACTCTAAATATACATTGCGAAATTCTAATTATAAAACAACCTGCTTAAAACACAGATTAGACAATGTTAATGTTCCAGGCAAATCTCTGGGCTTTCTCCCTATTGCCCATCTTGCCAGTTAAAACTCACACACAGCTATTCATTCTTTTCCAAAACATTCATTGATCACCTCTTCCATGCAATGCACTATACAGTGGTTAGGACTATAAAGACAAAGAAGACAGTTCAGATTTATGGCTCTGAAAGGGGGACGAATATAAATAAATTAGTGTAATACAGACAAAGAGATACCATAGCCAAAATCTGTATAGCTGGAGAAAACAAAAAGGCACGGGAAAAGTTGATTTCCATCAAAAAGGCACAGGAAAAGTCCATCCCAAATTGGCCAATATTTTCTGAATTTGATGGTCTTTTCTCATGCTCTGCCAATGATACACCCCCTTTGTTTCTGCACATCTCAAAATTCTACACATCCTTCATAGCCAAACTGAAAAGTTTAGGAAGTATATCCTAACCCCCAATCAAGATTTACTATTCATTTAACTCAAATTCCACAACAATTAGAATTTATTGTAGTATAGCATATTTGCTAATGTATTTATGTTTGGTTATATGCTTTTTAATAGTTTTTTATAAGTTTATTTATTTATTTTGAGAGAGAGCCCTATGCGGGGCTCAAACTCACAAAATGTGAGATCATGACCTGAGCTGAAACCAAGAGTCAAGACGCTTAACCGACTGAGCCACCCAGGAGCCCCAAGGTGATATGTTGTTTTTTTTTTCTTTTTAAAGATAGTTACCTCACACTATATACAAAATACATTATAAACATTATTAGAGCACTAACTAAAAATCAACAGAAAAAAATTAGACGCCACTTCTTAGAATGGAGAGAATTTTCAAAGCATTACAGCAATGAAACAAAATTCATAAAGACAAAAATATCAGTTAGAACTCTGGTGGCATTTAACAAAAACCCACATAAAAGTAGTTTAAGCTGAAAAGGGGGGGGTGTTTTTTAAAATCTATGTTGAGATGCAAATGCAAGAATGTGGCTGGACTTCAGAAATAACTAGAAGCAGGGAGCTGAACCCCATTAAGATTTCTCTCCCCTGTCTGTTCATCTCCTTCATTCTCATCACTGCACATGGCTGCCCCCATTTCTTTCATCAATATAGTGAAAAGCAGTGTGCCAACAGCTTTGGAACTTTCCGTCTTATGGTTTGGGTACCTCAAGAGAGACAGGCTCACTTTCTCTTGGTCCTGGGACATAAATCCAGCAAGCGAAACGTTAGCATATGTTGAAACACTCAGCTGTCAACAACGCATAACACGTCCACTCCTTCCTCATCGCAAGACTGGTATAGAAGCAGGAGTGGGAAGCTGTTTCCAAAAAGAAGTAAACATTTTCACTATAAAAAGATAGATTGAATTACATAAAAATATAAAACTTTCATCATCAGAAAAAAAGTTAAATAAAATTAAAGGCATAGCCAACTAGAAAAAGTATCAGAACCAATTATAAGAAGATAATTTCCTTCCTTAATGTATAAATGCATAAGATCAACGTAGATACCCCATCCAAAATGGGCAGGAGCCAGGATTTAAGAATGTGTAAAAGAACACATACAGAGAAATACAACAGGACATTTTGAGAAAATGTCCAGCTTCATTAATAGTCAATGAAATGTGAACATAAATAACCATTGGTTGCAAAGGTTTTGCCTAGGGAATTGATTTATTTTTATTTACAATGCCTAGAAATTCAGAAAAATGTGCACTTTTATATACTCATGGTAGGCATGTAAATTGATGAAATCTTTCTTGAGAATGACTAGGTAATATACATCAAAATCTTTAAAAATTAACATATTATTGACACTGAATTTCACATAGAAGAATTGAGGAAAAAGATACCAGGAAAACACTATTTTTTTCACAAAGATACATTTATTAAAGCATTATCTTTGATAGCAAAGAATTGTAAATAAAGATGTCCAACAATAGAGTTCTCTAAACACACTTTTGTTTTTGAGATAGAATATTATACATCATCAAAATTATATTTCATAAATATTAAATAACAGAGAATATCATTGAGACAAAAAGCAGAAAAATACAACATTTTGTATGCAGTATGATTCTACTACAGATGCACATACTGCAAAGAACATCAAAAGAAAATACAACTAAATTTTGATATCATTAATTCTCTGAGTGGTGGAATTTTAAATTATTATTTTTTCTCCTTTTTTGTATATCCTAAACTTTAAGTAATGTAGTTAAGCAGCTTTCTTTTAAATTAGAAAAAAGAAATATTTAAAGAAACTTCAAATTTTGAAATTTAAAGATGACTAACTGTTAAGTCAATGAGGAAATAATGCATTATTTTTAAAATATCTATAAAATAACAAGAATGCAAACACATCTAGTAAAATGTGTGAAATATAGCTGAAGCTGGCTGGAAATGTAAATATGCAAACCCAAATGCTTTAATAAATAAAGAAGTATGGATACACTTATAAATTTTTAATAATTAAAATGACAGAAAGTACAATTTAGGTATAAGGGGAGATCCATGAAAGTCCCCCCAATGCTATTTTTTAATTTTTCAAAATAGGCAATGAGGACATTCTTGGCATTTATCATGAGGGATGGGTTAATGCTTCCTTACACTAGATATTTTTCATGTTTTATCCTGACAAATAGTACAAAAATCAATATACTTGATATTCAATCTCATGTTTTAAGAACTTTTGAGCTCATAAGAATACTAACATAATTATATAATAGCATATGCCTTTGATTCAAGCCTAGACAATGCAATAAGCAAAAAAAAAGAGATAATGGATATTTGGAGACGATTGCATTATGAGAAAACTCAACAAATAAACAGAAGATTCAGTAATTATAGCTCAGGAAGGCAAGTTGATGGAGATACACACAGAAAAATATAATCAATTACAATTATGCCTATCAATAATTCCTCAATGAGGTCCAGGAATAAAACAAAATTAGTAATAATATATGTATAAAAGATAAAACTCAACTATCAAAAAATAAAAACCCTTGCAATATCTAGGAAAATACATTAATGTGTGATTTGTTTCTGAAAACTAAAATAAAATAAAACTAATAAATGTATGCCTATGCTCTTAGAAAGATGGGGTATTTTTTTATAATTCAAAAAAAGCAAGTTACACATTTCACGATATTCCTAAAAGAATTTCAATCAGTAAATAGGCAAAAAAAATTTCAAGAAAATCATATATAAGAAGAGTAATTTAGGAAGACGTGTCCATTTCCCTAGCAAGTGTTAAAGCTAGTATTAACACAATATAATACTAGCATATGCATAGGCAGAAAGGTCAACAGGACAGAATTAGTCAGGAACCTAAATCATGTACTAACTCAGTATGTGATGAAGACGGTGTAACACATCCGTAGGTAATTATATACATCAGTGGGTAATTATATATATGTAGCATAATTATGTTAGCTTTTCCCCTGCTACCACATGCCAGAATAAATTTCAAATGGACTAAATAACTAATTGCGGAAAGTAAAATATCTTTTTTGAAATCCTAAGAGTAATTATGTATGTGAATATTTATCAATTTGGTGGATAGAGTAGAAACTTCTAAACGTAAATATTCCAACAGTCTCGCAAGGCCAGATTCAGTGACTGTAACAAATCACTTCCCCCAAAACAGAGGCTTTTTTTTTGTTTCCAGAATAATCTGCATGTTTACTGTGAAATGTCTGGGTTTTTTTTTTAATGTCAAATTGGCTTACATACAACATTCAGTGCTCATCCCAACAAGTGCCCTCCTCAATGTCCATCCCCCACCCTCAGTTTGTTCTCTGTATTTAAGAGTCTCTGTGTGTTTTCTTACTACACTGGAAATAGTGAGTTTGTTTCTGGCTCTGCTCCTCATGCCCTCCCTCTGGATCCCAGGCCAAAGGAGCAATTTTTACCTATAATATTCCAATCACTGGGACAGAGGGAAATGATAAAAAGCTCTGAAGGTCCTCCTGATGGCAGTTAAGCCCTCTGTCCACAAAGTGACATCTGTAACTTTTGCTCGCAAGTCACTGGACAGAACGAGTCACCCAGCCCCATCCAAACCCCAGATGAGGTGCAATCCTCTCATTCATCCAGAGGGAAAGATCCAACGACCACAAGTGTTTCATGTTTCAAGGGGGGAAAAAATCAATATATTTGACATTATAAAACTTTAAACATTTCTCTGCCTAAGAATCTAATCAGCATAAAAGCTGAATAATGAACTTGGAAATATTTGCAGTGAAAATGTCAAAGGCTTTAAATCCTTTTGAGTAAGAGAGTAACCTACATCCATAACAAAAACAATTATTGTCTCAAAATATAAAAAAGGCACAGGACGAGAACAAGCAATTTAAAATTACAGATATACAAATAAGTGGTAAATAAGTTTTAAAAATTAAATTCATCCCTATTCAAAGGCATGTATATTAAAGCAATAATAAATACTTTCTGCTAAAAGCTAACTTAAAAACCATCTGAATCTCCACAAGGTTGCAGTTCAAGTGGACATTTAGACACAGTAGATACAAAATACTTGTACAAGTCAGCTTCCCTCCTGCATGCAGTTTAGGATTATTTAACAAAAGCTTAAATGGTCTATAATTTAGGACCTAATAAATACATTTCAAGGTGTTTTTCTTTCTCCTGGCCGAATCACGGAAAATTGACAAAATGTCAATTATAACAGGGTTTATAACAGTGAAGAATTAGCGGGGCACCTGGGTGGCTCAGTCAGTTGAGCGGCTGACTTCCGCTTGGGTCACGATCTCATGGTCGGTGAGTTCGAGCCCCCCGTCGGGCTCTGTGCTAACAGCTCAGGGCCTGGAGCCTGCTTTGGATTCTGTGTCTCCCCCTCTCTCTACCCCTCCCCTGCTCACGCTCTGTGTCTCTCTCTCAATAATAAATAAAAACGTTAAAAAAAATTGTTTTTAACAGTGAAGAATTAGTAACAACTTACCAAAAGAAGAAAAAAAGTGAAGTTGATTAGGTAAACCTGCTATATCCATTGAAATATTAGGCAACCATGAAAAATAAGGCTTCCTAGGGGCACCTGGGTGGCTCAGTCAGTTGAGCGTCAAGCTTCGGCTCAGGTCATGATCTCCCATTTCCTGAGTTTGACACCCGCCTCAGGCTTTGTGCTGAAAGGGTGGAGCCTGCTTCCAATTCTCTGTCTCCGACTCTTTCTGCCCCTCCCCTGCTTGCACTCTCTTAAATAAACATTAAAAAATAATAATAATAAGATTTGCTTTCAGGGGGAGATGCCTTTGTGAAAATGCCAGGAGATAATAAGATAGCACCACCTTAATTACTTCAAAGAAAATTCAGTTATATGAATAAAAAGGAGGGAAAATCAACCAGTGTTAATAATTATTATTTCACCCCGGTGTGATTGCATTTTGTTGTTTTGCTTTCAACTTTTTACACAACTTACATGTTTTTAAAACAAAATTATTTAGAGAAGAAAACAATGTTTACTCAAATACTGGATAGTGGTCTCCATCACGGGAGTTCACCGAGTACAGCATATTTAAAAATATATGTAAATGAGTAGCAAGGAGAATTTCCAGAGAGAATTTCCAGATTTTACGACTTTCAAAATACGTGGTGCATGTTTCCAAAAGTTCCTACCAGTGGTATTTGATACACAAATCCCTCTGTGGTGCAATATTAATTGTATTTTATTTTTGACCAACGTCTAGCTTTCCCGGGTACATGTAATAGTCAAGTTTATCTCTCTTCATCTGAGACTGAAGTGTTTCACAAAAAGATTTTCTCTGAGAAGTAATTTCCATAGAGCTTATTCATTATTTATGTCAGTGCAAACTCTGTTCATTTTATAGCGTTGGATCTTAGAATGTGATTATGAGCAAATCTAGGGTTTGCTCAACTCAAATACCTTCTGGGCTAGCATACTTTAACAATAGTGATACAGAGTTTCAATTTGATACTCTTTGTTTTTAAATTTTTTTAATGTTTATTTATTTTTGAGACAGAGAGAGACAGAGCATGAGCGGGGAGGGGCAGAGAGACAGGGAGGCACAGAAGCTGAAACAGGCTCCAGGCTCTGAGCTGTCCGCACAGAGCCCGACGCGGGGCTTGAACTCACAAACTGTGAGATCATGACCTGAGTCGAAGTCAGACGCTTAACCGACTGAACCACTCAGGTGCCCCTCAATTTGATACTCTTTAAAGGAACAGGGTAGTAGTAAATATGTGAATGTTTAAATCAGACTCTAATTTTTTTGAGATTCTAAAACAGTATTGTTACCTCATTCACCATTTTGTACAATTTTCAAATCAGTAAATGAAAAATTTTATTGAAAGGATTTTTTTGATATTTCAAATAAATATGCATAGATGTTTAAAAAAATACTAATAGAAAAATAATAAGAAAGAAAAAGAAAATGTAGCAAAGGACTTTGCATTTAAAAGATTTACATTAAATGTTAAGGACTTGCCTTCTGTCCACAACATATCTTTGAGATGATTGATTAAAAGATGACTTTTTCATAAAATGCAAACCATCTTCATGCTTTGGTTATTTTTTAATGAAAAAGGAGTAAAAATTGACATTAGAAATTTAATACTAGTTTTTCAAAAAGCAGCATCATAATCAGAGGGTTAATATTTCTGATCAAGAACCTAGTGTCCAACTTTTCATTACTATAATCAAATGAATGAGAAACCATGGGCCAACCAGAGTCAAATTGTTTCTTTATTGTGGGACTTCTGAGAGACTCTTCTATGTTATTGTGCAGTGAGGATTTCCAAGAAGGAATGATGCTAAGCAATTTTTCCTAAGCGGACCTGATCATTGAACTTCCTTTTGCCTGTAGCATTTCATGGGCAACTTCTGTGCACACACATTGGTAAATACTGCTCTGTCAGAGCTGTGAACTTCCATTTGTTCTGGCTTCAGACAACAGTTGTCATCTTTAACAGCAATACTTATTTCGTTTTCAGCAAGGAGAAATTTCAGCTTCAGAGATGGCAGAAATAGGGCAGAAGAAAACTAGGCAATTGTAATGAGGTGTAGAACACAGCTTCCTTAAAACTACAAGATATGAAATTGGCATATTCCATTCATTTAACAAGTAGAAAATGAAATTTGAGCCTTTTGGTATGCATCTGTGTCATTTAAATGAGATGCTAAAAGCTCTCAACAGAGAGTAGAGTGATCACAAAATTTCACGAAAGTAAATTTGGCATGAATCCTTCAGCAATATTCCTGATTCTTGCCTGAAATCTGCTGTTGAATAGGAGATGAGCCATTCTGCTAAAGTGTTAAGGAGCTGGTGGCCCTATGACAGGTGAGCCTTCAAGGAAGGGTCAGAGCTTTGAAAGTGCTTGAGGACCATGTGCCCTAATGGTTGGGAGACAGGGAGCAGTCACTGCTAACAAGGTAGAAAGAGGAAAGTTGGGGCATTCTCTACCACCTCACACAGCCACCTTCCTCTCCATCACTCTCATAAGCTTCTCTCCCTTGGCAGAATGTACTACCTCATCAGGCAGGGTGTTAAGTCACAAAGAAGAGACTCAACTCAACTGAATGGTCATTTTGAAAGGCAATGTACTATGTCCAAATCAAGACATTTAGTCCTGGTAGAAGGCGGAGATCAATAAACATTGTCTCCACCTTCAAAGAACAGTTAGACTCTCAGCTTATGATTTTACACCAAAGTGAATTCCCCAAATATGTACTGGATTGTATGTTATCAAAAGAGAGGGAAGAGTTCACCTCTGGCTGGAAAAATCAAGAAAGACTCCACACTGGAAGGGACAAAGAGTGGGCTTCTTGTTCTGTTATGAAATAATTAACTACTGTACATAGTGTTCTTTTCTGTAATCTACCACCACGAGGCTGGGAATTCTGCTGATGGTGTAAACCAAGTGTGTCCCTCTTTGTGTCTTCCATTGCTGCCAGCATAATGATAGCTATTAATAGATGGTCAATAATGGAATCAATGGAATCGAGTTGAATATTGAATATCACTAGAATAGAGTACCTTTCTTTGGCTTTGGATGTATTGTCTTTTCTTTTTTAATGTGCAACTCAAATTTATTAAGAAAAATTACTGGCAGCATGTGCTAAACAGCCCATTATCCATAGCTTTTCCATTAACTGGCCTTTCCCATAACCGCTAACATCTGAGCCATCTCAGGAATTCCTTACTCCAAGACATATTCTCTTCCTCCTTAAAGGTCATTCCTACTGAATTCATGCAGCTCTCTTTGAGACTCAAAGAGAGTTTAGATGTGGTTGTTGTATTAGGGGGGATGTCAAACACCATTCCCCCTCTTCAAAGGACACCAAAATCTGAAGATACTTGTAGAAGGTTTGGGCAACAGCCAGACCATTGAGGCTGGTCTTGTCCTTACCCATAGCTTTGTCCTTAATCAGGACTTCACGAAAGGTAAAATTTCAGGTGCCCCTTATCCATTCACTCTCCATTTGGTCAAGGAACATGTGCTTCCCATCCAAATTCACCTAGCATGAAATCTTTACTAAGATTATATTGGTCTCCAAAAGTAAAACAAGAAGAGGTAAGTTGAGTGGGAAAGAGAGTATTATCTAAGGGAATCTTAGAATTTAAATGTATAGGCTTGAAATTAAAGGTGCAGTAAATATAGACCTATAGTAAATTGCTTATGATGTAATAAAATAGAATTATGGATATGGCAATAAAGACAGGCAATATAATACTGTATATTTAAGGAGTACCTATCAGCAAAGGAATAGATCAAATTGCCATCTTGTTTTCTGCTGATAGCTTCTGGAATGGTTATTGTTCCACAGGAATGCAAAACAGGAATCAACGCTACTGAAGCTTTCCATTTCTTGATTGCCAGCTAATAGTTTCACCCTTCTTTCCTGGATGACCTCGCAGTTTGTCACAATGGGCACACAACAGCTAGTTAAGGGGGTAAGCGAGGTTTATTAGAATATGCATAATAACATCATGGACCTGTCATATCAAGAATAAAACAGGAGGGGCACCTGGGTGGCTCAGTCTGTTAAGTGTACGACTTCGGCTCAGGTCATGATCTCACGGTTCGTGGGTTCGAGCCCCACATCGGGCTCTGTGCTGACAAGCTCAGAGCCCGGAGCCTGCTTCAGATTCCGTGTCTCCCTCTCTCTCTGCCTCTCTCCCACTCACACTCTGTGTCTCTTTCTCTCCCAAAAATAAATAAACATTAAAAAAAAAAAAGAATAAAACAGGAAAGTGTAACAAACAAAGAAACCCAAAGGTACAGTTACTTGCTTTATTTGCAAAATCAAGTTAGAGAGCTAAAGATTGCTATTTGATATACTAAATAAAGTAACATTTTATGAAGGAGAAAAATATAATAATTAAAAGCATCCACTACTGAAAGTTTCTTTTTGTTATTAGTTTCCTATGGCTGCTGTAACAAATTACAAGAAAACTGTGTGGTTTAAGACCATAGAAATCCATTTTCTCACAGTTCTGGAGCCCAGAAGTTCAAAATCAAGTTTTTAACAGGGTCCAACTTCTTCAGGTTCCAGGAAAGATTCAATTCCTTGCCTCCTCCAGCTTCTGGTGGCTCCAGGCAATTCTTTGGTTTCTGACTGTATCATTCCAATCTCTGCCTCTCTCCATCTACACCTGCTCTTGGGTGATGTCAACCCAGTCTTACGGCTTTAAACACCACCTAAGCATAAACTTTGGTGATGACTCCCAAATTTTATCTCTAGACCACGTCTCTCCCACGGAATCCAGATCAGTATATGTGACCTCCTAGTTGACATCTCCACTCAGATTTGCAACAAGAATCACACAGTAATCATGCTCCAAATCAGGCACCTGCTCTTTTCTTCATCTTGGTGAATGGCAATTTCAGGCCAAAAGCCAGATGTCATTCTTGACTCTCTTTTCACTTCTAATTGGTCAGCAAATCCTGCCAGCTCTACCTTCAATTTTTATTTAGAATTTCGCCACTTTTTGCCATACCCCAGCAACTGCTAATCTATACCAAACCATCATCATCAGTCCCCTGAATTACCCCAGTGCCTCTGGTTAGTCACCTGATATTGTAGCGGGTTCAGTAGCAGATCTCGGCTTTTTCTCTTGCCCCTCTCCTCCCTTCAGTCTGTTCATAGTACAGAAAACAGGGTGAGCTGTAGGAACCCTGTGCCATGTGTGTCTCCTTTGCTCTCACACAACTACTGTACTCCCAACACTTCTGACATTTCTGGTCACCAAATGGGTGGTGATTTTCCCACACCAAGCAATTCTCTGTGACACCTGCTGGGTGTTCTACAGTTTATCTCAATTCTGAAACTACCTACCTGGACATAGTTTCATACTCCACAGGATAAGGGCTGAGTGCCATGAGATTGCCTTGCTACTTCAGAAACCAATAGCTAGTAGGTCCCCGGTTACCCACAATTGCTGAATAACTCAGCTGCAAATCAGAGGTTTCCATGATTTCCTCCTCCTTGGACTTGATTATTTGCTAGAGCAGCTCACAGAACTCAGGGAAACACTTACTTGCATTTGTCAGTTTATTAAAGCATATTAATGAAGAGATACACAAGGCAAGGTTTAGGAGGGTACCAAGCACAGAAGCTTCTGTTCCCATGGAGTTGGGGTGTATCACCCTCTCAGGGCATGGATGTTTTCACCACCCAGGAAGCTCTATGAACCCCATCCCTCTGAGCTTTTATGGAGGCTTCATTACATAAGCATGATTGATGGACTTCTTGGCCATTGGAAGTTGGTTCCACCTCTAGGTCCTCTCCCCTCCCTGGAGGTCAGGGGGTGGAACTGAAAGTCCCAACCCTCTAATCATAGGGTTGGTTCTCTGGGCAATCAGCCCCCATTCTTAGGTGGAGCCCTCAAATCACATTATCAGCATGACAAAAGACAACTTCATTGCTCTTATCACTTAGGAAATTCCAATGGTTTTAGGAGCTCTGCACCAAAAAGGGGGATGAAGACCAACATATATGTCTTATTATAAATCACAACGGCACATAGGAAGATCCTCTTGAAATATGTCATTTGTCTACTCAAAATTCTCCAGTAGCTTCCCATCTCACTCAGAATAAAATCCAGGTCCTACTACGGCCCATAAACCCTTTATGATTGGCTCTAATCCACCCCTGTCGCTGCCCTCTGCTCATCTCCTATCAGTCCAGACCCGACCCAGCTCACCGTCTTTCATCCTCACTGCTCCTCAAAATTAACACCAGGCAGCTCCTACCTTAGAATATTTTGTTCCCTCTGACTGGAATGCTCTTCTTTCAATGTCTTAGGTTCTTACTTAGAAGTTGTCCTCTTTGTGAGATCTTTCCTGGCCTCCTACCCTAACATGTCAATGCCTTTCTTCCCATTCATGATCAGCTCTCCTTCTGGCATGTAAGCTCCAAAAGTCAGATTTCTTTTTTTTTTTTTTTTTTTTTTTTTTACTGCTGTATCCCCAGTGCCAAGTACAGTGTCTGACTCATAGGAAGCTAAGCATTTTATAAATAAATAATTAAATAGTGAATGAATCAGTAAATGAAAAAAATGAGTTCTTCAGTAGAGTCATAGACATGGCATATACAATCAGCTGAAGTCGAAAAAAAGAACTTAAATATATGTGAGGATGTAATTTTATTACATTTCTGAATGGTATTACTGTACATGTATTATTGGAATACATTCACCATTACAGGGTAAGTCAAGTCAGAACAATATATTCCTTTTATGGGAATGAGATTCAATGTTATTATTTCAATGGGGTTTTTTCTTTTCTTTTCTTTTCATCATCAAGCAAGATGAATTCCCTAGCACAATGTAGCTTTGCTTTTCTTAAATTCCTTTTGGGAAGAAGGGGCAAATCTCATACTGCCCACTCATCATCCAGCACAAGCTCTACTTAGAGGGAGCAGGTGTGGAAACAATAGACAAGGGTAGAACTGCTTTTCTTTAAGATGCCTGTAAAAGGGGCCTCCTTTTCTACCATGTTATATCCACACTGACTTTAACTGTGTTAACTCCCTGCTTTGTGGAAAGCTAGTGACCACCCAGTTTTTTTGTCAGGGCTAATCACAGCTCTCACCTGGAAAAAAAAATACACACTCCAGAGTAGTACCAAATAAATGCTCATTAACTGAATTACAATGTTGTAGGCATAGAGTTAGAGGGAAGGGTCTTTGGATGAAGGTGGTGATTTGAAGGAACATTAGGAAGCAGATTATTAAGTATCCCTGGAACCTAAAAAAATCAATCAAGCAAGCAAGCAAGCAATGGGACCTAGAGCCAAGCTGGGTCTTTTTCAAATACAGACAATTTCTGGACTCCATCCCATAACATTATGATTCTGCACAAATGGGATAGGGGCTAGGAAAAATGTGGAAACCATTGTTTACCTTAGGTATCATTGCAAACAGGACAGCAGTCAGTCTTAGCCTTGACTAAGTACTACCTCTTGCCTAAAATGATCATGTTTTTTGACCCAACAATCAGTGAGTTTGTGATTAAAACCAATTCTCTTGGAAGTCTAGACAGAATTACGTGGCACAAACCACAAGCTCTTACTTGGCCTTCTTAAAGGCAACCTGTAATCTGTGCAGGATGTAATCATCTCTGGTTTCCATCTGTGTCCATTTGGTCACAAAACAAAACCACCTGTCTTAGCCTGGACTTGTTGACGCAGGAATCTACCCAACAGAGGCAGAAACACACCTGTGGTGATGGAACTCTGCTGCCTAAATCCGTATTGAGATTTCAAGTGAGTTTTTCTCTGCTTACCTTAAACCACTGTACCAAATTTAGAACCCTATTGGAAGATAATTTTACATGCACAGATGTGATTTCCACTATAATTGTCCAGTTTCGATTTCAAAGCCCTTGGGGTAAAAAATGAAGATGTATATCTTAGCTTGGGTTGCCATGACAATATCACAGACTTGGTGGCTTAAACAACAAAAACTTATTTCTCATAGTTCTGGAGTCTGGGAAGTGTAAGTCAAGACATCAACAGAGCTGGTGTCTTTGAGGACATGTTTCCTGGCTTGTAGACAGCTGCCTTCTCTTCTGTCTTCACATGGATGGGTGAAACAGAGAAACTGAGAGAGAGAGAGAGAGAGAGACTGACCTTGACAGAAAAGGGCAAGGGGGAGGGCCAAAGGGAGGGGAAGAACAGAGAAGGAAGAGGAACAGAGGAAGGACCCAGGTAGGAGTTCCTCCTGTTGAAACCAGGAGATCCAAGCGTACAGATGACTGAGGCCAGAAACTGACTACATACAGAGCCCCAAAGACTTGAAATATCTCATTGAGAACCCCACACCCACAAATTAAAAAAATAACCATGGGGCGCCTGGGTGGCTCAGTCGGTTGAGCGTCCGACTTCGGCTCAGGTCATGATCTCACGGTTTGTGGGTTTGAGCCCCACGTCAGGCTCTGTGCTGACAGCTCAGAGCCTGGAGCCTGCTTCAAATTCTGTGTCTTCCTCTCTCTCTCTGCTCTTCCCCTCCTCACATTCTGTCAATCACTCTCTCGAAAAATAAATAAACACTATTTTTTTTTAAATCATGCATGAGTCCCTTGGTGTGTGTCCCTCTATCAAAGACTCTGAGGTTCAGTTTTGTCAAATCTGAAACTATGAGGAAATGGTGAATGCTTAAAAGTCTGCTTCCTTAGGAGGAACTGGAATAGTGCCCATCAATGACTGTCCTGTCTCTATCAGATTGCACTTTCCTGGTACTTCCTCAGCCCTCTATATGCCTCACTTCACTGCAGGGTTTTGGTATTCAGCAGCAGCCCTTCCTAAGGGAAAAAGGAGAGTGTGGTGGGATGTTGAGCTAATGACATTTGTAATGCTTGTTTGGTGCCAGAATGAAAGAGAATTGCCCCCAAAATGACAAAACAGAGTTCACCTACTCACCACATAATCACATAATAAAAACACTTGTCACTATCTTAAACTCAGGGACATTCAGCTTTATGTAAAAGACAACTATATACCAAAGGAACAATTTTGAGGTGAGTAGGCAGTTTTACAACAATTTCTAATTCCTCTTTATCCACATGTAATAATACTAACTTATTTCTGGGGAATGATTGAGTTTTCAGGGCACCATCCATGCATTATAACATTCCGTACACAGAGAAATCCTCTAAGGTAAGAAAAGAAGCATTATTAAACCACACTTGGAGATGAAGGACATCAGAAATAAATTGACAAAGTGAGAATACATATGTATAACACTACGTATTATAATGTATATAAATCAATTATACATAGTTCTATATAGAGAATATATATATTCTCTATTACATTGCCCTATGTGTTCATAGATTGGAGAATCCAACACCTGAGTTTGTCACAGAAAAGGCTTAGAGAACTTGAATAAGCTAGGCAAAGTGTGTGATCTCTCAGTTCACTTTTTCATATATAAAAACAGAAATGCTACCTCATATATGGAATGTTATAAGGCTTAAATGAAATATTACCAAGGAGCTATTTCATGGTAACTTTCTTCCCAATATTTAAGATTCTTTCTCAAAAAAGAAGTGGGTGGACCAAGGTCCAAAATTCAGAATTTCTGATTCCCATTCTGGTATGTAGTCCCTCCTACCAGCCTGCTTATGCAAATAAGTGATGCTTACATTTGAGCCAATGACTGATCTTTCTCCCAAATAGTTATAGGCTGAACATTTTAAGTTACTTTCATCTCCATAAGAATGGTGATTCTGTATAAGACGCATTTTCTCTTTCACCATGTGCTTGAAGAGATAGACAAATTAAAAAAAAAATGCTAATAATTACTGTGGAAGCCCTAACACCACACAGTTTCTGAACTTAAGTCTGGGTCATTCTGATTGTGGGTCAGCTTCCTATCTGTCTTCTTCTATTATCCAAGCTTACCATTGCACTATGGAGAATCCACTTAGCAGTCTGAGAGAACTAAAAGCTTGCCCACCTGTCTCACCATTGTCTGAGAAAAGAAAAATAAATACATAGATAAGGTCACTTAAGAGCAAAATTTTTCCTAACATTGACTTCAGAATAAGTGTCCAGTAAGAATCTGTAGGTAAAGGTTAACATGATCTCATACCATGGTCACACAGTGCTCAACTTTGGTTTCTCAGAGAACAGGGAAATGATCTCTACAAGAGTATCTCATATCATCAGTCTAAAACCCAGAGATATTGTCAAAGGAAGCCAAAGTAATTTCGTATGAACCTTCTCAGCTTTTGCAACCTGACATTGTAGTTTGTTATTTAATACAGAAAATCAAGTGAGCAGGAAATTGCAAAATAATAATTAATTTATAATTAATGTTATAATAATTTATAGAATTTATAATAAATATTATAGATGTGTATTTGTTTAGTTTTTCCGAAATAAAATCAGAGTAATTTTTTTAAATTACAGTTTGCCAACTAGAGTTCTTTTTATAAGGATACACGTAAATCATACAGTTGCTTGTGATGGTTATTTGAGATTTTCAACTTTAGATTTTTCTTTCTTTTCCTTTCCTTTTCTTTTCCTTTGCCTTTTCTTTTCTTTTTCTTCTTTTCTTCCTTTCCTTTTCCTTATCTTCTTTCTTTCCCGTATTTTTTTCCTTCCTTCCTTCCTTCCTTCCTTCCTTCCTTCCTTCCTTCCTTCCTTCTTTTTTCTTTCTTTCTTTCTTTCTTTCTTTCTTCTTTCTTTTGAGTGTAGAGAGAACTTGAAGTGTTTGCAAATCAATCTGGCATAACCAAGTTTGGAAAAAACCTACAACTTACCCTCAGTAAGAGGTCCCTCAATGGTTAGACCTAGTTATAAGTATTCAGCATTCCATGGAATCCAGTTAATGCTTTATTCAAGGGAAATTAGGAGTATTGGTCAATCAAGGAATAAGTTAAGTAGAGGTCAGTTAAGAGAGACTCTACTGTGTGTCTTGTGTCTATTAAAAAAATTAAGAATGTACAGTTAAAAATACTCCAATTACATCTACTAATATCACCATGTCAAGCAAAGTCAGAGATGAGTTCTCCCACGAGGCTTTAAGCACTGATATTTCATATTGCCTCCTGTGAAGAGATCCTCATGTTTGAGATATCAAAGATTTGGTGCATATTCTCTGTTAGGGGAGAAGCATATTTCTCTAGAGATGGGATGTAGGCTTGCTTTGGGGCCAGACCAAACAGTTTCTCAAAACAAAACAAACAACAGTTCTTTTAATCTGCCTGTGCACTTTGGAAAGTGCTAGAATATGACCTCAGAATTTTGAGTGATAAGAAAAGAAGAAGTGCTTTTACTTTGAAAATTTTAAGTGTATGTATGTCTCGTTTTGACCCCACTCAACTCTCTGAATGATCTATCTAGAGTCTAAAAGGTCTGCTTTTGAATCAAAAGAGCTTCATTCTGAAGAGGGATGGTCCTTACCAGATACAGCTCAAATTATGTTTAGGTCAACCACGGTGTGATTCATGTCCAAACTGTGGAAAATCACTCTCCACCATGTTGTCAGTTATGCTTGACGTGGTATTAAATATTTGGAATATGTTGGCCACCTGAGAGGTAATATATAGTCCAACTTTGGATTTGAAAACCGAGGCATTCATATGAAGACCTATTTCTGTGCATGTGACACATGCTGATAAACTTTTAACACTGGTTTTGGGATCTGTTCTGACCATTACCACATTTATTTTGGAGGGCCTTTTGTCTGAATCATTAATATTCTTCTTAAAAAATACACAGGAATGATGTGACTAATGCTTCTCATGCATCTCTTTTGCTTCTGCAGGAGGGATTTTTGAAACTGTGGAAAACGAACCTGTTAATGTTGAAGAATTAGCATTCAAGTTCGCAGTCACCAGCATTAACAGAAATCGAACCCTGATGCCTAACACCACGTTAACCTATGACATCCAGAGAATTAATCTTTTTGATAGTTTTGAAGCCTCGCGGAGAGGTAACTATTTTATTTTCCCATTTTTCGAAGCTTTTTTGGGTGATGTGTCTGCTCCACAAGTCACCGTTTTTGCTACCTGTCCTTTGTCAGAGTGGACATCTTTGTGTAAATGGGTTGCAGGAAATCTCGGTCCTTGATGTCACTGTCCAGTACAATCTGAAGGATCCTAATGGATGTTGCCTAGCTCTGTTTTCTGGGCCATTCCGATTAGCTCACCCTTCAGTGCCCTCCACTCTATGATTAACTGGTTCAGCTGTGAATGGAAAATGTCAAGCTTGATCTGTTTTTCCTTCCTGAGGCTGAGATACCACCATGAAATTGTACAGCACAGTCAAATAAAACTTCGTGGAAGGTCATATCCACCGAGCATGTGGAAATGTCCACAACGCACATAACTCACACCCTGAATTTTAACAGGTTGTAAACTACTGGGTTTACCTAGGATTTTCTCAACTTTTTTTTTTTTTAAAAAGTCCTTTTCACAAAGTCATAAAAATATAAAAATTAAACCTAGGAGACAATCTCTGCATTTTTTTTTTCCTGATTCTCTTTTTCTTCCAAGAAGACAAGGTCCTAAAAAGTAATCTACTTTATACATAGGCTGCAAGGTTTCTGTCCTGGAAAGAGCCGTTGGGATTGTGGGGCTTGTTTAGATGTCCCCCAAACACTCCTGAGACTACTCCAAAGTACAGTCACATTCAATACACTCGCAACTTGGCCTCTAACCAGGGAGCTGTTGAGACTCCATGCAGATGTTATTGTGGACACCAAGGCCACTCAGCAACCTCCATAGGAGAAGAGTCTTTTTCCCTCATAGAGGAATGTTTTGCCAGTTAAAAACACACAAATAAATGGAATGCAATGAACACCATGGTTGTGCCGATTTCCAAGGAACTAATATTGGTTGTTCCACATAGAATTAACTCAGCATCATGAGATGTGTGCACCTTACACACTCTTCTGCAGGATTCCTAGTGCTCTTTACAAACAAAAGGTAAAGTGTTTTCCTAGCAGCACAGATGAAAAGCAAACAGTATAATGATTCTTCTTCTGATCGATGGCATGACCTTAGTATAAGAACATTTTCTTTTTAAAGATGGATGGAATTGCAGATACTACATAGGTCAGCGTTACCTATGAACAAATAATAAAATTCTATTTATACAGCTCTTCAAAGTCATCTTCACATAAATTATTTCTATGGGTTTGATCTCTCTCCTCCTCTGCCTCTCTCTGTCTGTCTCTGTCTTTTGATCTCTGTCTTTATCTCTGTCTGTGTCTCTCTGTCTCTGTCTTGGCTCTCTATCACACATGCACACACAAACATTGCTGAGCAAATACCTTAGACAGGCAAACACATTTAACAATGATACTTCAACCCACATAAAACTGAAAGCTTTTCTGTGGTCTCAAGTACCTGTCATACTTGTAAATTAAACACCCCCAAAGCTTCTTAAAACTGGTAATTTGCTGGCAAACAGAATTCAAAAAATTGATTTTCTGTCAAGTCATATTAGCATCCCAGAGCTAAATATTAGCAGGCATCTCAATCCATCGCCCATGTTAGACAAAACAACAGTTCACACATTCTCATGCTCTCATTTTGTTACCAATGAAAACATATCCAGGAAATGAGCTTCCATAGACAATGGCAATTTACACTTACAGCACTTAATGCAGAAAATTATATGTCTTCATATCTCATGTAGTAATTCAGTGCCAAAGAGCACAACATGAGAAAGTTTTTCCTTGTGAATGACTGTAAACATTTGCAGTACCGTAGATATTTGAAATATGGTTTTCAAAATTTTATTATTTTTTCTCTCTAGATCCAGTCAGATCATTTTGACAAAGCCATATAATTTTTCTACTTATTTTTATTTGTAGAACAACATTACTATAAAAATTAACACAGTTTCATTTAAAAATTTTGTTATTAATTAATTCAAATATTTAATTATTATCTCTTGGGAGTTCCAAACTTTTTAAAATTAGCATTAAAATAATGAGATACTATAAACTTCTATATAATGCCAGCATAAATTTATATCGGCATGAAGAGAGTAGACCCTATTTTGCACGGTTGTAGAGGATAACTGGTCCCAATCTTTCTGGAAGGGAATTTGCCTAATATGTATCTAGTAATTTAATTATAGCTGAGAATCTACTCTAAAAAAGTAATGTAAACTTCAGAGAAAAATATAACAACTAAATACTATAATATTAGTTATAATAACAAACGTTAGGATCAGCTTAAAGGTTCAATATCATCAGAACAGTAAAATAAATGATGGCATAGCCATGGAATCGGCTATTCTACAGGCACAAAAAAATATACTTTCGAAGACTCTGTAATGACTTGGGGGAAAGGGTGTGTTTTTAGTGTTAAATTCAGTGTTAAAGAAAGCAACGTATCAACCTGTGTCTGCAGAGATTCAATTTTTTATAAGTTGGAATGCCAAAATATGAAGAGGTATTATTCTAAGATGATGGAATTATAGGGTCTTTTTTTTTCTCCCTTATGCTTTAAAATACTCTAAATTCTCTCAATGAGTATATAAAATCTTATAAAGAGAAAACCAAATAAATGTTATAGATTAAATTTTATACTGACTCGATTTCGTTAGGCTGATGCTGAAACAGGGAGAGGCCTGTCCTTGAGCTTGGCCCCTGGCCTCTGGTAGAGTTCCGCCCTTACCTGGTGGCCCTGACTCACTTCATGGTCTATGGTATTAGTGGGTTGGACCACGTGGCTTCTGAGATCCCTTTAAGCTATGTTATGTTAATATTCTATAATTAAGTAGGTATCAATATCACTTACTATTCCTTAGCAGTTTTTCAATAGCCTGGAATCCCTTTCTGAGTTTTGGGAAGATGGCAACTGAAGTGCTTTTGCAGCCACCCGGAGAATCTTCTGAATTCTCTGACCACATTAATATCCTCCTTGTCACCCTGCCATAGGACAATACTTCATTCACATGACATTCCCTTGGCCAGTAGCTTGTAGAGCAGCTCTGAGCCCCCGTGGGTTACGCCATGCCAGGCAAGGGATTTAGAAGTAATGGTGTGAGAACAGCCACTTATTTTTGATTGCACAGAGTTGGCCCTGTGATGTGTTGCTAATCAGTTCCACATTCAAATATCTCAATATTTTAGCATCTCGGGGATATTGGAAGTTGGATGAAGCATAATTTCTCAACATACAGATGGAGAGTGGAGAATTTCCAGTAATGAAAATAAAAAGAGGGATCATGGAAGGAAAGATGGAATTCACAGCCCTCTCTCTCTCTCCCCCCTTCCCTGCCCTCCCTCTCAACCCCTCCTCATCTGTGGCCACTAGCCTGCGACCAGCTGGCTCTTGGTGTGGCTGCTCTCTTTGGCCCTTCCCACAGTTCCTCTGTCAGTGCCGTGCAGTCAATTTGCAATGCTCTCGAAGTTCCACACATACAGACCCGCTGGAAACACCCATCGGTGGACAACAAAGACTTGTTTTACATCAACCTGTACCCAGATTATGCAGCTATCAGCAGGGCGGTCCTGGATCTGGTCCTCTACTACAACTGGAAAACAGTGACAGTGGTGTATGAAGACAGCACAGGTAGGGGACTCACACAGGAACCTCACCTGGCCATGTCTGGTCTGAACAAAGGGAGTCGGAGTGTTCTAGAGGCATTAACTCATCAGGTGGAGTACGTGAAAATGCTCTTTTTTATGAGGTGAATGGAGTATTCTAATTTGAGAATGCCATACATCTCCATGTCTATCTAATTCCTGTGGATCCTTTCTGATGATCCTTCCATCATCATATTTAAGGGGATGTTTTAAAAGAAATATCACCTTATTGATATTAAAGATGTGATTTCATTTCTCCCAACTCTCTTAAGACCGTGACCATGACTCCCTTCCTTAAATAATGCAGAGAAAGTTGGAAAATTACTACGAAGTATGCTTTCAACTTGTAAGTAACTGTGTACATGTTACATGTTAGAAACGTTTCTAAAGGAGGTTAACGAGGAATCCAGTTAGAGGCTAACTCAGTACAGTTGCCCATTTCATGGGAAAGGGACTGAGAACCCCCAGTAACAAACCCTTAATAAAGCTTGCATTGTTCCACCTGTTTATTTTAGGATCAGAACAGAAATGTGATGCTTGGAGCCCCCATCTCACTAGACACATCCTCTGATCTGCCTTCATTTCAAGTTTCTTTGGCCAGCACCTTTCCCCTCTGTCTTCTTGTCACATTTCAAAAGGACTGAGGATCCCTTTTATTCAGTTACATTCTGCTGGTGACTCTCCTTTGTCAAGTCTTTCTAGTTTAAAGATGTTCACCATCTCGTCCCTTTCATCTCCATTAACCCCAGCACCGTCTTCCCTTTACTCCCTGTACCTCACATCAGCTAGGATGAAGAGTCCATCATTCCTTACCCCCAACTTCATCTGAATCTTCTTTTCTTTTTTTATTGAAGTATAGTTGACACACAGTGTTACATTGGTTTCAGGTGTGCAACATAGTGGTTCGACAGGTTTATACATTATGCTGTGCTCACCACAAGTAGGTGAGCCACAAGTAGGTACCACAAGTAGGTACCATCTGTCACCATACAACACTACTACAGTGCCATTGACTATAGTCCTTATGCCGTGTTTTTATTCCTGTGACTTACTCCTGTGACAAGTCTGTACCTCCCAGTACCCTTCACCCATTGTGCCCATCTCCCTACTCACTCACCTCCCCTCTGGCAGCCAGCAGATTGTTCTCTGTATTTATGGATCTGTCTGCTTTTTTGGTTTGCTCGTTTGTTCATTTGTTTTGTTTTTTAGATTCCACATATGAGTGAAATCATATGGTATTTTTATGTTCTGTCTGACTTATTTCACTTAGCATAATACCCTCTAGGTCCATCTGTGTTGTCACAAATCCTGTTCTTTTTATGGTTGTGTAATATTCCATTATATATACACATACACATCATCTTTATCCCATTCATCTATTAATAAATACTTGGGGTGTTTCCATATCTTAGCTATTTTAAATAAGGCTGTGATAAACAGAAGAGTACATATATTGTTTGAATTATCATTTTCATCTGCTTTGTGTAAATACTCAGGAGTGGAATTGTTAGCTCATACATTTCTATTTTTAATTTTCTGAGGAAACTTCATACTGTTTTCCATGGTGGCTGCACCATTTATATTCCCACCAACAGTGTATGAGGGTTCCTTCTTTTCCTCATTCTCACCAGCATTTATTATTTGTTTATGTTTTTGATACTAGCAATTCTAACTGGTTTAAGGTAATGTCTCATTGAGGTTTGGACTTGAATTCCCCTGATGATGAGTGATGTTAAGCATCTTTTCATGTATCTGTTGGCCATCTGGTTGTCTTCATTGTAAAACTGTCTATTTAGGTCCTGTGCCCTCTTTTTTTAATTATTATTATTGGATTACTTTTTTTTTTTTTTTTTTGGTGTTGAGTTGTATAAGTTCTTCATATATTTTGGTATTGACCCCTTACAAGAGATTGCCTTTACAAATGTCCTCACCCATTCAGTAGGTTGCCTTTTTGTTTGGGTAGTGGTTTCCTTTGCTGTGCAAAAAGTTTTTATTTTGGGATAGGCCCCATAGTTTATTTTTGCTTTTGTTTCTCTCCCCTGAGGAGACGTAATATGTCTGACTCTCCTTTTCTGAAGCTGGCCCCTTACTACGGGTGATCCTCCCTCTACCCCAAAGACGGTGAAGTCCCTCATTCCACATGCTCTCATTCAAATATCACTTCTTCCTTAAAGCCCACTGGGGCCACCAGAGGGTTCAATAGCACTTCATAAATATAAGCATTATGTTACATGCTTCAATTACCTGTTTGCACATGTAGGAGAATAGGAATTCCTAAACATTGGAAGTTTATCTTATTTATTTTTATAATCTGCCACCTAACACAATTATGGCCTATAGGACTATTTAGGTATTACATGTACAAGGCATAATGCTGTTTATTTTCTGCATATTTTTTTCCTCCAAGGTTTAAAATTAGCTCCTTTCTTGATCTACACATTTGGTAATAAGGTTAAGAAAATTATTAGTGAAAATTAATAACGCAAAGCACTTACCAAGTTTTTAATAGTATTTCATTTTTCACTGTCCTTTTCACCAAGCACTGGCACTTACTACTTATCAGAGGATGATAGTAAGCCTCCTCTATTTTGCACTAAACTCTGGTTGCATTTTAAGTTGCCAGATAAAAGTGACTCTTACAGTTGGAAATATGCATTTAGATATTTTCTTATACCTCATCTCATTTTAGAAAGAAGTGAAGGTAGGTTATTGGATATATAACTTACAAATATATTCGAAACAGTCCTACAGGGAAGTATAAGCCACAGGCAGTCATATTCTTAAAGCTTCACCTGCTTGCTGGGAAGAAAGAAACGTACTATCAAAAAAATTCCAAAAGCAGATTTTAAAAACCTTGAGATAGAACATTATAATGTGTAGGGGTGGGAAAGTTTCCACTTCTTCCCTTCGAGGATCTTTGGCTGGTCAAGCAATGAAATTGACATGAGACATATTAACAGGAGAAAAGCAAAGTTTAATAAGATGTATACCACCTATAAGCATGGGAGAGACCCAAGAAAACAAAGTTAACTTACTGAAATGGCCTAAGCTATCACCTTAAAAACCACCTTTTGCCAAAGATGAAAGATGTTGGGGGTGGGGAATCAGGTATGGGAGATTATCAAAAAAAGCACAGTGAACAAGGGCAAGATTATAATGCATGTTTAAGTCCCTGCCTTCTCTGTTGAGAAGAATTTCTAGAGATTGAGTCACCCCTCTCTTTCTGGTACAGTAAGGGAGTATCTCCCTTACAAAAAGGTTTCTTTTATACATGTAACCGTCTCTTACAAAAGGGCAACATCTACTCAGATTTCAGAGCTTCATCTGCGCCTGCTGTTTCTTAAAAATAAACGTCTTAAAAAAAATCCCCATGCCAATGGGACACATTTTGCCTGGCAAATTCTGCTCCCCTTCAATTATAAATGTAAGTATAGTCTGATCTTTCATGTTGCTTACCTTTGTAAATAGATAATCGCATGAGCTAATAAAGTCATACTATTTCTCATTATGTAATACACTCAATAGTACAAATTTTTCTCACGATTTCTACCATCTCCAGCAAAGCAGAGCCATCTAGAAGGAACACAAATTGATGAATGACATTAAAACTTTTGGATTTAAGAGCTCAACTAAAGGCATGAGCATAATATTATAGATTTCAAATTATATTTAGACAAAACCTAATTTGTAAAAGGGTAACACAGAAATTGATGTTCTAACCAACCTTCTGATTTCAGGTAAGCACCCAGAAGTGATGGGCATTTTGCACAGGAGGAAACTCAATCCTTTCTATCATTTTTTTACAAGAAACTGAAATCTGGTTTTCATCCTTATTAAGTTCACCTGAGCCCAATTGTTCAATAAATACTTGCCAAAGTTGAAAATCCCAAATGAATTTGTATGTTGCCCATTAAGTTAGAAATGACTCATGTTAAAATGATTTTACCCACAAAGAAATTAAAAATGTAAATGAATAATCAATTGAGCTATTAAATTGGAACCCAGAGAGTAAACAGGTCAACTGAGATCAATAAAAGCAGACATCTTTTGCCTTTGAGTGGGTTTAATACTGCTTGACTCAGGGTTTTGGTTGCAGTAATTATCAAGACATAAAAAGGAGAAAACTTAGTAAACCTGAAGGAAAAGAAAGGACTTAGGTGTGCCCAGCACCCGCCCTCACACCAGAATTAAGTACCCATTAAAGAACACTTTATTGGGATTTGTTTAGGAGTTTGTTAAATAGCCTGAAGCCAGCACAGATGTCTGGGGGACCAAATGGCCCATGACTCCCATTGAAGTCAAGGGGAGCACTGTGCTTGTCTCTAAGGACAAAATTCAATTCACTAAATACTAGAAGGCAGAATTCTGTCCTCTGGAAGTGAAAATGTAGAAAGACCCTAGAGAACTGTTGAGGGAGTGAAGTTGTGTTTCGCTTCATCTCTCTCTCTCTTTCTCTGTTGCCTGGATATTCCTCCCATCAGTCACCTAGTTCTCTCTGATTCCCACATTCAGAGGTGACCCTAGGCAGTGAGAAATTGCTGCTCATTGGTCATCCCCTCTGCTTCATTAGACCCCTGGTGGAAGCCTAGTTTCTATCCCTCACACGCATCAAAAAGAGCTGAGAAGCTGAGCACCAAATGCAGTGTGGAGGATATTCAGCAGTTTCTGCTTTTTCAAGGCCAGTCTCAGTGAAATGTAGCCACAACTATTTTGCAGAAAAGGGGCCGGCAAACTTTTTGTCTCTGATGGCCAGATAGCATCTAGCTTAAGCTTTGTGTGTCATAGGGTCGTGACTATTTCACTCTGCAAGGTAGCAAGAAAACAGCCATAGATGACACATGTAAATGAATGAGTATGGTGTCTTCCAACAAATGTTTGTTTATAACAAAGAAGGAGGCCGGTGTGGTGGGACCAGCGTGAGAGGGGAGGGATAGTGGGAAACTAGGTCAGAGAAGAGCACCTTATGGATCATGGAGGATTTTATAGACCGCAGGAAGACCTTCTGCACTTCATGAAATGGGAAAACCATTGGAGAGTTTTCAGCAGAGGAGTAACATCAGATTTACATCATAAAAAGATCATTCTGGCTCTTGTATTGATAATACGATAGAGGGAGGCAAGGGTAAAAATAGCCTCTAGAGAACTGAAGGCAATTGAGGAAGATAAGTTAATAGAAGAGTAAGAAAATGCCAGTTTCTAGAAATATTTTGAATGTTGAGCTAGCATAATGACCTGAAGGAGTGAAGAAAAATAGAGGAGTCAAGGGTGACTCTAACCTTTTTAGCCAGAGCCAATGGAAGGAGTTAACATCACCTAAGATGAGGAAGGTTATAGATGGAACTACTTTGGAGGAAAAAGGATGCTATCAGGAGTTTTTTCAGTCATGAGCATGTGAAGTTTGAATTTATAATGTCTGCTACATTCAAGTGAAGGTGATGAACAGGCAGCTAATATATACATCTGGAATTCAGAAATGTAGTGTGAGCTGGGGGTACAAATTTGAGAGTCCGTGTATCGATAGGGCTAGATAAGGCCCTCAAGGAAATGAGTTCCAGCCAGATGCCTCTAGCCCTGAGTTCACAACACATCGCCATCAAAAGTTGGGTTTTTTTTTTTCATCCATGGTTGCCTTATATCATTTTTCTTAACACATCAGAGCCATGAGATTTCTAAAACGCGGCCTAAAATTAAGAGCTATTAACTATCATTGGAAACAACGTCTCAAAGCTTTATAATGAGGATTAATTTGAAATAAGGTGGACACACATAAAAATGTCAGTGATTGAAAGAAGTAATAAATTCAAGGAAAAAACACAAAGCAAATGAGAACCGCAAATATCACAATAACTAAATTCTTGAGTTCTGATTATGTGGCACACACTCTTTTAAATATTTTGTATGATTAACTCGTTTAATATGCTCAACCACTCCAAGTGAGATAACAGCTCGAATGGCTGTATTTAAACAGTGACTTGTTATTTACTGCATTTATTACATTTCCTTTCATCTTCCCATAGAAAACAGAAAGAATATACTGTCCAGAACCAAGAACCTTGACAGAGGCCTGAAATTTGGACTTGAAGAAAGTTAACATTTTGCCATAAGTGACGAAGCCAAAATGAAAGTTATTCAGTATGCGATCAGTGCCAAATAAAAGAATAAGTAAATCTTTTCCCTTCAGCAATCACAACTTACCCCCACTGTGTTATTATGACCATTTGTGCCAGCCAGAACACTTCTGCTACATGCCTTCCCACAATTCCACCTGAAATAGCTGGGGGATAGAAATCCTTGGCACTCAGTACCAACAAGATAAAAAATTATAGCTCTTTTTTTTTTTCCCTCTGTCCTCACTCTTTTCTACCCTTCCTATCCACCCACTCCAGTCCTCTGCCCAGAACCCTATTCAAATTTTCAGAATTCTGTTTGGAAGCCAATCTTTAGATATTGCATGAAGGTATATTATTTTTAGCTACCATTGATATCAGCAAGAATTCAAGACTAAAATACTCTGGTTGAGCTAACTGCAACACAGTTCATCTCAAATATTTTGACTAGATTCTTCTTTGAGGTCCTTTGATCAAGGGACACAATTTTTCTTTTGGGAAGTCTCTAGCTTTTTTTTTTTTTTTTTTTTGGATACACGTTTGAAAAATCGTATGTATGAAGATCTGCACTTAAAAGTGCTATATTTCCCCCAGGTAATTCACTCACTTACCCATTTCCATTTCTCAATTCTGATTTTTCCTTTCCTCTGGAGGGTACATAGATCCCCTTAAGAATCCTATTAGATTTGGGTATATTAATACACCAACAAGTTTTTGAAATGCCATTTTCTATGTTTCTAAGTACAAATGAAGAGGAAATTAACATTTAAAATGTACGATCTTATCTTTGGGTCCCAATGGTTTATTACACTCATTTTTATGGCATCAACCCCACTGATGTGGTTTAATCAACAGGGAATTAAATTAAGACTCAAGAAAACATAGGTACTTTTCTTTTGAACTAATACTTATTGAATATAACTAAAGCTGTCCAGAAATGAACTGGGCTTCAGTGTGAGGTGGGGAATTTTTCAAATAGAGAGGTGCAGCAACAGCTGTGTAGAGGGGATTCGTGCATCAAGTAGGGGTTTGGCCTTTAAGGTCCCTTCCAATTCCTGGCATCTGTGACTTATTTTCAGGACCAGTCTAAACAATTAACCTCACTGTGTCTCACTTTCTTTACTGCAGAATAGCACTGATACCTTTTCACCTCAAAGGTGTATTGTGAGGTTTATTGAGATATTTATAAGGCATATAGCATCCTTCATAAAAGGAGTAATGTAAATGGCAGTTTATTATTACTTAAGGAGAAGGCATGGGAAATTTTAAACACTCACTGTAAATAGCAGGTTCTTTTTTTTTCTCCTCCGTATCTCCACCTGTTTCCAGAGTCACTCCCTGTGTATGCAAATCAGCATTTTTCTGTGTCATATCTGAGTGCACAGAGTGGATAGCTAGCCAAAATGAGTGTTTAGAATTGGCCGTTTGGGAACCCTCTTGCACTGTTGGTGGGAATGCAAACTGGTGTAGCCGCTCTGGAAAACAGTGTGGAGGTTCCTCAAAAAATTAAAAATAGACCTACCCTATGACCCAGCAGTAGCACTGCTAGGAATTTATCCAAGGGATACAGGAGTACTGATGCATAGGGGCAATTGTACCCCAATGTTTATAGCAGCCCTCTCAACAATAGCCAAATTATGGAAAGAGCCTAAATGTCCATCAACTGATGAATGGATAAAGAAATTGTGGTTTATATACACAATGGAGTACTACATGGCAATGAGAAAGAATGAAATATGGCCCTTTGTGGCAACATGGATGGAACTGGAGAGTGTGATGCTAAGTGAAATAAGCCATACAGAGAAAGACAGAGACCATATGTTTTCACTCTTATGTGGATCCTGAGAAACTTAACAGAAACCCATGGGGGAGGGGAAGGAAAAAAAAAAAAAAGAGGTTAGAGTGGGAGAGAGCCAAAGCATAAGAAACTGTTGAGAACTGAGAACAAACTGAGGGTTGATGGGGGGGCGGGGGGGGAGGGAGGGGAGGGTGGGTGATGGGTATTGAGGAGGGCACCTTTTGGGATGAGCACTGGGTGTTGTATGGAAACCAATTTGACAATAAATTTCCAAAAAAAAAAAAGAAGAATTGGCCGTTTGGACATTTTTGAAAGTTATCTCCATATGCATAGCCCAGGTCGAATTCATGCGAAATAGATTCCTTGCTCTAAAGTGCTTTTGAAACCAAAGGTGCAGTTTCCAACTGCCTCCCTGGGGGGTGAGAGTAGAGGAAGAGGCTCTTGTGGTGCTATTTTATATCTCCACATGTGATCCATGTATTTAAAGAGATGTGAACCTAGAAAAAAGGATGCAAGAAAGGTACAATGAACTCCTGTATTCCCTTCATCTAGGTTAGCCGTTGTTATCATTTGGCTGCATTTGTTTTAATGCTCTGTGATTCTCTAAATACAAAAACAATTACAACAATCATAATAGTAAGTAGTAGTGTTATTTAACCATTTGAAAGTAAGTAGCTGACATCACGGCCTTTTTACCCCTAAGTCATTAGTATGTATTTCCTAAGAACTATGGCCTTCCTTGTTATAGCCACACTACAAGCATCAAATACAAGAAACTTAACACGAATACAATACTAGTGTATACAAATAGGATAATACAATATAGAGTAATCATTTTTTTTTTATTTTTTTTTTTTATTTTTTATTTTTGGGACAGAGAGAGACAGAGCATGAACGGGGGAGGGGCAGAGAGAGAGGGAGACACAGAATCGGAAACAGGCTCCAGGCTCCGAGCCATCAGCCCAGAGCCTGACGCGGGGCTCGAACTCACGGACCGCGAGATCGTGACCTGGCTGAAGTCGGACGCTTAACCGACTGCGCCACCCAGGCGCCCCTAGAGTAATCATTTTTTAAAAACAAATGCTCTGCAGAGATGACTGAGGCTAGGAGAGTAGGTGTTTGCTGGCCAGAAGGGCTCACTGCAGGTTGTTCTAAACCCCTGAGGCCTTCCCAGTGACCAAAGGGCATGGCTCTGCCCAAGGCACAGACAGAACCCCCTGGGGGTGCTGTTGCCCAATGGTGTTGCAGGCCCTACAGCTTTTTTCACCTGGATGGAAGGGACTCAGAACCAACTTACCCAACTCCCCACTGTCATGGAAGTCACCTGTGCCCAGGTACACCTCATACCCTCTCCTCACAGGAAATGGCTGAGTCCAGACCAGTTTTATTGCAGAATGCCCCTCAGTTGGGTTTGATCATCTCCTGAACTGCATTTTACTTTTCAAGTCCCTCCATCGTGGTGGGCTAGAAAGACTGCCACCGACACCAGATTTGCATGCACTGTAACCGTCCTCTGCATTTGGAGTCCAACCCTGGGAGCGCTGGGTCACTTGTCAAGGCTTGCTTCCAAACTCGGAGGACCATTAGCAAAGTTAGGAGTTGTGCCTAAATCAATTTCCTTTCCCTAAAGTAATTATTTGTTTAGCAAATAAGTTTTGCTACTCTTTACAACGCATGGTGGGTGATTGATGGATTGCTGCACAGTGCAAATAAAAAGGAACACTTTCTCTAAATTTTTCTACCTGGGAACTAAGGGGAAAAACAAGAAAAAAGAAAAGACTTTTAAATTGTAAATTCTACAATGTTTGCTAATGAAGGCAGAATGGCTTTCTTTTTTTTTTTTTTTTTTTAGCAAACAATTGCTTTGGGAAGAGAAATGTAAACCCCCCTGGTCAACCCTCATTCTTCTTCCCACAACTTGGTCTGTAATCTTTCAACCTGTTGAGCCTCTCCCTTCCCGAGGCCAAATCACCTGCCAGCAGACAAACTGAGAAAATTAGGGGCTTAGTAGTCAGTTTTTCCAAAAGATAAATTTAGACCAATTAGAAACTGGGCTTTTGTACTGAGTCGTTCTCCTTTCTCCGCTACTGGTATTAAAATCACTTTCTTTTAGAAGAGAATTGTGAGAATGCATGGTCACCTTTTTTGAGGAGGAGGGAGCAAAATGTCTATTCATGGCCTCATTTACCAACTAAATGTTTGATTGCTTTATGCTGGTCCAGTTTTTTCTCTCTATTTATGTGTGTAGTTATTTATTTAATAGTTAGTTAGTTAGTCAGTTAGTTGATCTGAAATCTAAAGTCAGGAGAGACACTGATTTGGTTAAGAAAAGAAAAGAGGGGCGCCTGGGTGGCGCAGTCGGTTGGGCGTCCGACTTCAGCCAGGTCACGATCTCGCGGTCCGTGAGTTCGAGCCCCGCGTCAGGCTCTGGGCTGATGGCTCGGAGCCTGGAGCCTGTTTCCGATTCTGTGTCTCCCTCTCTCTCTGCCCCTCCCCCGTTCATGCTCTGTCTCTCTCTGTCCCAAAAATAAATAAACGTTGAAAAAAAAAAAAAATTAAAAAAAAAAAAAAAAAAAAAAAAAAAAAAAAGAAAAGAAAAGAAAAGAAAAGAGAAGAAAAGAAAAGAAAAGGAGCCTGAGATTGGGAGTCAGAAGTTACACATGGCTTTCAGTCCGGGATCTGTCACTTAAGCCTTAACAAGATCTTAGGATCCTGAGCAGGTATCTTCAACAGCCTCCATTAGCCTCACCTTATGATTTATAAAAATTGAGTAGTAAGTGAGACTCCATCTAAGAGCTGATGGGATGAAATCTTTCCATGGGCTTTTACTTTTTGTTCTTTCGCTTTTGCTTTCTATACCACTTTATTCCAACCTGAGGACCTCGATATAAAACTAAACACCGAAGAACTGTTTTCCTTACTATTTCTGACTTACTGTAAATTTACAAGTTCTGCTAGCAGCTCAACACTTAAATTGATTAAATCATCTCTGACACACGGTAGATTTCATGTAATGAAAATACCTGAAACACTTAGTGCAAAATTCTGAGGTGCTCAAAATAAAATGAACATTGGAAAACAAGACTCCAAGATTGTTACTAATGTATTGAAATACTTACATTGCAAATTACCAGTACATTGCTCATTTTGGTTCTAGCCACGTAAGAACAACTGAATCCCTTCCTTAAAGCAAGATGGGTTCATGTCCCACCTCTTTCACGGGGTTTGGCATATAAGGAAGATCCAGGAAATGTTTTTCGATAAAAACCAATAAATGAAGTGAGAAAACATATTCAACTTTAAAATACCATTAACATGGGTAAATCATCATGATAGGAAGATGCACTTCTAGATCAACATTCCATTCAGCAAAAGAACAAAAAGGCAGTTTGTTGCAGCACATGAAATGTTCTTTCTAAATGGTTTTCCCATTTTATTTAAAGGCTACATTGGTCTCCCTTGTGGCCATGCTCAGGAATAAGAAAAAAAAAAAAAAAACTATGCATTTGCAAAGCAGGAGAGCAATAGAAAAAACTCAAATGAGACTCAAGTACCCAGGAGTAAAGAAGAAAGAAGAATGAGGGTCCCTGTTTCTATTTTTTCCCCATTTCACCAAATAATCCCAAGCTATATCTGTTCCCTGAGCACCAGCAATTTGTGTTTGTGAGGCTGGACCATGAAGGAGAAAGATTGAGTGCAGGACTCACAGGCAACAACTTGAACTGATGGGTCCTCCTCACTATCTTTGTTACCCTGAGACAGTTAATTGCTCTAAGCTTCAGTTTCCTTAACAGAAATAACAAAGATAATAATGCTCACTTCACAGGATTGAGGATTAACAAATATGCAAGTCCATGTGCTCAGTTTTCTTCCATTTGGCGTAAGCACGAGTGGCTCAGGACTCGTGATTCTGGAAGTGAAGAGAGTTAAGTGGATCATTACTGACATTTGAGAGCCTTCAACCACACTGATTGGTTTGGAAAAAAGCAAGAGCCCAGAAAGGCTACCATGCTAAAAATTTCCATTATTATGTAAAAAAAAAAAAAAATTAACAATGAGCAGTGACTCTTGTTATGGTTCTACAGACCCTAACCACCATCATCCCCCAATTGCATACACCCATTTGACTCCAAAGAGCCACTTAGTTACAATGTTACTGTGCCTCAGAACCCAACCTATCCAAGGTATTAATTAGAGGG
Source organism: Puma concolor (assembly GCF_028749965.1). Taxonomy (NCBI): domain Eukaryota; kingdom Metazoa; phylum Chordata; class Mammalia; order Carnivora; family Felidae; genus Puma; species Puma concolor. The sequence continues at coordinate 145,101,390 of NC_141675.1, read as the reverse complement.
ACATTTTAACATCTGAGCCACAAAACTGTGGTTTGGGTGGAGTGGGCAGATAACTAAATAAGTAAAATAAGAAAATGAAAGCAATATATCAAGTCCAGAGGTAGCTGGCATCCGTGACAGTGCATAGCAAAATTTCCATCTGAATACTGATAACCCTTAATATTTCCTATTGATTACGTGAAGTTGACAAATCCTAAAGGCACAGAACTGTGCAATAAAAAAAAAAAAAAAGTCAATTTTCCAATGTGATGAGAGTCCTTGAGTGAGAGCCAACGTTATGCAGTGTAGCAATCACACGGTAATGTTAAGGGAAATAAGATGGAGGTTTTATATAGCTGTTTGCTTCGCCCCAGTAAAGTATGTCTGTTAGAAAATGGTAGAGCTCAGTAGATTGATTTGTTCTTATGGAGAATCAAACCTTCTCCATCAAGTTAGTTGGCTGTATATACTTTCCTGCAATTATCAATGGTGGGTTTTAAAGGAATTTTTTTCTGGTTTTATTATCATAATCTCTAAAAACTCTATGGTATTTCTTTTTTTAATCAAGAGAGGGTTTTCCAATTCAATCTTCAATCACATTAGAAAGAGGATGTGATGAGCCATTTATAAATAGTTTATATGGTAGGGACTGGAAAATTATACTGAAAGCCCAGCTAATTAGCTGGTAAACAGTATGCTATACATAAATACTTGATGACAGGCTTACAGAGATTTACCCCCCAAGAAATTCTAGTATTCTATTGTTGTTTATTTGTTTGTTTTTTTAAGCAAGCAAGCATTATCCATGTCATTGCACACCTTTGGAAACGTCAAGCAACATTGGTTTACAAAAGCTTTATACTTACAGACTTGATTTGTTAAAGGTTTGTGGTGTTGGCCAAACACTGGAGGAGACAACTGCATTCTAAATAAATTCAAAATTTGCTTGGGAAATTGTGTTTCCAAACTACACATGCATACCCACAAAAGGAAAATGCAGTATAATCTACCACAGAAAAGGGAATGACAAATGAGAAGTCAACCGTGTAAACTTTTGGAAGGTGGCCTCTTGATACATTTTGGGAATGATATGAGTTTGACTGTAAATGGCAATAAACAAGTCCTCTTTAGACAGAACAGTCTGTTGCATGATGGGATTGTCATTTTCTAGGCCTCATTCGTCTACAAGAGCTCATCAAAGCTCCCTCCAGATATAACATTAAAATCAAAATCCGCCAGCTGCCCTCTGGGAATAAAGATGCCAAGCCTTTACTCAAGGAGATGAAGAAGGGCAAGGAGTTCTATGTGATATTTGATTGTTCACATGGGACAGCTGCTGAAATCCTTAAGCAGGTAAGAGGGTGCAGGGAGGAGGTGAGGTGGGGGGGGGGATATGTTCGTTTCTTTTTCTCAAAAATGCCATCTGGTTTCACTGAGTGCAGCGTGATAAAGCTGCTGCAGTCCAGTTTAGGCTGAGGACTGCAGCTTTCAGAACCCTTTTAAGGAGTCACAGGGCTCGGGGAGTTTAATGAAGCCACTTGCTGTATGTAGTTGTAGATGGTGGGGGGGGGGTGTCTTAGGTATTGGGAGGTACGTCGATAACGTCAACAGAGGTTGACAGGAGAAAGATGTCATTTCAAGGTGATTAAGCATCTCATCTTTCAAATCTCTTGAAAGACTGGGCAGATTTCATTTACACAGCGCCTGACTTGTCCTAAAGACATCTTCCTCATGGCAAGACCTCTTTTGTCAAACACGCAGGATTCCAAGCATGGTGAAAAGGGGGCACAGGGACAATGAAAGAAGAGATGCTTCTCTCTTGTAACTCGTCATAGACAATGAGCTGCCATGCATTAATCTTTATGAATAATGTGAGTAGAAACACTTGATAAATTGCAAAATCGTATGTAAGTGAAAGGTATTAGTAATGTTAGGAATAATGATAACAGCAGAGTAATCATTTCTAGCACTTCAGGATATAGCCCTGATCTTATGCCCGTGAAAGAAAATTCAGAATTGGAAAAAAAGATAGAGCATAGACCAGCGTCCTTCACCCAGAGTGATTTTGGACACTCGAGGAATTTTGGTAATGTCTGGAGACATGTTTGGTTGTCATATTGGGGACAGTGGCACTCTCCTGGCAACTAGTAATTAGAAGCCAAGGAAGCTGCTAAATACCCTATCATGCACAGGACATCCCCCACAACAAAGATTTATGTACCCTAAAATGCCAGTAGTGCTGAGGTTGAGAAACTCTGGCATAGACAAAGACAATGGAAAAGGCTAGCCAGATGTTTAAAATAGAAGCATTAATAAAAGATCAAGGGATGAATTTGGAGGAACATGGGGAAAAAAAATAGCCAGGTTATATTTACGTGGCCTTAATGGGTGTCTCTTTGTATTGAATATAAGTGGTTATTGTAGCATAAGGCAATGTTCTTGTCTGAAATGACACAAGCTGTTATTGTACTCTCTAGTTTAAAAGGTTTAGGATGTGCTATGTGGTTCACTGGCAATGGGCACTGATCTCTTAAGCACACCAGTCCCTCCGTACAAATGCAGAACTGCGGATTTCCGAATCACTTGGGAGAGCTCTTAGAGCAGCCTATCCACCTGACTCTCCACGGCTGGATCTCATACCTGAAGCCATGGAGTTCAGAGTTGAGGTTTTAATTTCACCTGAAAGTAGACAATCAGGAAAGTTGACTACATGTTTCTATTATCTCCTGGATGGTTACACTAAAAATCTATATCGAGTCAGAGAAATATTTAAAGTTGCAGTTGAAAACAATCTTAGACATCATCAAGGCCAATTCTTTCACTTTAGGGGAGGCGAAATGACTTTCCCACAGTTACAGAGCCAGGATCTGGAACTCAGCCTCCTCTATCCCATCCTGAACCTTCTCCTCTATGAAATTTTGCTTCTCTAGTTAGGGGAAGAGTAAGTGTTACCTACTTCTAGACTACAGTTGTGTTAACAAACCTTTAGATACTATAATCGTCTCTCAGTAAAGAAAGCAAGCATATTGTAGTGATGTCACAAGCTAACTTCAAAGGTAAATAAATACAATCAGCAGCGTTTTATCTTGAGGCTTCATTTGAGAATTTCAATTCAGTTCATTAAAGTGTGTAATGGGGTGTGAACCAGAACTGAGAAAAACACCCAGATTCTATGCATAGCCCTCAAAATACAAAAAAGCATCCCCTCCGGGAGTCTGTTATAACAGAGACTGGGGACTTCTGTTAGATTTAAGACAATGATTTGCTGATGAGACTTCTCTTGGTGAGATAACCATTTGGCTCACATACCTGGCTACATCTCTCCCAAAGCACAGGCTTGGAACAAGCAAGCCTGGGAAAGAGTTTCTCCTCTATTTCAATAAATATGGATTTGATGTCCCACTGATGCAAGTGGCTCTTTCCTGATAGCATAGAGATTACTTCATTCAAAGACCAATTTTTTGGAACAACAAACCAAAAAAACCTTCTAAGTGAAGCCCTCCCAAGAAATGTCAGCCGGGCTAAGAGGGAGTGGGATTAGTTCAGTTTTGCTCTAGCCATTGACGTAAACCCTTTCCTCCATCCTGTGCCCTATTATGTTTTATCTTGTATTCACTCTCCTCATCATGTGAGTGGTAGGATTGCTGTGAGGCTTTGGGGGAAGTATGTTCATCCACTTTTTGTTGCAGACTAATGAGTTACAAATGTTTGGAAGTGGGGAGAGCCTTTGTAGAAGTTCTAGCATAAAATCCCTACCTTACTGTGTGTGAAAATACATTCACTCTTTGTGAAATCACAGCAGAGGCTCCAGGTTGGTTTTATCCGGACCTCTGAGAAGCTATATGGTTGGAAAGTGATACTGAGGACCGTAGGACTTGCTATTCTGGTTAAAATGAGGCCCAAGGGCTCTGTGTGACCCAGTTTGACTTGCTCCATTAGCTTTGGACAACAACCTGTGGAAACAAAGACAGAGACCTTCCCTGTAACTGTCTGCCCAGTGTGCCTCTAGGGAAGCTGGAGAGTGAAGGAGTTCAAGGCCCTAATTCCAGCCACTAGTCAACCAATCTCTTCCAATCTCTTTTCCTGAGGTGCCATGATGATTCCTGGCATCCGATATTCTGTCTAATGCAGACAACCCCTGGGGTAAATTTGGTATTCTCAGGTAAGAGTTGAGGAAACTGAAGCTCACATAGGTTAAGTGCCCCAACAAGGTCACTCTCTGAGTAACCAGGCTGCCACATGGTCTCCAGACCACCTGTTTTTGGAGCCTGTGTGCCCACTTTACCACGAAGGGCCCCCATTCATAATGGGTAAGCCATTCCATTTTGAAGTAGGCTTCCAGAATGTCTGAAAGAAACACAACCACTTGCTGCTGGTCTCTTTTAGATAAACTTAATATTAATAGCTCCCAATTTTTGGTGACTAAAATCATTGCTGATAAAATTTTCTCTGCCAGGTCAACTTGGCTTTCTTCTCAAGCACATTTCCCATTATTTCCTTGCATTTCCCTGCACCTTCATCATATTTTACTACTTTGTAATGATTCTTCAGAAAAAAAGAAATCAAATGCACTTTAAAGAAGATATCTGACATTTATCTAAAAGTAAAAATTGGGGGGAAAAGTCTATAGTTATTCTTGGGCATGCTAATCACTCCGGTAAGGTAATTATTTCTATTCATATTGAACAAGTGCTATATGATGAGAATCTGAAGTTATTTCTTAAAAATTAGTTAGAAATTCAAATGTCAAGACTTGATTAGGTTACAGAGGAACAGGGCTTTCGTATGAATGAAATGTCTTTGTGAATTTCTGTAGTCTGAGAGTGCCCCCAGCAACCAGCAGGATATACATAGGACTCATCCCATCACTCAGCATCCTCTTCTCTCCCTGTCTATCCACCACCTCCCAGTGGGCGTTCTGTTGCTTGGCAAGGATGCTACTGTCTCCTAGCCTGTCTCCAGCGTGGACACCCCAAATCCTCAGCACTTCCCCCAATTCCTACTCTCTTCCCACTGACTCTCCACTGCCTGCCCTACCTGCACCCTTACTGATTCCTACTGAGGCTGATTCTACCAAGAGAGTGGCTGATGGGAGACGAATTTAAAGATGAGGAATGAAGTGAGAACACTCTGCACTGGAACTCCTAACACACGTCCAGCACCATGCTGGTTGATAAGCAACTGTCTCCTTTACTCTACCCAATAACTCTTGGTATAATTGGTATTATCCTTCTTTTGCACACAAAAATTGAAGCTCAGAGATAGTAATAATTTTATCCACCATGTACTGAGCATGCTCATAATGCAAACATCTGGGCATCGACTCGTTTGTGGTCCATATTCCCTACAATACTATAACCTCCAGGAGGATAGAAACCTCCTTTGTCTTGTTCTCCTAAATCCCCAGCATGTACTACATTACTTGACACACAGTGGGTGCTCAACACTGCTCTGCTGAATGAATAAAGGAAATGGATAAATGAACGATCCAAGAACTGTACTAGAAGCTCTTGAGAAAAGCAGTCTCCTAAATCGCCTCCCTCCAGCTCACTCAGTGTGCTGTACTCTCAACTCTGCCAAGCACATTTGAGCAAGTCGCCCCTCTATGCCTCAGTTTCCTCAAAGGAAGGTTTTATTCAATGTCTGAAGCCCTATATTATTAAGAACTGTAATGCATTTCAGCCTATGATTCCACTTCCTGAAATACATTTACCTCTTTGGAGAGCTGCACAGACACTTTCAAATCCTGTAATAGGATTGAGAAAGCAAGTCACAATTTCAAGCACAGTAGCCGGAATCCTAACGGTTCCCTGACGGAAAGGGAGGGGACACCGTGATGCTCCGTTCAGCAGGGAAGCTGCATCAGGGCTGGGCCGAGTCCCTGAGCTGGACAGCGGCCAGTAGGTGATCATGAACATGCTGTTTCCCTCTCAGGAAACCTGCTTTCTTGTTTCCATGAACAAGTGCTTCAGAAGAGAGACTTCTCATCCCCCTCACAACACTTAGAGCAATGAGCATTAAGCTATAATTGAGCCATTAGTCTCCATAAAACATTTTAGAACCAAAATATTTCGTGGAATTATATCACATTTTCTCCTGTCAACATTTGTGCTCTCTTGTTTTTATTTTTTTTCCTTTCTGTCAATTAACATAAAAACAAGGCCAGGGAGAAAATGTAGTTTTAATACCCTGCTTCCTTCTACTAGGAAGTGGAGCGGTAATGCTGATTAGTTAAATAATTTTGCGCATTGATTCTTTCCTCGTAGATGTTGTATCTATTGCCTATGAGCAGGACAAACAGAGATGGTTAGAAAGAGTTCATTTCATATTTCCACAGGACAGAAGCACAATCAGTTTTTATCTCTCAACACAGAAAACTGCCAGCCAAGCAGTACATCTGCGATGTGCCAAGAGGTCACAAACCCGTGTTTGGAACCTGCACCCACTAAGTCAGATACACAACCCCATCATGTTTAATCATAATCATAAAGACCTTGGGAGCTGCTCTTATAGGACTTCCCGTGTGCCAGGCACTGTGCTAAGCGAATGAAATGCATCAATCGTTTTCCTGAGAAAATTCTGTATACAAGAAACTGACAGAGCTCGGAGAGATTCTGTAACTTGCCCAAGGTCACAGAGCCAGCAGTGGCTAGACTGGGATTTGAAACTTACCTCAGGATTTAAAAGAGGGGCAAAAAAAGCATCTCATTCTGATACTGTTATGTACACCCAGATGCCAACTGATTCTCCTCGCAATAGAACATGGAACACGTGTTGTTAAGCTTTATACTCCTTTAATTCAGTTTATCAAACATCCACTCATTTGTCCAGTTTACATAAGTCCTCAAGAAATGCTGATTATATTGAAGCCAAGGAGAGAATGTGGTAGGAGCACAGTAGAGAAATTCACTCTTTAGTTGAACACCTATTTGTTGAGTACTTATTGAAGGTGAGAACGATACAACATTAAAAACAACACCAAGGAAAACATACATCTCTGCCCCCTTAATCAAAAGAGACCTTGAAATGAAAGTCACAGAGTGTAGCCATCCAATGCCCATGGACTGGTGAAAGACTGGAAAACTCATTTCTATCTATGACTAGAGTCTTAGACTGATGGTCAGTAGATCCAGTTGCAAATTCTGCTCTTGCCCTAATAGAATAAAATAATTGCCACTCACTGGGCACTCACTTTGTGCAAGACTATGCTATGCATTTGACTGGAATGGTATCTTTTTATCCTCTCAAAATATCTCATGTTACAGATGAGAAAAATGAGGTCCCATGTCATACACCCAATGGTAAGCCCGGAATTTCAAACCAGGGTTTAACATGCCTATGACCTGAGTTTCTTAGACCATTTAGATATGCTATTTTCAAAAGTCTGTTGGTTCTTCTTAAATGCAGTCACTTCATCTGTCAAATAGGATTGTTGGATTCTAATCTTGCCAAGGTTCTCTGCAGCTCTGAGCCTCCATGCATACGAGTGATCAAGAATCTTCTTCCCAGTGTTAGACATAAAGAATTTGTGCATTGCCTTGTACATAGTAGGCTTTCAAAGAAATGGGGAAATACTTAAGCTGTTTATTTTTAAGTTCCTAAAGTCATTTGGTAGTCTTTGAGACCGTTAATTGTTGGGAAGTTCATTACTTTGGCTAAATCCCGATGATGTAATAATGACGATTCTCAATTTATACTAACTGATGATAATTTATAGTATATTATATAATTATTTTGGCAGCACATTCTCATCTTAATTATTTCTCTCAGGTTGATATTAAAATCTATTTACATTTCCTGAGCATAGAGTTAGTTTTGTTTGTTAGGAGCAGCTCATAGATATGAGTGTGTTATTCAATACACATAAGAATTAATTGATCTCTATGGGTAACTAACAATGTAGTGAGGGGACTTGTCATTTGTCCAGATTCTTAGTGTACAGGATGCCCATTTGCGTATTAACAAAAATTTCCAAAGAGTAGATTTGGAAAAGGATATAGATTTATTTCGATCTGAATTGGGAGGTAATCAAAATCACACGTATGCCTCAGAAATGCTCTAATGCTTAATTCCAGCTACATCAGAATTTGGCTGTATAGGTGACAAGAGAAATTATCCTTGCAATAGAAGTGGGGATAATTTAGAAGGAATCATGGAAATAACTTGAAGATGTGCACATCAAAGCATGTGTTAAGCCTTTAGCAGGGTTGGTGAACCTCAGCTTTATTCAAAATTTTGGGTATGCTCATTCTCCCCAGAGTGCCTTTTTCAGGGGAAAGGATCCATAGCTTCTTTCGGATTTCCTAAGGAAGCCTAAAGACTGAAGTAGGTTAAAAAAAATCACGTTGCTATGTTTATTTACCACCTCAGCTTCTGTAACCCTTCATAAATGCAAGATTTTACCAAAAGAATCCTTCCACCCTACTTCCCCGATGACTGTTAGCCAAATCCTTTCTGTCATAAGGGTGACTCTGTAGGAAGTAAATCCCACCATTATTTGGCTAGCATGTATTAGATGCTTTGTACGTGCTAAAGACTTTGCCAAGATAGAGGGGGAGTAAAATACGATGAAAAACTCCAGTGTATTGAATGAGGTCATATAGCAGAGGATCTCATGGCTCGTTCTTTGCTATATCTGTAAAATTTAGGAATGTCTTGTACATATCTCACATTGTTTTGAGAGACGTTAAATTTGACAATGCCTGTAAGGCATCAAGCCCACCACTGATGCATGAAATATCCTACATGTGAGAGATTACCATCATCAACACCATGAGTGGTATCGTGCCTAGGCAAAACTGTAAGAGTGATACAGTGCTTCCCACTGCTAACTCTGTCACTGCATCACCTCCCACATATACTATGGCACAACGGTGGTCCCCAAACCTTCTCTCAGCCTGACTTCCCAAGTATCCCTATCGTATCTTGCCCCATGTCATGAAATCTCCATACCTAACTCAGCACACTGCATCTTCCTCCTCTCCTTTGCTCCAGCCAACCACATTCTCCTCCTGCTCCTGTCTTGGTGACTAGAAATACCATCCAATTACTCAACACAGAAACTAGGAATTCACTTGACTCTACCTCACCCTTCCCACTTATGAACTACCAAATTTTGTAGCTACTGCTTTCTGAATATGTTTCAGATTCAACCTCCTTTCCCCATCTCTATCATCATCTTCCTGCTATATTAGAACATTCTATCTCTCTGTCGCAAGCCCCCATTTTTTTCTCCATCCAGCATCCATGTGGCCTCAAAAACTGTACATTCCAAATAAAATATGTGACATTTCTCTTCTAGTATGAAACTCCTGAGTGCCCTATCCCCACTTCCACATTGCCTGAAATACAAAAGACACATTGTTTAGTGTGTCATGCAAAGTTCTCCACACCTTGTACCCACTGCCATTGTAACATCTAGTATGTAAATATATCTATAGTAATGTCTATTACACAATTTAAAAAAAATTTTAGGGGCACCTGGGTGGCGCAGTCGGTTAAGCGTCCGACTTCAGCCAGGTCACGATCTCGTGGTCCGTGAGTTCGAGCCCAGCGTCGGGCTCTGGGCTGAAGGCTCAGAGCCTGGAGCCTGTTTCCGATTCTGTGTCTCCCTCTCTCTCTGCCCCTCGCCCGTTCATGCTCTCTCTCTCTCTGTCCCAAAAATAAATAAACGTTGAAAAAAAAAATTTTTTTTAAATAAAAAAAATAATAAAGTTACAATTTTTTTGCAAACTGCCCTTTCTTGATGAAAGTATACTCCATTTAGGAGATTAAAGGTCTTCCCAAACATTACCAAAGGGATTCAAAATTAGGATCTAATTAATTCTAATATCTAAGAGATGTTGTAATAAAAATAACAACGTAGGTCTGAAATCCTGATAGAAGGAGGAAGGGTGAGTGAGGGTCCTCATGGTACCTGCAACACCATCCAAGGCACAACCTTGTACAGCTAGGTCCAACTCTCTGGACAGAAGGGTCCCTCAAAAATATATGAGCAGCTTATCAAGCTCTCTTGGCTTGCTGGATTCATTCCTTATATTAAAGCATCAACTCCTGTGGTTCTAACTCTTCTCTCACCAATCATATGCTTTTATTTGGGTTCTCAAAGTCCAGAAGAACTTTGTGCAAATTATTGACTTTCCTGCTACATACATCTCCTATTATCAATTAATAAATTAATATAACACAAAGAGCCCAGGCTTAATATCTAGCCTGGGTTCAACTGCATAGTTATATGCTCTTTCAAATGTATAAACTGAGGATAACACTTTCTCCCCAACAGTACGTAAAAAAACAAAACAAAACAAAAAAAGTATGACAGCAGTGGGCATGTCGTGGCACTTAGAAAACAGTTGCAATGATCATTGTTGTTATAGCCTAAAACTACGTTTGGTTAATATAAATAGGTGATTCTCAGTTCTGGCTGAATGTAGATATTACCTGGGGAGTTTTGAACAGTTACCAATGCCTAGAACATACCCCAGACCAAATAAATCAGAATATTTAGAGAATGGGTACAGGTATTGGTGTTTTTTAAAAGTTCTTTAGAGATGCTAATACACTGACAAATACTCATATAAATAATTATTTTCTAAGCCTGGTAGCTATTAAATACATGGGCAAAATAAAAAGCCATAAAAGCTGAAGAACAGGACCCAGACTCACGATGACTTCACTAGTCTATGGATAACTCATGGGACCAGCAAGACCACCAATTATTGGCTGCATGCCCATATTTCCCTCAAAATGTTATATGCAGAGTAATTGGAGGTATAGTTTTTATTGCCACCATTATTGCAAGATTACAATGTGTTCAACATATTTATTCTCTGTTAACTTTCCAGATTTGTTCAGTACTTTGTCTAGATTTGTTCAGTACTTTTAGATTTTCTCAGTACTTTGCTGTTCAAACTTTTCTTCATTGTGTTCTTTTTTTTTTTTTTTTTTTTTTTTTCCCACATCATTTTCCCACCAGTTTTCCCTGGATGATACTGACAGTTTATTCTTCGGGTTCATGTAATCCTCCAAAATCTTGACTCTCTCCTATTTGCCAACTTGCCTATTTCATTCTGCCAGGGGAAATCTTTTTTCCTGCTCTGTTGTCAGCAGTCAGTATCCCTTAAATAGCATAATCTCTTCTGTTGTGCACCTGAGTGATGCAATCTGGCTCTTCTGGTAGGATTGTCAGAAGCTAAACTACCTCATTGTTTTCCACTCCATTTATTAATATCTGTAAGCATCAGCTTCCCTTCTTGTCCTAACCCTACTTCTAGAGAGAGAAGCTTATAAAGAAATTACAACTGAAAGATATTCCCAAACAGCATGACCATTTCATTCACCAACACTTTGTGGACTATCCTTTGCTTTTCTTTCATTTCTCTTGGGGGCAGGAGGAAGATGCCTGGGTTTGTAAGTGGTATAGCACCATCTTCCAACAGATGGAAAAGCCCTAGACTCTCTTTGTAGATGGCTGGTATCTGTGCACAGACACAGAGTTAGCAGGTGCACATGAATGGAAGGACACGGAAAAATTTTTAAAGTTTTCAACTTCAGGGGTACCTGGGTGGCTCAGTCGGTTAAGGGGCCGACTCTTGGTTTCAGCTCAGGTCATGATCTCACGGTTCATGAGTTTGAGCCCCACATTGGTCTCTGTGCTGACAGTATGGAGCCTGCTTGGGATTCTCTCTCTCTCTCTTTCTCTCTTCCCCTCCCCCACTTACACTGTGTCTCTGTCTCTTTCAAAATAAATTAACTTAAATTTTTTTTAATTTAAAAATAAAAATAAATAAAAATAATGTTTTAAACTTCAAACATTTTTCCCCTTGACACGTGCACTTGCTATTAATATACCAAAATTGTTCAGTCTCGGGTGCCATAATCACGGAAAGATGGGCAAATGAGGTACATTGGTTTCCTTTTGGTGCTGTAACAAATTTTTACAAATGTAGTAGCTTAAAACAACATGAATTTATTGACTTATAGTTGTGGAGGTCACAAGTGTAAAGTCAATATGACTTTACAAGTTGACAAGGCTGCATTCCTTTTGAAGGCTTTCTGGGGGGATCCAATTCCTTGCCTTTTCTAGCTGCTAAAAGCTGTCCTCATTCCTTGGCTTATGGCCCCACATCTATTGCCTTCCCCCCCCCCCACCCCCCGGGCTTTCATTTCCACATCACCTTGTCTGCCTTCTGACCTTCTGCTTCCATCTTATAAGGACCCTGGTGATTATATTGGGCCCACCTGGATAAGGCAGAGTAATCCCCCAGAGTCACCCCCCCCAAATTAAAATCCTTAAATTAATTGTGATGGCAAAATCCTTTTATTCTTTTTTTTTTAATTTTTTTAACGTTTTATTTATTTTTGAGACAGAGAGAGACAGAGCATGAACAGGGGAGGGGCAGAGAGAGGGGGAGACACAGAATGGAAGCAGGCTCCAGGCTCTGAGCCATCAGCCCAGAGCCTGCCGCGGGGCTCGAACTCACGGACCGCGAGATCGTGACCTGAGCTGAAGTCGGACGCTCAACCGACTGAGCCACCCAGGCGCCCCAAAATCCTTTTATTCTATGTATAGTAACATATTAACAGATTCTAGAAATTAGGATATAGACATTTTTATGGGGTCATTATTTAGCCTACTCCAAAGGAGTGGGGATCCAATGCTATGTTCTATGCATTCCACTGTTGCCTTTGTAGATATAGATTATGATCATTTAATTTGGCATGAGTATCTTTTTTTTAAAAAAAGCAATAAAGACTGATCTCAAGGCCTACTTATACCTAAATTGTTCTACTGAAGGTCAACATTAAAAAGTGTGTTGTTGAAGAAGCAACTTCTCCAAAGACAGTGTAGGTGCAGCCTAAAGTATGACACTTGGTAGGTGAGAAAGCACTATACCCTAGCACTCAAACGTTTTTCTAAAAATCACTGCTCTGAAACTTGATATCATTCAATGGATTTCCTGAAGATTATTCTTACACTGAAATAACTTACTTCTATCTTGTGGTAAAACCATTATTTTAGCCACATTGCATGTCATACATTTGGAAGTTGTTCACTTGAAATTATTGACTAAAAACCTTGTCTGATGATTGAGAATTTATCCTGATATTGAGAAGGCTATAAAAGCAGCAATACACTTCAGGTTAGTCAATATAAACTTCGAAGACACCTATTTTTCAATGAAAAGAAGCAGTAATAAAAACCCTTATAAATATTACAGGAATACCTCAAAATCACATAGGAGCACTCCAGGTTTCATTTTAAGTTTCTGCTACTATGATAGCACTGTTATGCCAATTATTTGTGACATATGGCTTGCCCTTAGCAATGGATGCTGCGAATTTGTAGAGAATTTTTTGTTACTGCCTCTATAGCACTGCATTGCCTTCTAGAAAGTGATCAGGCTCAAATAGGGTGCAGACTTCTTGAGATACCAGGAAATGTTATCAGAAGACTTCTACCCAGAGACTTTCCAGGTATCTCATAGGCCAACTCTGTCACTAAACACAGGAGTTAGAGCCCACTAACTATCTCGGTTATCTTCCTCAAGACTTGAATGAGGGCTCTTCAGACAAACTAAAATGTGATCTTTGTGCTGCTTGGGCTGCATATGATAACCCATCTAATTCCAAGAGATAGTCTTTGCTGAGAATAGAAAAGGAAAGTCAATGCTACTGTGAACAAGGTCATAAGTGTCCTATTGTAAAAATTCCAGAGAGTGGATGGGCGGAGGTGAGGCCACCATTGTTAATGAGCAGTAACTGCCCCAGGGTATTTTGATAATGGTGGGACCATTAGAATTGTCCTTTTGAGAGTCAACTGTCAATGAGTTCTTTTCTATCTTCATGATTCATTTTAACTACCAAAGGGGGGGAAAAAAACAGGAATTATTTTCTAGCCACTGAAACAACAGAATAGTATGTGGCATTTCCGTGATATCCTAATCCAGAGAATCTCTTCAAATAGGTATCAGCCACCCTTCCTCTTGCTGGCTTAAGGATTATGTTTTCTAGATAGCATAGAATATCAAATGTATTCAGAGTATCAAGATTTTTAGTCTTTTGGTAGTCTTCTCTGTATTAGTCAGGGTTCTCCAGAGAAACCGAACCAATAGGAGAGAGATATGAAGAGACTTATTGGGGAATTGGTTCACATGACTCTGGAGGCTGAGAAGGCCTACAATCTGCCATCCACAAGGTGGAGAGCCAGGAAAGCCATGGTGTAAGTCCTGTTTGAGTCTGAAGGCCTGAGAACCAGAAAGGCCTGTGGTGAAAATCTTAGTCCAAGGCCAGGAGAAAACCAAAGTTCCAGCTCAGGTAATCAGGCAGGAGGTAAAAGGACATATTCTCCTCCTTCTGAAGTTCTGTTTCATCCAGGTTCTCAGTGGACAGGATGATGCCCACCATATTGTAGGGAGGGGAACATCTGCTTTACTGAGTCACCATTTCAACAGCTTATCTCATCTGGAAACACCCTCACAGACATTCCCAGAGATAATGTTTAATCTGGGCATCCACTGGCCCAGTCAGGTTGACACATAAAATTAACTACCATAGTCTCTCTTGAGCTCTTATAATTGAGCTCTTATTATTAACAACGAATAGCATTTTGGGGGGCCTTTTTTGCTACTCTAACCCAACTCAGCTACCTCAGACCCAAACAGTTCATCCCTCTTCGTGAGAAAAAAATCTTTTAGCTTCTCCCAATCATGATTATTTATTATGCACTATAGTTCTATTACACAAGGAATTAAAGCAGCCTAGAAAGTACATTTGAAACAAAGTGATAAATACATTTTAAAGGGTAGAGGAGTTGGAACAAAGACGAATATTAGATAAGAAAAACAAAGCTGAATGGCATGAGCACACATAAATATATACTTTGCGTTCCTACTAGTTGCTAATGAAGAACCCACAGTTTTCACCCTAAACTCCCCAGCAGTCAAAACAAAGTCATGAAAAAAGAACACCTCCATGCCTTGCAAAACTCATGCAACAGAAAATTGTTTTTATTCAGAAGAAAAACAGCTTGCTATGGCCCTGATAACCATGGTAATCACCTATCCAGGGTGAGTCTCTGGAGGGTGACGTGTCAGGATCTTCCCCACCTCTTTGGCCAAAACCAGCACATGGCTCCCCCCAAGTACAAGAGAACAAGAAATGCAATCCTGCCATTTGCGTTTCAAGATGGGAAATTGGCAATGGCATCAATGATGTCTAAACTATGGGTCTTCTAAAATCAAGAAGAGTAGTGGATTCTCAGTATTGCCCCTATTACAGATAGATAATGTTATTGAAAGGGCTGGAGTTTTTACTGTCTATCAATCGAGGTCAATGATATGATGTCAAGCGTTGTTAAATAAGAATAATCCTGTTAAGAAACAAACACTATCAAAAGAATATATTAGTGGAAGAATGAAGGGTAATATAAACAGTATTGACAGCCACATTCATTTCATATTAATGTGTGCGATGTGGTGTGTTTAGTGCTGTAAAAAATGATTTAGAGATAGCCAGAACTAGTTTCTAGCAATATTGCTTTGGTAAGGTACACACTGCCTAGGTCAGCACCACTCAGTTAGTCGGGCAGATAAGTACGCTATCAAAATTCAAAGAGGGTAACGTTTCTTAGGAAAAAGTCAGTTTTGCCAAGATTAGAAAACTCCCCATATCATGATTATACTTTTTTATTTGAAAAACTGACATTTATCTTGATGTGACATTTTCTTAATCCCTTAATGACTTTTAGTGGAAATACCAATGTGCAGAGAGAAAATCATCATGTGAACGCAATACTTTTATTTATAAAGTATACTATTATTAGATGACAAACTGCTGGCCCCAACCAGTCTACAGACTCTTACATGGATGATTGCTTAAAAAGCACCACTTTTGATGCTACTGGCTTTATTCTTATCTAGAAGCTTCTCAATCACCTGTGTCCTAGTGAGTACACAAAGGTAGCAGGTGAATGATCCATGACTATACTCGTTTCTTATTTTCCATTTATAGGAAATTCAAAGGAAGAACTAGGAGAAACTCACCCAGGCACTAAGTAGGAAAGTCAAGAATGGAGATTTTTCTAGCGTGCCAAATAAAAAGTATACCCAGATGACCCAAGGGTTCTATCTGCAATAAAAGTAGACCTGTTAGACGAATATTCACTGTGTCTTCATAACTGTTTTCTGACATTAAATACGAGGCATATCGAATGGATATTTGCATCCAATCAAAAAATGTTTAAAAAAAAAAAGCCTATGCCCTCAATTGGCGACCAAACGTCTCCAAATCACGTATTATTCTTATTTTTTTATTTTGTTAATTCACTTATTTATTTTTAAGAAAGAGAAAGAGAGAATGAGCAAGGGGAGGAGCAGAGAGGGAGAGAGAGAGAGAGTCCTAAGCAGGGTCTGCACTGCCAAGCATAGAGCCCAATGTGGGGCTTGAACTCATGAACCACGAGATCATAACCTGAGCCGAAACCAAAAGTGAGATGCTTAACAGATTGAGCCACCCAGGAGCCCCTCCGAAATCACATTTTAAAAGAAAAGTCAGCCCAGTGAAAAGCTGAAAACTCAGGTGCCTTTTTGTTGCTTTTTCAGTGTTAGAAACAATATTTTAAACCTCAGTGTCCAGCTCTATATCTTGACATAAAACTTGCCCAGTCCTCTTTCAAGAGGTAGGCTTGGCTGCAATTACACTATCTAACAACCAAAGTGAAAAATTGGATTCCTGACTGACCGTGGCAGGTTAGCTCTTTATGCTCCGATGATATAAGAGACCAGCTAACAAGACCTCACCATGCATGGCTTTAAACGTTATTGATGGCCCTAAAGCAATTCTACCCTTTTTAAAATTCTTTTGTGAGCTCAGTCTTGTTATCACCATAGGAGTGACTTACACACGGTGGGGCTCAGGATTCAGAGAGAGTTTCCTGTCATTTGTCTTACCTTCGTGACATTACAATTTCACTAAATATTCCTCTGGTCTCCACATTAGCAGAAGAGGGCAAAAAAAGTGTCTGATTGGTGTGTTCAGTGCTGTCATTGAATACTCTCTTCATTCTTTATACCTTTTCACATGAAATCACTCTAGTTTACATATCTTAGGCACTTTCTAGGACCTCTGATAATATATGTTGCTTTTCCTGAGATCTTTGCAATCCATTTCTTCAATTGCAGTTATAAAAGTCTGTTCTTTGTTGTGAATGGACATGTTTTCCATATATTGGTGATTCTCAACCACTGCTGTGAAATACAGAAATCCAAACTCTGCTCTGAGGAATTCCAATTCAGGATGGCTCTGTAATGGAGTCTAAGAATATCCGATTTTAAAATTTCCAGAGGGTATTCTCATTTGCATTCAGAATTTATCAGAGTTGTGGGGAGAACCGACTTGGAAATTTTATTTCCTAGGCTTCTGCATTCATTTCTATACAAATACCGAGAAACAGCACCCAAATAGTCCTTTGCTGACCTGCCCCCAAGGAAGGCGATGCCCTTGATTTGGGAGATTTAGAAACTGTTGCTTATCTCCAAGTCATTTGCAACTATTTCTCCTCAGTGGACACCATTTCCAGGAATCCAAAATAAGATCACAGTTTAATAAACTACCTCTACCCAGAAAGCTTGTCCTTTCTGCTCACCTTCTTTCCCCCTCCCCTTCTAGGTAAAAACAATACACACAGAATGTCTGGAACTGTCAAGATCCCAAGTAGGTAACTGGGGATCAGAATTAAGAGGTGGTGTGGCATTTGTACAGGAATGGTCCCCATCCTTCTATCTGTAAACAAATCCTCTTTTCCCCTCCTCACACTGTGGGGTAAGATGGGAGAGCAGTAGAGAGAGAGGCTTCAGAGATATGCATATGTATAAATCCTCATTTAAATACATCTACATACCAGTATTGCAATTCAACATTTAATGAGTTCTACTCTGAGGCATTACGGTAAGTATTAAAGCTAAGGAGATCAATAAAATATCTATCTAAGCATGGTGTTACTCAGAAACCTAGGCAATAAAGAAAGTAAAACACTGCATTATTAAGAACAATTCCAAATATTAACTTTGGTGAGCATAAACTATTTTTAAATTTGATCGTTAGACCTGCCACTTCAATGAAGATCGAACATAGTCTAATGAAAGAATATTGGATGGAGGTTAATGGCCTGGGTCCATATCAGCCCACATCAGCTACTGATCTGTCTCAGGTTTCTGATCTGCTGAATCCATGGGTTTCCAAAGCCTCTTCCTGTTCTATGTCCTCAAGCTATTGCAATTGCCCTACTCATGATCTATTTCTTATTATAATTCTGTTTCTGATTCTTTCCCTGTATTTCTCTTTTGCAGATTCTGTTCATGGGCATGATGACTGAGTACTATCACTACTTTTTCACAACCCTGGTAAGCACATCTGGTAGAAACGTATTCCATGCTATAGGAAACATTTCCAGTTATTTCAAAGTCATCCCCACCAGTGTCAGGGGCAGGATATTGTCATGGAGATTTGTATTACTTTCCTAAGAAACCTATAAATCCAGAAATGCTGAACAGCAGGGTTTTTTTTCTTTTTTAAACTAGCATCTATGTATATGCATCTGAAAAGGGATTAAAATGATACTTCCATTAAATAGAAACTGTCAAAGTGCATATGCATAAAGAAGAATCATCTACATTTTCTATATACATTAGAAGGCACACTAAAGTATATCTTGGCTTTTTTGATCTATGAGATTTACCTGCCCAAGTCCAGTAGATAGCTGGCTTAGCCAGGGGTCACCTGTCAGGTGTTTTGAAGACCATTAAGAAAAGGAGCATCAGAGATGCTTTGCACAGAGAATATTCTTCACCATAAAAAAAAAAAAAAAATGGCACTGAGCCTAAGAAATTAAGAAACAACACTCTAAATTTTGAGAGTATCAGATCAAGGGAGAATGACTTAGGGCATTGAACACATGTGAATGATGTGATAGCTCTCATTCAATTTCAAAAATCTGTGCCCCCCCACTACACCCCTCCCAACACACACACACACACACACACACACACACACACACACACACACATTCCACTTTCTTACATGAAAAGAAAACGTAAAACCAACCTTCTTTACTACTCTGTTAAGGTGTGTCCACTGAAATCCACCCAGATTCTGAGAAATGTATTAAGTACCATTTTACCAAATAAAACTTGCAAGGGAGGCTGATGAGTAAGGGAAATATAAGAATTTGGAACAAGGACCAGCTGTCCTTGAATAAATACTACTGATAGAAACAGTTCATTCTATTCCTCACTCAAGTATCTCTGAGAGCATGAAGAGGTACAGAGGACATCATGAGACCAATGTTCTGGGGCGAGTGCCAAAATCATCACTGCTCCAGAGCTTGGGACAAGGGAGTGGGATGCAGGGCAGAAGATCTTGAACTAAAGTTTCCATGATCTTCCCTCCCTCATGGACATCTTAATCAGGTCTTCTGTCAGAACAGTCAAGGGAAACCTTGAGACCTGGAAAGCATCTTAGGTCACAAGTACAACCATCTCCCCATCACCATGAATACCTGGGTTCTACTCAAGGTGGCATGGCCACCTGCCACAGAAATTTCTATCATCCCTGGCTGTGCACCCTCCTAAGGCTAGTTTTGTTGAAATTTGAGAAAGAATATGAACAAAGAAAAAGGCTGGTCTTCACAGAGACCTTTCAGGAACAAACAACTTACTCTCATAGTCTTGCTTTTTTCATCCTTCCCTGACAAGCAGGTGTTGCAAATCGGACCCTAGACTTTCCGTATTCTATATTGCATAGAAACCTCAACTTTTAAGCCCACCTAATTTTGCACCTGTGTAATGTATCCATTTTAGCACACTGCGTTATGTACTATGGAGTCTGTGAAGGATTCCATGTGCATTCTGGAATTTTCTGTCTGACCTCTTGTAGTTTGAGTAACTTTTCTTCCATTCATTGGGTGGAAATCTTTCTAGGTCTTCTTTAAATTTGCTTCTTTAAGCATTTTCCTTTGGTTTTATCTGCATTCTTCCATGCTTTGCTTTTATATATTCTTACCCTTCTTGCCCATGAGTATTAATAAAACTTAAAAGGAGAAAGAGAGTTACATAGTACAAAGGGAAAAATATATATATAACACTTTAGAAGGCAGTACTCTTTTTCTGATACTGAGCCAGGAGCACAGAGCTGCCCTCTTAAAATTCTACAGTCTAATCCAACATTATCTTGGTAAAGGGTGGCAGTATAGAGAAGAATTCTTCAAAAGAACAAATCTGGATGCATCTTCTGCAAATACAAATCATGAGGTATTTCTGAAGCTACTTCTTTCTCCTTAGAACTGCGGTCATCACTGATAATATATTATCTTGCATTGCACTTCCATAAAGCATTTACACCGTTAGGAAATTTCCATGGAAGTTTTTCTCTTTTTTTTTCCTGTTAAATGTTATTTTGGAAGTCTGGTTTATTCTTCAATGTGAGGCATTTTTAATGGCATTTTAGAGTCAAACCTTTCTTCATAAGAAAAAAGTTGCAATTATCGCATAGGTCTGTTTTAAATATGAATCAACATAAACCCCTGGTTTACACTCAGCCTCCTCTGTCATGGAAGACACGAGTGGATTAAATGTTTTTTTCTGGAAACGCTGTCTGACAGGGAACTAGTTCTACTGTTGTGATACCCAGGTTCACACAACTCTATGCTCCAATTTATTCTCTGAAGAGAACCCTTCGCTTCCTATTCAGAGCTTGTGTCCGGTGAACATTCTTCATGCACTCAATGTATGGGACATGGGTGATTTTCAATGAGCCAGGAAATGATAATTTTTCCTCCTGGAAATGATCTTCCTGTCAAGTGCATATGCAAGTTCCAAATTCCACCACCTTTATAAGATCTGAGGCAGCCAGATGTGATGGAGAAGGGAGGAACTGACAAGCAGGTCATTCTTGAACCAATCACATCACCACTCAGATTTTCAGTGTTGTCGTGTATAAAATAAAAGCATCAGAACAAGTGGACACAAAGATACCTTCCAACACCCCAAACACTATACCCCGGACAGAATTCTCCAACTTCTCAGAATACCCAAGGGCATACTAATTATTGACAGCCAAATTCCTCTTCTTGATTTGCCCAAACTCTAACAGTGTTGCAAAAAAATAGATGCAAATGAAAACTGTCCACTGCCTTAGAGCTTCTCAGGCAGCACACAAAGGAAGAACCATAGGAAATGTTCTTTCATGAAGTGGCATGAGGATGTTTGCCATTTTAGTTTTAATCTGTTGCTTCTGCGATCGTTATTCTCTTTTGCATAGAGAGCATTGAAAATGTTAACCCTTTCTACTTTTATCATTTTTAATACTGCGCAGGACTTATTTGCTTTAGATCTGGAACTCTATAGGTACAGTGGTGTAAACATGACCGGGTTTCGCCTGCTTAATATTGACAACCCTCGCGTGTCCTCCATCATTGAAAAGTGGTCCATGGAGAGACTGCAGGCCCCCCCCAGGCCAGAGACTGGCCTTTTGGATGGCATGATGACAGTAAGTAGTCTTAAAATAGAATCACTTGAGGTGATGTTTGAATTCCTCGGGGGTTGGGTTAAGAATCTCGCATGCCTTCCCTAGTGTGAGTAAACGTATCACAACCTGTGCCTTGACTTGAGTGAAAGAAGGAGTAAACTTGTCAGGTATTTTCAATGCCTCGGCATGGCTACGCTCAAAAACTGCTATTTTCAGCCTTTTGGCTATACACGCCTCAGATCAAGTTAATAAGAGTAGCCACCATTTTCAGCCAGATGGAGCCAAGGCAGAAACCAAAGCGAGGGTAAGTGGAGAGAGTTTTACCCCTGGGAATGTGGCCTTGGGAAGAAGGGAGAGAAAGAAGAGGAATAAGCTGCCTACAAAAATTAGACAGAACCTCATTTCTGCCTTCCTCATTTCTGCCACATCTCAGCAAGCGGCGGCACACATGGAAAAGTGCCAGATTTACATACAGTTGGCGTGTTCACGTTCTTCCTGCCTGGATATGTACAGGAACACCTTTGCAGACATTGACAGTGATTCACACCAGCCATATGTGGCTCTTGAAGCAGTTGCCAGACCCACCCCCTGACAAAGGAGAGGTACTCGGCTGAACAGATAAATTGCAAACTGCCTCATCAGAGAGCTTCTTGCTAACATCATTTGTCTTCTGTTGTCAAAGGCACCTACCCTAGTTTTATTTCTCTAATGAAGCTCCCTGTGTGATGAAGAAAATAGCAGGAGATAAAAAAAAAAAAAAAAAAAAAAAAAAAAGCTTTCTATGTAGGAACAGTGTCATCTAAAGGGAAAGACACTGGGAATGCAGGCAGGTAATAGCATTTGAAATTGGCCTAGTATTTCATTTCTCTCTTGCCATCATCGGGAGAAGCACTCTTGCTTTAAAGATGCAATTTACTGATAACTGAAAGGTATCATCTTGCAGAGAAATGAACTTGGGATTTCTTTTTTCATGAGAAACAAGTGAGTAGAAAAAATAAATGAATGAATGAAGTGGTTCTGGATGATTCCACGTTCAAGCTCCCTGTCTGTTTTTCAAACCTGAAATAACTCTTAAAATACACAAAGTGATCTGAGAGATAATGATGGGAAGCATTTTGGTACAAATGAGCCTTGGGCAATTTAAAATGTTGCTTTGAATAAGAACAAGTAGAGAATATCTGAGGAAATACTAGGCTTTCTGAAAGGGGAGGAGCAAGCCAGAGAGAGAGAAAGAGTCAGAGACAGAGAGAGACAGAGAGCTATGCTAATACACTGGTTTTTCTCGTTTTCCTCTTGGATTTGTAGTTCCAGTGAGTTCAAATATGGCTCAAAACCCTCTGACTATACTCCCTGCCCCCAATGAGACTTCTATCATAGGATAAGATCTCAAATAATTGTTACCTCTGCTTGGTATATACCACTAAAAAAGTTACAGTTTGGAGCTATGTTAACACAGATTGTGGATTCATGCCAAACAGTAAATATTCATCACAAGGATGGCTTAATTTATTTATTTTTTTTTTTAAAAGCATCTGTTGTATTCAATTATACTGAGCTGACAGGACAGTTTGTACATATTGACTGAGATGAGGAAAATCATTAATAAGGAGGAAAGAGCCTCACAACTCACACTGACTCAGGCCAGGCACGGGGTACTGCTATTTCCCCAGCACAGCTCTTGGTGACCTGGGCAAATGACAGTCCCGTGGGCAAGAGGCATGACAAAGCCAAGTTCCAATGGATGGAAGAGGTCCTGTTTTGCCTAAAGTTTATGACTGTCATCTCCCCTAAGAAAGAGATCTCTAGGCTCTGTTATTGCTTATTGTTATTATTATACACTATAAAAAAGGAAATAGGGGTTTATCAGAACAGAAGAGAAGGGCTCACCAGGGCACTAAAAGTGGGGAGTGTATAGCTATATCAGATCATGTCTAGACTAGTCAAAAATGTGGTAGAACACAGCACCCACTAGAAGTTGGATCCCATGGTCATGCAGAATTGTTTGCCCCCAATTTTACTGAGATATAATTGTACACATTGTAGAATGTGTACAGCCTAACAGGTTGACTTACATATATTGTAAAACGATTATTGCAGTAAGTTCAGTTAGTATCCGTCATCTCATGTAGATACCATAGAAAGAAAAAAAAAATAGGTATAGTTTTGAAATTTATCCCATGAAGCATGATATTGACCTTTATTTACCCAGAGTCCATTTACCAGTTCACTGTTTCCTTTTTGCTTCTAGTAAAGGGGACCCGTTTGGGGATGTAGAAACTGAGTCACAGCAAATTTAAAGAGCAGCTTTAAAGGCACTCAGTGGACTAATCTGAGTCAAGAGAGCACACCCCATGTCTCCAAGCTAGGGCCCAGATCTAACAAATCTTTGTTCTCGTGTCGCCTCTGTACTCAGACTCTTTTCTTCTCGACCTTACTGATGAAACGTCCCCTGGTTTCAGTTCCACAGGGTCTGTAGTCCTCAGATCTCATGTTTTATTCCTTCGTGTATCTGTATCATTTGTGGCTCTCACTGCCTAAAACCCTCCCTGATTCCGGTTTGCCACTTCATCAGAGAAGCCTGCTATGAATCCCCTATCTAAATAATCTAAATAGTAGCCCCCTGCTGTTATTCTCTCTCCTATAGCCTGTTTCCCCTTGCTCTGTAGCCCTGTGACTTAATACACTATACTTTGATTTGTTTGTTCTATGCTTTCCCTTACATGAATATAAGCTCCATGAGGACAGAGACTTTGTCGTTTTGTGATCTGCCTCATCCCCAGCACTGGGAAAGGCCTGGCACAAAGCAGGCCTTCAATAACTATGTATTTAATAAAGGAACTAATACTAAATAAATAAGAATTGAGCATCTGCTAAGACCAAGATGTTAAATGAAAAATATTCATATAGTCCCGAAATAATTCTGTAAGAGTCCAAAGAGAGTTCCTATAAATAAGAAATAGGCCTGAGTAGTGCAGATAGAGATTATTCTAAACTATTAATATTATTTTAAAAATTAACCTAGACTAACCACTGTTAATATTTAAGTTACACCATTACTCTAATAGAATTGCATTCTCTGAAATTGTATGCATTATACCACCACTCTCCGATGTGAATTTCCCTGTTGCCCTATATAGTTATATTTTTGTGTGCACTACATACATATACAGATGTCTTATAAATATATAATGTAGAAAAATTTTAAATATGTTTAAAAATACCCATGTGTTTTTACTTCCCACCTATTTGTCTAATGTCCTCTTTAATGTTTTTTTGAAATTTATTTCTTTTGAGAGAGCAAGAATGGGGAAGGGGCAGGGAAAGCAGAGGGAGAGAGAATCCCAAGCAGACTCTGTGCTGTCACAACAGAGTCTGACGCGGGGCTCGAACTCACAAACTGTGAAATCATTAACTGAGCTAAAATCAAAAGTCAGAGACTTAACCAACTGAGCCACCCAGGTGCCCCTTTAATATGTTTAACTATTAAAAACTTCTTAGAACGTCATACACTAAAATATCATCAAATAATATTATGATATATATCAAAACACATCCAAACATGAAAAGCATGTCCAAGATGAAAAATATTGACTCCAGACTTAAGAGCCATAGATGTAATTAAAGGGAAAAAATGTTGACTTTAAAAATATGGTTAAGGGGCGCCTGGGTGGCGCAGTCGGTTAAGCGTCCGACTTCAGCCAGGTCACGATCTCGCGGTCCGTGAGTTCGAGCCCCGCGTCGGGCTCTGGGCTGATGGCTCGGAGCCTGGAGCCTGTTTCCGAATCTGTGTCTCCCTCTCTCTCTGCCCCTCCCCCGTTCATGCTCTGTCTCTCTCTGTCCCAAAAATAAATAAAAAACGTTGAAAAAAAATATTTAAAAAAAAATAAAAATATGGTTAAAATTAAGTTAAGAAAACTGTTACTGAGTCAGTAGAGTCCAAAAATAGTGAAACTCGTTATTTAAAACATCTTGAGATTAAAAAAAGAAGGTGTTTTATCAACCGAAGTGTTAATTAACTCAATAGAGGTTGGAGTGATTTTATGAAATGTACTTCATTTCTTTTCACTACATTTAAATTTCCCTTAACATTTGGGCTGATTTAATCTATTGGCTTTTAGATAGACTGGGATAATGGAGCGGTTCATTTTAGGATAGATTCCTCTCTGACTGTGAACCAAAACTATATATGATTCAACACTACATAGGAATCATAGAAACAACACAATGCCAGTCTATCATTGGCCTTCCCGGTCCTTTAAATGCATTCACAATATCAAGTTAGGTCAGTAGTTTTATGTCACATGTGAGTATTTCCTAGCATGACCCAAAAGGGAGGCACTTTTGAGTGTCCACCTAAATGTTCACTCCAGTGATGAAAGACAATGGGCTGTGGGATTCCAGATAAGCAAAGCCTACGTTAAGTACTGACTAAGTCCCCTGAATAACTGAACGACCTGACTAGGTTATTTAGCCTCTAGGAGCCTGCTAGCTCATCTGTAAATCTGTAAAATAATACTGTGCAGTGCTCTATAGATTAAATTAGATAATGTCTACAAAGCCTCCAGGACATAGAATTGAATTTACTTGATGGTACCTGCTGTGAAGCCAGTGTGTACTCAATCAAAGAACAAAAGGCATTCTGAAATGCAGAGTCAGAATCCTTTTTGTTTACAAGAGACAAATTTCTTGGCTTGCACATGGAGCCCAGGATGGCTCCTTCCCTGGTACCTGTGTGACCTTCTGCGACCAGTGGAATCACCTGGGTATGTTTTCCAACTCCACATATGGTCCTCTTTTTCCAACTCCTCCCTGTCTCTCTCAAAAGCTAAAAATGCTTCTTCATGTTACAATATGTCAACCTCTGTGCCGGGTCTCACTGGACCTGCTGGAGTTGCTGCCTTAATTACCAAATTTCTAGATTGTGAGTACGTGATTATATCTTTACTACCTCTACAGCCCATTTCCAAACCCTGGTTTGCTTGCAGCTCGCTCTTTGCAGCATCATTCCCAACTCAGGATGTTCACTGCCTCTCCCACTACTTTGGCTCCTCAACAGCATCCACCCCCACAAGGGAAACTAGCTAATTCGTACTAAGAAGACAAATTCTGCTAGCTGTATGCTGTGGGTGAGATACTTTAATAGAGGACCCAAGTAAGAGAGTAAATTTAGGAAATGAAGGGAAAGGGTGTTATTTGGGAGAACTTCTCTTTTAGAAGAGAAGATATTTGATATTCACTAACCATACCAGGTTAGTGAATATTTCTAAATTTGCAGAGAAGATGGGAAATCCATACTTTCTGCCCATTCGCTCCACAAGGACTAAGTCTTCCTTCAGCACCCCGATCTTGTCCAGCTTTTCCCAACAGTGTTATATACGAGGAAGAGAGCAAAATGCAAGGACTCTGTAAAGCCACATCCTGTCACTAATCCTCATTCCTAAAGTGTAGCATCTCACTGGATTGTGTTGGGGTCCCCAGGACCATATTCAGGTTTGATGATTTGGTAGAAGGACTCACAGAAATCAGCAGACCTGTTAGACCCATAGTTTCAGTTTATTGCAGCAAAAGGATATAGATTAAAACCATCAGAGGAAAAAGTTACAAAGGGCACACAGTCCAGGAGAAACTATGCAGAAACTACGAGTGTTCCCCTCCCAGAAAAGTTGTGTTGGCAGTATTTCATTCTCTACAGCAATGATGTGGGACATGTGTGAAGTGTTACTAACCTGGGAACCTCACCCAAGCCTTGGTGTGAGGGTTTTTTATCGGGAGTCAGTCACGTAGGCACAGAGCAGCCCCATATCTGACCTTAGTTACTTAGTCTTAGTCTTAGTTACTCAGCAGTTCCTGAGGGCAAACTGAACTAGCGCGGCCCGGGGCCCCAGATGAACAAAAATAGGCATTCGTCATAAATCACACTGTTGGCTGACACTGTTTAGCAATGTCCAAGACCCCAAAGATACAAAATCACTATGATCAGCCAAGGTTTGGGGTGTTTTTTTCCCAGTAACCAAAGGTCAGTCTTTTCTTTGAATAGGTACAGTGTAAGCACCCCAGACCTGCTGAGTTAACCCATGCTGTTAAGTTAACCCATTGCATGCTGTTGTGATAACTAAAACATTGTGTGAGACTGCTTTTCATATGCTTGTTTCATGATCCATGTTGCGGTTAAAAGATTTTCTTAGGGGCACTGAGTAATGGGGTTTCGTTCAGGCTTCCGATATAAATCAAATGTGCACAGAAACGCATTTGGAAAAACAAACTCTGAAACACAGGCCAATTTTTTTTTTTAAATTTACTTAAAATGACTTGAGGGTTGCTGCTCTGTCACTGGCCTCCAGCACAGAACTAAAGAGGAAAGGAAATTCAGGGATAGTTTATTAGTGCTATAAAATAGGTAGAGGACATGTCTCTTCCATCTGAGAAAACACTGCACTTCAAGAGGAAGCATGGTTTTAGAATAAATGGTTTTCTTCTTCGAATTTGAAAAGCACAGATCAGGCCCATGGTTGTGAACCATGTTATTTCCCAGCCCAGTGCAGAGACAGCCTTGACAAAGAAAGTCAGAATCCTTTCTAAGCCCAACTTATGAAAATGTTAGATCATTGGAACGTTACTCCTCACACTTCTGTACCAAATCATTCCATTTGTCAACTAGTGATTACACATACAAATTTATGAAAAGCATATCCCACTGCTAAAAAGGTCCAGGTCCTCATAGCATAGCAGTTAAGCGGTTTTTCAGAGCATGAGCTCTGAAATCTAAGTTTACATCTTGAGGTGAAATTCTCGCTTGCCTAATAAGTTAGGGAGCTATCAAAGTTATTTCCTAAAGTTACTTCTCCAAGTCTACATTTCCCTGTCTGTATAATGGGGACTTTGCCTATTTCAAAGGTATCATTTCAACAATTTAAGGACACGGCACGTGGAAAATGCTTATAGTGCCTGGTGTGTAGTAAGTTGTCAGTGAATATTCACCATAATTGAGCTATTATTGTACTTATTAAATCATCAGACAAAAACTTGCTTTAGAAGCAGTTAGTTCGGTTTCGTGGTTGTGAAGACAAACCCGAGCACCAACCTCCTTGTTTTGAATCTTGGTTTTCCCTCCACTAGGTTGGGGATGCTGTTTAACCTGGTTACTTCTTTAACCGCAAAAGAGTAACAGTTATGGTGAGGATTTCGTGTCAAGGTAGCACCTGACTTATAATAAGAACTTGACAAAAGTCAGCTATTGTTACTGATTGAGTTTCAAAAGTCTCATTCTACCAATAGATTACTCTCCTTCAATTCCACCAAATTGATAAAGGAGAATGGTGAAGAACATGGATGCTTGATGAAACAATTTATCTTAGAAGGACATCTTAAAGCCTTGGCGTTATACAGGTCTCACAAAAATGTATCTCATTTTAAGGCAAGAGATACCATGACTTCCTTCTGCAAACATTTATTAAGGACCTTTTATATGCCAGTAACTCTGCTAGCCACTACAGAATAAAGTCGAGGAGTGCTGGGTGGCTCAGTAGGTTAAGCAACAGACTCGTGATTTTGGCTCAGGTCGTGATCTAACCGTTCATGAGATGAAGCCTGACATTGGGCTCTGTGATAACAGTGAGGAGCCTGCTTGGGATTCTCTCTCTCTCTCTGCCCCCCCCCCCACCTGTATGCACACGTGCACACACACTCTCTCTCAACATAAATAAGCATTAAATATATATTATATATAAATATTAAATTAAATTTATATATATGTATATATAGGGAGGTGAGAGAGAGAGAGAGAATGAAGTTGAACCATTTCTGCATTTGCAAAACCCACATTCTTATTGAGAAACAGATGTCACTATAAATACATATGGAAAATGCCATGATAGCAATTGCACAGGAAACAGATTTAAAGTGGGGATACTCTCTGGCCTCATAGATGGATAAAGTGCAAGATGTAGTAACCCTTACCCTCTCTTTCCACCTCCATTAAGACATGCTCAGTAAGTGCATAATACATGTTGAATCAACAGATTTCTGAAAAAAAAAAATACATGATAATCTTTGATCTATGACCTGAATTCTAGGTTTAACTCTACCAATTGTTGGCTATATGTATGTTTCTACACAAGTCAATATCCTGTCTAAAGGTCAGTTTTCCTACATCAGTAGTTTTATCTATCTGTTCCGTTGATTTGGGGAGCTTGTTGAGAATTTCAAATAAATTTGTGATGAAAACCCTCAACTAAAATGTGAAGGTATTATATGATTTTATCCTTAAGAAAACATGACAATATTTTTATAAAAATTCTAGCAGTTTTGTGTGAAATTTTGCAAGTGAGAGAAATATCATGAGGAAGGGAAGAATGAGATGCCCAACCCCCAAAAGCAATAGCTACTTACACTTTCTATCAAAAAAAGCAAATGCTGATAAAAGGTGTATTCTGAGCTAGTTACACAGGTCTGTTTTTCAGAAGGTCTCTTACAACCTGCTGTTTGATTTGATTCCATATCTCAGACCTTCTTGGCTCTAGTAAATGGGAGCAAAGAGCACAAGTATCTCTATTTGGAAATTACCTATTAGTTTTGCTTGAATCTGTTCCTTTCTACCAAATAGAAACAAGCAAATAAACATATAAATGGGTGTAAGTCCTAAAAAACAAAATCTCATAGTAAAATGTTGAGGCTTCGTAACTTCTAACTCAATGTAGTTGATCTTAACACCATGCTTAACACGGAAGATGCTCCAAATATTTGTTCCCCGAATCAAGACTTACGTGGCTGACATCGGTGAGGTGGGCTTTTTATTTTTTGTATTTTTGTTTTATTTTTTTTAAGAACTCAAAACAAAGCAGAGCTATGACTCCAGTTTACTGTGGAGTAGGAGGTATTATGTTAGAGAAAAATAGCTACTGGAGAGTGAAGACTATTCAGCTGGAGAATGAATGGTTGTTGAGATCAGACAAATACGAGATAAAGGAAGCAGGCAGAATGTTTTTGCAGGTAAAGGAAGGTAAACGAAGGTGGAACTGAAGATGTGATGTGTGTTTTCCTTCACAGACTGAAGCGGCTCTGATGTATGATGCCGTGTACATGGTGGCCATTGCCTCCCACCGGGCTTCCCAGCTGACCGTCAGCTCCTTACAGTGTCATCGACACAAGCCATGGCGCCTTGGACCCAGATTTATGAACCTAATTAAAGAGGCAAGTGCTACTCATTCACAGCCCAGTTCTTCCCTATGCAGAGTGCTGTTTGACTTGTTGATTTAGAGTGGTCTTCCCACATGGCTTTGGTGGTACGATATCTATAAAGGAGGAGAAACCATCATCAGCCAATCTGCTGGGATTTCACTGGTAAATGTTTATCTAGAAGGACTACCAGAACTTTTCCAGCATGATGTTGAGAAGTTCAGAGAAGCTACCAGACCGTAATACTCACTCTCCTTCATCTCCGCTACGCTCATCTCATTTGCTGCTGGCTCTCCTCCACATATGTGATTAGGAGCTCATAGGTGCTTATTCCAGGCCGCATTGAGTCAAAGAATGGGTTTGCCCATCACTGAGAGATACCAGGGATAGTTCCCACCTGGTATCCCATAATTCCAGTGGTTTCCTAAATTCATAATTCATCCCATAATTCCAGTGGTTTCCTAAATATCAAGTTGTGCATGACTGAACAGAGGGATCTGTTTGTCCTAATGAAATAGCAATTATTTTGCCATTTGTCAGCACACCAGAAAAGTCCAGTCCTATTCAAAACTGACCAAGTGCACTAAAAGATTTTCCAGGACTTCTCTGAGTTCTTCATGATTGCCCTGAGATCCTGGACTACCCCCCCCCCCCCACACACACACACACACACTTTCCTTTTCTCTGGTGCAATTTGACTTCTCCTCAGCAGACCCTGTTCTAAGATTCTGAGATTTCTCTCATAGATATGTGTCCTTGGATTAGCTTTGACATCAACATATACCTCAGGGTGTGTCTGGACTTGACAAGATGAAATAAGGTCTGAGTACACACCCTCCTCTGTGATGCTGCTCTAACGTTTTCTCTATGGGATGCAGAAATTTACCTCTCAAGTGAAGAGCATCTTTATTGCCCTCTGTATTGGAGATGGTTGAGGTGAGACAAAGAAAATAAAAGAATGGGAGGGCACATAGTACAAGACAAGAATGCCCAGCCAAGAGCAAGGGAGAAATCCTACTTTGGGCTCCATCCCTGCTTGTCTCTACAAACCCTCTCTTGGGCTGTTCAATCTACTTCCCTGTTAACAGATGGCTCTGATCCAGAAGGATGAGAACCAGAGAGGCAGTATGCCATGAGATTTAACACTACTCAGCCTCCAAAGCAAGGCTGAGTCTAGGGTATGGCAAGCAGCAAAGAACTTCCCTAGCAATGTGATTCAAGGAGGCACTCACTCTCAGGTGTGAGCCCTGCACCTACACGAGACTTCAAGGGAGTGCTGCCTTAAATTTTGTGCCCTAGGGAACCTCTCTTACCTCACCCTAATCCTGGTGTGGTTGCTTGGGTTTAAATCCCAGCTCTACTAACATTTGTGAGCAGTATAACCCACACAATGAAGTTGAGTTACTTAACTTCATTAACTACCTGAAGTTAAGAGTTACTTAAACTCTTGTGTCTCAATATTCTCTTCTGTAAAATGGGAATGACACCTTCTATCTCATAGCATTATTGTGAGGATAAAAAGTGAGGTTTTTAAGAACAGCACAGAAACATAGTAAGAATCTGAGATATTAGCTCTTCTCTTACCATTCGGATAGACTACTAATAATAGCCTCATTCAGTTTACTGAGTATGATGCCAGGAATTGAAACCCAGAAACAACAACAACAACAACAACAAAGAAATCACAAATAGGCATGAAATGAAATACTCTTTCTGACAGCCACAGAAATCTGACATACCGTGCCTAACGGAATAACATCACCCAGCCTCTGCTCTCCCTGCAGCAATCATCGCTAGGTCTTGAATCACTATCCTGATCACCTTGATCTTTAACAAGAAAACAGCTGGTTTCCTTTCATCTCGTACCAGTGCAAGGAAAGGCATGAGGCCTCATGAAAGCTCAGGATCAAACACTCAGAGCACCCCAAGCATCTTTTTGCTTGTATAAGAAAGTAAAATTTCCAAGCTACAGTTAGGCATGTTTAAAGGAATAATGAACTCCAAGATGAGGGACCACAATGAAAGCAAGAAAGCATTTTATGATCTTTTACTCCAAAGAGCAAATTCCCCATTCTCGGGCTCCACAGTTGGGGGTTGAAGGGAGAGGTGCATCATGGGTTGAAAACTTTTGTCACCACTGTGCTCATCTTTTTTGTCTCCTGAGTCACAACGCCATATGCCGCCCTTGGCAGGACACAGGTACCTGCAGAGATGGGATAGGGAGCGACCCGGAGCCGTGTCCCAGCCTGTTGAAAGACTGCATGGAAGGAATTCTGAGACAGGCCAAAACATGCAAACGTGATAGAATGCAGGTGTTTCTTTCAAAGAGTACCTAATTCAACAAAATTTTGCAGGCATCGGGTTTTAGTAAGGGACGTGGTCCTAAAACTTCCCTGGGTCCTTTCGTTTAGTAACTATCACTTTTTAAAGGATTTCCAAACTATAATCAGAAATCATGTAAAGGAGCAAGTCAGCAGGTTGAATTTATGGGGTGAAGATGAAATTTGTCACAGGAGGTAAACTTTCCAAGCAGAGAGGTGGTTGTGTGTGCACTAATCCCTGATAACTTCACACATCATTTAGAATCAGTAAGCCTTGCAGACAAGTTATTCAGGCTAACCACCCTTCGGTGTTTCAGGCCGACTCGAGAGAGGAAGAATTAAAGGACATTTTAAACCTGGTAGAGTGTGTCACAGTGTCACCTCTCTAGGCATTTGCTAAGCAAATATATTAGGAGATTATAAATCCCCACCCAGCAAGAGGTACTGAGACTCCATCATACAAGTAAAAGTAACTTGGCACTACAGGGAACTGTCTCCCCCCCAAACTGGAAGATGTGGATTTTACTATCTACTATACAAATTCGACACAGTGGAGAAATGACAGACTTCCTTTGAAGCTTTC
This sequence comes from Puma concolor, assembly GCF_028749965.1. NCBI lineage: Eukaryota > Metazoa > Chordata > Mammalia > Carnivora > Felidae > Puma > Puma concolor. The sequence continues at coordinate 145,067,811 of NC_141675.1, read as the reverse complement.
GTGTGTCCGGAATAAAACCTACACTCATCAGCAGCATCTTCAGGGTCTCCAGTGCTCTGGTTTCTGATCTCCTATGCCATCCCTCTCATCTCCTGCCCCAATCCCAGCACCTGCTGAACCTACTGGGGCTCCCTGAACTTGGCAATATGCTCCCACCAAATTCTCTTGCCTCTGATTGAAAGGTCTCTCTGGGCCACACTTTATGTCTCAACTCAAGCACTAGCTTCTCTATGCTGACCTTGACTCATAAATTTTGGCTCTTTGGCTCCATCACAGTCATTAGATCATCATATTTATTTGCATGTCTATCTCCAAGCTGTGCTTTTCCAGTCTTGTTTCCCTAGTTCTTGCATAAGACGGGGCATAGAATGAACACCCAATAAGTAGATGCCAGACAAGTGAGTGAGCTAATAAATGAATGAATGAACAGGCAAAGGAACTGAATGCACAAGACCTATAAGCAGGTACTGTAGGACAGACACGGGATATGAATATCATATCCAGAAACAATTCATTGAGGCAAAAAACAGGGTCATCTAGACTTGTCTACCAGGACCATAGGTTCTGGTGAAGAAGTGAGGCAGGGGTCTGAGGAATAGGCCAGCCTATTTAATACTCTGGTACTGGGGACACAGACCCTGAGATTTAATTGCAATTTGCTGTCTATGTGAACTTAGTCATTGAGACTCTTTATTCTCGGTTCCTCTTCTATAAAATGCAGATAAAAATTCTATGTGTTTGTGGGGATTACATATATGTACAGCCTAGCAAAATGTGTGGCATGTAATGGTTGCTCAATAAAGGGTAGCTACCATAAATGGAAGGTTCCCTTAAAAATGTCTATCAGGTAAGGCAGTTGTCAGGAAGAAATGAGGCATTGCACATAAAACATTAAATATATTGCCTGGCTTATGTAAGCACTGAATGCTTACATGTAATGCTTACATGTAATGTAACATGCTTACATGTAATCAATATTGTTCTTATTGGTGTCAACATTATTATTATTGGAGTCCAAGATGAAGTAGCAGCATTTGCAAAACAGAGGACAGGACCTAGCAGTGGAAAATCAGGAGTCCCATGGAAAGAGACATGGCACAGGGAGCCAACTGCAATGATGCCAGGGAATGAGGGAAACTTTCGATGGTAGAGCATGTATATGATTGTTCAAGAGGGACCCAAAACATTAGGTAATCATCAACCAGGTTGAGCTACCAAAAAACCCTAGCAAACCACATCTCAGGTCAGTCATAGAAATGGTAGCTGAATGTGGGAGCTGAGGAAGCCAAAGGACTTCCTGTCTGTGGTCAGAAGTTACTCTGGACCCAGAGTAAGTTCCAGCTGGCCGTGGGGCAATCAGTGGGAGCAGGTGCAGCAAAAGCAAGCACACTGAGGCATCTTGGAAGAAGAGGGTCTGTAATTGCAGGTGCTGGGAGGGGCATTGAAATATGGGCACAGTGAAGTGAATTATATATTTTAGGTTATGTCAGTGGTACTTAACTATTTTCTGGGTTACAGATCCTATATGAAAACTGACTTAAACCATGGCCTCATTGTTCCCACAAAAGGCAGAAATATTCATCTGCAGTCTCAGAGGCCTTACAACTACCCTAGTTGGCCTGAAACCCATGTTAAGAGTACCTGAATTGGGTACTGAAAATAGAATTTGGTTGAAAGTGGGTTCCAACATGGTGAACAGCAAAAGTATAAATGAAGCATAAAGAGTTGACCTTCTGTTGGGGTCAGAAGGAGCGGTCCCATGTAAAAGTGGTGAGAAATGAGGTTAAGTAAATATGGAAAGATGACTGACTAAAATTGCCTGCTGAGCTGAGAAAATCCAATCTGATTGATAATTGATGAAAAGTCACTGTTCTTGAGGCACAAAAATGTGATATTTCAAACAGTTTATCTCGGTAGCCTTGTGTAAGTTTGATTAAAGCAGATAAACCCACAAAGATTATTGAAGAATTATAGATATCTTGGTTTGGAAGTGGTCCACACTCATAGAGAGCTAAAAGGGAAAAAAAATTGCACAAGGAGATATCTAAGTATTTCTTGCATACAACCCTGACTTCTCCCTTCGGTCTAAATTCATGTAGCTACTTCTCTATTGGAAAACATCCATCTGCATATCCTACTGACACCCCCACATCAACAAATTCCCAAATAGAATCTGTCATGTTATCTATTAAAGCTATTATTGCTACAAAAGCCCAATGTCAATAAATGACAATGTTAACTGGGATGTCAAACAAACACAACTAGTGGGACAGCAAAACCAATTTAGTGTTGCTCCTATCATCCACTTAAAATTATTCAGTGAAAATAGGATTTTCCATGATTTTTGTGTTTACTTAAGGCAATGACAGTCCGAGGGTCCCTTTAAGTTGATCTTCAACTTAGGAACTCGAATTCAAATTTCTATTCTAATATTACTCAGAAGTCCAATGTGATTTAACATCAAATTTCTCCTCCCTTTGAGCTCAAGTCTTCTGGGAGACTAGGGGAGAGGAGACGTGTGGTTGGTTTCTCCTCTTTATCCTTTCCTCACTTACTTCCTTGCCATACCCTTAGCTGTTGCATGTCCTACCAGGCCCAAAAAGAGTGAGAACACTTTTGCTTGACAGGACTGTTCTGTACTCTCTGGATCCAGCCAATAGTCTAAGCTCATGTCCCCAGGTGCGCCTGGGGAATTTTTAAGCCTAACTCTTTTCCTTGAAGGATTTTCTTCGACTGTTTATGATTTCCAGGTGGGCAGTCTCTCCTGATGTTTCTTTGACCCAAATAATGGGTCTTTTTCAGATGGAAGCATATCATGCTTCTTCAGCCCTGTGATACACAGTGGTACACCTCTTGCTTTTTTCTGTTGAAACCTCTTCACCCCTCTCAACAGTCTTATTGACTATACTCCCACCAAGGCACTCTGGATTCAAATCTAGCACCCAGGAAACACCCAATCACCCTTCCTTGGGTATCCTGGGAGTACCTCTGATCATGATGCAGTATTTCCTGACCACCTCAATTCGTCAGATATTCTGTAGTCCTCTTTTGTCACCTAGGGGCCACACCACTGTCCATAGTCTACCTTGACTTCCTCATGTTTGAGTCAGCCATTGGTCTTCTGCTTCTCCAATGGCAGCCAACTTGTTTCAGATTTCCCTGAATGGCCCCTTGAAATCTTACTTACCAGGATTCAAAAAGGGCATCCTGAAGGCAGAAGAGCACAACTCACAGAGAAACAGCAGCTCTTTCTGGTAAATCTCTCCAGCAACTGCCTCTTTCATGCATGTGACCCCTTGTATAAATCCTTGACCTCATGGTCAGGTCCAAAACTTCTAGGACAATCTCTGAGGGACATTTCCTCTGTATATATGCATAGGGAACTTGGTAGTGCTTATCTACGCACTCTGGCATCCTGATAGCTATCACAATGGTAACTGGGTTGAAACATTACAGTAAAATAGAGCTTGTCACTCAAACCAGAACTCTGCAGGTTGTCTAAACTTCTCCATCCACCTCACCACTTATCTAATTAAGTCCTGTTAACTTTCTATCCTAAATGTTTAGCAACATTCCTTGCCCTCTGCCCTCATCATTTTTCACCTGGTTTATTAAAATGACCTCTCACTGAGCCTCATTTCTTGATACTCAACGCTTTTGTAAGTGTTGTCATGTATAGAGTGACATAATGTGTAGTAGGTATTCTACCCTCTACAAACATAAACTTGATTCTAGTTTCCTGCATTTACCATGCTTTTCTCACATAGTGAGACAGATGAACCTCTCTTTTCCTGACTAAAACCTGCCTTATAACACCCCTTTTGTCATATGCCTTTCATCCTAGAAAGCACTGCCTCCCATTGTTTATTTGGACTAACTCTTATTGAGAACCCATTTTCTCTAGTGAGCCTCTCCCGAACCTCTATTTAGGGATGGTCCTCAACTTGACTCCATAGCTGCTTTACATCTCTACGTGAGCGCTTAACGTGCTTCATTCAGACACTGTAAGATCTTTCCCTTGGACGGGGGCAAAGTCAATTTATCTTTGTGTCCTCAGAGCACTGTGCCTGCACATGGCAGGCATTTAAAAGATGCTTATTGAATTGAACTCAGGAAGTTAAAATCCACCAAACTGTTAATAAATTTTGCTGAGCTAATACTTAATTTTAAACTATATAAATAGTCCCCCATTGATCTGGTCCAAAATAAATTTACTATACAGGAGTGAAAATTATTTCCAAATGCCAACCTAAATGGGATATCACTGAAAATATGGGCAGCTTTCTGCCCCTGTTTTGCTACGAAGTTGTAATTTATTTGTTCTATTTTGACTAAATGAAGATTATTAATTTGAATATATAAATGAGATAATTAAATTTAAGCTCTTAAAAATCCAACAGTAGAAGATAAAATTCTCCACTGAGTCACCTATATTTGTCTTGATATTTATTCAGACTTCTACTTAATAGGTCAGTATTGAGTGTTTGTTTTTTTACATGGGATCCAGGTGAAAAATTACAGAATTAAAAAAAAATCAAAGCCCCTGGAGAAGCAAAGCTCTGACATGTTTAATCCTGCTGTGTTTCCACTGAGTAACACTCCCCGATATTGCATGCCATTTGACTTTGATTGCCAGGAAAAGCTGTCCTTTGGATTAATTAGATGACATCGGATCTGGCAGTCAACTCACTCAAATCTCTAGACTTTGGAAAAGGTTGCATATATAGTTGTCATTCTACACCTATTGAAAAGCTCCTGCCATCCAACCTATTCTTCAGCACCACCACCTAGTTTTGCACTGTGTAAATAAAAGCCATTTACCCCAATACCCCTTCACATTTAAGACATTTAGAGATAAAGAAAGAGTGGATTGTTCAGGTCTGTCCCTCAATCCCTGTACAACTCTAGACAGAGAAATGAGATCAGTTCCCAGATGTTCATAGTTTACAGTTTTTATCAATTATATATACTTCTATAGAACTAAGGTGCTAAGATACCTATCTTTGAAATTGGCAGTGTCCAGATGAATAATCACCTGTTGGAAATGAAGAAAGGGGTGTTCGAATAGAATGGAAGGTTTTGCCAAATTCTCCTTAGTTTATGTGATTCTAAATAACATTGGTATTTGTAAGATAGCTTTCAGAGACTCATGTCAATTACCTGGCTTCTCCCATTCGGCCTCTAATGTCCTCATTCTGCATCACAGGGACTGAAGAATTTGCTTTCTATACCACAGTTTGTATGTATGTGTACATGTGTATGTGCTCACATGCACATGGATGTGTTTAACTTACTTAAGTGAATGTCATATGTGTGGTGGTGTGTGTGTGTGTATGTGTTTCGTGGGTGTGTGTCTATATATCTCATTCAGCAATTTCCTTTTCTAATCAATGTTGTGTTGAAATATATCTAATTTGATTCATATTTATTACTTTTCCAGTTTATTCCTTTTCATTGAAATTTACTATTCTATCATTCATTCATTCAACAAATATCTACTGAATACCTAGCATGTGGCAGACATTATTCTAGCACCAAGAATGCAATCGTGGGGAATTCAGACATATATAAAAGGAAATATAGTACTTAAAATGACAAGGAGTATCAGAAAAGCGAGATTCAGTAGTGGGTACAGTGTGTAGGGGTCTTTGAAGGAAAAAAAATGGGTATTGCTATATTACATAGGGTAGTTAGAAAGCATCTCAGAGTTCATGTGAAACGTGAATAAAGCCTTGAAAGAAAAGAGGTAATACGACGTGCAAATATTAAGAGACTAAAGAATCCAAGTAGAGGAACAGATCATTTATTGAATGTACAGTTGACCTTTGAACAGCATGGATTTGATCTGTGAGGGTCCATTTATATATGGATTTTTTAAAATATGAATACAGTACTGTGAATATATTTTCTCCTCCTTATGATTTTCTTAAAAACATTTTCCCTTCTTTTGCTTCCTTTATATAAGAATATACTACATAAACATATAACATACAAAATCTGTGTTACTCTGTTTATGTTACTGGTAAGGCTTCAGGTCAACACTAGGCTATTAATAGTTAAGTTTTGGGGGAGTCAAAAGTTAGATGCATTGTTCAAGGGTCACCTGTACTTTAGTGTACTTATCCATTCCTTTATGAATGGATATTTTGAATACCTCTTTTTTCTTTTATTCTTGGCATATAGAAACAATGCTATGATGAACACCTAATAGTCTTTTATGAACAAATGCACAATTTGCTCTACAGCAGCACTGTCCAGTAGAACTATAATGTGAGTCACATAGATGTTAGATTTTCTAGTAGCTAATTAAAAAATTAAAAGCAAACAGCTGAGATTAGCTTTAATAAGGTATTTAATTTAATGTGGTATATCCAAAATATTATCACTTCAACATGTACTCAATATAAAATTATTAATTTATATTATTATTACTATTAAGTCTTTTAAATCCAGTCTCTATTTTAAACTTACAGCACTCAGTTTGGACTACCCACATTTCAAGTGCTCAATAAATCTTAGTGACTAAATATATATATATATATATATATATATATATATATATATATATATATATATATATAAACGTTTCCTTAGTATCTCACCCAACCAGGTTAACTAGGGAACAATATGAAATCAACGTATGTGGGATCCATGTTTTTATCTTGATAGTCACAGAACATATTGGTTAACTATAATAATAAGTATCTACCCAACAAAGACAATGATAAAATTCATGTGACCAGGGTAATTTGAGTAAATCAAGACCAAATGACTTGATTTCCAGGTTTTCTTGATCACATTATCTAGACAGTTAAACAAGTGCCCTATTCCCACCCACTTTACACCCACTGGGTCTCAGATTTGTGTTCCTGCCTGTTTAGTTGATTTGCGAGTACAGAGCCAATTTATTCTATGTCAGAAAACGAGCCACCACATGAACCAGTGCCAAAGGAAAGCAGTTTATGAAAAAAGAAACTCCAGGTGCATATTCTAAGATAAATCTTTAGGAAATAAAAACTCGTTTCCCCAAAGTGCATGGAACAGATATAGTTAAAGTCAGCAGATTTAGAGTTGGAAATCAAATATTGGCAAGAAAAGCCATTATATTTTTAAATTATGCAGTGATCCATGCAAGCTGTTATTGCAAGATAATGGGTTATAAACAACACACATAATAGTTAAAATAATTATATATTGAACAGATGAGAATATGATAAATGCATCATTTCAGTTCCTGAAATAGCTGACATCCAAGGAAGTTATGTGGTCTAAAGGTTATGTTTATCATTTCTTCTTTTGCTTAATGTTTATTTTCTTCACCATCATTATGTATACTTCAGATTTGTTTTTAAATAGCTTTTCTGAGAACTGGCTTACAATTGTGGGTGACTAGGTGAAGCTCACATTGCTTAAATGGGGGATGAATTTCAGAAGCTTGTCATTGTATCGTATTCTGGGGACCTGAGTAAGATAGTAATTGTACAGTTAGCCCATCGGGGCTGCATTTATACAATAAATACGGAGTAAACCTCCTTTAATTAAAAACAAGTGAAATAACACCACAATGAATTGTCCTCATTAACTCTTCTATTCAGGAGACATGTAGATGAATTTTTGAAATCCATACAATTCTTTCTCTGTTCCCTTGTCTCAACACTATCCATGCCCCTCCCACCAACTTACCTTTTTCTCTTGATCTTACTGTTAGTAATTCCATGAGAAAACGTTAGCAAAATGAAAGTTTGCTAAATGAATGAACGACCGTAATTAAGAAATCAAATACTTAAAGGAATAATTCCTTTCCTACACATTCACAGGCCAATAAGGAACTTCTAAATCTGAAAAGCCTTCAAAATTCAAAGAAAAATCTCTTAGAGTGGATTGAGGTGCAAGCTCTGATTTGGGGGGTGTAAATAAACTAAATCTGTCTGCCTTCCAATCCAATCACCATAGGTACCCTAGCCTTAAGGAGGTCAAATGTCACTTCTTTGATAGGCACTTTGTGCAGTATGTCTATCCACATCTTCCGAGAAGAGGGAAGGGGACAGGAGGATGGGGTGGGGCACAGATATTCGTTTCTCCTCATTAAAATCCTATAGACTTTCCTAGCTATCATGGCCAGTAGGAAGAAGATCCTAATTCCCAGGTCTTGCCACTTCCCCTCTACCTTTCCCCCAATACTTAAAAGTGTGCAACTTTTGGAATTGATCCTTACATCAACCGTTCAATCACAAATATTTTGGATGCCTATCAAATACAAGTGGTAAATTCAAAGAGAAGTAAAACGTTTCCTGCCATCAAGGAATTAACAATCGATTGAAGAAGGTAGCTAACATAATTAATACAATATACAATTACTATGTATAAATGCATAATAAATACATAGTTGATATAATATAAATAGTTAAGATAATAGTTAACATTGTTACCATAACACAAGACCTGATAAGGAGGTATTCCAGAGAGTTAACAAGGATCCCCCTATAAGAACACAGAGCATGTTTTTCCCTCTTAAAATATTTGCCTCCCATCACTCTGATTTTTCCCCCTTTCAATTTGAGCAGTAAGTTTTGGAACAACCCCTCTTCTAGTTGTAAAACTTCTGTAATGTGACTCAATAGCCATTTCAATATATGGCATTTATTTTTTACATACTACATTGCTAATGGAACCCAATCTTCGGGTGCTCAGGGCAAAAAGGGAGACTCTTTGCCAAAGGTTCATATTGGAAATGTGCTTGGTGATTCATTTAGCATATCTGATTATTCTTCAGGATTACCAGACTAGAAATAGTGTGCTCATCAATGCATAGAAAAATTGATGGTGCTAAATACTGATATCAATCAATAAAATTATGACCAGAGTGTATGAATCAATTAACAAAACTACAGAAAGAATTGCCAAACATTGCCCTACTAATAAAAATTCTATTTGAAATACAAATAAAAGGAGAGGTGACAATTTCCAGTTGTGTTCAGGCCTGCTGAGTATTGACACCTATTACTCAGCAATCAGTCTAACGCAACCATAGTTTAAGCTAGAAGGTTCTGCCAATAAAATATAAATTCAGATTTTTTTTTAACACAGATAATCAAAAGTCAGGAGTACTATTTTCCTTTGTTAGATTTGTGTGTTTGGCTCAGCAAGTAAATTACTTTCCATGACTTGGGGTCAAACCAATCCATATAAAGAAGGAAAGCATAATATTGCATATGAGTACATATATATAACAACTTTCCATTAACTATTTCTCATAATGTGTTAAGGTGATATGCTTTTAATACACGTATGTGTGCACACACACCCATCTACACTTGAGTCTTGAATTCAAGAAAAAGACCAGTGTCATCTTGGTCCTATTACTTATGAGCTATGAGACTGGGCATGTCACATCAACTCTGTCTCAATGACCTCAAAATTCCATGAGTCTGTGTCCTTATAGAAAGCGCTCTAAAAAGTGGAAGGAAGGTTGATCAACTACTTTTCCACTTGACCTTCACAACACCCCTTGGGATCTTACCTCCATTTTACATAAGAAAACCAAGGCTTCGCAAGGTTGGATAACCGGCCCAAGGTTATGAGATAGAACACAAGCTACACTCTTGCACTGCTAAGCTGAATGTTTCTATCTCTGTACTCAACTGCGTCTCTAAAATTCCAGAATTTTAAGATGGCTAGATAAAGCTTTAATCTCTACCTAGTGGTATCACATGCCCCAAAACACTGGACTATACTTCTTTATGTATATGCTTTTATTTATTTAACAAATATATCTAATAACTTTGTGGAATTCAAAACATTCAGCAAGGTTCCTCAGAGTCCTCTGTTGTATAGCTCTGCTTCCTACCCCATGACAACCTGAAAATCACAGATGCCAGTGGCCCAGAGTTCTCTCTGCCCTGACAAATGAAGTGATCAGGGTTATTATTGCATCTGACTTAAACTTTGGCCAGTGATGTAAAATGTGTCTATGTCCACCCTAGTTCCAATTCCTCTCATTTGCACTGACAATATACTAAAGAATTGAAACTTCTAGATTGTAAATATAGTAACACATAACTTTTCTGAAGTTCAGTCTTTAACAGCTTCACCTATCTGGCAGAATGACTTTTTACTCCTGAAATGGCATCGGAGAAGGCATGTTAAAATTTAATGCAAATATGGCAAATTTCCCAATTCCCTCCTATTTCAGTTAGGAAAACTGAGATTAAGGAGTAGGCAGTTGGCCCTCTTCTGTGCCAAGTGTTTCTTCAGAATCAGAAAATATGGATAGGAATTCTTGCCTTGTTCCTTACCAGCTCTGTGTACCTCACACCCTCATGTCATTAAATGAGGTTAATAGCTCCTAATTCCCACAAGAGGAAGAATGAAAAAAAAAATAGCATTTGTGAAAATGCCCAGTATATCTGGCATGGGATGGAGAGAGTATTTTCCAGAGTGAGGTATTTTGTTTTTTTTTTTAAATTTTTTAAAAAAAATTTTTTTTCAACGTTTATTTATTTTTGGGACAGAGAGAGACAGAGCATGAACGGGCGAGGGGCAGAGAGAGAGGGAGACACAGAATCGAAAACAGGCTCCAGACTCTGAGCCATCAGCCCAGAGCCCGACGCGGGGCTCGAACTCACGGACCGCGAGATCGTGACCTGGCTGAAGTCGGACGCTTAACCGACTGCGCCACCCAGGCGCCCCCAGAGTGAGGTATTTTGTAGCACATCCATATGCTGATTGGAATGATCAGACAGAGAGTGACAAATCAATGACATTAGAAAGGGAAATGACAGAAGCAATGCCCTGTGTAGATCAGAGAGTCTGGGGCATCCATTGGGCAGGAGCACGGATAGTTCATCCTACTAGCAGGAGAACACAGGCAGACATGCTGGTAATGAATTGGGTGGATGTGGTGGTGGGAACTTGTTGCTTCTGCTTTCTCAGTAAGATAGAAAGCAAGGCCATCAGGTGAGAGTTTGGATGACGAGTCAGAATTTCTCTTAACAAGGAAAAAACTGGTGTCAGCCACACCCCCTATATTTGAAAATTCTTCAAGACTAGAACCATTTAAATTTTTTTTTTCAACGTTTATTTATTTTTGGGACAGAGAGAGACAGAGCATGAACGGGGGAGGGGCAGAGAGAGAGGGAGACTCAGAATCGGAAACAGGCTCCAGGCTCTGAGCCATCAGCCCAGAGCCCGACGCGGGGCTCGAACTCACGGACCGCGAGATCGTGACCTGGCTGAAGTCGGACGCTTAACCGACTGCGCCACCCAGGCGCCCCAAGACTAGAACCATTTAATTAACAAGTCCTCACACATACCATTTACCAAGGTTACTCTAAAACAGTTGTTCTGCAATCATTATTGGGCGAGATATACCTGTGCTGAATCACGCAGGGGAGACATAGTCCCTGACTTCAAAGAAAATAGAGTCAAATATGAAGATAGACATGAAGGCAAATATGTGCCTTCCCCTGCGCTGAGTTGTATTCTAGAGGTATCTTTAAGGTACAGAGGGGGACCCAAGGGCAATAGTGTTCTTCATCTGAGGTGCTTTAAAAGCCTTATGAGAGAAAAGGAGGGGCGGTCTATACTTTAAAAAGTGAGTTGGAGTGTGGGAAGCAGCATGGTGGGGAAAGACATTCCATTATTTGGAGACTAGTTGATGGCTGAGAATGAATTATGGTAGGAGACAAAATGGCTGGTGATGAGCAGAGGCCAGTTCCTAAAGGACTTTTTTTTTTTTTTTTTTAACATTTATTTATTTTTGAGACAGAGAGAGACAGAGCATGAACGGGGGAGGGTCAGAGAGAGAGGAAGACACAGAATCTGAAACAGGCTCGAGGCTCTGAGCTGTCAGCACAGAGCCCGACGCGGGGCTCGAACTCATGGACCGCGAGATCATGACCTGAGCTGAAGTCGGACGCTTAACCGACTGAGCCACCCAGGCACTCCTATGAAGGACTTTTATAGGGTGCTAATGATTAGGAAGAATTCTGTAGGCCAGATATTCTCAAAATGTGCAGCAAATTCTCAAAGTGTGCAGCAAAATCACCTGAAGAAATTGCTGAAAACAAACAAAACCAGCAATTATTTCCCACATTCAACCTCCAGAAACTTAGGTGATTCCTACTTCAGTTTGAGAATGATTGCATGTTAGGATGGAGTTATATTATGTTGGCCATCCTCTTTCCTCTGTGTATTGCATCATCCATCACTAACCAAGGATATGAGGTATATACATGCTTTATATTGTACCATTATTCCTAAATAAACTTTCATCAGTGTTTGCATATGGAAGATACTAAAAGAGACATTAGCCAAAATAAGTGTGGCCTCTTGCCCTCAAGATGTCAGATCTAAGTGAAGATATAACAGAGCAACACAGAGCAACAATGAACTCATGCTGAGGAATAGGAAGGAGTAGGAAGAAAAGAAGAAAGTCCTGGATCAAGCCTTTCTTTTTCTCTAATTTTCAGAGCTGCAGGGGAGTTGGGCATATGAGGGAAGAATGTGGGGTTGCAGAGGAGTAGGGCAACCCTCTTCTTTATCCTTCCACCTTTTCTTCTTGGTCCTACGTGGGCCAACAAGCAAGTTCAGCCCACGGCCAGGGCTTTCGTTGTCTACGTGATTGAAAGTACAAACCAGTCATTTGAACATCAAGCTAATTACTACTTGAAAATAATATGTGAATGCTGACTCCCTTTGTGAGCAGCCTAGGAAGAAACACTCAAAGAAAAGGATGAAAATGTTCATTGGCTTTTATGTAAATTTGTGATCCTAAGATTTGCCTTGGAAAGTCAGGTTTTGACACTAATGACTTGAGCTGACCTTTTGGGTATAAATGTTAGAGATTTTTTACTCATTCCTTTTTTTTTTTTTTTTTATCGATTCCATGATAAATACAACTTTGAAGTTTATGGTGCATGATAAATAACAGTAAAGGCAATGTCTTTTAAGGGAGCCACATTCTTTTTCCTTTCTAAATATCCTGTCCTCTTTTAAAGTAAATATTCTGAACCAACAGAAAACAGGCTGTTAACAACATTATCTAATTACCCAAATAATGTAAGCTTACTCAAATAATATAGTCAAGATTTATGACCCAAAAAAAGGATCTAATCAGAAAGTGACGGTGTGATTAAAATTCTTCTGAGAAAGGAATCGAAAAAGAAATATTTTTCTGAATCATTGTAGGCAATGAGTGTGGGAGTGTGGTCTCTGTCAAATATTTTAAAAGACAATTCCAGGGGCGCCTGGGTGGCGCAGTCGGTTAAGCGTCCGACTTCAGCCAGGTCGCGATCTCGCGGTCCGCGAGTTCGAGCCCCGCGTCGGGCTCTGGGCTGATGGCTCAGAGCCTGGAGCCTGTTTCCGATTCTGTGTCTCCCTCTCTCTCTGCCCCTCCCCCGTTCATGCTCTGTCTCTCTCTGTCCCAAAAATAAATAAACGTTGAAAAAAAAAAATTTTAAAAAATAAAATAAAATAAATAAAAAAAAAAAAAAAAAAAAAAAAAAAAGACAATTCCAACCATGGCATGGGATTTAGTTTTAAAGAAACAATGAAGATTTGTGAATGTGACAAACTGTTGACCTAATTTCGAACCTCAACCAAGTTTGCCCCATTCAACAAGCTAACACATTTTCTTTTCATCTTGCTATTATCAGAAATGGAACCAGAGCATCTTTATACAAAGCAACACATCTAGCCAAGAATTGCAATTACCCTCACAGCCCTCATATTTTATCAACAAGATTTGCTAGCAAAACATTTTGAAAATAAAGACAATAAATGAAAGTCTCTCCATGAAAGGTTACCTAAGCATTAAACAATTATTCATATGCAGAATATGTTAGTAGCAGCATATGTTTAGCTTGATAAAATTCATATTGCAAACTCCAATGCATAATCTGTTGACTTACATAGGATCAAATTTATTAACAAAAACATGCATATGCTTTTTATTCATTCTATTTTTATTTTTTTAGATATGAACTTCTAAGATTAATTATAACTTATGAAAGCTCAAATTCAATAATTTTCACTTTGACTATGGATGAGATTATTGGGTATTGGTGAAATCAAGGTATTTTCATCATTTTTGGATTGAGATGAAAAAAATTGAGGAATTGAAGATGAAAAGCAGTAAAAGAAGATAGGAAGAGTCAAATAACAAAAACAAAAAAAATATGGGGCACTTGTGTGGCTCAGTCGGTTAAGCATCCAACTTTGGCTCAGCTCATGGTCTCATAATTTGTGAGCTCGAGCCCTGCATCAGTCTCTGTGCAGACAGCAGAGCCTGAAGACTGCTTCAGATTCTGTGTCTCTTTCTCCTCTACCCATCCCTCACTCATGCTCTCTCTCTTTCTCAGAAATAAATGAACATTAAATTTAAAAAAAAATAGCAAAATCTTTAGAATAAGACAGCCAAGTTAAGTTTGGCTTCCCCATTAACTAATGATCTTACCTTGACCTCTCTGAGACTCATTTTCCTATCAATAAAGAAAGGAGATTGGGGCACCTGGGTGGCTCAGTCGGTTGAGTATCCGACTTCAGCTCAGGTCATGATCTTGCGGTCTGTGAGTTCAAGCGGTCTGACAGCTCAGAGGGGAGATAAAAAATACCTGCCTTGAAGACTTTTAATTATGATTAAATGAGATGATATGTAATGTGATACACAGTCAATATTCTGGGTCCCATCTTTCTATCTTCTATGACATTATGGGAAGTTTCCATGTTGTCTTGAAGATATTATCATTGTTAACATGAAAGTCAAATAAATAGTAGCAAACATGCCAATTTGAAATAAAGTTTTAGTAAATTCTGTATTCATATATCATAATATATAATACAGGTCAGGATCCACAGATGTATAGCCTAGTATGCAGACTTTTGTGCAAGTTTATTTACTGAGAGAACACCCAGGAGAAGCCAGTCATGGAATGAGGGAAGTTCAGTAGGACAGAGAAAGGCACTAGGAGAGATTTAGCCTCAGCCTTACCCCATCATGGGACTTTGGAACATGTATTTTATCCCAACATGCATGGGTCCCCTACGAAGCTAACATAGCCCCAAATTACTCATTCATTGGCTACTCCCCCCTGGGAGTTTGGGGCATAGCCCCTGAGCATCTCAAAGCTAGCAGGCTCCTGTAGGCCAACAGAAGCCAACACTCCCTGTAGCAAGTCACTAGTCTGGTAAATCGAAATCGGGTGTGGCACCAACCAAAACTGCCGCAGGTAGAGGAGGAAGACCGATTTCAGTCACACAGATTTTATTCTAAATGATGCACTCCAGCACAGGGCGCTCCCAGCTTAAACAAGACCACGACGACAATTCAGTCATTCAAGACCAAATGTGAGAACCATTACTCACTTTTAAGAAAGGTTTACTACAGGATTCTTTGAACAGGAAGTATTCTTAGAACACCCCACATGGAATTTGACTTACATGTATTTGACTGATCTAATTTTAGGAATTGGTCTTCCCAAGATCTGCTCCAGAACTAGATTCTTGTGAACCCATCAAGTGCCTAGAGTGACTGTTGCAGTGATACTATGGGACACTGTATTTTACTAATTCAGAAATTAGGACACCTTATGTTACATATATCAAATCATCAAGTTGTACACCTTAAATACAGACAATTCTTAATTGTCATTATGGTTCAAAAAAGCTTTCCAAATAAACAAAATATATTGAAAATATGACCTGGAAAAACCTTTCTTAGTTATGTATGCAACTTTCAAAAAAAGTAAAGAAATTAGGATGGTTTGACTGATACCGTGAAGCTATTTATTTGGGGGGGGGGGGGGGGGGGGGCGGAGTTCAACACTGGAATTATCCCGGAATTAGGATGACCACCCCTCAGTTTGCCTGAGGCAAAGAATATCCCCAGGATAAGAGATTTTCAGTTGTAAAACTGAGACAATCCCAACCCAGGGCAAATCCAGACTGAATGGCCAGCGTACCTGGCTATAGCAAGAAGGTTCCTTATGACTGTGAATTGAGAAATTAGTGTCCTTAGCTCTCTAGTTTCAGATTATGTAAATACATAATTTGCCCCTTCCACATTTTGAATTGGGAATGAGACAAACAGTAGGTTTTATATTCTCTTCACTGCCCTCCCACCCATTTCCAGTGCTTGAAAAGTTGTTTTTGTATGAAATTCCTTATGCCTGACAGGATTTCTGTCAGATGTCACGCTTGATTGTTCTTAGGAAGAAACTAAAAATTCATAGGTCATCCCTGGTTTCTATCAGCAGGTACTGAGCCAAGCTTTCTCTTAAGAAATGATTTTTTATTTATTCCTACTAATTTCTGTTTGGGGCCATTGGGAAATGAGAATTTTATCCCCTCTCAACTTGATAGCTGGCTTTCTACTTTTTAAAATTTTAGGAAGCCACACTGTTTACAATTAGATTTTCTTGGGGTACATAAAGCTTATAGTCATGTGGTGCTAGAATTTTAAATGATGTGCTAACTTTCATACCATGTACATAACTTATGCTTAGACCAAAGAAGGAAGTGAACATGTCCTGGTTTTATGTCAACTTCAGTGTCTTTCCCTAGAATATTACCATTTTCTAGCCCCAGCTTAGGGCCTGGATCACACAGTGAGGTTCTTGTTTCACAGATTTTTCTGATCCAAGCAACTGCCAGCAACCCTTTAACCTCAGAGTAAAGCACAAGTAAAATTTAAGTTCAGAAAAGGCTAGACAGACTATTCCCAAGATAATAAGAATAGGTGATGATCCCTCTGGAGCAAGTCTAACAAAGTGCTTGCCCTCAAAGGCTAGAGCATGTCTTCTATTTCAAAGGAGTTTAAAGAAGGGCCATGGTGGAAGCAAGCCATCTCTTTCAACAAATTGCTTGATTGAGTTCCAATTCTGTGCCTTGTAACACTTTCACATGTGATGCCCTCATCCCATTAAAAAAAAAAAAAAAAAAAAAAAAAAAACCTGCTGTAAACCTTGCATGAGATCACCTAGAGATTTACTACAAGGAAAAGTCCACTCAGAGCAAAAGTTCCTGCTACCTCTAGATAATACCGAACACTCAGAAGCTACAGGGGTGATGCTTGCTTTTACCCAGTGGCGCACTCAATATTGTTGGGGTCTCTATCCACATCCAAGCCAGTGTGTTTGTAGGTAAACATACCCTGAATTAATTGGCAAGTGACTTCTTAACATCAAATGCTTTACTCATGCTTCATACACAAGTCTTTACAAGGACATTGACTTACTGACAGCATGGTATCTCTAAGGACACAGATTCAACCTCTGCATTTACTGGAAATCTCTGAGGAGTAAAGACCCTCTCTGGCCAATCCTTTGATGCTTAGATATGAAGAGTATTTTAGCTCTTATCCTCCTAACATTCCTGCAAGGTAGAGTTTTGTATTCCCATTTGACAAGTGAGGAAAATGGAACTCAGTTGCTTTGATCAAGTTGTCCAACTGGTGAAGTTCAGAGTGGATTTGACTCTGGGACTCAATGATGCCAAAGTCCATGCTGCTTTGTTATACCAAAACTACCTCCATGGAAGAAGTTTCTGTTCAGTATGTTTAACTGATAGCCTCATAAGAGGTACAGTGAGAACATCTTTTACAAGTTATTCAAACCACTAATACCCTGCCCTCAATGAATCAATAGTTACATAGGAGAGGCAGACCAGTAAGCATCAATCCCATACAGAGTATTGCATACATTCATAGGGAAAAATTACAGAACACTATGGGAAACTTAGGAAGAATACCTAACCTGGTCTTTAAGATTTAGGACTTCTTAGAGGAAGGAACATCAAAGATGAAATCTGAAGGGCAATTCAAGATATTCAAGACAACACTGGGATACTAGGTTACCCCAAACCTTCCAGAGAGGGTAAACATGATAAACTGGAACTGAGAGATTAATGAATGAATACAGAGAAGTCAAGCCAAAAGCCATAGTTCAATAAAAAAGAATTGTAAATTCAAATGATCATGAAGCAACAGAGAAGAAACAGATTTGGAATGAACATATTCCAAAATAAGTAAGTTGCTGTAAATTCTCAAACACCAGTCTATCTAATCCCAGCCCCAAAGACTCCTCTGAAGGCTCTTTGTCTTAAAGCACATTAAGGATCCAGGGGGAAATATGTGAATCTGATGCCACATTCAAGCTTTTGTCTGTCTGTAATATTTTTGTTCTAAGCAAACTATTGATGGCAGATGTAAGACGATCTTTTAGTCCCCATGCTCAGTAAATTTACATCGAATGGAAATAAGCAACCTGTCTTGTAATTAGAGTGTGACCCCTTTGCAAGCAGCTTCTGACAATGAGCCTGTCCAGGAGTGCCTGTAAGTTCCTTGCCCCAGGGTAACTGCACGATGGAAGGTGGGTGGGTGGAAGCTAGAAGCGCCCCTCCTCTCCCCCCCCCCCCCCCCCCCCCCCCCCCCGCCCACTCCTGCAGAGGTGAGAGCTTCAGTCCTGGGCACATGCCTTTTAAGAGTATCTTTTTATTAACTATTTGTGTAATGCCTTTTACACCTCTTCCAAAATCAGTCAGATTCCATATCAGTTGCTCAAACTTGCCTGGGGGTACAATCCGGCAAGAGCTTAAACAGTTCCTATATTGGTGTCCAAATGTCAGATGATAAAGAAACGGACTTTCTGCAGCCATATGATTGTAAGAGGAGACCTCACACTGCACAAGAACCAAGTTCACTGGCTGCAGTCTCACTGCTAAGGAACAGCAACACCTTCCATCACTGCTGTGTCGCTGTGTTCCCTTCTCAGAAAGGTGTTTTATGTATTTTTAATGCAGCAGTAATAAGATTATTAAAAATTAAACCAGAGGTGTACTTTCATTAATATACTTTCGGTGTAGTTTGATAATTAGAGATCTGGAAAGCCCATCTTTTATAATTGGTTTTTCTTATTTTAAAACGTTTTATTCAGCGATGGCTGACAGTAAATTTTGCACCATACCAGGGGAGAGAGAACGGAAGCTCATCTAAATGAGAACAAGCCCAACCTATTCTAATTAACATGATTCAACTGAACTGTAATGATATCAAAACAATTGACTTTTACCATTCCAACTTAATTATTCTACAATAGGCAGACTAATGTATGCGGCTTCCCCCTTAAAGCAATTTTGAAGGCGACATCTTTGAAGTATGGCACCAAGCGATTTTTTTTCTCACCCACAATTTGTGAATATTGTTTTAAAACGCCATTAAGTCAAATAACCATAGTCTAATTAAGTCTTTTGTGGTTTTGAGGCAGTTTCATGAAATGCCATTGGATTTATTTGACTCTTTTCTTCACTTGACTGAAAGTTCTTGAGACGCTGAGTGAATCTAAACCCCAGAATCCTGGTCCTGAGGAAATAAATGCTGCAAAGTAGTTGGGTTGAAAAAGTCTTGCTTAATGTGATGTTAGGAAAACAAAACTGAAGGACTTACTCAGCAGTTCTGCCAAAATATCATGATATTGCTTTAGGCAAGTCCTATTTGCTTCTCTGTGCTCTGGTGGGTACGGCTGTAAAAGGGTTAGTTAAGAAGTGGCAGAAAGATGAGCACTTGGGATTTATAGCATAAGAACCTGCCACAGTGAACGATAAAAGACCACTGGAGCTAAAATACAAGGTAATTTTTTAAGCTAAAGTTTATTTGCTTGATGGACATGTGAGAGTGGTATGAATCTCAAGAAATGAGTTCAGCAAGTATCCTGAGGTCGAAAGACAGGGCAATGATAGAGACAAAGGAAAGGACGTTATTCCGTATTAGGATTTCTAAGCATTACATTCTAATGGATTCATTAGAGAAGTGGACTAGATATTCCTCCTTAGATCTGCCATTTATCTAGTTTAACTTTCAGAAGTGTGGTTTTAGCTTTCAGAATGGTCCAGAATGGGTTCCTAGCCCTGTCGGTCTCTGCACTCAGGCAGCAGATACTTGTGTAAGCACATGCTGGGAATTTGAGCACATTTCCAAACCACATAGAGGAAGGAACAGAATAGTGGACTCTCAGAGACTGTTCCATTGAACATCTTCATGTGCAGAAGAAGACATGGAAGCCTGTGAGATGAAGTGATATTCCCAGAATGAGAGAAGTCTTGCTGCTTGCAGGGAATCCAAAGTTACAGGGCGCTGAGGTGGAGGAAAACAGGGCTGTCTTATTGGGATTCAGACAGGACCACAAAAGTCTCTGACATTGGAAAGTTTAAAAGAAAAGGGTTCATTTTATCTCAAGATAATTTCTGATTAAAGTATGTAATTTTTTGCATCTTCTAAAGTTGTAGCAGTGGATAATTTTTAATAAAATATTTAGCCAGAAATTCAATTTATTGGCATGAACTAGGTATAATCCATGCATGTAGCACTGTCAGGTGCAAGAGGAGAGGTGAGCAGCAAAAGTAAATGATGAATACGACACTGGCCTTGACTTTAAGGATGACATAATCTGGAGGGGAATGCATAAATTGTAACACAATACTGCTATGATGTGGGCTATAATAAGATATAAATGCAATAGTATTTAAATTTCATAGGAAAAAGCTATATGTTCTAACTGAAGGGATTGGGAATGGCTTCATAGAGGAGACAATTTTGGAACTGACCTTGATTTTTTTTATTCATTCAATAAGCATTTAGTGAGCACTTACTAGACACAGACACTATTCTTGGCAATTAGGATATATCAGTAAACAAAACAGATAATCATCCTTGCCCTTGGGAAGCTTACCTTTTATCAATGAGCAGAATATCTAAGAACACATCGGGGGAGAGACTTCCAGGAATAGGGAATAGCAGGAACACATTCACGAGTTATGAATACACAGAGTCTGAGGAGGCATGCACGTGGTTGAAAGACAAGGTTCATGTACAGCCATCGGGGGGAAAAATAATTTCCCTCTACCCCTCTAAGTTCTTGATTGGGACGCCCCTGTAGTAAAAGACGGGGGTTAACAGGAGAAAAACAAACAAAAGTTTAATAACATGTATACCTCTTGTATACATGGGAAATGCCCAGAAAAGCTGAGAAACTGTGGGGCAGAGGAAGGAGCCAGCTTTTCCAGCAAAGCACAGTAAACAAGGGCATGGTTGTTATACAGATTTAAAAGCATGTCTGCTTCATTGTTAAGTTTCTATAGATTTAGTTATTCTCTTCTTCCTGGTACAGAGAAGGAGACACCCTTACAATTTGGAGATTTCCCTTGTAAATTGTTCTCACAAAAGGATAACTTCTATTTGGTTTTCAGAGCTGCTCTGAAACTGTCGTTTTTAAAAAAACAAATAATCAGCCTAAAATCCTTATGCCCGAGAGACATATTTTGGGGTGACAAATGCTGCTCCTCTTCAAGGGCCAGATGGAGTGGAAAGGTCAGTAGGGAACAGCCATAAATAGTATGTTTAGAAAGGTGGATTTTTATTCTCTAGGTGATTGGAAATAGTATTCCAAGGAAGTGCTCTAACGAATCTGAAACACCACAGTACATGTTATAACTGCTCTGATTGTTGCTGTGGAGGAGTAGTGGAAAATACCTGAAGATCAGTGTAAATGTTTCCAGGACTGTCAGCAAGAAGGGGTCCCCAGACTCTGAGTATATCTCTGAAACTTCCAGGCCTCATTCAGATCCACACTGCTGTGTGAGCTTTGGACTATTATGGTCATGCCATGAAATCTCATCTATCACCAGAATAATGTTCCACTGAGGAAACACTAGCAAAAAACAAAACAGAAACAACAAACAAACAACCCCCCCCCCGAAACTTGGTTTAGGACCATGCTAGGGATATATCCCAAAAGAGGACCTCTGAGGTCAGTGTGACCCCAAGAATAATTCTAGCAACCAGGATCTTTGGGAACAAATCCATTTTTTCAGGGCAAGAACAGACTTTGAAGAGATTCAGTAGATCTCTTTTGCTCACAAGATACCAAAAAGCATTCTCTCAGAGGGGTCTGTATTATTTGTAAATATTTCCTAGAATGTAGGAGTATAACATCCAATCACTATATGCCTAATCACATGATGACGGTGTTTCACTGGACCAGTGCTACACTGAGAGCCATAAGAGTACACAGTTTTTCAAACCCTGCTTACCTTCTATGACTTCAATCTCCATTTTCTCCTAAAGACTACACTAATCATACATCCATGGCTCACTTTTCCCAATTATGTGAAACTATTATCATTTACTCATTTAATTTTTTTAAATGTTATTTTAGAGAGACAGAGAGAGAGTACAAGTGGGGGAGGGGCAGAAGGAGAGAGAGAGAATCTTAAGCAGGCTCTGTGCTCAGTGCAGAGCCTCATCCAGGGCTCGATCCCACTTAGGATCATGACCTGAGCCAAAGTCAAGAGTCAGACGCTCAACTGATTGAGCCACCCAGCCACCCCATCATTAACTTTTAAATTATATACTCCATGAAAAAAGAGACAGAGAGACCTTAGTCATCCAAGTTTGAACTCCTTCAGAACTGGAATCAGACTCCATGCTTGAAAGCTTGGTAAGGTTGTTCAGCAAACATAGGCAATATAGAGTCTATGGAGTGGACAAGCTTTGAGCCCTATTTGAATAATTCTGAAATTATAGTTTGAGGACCATCTTCATCAAAAGCAAGTGCAGTGCTTGTAAAAAAAATGTAGATCCCTGGTTTCCACCTCAAACTTGTAACCAGATGATTCTGTGCTCATTACAATTTGAGAGCCACTACATTAATATAATTGATGATGTAGGGAGGCAGTTTGTTTTTTTTCTGACAAGCAGCATAAAGTGTTAAAATACAACATTCAACAGAGTAAATTTAAAGATTTACTTGGTTTTATTAAATGATTTGTGAATCAGGCCACATCCCATCCAGCAAGTAGAGAGGTGCTCTAAAGAGTTACATAAAATGGAAATTTTTATAGGAAGGAGGGGGGGGGGGGTTGGAGAAAGTTTTAAACTAAAGAAAAGAAAGAACTGTTCCAGGCAAGGTCACTTTCTATTTGGTGGGGGGTGGTGGGGGAGGGATTACCTCATCTTTCTTTGTGGGGATGGAGTTTTACAAACTCATTGGCACCCATCAGAAAACTCCTGACTGCCAGTTTAAGGTTTATATTCCTAGGCAAGGTTGAAACTACAATTAGGTAAGATATTAAGGACTGGTTTGGTGACTCGGCCTGGCCCAAGTCACAGAATTTTGGGCCTGTGGTTTTCTTTTGAACAAAAGAAAGCCTTGAGGTTCATTGCAAAATGGTCTATACGCAATCATGTATCTGTGAGGACAGTTAAGGAATTCCTCACTAGGTCAAGATAACAAAAGAACTGGATTTTTATTGACCTTCCACCTGACAGTAGATGCTCCGAAGCGTTATCTCTTTTAATCTTTACAACAACTAGGTAAAGACAGTATTGATTTTTGCAAATGGAGTTTGAAGAACTTAAGTAACTTGCCCAGAGTCACCCGGCTAATCAAAGATAGAGCCAGGATTCAAACCTATGTCATTTGATTCCAAAGTCAAGATCTTCCTGGTACACCAAGTTAAAACTTGGCAACAAGTAAAACTACCGTTATGTCAGAAAGCATCTTGTTTACAATGCTGGGTTTATGGCTGAAATTTGTTTGTGAACAGTATGTGAAAACCAATTAAGAGTTTATTAGCAGTATTATCATTTTGTTGTTTTTAAATGCAATTTGTGATATTTTTCAGCTAAGCTCATAAAAGCACATCAATTTATGATTTGATTAAAGGATCTTGAAAACTGTGCATTGTCCATACAGCCTTCTCAACTACAAACTGCTTCTGTCACATTGCCATGTGATGTGCCATATAAAAGTCAAGGCATTGGTGACCTCTCAGAATAACAGAAAAGGAGGTATTGTTAGCTTGATGAAAAATGAGAAAAACAATGTATTGAAGAGAAAGGTTTCTGGGGGGAATCCAGGAGGAAGGCTCCAAGGGAGGAGACTTGTTGTGATTGGAGATAAAAGACTTTAAACATGCTCCTCAGTCTTACAGTTAAGTTTTAAGTCAGCAAAATCATCAACATTTATGGTAAAAAGTCAATGAATAGCCACACACAAGTAAATCCAAAATGAAAACCCTAGAAAGTAGTACCATCCTGGGACCCATTTAATCAGCTGATCAGCAGGTAGAATAGGGTTCTGTAGGACAATAAAGGGAAGTGATGGTGGGAAAATTAAAGGCATTTCAACCAAACTAGCATAATACCAAGAGTTCAACACTTTCTAGATGGTTCCCTTGCTCTGCACGCTGACAGCCATTGGAATACTGTGTGTAGATTCCAGTTGCCTGGGGCCCTCTAATCAAGTAACTGCACATAAATGGCAACAGCTTCTTCTGTTTTTCGTCATGATAATGGCACTTTCCAGCCACGTGATATTGATCTTTAGGAGAGGCTGTTCTGTGCTACATGAGGAAACCGACAGGCAGCATACTAAAGGCCAAGTTGCAGGGTTTTGGCTTTCTAACTGAACCCAGCAGATCTGAGTTGGGTCGATTTGGGCAACCCAGGCTTCACACATGCCACTGAATTAGTGGCAAGTCAAGATTTTAATGCCGATTTTAAATGTTCATTTATCTTTCCTTTTTAATTTTTTATGTCTTGGCTTGAGAATGTTCATTCCTCATGACTCATGCAAAGTCCAGTGTCAGGATTTAAATTAGGAGAAATTGGCCCACACCTCTTCATTTTCTTTCCCATGACCTTATCCATGGGAATGCAGTGTGGCGAAGGAGAGAGAATATGAGGCAGAATCAGTTATGGATCTTTCCAGTACATTTTACTAACTGCAGGGCCTCTTCTCTTCATTAAAGTGGGGACAATTCTTCTTACCTTATGTAGCTGCTGTAAGACTCAAATGAAATAATATATCAGTAGCACTTAGCATTTGTCAATGTGTAACTTTATAAAGTTATCAACATGACTCTCATGCAAATACAAAGTAAGGATGTGCCAAAAATACACTTACCATCCCAATGGAACTGGCAGGATGGTAAAGCTTGGTAGAAGAATTGGCTGGGAGAGACTGGCTCAGACAAGACTATAGCCCTACAGAGCAGTAAAACCATAACCTTTAAGCTTATCCTTTGTAGCAGACATGAATTATTTGCATCTCTATTGGACAAACATCTACAAGTTAACATATAATTTCATAGTCTTGACCCTAAACAATAGAACATAATAAAACAAGCAGAAGTACAATTGTCTGGAGAATTAAATCATCCGTGGATGGGCCTGTTAGACAATGTTCCATAGGACCTTAAGGGACATGGAGTCATCCTTTTGCTTTATTTCAAAGTTTCAGATAATTTGTTTAGAAGTCCCTTCTTGTATAATAAATTATCTTCAGAGATGGCTCATATTACAAAAAGTCTGTGTCATTGTGTTTGGACCTGATTAGTTTTCATGGGTGTAATAAGTTGTTAATCAACCACACAAGCCCCTTAAACATGGCCAACAGATTCAGAGCTACTGTTTTAAAGCAACTACTGAGGCCAGAAAATTAACTTCTATATGGAAATGTCTAAAGGAACCTCTGATTGCATTTTCAAAAGCTTGTTTTTGTTCCAGACATGTTTTTGTTGCTCTTATGGGCTCTTTTATTGTAAGGTATATTCGTTTCCGATTGCCGCTTAAATAAACCACCACAAATTTGGTGGTTTAAAACAACACAAATCTATTCTCATACCATTCTGAAGTCATAAGCCTGACGTGATCTCAGTGGGCTAAAGTTAAGTTGTTGAAAGGACTGGTTCCTTCTGGAATCTCTATAGGAAAATCAGAAACAGCTTTTTCCAGTTTCTGGAGGCCTCCAATAATCCTTGCCTTGTGGACCCTTGGCTCTATTTTCAAAACCAGCAAGGGCTTTGCATTTTTAAGTCTCTTTCTCTCTGCTCCTCTGCATCTGCCTGTCTGACTTCTACTGGGATCCTCTTATGAAGACCTTTGTGATTACATTGGGCTCACCCACATAATTTAGTATGATCTCCCATTTTAATAACTATAACTCAATCACATCTACAAAATAAATTCTCCTTTGTATATTTTAAACTATGGGGATTGGGACATTGACCCTTGGAGGTAGTGGGATGTTATTCACCGTACCACACATGGGTAAGAAAGTAAAGCCAAGAAATTCATCTGCACAGCATTCCTGTAATACATTTATGTATTTTGGTGAATTTCTCTTTGAGGTACCCCACATCTGGTAGATTTCCTGATCTATCAGGAAATGACTTTTCTTATCACCTATAAGTCTGAGATTCCATAAGCCACAGAACAAATAACAAATCAGTTTCCTGAGAGAGTTTTCTGGATCTTGGGTCTACAGATGAAGGATAGCATTTGTTCCTTAACGGTGGGTTTGCTACACCTGACTAAATGAGGTTTATTGTCAAATATAATAATTCTGTCATGACCTCATTTAAACAACCAATCTGTCAAACTCTATCCTGATAAAACGGAAGATATATATTTGTTGGTTTTATGCAAATTACCACATTGCCATAACATCTAGTGAGTTATTACTGGATTCTAGGGCTTCAGAGAGAATAATATATCATATAAAGAATGCATCATTTATTGGGGTGCCTAGGTGGCTCAGTCAGTTGAGAGTCCAACTTTTAATTTTGTCTCAGGTCACAATCCCAGTGTCGTGGGATGGAGCCCCACGTCAGGCTTTGAGCTGAACGTGGAGACTACTTAAGATTCTCTGTCTTTCCCTCTGCCCCTCCCACCCTTGCTCATGTACACTCTCTTTCTTTCTACAATAAAAAGAAAAAGAAAAAGAATGTATCATTTTTAGGCTACTATTTTGAGGTTTGAAGATAAAGAAAGGATATCTTCACTCCCTTAACAGAACATTTAAAACCACATTAGCAGGGCACCTAGGTGGCTCAGTAGTTTAAGCATCTGACTCTTGATTTGGGCTAAGATCATGATCTCACAGTTCATGGGACTGAGCCCCGCATCCAGCTCTGCACATAGCAAACCAGCTCTGGTATGGTTACAGTTGTCTAAGTGATGTCACTTTAAACTCCAAAGTCTGTACCCATGACTCTATTTCTTAAAGTACCAATAGGTAGGTATATCTAGCACCATTTTTCTGTGAGGCTCTGAGACTGTCATTCTTTGACAAAGGCCCATTTTCCAATCCATAGCTTATACCAAAAACTTCAGATAATTAGGAGGAGAAAGTAGACATCACTTGTTGATGTTGACAATGAAAGTCTATTTTATCATATTACATAGAAGGAAAATTATAAACTTTACATCTTCTTAAGAGAAGACTAAGTACTCCAAGACCAACTGTCATGTTTTTTAAAAACAAAACCCACCAGTTTTACATTCATACAAGCATTTGACATAAAAGGATTCACAAACTTAAAATATATCTCTTATTAATAAAGCCACGAAAGCTGAGCAAATTTTGCCAAAATTTTAACACACATCTTTGCTTTTATTCAGACTTATCATGTCTGCATCAAGGCGAACAGAAGTCCGTTCCCTCAAATACTATACACACACATGTTTTTTTGTTCACTATACTTTTTCATAATTTAGCATATTTTTTTCTCTTTACCTTGTAAACAAATATGCAGCCCCATAGAGCCGCATACAGCCTTCGAACACCTTTTTCAAAGTAACAAAAATAAGCATGTTCATTACCATGACCCAAAGGACAGTTTCTCTATAACATGTAAAAATAATAAGATATATAGAGATATACATGTACGTATGTACACACACATATACAGTGACCAATGCATCTGTACTATCTCTTATTGAGAAACCATCTCAAGAATTCAAGTATTATTAAGATTATTATTAGTTCAATAATAATTCAAAGATTATCCATAAATTAACTTGATTTATCACTAGCTTAAGGTCTTAAACTCAATAAGGAACTTGGAAATTATGTTTAAACTGATACATTACACAGCATAATTACTGTTGTAAAAATTTTTTCAGAATCTTATTCAATAATTACATACATAATTTTACATCTTCTTTATTTTAAGCATTATGTAGCAGTCCTAGCTTATCTAATTAGCAAACCAGTTTAGTTAAAGAACTTCAGATTAACTAGCCTCTTCTTTTGTCAAGAAACAAAAAATAAATTGGTAAAAAGAGGTGGGCTTAAACTATAACTCAATACTGATAAAATTGGGGAAAAATATTGAGGTCAAAGATGCACTTTGATTATATGAACTTGAGTTTCTACCTAAGAATGCTTCTAAGCCAGCATTTTTTTAAGGGTAGCACAGAAAATATAGTAAAACTTTAGTTTCTCTATATAACTGAAATCCTGGATATATTAACATAAGCAATCAAAGAGGTAACCAAAGAAAGAGATCCTTTTATTCAGAAGGTTTATAATCTAATTTATTAATATTTTCTGAAAGTGAGAATAAATTTCATACTCACACAATGAGATAAA
The DNA here is from genome assembly GCF_028749965.1 of Puma concolor. NCBI lineage: Eukaryota > Metazoa > Chordata > Mammalia > Carnivora > Felidae > Puma > Puma concolor. Next base: position 145,039,384 of record NC_141675.1, on the reverse strand, counting down.
GAGGCTTTTCTCATTTTCAGACATAAGAGATAGTCACTGAGAGTTGTAGCCTCACTTCCACAACCTCAGCCATGAGTTGAAAGTAAAGGTAGAATACAAAATATGTTGGGCACGGAACTGAAGGGGTATTTCTTCTTTCCAGTGGACCTGAGATATATTCTTGCTCAGACAAAAGAAAAAGGCTAACAAATCAGATTTCTATTCATCTTTCATACTACAGACAGAATTAGATTCTTTTCCTTTTTATATCAGGCCACCATGTATTCAGAACAAAATGTCAGATTCCCATTCAATGTTGCCACCAGTGGAAAATGACTTAGTGGCCATGTTCAAATCAGATTCACATGTTCTTGAGACTAGTCTAGTATTCAAATAACCACAGGTCCTTAGACTTGGTCATGGCCAAAACCAAGGTCTTCTGAGACACAAAATGTTTTTGTTTTTTTTTTTAAATTTTTTTTTTTTCCAACGTTTATTTATTTTTGGGACAGAGAGAGACAGAGCATGAACGGGGGAGGGGCAGAGAGAGAGGGAGACACAGAATCGGAAACAGGCTTCAGGCTCCGAGCCATCAGCCCAGAGCCCGACGCGGGGCTCGAACTCCCGGACCGCGAGATCGTGACCGGGCTGAAGCCAGACGCTTAACCGACCGAGCCACCCAGGCGCCCCACAAAATGTTCCTTTGACTGTTGCCAAGTGGTCAGAGACCAGACACAGATCTACTCGTCCTTGCACCCAGTTTAAAAAGAGAAATACCCCAAACTATGAGTTAAGCAAGATACTCACAGACCGAGAGACTTGGGCGAAAATCAGTATCAAAATATAAAATCAAAGGAAGAGAGAAGAACAACAAAAACAAAGATTCCGCAAAGGTAAATTCCATTAGTCCTTGGAATTTGCTCCAGGACTTGGAAAAAATAGGAAGTTTCTGAGATTAAATGATTCATAAGATTGGTTCTGGCAGGTGAGTTTATTTGAGCATCTTGGTAGGACCATCTCCAAAATGTCAAACTGCAATTTTAAAACAGTTACAGATGTGACTATACAAATATAAGGTGAGTATGTGTTGAAGACACATTTCACTTTGAGGGAGTTGGCAAGATGGCAAAGCTCATTTCAAGGAAATGTAGAGGAAAATTAATTGTGGGGGCCACCTGGAAATAAAAAAATGGTTAATGTACCAGGGCAATAAAATTATAATTTGGAGGTTGTCTTTTCTATTAGACAGAAATCATTTACATTTTATAGAGTCTAGGGCCTAAACAACTGACAATTTAAGACACATTTCCCTAGAGAATCAGGTCATCTGTGGATGAAACTCTTAGATGATGGCCACTATCACAAACACCGGCCATACAGTATTTTTCACTTTTTCCTTTATTTTTAAATTTTGACAAGTTTTAACAATATATAGAATAGTAATTTAACAATTTCTTTCTCTCATCTTAATCTAATTCCAAAGGAAGCTAACCTTTGGGTTCGCCATGAACCTTTATTTACAATATTCTTACAAGAAAGCATAATTCCTAATACATAAATGAAAATGCTAGAAACTATTGCCCTCAAAAGATCACATCTACTAGAAAAGCACATTCTCTCCTGCTCTCAAAAAGGAAGTCTCTTTCAATAAGAAAGAATTTATTCCCTATGACAAGCAAGAAGGGCTGTGTCAGGGAAAATTCTAAGAAAGGAGGTTTTATGTGCTTTTATATATTTAAGTCCCCTTTAGGAAAAAAAAAAAGGAATACAAGCAATCATTTTACCAGAATGAAGTTAAAAGTTGACTATTACAAGAGCCTAGAGTTAGATACTAGTCACTTCCTTCCTCAAAACTAAAATATATATATTTTATTTGGACAAAAAATATCATCTTGAGAAAAAGCATACAGTAAGACGTTAATGACAACTTTTGTTTTTCTTCTCTCAGTTCTTGATTTCTGTCTCTTGGCCATCAGATAATGTGTCTGATAAGAGAAAAGAAAGTCACACCATTTGATTCACTTGCTATTAGACAATTGTTGTCAAGAGGTCTAATGCAGGGTGGAAATTAAAGCTATTTCCTAAAATAGGGACAATAGTTTAAGTAGTGTTTTCAGTTAAGCATACAATAATTGTTCCTTGTGCAAATACTTCTCCATAAGGCAAGCAAATTGTAATTATGACTAATATAATTATATATCATTATCCAAATTGTATATGCTTCAGCCTTGCTCCAGAAAATGGATTCCTTATGGATCTTATTCCTCGTATCCAGGAGTTAGTCATTGTCTATTCACCCTAATCAATAATGCATTGGTGATTAATAAATGCTTATCAACAATTACTTTGAAAAACAAAACAAAGAACTTGTACAGAAATGCTCATCTAGGGATGGGAGGCAGGAAGACACAGGCAACTGTGTCAAGAATGAGAAGCTTGACTTTGAAGGTCAAAAGATATTTCAGTTCAGTAAAGAACCCAGGCAGGGAGTCTTTGTAGATATTTGAGGCAGGGAAGGAAGCATTGTTAGAGCATGAAAAATGAACTTTTTTGCCACTTGGATGAGCAGGGAGGAGAAGCGGGAAGCGGGAATTACACCGCACCAGCAACTGGAACACTAAATTCAAGAATAAAACTAACACAACAGAATCCAAACAAAGGGACACAATAGACACACTTAGTGGAAATGAAATTGGATTTCTGAACTGGATTTTAAGACCCTGCTATGAGCTGTATGCTACATCAAGAGATAAATGCTACCAATTCTGCACATTTTCAGAGAGCTCGGTAAACTCTGGACAATGTATCGAATTGACTCACAGCATGACCCCCAAGAAGGAAAAGTTGCCTGTAGGAAAAACCTTTTGGAAAATTCTGTAGAACTTTAATGAAGAAAACTACCTCCTTCCACACAGATCAGGAAGAGGTTAAAACTGCACATTTTGAGAAGCATGAAGAAGGGGCCCACACACTGATTGAGTCCAACCACAGTAGTAGAGATTTCTACCCAACTGAAGTTTCCAACAAATTGTCTTCCACTCGCAGGCAGATGCTAGGACTCTAATGCTGTAGCTTCTTTAGTGACTCTCATTTAACACACCAGTCCACGGAAGCAGCCTTTGACGTGCAAAATAGAAAGTGACCAGAGTACAGAAAGTAGGATTGGAATATGGTGGGGAGGATGACAAGATTACAGTGCCAGGAGGTGTACCTAAACATACACAGAACGATGCTCCAGACTTGCATTCGATACCAATTTTTCTTGTCCCAGGGCAGAGAAGGTGACTACCAGTATCTCAGCAAGTGTAACAACACGCATTACTATCAACTGTAAAAATACGCTATTTGTTTATCTATCTATCTATCTATCTATCTATCTATCTATCTATCTAAATTCAAGCTACTAAACATATATGTAGTATTAGTCTCAGGAGTAGAACTTAGTGATTCATCACTTACAAATAACACCCAATGCTCATCCCAAAAAGTGCCCTTCTTAATGCCCACCACCCATTTAGCCCATCCCCCTATCCACCTCCCCTCCAGCAACCCTCAATGTGCTCTCTGTATTTAAGAGACTCTTAAGGCTTGCCTCCCTCTTAGTTTTTATCTTAGTTTTCCTTCCCTTCCCCTATGTTCATCTGTTTTGTTTCTTAAATTCCACATATGACTGAAATCATATGATATTTGTCTTTCTCTGACTGACTTATTTCACTTACCATAATACACTCCAGTTCCATCCACATTGTTGCAAATGGCAAGATTTCATCCTTTTTTGGATGCTGAAGTAATATTCCACTATGTGTGTGTGTGTATACATATATGTATATGTACATATGTGTGTATATGTGTGTGTACATATACACACATATACACATACATACACACATACATACTACATCTTCTTTATCCATTCATCAGTCAACCCAGTAGTATTTGGATAAATACTACTAGGTATTTATCCAAAGGATACAAAAATGCTGATTCAAAGGGGCAGAAGCACCCTAGTGTTTATAGAAACACTGTCAACAATAGTCAAAGTATGGAAAATGCCATCTCTTTTCTAAAGCTGGTGCCAGTGTTTGGCATTATAGCCTTCCTTAGCAATAAACTCTTGAGGCGAAGTTCAAGAATCTGAAGAATTTCTTCTGTGTTGCGACACTTGAGTAACTCACATCTAGCTTGGCCATATAGTAGGCTTAGATGAGAGCTGAAGGCTTCTTGTGTCCACATATCATTTCCTGACATGAATTTGATTCAACTGCCAGCATTATCATGTGAAAAAATGTTTACTTCTGTCATGACTAACATGCCATCTGCATGGTAGCCAGAAAGTATGTTTGGGTTTATTGTGTTAGTTCCTGATACTTAAATTGATTCCATTCACTATTCTTTCTATAAGAACTTTGATGGCAATGTTTTATTCCTGAAACTGGGCACCCTGCTGTGGAACTATTTCCATTAACACTTCATGGTGTGCAAGTTGGTGGGACAGGGAGATGAAGGGATTGTGCTGTCCCTAGGTTCACAGATGGGCATGTGAATATGTTTCATTTTGTTCTGTGAGAACGACCTTCTAACCAATCACCTGCTTACAGTCTTGATCTCTGAGTCATTCTTCCCTAGTTCTGCTAAAATGATCTCTCTGGAGTGTACATCTGCCCATGAAATTCCTAGGCTTAAAACACTCCGATGATTGGGGTGCCTGGGTAGCCTAGCTGGTTAAGCATCCAACTTTGGTTCAGGTCATGATCCCATGGTTCGTAGGTTCGAGCCCTGCGTCAGGCTCTGTGCTGACAGCTCAGAGCCTGGAGCCTGCTTCAGATTCTGTCTCCCTCTCTCTCTGCCCCTCCCCTTCTCGTTCTCTCTCTCTCTCTCTCTCTCAAAAATAAACAATGAAAAGAAAAAGTTTAATAAAAAATCCACTCTGATGATTCCCATGTGTCTACAAAGTCCAAGCAAACTAATATGATCCATAACACCTTTATGATCAAGTGTCTACCTGCCTTCCTAGACCCATTTCTTATCATTCCTTACCTTGCGTTATGGATCCATGGCAGACAGGATTTACCCTGTATATGCTTTTTACTCAGACTGTGAATCTTTGCCTGGCCAGCTTCTCATCCTTTGAGAGCTTAGGCATTCTTCCTGCCAGAGTCCTTTTCTGAGTCTTTCTTTCCAGGCATTTGGGACAAGTACTTCTGCTCCATACTCCTTTCTTCAAATACTGCGTGCAAACCTTTATCCTCACCACTCATGGTGCCTCACTGACATACATCCATGCTCTTTTTCCTACTAAACCATAAACTGGTAAGTGCTATATTCTCAGATAGGTTCTGGCACAGAGAAGATGAGAACCAGCAGTGCCCATAGTGTTAAATCCTTGTCTGAGGGCAGAAGACCAACGTCTCAGCTCAGTCAAACAAAGACAGCACATTTTCCCTTCCTCTGCCTCTTTGTTCTATTCAGGCCCTCAATGGATTAGATAATGCCCACTCGCATTAGGGAGGGCATTTGCTTTATTCAGTAAATGGAAACACCCTCATGGACATATCCAGAGGTAATGTTTAACCAGATAACTGAACATCTTATAAAGTCAAGGTTTAGACTAATTTGTAGGTGGCAAGAAGTACATGGTTATGTGTTTTACGTGCTGGGGGAAATTGCATGAGAATGAAAGTTGTATCTTGGGGTAATGAACCTACCGTTGATTTGGAAAATGAAAAACAGAAGATCCCAGAAAAGACTACAGATGCGAGTCCTGACATGTGAGGCAATAAAGGCCAAACTTCAGAGCTTGTGGGGAATGTGAGAAGGAAAATGAGAGATAGTTGTAAAAAAGAATCATTGTTTAACTTTTCAGTGCTCTCAGTGAGTTAAGATTGTGTGAAGTGCCATTTAAATCTCGCAGAAACCCTGCACGGACCAGACGCTGAAATCTGAGACAACCCAGATTCAGGTTAAGTGAAGTCACACTTCCGAGATTCAAACCCAGCTCTGTGATAAACTCCGACTCTTCCCACTGCATTGGCCACATGGGTAAATACAGTCAACAGGTACACATGGTGTGAACACAGTAACTTTCAGGATTTTCTGCACATTTCCCAAATGTCCAGTGAATTTGGTAAAGTCGGGAGAAAGCAGAACCAGCTAGGGAGATACAAAGGACTGAGGTTCCTCGTTTCCTCATTTATAAGTCAACTCAAATTAGGCAAGATTGCCAAAAATCATCTAAAGATTGAGGCTGAAGCTAGGGCCACTATTTTCTGTTTAATGAAAAAACCACCAAAGATGTCCAGGGCGAGTTCTATGAAAGCAGGCTGCTGTGATTTCTAGTTCCTAAAATGATGTGGATACACGTGGCAGGCTGAATAATGGCTCCCCTTTCAAGGTACCCATGTCCTAATCCATAGAATGTGTAAATGTTGTCTTTTGTGGCAAAAAAAAAAAAAAAAAAAAAACAGGACTTTGCATATACAATTAAGTTAGGGATTTTTGAAATGGGGCGAGTATCCCGGTTTATCTACATGAGCCTTAAATGCCATCAGAAGTACCCTTATAAGAGAAAGAGTGGAGAGAGAAGTAGAGAGAGATTGCACACAAGAAAGGAAGGCAATGTGACCACAGAGGCAGAGATTGGAGAAATACAGCCACAGGGCAAAGGTTGCTGGCAGCCACCAGAAACACGAACAGTCAAGGAGCAGAGTCTCCCATGAGTGTCCTTGAGGGAGCAAAACGCTTTGATTTTGCTCAGAGTTACTGACTTTGGATGTCTGCTCCTGGCCTCCAGAACTATGAGAGAACAAATTTCTGTTGTTTTAAGCCACCCGGTTTGTGATAATTTGCTACAGCAGCTACAGGAAACTAATGTCATGGCCAAATGACAGTGGAAGGCCTAAATCTCAAACACCCTAAAAATCTGATAACACATCACTGGATTATATCCTTTTCACAGAGAAAATCAGTGGGGGTGGGGATACTTCCCCATATACGAGTACCTTACAAGGGATTTGGTTTGACCTTGAAAGACAATATTACGGCTGCCCAGACTTTGTTTACTCCATGTGCAGACTATTTTACAGCCAATCCTTCCATACTGCCCATTTAGATTGTCACTATCACAGATTTGACTGATGTCGGGTGTTCGAACTGCCAAAATAAATGAGTGCTAATAAAACAGGGAAGTGTTCTGCCATTGAGCCACTGAAGCAACGCAATGCTTTCTAACACCACGATGAAACCAAATAATTGGATACTGTGATGAATTTGAGGTATTACAGTTCTGATGGTGTTAGGATTATGATAAGTGTGAAATAGTAATGCCACGTTCCTTTTGTCCATAGGCTCGGTGGGATGGCCTGACCGGGCGTATCACCTTCAATAAAACCGATGGCTTGAGGAAGGATTTTGATCTGGATATCATTAGTCTCAAAGAGGAAGGAACTGAAAAGGTAACCTTCTCAATAATAAATTTAAGAATAAAATAAAGAAAACTGTTCAAGCATTTTAATTGCACGTACAAGTAGGGAATGATAAAATGATTCCCTTAACATGTTCATGTATGTCCAGTTTTCTGGAACTCTCTCTCCCTGCTCTGATAGATGTTGACATGCTAGATTCTGAAATTGTATGTTATTAATAGCAATGCTAACATTCATATACTTCTTCGTTTATGCAGCAGGCATGATTACAGTATTAAATACCTATGGTCCTGTGGGTGGGGTGTCATTAGCCCCACTTCTGAAAGGTTTCAGGAAATTGAGTTTAGACTTGGAAAATAAGGAGTTTGTCAACGATTCATCTATGGAATGGCATCCAAGTTTTACTCAGAAATGAATTTGAATTGCACTCCATTTTGAGATTGGTTGACAGAGGGACAGACTAAAGTAGGATAGAAAGGGCTTACTGGATTCTTAATTTTAGGAGGAAATATGCCCCCCAAAATGCATTTTAATGCTGGGTTCTGATCTTAGAATTATTTGATCTTATTTTTAAATATCATTTTTATTTTTAAGTAATCTGTATACCCAATGTGGGGCTCAAACTCACAATACCAAGATCAAGAGTTGCACACTCCTCCAACTGAGCCAGGCAGGTGCCCCTTGATTTTCGGATTACTTTAGTTGTAATTCTTAATCTCTCAAGGTTTCAAGCTCCATATTTGCTAATTTCAAGTAATGCAAATATGAACTATTTTGTTAAATAATAATTAAAAAATAGAATTCGACTCAGTGTATTTTATTATACCAATTTTATTATCCACAATTATGTGCTAGAATTAAATAACATTTATATTGTGAAGATTTTGCCCTTTGGGATGCTAGACAAAAAAATGTTTTGAAACGCCCAAAACAATCATCTGGAAATCAAAAGTCTGTGATCCAACATTTTTTTTACTGTAGTGCACAAGATATGTGTCCTATAAAAGACTGGCTTTGGGAACCATCAGTTACTAACTTAATTGAAATGTTTGGGATGATTTTTAAAATGAGATGAGATTTCCATTTCTGTTCTGTTGCTTTTGTGAAATGACACATATTTTTTTAAGGTCCTGACTATGCCCCGTCCCCAAATAGCTTAATTAAAACAAACAAAGATTAATCAGGCTGAATGTAATAGATGGTGACCACTGGTGTGGAAATGTTTGAGGGAAATAATTACTTTGCAGCTTTGAGGGTACACATTATCTACACAGGTTCCCATTTCAAAAATGCCCTCTCTCTTCCTGTCTCTACCTCTCTCTGACTCTCTCTCTCTCTGGATCTCTGGCTCTCTGTTTCTCTCTTTCTCTCTCAGTCCCTCCCCCCTCCCCACCTCTCTCTCTCTCTCTCTCTCTCTCTGGGGTCTCTTCACTCAGATTTGCTGGTCTGTTTGTTAAACCTGCTCTGACAGAGCCATCTCACCTCCATCGTGGACTGTGGGAACAAAAGGAAAGACAATACTTTTAGGGACTGAATGCGTCTAATGGCTGCTCCTCTGTGCATGCCTCTCTCCCTGCTCCTTCTGTTAATGCATAGAACTGAGAGGGAAAGAAAAGCTGTTCAGGAAACATCGTTCTGTCTCTGACGTGTGATGAACGAGATGGAGCCATCCTTACGCCTTCATAGCTATTTATACACTGCAATATTATGCACACTCCACTGGTGTTTTTCCATCAAAGGCAAAATCAAATTAGATGAAAGTGTTTTCTCCATTTGTTTCTTATCTCTTCATTGTTTGCAATAACTTTTCTTTCTTCAGGTGACTTGGGCTCCATTCCTGAGAAGGCTGACTGGGCCTTAAGGCAATGGGGAAGCCAGCCCATCTCTCTCAGGAGCCACGGGAGGAGATGCCCAATCTTTTCATGTCGGCCTCTCGCAGGGTCCACAGAGAAAATTGTTAGAAAAAGCTCACTTTTTCACTTCCACTCAAGTTTCTGCTGCCTGGAGGCCCATAATCAAAGAACATGTCATCAAGCTTAGAGTGCTTTCTTCTTGCTTAGGAATAGCGTGTGTGTCTGTGTGTGTGTGCGTGCGTGTGTGTGTGTGTGTGTGGATCGATTCTGCCTAAAGGCTTTCTTGAACAGGCTTTCTTAAAGAATGAGGAAGACACTTTCACTCCACAGAGCTGTGCATATTCACAAGAACTTTAAGTCATTTTGGGGGTGTGTGACAGGTAAAGTGAACAGTAGGCTGCATTACCAAAAGGAAGTAACTTCTGTGGGACCCAAGTACTTAGTTCGTCTCTTGACTGTACCCGTGTTCAGGCTTTATGTTGAATTAACGTGCAAGATTCCAAACGGTGGGTGGGGAATGGGATGCTCCGAGCATTCGCACACCGTGCTACCATCTGGGTTCCATGCTCCATTTTAATAAGTGCTATTTTTATTTTTCCCTCTGAAAACCAAGGCTGCTGGCGAAGTGTCTAAACACTTATATAAAGTGTGGAAGAAGGTTTGTACTCGGACAAAAATGGCAGGAAATCTGGAGGGAGGGAGTGGGGAGTGTCAGAGGAAAACCTCACCTTTCCAGTTTTGCCAGACCAGTAGATCTCTAAATGCAGTTTAGAGGCGATAGTCTGTCTATATATAAAGGGAGAACGGGCTGATTAAATATGTTCTCTCTCAACAACGTGACCCATGAATTGAAAGCAGGCTTGAGATGGATTAAATAATGATGGATTAAATATTTCCCCTTAGATTATTTGTCGTTTCTCCCAGGCAGGATCAGCCCCGTTTAGGACTGAAAGCAGGTTATTGCCACAAAGGTAGACACTGGCCCATTTATATTCCTTCTCAAATCACAAAATATTTTCCCAAAGGGGCATGAAAACAACAATAGATTTGATCCATCGGACTCATCAGATAGGCTAAGGCTCAGAAGGCTAAGACATGTCCTTCAATGTCACCATCACAAAATATAAACCATTTTCAGAAATTCCCTTTTCTTATGAACTATCTTTGTTTTGCATAGGATCTTTGTCAGTGCATATTGCCTGGCAATTTGTTTCAGAACCACGGTTTTCAGAGGACAAAAACATTAGCGATGTTGGAAGGGAAATGAGATTATCTTGTAAATTCTAACACCTCCTATTTCATAGTTTATTGTACAGGATCATATTGTCAATGAATGTGCACAGATTTATTATATAAGCAAATGTGAGACATTAAAAACATTTGGATCAGGAAAATGTCCCAGAGATAGGCAGACACTGTCTTCCATTCTCTCTCTCTCAGTCTAATTGCTAAACTCTCTAGCGATTGACGGGATGCAACTGAAATTACTTCAGGTTGTTCAACTTGCTGGTTTTGTCAGGTTCCCTTTTATCTTTCAAATTATCAGTTAAGTCATGGAAAGTGTAAACAGTTTCTCCCTGTGGTCCAAAAGCTAGTCTCTCTCCTGGTCCTATTCCATAGATGAGTTAAAAAATGTCCTTTTAAGTTTAAAAAAAACGTAGCTTTAATAACCTTGTTTTAATCTTCAGTGAATCAGGCGACCAAAGCCATAGAGAAGGCAATCTCGTTTCCTCCCTGCTAATAAACAGATGAACCTAACTGGTGCCCAGAAAGAAGCTTATTCCACTAATCCAGCTTGAGACTCCAGGCACTTTATGCAGTGTTGAATTAATTCAAACCAAATATCCTCGGGAATGGAATCCAAGCTCTGAAATTCCCTGCAGGGGAGGGGAATGTCCTTCATTTGTCACTAAACTGCCACAATCACCCCCCCAACACATTTCCTGGGGATGCACCTCCATGCCTTGGTGTCTCTTCCTTCCTGTTGACCTATCACTGCTCACATTGTAAGTTGCAGATGCTGTGGTGTGCTGTTGTGTGTTATGACTGCTCATCAACGATTTACAGTAGCCTGAGCACTAGTCTGTAAGACCTACTGTCCCGTCCCAATAAGACTCACATTCAAATTCCAAAAACTCTTTGCACACTGACCCTATTGAGTATAGAATTGTCAGCCTGGATTTTTTTCCAAGAGAGGATGTAGCAACCTTTACAAAGTCTGTCACAAAAATGTGTGTTCATGAGTCTCATGATATAAGAAACAGACAAGTCTTTTATTTTCTTTCCTAAGTACTTGATATTTCACTCCTCACTGTTGGATTTTGACTTTACGTGAATCACTCTCTGTATTTGGAAAATGGATGCTTGTCACTCTCTGAACACTTTTTTGTTGTGTAGTGGTTTTTTTTAAGTGTTTTTTTTTTTTAATGTTTATTTTTGAGAGAGAGACAGAGCACAAGTGGGGAACTTGCAGATAGAGGGAGACACAGAATCTGAGGCAGGCTCCAGACTGAGCTGTCAGCACAGAGCCCGATGTGGGGCTCAAACACACAAACCACGAGCTCATGACCTGAGCCGAAGTTGGTCACTTAACCAACTGAGCCACCCAGGTGCCCTTGTTGTGTCGTTTTTTCAAAGAAGGTCTGCTTAATGTCATCTGGATACTCATTCTTAGAAGCTTCCCTTAGTTGTCCGAGATAATAAATGGCTGCTCCCGCATGCCCGTTTACAAAGTGAGAGAAGGCAGGACCAGACAATTTAGCTCTTGAGTGTTCCTCCCCACGAATAATTGATCCAACCCTCTGCTGCTTCTCACTGCTAAATTACTGCTGTCGGCTTTTGCTCTACAGTTTGAAAATTGAGGTTCTGCTTCCTAGAGGCACTCCTCCAAGGTCAGAGAACAAGACTGAAATGCAAAATGTCTAGGCATCTGGTTAACTGTATCCCTCCCTCCAATACGCATGACTCATGAGATCTTGCTTCTTCAGAAAGAGACATTCATTTGCTGATCTGTCCACTTAATTAACAGATAAAGCCAGTTGACTATTTAGGTTTAAACACACACACACACACACACACACACACACACACACACACACACACACACTTCTGTTTTGCTGATGAAACAATTTGAAAACAGAAGGCTGTAGTCATTCAAACTATACACTGTCCACCTCCCAGGAATAACCTGACCTTGACCATAATTTGATACTCTTTTAGTCTAGATTTGAAAGAACTTCTGTTACACAGACAGTAGAAAAATATATTCTCCCATTTCTCATTTTGTAGAAGAAAGTTCACATTGAATGGGACTCTGGGATTCAGCTGATCGGAAATGCTGTAGCAATGATATGTGACCTCCTCATTTATGGTAGGGCTGGTAAAAGAAGTCAGACCTGGACGTTAAGCTGTGGTGTGCATTTGTCTAGAGTTTCAAGTTCGTAGGTTAAAAGAGAATGATATTATAAGGCTGTTCAATGCTGCCAATTTCAAATATTAGTATAGTTCCTGTAAACACACACTTGATGTTAATAGAAATTAAAGAGGACACATCCCATTACTTAACATATTGGCTACAAACAGTTATTTTCTCCACTTTCCAATACTTAATTAAAAGTTAGGTTTCATTCTCCCCAGTGCCTAAGTCAAGTTTTAATTAGAAGTATATAGCCAGAGCCCAATTTACACACTGCCTTCATTGAGTTAGGAGTCAATTGGTCACAACCTAAAACATAGCTTTGGATAAAAACCAACAGACTCCAGGTATATTTAGCATGAGTTATGTTTCCTAGAAACAAGGGTCTTTCCCCCCAAAAAAGTGGGAGAATGAATACAAGTTGCAAAAAGGGTAAAGAAAAAGTTGTCTCCCTTTCCTGGCTTTAGAGCCAACCAAAGAAATCTGAAGATTCCATGACTTACAGATGTTGTGTGCATTGTATGCATTCTATGACAGGCATTGGCCTTGATGGTGGAAAGACTGAATGGTTATTAAAAGTGCTGTCCTACATCCCAATCCTACTTCTAGGAATTTCATTACAGATAGGCTTAAAATACTTCCAAATGCAAACACTACCCCACACTCCCACTTACCTAGACCTGTCTCCTTATTTCACCAGTCAACTAACTCTTACTAAGTATAGAAAGAAAACAGTGACATTGAAATAGTTCACACTGGTGTGTGAATGTGGGATAGTCCTTGAAATGTCCTCAAAAATTTACGTTTCTAAAAAGAGTATTTGTCAAGCTAAATGAATTTCCAGCTGCTGTATTTAGGCAATAAATCAAAGTAAAGAAATAGAAAAGGAAAGAAGAGGCCTAAATTCCCACTGGTGATATTTTATTTAACTATCAGAAAAGCCCTTATATCTCCATTTTGCTGGTGAGGCATTGAGGCACAGCAGGGTTAATGAACTTACCCAAGGTCACACTGCTGGCACATTGCAAAGCTACGATCTGGACAAAAATCTGTCTGTAAAACTCATATTCTGCCCAGGTAGGCAATGTCCTCACTGGGAGAATATATTTAGGGATCAAGCATAGGACCACCCAGCCAATCCCAGAGTCTTTCCAAGTGTTAGTGTTCCACAATTGCCCCTCTCTTTCATGGACATACTTTACCTGCCTCTAAATTAAATAAATAAATATTTCACTCACCATCCAAATTCTTTCACAACCGAGCAAGCTTGAAGAAATTACTGGGGCAGTCCTTTCAATGTCCTTTGTTACTAATGTTCGTGTAGCTCTTAAAACGATCAAGATTTTCATGTGCATCTTCTTATTTGATTGTGTCAATATCCAGATGACGTACTTTACAGTTAGAGAACCAAAGCTCAGAAAGGTTATCAGCCTGTCCAAGGTCACACAGCAGCTAGATTGCCCAGCTCTGAAACACACCTGCATTACGTCTGTCTCACCAGGCGGGCAATAAATGCCTACAGAAGGCTTCAGATAAATAGTTCAGTTCCCTGAGGCTTTTCTCCTGGTTTTCTCCAGAAGTCAAACAAATCAATGTACTTCTCCAGGGCCTACTAATGCAGGAGTGACTTGGCCACTGGAGAAAATTGTGGGTCATTATTTTTTAAAAGAGCAATGGGTTTCACTGACTAGTAATCGCCATGGGTGGTTCTGTGATAGGAAGAACAATGATCAATAAGAATGAATACCCTCACTGAAGGAGTTCACAGTCAAGTGCACAGACATAACAACAGAAGAATAACAGAGGATGAGCCTACAGCAGAGGTATGAGCAGTCCTAGTATAGTCCATGACAGGCACCCTCAACCAGCACTGGCTCCTCAATGAAGCCAGGCTCAGAACTTAGTCTACTGTTCATCCACACTTTTTTCTTCCATTTATTTTTTCCCTTTTAAATTTTTTTTTTTCCCAACGTTTTTATTTTTATTTTTGGGACAGAGAGAGACAGAGCATGAACGGGGGAGGGGCAGAGACAGAGGGAGACACAGAATCGGAAACAGGCTCCAGGCTCTGAGCCATCAGCCCAGAGCCCGACGCGGGGCTCGAACTCACGGACCGCGAGATCGTGACCTGACTGAAGTCGGACGCTCAACCGACTGCGCCACCCAGGCGCCCCTATTTTTTCCCTTTTAGATACCCCATCTCTCCATCATCCACTTTGCTCCTTTCATCCCATTCCTTATAAATTTTTTTTCAACGTTTATTTATTTTTGGGACAGAGAGAGACAGAGCATGAACGGGGGAGGGGCAGAGAGAGAGAGGGAGACACAGAATCGGAAACAGGCTCCAGGCTCTGAGCCATCAGCCCAGAGCCCGATGCGGGGCTCGAACTCACGGACCGCGAGATCGTGACCTGGCTGAAGTCGGACGCTTAACTGACTGCACAACCCAGGCGCCCCCATTCCTTATAAATTTTAAAGGCACTGATGGTACCACTTTGGCAATGGAAGGTTTGTATCACTAGAATGTAAGCTCCACGAGGGAAGAAATTCTTGTCTGTTTTGTTCATTGCTATGTCCTTCAATGCCCACAACAACACATGGAATAAAATAGGTGTTCAACAAATACATATTGGAAGAAAAATCTGATACTCATCTAAGAATTCTTAAATTAACAAAGAACAATGAGTTTAATAAATTCACAAACGAAAAGACCTCTCCCCACTCCATCCCAAATGGCACTAATTTTCCCTGTTCTATGTACACACTCATTCCTTCATTGTTTCATTTTCCCACAGTTAGTAGCTTCAATGTGATGCCCTGGTGTCTTCTCCCCAGACTCTAAGCTTTTGTGTCCATTCCTGGTTTAGAAGGGGCCTCTCTTTGATGTAAATGGGGTCACTGACAAGCCAGCAGCTTCTGATGTATTGTGTTCTGTGTAGATTGGGATTTGGAACTCCAACAGTGGCCTTAACATGACCGATGGCAACAAAGACAGGTCCAACAATATCACCGATTCACTGGCCAACCGAACACTCATAGTCACCACCATTTTGGTAAGTTGACTGGAAGTCAGGGTGTCTTATCTGGACTCCTACCCTAGACTTTAAACATTTTTTTCTGCAAATGTCTATTTTTAATTAGGACACTAAAAATTTATATTTGTATATACCTATAATTGCATTGAATTAGAAGCTTCCAACAATGTTCTGAATATCTCCCACCTTGGATCCATTCTCAACTCAGCCTCACTCCACTCTCTAGCCCAATCCAATTAGTCTCCCTTGCTCTCTGGCTGGTGGTTGTTTTCAACCACGGAGACAAGAGACCAAGGAAGTAGGGAAAAGAGAAGTAAGAACATCCAATGGTTTTCTCAGAACTCCTGTCCTTCACAACCACAGCTCTTATTCTGTCAATGACCCTGCTTCTAGACTTCTGCTGTCCTGGACTCCAGGAGTACTCTTTTTTCCTGCCTGCCTGAGCCCTAAGTGCTCCCAGCTTCCTGATTATGTTGGTCTTGGAATGTCAATACCCTACCCTTCCTCTCACCTGCATTCCTATTGGCTTCTTTGACCTGCTCACTCTTCCATAAATAACCCATTTACTAAGGGGTTTTTCGAAAGCCCAGGTAAGGATACTTCCTGCTTCCTATTAGAATCCTGATCATACTCCCATCCAGTCATTGTACATCCACAGGTTGTCCATTTTTCTTCTTTTCCAACCCTAACCCAAGGAATAAAGGACAGGAGTTTCCACCTCTAAAATCTTCACTTTCAGACATTCTTGCTTTATTTGATTCAGTCCATAGTGTTGGACAAATTTATTTCTAAACCTGTTAACTTCTGAGAATTGTTCATCCATGATAAAAACAGTTTTGCTTTTCTGTGACTCCTTTCTCAGGAACTATCACATGGAAATGTAGATTTCTATTTCTATCAGTTTGTTTGAGGATAAGCCTAAATGGGTCTTAAATGTCTGAAGTAAAAAATGTGTAATGAGGAGTAAAAGGGCCTATCGGTAATGTAATTATTATAATGTTATAAAATAAAATAAATTTTCATTTAGCCAAATGAGAATAAGGTTAAAGATATGTGATAGTGAGGAAATGTCCATTATTCGTAGAATAAGGGATTTATTATGTAAGTGTATAAGCAAAGAATTACCAGATATAAGATTTGAGGTGAGTTCAAATAAGAAAATGGAACTGATAATATAAGAAGACTTAGAAATTGTCTTTGAACAAGACACCCGGAAGGAAACGAACCAAAATATGTAGATAAAAGTGAATATTGAAACTGAGATGAAATTTAAGTGAGAGATGAGGAAATGAGACTAGTAGATAGGATGTCTGAAAAGCAAGAGGTTATATTTGCTGATTTAGATTTCCTTTTTGTTAGTAGGTAAAGCTCTTATGTAAAAGCCAGGAGGAGGGTCAGTCATGCAAAGGAAGTCCGGGTGTGAGTACAGATGAAGACCAGATAGGCAGACATCTGGTCTTCCAGTCCCCTCACTGCTGGACCTCAGGTCCAAATGTGACTGTGTCTCTATCACATGTTTCACTCACAGCCCTGCCCTCAACAGTGGAGGAAAACATTCTCATTCACACACTGAGGAGAGAGAGGTAAGAGGGTATAGGGAAGATGAGTTTAGGGAAGGCAGCATGGTGAGTGACTAACTTCCTTACTCTGATATCCTAATCATCATTTTCAAATACTTTATATCTTCTGACTGCGGATGGAGCTTGTGTAAGTAAATTCTGCTTTCCATTATAACAGGGCTTTTATATTTGGTTTGTTTCATATAGGAAGAACCCTATGTGATGTACAGGAAATCTGATAAGCCTTTGTATGGAAATGACAGATTTGAAGGGTATTGCCTGGATCTGTTGAAAGAATTGTCAAACATCTTGGGCTTCATTTATGATGTCAAACTCGTCCCTGATGGCAAATATGGAGCCCAGAATGACAAAGGAGAGTGGAATGGAATGGTCAAAGAACTTATAGATCATGTAAGCAAAAATGCATGTCTTATAGTTGAGTTTTAAGTGTCTGATAAAATGCATAGCTAGAAGTCAAAGAAAAAAAAAATGATTCTAAGTCAGCATCGGAAGAAATGTTACACTTATTTGAATCCTAAAAATGGTTTAAAAAGTAGAAGGAAACAATGTAGAAATAGAGTTGCTTACGTAGAAGGGCAAGTAAGGACACAAATTGGGGACAAAAATGTATGGATCCATCCATCATACGGAAGAGTAAACCTGAGTGATTCTTAAATTTGATAAAGAATTCTACAGTTTGCGGCTCAAAGTCTCATCTTGTCAGCTGATTTTATGACCAAGTGGCTCCTTTTTTGCTTTATTTACATGCCCTTTTTAAAGACATACCCCTGCAGATTTTTCTTCCATTTACTTCCAGAATGTGTGTATGTCTGTGTGTGTGTGTGTGTGTGTGTGTGTGTGTGTGTGTGTGTGTGTGTGTGTGTATTTTATACCTTCTGGCTTCTCTTTGCTAGTAACTACCATTTCACAAACCTAACTGTGTAAATCAAATGCTTTTATAGTAAAGCCAATCATTACAGAAGCTTCTTGCATGAAAAACATTTGAAATTAAGAAGTATAGATCAGGAGTACCCAGAAACGTCCAGACATTTGCTGGGAAGTGATACAAATAAGACAATTATTTCAAACTTGCTTTTGCAGAAGGCTGATCTGGCAGTGGCTCCTCTAACCATTACCTATGTTCGGGAGAAAGTCATTGACTTCTCCAAGCCCTTCATGACCCTGGGTATCAGCATTCTCTACCGGAAGCCCAATGGTACCAATCCAGGAGTGTTCTCCTTCCTCAACCCCCTGTCTCCTGACATTTGGATGTATGTGCTCTTAGCCTGCTTGGGAGTCAGTTGTGTACTCTTTGTGATTGCAAGGTGAGTTCGAGAACTACTGAATTTACCAGAGATCTAGGTGTGCCTCAGACTGACATGTGTGTTCTAGAGGTAAATACAGGTTAAGAACATTAAAGTGTTGTTTTAGTTTTGCCTACTGCTCCATTCTGTCAAGTTTGCCCTCACAAAGGCCATGCTGTAAATGAGTATCTTCTAATTTTTTATAAAGTTACTTTTAAAAGACAAGATGATATTTTTTATATGAATTTAACTTTCTCAGTATTTCAAGCAACATAAAATGTTCATTTACCCATTTTCTCTGAATTATATTATAACGAAAGCAACAGCTCACCTAATAAATCTAAAACATTTCAACAGGAAGAGTAAAATGCTGTCCAGACACTTGACCCCTGGAATATTCAGTTAAGCAAAACAGGAGAAAGTTATCTAGTAATTGTTGTAGCAAATGAGAAATACTGGGATGAAACAAGGTTATGAATCCTCAGGAACAAAGAAAAATACTTTGAAGATTTTATAGAATTTATTTTTTAAAACTATAGAGAGTTAAAGAGAATTCTAGAAATAACTATGAAAAGAAAAATTACTAGCATGTAGAGTCTAGAGGCATGAAATATTTATGCTACCATTGATGATTCAGTTTAGGTTTTTTTCCTGAGATAACTCTATATTTAACCATTCCACTTTCCACCATTCTTCAAAGGATTTTTATACCTTTCAGTAGATGATATTTTCTAAATACCTTTGATGGTGAATTTGAAAGAAACACAGCTATTTTCTCTTTCTGTTGGCTTAAACATTTGATATCCCTAGATGGACCGTGTAAAAAAATAATTGCTTTTGTATGTCCCCCACTCATTTTCAATCTTTTTAATCTTTCAACAAAACTCAGTGAACTTTCTTCCCTGATCAATTTTTGTTTTCCCGCCAGGAATTTCGATGAGAAAAATTTCTTCAGGCTAGCTCTCTGTCATTGTCCACTCTCTGGTTTTGATGAATGCCAAGGAACTCTTTCCCTGGCATAATTATAAGGAATGTTTGGGAAAACAACCCAGGATAGAAAAGTCTTAGAGATCCATGAGGCACATATGGTCAAACTGAATGAATGTGTGCTCTCACATGTGGGTATTTATATATTCAACAGGAAATAAATGTTTTCTCCATACCCCATATCTTATCATTACCAGACCCCAGATCATCTTCCAGATTTTGCCCAACTATTAACTACGTTTAAGTAATGATCAAAGCTCTCTTCCATATGTCGTACCACAAAAAAATAATATGTTAAAAGTAGTATAGTGATACTATCCTCTGGTACTTTAGTGCTCTAAATCAATGGTTCTCAACTAGGAGAGACTTTGTCTTTCAGCTAACATTTGGCCCTGTTCTAAAAACATTTTTTTGGTTATCACAACCAAGAGTGCAAAACGGTACTGGTATAAAGTGGGTACAGTTCATAGATGCCACTGAACGTCCTACAGTAGGCACATAGCTCCCCACAATAAAGAATTACCCCTAAATGTCAACAGCACCAAGATTGAGAGACAATGTTTTAAATAATTAAAGAAGATGTTGTTTTGGGTATCAAATTTTCAGAGACAAGTTGCTGAGCTTTGGGGGTGCATTTCTCATTACTGTCTACTAAGTGAAATTAATACAGCCCTAGAATGGCTATTTCAAACATGACTACTTGATGTACATTGTAACGATGGTTAAGACATTTTACATTGGCTCGTTGTTCCATTCCTCTCCTCTGGGGCCCGCATCTGTTGGGTGATATTGGAGACAGTGGAGCAAACCAAACAGCAGAGGGAAGTGGGTTTCCATATCCCCCAGTCTGTGGTTCTGTCTAGGCTGTGATGTTGATGAGTAGAAGAGGCAAGACAATGTTGATGACCAAATATTTAGCATACTGATTTGATCATGGCCAGTGGGAAACAAAACGTATCAGCAGCATCCAGAAGTTCTTATAAGCATACGGGCTGAATGTACCCTTACACTTGACCCCAACTGTGCCTTTCACTTGCCTTTTTTTGCCATCAGAACATGTCTGAATAATGTAACATTTGGTCATTTTCCCCTCCTTACTCTGGTTGTTTCTCTATCAGCTGTTAGTGACCCACAGCCCTATATTTTCTGACTTCATTCTATTTCTATTAAGAACACACCCTGCAATCAATACACTCCACTCAGTGTTCCTACTCACCGACAGCACCATTTATAAACCAGCTCTTCATTTAGCTTATTCTCCTTGTTGCCCCCTACTTGCTACCTCTCCTCTCACTCTGGGTTTTGGAAAGGTGGAATTGTATGCATCCAATGCACACTTGCAAACAGCATGGTGGTGGAACGTGGGAAGTAACTCCCTGAGGTACACAGGTGCACTGCCATGGGGATCATCCTCTCAACTATATTCATCTCTACACCCTTGAATCCATTTCCACTTCTACTTCATAAAGCCACTAAATATATTTTGGAGGTGATTCCCAAAGACAAAATCCTTGTTGAATATACGTGCCACTTCACTTTTACTTCCCACCATCATAGCTAGAGACCATGAACTTGGTCACTCTGCACCAAGAAGCCAAGATGTGAAACAGCTTTCTGTTATCACCTTAGTGGTTTGCATTCAAAATAGTGAAGTAGAAGTAAAAAAGTTAATCTCCTAATCATCTTTAGCTCTAGAGAGGCTTTTGAATTTGCGTTTTGAAGTGTATCCTTTTATGTCCTTTTAAAGGGGAAAAAATAAAGCCCATCACCGCTTTTGGACTAATGTTCTCACTAGACAGATGCTTAAAAATCATTTGCTAAACTGAATTGAATTCATAAAGTTAGACAAACTAAGAAAAACCATAAAAATTTAAGTTACTATGACTTGTTTAGTTTATGATTCTATAAATGTGCATCTCAGTGTTTTTGTTTTGTGGTTAACATTCTTTAATTGCTTTTTGCAAAATATTCAACCCCAAAGAATTATGTCCATCATGAATACACAATTTAAATAAACCAAATATCCAGACATAATGTCTGCTTACATTTTATGATTTATGTTTGCCTTCTTAAACCTGAACATTTTCTAAGTTGGCTTTGGCAAAAAACAAACTGTAACTCAAAGGTTGTAATACAAAGCCAGTGGTTATATCACAAACTCAAATAGAGCTCTCCCCTTTAAAAGATGAACATATCTCCCTTTCTTCATGAGGTCCAATATTCATTCTCAGCCATAAAAAGAATCCCTTAATTAGAGATCTTCAGTCTGAAGATTGTTTTATATCCTTCATTCAAGTAAAAGCTTGGCATATATAAACATAAACCCAAGATGAACCTTTATATTTCAACATAATGCTACTCCTTTATATGCAAATTTTGACACAGATTCTAAGCACATTTGTACCTTTCTCTGTTATTTTACTAAAGATCAGTATCAATTGGGAATAGCAACTTCAGAACATCATTGTGCAGGTCCTATATTAATTTTCCCCCAGCCTTCCTGATGCTGACATTGCTGTCACGTTGGCTACCTTTAAGCAGGCACTGGGCATTTCAAACTGAAATATCTACATCCAGGCAACAGGTGGGTCTATTGCATTATGAAAAAACCAGTGTCTTATAGCCCAGGATCCTACTGATAGCTAATAGTCCTCAGTCCAACCCCAAATCACTCCGAGTCCTAGAGAGAAAGAACCTCAAATATCTCTGCAGACCAGGCAGAGTCATACTGCTGCTTAGGCAGTTTTCTTTTTTTCCATAGAAAATTAGACTAATTGTTCACTTAGAACTGCAAAGTATAAAACACTGACACAAGTTAAAAGCAGAATTTTTTTTTTATTTTTTTTCAACGTTTTTATTTATTTTTGAGACAGAGAGAGACAGAGCATGAACAGGGGAGGGGCAGAGACAGAGGGAGACACAGAATCTGAAACAGGCTGCAGGCTCTGAGCGGTCAGCACAGAGCCCGATGCGGGGCTCGAACTCACAGGCCGTGAGATCATGACCTGAGCCGAAGTCGGACGCTTAACCGACCGAGCCACCCAGGCGCCCCAAAAGCAGAATTTCAAAGAGGAAGTGGTGAGGTCATTGATCAGAGCATACATGAGGAAGAAATACCTGACTATCAGGGGGTTAGTGGTTGCCAGGTTTTATGGTCTGTTTAGAAAACTCCTCCTTTTGAGTGCATGAGCCTCCTAATTTATTGCAATTAGTATTTTAAAATTATTGTACAAGTGACAATGATATTGTTGAAGTAACAGCATCTTTACTGTGCATACTGTTTCAATTAGTGGGTTCATTAATATCGGTATTCATTTCTTCAGCTCAGTAAACTACTATGGTTAGAAGAGTGTATAAATTCAAAACTTAATTATATTGTTGAAACAGTAATTAAAATGTATTGGCATGGCATTATCAATTGCAGCTATATTCACAAGCTTCACAGGAACCTGCGCTGTGAACCCTGCAGCTGTGGAGAAGGTTCAGTAATGAGTTGGATACCATTATTGTGGCGTAAACTATAAGGCTGTTATCCTGGTACCCCTAATTCTGATGAGGAGACCCTGTACACTTTCCAGAAGGTGTCCAGGGTTTTAGGGAATGGTTTTGCATTCAGAGGGTCTGCCCAGTTCCTTGTGCATGATTCATAGTGTGCCCTGCTTTTTGCTCTAGATAATGTATTCACCTTAATCCCAGTTCTCCCCATTGTGTCAGCAACCTGCTATTGTTTACTGCTGAAACCTTATGGCTGGAGAGCATTCCGTATGTTCTTACCGGTTTTATGGGGTTTTAACATTACTCTAACGCTCCTGCTTGCATTCAAAGGACCCAATGGCAAATGGCAAAGCTTCCAGCCTAAGGACTCCTGCATTTTAAATCATTTCCAGATCACTTTGCCGAGCATCTGCTAATGTCTCTTTGGAAAAATAAGTGCCCCCTGGCAAGATAGCCCTACAAAATAACCACAGAGCAGGCAACTCCTTGGGCTACAAAGGTCAGACAGATTTTTCGAAAACAGAGAAAGAACCAAAAATCTCTTCCTCAGATTTTTATTTTCACACATCCCAGAGATATCTGGATTCCATCTTGTTTACAAATAAGGAAACTGAGGCCAGAGAAGTTAAGTGACTTGTTGAAGATCGACTTCCTCACCTGCTAGGGCTGCTGATCAAGTGACTACAATCCGTCATTCTATCAACAAAATAAAAACAAATCAAAAGGGAAATTTGAATGTAAAGCTCTCCAGGGAGACAAGCTATAGAGTTAACACTCATGAACCCTATCCCTATCCCCTGGTCCAGGATACTTCTAAGTTTAAACTTTGTCTCTTCATTGAAAGATTATGATTTTCCTTTCCATATATGAACTGAACAAAATCGAATATACCCCAAATCCACACCTTCTTTTTGTTCACTAATTTTTTCACAATTGCAGGTCTTTTGATGCGTTATGAAATCATTAAACCACATACTTCTTTTAAGCATCTGTCCACAGATGCCCCTCGCAGGCAAGGCACCCCTTCACTTTGTGTCCCCCAGCCTCTAGCAACATAGTATCTTGACACTTGGTATGAAACCAGTGTATGTAGCAGTCATTGCTGCTTGGTGGGGTAAACACTTGGGATGAGTGAACCTTTCTTTACAGCCCAACTAGTTGTTCAGTAAAATGGAAATGAATGAAAACTCAGAAGAATCCAGTAAATGTAGGTCGGAGACGTACAATTCCAGCCAACCAAAGCACTTGGCCTAGAAATAAGAAGTTTGGTAAATATAATGTCTCAAGTCTCCTTTGACCTTGCCCACCAAAGCTGTAAGTTGATGAATATTGCCTTTACTGTTTGGGTTTGATTACTTTCACCATTGATTGTTGGGTTTTCTTTATTGTTCAGCAAGTTTTGCTGGTGCCACGTGCATTTATCTGATGTTTACAGACTGTTTCTGTTAACTATGCAGGTTTACACCCTACGAGTGGTATAACCCCCACCCATGCAACCCTGACTCAGATGTGGTGGAAAACAATTTTACTTTACTAAATAGTTTCTGGTTTGGAGTTGGCGCTCTCATGCAGCAAGGTACATCGGTTGCCCATCTTTGTCACAGGCATCCCAGAGTCTGCTGACAGGCTTTGTTGCTGGTAAACTCCACCCTAAAGCGAGAGGGTAGGCTGAAAAACCATCTCAGGAATCAAAAAAAAATAGAACCTGACCTTCCCAGCCAGTTCTAAAAATAGCAAAGATAAAAATGTGAACTAAATGGAACCTCTTGCTATATTTCTAAAATAAGACTTCTACCAAGCAGTGAATACAAATGTTCCTAGAAGGAAGTAAAGGGTAAAGTACCTTAGAAATGGTTTACAAATTTGCACAGGTGGAGGTATCAGATCTTTCCTTTTCAGCCATAACTGTGCAAGCCAAGGGTTCGAAAGGAGTGGAATTTGAATCCTTTGAAAATTAAGTTGGCTGACATTTTTCCAATAGCTGACACTAACTAAATTGTTACCACTCTGGCAACCCTACTGGGATCCATCTTAGCTTGTAACTTTTCAGTCTTCCTTGATCAGTAAGCACAGCAACAGTAAACTCTCAAGGTTGAGGAAATGAAATCCAATCCACAGAGTTGTAATATATTTTCTATAGTTCCTATCATGTGGGGATTTTGATTTTGGTGGGGAAGGAGGAGGGAGTTTTTTTAAACTTTGGAAGAAATCCAACGCTTTCGTGGATTTTCCTCAGCTTTGATTCTAGGCGTATGGTCTAGAAAAGACTTCCCAAGATTAAATGCATTAATTTAAGAAAATCATAAGTCACAGATGCTGTCGCTTTAGAATAATCTGCTCATTTGACAATAAGCTGCTAAATAAATTGGCAAAGAAAATTCAGCAAGAATATATATTAAACATGTTTGTTACTTGGGGGTGAACCTAAGGCTTCTCATAAGGGAGTTGTTATAATACCACTGGAAATGTTTACATTCTGTGTCTACAAATGATAGAGAGAGAGAACAAGGGTCTGTAGTGTGGAAATGCCAAATATTTGAGGCAAGTGAGTAAATTCTCTCATCTGGCAGTTCAGCATAGTTTATGTGGGCATCGTTAAATACGTATAGACATAGCACCTAATTTACTACGAATCAGTTGGGTAAGTTTAGAGCATCGCACAGAACTTTAAGTTCTGCAGGAAAACCCATTAGAAGCTATATACTGCTTTACCAATGCATTTAATTTTTAGGACATTTATCTTGTAAGGAATTACTTTCAAAAAATAGGGAGACCGACCCCTCCCCCACACACTATAGCTTGCCTTTCTATACCATTAGAATAGAAAAATATAGACATGGGTTTCAAAGAACACGCAGCAAGTCCATGCAGGTATATATGATCATGACTGTCTTGTGTCATATGAGTGCACCCACCTCCCCAAATCTCTTTCATATTCTGTTTGGAGTTTACCATCATCCACAGCAAACCATGGGATGCAGTGTCTGATCGTTACCACTACCTTGGGTACATGACAGTCAGCCCCAACCAGACTCTGCTTGTTTTTCAAGAAGTTTAAAAATATTTGTCAGTTGAAATATCATCGTATACAAATTTGTGGTACTGATGACTCCTAGTGCATCTGTCTTTAGCATGTGGCATTGGGCCAGGTAGCAACCTTCTGTATCAACTGTTGTGCTCTCTCTTGTTAGCAGAAGCTTGTCACTGTACTCAATTGGAAACCATTTGTTTAATTTCTTTTTTAATGTGATGATCAGACTTTCTCTTTTCTACAGAGCGTGAGCAAAGTCTGGATCAGGATTGGCTGTCATGTCTGCCGTAAAAGGCACTAAAGGGACTTCAGCAAGTATTGTCTCTCATCCCAAAATTTTCTAAGGATGTTTCACTCAACTTTTATTGTTTTCATAACTTCATTCTCTCTACTTCTGAACTTGGACAGATCATCTCTATTGAGGAAAGCCATTTCTAAGTATTTCAGTTAACACTGAGGGTCATGAAAGTCACAAAACTATGTGACAATAAAAAACACAATGACATATCCAGAAATCTAATTTATATCATATGCCAAGGGTTTAAAATGCAATCTGAGTAGGTTTCTACTAATTATTTTTTTCAATTTCCACAACTTCATTCAAAAGTACATTTATTTTAAATATGCTAGATGCGAATTTGTATTTTTTGTTACCTGTCAGAGGTTGGTTATCAATGGGTTTATCCAGTTTTGCTGCCGCATAATACATAATTACACAAATAACAAATTACTACCTTATATTTTCACGAATGCTACAAAATAACATAAGCATAAATTTATAGGAGAAAATCTATAACTATAAGCTAAGAAAATATATCTATATTAACTGTATTACTTCTTTCCCATGGCTATTTTATGAAATAAATGGTATTTTAATGATAAGCAACTAAAGATCTAAATAATATCACACTGCCAAAAGGCTGCTAGATCAATTAAGTACAAAGATATGAAACAACCTTGGGCATTAAACACACGCAGACACCCACAGGCATATAAATCCCATTAAACCACAAGATTAAAACAACAGCAACAAACTATCCCACTAAATCCTTGGAGGCAATTTAATGGAAACTATTATAAATCTGTGTAATATTACACACCCAAATTCAAACAAACAAAAGAAGGAAATACAAATTGCAATGAAACTATTTACCTCATTAAAAGAGAATAAAGCTCCTAGATTTCCTAAGAGCATTAGGAAAATATATCTGTTAATTCAAAGCCCGGAAACTCTGCCAACCTTGATCTGCTTATCATGAGCCCCGAGCTGGCTTTGATTTCATGAGCAATATGTGTGTCTGTTTATAGATTAAATTTGAGCATAAACTCATTTATCTGTAGATTGGTAAACTCCAATTCCCCTTTCCATCTTAAGCCATTGACTACAAAACTTCAAAACACCCAATCAGAATAGCGAAAGAATCTTTGAAACCAGATATTTCCCCTGTTCTACTTCACGTTTTGGATTTTTACATTCAGGGTGTTTTTCTTCCACTTTTTAACTAGTCATATAAACTTATCATGCCCCCAAGTTCATGGAGGAAATGCCAAGTACAGAACCCATGGTGAATTTCAGGCAAGCAGAGTAGCCAAAATCTACCCATGAATCAGAACAACTGGAATGAGCCCTGCATATCCCCTTCTATCCCTTTTAATTCTACTACTGGATTTATTGACCTTCATAGCTCAGGTTGACCAACAGTTTTGAGCTAGGGAGTCTTCACAAATGTCTAACCTTTGTGTAAGGACACTTGGCCCATAGACCCTTTCTTTTAGAGAGAAAGGGTCTCTTAGAAAACATGTTAAGTGCCTCTCCATGTTATCTTTCACAATATTCACTGGATGACATATAAAAATGGATTTTTTTTTACCAGAAAGAGCCCCTTTCCACTTAAGAAACAGCCAGTCATTGATGTATAATTAATAAAAGAGCACTTTAAAAAAACAAAAGTATGTTTTTCAATGAATACATTCTCCTCAGTCAATTAAGAATATACATTAGAAAAAAAATAATTTTGACTTTAAAAGTAGCATAAAACAATGAAAAAGGATTCATCTGCTGTCAAGTGTGGCTTTATCCTATTTTATTTTATTGTAAAATCCTAATGTCTTATTAAAGTACATGAGACAAATGGCATAATATGTTAATCTTTTAAAAGTTTCTCATATCCTTTAACCTTAAATAAAAATATGTTAGCACTTCAAAGTTTTCATAGCTGTATAAAAACTGATAAGACTTTATTTCACACAATAAGGTACATATCTAAAAGTTTAACAAAAGCATCCAAAGATTGGGGGTTGACTTTTCAACAAAAACAAGCAAACAAACTCAGATCTAAGCAACTAAACTAACTGTATAAATTTTAGACATAGAATATCTCAGGGTTAAACACATTTAATACCATCAAATGTCAATAAGTTGCATTTTAAGCAGTAATTGTGATTAGTGAAAAAGATTATTTAGATTTTGCTCTAATTCGAAAAAATACTTCTATTTCACCTACACACAAGAGAGCAAGTCTTTGATGGCTTTATAATTTTCATGTCACAAAAATGCATTATCTCTAGACTAGTGTTGAATCATAAGTCTTCTCTCTTTTAACTTTGCTTAACACTCTTATTCTGGTGACACCATCACAGGATCAGAGCTGATGCCCAAAGCTCTATCAACCAGAATAGTTGGCGGGATATGGTGGTTTTTCACCTTAATCATCATTTCATCCTACACTGCCAACCTGGCTGCCTTCTTGACAGTGGAGAGAATGGAATCCCCCATAGATTCAGCAGATGATCTGGCAAAGCAAACCAAGATAGAATATGGGGCAGTCAGAGATGGATCCACAATGACCTTCTTCAAGGTAAGAAACTGACAATGGGTTCTCAATGGTTACCTCATACCGAGGGGAGGGAAACGTGGAATAGAAGAGTCTCTCTTAAAAATAAAGATGGGGGGGGGGCAGGTTTAAAAAAAATAATAAAATTTACTATGACACACTCCCATTACAAGGAACATATGTGCCCCCAGCAGTCAGTATAAAGCAGTTTCTCTGGTTCCTCTATCCCCAGTTTAGTACACTCAGATCTATAGGTCAGCATCTTCTTGCCGTCACTAGAACAACAACAGCAACAAAAATGCTGTTTTCTGAATACAGCTCAACTACCCATTAACTAATCACTCATGCATGGGACCTATAAAACGAAGATTCCTTAATTTGAAATTCTGACAGATTACAGAATACTTGAATATCATTGTTTTGTTCTTTCTGTTCTGTATCTAATGAGATAGAAACGGATAACAAATAAACATATTGACACTGGAATTTATTTGGAGATTCAGAACCAAAAACATTCTGAGGGAGTCCAGTCAAATATTGTATCTGCACCAGTGAGGACGGTGCCACCAGGGTAGCCTGAAGCTTTCCAATAGCTTGGAGTGCCTTCCAAAACACCAAAGGAGAATTAAAGTTAGAGTCACATAGTTTTATTGTCAAGCGCATTTCATTGTTCCAGTATTTGTAATTACTTACTTAGAGTGATGCAACTGATTTCTTCCTTGCCTATGAAATAAGCCTTAGTACTTTTATTATGCAATCTCGGACACAATAGGCTCCATGGGTAGGCGGGGTGGTGGGATTTCAATAGATCCTGGGAGGTGTAGAGATAACAAAAACACCTTAGAGATCATGAAGGTCAGCCCTTGGCTTTACTTATGAAGAGAACAAAGCCTTCAGAAGCTAAATTATCTGCTCAAAGTCACAAGCCTGGTCTATGACAGGGATGGGTTAGACCTTCTTTTAAGAGGCAACTGTACATGTGAAGACAAAGAAAAAGAAAAACAGTAGCGCAACCGAAATAAATTCTAAAAACACCTGTGTCAAGGTTTCACATCTAGATTACCAAAAATGAAGTTGTCATCCCAGGATTGAGTAGATACTAATTTAGGAATAAAAAAACTAAGGGTGAAAAAAGGAACAATTCGTTGTTACCAGTGTTGGTTCACCAAAACAGGTACCACTTATGCAGTAAATTTTATTCAACAATAACAATACTAATTAATAAATAAAAATTACTTTGTTTTAAGAGTAAACTATACCCAGAGGTTTATCAAAAACAGAGCACCATAAAAAGTTAGGATTTACTTTTCCTCTCTGTTAGAAAAAAAATGATTTTTAAACATTCTTTTCATTTTAAGAAATATGTCATTGATTTAGTGAATGTATAAAGGGCGGTGATTGTTTCTTCCCTAGACGAGTGTTGTTTTAAGGACAAATGACATTAAATATATGGCTTTCCATGCTTCTGAAAGCTTGGATTTTTGTAAAATCAATAGTGTGAAGAGACAGAAGTTACTCCAAGCCAGTGATTCATCATGATGCTTGTCAGAAACCAGGAAAGTTACCTGCAAGGCATATAGGACTGAGGGACACTGCCAAAGTAGAATTGGGTATGTCTGAAAAAAATCTGAAATGATTTACCTCTTTTACCAGTATCAGAAAGTTTTAAAGTATTGGGAAGTAGATAAGTAGAGGCAGAGAAGATTCTCCTACCTTCTGGATGTATACTACAAATACAGAAGAGAGAGAGGCTGCCATTTGCAAAAGCAATGGGCCTGACGTTACTCCTGTGCAAATCATCTGTGTATTCACAAAGCATCCCTTGGCCTCATTTTGATCTCTCTCTGCCCACATGCCTCTTTGTATATAAAGGGTGCTGGTCCCCATTATTCCAGCAGGACCCTGGGGTGGCCACATTACAGTGTGTTGGATAGCGCATTTCCCTACAACAGTCATGAGCTACTCTCACAACTTCTACTCCCTGGGCATTTTCATAGAGGGTTCCTGCTTGCTCCTTGGCCCTGAAAATGAGGCACAAATGAAAGTGGTCTCTCAGGTCACCAGGCAAATGATGATTCAAGAAACATCTCAGGGGAAAGAATGTGATCATAGTACCAGCAACAGCAGTGAAAAGTAGCAGCATGCCCAGCACCCTAGCTCATAGCCACGCACTCTGTTTCTAAATGTTCTACATAGATGATCTCATCTGATCCTCATAAAGACCATTTGAGGCAAGTACTGATATTATTCCCATTATACAAAGAAAATGAGGCACAACTCAGTTAAATAGCTTGCCCCAAATTTACAAATCTGTCAATGGAAGAGGCAGGCTTCAGCCAAACCTCAGAGTAAGCTCCTTGAAGGTAGAGAATTTCTTTCTTTTGTTTGCCATTATGTCCCCAGAACCTAAAGCAATGCCTAGCACATAGCAGGCCCTCAGAAAACATGTTTCCAAAAACCAAACAAATGTACTAATGAATTCTAAGAAAGATGGAGGGAGGGAAGAGAGCAAGTGTCTTTGTCCATTCAGACTACTGTCATGAAATACCACAGACTGGGTAGCTTATAAAAAATAGAAATGTGTTTCTCCACTTCCAGAGGCTGGAAGTCTGAGATCAAGGCGTTAGCATGGTTGAGTTGAGGGCCCTCTTTCAGGTCACAGACTCTTTACTGTATCCTCACATGGAGGAAGGGACAAGGGTTCTCTCTGGAGCCTCTTTAATAAGGCACTCATCCCATTCATAATGGCTCCATCCTCATGACTTCAACACCTCCCAAAGGCCTCACTTCTTAATACTATCATCTTTGGGGGTTAAAGATTCCAACATACAAATTTCAGGGGACACATTCAGACCACAGCAGCAGGGATAATAGAGACCCACACAGGAAAAGACACTGTTGCCATGTTCCTCGATTTACAAGTTAGCTTGTAGCCCAGCAACCTTATTTATCAAGAAGGAATTTATTTGTAAAAAGAGAACAAGGACTAAATCCGATTTAGTTTTCCCCTTGAGGGAGGCAAGCTGTCAGAAAGCTTCAGAGGGATACACACTCAGGGTTCTTAAGCTGGATTACTCCACAAGGGAAAGAAACATTCCAGGCTGTCAGCTCTCAGGGTAGTTCCACCTGGAGTCACTGAGTGACAGTAGTTAATGGTCAAAAACCTCAGTCCTGACCGTGCTCTTCATTACCATTTCACCTCGGCTGTGCCATCGGGGCTCCCTCCCTCACTTTCTCTCAGTTGAAGACAATATCCTCTCTTGGGCTATTGAATGAGTAAGAAAAACCATCTTTGCTTAGTATAACCTGGATCAGAATCCATTTTGGGGTCATAATCCATTTGCTCAGATGGGTCTCATCTCCACTCAACCACAAGGAAGGTTCTAATAAGAAGCATTTTATCACACACAGTGTAACTTCAAGTGCTTTTGTTCCCAGGGGAAGAAACTTTTTTTTTTCCTACCTCTGGCAGCATCCAAATGGTAGAAATCTGTCCTTTTGTTTTCAAATTGATTCTAAATGGTTTTTAGAGCTATGGAATAGGAAGTACCGAAAAGGAAAGAACTGTAGAAATTATCAAAATTTGTGAAGACACAAAATACCCTAATTGCTCACATGTGGTCTCTAGACCACAAGAATTTAGAGAAGTTTCTCTTTGAAAAGTGTGGCCAGAAGTTGCTTACTAAAGTTTCAGTCAAAATCTATTGGTTTTTTTCCGCTAGACTTTTCTACTATTGCAGACAGAACAACCCTAGATTTCAAATTTAGTTTACTTGATTTTCAACATGAAAAACACCCCAAAATTTAATTTGTTCAAATAGCTCAGGTGAAATTCCGCTCTCTACCATCTGAATTCAGGTAAGGCTGAGGGAATAAACTGACATCTATTAAGCAAGTGTTAGTCAAGGTACTATGTGTCTAAGACAGGAAAGGCTGAAGCAGTTTTCCTTCATTGAGTCATTTGTATACAGAATAACTACATTGGTCATCAGAGACTGTGTTTACACAAGAAAACCAGGGTTAAATCATAAATTCAATTTCACATGCATTCACAAAGCTCTAGGTGGACACCTGGAATTTGATATTGTCCAGAGAAAGGAACAACTCTTAAGTTTTGTGGCCAAAGTCACTCTGTTAATGATGCTTATTAAACATTATATTTTCTCAAGGTTGTCAGCACTTTGAGTCTTAAAGTCTTCAACACTAGGGATGATATAATATCTATTTGTTCAAAGGATGTCAGTTACCACTAGGCCAATTACCAAGACAAGGTTAAAGAGAGGAAGAGTATTTTATCAGCCATCCAGGGACTGTTAAAGATGTCTCAGGAAATCCCCTGATATTTGGGGATCTTTTATTTCTCCTTGTCTTGTTTGTATTGCTAATAAATGAACTCTTTTTATAAGTCAGTGTTTTAATAATTTAGAATTTCAAGAGACTTCATTTGGGAGAATTTTTCAACAAACTCCCTTTTCTTTATCCCACTAGGGATAATACTAAATCATAATATGATATTAACTGGATTGGTTTCTCAACTCTCTGCTGCAGAATTTCTTGGTTCTTTCTACTGTTTCAAACGCTTGAACGGTAAAAGTTTTCCCTGCCCTTCTAACTCCCCAAGACCACCACCAGCATCTTAGGAAGTACAAAGATCAGTCAGTTCATGGCCAACCTGTGGACACAACGTGGGTGTAGCATCCCCAAGGTCAACACGAACCATTACCTCATTTATACCCAAGAAAATTGACAGCAATGGCATCCAGCTCCAGCTTTCCCTTTCATAATGGAGCACTAAGACATTAGTTTTCTCCATCTCTCATAGAAGGTAAGGAAAGTACAAAACTTCTGTTCTTTCTCCTTGATGTAATTCTATTAATTACCTTTCAGGGTAAAGGGAATAGTCCAAACTTTGGTCTCATGATGACAGTTTAGCAAGTCACATTTTTTTTTCCAGTTAAAGAAGGCCTTGTAAAAAGTCTAAGCACAGTTTGAGATCTAAAAAGGAGGATATCCCAGTGCCCCTTGCAAACCAACCTCCAAACAGAATAATGGTGCCAGTCTATTGTTCAGAGATAGAGGATACCAGCCAGTCTTCTCAGGAGATATGCCTAACACCAATTGCTGGGATATAAATTAAAATTTATGGTGAAGTGCTTCAGATTACATATTCTGGAGCAAGGCAGCATAGCTTCAGATTCTGACTTTATTAGCTATATTAGCTAAGATAGTAATTGGTTTGTTATTAGCTTATTAGCTATACTGACCTTGGCAAGTTTTTTAAACTCCATGCCCCTGATTTCCCTTTCTGTTTATTGAGGATAAAAGCTAGCTTATAAGATTATTTTAAGGAATAAATAACTTCATAGAGGTCATGTGTTTATAATACTACTTGGAAAATTGCAAACAATCAGGACGTTAGAATTTACTGTAATTTTCACCAATAACATCATCACCATTAGCATTCAACACCCCTACCTATAAGTCCTACTTTTCTAATTCCTGTGGATTTAAAAAACTCTAATTTGGTCCTTGTTCCACTTTCTTACTGTCACTGATCTCTGAAAGGTGTGCCTTCTACTAACGGACAAAGAAATCCAGAGGAAATACCTGTGCCCCCAAGATCTCAAAGACCTCCAGAGGCCAGGCCAAACAAAGACTTAGTCTTTGGAAGCTTTCCTAAATGCATACATGGTGTTTGCAGAAGGACTACTTCCAGATGGTAGGTAGGAAACAGATGGTGAGGATGTCCTTAGAATTCAACTTAGAAGCAGAGTACAGTAGTTCAGATGGATTCATCTTAATTTATATGCTTTCTAAGATCTCCAATTTGACCAGCACCTGAGGTTGGCACTGTAAGAGACAAGAGAGGGACAGGTATAAAAGTGTGTACAAAGCTTGAAGACCTGAAGAGCAATAAAGAGACAAGATGCACACAGACTTGTTAAATACAATGCAACATGGGACTAAGTAGCATGTCTTGTGCAGACAGGAAGTGGTGTGAACATCAGAAGTCCTTGTGAGCCAGAAAGGTAGAAAATGCTCATGTAAGAAATGTTTCGCAGTAGAAGCTTGCCTTGTAACAAATCACTATCCTCTCAGACCCAAGCCAGAGAATTACACAGATTAGATCATGATTCAGTCTAAAATGACTTGGATAAAATAGGTTTAAAAAAATCATAACAGACTTGTCATTTCTGGCTTTCATGGTCTACGGACTTTGGACCAGCTATGGGAATAAGGGACTCTCTAACCTTTATAATCTCCTTCCAGGGGGTGGTTAGGAGCTGTCATCAAGCCCAAAGACATTTCAAAAAAGTTATTGAGCACCACACCAGTGGAACTGAAGCAATGAGCCATTATGAGGAGACAGGTTTCAGACAGAAATAGTCATATAAAGAAGCACAAAATGAAAGACATTTCTCAAACTTCTCTGCATAAGAAGATATTAGCTTGTGTTTGAAAGATTCAGCTAATTTTACCACCAGTACCCAAAATGTTAAGTCCCGTAGGTTAAAACTGTATTTGTTTGGGAAGAAATCTATGAGGTCAATTAAAGCTAACCTTTTTCAAATCCTGTAATATTGCCTGTAATGGACCAATCTTTAACTCTAGACAGGAGGAAAAAAACATGAAAAATGTTTTAGCAAAGGTGTGTAAATCCCACTGAGGGAGTTTTTTAAAGGGGAACATGAATTTTTAAAACCTTGGAGATTCTGCAAATGTCATAACTTTCTATCAAGAGCATGATCAACTGCAATGATCATATTACATACATTTGAAAGACAGAAGCCCTCACTATAAGTATAAATGTTTTCTTCTGAGATCTTTTGTAGTGATTTTTGTAATTTAAATATTTTTAAAATTTCGTGAGAATGTATTATTTAATGAAATAATATATTTAATTGTGTGTGTTAGAGAAAATGATTGCTTTGAAGGCAACTATTTGCTCCCAAAGCTTGGATTTCTACATAGATGATTTCCACATCTTTGATTGATTTTTAAGATTGTTCTTAAATCAGGATTTATCTAAAGAAAAAAAGTAAATTGAAGGTTTTAAAATGTAACTGGTTTTGGCATTTTATTTGTTAAACGTGCATATATTCACCACATTTATAATATCACTTTTATAAGGTTATAAAGATCAAATATTAATAATTTATCCCAGTGTGTATGCATGTGTGTGTGGTTATGCATATATATATGTATATATGTATATATAGGTATATTTATATATGCTTATATATATGTATATGTATATGTATATGTATATGTATATGTATATGTATATGTATATGTATATGTATAAGCATATATAAACATGGATCTCTATATAAAGTCTTCAGATGTATTGGTCTTATATAGAATTGCACAATTATTCATTTTACTAAATAATAGGATTATACATCTCCAATGTAGAAGCTTTATAACCTGGTTCAAGAAATATTGTGATAAATAATGCTTATCTCAGTAAAAATGAGATATTAGAGGCACATGTCTATAAGACAGAGGTTCTACCAGTCTTAAGACCATCTTACACTGAAGAATTTACACATATTTATACACACAGGAAGAAACCCTGAAACTGAAAACAACAGAACTATATGAAATACAAAATACTGTTAAAGGAAAAAATATAAACAATATCCACACTTCTAACTAGGTCCCAACTGTCACACTCCTGAAAATTCTTACGTTTTGTCTAAATTTATGTAAATAGTTCCATATGTTACATGATGACTACAAGAGGTACAGGGGCTCTGATTATCAGAAAAATACCAATGCTACTTACTGCAATTGTTTCTTTAGAAAACTTAGCTGTTAAAACTAGCCAAGTCATGAGTTTGTTGTTCTGTGTATTAAAACAGATCCCCTGTCGATCCCTGCCCCCACCCCCCCCTGCCCCATTGCTTAAGAACACAGACCCTGGAGCCATATTGCTGGAATCAAACCCTGGCTTTATCATTTCCTCATGTGGTTTTCTGATTCCTCACCTATAAAACAGACATGGTAATGGAATCTTTCTCATGTGATAACCGTGAAGATTAAATGAATTAATATATGCAAAGTGCTTAGAATACTGTTTGTCAAACAGTAAACCCTGCATGTTCTGGTTCTTATTACTGCTTTCAATAAGTAGTTTTTAACTGCACACAGACACATTGTAAATCATTTCCCAGTGAGTGTTTAACTCCCATGCACTATAGGGAGACCAAAAAACAATAAATGGTGGTCATCAAATGGAGATACTATAGCACTCTCTTATAACATATTTTAGATGAAAAAATGCTTAATCTTTGCCAACAATGTTTCATCGGCATCAGAAGAGCCACATAATCAGATTTAACCAGGCAAAATGAAATTATTGAAACCTGATGCTCCTGCAGTATTAACAAAAAAAAAAAGATGATCTAAGATTTAATAAATGAAACCTTCTCGGTTTTAGTGACTTGCTAAGAAGCTCGGAGTACTTTACAAATATTCTAATTAACCTTTGGCATATTCATTGAAATAAGAGGCATTCACTGCTTCTATTTTTTTTAATATGTATTATTTAAAATGATTTAGCAGGCTGAGACTACAGAAGATTTAGAAGTGCAAAAGTATCCAGACTATCATTCAAACAGTTCCATTTAAGAATTATTAAGACTTGTGGGGTGCCTGGGAGGCTCAGTTGGTTAAGCATCCGACTTCAGCTCGGGTCATAATCTCACAGTCTGTGAGTTTGAGCCCCATGTTGGGTTCTGTGCTGACAGTTCAGAGCCTGGAGCCTGTTTCAGATTCTGTATTTCCCTCTCTCTCTGCCCCTCCCCTGCTCATGCTTGGTCTCGGTCTCAAAAATAAATAAAAACATTGAAAAAAATAAAAATAAATTTAAAAAAAAGAATTATTAAGACTTGTGTCTTAAAAATGGAAAATGTATTAAAAAGGAATAAATCTAATGGCTATCAAAATGGTACTTTTTGACCTAATAAAAAATAAACATTACAAAACAGGGTATGACAATGGCCAGAACTCGGGGGTAAAGAGGAAAGAGATCCTAATTCTGTGCTTGTTCTTTCACTAACTAAATGTGACCTTCTGTGTGTCTCCAAAGTCAGGACCTGAGTTAAATAATACAAAGGAGTTGGTCCAGAGAGTAGAACATGGAGGTTAAAGAATCCTGAAGGCAAACTGTGCCAATCATGCAGTTCTTCTTGTAGATTTCCAGTGGTAGAAAACTGACTGTGTCCTAAGGTGTTAGGGCCAACTACAGATATTTCTAGCAGTTGAAAAGGTTTTTATGTAGCCACATTTTGGGTCTTCCCATATCTCTAAGCTCCCCAGCTTCTCAAATAGTCTACAATTCCAAATGTGGAATACAATGGAGCCCCATAACAGCAAAATTGCTAAATGATGAAAGAGAATTTTAAATGGAAGCAGAAGGGTGCTATTCTCTGCTACATTTTGTTTACCATCATTAAGCACCAGCGAGAATAACAAGAGGGGGTTAGAGGAATTGTAGAATGTTTCCTGTACCTTCAACTTGACCAAGTGCTCTACCAAATGGTAGTTTTCTTACTGAGAAGAAGGTTTTGCCTTCGATGCTTCAAAGGAGTCCATGCCAGCTAGACTTCCCCTCTAGCACCCCAGGGACTTCATATCAGGAATAACCTTCTACTCTGAGAAGGAAGAAGTAGTTGTGGTTGAATTAGATCCATGACCTCTGGCTCCATAGAGAAGACTACTCATATTGTGGTATGAAGAGCATGCTAACTTAGGGAACATTGTGTTACCAAGGTGTGACGAGATAAGAAAAGAAATAAAGAGTTTATAAGTTGTGTAGTTCACGGATATTGTGATGGCACCAAGTACATGATCAGCAGATACTTGTCCTTGAGGGCTGTTGAGTGCTGTTAATAAGCCACATGTTTTACAAGCTGTATGCTAATCACAAGTAGTAAGACCACAGATAGGTCTGTCATGTATTGAAAAGTTAGACAACCCCCACGCAGATAATTTGAGAACCACACCTGATAAGGCTCAATAACAGGCTTGTAGGTTTTGAGTTGAATCTTTTCATCTCCTTCCATGATCTTCAACTCCTAGGCTCCCAACACTTGTCCATTTACCATAAATGAACCAATCATTTACTTTGTTTTGTCCTCAACTTCCCTAGGCTAAAAATCCAGTTTTCTATTCACAACATCCATTTTTAATAAAATTTAAACATGATAAAAAAAATAGATGTTTTATGGGATTTTTTTATATGGAGGCTGACTCCAAGTTTGTGTTAACATGAAACAAAATAGCAAGCTACTTCAGAGAATAATATGAGTTTATGAATTTAAGCTATATTGTCATATGTAGAGCAAATGAAATTAAATTCATTCTCAGAAGAAATTTTGTAATAAGGATATCCACCTTCCCAAGATCATTACAGTCCAGTGGAAAGAACATTTAATTTAAGATGTTGGGAGTCCTGGGTTCCAGTATCAGCCCTGACACTAACTAGTTCTGTGACTTTCATGAAGTCTCTAAATCTTCTACATCAAAATTTTCTCCTCTCTGAAAATGGCGGTTTGAATGAGCCAATTTCTAAAGTCTCTGACAACTTTAAAATTTCATACTTCTAAGAAAATTATTTTCCCTTAAAGTAGTTCCCTGACGGAGGAATAATTTTCCCAGATGTGTATTTACTGCCGAAAGACAGACTGACCTCCCTGCACTCCTTTGAGTTGCTCTTTATTGTAAATTTAGCATTATCTCTTTCTTAGGGGTTGAAATCATCCAACAAATGAGGCATTGACCCTATTCCCAAAAAGCATGCCTTTGTCCTGGAGACATGAGCTCCAGTTTGCAGATATCTCTGGGGTTGAGGAGTAATTCGCAGGGGCCTAATCGTGATCGAATGGCTTCCATAAAATACCAGTATCTATAAGGTACTGTTTATTGAATTGTTGTTTGTCTCACAGGACGTTTCTCAGGGGGGATCTTCAAATGCCTAACAATCCAAAATAAAGCCATCTGTCCTCCCTTAACTCATAAAGCCTACAGCATTAACCCAGGTCCTAAATAGAGTTAGGAATTAAGTGAGCCCCCAGGACCACTTGAGCATGAATAACCACGCCAGAGCTGATTCCACAGGTATTCCATTTATTGCTTATGGCCCCAAATCATGTTTTAAGCTTCTCTGCACTCCTGAGATGATATACCCTATGCTTGCCAAAGATGCTGTCTAGTGTGTAGGGGCTGGAATTAGCTCAGAATTATCAGTAATTCCCATAATGTCTTTCATTTTCAAAACAAATGGAGGGGAGTGTTGATGCAAATGAAGACAAATTCAGGAAAAAAATTGGAAAAATATGGAAATTACAGAGTAAAATGTAAAACGTCTAATCATAGATCATTATTCAAAAGAATAGAAAATCCATATCCAAGCAATATGAAAACTAGGACAGTATATTTTAACAAAGAAAGACAATGAGATAATGTAACGTATAGATGCATATATCATATGCATCATATTTATGGTTTATTATTGAATCTATCAAAAAGCTGAATAAGGGAAAAGACAAAATCATAGAACACTTTGAAATGAAATATTCAGTCCTCATTTTCTAAAATATAGTTGCAATTAAAATTGAATACGTACATAAAAAGCATATAAATACAGCACAGTTTCCTGATCTGAATTTCAACTTGAAAAGAACATTTATATTCTAAGTTTTCTAGAAAAGATAAGAGTGAATGGCAGTTCTTTCATAAATAAAGCAGCGAAAGCATGTGATTTATCTCAAGGCTGTCCCCAGCAAAGGCATGCTGTCAGGTATTGAGAGGGACATACCAGAAAGCAGTAAGACAATGCCAACTGAAGGTAAGTAGATGAAGGGGAATGGAGTAAGTAGAGTCCTGGAGTTAGCTAGTCACTCCTTGGCCCAGTGGGCCTTGAAGATCTGTTCTTAGTGACCACATTTCATTAGGCAAATGCTGTCATTGATAACAGTGTTCTTTCTTCCCCAACTGAAAGCAGCAAAAGGATTCTGAGCCAATGTCTTACATCGTTAATTGGCAAGATCCCCTTTTCCTTCAATGGTTGCCTCAGTGCTTCCAATGTTTCCCTGTAGTGAATTGGACTCGGCTCAACTACCAAACTGAAGTCCAAGGATCATCAACATTGGCTTCCTATGTGAAAAGGAAGAATCCCTATACTATTTGGACCACTGGGATTTTGAATGGCTTTAGGATGCATATTCTCAGAGCTCTTTTGCTGGGGGGGGTGTGCTTTCTTTACCTGCAGAAATCAAAGATATCTACCTATGAGAAGATGTGGGCATTTATGAGCAGCAGGCAGCAGACAGCCCTGGTAAAAAACAGTGATGAAGGGATCCAACGAGTACTCACCACTGACTATGCCCTATTGATGGAGTCCACCAGCATTGAGTATGTGACGCAGAGAAATTGCAACCTCACTCAGATTGGGGGCCTCATTGACTCCAAAGGTTATGGAGTGGGAACACCTATCGGTAAGAGAGGCAAGGCATCAGCCAAGACTGAGATGGGCAATGTCAATTATGAAGGATAGAAGGGAATAAACTCAGAGATACCTACTCCACACTCTGAGAAGTCCTACAATGCCTTTAGTGGACCAATAAATAAGGGAAATACTCATGTAGATCAGAGGCATGTTTTGAACTGACCATTCCCAGATATTTAACTTAATAAACTTTCAATCCACATTTCTTTTGAGTTCTGCCACTAGATATTTGTTTGAATATATAGACTGTATTATTTTTACCTTCAAAAAATATTTTTTAGACAAGGAACAACTCTTCCCTTCATTTATATAAATTTTTTAATTAATTTATTTATTTGGGAAGGGGGGGTGGAGGTGCAGAAAGAGAGGGAGAGAGAGAATCCGAAGCAGGCTCCAAGATGTCAGTGCAGAGCTTGACACGGGGCTCAAACCAACAAACAGTGAGATCATTACATGAGCTGAAATCAAGAGTCAGATGCTCAACAGACGGAGCCAGCCAGGTGCCCTGCTCAAAAAATATCTTTAAAAGAAAATCTTCCTGATTAATCCTCTTGACATTATTTCCTTCAGTACCTATACATGCCTATATAATTTTTCTATCTTAAATTATATTAGAATATAATGAAATTAATTATGCATGTAGATGATAAAAATTGAAAGGCTAAAGTTCCATGTCAATAGAAGTAAAATGAAAACTATATCTATAAAAGAAAAAAGTTAAAGATTAACTTATAGTTTTTTTCTGGCAATGTGTTAGATACAGTCAAGGATAACTAAAACCTCCAAATATTCCTATTTCTACATTTTGTGCTACTGCTTTCTCTAGGGATATTATTGCCTTGTCGGCATACAGACACATACAGCAAGGTTTTCTTGTGTGTCTAACATATAGAACTATATTCTATGCTTAAAGGACGATTATGGATTCCTCTCTATAGAAAAGTGTATTGGATAATGTTCGGGAATGGTGGTAATATGCTTTTCTTGAATGAGTCATTAGTAATTTTGTGATAAGCATTCCAAATTTTTTTTAATGTTTACCTTATTTTTGAGAGAGACAGTATGAGTGGAGAAGGGAAGAGTGAGGGGGGAGACAAAAAATCAAAGCAGGCTCCAGACTCTGAGCTGTCAGCACAGAGCCCAACGTGGGGTTCAAGCCCACAAACCGTGAGATCATGACCTGAGCCAAAGTCAGATGCTTAACCAATGGAGCCACCCAGGTGCCCCATGATAAACATTCCAAAGAAGAGGAATCAGAGGCCATCTTAGACCACCGGGCTAGTCTAATAAGCAGAAATCTTGGTTACAGTCAAGTCATATGTCATATTATAAAGAATCCAAGGTAGATTAGATGTGCTTGTTTATAGATAGTATAATTTTTGTTTTTTGAAAGGGATTGTCCAGTCCAACCCTCAACATTAGACAGGGATCAAAAATTCAAATGCTTACAGAGGCCAAGCAGATATTATAATTGAATAAGCTTGTTTGCTTGAGGAAGCAATAGGGAATGTAGCAACTTTGGAAAATTAGAGACCGCATGACACATCTAAAGGGGGCACCTGCCTTCTAGGTTAGTCAATTGCACGTGTGAGAATTTGAACACAAGTATGTAGATATTCCATTTTTCATTAAAAAAAAACCCCAGATTTTAGGGGTGCCTGGGTGGCTCAGTTGGTTAAGCATCCGACACAGGTCATGATCTCATGGTTTGTGAAGTCAGGCCCTGTAGTGGGGATTCTCTTGGGATTCTCTGTCTCTCTCCCTTTCTCTCTGCCCCTCCTGCTCTCTTTCTCTGTCTCTCTCAAAATAAACAAACTTAAAAAAATGAATTGAAAAACTTAAAATTTCGGATTTTAAGTGGACTGTCCTAATATTAGGACATTTAGCCACAAATTCATTAAAAAAAAGAGAGACTAGGTATCCCATATTCAGCTTTTGATCAGTATTAATTTAATTAACCAGATAAAGATCAACTTTCTTTACATTTCAGCATGAATACAAACCATTTTACTCCCTGCTATCTGGTGTTAGAAATGTATGTTACGGAGAAATTAACTCTA
The DNA here is from genome assembly GCF_028749965.1 of Puma concolor. Lineage (NCBI taxonomy): Eukaryota > Metazoa > Chordata > Mammalia > Carnivora > Felidae > Puma > Puma concolor. The sequence goes on along the minus strand of NC_141675.1, from coordinate 144,995,897 downwards.
TTATTGTTACTAAGAATGTATTCCGAATAAATCTGCAGAATGATTTAGCTAAGGAAACTATAATACTTTCTTGTCTCTTTCTTTTCAATAACTTTCCCTGATGACAGTACTAATACTGCTAGTAAAGTGTATATTTGTGTTTCCCCAACTGGAAAACTCTCCTGTGATTAAGCCAACGTGTTCTGCAGGGGACTCAGTGGGATTGTTAGACATTAATTAAAAGAATACCGTGACTCTTTTTGAAAAAAGTCTATTTCCCAGCCAAGCTTTGTCACCTCATTTTTGATAACATGGGTGGGGGGAGTGAGGCAGATGCTATTTTTATATATTCCATAACTGCTGCCTTCAGGTAAATGGGCTGATAAATGGATAAGTCAGACAAAAACACGAGGAGTGGGTGCTTTTGCCCAAATCTCTCCAAATCAAGACCTTAAGACTGATTGCATTATATTCTGCATCTTCTCAGAGCAGTAATTGTGGTCTCCACCTAGAATTATGTTTAGATTAAATTATAGAGTTGAAAACCGCACTTTTCTCATTTTGTCTTCCACCCCAGAAGCCCACCTGACCACCTTTCAACTAGGCCTTGCTCACCAGATTTCCTGTCTGGCAATAATGATGGAAAATAACAATGGGTCTCACTCCTCCTGAGAATATTTGTACTTTACCATGAGACATTTCATGGGCATTTCTTCCAATGAACAGAATATAACACTACGGTTAAAATTTGGGGGTAGGGCAAATAGAAAGGAAGCAAGGGACTTCTTTCTGCAACAGTCCTGAATCAATGCAGCAATTTAAAAATTACTCTGGCCTCCTGTAAATGAGGCTGACCCTCTGATGAGTATCACTGTATTTTATATGATATGATATGATATGATATGATATGATATGATATGATATGATATGATATAGAGATTTGAATGTTCCAATTCAGTCTACTTTTTGCCAATCTCACCCATACTCTGATACACAAGATCCAAAGTTGAAGAGCCTTCCCCCCTCCCTAGATAAAGAGAAATACACTCCAGGAATTTTTCATACTGGTTATAAACCTGTCAGGCTTTTAAACCAAAAACAATGAAGGAATAATTGGAACAGATGGCAGACCTCAGAGAGAATACATCCCTTGGGAATACAGCTGTTGGATAAATTTGTGAGATGCTTCTTCTATGATGAATTGACTCTTTAAGAAAGCTCAGTTGCTATTCGGGAAGATCTGTGTGTGTGTATATATATATATATATATATATATATATATATATATATATATATATGTTTTTTCAAGTGACTTGTCATAAATCACTTCTCATGTCACTCAGTCCACTTAAGTAACAACAACAAAGAATGAAGCTTAAATATATTCAGATACAAAAAGTTCTCCACACACTTCAGTTCTTGCTCTCACTGACTCCCTGAAGGCTTCAGACTTTTTCCCATGGTCAAAGGTTGGCAAAGTCAGCTCAGTCATGACACAAGATTGAAGCCTTTGCTTCTTTGAGACTCTCAGGACAAAAGTTCTGGAAATGTGCTTCCTGAGGGATTTGAAATAAAGCTTCAAGAGAATGAGAGCAGTTATGGCTTAAACAGGTTACCAGGAGGCTGGAAATTACCCTCCTTAGAGAATAACTTTAAACGGAGATCCGATCCCCATCTGTCTGAATGTTTCAGGTATTGTGCAGCCTGAAGGCAGAAGGGGAGCACCAGTCAACATTTACTGAGGGCCCACTGTGCATACTGCTAGGATTACAGTGGCAACCCCTACCGTAAGAATCATTCTTAGGCTCTTCAAAGCATTTTATTATACATTGAAGCAAAGCTCTCCTGGTTTCACTTAATTGCTCACATGCTATGGGTATGTTAATGGTGCTAATTTGGACACTAACCATTATTCTGGGGGTGTTTAAGCAAGCGGCCAATATCTTTTAATTTGGTTTACAAGAGCCATTGTCTCACCAAAAATCCATTCTTTTAATTGACAAGCCACAATCTAACTCCAAAACATTTTGCTCTTCTTTTAAACTTGATTTTGACTACTGACAATGACTTTAGGAAGTCTTGGGAGGAAAGAAAGAAAAATGACAAATGCCACAATGTGAACCTTCTGTTTTTCCAACATAAAATATGCCATGGAACATAAGGTTTGTGTATGTGGAGGTTGAAGGCAGGAAGGGGGGCAGGCTGTGGAGTAGAGAAAACAGCTTTCCTGGAAATAACACTAGGTAAGAAGTAAGAGGAAATGAGTTAAATCCTTGCCTCTGCCAGTAACTAGTACTTTTACTCATGCTTTCACATCCTAAATTTCTTGGAGTCTAAAATACGTGGACTGGACTATATGATTTCTAGATCTCTTTTGGTTCTAAGATGACACATTTTTCTACTTCCTATCTTTTGCATTTTTTTTTAATTTCTAACAAAAAAGAACTTTAGAGTTTGCAAACAGAAAGAGCCAAGGTGTACTACCTTCCTAATGAGTAGAAGAAATGCTAACGAAAATTCTTAACATCCAAGGAAAAATTGAGTAAATGCATCTCACCATCTTTTAATCTCTTCCTTTGCATTAATTGGCATAGGAATCCAGTACTGGGCAAGCTATGGCTACAGACAGATGTCAGTACTTTTAACATAATTAAAAGTTTGATGACATTACTAGAAGTTTGAGTATAAAAAATATCAATGAAGTCCTTGCAAATTTTCCAAACATAACTGAATTTTGTAGAACCTTTGAAGTATCCAAAACCTAATCTTAATGGCATATTACTAAGTGTATTAGTCAGTATGGGCTAATTACTGTAACCAACATTTACTATTTTCAAATGGCTTACACAGTAAATGTTTCTTGACCTTGTCATGGTCCGACGTGGACTGAAAGAGAGACTTCTTCATGTAGTCATCCTGGGACCCAAACTCCTTCCAGTTGGTGGTTCCACTATCCCTAGTGACTTGAAGTCCTTTCCTTCCTACTGAATATTTGGGGAAAGGGAGAGAGAAACTAGAGAATCATGTTGGGAGAATGTGAAATAGGACTGGAAATAGTCCTATGTCACTTCAGCTCCTAATGGCTGGAAACTGATCACATCACCATACTGAATGAATTGTAAGGAAGACTGGGAAATGTCTAGCTGCTGCCCTAGGAAGAAGACAAGATGGTACAGGTGTTCATCTAGCCAGACTGTCAAAATATTAAACAACTGAGAAAAAATAGAATCTGAACAACGAAATCCCCGATGTGGGGAGAGATTTATGAAAAACTCACCAGAAGCAAGCGTATGTCACAGAATCCCCAGCTCAGCTTTTCCCTGTTTAAAAGGAACAGACAGCCTGGGCAAGAGTTAATCTCAGCATGTCAGCTATCCATTCTCCAATTATGTTGATCTTTCAAAATATAGAATTCAACTTGTGTGCCCTTTGCCAATCAATTTGTGGATTGGGATTTCCCAACAGCCATAACATAGTTACCTTTCAGACAATAATCCTTCTTGACATCTTCAACCCTTTGGTGACCAATATCCAAATGACATTCCTTACAGGCTCTCCTTACCGGGATAAAATCACTATCGCTATCCTTCAACTACAAGAGGAGGGCAAACTGCATATGATGAAAGAAAAGTGGTGGCGGGGAAATGGCTGCCCAGAGGAAGACAGCAAAGAGGCCAGTGCTCTGGGAGTAGAAAATATTGGGGGCATATTCATTGTTCTGGCTGCTGGACTGGTCCTCTCTGTATTTGTAGCCATTGGAGAATTTATATACAAATCACGGAAGAACAGTGATATTGAACAGGTGAGTCATCTCTTTCTAGGATTAGGTAGTTTTTAGTTTGTGTTATCTGTCTTAAGTTTGGGGGTTTTAAAGATGTCTGCCCTTTTTGTAACAGTCTATTGAATTAGATGCCCAGAAGAGCCATTTCTGAGTTAGAGCAAAGAGCTCTTGAATCCCTGCCAGGTGCTGCTGGCACTGCGGTGCCATCATTTATTAATGAGAAGAAGGAAGCGCCTTATATACTAAATCCAATTAGCCCTATTTGGAACAGCAGTGCAGAAATTCCAAACCCAGTTAATTTCTTGAACAGTTATTTGCTCTTAAGATAGAAATCCTCGATAAAGCAGGCAAGAAATAAATCCAAAATTGGAAAAGATATAAAAAGATCTTTGAGAGAAATGTTACCATCCTTTCTGGAAGTGTGGATGCTGAGCACATGTATGAATGCAAAGCAATTTACATAAAGATATAAATGCAGTATTTTGAAACTGAGCATTTACCTCTCCCAAAACATGATCTATAAAAAGGTAATTCATCAGGATTTTTTGGTCAGGAATATGATCAATAACACAGAATGACAATGAAATATATTAGAGACTTTATTTTTCCAGATTGTATTTAGGATCATAGTTGATTTCAACAGTCAACCATTTTTGCCTGTCACTTTTATTTTTGATGGAAATCACACCAGGAGCTCCTACCATTCTGTATAAGATGATTATATTAAAGATAATTCTTTCATAAGCATACTAGAATAAACAAAGTACAAACCTCATGCCCATCATAGTGCATTAGACCACCCATTCAATTTAAAATTATTGTTAGAATTTTGAGACTATAAACTATTAATAACATGGCTAGTTTAATGCTCAGCTGTCACTGTCTTGAAATTACTAATCATTTTTAAACAAGGGGTTCCACATTTTCCCTTTGTATTGGGCCCCACAAATTATGTAGCCAGTTCTGATTAATAATTTCACACCAGTCCCACCTCCTTTTAAGTGGAAACTCTCTTTCAGCTCCCAAAGCTGGGGATGATTGATTATAACTTGGTTTTATCATGATAATTTTCCCAAAATTACAAGGCAATTGTGAGAACATTAAACGCCCCTTTTTTAGATTTTTTTAGAGAAAACTATCTTTACTTAAAAGGGAAAATGGACTGTTCTGCTTTGTTTTAACTTTCAATTTGCTCTTGAGGTGTCTTGTTTTATGCAACTAACTTGAAAAATAAAAGCTTGTATATGTTATGCTTTTAATGTGCTTCTCATAATTGCCAGCTTCATTTGATTTAAATTTTCATTTAAACATTCATTTTTGCTTCTGATTTATTCATTTTTTTCTATATTTTTTTCTCATTTCTTTTTGCATGCAAGGCTTTTTGTTTCTTTTATGGACTGAAGTGTAAACAAACCCATCCAACCAACTCCACTTCTGGAACCACTTTATCTACGGATTTAGAATGTGGCAAATTAATTCGAGAGGAGAGAGGGATTCGGACACAGTCCTCAGTTCACACTGTGTAATCAGTTAAAAAAAAAAAAAGTGTGCCCAGTAGAAATTGTTTCTGCTAATTGGTATTGTTGATGATATCTGTATCTTTTAAGCATAAATAGCCATAATTCTTTATCCTTTCAAGTGACTCTAGACACTGAATTCAATGCACTGAAAACATGCACATTCTGTGTTGAAACCGAGGTGTATTAGGGGCATATAAACTTCAATATATGTGTATTTTCCAGAATCTGCTATACCATCAAGATAACGGTTATCTTAGTTCTATATTTATGTGTTAAAAATAAGCAAGTCTTTCTTCATGAAAAAGTAGATGTAGATTTTCAACAGTGCAAAGCATAAAAACAAAATGCTAGTATGGTGGAATTCTTTTTTATCTTTGTGGACCTTTTGTTTTTCTTTTTTTTTTAAACTCCTGTTTCCCTCTCCCTGTCCCTTCTGTTCTATGTAGATCCACATATTCAAACTACCCGAAACCCTAACTTTTGGTAGTAAGTCCATAACAACGTTGACGTTCAACTCAAATTGATTCCACTATTTAAAATGTATTATTTACACAAAGACTCAAGGTGTCTTATATTTTAAAAATTGAAAAACGTGATCCAGAAAATGTAAACTAAACTTGAACCCTCTGGCATCACAGAAGAGCATTAGCTATGCTGAACTTCACTTAGAAAGGCACAACTCAGTCGAAAATGATTCTTGGGTCGAAATTCATTAACATCAAGCTCTCACGTAACATTTACCTGACAACTCTCTGTACGTTCAGATCATAGTATGTTCAGAGTCTCCAAGGAACTGTGGTTTTTTTCATGCTGCAGACTATTTCTTGCAAGCTCCAGACAAACTCCTAAACTAGGAACTAACACATAGCATCTTCTATTTTCCACTGACTCACTTTCACTATGCATTGACGAACATCTTTTCACAAGATGTAATTTTATTCCTTTCCTACTCACCCAGCATAGAGTGGTTGTTCTCCTCACAATCTTTTCTGAGCATTAACACTTTCACACTCATTTCTTTGGATGCTTTGTCATTATCAATTCACTCCAAGTATATTAGGGAGAAGGGCAAGGAGGAGAAAATAAATAGAGGAAAGAATTTCCATACACATTAGTTACAGATCTCTAGATTTATTTTCCACCTGCATTCAAAATGTTGTAAATAATTCCCACTCTAACTCAGCTTGGTGACATAAGAAACCAACTGCATACTTAATTTGTTGTGATGGAGGATGTCTGCCTGCCCTCTGAGCTTCTTTTCCTCTTCACAGTGCATAGGGGAATTGAGGATGCCTTTCATCTTCCCCCAACATGGGATCAGTTGGTCTTTGTTCTCCTTAATGGGATTACCTTTTGACATGTGAAGTTAGCCCCAAAACATATTTCTCAGAATTAAAGATAAGCCATCTGTGCAATCATGTAGCATTTTGCCTTCTCTTTGCTTAGCTTTAAATGGGTTCCAATTTTTGAACCACAGGTCCCTCCAGTCAAAACTATATTTCTCCAGTAACGCATGTATAGGAAAGTTGACTCCTGCCCTGATTTTCTCAATCTTGCTTTCTTCTTTAAATAAATGTGCTTTTAAGAAAATATCTCTAAATTACACTAACATTTATCTACTGTTATTAAAGTGAAAGCAGCACACTTTGTCCTGGGTCAGAGTTTACATCTTCATAATCAATAGAGGCAAACATTGGAGTATTTTAGTATTCAGAATTTATTGATTCTGTATGTGGAAACCACAAATTACATGAGTTTATCTTCCCAGGGACTATTTAATAAATCAAAGATGCTACCAAAAAAGTTCAAGGGTGATTGATGAAGTTGAGATGATCAAGGGGTTAGCGATAACAAAATCTGCTTTTCTACAGAGACTCTCCTTTGAAAGTGTAATTCAGAGTTTGGGTAAACTTAATAGTTGTGTGCCACTTTAAGATGTATACTACCTATTTCTGATATTTATATCTTATTTTACAGTTTTCAAAATGTTTTGAAATGATACAGCATTACATTTAATCCATTCAACAATTTTATTTCAGCTTTACTAACAGAGAAATAAGCAGTCAGCAACCTGGAGTCCTAGAATTTAGAATTATAGGAGAATTTTCAAAATCAACCAAACTTAGGTGCAGGTTCTAGTACAGCCACATGCTGAATCACAGTAGACAAGTGACTGCATTTCTCAGAGCCTTTGTTTCTTAGTAGGTAATATTAGGACATAATTTCTCGGTCATAAGGTACCATTGACAAGTGTTATTCAAATTAGATTTTCTGGTCAAGGAACCCATGGAACACTACTCTAAACTTTCTTTACGGCATGATATCTCAGTGTTTTTAACATGTTATGATGCATTGGGAATTTTCAACAAGATTGGAAAGCATTCAGTATTTCCCAAACTTATTAGATAGCAGAATCTGTTTTTCCCCCGAAGTATCTTGACAGACCATTTTCTACAGATCATACTCAGGGAATGCTGGCTTGATGATATGTACCTCATCCAGTGTTATTGTACAAAACACATTAACCATGCCTGGCACATCGTTGCCATTCAGTAAACAATGGTATTGACGATTGGGGTAGTTTTTAATTTCTCTGAGCCCTAGTTTCCTCATTTGTAAAATGAAGATAATTTGTTGACCTATATTTGCTTTGAGAATTAAATGAAATTCTATAATGGTATTGGAAATAAGATCATTTATAAGAATTCTGTTAATAGATATTGGTTAACAGATATTAGCCCCTTATGGAGAAATTAGGTATTGCTATCTGGTCATGTGGCCAGTAAGTACAATTTATCATGCATCTTAATACACTGTCTGGAAAAGAGGTTTTCCAATTACAGGTTCAAACTCTCTCTCTAAAACCACTTTTCCTCACACAATCATTAAAAATCAAGGACAAGTTCATTGCACCCCAGGGAAGGACCCAAACTGACAACACATGAGGATCCAGTAGAAGTCATGAACCTCATCTCTAGAAATTCTTATTTGATTAGTCCGGAAGGAGGGCAGGACAATAGTTTTTTAAGGTAGTCGGTTGATTTTACTGTGCAGTAGTGATCTAAAGCATAATCTTATGTGTGTAATCAGCATTCAATAATTCATTGATGTCTGTTGATTGATTCCAGAGGTACGACCACTAATTCTAAGCCAAGATATACTCACATATTTGGCATTCAATATTCAATAAACCCTTTATAGAGAGAGTTCAAAAAGAAACTGCACATCTTTGAGATAAAAATTTCATTATATTCAATTGATGACCTTCATGTTTAGTTATAGTTGCTAGACCTACTCAAAATGATCAAATAGGTAGTTTAATTGGTCTCTGTGCCCTTTTTTCCCTTGAAGAACGTCTATTCATTTCAGAAACCAAGGCTCCTTACACTTCTTTTTCTTTTTATACATGCCCTAGACAACCAATACTTGACATCAAGTAAATGACTGCTGAAACCACAGTGACTCCACCAGGGGCCATTGCATTTTAAGTGAAATTTAGAAAAAAAGAAACTTGAACATGAAAGAAAAAATTCCAAACTCTGTTTTTTTTGTCATTAGTTCTCAGAACTTTGGTGTACCTCAGAATCAACCGGGGAAATTATTTAAAATATGGATTATAGGTTCTACCTCCATAGATTGCTTCTCAGTGAGTGTAATCCAGGAATTGGTGACTTTTTAACAAAATCTGAAAGCGAATGCTTAAAATTAGTTGTAGACATTAGTTTCCATAAAAAAAAAATAGCTTCAATATAGCAGTTTTCTCCAAAATTAGGTCATGTACATGAGTTTTTTTAGTACAAGGGATTTTTTAAAAATACCTTTCCTTACATGAGCTTTTTTTCCCCCCAACAATCTTAAATACAGCTGTTTTACTATAAAACTTTGGTAAGCATGAGTTTTCTTTAAAGCTAGATGGAACACAGCAATTTGACTTCAAGTTAAGTGGTGAGGGTGAGATTTTATTAACATTGGCAGGTTATCTGTGGCTTATACTTTGAGGAATACTGTTTAAAGTTAGCAAGAGAGCAGAGAGGTGTTTGAAAAGATTGAACAGTGCATCGACAACTATGGAGCATCTAACGCTGTCTAATCCAATTCCTGACAAGCCTGTTTATAATCCAATGCAATAAGGAAAAAAATAAAGTTTATTTTGTCTTAGACTAAAATTAGAAGTTGAATTATTTTAGAGTTTTTCCAGCAAAACTGCAACTACCTGAGGACACATGGTGGGTAGAGATCATGCCCTTAGGAAAATCAGCTGGATTATATAGTTATAAACTATCCCCCCCCAAAAATATTTCCAAATACCTCATTACATTTGACTAGCATTATATTATGTTCTATATGAGCCATCTATGGCAAAGCAGCAAAACAATGAATCCCAATTAGTTTCCAAGCCCGTGACCCTTTATACTATAAGGTCTATTTCCCAGTAAGCAATTTAAAAGTAGCCTGAACAGCCTTGAAAAGCAAAAGGAAAGCAAGGCATTCCTACTTCTCGGACTATTTTCTGCACATCTGACTGTGCCAAATGGCATTATTAATTAACTCTTATAGATAATGAAAAATTTCTGCTTGATGCTGCAGTTTTAACTTGCCTTTAGGAACCATCTCATTATGCTTCCCGCAGTTATGGAATTTTATGTCCAGATGCACAGGCATATTAAAATCATTTTTGCTTTCAAAATCCTCTCTGTAGAGACTGATATCATGGAAAATGGGATTCTCCCTTAAATTTTCAAAAAAATTCTACTTACACAGATGAGAACGTTTTGGTGATAAAAGCCCAAATGTTCTATGTGGTTACACCTGCTACAAAATCTGAACTTTGCAGTCGTCAACCCAAATGGGCTAATTGGCCAAATTGCACAACCCCACCATGTCTCCGTGCTTCAGCGTATACACCCAGAAACACACAAAAAGCATGAGTAGGACCTGAGTGATGGAATAGAGTTACTGTCGCTCCTTTATCTACTAAGCTTAAGTTAGCAAAACCAGGATTTTCTTTGTATCCAATTTTTTAACTGAAGTGTTTAGACTTCAAATATTCAGATTTTTCCATTTCAAAAAAAGATTGTTGCCCTGATCAATTTAGTCCTTACCAACCATAGGAACTAAGAAACTACTGTCCCCAGGTAACCTACCCTAATATGCAATTATCTTTTTTTTTAATTTTTTTTTAATGTTTATTTATTTTTGAGAGAGAGAGAGAGAGACAGGGTGCAAGTAGGAGAGGGGCAGAGAGTGAAAGGGAGACACAGAATCCAAAGCAGGCTCCAGACTCTGAGCTGTCAGCAGAGAGCCCATTGTGGGGCTCGAACTCACGAACTGTGAGATCCTGACCTGAGCCAAAGTCAGACGCTTAAACTGACTGAGCCACCCAGGTGCCCCGATATGCAATTATCTTAAGTCCTAAGTATCAGTTGGCACATTATCAGATGCTTCCACACGTTCTCATTCATTTCTTCTGTAGTCAGATCACTTTATTTAGCAAGTCATTTGGAGAAATCTCAATCAGGTTATTTCTGTAATTGTACAAAGAGGTTTTCCTTTGCCTGGAAACCCAAACATTCATCAATTCACAGAGAGGCCAGGAAGCAATTAACATCCATTTAGAAATAACTTTTCCAGTGTATAGTGGCAGTGTCTTAAAACCAAACAAATTCTGAAAGGTGTAAATGACTCAACGAAAACAATGACCTGGGAGTCACAAGCCAAGAGTTCAGGTCCCTGTGCTGCTACTGAATAGCTATGTGACTTTGGGCAAGTCGTTGTCCCTCTCTTATTCTCAGTCTCCCCAGCTGTGACATAAAGGGATGACATTTTTTTCTTTTTTTTTTTTTTTAAGTTTATCTATTTATTTTGAGAAAGAAACAGAGACAGCGAGCAGGGGAGGGGCAGAGAGAGGGGGAGAGAGAGAGAGAATCCCAAGCAGGCTCCTTGTCAGCACAGAGCTCGATGTGGGGCTGAAACCCACAAACCATGAGATCATGACCTGAGCCAAAATCAAGAGTCGGACACTTAACTGACTGAGTCACCCAGGAGCCCCGAAGGGGTGATATTTAAAGTTCTCTGCAACCACAGTAATTTTTTAAGTTTAATAGAAAGTGGGAAGGAAATAAAAAGAAGGAGGACCAAACAACAACAAAAAAGCTTGACCAAATACCAAATACAAATATAAATATGATTGCGCAGTTACCTTAAACATACTAAATTTTTATTGTCATAAACAGAATTACCTTTTCCTGCCAGTGCTGCAGGATGAAATGGTCTACTCTGGATAAAGAGAAAACCGGCCATCATGGCATCAAAGAGTGAAAAAGTTCTCATCCAGTCATAAGCAAAGTGTAACAAACACAGGAAAGGCTACAAAAGTGGACTCATTCTTGACTCTGATGAGCCTACAGAGTAGGTGAAAGAAAGAAAGAAAGAAAGAAAGAAAGAAAGAAAGAAAGAAAGAAAGAAAGAAAGAAAGAAAGAAAACAAAATAAAACAAACCAACAAGCAAAACAAGACATAGCTAGAAGTTATTCATAGCTATGGAATGGGTTATATTCTCAGTCACAATTCAAGAGAGATGGGGAAACCTATTCTGTAAGTGGAACTTCAGTAATTCTGTTAAAGACAAAGGGAAACAAAGAAAAAGGTTGATGTGCTTTTATTTTCTATTGTTTTTACCCCATCCTCCTCCACCCTTAAGCGTCAATGTTTTTATCTGTACGGCTTCCAAGCCAGAGATGAATCAGACTCTTAGCATTTGAGTTTTAAGTAAACTTTACAGATTTGTAGTATAGACAAAAATCTTGGAAACCATGGCTTTCAGTCTCAAGAACCAGGTGTTTTGTTGAATAGATTAGTTGTTATTCGAAAAGCTTATCTGTAATTAACAAGAGCCAAAACCCAGAGGCCCAAGGTTGTGGAAATACACAAAATAATGATTTCTTCCCTCATGTTCCTATCCCTGACCAGCTTTTGACCACTAGGACAGAAGGGAAGAATGGGAGGGAAGTCATTAAATCTTAGTGGTACTGGAATCCCTGAGAGAAGGCTTCATGGCCATCCATGAGCCAAGTCCCAACTTGAGGACAGGAAAATAGAAACCTCAGAAAAGTTCTGGGAGATCTTGAACAGAAAATGCCATATTGGAGTTTACAGGGTATAGCCCAGGAGATGGGAAAACTTGAGAAAAATCTTACATCCAACTGTTTCCAGAATGGTGCAATAACAATATCTAGGTCATGAACCTATGAACAGCTTCGTAGAGTCCTGCTCAGTCCCAGAGCATCTCAGGGAAAACAGTGAAAACTCCATGGCACTTCTCAATGAAGAGCCTTGCAGAAGGGCTGAACCAGTGGATTGAAAGGTTGAGGTTGGAGTGGGAAAAGACTCAATGTGTAGACCTGACATGGAGACCATAGTGGGGCCACAAGCACCTAGAGGACTCAGCAGAGAAAGTGCAGCACTGATGGCCTCCTAGGATCCAACCCCAGTGGAAGCCAAAGAATGTAGTATGGCCATGGATCAGCTGCTCCCACCATCACCAATGCCCAGACCCTCTATTAAATTTCCCTAAGCCCAGATGCACCTGGGAAAGAAGAGAAGAAGAAGGGAGGAGGGGAGAGGTTCATATTAACTGAGCCATTAACCAAAAGAAACTCAGTTTTAAACAATGAGTGAGTTACATTGAGTTGACAACATCTACTAGTGGATGGGAACCTCTAAGGTGGGATCTGTTGTTATTTTTTTATGGCATCACATGGTTTTCTTGCACACCTAAGTTTATAGCTTGAGAAAAATGTATGTCCACTACATGTGGGCATAAGCTAGTACTGCAAGGACTCCACGGTAGTGCACATATACACTGTGGACACTAAAACCCTCCATCAGGTTCAATTTACCTCAAGGCCAAGGCCATTCTCTATATGAGAAGGGGCATACAAAGAATTTCTTGGAATTATATATTTATGGCCCTAACTCAGCCTCTGAGTTGCAGAAAGGACAGGCCCTCTTCTCCATGTGGTAATGGAAAGTCAGTCCTCATAGTATCATCTCAAGTTCAGCAATGGAGGCCTGCTCAGGTACACATGAGGCCAATAACAGAGGAAGTGTGTAGGCCCCGAGCTTGCACAAGGGGCTAAGGCAGACTTGGGAGATGTAGGGAAGCCAGAGAGAAGCCAGAAGGCCAGAGAAGAAAGTCATGGTGGCCTCTGATGGTGACTCCAGACAGGAGAAAGGCACTGGGAGTACCTTGGATTGGCATACAAACCCACATCTCTGCCATTTTTAAGCAAGCAGGGTTGCTCATCTCAGATATGTCCAGCCCACCTGAAGCTTATCCTCATGGCAGAAACAACTTGCAGCTGTCTAGTCATAATGCTTGGGGGGGACACTCTGCAGCCATCTCTCCAAACTCATCAGCAACTTTCGTGCCCTCCTGGAGCACGGGAAAGTCTCACTGCTCTTGAGCACACTTCAGAGGTCATGGGAGACAGTCTCCAACCAGCCTGATGATCAGCTCTGATGATATTTCTGCACTCAGTGACTGCTTCCTCTGAATATGGGACAGAAAGTGGGCACGATTTCCTTGTGTTTTCAGCTCCCTTCATCTATTAAGCTGTCCCCACATCTATTTGCCTTACTTCACCCCATGGGAGTTTGATCCCAAAACTTGCAAGTGAGGGGCCCCTTCTCTGGTATTCCTCAGCATCTAGGCTGTCCTAGCCCCTGGCTGGATGATTCTCCTTGAAAATAAACACAGAACAGTCCTAGCTTCATACCCCAGCCATAATCTCAGGGGCTGGGCCCTGAAGGCTCGAAGGCAAACTTTTACAATTCAAAGTGCCTTCTTTTTCCTTCTTTCAAACACCTAGCTGTTGTAATTAATAGCTTCAAAGACTGCAGTGGCTTCTATAGATCCACAAAAATCTATTTAAGAACTCAAAGCTGCAAATTTTACTTTTTTTCCTCTTTCTATGTCATCCCTACCCTGAGGGCAATGCATACAAAAGCTCTTGCTATAACTTTAAAAGTGGGAAAAAGGGCTCAGATTCAGAAGATTTGGAAAAGTACACGGATTAATATCAAAATGGAACATTGCTTCAGTGTTAACCTCACTTTTCAAAGTTTTCTATGAAATTATTCCTAATGTTAGAGGAGAACGAACTAATACCCCCAAGAATTTTGTAGAGTCTTGGGCAGCCACCCATAGTGAAAAATTTCTTAAAGAATTCTTAAAACTAAATAAATTATATATATATATATATATATATATATATATATATATATATACACACATATATATATGTGTGTGTGTGTGTGTGTGTGTGTGTGTGTATATATATATCCATTCCACAATAGACTTACACTTATTCTAATGGAAGAAAAGTTTTCTAAATAAAATCTTTAAACAAAAATGAACCCTAGAAAGATGATCCTCATGTATCTAGTGTCATTGACTAACCTTGTGTCCCCCATAGGTGTATGTTTATGGTTTGAAGGAACTCGGATTGGAAAACAGAGAATTCTGGGATATGCTTTCAGCTTACATCTAGGATCTGAGACAGCAAAGATGTTGGCACCAAATCTCAAGTGTGGGGGCAAAAAAAGTAAAATGGAGGAGACGAGAAGGAAAAGGACAGAGATGGTGAAAACGTGACATTAAAAAGAGCCAGGAGGGGCGCCTAGCTGGCTAAGTCAGTTGGGATTTCGATTTTGGCTCAGGTCACGATCACGGTTCGTGAGTTTGAGCCCCACGTCAGGCTCTGAGCTGACAGTTCAGAGCCTAGAACCTGCTTCGGATTCTGTCTCCCTCTCTCTCTGCTCCCCTGCTGGTTCTCTCTCTCTCTCAAAACTAAATAAAGATTAAAAATGTTTTAAAAAAAGAGAGATAGGAAAATAAGTTAGTGGGGTTGATATACTGTAGCCCCAGGGAAAATGTAGAAGGAGTGAAGAGCCAGTTGAAAATTAGCTGGGTAAGGAGTGGCTTCTGGGTGACAGGTGGGGATAGCAGACCACACTTTTAAGTTTTAGGCCAATGTCTAGATTTCCTCCATCCAGAAATTTTTGGCACAGATTCAGGAGATGAGAATCGGCTTCCTCATTAGCTTTCAGGCACAATTAATCATAATCACTATTCTCGAGGCTAATATGATGGCTGACTCCCAACCTCTCAGATATATATATATTTTTTTAATCCAAGGATGGCTGCATGAGAGGTGGCCCAGGAATTCTGAATGAACCCAGAAAACTGATAAAACCAGAGCAAATGGTAGCCAAATTCTGAGTTCTGGAATGCAAGAATTTCACACAAAATGGTATACACATAGCTACTCTAACAATATCCCTCCTCCTTCCTTAACATAATTAGTGGGGGATCACTGAAGCTTGATCTCTGCTCTTAGATCATCAATTATCCTGTGAAGACATAAAACACTTATGTAGAGAGGTGACCAGACTTTCCAAAGTCTTAAGGTAGCAAATGTATGAATAGGTTTCTGTTCTTATTCCTTAAAAAGTTTCCTGACATTTTGAACATTTTAGGTTTGTTCCCGTATTGAATCTCACAGTTTAAAAATGTTAAGGATGTGAATACTTAGACCATCTCGTTAAAAAGAAAAAAAAAAAAAATCATTGAGACACTGCCTCCAGACTATGATAGTAATTCAACCAAACCAAGAACATAACAGCAATGATAATCTCATCATTTCTCAGTAACCCATTCCTTGATTTCTATATTTGTTAAAATTCAGTCTATTTTACTAAAAATAGTCTTTACAAAAAAGGCTTCAAGTTAGAGCTTGCTTTCAAGTTAAAGCATATCTATATAAAATGAAAGCTTTTACATTTATAAAATGACACAAATATTATCTGTATCTTCAACACATAATGTGAAAATTTATTAGACAATGTCACAGACCGCTTCAAGTGTCTTTAAACAAAGAGCATAATAAAGAGAGAAACCTGTACAAAATGTAAGGTATAATGGTATTCACCCCAAGTTCTTCTAAATGTACCAATGAATAAAGCATGGAATGCATAAATGTTAAATATATAAGAGAAATCAGTCTGATAGTCACAATCTGATGCCACATTTGCAAACAGTATGAAAGCCAATACGAGACAGCTTAGCCTTGGTCCTTTCAATATTGTAAACCCAAATCAAATTTCAGCACACAGTTCTTCCTATAATGTAAAGGAAATCACTCCCCACCCCTAGACTCATTTTAGGTACAAAACAAGAATTCATTTAACTTCTCCCGTCCCTTCCAGGGGAATATTTGCAATAGAAGGATAAAGGTGCCAGGAGAAGAATAATTTATGTTCAGGTTCACACTAGTACCAAGAAACCAAATATTAAGGATTAATCCAAAGGAGGTGCCATGATGTCAGCAATTATTAAAAAAAAAAAAAAATCAAGACAAAGAGGAAGGTAAAAGAAAGCAAAAGAAGGCAGGAAAAGAGGACAGGGGAGCTCACTAGGGTCACACTACAGGCACAAAAGGAATGGAGAAGAGGAATGGTTTTCTGCAAAAGAAATAAGCAAGTCAGGGGTGCCTGGGTGGCTCAGATGGTTAAACATCTGACTTCAGCTCAGGTCATGATCTCACAGTTTGTGGGTTCGAGCCCCGCGTTGGGCTCTGTGCTGACAGCTCAGAGCCCAGAGCCTGCTTTGCATTCTGCGTCTCCCTCTCTCTCTGCCCCTCCCCTGCTCATGCGTGTGCTCGCGTGCGCTCTCTCTCTCTCTCAAAAATAAATAAACATTGGGGCGCCTGGGTGGCTCAGTCAGTTAAGCGTCCGACTTCAGCTCAGGTCACGATCTCGCGGTCTGTGAGTTCGAGCCCCGCGTCGGGCTCTGGGCTGATGGCTCAGAGCCTGGAGTCTGCTTCTGATTCTGTGTCTCCCTCTCTCTCTGCCCCTCCCCCGTTCATGCTCTGTCTCTCTTTGTCTCAAAAATAAATAAACGTTAAAAAATAAATAAATAAATAAACAAACAAACAAACATTGGAAGAAAGAGAGAGAGAGAGAGAGAGAGAGAGAGAGAGAGAAAGAAAGAAAGAAAGAAAGAAAGAAAGAAAGAAAGAAAGAAAGAAAGAAAGAAAGAAGGAAGGAAATCCTTCTTCTAAAACCAGGCGAACTACAGTGCTAGCTGAAGTTTCACTCATGGTTTCTAGTACATGAAATTGTTTCTCACTTTCCTTTCCTCTGCAAGAGAGGTCACATGCACATGTAGGTGCATGCACACAAGCACGCACACACACACACATGCGATCCCTGCACACACACACATCACTTTATCTTTGGACAGTGTTCAGAACGGCATAAATGGCACTAACACAGTTTATTACTATAAATCCATTCATAAGTGAATTTTCCTATCAAACTTATCATCATAGCAATTCACAGTAAATGGGTTCAGATGCATAGAGATAAGTTTTTTTTAATGGCAAAGAGCTGTGGCTAATTTTCATTTCTTTCTCATGCTTGAGCACCTATCCTTCAGAGGCAAGACACAAGCTGTCATAAATCTTATTACTGCATAAACACTAAAACATGTTATGAGCTGGCTGAAACAAATAAAATAAGCATTGAAAAATCTATGTATTAAACATGTATAGAACGTACTTTAACAAAACACTGGTGGAAACAAAGAATTGGTGCATAGAAGGGCATACAATGGATAATATTAAAGGATCATCAACTTTTCACTGTTCCTCCCTTCCTTCCATCCAAAAAAAAAAAAAAAAAAAAACACCAAAATACATATCAGTAAGTTTCATAGACTTAAACTATTTTCAGTGATATATACAATGTTATTTTTTTAAGTTTATTTATTCTGAGAGAGAGAGACAGTGTGAGTGGGGGAAGGACAGAGAGAGAGGGAGAGAACGAATCCCAAGCAGATTCCGTGCTGCCAGCATAGAGCCCAATTTGGGGCTCAAACTCATGAAATCATGAGATCATATCCTGAAACCAAGAGTCAGACACTTACATGACTGAACCACCCAGGTGCCCCTATACAATGTTATTTTATTTTTTATTTTTTTTAATGTTTATTTTTGAGAGAGAAAGAGAGAGAGAGAGACAGACAGAATCCGAAGCAGGCTCCAGGCAGCACAGAGACAGACACGGCCTTGAACTCAGGAACCGCAAGATGAGCCCAAGTCGGACGCTTAACCGACTGAGCCACCCAGGCGCCCCTATACCATGTTATTTTAAAGAAATAGAGAAACTTACCATGGGTCAGGCATTGTGCTGTTTTACATGTACCCACTCAATGGTTCACAAAATAACTCTTATGAAAAGGATTCTACTATTGTTTCCATTGTATAGATAAAGAAGCTGAATCAAAGAGAAAATAAACATCTTGCCCAGTGTAACCCAGCTACTAGGCAGCACAGCTGAAATTTCACTTCCAGCATTCTGAGACCAGGGGTCAACTCACAAGTATGATTCATGGTCATATATGTAGATCCATTGAAAACATGAATTCCATCCACCAGAGAAAAATAGGAGGACCCCGGCTGCATACTACAGGGTAATTTCCAGTCTGCCAAACACCAGAGGATTCTGCTGGGGTTATTCACCCTACCCCTAATGTCCCTGCCTCCTGAGCAAGGTGGTAGATGGTCATCAACATGTCTGAGACTTTCTAATGAAATTAGTTTAGAAATTTAAACATCTGTGCTTAACCATAATTTTTCTACGGCTCTGCAAATACAAGGGAGTTCATAAAAACCAAGTCCAGAAATAGAAGCTTTGGAAAGCTACTTAGATTTTTATCCTAATTCAGACGCTCAATTTATCTATAGCTATCTATCTATCTATCTATCTATCTATCTATCTCTCTCTCTCTCTATCTCTCTATCTATATCTTTAATTCTGAGATTGTGAAAGACAAATCAATGAATGAATAGGAAACCCTCCCAGGCCCCTCTGTGCTGAGAGATGACCTTCACATTTTCATTTCCTGTGGATACAAGAGTGTATGGTTTGCTTGAGCTCATGGCTGGTAGCGACCTTAAAGGTCATCTTTCCTTATGACTACAGCAAAAACTTGGAAGCAGAAAGGTCAGTCCCAATATCTTGCCATTTTCTTTTTGACAGTTGGAGACAAAGTGAGAATCAAAAAGAAATCATCATTTGTGACCAAAGACAGAGAAACCAGACCACTCATAAAACTATATATATTTTTACTTTCATGAGGGCAGCAAAAAATAAATACCTAGGGTTAATGAAAGGAATAGACATTTGCTGCATTTTAAGGCAATATAAAAGTTGAAGGAAGATTGTGTTTTAAAGAGAAACATAATTAAAACATATTGTCAAGACAAGAACTGTGGTTACCCATCTACCCAATACAGGAAAGAGAGAGTTTCATCAAGTTCTTTCCTCGTTGTGAGCCACACTTGGAGACTCACTTTGGTGGTTTCAGTGCAAAATGAAGAGAAATGTCTAAACTCGAATGTTTCAGGCTTCAAGTAAAACAGAAATATTGCAATTTCTTAACATGCATTTATGAGAAAAGAATCTATAAAAGCTCTTTATAGTAGTTAAGTAAAAAAAAAAAAAAAAAAGGTGTTGATGTCAAGTGAAAGCAGTTGAGTCTGTGAAATAAGATAGACTGAGTTCAAATGCAAGCTCTTACGAACCACATTTCCTGGGCAAATTACTTAACATTTCCAATAGTAAATTTCCCCACCTATATAATGGGCATAAGAATTCCTTCCTTATAAGGTTGCTGTAAGATTTGTTTGTAATAGTGTATATAAAGTCCTTTGCACTTCCTCCTTCTTTCCCTCTCTTCCTTCCATTTTAATGATCTTCCTGAAATTAGAAATGTCCTGTGCAAAATGCAAAACAAAACAAAACAAACCCAAAACACAAAAACACTTCTTCCATTGAAATATCTCTCTGAGCAAAATTTGCAAGACCCCGATACAGTACCATGTGTCATATGGCACTATAAAATATGCAGTTCGTCTGGTAGCAACAGAAAAATTTCACATCACAAAATGCTATCAAAAAACATTAAATTTCCGTTGTGACATATGTGCTATAACACTTTTTGTAAGTATAATTCATAGAAAACATTTCTGAAGTTTTTCTTTGGGTGGCATGATCCCCCTCTCAATTCACTGAAGCCACAACTTATGATTTGAAAGAAAATGAACACGAATGACATGAATTCTTAGTGCCATATGAAAATGAAAATGAAACTCAAAGTCTATAAACACGTGCAAAAGAGACAAGAAGTCATACAAAAACTACTACTTTTTCAGAGGTGTACATCTGGTAGGCCAGCAATGTATATCTAGGAACCAAATGTATCTGTCTAGCTTTCAAATCAAGTAGAAAAATTAAAACTATTGCTTATTTAAATGACATCAACTTTTTTGTGGAACAAAACTGGAGTGTAAATTTTCAAAAATACATGTTGCACGTTGATACGCAAGGACCGGAGGAGACATTTCCTACTTTGAACACAGGAAACACCAGTTTCCTTCCTGTCAGAAGCTCACAGCCTAGAGAAATCATTGGGTGGCACGTGGTCATATGACTTTCAAGCCATCCGTTTTGTGAGTTCATGACAAAGGAGTCCCATGCTTGCACTTGCTTACACCTTACCAAAGGCTTGCGGATTTTAAGGGTGTTTTAAGGGTTACCTCATCAAGAACAACACTAAGTTATGGAAATCTCTATTAGCAGGAATGTATCACTCAAAGATCTGATATTGGCTAGAAAAATTGGTAGCAAATTATGTTTGATTACACCATTGTACACTGTGCATGCGAATACATAACAGTGGAATTGTAATAGTTACGTACATATATACGCCATCTGCACTCACGTGACGTTTCATGATCATCACTCCATTTTCTCTTCGTATTATGCCATCATCTTTGCTGTGCGGTTCGGTACCATATTATTTTCATTTCAACCACAGCTGCATCATTGCTGCTGCCAGATCTCTGTTTTTTGGAGAAAATATACAATTTAAAATTGTTTTTTTTCTTTTTTTTTATCAGAAAGGAAAGTCATCAAGAATTAGATTTTATTTTAGGAACAAAGTAAGGTTTCATGGGAGAAAAAAACAAAGCCTTGGTGTAGAGAAGGTTTGTTCATTTTCTATAGCATTACTGAAGTGTCCTGTATGCCTTGATAAACCTATCAATGTTTGGATCATCTCAATGGGGGAAATGACTTAACTTAACTCTATTTTGGTGTCTCGGCAAAGGTAAGTTGTCTATTTTGAGAGCCTAACTGGGTAGTTTTATAATACTGCATCTTGTGAATGAAAGCCCAAAGTCTACCCAGCTAGCTTGCTGCCTCCATTTCCCCAAGTAGAAAAGGCGAATGGCCAGTGGGTGGAGGAGGAGGTGTGGGAACTGGCCGGGAATTTTCAGTGTGGCAGTTACCTTAGACCAATATCTTGTATTGGTGAGAGACAGATCAGTGGAGGGGGCAGCTAGTTAGGTTAAACTGATGCTCTATTATTTCATGTTCTCTAGTGTCTCTCTTTCAATGCCATCATGGAAGAACTGGGAATCTCACTCAAAAATCAGAAAAAGCTAAAGAAAAAGTCAAGAACTAAGGGGAAATCTCCCTTCACAAGTATCCTTACTTGTCATCAGAGACGAACTCAGAGGAAAGAGACTGTGGCATGATCCAAGAAAACACCTGCAGGCAGCTTTCAGGAAGGAAAACGATACGCTCACTACAGGTTTTGGGGAGGAAAGATTCCTGACAAGTGTGTGATGTGTTTCCCTGTATCTATATTCATAACTCTGGGTATGCATATAGATATGCGAAATACAACAGCTTTAAAAAGCTCACAGAGACAGATATTACTTGGGAAGTGCCACTGGATCTTTTAAAATGAATTTGTATGCTCACTTATTTTGCCTTTTCTCCTTCTTCTCGATAAATTGCTGTGTGTGCTTTCTAAATAATAATAAATCAACAGGGTTTTTTTTTCCAGAACAAGTTTGAGTGTTGGTTTGTTCTCCATTACTCAGCTCCCATTCACAATGTTTGTTTGTCAAATGTCATCTGTTTTCCAGTTTGCTGTTTTGATGAGTCCTCTTAACCGGTTCAGACACACAGAATCATTTCTGGCTAATTAAAAAAAAAAAAAAAACTTAGAGTTCATACCAAATACCTAGTTATTATAGTAAAATAAAACTACTCATCTTTGTGCTTTAAAATCTGACTTCATAAAGAACTTTAAAATAGCACTTGGAATATTGGTGAGTATAAGATAAAAGGATTTAAAAACAAAAAAGGAAAATTCATTCAAAAAATAAAAGTGTCCATCACATTCTGGGCATCATTCTAGGTTCTGGAGATACTATGGTGAGGAAGACAGATATGGTCCCTGCTCTCACATAGTTTATAGTTAAACAAAAAAGAAAAACATTTGAGTACTCAAAGAAGGATGAGCACTTCCTCAGTAGAAGCCAGAAGCCAAAGGAACATGTACTCAACCAAGGAAGATTTCCTGGAGGAAGGTACAGCTAAATTACGATGACAAGTTAATCAGGTGAAGGGAGGACTGTAAGATGGAGAAGCAGGCATTCTAGGCTGAGGAAGCAGCATATTGGAAGGCCCCAAAAGGAGAGAGAATAGGGCCAGGATGGTGGAGGGACAGGAGTTTAGCGTGGCTAAAATGCAAGGGAATACGAAGGGTCTGACAGGTCACAACCACTCTGGCTGAAAGCAGACAAAGGATTGAAGGAAAGGAATCTGAGGAAGAAGAGACAGGGTCACCCGAAGGCTCTTTCAGGAACCCAAAGAAAGGACATTGCAGCCAGGCCAGAGCAGGGGCAGCCAGACCAGTGGATGATGGAAGTAACTCGGAGGCACAACTCATGGGGCCAGAGATTTAGACAGTGGTCATGAGGGAGGGAAGAGTGGGTCCAGAGAAAGTCTAGGATTTGGGTTGGCAGGGAGAGGGAGGCTTAACTGCGGAGTTGAGGTAACACTCATTATTTGGGGGACCAATGGGAAAGCAGCAGGCACTGGATCAATAGTTCATATAATTAAATCCCATTGGTTTCTATAGGATTGTTCTATAACTAAACAAATTTTGTTATCTAGTCCCTGTAGAGTTTAAGCACAAAAACATATCCAGACATAAAAAGAAAAATAACGTCACATTTAAAATAGCAATAACAGGTACTGGCCAGATATTTTCCTATGATTGTGATCAGTGCTCAAATTTTGGATCAATCACAATTGGAAAATAATGTATTTCATTAGACAATGCATTAAGATCTTACATAAAATCCATGAAGATGTGACATTAAAAACAATTTGCTGGGGTACCCAGGTGGCTAAATGGGTTGAGTGTCTGACTCTTGATTTCAGCTCAGGTCATGATCCCAGGATCACGGGATCAGTCCCTGCGTGCCTGGAAAAAATGGAGTTGCAATTTACATAAATGAGAAGGGCGTCTGGGTGGCTCAGTCGGTTGAGCACCCGGCTCTTGATTTCAGTTCAGGTCACGATCCCAGGATGGTAGTATCAAGCCCCACATTGGGCTCTGCAGTGAGCATGGAACTGCTTAAGATATTCTCTTTCTCTCTCTCTCTCTCTCTCTCTCTCTCTCTCTCTCTCTCATACAATTAAAAATATTTATAGATATAGAGATAAATATAGAGAGATACAGATATGCTTACTGATAGAAACAGAAAAGCAGATAGAAATATGGTTAATCCAACAGCTGAAGATGAACTAGAGTGATAACATATTAGAGGGGAGATGTGCAGTGTATTTAGTTCACTATGAAATCACACCAATGGCATTCTATTTTACATTTCTAATGTAACAGTATGATACTTTTCTCTCCTTTCAGACACTATTACTATATCTTTTCACAGACTGTTAGAGCAGGGAAAGTAGAGTAGGAAAATAAGTATTTCAGTTTCTAATATCGAAAATATATTGTGTGTCAATCTGTTGGATAGACATTTTAAGGTCCCCACTAACCAGTTTCCTTCTCACTTACCCATGCCTACATTTTCATTCAATGCATAATACTTGGTATGAATAAATTAGTTAAAAACTATAATGAACTAGGTGAAATGGCATAGGACTAGGTCCACAGCACTAGGTCCACAGCATAGGACTTTTACTAAATGTACATAATAACCTCTCTTCCCCACCTCCCCCATCCCAACAATATTTTCATTCTGAAAGCACATTTGGTGTGAACAGATGTACATGTGTTTCTGTGTGTCTCTGTGTGTTAGGGCAAAGATCAGAGTAAGATATGAGGCCAGAGGGGAGAAAAAGGAGAAATTGTAGAATATCTAGAACTTGGTACAGAAAAATCCCCAAGAACAACCATTCATCTTGGAGATTTTCATCCCTTTCACCAAAGAACAGTGACTCATACACAGTTATGTGGAAATCAATGGCAAAGTTAATTAAAAACCAGATCTTACATTTCTTCCTTTGGCAATTTCTTGAGAAGAGGGAAGTCAGTATTGATTGAAAGATAGTGTTTATGGTTAAGATTTATTCTTTTCAAGTTTCAAATCTGGGCCCTTCTTGCCTTTAGTACAGAGAAAAGGGAAGCAACAATTCATTGCTTGTGTTGACCTCGTGGGATTGTTGACACATCTAGGAGCCCTGAATTTTCAATTCTTAGCCTAGAAGAAGCTGGAGAGAGAGAGAGAGAGAGAAATCAGGAGGAAGCAGGTAAAAGAAATCTAGATGAAGATCAAATATCTGTGACCAGCATTTTTGTTCTCTGTCTCAGCAGTTCCTACTTTAATTTAACTCTTTCCCTGGCCCAAAAAGACTTAACCAAGAAGTTCCTGGGATTGTTGTTTCAAAGGAAGAATAATGTAAGAGTGACTGTTCTAGGAGAGGTATTTCTAGCAGCTACCCATACAGTGTGATTTTTAAAGAAACATAAAGTCCACCCATCCCAAAATATATGGTCCAGCAGATTCTCTCCAACATCACAGGGGCTCATGTGTTTAGTAACAAACTAAAGCATCGTCTAAAAGAGACCCAAGTTACAATCCACTTGCCCCAGGCATTTATTAGTTGACTCCTTCATCTTGGAACAAGAAGAAAAAACAGTTATTCACTGGTCAAGGATGTCCAGAGGAGTGTCATGGGCCTACAGGGCTAGGATAAGCAAGCCATTCCACCGAAAGTGATGGAGTGCTTGGAGAAGAAGCTTGTTGGCCTGGGGAAGAGGTCATAAAAAGTGAGGCTGGGACTTTGAAGGCACACTCAGGACTCAGTTTCATTCAGTCTAGTCCTATATATAAAGGGAAAATTTTTCCAGTTACATTTCTTAAAAAATGGCTGTGTGGAGGGAAAAAGTGGGACAAAATAGAAACAGTAAATCCACCAGAGTAGAGACATATACGCTGTATTTACAAGTAGTAACTCAAAGTGCCATAAGCCTTGGGAGTGAAATAAATGACTAACATTAAACCATACTGACATGTTGACACTTAGAAATCCTGAAACATGTGGGCTGACTTTGCAGATGAGGCTTTGCGTAGTATGAATCCTCATACTATGTCACAGGTACACCAGAGAGGTTACTTGTAAGCTTTGCCCACAAGATAACCAATTAAAGAAGTTACTGTGTTTTTACACAGCTTAGTCAATTAAGTGAGACTCCAAAATGGATTTGAAGGAATATTTTGTCTGGTTTGTTTATTCAAAGTTTGTTTATTCATTTTGAGAGAGACAGAGAGAGCACAAGCGGGGGAGGGGCAGAGAAAGCAGAAGAATCTCAAGCAGGCTCCACAATGTCAACGCAGAGCCCATACAGGGCTTGAACTCATGAACAGTGAGATCATGGCCTGAGCAGAAATCAAGAGTCAGTAGCTCAACCGATTGAGCCACCCAGGTGCCCCTGGTTTGTTTATTTAATTCATATCCTTTTTTCTTTCCTTTTCTCCATCATTTCCCATCCCTTTTTCTTCATTGGTAGAATGCCCAGATGTTTGCTCTGAACAATTCTTCATTAAGCTTGAAATTGTGAAGTCTTATAGGTTAACTAGCCCTTTCCCTCACAAAAGAATCCCAACATGGATAATAGCTCATAGGATATTTTGCTCACTAGTCCTTAGACTTCCTCTTCTTGGAAGCCACAGAGTTTTGCTAACAAAGTTAAAAATTCTACTGATGGTAATAGAGAACCCTCATCTAAATGGAAGGCAAAGGACCCCCTATCCACCATCAAAGTAATCCAGGATAATCTGGAAGGAGTCCAATTGACTTTGATATTTCATTTGGATATTATGAGAATGATTAGATGATAGATACGTAGATGATAGATAGATAGATAGATAGATAGATAGATAGATAGAGGATAGATGATCAATAGATAGATAGATAGATAGATAGATAGATAGATAGATGATAGAGGATAGATGGATGGATGGATGGATGGATAGATAGATAGATAGATAATAGATAGGTAGATCCCATTGTCTTAGTCTGGTCTGGGCTGTGCTCATGCTCCTAGTATATATCAAAGCCATGCCATCAGGTGTTACTAATCATTATTTAACAAGGATGTGCTAAATCTGGTTGCACTGTATATACTTTATAACATTTGTAATAGTTCTAGCAAGTCTAAAGTCAATACCATTTTTTACAGAGTTAAAAACTGAGGTTCAGAGAGGTTAAATAGCTTGCCCAAGGTCACTTAACTATAAAATGGCAAATGATGCAACCTAACCCCAGCCATATCATCACAACCACACTCTGTTCCCTCCCAACTCTTCAAGATGAAGTGCTATTGGCCAACCTCAGGCCTCACTCCAAGCATACCTGATCTCACAGTTGGCACTCTGTATTGTTTCCATTTCAGAAAAGGAAAACTGTAAGAAAAGAGCGTATCTCCCTGAAGTCAGACTGCCTGTTGGTTGAGGAACCAAGATTCTAACTTCAATCAGAGTCCAGAGACACTCAACCACAGCACTAAATGAACTTCTGTATTTAATACTTTTGTTTCATTTATATTAAAACAAATATTTGTTTTGTACTCAAACACATTCTTGACTCAATTTTTAAAGAAGCATCATAGGGCAATTGGTCATCTCCCACTATCATTTCATAGAATAATTACACAGGTAGCTATTAATATCTCCAAGAAGCAATATCTAAGGATACCAGTGCCTTGCCATGGCACTTAAATAATAAAAAGTCATTTCTAAACTTTAATAGTTAAACTCTCCACCAAATCTGCAGACTAGTTGTATTACTGATTTGAAATAACTCTCTGAACATTTTTTGTTCCTCAGGCAAGCCAAATCACAATTAAAACATGTGAATGGCACAACGTGATAGTTCCTGTGAACATCTAAAGCTTCACCATGCTCTGGCAATCTCACAAAACACCATTAGGTTGTAAACTCTCAGTTGACTATAAAATTCTAGAAGGTGAATCAGAATATTTCTTTTCAACATCAATCACTCTATACAAGCTGTTTAGCATCTTACATATAGTGGGTAATGAACAGACTTGCTGAGTAATTAATGACAACCTTTGGAATATATGCCATGTAGACACCTGACACAAATTTAAAATAAGATATAGCCCTTGCCTTTGAGAATATTAGAATTGAAAAGGTCAGATTTCAAGGGTGAAATTTTGTTGGCTCACTTGCTTTTTAGAGACAATAACTGTGAATGCCATTGAGTTTTCTAGGATTTATATTCCCAACTACCCACAAGGAACATATGTTGGCAAATTCTTCAGCAAGAGACCAAGAAGTATAACAATTTCAGGAAACGCCCGCACACACACACAAAATAAAGATTTTCAAGTAACCAACATCACAGAGAATTTTAAATGTGTTGATAATGTCTTCAGTACTTGTAGATCTGTCATTAAGCTATTTCCAAAATATCTCTGAAGAGGCAGGCTGCTTTTCCTTGTCTTCATGATAAATTCTGTACCTAGAGCAGCAAATTAAAATGAGACCATTTTTAATAAAACCATGCCAAGATTTAAAAGTAATTTAGTGGCATTAAGCATAATAAACCAAATTATAGTGATGAAAGAAACATTTTCATTAAAGCTTTAAAAAAAATAACACTCAAAACTCTAATGTAGGGATAGAATTGAGTCTACATTGTCTCAAGGGAACCAAGATAACAAATGACAGCTAGAATTTTAAGCTCATCATAACAAATGTATAATTAGTTTTGACCTTTTTACAACATCCCAACAAATATAATGATTCATAAGCATGCATATTGCAAATGAAATTAATTGCGAGGGTATCTTTCACTGAAATGTTTAATGATCTCATCATAGATTTCCTGGATGATTTCCTTCTGACTTCCTCCAAAAAATGATGCTATTAGATAAGCCACACACCAGGTTAATTTCATCAAACCAAAACCAACCAACATCTACAACCTGTGCCTGTCTCATGTTTTCCCATTTGTATGGAAACTTTTTCTTTCCTCCTGTCTCCCCACTTCCATCTCTAACTGTCCAAACTTCACTTAAAGACTCAGGTCAAATGCCACATATGCATGAAACTTTCCCTGATTTCTTCCCATCTCTCTCCTGTGACCTTTATCTGCCCTTGAGCAGTTTGACCTTAACATTATTTGGTCGATGCTGGTAACTTGTGTAGCACTTTATTGCATGCCTAAATCAGCCTCTTCACCACCACTCCCAAAGACTGGCTCACATGATGCAGGATGCTACACATATTAAATGTGCAAATGAATCCAACCAAAGCCATTAAATTGCTCCCCCAAAATATAAAACTTTACTCATCTCTTCCATTCTTAAGCTTTCCTGGAGAGAACTCGGATTCATATTTTTCCTCCTTACCTCCCTCTTTATGTTTTCTAAATTTTATTTTGCCCCCAAATATGTAACAAAATATTGCAAGTTCCCAGAAACTCATGGAATACATCAGATCATTCAAGCAATGATCCATGTTGAAGAGATTCTTCTTGGGTGGAAATGTTTGCATTTGTCTTGGCAATCCTCAGAAGTAATTTTGAAAATAAAAAATACAAGTATAACCTAGACCCTTTAAAAATATGTAACATGTTAGCAAAGATGACTAGATACCCACAAAATGCATTTACTCAAAAATTTAAGACTAATAGATGAAAGGGAAGGAGAGGAGGGAAGGAGGGACAGAAGAAAGGAAGGAGGGTGAGAGGGAGGGAGGGAAGGAAGGAAGGAAGGAAAGAAGGGAAGGAGGGAGGGAAGGAAGGAAGGAAAGAAGGGAAGGAGGGAGGGAGGGAAAGAAGGAAAGAAGGGAGGGAGGGAGGGAGGGAGGGAAAGAAGGAAAGAAGGGAGGGAGGGAGGGAGGAAGGAAGGAATGAAAGAGGGAGGGAGGGAAGGGTGAGAGGGAGGGAGGGAGGGAAGGAACAAAGGAAGGAAAGAAGGGAGGGAGGGAGGGAGGAAGGGAGGGAGGGAGGGAAGGAAGGAAGAAAGAGGGAAGGAGGGAAGGGTGAGAGGGAGGGAGGGAGGGAGGGAGGGAGGAAGGAAGGAAGGATGGAAGGAAGGAGGGAGGGAGGGAAGGGTGAGTTCCTGAGTTCAGTTAAAAGGCAGCTTCACATTTATAAAATTATGGACTGGGATATGAAGACGGATGGTTTTGCTCCTCCACTGAGGAAGGCAGAGAGAGGGGCTTATGCTGTAATCTAAAAGAGGTAGGTCATGAGTTGGAAACTACTGATAGCAGTGATAAAAGGCTAGTATCAATTATCAAAGGACATAAATGCTGGCTCTCTGAAAGGATTACAAGGGTTCTAATTTGTTTGAGATGTTTTAGAGCCTGTGCTTCTTTAAGGCAGAAAGATAGGCTATACGATCTACCAGACACCCAGCTAGTTATATTGCTCTATATGGCATTAAATGCTATTTAAAATTTATCAAAAGTGATCGTTCCTTTTACCTGTGAATTAGCACCTAGAGCTGAAAGCTGAGAACAAAGAAGCATCAAGTAGTTCACTTTCTAACCAATGCCACAAAACCTGTGGCCAGATATGCTTTTCAGGTCCCTTTAGTTATCACTCCAGTCATGCCCTTGCTGCCCCTACCTACTTCCCAATCTATGAAAGCAGAGGTCTACAAGGGACAAAGTGTGAGAGACATTTCAGATTATCCATTTTGGAAAGTGGTACCTTTTCCCTATGAGGGAGAGATGTGGTCCCCTCCGCCATCATCAATCACATGAAGGGGGCACCACAGAAGGGCTGTTAAGTTTTCAGGTGGAATTTTTGTCTTTACTTCTCCCAACAGGATTGATTCTTTCTGGTTGACTGGATCCCTCCAATTTTTTTTCAAGTGAAAAAATTTTTTTTCAAGATGAATATTAAAGCTGAGCTTTATTCTTTGACATACTCCTGGCTTTGCTTTGGATAAATCATGAAATTTTCTTATCTGAGGATCATGGCAAGAACCCCCTGGCACAGCCGTCTGGGGCAAATAAGGCAGTTTCATGAGGGCCTATTTCCTAAGTAGTGAGCAGAGATAAGGATAGCAATAATGGGGAGATGTTACCAGCACCAAGTCTTAAGGAGTAAGGGAAAGGACCAATTACCAGAATTTGCAGAGTCCTCTAAAAGAAGGCCCATCCAAGGGCTGTGGCCTTGAGGGGAGAAATGCATTCACTTCAAACCTGAGATCCAGATGGGATAAAGCCAGCAGGACTATGAATGTAACTCTTTTTCAGGACTCTGATCTTTTGGTCATGCCTCATATTGGTTAAAGTCAGCCAGAATCCATCTTTAACCTAATGGTCAGAACAGTCCAGTGATTCTGATCAAAAAGTCACTCTCCTAGAGACAAACTGAAAAATGCATGTGGTGGTACAGAGACTACTCAGCACACTATTTTTCTTCTATGTTAGGATTTATGTAGATCAGTAAGTAATAAGTACCATTCAAATCTAGAATATTATCATTAGACATTTCAAAGTGAAATCCAATATACCTCCTGAAACCTGCTTTAACTTATATGGAAGATCTGATGTTACAAGCTGTTTCTGGGAGTGAGAAAAAGAGTGGAATAAAGTCAACATAAGGAAACAACTATGTACAAGGCTCAGGATTTGGAGTTTAGGGAGACCTGG
The DNA here is from genome assembly GCF_028749965.1 of Puma concolor. NCBI lineage: Eukaryota > Metazoa > Chordata > Mammalia > Carnivora > Felidae > Puma > Puma concolor. The sequence goes on along the minus strand of NC_141675.1, from coordinate 144,964,527 downwards.
GGTGAGTATCTTCTCAGCTGTTTACTATGTGTGTGAATCTGAGTAACTTTACTTCTCTCTGGACCCCAGTTTCCTCATTCCAGCAGTGAGACTGTTAACAGTGCCTGACACAAAGTTTTTATTTTATTTTATTTTATTTTATTTTATTTTATTTTATTTTATTTTATTTTATTTTATTTTATTTATGCATGCCTGAAGTTAAGGTGAAGAACACAAAACTCCACTAGAGAATCTCTGTCTGGTTTCAAAACAAAATCACAGAGAAATACAACGGGCAGCCATGAGGTTTCATATGCACCTCACAGTTAAATTGCCATATTCAGTGGCCAAGGGACCCACGCTCCACAGTTATAAAGTGGTGCTTCTGCAAGCTCACACAGAGACTCCTCGTGCTCATTGCCATCTGTAAATTGCAACATTCGTTTCTGAGGCACATCAAAGCCAAATAGGCTATAACCCTGTACCAAAGAACAGGAAGGTTTTGTGGGGCACCTGGCTGGCTCAGTCAGTACAACATGCGACTTCTGATCCTGGGATCATGAGTTTGAGCCCCACGTTGGGTGTAGAGATTACAAAGAACAAGAAAGTTTTATCCTAAGTTTGTAGTATCCCCCAAAACTCCAAAATATACCAGTTTGTGGGACATGACTGGGCCTTTCAGCAAGTGTCACTCAAGGTCCCAGCATGAAACAGATAGAATAAATAAAAGACCTTTTATTGAAGGGACTGTTTACAGAGGTAAAGGCAAGAATGAGGAAAACTGATAAGGGCTGGCATTATCATCCTGAAGCCAGAAGGGAGAGTGAAAGTGAGTTATGTTACCAGAACCCAATCAGGGCATTAGTCATAGGAGAGAAACCACCTAACAGAAGCTATGGCTGTAGGGGTATTATGGACTATTATGCAACAGAACCTTCTATTGGATAGACCCAACTAGAAGCCATATGGAGCTAGAGTGAGTGGTAAAGTCTGAGAGGTCAGCCTCCTTCTAGTACACGGAGGTTGGCAGAGAAGTGTACAGAACACTTTTATAGGGATGATGGAGAATAACCATCACAGCACATGCTCAGTGAAATCAAATTAAAACTAAGACAGGGTGCAAAATTATCCACAAGAAAAGATGGAGGCCATACCCAGAGAATTATTTCTCATTCTTGAGAGAACACAAAGAAATGACACCATCATGTTAATAGAGCTGGTTGAAGCCCATGGCCAAACAACAAAAAGGACTTCATAATATTCTGCCTCTTTAACAGATATTTCAGAATATTCTGGGCCTCATTTCAATGCCCATTCCAAATCCCCAGCTCACTCCAGGCCTCACCAGATGGTCCAAGTCTCTTTTATTCCCTACTAAAGTACTTGAGAGATATATGACTTGAAGTTCAGCCTAAACCTCTCTAGCCACTTGGCTCAATAACTAGGATTTCTCACTGCTTACATCATGCAGTAGACACAAAAGTGATACCCACAGGATGTAATGATGCATGGTGATTACAGTCAATAGTACCATAGGGTATATTTGAAAGTTGCCAAGAGAGTAAATTCTAAAAGTTCTCGTCATGAGGAAAAAAAATTATAACTTTGTATGGTGGCAAATGGTCACCAGACATTGTGATCAACACTTTGCAGTGATACAAATATCAAATCATGGTGTTGTGTGCCTGAAACTATTCTAATGTCAATTATACCTCAGTTAAAACAATATTTAGAACAATATTTAGAAACAGTATATCTGGATTTGGGTCCTAGTTTCAAAGCCTACTCCGACATGTCTAATGTCTTGGATATATCACTCATTAAACTGATCTTCAGGTTATTCTTCTATAAAATAGAGAAAAATATTTCTATCTTATCTCCAGGAAATTTAGGATCAAATAAGAGAATACATGTGAAATTATAAAGTACTACCACAGTATAAAATGTGATTATTTCTCTGTGCCTTTCTTGGTCATTTATAATTCTTGACTTTGAGTTTTATAAATATTAGATTGCATAGGCAACACTCATAAAGTCCAATAAAAAAATAACCTTATTAAAAAAAAAAAAAAAAAGGAATACCCACAGCTTCTGCAGGGTTTCAGTGAACAGCCTCTTCCCTGCAGTGTTCATTGATGCAGAGAGTGTTAGGGTCTGGCAGTGTTTCCCTATTTAGTAGACCTGCTGTCTGAATATAGTTCTGGAAAAGCATTTCATGCTGCAGCTACTTGAGCTCCATGTTAGGAGAGCTTCTATCTGGATACAGTGTTGAAGTGCTTGTTTCTCTTCCTGCTTCACTATATTTTCCAAAATTTCGGATATTCCAGGATGAAAAAAATAATAATTTTTTAACTGAATCCTAGGGTTCTTAAAAGTTTCTACATGGCAAAAGTTCTTTATGTAGGTGCCTAAAAAGAAAAACGGAAGTTTGTGTAGAGAGGGAAATGGAAGATAAAATGACAGACTGGGATGAACTAAGTCTCCTTTTTGTGAGGCCTGATTTTCAATATGAGCCCTGCATCCAGCACCAATAACACTTGCTTTATCTTTGAAGTTAATAATACATCACGAACAAGCTAGGTTTATCGCAGGAATGCAAGGAGTTCTCAAATATAAAATAAATCAATACAACTTACCACATTAGTCAACTAGTGAAAAAAAGATATATGATTATCTCAAGCAATGCAAGATAAAAGCATCAAGTAAGATTCTATTTCTATTATGGTATTTTTTAAGAGTCCCTTATATGAGACAAATAGAAGGAAACTGTTTAATAAAGATTAAATATCAAAACTAAAGGCATCAAACATGCTTAAAGAGAATCTTTAGGTCTATTTACTGTAAGAATAAGAACAAAACAAAGATAGGTACTAATAGAATTACTATTTAATCTAGTCTAGAGAGCAAAAATTATACATACAGAGATTATAAAAAGAGATAAAATGTTATTTGTAAATGTAGTAATCACCTCCCTAGAAAAATCAGCAGTCTCAACAGACAAATGATTAAAAGTAAGTAGAGTGAGTTCATTATGGCCAAACTACAAAACTCAATTTCATTGTCCTGTACCAGCAAGAACTACTTAGAACATGTAATACAAATGGGATCTTATTCATAATAGCAATAAAAACTGTAAAGTATCTTAAAACTAAGTTAACCAAAAATTCATAAGAACACAATACATAAAATGTCAAAACGCTAATAAAGAACACAGAAGGTGAGTTGAACAGATGGAGAGACAGTCCAGACTCCTGAGTTGAGGGGAAGACTTAGAATTATAAAGATATTAAGGTCCTTAAATTCATCAACACAGAGCATCCCAATCAAAATTAGATTTCTTTGAAAAATTGAATAAACACACATCAATATATACATAGAAGAATAAAATCCAACAAATAGCAAAATCAACTTTTAAAAAAGAAGAAGAAACTTAATGTACCTGATATTGATATACTTCAGAGTCACAGTAAGTAAACCCATGGCTGAATTCTAGAAAAAGGAATGTTTGGTTGGAGTTTAGTGGACCACTTGCAGACCTGGCTGTAAGAAACTCCTCAGGGAAAACCTCCCTGCTCTTTCCTCCTTCCACCTGGCTCGAGTGGAGGAAATCCCTGGAGCAGAATGGGATCCATGTGTTCAAGGTTGTGGAAGATGGAAGGAACGTGGGTCGCTGAATCACCCCTCGGTGGAAAATCAGCTAACTTGGAGCACCCACTTCAGGCTGTTAATTTAGTTTCAAGTTCATTAACCAACCTGATGTTCTGTTAAGCCTCTGAAATTTGAAGGATTTACTTGTTACACATGTAGCATTACCTTAACTGATACAATAGATAAAATGTGGTAGATACACACCATTGAGTAGGCAATAGACCAAATGTGTGTATCTCCCCCAGAGTTCAAGGGTTGAAACATAATCCCCAATGCGACGGCATTTGAAGGTGGGCTTTGGGGATGTGATTAGGTGATGAGAGCAGACTCGACTGAATGGGATTAGCGACCTTATAAAAGAGATCCCAAGAGAGTTTTCTTGCCCTTTCCACCATGTGAGGACACAGCAAGAAGATGGCTATCTATGAACCAGGAACCTTATACATTAAGCATGATGTGCTGTTGGCTGTACAGGGGGGAAAGAGAAGAAAAATTACAGAGTGTATGAAATAAAAGGGAATAAGTCAATGTGTGACTGAATAAGTAAATGCCTAAGTGTAGAGTTTACGCATAGACCAATAGGGACAGGGTGACATGAACTAAGGACTGTGATCCGAACTCAGTTCCTATAAGAATAAAAAGAACTGAAGAAAAATCTGATCACTATTGATAATGACCATCCTGTTTCCTCAGTCCAATTTCCTATTTTTTATGCACATAAAGCTTTAAAAGAAGAACCAAATGAGGCGCCTGGGTGGCTCAGTCAGTTAAGCACGTAACTCTTGATTTTGGCTCAGGTCATGATCTCGTGTTTTGTGAGATTGAGCCCTTCATTGGGCTCCGTGCTGATAGCATAGAGCTGCTTGGTATTTTCTCTCTCTCTCTCTCTCTCTCTCTCTCTCTCTCTCTCCCCCCCCCCCCCCCTCCCTCTCTCTGCCACCCCTCAAAATAAATAACTAAACTTAAAAAAAAAAAGAACTGGGTGCATGTGGCCTTGCCCCCTGTATTAGTCAACTCCAGCTGCCACAACAAAATACCATACACTGAGTGTCTGAAGCAACAGATATTTATTCCTTACAGTTCCAGAGGTTGGAAGTCAAGACATAATACATGTTACCTACAAAAGACCCACTTCAGTGTTAAGGATGGATGCTAAATCATTGTTGTTGCAGGAGAGACAAAAATGAGTGATGTCTTCTTGATGTTAAAAACCAGTGATGAGGGGCGCCTGGGTGGCGCAGTCGGTTAAGCGTCCGACTTCAGCCAGGTCACGATCTCGCGGTCCGTGAGTTCGAGCCCCGCGTCGGGCTCTGGGCTGATGGCTCAGAGCCTGGAGCCTGTTTCCGATTCTGTGTCTCCCTCTCTCTCTGCCCCTCCCCCGTTCATGCTCTGTCTCTCTCTGTCCCAAAAATAAATAAACGTTGAAAAAAAAAATTAAAAAAAAAAAAAAAAAAAAAACAGTGATGATGCCGACATCATCCGTGGTGTCTCTTTTTATAAAGGGCATCACTTCCATCACAAGGGCTCCACCCTCATGACTTTATCTAAACCTAAAAGTTTCCTAAATGTTCCATCTCCAAATACTATGACACTGAGGGGTAGGGCTTCAACATATGAATTTGCAGGGACACAATTCAGGCCATAGCTTCTGCAATTATTCTCCAATGCTGCTCAACCCCACAGAAGTTAGGTCAACTTACAGAATTTTGTATAATATCCCATCAGGACGTCCTCTCAGGAGAAAAGGAGGAAGAAGAATCAAATAGTGGAAAGGATGTCTCTTCTTCCGCCTGAACAAATCTCCCTGAAACTAACCATAAAGGAAAAATGCTAATTAGCCCATAATCACACCCTAAAATAGGCTGAAGTGCCAATTCCAAGTTGCTGAAAAGGAGTATGGCATTTCTTTGCCAAGGAGTCCACCCTGCTTCGCCTGTGGATAGGGATGAGTACCTGGGCCAGTGCCATTGTCTCAGTCAATCCTGCACACCTTACTGTGGAAAAAACAAAAAACAAACCAAATCAGAGAGGCCACAAGCACATACACACTCTCACACACCTAGTTTCAAGCAGCACTAAATTACCTGAAAGCGTCTCAATTAAAGAGAATTACCACCCCCTCTAAGCTGCAATCATAGCCATTATGTATCATCGGGCTTAAATCAGTTCCCTGGGAGATGTCCTGATTAAGCGGATTTCCCAATTAAGCCTGTCCCAGTTGAGTGGCGCATACCATTCTGATTAGATTCCTAATTTATATAGGAGGCTTTATACTTTATATAAAGGGAAAAGGGGAGTTAAGGAAAATTGTCAGCCTCTGAAATTTCTCCCTGTGCATTTATCCATTCAACAGCAAACCTTCCCCTTTCTCTGATAAATGGAGTCACTTAACTAACCAAAGTAGTTCTAAACCTCTTAAGTAAAATATGAATTGTTCTTGTGAAGCCACAACTGCCCTTCCGAATCTCTCAGGAAACATTGCAGTCATCCCCTTGGGGGACAGACCCTTTGATGGGGCAGCAGCAGATTGAGGAACACAGAAGAAAAGAGTGGTCACAGTGTCCAGAATGGTACACACATAGTCTTTTGTAGTTTTAAAAAAATCTTTTGCAGTGTACCATATCACAAACACAAGTGAATACATGCATGCATGCATGCATGCATGAATGAATGAATGAATGAATGAATGAATGAATGAATGAATGAATGAATGGCTTGCCTGGCCATGAGGGTAGGATGAGAAGTTAAAACATGTCAGTGTTCTGCTGGCCAACATCACAGAGCCACAATATGGGGAGAAATGTTGTCCTCAAAGCTATACTGAAAATCTGAAAACATATTTGGTTTCATTATTAGCCAAATCACTTGAACATGGCGTCAAACAAAATGATGAACCCATAAATGGTCCATTGGAATAGTGCTGTACAACCCATTCTGCAGAAATTCAAATATAGTCCTATGGGGAGACAATGACTAGTATGATTTCAAAAGCCTCAGCCTAAGGAAAAAGTACTTTCAGGTCAAAAGAAATAAACACACAGAATTCTTCTTTCAAGGCAAAAATGCAGTCTATGCTCAAACACAGAAACTTCTCTTGGCCTGAGGAGAAGCTTCATTTGAGTGATGTGGCACTGCTACCTGGTATGAGCAAGGCAATCCAGAGAACCCAGCATTCCCCAGGAGGGTTTGAGCCACCCTGGTCCCTTTCACCAGATTTGCCTGAAGGAACTTCATCTGTTTGTAAAACCTGCTAACTGGACTCCCTTCTCTCCTTTTTCATGTTTTTTTTTTCCTACTTCAAACCCTATGTATAGAATTTTGTAGAATACCTTCCTTAAATGCCATCAGTCCTTTAAAAAAAAAATAATACCTATATAACTATAGAACAAACATGATAGATGTCTTTGCAAGAAAATACTTGCTTGTACCTGAATTGTAGCAGAAAAGAGACATGAGACCTTTACTTCACGGCCTATGACATTTATAACCTGGCTATTTCCCCCCATGAACAATTGATTTTTAACTTATTTCATTCAACATTTTACATTTAGCTCACTACCTTAATTTCAGACACTTCAAAATCGAATTTTCCTTTTGGGAATTACCCCCAAACCTTTCAGAAGGATTCTTGGCCTCAGAGAGAAAGCCTGAAATTACCAATCTAGTCAGCCTCTTGCCTGGCTCCAGTATGGGTCCCAAAGTCCCTCCATAGAGGGGAATTTCTACAGGTGGTCTCTGATTCAAAGGATAAAAGATGAACTCTTCAGAGAAACATCCTGCCCATTTACATCCATCTCCTGACTGGAGATCAGTAGCACAACTGTGCCAAGAGAAAAACAGTCTACAGAAATGTTTATCCAGCACACAAAGCCAGAAAGCAGTCAAGAGGATTCCTAATGATTCCATCGCAGAGGTCTGTTTTGCAATGCAATTCTCCATGCAATCACCTAACAAGGGAATTTCTTGGCCCGAAATTTGGCTGCACACCAGACTTCATTTTGGAGAATGCCATCAGCAATGGCTGTCACTCTTCCCTCGTAGTTATGTCGCCTTCCTTTGAATTTGGTCAAACTTTTGTTTCAAAGCGAACATGTGCAGAGCATGTAAAGGAAGAAGGTAGAGCCAGAGGAGTTTTTTGTATTGAATTATTTTTCTAGGCTTCCAAAGAAAGTAGACTTACTTGCAGTACTGAGAACATTGTAGATGGTTAAAACACAAAATGATTTTGAAGTTTAATTTAAATTTCACCCTCCTGGCTATTTGTGTTTGTATTTCATTTCACTTGAACAATAAAGTAGCTTGGACGGTTTTGGGCATGTGGTTAAGCCTTTTAATTTCCTGGCCCTCACGCACTACTGCTCACATGGCAGGGTGACTGCCCTTAGCACAGCAGCCAAATTTTTAAATTGTTCATTGATATCTTTGGCCTAACATCGACACAATATTTTGTGTAGGTGTCTTATTGCTACAGCCACCGGAACCAAAGGTTGATGACACGTGGATCCATCAATAATGTAGCAACTGCTCTTACACTGTTAACCATCCCATGACAACCCATAGATAGCAATTCTTCAAAGACATGGCCCATAACTTAAACAGAATGAAAAGGGCACTAAAGAAATTCTAAATCCTTTTACACTAATGAATAAATTCTTTGCTGTTGCAAGGCCTCAGCATTGCAGGAAAATATTTTCCAAATAATGAGGAAGTCATTTTAAGCATTCAGAGACTTCTTTTCCTGCTCAGTGCACTGGGAATCTTTTATCAAGAGTAGTTTCTATGGAAGTAGATGTTCGTAGTCAGAATGTAATGGCACCATTAATTCGCCAGTGTATGAATCAGCGTGACAGCGGTTCACCATTTCTTTACCATCTGATTGTGTGTTCTTTGATACTCTGGTTTGTCTCCAGACCGGCTGTTTTGTTTTGTTTTGTTTTCAGATTAACAGAGTAGAGAGCCAGCGTAGTGGGTGATTCAGGGCTGAGAGAAGGAAGACTTGTTTCCCAAAAGGAGTATCTCCAAAAGCAGACATTCCTCCTGTTACCTTTTATCCTTAATTGGGTGAAAGCTTATCTCTTACATGTAAATTCTTCTCCAAAATGATGTGTTGAAGTAGAGAGCCATTGCAGGAGAGGGGGTTGGGGCGGGGGGGGGGGGGGAATTAGTGTCCTTTGTTGTGTTTTCATATGTCACATATTATGGAGCTGCAGCTATCACTGTACTAAGTACATTCAAAAGGCAAAAATTAAGTCCTTGCTCTCACCTTTCAAAGAGCTTACATTCCAGTGGGGTAGACGAAAGAGGCAAAAATGTACACAAATAATAGAGGTTATTGAAAATAAGAGGAGAAAAGGGGGAGGAGCCTGAGAACAGGATGGATGTCAGAGTTGAACCAAGCTCTAGAGAGAGAAGGATAAACTAGGTGAATGAAAGGCTGTTTTAAAATCCCATCTCGGGGGCGCTTGGGTGGCTCAGTTGATTAAGTGTCCAACTCTTGATCTCAGTTCAGGCCCTGATATCAGGGATGTGATTTCAAGCCCCATGTTGAGTTCCATGTTGGGTGTGGGGCTTACTTTTAAAAAAAGTTGCGGGGTGGGGGAGGGGGGAAATCTCATTTCAGCGGTTTACTTTAAAGCCACTGTCAGATTTCAGGAGAGGAGAGGAGACAAGATCATGGGTGGGACACTATCCATACCTGACCCTCCAAGTAGAATGATGTCATGCCAACCTACTTCATCTCATCTCAAGATATCATCCAGAAATAAGCTACAAAATTTGAGGACTGCCAGGTCCCAAATAAGCAAACTATAGCTCACCACCTATTTCTGTATGGTCCATGTGTGCAGAATGGTTTATAACTGGTGGAAAATACACAAAAAAATATTTAGTGACACATACAAACCATATGAAACTCAAAGTTTAGTGTCCATAAATACAGCTATATTGGAACACAGCCACACAGATTCCTTTACATGTTGTTTATAGCTACTTATAGGATACAACAGCAGAGCATTGTAACAGAGAATGCACAGTATGGCTGGCAAAGCCTAAACAATATTTACCCTCTCATTCTTTTTTTATTTTAATTTTTTAATGTTTATTTTATCTTTGAAAGAGTTAGCAGGGGAGGGGCAGAGAGAGGGAAGGGAGACACAGAGTCCAAAGCAGGCTCCAGGCTTCGAGCTGGCAGCACAGAGTCTGACATGGGACTCAAACTCACGGACGGTAAGATCATGACCTGAGCCGAAGTCAGATGCTTCACTGACTGAGCCACCCAGGCACCCCACCCTCTCATCCTTTACAGGAGAAGTTTGCCCAACCTTACTCTACATGGTAGAGTCCTTTATGTCTGTGTATAACTTACAAAGAGTTGCTGGCAGAAAATAAAGATAATCCTCACTATATATGTTGAGATCCAACAGCAAATAAATCACAATGTTTATCCCACAGATCTGCTACTTTTTACTTTGTGTACAATAAGACAAAATAGGCTGAAAATTTGTCACTGAAATCATAAATACTATCATTCAGATGGTAAAAGGTGATTATTTTCCATCTTCCCACCAAGAGAACAAAGAAAACGGGACTTAATCAGTAAGGATTTAGGATACATTAAAGAAGAATATCCTGACACATAGGAAAAACATGGGGTGAAATAAGGTTAAGCATCCATTTTCTCTTTGTTATTAAAACTTCCTGCATCTCTGGCTCAGGGTGTAAAGTAAGGTCTTGTCACCTGGAAGAATCAAATTAATATGGCCCCAGACACTATCTCTGTCTTCCAGGTAGGATTAGGTGTATCGGATAAGATGAGAAGGACTCCCACTATCTTGCCCCTCCTTGAAGAGATTGAAATTGATCCTCATTCATGCAGCTTCCTCCTTAACTACCCCCTGGGCCTAAGGACACATCAGCTGCCTCCAGCAAAGGGGCACAGAAGCCAGTCTACCTCAGTCTGATCTGAACATTGCCACTTACCATCCCATTGCCACTTACCATGACAGGAGGCTGATTAACGATGCTCACATAGGTCCACGTCCTAATCACTGGAACCCGTGAATGTCACATCATGGGGCAAAAGAGACTTTGCAGATGTGATTAAGGGGACAGACCTCGAGATGGTAGAGATTCTGGATTGTCTTGGTGAGTCCTCAGTGTAATCACAAGTGTTCTCACAACAGGGAGGCAGAAGGAGATTTGACCACAACAGAAAGAGATCATGTGTCTGCTGAGGCATGCTCCTATGCCACTGGCTCTGAAGCCAAAAGCAGCAGCACTGAGCCACAGAATGCGACGAATTCAGCTCTAGAAGCTGGCAAAGCAAGAGAAGGGCTTCTCCCTTAGAGACTCCAGAGGCAAAACAGCACCTTGACTTTAGCCCCAGTGAAACTGATGTCGGACTTCTGATCTCTAGGACCAAAGACAACAAATGTGTGCTGTTTTAAGCCGCCAAGTTTGTGGTAGTTTGTTTAGCAGCCATAGGAAACCAACATGCACCTGCCTTATGCTTTGTTTTTTTCTCACGTGTAAAAACGTGGGTAATGATAGGATCTGCCCCAGTGGGTTTGAGAATGGTCACATAAATTCTTACACACAGAAGCAGCAGGAGGAGGGAGAGAACATGAGGCACAAAGTTGAAAGAGGGGCCAGAAAGCCAGTAATCGGGATAAATAATATTCAAGTGCACCATATCTTAAAAAAAAAAGTCACAACTAATATAACAAATCCTTAGTGAACAAACTATCAAAATTTTAAATAAAGACAAGATCAGTATTGCTGATATTTTTCTTTGCCTCGGGCTCCAACACAGCTCAGCATGGCACTTTTAGTGATCCTATCATCACTTAAAATTTTGGTGTTTTTGTTCACCATGGGCTTTTTGTATTAATCTTAGTATTAATTCACCCTAGCCCACACTAAGTACTTAGAACAGTGCCCAACACCTACCAAGTACTTCAACAAATTTTGGCTATTATTACTATCCACTTCACCCACGACCTCTGCCAGACGTACATGAAATCTAACTTACAATCACCTAACAAATATGTGAGCAGACTTCTCTAACCAAATGAGCCCACCCTAGTTCTATACATTTTTGTAATGGGGAGTTAAATTCTCAATCCAGCACCACTGAGCACCAAATCCCTTCTATTCTATTTCTCTCCACTGCGACATCAATCCAAAGGGCTAGATGCTTAAACTAGATAGAATCTTTTCAACAGAGGCAATAAGGAGAGAGGAAAGATGAGTTGAAACCCCATCTCCTTCCCTATTTTCTGTTATTGTTCAGTGTTCAAGTAATAACGATGAGAGATAACATTTATTGAATTCTTAGCGCAATACGAAATGCTTTACGTGACTCCAACACTCTTAAGAGGTTGGTACTATTATTATCCCCATTACACAGACAATGAAAGTGAGACCTAAAGAGATTAAATAATTCGCAGCTAGACAATGAAACATAAAAGCTGATTTTTCTGTGTCGATATGCTCTCCCCATGGGCCCGTTAGCCCCACATCTATAAAAGCAGTTGGTTTTGTTTTTTCTCCACTCATTTCCTTTTCCTTCTTTCATCAATTCCTTCAGGGCCCTCATAAGGCATTCTATTTTTCACCAAACTCTTAATTTATACTAAGCCAAAGAATTCCATTCAACTCAGTAACTGCTTCTCATTAATTCAAGCCACTACCTCCCCTTTACCAGACTCAATAACTACAAGATTCTGGGAAGCTTGGGGTCTTTCAAAAGCATATGTCTCAGTGCATCCCCAACTTTCACCTGCTGTATGGGGTCTGTTCAATGTTTCCTTGATCTACTGCTCCATTTTCTCCCATGTTTAGCAGCACTATCTCAAGCCGTAACACAAACACAGACACTTTGGCTCCCACTCAATGAAAAATAGCAAAAAATTGTTGACATTTCCAGTGGTATTTGTACATTCTGTAAATCCTTGGCCTCAGGATTCAAAACTTTGTCATTTTGAGAGTACAAATCACTTCAAACATGGCACCACTGAGGCTCTTCATCACGACCTTCTCCATTTCCATTTGGAATTCTCCAGTCCTGCCCCATTACAAGAGTTGGCCTCAGCCATGGTTCAAAGACTCCTTTCCAAAGCTGAAATAACACTTCCTAGACCTTCAACTATATATAACTTCAGTTTTGTGCATAGTATTAGTCACAGCTCTCCAAAGAAACAGAACAAATAGGATGGATGGATGGATGGATGGATGGATGGATGGATAGATGGATGGATAGATGGATGGATGGATGGATAGATAGATAAGAGATTTGTTACAGGAATTGGCTTATGCAATTATGGAGGCTGAAATATGCCACTCTATGACATCTGTAAGCTTTAGAACCAGAGAAGCCAGTGCTATAATTCAATCTGAGTCCAAAAGCCTGAGAAAAAAGGTGGATGCTAGTATAAGTCCCAATGGGCAAAGGTCCAAGAACCAAGAGCTCTGATGTCCAAGGGCAGAAGAAATGGTTGTCCCAGCACAAAAGAGAAAAGAGTTTACCATTTCTCCACCTTTTGCTGTATTTGGGTCCCCAGTGGATTAGACTGCTTGGCCACATTGGTGAGGGTATGTCTTCTTTACACAGTCTACCAATTCAAATGTTAATGTCTTTGGAAAACACACTCACACAAATACCCAGGAACAATGTTTACCAGGTTTCTGGACATACCTTAGCCTGGTCAGGTCACATAAAGTTAACCATCACAAATACCTCATTATTTCTACCATGAGATGAATAGCCTTCTACACGGCTGGCCACATGTATTAACCTATAGAAGAATGATCAGACTTGGGGCCTTGAAGCTTTTCTTATGGCCAAGGAACCTGGTCACATCACAATGTCCACTCCTGCTACTCCAGAGCCCCAGATGAGGACTTTCCATATATTGTCCTTTTCTAATATCTTAATGGGAATAAGAGGGTGTTTTAAAGCTCTTAAGTAGTTTCAGATGCATTCTCATTTCCTGTATAGGAAATGACCTGAATCTTGCCTCCAAATTCAACTACTGAAAAAAATACATATTTTTAAAAAAATTTTCTAGACTTCATTTTAATTTTTTTGAGCTCCTACCCTGTTGGGAGTGACAAAAATGTAATCTTAGGGTATCTCTTATCTCATACCTGCAGATGTTTATGTTGAGAGGGTTGGCTTGCTTAGTGCTAAAGTGTTGGGATGGACAAAAGGAGAGAGGAAGTCTCTCTGTCTTCAGTAGTAAGTTCATCTGGGAGCTTCCAAGATGGCTTCATTCTTATCCGCATGGCCTCATTCAGGCTCAGTTATCTCAGTGCTGGTTCCCTGTCACACCTGCAGACACAAGACTCACCCCACTGCTCTATGTGGCTGGCTGGGAATCAGGGATCTCTTGTAGGTATCTGTGGTCCATCAGCCTAGCATCACATTTCAGTCATCCCCTCTCTAGGATCTTCTCCTTCCCCAAGGCACTTTTCTCTCTTGGGTTCCACAAACCCATCTGGGATTTTGCAGATTTCCTAGGACTCTGTCCTGAAAGCATTGTTCCAAGCACTACCATCATTACTTACCCTCTGGCTTCTTACCTTTCCTAGAACAGGAGAAGAAAATCCTGTATTTTATTGTGTGAGCAGGTGCAGAGAAGGCTGAGACTCTGTTCTTGGTCACAGTGTTCCCTAATCCATTATCACAGTATGGCAAATGACAAAGGCAGCTACAATTCTACCCCCCACCCCTCCCGGTCTCTGAAGCAACCCCTTTGTGATGTGTCTGTGTGGTTCCTCCCATCAAGAGTGGAGGCTCTTTTTTCACTCCTTGAAACCTGGGATGCCCTTGTGACTTGCTTTGGCCAACAGATGTGGCAGAAGTGATGTTGTGCCAGCTCTGATGCAGGCTTAAGGAGGTGTTTCACGTGCTTGTCCTCTCTCTTGGTACCCCACTGCGACGAGAGCTCACTGGATGGTGGGCGACACAGAGCCAAGTCTCTCCAAGCTGTAGCTCACCACAGCCATCACTGCCAGCTGACTACAGGCAAGCCCAACAACAATCAACCAAACGTGGTACAGAACAGCAGAACTAGGGCAACAATAAATGCTTTTTGTGTTAGTCACTAAATTTTGGAGCAGTTTGTCATGCACCAAAGGCTTACTGATAGTGTTTTCCATAACATTTTGCTCCAAATCCTCCAAATTTCCCTAAGGTATTAAACTTCTGAAACATTTAGCTCTCCTTCTATCCCCTCAGGCAATAAGTGATCTGATTGGATTATAGGAAGTAGCAGATAGAAGATGAAATACTGGGAGAAAAAACAAGCAGACAAAGAAAATTTGTTATCACACACCAAATATTTTGCTAGGTATACCCTATCTGCTGGGATTTAGGGCCACAGATTTTGACAGCCTGTCAATCTCAACCTCATTACAGTTTACTTCTGTAGCCAAAACCAGATATGACTTTTAAAATTCCTGCTCTTGCATGTGCACAATCATGTAACATGGTTATAGCCGTGACCCCAGACATCAGTGAGTTTTGATCCCGAGTCACCATTTAGTGAATTTTGGAAAGTTGCTTCTCCCCAGATATCTCCAAGGAGCACTCACATTGGCTGATGTGAGTACACATGGGTTCATTTTGGTTAATATTACCAGGCACTGTGATTAGTTTCCCAAATTTTCATTATCTACTGCTGATTTCAACCTATAACTGTGCTCTCCAAGCACACACATACATATACACAGGCACACAATACACATATACACATACACACATACAAATGTACATAATACACACACACATTCACACACACACACACACACACACACACACACACACTCAGTCCCTGCATTCAGTCATGAAATATACTTCATTCTCTATACCACGATTCAATTTTGTGAGCCCCTCAAAAAAAATGGGTGGGTTGTCCTATCATCTATATTCCCATGTGGGAGATAATAAGTATGTAAGTTAATTTTTCTTTAGAAGAAAACTATTAAAAGTCTTCTTTACAACATAAAGAAGATAAGAATAATTTACCTGAGCAAATAGCAGAATCTTGATGGAGACAAGAGGAAAAGTCAAGGTTTTCTCCAAGAATCATAGATGGCTAGTGGTCTCTTATTGGTAAAATTAAGCAGCCCAACCTAGGATGTTGCACCAAAAAAAAAAAAAAAAAAAAAAAAGGCTTTTGACTCCAAGGGATTACAGGTTTCTATCTGCAGAAACTAAAAGCAGTAGAAACCTCCACCCTAAAAAAGGCAGTTCTCCACCTAAAATGTTTTGAATGGCATTCTTTCCTCCTTGGGCACCCCATTATGGCATTTACTTTTTCTTAATCTTTAAATATAAGATGGAGTTATTTCCTTCTGATGGTTGAAGAGTTATTCTGCCTTATTTATGATGGTTGAAGGGTTATTCTGTGTGTTAATTACATTATTCTCCAGTCCCATGATTCTGATCACATGTAGAATATTGTCAGCATGGATTTTCCACTGAAGAAGACCAGTGTTACAACCTTAGCAATTAAAGAGAAAAGTAGTTCTCAGTTTCCTCACTGAGGAGCAGGAAGTCAGAAGTGATTCCTGGGAAGTCCCTGAGAGCCAGTGTGGGACATCCAGACCTCAGGAATGACACCACTGCAGTCCTTTATCCACTAAACAAATCTGCCTCCTTCCTTAGAAAGTGAAAGAGAGAAAGAACACAGCAAATCCTCAGGGAGGTCTATCATCTTCTGTGCTCTTAAGAAAGTAACACCCTGCAATTTCCCCTACTCATAGTCCTCCACAAGCCATAGTGAAATTTCACTCCTGCTGCAACAAATGATACTTGAAAAAGTCATTTTCAAATTTGGACGGTTTCTACAAAGAGGGCACATTTCCATACTAGATGCCTTATCTCCTGGAACATGATGCCCATTTAGTAGAAAAGAAACCCAGCCGGTGTTCTAAAGAACAGAATCTTTGGAGGTTCCGGTTGCTAAATTACAATGCATAAAGTACCTAATAAAAGATCTATGTAAGCAGACATTATAAATGACTAATGAAGAAAAGCCTACAAGCAAGACGACACGTCAACAGCTTGGGATACACCATCGTCTCTCCTTGTTGGCATTGTTGGAAGTCTATTGAGAACATTGTGTCTAATTTTGTTTTCACTATTTCTTCACCAAAATGGCTGCATTGTGTAACACACCCATTATTGTTGTACTCTGAGGACATTAGGTCAAGAGCATCTCCAGTTTTACCCATCACCTAGAGAGGTTTTTTTCTGTGATTTTTGAACGTGATCGTGTACGCTTTATCTCGTGCCGCGTCTTTCCCACAAAATGCATCTAAAAATATGACTCTGGGTTAAACAAATAATAACAGTGATGAGGCATAAATGAACTGGTATCAGGCAAGAAAGAAAAGGATAATCTCAAGCTGAGTTCTCAAAAGAAATGCAGAGCTAATGAGGCAGCTATGAGGCAGACACACGCAGGAGGAAGACTGGAAATGATAAGTGCAACAGAAAATATTTCTGTGCCAACAGATTTTCTCAGGGAAATAAAACTTTAAGGAAATAAGAAAAGTTTAACACCAAAATGAAGAATCAAAGGATTCATTTTCACAGGAGAAATACTGGCGGTTTAATGAAAATTAAAAATGGACAATGTGGAAAAGATGAGATACCACGTGAACGTTATCCTGGACATGTAGCATGTTTCAAACCACCTAGTCCTGTACTCTCACCAAAATACACAGTGTTTCTCCCACATAGGGAAGCACAGAGAGAAAACTCAGTAGAAGCTGTGTGGTCACAGGAAGGAGTATGAAGTTTTTACTCTGAGGCGCAGTTGACAGTTTTGTATTGTTCAACCCCAAACGAGCCTTCGCTGTATCCACGGTAAGCCTCATTGGCAGTAGACTACTTCAGCATCTCTGCCAGTGTATCTCCTCACCTGTGCGGATCTGTAATGGGTCAATATCATTCCACTCACTGGAACAGCATCTTCCAGTCCTCTCCATAAGGAAAAATGGGATTGGTGGCTTTATAAATAACCTTTATGACAGGGATATCTCAGGTGCATTTTTATTGTATTGTATTGTATTGTATTTTTTATTTATTATTTCATTTTGAGAGGCAGGGGGAGAAGGGGAAGGGCAGAGAGAGAGAGGGACAGAGAGAATCCCAAGCCGGCTCCGTGCTCAGCGTGGAACCCAGTGTGGGGCTTGATCTGACAATCTTGGGATCATGACCTGAGCAAAAGCCAAGTCAGATGCTTCACTGACTGAGCCATCCCCATGTGCCCCTCAGATGCATTGTAAAATGGGCAGAGTTTGATCCATTTTCACCAATGCCACAGGAACATAGGCCTGCAAAGTCATGCATTGGTATTATTATTCTAACTTTTCCCCATTTACCACACTGAGGCCTTCCCTACTCAACAGGATAACAGAATATGACACTATTGTCCAGTTACCTAGATGTGAGAAGGCACTAAAATGCTCAGGTCTAAGTCCATTTTTCTTAGGATATCTGGAGTTGGTCATTTTTATTTCTTCTATCCAATTGAACTATGCTATATACCACAGATATTTGCATTTTTGATCATGAATGATGGAGAAGTACTAAAACGGGTTGCCAGTTCATCCATCCCTGTCTTCATTCCACAAACACTTATTCAGCACTTACCGTGTGCCTGGAATTATGTTTGGAGCTGGAGACATAAAGATGAGGAAGAAGGCCTTGCCTTTGGGTGGCTCGCAGTCAGGTGGAAGAGGCATCATGTGATTATTATTATTACGGGGATCATTACTGTGATGATAATGTCTTAGGTGCGTTTGGAGACAGGGACTTCTCAGAGCCTCCGGAAGGCAGCAGAAGTAACTACAGAGGGGCTGTCTATCCAGACTCCCCTGCTCTGCTCTTCACCATCCAGTTTGGAAGATGTCCACGCTCCCCGCACTGGGAACAGGGATGGGAACACGACGGTCTGGAGCTGCCTAGGCAGCCCTGCCTGCTGCCTGCACTCTGCCCTCAATAAATGGGCTCATTTATTCCTGGGGCCATGTTCTTGGAAAAAACAGCACCGCACGCTTCGTTATTTAAAAGACACTCCCTGAACCCAAGCAACTGCCACAGGAGGGAAACAGAGATGTAACCCCAAGTCAGGATCCAAGTGGGTCACTCAACGAGCCATAAGTGCGTCCTGACCTCTTTGCCTAGGATCTGATCAGGGTCATTGACAAGTGACCACCTTGATTCCATGTGTCCTATAGGAAAACATTTTCCTGAGCCCCACTAGGACCCACAGACATCTTGTTCATGTCTTCTGAAAAGTAACAGTAGTGGTTTAAGAAAAAAAAAAAAAGAACACTGTGCTAGTGTTTCCTATTTTCTCTATGCAACAAAGCCAATTACTTCTTTGTCTCTTTCTGCTTGAAAGAATAAGGAATACAAGCAGAGTGTAGATGCTGG
This sequence comes from Puma concolor, assembly GCF_028749965.1. Classification (NCBI taxonomy): domain Eukaryota; kingdom Metazoa; phylum Chordata; class Mammalia; order Carnivora; family Felidae; genus Puma; species Puma concolor. The sequence goes on along the minus strand of NC_141675.1, from coordinate 144,945,449 downwards.
AGGGTTGGAAGACACAGCCTTCTGGGTGGGAGGCGGAGAATGAGGCCCTGATGGAGGGTGTTGGTCCCCCGACCCCCATTTGGGAAGGCTTCCCCTCAGTCATCACCCCTGCATCAGTCTTCAGCTACACATGAAGCCACATTTGCGGGTCAGCCACAGTCTGTGGCTTGTTCTCTCTTTAATGGCAGCACCAGGTCAGGGAACACGGATCCTACCACGCTTCCTCCCAACTGTTCCTGCCAGGACCCCTGTCCACTCATTAGCATAATCATTTGCAGGAATGTGTGCTTTTATTAGACCGCCTATTGTTACTATTCCCCAAATCACTTTCTACTTGTCTTTTTTTCACGACTTGCCCCTCCCCCCTCCTTCCCCACTTCTCCCAGTCAATGCCTCCCAATGTAATTCATCCAGGGCTCCTGAAAGCTCTGCCTGGACCACCTCTCACTACTGGCTTCAGAGGCTGTTTCTTCCTGACTTTTGAAATGAGGCAAAGGAAGCTTCGAGCTCACAACCAGCAGCAACCCATTGCATGCTTCATACAGATATGCTTTTAATCCTTCTTGGACTTCTGTAAACTGGCCCTCACAGACTGCCTCAGCCTGGGAGAACCCATGAGGTTTTATTAAAATTAAAATGTTTGTTTATTTATTTTTGAGACAGAGAGGGAGCATGTGATAAGGGGAGGGGCAGAGAAGGAGGGAGAGGACCCCAAACAGGTTCCACACTGTCAGTGCAGAGCCCTATGTGGAACAGTGAGATCATGACCTGAGCCGAAATCAAGAGTCAGACTCTCAACAGAATGAGCCACCCAGGCACCCCAAGGCTTTATTAAAATTAATACCTAAATCACAGTAGCTCTCAGTTCCTAGCTGCTTAATGGCAGAACCAAAGGGAACCCCCTAAAGCCTCCTCAGTTATTTCAGGAATTCCAGGATTGCCTCCCATGACCACAAGGGACAAATCTGCTGTGGGCTTCCATTTTGGCCACACTTGCCATCCACTGCCTATACTGATGGAGGTGTCTTAAGGAGTTATCATTCCATGGCTTACAGACTCTCTGAGAGAAGAGAGGTTGAAGGTATTCCCATTATAATACTGGGTACCACAGCCTTCACCTGGTGGCCATCCTGAGGTCCTAGTCTGCCTAGGATGCTAGGGTGATACCTCTGTCACCTTTTCTACAGGAGCCCTACAGTTGCTCTGCTGATGCTCAGAATTGTAAAAAGTCCCTAAGCTTCTAGCTTAAACTGCTCCCTTACAAGAGTTAAGAACTGACTTTGACAAACTGTGACAGAGGAGTGGGACACATATGCCACCACTTGCTTACATACACCTATTCCCTTCCTTCTCTCTTCTCCGAATGCCTTTACCCTATAATGGGATCTATGATGTCCTCCCCAAAAGAGATGTCCAAGCCCTTGCCTCCAGTACACATGCGAATGACCTGAATTAGACATGGATCTTTGATAGGTCTTTAGAGATGCAGGAGAGGAGAAGACCATGTGAAAACACAGACCTAGATTCAAGGGGGTGATGCCACAGCAGGGGCTACCAACAGCTAGGAGAGGCAAGGAAGTGTTGCCTCCAGAGCCTTGAAGGCACATGGCCCTGCCAACACCTTGAGTTAGGATTTCTGGATTCCAGAAAAGTGAGAGAATAAATTTCTGTTTTCTTGGGGTGCCTGGGTGGCTCAGACAGTTAAGCATCCAACGCTTGGTTTCAGCTCAGGTCAGGAACTCACAGCTTCATGGGTTTGAGACCCGCATTGGGCTCTGCACTGGCAGCGAGGAGCCTACTTGGGATTCTCTCTCTCTGCCCCTCTCCAACTTGCACTGTCTCTGTCTCTCTCAAAATAAATAAATAAACTTAAAAAAAATTCTGTTGTCTTAAGATACCAAGTTGGCAGTAATTTGTGGTAGCCCTAGAAAATGAATACAGCCCCATCTCACTCCTGAATCCTCAACCTGTTCTTCTACTTCATTCAGCCAAAAACACAGTACAATACAAGCTCAGGCAAATAGAAACCAGGGGCCAGAGTGTGACCTCTAATCACAAACATCTGAGTGCTATCTGAGCACAATCCCAGGTTTGAGCTGGTTTCTCTTGCACAACCATTTTTTTTTTTTTTTTTTTTTTACCTTCCTCAAAGTTAAAGACTATACTTTTTAGGAGTCTGCTTGTTGATATGATAGACACAAGTTAGACAATCTATGATTTTACTCAAAATTAATAGATTTTTTTTTTTACTTCACAACTCATTTCGCAACTCAATTTGCTGTATCCTATCAAGATGCCAAACCTACCATCTGTAAGGTGAGAAGAGTGGGCCTGACCTTCTGATTTATGCCTGAATTCCCAAAGCAAGGATCACTTGATCTTTCCCATGTCCTAACTGACACCAAGCCCCTATTCTCAGCTCTTCTCTGGAGCAAAAACATATTTAAATTCCTTCCAACGTAAAACACCACCACCAGCAACAAAAGCCTTTCCTCCACCATGTTTCCTCTTAGTTATCCCTTTCTACCCCCCAATCCTTAACAGATAATCTTTTCAAAGAAAATAATCTGCTGGGGCTGTGGTTAAAAGCACAGATGCTGGCTTTGGATAGAACCTGAGTAGAATTTCAGGTCCATAATTTAACATGCTGCTGTATCCAGGTCTTCCTGCTTCTTCAAGTGTAAGAGAGTCACAGAGTTCCAGAGCAAGATGACAATGAGATGAGACAGGCTGAAGGACTCAGCGGGTAGACAGGCCATTAGGGCACAGCTGGGGACCAGGAATGAGTCTCTGTGTATTGTGGTGCTCATTCTGTAATCCATACAAATATCAACTTGTTATGTTGTACACCTGAAACTAACATAATGTCATATGCCAATCATATCTCAATTAAACAAAATAAATACTTAAATGCAGAAATAAGTCTCAGTGAAGCCCAGGAAAAAGGAAAGGAGAGAAGGATTTGAAGTCCAAGGAACACCTAAATGACCCCAGTCCCTCTAGTTGGGCCAGCAAGGGATTGTTGCCAGGGCACCAGGAGTTGGCAGAGGTTGATTGGGCAGCCACTGCTACCAGCCCTCCATGAAGCATCTATGCTTATCACAGATCACAGTCCAAGTACCTAGAATCCTGTTGTTAGTGCCAGAGACACAGCAGGTCCCGGGGACAGTTTTCTTCCTACATCCAGGGAGCAGAACATATGATGTCCAAGGGCAAGAGAGATGGATCCATATATAGTTGTCCCAAGCATATTTGGAAAAGAATCCAAGGTGGCACATGAAGAGTACTTGACAATAACAGGAAAACTGCTACAGAAATCAGTTTACATCCCAAGGCTTCCTGGGTGGCAATCCTTTGCAAACAAGGATTCCCTGAGAATTCTCAAGGGCCATGTCCAGTTCATAGATATCACGTTTGTGTAATTATGCCCCCTATCAAAGATTACTCTTCTTTAGCAAAAATGGTTCAGGATCTCTTTATGTAGCCTGGGACAGAAGGCCCCCCTGGGCCAGATTTTGAGAAAACCCTGTGAGTTTCATGGATGAATATCAGGCTATACTGGAGCATATTATTTGCCCCCTGGACTGGCAAGACAGATCCTTAATTGTATACAATGCATGTAATACAACTTTTATATCAATTAAACTTATAAATATGACACAGTGTTGGTAAAAAGATGTGCATTTTATATATAATTTTGGTATTTCTAGGTAGGCACTGGCAATATGTTATGAAACAAATCACCTGGGAGAAACTGGGAATGATAACAGGGGCTGTGGTTTTACCTGAGGAGAGTCATTCTTGTTTCCTGGCTTCACAAGAGTGTTAGGAGGATTAAAATCAAAATGAGATCAGAAAAAGGAAAACACGATTAAGATGTCACAAACTGAAAGGAGCACTACTGTTATTTTTTTTTAATGAGGCTTTGCACTGGGTGTGGCCCAAGGCAGGGCTTGAACTCATGATTCCAAAAGATCTGAGCTGAGATCAAGACTCGGAAGCTTAACTGACTGAGCCACCCAGGTGCCCCTATTATGTTTAATTTAAAGAAATGTATGTGGGAACCACACACTTGGGCTGAAAATTCTGTGAGCCGGTCCTCAGGTACACAGAAAGTTTCTGATTAAAATTTTAATAACTAGCTTATTACTTGGAGGAGGTTTTGCAAGAGCAAAACAACAAATGGCAAGAGCAGTTGGATCCTGCTGATTCCCAGACTTTCCCATTTCAGTGTTTGAGTTCCTCAAAATACTTTCAGTTCACACTTACACACACATACACACACACACACACACACACACACACACACTTTATAGGTGTCTCAAATTCATCTGTTTCACTACAGACTACAGCAACCCTAAATAGAATACGTTGGTAAATTTTAATATGTTTAAAACAAGAAAAGAGAAGACCTTTTGTCTTCTTGTATTCCCTTCTGAACAGATTTTTGAAAGTACTCTTTTATCTGCTTCCCAGATCTGTATAAATCCCATTTTACCTTTTGGTTCAACGTGATTTTTAAAACTCGCAGCAAAGAAAAATAAATCATGATTGATGAAGACAGACATTATGATGTGGGTGAGGCATGCTGGCCTATTGGAAATGACCACACTTATCCTGAAAGTAAGATTACAAAATCACAACCGGAAAATGACTTTTGTAATCAGTCTCTAAAACTAATGCCCAAGATGTGGCACCTTCTGCTAAAGCTCCTGGAAATCTTCCTATGTGCTGTAAATCTGCATTTGCAGACCCTCCAAATCTGTGTTATATTTAGTGTTTTTTAGATTTAGAAAGAGCTAAGCAGGGAGTTTTAAATATGATGCGGATGTCTAAAACAATGCCAGCGAAAACAAGGACGACAACAGAGAGGAGAATGGAAAAAAAGGACTTTCTAGATTTTTCATCTACTGAAAGGTCTGTCTCTTCTGGGCATCTCCCTCCAAATTTTGGTGTACCTACTCTGAACTCAACATTTGCCAGATACTCAGAGGCATGTGGAAATGGAACACACCAGATTTCTGCACTTCAGGAAACTTCAAATCTATTTGAAGGATTAAGACTAGCACAGGAACTCTTAGTTTGCAAAACATACCAACATGCATAGTTAAGTATTAAATGTGGTGAAGTTTAAGCACCTTAAAATATCATCAAGAGGAAGTTCAATGAGAACTCCTGGAATAATCTGGAAAAGCTTCAAGATGAAGTGAGTAACTTAAGAGGAGTGTTGAAAAATGTAAAGACTATTGCTACTTAGGAAACAAATATAGAACTCCCAACTATGGGGAACACCATGAAGGAAGGCAGACAGGTAATCTCAAATTTTAGTATGCCTACATATTACTTTAGGAGTTTTTATAGAAATAATAGTTTGACAGATAGACAGAGGGTAGATAGGTGATAGGTAGATGAAGATTAGATAGGTAGATGATAGATAGATGATAGATAGATAGATAGATAGATAGATAGATAGATAGATTGCCCTAGGACCCATTGCCAGAGATTCTAATTCACAAAATCTTCAGGTGAGTTCCAGAAATCTGAATTTCTAACTAATTGTCCCCCATACACCCAAATGAGGACAAGCCAAAAGAGTACAAGCCACACTTTGAAAAACATTGGCCTAAATAAGCAAGACTGACAGTTCCCACTTTCCTTAACAACAGCGAATGCAGAGATTCTATGAGTTGAGATAGGCTTGCTCCAAGATAATTTCATTATTATATTGTCTTTTTAAAGTGCTGTCATAATTGTAATTTTATTTCAGATAGTAAGGCAGTTAACTATTTCCATTTCTGATATTTAGGATATTAAGGTATAAAAGTGTTTTGTGTTTTAACCAAGATCACAGTTAGTCAGTGTCTACCAATAACTAGACAAATACAACCCAGGCCTCCTAATAACTAGACAAACACCCATTCCACTAGATATAACTGCAATAATATCCTTACCCTAAATGAAAATTGTTCTTTTGGCATCCATAAACTGAAGACATATGCAGCTAGACAGATGACCTTATATTTAAATGCAGAATGCTCAACTGCCTTTCCCAAAACGCATGCTGTATTTCTTCTTTCCATTATATATTCATTTATTCCTTCATTCATGTCACAAAGTTACTGTGCTACTGCCACATGCCTGACCTGATTCTAAGTTATGGGTATAGAAATGGTCTCTCCCCTCTTGGAGACAACATTAAATAAATAATTACAATTATAATTATAATTCTACCAAGTGGGGGAATACAAGGTATTACAGGGAGTAAACAAAGGGAGTTCAGAAAAGTTCTACCATGCAAGTCCCCTTGAAGTTAAAATGTGAAAGGTGACCAGTAGCTTAATTGGGAATATCTATACTTGAGCAAAGTCACATCCTCAGGAAAGTGAAAAAAAGACTTGATGGCTATCTCAAATGAACAAAGAATGGGAGAACATTTGATGAAGGAGGATGATATGGCAAAGTATGACTACTGAACATCCCCCACTGCCAAGTGTCACAGAGGGTATCCATTCCAGGCTCCACAGGAAGTGAGCATAGTTAGGTAGAGGGTTTTCCTGCACTATGGCAAGAACATGTTCTTTTTTATAAGAGTAATGAGAAGCTGTTGAGTTCTTTAGTCAGGAAATGATGTGATCAGAACTGAGTTTTGGAAAAAAAAATCATTCTATTTCAGTGTTTTCTCCTTTACAAAGGAAGGGCAGGAAAAAAAAAATGTTGCCAGGAGTCTAGTTATGTTACCAGGAGGCCACTGCAGTAATCTAGGAGAGAAGCAATAGTAGCCTGGAGCAGGAAGCTATGGTAGGGAGAAAGATAAGAGGATGGATGGCAGAGATGTCTGGCAGGAGAGCCAGCTACCCAGTAGTGTTTGGATGTGGGATGAATGACAGGGAAAGCTGAAACCCAACTGTCTGACAAGGAAGGATGTTGACTGCCATTCCCTAAAACAGAAATAACAGGAATGTGAGGTTGTGAAAGGGGAGGGGAAGAAGGAAGATAATTAATCAAGTTTCGACTGGGTTGAATTTCAATTGTCTGCAAACCTACATGGAGATGTCAAGCAGACAACTGGATATTCTCTTTGGGACTCCACAGAGAGGTCTGGACTAGAGGCGAGGTTTCAAGAGTCATAAGCACAAGAGAGAATGAGACCTCAGAAGAAAGCCTATGGAGTGAGAGGAGAAGAGAGCCTAGACAAAAATCATGGGCAATCCAGTAGATAAGGATTTTGTAGAGAGGAGTGACAACAGAGAATGAGGAGAAGCCATAAGAAGGGAGGAGAAAATCAAGGTCAAAATGGTGTCATGGATGCTGACAACAATGTGGTCACAATAATGACAGGTTTTTTTTTTTAATTATCCTTGAAACATCTAAATTTCTGTATCTTTGGTAAGATAGAACCTGATATGTCATGGCAGCAAGAATACTCACTCACTGGTGGTTACAGAATCTCATCTTATAGTCTAATCGTGATATGCTGATCTCTTTATTTTTTTAACTCCTGGCAAAATGTCCAAGGTTCATTGCAAAACACTGACCACAAATACAATTCCACGTTAAAAACAAAAAAACTGGAGGTTTGCAAATAATTATCCTTGACTCTTAAGTTGATCTTGGGTTTGATCATCATAAACGTCCTTTGTTTTAACACTTGCTAATTTGGGCAACTTCACTCAAGAAAGTAAATTGTGTCACAATATGATTCTAATGATATTATGTTCCTCCTTGGAACTAGTTCTGGCTACAATTTTAGCAAAAGGGAAGAGCAAAGTTTGAATTAATTTTTTTTAATTACCTCTGGCTTTTGTTTTTTCATATGAACCCTGCAGTGGGAGGGCATTGCCAAAGGGATGATCTTCTATTGGATGAGAGAACAACTTGGTTGTGATGTCTGTCACTCCCTTTGCCACAAGGATTGATTTGCTTGATCAGTGTGACCGCTCCATTTTCCCCTCCACGTGTATTTTAACAGTGGCTCAAATGGACAACATTTCCAGCAAAAGGATAGTTTTGAGAAGAGCATATGAGGAACAAAACCTCTAGGCAGGGGCCCCTGGGTGGCTCGATTGGTGAAGTGTCCAATTCTCAATTTCCACTCAGGTTGTAATTTCACGGTTCCTGAGTGTCGGGCTCTGCACTGACACTGGAGCCTGCTTGGGATTCTCTCTCTTCTACTCTCTCTCTCTGCTCCTCCCCTGCTCATTCTCTCTCTCTCTCAAAACTAAATAAATAACATTTAAAAAAAAACCCTCCAGACAACTTCTACATTTTGCACCTTTTAACAGCAGAGGTTCTGCCCCAAGATGAGATATCATGGGAACATTTTTCTCCTTCTGTTCTGTCACAATCACGGGTTTGAATTCAAAATCTCAAAATGCTGGTATAGCTGTAATGTTTACCTAGTTTGCTCAAGAGTGCTTTGCTCCATACTGCCCTAGAACTTTGTGAGGTGACACTGTGTTCTTCTTGCCCTGGGCCTCTACAATTCAGAAAACATTTAATGAGTATTCTTTGGTTACAAAGCACAGGGCAGGCTTTTGTGATTGACAGGAAGATATACAAGCCTTAAGAGAAGGGCAAGGCTCCCAGAAAGATGTATAAACACCCTGGATTCTGGAATCAAACCATTGATATCCTTGAACCTTCCAAAACTCCAGAATAATGATAAAAACCATTGCTAGGGTACTGAGACTCTTGGCCATATTCCCAAATCTACAGAAGGTTGAAAGTTACCCCAAAAGGGTACAGTGGGAGTAGAATGCAGAGGAGATACTGATGCTTAAAATACACCAACACATTAGCTAAAAATAAAGTGGCTCACATTTATTTTTTTTTTATTTTTTTTTTTAATTTTTTTTTTAACGTTTATTTATTTTTGAGACAGAGAGAGACAGAGCATGAACAGGGGAGGGTCAGAGAGAGAGGGAGACACAGAATCTGAAACGGGCTCCAGGCTCTGAGCCATCAGCACAGAGCCCGACGCGGGGCTCGAACTCACGGACCGCGAGATCGTGACCTGGCTGAAGTCGGACGCTCAACCGACTGAGCCACCCAGGCGCCCCATAAAGTGGCTCACATTTATTGAATGTTCACTAGGTCCCAGCAACTACATTAAGTACTTTATATGAATAGTCCCATTTTAATTCTTATATATAATCCTATATAAATTAGGTGTGTGTGTGTGTGTGTGTGTGTGTGTGTATAGAGAGAGAGAGCACAAGCCGGCAAGAGGGGCAGGTGGAAAGACAGACAATCTTAAGCAAGCTCCATGCTCAGCCCAGAGCCCAATTCTCAGCTCAATCCCACAACCCTGGGATCACAACCTGAGCCGAAATCAAGAGTCCAACGCTTTACCGACTGAGCCACCCAGATGCCCCTGTATTATTATTATGAACCCATTTTGGGGGGCACCTGGCTGGCTCAGGCAGTTAAATGTCCGACTTTGGCTCAGGTCATGATCTCATGGTTCATGAGTTCAAGCCCAACATCAGGCTCTATGCCGACAACTCAAAGCCTGGAGCCGGCTTCAGGTCTCCCTCTTTCTGTGTGTCTCCCTCTCTCTCTCTGCCCCTCCCCTGCTCATGCTCTGTCTCTCTGTCTCTCAATAATGAATAAACATGAAAAAAAATTTTTTGAAGAGTCCAACACTTAACTGACTGAGCCATTCAAATGCCCCTGTATTATTATTTTTAACCCATTTTATAAATGAGAAAACTAAAGTTTAGAGAGATTAAATAAATCATGTAAAGTCACGAAGTTGGTACGTGGCAGAGCCTGGAAATGACCCCAGATCCTGGGGTCTGAGTCACTACATCTAAGGACTGTCTTCCTAGTCCACTGTTCTAGGTCCAACAACCTCACTCCCAGCCACACCCTGGTCGCATGGCTCATTAATCCATTAGGTACAGAACACAGAGTGCCTAAGGCCCATGAAATTTTAGGGGCCCATGAAAATATTCTAATTGCATTTCTTTTAAATTGGAAGAAAAATATGAATATAATACATATATAATAATGAATCCAACCTGGATTCCTCTTTATACCAACACAATCATAAAATGTAATTTTTCTAGTGGAAGAAGGGATCTTTCGGACAAAATTGTCCCAGGTCCAGGGAAGTCAAAGCATGGTAGACAACATCCCTTTGACAGTAAAAGCTATATGGTCTGCCTTTCTAAACCCTTTCTGGTGAAAAATTACACTTGGATTAATTTTTCCTCTTCAATTTAAAAAAATAATACTAACCAATACTTACATTTCTACCATATGCAAAGTCATGGTTTTCAGAGTTTTATATACATCTTCACAAAGTTCTATGGAGATGCTCTTATTAGCTCCATTTTATACAGAGCATTTGATGTTCCTTTGAATCACATCCCACCCACATGAAAATGCCAAGGCTCCCTTTAAGATGTGTCCTCAACCTTAGATCCTTCCAGAATAGCTTCACTCATGCATTCATGAGATCATTCATGTGTACCTTTAACATGCCTATCTTAAGATAGATACTCTACTAAGCTCTGGAAATATGACAAGGGGGATAAAAAAGCATCTCTGTCCACAAGTTGTTAACAATCTGCTGCTAAGATCGTGATGAATATTTAGAACATACCTCCTGTTGATTCAGCTACTTGGGTCCTTATAAAAAGCTGTTATTGTGAGATATTTGGGACTTAGTTTTGGTTTGCTGATGTTTGGTTGATGGTCTTTAGGTGTTTATGTATTTGTCCAGAAAAGCGTGAGAAATTGTGCAGGGATTTACCTCACTTTAGCTAGAACTTAAATGGGGCATAAATAGCTCTTTTACAGAAGCATCTACATTATTTAATAGAGAGTTAATAAGAATTCTCCCTAGAGGATAATTTAAATACGATTTTACAAGAGACAACAGGCTCAAAATGGAGTCACTTGTGCTAAGGCCATTTCACCAAACTTAATACCTAACCTAATTGCAGTTTTAGCCTCTCCCAGGAATGCAATCTTAACCAGTCAGTCTGGAATTACCTAGTCAACACTAGTGAGGTAACCTGTCTGATAGACTCCAGCTGTCCCCCAATGAAAGGTGACTTTGCTCAAAACAATCAGCTCTTTTCTAGAGTAACTGCCTCCTTCTGCCTATAGCCTCTCATTCTGTACAACCCTTTGGAGCTCCTTTCTACTTGCTAGGTGAGATGCAACAGATTCATGAATCGTTGAATAAAAGCAATTAGATCTCTAAATTTACTCAGTTAAATGTTTGTGTTTTGACAATGTAATTATTTGTTAAACTTCTAAGATGTAAGTAATGCAACAACGCAAACATAAAGCACTAGTTCAGCCTTTTGGGAGATGTAAAAACCACCCAGTTTTCTGTCAGGAAAGCCACCCTTCCGTCACTGCTGGCCTTCAGGATTAAGTCAGTTTGAGTGTTTAACTGTTTTACCTTTTCAAGCACAAAACAACTGCACGCTCAGCCTGATATCATTAAGATAACTTGAGATGACCAGCTCTATGTCGACAAAGGGAGAGATTCATCATTATGATTAAAAAAAAGCAACTATACTGATTGTTCAAACTCGGACCACTCACTCCCACCTCACAGTTCACTGCTATTAAAACATTCACAGAAATGAATACATCACCCTAAATCTATTTTCTTTTTTAAACTCTTTTTAGTTTTCTGTGGAAGCCTGGAAGTGCTTCTTTGGGTAAATTAGAGAGCCCACTAAGTGGCTCCTTCATTATTATTATTATTATTATTATTATTATTAACATCAAGAATTTCATCCTGATTTCTACTTGTACCAGCTTCTACAATCTGTTTTATTTTGTCTGTAGTTAAATACTACTTGAATAAATGAGAGTGGACCCTTTTTTCATAACAATACTTATTCTAAATGTTTCAACATTATTTGTAGGAAACTTTTACCTTCCCAACTAATTATCATATTTAACAAAGCCTTTTTCTGTGAGAGTAAAAGAGCAAGGCAATTGCCATCATTTGCATGCACACTTAAGCTGGCACAAGGAATGTGACCTTCATTTAGGCATTGAATAATGTTCTAAGCTTCATCCATCCTGCCTGCTAATCACCACAGCTACAACACAGTCCTGTGTTGAGCAACTGAATTGTTTTTATAAACAAAAAGTGAATTGTCTACTAACTTGCCTACACATTTTCTAGTAACAGAGGACTAACAAAAGGAAAGGTCACTGAATGACACAGACAGGGTTCCAGCTAAATTTTATGGGTGGAAATGGGGATAGATTCTAGTAGATAAAGAAACTAACGCTAGCTTTCTTTTTTTCTTTGTGATTTGGGAAATAAGGCCTAATAATAACACAGTTAAAACTCTCCACCAAAAGGAAAACAAGGGCCTATTGGATACATTTTTATCTAAAAAAAAAAAAAAAAAAAGTAGATTTACACTGTTATTACCATCAGAAAAAATGACAAGACATCCCGATTATAATGTATAAACTTATACCTACCATCTCTAGTCCAGATGGACTATTTTTAATTTTCTAAAGAGTCCCTAAAAGAAGCAGGAAAGAGATGTGGAATGTCTTATAATTGAAATAAATCCTTTTACATGCTTCTGAGGCAGAAGGTAGACTACTCTCAAGAAATGAACACTGAGGGAGAGGGGTGGTCAGGGTGAAAGGATTCTGGTCCATTGGATTCAGAAAGCAGGTGTCCTGCAACAGCTGCTATTAAATATATATTCTGGATCTATACTAATTCTATCTCTGGTGACCATTTGCATGGTAAACTTAGGAAAGCACAGTTTTAGAATCTCTCATTTTGTAGTTAGAAGGAAAATAATTCATGGTTTTTCCCTACCCAGAGGTTTACACTCTCTACTCCAGAAAGGAAAAATTTTGTCATCAGCAAATATATAATGAGGAACCACTTAAAATTCTGGTTTCATTAATCATCATATGCATTTGCTTTTCTGTTCATGTTCTTTGCAAACTCCGGTGTAGACACATACATCAAGTATGTGCATATATGTGTAGATAGATAGACATTTATATAGATTACATATGTATTTATAATGGCTGGTGGGCTCAACTGATTACAGCCCTGTTCTACTGGGTCCAAGGTCAGGACTTTGGCTGTACTCCATGGTCAGGAATGGTACCCTGTGAAAATTGTGACTTATTATAAGAAATATTTATTTGGTCTTTGTTCTTTTGTCATAGAGCTCCTAAAACCTTTGGAATTTCCTAAGTGATGAAAGCAATAAAGGTATCATTTGTTTTGTTATCAAGGTGACTGTTGGAAAGCCCCCAGGTGAGCTAAGGGTGATGCTTGTTGCCAGGAAAACCAACTGTGTGATTAGAGGATTGGAACTCTTCTTACCCCCAACCACCACCTCTGAGGAAGGAGGAGGCTCTGGAGGTTAGTCCAATGCCAGTGATTTAATCAGCCATGTCTATTAATGCAGCCTCCATAGAAAAACTCAAAAAGAATGGGGGCAAGATAGCTTCCAGCTTGCTGAACACGTGGAGATATGGAGAGTGGGCATGGAAGCTCTGAGCTTTCCCCATACTTTGCCCCCATGCATCCCTTCCATCTGGCTGTTCCTGAGCGATATTCTTTTATAATAAGCTGGTAATCTAGTAAAATGTTTCTCTGGGTTCTATGAGCTACTCTAGCAAATTAAACTCCAAGGAGGGTGGGGGGCATGGGAACATCCAGTCTGTAGCCAGTTGGGCAGAAGCACAGGTGACAACCTGGACTTGTGAGGGGTGTCTGAAGTAGAGGACAGTCTTGTAGGACTGAGCCCTTAACCTGAAGAATCTGAGGTTATCTCTGGGTAGACAGTTTCAGAGCTGAGTTGAATTATAGGGCATCCAACTGGTGTCTGAGAATTGCTTCTTGTTGGTATGGGGAGCTACTCCCATCCCCACCTCCACACATGCTGGAAATTTGTCCCAGAACCACTTTTTTATACCCTCATCTCTACTTACCCAAGTTCTAAAGGCAGAGAATGAGTTCTAAGTTGAGGCAGGCTAGAAACTGCCAGTAAACCAGTACCAACCATCCAAGTGACTGAGAGAAAAGGATTGCAAGACACACTGAAGGTAAGTTAAAAGGCCTCTTGCAGCAGGTAGCATTTTCATTTGCAAGCATGTCTCTCCAAGACATAAAGTGTGACTTAAATAAGTAAGCTGCGGCTTTGATCATTAAAAATCAACCGGAAGAAAATGTTGTGGATGCAGGTCTTAAAGCAGGATAAAAGGCATTCTTGAGACTTCCTTGTGTCTTCTCCTTCTAGGGTTTAGAACACAGGTTGGTTAGATTTTCAGATCAGAAAGTTCTTGGCTCAGGAGGGTCAAAGAAGCCCAGATGGAAAAAAAAAAGAGGAAAGGTCCCCGCTGGACTCTCTCTGGGCTTCAAGTGATGGGATCAGGGAGAGAGGGCACATGCCTGTGTGTGGTATGGTTGTGTTTCTTGGGGATGAGGGTGAGAGGAATCTGGGGTAAGAAGTCTTAGCCAGGAACAAAGAATGTTCCTTAAATTTCTCTAAAAGTAGCTAGAGGATAGGGTGGGAGTCCAGCACAGGAGGCAAGGGAAACTGGGCTATGTCTGGGAGGGTACTACTGACAATATCCTAGTGAGCCCGTGGATAGGTGAGAGCCTCACTGCCTCTGGAGATCACGGGTCTCTGGAGATAGCATTACCTTCAGTGATATCTTCAAAGGTAAAGGGACTATGAACACCTGGGAGTTGAGCATGGGAAGCCAAAGCAGGTAACTAAGAGAAGTTGTTCCAAAAGACCCACCACATCAAGGACTACTTGCAGAACAGTGGGGACCAAAAGCCTAGGGAGAAGTCTGTACTCAAAGACCCAACTGTGACTAAAGAAGGCATCACTATTCCCAGCAACACTCTACACAAAAGTCTATTAATAAAACCGGCCCTCCAGTGCTTGCTGAGCCAGTGGTAATTTACAGGAACTCAAAAAATTCTGGAAAGGATCTTAATAGCTAAGGGTAATAGCAGAATATCATTCTCAAGTAATTGGTGAACTTCTGAGAGGCAGAGCTATTTTAACTTCCCTGTTGTCCTGAACAAGGAACTAATAACATCAATTACAAAGGCTCTTGTACAGTCTGAAAGAACTCAAGGCCAAGAGATTTGCCTTCATGTTCGTTCTGCTTAGGTCTACCAATTAAGAAAGTCATTAGCAGATTGTTAGCGTCACTGAGGAGTTCTTACTGCCTGCCACACGAGTACTTTCCTCCATAACCTGTACTGAGTCAATGCCAGGGCAACAGATTGAATACAACTGGCTGAGGCGATACCGATTGGTGCAAACCCATGAACACACCAGCACGTTGCCCCACCAACCTTGACAGTCAGCCAGTTGTAGGTGTGGAGAAAGGGACACAAGAGGAGCGAATGGTGGACAAGATTCTGACATGACAAAACTAGACAGCAGAAGACACAACCCTGAGAATCCAACTCCCATTCTGACGTTGGAAGACCTAACCATAAAATTTGGAGAATTGTTCTTCCATAATGAAAGAGAAATCCACGTAATTGAATACAGCAACTGAAGAAAGCAATTAAATGTGATGCTGCAGGATAGACATCAAGACCATTAATAGCAATTAATGCCTTTTGTTTGTAGTGTTATATACAGGGTATTGTAATTTCTATATAGTAAAATGATCTATTTTTCACTTCATTAATCAGAAAACATGATCATTGTGATCAAAAAGTGGCCTCATTTTACTTCCCAAGCAAGATTTCACAGCAAGCACTTACAATGAGGCCCCATTTTCTCAAGACTTTATCGCAGCTAAAAGACATACTACAGCCCATTAGTCCATGGACTGTGGATTATTATAATAAATACTTAAAACCACTTATCAAAATAAAGAGCCAAAACACACTCTGCCATGCAGTGGGCTTGATTTTTTAATCAGCGTCTCTCACTTGCTAATTGGAAATACTCAGGACTCCACATGATTTGTCTTATCATTGGTGAGACTTAAAAAGGTTTTACACTGGAGATACTTTAGCACTTCTCTCAACTAGGTCACCCTCATTATACTAGCTTTGAAGCATCTATTACATTTTCCTTCATATGTGTCAATGGGCGAAAGGGGTCTCTGGAGACAGTAAGGCTGGCCCTTGCAGCCAATGACCTATCAAGTGGCTATTTCAGAGGAAGGCCACTGTACACACAGCCACTTGCCGAAAGGAAAGAAAATCAATTTATTCCAGAAGATTATTAGAGCCATTTGATTTTACTTATTTTACAATCTACCAAATCCCTGCCTGAAAAGCAGGCTGGCTTATTTTATCTGCTTCACACGCACACACACACACACACACACACACACACACGATGTATATACATGTACCTCACAGGGGTATTAACGAGGTATCGGACACATTAGATGGATTATCAGCAGATGTGTTTGCTTTCTTTTTTTTTTTCTTTAAATTTTCACTAGAAGGATAATGGGGTTGGAGAAATACCATTATGCCCAGAGTAACAGAGCTTGCTTTGCTTTGCTTTCCGCACAGGATCTTCCTCTGAGTCTCAGCAAAGCAATGGCAGTCAACAAGGAATAGATCAAGGGTCAGCTAAGAGAGGAGGAAAAGGTAAGGACCCCTGAGGGGTCACAAGAGCACAAAGGAGGCCAGTAAGTAGCAATCCACTTTAGGAAAATATTCATTTCCTCTGAGGGCAAAGGGGTGGAATAATGAATTTCAGCATCAAAGTGTCAAGTGATTATAAACCAGCCAATCAAAGAGTGTACCTAACCCTTCAAACACAGCACCTTCCCCTGCCTTGGGATGCCACTGCTCTGAACGACCCATGCAGCCCGCTCCTTGGTAAGCGCAGGGATAAACCTATTAAAGCTAACCCTTTACTTTTAATAAACATTCTGTTTGAAACTCCAAAGAAAATCAGTCTCAAATCTCCCAGAACCCACCATCTGCCCAGTCCTGCGAATGAGGGCAAAGGTAGCCCACTCTGTGGGCTGAAATAATTGCTTCTTAAAAACTTAATTAGGGCAGTTGTCTCATTAGCAACCAAGTGTCCTTCATACTGCCCAAATGAACTGACTCCAAACATTCATTTCAGATTACCAGGCCAGGGTAGGAAAACCCAAATGTTGCTCATCAACATTCCCATTTCTAGAAAGGCTGATGAATGAAAAACAAAGTCCTGAGTTTTGCCGTGGACACAGCACAAACTCACATGGCCAAAGGAACACAGTAAATTGAAACAAACAAACAGGGGTGCCTGAGTGGTTCGGTCAGTTGAGCATCCGACTTCGGCTCAGGTCATGATCCCATGGTTTGTGGGTTTGAGCGCCGCGTCATGCTCTGTGCTGACAGTTCAGAGCCTGGAGTCTGCTTCAGATTCCGTGCCTCCCTCACTCTCTCTGTCCTCCCCTGCTCACATTCTGTCTGTGTCTCTGTCTCCCAAAAATAAATAAACATTAAAAAAAAATTTTTTTTAACAAACCAAAAAATTCAACGGGAAACAAATACTAGATTTTGGATACATGTTTGTTCTCTTTTTTACATGAGAGAGCTATAAATTCCTTCTCGTTGACCAGACTGAGGCTGCTACATTCCTCACCACCTCCCCTGCGATTGCCCATTTATGGACACCTCCAGCTCACACTTCTGTATCGAGCACTGCATTTATAAAAGGGAAGGCAGCTGTTGTCACTGCAGAATCACAATGGTGTTAGAGACTACCAGTAGAACACTGACCATGCCAGTAGTGAGAAATACATCATCTTCTGTCCTCTTGTCTCCATCCCCTGATCACTCTTGTCTGTAATTCTGCCTTGGTCTTTTGTGTTAGCTTTGACAACAAGGTTTTTGCCATGACTCCATACCTGCCTGGTGTCCTAAGAGATGGAGGAGAGGAAATTCTTGCATCCGTCTCCAATCCCATGCAGTCAGGAATCCCTCAAATCCACTCTTCCTTTCCCCGCAGAACTTTCTCTTCATTCCTCTCAGCCAGAAACAGCTCCCTCTGTTCTTACCGTTTATATTTGTTTGTCCTGCAAATCCACCTCTACTTTCTCACACTCCTCACCACTGTTGACCTACCCTTTTGGACTAACCAGACTTCGTCAGACATGGATTCTCCCTGTTCCCATAACACATTGTCTCTGTCAAGAAAGCTCTGTTATCAGTGTACTTTAAAAGTCTTTTTTCTACATTTCTCCTCCATGAAGCTATAAGCATCAGAAAGATGGGGGTTCTGATGTGAAAAAAGCCCCTAGACTGTAGGAGGTACTTAATATGTTTATATACAGTGAATAAATAAATTTTCAAACATGGAAGGTGGGAATCTGACTGTTCTGTCTTCCTTCATTTAGATATCTTTCCTACTCCTGGTGACCAGTCATCAGGCAGGGATCTGATTGCACAATTGTGTTTATCCCTTCTGTCGTTATCAACTTCTTTGAATTCATCCATTTCTTCGATCGTAAAACATAAAATCATAAAATCATAAAAAAGTCAGGATGAAGTCATTCATCGATGAAGTCACTGCATCGATGTTGTTCACCTAAGAGAAGGCCCACCCACAGAGACACAAAATAAACGAAAGTATCATGCCACCACACCATACAAGCTCCAGGAACACCCATTCCTTACCCTCCACTGGCCAAGGAAAACCTTTCAAACTTCCTCTGTACAATGCAAATCATATCCTAAACTCCAGGAGACACTGGCTTTCACCTCATAGGTACATTAAGAGTAGTTATCACCTCCCCTGCTTAAGCTCTAGCTGTATCCCTGAATCTCAGTTTTTTACTCTTCCCCATCCCATAATATGAGCTAACAAGAACAGCTAACATTTATCATGTGCTGATAATGCACTTCACAAGTTTTTAATCCTCAAACCATCAGGAGAGCACAATTATTATATCATCAGATTATTAATCTGTTTTTCAAATTAAGAACCTAAAACAAACGGAAGCTTTAACAACTTGCCAAGAATCACACTGTAAATTATTTAGAGTTAAAAGATGTGATAAAATACAAAAACAGAGTGAAAGATGCATAAAAATAAAAATATTTTTGAACTGGCAAATTACCAGCTGGTCAGAAATATTACTCAATTCTACCAAAATAGGTACAAACCCTTTCCAAAAATTCTGGAAAAGATCATTGAGATCCATAAGATGGAAACATTTGAGACGTTCTACAATTCAACATGGACAAATTTGGATAAAACTCTGCAAAGGGAGAAAGGAAACCAAAAAAGAAGAAGGAAGGAGAAGAAGGATGGTGTGAGAAAAAGAGGACAAGACCGGGCAGGGCAGGAAATAACTGTGATTAAAGTCCTCATTGTGAGCAAGGCATCATCTAAGGAATACTGGACTTGTATGGTTTCCTAGGACCCTACACTGCACTGCCTTTCTCTCTCTCTCCACTGCACCTGTCTGGCGAGATCTCAGCCTCTCTCTGTCCCTGCATTTAGGCATCCAGATCATGCTTTATCTCAAAAGGTTGCCAGCCTGTGTTTCCTCACTCAGTGAAGAAGACACAGCAGATTTGCAGTTACTCAAACCAGAAAGACCTGGGCCTTTCTTGTTCCTTCATATCCCCTTCCCATTCAATTTCCCTCTATGTTCAGCCCCTTTTAGGCCATCCGTGTCTCCTGGGTCCTGTCTCTTGGCTTCCGACCCTCTCTCCTCTGGGCTGCATGCCCCTTCCTGTGCCAGGATTAGCATGGCTGCCCTTTCGCTCCTGTGGAGCCTGGAGCACACCTCACTCCCATGCTCCACTGCTGCAGACACTTTCATGTCCACACGCATCACGGCCACCACCATTGCCCACAAACAGCTCCTCACCCTAGCTGCAGCCCTCAGTCCGTTTCCCTCCCCTTCCTCATCCACAACTCTCTGTGCTCCAACTTCCAGAACCTTCTTTCCATTCCTCAGAAGCACCACGCTCATTCCCACCTCCGGCTTTCGCACCTGCTCATTCTTTTCCACCCACACTGCCTCCCTCTCCACCGCACCGCGCCCCCTGCCCCCCGCCTTTCCCCTGGTTAATGTAAGGACGTTTCAACTTTAGCTTAAGTCTGACTTCTTAGGTAGGTCTTACCTGACCTTCACCCTGGATCAAGTTGTGCTGTTGTTTGTTTGTTGTATTTCTATAATGTGTTCTTTTCCTCCTGAGCACTAACCTCAGGCTGTGATCACACATACGCTTCTTGACCTGTTTCCTTTGAAGTCATGCTTGTTCACCACACGTGCTGTGAGGACTCAGGGACCACGTCTTGGGCTCATCATGTCACAGAGTTCCCACAGTGCACGGTTTACCCTAAGGGAGCATTCATTGTCTAAATGAATGATTTCATCTAAAGTTCACAGGCAATCTCATTGTTGAGCTTGAGGACACACAGATCCACAAACATTGTGGTCCAGATTTAGACACCAGCTGGCCCGAACCCCAACCCTCATAGTTTTCTAACTCTCCACATCACCACCTCCAACCATCCAGAGTTGACTTTCATTCCTAAAGAACCATAGAAAGTTGATGTTTGCAAAAATCACATTTCCCCCCCCTGGCTGCTGAAGACTCAGTTGGCTACTGGATCCTTGTAAATGAGGTTTTGTTATTAAAGAAATGAATCAATTAGATAAGATTAATTTGTTGTAGATTTTAATGAAGGAGCTTTCCATGCCCCTTCCTATATATTATATGCATATATATCACACCCTCTGGCAAAATCTAGAGAAAACTCACCCTGCTAATGACATGTGCAAATATGAAAAATGAAGATGTAGAGATAGCACGAAATGGTCTCTGGTTTTTTTTGGTTGTGTAAGGATTTTTAGAAAGTCTGAGAAAATTCGAATAGGGAAAAGTAACAGCAGCTTTTCACTCTCAGTATGTCCATTCGTGTTTGGATTAAATGAGAGGACCAAAGAAAGAAACCTCCAAACCAACAGAGATTTCGAACTGCTAAATTTCCACCAAACTGCTTTAACATAAACAGAACCAGAATATATGATATTCAGAAAGCATCACAAAAGTTGGCCTCACGGAGCCAACGAGGGCTCAACCACAGAACAAACACTGTCACGGAAAACAGCGCCTCCACCGAAAGTACAAAGAGGCACTGCTCTGGGGGGCGCTAAGACCAAAAAAAAAAAAAAAAATGTTATTCACACAGAAACCCAGAAACCCAGGGTTTTCAACCTCTTCAAGCAGGACACAGTTTCATAGACTGCCGCCACCTAGTGGCCACTATGGGTATTCCAGCTATTTGAAATGCTTTAATTCCAAGATTCCGCCAGAGAAAACTAAGTGTAAAAATCCTCAAATCTAGCGATCATGCCACAGGAGTTTTTAATAGCCCTATCAAATCACCATTCTAACAAATTATAATTTTTCCCTTGGAAATGGATCAGGAGGCAAAATAAAGTTGATGGTTAAGTTGAACGAGCATGCCTCATAAAACGTAAATCTACTTTTGTCCTTCTGTCCTTTAAAATGTACTGATTTTATAGGGATGCCTGGGTGGCTCAGTCGGTTGGGTATCGGACTTCTGCTCAGGTCATGATCTCACAGCTCGTGAGTTCGAGCCCCACGTCGGCTCTGTGCTGACAGCTCAGAGCCTGGAGCCTGCTTCGGATTCTGTGTCTCCCTCTGTCTCTGCCCCTTCCCCGCTCACAGTCTGTCTCTCTCTCAAAAATAAATACATGTAAAGAAAAAAAATTAAAATTTATTGAGTGAGACTGGTTCTTTTCCTGCTCCAGGATGAAAACTCAGGCTGTCCAAAACTCTTCTAGTTATAAGAAACATTGCTGCAATATAGTAATTAGAATAGTTTGCCGCTGGAATTTCTAGCCAATCTTGAAGGCTAGCCAACCTCAGCTTGGGCCATGTTGGGCTGGCTAGCTGGCTCTTAGGGAAGGAGAGGATGTATTTTCCCATTCTTTTTCCATCTTTCTCATTTTGGTTTCCAACCCCTCCAAGGCTGAGGCTCCGAGAAGGAAGAGAAAGCAAAGAAGTTGTTCCTTAGTTGGTAGCCCTCTGGCTGTTCCTTCTTGGGAAACCACCCCTCCCCCCCACCAGGAATCTCTCAGCTGTATTTGCTCAGACTGAGTGCTTCAGACTGAAAGGGGGTTAGGATATCAACATATGAACTTTGAGGGGGCACAAACCTCGTCAGACGTGATCACGCTGGCACCCTGATCTCAGACTTCCAGCCTCCAGAACTGTGAGAAAATAAATTTCAGTTGTTTAAGCCACCCAGTCTATGGTACTTTGTTATGAGGGCCCAAGTAGACTGACATCGGGTGAATGTGGCTTTATTCCCGTTGGTCTCATACTCATTCTCCAGCACCAAGAAGGCAGCAATACCTACAGCTCTTATCTGCAGAGATCTCTCTGCCTCTCCAGGCAGCCTTGTTGTACAAGACCTCAAAGAATGTCATGCTAGTGTTTGCTGACGTGGCCACAGCTGCTCTATGACAAGTACTCTTGCCCTCATTGTCCTAAGAAAAAAGGGTAGATGCCAACCCTAAGGCAACTAGGATTTCTTCTCATTTCTGCCCTAAGAGTGTCTAGGGCACTTCCGCCCATCTATCACTTTTTAAATTCACCATGGAAGAATCAGACTCTCCACTGTGTTCCCATCAAAATCCAGAGGTCACATACTAACCCTTCCCAGTAGCCTCTACTGTGATGTTAATTTCAGGTGTCAACTTGGCTAAGCCACAGTCCCCAGATATGTAATCCAATGTTAGTCCGGTGTTACTGTGAAGGTATTTTCAGATAAGATTAATATTTAGATCAGTAGAATTTGAGTAAAGCAGATTACCCTCCATAATGTGGGTGGGCCTCATCTAATCAGTTGACAACCTTAAGAAAAAGACTGACCTTGCACAAAGAAGAGGGAGATTTGTCTCCAGATGGCTTTCTGACTTGAGCTGCAACATCAGGTCTTCTTTGGGTCTCCAGTCTGCCAGTCTGCCCTATGGATTTTGAACTTTCCAGCCTCCACAACAAAATAAGTCAATTACTTAAAATCTCTCTCTCTCTCTCTCTCTCTCTCTCTCTCTCTCTCTCTCTTTTCACGTATGTATCCTATTAGTTTCATTTCTCTGGAGAACCCTAATATACACACTCTCTCATTATTTGAAATGAGAAAGGAAGCATCCCCCATGCTTACCCTACTAGCATCAGGCAGGGCCTGAGGTGAGAAGCATAGTATACACAGAAGATGCTGGAAGATTGTGGCTGGGACAATCCAATGGGATGGGCACAGCAGCTATGGCAGTTGTATGAGGGAGCTCGTTCACACCTGCAGAAGAAGTGCTAGCAGCTCTGAGAAATAGCACAGCCAGTGCACAGAGCTACAGGGATGCAAAATCAGAATCCAGTGCAATCGGTCAGGCCAGCCATGATGTCTTGTCTCCTTCTTTCATACACTCTCTTTTCCAGCCTCTCCTGCAGTTTGCAGGAAGAGGTGGCCATGCCACACTGTTCTAGCCATTGAGGTGGAAAGGCAAGTCCTTTTGGATAGCTGTTTCTTCCTTGATAGAACAAGAGGGAATCACATGAGGATTTCACCCTTCCCCCCTTGTTCCTTCAAGTACCATCTTATGCCTAGAATACTGTAGCAGGATGGCAGGCATCTTGCAACAAATAAGCACTGGGTCTAAAAGCCTGTAGACCAGATATGGAGAAGGAGAAAGATTGACACAGTGTCTGAGCTTCCTTCCTGATATTTCTGAGCTGTGGCCCCACACCATGAAGCACCTATGTCTAGATTAGTTGTTGTAGGAGATAACTACATATCCAACTAATCAGATTTTCAGTTGCTTACCGGAGGGTTCATTCTTATACACTGAAAGAACAAGCAATGATGTGCATTCAACAAAAATATATCACTAAGTACATCCAAGCTCCATCTTGCTCGACACTAAAGAAAGAGAGCCACCTGCAGCCCCACTGTTTGCTGGTAAATCTGACCCCTGTTCTTGGCACCCCCCATCCCATCTTGACTCCTGATGAAAAGACACAGTAGACAACTTAGTAAATACTTCTGCCTCAAATACACTTTAATGTAAACACTTCTACCTGGCCGGAAGGAGGTGCTAAATCACCATGTGCACCTCGTGACATACCTGCTGGTATTTAAATATTGGAAAGAAAGGGAAAGGGCAGCAAAATACCAAACAAGGACAAAATAATAATGAGGAGGGAAGTACTACCAGCTCAGGAGTAGCAAAGCTCCCTAAAGTACAGAAAGTAGTTGGGAACTTATTTCATCATCACACTGGATCATGGGAAATCTGGTTTTGCTAGGACTGAGGATTCATAAATTGGCAGCTCCTGACTTTTATATATTGGACATTCACTTAACATTCACTTTCATGCACTGTGTATTGATCACACTAGATCAGCTTTTATATGACAAATAGTGATTCTCCTACTTCTACAGATCAGTGAGAACAAGGCTTGGTGCCTGTCCCCCGCCCAACAGGTCAGTTCTACCAACAGCATTGTCTTGATCAAAACTACGGAGTTTTCAGCCATAAAAAAGAAAGAAATCTTGCCATTTGCAATGACTCAGATGGAGCCAGAGAGTATAATGCTGAGCAAAGTAACTCAGTAAGAGAAAGACAAATACCATATGATTTCACTCATATGTGGAATTTAAGAAACAAAACAAATGAGTTCAAAAGGAAAAAGAAAAAGCGAGAGACAAACCAAGAAACAGACTCTTAACTACAGAGAACAAACTGATGTTTACCACGGGAGAGGTGGGGGGATGGGTGAAATAAATGATGGGGATTAAGGTGTGCACTTGTGATGAGCACTGGGTGTTGAATCACTATGTGGTACACCTAAAACTATATTATACTGTATGCTAACTAGAATTTAAATAAAAATATTTTGAAAAGACTAAGGCTAGCAACAAAGGGAGGGAAAAAAATACAACAAAACAAAACTACTGAGTTTGTCAAAGTATCTTGAATTCTATTTTTATTGCCTTTGTCATGTTATGAATTGAATAAGAAACATTAAAAAAAGAAAAGATTTCCAACACTAAAGACAAAAAGCTCAGTCTCTTCAATGCAATGTACAATGAACCAGATGAGACTCACTTCACGTAGAGAAAGTAGCATATATTTAGCCCCAATCTGCCCTGTATTGGATGCAAACCAGTTACCAGCATCTTTAGCTTTGTATGAAAAGAAAACAATTAAATAATATGTACCAGATACCAGAAATAGATTGTCAAGTGTTGAGGCTACAAGGCTAGAAAAAAAAATCATGATTTCATATTTTTTTACATGCTGGCAAATAAACCACACCACCCACCCACTCATAATATATAAATCTATTGTTCTGTCTCTATACATAGAGTCCCGTGCACATTTGTGTAAATGCATTATGTTCTTAAGATGGAGCCTGCTTCTTGGGGCACCTGGGTGGCTCAGTCAGCTAAGCGTCCAACTTCTGCTCAGGTCATGATCTCATGGTTCATGAGTTCAAGTCCCGTGTCAGGCTCTATGCAACAGCTCAGAGCCTGGAGCCTACTTCGTATTCTGTGTCTCCCTCTCTCTCTGCCCTCCCTCATTCATGCTCTCTTTCTCTATCAAAAATAAATAAACATTTAAAAATTAAAAAAAAAAAAGATGGAGCCTCCTTCTATTATGCGTGGTGCCATCAAACCCTTTCATATGAGAATATATCATCTCATTAGTTTCTTCCAAATATTTGCAATTAAACTAACTTGCACAGAGATATTTGCTTTTAGAAAGCAGACCACAAAAGAAGGACACAGGGTCTCTCAGGCATTTCTCCTGCTTCCCTAATAAATAGAACTTCTACGTGTACAGAAATAGGATATCTGTCCCTAGTAAGCAACTAATGGAGCCCCCATGAGTCAGCGTCTGGCCTTGGCGATGTTTTCCTCCTAACAATCCCCTAGGAGAATTACACACAGAGACAAAGCTCTGATTGATTATAGACCAGTGATTGGGACACTACCACATTCTCCCATTTATTTACTAACAACTGCCCTCAGCCTTGCACACCACCATAAATTCAGCTCATTATAGAAATTCTTGAGTGCACCAACTTGAGCTGGCCTTCCCCATCCCTCACCCAAGAGATGGGTCTTTCATCCACAGGCTGCTTGCAATTTTGCTTTCTGCCTCCACACACTTCTCTTTTCTCACAAGGGTCAAAGCAGCCTTGGTTTTGCAGAGGCCACTTCCCATACACATCCACTTCTGAATGACAATGATCTTGGAATATGTGGTTTGCTTAACTTTAGCCCCTTCGGTCCAGTTGCCTCTTTATTGATCTCTTCCCTGGGCCCATGACACCTTCCTCCTTCTTTTAATGGAAGCTCTGGATAAAATTCTCTTCTAACAAGACTCTGTTTTAAAAGTGCCTTCTCTCAAAATTCTGCATTCAACCCTTTAGACAGCATCTACCCTAAATACTGTATAAGTATTTACAATATAAATATTAATAAATATGGCCTTGATGATAAAACTTGAAGTGATTTTAAAAGATTACTTTAAAGAAACTGACAGTGGAATATTATTTGGTGATCAAAGAGAATGAAATCTTGCCATTTGCAACAATGTGGATGGAACTAGAGGGTATTGTGCTAAGTAAAATAAGTCAGTCAGAGAAAGACAACTATCATATGCCTTCACTCATATGTGAAATTTAAGAAACAAAACAGATAAGTATAGGAGAAGGGAAGGAAAAATATGATAAAAACTGTGAAGGAGGCAAACCATAAAATACTCTTAAATATAAAGAAGTGAGGGTTGTTGGTGGGGAAGTGGGTGGCGGGATGGACTAAATGGGTGATGAACACTAAGGAGGGCACTTGTGATGAGCACTGAGTGTTATATATGGAAGTGAAAATGACTGGGTTCTATTCCTGAAACCAATTCTACACCGTATGTTAACTAAATTTAATTTAAATTTTAAAAAGAATAAATAATGCTAAAAAGCAACCTAAGTTTGATGAGTTTAATAAAAGACTTAGGATTTTAAACTCGTGATTTTACTATAAACTCATCACTTTATGAAAACCATAGTCCGTTATTTACCTTTTCCTTCACAAAAGTGGAAAACGACCAGAGGCATTTCAGTTCCATGGTTTGTGAGAAAAAAATCCCGACCAAAAGTGTTGTTAGATATTAAAATTAGTTACCAAATGAGATGGCAAAGTTCCAAGCCTTGAATGGGTGAAATTTCAAAATGAAGGAAGCAGGGGATGATGTCAATGACCTCTGTAAGTCTAATTTTATCCAATATTATTGTGCCCAAGTTGTGTACAAACTCCTAAAAATTCAAGACACGTGGCAGAAAGCACAAAAATTGAATGCAAATGTAGACTGACTTCAGGAAAACATACTTCCTGATAAAATGCTGTAAGAAACTCACATAACCTTCTTTGCATGACATTGGTGGTTTCTGTCTGAGATTAATTCTGGTTATACCACCATTAGGAATGGTACAGTTTATTTAGGGCAGTGATAAAAAATTAACAACCACTTCTCATTTCATTAGAGGATAAGAATTAAACACTTTAATGTACATGATTGCAAAGACTGAGAAACAAATTAATGAAATATTCCCTTGTCATTCATTTGGAATTATACTCTTTTGTTGGAAATATATTTATTTCACTTAATGAAACAACCAATGAAAATTCAGAGATGCTTGTAATCAAAAAGCAGCAATTTGAGATTAAGAAAGAATTCTGTGTTAATATGCAGAAAGAGCTGAAAAAAATTCAGAGAATAATTTATATGTGAATATTTAAGAATGAAGAGAAACTGGAGGACTGAGAACTTACTACACTGCAAGCAATCTCTCTCTTAATCATTGATTCATATTCCAGAGGCTCATTTTGAAATCATTTGTTTAGAATTTAGGGCACATATTCCCACACAATCAGAGAGTCTCTGGGTTAGAAGGAGCCTCAAAGATCATTTAGGTCAAGCACAGCTCAGAGAGTTAATCACCTCTTACATCACCCCTGCCAAGCAAATAATGTTATAAATGGCAATTAAGTCTCCAGATTACATTACACAATTGTGTTTATACCATAAATCAGTTCAGCATACTCAATAAACACAGAGTAGAGCCACATCCTTCCGAATTGTATCATAATGCTTTTATGGGAAAAATTGGGATCTGATCATAGTTCCAGTTTGGGGAGCCGCCTACACGGTCACATCTCCTAAATCCCCAAGACTCAAGCAGTGACATTCCCTGTTTCTACCCCATGTGCAGGCACCCCAGGGTTGAGGACAAGAAGATGGATGAGGCTGTGGGGAGCAGGTCAGGATTTGTGTTTTAGGGTAAGAGAAGAATGGGTTATGGGTTAGGGAAGGGGCAAGAAAGAGACTGGAGACAATGCACTGGTGAGATGTGTAACTTCTGCATCTCCCTTCACTTTGCCTGCCTTCCAACTTAGTGCTGCCCTCAGAAGCAAGCCTCCTCTCCACACAAGGTGAAAATTCCGACCTCTCCACACAAGGTGAAAATCCTGAGCATCTTGTTCTGTCAAATATTAAATGATTCATTTATTTCTTCACTCACTTTTTTTTCAAAATTTTATTTCTACTTTGCACTCTATCTGTATCACTTTACAGCTCTTGGTGTTCACCAGTGATCCAAGAACCCCTGGGGCACAGATACCATATATTGTACATTTCTAGATACCCAAGGCCTATCTGTCACCGGCTCATGGATTGTGATCAACCGGTAAATGTTGATTAAGTGAAAAGAAAGAGATTAAAAGGAGGAGAAATAACAGGCACCCAGCAGAATGGGATTCTGTCTCTTTGCTTTAATCCTGCAACCATCAGCCAGAGCTGGGATGTAAGGAAAGGAGATGGGAACCAGCAGTAGAGAAAAGAAGAAGTGACAGGTGAAGGGACGCCCCTTCCCTTTTCTCTCTCCTTCCTACTGTTCTGCCTCTTTGCCCACCCTCACAGAACCTCCTCCAAAGAGGACAAAGTGCTTAAAGAGAAGGAATCAGGAATCGTGAGGATATGATCCATGAAACAAGAAGTCTGAAGGGGTAAGAAGAAAGAATAAAGAGAGCAAGAGAGAAATTCTCAGCAGAAACAAAAGAAAACATCTGTTCCTTACGTGACATTATGGTCAGTGCTCACTAAACACCCATGTGCTTCTCCATGTTTCCCAACCCCATATATCAGAGTGGTGTCATGTGACTCATTCCTATCAGTGGAACATGAACAGAAACAATATGTTAGTTCCCATCTGAGAAAGGTAAGAGTGAGTGTTCCTTTTCTGACATGGCTCTTTTCCTCTACTACACTGACGTTGGAGGCTGTTTTCTCTAAGTGTCTGTACTACAAGATGGAAGCCCTGTCAGACACAAACTGGACCTTATATGAGCATCAAAAAGAATTTGTATACAAAGCCACTACACTTCAGGCACTTATTTGTTACCGCAACATCATATAGCATATCCTATCTGATATACCTTATTTCACCTGTCTGGTACAGCCATTAATTGAAAAAGGAAGTTTGCTATTCATGCTTAGAGGTCAAAGGCCATCAGACTCAGACATTGATATCATATCCACAGTTTCTAATCCAACTTTAAAACCATCTCAAAGTCAACACCTCCCATTTCCACCTGTCACTTAATTAGAAGATGTAACATGTCTAAAGAATTGTCTACCTGATATTCAAAAAGGAATATTCTTCTACTTATTCCTAAATGCAGCCCTGAATGAAGCTACATCAGCATAGCTTATGCTTAATGCACTGGCCACCTCATAGAATCATTCTGTGCTCAGCATGAGGCCATTAGATCAAGGAAGGCTACAAAAGACACATGGAAAACTCACTGCAGCATCCACTGTAGAGATATTGTGGGGAATATTCCTCTTTACACTTCACAGCATCATCTTTATAAGAATCCTCTCAGGGGCGCCTGGGTGGCGCAGTCGGTTAAGCGTCCGACTTCAGCCAGGTCACGATCTCGCGGTCCGTGAGTTCGAGCCCCGCGTCGGGCTCTGGGCTGATGGCTCAGAGCCTGGAGCCTGTTTCAGATTCTGTGTCTCCCTCTCTCTCTTCCCCTCCCCCATTCATGCTCTGTCTCTCTCTGTCCCAAAAATAAATAAAAACGTTGAAAAACAAATTAAAAAAAAAAAAAAAGAATCCTCTCAATGATTTCCTTTCTTATCTTGATATCAGTAATAGTTGGCTCTCTCCTATCAAATAGAATAGTATTAATACATATCCCATCAGGTTCTTGTTGCAAGGATTAAATTAGGTAGTGAATTTCTGAAAGCTTAAAATGATGCCTGGAAGAGAGGCAGCATGAAATATATTTCTGCATTATTAGGAATTTTTAAAATTTTTAATTGGACTGTAAATTGTGTTAATGCTCAGTATGTTTTCTAACAGATAACAGCCCAAACTAGAGCCTTCTGACAGCAAGTCTATCTTATGTCTCCAAGTTTGTTTTGTCCCCAATTTCTTTCTCACGCTTTTTCAATGTATGTAAATTTGATGTATTTTATATATTCCTTTAAGCAGATCTAAATTCTTTTTCAGAGCCATGAAAGCTACAAATAAATAAAAATTAACAGACTAAACCCTAGACCTTTTAGTTACCTTCTATTAACATTTGGAGAGGAAAAATAAAACAACAGTGAAAAGCTTATAAAAATAAGTAGAATTTTCTCCATAATAATATTTCTTTCTTTCCAAATAGTATAAAGAATGTAAATCTTCACATCTAGGCTTGGAACAACACATAAGTTCCAACTAGGCTCAGTAACTTGATTAATTTTTGACATCTCAATTAAAACTTTAAAAAGGGGGTATCCCTCTCAGCTAACCTATCCTCAAATTTCCAAAATACTTATGCCAATGACTGAAAGTCCACTCAGCTCATGGGCCTTAGACATGTAAGAACTCTTTATGGGTTTTTTTCTTTTTTTTTTTTTTAATGTTTATTTATTTTTTAGAGAGAGAGAGAGCACAAGCAGGGAAGGGACAGAGAGAGAGGGAGAAAGAGGATCTGAAGTAGCTATGCACTGACAGCAGAGCCCAATGCAGGGCTCAAACTCATGAATCATGAGATCATGACTTGAGCTGAAGTCGGATGCTAAACCGACTGAGCCATCCAGGTGCCCCAAGGACTTTTTGGATAAAAGCTTTAACTATGGTGGACAATTTCTGAACGAATGCTTAAGACCCATGGTGTGATAATATATTTATAGAAACAGAAAACATAAAATATGAAACTATTTGAAAAATCTAGGCTCTGCAGTCATCATGCTAACAGACTTAAGACTTAATTTCCCCTAAACTCCAAGCAAATTAGGTCTTTTCAGTTCAATAAATATTTGCTGCCTTTTGTTTCCTGGTCATTGCTCTAGGCTCTGAGGAGACCTAGAGATAAATAAAGTGTGGACCAAATCCTCAAAGTTTCTATAAGACTCACTTAAATAATTATTCTAGATTACTAAACTATATTACTACTACTCTTTATAGCATTGATCACAAGTTGTCATTATACATTTATTTGTTTGCTTACCTCTTTACTTTCTGCCTCCTCACCAGGCCATTAGCTCACTGGGGGTAAGGCCATGACTATTCTGTGCATTGTGAGTTCCGCTTTTGTACAGAAGCTCCTCACATGTTAGGCATATAGGAAATATTTTCAAAATAGTGATGTAGTCATACATAAAATTAATAGAAATAAATATATTTCATGTATACAAACAACACTTAGAAGACATAACAGAAAAGATCCATTTCAAATGGACCAACAGTAATTCTGACAAGGCTAAAATACCTAGGAATGAATATAAAAGGAGTGTGCAAAAGCAAGATGGTGGAGTAGTAGGAGGACCCTTGGCTTGCCTCATCCCTCAAACACAGCTAGAAAAAATATCAAATCATTCTGAACACCCAAAACATTGATCTGAGGACTGACAGAACAAACTGCACAACTAGAGGAAGAGAAGAGGCCACGTTGCAGAAGGTAGAAGGTACAGAGATGTGATTTAAAGAAAAGGATATATGGTGACGCAGAGGAAGGGAGCCCTGGTCACAGAGAGAGGCAAGAGACAGAAGAGTGCACAGAGGATTGCACAAGGAAAACTCTTCCCCAAAGCCATTGACTGGGAAACAAAGGGGGGCTGATTTTTTTTTGTGTGTGAGTTTTTACAACCATTAGAGTTCAAAGACTGGAGTTTTAGAGTTCTATGCCATAGCTGGTGTGGAGCCTGGCAGGTGCTGTCATGCTCCTGTGGAGAATGAGGGCCGAGAGCCCAAGGACAGATGGTGAGATCTAAGGATCCCCTGGGATTCAGGTGGAGACAGTTTCCCCTTCTTGCTGAGAATCTGGGAGAGGTAACATTGCCTCTCTGGCAGCAGAAGAAAGCCGGTGGATGCCATTATGCTTGCCTGGCCTCAGCACAGGTGCAGAGACATCTGATGAAGGCAGCTAACCTGGACACTGGCTTTTTGCTATGCTTTACTCCAAACTCCAAGCTCCTGCACTTTGGCATGACTGTGCTTCTGGGTGAACTGGCACCAGTCCTAGCATGGTGAGAACCTCCCCCAGAGGACCAGCATGGGTCTGTACCACATCAGGTCCCTTAAGTTTGGAGTTTTAAAAGTCAGCCAGCTACCTGGGATAGAACACAGGTGCTCTGTACTGCCAGGCAAGAAGACGACCCAGATATAGACAGGATGAAGGCAGGGATCTGAGGGACATCTGGAACACAAGAGGGGAGATTGTTTGCTCTTTTGGGCTTCCCAGACAGTGGTGGCATGAACTCCCCTCTCAGGGGTAGATGGAGAGGGCTGGTGCCATTTCCCTCCCTAATTTCAGTAAGCAGAACTGCACCAGCAGTGGTGGCCTAAACCACTTACAACAAGCCCAGCCCCCCTGTGCTCTGCAAGTGTTTCTGTACTAGGGCAAGTGTACCTCACAACCAATGCAGTGGATACCTTCCCCAGAAGACCAACACAAACCACCCAAATGTACGAAGTCTACTAACCATAGAGTGTTGCAAAGCTTCAGCTCTAATGGAAATAGCATCAGGTCTCTTTTAACAAGCAGACCAGAGCACACCTAGTTAACACTTGCCACTTTGGTG
Source organism: Puma concolor (assembly GCF_028749965.1). NCBI lineage: Eukaryota > Metazoa > Chordata > Mammalia > Carnivora > Felidae > Puma > Puma concolor. Next base: position 144,912,311 of record NC_141675.1, on the reverse strand, counting down.
CATCTGGGTAGCTCAGTTAGTTAAGCATTTGACTCTTGATTTCGGTTCAGGTCATGATCTCACAGTTTGTGAGTTCAAGCGCTATGTCAGGTCCCATGCTGACAGCATGGAGCCTGCTGATGGCATGGAGCCTGCTTGCGGTTCTCTTTCTCTTTCTCTCTATGTCCCTCTCATGCTTTGACTCTCTCTCTCTCTTTCAAAATAAATAAAAACTTAAAAAAAATTGCCACACTTTGGCCAAGGTCCAAACACTCCCCACTGCAGGCAAGGAGAAATTCTGAAGAGAACTGACCTGAAGGAAAAAAGCAGCCAAAACACAATCCAGAGTGCACACATTATACACCAGAAACACTTCCAGAAGCACTAGGCCATGAACAGTATATGACTTCTTAACAAAGCCATTAGTCTCAGGAGCAAGAAATATAATAAGCTTTCCTAACACAGAGAAGAAGAAAGAAACCTAGACAGAATGCTAAGATGGAGGAATTCATCCCAAAAGAAAGAACAAGAAAACATCACAGTCAGGGATCTAATCAAAACAGATGTAAGTAATATGCCTCATCCAGAATTTAAAACAACAATCATAAGGATACTATCTGGGCTTGAGAAAAAAGCATAGAAGACACCAATGAGTCCCTTATCTCAGAGACAGAAGACCTAAAAACTAGTCAGGCCAAAATAAAAAATTCTATAACTGAGATGCAAAAACCAACCAGCATAATGACCACAAGGATGGAAGAAGCAGAGGAACAAATAAGTAATATAGAAAATAAAATTATGGAAAATAATGAAGCTGAAAAAAAAAGGGAAAGAAAAAAAAGGGGAAGAAGAAAAGAGGGAAAAGGGGCAGAAGGTTTATTTCAGGAAATTATAGCTGAAAACTTCCTTAATCTGGGAAGGAAACAGACATCCAAATTCAGGAGAAACAGAGAACCCCCATCAAAATCAACAAAAGTAGTCCAACACCAGGACATATCATAGCAAAAATTGCAAAATATAGAGATAAGGAAAGAATCCTAAAACCAGCAAGAGAAAAGAAGTCCTTAACTTACAAGCAAAGACAAAATTAGCAGCAGACCTATCCACAGAAACTTGATAGGCCAGAAGGGAGTGACATGATATACTCAACATGCTGAGTGGGAAAAAAAATATGCAGCCAAGAATACTCTACGCAGCAAGACTGTCATTCAGAATAGAAGGAGAGATAAAGAGTTTCCTAAACAAAAACTAAAGGACTTTGTGACCACTAAACCAGCCCTGCAAGAAATATTAATCTTTGAGTGGCAAAGAAAGACCAAAAGCAACAAAGACTAGAAAGGAACAGAGAAAATCTCCAGAAACAATGATTTAACAAGTAATACAACAGCACTAAATTCATATCTATCGATAATCACTCTGAATGTAAATGGACTAAATGCTCCAATCAAAAGACATAGGGTGTCAGAACAGATTAAAAAACAAGACCCGTCTATATGCTTCCTACAAGAGACCCATTTTAGGCCTAAAGACACCTGCAGAATGAAAGTAAGGTGATGGGGAGCCATTTATCATGCTAATGGATGTCACAAGAAAGCCAGAGTAGCCATACTTATATCAGACAAACTAGATTTTAAACCAAAAATGTAACAAGAGATGAAAAAGAGAGCACTATATCATAATAAAGGGTCTAGGCAACAAAATCTAACAATTATAAATATTTATACCCCCAACTTGAAAGAACCCAAATATATAAAGCAATTAATAATAAACATAAAGGAACTCATTGATAGTAATACAATAATAGTAGGGGACTTTAACACCCAGTTACAACAATGGACAGATTACCTAAGCAGAAAATTAACAAAGAAACAATGTCTTTGAATGACACACTGCAACAGATGGACTTAACAGATATATTCATAACATTTCACCCTAAAGCAACAGAATACACATTCTTTTTGAGTGTACATTGGACATTCTCCAGAGTAGATCACATATTGGATCATAAATTAGGCCTCAACCAGTACAAAGACATTGAGATCATACCATGCATATTTTCAGACCACGGAATCAACGACAAGAAAAAAACTGGAAAGTCTACAAATGGAGGTTAAAGAACATCCTACTAAAGAATGAATGGGTTAACCAGGAAATTAAGAAGAAATAAAAAATACATGAAAGCAAGGGAGCATGAAAGCATGACGGTCCAAAACCTTTGAGATTCAGCAAAGGTGTTCATAAAAGGGACATATATAACAATACAGGCCTACTTCAAGAAGCAAGAAAAGTCTCAAATACACAACATAACTTTACACTTAAGGGAGCTAGAAAACAACAAGTGAGAACAACAAGTGAAACCTAGAGCCAGATGAAAAGGTTAGAGCAGAAATAAAAGAAAAGATCAATGAAACCAGGATCTGGTTCTTTGAAAGAATTAATAAAATTCATAAACCCCTAGCCAGGCTTATCAAAAAGAAAAGAGAATGAACACAAATAAAATCATGAATGAGAGAGGAGAGATCACAACCAATACCACAGACATACAATTATAAAGGAATATTATGAAAAATTATATGCCAAAAAATTGGGAATCTGAAAGAAATGGATAAATTCCTGGAAACATATAAACTACCAACAGGAAGTTGAAACTGAAACAGGAAGAAATGGAAAAACTTGAATAGACTGATAACCAGCAAAGAAGTTGAATCAGTAATCAAAAATCTCTCCCCAAAACAAAAGACCAGGGCCAAATGGCTTTACAGGGGAATTCTACCAAACATTTAAAGAAGGGTTAATACCTATTCTTCTCAAACTATTCCAAAAAACTACAAATGTAAGGGAAACCCAAACTCACTCTACAAGGCCAGCATTAATTACCTTGATTCCTAAACCAGACAAAGACCCCATTAAAAAGAGAATTATAGACCAATATCCCAGAAGAACATGGATGCAAAAATTCTCAACAAAATACTAGCAAAAAACCAAAAAGAAAAGATAAATTCCAGAAATAGATTTTAATTTACATGGGGATTTTGTATATGATAAAGGTAGTACTCAAATCTATGGTGTTAAACATGAACTTTAATATATAATGTTGGGGAAAACCAACTAGAAACCTGGATAATATTATTGTATTCATAAATCACACCATATTGAAAGAAAATTTCAATTGATTTAGAATTGATCTGTAAAAAATAAATTCATAACAAGGTTGAAAGTTTGAATTCCTCTAAAGTCACAAGATGAAACAAGCCTCTATAGCTACGACTCAGAAAAAAAGAAGTGAAGAGAAAAAATTAATAAGGTCAACCACATAAAATTCATAAACTTTGCATTCAAAAACAGCATAAGAACAAGTTGTAGGGAAATATTTGCAGTTTACATCACTGTCAAAGAACTACACTTACTGGGGAACCTGGGTGGCTTGGTCAGTTAAGCATCAGACTTGATTTCAGCTTCGGTCATGATCTTACAGTTCTTGAGATCGAGCCCCATGTTGGGTTCTGTGCTGATAGTGTGGATCTTGCTTAGGATTCTCTCTCTCTCTCTCTCTCTCTCTCTCTCTCTCTCTCTCTCTGCCCCTCCCCCTGCTCATGTTTTTTCTTTCTCTCTCTCAAAATAAATAAGTAAACTTAAAAAAAAAAAGAACTACACTTAGTAATAGATAAAGATCTCCTGGAAATTCAGAAGAAAAAAAGAAAAAAACCTAGGAGAAACATGGACTAAGAACATGGATAGTTTTACAAAGAAAAAAACAATACAAATTGCCACTAAACATACAAAAATACTCACAACTAGAGATATTTATATTAAAACTGTATTCCTCATTGCAATAGGCAGAATTCAATGAAGTCCCCAAGATCTTCATCCCAAGTGTTAAGCCTGACATTCCCCTTCCCTTAGTAAGGATGGCTAGTACTCACCAGTGGAATATGGCAACAATCTTGGAATGTTCCTCTTTCAATTAGGTTGTGTTGTGTGGCAAATGGAATGGATGGCACTCTGTGATTACATTACAGAAAATAAGACTCCATCTTAGCAGGCTATCGCAAGAGATTCCTCTGCTGGTCTTGAAGAAGCAAGCTGGTGTACCATCTGTGGAGAGGGTCACATGTCTGGGAACCACAGGCTGCATGTAGATGCTGAGAGCCTGTGTTATAACCAAAAAAACTGACTTCTTCCAACAACCATATGAACTTGGAAGAGGACCTTGAGCCTCAGATGGGACTACAGTCCCTGTGGACTCTTAGCCTGTGAGACCCTGAGCAGAGGGTCAAGCTAAACCATGCTTGGGCTGCTCATCACAGAAACCATGATATAATACATACGTGCTGTGTTAAGACCCTAAGTTTGTGGTAATTTGTTATACAGCAATAATAAGGTATTTCATCCACCCATCATGTTAGCAAAAATGCAAAAGTGTGCAACACCCTGTGTTGCTAAGCCACGCCCACAGCCTGCTTATCCCTTGCCAGTGGGATACAAGTGGGTTCCTTGCCTATGGGAAAAATCTGGCAACATCTAGCACAGTTACATTTACACTTGACCATCAGCCCAGCAAATGCCACTTCTGGAAATCTATCCTACACTTGCATCCATATAAAATGATATCTGTACAAAAGTTTTCATTAAAGCAACATTTATTATAAAAATAATGGAGTCAAACCAAGGGTCCAATATTTGGGAATGGATTAAATTATCTAGGGTCATCTACTCAGTGGAATATGAAAAAAGAAATAAACGAGGGGAATGAGGAAAAACTCTATAAAATGATGTGCAAAACAACTCAAGGATATATTACTATGTGGAAAAAAGCAAGGTTCAGAACAACATATAGAGTGTGCTGCCATTGTATAAGGAAATTTTGTGTATTTACATAAAGAAATGAAGTATTTTGAAATGGTTACCTCTAGGGAATGGAGAGAAAGGAGATGAGGGGAGATAAGCATGGGATCAAGTCTTCTCCACAAACACTTTTTAAATCATTTTTATTTTTGAAACATAAAGATGTATTACCTACTAAAATTAATTTCCTATAGTTTTTGAATGGATGGATGCAAAAAAAAAAAAGCACTGTGTAGGGGCCCCAGGGTGGCTCAGTTGGTTGAGTGTCCGACTTCGGCTCAGGTCATGATCTCGCGGTCGGTGAGTTCAAGCCCTGCATCGGGCTCTGCACTGACAGCTCAGAGCCTGGAGCCTGCTTCGGATTCTGTGTCTCCCTCTCTCTCTCTCTCTCTCTCTCTCTGCCCCTTCCCCGCTCATGCTCTGTCTGTCTGTCTGTCTGTCTGTCTCTCTCTCTCTGTCAAAAATAAATAAACTTTAAAAAAAAAAAAAAGCACTGTGTCATAATGGGTGTCTATTCATGATGCAGAGGTGACAATGGGGAAGGAGGGAAAGACAGAGTAATGTCAGCGTATGTATCTTCACAGGACAGAGACAGCGGGCAGGGTTTTGAAAGACGATCAAGAGTTACAACAAAATGAACAAGCTTCAGAAGGACATTACAGATAGAACTGTGTTCAAAGAAAACAGTGGAATGAAACTGGCAGTGCATCCAGGGAACAAAGGAGTCTGGTCTTATTAAATGCAACAGGGGTACCAAGAGCAACCTAGTGAGAAAGGCAGGCAGTGACCAGATCAAGGGGTTCTTGGAAGCTCTTCTAAGAGACTTATACTTTATATTTTGCATAAGGTTTATGCCTCAAAATGATCACCCTGAAAGTGATTTTGAGGATATATCAGAGAAGTTCTGTTTTATTTTTCCCTCGCGGCTGCTGTAACAAATTATCACAAACTTGGTGGGTTAAAACAGTGACATTTATTCTCTCACAGTTCTGGAAGCCAGAAATCTGAGCCAGGAGTCTAAAATCAAGGTGTCAGCATGGCCATATTCCCTCTGGAGCCTCTAGTGGAGAATCCATTCTTTTTTTCTTCCAGTTACTGGTGGATGCCAACTTCCTTGGCTATGGCCACTCTAATCTCTGCCTTCATCTTTACATGACCTTCTCCCCTGTGTGTCTGTGTCTTCTCCTTTTCTGTTTTTCATAAAGACAGTTGTCACTGGATTTAGGGCCCACCTGGATGATCCAGTATGATCTCATCTCAAGATCCTTAACCTAATTACATCTGCAAAAACTCTTTTTCCAAATAAGGTCACATTCATAGGTTCTAAGGATGAAGATGTGAATATATCTGTTGGGGAGCCACCATGATCAATGCTAAAGTCAGGGGACTATTTAGAAGGTGATTGCAATTAACCAGGTAAGAGATGCTCAACAAGTATTCAACTTTTCTGATTAAAAATTTTCCAGGGCAAGGTGGCTCAGTCGGTTGAGAGTCCGACTTCGGCTCAGGTCATGATTTTGCGGTTTGTGGGTTCGAGCTCTGCGTCAGGCTCTGTGCTGACAGCTCAGAGCCTGGAGCCTGCTTCTGATTCTGTGTCTCCCTATCTCTCTGTTCCTCCCCTGTTCACGCCCTGTCTCTCTCTCTCTTTCTCTCTCTCTCTCAAAAATAAACAAACATTAAAAAAATTTTTTCCAGGGCAAAAATCCCATAAGCCACCTAAGTTTTTCAGAAAACCATTCCACAATTTCCTCTCTATAATTTTATCCCATCGCATCACCTTGATTTTTATTCAAACAATTGAATGTGTATTTGCAGCAGCCCCTTCATTTCTTCTAAGTCTTTTCTTATAGAGACATTATAACCATTGTGTGGTATTTTATACCATGAGGACAATTCTGGGTTTCCTAATATGGAGCTGTATAAGATTTCAGGGGGATTCTTTCTCTGAAAAGTTAACTAGAGGCAAACAAAACGGTGCTACAAAGGACACATCATGCCAGAAAGCCTGAAGCATATAGCACTAAAGTTTCTGGTAAGATCTGTGTGGCAGCACACCAATCTTCATAAAACGTAGGTATGAGAATTTCTGAAGTAAGTGGTAGCTTGTTAAAATAGAATGCAGAAGCCAAAGGAGGAAGCAAATCTTCACACTTTACATCACAGTCAGGAGGGTATTCCAAATGAAGGTGGAAAACCAACCAAAGCTCCTGTCCACTTCTACTATAGAAGGTTTCTGTCTGCCAGCTTTGGGTCAACAATTAATCAGGAAAGAGCAATCCTCCAAAACATGTTCTGGTTGCCCTTCCTGTGCCCCTA